>NW_026562383.1:3167500-5835000 GCF_027474105.1 Poeciliopsis prolifica
AGAACTGTTGATTTCTGACCTAGATTATCAGCAGTCAAACTTCAAATGTCTACCTACTGAGCAGTAGGCAGACATTTGTAGGTGTGGTCCAAAAGATTTATTTTTCTTTGCAAAATGTTTTACTTTATGTAAAACTCAAAGACCTAAATCATCTGATTGTATTATTATTTTTTTAATGGTATAAAATAAACAATATTTAAGAATTTGAAAATAATTAAGATGACAAGGGGACATATCAAAACTACCTGTTAATGTACTTAGTAACAATTTCTCCTCTGCTGCTAGGGCACCAATAACCATGATAAAATCCCTTGAATTACTTTTCTATGAACTTCAACAAATCATCTTTATCACATCTAGATCCCTTTGAGTTGCTGCAGTACGATTGGTTGTTGTTGTTGTTATTTGTGTAAATAATAAATTAAATGGGTGCATCTCATTAACTCATCGATGACTGAGTGTTTGGCGCTTTAGGGAGGCGAACAGATCATTCATGACTCATGTTAGTGTCAGGTGTGAAGTCGGTCTTGGATTTCTTTTTTTTTTTTTAACAAATTTTTAACAAGTTGGCATGAGTTGTTGTGCAAATTGTCTTTCCTGGTTTATCAACTAATTAGGAAAGGGTTGCCCAAGGTTTTACACACTTTACCTTATCAACTGAAGCAACAAACATGAGGAGGCGCTAAATACCACTGTGTTTGCTTTCAGTTTGAGGACCAAGCCTTCAGAAAATGATGTGAAATTTTTTTTTTTAATTTAGCAAAATTCAAAGTCTGTTTCATTGCTATATAGAGCTGTAAAGGTTTAATTCAAAATGTGGCAGGGTTGTTCTGAACTGCTGTTTAATGCAGCGTTCAGCTTCAGAGAAATACGATGAAGTCACAGCCAATGTGAACAGCGTTTTTATGAATCATTAACACCTTACGGCCCACAAATCTCGCTGGGTAATAAATCAAACGCACCCTTTCACTGGGAATATTCACATCTTTGTCAGAGCTGCTATCTCTGACCTACTTACCTTGTGACTTCATCCTTGATAGCCTGAGATAAAGATTGTTCAAGTCCAAGTCAAAAGACTGTTTTTTGTCTGAGTATAGTTTATCTCTGAAATACAACTCAGCTAAAACAAAAAATCTCTCAGAAATTGGGATTTTATTGATGAAATTAGTCTTCAGAAAATTTGGAGTTGGTAAATAAGGTGGTAAATAAGTTTGCAAGTAAGCGATCTACTCAGAATGAACAATTTCAGAGACAATTTCATACCAAATCATTATGTCAGCAATCAAAATCAAATTTATCAACAAAATAATTTATTATACCAAGAGTAAGAAAACATCAAAAAGTCTGATTTCTTGTAATAGTTCAGAAACCTATTTGAAAGAAAGACACCAAGTTGCACCCACAGTGCAGATCAGCTGTAGATAATTTGACCATTTGATGTGGGACATTGAATATGAGCAGCAGAAAGATGAAAGGAGCAAATGAAAGGGTCACTGGGTGACTTTGCAGGGAAATATTCACTGCATCGTTTAAAGTAGCAATTCAAAGAACAAAGGATCCATCTAGCTAAGTGCATTTCAGCAATAATAATTTAAAAAAGCTCTTTCACATCAACTTCCTGTACTGAATAACATCTTCCACTACTGTGCATTAAAGACAGACATTTATAATTTCTTTGCACTGCTGGGTTGCTTTGTTTTTATGAAAATGTTGCAAAACCCTGTGATCTTTCACTATAAAACAAGATTATGCTTATTGTTGATTTGTTTTAAAGTCTTAAGACAAGAATAAAGAAATAGAATCATGAATTTTAAATTTACAAAAAATTTGTGACGAATATTTGAGCAGAAGAGGAGGAAAGGTGATGTGTTTGTCCTCATAGCCTCCCTACAGAAGCTACCGCTAGGTGGCGTGTTAGAGTGATCTGGCGTATTAGGGATAACAAGAGGAGGAATCTCAAGCTGTGTTTCCATTACCACTGTTCACAAAACTCTTTCAACATACATGTTGAAATAAAACACAATTTTGCAATTGCATTGACTCCATTAAATAAGAAACAATCAAAATCACATGACATATTTTTTCACACAATTAGTCATGAAAAAACATGCTGTCCTGTCATTCACCAACTACTTCCTGCAGTCCAATGATAACATCAGGTTGTTGCACAGTTGTTGTCTCATGTGTGATGCACAGTTTTGCGAAATGAACCAATTTCAATACGACCACAGAAAAAACACCTCATCCTAGCGGCAAAACTTTTTTTTTTTTTATCGGAAACCAGGAGGTTTTTTTTCTCGAAATTGTCTCATTTTCATTCAGCAAATGTATTTTTCAAACGTCAAATAGTGCAGTCGTATGATCAATGGAAACACATAATTTCCTATGGCTGCCGCGTCAGAAGCAGTGCAGCATGGAGCTGCTGGTGCCTCACCTGTCAGGGTCGGCCTGTGTGATGTCGATGCGTGGCAGGGAGGCGATGGGCAAACTTGTGGGTCTTGTTCGGGTCATGGGATCTTCTTCTGGCGTCAGCGGCCTGCACCGGTCCCTCTCCTTTTCTGCCTGTCGCCAGGACAATGGAGGCAGCTGTAGGTTACCAGAAAAGCGCCGGTGCACTTTGCACACCTCCACGCTGAGAGTGCTGCCAGTGGCATATTGTCCCACAAGAGGATCTGCATTTTCCTAAAGAAGGAGAAGTTTTTTTATAGCTTTTACCTTTTGTTCAATATAGAGGAAAACTCAGTAATATTGGGATTAACATTATTAAAAGGAAGTTAAAATGTAATATGTCCTTGAAATACAGGTATCACATTTGTACATGTAGGACAAGAGAATTAAAACACTGATAGGATGTGATATAAGAATAATAGAGAATATTAGAATAATAAATAACAGGCATTTCATGATGTTGCGATGTACTTTTGCGATTGTTGCAGCCTAAAATTACTAATTTAATGGTACTTTTTTTGAAAAGCTGTGTTAAAAGTTCTGAATATTTTTAAGCTTTATTTTTGCCATAACATGACCTTACAAAAGAAATATGTTATTGTTGCCTATTACCTTCTCAAAAAAGAGACAGTTAATGTTTAAAGTGCAAATAATACTTCCAAGTACTTGCAAGTATTCAAAAATATTTCATAGAGCCCTAAGAGAAATTAAACATCATAGGTCATAATAATTCAAAATTCTTAAAAGAGTTACTGTAGATATTGCAGAGTCAGACATGGCTTTTAAGAGGCGACATAAAACAGGGGGTTAAATTAGAATGGGGTTTAGGTAAATTGGTCAAAATTCAGCCAGGTTTTGCAGTGATGGGTCAGAAAAAAAGAAAATACAGAAAATGTCCAAGTCAGATTTGCAGAAAAGTTGCAATAACTGACGATAAAAGCAAGTCCATGAACAATTAGCGAACAACGAGTGAATTTGTGTTGATAGTTGCCATTACTACATCGCAAGTTCATGGACACATAAGAAAAGTAAACACAAAAGGTAAGCATCACAGAAAGTTTTGGGGAAGAATGGACAAATGTTTAAGAGAACAAATAAAATCTTTTGAGAGACTCAAAGAAGAGAAATTAGTTAGTCAGTAACGAGACAATCTGCCTGCTCTGTACACAGCAGAAGCAACACTTATTTTTTATCACTTTTCAGCTCGGAGAAGAATAACGACTTGTTTCATCCACTTGACACCTGAACTGGCAATTGACATGTTTATGAAGCTGTCCTGGATATAAATCGTGCGGTTAATGCGAGCGTTTAAGAAAGAAGTCCAAAGGGCCGGGCTGGAACGACGGGGCTGTAAACAAGCCAAAGAACTGGGAGGAACAGGAGTGGGCTGGCATAGCTCATTTCCTTCCACTTTATGTTCACCACATGCAAGAGGAAATGAAACATGCCAAAAGGTTTCAAATGAGGGAGGGAAGAGTGGAGGCTTCATGACGACAAAGCGGTAAGGGGGTGGGGGAGGAATTCCTCGTGGACGAGGCAGGCAACAAATTGTCTGTTGTCAGTGTGTGTGGGGTGAAAGCGAGTGGACGAAGAGGATGAGTGGGCAAGAGACTGAATCTGACAGGAAGTGAGAGTAAAAAGATGACGGTCTGGCCAGGTCTCAGAATTATTTAACTTTATGGATGTTGCACGTCTTTTCTCCCTCTTATTGCCTTCGGTCATTTAGGATTAGGGTTTTTCAAATCAGTTCCAGTAAGATGTTGTATTAAAGTTTTCAAATCAATGCCAGGTGTATGGCTGAAAACTGAGTGGCTTAAAGTGGGGTAAAATAACAGAACAAATCTCATCATTACTGTGGTGAACATTGTTACTGTTTCCTGCTTTAGTCACTGTCCAGTGACTAAAGCCAAAGTATCTGTTCTACATGACAGAGACAAATATTTAGAAAAAATAAAAAGGTGTCTCTTTAATGTACTGCTCCAGTTTAGGGAAAATTGGTTCCCTAAACTATGCCAACCACAATATTTCATATCTTTATTTTTTTCCAAAGATGAAGTAAGAAACATTGACTTTGAACAGGGTTAAGAAGTCCAAGCCTAAGAGTGTTGGTGAAGAAGTGAACCTAAAAGTAGCAGGATAGTACACTTTGTTCATTCTTATTTCCTAACTTGCACTATGAGTGTTTTTGCGTTTAGCACTCATGCTCAATTCCATATTCCTGCGCCTCCAGTCAAACTAGGAGCCAACAAAGTGCGTTTTCTCCCAATCCGTAGCCTTAAATCTTCTGCTAAATTGATTTATTTATTCTTTAGGAGGACATCAGTGTTCAGGTTCAGTGAGGTTTTCCTTGCCATTGCTGAATGTTTTTTTTTCTGTCTGTCTGGACAGCACAGCCCCGACTCACCAGGTAGCAACAGTAACTACTGTACACTTTATGCTGGTTGCCTACAAAAAAACAAATTCTGTGAAATTCCTCATTTTATTGTGAATTGTATTTAGTTTTGTTCTGTTACACAATTCAATCCTTGTTTTCCTCTTCGATCATTAGGCCATACAGTAATACAGATTACTAATTTGGCCAGTTGACAATATTTGCTTTATAAAATGACATCTTCTCACTTTTAAACAATTTATCAGGTAGAAAAGGTAGTGGGGACTGAGAGAAAGCCAAGGTATGAAAGACTTGTTTGTCGTATACTAATATCTTGTACAGCTAATCATTACCACTTACGATGGTAAAGTTAGCACCTGCTACCTAGCTTTCCATTAGCGCTAAACTAAAAGGCCTGTTTCAGTTTTTGTAAGAGTTTAAATTCCATTTGATACATTTTTTGAAAATTTAAATTACCTGGAGCCAGGCTATGTGGTTAAATTCAACAACGAGGGAAGGTTGTGTAGATCAGGTAGTGAAACCTTTAATTTGTCTCTGAAAACACAAAAAGTACCATTTTCAATGCTGTTCTGGAAATTTATTAATATTGGAGAAATATATAAATCAAACACTCAATTGTGGAGTGGTATATTCTACACCAGCCACTGAATATCAGAAACACTTTGTAAAAGCTTTGTAAAAAAACACAGACAAAAAAAAAACAAGGGCATTCTTAGTATTTCCCAAAATGCAACTAAAAGTACATTCCACCTATTCTTGTAACCTCAACATCATCCTTGGTGTTCAGATTGGTGCCTCTGTCACTACATTTTTTAAGCAAGAATGGTTTTAACATGTCATTTTTTATGTTACCATAGCACCCAAAAGATCCTTTGTTTTAAAAAAGTTCAATCAAAGATTGAAAGCTCCTTCTAAACAAAAGTCACTACCAGGGATGCACAAAGCCATAAATCAATAAGACTGTTAAATGCAAAACAGAGACCTGACAATAAGAGCAAAAGTCTCTGATAAAATAAACAAACTCTGATGGTTTTTCCAGGCTGATTGGCAGTAAGGACAGCTCGGTTGACTCTCTTGCTCTTTCCAGGGAAAGTAATTTGTCTGATTTATTGCCCCCGTCTATCCCAGATATATTGTGCCTGCAGCAGAGAATCACTGAAGATGCAGCCTGACAGAACACGACTACTCTAACCACTGATCCCAGCCTCCTGTCAAAGGAATATTAAAGGCAGCCGTCCCTTGTCAATAATTCAGGACTTTTGATGTTTGACTACTAAATAATTTTAGCTATTTAATACCAATATCAGACTTCAAGACATGAGATTTGAATGCGCTATGATCTCCTCTGTACAAGTTGCATTGTAAAATTTACTCCCAGTGAACAGTTCTGTCTGACATACGAGATCATGCATCAGTTATGTTGCAGTAAAAAGCTTAAATCTGCAGTAAGTGTTATAAAAGGCTGTTTAAATGAGGGGAAACAATGAACCTTGCAGGAAGTTGGAACTGCTCTACTCTGATAATAAAAAGGGTTTCTTGGCACAGAAAAAAAAAAGTCTGCTCTTCTCTGGGTCGCTTCCAGGAAAGCTTTTTGAGGTAGGTGTGTGACAGCATGTAACAGACCCACTCTGCGCGGTGACTGAACTCTCTGGTGATTACTGAACTCATATTTTAAAGATTCAAGACATAGAATCTCAGTGAAAGGTGGAAGATGAAAATTCAAGAATTTTGTTTGATGTAGAAAAGAAAGAAAAATGCTGCTAGATGGTCTCAGTTTGTGTAAATAACTCTAGTAATGAAGGCTGCTGATTTACATTCAAATGAAGTTACATACCGAGGTTTAATGATGCACTCAACTTAAGGAGGGGCAAGCTACAATTTCAGTGCTTGTTCAAGTTAACTGTAAATGAATAAATAAATAGCGTTCCTTGAGGAAAACAATGAGAAATATTTTCATCATCATTTGAGACCTGGTTTCCACCCCTAATTATGCATGAATTAAGGATTCCTGTGATTATTCTATGCATCAGAACTACAGTTGCTAATTCATTATTTACTTGTTTATTAATGGGTGGATTATGTAATGAAGGGATGATCTGTTGAAAGGAGAGTAACTTATAACAAATTGTTTCTGGTGTGAAGGTTTGCCAAAGATTTTTAAAAGTGCACGCTTTATAAACCGATCTGTCACTATGGCTTAGAAGGATTTTTAATTGCCCAATTTTAAAGAGACTGTATTGTCCAAATGAAACTTTTTTTGAGCTTTACAGAATGTTAGAACGTTATTCCCTCATCAAAAGTGTTGTGTTGTCTTGATTCTTTCATAGATATCTGAGAAATCCTTTAATCTTCATGGCATGTTGCATAGCACTCAGCTATGCAAAGCGGACCCAGCTCCTTCGAGGCTCAGCTCCTCCCCTGAGCTGCAGTTTCAATGCTTCAGAGTTTCTGCCTCAAATATCAAGCCTCCTTTTGCGACTCCCTCACGCAGCTCCTTCAGACTAGCCAGCAGCAATTAGCAAACACCTGTTGGAACTGCTCGCCTGCTGAGCACATTACAGGAGCTACTTCTCAG
Organism: Poeciliopsis prolifica; assembly: GCF_027474105.1. Lineage (NCBI taxonomy): Eukaryota > Metazoa > Chordata > Actinopteri > Cyprinodontiformes > Poeciliidae > Poeciliopsis > Poeciliopsis prolifica. The sequence continues at coordinate 3,174,916 of NW_026562383.1, forward strand.
AAACTCTGGTGAAAAAGTTGTGAAAGGGTTTATGGAGGAAGAAACATTGTGACGACTTCCTGAAGACAGAGTTTCAGGAAGAGCAGGAGTTTTTAAAGAGACAGAAGTCCAATTTCAAAGCAAATTTCCTTTAAGTCATATTTGATACATATAGCATTTTTGTAACTTAAGTTAATATAGTTACTTAATTGTGCTATAAAATGGCACTATGTGCCTGGACTACACATAATATTGCCCCTAAAGCGGTGCTTATGTATGTCCTTTAGTCTAACCTGACCTTGCTATGTGAGGTTAGCAAAACCCTTTGGATCTTTACATTTATGTCACCATCCTTTCCAGGATCATCAATTATCAATCACTTTCTGAAAATTAGGATAATTCAGCCAGTTCAACCTCATTTTGATATCTTTGATTTCTTCACATTTCTTTTGGGTGTAAAACAAAAACAAGAGTTCATTGTTTTCTCTATGTTAAATATTGATTAATATATGCTGTGGTATGAGTGGCCAGAGGAGCAGAGGGAGGCCAGTCGCAGCAGGGACTCTTTCATCATCAGGGCCTGGCCTGTCCTCTAGGCTCCATTTGGAGGATGTCAAAATAAACGATCTGGCTTTCCTGCCCAGTAATAAACACCAGTGATGTAGAGGAGAAACAGATGGCCCTCTCCATCCCATTTTTTGTCCTTTTTTCCTTTTATCCATACTTTCAATCAGTCTATGCTCTGAATGTTTCCTGCAGAGCACTGTCTTTCCTCTTATTATGCTCTGGCTTATTTAGAAGTATGAATACTGTGCAATTGCTTATACCCAAACATAACATCCGAAAATATGACTGTGTACACACACACGCACTCTTCTGTCCCTCTCTGCAGCGTGTCCTGCTGAATAACGGTCTGTTGTGAATAGTACAGTCATCTGTTAATGAGTCACAAACCACCTTCTGGACACGTTGTGCCGCAATGCCGCTGTGTTTTTCTGCTACACCACATTGTGTCTTTTTGCTCAGGAGCAAAGCGGGTGGGTTGGGGTGAGTAGCGTTTTCAGAAAGTATGTCATCAGTGGGTGAAAGGTGAAAGGAAGAAATTCAAATGGGAAAAAAACCCCATAAATACAACAAATACAAGGACAGAAAATCAGATGAACGGCTGGAAAATTTGGGACTTACCTCGCCGGGTGCGACTCCATGAGCACTTCTGCTTTTCTTCATCTTGGGGGATTCTTAACCAGATTCACTTTGTCACCTCTTCTCTGTCCAGCTTTGAAAAGCTTCAGCAGGACTGCAAATGGGAGACAGAGAAAAGAAGACACACACAAGGTTACAAAATCTGTGTATATGTGGATATTTAAAGTTATAAGGCAAGGCCAAGTGTATTTATAAAGCACAATTCATATCAATCAATCAATCAATCAATCAATCAATCAAATTTCATTTGTATAGCACGTTTCAGCAGCGAGGCTTTTCAATGTGCTTTACATCATAAACTCAAAAACACAAAGTCATTCAACATGGAATCAACAATCAAAACATGTCATCCTGTCAAGTTCCATCATTAAATTCAAACTGATTACTTTTCAAATACAACTCTAAACAGGTGGGTTTTTAGGTGAGATTTAAGGGAAGTCTGTGTTTCAGCTGTTTTACAATTTTTTGGAAGTTTGTTCCAGATTTGTGGTGCCTAGATGCTGAATGCTGCTTCTCCTTGTTTGGTTCTGGTTCTGGATGCACAGCAGACAAGAGCCAGAACTTGAAGGGCCTGGAAGGTTTATACAACCTTAGTGTATTGTGGTGCCAAGCTGTTCAGTGATTTGTAGACTAACAATAGTATTTTAAAGTCTATTATTTGAGCCACAGGGAGCCAGTGTAGGGACTTTAAGACTGGTGTTATGTGTGTCACTCCCAGAACAAAGCAACCAATCAGAGCCAGGAGGAGGGTCTTAGCGCTGTCAATCACACTTGTGTATTTGCTGTTCAATGTGGTAATGACTAACTAGCTTTTGGATTCATGGTAGGCTAACAGGAAGAAGCAGCAGAGAGCAACGGGGACACAGGTCGAAGGGATGAGCAGTCTGCACATAAGCTTGATTGACAAAGCGAAGACCCTCCTCCATGTTCTGATTGGTTGTTTCTAAGTAGCACTGGGAGAAGAAGAGGAACTAATTTTTTTCAGATTATCTGTCTCTTACCATGCTGCAATGACATATGACTTTTAAAAAACAAAATTGTTAAAAATACACTCATAAAAATTACATACTGCAGCTTTAAACTTTCTCATACATCTTATTTAGGTTAATGGACTGAATTCATTAAATAACCACTTAAGTCATTTGTTCTGCAGTCCATAATAACAAACAAACCCACACACATTCATAGACTGACACATAAATCTGTCGGCAACTTGGGACTAAGAGCCTTAAAATGTGGCAGGGAAGATGCTGGAATAGAACCCAAAACCTTCCAATTGTGTGGCACAGCTACTCTTCCCAGCGCCCTTCTTTTATCTTACAAAATGATCAGAATAAGTTGAATCTATATCTCCAGGTCAAATCATTACAAAATTGTAATAGATGCTTTCCTGCACATAATGTTAGGGAGCTGAGACCAGCCAGGTAAAAAACACAAACACATACATCAGCAGTGCCCTGATTGTGTGCGCTCATTAAAAAGTAAGGCTGAGCAGGGTTATCATCCCTAATTCTTGTGTATCCCACTCTAATTAAAGTAGAGTGTCTACAGAGTATTTAAGATCTACTATCTGGAAGTGTTGAAGTAAGTTTGTAGGAATTAAAAGGACACAGAAGGATGAGGCATCACCCCTCAGTGCAGAGGGAATCTCTCAATCCGATGCGAACATCTGAAATGCCAGGGAAATCTAAAGTGGTGCTAATGAGTGAAATCTGCAATGAAGCAAGCAATCAGGGGGTTCAGCTTTCAGAAGAAAGTTGTCTAAGTGAGAACTCTGTAAAAAAAAAAACTAAGGTAGAGAGAAAAGGCGTGGAAGAGATTAGGGAAAAAAAGCTTTTTTTAAATTACAATATACAATATTTAGAATCAGAGACAGAAAATATGAAGAATGAAAATCTGTACAACAGCAGGAAGTCTTCAAACGACAAAGCCACACAGTTTGAAACGGATATTCAGGCATCCCACAGAATTATCTGCAGTCAGTGCTGATTCAGACACGGTCAATTTTAAATTGCCAGCATTGAAAGGTTGCCATGACCCTCTAATAGAAAACTAACAAAAAAGCTATAACCACGGATGAAAAAAAAATAGGAAAACATTTTCACAAGACATGCCATTTTCTCACTATAACAATCACACAACCTCAGTGATGAGAGAGCTGCATCTTAAGCTGCATGGTCTGTGTTGCCTGAGGTCAATCTTCTGTCATTGGTCAGCCAGCTCTGGAGGCAGTGACTGTACTCTCATCAATAACAGAACAACCAGAGCCGGCGGAAAATGACCACAAGGCAGACATGAGTGACTAATCAATGTGACAGAAACGTATCAATGTTTTCCATGTCCCTATTGACCCCATCTGATTTCCACCCACATCAGCCATGCCTGGCGGGCCCTGCCTTGTGGTTCATGTCGCAGTAAGACCTTTACTGCTACTGCAAATGAAGCTGTTTAATTGCAAAAGATCGTTTATCTGCTGGAAGCTAAAGAACTTTGCTCTCAGCCTCCAAAACACACAGCTCTATGTAATGTTACAGCTGCTTCCTCCTGGCTGATGTAGACAGCTAACTATTTCTAGTAGGCTAGCATAATAGCTAAGATATCAAAAGAAAAATCATACAGGTATTTAGTTTTATTTAGGATCTAAAACTGTTGATGGTTAATAATATGAACAGTTGAGCCAAAGCAGGTGGAAGACGTTTGGAGGAATTGTTCAAGCCTTAAATTCAACTCGTTTCTTCAATAATTCCATATCATACGACACGTCGAAAAGATTTTCTACATGTAGTCGATAGCTGTTTGTTTTCATTTTATTGCAATCCAATTCTCAGTTCAATTTCTGCATTTAATAACCCATAAACCCCTCTCTCCGAAAAATAAGTAGGTGGATCTGCAGGTTATGTATGTGGATTTGAATTCGGTTTTAAAGTATTAATGAAAAGAACCATCACATATGTCATACAATATATTGTTAAAATGTTTGACAAGGAACTTTGCTACTGTTTACATTGAGATTGAGGAGGATCTTTGCAATAAGAAGGAACTGAACAGACTCTACAGAAGGGGTGTCCAAAGTAGGTCCTTGAAGGTCGGCATCCTGCGGGTTATAGTTCTCTCCCTGGTTTAACGCACCTGGATCAAATGATGGCTCGCTAGAGGCCTTAGGAGAATACTGACATGCTGAGAAGGTTGTTAGTACCACCAAGGAGAGAATTAAAACATGCAGGATACTGGCACTCGAGAACCGACTTTGGGCACCCCTCCTCTACAATAAACAGTTTGCTTAGCAAATTTGTTTTTGACAGAGTAGCATCAAAAACAAATTTCCAAATAGATACATTTCTAATGTTTAAAAAACTGCATTACCACAAAATATAGCATAATATACAGCATCCTGGAAAATCTTACTCAAACCCATCTAACCTCAAAGAATTTTAGATGTTTAGAAAAATCAAGGTGACCAAGTTTCTCATGTAAGAAAAAGACATGGAAATAGAATGTATTTCTGAATTGACTGTAATTATACATTGTGACATTTTAAATATATAAAATTAAGGTTGAATATTGTCACTTTCCAAAAATAATGACTTGTCCTTTATCGCCAAAAGTGATGTTTTTTTTCTTTTTTTTTAACCCAAATCATCTACTGGAAAAAAATGACATAGGTCATTATTTTAGGAAGGTGACAACATATAACATTTAACCAAAAGTGTTCAGTTTAGTTTTCAAGGTTTGTTTGTGACTTCCTCTTTCTGTGTTTGGACTTTCACTCTCAACTAATATTGACCCTTCCGCCCAATCTTCATTACAGTTTAGCAGACAAGACGGATTGCTTAGACATTATAGTAGTTTACATTATAGAAGCTAAGATATTACTTTCTCAGACTGGTTAGGGCTTCATCTCCCACACCCACTTAGTCAAATTGCTGCCCTCTAAATTTGGAGAGTTGCCACATTATGTTCATTATAGTAATGGCCTTCTTGGAGAAGAGTATGCCTTCCTGTCTTGCACACAAAGTAGAAGGATAAAGTTTAAAAAGTAAATAAATGTAGCTAAAACTGCTTTTAATAGAAAACATTATTTTCCTGTAGCAAGCTTTGATTTCCATTTTATGCCATCCTCTTCACTTATATTGTTGACTGTATATATGGGCAAATTTAAACAAGAAGGTACTTTCTATCTAGATTTATGCAGCCTAACACACATCTGCTTCACCTGAATAATATGTTCTCCTGTTTTTCACCGTTGTAAAAACCGTGTAATAAAAATGAGCATCTAGGTCGCTTTGTATTTGTAACCCAAGAAAACATCTTAATTATTTAAAAATTCCTCCACACTGACAAATTCTTAGAAAGTGCTAGTTAAAAAACGCTTCATTTATTTTCATGCCAATTCATAGAAGTGCCAGTAGGTGTGACACTGAAGACTTTGTAAGATAAAAGAAATGACCTCACATGGGATTTCTTAGTTAAAATTAAATGTAGGGGATGATAATGCTGTAGAAGATGGATGTATTTCAATGTTTTTCACGAGAGAGAGAATTACTTTAACAATGATTAATATTTTGAAAATATGCTAAATGGAAATCTGTCACAGTAAAGGTAAAGTGATCTTTCAATGAGGTAAATGATCAGAGGTCCTGTAATCCCCTGCAAAGACAGATGTAATCCTTCATTTTTGAGAACTATAAATATTTCAGGAAAAGGTCCTTCAGGTCACTGTGTGTTCTTGCCATCTGAGACCATGAACACCTGCTCAGCTTACAAACTGAAAAAGGAAAAAAAACAGAAAACGCTCAATAAAGTAAGGCCGTGTAGCCAGGTTCGAGTTTTATAATAGGTAACCCGGGGAGTTCTCCGAACCTCAAAGAGACCACTTATCGAGAACTTACCCAAAACATTAAACATTTCAAGCTTCAGTCAAGACGATATTCTTCACCTTCCTTGTAGTCACACTGTTTAGGATTCAACCTTAGGAAAGCAAGAATCCCAAACAGTGATGTTTAAATTCTTGGTGGAAAACCAATGACAGAGGGTATTTTCCATGTAATTAGCTCCAGTGCTAATGTGTAAATTTTTCATAGAAACATCTCTTCCTCTGGGATTTATTTATCATTTTTGTGAAAAATGAGAAGAAAAATAAAATTTTTCTCTCAAAGAAGCAAATGCTACCTCAGCTCCATCTCTTTGATTGGTCAAAGGAACCACGTTCTTTCATGGAAACAACCAGAGAAAACATTGATATTTCTTTAATTCTTGCTTTTAATAATGCTAATGTGCTTAAAACATCTAAACACATGTGGGTGTTTTAACACCTCCACTTTTTATGCAGTTTTGCTAAAATTTTCTTTAAATAAATCACTTATGTGGCGTCTTTGTGTGACCCATCAGCGTGTGAGGTGAAACTGATGTGAGCGCATATGTCTATGTAATTTGTGGTGTTGAGAGCTTGTTCCTGATCCTCAGGAAAAAAAAACACGTCAAAATACACCATGAAGTGACAGAAATGACACAGTAAAACTGCAAGATTAAAAAAAATACAAGAGAATACACTTGGACATAGCAAGCTTTTAAAAAGCTTGCTACACCACTGTGATCTAATTTGTTTCTAATAACCCAATTAAAGGTGACCTGAAGAGAAATTAAGACTCTGCCATTAGCACTGCAATGAATGTGGACAGTCTAGCCTGAGAAAGCGACTGCATTCAGACTCCAGTATACAAAGGTTTGCTGTATTTTAGGGATGATAGTTGAAATGACTTCTCATCTTTGCTTCCTCTGCAAAATCTTCCTCCCTGATGACTGGCTGCAGCCACAGATATACGGTGATTAGTTCCTGCTGCAAAGGATTTGAACGTTTAACTGTACATTAGGACTTATTGTGCCAAAGCTTCCATTTATGAACAGGAAACTGAGATGTTCTGCACAATTTACATCTCAAAACAATTATCTAAAACTAATTTTGTTATATATTCAACTCATCAGTGGAGGCTCAATGATTACAGTTCAAGTACATTAAAATGTAAATTCACTAATTGTCAATGAGTAAGACTAAAGATTTACAACTAAAAGCTTGTAAAAAGTATAGATTTACTGTATGAAACCTGATTTGATGTTAATATATTGATTAGACAAATTATATGGCACTTAAGCAGATATTTATGTTGAATGAATAAAAAAGGCATTATCAGCTGTCTGACATTACACTACATCTAACCATTTATTTATTCCAGAAATGTTTGTATTAAACAATTTAAAAACTGTCCTCAATTTCAGAAGTTGACATTTTCTTAATATTTAGAGTTACCTTTCAAACTTCTTTCTGTAAACTTCTGACATCAGTTTAATTTAATTCTGGCCAATTTCTCCTGGCTTTTATAACTGCGACAGGTTTGTAGGCTGCCTTACAATCACACACACACACACACACACACTCACACACAGATCTGTACACAAATTTTCCATGTCACTGGCACAAGGGCTGTAATGGACTCTGAAACATCGACTTTGCTGTTATTTGGCAACTTCGTAACTAATTAGGATCATTTTCCATTTGCAAGTCCCATTTAATTTCCCCTGCCTTCATCTACCTGAGTGATGTTTTGAGATATTTCTTCAACATTTCCTCATAATGTCAATGATATTTGATAATCTGCATGAAACCTTTTTTGCTGTAAACCTGCCTCATGGCATGAGTCTACCCTGCACAGCTGGGATGGTGCTTTAGTAGTTTCCCCCTTGTTTCCGTCAAATATAACACTGGTCAATATGGTCAAACCCTTCAGACCAAATTTCTCTCATTATTGTGTTGTGTTAATCCTAACAGAGATAAAACACAAAAAGCCTGATGTATTGTCAGTCAGTGCTTGGACAGATCAGTTTATCTTATGTACAATCAAATACATTTTATCCAGCTAGCCAGAGTACATTAGATCAACTCCTGTCAATCTGTACATGTTTACACTTATTCAGTCAGAAGCTACATGTAATTGATGTCTAATTATCTGATCCAAACTATGTTTCAATTCCACAATGTCAAAATATAAACCTAATACCACAAATTAAAATTAAATAAACAATATATAAAAAGGGTAAACTGCAGACACAGAATGTACCCGACTAATTAATGAATCTATCACAGCACATTTATACAATGGAGATCTGTGCAGGTTGAGTTAATCATTGTCAACATTTTAAAGGCCTAAATACTCAAACAAAGGCCCCTCTGTGGTCATCATAAAAGACATTCTGTGTGTCAGTGTTATAACATCAAAATTCACTCACATCCAGCGGTAAGCTCTTTCAACAAGCTGTGTGTGTTACAATTATGACGGATCTTCTTCGCACACTCAACAGAAAAACAATTTATAAGATACAATTTAAAAATGAAAGAAGAGAAAATTATATCAAAGATAAATGACAGAATAGTGAAACTGAATAAACTTACTGATCGCCACTCCTCTCAGTGAATTGCAGATTTGTATTCTGTGTGTACCTTCATAAACTCCCTTCCTGTTTCACAGCTAAATTGGGAAGTAAGTACAATAGATCACAAGACACGGTGGCTGCAGACAGCAACAACTTCTATTTGAATGGGAGTGAAACCTTAGGAACAGCAACTATTTTCATATATTGCAGCGATAAACTCTACTTGTCAAGAAAGCTCAGTGCATTGTTAGGATTTCTATTTTTACTGTTTTCCAGTTTGGGTTTAACTATCAGCAATAAATTAAAATGCACTACTTTATTTAATGGTGTCCTGAAGTTGCCCATTTAATAACTATAATGTTTGTTTTTTTGCTTTTTTTACTTTTCTCAAGTGCAGTATTTATTTTTGTGAGGTTTTGACAGAATTGATGTACAGTGCTTAAACATTTTGTCATAAATTTTTAACACCATGAAAATACAACATACAATGCAAAACTAAATTTGTGTTGCACAGGTAATTTAGTCATTTCAGGTAATTTATCCCTTTGATTTTACTGGTGCTGGAGACCTCTAACATACAGCCGAAGAGCGCTTCCTAGTGGTCGGAAAACAGGTCAGATTTCACTATAATTTGAATCACTCCAACATTTTGGTGAACAAATAAATCTTCATCAGAGAAGACAAAGTGTCTGCATACCATGTCATGATATTGGGTATCAAAGTTTAATTTTTGTTATTATTTATTTTACATTGGCTGCAATACTCTAATGTTTGACCAAGTTTGTGAAGCTATTGGTTTATTTAAGTGGTTTAAGTTCTGGTGCAGAGGTATAAAATACATTTATAATTCAGTACGTTTATGTCTGTGTTTAAAAGATGAAGCATTTTAAGCCAAGTCAGCTGTTTTTTCTGTATTTGATCAGAAGCGTTCGATACTAAACCTCAGACATCGGTATTGGAAGTGAAAAAAGTGAATCGGTGTATTCTTAGGAAATAATAATGAAAACTAGCAAAATGACAGTGGGAATTCTAAGGAGGTTTGACTTAACTCAAACCAACGAAGACTTATCCATCAATTACTGAGGATTATATAAATCATTTTCATTTCCCTAAATAAATACATTTTAATCTACAAGAGGTAGATTTAAATTTGGGTCTCTTAGATGTTTTTTATAAGAGTCCCACAGACTTTTTCACCACTGCAAATGTATAACTACTTTTACATAAGAATAAATTAATTTCCTTAATTATATGTTCACATTTCTGGACAATAAATGAGTATTTAATCTGATGACAGTGTTTATATTTGCAAACAGCAATGAAACAATAATGTGGCACACCTATTCAGGAAAAAAAACTGCAAATATATAACTACTAATATAAAAGGCTGTAAAGACAGCATCAATTAATATCATCCCACAATGAGCACAGGAATAAATGTTCAAAATGATGAATTCAAATCATTTTCCAGGGTTAAGAACTGCATGTCCAGAGTATCATTGCTGGAATGCAGCAGGAGGATTTCTCTGCTTGGTCTTTCTAATCTTATCCATCCATCCCACACTGTTTGTGTAGGCATGCCCGACACATAGAGCAGTCGTTGCATTTCATGCAGCTGTCTTTACACTGACTGGGCTGGACTGAGATTATATAAGGGAAAATAGGAATATCCAAACATATTGCTGAGACTTGTTGAGACTTTTCAGACGACTTTCACAGCAACTTTTAGATCACTGTGCATCAGAAATGTGATCTAAAACCATTTTAATATCCATCTGTTTTTAACCCTTTACATTCCAGCTATTACTTTCTGAAGGAGGCTGTGTGTGTGACCTTGTTTTTGCATTAGTGGTTTGCTAACCAACATTCCTGATTCCTGAGGTCATTCCAAAACAACAGCAACATTCTTATCTTTTGACTAAAGCCGACACTGGATCCTCTATCCTCTTATTTTTCCACTTAAATTCATGTCACCTCTGGAAAGAGCTTAGGCAAACCAGTGCAAACATTCACACAGACCTATCAAGATAAACTTTGCAGGAAGATAAGCTGTCCCAGAAGATATTGCAATAAACTACAATATTGTTATTTTGAGACCATTTTCAAATAATATAATGGTAATGCGAGGACACATTCTCAAAGACTAATAAACTTTAAATTCTCATGAACATTTAACACTGGAAATGGAAGACATTTTAGATATCCAAAGTAAATAAACAAAACAGACACACAAAGATAAATTATGAAGTCTATAAACAAAACTGTCCTTCAGAAAGACGGACAATTTCTTCTTAGAAGTTAGTTGAGATCAAATTACCAGACTGAAAACTTGTCATGCAGTTTTTGGTAAAATAATGAATCATGCAAATGGAAATTATTGAGCTTGTTCTAATATATAATTAATTGATTTATTGCTTGTCATAACAGGCCTACACTCATGTTTTCCTATAACATACCAAGATATAGCACTTTGTGAAACCCTACTTTTACAATGACAAAATCCAAAACAAAATCCTTTTTAATCAGACCAATCCAATATTGTATTTTTCTGAGAACAAAATCACTGAAATAAATGTAACTTTAACTTAGACGTGACAATTCTTGAACATGGCTTTTATACAAATTCTATCCTGCAGCTGTTAGTCAGTCCTAACCGAGACAGACTGGGCCAAAGTGGAAATATTTCTTTCTCTTTGCGTGTGTGTTCACATTCTGCGCAGCAAAAATGAGCCGTTCAGATCAGAAAGGACTGAGAGGAGTTTTGCCGAGGAGGGAGAGAAACAACACATGGATTTGTGGCAGCTGAAAGATGATGTCGCTATGGAGGCCACATGCAGGGAGCCCACTGCCCTACTGTACGACACAAGAGAGAGAGCATGGCCAGACCAGAACTTCTGGGCCAAATGTCCCAGGACTTTTCTGCAGACACAACATGTGCTTGTTAAGTTAGTTGCAAATAAAATCATTATTCAAACTTTGAATTTCCAGTTTTATAAAAGGTCCTAAGAAAGAAAGCTGCTTTGAACTGGATAGCATTGTTTAAGCTCAAATTAGACAAAATTGACTTCAAATCTTAACTGGACTGAAGTGGTTGTTCTGGTGCTGTATAAATAAACTGCATAGATTTGTTATGTAAAAACATTTTATATAAATTACTGCCCTCCAAGCGACACATGATTCATGAGACACTCATATTTTTACCTCACCTACATTTTAATGACACAGATAGATAATTATTTCAGACATTTTTTGCAACAAAGGAAAGAGGGCCACATAAATGGCAGCTGTAGGAGTTAGTGAGTCACTGCGTGATAGTTGCTGCTCAACAGAACTAATAATTTGATTCAAGCCATTTTTAAAATAAAGAAATATGAGCCCACATTCAAACTCAACGGCCTTAGCAGAAATGTGATGCGGCACCGTCACTGCGGAAATCTGACAGCACTTTATGAATACAAGCAAAACAACCTTACTGTTCCCAGAGACACCAAGAAATACTAAATAACTTAGAAGAACAGAACTTGGCCAGTAGGTTGAGTTTAAGTTGTGGTGCAGAATTAGCTAAAATGTTAAATAAATAAAAAAATAAGAAAAGAAAAAATAAAGAGTAGTAGTTGTTTAGGTAAAAAACTGTCATGATGGGGAAGTTAAAGGAGAAAATTTGTATTACCAACTAAAGCTGCTGGGAAGTGAATGTTGTGCACTTCTGATGAACCCTCTGTCAGAATAGTGTGTGTTTATTGGGATCATGAACATGAAATTCCTAATGTTCTGCTGAATCACAACAGAGTGTGTGACTTTTCTGAGATGTCTCTATGTTTTTATTATCTTGCTCAAACTGAAGGATAATCTAATCACCTTATAATGAAAACTCAATTCTTTATAATTTCTCCCTAGAGGTCAGGCAATTATAAGCCGAATGAATCCGCATAGATTTCAATTTGAGAATCAAGCAAAAGCAAAAGGAGCCCACTTTCATCCAAGAGGTACATCACTTCAAAACAACAACTACATTTTCAACAATAAATATATGTCACAGATAGCATTATCACAAATAACAATTACATGTTTTCTTAGAAGTACATTTTACAGTAATTTTAGATCTTCTGTTTCAACTAAAAGCAGAAAGATCTTAAAGCTCATTTTTGTTTTTCAACTTGACACTGAAAAGTTTACTGGAGCTCAACATGCTGGCTGATTCCTAGCAGCATAAAAAATGTCACACCCTACTCACATATATAATAGGACTGGAAATATGGTATATATATATGTATAAGTTCAGTCCATTTGGTCCATGCAGTGAATTTACTTACAGACGAAGCTGTAATCTCAGTGATGAAAGCCGAAGCTGAATTTGCGAGAGCAGACTGCCAACCTGAATGACAGAAAACACACATATCACAAGGATAGAGATCACATTGTTTGAACAAGATAGCTGACAGACTCCATTGTAGCTCCCAGCCAGATTTTCTTTCTGAAGAACAAAAAAAACCTTGTCACATAGAATGAAAATATGAGAAGAATAACCACTAATTAAATGACAACGGCAAACCAGAAGTGACTGTAAATCTGTGATCCTATTCAGGCTTTTTCACAAAAGAGCCTTCAGTTCTTAACAGAGATACTTCTTAAGAGGTTCTGTAAAAGAACTGGTTTCCTTTTCCATCACCCAAGAGTCAATTTGGAGACACATCACAATGTCTCAGTAATTTATTTGTCTTTGTGAAATATTGTAGAGCGTGGAAACATTTCAAACAACACAAATATTTTTTATTCCACAATCAGACTCAATATCTCCACCTTAATTTATTACTAATGCTTTATAACTCTAAATAGATGGAAAATGGAAGCTAATAACGCACCCTAATTTTACTGAAATTAGGGCTCTCAATGTTAAGGCATGTGATTAACATGTTTAACACATTGCTATTGTATAATGCAAATTAATGTCCCTCGGAGGGAGATTTAAGGCAGCACATTACGAGGTTTTGTGTTGCAGTCAATAATGTGAATTCACAAATGCAAGTGAAAAGATGAGTGAGGTGAGAAAGTGGTACACTCAGCAAGCAAATATCGCTTTTATGATCGTTTGTATTAAAACACCTGGTATGTAGCAGACTTATTACTATGGTGAATTATTCTTCCACCAAAGCTAAACTCAACAACGTTTAACAATGTTTTCATTGGCTGCTGTTCCTCGTGAGCCCGCCCCCCTGTGTAACTCCTGACGGAAGCAGATTTTTCCTTTGGTCCAGCAGCAAACGGGGACGACAATAGCTCTTGTTTTCTGTATTCGGGTCAGGGTTCGTCTCTTTCCAAACACTGGTGACAAAAAGCCCACTAACAGTTTGGTGGAAAAGGTCCCCATGAGGAGAATAACAGTTGCACGTGACGTATTTGCAGCACAATTTCAGCAGTCTTCATCTGACAGTTACAGGAGAACGTGACAGAATGCTCTCTGTATTCACTGCTAGCTGAATGAACAGCCCGGCTCCCAGGACTGACAGAGAATCAGTCTGAAACAACAAAATGCCTGACACAGACAGGCCATGTTCAAATAGTCAGGAAGTCAAAAGCATCAACAGTTCCTGACAGAGAAGGCAGCATAACATCAGCATTGACGCCACCAAGCAGCCAATCACTGACTCATCAGTCTGGATGTGCGGTGTTATTTCAACACACACTGAGAATAAAAGCCCAGTGATCTGCTGAGGTCACACCACCAACCACACCAACATACACAGACCACACAAAGCTCTGGGGCAAGCTTCAAGTGGAACACCGCTGAATGTCTGATGTATAAAGCTAATTTGACATAGAGAAAGAGAGTAAAGAGATCTGTGGAAAGAATGTCCAAAAATCTGATTTACATAAGAAAGGGGAATATAATTTTCCAGTCAAGAATTAATGGTTTGTTTTGATTAATAGAAATGTGAATTTCATTGGAAGTACCTTCCAATGAGAAATTGGACATGTTAGACTCACCAGTCCTGTAACGAAACAATATTACTAACTCTAATTTGTTCGCCCATTGTTTTTATTTCTATTATTTACAGTTGTGGTAGAAGAGAGTAAGGCGACCTTTGATGTGATCTAGTCTTTACCAATATTTAAACAAATGTTTAAATATTGATTTAAAAAAAAGATTCCACTGTTATTGATTAGACTGAAGAAATTAAAATAGAGAAGTAAATTGCAAGTTAACTGATAATATTCAGTTGCTATTGTTGGTTTAGTTACTGGTGTGACCCATTCACACAGCAGCGTGCTACTCTAGGTAGTGCACTGATCACAGTTTTCTAACCAATCACCAATCTTTAAAAAGCCTGACCTGCTGATTCCGATTTTGGTCGAGACAAAATGTCTGTGTGAAATGTTGCCAAATATAGCAAAAACATTGCTGAGTTGGTAATACTGAGGTGAATATTGTTAACTGCAAATGTCCAGACGTGACCTGGTGGGCCGGTCAGTCAGGTTGATTTTTAGACCTTTTCTGAGGCAGGTACGAACGGTGGACAATACAAGCTTCCTGCATAAGTGTTGGCCGATTATCAATCTTCTGAAATTAAAGAAATTGGTACCGATAAACTGGATGGCTGATGAATTGGTGTACTCCTGACTAAATCTATACTGTAGGTAAAGGAGATAATCAGCTTGTCAGATTTCATGAAGAAAAGAAGCTGTTTGTAATTATAAATGGGTTATGGGACTATTCTTGAACAACTTGAAGTCCATCATTCCACTTTGAGAAAACAATACTCCCAAGTAGAGAAAACATTTCAGACATTTGACCAATATCTCAAGGTGCAGATATCACAGCAAATTGGCCCAAAGGTCAGACCATGCAACAATCAGAGAAACTGACAAATCCACAAGAATGCAATATCAGTTTGCACCGGTCTCACTTAGCTTGTGTTGCTAAGTTGCTTGTGTTGCAGCATTGTTACCAACATTGTTGCAACATTGTTGGCATATTTGTCTGTGGTGAGCTCCTTAAATTTTATATTATTTGATATCGGGCAAAGGGAAGATTTACATTACTCAACTGACATTATTAAATAATTACATGGAGTTAATTTCTTAATGTTTAGAGTATTTTATCGCTTTTGCTTTAGACAATGCTTTCTTCTCCTGAATCACACATGATCAAATTCACAAATTATGCGACGATGTCATCTAGTAAATTTTAAGACATCCAGTAGCTGCTTTCCTTGCTGAGGAGTTGGCAACAGTGGTTGCTATGCAGTGACGTGCAGTCAGGGATGGTCAGGACTACCATCATGGAAAAATACTATACAATGATAAAATAATTTGTGTTGCTATTTTCACCCTGTAGTTTGTACTATAAAGAACCTATTTTTCATTTAGCTTAACCAATTCTGATTATTTTTTCTTCAAAAATCATTGGATTTTCACATTTTCCCACTCAAATGCTCGGAAGCGAGATGAGCCTCACCTGGGATTGATCAACCTCTCGCTAACTGCACTGTCTGCCATGCGATGAGAGCATGCTTCTTCTTTCTGTACGTCGCCAATAAAATGGTTAAAAAACATTTAATGTATGAACTGATTTTTCATAATTTAGCTTATGTATATAATGTACAGTGTGTTTTGTTACCAACTGTGTGTGTGTGACGTGTTTCGTGTGCTGAGGAGAGACCATGAAATGGCAGAGAGCAGATTCGAGGCGAGGCAGGCAGTTCTCTTGCCTCATGGCAGGGGGCACTCTTGATCCCAGACATTGGGACTCCACTATTGCAGAGTAAGAGACAGTAACAGCTGATGCAGAGAGCAAGAAAGAAGTGGTTTTGAGTTGTACTTAACGTTTTTTTTCCCCTTTTTCCGTGGAGCACAGCACGACATTAATAATATCTACATGTCCAAGTTTGATTGAATTAACGGAAATATTCTACGGCAGCGCGGATATGGATGAATTGTCTTTTTGCCCTCCAGCGTTGTCCGCATGCGCGGAATTTCCTCAGGTAAACAATAAAATGCAGGGCCTCTATATTTGTAAATATGATTATGATTAAGTCAGTGTCTCATCGGCTTTGAACCTCACCATACGTCATTGTTGCTATGGCAGTACAATGACCAAAAGATGGAGAAAGTAAGAGTTGCCAAAGCCTCTTCCTTTTAAAAACAACATGATGGCAAAGACCCATCCATAAGAATCATTAACCATCTTCAGTACAATGTTCCTTGGACAGATGAGACCAAAGTAAAGATGCTTAAGCCAAAAGACACAATACAAAACTTAGCATATTGGCAAAACACAACACTAAAAGACGTTGAAGCATTGTGGTGAAAGGGTGACCAGCTTGCTTTACAGCTGCAGGTTTGGAGGTCTCTGCAGTTGCATAAACTTTTCTGAATACCAAAGCATTTGAGGGTCTAAAATTTAAATGCAGCTCACTCTATATGAGTGATCTTTATATGAGCCAGTTGCCACAGTCGAATTGTGGCTGAAGTTGGACCATGAAGCAAAACAAAGATCCCAAACATTGAGACAAATCTACAATAGAACAGCACAAAACAAAACAACAACACTAAAAAAACTGAATGTGAAGAAATGGTCCAGTCAAATTCCATAGTGAAATGCTATTTTGGGACTTTAAGAGAGCTGTACATGAACAAATCTACTTTCCATTTTGGTTTTATGAATGATAACAGTAGGTTAGGTGTAAAAAAAAAACCCATCAGATTACTTTTTTTTATTGTGCTCTTTTTTATCATCAGAGATGTGAAACTTTACAAGTGAAAGAGGGTGTACTATTTTTGATTTTTACATTGATTGTAACAGATAAGAAACATCAATGAACACTATAATCACGTATTAGCCGTAAATCCCCATTTGCCCTCTCTGATTGATATTTCTGCATGCTATTGTAAATAGGGCAGATTGTGTCCAACCAGATGATGCCATAGCCCAAATATCACACATCCACTCACACAGTGTTGCAACACAGTATCATTTTACCTCCAGATCTTACACAACAGAGCAGCTGTTTGATTATTTGTTGCGAGACTATTGTTTGTCAAGGTTTTAAATATTTCAAGCGCACACTTAAAAGAAAAAGTAAAAAAGATTTTCCTGCTGACTCTGTGAGGAGATTCATTAAATCCCTTCAGGCATCCTGTGTTGATTTTACAGCCCACTTAAAGCCATCTATCAGCCTGCCCTTTAGGTTAAACTCAATTGCCTGGTCCTTCATTGGTAAATAAACTGACTGATTCTCTAATGGCAGAAGACAGTTTAAAGACCGACCCCTCCCTTACTGTGACCCCAAAATTTGTCTTTTTGCATCTTCTTTGCCTGCCTTGAATCCCAGATACGTATCTCAGACACTCTTCAAAACTTAACTCCATTTGATTACAATCTAAAAAAACATTTTTTTAGTCACGTCATTGTCACCGCGGGTTAAGAAAAGTCTTTGAAACGTGACACACGATGAAACGGAACCGTCGAAAGGAAGAGAGATGCTTTCACCGCAAAATGGAAACAAAGATAAGGAGGCCAGCGGACTGGAAATGCAACAAACCTGCGCATTTAACTGAAGATGTTTCCTGTGAAAAGTGTTGCCTGAGCATCAAACGACGGAAGCCTCGTACATAATTCAGACGTTTTCACAGCAGGGCTTCTCTGAATAAGACTTAGGACGACGGCAAATCTGTCAAAACTTCAAAGAAACGTCGCGCGAGCTCCAGGCTGGCGGCCGAAAAAAAGAAAAAAACACAACAATTTGGATAATAAGAAGAAGTTCGACGAAAAGCTCCGCGAGACAAAATAGTAATAATAATAATAACACATATTTAAATGTCTAAGAGCTGCTTTACCAAATGAATCTCGTCTTACCGGTGGTGGTTCGTTTCCTCCCTCCGACGAAGACGCTGCTGTCGCTCTGCTCCGCGGTCGTCCCACCGCGAGCCTGCCGAGGCACGCGCCCCCTTTTATCAGGTTCCATTTGTCCCATTCGCGCTCGTTCCCCCTCGCGACTCCACGAGCACATCGATTGGCTTGGACCGCAACCACGTAGACCCCCCGCCCCCCTTCTTCCTCTCCCTCTCCCCTCAAATCCTTTTGACCAATGGCTCGTCATCGCGCGCGCACCGCTCTCCCACTTCCACTCCAGCCTGATTCTGTTAGATTTCCACCCAGAAGGGAATGAATCTGTTTGATAGCAACAGTCCCTCTGGCCCTTTGTCTGGAAGCCTTCCTGATACTTTTACTGTACTAAAGATTTTAGATTTCTCTTTGCACTCACCTCCAGCATAGCAATAACTATGCCAGTGACTTTATTGTGGCAAAAATTCAACACAATATTTCACTGTCATCAATGAAAATTTCAAAGGAAATTACGCTGTGATAGTTAAATAAAAGAAAAAGAGATTTGTAGGGATCATTAGGGGAAAAAAATGCACAGAGCCGTTCATTCTTGTGTGTCATTCTTGCCTCTCATCTTTGCCAAACGTGGCAGATAGGTGTACACTCCCACAGATGAACCTGGCCAAGTACAATCAAGAGGAGCTCAAGCTGAGTGGGTTCCCCTGAGGGAGACTGCCTGACAATTCCATCTCAGTGAGTGGCAAACTTGTTTTGGTCATTGTCTCATTCGCTCTCGGATCTCCGCGTCCTGCCTCCTCGCTCTCCAGGCTCATTCGAAAACTAATCTTTGAGCTCCTTCTGCTCAGGCCCTTCACCTCCAAAACGCCACACTCAGCCCCCCGCCCCTTATCCACCCTCCAACAGCCCTCCATCTATTCGTCCTGGAAGGAAAGACGTGACAGTGGTGGTGAGTGACCTATAAGAACCTCTTGTCCTCCGTTGTCTGCTGCAGATCACAATGTTCCCATCACAACACTCACCTCTCGTCTTCAGCGACATCCTGGAACTTTCCTTTGCCAGAACAACATCTGCTCCGACCACATATTTCAACAAACCGTCTAAAGCGATCTGCTGTTTCAGTGGTTGTTGGTGTCAGGGTCAGTCGAAGCCTCGACATGAATCCTCAAATCCTGACCTCCAGGGCCAGTGAGCTGTAACTTCTGGCAAATCTCGTTTTGTTTTTAATTTGTCCTGATGGGGAAGCAGAAAGTTCGACAGGGTACTTTCTGTTTCTACACTGGCTCAGGTGTTTGAAAACTCCAGCAGCAGTGAGCTATAATTGATCGCCTAACTTCTGCTGCACCGCATTCAAGGCCTCTCTCTGGAGTCATCTTTGATGCCTTGATCGTTGCTAGGCGACAGCTGCCCTGAAAAAAAAACAAAAGAGATGAATGGATGTCCCTGGGTCTTTTTTTTTCCTTCTTCATTTTCTTTTCTCCTGTGTCCTTTTCACACTTTCTGAATAGAAATTCAGTCTGTCATATATATTTTTTTCAGTCTCTCTCTTTGTGGGCGTCTTTCATCCCTCTGGGATCTTTGTGTGGTACATCTGAAAATAACTTTTAACTTATACACGCTCCTGTATAAGAATCGTGTATCGGAAGAACAACTTGACAACATTCAAGTTGTTCTTCCGATATCAACTTACCCAACTTTGTTTCTTAAGCAGCTTGATTTTCTTAAGCAGTGTTGATACAAAGGACTTCATCTACTTCTAAATGACGAAAAAATAAATAAACTTGATGAGGAAACGCTTGGAGATTATTACAGGAATTACGGTAGCCCACTGGCACTTGTCCTCCTGGGTCCACTCGGCTGTGTTAATTGAACACATGTCCCTCCATCGCTATGATGACAACAGAGAATTTAAGAGCCTACATCGTCCTTTGTCTCACATAGTAGCCTACGTGCTTTCTTTAGATATTTATCTCCTCCGAAGGCGATTTTTCCGCCCAGAAATATTCTCTATTGAAGTATCCAGGATGATGATACACCGTTCCCGCTGTGCTTCCAACCCTTTGAGAAACGCAATTACAAGAGGCAGGCAGAACAGATATCATTCGTGCAAGCATTCATTTATCCACACACTGTGGGTCTGCTTTTGTTTGTGGATGAAAAACCCCCAAAATACCCTCCTCGATGCCTCGATTGGAGAGCTAGGTTTGTTGTTTTCTGACACACATCAACAGGGAACATAATTAAACCACTCAAGTTGTTCACAGCTGCAGGACGTCTGATTTCCATCCAGTTCTATTTGATGGAATGATAAAACAAAAACGGAGAGACAATTTTGATGGTGATTTAAATTTCCACTGACTGGTTGGAATGTAACCAGCCAGTTGCTGAACCATCCCTCGCTTTTTATCAGGCCCGGGTGAAAGCAACTCTCCTCAGTGTGGAAGTCGTCACTGAGGACAGAAGATCTCGTCGTTTTTGAGGCACACACGCAGCAAGAAGCTCCCAGAAAGATAACTCCATTTTCTTTGATGGAATGACTGCCATTCCTTCAGCTGGCTTCATGGAGCGAAACTGAAAATATGACAGAAAAGTCGTTGTGTTTTAAGAATCCAATTCTGTTTATGACAAAACAAAAAGGATTAGAAAACGTGAGCCGTCTATTAGGAATCTGATGGTCAAAGTAAGGCTCTAATAAACAGAAACCCATTATGAAAGCTAGCTGTTAATCACGCTAAAGCCTAGAAATTGGCCAAAATCTGTCTAAAATGTCAACTCTAATCAATTTGTCTGGTTTAAGATCACTGTGGAGCTGTGCAACATCAGCTGCTCCAAGTGGAACAAAGGAAATCATCGTTTCGCGACAAAAATTTCTTCCTTTATAGTTACGAAGAATGAATGAATTACTTATTGCAACGTCTGAAACTAAACGTCTAACATGTCATAGTGTTTTTCTCAAAGTTTGAGACATTTTTTTAAAGAAATTATTTAAAAATTGTCTTCTAGAAAGAAAAAAAAAAGTAACATCTTTGGGCACACTTTGTCTTCAGGCGAGCAAAAGAAAAAAATTGGAGCGAGTCTATAATTTCATTTTGATTCTACAATGGCAGATCAGCCAATCAGCTTCCCCTGTTGTCCCATCACTGTGGTGAACTTGGTGTTTACAAAATCTGTCTTGTAATGTTTCTGAAGTGGGTTTATTCTGTAGAAAAGTCAACTTTGGGCATTTTTCTTTTTTGAGAAAAATCATTGTTTTATTTTGATATAAACAATTGTAGAAAAAAAACAATAAAAAATGCGTTTTCCATTTATTCAAGAAAAAAGATTAACTGTGTAATTGAAAGACTTTAAAGAGACACTGGAAAAGTTGAGTATGTCAGTCACAAAACCTCTAATCAGTTGTAGTCTGCCTTTCCAATTCCTAAAGCATAAACACCTAAAAAATAAAAATAAAAATCAGAGTCTGCACATTTACAACACAAAGTTTTATTAAATGTTAGAGAACATGATTGGAGCTTGTAAAATAACCTCAATGTTCTCCTTAGTGTGTGAGGAAGTTACTTTATAAAGGATAGAAATTCTACCAAGAGACAAAGTGTCAGTTTTACACAAAATATATTATCTTACCCCCAGATGTGAAGCTAATGCTAAAGAAACTGAGCATAATATAGAACAATAAGTACAGTTTTCAATGAGAGGGACGACAGTCTCACTCCCATCAACAACAAACACAATATGAATATCAATATTGATTCAAGAGAAAGCAAGTCAAACATTGGTGATTTGTTTGCTAATTAAATAAAAACCACATAAGGCAGACGGTTATGGATACGTTCAACGTGAAGAAGTGCACTTGGCTTCAGAGCGTATGCTAGCAGAATGAGCTACTCAAATTGCGCAATGTGTCTTTTTGTTCATGAGACGAATCAGGGAACTCGGACAACATACATCTATTTTGTTTTGTTGCAGTCGGAAGTGATCTTTGGTGAAGATGTAAACAACTGGGACAGGAAGAGAAAGAACCAGAGAAAAAATTGAAAAAGTCTTGAGAAAAAAAAAAATACAGAGAGAATTGAGAAACGCCTCAGTCTTGTGTCCTACCGTCGTTTAACACCTTCCGACTTTTAAAAGCGAACTGCGCTTGTGTTACGCAAGCCATGTTTCAGAACACAGTTAGCCTCGCATTGTGAATTACAACTTTTTTTTTTTTGGATCCCATTCAGGAGGAATGGGATCCAAAAATAATTATAAACTGAGGCACGGTGATAAGAATGATGGCTTCGATAAGAGGCCGCTTTGGGAGTTTAAGCTAAGGCCAGCTGACACACATGACATATAATGGATAGAGTCGGTGGCTATAGGGGCTGGAGGCCTCGCAGTCCCTACGGTCCCACACACTTAAGGCACATTCATAAGCATAAAAAGTACTGCCTGTTAAATCTAAACACCCCTGATCCCTTGAATGAAAGAAAAATCGTCTTGGTGAAGGTTTTGTTCTTTCCACACCCTCCCGAGTCAGCGCAGAACAAACGTGCCCCTCGATCTGCCGTCCGCTTGGCCTCACTGTCCGACGACCCGCCCCGTCTGCCCGAGTGCTTATCACACGCTCTACCACTGCTCCCAGCTGAACTCGTCTCCGCCTCCGAAGATGACGAAGAAGCCAAGGATGGTGAGGAAGATGACGGCATTCCCCGTCATCACCAGGCCGCAGGCACCCCACTGGATCTGCAAGAGAGCAGGCTCGGCTGTTAGCATGCGACACGGCTGTTAGCACGCGGCTCGGCTGTTAGCACGCGGCTCGGCTGTTAGCACGCGGCTCGGCTGTTGGCATGCGACACGGCGCCGTGGTCGGCAAAGCCTGCTTGTTTGGGGTTTTTCAACCTCCGGAGAACTTGCTTAGTCGGCCTATAGGGGGCGCTAGAAAAAATGTTGAAAGTTGACATTTGGAAAATATGTCTAATAGAGGTAAAATTAAGAAAGCAGTAAAAACTGAAATTGAGAAAAATGTTTTTGTTGGCTGAAATAAATAAAACAGGTAATTAATGGAAAAAATTGGAATTGGAACTATATTCTGTGTTTATAAAATGATCTAAAACATATTGAAATTATAGAGATAATATTCTCCATTTTTCTCCAAATCTATTTATTAGCCTTTCAAACTGATGTAAAATCCATTATTTTTTTTCGACACGAAAGCAGTTTACATGCTGACTCAATGTCTTCTCCACTGCTCATACTTGTGTTCAATAATGTTTGATACTTCAATCGTGACTCATCAGCACGCCGACTGGCAGTGGCAACCCCTGACCCCTGACCTCTGTCTCTCATCATAACATGCCCTTATGGCACTTTCAACTGAAGTTGAAAAAAAGTTATTTATTCTTTTCTCTCTTTTTTTTTGTTTGCATTTATGCATGTTCTAATCACAAACGTTGATCTATTTTATAGGAACATTTTACTATGAGTCAACACACAGCTGATAATTGTGAAGGAGAAAAATAAAAAAATGTAAGAAAAAATAAATTCTGTCATTTTTTTGCCTCAAGAGAATGTCACCTCAATATGTATCAGATCACAATTTTAATTGGTTTTCTGACTTAAAACTTCAAAGAACCCTTTTTTTAAAACCCTGAATGTAATTGTCATTTTTTTGTTTGTTTGTTTTCCTGCATATCCAGCCCAAGCAGTCTAACGGGTGTGAATACTTTGGAAAGGCTCTGGACACACAGACGTAGGAACAAAGACAACTCACCGTATTGTTTCGGGCCAAGACGATGGGGAGGCCAAAAGACGACACCACGATCCCTGTCGTTAAAAAGTAGGCCAGCTCCCTGCATGCATTGCTGGAGGAGTCATCGTCACTCAGGCGTCTGGATATGAAGGTCGGGAGGGGACTCAACACGTAGAAAATCAGCACAAAAAGCGGCCAGTACACCCTGTGAGAGACGGAAAGGGGAGGGGGGCAGATCAAAGTATTTCCTCTGTGATGAGAAAACATCCCAGTTTGGGGCTGGAGTGAGGCAACGACTGGTAACAACATGTCAGACTGCCTAAAACCAAGTCGGTCAAACTTAATCTTTCCAAGGTGAGCTCTGAATGCAAGGAGCTGAGGTCCATCAGTCATCTAATTACTTTTTTTTTGGTTTTGATTTGTGAGATGGCCGCAAAAAAATAAAATAAGATAAAATGTAGGTTGCAGTTTGAGCTGAGAAGTATTTATTTTTCAAAGCATCTAAGAGGATATTATAAAAGATGACAAGCAGATTGCCCTTCTGTTATTTGTATGTTTGGACAGTACAAATCTGTTCTGCAGCAACTAACTTCAGTTAGTTTAATAGTAAGTTACAAATTTAGTTTTGGGGAAAAAAAATAAAAATCTATTGTCTTGTTATTTCGGAACACAGTTAAGAGCTAAAAAAAAAAAAAAAAGCTTTTAAAATGATACATCTGTCTTAATGCTAGCCTGTTTAGCTAAGCTTACATGCTGACTATACATCACTTCTGGAGAAGTATTTAGATTTTCCTTCTAATCAAGGTAAGTGATGCGTTTTGAACTACTTTTTTTTTTTTTTTAAGTTCTTCCAACACAACTAAAAGTATTTTTTAAACTAAAATTAGATCTAAAAATGTCTAAATCATTCATAGATTTCTGAGTTAAATTCAATAGATATTCGGTTTGACAATGATTTACTTGTGCTGCCATTTTCTTTGTAATTTTCTGAATGACGTCTATTTAGGCGAAAATATGGTGAAGCACCACTACTCTTACCTGAAAACAATTTTCAGCTAATCTTGCCCCCTCTGATGCTCAGTCTGCTTTTAAATTCCTTTCAGAAAATTTTAATTCTCGCTGCATTTTATTTATTTATTTTTTCAATGCCAACAACCTTGAGAATATTCACAGATCGACTAGTTGTCAGTGCGCAAACTGCATGATTTTGGTTGCTTAACAGCCTTTTAGATTTAAACCATCTTTCCATCTATTTTGTAACTTTCTGCCCACTGATGTCATGACTGGAACCTGACAAATGAAATTAGTTCCTCGTGTCAAAATCAGCTTTGTACAGTAAAGAGGAAGGCGACTTGATTTCCGCTCTGCTCCCAACAAAGACGTTTAAAATATAAATATACTTTTGTCGCTCCTTTTTAAAAAAAAGAAAAAAAAATCTCAGTTTGGCGGCATGCTTAGAAAGCCAGGCAGAGGGATGTTAGAGTAGGGGATGTGATCTCCATCCACTATAATCCATGGAAGAAATAATTTGAACTTCCTCCTCTATTAAAGAATTTGTGCTTAAGGGCATCCAAAAGGCAAAAAAAAAAAAGCTCTTTTTTTGTCAAATGTTTTGAACTAGTTTTTAATTATTTATGTATTTTGGGGGACAACAAATAGCTGAACATTAAATATTGCAATGTCAAATTTTGAAATGCTGCTCTCCCTACATTTTTAGCGTATGTGGGAGTCATTTCTAGGTTTCTGTCAGGACGTTTTGATTTAACTCATTTTTCTGTGAATACTTAGCCTAACAGTTTGTCGTGCTTGCCGATTCGCCGCTGTGCAAATGTAAAAATGCAGCGCAGCATGGAGAGCCGTCCCAACATACCCGAACTGCTCCAGCGCGCAGCCCAGAAGGAGGAACGTCAGTCCGATGGCGCCGCTGAACGAAAGACCCACCAGAGCTAGAAGGAGAAGTCAGGAATTTAATAACTTGGCGGCGATAAATGAGGAGTAATAAATGAAAACGAAAGTGCAGCAGGCAGGGCTGAATCTTTCCTCAGCTACAGACTCGCTACAGTATTTGCAACAAACTGACGCAGCATTAAAACCAGTGAGCAGTTTACAAAGTCTACATGTTTTCTATGTGATAATAAACATCCCGTGAAACGTCACACAGTCTAACTGTCAGCGAAAACGAGTCCCGAAAGGTTGGAAACAAAAGCTAACAAAAGCAGCAGCAGGTCGTCAAAACGCTTCAAAACCCAAACTGTCAGCCCCTGAACTTGTCCACAAATGTTTCAGCGCTGTACCTTTAATCCCAGCCATTGTTGTAAATCTGTTAAACGCTCCCTGAAACACTTTTCTTCTCTTCTTTGGATATTGTTTGTGCTCCGACGCGTCTTCTCTTGCTGGACAAACTTCCTGCTTCCTCCATCGGGGTTTCCTGAGGCGACGTCACATTGTCTGTCTTAAAGCGACAGTACCATGTTGGTACGCAGACAAACAGACTGTCTGTCTGTCTGTCAAAGCTTTCACTCCACATAGGGTGAGTGCTGACACTTTATTCAGTTTCACGATGTCCAATTGGATTTAAAGCTCTATCTCTACATTTTTTAATTATTAAAAAAAGTTTAAAAATAATAATAATACAAAAAAAAAAAAAAAAAATCAAATATAATGCTGGAACATTTGCACAGAGGCTTACATTACTTTTAAATCTCACCTTGAATAAATAGTCACATCTAAATGTTGTATTTTGTTTAAGTTTCTGTTATTTAAATATTCAAGAACATCTTAAATGAGAGAAAATTTGAATTTAATAAAGTGTAGGGAAAATGTGGTTGCACAAAGAGTTGCTAGTTGGGGAATGTGCAAGTGATTTAGTTTTTGGGGGTGGGGAGTTTAGATATGTTTTATATATTCCCAAAGGGGTTGAAGTGATTAATTAGATTTATTTAATTGTGATTCATCAATTGTTATTAGTAATTATTGTACCCCAGCTAATTAATAATTAACTGGGGTACAAACTCAAAAAAGGTAGTTTTTGTTGTATTGATTTGGTGCAGCAAATTAATATATTTATTTTGCGTTTATCCAAAACTCCTCATGTGGTATACAGCAGGTTTAGCTTCACCTGGATCACATTCACCAAATGATTGCTATTCTTGCATTTTAGTCAATAAAAAATATATTTTATGCTTTTATATTTTTAAAAGGAATTGAATTAATTGCTTATTTACATCTTGTAATGAAAATAAAGAAAATTAATCATAAGTGGTTAAGTTAAAAATTTGTAGACCGTGCCATTTTATTTTTATCTGACTCATCATCAGTCAGCCGAATAACTGACAGATTAATTGATTACTAAAATAATTGTTAGTTGCAGCCCTAAATCCCACTGAATAAATATACTCAAGTTTTCTAAAAAACAAAACAAAAAGAAAAACAAAAAAACACACACACACATTAACAGCTGGATTAATACATTTATTCAGATGTGTATCTTTCTTTATTGTGGAAGCGTATCTTCCTCAACCATATACATGACTCACTTGTCAAAATGTTATGTCTTTTGTAGAAATGCAGAACACAAAAGGACCTGACTGTGTGGATGTCTTGACGGGTTCAGGAGCCAAGAGAAAGCAGCAATTCAACGGCTGTCAGTGATCAGAGAGCTGGAGCAGATATTAGTGACTCCTGCTGTCGTTGTCTAGATGGAAATCTTGCAGCTAAAATATTCTTCTTTCATACGGTAGTCTTCCCGTCTCATCCGGGCTCCGTAACAAATATTAGATGGAAACGGCACACTGTACAAAGAAATGTGGGTTTATTCATGATGACAGGGGGGGGGGAGAGCAATTTGGTTGACAATATTATGAATTGTTTTTTGTTTGTTTGTTTGTTTGTTTTTTTCTTTTTTCATAATTTTCTGGAGTGCTGATTTTAATGGTGGGCTGGCTTTTGTTCGGTTTTAAGTTATTACTCGCTGAGGAGTTTTAATTTCCCCAAATTAGAGAGCATAAAAGATTGAAGTTTGAAGCTTACAGAAAGAAGTTCATCTTTGTTTTGTTTTATTATCACGTTTTTAACTGATGCAGTGTTTGTATTCAAATATAATATTGTATAAAATATGTAGCTAGCTTGATTATGTAAAATTCAGCTCATAGTAGTATTCAGAAAACAATCTTTCTTTTAATTACAGTCCAAGGAAGCAAAGCCATGCTGTGTGAAATAATGATTTCCTCTGATCTGGCACAAACCAAACCAGATAAAAATCCAAAAGCACAAAGCAGATAAATGGCAAAAAAACAAAACAAAATTATATTACATACCAGATGCATGAGGAAAACTACAAATATGAGTGAGAAATTTCATCGGCTGCACACAGTGATTTCACTCTTTGACTTCCTGCACTATTTATACAAAAAATAAAGGCAGAGCAATAAAACAAAACAGAAAAAAATATATATAAAACTCGGGAAGTTGAGGGCTTTCGGGGGGAGCTTTTAAGTAATGAGCGATGGGCCGTTTCGACCCGTCCTGTGGTGAAGCTGAGAAATCTTCAGAGCAATGGTCGCCAGGGGTGCCAGCATCACCTGTCCCAAACGAGAACCACGAGGTCAGAGACTGATCCCCCTGGACGTCACCTGGACATCCCCCTGGAGGGACTAACTTACAACAAACTGTTTGGTTGCATCACAACCGGGCCCATCACAGTAATGAGTGTCACCGGACAATAAATTGTCCCAGATGTTATTGCGATAAACAGTAATATTGTTGCGTGGACACCATTTTCTAGAGATAATGGTAATGACATATTTATGCCAGAGCACATTCTCAAATATCACCAAACTTTAAACTGTAAGAAGTATTTGACACTGGAACTGGAATAAACTCTAAATATATAATAAAGTACATTGACGTTTATGGCTGCAATGTGGCAAAATGTGCAAAAGTTCTGTTTTTTTTTTGTTTTGTTTTGTTTTTTGCACTGCCCTGTGTATGTGAAGATGTCACGGCTGCTGATCTTACTGCTTCCAACTGTGATTGGAGTGAGCCGCCCACCGTTTCTGCCTCTTTACCTGCGTCTCTTCAGATAGAAGTTTCCTTTCGTGGCTGTCGATGTAGATCCTGACGGTGGCTCCCTCGGCGCCCGTCCCACCCAGCCTGTAGACGATCCTGGAGCCATCAGAGAAGATGATCCGCAGACCCTGCAGTGGAAACAGATGGCTGGTTTTGTTGCCTACATCAAGTAGGCAGTGACCACGAACTTGCATACCTGGTTCCTGGTTATGGTGCTGTCCAACGGGTCGGTGTATTCGAAGTTGTCAGCTTTTTCCACCTGGTAGATTTTGTCTTCGACCGCGAATCTCTGCCTCACGAAGGACTTGTCAGAGATCAGGATCTCCAGGTCCTCCATCATGTCACACGCCGCGTCTATGTCTACGTTCTCATAGTCATATCTGGAGGGCATAGGTGAAGAAGAAGAAGAAGAAGAAATTCAAGAAATTTCATTGTATGGACTTGCAAAGCAGTGGGTTATCAGCGGATCATTGAAGAATCAAAAAAATTAAAATTATGAATGGATTCAAAGGAAGAGAAAAAAAAAACTCCTCAGTCAATGTAGTGGCTTTAATTCTCCACTAGGTGTCACTTATGTTCTCCGCTGTTCTTCTTGGAACAACTTTCTACCTGTAGGGAGCTTTAATTGGACAATATTTATATTAAACATGCTGTTGCTCATTCACCAGAGTACAACAAAATACGCAGATCAAATGAAAATCACTGATGCTTTGACAGCTCTGACACGCGCTGGCCTAGCTGTGTGAACAGCATTGAAATATGTTTTTAGGAATAAAATTCATTATGAAGAAATAATGTTTTTTTTGTAACAAAATCATTGATGACAAACTGAACATTTCTTAGAAAACGCCTCATCTTTTAATGAATTTACAAAAAAAAAAGCTCCAAAAAATGAATCGCATTGTCAATAGAATATTGAGGAGAAGAACATAATTAATACAATTTGGAATAAGGCGGTATAACAAAATGTTGAATAAGTGAAGTTCTTTATTTTGGAATAAAGTTCATCTGATATATTATTTTGTAATTTGAACGTCATATGGTTATATGACCTTTTAATGACAAATCCACAATGTCCCGTTTTCCCAGGGTATAAATTTTCATTTCTTTAGGTGTACACTTAAAAGACCTTTCTCTTAGCCACTCTTCAAAACTTCAAAAACAAAGACAGCAAAGCATCCAAATACAGTAAAAAGAGGGCTTTTTTTCCCCAGAAGGCCAGAAAGAACTAAAGAAAGTTTCTTCTCATGCATGCCTGCCCAGATGTTCAGTCATTTCAATTATTTTGTTCAAAAAAATTCTAGATCGAGTATCAGTTACAATGTGTCTGGTCCATAACTGAAGATCTATTCTGTCTATTTCTATCTGGTCAGGCTCTGTTTTCCATTATATTTAAAACAAATATTATGTTTAGAAAGGAGTTTATTTCAGTTTACTTTCACGTGTTTGACCAACGTTTTCAACCAATTACTTTCTCTCAGTTTCAGTTTCTTTATTTATTTTAAATTGGCTGCTACACTCCTAAGTTTATGGTTTGAACAAATCAAAGTTGCATCGTTTTTTACATGATTGTGAAGTTATCGGGGTATTTAAGTGTGCTGTAATGATTCAGGAGTTTATCAAATAGATTTATAATTCAGCTCATTTTTGTCTGTGTTTAAATAAAGGAAACATTTTAAGTCAATTCAACACTGTTTTTGTGTTATCGGTAGAGACTAAACTTCAGATATCGGTATCAGTATCGGAAGTGGAAATTGCTGAAACGGTACAGAAGTTAAAGCAAATCTCCACAGTGAGACAAATCAACACGTCTGTTTATGCTACTGCAATAAAATATGGAGTCATTTTTCAAATTTTTAACCCATCTTCACCGTGAAACAGGAAGGATACTGCCTGTTGCATGTCCGCCACTCACCTTGTGAAATAATTCCTTCCATATTTTAGCCAGTGATCCTTCAAAATATCCTCCACGCTCTGCCGTCTGGTCGCGATGATGGACAGCCATGCCAGCACAGCCCAAAGCCCATCCTTCTCGCGAATGTGGTCCCCACCTGTATGCATTTTAGAGTTTCCAACTCACAAACTCTAGAACCTCTTTAAATCTCACAGAAGAAGTTGTACCTGTCGCAAAGCTTTCCTCTCCGCACAAAGACAGCATCCCGGCATCCATCAGGTTCCCAAAGAACCTCCAGCCGGTGGGAGTTTCATGCAGCTCTATTTTCGTTGCTTTGGCTACTCTGTGGACAGGTCGATGAGAAAGTATTCTTGGCCGCAAACAGGAAGTGCTACTTAACTGATTGAGTGTCTTAAAAACAGGGGGTTAAGTTGATACTTGGCCAGAGTTTTACCTGTCCAACGCCGTGCTTGTGGGCATGCTGCGGGCAAAGCCTCTGACGCCCGTGTGCTGAAAGTACGGGATGCAGAAGATGTTGTCGGCTACCACAGCCACTGAGTCAGACGGGGTGACGAAGAAGCCATGCTTACCCAGGATCATGCTGCGGTCCTGGAAAGAAATCACAGGCAGAGGTTCGAAATCAAGTTCAGATTATCTGAGCATAATTGGACTTAAGAAATTGTCCCAGTTAAACGAGTTTCATTTCACTTTCTAGTATAAAATCTTAAAAAACTGAACACACCCCATCCCCATCGAACGCTGCTCCAAAGTCATACTGTCCGTCTCTCATGCTGTCAACCAGGTCTGTGGCGTACATAAGGTTCGGATCGGGCGCTTGACCTCCGAAGTCTTCCAACGGGACACAGTTAATGGCAGAATTTGCCGGGCAACCCAACTCCTCACACAGTATTCTCTTCACATATGGTCCCAGCACTGGGGAGCAGACAGAGCTACAGTAAAGGGAGGCTTGAAGACAGTCAGGATTTGAATGAGCAGAACCAGAAGCTATTTTATTTTCAGACGCTTTGATGCTTCAGAGTTGAACACATCGCTCACCTCCATGCATGGCGTCCAGCCTTATGCTGATATGATTCTCGCCAGACAGAAGATCCTTCAAAGCCGCAAAGTCAAAGATGTTCCTCAGGAGGTTGGCATAGGACTCCACAGGGTCAACTATCTCCACTGAACACAACAAACAGTAGAAACAAAACGCCATAAGTTAAAGAACAGTAGGTCGACGCCTAAAAGCTTATCTACAAGTCTGTATGCTAACTAATCTACCGAATGTCTTCTACTTTCTCTATTTGCAAGAAGTATTTGAAATTTTAAGCCTTTGGTTTAAATCCTCAGGAGTTGGTAACATTATATGGGAGGTAATTGTTGTTCTCAAATCTTGTGAAACTCCAAATCTCCCTCATGTCACCTTGCCTGGCTGACAGCTCTCCACATCAGTTTTCTGCTCATCTGTCTGTCACATAAAATCCCAACAAAAATCATTGAGCTGTGGTAATAAAGTTCGAGTTCAAGCCCGGCACACAATGCCACAAAACTTATGTGATAAACAGTTTCCTTAGGATGTTTTCACACCTGATATAGTCCGGTAGACTCAGTTCGATTGGGGACCAAAATTGCAACATCTAATACATTTTCAGCTGGTGTGGTTCACTTTCACACTCCACTGTGTCAAACGATCCAGACTAATCGAAAAACCTGTTCACTCCTTAACCTGTGGTGGGACTGAGCCAAGAACCACCGAAACCACTGAGCAAAACTTACTTCTTCACAAAATGTAAACAGAAATGGAATGGCATCAAATGGTAACGATTGTAGGATTTCTCTTTTGTCTTTGGTAAAAGACCACAAGTCATTTCTCCCTCTGACGCTTGTTTTGGTTGTATTTACCCATAATGCTCTGTGCTAGTTTGTTTCCTGCTTTTGGAGTGGCCTTTGGTCCGCTTGCATTCGCATATGCATTCAAACCACACCAGAGTTCACTTCACCAAACAGACATGTATGTTTTTAGGCAGACCAGAGTTTGCTGTTTTTGGTGTACATCAGAGTTTGATTCCACGTTCACAGCTCCACAAACGAGCCAGGCTTTCTGGGCTGGTTTAAATGCACCTATTAGACTCTCTGGCTCCAGCTCACATGTTCATGTTTTCTCCTCAGCAAATCCTTGACCCTGTTGCTTCAGGACATATTAGTGACTCCCGTCACCTGTGAAGGGTTTGAACTTGTTCTCCAGATCAAACGCCTGTTTGCCGAGCATTTTCAGATCCACACGCAATCCGGGGCAAATGGCAAACTCCTCAATGGTTCTGCTGAGCTGGTAGATTTTGCTTGTGACCTCCTCCTTGGCTGGACCTGGAAGGAATGAAGAAGAATGTTTTTCTAGCCAAATCAAAATTCATAAGTACTGTGTTGTGTTCCTCGGGGTTAGTCACCAAAGGTATCTTTTTATTATCCAGAAGAAGCTTTTGAACTATCGGTTTTAGTGTCTGACATTACTCCTCTCACGTTGCCATACCTCCATTTGCTGTGTTAAATTTTATGCCAAAGTCTCCATTGGGTCCACCAGGGTTGTGGCTGGCAGTGAAGATGATCCCACCGATGGCTTTGTATTTTCTGATCACACAGGACACCGCTGGCGTCGACATCATCCCATGGTGACCAATGATGAGGCGACCGATCTGTGGAAACGTCAGACGTTTTGAGTCGGGGCAGAGGTGATCGGAGCGGGCACGTCCCCTGTCCTTCTACATGCAAGCGGAACTAGGATTAACGCCGACACGAAGAACAAGTTCCAACACGGATGAGTGTATTCACACCCCGTATAATAAATTTGCTGAGCTAAAAAAGCCCAAGCCACTCAGAGGTGATGTAATTTAAACCCAGAGAACACAGAGAGCTTTTTACTGATGCTGACTGCGCGCCTGAAATCAGAACAGTTCGATATGTTTCTAGTGGAGCGCATCAGAGCCAAGAGCTGAAACTATTCTGCTGACTTAGAGTTTATTTTTGATGTGTACAGCTTCACTTCTTCTGCTACTTTTTGCTGTATGACTGCTGAGTTATGCTATATTGGCATTCATTGGAATTGCTCATTAATCAAAGTGATTGACAGTTTTTCATGTGAGGTCACAAAATATGCTGCTCCTTTCAGAAGACAGGAGCATCATCCATCATCTAATATGTTTAAATAAATGACTACTATTTCAATAATAAAAAAAATGCATTTGGTTTATATGTTAATTCAGTTTCTTGTCTACCTGGTAAGACAATGATTTAATCAAATGTTTTCCTTTACCCGATATTGATCAGTTTACACAATCAACTCAATAAATTGCAGTAAATAAATGATGAAGATGTGCTTTTTTTTCTCTGCCTTAATCATTTTGTTTTGCAAAAGTTAATAAAGGAACATTCTCTTCTAAAGTACAAAGCCCAAGTTGGTACCGGCAGTAAAATACCTTTTCTAGGTTTCGACTTATGAAATTCTGAAAATTTCTAGAAGTTAAACATTTTCAATGTTTGAAACTCAGAAATATTCTAGAAATAGTGGAAATTAATCTCAAAATTTCAGAGTATTTTATTTTCTAGGAATTTTTTGACTTCTTGTCAAAGCTCAGAAACGTCCAGGTTTGTTTCCAGAAGATTTCTGAGATTAATCTCAAAATGTCTGCGATTTTTTTGGCAGAAATTTACGTTTTCTCTTTTTTGTATAAATCTACAATGGCCCTTATAACTACTTTCATGCTTTGTAGTAATTGGCATAAAATGTTTCATGCTACATATGTGGCATAAGGCATTGCAAATTGGATTGGATCAAATTTTCGATCATTACATAATGCAGTTTGTTTCACTACATTTTGAGATCTGATTTTACTATTATTACTACATACCACAGTTCCGAGGTTAACTCAAATACTTGGAATAAATAAAATAAATTATAAATAAAATAATATTAACTTCCTGCCCAAGCTACAGGGGAAAAAATAATTAAATGTTACTTCAGTCACAAGTGGTCAAATAAAGTTCAAGTCGGGGTCAGTTTAAAACGAGACAATTACTTTTTAAGTCATGAACACAGAGATGGACGTAGTTAATGGAGCAAACACCTGTTGATTTCAGCAGAAGCTTTTATGTGCTACTTGTGTAGAATATCATCGCTTCATGCTGTTCTGCTCCTCTGAAAGCTAATATTTGTTGGCTAACTAGCTGGTCTCGGTTAGCCAGCCAACTTTACTTTATGTCTTTCCAGGGACTTGGCTGTCATTCTGGTAAACACCAGAAATGAGAACGAAATCTGTGAAACAGGGAAGGGAGAAGCAGCTTTTAGTCAAAGTGCTGATTTCTGAACTATCTCTGGAATTTTGCCGGAGGGATTTTAAGCCACTAAAAATGTATGGAAAAGAAAAAAAAAGATGCTTTTTAAAACTGGCCCAAGCCGTTTCCAATTCCAGTCCTACAACTTTTAGATCCGTCTCTGTGTCAACACGCCTAAATCATAAATATTGCACATAATTAGCATAATAGCAGGACACAGTTGAAAGTTGAGTGGATGAGGAAGTAATTAGTGATTTCATTCAGATGTGTTGGTCTTGGAACAACTAAAGCTTGGAGGATGCCAGTGATGAAAGACGAAAGTTTGACGTCTAGCTTTTTATGTGGTCCTCTGGAATCCAGACGGCAAAATGCATGAATCTTTTTTTTTCCATTTCTGCAATCAGATAAACATCAGATCCTTGCATTTTTTTTCAAAGTCAATGCTTAACTGAGTTTATTGTAAATTTTTTACAAAAATGGTCAAAAACATTGGGTTTAAATGACTGCTAACCCACACCTGTAGGTGGCAGTGTTTTTTACACTGCTCCCTCAACCTTACTAATGTCAATTGTAGTCCGTGACGTATATGATGAGTAACAAAAAGTCACAGTTGATGATACATGTAAATGCAAATATTACAAAATCACTTGGAAATATTTTTAAATCAATTCCACAAAAGCAGGGACTTTGATAGAAATCGGAAAAACACTCGCAAAATATTGTAGGACTGTTCAAACTGAAAACATTATTTAATTTTAAGAAGTACTCATTTAATGCAGAGACAGCTGTTTTCTCTCGTTGAACAGTTTGTTAATACTGTTTCATTGAGACGTTGTGGCACATCCAACCAGACATGTGAGAACATTCCTGATCTTGATACGACTCCCAAATGAAAATGGATTTGACAACATAAAATCTAAATAAAATACATGGAAGTTTCTGGTTGTAAAGTGACAAAATGCTGAAGATTAAAAAAAAAAAAAAAACTTTTGCAACACAGCCAAGCTCTTTCATGCGCTTCATACGATCAAGTGATGGGGCAGGTGACGCCGACATGCACACAGTTATTTGTAAACAGAGTCACCAGTATTTTGTGTGTGCAGCCATCCACTTTTTTAGTGATCACACACACGCGCATGCACTCACGCAAACACACACTGACTGACCCCGTTGGCGGCTGCCATCTGAACGAGGACCCCGATAGCCGTTCTGTTGAAGAAACGTCCGTCTCCTCCCACCACCAGGGTTGCACCCTGACGGTCGGGCAGGTCTATGGAGGAGAAAATACTCTGGATGAAGTTGTGCAGATAGTTCCTCTTGGACTGAAACACATAAACCTTCTTCCTGAGGCCGCTGGCTCCTGGTCTCTGGTCGGGGTAGGGGGCCGTAGGGAAGGTCAGGACCTGCAGAGGCCCGTTCTCCATCGCTTTAAAATGAGGATCCAACTTGAAGTTCCATGCAGAGAACACCTTTCCCTCCCCCTCTGTCAGCCGCAGTAATGAGCTCTGAGGAACAGAATGGACAGTGAAGAGCTCGACTCCTCCTATTATTTCGCTGGGCTACAGAAGGACTTCTGCAGCTCAAAATAACCTTCGCAAACTAATGTGTGTGCAGAGGCAGGGTGGTAACTGAAGACGCTCCTTCACACATGTGCAGGGAGATCACTGTCAGGGCTCCAGGCCCGGTCAGAGAAAACTATGTGTGTGTGTGTGTGTGTGTGTGCGCGTGTGTGTGTGTGTCAGACTGGGGGGTTATTTATCAGCGTGTGAAAGGATGCAGCTGTGCTCCTGGTAATGATGTGCAAAAACAGGGATGGCATTTCTCATCTCATCCACAAGCAGCAGCATGCACACATGACTTACAGAAACCTGAAACACACAACAACAACAAATAAAAACATATTTAGCACAATCACAGTAATTGGTAATAAGAGGCAGAACAACACTGCTCTCTACTGGTTGTTAAATGCTCGACCAAAATGGCACAAAGTGCTAAGGTAGAAATAGCCACCATAGCTGCAACAATTTGTTGGAGAAAAAGGAAATATAATCAGTGGAGGTTGTTAGCAGACAAAAGTTGTGCTCGAGTGAGAGAAGTGCTACTTTAACTTATTTCTGCTCAAGTAAATGTAAAACGTACTCGACCATGAAGTTAGTCAAGTAAGAGCAAAAAAGTATTGGGTAAAAAGGCGACTTGAGTACCAAACGATGAAACTCCAATCATTTAATATTTAAAAATGACATCTTCAGATGATCATGTGGACGTTATGTGAAAATGTTGGCATTTTAAACACCAAAAAATGAAAATAATTCATATTAATGACATAAAGTAAAATTCTATAAATAACATAAAATAAAACCCAAATAAATTTACGAAACTTTAACAAAAACTGCAGGTGTGTCTGTGCCTGATGAGGTTTTGGTTAAAACAAGCTGGTTCTTCATTCAGCGAAGTCACTCGCAGTGAGTAGAGTATCCATAAAGTTTAATGAAGAAAGAGTCGTGACACTTCATAGGGACAGCATAGTAAAAAAAAAAAAAAAGTTTGTCAAGTAAACAAAAAAGAGAATAAACATCTGACTTTAAAACACGGAGTTAATTTGTCACATGTAATCAAAATAAGTTTGTCAAACTTACTTTATTTACATTTGTTTAACATGGCAACCCAATGGACTTAATATATTTACTTGGATAAATTTAGTGTGGCTCCTTGTGACAAAGGGGCTTTTATTTGATTGTTTACAATGAGTGTAACAACTAGCAGGTGATGGACCAGCGATGGACAGTGGCATCAGAGGGAGTTGACAGAGTCCATAGGACAGATGGACATCTGTGTGAAAGCGAAGGAGTGAGACGCCTTTCGTCCTGACCTCCACTGTATGCCTCTCCTTCGCTCTGAGCGCCCATTGGCTCTCACGCGTGAGTACCTCTCATTGAGGTTGGTGTCGCCACAGGAGCTGAACCACCACCCCCCTAAAAGTGAAGGAGATGATGAGTTGTCCAGACATTAGGACCTCTTATGAAATTCTGCCAGGTGGGAAACGTCTGCTTTACCTGATTGGGGGTGGGAACATCTGGATGCCCAGTGGCGGCCGTTGTCTCTGTCCTTGGTGGAAAACACCAGTCCCGTGTGGTTGCTCAACGCGTTGGGCAGACTTCCAGACAGATAAACGAGTCGTATGGCATAGTTGCTCTCCGGGCCTTCCAGGTAAAATCTGTATTCGATAAAGTGTCTGTTCTGCTTCCAGTCTTCCAGCTGGATGTGAAGGACAGAGTTCCCCTGCGAGGCAATGGAGTACATTTTCTTGAGGCCCAGCCAAAACTCACCTGTGAGAGAAAGAGTAGGCAACAAGTTTACCAGGGAGACAGAAACACAGGACCTGGGACGCATGTTAAAATGAATCGTTTTGTGACAGAAAATGGGCCCTTCACAAATAATTATGAAACGTTTACCACAAATAATTCGACACATGATCTGTACAAGTTGATGGAAATCAAATTTGTTAAAAAGTAAATACAAAAAAATAACAGTTACAACAACAAGGTTGCAGAATTGCACACACTATTAAACTCATCCTTTGTTGAACTATCTTTTGATTTAATTTTAACATTTTGTTTTCTTTGGTAAGAGTCTGTCAGGATCCTACAATATGCATAGAGTCACATTTCCAAAATGCCCAAAACATCTGTGGCTTATTTTAGTGTCAGGTCTGCAGAAAGGCAATACTCCCGCAATATTTATCTAAGCCTTGCGGGTCTTTGAATGGCATTAAAATTCAAGTAAGTGGCCCAAAATGTCATCATGTCCATCATGATGACACAACAAGGCAACATAGAGACACACAAGCAAAAACAACCAGGCACACACACTCACACCTAAAGACAACTTAGAGCCTATCAGTCATGTTTTTTGGACTGTGGAAGGAAAACATTGTTGCTGCAACTAAACAGCCTTTGTCCCAAAATGTATGCAATGTATACATTTAGCAGAGACGCATTTTATGGCAACACAGACCTCATGTATGTCACAGAACCTGACGTTTGATCAAGTGTAATGTCTTTCTTCACATTTAAATAAAGATAAAGCCTACTTTAAATGTAGCAGCATTATGTGGCAAGATAACACTGAAGTGGTCAACTTATTGTATTAGACAAATCTCAGAGATTAGCTTGCGGAATCAGATCATTCAAACAGTCTCTCACCTTGCAACTCTCCAAATCCATTTTCATACTTTTCCCATGGTTGATCAAAATTCACTGATCCGTCTCTTCTTTGCTGGATAACCGTCGCTCCACGACCTAAAGGCAAGAACGGTCAGGAACTGCACAGTAAAACGACAGCCATTTTTTAAAAATCACCAAATGTATGTAATACAGAAATCTTTTTGAAACCTTAAAAATATGTATTTTTTCTTTTCACTATCAAAAAGCTTTATCAAAGCTTCATAAGCTAAAACAGTTGAAAGTACCACATCTGTTGTTGATCCTTACAGTAAGGCTTGCAATAAATCCTGAGCTGGGCATTCAAACAATCAGCGTAAATTCCTGATCGGTGGTTTATCCAGCAACTTACGGATCCAAAATCAGTCTAAATGCTGCCGTGTGGGAAGAAATGTGGCATACCTCTGCTCATGTCACAAGATACCATGAAGGGCTCTGACCCATTGGGTTTGATGGTGTAGGTCCCGTTTGCCCGTTCCCCTCTGTCAAACAACTCGCTGCAGTCTGACGGGAAATATACTGCAAAAAGAATTACAGAAAAGAAATTAAAGAAGGAAAATATAAACAAAAGGAACAAGAGGACACATAGGGGGAAAAAATTTTTCCTTCCCCTGATGTTGCAGGAGAGAGGATGGAATATTGTTGTTGTTAGGCTAGCGTTAGCAATATTTACAGAATATAAATATTCTAAACATAGTGGATACACCAGTGAGTTAACATTTCTAACAGACAGCCAAAACTGTAGCAATTTCCTAAATCAAGAAGAGAGAAAAAACAATCATTTAATGCAATTCCTTTCTGCTGGATTTCTGATTCACATGGCATGCTGGGAAAAAGCAAGGCTGTTCATATTTAGCTCACCGTCATCCGTTGTAACAGAAATGCAACAAAGATAAAAAAGGAAAACAAAAAAAAAATCCTCAGTCAGGTTGAAACACAACAGCCACAATTTTCAGATCAGCTATTTTCTTCGGTTTCTCTTTGAATCGGGTTTAATAGTAGCTTTTATTTGTTCTTTGAAGCTTCTAAACCTGGTGCTTGACCTGGGTCTGAATCAAAAATAGTAGCTTCTCTTATAATCAGGATCTAGTTGTGGATTGAAGAGACGCAGTCCCTTGTTGTGAATCCATTTGCAGAAAACATCTCAGAGTCTACGCCGGATTTTAAGCTCTGAAGTCGGCCATTGAATCTTTAAATCTTCTTCTGTTTACTGTTTATCTCACTCGTCGTGGTGCTGCTGCTGGTGTCTGAGGTCAGGAAGGGGGCGGCTGTTGGTAATTCAGACACGGAGATCTCTGACACCTTCTCAAAGGTTTCCTGGGCCGATGTGCCGACTGCCAGCTGTGAAGACAGAACAACACTTCAGTTTGCAGTCATAACCGACGCATCCACTCGTAGTGGTTCAGCAGAAAAACATATCATGTGCTCTGAAAATACTCATTTTATTTGCAGACATTAATGTGCTGAAATTGATGGGAGATTTGGAGCGTTTACTTTCTCCTCCAGCAGCTGGATCTTCATGGTCTGGTGGTCCAGATGCCTCCCTTGTTCCACCATGGCTGCCAGCAGGTTATTAATGCTCTGCTCCTGGCGCTGGATCACTTCCTGCTCAACAAGTGAATTACATTTATGATTATTAGATTCCTGTAAATATGAACTGTATGGAGAGCCAAGAGAGGGAGGGCGGAGATGAGGGGAAAAAGTTAAACTTGTTAAAGTTTGTGTTCTGTAGCTGCTGGGGATTCACAATGCACCACCTCGCTGTGCTCACAGCAGTACTGACAGGTAGCTTTTGACGCTTCAGACGCTTGTTTTAGGCCACAGATTTAAAAAAAAAAAATTGATTAAATAGCTCTGGTTCAACAGACATAATATTTCACTTACAACATGAGAAAAATGACTTTTTATTGGTGATATAATCAGTCAATGCAGCCCATACTTTTTTCAATCAGTATTAAGGAGTTGTTGATTTGAAACAAGCTACTCCATCTTGCTAAAAAGTTGCTTGTAAAGTAGTTTTGTGTTATTTGAAGAGTATTTAGACGTCTGCACTAGAAATTTGATCAGAAATACTTGTGATCTTGCACTTAAAAAAAGTATTTTGAAAACTTTTTTTGTATCTTCTGTTATTAATCTATCAACCTGACATGGGTATCAAAACTGGAAATTGGACCAAGACCTAATCGAGTGAGTGTGTTTATAGCTTTGGTGGGTTAATTTTTTGGCCCCTATTTAGCTCCATACTATAAAATGAAGCCAAATGCAGAATGAGAACAAGAGTTTGCTTGATGAGAAAAAGTCTCGGTTTGATTATTTTTATAAAACATGTGGAGACTTTAGGGTTTATGCCCAAAATCATCAAACTTTTCCCCTTGTTGTATGACTTTATGCCATTTAACAAGGCATCAAATCTGAACACAGGTCACTCACTCTGAGGCTGTTGATCTCTGCTGCCTGCCTGACTGTCACCAGGTCCACAGTCAGGCTGCTCAGCTTCTCCTCCATGAGTTCCACTTTGTTCAGAAGTTGGCCACGAGGCTCTCCTTGGCTGATCCCAGCTTGACCTCTCCCAGCGACTCCTTTGTGCTGAGCACGGCGGCGGTTTGCTTCAGCTCCTCCTCGCCCTCCTTGATCTCCCCGGCCAGCGCCGTCAGCCGGACGAAGGAGCGGTCGAAGATGCTCAGCTTCTGGAAGATGGTGCTGATCTGCCCCTTGGTCTTCTGCACGAACTCCCGCATGCTCTGGCCGAGCTCCAGGAGGCCACTGGACAGGAGGTGCACATCGTCCAGGGGAGCAAACAGCGAGCGGGTTTCAGGCAGGGCCTCCTGGCTGCTGTCACAGGGGACGGGCACGGAGGCCAGGACCAGGAGAAGCACGACAGGAACCGGCGTTGTTTTCATGTTTCTCCCCCCGCCCCTGGTGTTTGTCTGAGCTGTCAAGCTATCAGCTGGCTCCTCGGACAAAGAGCCACTGGGTGAAAATTCATAGCTTTATCCTCCCTCTGGGATCAAGTCAATGATTAATCCTGATCAATATGACGGGATTTAAGCAGAGCGACGACAACATCAACAAAAAAAGTCAAAGATTGATGTGTTTTTGGTGTCATTTATGGAAAAGGCAGGCTAGAGATTACACCTTTGTCCCACTACATGTTTTTGAATTGAATCAACTGCAGGAAGACGTAAAGGTCTTAAACATTAATGTACATCGTGTCAGTATGTAGCACAAGCAAGTGACGATGTTACCTTCAGGTCGCCACAAGAATGCTATATGTCACATTAAATAGGACTGGAGAGAAATTTGATTTCATAGTTGGGCGTCTGTCTCTTTAAGAAGCTCCTGCTCTTTCTGAAATCTCCACCAGTGTTTTTGAAAGCCTACGTCAACAACTCAGAGGAGCTCAGATTTCTTCCTCCGGAGGCCTCTCTCAACCCAAAACCCTTTGAATGTGAAGAATCTGCGGTCTTGTTCACGAGTGATTCGTTTCAGAGCCTGTTACATGACGAGGCCGTTTCAGCGAACCAACAAGCTTTCAGAACGGTTATGGTTGCAGCTGATTTGTGCTCGAGGACGATGCCAGCTGGGACAGACATCTGAGCGAACCGAGAAACGTCTTCAGATTCCTC
Source organism: Poeciliopsis prolifica (assembly GCF_027474105.1). Lineage (NCBI taxonomy): Eukaryota > Metazoa > Chordata > Actinopteri > Cyprinodontiformes > Poeciliidae > Poeciliopsis > Poeciliopsis prolifica. Next base: position 3,218,228 of record NW_026562383.1, read on the forward strand.
CATCTGTTCTACGTTTCTGAGGTGCTTTTGCCAAAGGTCTTCCCTCCCCCACTGAGACTGCGGCAAACATTTACAGTCAAAGAATCTACTAGTAGAATAACTGCAAGGTTTTTTTTCTCCCCCCTCAACATGCACAGAATAACCGAATGAGGCTTAGATTTCTTTCACTTTGCAATGTGAAGAAATGTTGCACTATCCTCCTTTCTCTGACAGTAGCATTCCCAATCACCCAAAATGCTCATTTGGAAGGCAGAACTATATATTTTTTGACATATTTTACTTTCCTGCCCTGAAAATCTACATCTACACATTGAGAACCGACAGCACATTTCTCAAGTTGTGCTTTAATATTATTCCGAACTGGTTTCATGCCCCATATCTAAATATGATTGAGCTGTAAATCTGTCTCTGAGACCAAATTTCAGAAGATTTTTTTTTCTTGCAGTTTGGCCAAACTAACAGCAGCATGTGGTCAGTCTGTCAGCAGTTTTATTTTTTCTCCAATAAAGGTTTTTTTTTTTTTTTTCTTTTCCTCCCTCTGATCAAACCACAATCCCTCTCAGAGTCACTTGTCTGCTGGTAATGGAAAAAAAGAGGATCTTTTACTAATTCCTTTTCCATTCATGGCAAATTGCAGTTCTTTACTCAGCATTTCATGAGTGTTGCTGTGTTTGTTTTGCTTTGGACTTAGACTGAATTATCCACAGAGACGTTTGTGGGTTGAAATTGATGGGAAATGCAGTTCCTGTAGGACTGTCGGGCCCTGAGCAGAAGCACAGACACAGTAAAAATAAATGGGAAGGAGAAATTTACAAGAAACAGACAATTAAAAAAAAAAAGTGAAGAGACTTATTGGACCATAACAGGGTTTTGATGTGCTGGGACACTTAAAAACAGACATTATATCTCACTGTCCAATATTTTTCCTTAAAGTTTGGACAAAACCAAGGTTTTGGTCCCTGCAATTATTTATTATGAGTGGGAAAAAAGTGGGAAGAAGGTCAGAAGAGTTGTTGCAGAAACCTGAAGCCATTATGCAAGAAGCGCCCAATGGGTCCGCTCTGCACAGAAACACAAACAAACTCTCTTGGCATGAACTCCTCCCAGACAGACGGGTTGGGATGCTGTTGTCAGCCTCGTAAGGCGACTGTGGCCAAACATTTCTTATCCAGTATCATCATATCTGCAGATATTTTTAGAGTGATGGCTTCTTCCTCCCCGAGTGGCATTTGTCCCCATGTAGGTACAGTGGACTCCTTCGTGTTCGCAGTTTCGCATTTGTGGACTTTTCCATGGAATGAAGCTCCAAATTATTCATCGAAAGTTTGTGCAGTTTTTCATAAAGTACATCTAAAATATTAAAAAGAAAATACAACTCAGGAAGCTGATACTTTGGCGCAACGTTATTTGACATGCTACTGGCTGGCTCTGGCAAAGGAGCCAATCAAAAGGCGACATTCATTGTCCTTTGCGCTGATTGGCTGTAGCCCAAAGACTGGAAATACAGAATACTGCGGATGTTAGCGTCTGTGGCAGTAATGTGCATTGTGGTGCATTTTATGTAGGGGTGCACTGATAATTAATCGGTCCAGAGTTCCTTAGTTTTGGATGAACAGCCCATGATTAGATTAGATAATTAGATTGTCTGCATTCAGAAAGTCTGAAAATCCGCCATCATCCCTTCTTGTTCTCCCATGACAAAGGGCTAACAGATGTCTGGGTGCTATTAAAATATACTTAAATCAACAAGGATTTATTGAGTTTATCTATTTGCAGGTGAAAAAAACATGCATGCAAGGTTCTGGACATTAACAGAAGCAACAACGCTGAAAGTTTGAGTTTAACAAAATCCAGCAGTTGACATGTATGACCTCAAAGTAAGTGATAGGTTTTACCACAACATATCTACCCGCAGAGGTCAGGCAGACTTGACCCATATGTCATTATGATCCTCTGGTATTATAAAGCGTTGGCCGTAGATGCTGGTCACGTTCCCAGAGAGGATCCTCAAAGAATGGGCGGCACGATCACACTGGAGCCACGCCGCAGTGGATCAGTGCTCTCTACCAGGAGGTCTGTTTGTTACCCATGTTGCCTTTTTAATTCTGGTCAGCACTCAGTTTTATTTGTTTTTTTTTTTTTCAAAGTCTTGCTCACGTGCATCAAACTTCTGACAGTTTGACACTCCTTACCTTCCTCCTTACATTTCCAGACTGGCCTCGGCTGCCGTCTGGAGGAGTGGGTGTGGTTCTCTGAGTCTAGTCCTTCCTCTCAATCAGTCATCCTTGCTGGACGAGAGACAACGTAGGAAGGCATGTTGCTAGCTCCTCCTCGTTCAGACGCTCTCCTTCACACACACACAAGTACACACACGAGCGAGCAAACCCAGCTTCTGTTATGGCAGGGGCCGCGTGGTGGCATTTCCCAGACAGCCGAGGCACGCTGCCCTCCCCGCCTGCTGAGGAGACAGACAGCAGGCAGAGCTGAGCAGCAGACAGCAGAGGACCGTCTGACAGCGAGTGGAGGAAAGTGCTGAGCATGTCCCGAGGTAAGAGCTGACAGACTACTCACCTTGTAGCATCTCTCCAGGCTGCTTGCCGCCGTTCGGCTGGGTGCTTCATCAAAGCCGGGATGCTGAACGCCGACCTTGACCGCTGAGGGACAGGAAACTGGCTGATCTAAATTCAGGGTCAGAAAGTAGTTGAGCTCTACTGCGACTTGACTAAATGCTGGGAGTGAACCTGCAGCCTTCATATGAACATTAACAACACCTTTGAGACAAGAAGTTTGTCTTTTAAAGACACATTTCAGTGTGCGTCCCGTTGAGGAATTCAGCTTGAACTGGCAAACATGCGAGGCGCATGTGAACACACACACACACACACGCACACGCACACGCACACACACACGCACACAGGCGGCACACTTTTCTATTTTAACCCCCGCTCTGTTACCATACCGTTGCTTTCTTCCTCTGCCTGACGCCCCTGGCAGCTGTTTCTGCCATGCAACGGGAGTTTTGGATGCCACAGCTCCGACCCTGTTGCTGTTGGACGAGGACCAGGACGAGTCCGGCGGTCCGAAAAGTCCAGTGACTGAATAAAAGATCACAGAGGGTGAGGGATTTCTAGGAACTCTGAGGGCAGTTTGTGATGAATCCGAGTTTGACAAAAAAAGAAAAAAGAGAGAGAGACATATACAGTGGAAGGGGTAAGAGGGGGCACAAGTCCAAACATTTGGCTTGAGTTCCTAAATCAACTCTGAGCAGAAGATGAGGTTCAGAGCTATGTGCTGGAAAAAGCCACAGGTTGTACAGCCAAAAACAAGGAGGGGGGGAAGGAAGGATTTTTCCAGGAAAAGAACAAAGACAGAGAAACATGCAGACATATATATTCATACTGTAGGAAAAAAAGAAGAAAGAAACACAAAGAAAGAAGATGAAAAACAGAAAATGTTCTCCCTTTTTAGTTTAACTGTTGAGACTCTAAGGTTAGAAACTGCTTCAGTTTGGTAGCAAGCTGCTTCACTGTGAGCCGCCCAACCACAAAAATAATCCCAGCGTGGTCAGAAGGCCAAACAGGACGACCATGACGGCTCTGTGGGTTTGTCAACACATTCCCACATCTAACTAACTTCAGGTCCGAGCCCGTCCAATCAGGTGTCACGTCTGTCTCATCAAGCGTTTACATACTGCTATGTTTTGGCTGAGGCCACGGGACTCGCTTGAATAGTTTTCATTCATTCATCCCGTTGTACTGATACTTTGTTATTATTGGGGGAAAAAAAATAGAAAACTGAGAGAATGTGAGGAGAGGAAATGGAACTGCTGTGTAAACAGTCTTCACCCACTTCAAAATAAGAGCGTTAATATAAATGTCAAACTACTTGAAGAACTGAAAGTCGATGAGCAAAACTTCACAGATGACAAACTTTATTCAGCTGACAGTTTGCAAAACAGCCAAGGAAATTTAGCACTTTAGAATTCAAGTGGAGAAATGATTAGGGAACGCTAAATGTTTTCAAAGTTGGCAAAAATGCAAAAATATTGAAAGTAGTCCTCAGTGGATTAGCGGAAGTAAATATTAGAGGAATAGTTTGAGACGACTGGAAGAGGCATTGTTACTACTTAACCTGCAGGAGGTAACTCTCTTTTTAACATCAGTTTCTTTAAATCCAGGTCTGCAGGTTCTGAAGGCTGAACCTGCTGAAGGCTAGATGAAAGTGGCCTTCAACCAAAATAAAGTTTTTCCCCTTTGATAAACGTTACTATGTCTTATGAGTTATGAACCACTAAATCACTGTCCAGGTCGCTGTCTTCACAAAAGCAGATCATTACTTCCACAGGAAATGGAGATTGGGAGAGGTGCACCAGAAAGGATCTTCCTGTGTGAAACACATACTGAGAATGAAACATGTAATGTGTCCAGATTGTCAAAAACAAACAACAACAAAAAAACACTAAGAAACCAGATTCCTTCACATCACTGTGATATTTTTTTCTTTCTTCTTTTTCTGTATTTTATATGCAACAGTTTGATTTTTATGCCAGGTCATTGGTGGTGCATCGTCTCCTTCCTCCATTTTCTGTGTAAGCAATCACCAGATTGTGTGTAAAAAAATAAATGAAAAAAGAAACCACTAAAAGCTAATCTGTTGACTGTTTAAGCTTTTGAGAATAGTGACCTTAAACTGAGATATTCAAAAGTTATAAAGAAATATCAATTTTTAGGTTTACAGACTTAATCTGTCCCAAAGTGACACTTTCGGGGTCATTTGCAGGTCAGAGAGGCAGCAGGCACCTAATCAATCATCAGTAAGGAAAGAGCTGGGAGTGAGAATGGGTTGGGTTGCTGCAGCATTTTGGTTTTCTATTACTGGGTGTGAAAATTAAAGGTTGGATCTTATAGAGAAACAACTCATCAGTCAAAGTAACCCTGCATCACAGAAAACTGTCTTTTAACTTGAGATTAAATTTCTAAGTGAGAAAATATAATCATTAGGAAAATATTCTTGTCCTTTATGACATGTATGATATTATGAGATACCCTCCTCATAATATCAAACAGAATGCAGGCTTAACGGCTTTACTTTCTCACGACTAGATGGTTTCCATTTGTTGTTTATGCCAATATTCTGGACACCACTAATATGCATTATGTCATATGTCTTCGCAAGTGTCATCAGTGGGAGAAGTCATTGACTTAATACGTTTTGGCCTTAGCAGCGTCTAATTTTGAAGCTTTTGTCATCACGACTCTTAGAGATTGGCCCTATATGCTGTGGTTTTTGGTGAAGAATGCTGTGGACAGACATGGTGTGATTATGAGGTTTGCGCTGATGCAGGGGGAGTTTTGGAGGGACGTCTCAGCGGGGTCATATTCACCCAGAGGAGACAGCCAGCTGCTGTGGGAAAGCAAAGCTGTCCCTGGAAGAAGAGGTGACATTTCTCTTTGGTACAGATTTAAATTGCTTCAAAAGATGAATTAAGAAGTAACAATCTCCTTTGAAAAGTTCAGTGTGCAGCAGCAGCAGCAACAGTGCTGCAGCTCCCAGCGCTGCTGGTTTGCTGGGGCCTGTTTGGGGTTAGGTGAATATTTTAAAGTTTCATTTCTTGGGTTTCCTGTGAGGTGGGCCCACGGCTCCAAGCACAGACAATTAAAATATGTGCCATGGACATGTGGACATAGTTAGGCAATGACTCTGGGGAATTACCTAACCCTAATTCTGCTATATTGTTTCCTCTGTGGTAACCTGGTCTGGAAGAAATGCACAGGTCTATATTTATAAGTAGGAAATGGAGAGTTTATTGGCAACAACAGGCAACTTTGATCACATGTCTGGTAGATGGTTGAAAACCAGCTGCCTGAAACCAGATCTTCCGATTATCCCGGAGACATGCAAGCACATTTTCTAGCCAGCGGCGGCTCCAGAGTTTTTTTTTTTCTGCAGGTGCTAAAGGGGAGCTAAGCATTTTACTGAGGATGCTATGACGAATCTTTTTTTCCCCAATGGGAATAATGGGATGCGCACGGCCTTTTCATCCTCTAGTGAACGATGCCTGGAAACAATAGGGGTCAAAGTATCAACTATCTTTTCTGTCTACCTATAGTAAATCAGATGAATAATCTTCATCTTTGATTTTTTTAATTCAGAGACCTTACATTACAAACAAAGTTGAAAGTGGCACTTTCTCTGGACCCATCAATCTTTCAACAGTTTGTCAGGGCAAACTTGGTGCTTGATACTTGTTTTAAATCATCTAAAAGCCAAGTATCAGGAAAAAAATCCAAATAAACTCTAATTATACAAACTAGCCATATTCACGTTGAAACTTTTTACTTATTGTGTTTTGTTTGAAAGTGGAGAAGTCTTGTGATATCATGCAAGTCAGTCTTGTTGGAAAGGGAGGCTTGTGGAGAGGGGTGTGGCTTCTGAAGCTGGACTTCAATCCAGCCAGCTGAGTTAAATTTTTAGCAAATAGACAAGAGGTCATCCAGTCATTTGAATCAGGTTTTCTGGAACAGACACATTTGAAATATGCGGGACGTAGTCATCGCAGAGGAGCCAAATTGGAAAATTGGTTGGAAATGTCTGTAAATGAAGGCAACAAAACTTGGACCAAATTGTCCCAGAAACATCTCATTATATTTTGCCTTTCATTTCAAAATCCTGATGTGTGTCTCTTAGCTTACAAAATGAGCTTGTCAGCCATCTTTGATTTGCAGATTTGTTGCTGTTTACCACTGGCCATCAGAGGGTGCGTGAATGACAGTCGCTCAGATTCTTAGCAGGGCAGCTTGGGGGTGTTTGTCTGTTTACTGCATAACTTGCATTGTTTGGGGCTGTGGCTTGGTGGCTGTGGCGCCTCATGATGACAGCAAGCTCCCGCAGAGGCCGGTGGTCAGGGGAGGAAGAGAAGGGAAGGTAGGAGGAGAGAGGAGGTCAGGTTTTAAGGAAGATGTAGACCACAAATAGTGTGGGAATCCTCCATGGATCAGCTCATTAAAGAAGAGAGGAGTGAAAAATATTGTGCGGTTATGAACTAATCGACCTATATGCTAGAGGAAGTCATACACCACTAAAAGTAGATTCAGAATGGGAGAAAAGATGCTGAACTGAAGGAGCACAGCTGTGGAGTAGTGACTCAGAACAATGGCTGCCTGTGTTTATGTCTGTAGGAGTAGGGCTTTTTTTTTTTTTTTTTTTTTTTTTGCGATGCTGCCCATAACTGCTGGGCGAAACAGTCGCAAAACTATTTTCAGCTCTCGTCCTGGAAACCGTGGCTGTAATCAAAAGAAGATCAGGCCAGCCTCTGCTGAAAAAACTGCTGCTTGGTGCATGAAAGGAATGAATCAAGTCTTTGGGAAAACAAGAAAGTTAATGGGTGAAGAAGGAAAAGCACAGCTACTGAATGTTTGGGCTTTCTACCTTGTTCTGCATGCCAGACTCTCAATTTAGCGATATGCTTAGTGTTATACTAAAATAAGTTAAGATAGCAAAATGCCTAAATGATTGTTGACAAAATTTAAGCCAACATTGATATATCTTTTTCAGATTGGACAAGTTCAGTCAGACATTTTGTAACAAACTGATCTTCAGGGTTTATAAAAACATTGGAAGTCCACCAACCCTGACTTTTATTCGTAATGTACAATCACTTCCCTGTTTACAGGTCTCATTGCCCGTCACAAAATGGCTGAGAATGGAGTTAAAGGGAAGCCCCCCCCATACTCGGTGGAAACCCCGTATGGCTTCCAAATAGATTTGGACTTCCTCAAATATGTGGATGACATTGAGAAAGGCAACACCATCAAAAGGGTTCCCATTCAGCGCCGAAGCAAGGGACCCCGGGCCAGCACTCTCCCCAGGCACCTAAACTCCTCTGGTTCTGGCTACAAACAAAGTCCCTGGAGGTCGACCGGAGCTCTTGACCCCAGATCCAGACCGTTGGACAACCATCACCATGGGTGTTCCTCTTGGACTTTCGATCACAGGCTGCCTCTCTCTTCAACGGGGCTCACGTCCTTGACAGAAATGGAAGCCAGGATCAAGGAGTTTGACGAACAACCTCTCGGAGAGCATATCCGGCCTCATCTCCTGCGGGCCTCCAGTTTGCCACTCACCGTGCTGCTCAGACAAGAATCCGAGTCCACAGATGACAGGAGCAGCATCCAGAGTTCAAGAGATCACCTTGGAGGAAGGAACACCTCCTGTGAGGACGTGTTCCTCTCAGACAGCCCTCGTCCACAGGACTGCTCGGGGCTGCTGAGGCGTCTGACCGAGGCTCTTGAACGCGTCGGAGAACTCGAGATGGAGGTGAGGGTTGTTCCAGAGCTCAGAGCTCAGATCTGCATCCTGCAAGAAGAAAGGGAAAGACTCCGTCTGGGCTTGGTCCACCATGTCCCTCCATCAACAGTCAATGGCACCACAGATCTTCATACTTCATCATCTTATGGCAAAGGGGATGTCCTGAAATCCCAATGGGAAAGTCACGTCACGTTTCCCAGAAATCACAGCGTCACAAGCAAAATAAACCCCGTGAATGACTGGAAAACCAGCACAGATCTGGACGAGCTGCTGACCGTGACGTCCCTGCAGGCTAAGGTAGCGGCGCTGGAGCAGAAGCTCCATGACACCGAGCAGGACCTCCAGAGGACGGTAGGACTCCTGAAGGAGCAGCAGCAGGAGAGCAGAAGGAAAGATGAGAAGATAGAATACCTCATCAGAAACCCAGGCGTTTGGGTCCGTGCAGAAAGGGTGGTGGTGGACCAGGAAGGAGACGAGAACATTGTGAGGTCCATTGAACCCCAGCATATTCCTGCCTCCTCCATCATCACAAGAACTGTACCCTCACATACTCAGAGGCACCAAGACTCAATAATGTCTGACGGGGCCACAGACACATTCATTATTCGCCATATTAAGAAAATCAAGAGTCTTCTGGACCAGCAGTGGGAGTGTGTGTGTGGAGAGTTCAGAGAAAAGGGAAAACCCCTGAGACATCCGGATCCAAAAGTCAACTCCCTGCAGCAGGAAATGATGGACCTAGTTGACGTCCTCATGTGTGGACACAAGCACCATGAAGACACCGATGGGCAGAAGATCCAGAACAGAGGTGATGTTCTTTGGTCATTTTAAGGCTCTGATGGTGAACAGTATGTTACACTTCACAAAATCTTACTAGGTACTTTTGTCTCAGTTTCTAGAGGGAACATCAAAATGACTTGAAAGAAGACAAAACTAGAAAAATGATTGCTTCTTCTTGCAGGTTATTTCACTTATTACAAGATATTTTCCCATTTTTTACATGAAATGGTCTGAACTTTTTCATTTACATGAACAAAATGCTTGTCATGAAATGCTGAAAAGTTAGACTTATTTCAAGTGTTCTAAGACATTTCCACTAGAAACTCAACCAAAAATAATTGGTAAGATTTTGTGTTTTTGCAGTGTATGAGTCACAAAGGCAAAGCACACAGCAGGTTTTCAGTGCATGTAAAATGGATCATAAACCTCAAAGGCAAAGTCTTACGAAAGAAAGACAAATCAAATCATTGTTCTTAGACGTCTTAACATTTTTCCTAATAATAGTGAACACATAATTTTTACATCATTATACATTCTTCTGATTACGTAATTTTTTACATAATTTTCTTTTTAGTGATTCTTGTTCACTAAAAAAAGAAAAATCATAAAAGCAACTTAAAATTCCAGAGTAATAATTTGGGGTGCACCGATTGTGGTGCACCGATTTAAAGTTAAGAGCGTTGTCGTTTTTGATTCCAGACCAAAAATGAAATAGCAGCATTTCACTGTTACAAAATGACAATAAGTATCTGTAGTTCAAGGTCAGTAAGGAAACAAGAAAAACAAAGTAACTGTAAAAGTATTTATCTCCCGTTAACCTGCCCAGTAAGAACATTTTTGAAACAATGAAACCAAGAAAAAGTGGCATGCTAACGCATCAAGTTCAAAATATTACATGTATCCTCACACACAAGTAACCCAAATGCTTGAAGATCAAACATAGGTTACTGATAAAATGTCTCCCGCCACGTTGACACTACGTACAAAAGATTTTTGCCCGATCACAAAAAATATAAATATAGTGACATACAAATGGGAAAATTTCACTGAGTCTTTCTGACTGTTCTAATAATTTTTCTTTCATTTCTGAAGCAAGTGTTATATTCGTTTATTTCTTTGTTCTGCCTTGAAAGGCAAGTGAGGAAAAAAAAAACATTTTAGAAGTCGTTTTCCTGAGTTTGTTCCAGAAATACTTTTTGCCGCCATGAGAGGCATCGATGTAAAACATCTGGTTTCACCAACCAACTGCTGCTTTATTTATGTACATAGTAAGATTGTTATAGAATAACCTTCCACACTCAATAAAAGCGGCCCTTCACGCAAATTAGGGGTCTCCTGCCCCTATATCATGCATTAACATTAATGAGCTACGTTCATGAGGATGCCCATTTTGGAATTTTTTCCTCGAGACATTCCCAAACATTAGCGTGCCACGTAGGCTCGAAAATGTCAAATCAGACACAAAGAGAAGTGTTTTGATGTAAAACCCTGTGCGGAGTGAAACTGAAACTACACCAACCCCATGATGCAACACGGGGTTGGCAGAAAGCTTGCTTGAGGTCACAACAGACTTTAGACTACAGTGGAGGTTTACCTTCCAGAAGAACAACTCTAAACATGAAGTCAGAACCACAACTCTGGCTTTCAGTCATATTTACGTTTTGGAATGACCGACACAGGTTCAGAACTTTGTGGTTGCAGCATGACAAAATGCTGATCATAGCATCACTCAGCTGAAGTGAAAGGGGTGTAAATACTTTTGACGTGAATCAGGTTTTCTTGCCATATGAACCCAAACAGGAGGATCAAACAGGATTTGATCCAGAACTGATATTAAATGTCCCTAAAGAGGATGTGGCACTTTTTTAACCATTGAACTGTCTCTTGAGACGCTCAGGAGAAGTGCGGCAAATGTCACTGTCGGACAGCAGGGAAACGGACTGTCGGTTCCAAACACACAAACTTGTAAAAACGCACACAGGGTCACTGCAACCATGCCACAAGGCACAGAGTTAAAAGCTTGTGGCATCCAAAAGACCTCATCTCTTAAGACCGCAGGAGGCTTAAAATAAGTCAATTTATCAATTATCAGGTGTATAATCTCATCAGCTGGATTTGGTGTTACTTATGTTTGATCTCAATGTGTGTATTTGTCTTCTCTTTAGCCTCTAGGTCCACCCTGGCGAGTGATGGGAGCACCCAGACTCTAAAAAAGCTGCAGTCGGAGGATGCTAATGAAGGGTTTGTGGAAACTTCTCAGAGACTTCGGCAGCCTTTACGCTTATTATTGGTTCCTCTGACTGAAATTGAGGCTCTTTAGGCGTCTTTTTCTCTGACCAAGAACAAAAAAAAAAAAAAAAAAGGACTTCTTGATTTTGGTCTGGGAGATGAATACCAGTCCATGTGAAGCCGTCAGTTAGACAAGACCCGCATGTCTAAAACTGAAATGAGGGAAGGCAGACAAAGCCTTAAATACATGCTTCTTTCATTCTTTAAGGTTTAAAGGCTCATAAGAAGAACAATGCAAAGTCTGCCTCAGAATATCACATATTCAGCCTTAACAGGCATCGTGTTCAGTTTGTGCTTTCACTTTCAGCTACTGAAGCTTCAGAACGATTTGACTGCGATTATTTTTGACCTTATGAAATGAATAATGCATTTGAGCTATATTACATAAGTCCTTGTCTGGTCACAATAATCGAATCAGGGAAATAGTCGACTATTATTAGTCCAATTTGATGAGAATCTAGAGTCTAAAATGGATTTCTGAGAGCAAATCATGTCAAGCTGCTTTTATCAGGTCATCGTCAGGATAGTAGATGCAGCTAAAAGGTGTTAGTGAGGACAAAATGTTCATTTCATTTCCCTGTAGAGTCCAAATGTCCACAAAAGGAAGTGCGGTTGGCCAGGACAATGGGAAGCTGTGTGGGGAAGCCAGTGTTGTCCCTCGGGGGACGGAGGCCACCCAGGTGGATGTACACCCTGCGAAGAGACGAGTCCAAACTGATGAGTCCAAAAAGACATGCCTAGAGGGTCGTGCAACACCAGTGGGAACGATATCAGGACAAACAGATGGAGGCACCGTGTTGCCGGAAGCTGAGGGTCCAGAGAAAAAGTCCAAAACCCTGGAGGACAGAATTGGCTCGAATACAAAGGGAAGGTGAGAGCACCATAGACTCTGAATCACCGTCTGCATAAAACAAATCCTATTTTGACTGTCTGGATGTCTCTTGCTTTTAAATGTTTTATTGGAGCAGATTTTGAAACAGGAAGCAGATTATCTGTACTGTTCCTTCATTTATGTTCTCTTGAACTTCCAGGGACGCACTGAGTGCAGATTTTATGTCTGCTTGTCATTTTGTTAAGGATCACATGGACATCACAGAAAATCCAAATGACGATATGGTAAATACCCTTTACATTAAACTCCTGGAAAGGAGACAGCGTTCATGTAAATCAATTTCACCAATAACCTAGGAGTTTATCCTCTCAGTGAGATAACTGATGTAAAACCCTAACATGCAGTTTTGTTCACAAACACTTAGGATTGCTCTATCGGTAGTTTGATCATGGACATTTGGCATCGATCTGTCTTTTTCTGGGTTGTGACCTGTGTGCACAAATGGAAGAAATTGTCTAAAATTGTATTAGAGAATTATGAGCTGGGCCAATGATGTACAAGCTTGAGATGCTTTGATTGAGAACTTTTGGGTCCTGATCCGACTCAGACATCTGAAATGAATTATGTGGGGATACTGGCATTTGCTAATTTTGTGAATTTTTGCTTAGTTTTAGTCACGGTACTGGCCAATATAAAATGAGTTATCAGTTTAGCTAGTTTTAACCAACTTCATCTCGCATGTTGACCAATACACCAGTCACCTTTTCCTTGGTTTCTGTCCAGAGGAAAGCTCTGGTCACAATGTTCCAGCACTGGTTTGGTGCTGCGGCGGAGGAGGCCTCCGAGGCCAGCAGGGTAGCTGCGTACCTGAAAGAAGTAAGGAGTGAGGCGCCACCTCTGCTGGCGTTCCTTGTCAATCTAGCCGACGACAATGGCAACACGGTGCTCCATTACAGCGTGTCCCACTGCAACTACGACGTCGTGAGCCTGCTGCTGGACTCGGGTAACACGATTGTTGGCAAACTTTGCCTTAGGAAATGCTTTTGCTGTACTGTAGTTGACAACAGGCTCTCTTCTGTAAAGGCATGAGTGACGTAAATGTTCAGAACAATGCTGGATACACAGCTGTGATGCTGGCGTCACTCACCGCTCCAGATGGGCCTGCTGGGATGGAGGTGGTCCGAAAGCTAATGGAGCTGGGAAACGTGAATATTCGCTCCAGTCAGGTAATGCTGCGTAATCAGTATGTTGTCCAAAAAAAAAACATTTAAAATCATGTTATGTCAAGACTTTTTTTTTGTTTTGTGAGTTGTCAAAGTATGAGTGAGTTTAATTTCTCTTACCACAGACAGGCCAGACAGCTTTGCACTTGGCGGTGAGACACGGTCGAGTTGTCATGGTCCGCTTGTTGTTGAGCTGTGGAGCCGACGCCAACATTCAGGACAACCAGGGAAAGACGTCCCTCATGTTTGCATCAGAACGAGGCCACACGCACATTGCCAGATTGCTGCTAGAAAGAAGTCAGTGTGACCTGACCTTGACTGACAAGGTAAGTCTACAGCCAACAGCTAAATGCAGTTCAGGTTCAGGTCTTAAAGTGCGGCACTATCAGCAGTCAGAGCTCCAGACTTCAACGACAACATGCTACCTGTGAGACTTCTGGATCGATTGCTCCGATCAAGAAGCCACCGATAGGAAGAAAACTGTTTACAGGTGCCTTGAAGAGAGGCACCTTCGGTGGTTTCATTCCACAGAAGGTAGAATGTACCAGGACGTCCTGCACGTTCACTGCGAGCTGCATCAGACCAAGCATGGTCTGTCTGTACAAGAGATACCCCCAGGCCAACTTAAACAACATTGTGTCAATATTTCCCATTTGTTTGTTACTTGCAAGGGAAAAATACATCCATTCGGATGAACCTGTCCCTCTCTTTTTCCCCTGGCTCCTATTCCTTTGAGAAACTAGCAAGAATAGTTATCTACACCAGGTGTCTGGGAAAAGCATACAAAAAAAGACTATGCTAATAAGATACTGAAAGTTCATTGATTATTCTAGTCAAATATCTTTAAAAACTCATCAGTTGAATTTATGCTTTGCTTTGTCGTTTGCCTCTACTAGTACTGTTCTAGTCTGGTTTGTTAGGTGTTTGATGTTTGACAAATGGTTTTCTAATCTAAGCATTTCTAGAGGGGGGTAAAATCGATATAAGTGTCAGAATTCCAAAAGAACAAAGAAAAAAAGGAAAAACGTCTCAAATGATGTGTTGATGACTGTTATGTCTACAGATGCTAACATTGCTAACATTTGCAGGGCAGGTTTTTTTTTTGTTGTCAAAACTCCAACAAACATTGACAAAATGTCAGATCGCCTCCATTTGTTTTGCTGTCATGCCAGTGCTAATGTGTGTTCCCTCACTTCCTGTCTTAGCGGGGCCAAACTGCGCTCTCCATTGCCAAGCAAGGTTCCCACAGTGACACAGCGGCCCTCCTGCAGGCCCATGCTAAGGCTCGAGCTCTCTGAAAATGGAAAACTCAAGATCCGCCAGTGCATCATCTTCTTTGCTTGAGACACCTAAAAAGAGGCTAAACAGTTTATTTCCTGACAGTGTTTTGTATTTTCTGAACTGCTGCATGAGCATTAGCTTTAGCCTGGGACGGGAAGCCATCATTTAAATAAGACTGTACACAATCAGTTATTTACAGCTGGAAATGACTGGTGGCTGTTAATGCACTATACAGTAAATATGATTTATTTCACATGTTTTCATGTGATTGTTATAGTTTTCTCAGATCTTTGCACAGCTTAACTCTGCAAACTATGCAATGAAAAAAGTATTTATTCTTAAACGTTTTATTGTGTAGGAGTATGACTTATAGGTAACAATCAACATGTTATATATATATGTGTGTGTGTGTGTTTAAAGGGAAGTTTTTAGCAACCTCTAAATCTATTTCTGCACTTTCCATCCACATTAAATAGAAGATAGAAACTGATGCAAGCAAAAACCATATCCTTCTAGTTGTTAAAATAAGCTGTATATCCTTCAATAAATCTAATACAATGCTGTGTTTCTGCTGTGGTTTATTGAAATGAGTGTTGCTTGAGAAATGCGGCCAGCAGGTGGCAGAATTCCTCCATTTCAAACCATCCCAGCAAAATCGCACACGTCAGAAACCAACAATACACAGAACTGACTTGTTCAAAACAACAAGGTCCGAGGGATTACATGGGATCCTTTCCGAGTGCGAAAAGATTTGTGCTGATTCCAGCATTGAAGGGAGGGGGGAAGAAGAAGATTCACACCTGCAGGTCAGAGGTGAAAAGCAGGGGTGTTTGGTCATCTCAAGGCCTTATGTTTGCGGGATAAGACAAACAGGATTGAGTGGGGTGGAGATTGAAAAGACGCAGAATCTCTGTCTGACAGAGGAAAGCCGTCTCATTTCCCTGGAGGATTTCTCACAGCCACGCTGGAGAGCCCTGCTGCAATGACCCTGAGCAAATATCCCTCAGAAGAAGAGGGAGAGGGAGATGAAACGGGAAGCTTTTCCATTACCATGTAATGAAAAAATGTGTAGCTCTATCAAATGAAAAAGACGATTTAAAAAAGGTAACATGTATTTCTCCACATCCACTGAACTAAGCCGGCCTTCTTAGCCTGTGCACCTCAGCATGTGGATTTTTTTATGTTCTCCCATCCCCCACCCAAACAGGCTTTAATGTCACAATGAATAAAGGGGCTCATCTCAGCCTTTGTGCAACAGTGAGCATGTGTGACACCTCTTTCGTCCGCCGAAGGCACCAGTCGACCAAAGAAATAAAATATTACATTTATACTTATTCGACATTGCTCCCATACTGGGTCTGCAACAAGAAGACAGCTGAGTCTGAAGGCATTCACCCCGCTCTCCTTTAATAATGATAATGGACTGGATTTGTCTACTGCGGGGGGTTTTGTCTGCTGATGAATCACTTGCTCAATGGACGGGAGTAAAACACTTCTCAGCCAGCGCCGGTTTACAATGAGAGGTTTACAGCCAAAGCGCAGGTTTTGTAAAAACCAATCGGCTTTAGTGGTTAACAGGGATTCCTGGCAGAATAGATTTCTTATGCACGCTAATGGGTTTTAAGGATGCCACCGATTTGCTACAACGGAAAAATAAGTGAAGCACAATAAAAATATACAATACCTTATCAGTCACCGGATAGATTAAGTACATCGTCTTAAGCATGTTCAGTATTTATGTTCGCTGAGTTTAAAATGCTTTCATCTGGCTTGTCATTTGGAATAAGTATGTCTTAAATGGTGAAATAAGTAAGAAAAGAAAGAAACTCAAGGTAGCCAGAAAGTTACTGACCACTAATGACAGTACTGACTATACAAATCACCAAACTCTGAGATTAATTTGTAGCAAATTATGTTTGATGCTGAAGTCTCTGAGCTCATATGTAGATTCAGAACTTGGCCGGAGAAGTCAGGAGTAATGTTGGCTGAAAGCTGTAAAGTGGAGACCTAACAAACCGGCTTCCTCTTGTAATGTTATAGAACTTTATGGACCTTTTGCACATTTGGTTGCTGTGAAGAACTGTGAACTTAGCTTGAAAATTTGAACAAGCAGACACTCCACAGCTCCTTCCCTCACAGCCAAGCTGGCACTGAAGTCAAGAAATTGGCACTTTAATGTTCCGCTTGTGTCTTAGATATTTAAAGAGCTGCAGGATGCCGGCAATATTGAGCTTCAGTGACGGAATGTATTAAACGAGGGGAAGGATGTGAGCAGCACATGCACAAGAGTGATTGTCATTGCTAAGAACTTCCTCCTGGTTCTGATTGGTTGATTCTGAGAATATTCTAGTGGTTGATCTGATTTGTCCAAAAATTCTGATGTGTCAGCTTTTTTTCCCTAGTAGATCAGCACTCAGCTCAGAGTAATCCACTGTTAGTTTGACTCAGTTACACAAAATAATAATTCTTCCTTTGTTTATACATACAAAATCACAAGGAAATTGTCTTGCATAGGAAAAAATAAGAGAAACTGCAGTTTGAGTTTGTCAGATTTTATATAACAATAAAAAGAGATATTTAAAACTAATCAGTTATGGAAAATAAAACACAGAACCAATTTGTCCTCAGTGCAGTTCGGTATTAGACGTACAGCGACTGGCAGACTTTTTTTTCATGAGAAAAAAAAAACAAAAAAACACAAGTTTAATATGAAAGTGTAAACAAAAAAGGCACAAATAAATACAAAGCAACATTCTCACTGACATTGGGCTTAAAAATGTTCCACCAATGTGGATTTTTTAAAATTATTTTGGATGCAGGGTGTGGGACCTATTAATATTATATAAAGGCTAAGAAAAAATATTCACAAAAAATGAGGCTATGCGATACACAGCAAGAAACACCAACTAAAACGAAACACTTTGGTGGATAACTCTGATTTTAAACAATCAGGAAGGAAAAAACAGTGCTTTCTTCATACAAATAAATTAATATAGGTGTCAACACTTTATCTAAAATCTTATATACAGCTCTTCTTTTACAGAATTATACAATACATTATCAAAAAACATTATGAAAACGTATTTACAACCCAATGAGTCAAAAAGCACCCTCAAAGCTTTTCTGCCGACACACGCACACTTGCTCACCAATACACACAGAGGTCAACACACGTGCAAACACGCACACACAAGCACACACACCTTCTTTCTCCATGAGAAACACAGTACCAGAAGGCATTCTAAGAGGGTTGTGCAACAAATAGCATCCAAAAAACAGTTTCAAATATGGCTGTGCGATGAACAATTGGCACACATGCATTTCGATGAACACACACACGGGGAAATTTTCAGGTAATCTGTATAAACCGGCGTGAAACGTGTTCACCGGCGGAGTCGGCAGGCGCCACACCGCACTGCATCAGAGTCCGATTTTTCTTTTTCTTTTCACGTTCGTGGAAAAATGAAGATGTTTTTTCTCTCCCAAAGCAGAGACCAGCTGGGCCCTCCTGTCTCAAACTGCCTACTCAAATAACAGTGGCAGCGGCGGCGAAAACGACTGGGCAGTACATGTGTGTGAGTGTGGGTCAGAGCGTCTCGTGTGGAACAATGAACGGTGGCGATGTCAGGTGGTTGCATGCTGCTTGTGTTTCCAGAGAGAGAACTGCACCCCATCCTTGTCCTTGTCCCCCTCCAGACTCTTCAGAAAACAACGGGAATCTGACTCCGCTGCTCGGCAGGTGGAGTGGGTGTGTGTGTGTCACAGTTAAAAGTGGGTCGTCAAATGAAATTATTACCACTCGGTGATTTCCATTAACCACAAAACACATCAACTGGCTGCTATCTGCAGTCTATTGCTTTTCTCAGACCATTTAACATCTAAAACAAGCTACTAAAAGAAGAACAAGAAGTCTGACTTGCACCTTTATGCTCACAGAAGACTTCCAACTCTCTTCACTAAATAAGAGAAATACTCAAAAGTGACACAGTTCAACCAACATTGTCAGACTCTGAACCGGACAAAATGATCCATGAAAAAATGTGGATGACACCAGGTGTCTCCAAAAACAGTGTTTGGGATTGATCCTGACAGATTGTCTCCACCGGCCTCCCCCGTTTAACAGCTCCTCTTTCTTTAGTATCTGTCCCAGAGCGCTGCCGCCAACCAGGAGTAACACAAACTCAAACTAACATATCAAGAACAAAACGGATGCTCAAGGCCAGTACCTTTTAGCAACTTCAGATGCACACAGTTGTCGATGGAAAAGTTAAAAATGGGGAGTTTGACTTAATTTTCCAGCGTTGAGAGAGCAGTGGCAGGTCTGCACCACCTGATTACGTAACTACCAGAATCTACTGGAGAAAAAAAACAGATTTCATTCCCTAATTTTTCTTTGTCATTCGTGGTTTATATGAAACATGACAGGACATGGCTCTGTGTGTGGATGAATGAAACAATGATACGTCGTTCATCCCTTCAGTAAACTTAGTCCAAGTTCATTCTGACTTCACCGTGTGCCTGAGTGTCCAGCTGCACCAGAAGCAGGTCCTTTTGCCTCACTTTGCAGTGGAGAGCATGGGCTGCTCCGTGTACCAGTGAGTCCCCGCGTCAGGCATGCTGCCCCCCAAAGGCAGGGCGATGAACTGCGGGCAGGTGCCGCCTCCGGCCCCCACCACGCCCATGCCGACCCCCTGGGGGTACGGGTGGTGGTGGTGAACGTGGTGTCCCATGCCGTCGGTCCTCCCGATGTGGATCTCGTCCTCCTCGCCCTCGCCGGTGGTCTTGCGGTAGACCGGGTTGTCGAAGTTCATGCTCTTGGTAGAGTTGCGGCGCCAGTTCCGCCACGCCAGGTAGACTCCGGCGCAGACCAGGCCGAACACCACTGTGGCAACGATAGGAACTGCATGCGTTTAACACACAGCGGCAGGGGACACGGGGAAGGGAGGGGGAACGTTAACAAAGCAGAACGAGTCCATGGTGTGAGATGACTGGCACGGAGAGGAGAAGAAGAAGAGGCATGCAGGATGGGGGACGCAGAGAGGGAAGAGGGAGCGGTATGGAGTGTGTGTGTGAGTGTGGTGCAGCATAGGCTGAAGGTGAGTCACACATGTACTCCCAGACTCTAAATAACCCTCATTAAAGCTTAGAGTTGGAGTGTTTGTTTTAAGGATCGTCTGAGACGCTTTTAATGAAGATGTAACTTTTTATTTTGTAAAAAAGTTATATCTTTTTTACAAAGATATTAAAATTAAAATTTATTTACATTTATTTTAATAAATTCCAAATACATTTAATTAAAATTTTTATTATTTGAATTAAAATTAACAAATTTTAATTAAAATATTTTGCTATCTTAAAGTTGTAGTATGTAACTTTTATGAAAAAAATATTTTTTTACATATTTGTTGTAAAACTGAGCTCCTCTGCCTTCTCACAGTGCTAAGTAGAAACAACCAATTAGAGGCCGGAGTGTGGCGCCACTCATCCCCCGTCCTCTCCACTCTCCACAGCAGCTAACATAGCCTGTTGCAAATGCTAAGGTTAGTTAACACTTGTCTTGTAATGGTAAGTTATTTCTCCAACATTAGCACAATGCACAGCGAGTACACGAGTTTGATTGACAGCACTAAGACCCTCCTCCTGCCTCTGATTGGTTGTGTTTGGTCAGGAGTGTTGCATTCCATCAGATGGCAAAAGTAGCTCAGGAACAAGGTGGAGATTGATCTTTTCACAGTTTATCTGTCTCACAAAATGGTGGCAGTTTTAACATTTTTTTAAAAAGGTTACATACTGCAGTTTTTCTTTAAAAGTCAGGGAAAATGGAATGTGTTATTTCAATACTTCATCTGTAATGTGATCATTTTTTAATGTACTGTCTTTATTATACAAGCAGATATGAGGAAAAGTAGCTGATGATACTAATGAGGATATTCTGAATCTTCACATGCCTGACTGTGTGATGGCAAATGATCACATTAAATCTGCCGTTAAATAGGCTTTGTAATTTAACAAATCACACCAATAAAACACTGTTAAAGTTGTCACGGCTGATAAACACCTTTTGTGTTTTCCACCTGTGCTGTGACCTGATTTTATTACGAACAAAATGAAAAAGTCTGTCTGAAAAAGGAGGCTGACTCAGTTCGTTCCAGTTCATTTAGTCCTGAATCAGGTTTCAGCTTGAAGCTTGTACTGGGTATAAAGTCATATTTTTAGCTGAATTGTGTTTATTTTCCTTATATCTAGCGGATTTAAATCAGGTCTGTCATTTTAAAGGAAATAAGCTGTGATTAATAAATGTTTTGTTCCTTTTTTTCTTTTCAGTCACAATTAAATAAGAAAACAAAAACAATGTGGCGTAGCAAACAAATTAAGTTATGTTGCTTTGCTTATGCAAACAGTGAGCAATATTTGGGATGCCTTTTAATCCTTTCTGGGTTAAAATGAAGAAAGCTTCATGCGCTGTTATTTGCCAGAGACTGTAGCTACATAACAAGCTGATGGATCCACTTCTAGATGACTCAGACCTGGAGTTAATCATTTGGCTCTTCTCCCAGAGTTTTTGTTAGAGCAGTGATGCTGGTTGTTACGTCACACCTGAGGTAAAAATGTTCCAATAAACAAAGTCGGAGAGGTCTGGATTTCAATATGGCGATGGCCAAGTAGCACTGCTTGCCAACATTGCTTAAGCTGCTTCACTTTCCAATTTTTTCAGTTGCTGGCAGTAAAGGTAGCCCTGATTTTAGATGCACTCTTGCATGTGTATTTATAAAATAAATAGGTTTCCACCACAGCGTACTACTGTTGATGCGAGGAGCGGCCATATTGCAACACTGTAGCTGAACATGTAGCTAACGGAGGTTATTCTGGGCTTCCACTTTTTCCAACTGGTAAGTTGAAATTTCTGAGTTTCGACTACAAATGTAACCATGAGATGGACGTAGAGTAATGATTGAGTCCCTGATGGCTGACTGAATAGATGTTCCTCTTTTAGCATAATGGCTAGCTGAGCAGTTTAGTTCTATGTTAGCAAAATTCTGTGACTTATGAAAAATCTTTGAACTGTATCCTGATATTTAGTCTGAGGTGATATTATCCAGCACAAACTTTCTGATGAAGCCATAAGTGTTTTAGTTCATGAATTACTCATAAGTAGGTATAACTTTGAAATTCTCACAATTATTATGAAGGTTGCTTCCAAGGTATTTGCTGTTTTTTTTTTTATCTTTGATTATTATTATTATTCAATAATGTTTGAAAACTACAGTGCTTTAGCAAAGAATGTTTGCCAAAGCATTCTCCACTAAACAGTACAGTAGAAGGCGAATGATGCACAATAACAAGAATATCAAATACACAAGAAATGAACAGAAAGGAGGACTTTCTGTTCATTCAAGCATTCAGTCCTCCAGTGCACAGCTGTGAATGTGTGATGGACTCAACAAACAGGAACCTTATACATCAGGGTAACACAGTACATGTGTAGAGTCTTGCAAAGGTATAAATATCCACCACAATTTTTTCACATTTTTACACCATCACCACAAACCTCAATTGCTAAGACGACATCAAAATTAAACACCGAAATTTACGGTCTGTGTGGAGGAAAACTAACAGTATACAGCAATCATACTGTGGTGAAACTTGGTGGAGGCAGAATCATGCTGTGGGTGAGTTTTTCTTGCAGGAACAGGAAGCTGGTTTGAGTTGATACACGGAGCTAAATACAGAGGAACACCAAAAGACTTGAAACTGGGGATGAAGTTCCTGTTCCAGCAGGTTAACAGTAAACAGAGCCGGATGTAGGTACATCAATGAGTTAACCTGGACAAATTAAAGCCCAGACATAAATCCAAATCATAACCTTGAGCATGATTTGAAAAAAAAATGAAAAAAAAAAAGTTGCTCAAATGACTTCCATCCAATTTGACTTACAGTAGTTTGTGACGTTTGGTGAAGAACTACAGGAACTGCAGCCATTGTTGCAGAGGAAGATGACTCAAGTGCAATGAATAGAAATGTATTCTAACATTTTAAATGGGGAGTATTATGTGTTTTCCAGCCATGCAGAATCATTTTATAGAACAATCAAGAAACTCTGCTACCTTCAGCTGTTATAAAATACTGTAAAAATCAAATATGACGCAAGAGAAGTTTTGAGTCACTTAGTAATTCTGCGCCTTCAAATTTGGCCTCTGTCTCTTTAAGAAAGTCTACACGTTTAGGAAGTCATCACAACATGGCTCCTCTGTTAACAACTGGACAACATTTTTACCAGTACTACATCGAGAAGTAGCTCGTATAACGAGTCCAGGACATAACCGGTTCCATCAGGTGTTTGCTAACCAGCAGTGAATGAGTTGATTCTGATCAACTCAACTCAATTCAAGTTTGAATGAGTTGATCAGGAAGAGGGAGACTTTTAATTTGCAAAAAACTTTAAAGCCTGCATAACATTTTCTTGCTGCTTCCTGGTTAGGTGCTACTTCATGTTGATCTATGTAATAAAATGCCGATAGAAGGACATTGAACTTTGAGGATGTAATGTGTGAAAAATGTGAACAAGTCCAAAAGGTTTGAATATTTTTGCAAGGCGCTGTACATGTAGCCAAATGGCCTTTCTGTAACCAGACAAACTAAGAAAACAGAGGCTGCGTGCAGCTTACCGATAGGAATGACCACGCCCAGAACGGCCACCGTCAGGTTCTCGCCCAGAACGAAATTCTCACCACCGGCTGGGGGGGAGAGAAGGAATGAGAAAATGTAAGAAGGCAGGTACGGTATAAAAAGCATGAGATGAGCAGAGCGTCGAGGAAGGGTCGAGACGGTGGAGGAGAGAGGTGATAAAACAGGGAGGCGTGAAGTGGGTGGCCATGCGTTAATGGCCGTGAGTGTTTTACAAAGAGAGACAGCGGGGGAAAAGAGGGAGGAGGGAGAAAAAAAAATGTAAAGGATGCAGAGTTCGGGATTTGCCAGAGCGTGACTTTGAGACACCCCCGACCTTCTGCACCTTCATACATACAGGCTCTGCATGTTTGCATTAGAGCAAAATTTGCATTCAACATGCAGTACTCACTAACACACTTATGAGGCAAGCGTTTATGCCGTAACACAAATTTCCTTCCAGATATGCGACCCCCACTCTCTCCACCCGCCCGCCCAAATAAATAACAGTTTTATGAGGAGAACGGCATAATTTTCAAGGTGACAATTATTCCTGTCGTCGGTGGCAGAGGCTTGTAGATTCCTCACTTTATGTCCTCCTTACAGGACATTAAGATCGCTAGCCATGTTCACAACAGGAAGTAGATGCAACTCAGCAGTTTTCTTTTATCCCAACTAGGGCGGCAACTCACAATTAATTTAGGAATCGATTATTTTTGTTGATTAATTGGTTAATTGCAGAAAAAAATTGGCACATTTAACAGATTTTTCTGTGTAATCACTTCAGTCGTTTTTACACAATATCTAAAAGGCAGAAAATGAGCTCAGTTTGTTTTATTTAAAACAAATTGAGCTCATTTTAAAAAAAATAAAACTAACATTTTATTCCCTAAAATGCAATAGCATGTTCCCTAAAACATTGCATTTTAGATGACAGAGGCTGCAGCGTACTGAGTGGGGTAAGAAACTCGGGAGAAGCAGATGGAGCGGTGCTCAAGTAGGGGACGTGGTCTGCCTGCGAGACTCCTCCTGAGGATGGAGCGATGCCTCTGGTGTCAGGCGTAAATTCACAGGCAGGTGGCGATCTCACCGTCATGTCGTCCCTCTGCGCTCCTTTTGTCAACCCTTGATCATTTGTAGCAAAGTGTGCATGTGCAGCTCAAAAAAAATACTACCTACTAATTTGGTGATTGATTGTTTTGGATTAATAATTAGATAGCAGTTAGCGGGATATTTTCTTTCTTTCTTTATAGAATTTGAATCAGGTGAAGCTAAAAATGCCACTTGAGGAGATATGTGCAAAATATATTTAAAGACAAAGTGTATCATCCTAAATGTTTTTTTTTTTTTTTTTTACAGTTTTGGCCTAATTACTGTCCTGAATGTTGTTCTTTCAGCAGATGGCTAAAGCCAGAGTGTGTATAGTACAATTGACTATTAATCTAAGACTAAAATAGCTGACGATTATTCTGATAATTGACTAATCACGACTGATTAAATTAATCGTTTCAGCCCTGATCGCAACTCTACTTTTTCAAGACTGCACACTCACAGTGTTGGGAGACACTGCTGTCCCCTGCAGACGTGGTTGAGATGACCATGGCCGTGGCCGTAGAGTGGGACCCCGGTGATTCGGACTCCTGCGATGACAGAGGCTGCAGCGTACTGAGTGGAGTAAGAAACTCGGGAGAAGCAGATGGAGCGGTGCTCAAGTAGGGGACGTGGTCTGCCTGCGAGACTCCTCCTGAGGATGGGGCGATGCCTCTGGTGTCAGGCGTAAATTCAAAGGCAGGTGGCGATCTCGCCGTCATGTCGTCCCTTGGTGCTGCTAAGAGGAAAGTTAAATCAAAGCTGGAGATTTGATCTAGAGATGATTACTATATTCAAATGAGCAAAACTTAAACTTAAGTTTAAAGAAATATTGCAAACTGAGAGTCTTGAAGTACTCCCAGTTTTTGAGCAGGATCTATAAAAACAATGCCGAGAACTTTTTGAGTGTGAAGATGATAATAACCCTGCTTCTTTCTTCACCAGTAGATCCCAGGCTTGAAATCCACACTGTTGCTGCTCAATTAACTGTTGTTTTTATAGTGTTCATGTCGACAATCTCCTTGGCATTAGCAGTGTTTCAGCAGGTTTCACAACCTCAAATTTAAGACTTTTTAAGCCCTTTTCAAGAGCATTACAAACTAAATTTAAGAACTGCTTCAAGGTAGAAATTTACAAATGAAAACTGCATGTTTATATAGTGGTAGTACTTAGCTTTGTTGCACAGAATGAATGCAGCATGGTATGGGTTGGCAACAGAAGTGAGTCAGTGGCAAAGACGAATGTTGTCCAGCAAGCTAGTGATAAATTTGCACTTATCCATGATTGATGCAAAAAGCTAGCTAGCAAGAATATGTTAGCAGATTGTTAGCAAAAAATAAACTACATAGAATATATAAGATGAAGTTTTAATCTATCCTTTATTTTAGATACATACATTTCAGACATTTTAGAAGCATAGTATTTGACATGAGCTCTGCAGAATCCATTCCAGTGGGGAATCGCTGCTCTATGTGTCTGTGATAGCCATGTGTGCAGCAGGATCTTTTTTGTACCCAACAAAAGCATGCAGTCCCTCTGACCCTCACCTGGTACGCAGCCCCTCATATCAGGCCCCAAGTCCTGTCCATCTGGACACGCACAAGTGTATTTGGGAGAATGTTCGGTGATCTGTGGTGCTTTAAGGCATAAGTACTCGCAACCCCCATTGGCTACACTGCCCAGATTACAGCTGTCTGGACCTGAAAATAGAAATGAGTGAGAGGCAAAAAGATCTTGAGGTTAACATAAAGACAGCAAGGATTTACACGGTTCAAATGTGTCCTTGTCTCCGTCCTTTGGGCGCCTGTTCTGAAATGGTCAGCAGTTTTTAGGCCCCAAGATGAAAATGTGGTTGAGTTTGATTATGAGCTCATTTCTACACACCCACAGGCCTCACACAGACTGAACACACACCTGGCGGCTGTCGGAGCTGGTGGAAAATCACAATGTCATGGGGATCGTTCAGGTTTTCAGCCAGAGCCTGGACGTCCTGACCGGTTAACCGATTGGCCATAAAAACTGCTGCCTTGTCTCTGTCGGTCCAGTAGATCCGATCCTGCAGCACGGATGATAAAAATGAAAAGTTGTTCTTGTCAGTGTAACCGTGACCTCATGACAGCAGCCAGAACATTGTAATTGAGGTAAATTCCAAAACACAGTTCATTACTTGCAAACATATCTCAATCTCATGTATGCGGTCACAGAGCTGGTGAAGTTCTAACCACCGTAACTCCTAAGGTTCAGATAATTTTACAAGCGTTGCACAGAAAGTACATTCCCAGAGAGAGCCTGCAGATAGATTACCCAGATTTTATGACCTTCATTTCTCATCTTCAGTTCTCATTTAGCTTTTCTGACAGTTTTACATTCAGAGAAATTAATCTTTCCAGCAAGGACCTCTATGGCGCCCAGGTTACTTTGGTTACGATTGGTTCTTAGTTGAAACTACAAGTGGTAGTCCACAATCAGGGAGATCTAAAATTCCTGTTTGTTTTAGATCTCCTTCTTTTCTACAACTACTTGTACCTAAATATTTAACGTTGCCACTTAATTTTGGTTATGTTTGTTTGATATAAAGAAGAAAGTGTATTGCTTTCTTTGATGGACTGGTTTATGAAGTTGTGCAAATATTGTTTGCTTATGAGAGGCTTTATTATTCCTCTGAAATTACCTTTAGTTAATTAACCCAATTAAAAGTAAAAACTGGTAATACCTTAGACTACAAGTCCTGATCTGAGAACAAAACAATTCATCACAGCACTATAATTCAACAGCCTCAGTGACTTAATTACATTTTATGCAACAATGTTTTCTTTGTTTGTCCATTGCTGTTTAACTGAAATAATTGAACATGGTGATTCAAAGTAAACATTTTGCTGTAAAAACAAAGCAAGTGGTTTCATTGTTAGATGTTAAGTGAAACAAAATGACAGAATCAGACACAAAAATCTTAGGCTTAATATCTTCAAGCTACGAGTTTCACTGAAGACAGCTTTTGTTTGTGATGCTTCCTGAAAAGTACACTATGAATACTGACAAAATTGAGCTCTGTTTTTGTCACAGCACATCATCAGTTTGCATCCCACTCATACATTGTTGTTTTAATAATCAAATAACATTGTAAAATGAAATTACCTCATCCTACTATTAAAGGTTGTTTTGGCTGCTTCAAATAAAACCCTGCCAACTTTCTATTGTCCTGGTTCAGCCGGCACTGTGATGTACTTAGTAAAATTATGATAAATTTCTTGTAGTTCAAGACATAATCGATGCCTGGCTTCACTTTGTTGTGACTACAAGGTGACTCTCTTGTTCAGCATGCTGGAAACACACCAGTCCAGCAATATTGAGTGGGGCCTCTTGCATGCATCGCATTACTGCCGCTGTCTGGCTGACTACATCATCGGTGATTGTCCACACATTCCTGCGTTGTTGCACTCTAAAAATACCTGGACCGGGTACTGCTCAAAAGTGCTACCTTTCAAGAACTTCACGTTTCTATTTGTGATGGTAGGACAGAAAAGGCTAAATTAGTGTTTAATGGTCCCTATGGACACCTGGTGTCAACAAGATGGCACTTTTTGGTGCAGTTTGTGGTTGATTTAGTTTGATCCCTTACCATCAGGCCTTGTGGCAAATGGCTATAACAAATGGGTTCCTGTGTCACGTCTTATTTATAAACAATACAGTATCAGTAAATATTGGTTATCGGCCATAAGAGCAATATTAATTGCAATATAAATGTCAAAATTTCATATCAGTGCATCTCTAATTTAAATAAACCATTAAACGCCAATACAGTCTAATACACGAAATGTCTAAGTCCAGATTTTATCACTCCATGGTCATGCTACTCATCTTAAGGAGTGATGAGCGAATCTCTACCTCCTGGACATGATTTCACATATCAGAAAGTGAGGAAAGGGTCTCTATCCTCGCGGCCCAAGAGGGGAGCTAGAGCTGAAGATAACCCAGCAAAAGCCGGCAGTAGGAGGACATGAAATGCTTTGCGGCTTAAACAGTCCATCCAAACCGGAGGGGAAAGCTTCAGAATGTGTGAGAGATCACGGGTTGAATTGACTGCCTGAGCTCGCTCGCAGGCGACGCCTCGTTTATGTCTTAACGGAGTGGGGGTTTTCCTCTGGGAGATTATGCTATTGCAATAAAAGATGAATTTATTTGAACACTTTTCATATATCTATAATAGTGTGAACAAATGTGCTCCCTTC
Source organism: Poeciliopsis prolifica (assembly GCF_027474105.1). Taxonomy (NCBI): domain Eukaryota; kingdom Metazoa; phylum Chordata; class Actinopteri; order Cyprinodontiformes; family Poeciliidae; genus Poeciliopsis; species Poeciliopsis prolifica. Next base: position 3,246,922 of record NW_026562383.1, read on the forward strand.
TTAGAGAAGCATTTTAAAGTGAAGAGTCTCTACCTGGAGTCTGACTGAGACTCGGTCCACGGGAGGAAGCCCTCCGAGGGATGACTCTATACTTGCTGCAGAGGCAATTCTTCTGAAAACTACACCGGGTTTTACTCAGAGGCATGAAGTGTCTTGATTGGATTTATGTCCTCCGAAGGCTTCGATTCATCACATGCACACAACAGACTTGGCTGGTGACCAGAAAGAGAAGTGTGCATTCTCCTTCAGAATCATCTCTACTTCTTATTTGGTATGCAAAGCCAGTGAAAGCAACAAGGAGACGAGACAAAGGGCTAAAAATATGGACACCCACCAACTGAGCATGAAATAAGCTGAATTAAATGGATTGATTTGGATTCAAACACACCACTCCTATGAGTTTTTTGTTGTTTTTGAAAATTTGAAGATGTGATACAATGTGGGAGGAGAAAATCTTTCAAATCAATTGCGAATTAATCTGAGAAGCAACACAGAAACCTCGAAGACAGCCAGAGCGTAGGGGTGTCCCAGTGACTCTGCAGAGGACATGTGTGTTCTCCGGTGAGCTCCGTTCAGGTCCACACTGGCTATGAGATGCAGTTTGGAGTCGACCCAGTAGAGGCGCCGGTTGGCTACGTCTGAGGAGCAAACACAGACACACATTAGGAGGAGGAGGGAAGGAGGGTTTTCCCCAGACTCAACAGAAATTGATCATCTCTGTGGTAAGCCTTCATGTACCCCGACTGACAAATCCCTTTGGTTGGAATGGATTACTTTTTTTAAATGTCAGATTATCAGTGTTACACAAAACACAGAGATTTATGGATCCAAAACACTTAAAATATCATTTCAAAGCAACAGTATTTTTCTTAAAGGGGCAGTATTGTGTATGTTCCAGTCACACCGTGCCATTTTATAGCACAATCAAGTAACTCAGTTGCTATAAAAATGCTCTATATATTAAATATGACTTAAAAGAAAGTAGACTTTGTAATTTAATTAAAATTGTGCCTTTGTCTCTTTTTAAAAAAAAATTTTTAAAGAGATTCTTTCTGAATCTCCACCTTCAAGAAGTCATCACAATATTTCTCCTCTATGAACCCTTTAACAACGATTTTACAAGCTTTTCACTGAGAAGTAGCTCATGTAATTAGCTCAGCTGACACACAGTTCCAACAGGAGTTTGCTATTTGCTGCTGGCTAGTCTGAAGGAGCTGATTGGGGGACTCACAGGAGGGGAAAAAGGGGGTTGCTCTGTGAAGCAAAAACTTGGAAGCTTTGAAACTGTGCCTTGAAGGCGGGGCTAGGTTCACGCAGGTGTTTTGTATAGCTGATTAAAGAATTTCTCAAACAAGCATGAAATTATCAAGGCAACACTCCAGGTATGTTTTTGATGAGGGAATAACATTGTAAGTTGATGTAAAGCTCAAAAAAGTTTATTTAGCACAGTATTGCCCCTTTAATCCACTTACCTAGAGTAATGCCATTGGGCCATTCAATATTTTCAGACACCAGAACCTGCCGATCCACTCCGTTCATCCCAGCCTTCTCTATCTTGGCTCGTGTGCCCCAGTCTGACCAGTACATGAAACTGAAAGAAAGAAAATACATTTATTATTCTATTTTGAATATTTTGATAGTAATAAAAATGTACAACGCTAAAAACAGAAATAAGGAACCTCTCATAGAACATTATGACTAGTCTGCTACATAGCTCCTTTACCAAAGTATGTGATTTACAGAATATTGGCTTAAATTACAGTAGCATGTCCAGAACCTAAAAAAATGGCTCTTAGGTAACTAAAAACATCTGAATATTCTTCATGTTCTTGTGGTTCGGTTCAGTCTGGATATAAAGTCCTGAATTTCTGCGCATCATAACATGATTTGGTAAATTATATAAAACTATTTCTGTATAAAACTGTTCAGACAGCGTCTCAAGTGAAATGACAATATATAAATATCAGTAAAAAAAAATTTTGATTTAAAATCAGACCTTTGACCTTTAACTCCAGGATAGAGAGGAGTGCAAACCTATTTCATTTGTTTAATGTCAGACGGCTCAACCGAAATTTATATCCGCGTTCACCGTCACAATCATCTTCAATAATTCAGCCTGATGAATAAAAAAGTCCAGAATAACGCATATTATGCTGATGCATTGTAAATTGTTATGCAAATTCACAACATGAACCTCATTAATTAGCATAGTTTTTAAAATTAGAAGGTCAAATAAAGGTTTTGTGTGGAAGAAATAATCACAACAGTTTTCATTAGCCATGCTTAATGATGATTAAAAGTCCTATTAAAATTATTAATGTTTTGTTTCACTAACCAGGGTCAATTACTGATTTAATGCCTGGCTGAAAAAAACATTGGCAGAGAAAAGTTGATCTCCACTCACTGAGGTTATAAATGATGCATTTGAAATGTTCTTTTGAATAGTTGAATGACTGGTTAAAAAAAAAAAAAAAAACTTGAATGACTTTCAAAGACAGGTCATGTTTGCGCAGGTTTGCATTCATTGCAGATTTTGTCTAATTCAAAACATAGTTACCCGTGGTGGGGATCCAGCGCTATGGCCCGGGGCTCACTCAGGTCAGAACTGATGAGGACGCGCCTCTTGGTGCCGTCCACTGAGGACACAGAGATGGATTTGTCTCCCGAGTCGGCCCAGTACAGGTTGTGTTGGAGCCAGTCCAGCGCCAGGCCCACAGGAGTCTGCAGAGACGAATCCACCAGCGGCACCTGCTGGGACGGGTCACTGGCCTCGTGGATGAAAGCGCTGCAGGGAGCGAAGGGGGCAGGAGAAAGGAGGAAGGGAATGTCATGGGAAGCAGAGAAGGACACAGAGGGAGAATGTCTCTTTGGCACATTGGTTTGATACATTTTCCGAGACGCAATCACAATAAGTTACAGATTGTTTCATGATGGCAGCTGGTATATAAATAGAGTACCTGAAATCAGCACTGTGCTGTGAAGTCAATGAACAGCAGAAAATGAGGTCACTATGGGAGCTGTAGCCTTGGGCTGGCACAATGCAGGTTCATGTCGCGGTTATTGTCCTTGTTGGGTAAATCGCTTATCAGAACAGACAAGGCTTCATTTAAAGGCTTGCTCAGGTCGCTAATCATTTGGACCCGGCAGAGGTGCGAGGAAAGGGCAAAGCAGCTAGCAAGAATTTCAATTTCAGTTTCTCCAGAGAGGTGGTTCTTTTAACATCTATGTTATAAAAAGAACACAGCGCTCCAATTAGAATGCTCTGGGGGATAAAATATGGTTTGGATAACAAAAAAGGAGACGTGAGCCGAGCCTCATTAAAATCAAATACATCTGAATCTCATAAGACAGCATTAAAATACATAATTGGCTAAAAGAAAATCCTGTCGATTCAGATGTGTATCTGAGTCCCAGAGACTTTGTTTTGGAAATTCTTAATTCAGGCAATGTTGTAGATTGCATGATATCAAGAAACAATAGATGCAGTCCAGCAACCCAGCCTCACTAGTTTTCAAGATGAATTAGGAGTGTAAGTATCAGCCAAGTGTTGCTAATCAAATCCTTTGTTGAGATGATCATCAGCAAGTGTGTCTCCCTTTAAAAAGCAGAATATTTATTTCTGTATTTGATTGTGCACAGAAGGTGGGTTTGTGTGAAAACGATGCCAAAGGCATCAGCAACAACATCAGAGAACCAGATTGTACAAAACCATTTAAAAAAGTAACTAGGCTATCACTATTTAAGAGTTTAGGGATACACTGATCAGGGATTTGTGGTTGGTTTCTTATACTTAAATTTAAGACTCTTTAAAACATTTTTAAGACCATTAAAACAAATAAAACCCTGTAAAATCCAGATATTTACAACAAAACTTGCTAATAAATAAATCATTATGGCTTGTCAAAAGAAGTGACACAATGGCGAAGACAAATGTCGTCCAGCCAGCTGGTGATAAATTTGCACTTTCCCATGATGGATGTAAAAACGTCAGCAAACTTGCAAGGGTTATATTAGCAGCTAGTTTTTTCTACGTCAAAAACTATTGATAAATATCAATCTTTGAGTGTGTTTAGTGCAGAATGCATTAAATGTTAGCATGTTAAAAGCCTGACAAACTAGTTATGTTTAGTTCAACCTGGTAGTGTTTAGGTGTATTTTCTAAGTGTTTAAGGTTTATTCATTGAAACATTTACATCTTGATGTTCCAACAAATGCTGCTGATTAAGATCAAAATTACAAGTAGCAGGAGCTACCAGATACATACTACACATTTTAATTGTTTTTAAAACATGCAAAGCAAAGATTCGAGAGAAACTGATTATGCATAAAACCTGAATTTCTTTATTTGGTGATGTTCTCAAATAATTAAGCTGTCGTACCTGTAGATTTTCCTGTGGAATCGGTCACACCAGAAGATGCGGTTGTTGGCCACGTCCAAGTCTAGAGCCACGGCGTTCTTCTGTGTAGACACAACCTGGCTGTAGTCCCTCTTCACCAAGTCGATGCGTCGAATCTCATGGCGGTTAGTGAACAGCAAATATGGGCTTTTCCCTGTAACCAGAAAAAACAAAAGGAAAGGGATTTTTTGGGACATAAAGGAAACATGGACTCGGAGTAAAAGTGCAGACAAGAGCAAAACATTTAAGGAAAAAGAGGGGAACACATTACAGAAGGGATTTTACCCGCCAATGCGGAGCTGAATAAACTTTTACAGTTTAGTCGAAAGTGGAGGAAGAGCTCTGGATGGTTCCCTTAATCAGGAATCAGATCTCATCTTGGCGCTCCACAGAATCTTTAAACACAGAGCCGATAACATAATTCAAACCAGCCAGTGTATGTGCCGAGAATAAAACCAAATTAACCTTTCTGTAGAGGGATCAATTTACGATCGCATCCCAACAAAGAGACTGAAAACAAAATGTAATTGCTCTCGAGTCAATACATGTAAGTCTTGTGAACCGTGGTGTTCCTTGTCAGGATGATTCAGACATTAGTTATTACCTAAAGCGCTCAGGTTTCGCCTTACAATCAAAACTACAGGAAACTATTGAGCTCCACCTTTGCAGCACACAAGTCAATACTCTAAATATCATGTTTTATTCCAAGATAAAAGCGCAGGAATGGTTACTTAGTGCTGACAAAACTCCCCGGAAAATTAAGAGGCAATAAACCTTCACTGAAATGACGAAACTGCTAGAAAATCGAAGAACAGGTCTGAGTGTATTATGAAGTCACATGCTCTTTTGGCAAATATAGATGTGAAACGGATCGCATCTCTCAAACAGAAGGTTGTCAACTTTTACACAGGCAACTTGCAACAATAGAAGACAACAAAAGAGAAGTACCTTTGGGAACTGTAAAAAAGAAAGAAAAAAGATGCAACTCCAGCCAGTGTTTTGCCTTTTCTCAGCTGATAGTGAGTAAAAACACAAGACGGCTCAGTTAGTTACTATCCACATCACATGATATGTCTTGTATTAAAGTAAATGACATATGCTGCATCCCCTTTTATTTGGGTTTAATTATGGATATGTCTATCTGAAAACTAGATATTCAGCTGTATTTAAAAAAAAATCTTAATAATTTGTTGTAATTTATTGTTCTGAAATAAAAATGACCATTGCCAGATCAAAGTTTTACAAAATATACAATCTGAAGTTGGCCACAAATTAATTGTAGTCATTTATATTTTCAGTCCCCACAACCAGTAGAGCCCATTAGTAAAACAAAAAAAACAAAAAGCTACAATATACTAAAAAATAACATTAATATGAGAGTGTTTGTATGCCTAAATGTGCTAATTAACTCCAAACACTAAGCTCAGCTTAGGCTGATTCATACAAGGCTTCAGCCGTAAATCAAATCATAGATAAATACTGTGTTCCTAGAGCAATCCATCAATAGATTTTACCCGACCTTCAAGTTGTGCTCCAGAAAGTGTCAACAAAAATGTGGATGAAATAATCAGAACAAAGCAACCACAATAACTGATGGTTTATTGTGCACACGTCTTTCCTGTCTGAACTATTGTTGGAGCTGATCGATTTCCATAATTAAATGCAAAGTGCATTTAGTCAAGAGGACAGCGGACTGTAACATAGTGTGCGTAGGGTTTTATCTGTGTGGTGCCTTCTCTGAATCCATGTTCCTCTAACAGAATATAATAATATGATCCCAGCTGCAGCCTCTCATCTCCAGAGGCAGATGTGAAAGTTTCTCATTAATACTTTACAGTCCTTAGCTCCCCCATTTGCCAGTTTGTGTCACAACCTCCATTTCTGCCCTTTCCTTCCTCTACCTGGCCCGAATCTGAACACTGACAGTATTGCGTTGGGTCAAGTGCTCCAAAAAAAAAAAAAAAAACCCGGTCATTATACTGTCATCTTGAAAGTCTCTACGGGGGAAATTGCTGCCATGCTGGAGTCATGGGCTGTCAGTGCTGAGGTGGAGTTTTAGTTTTTTTATTGCCTCAACAACAACAGCAGCAGCTGCATTCTCTGCCATCTGACACTCCATCTCGTGCTCTGAAATAAAAAAGGCAGTTATTACCGCATTATGTATATTGTGCCCTGCAAAAATGTTCAGTCGTGCTTTAACCACCATTATTACTAGTTTTCAGTGGGATTTTAGTCAACGGACTAGAACAAAGCAGTGTAATGATTCAAATTAGAGGGATAATGCGAGGTTTTCAGAATCACTGCTAATTGAGAACTGCACCATGTTTGCATCCAATCCTTCTGAATCCATATTTTCTAAATCCATCTTAAGTCAGTGCTTGAATGACATTTTTTTAGGCTTTGTCACAAATTGTCAGCTATAGCACATAGAAGTACATAAAAATGTTTCGAGTCTAATTTAGGTGGATGTCCATGCCTTGGCAGATTTGCAATTTTGCCACCGTCTTTCCATTGTCTGATGATGGACTGAATGGTGTCCGGTTTCCACCTCTGAATTTTGTTTTATAGCCTAATTTTTAACCCAGCTGTCCCTCACAGAACAGCTGGGTTCAAGTTAAGAATAAGCCACACAAAAGCCAGCAAGAATTTTGTTTATTGACCATAAATCTGAGAAGATTTCAGGAGGTTAATAAATGTCCCAACTGACATGGTTGGACATTTTTTGTACACCGTTTGTGGGCAAGACTGATTTGCATCAACAGTAACAGTGGTGACTCTTAATCTCAGGACCTCTGAATTATTAATCTAGTATTCTACTATCCACAGCGATTGCTGGAAAAAAACAAGCTATATTTCACAATTTTTACTACTGCTCTCTCAATTTTCCACCTACAAACAAAAGAAAATAGTCATTTCTATACATTGAAATTATTGCCACATCAGTGCGGAAGAAAAGAAATAACACACGTTCATTTCTGTTAGTTTTCTTTTTAATTTATTCTTTATTCTGATTTAATTTTCTTTTGTCGTTATTGTTACTTTCTGCCATTTAATTGTACTTTCTTTGATTCCAAGTTCAGCTTCTACTTGGTTATCATTCACCTCCGTTCAGCCGGCCACTTTTCTCCTTTCTTCTTCCTCCTCCAGGATTGAAAGCTCATTATTCATAGCTGGATTCTTCCGTTTTCCTGTCTGCCCCTTTCTACCTCTTGTCCGACCTGCTATTCCCCTGCAAGTCTTTCCTTTTGTTCCATTATTAATAAACATTCTGTTCTACAATATTCTCTGCACCAGGGTCCTTTTAAAAGCTGCAACATGACAGACTTTGAGCTCCAGGTTGCACTTTCTGACGCTTTTGGCTTCTTAACAGGCTTCTTTGTGGATATTATAAATTGTTTAAGTCTTAGCTTGGACCACTTTTACCAGCCAGTTTTGCTTGGTTTAAACACAGACAACATATATAAGGATAAATAGCTCCCACAACTAGAAACAAATATGTCACTGACTCATAAATTAGGTCTAAGTCAGAGGTGTACAAACTTTCAAATTGGCTCACGGACCAGAAAATAAGGGGGTAATGACAAAGAAGTAACATGAAAATAGAAACAAAACAAATACTTTTTTTTACCACCTCAACAATACAATAGTGCAAAATTTTGATGACTGAAGTAGATGATTTTTGTTGGAAATGGAGATGTTAATTATTGTTGAGCCAAAATGTTGAATAAAGGTTCTGCTTTTTTTTTCCAGAAAGAGACACAGTCAGCAAATGTTTAAAGATCTCCATTTAAGACAATATTATATTTTTTGTCAATAAAGAGAAGATTTAGACCACTTATTGAAAAATACCAAGACAAAATTAATAAATCCATTTAAATCAGATCTCGGTCTCAAAACTTCCTGAATAAATGTGATTCTCACAAAAGAACACAAAAAGCCTGGGCATTGAACACTTGGTGTTGTAACCAACATTTTCCATTATAAATATTTTATTTGACTATGATAATTTTGACCTGGTGAAAAATAAAAATTCTCAACCACATGTGTTAGAGGGCTCAGTTTACATTATCTTGAATTGGAGTTGTGGACCGTACAAAATTAGTCCAGGGGGCACAATTGGCCCTCGAGCCGCACTTTGGACAATCCTGGACTAAATACAACTTCTGCTGAAATCAGGTCTAGGAAGTTTGACTATAAAACCTGTGTCTTGTTCAGACATGCATGTTTATTGTGGTTAAATATGAAATTCACAGCACACTTTTCAGATTTCAGTTTTTTTTTCTGACACTTCAAAATTATACACTATATTTAGTTAACATATAAAATATAGTATAGATGAAAACGTGTGACGCAGGGTGTAAAAGGTCATGGGATATCATCTTTTTCTTCCATGGAGCACAACAATAAGACAATATAAAATAGCTGCATTTTTATTAAACAAAATAAAGTACTTACAAATGATTGTGATTAATCCAGTTCACTGTTTTCTGTTCATTAAATGAGGCGTGAACTTAGAACACAACGCCGTTCTTCTCAGCCTCGAGTCATGGCTGGAAGCCGACGAGCATCAAGATACTTTGAAGAAGTTCACTCCATTCCCCGCTTGTCACCTGACATTTATCAGCATCCTCAAACTAAATTGACTAAATTGATGTAATTTTCCTCCACCTAGATCTACAGGTACCTCTGAAGAGTTGATAGGCCTATTTATAAACGTTCTGCATGGCTAAACACATCAGGGTGTCACTCAGGAAACTATGGAGTGATGAGAGCCAGTGGATGGATTTGGCCAGTGAAAAAAAAAAAACACAAGGCTGGCTGCTCTCGTCCTGCTTGCCATTTTTATGTTTTTCGGTACACAAGCAGCTGCAAAATGGTGATAAGACTGTAATTGCAGAAAGATGTTTATGATTAAATAAAGCAGAGGGTTTGACGCTGCGGTACAAACGAGTGATTGGGTCCACTAATGAGCAACTGCTCAGAGATTGTTTCGTTATCAGTAAAACAGCAGACTTTCCTGCTTTTCAAAGGAAGTACATACATAAAATTAGCTAAATTGCATCTGTAGAAGTTATTACTTGTAATATTAAAAACTCAACTATGAATTTTATTTGCCTCATCATAAACACTTGTTACTGGGATGTTTTCACCTGAATGCCCGGTCGACTGTTTGATTGCAAGACTGCAACATTCATTACATTTTCAACTGGTTTGGTTCACTTTCATACTTCATTGCGTCAAACATGATAGAAGTAGAAGATAAAACACATGAATGAGGAATGCAAAAGACATACTTTTGTACTACTGTAACCTTAACATGCTTAAAAAGCATGTTAAGATTACAGTTTACAATTGAAAAGGAGTAGGAAGAAGTAAGAAACCTCTGAACTTGTGACTCACCTTCAGCCTTGCAAGTCTTGGTGACCAGATCCATCTCATATCCTTCGTAGCACTCGCACTTAAAATCTCCCTTGTAGTTGATGCATATCTGGCTGCAAGCGTCAGGGTTCTCACACTCGTTGATGTCTGTGAAGAAGGCAAGAAACAGTTATCAGTGGCAGAGCTGAACAGAAAATGACGACCATTCTTGTCGTATGATAATTGTTAAGAACTGATGCTTGTTGATGACTTTTATCGATGGGAAAGCGCAGATCATATGAGGAAAGAAAGAACGACACGTCTGACCTTTCTTTTTAAACACCTTTTTCTTTGGGTTGCGCTGGGTGTGACGGGTTAGGAAAGGGTGTGAAAATGTGTTGTGTGTGTGTGTGAACGTGTGAGAGCATAGAAAGTGCATCTGGCTCCTTGTGGGAATGAAGAGCATTTTATGTTATAAACCAGAAATGTACACTTATTTTCCTCTTCCCCCAGTTACACAACAGCAACTATGACTGGTCCTAGGAGTCATAGCATTGGTCAAACACAATTTGCTCAATTCAATATGAAAGAATACATTTTAAATCAAATTTTATCTTCTCAGTAACAGCAGACATTGCAAATACTGGCAAATATCTGACACTACGGAAGAGGATTAGGGCCCCCGACAAAAAAAAAAAAAAGAATTTTGAGATTAAAGTCAGAACTGTTTAATTTTTTTCCCAGTGGCCCTTTTTCTTTTCCTTTTCCTTTTCCGTAGAAACTTCACATATTTTACTGTATTTAAAAATGTTTTTCATAAATGTACAACCCTCTTATTTTACTTTTACAATCATGTAAATTTTGTTTCCAATTCCAGACGAGAAGTCTGGGTTTTCCACAAACTGAGAGCATCCCTGGTTTTGTTTATTTTAAGAAAAAAAAATTAGGTCCTTGTTTTGATAGTAAAAAAAATCTGCATTTCTGCATCCAGTTTTTCTTCTTAGAATCAATTGCTATCTTTATTCGGGGCAAGCCTGCTTACAATGCTGCAATGAAGGGTGCTGTACATATCATATATTACATTAGACAAAAGTTACCCTCAAAATAAAGGCTGGTTTTTCAAAGAAAGGACATAATAATCTACTTTGTGTGCAGAATTAACATCGACTGCCATTTCTTACGGGGGCTATTCCAGAACATCTGAGTTTTTGTTTTTTTTGCCAGGCTCTGTTGATCTCAAGGTGTTTAACATCCTTCCAGTTTTACCTCCACAGGTCTTCTTGTCCAGCAGCTGGTAGCCGGTGGGACACTGGCACTCGAAGCCGATTGGTCGGTCCATGCAGACGTGGGAGCAGCCGCCGTTATTGATCATACACTCGTTCAACCCTGTGAGGCAAAAGGAGAAAAAAGCCTTCAGATGCAAAGAGTAACAGGAGAGGTAGGCACAATGTAATCAACTCGCAGTTTGGTTTTTTGAAAAATGACTCCAACCCGATTATATGAGAAAAAAAAGCCCTTCATCTTGACTTTTGTACTGTCTTGTCCTTTTGTAATGCTTATCAGACGCTCTCCAAAGCAGAGATGGCCTCAAAGAGACGCCACTACGGCACACAAGGGGAGCTGGTTAATTGAAAACCAGTCCCATCTGTTGGGATATGAAACGTGTGTGTGGAGGGGCTTTAATGCTGTGAACTGAGAATCGAACAAGCCCCAGGAGGATCTGTCACAGAAGTAAAGGGGGACAGCTAAATTAAACAGGTACTCCGTTTGATTTGCGACACAGTAATCCTAAAACGTACAAAAGCTGAAACATGGGATACACCACCAATGGCCCGCTTTATTTTTAATGTAGAACACTTGACCCCATTGTTCTGTTTCTCTCCGAGACAAAGAAATTGGTTGAGTTCTGCTGAACAAAGCTTTTACAGAGTGAAAAGGGGCAGTTTTATGTATTTCATTGGCACATCTGATAATATTTTGTAGCATAATCAAGTAACTATGTTACCTTAGGTTGTTATAAAAATGCTATTTATAGCAAATATGAGTTAAAAGAAATTACTCTTTGTAATTTAATGCCTTGAAATTGGGTCTCTGTCTCTTTAAGAAAGTCCTGCTCTTACTGGAACTCAGCCTTCAGGAAGTCATCCCAACATGGCTCCTCTAATAACCCTTTAACAACATTTTTACCAGCTTCATTCTGAGAAGTAGCTTCTATATTGAGCTAAGCAGATGCACAGTCCCACCAGGTGATTGCTAATTGCTCCTGGCTAGTCTGAAGGAGCTGAAAGATTGAGGAAAGCTGCTCTATGAGGCAGAAGCTTGAAAACTGTACCCTGAAGGTAGAGCTAAGTTTCTTCCAGTTAAACGGTAGTCTTTCCTCTCCACCATCGCCACATGCTCATCCAGGAGTGAATGCTGCAAGTTAATGACTTGATGCACTCCGGATGGAAACACTTTAGCCAATTTGGAAAATAAACTGAGGTTGATTTGTCTTTAGGACCAAAGCATATCATTAGCTACATTTCCCTTAACTAAAATTTTGAACATTCGTTCATGTGAACAAACTTATTTACATGTGATTTTAATTATGTTTCGTATTTAATGGAAACACAGCAATTGCAAAATTGTGTTGTTTTTTTTCAACATTAGTGGAATATTGCCAAAGTTTTGCACACGTTTGTAATAAAAATGCAGCCTGAATTTTTTTCTCAATGTGCTTTCAAACAATATTTGTTGCCGCTATTGACAAAAACGCAACTGAATTGAAAAAAGCAGTTGATGGAACAAAAACTGCTCAGGAGAAAAATGCTAAATGAAGATGGAGTGAAGGATTGCGCTGTTTCACATCATACTGAATTTATAAAGCAACCTTGCATGCACGTGATTTATTCAATTGTTCAACACACTTGTGATTTATATATTTTTTATCCTTAAACAAGTGGCCATAACACAAAGTGAAAAACGTTGACGCACCGGATTGTTTTTCACAGAGCAAAGGCGCAACTGTGCAACAAACAGCTGGCGAGGGTTGATAAAAGAAAAATGGACTAAGCAGCAAGAACAGCTGCCTCCTCAATCATTGAGTACTTAACTCCACCAGAAGTGTGACTGAATGGTGTCAAGATGAAGACAACAGAAGTACAGAGTAAACAGAATGAACACTTTTGAAATATATCCAGCAAAATTCACATTCATAAGGTTTACAGAAAAAAAAACACTAGAACCATGTCATCTATTTATTTTCCAAATCTGTGCTTCTACTATATTTTTACACTTATTGAGATTATTAATTTATTATTTGACTTGTCTTCAAGAGTTGCTATTTTTTAAATGTTGTGCTTTCTTCATGCACAATAAAATAAATTCTAATTCTGATTCATTTGCAAGACGATTTCACACAGACTGTAACTACTACTTTATAAAAATACATTTAGCTTTTCACAGCTTCACAAACATCATAAGACTGTGGTAATATGCTTATTTAGGGGCATTCAAACCTTTTTCAGAAATTCTATGAATATTTTCCAGATAATATTTGATGTTCATCAACACAGGAAATGTTGGAATTCAAGTCTGTTTTCCTAATATCTTTATGCAGGTAAATTCATTTGATGGTTACCAAGATACGTTGCTCTGTGCTTATTAAATGAAAGGGTCTTTGGTTAAGATTTTGGGTTTGCATGCCTTTCTGTGTTATGTTTCCACAATCTCACTTTTTTATTTGATGAAAACCTCCATGGTCATTTAAATCATGATTCCAATTTGATGACTCATTTCTCCAAACACAGAGAAGCAGCATTCAACGTTTATGCACCACAAATCTGGAACAAACTTCCAGAAAACTCCAAAACTGGGCAACTTATTTGATATGTATCAATTATTTTGATGATGTCACTGGGGGAACTGTAATATGTATGTAACTGGTTCCTCGACTTGTAACTGTGTTGTATTTTTATGACTTTTTATGTTTGGCTTATTTTTCTACTTTCTCTCTTCCACAATCCTGAGAGACCGACCTCTTCTGGGTCTACCCTCTGCTCTCTCACATAGTAACAGCTATGACAGGCACAAACCTTGCTGTCAGCCCAAACAGGACAAAGATGGAGTAGAAAACTGAAGGAAGACATTTTTTTCATGCTAGAGGTATCTTTTGTGCCCTTTGCGAACAGCAGAAAATAAGAAATAATGCCCTGATTTCCTCTCGTCACAGAACTTAATGAGGTACACCAGGAATTTACGAGATGTGGATTTTCTGATAATTATGCAGTCAGTGTTGGCTTTGCTTGGGGGCCTTAGTCTCCATTCTCTTTAACTGGTAAAAGCGTCACGTCGCCTCCTGAGCTATGAGGGCTACCATGTAATTGCAGACTCTGGTTCTGAACAGACAGCAAGTAGGGGACTATTGATCTTTTTGAGATTGGTTTAGAGCGAGGCAAAACAGAGAAGCTGCAGGCCGGAAAAATCTAAACAACGTGCCGAAAGTGGGTGAGATGCTTTGCAGATTTGATGTGCAGCCAGCGGACCTGCTGAATTTGCTAAAAGACGCACCGAGAGACCGCCGGGTACCACAGGTAACGCCTCGACAATGCAGAGATCGGGGAAGATGAGCTGCAGGCTGATCCGATTGCAAGTTGATCTTTTCTTTCAATTGAAAGTAAAAAATTTGGTCGTGTAATCTTCGCTGTTCGCTTTGTGTCGCCGCCAACAGACCGACCCGCTGTTAAATTCTCTTCTGTAAATCGACTGAATGAGTGGCGGCAACACAATCTATCCTCCTACTGTCAGCTGAAAATGGACCCAAGATAAAAGAAATAAAGAGCAAGACGTGGCTGCCTGTGAGCTCTCACTCAACCCTGTGAGTTCAGGAGGGGCATGAAGCCCCCCTGCCTCCGCCTGAAAGAATCCATGTGTGAAGACAGAAACTGCTCTTTCCACCAAGAAGATTTACAGGCCAGATCCCTTTTTTCCCCCATCACTGAGAAAACATCACATCTCTTTTTTTTCTCCTTCTTCCTAAAGGTATCCTGCACAGTGAATCTGCTAACATGACTTCCTCCAAAGTGAAGGAAATGAATAGTGTTAAATAATGAGCAACATAACAGAGGTGATATGTCATTACTTTTGGTGAGACGGTAAAACATTTGCCTGAGCACTTTAGGATATGCATTGTTTTTAGCATCTGAAAGGAAGAGTGTTGCTCTTCCTTTCAAAAGTGTCTTGTTTTAGATGTGGAACATCTTGGACGCAAATGGCTGAGGGGGCACAGAGATGAGCGAGGTGTGTGTGTCTGCGTGTGTGTGGACATGCTTTTAATGAGCTGAGAATGTGAGGGGATGGAGGGAGAGGAGATGGAGAGGGTGAAGGGAATTACGCTCTGCAGTGCCGGTTTCGGTTCTATAATTTCATTTCCTGGCAGAGGTCAGTCTGCTCTGGTACCTGTCACTTTTCCCCACATAGATTTTTAGATTCCTCAGAGGAAACGTCCTTGCAAGAAGATGGAGGTCTGCTTCTTGCTTTCTTACACTGGAAATGTGATCACAGATATCCAAAAACCAACATGTTTTATTTAATAAATGTCACTTTGACCAAACTGAGCATGTCTGTTATGGCATTTTTTATTATTTTTAGGCAAATTTCTCAAATGAATCATGTTGTATTTGTCACTGTATGATGAGAACTTTGTCTTCTGAACTGCTTTAATTCACCTTGGCATAGATTCAATCAGGTGTCTAAAATAGTGCTCATATCTTTGAGTCCGTATTGAAGTCATATTATCAAGCAGGTACAGCAGAGAGAGATCCAGTGACTGTGAAGCACAGTGAACTCACTGTATGCTAAAAAAAAAAAAAAAATTCGGCATCATTTGAGCTTTGTGATATGGCATTAAAGTGTTCATAAATTGCTGGAAATGATCACCAGCGTACTTAAGTAGACTGAAGCGTTTCAACTGAGGCACTGATACAAAGTAGGATGAATCAATTTCTCCATCTATTTACATCAAGTTCTGATCCCAGACGAGCCCCCACATTTTCCACATCTCATACATTCTAACGTTGGTGTCCTTGTGTGAAGTGTAGACTCAGTTTCCATATGACTAGCATGGCTCTCAGTGTGGTGTTCTGCTGCTGTAGCTCATCTCCTTCAAGGTTCAAGTCATCTGTGCAAAGAAGCGAATCGCTGATCTGCAGCTGCACTTTTCCTGAGCAGGAAAAGTGCTCAGGAAAATTACGATATAATTAGCTATTACGATATAGCTTTTGTGGCTGTCTATAGGAGGTATTCTGGAGGTATTCTGCAAATGTTGGTTGTAATGAGTTGTCCTTTGAGATCATAGAAAGCCACCAACTCTAAAATGTCATTTTCCTAAGACTTCTGACATCAACAAGAAATCTGTGTCAACACCTCTGCTCTTGTAGGATATCTTCCTCTTTTTCTCTCTCTAAACCCAAGAATGTCCAGCATAAAAAAATCCCAGATCAGAAGTCTCTACAATACTGTCAAATACCATCAACCATACCACCTACAAAGTCACTTAAATCCCTCTTTTAGTTGTTGTGATGGCTGCTCTAAAAGTCAAACCTCCATCTTTTAGACACGCAAATTTAATGAGATGCCGCCATAATTGTAAGCAACTGAAAAGGTAAAATAAATGCCTAAAGTGACTGGTTGGTGTGTTAACAGGAGTCATTTAATAAGCACTCTGTTGGTGAAATGTGTGCAAATGAAATCTCTTGTATGACAGTGTGTGCTCACTCGTGAATCGGTATCATTTGGAACAAGCCTTTTCTTTTATTTCATTTTATTTTATCAAAGACAGAAAAAAATAAAAGTTCACACAAGCAACCTCTGGCATCAACAACATCTTACCACACTCTTTTTTAGGCTCATCCGAGCGGTCCTTGCAGTCCTTGACAGAGTCACACACCTTGGAGCTGTCGATACACTCTCCGTTCTTACACTGAAACTTCAGGGGCCCTTCGCATTTTGTGGCTGCAGCAGAAACAAAACAAAAAAAAAAGTAGACAACAGCTTCTGTAAAACACATTTAAAATATTAATGTTTTGTTTGAGACAGTAAAAACAGCTCCATGTACTTGGAAAAAAACATTAAATAAGTAAACATGAAGATAATTTTTCCAACTCAAGTTTGTGTGGAGCGACACAAAAAAAGTTACAATATAAAAAATTTAAGGTCACTTTTTTTTATCTTTCTCACCTCCTCTTGTGAATTTCACTTTCCCTGCCCTCTTAGTTTGCAGGAAGCTGATAAATAATTCCTAAGAAGATGAACTTAAGAGACTGGTTTACACAAAGTTCATATACCACATACCCTACTGTCATTATTACAACACCTTTAACAGCTTCTTCATCTTGGTTTGTAGTTTTCGCACTTTTGTCACCTCTTTGCGTAGCTGGAATTACGATATAGCTTTAAATGGTCTGTTAAACTCCACCCAAGGTAATTCTGTCTTGTTTTATCCAACTGATGTCAGCCTCGCAGATTCATAATAAATCATTTGTACCTGCATTTAGTAAAACCTGCTGGGATAAATTTAAACCAAACAACGGATGTTTTCTGCATTTGTGGGGAAGTGCGTTTATTTTAGATAATGCAACAAAGGGCTGCTGCACTGAGCTTTTAATTAGAGAGCTGAAAGCAACAGACTGAATGTATCCACCTACTCAACAAGGTGGCACCTCACTGTAAACAATCTCATGGACCCGGCAGCACAGCTGTGCTTTCTGGAGCAGCTCTGCTGTGCTGCGAATCAATCAGGTTTGCCTGTTGCTCTTTTAAGTTTCCGGTGAGATTTGGCAGCATTTGTCCAAGTAGTACGATAACTGTGTACCATCAGCAGCAGCTCTGTTTGTATGTACAGTAACCCTTTGTGTTATGTGATAGTAAGATATATTTACACCTGTGATAATGAATTTTCTCTGATTCAGACAGTACAGAGGAACCTTGGGACTATTAAACTCAATCTTGTTCCATTTCCAGCAGGCAGAAATTGCAACTAATTGTGACATTGTCACTTTGATCAGTACTGTCCTCATTATTTTTAATCACTAGTTTATTGATAATAAGGTCACGAACTGATGAGATTTTTATGCCCATTTTTACAGCAATAATCTTGGCACATTTTAAGATCCTGAACTCTTCAGCAAGGTATGAAAAAAACTCCTTCCTTGCTGTGAATGAATGTTCATAGCTATAAGTTAATTCACAAATACTATCTGGTCTATTTTTGCTTTGTGAGAGCATGCTTACACTCCTGATCAAAATTTTAAGACCAGTTGAAAAAAGCCAAGACTATACATTTTGCATTTTTGAAGTGATTAAAACGGGCTACATTGCAAAAAGCACAAAATCTTTGTCATTTGTTTCTAGTGCAAATATCTCAGTACACTCGAAATAACACTTGAGATAAGACTACTTCATACTAATTTACAAGTATAATTTTTGCTAGATATAGCAGCTTGTTTTAAGTCAATAATTTCTTAATATTGATGGAAAAGTATTCCGTCGGTAGAGTATTTCACTTGAAACAAAACATTTTTCCCATGTTACTTGTAAAATAATCTGCCAGTGAAACCAGTACTCGTGGCGCTCAACCTATATCTATTAAAATGAGTCACATATTTATACGAATATGTTATTATATTCACAACCCGGATGTTTTTTCACACCTCGGCTAGCTGTAAGCTAGCTTTTTTTCTCAGTGCATTGTGAGCCAGTTTAGTTGTCCGAAGCTGAACGTTGTCCTGGTATCAAACTGGCTCCGTCAACTTCCCCTCTTTATGTAGCGTTTCCTGGTGCTGTGCGTTTCCCAGGTAATCGTGATGTAACCATCCACTTGGTGTAAATGAAGCAGTGATTTATCCAGCCTCAGAGACCCACCGTTGACACAGCCGGACTCGTCGCTGTGGTCAGGACAGTCGTGGACCTTGTTGCACTGTTTGGTACCGTGGATACAGGAACCATCACCACACTGAAACTCATCAGGTCGACATGTCAGCAGAGCTGTTAGAGAAGGAGAGAGAGAAAACAATATATACACATATAAAAACAAAATGGGATTCATGTTCTGACATTGATGGATCAAATCCTTTTTCTTACATTTTACCCATTACTAGTTTGCCTTTTCTCTTTGCTTCTGAGACTGTGTCAATAAGCTAATTTGAAAGGATAATCGCCAGAAAATATGCATAAAAATCAGCAGAATTGAGTAATTGCATACTTCAGGTATGCCAATTTCATTCAGAGTTTGATGCAGCCCAGAAAATGTCAACCCAGGGTCGTGTGATGAATGAATTTTAATGTAGAAGGCTAAAAAAGGGAGGCAGGGTGAGGCCAAACCAAAATTCATTATTATCCCAAGACCAGAGCAGTTTCTTATCAACAGCAGAACTCCCCTGAACCCCATTAAAAAGCAATATATATGACTCTTGGGATGTGATTTAGTGTTATCATGAGATAAGATGAGACCAGGACAGAGGGAATGTCGATGGTGACGCCTCAACGCAGACGAACACAGCAGATCTGTGTTGTGCTGTGGTGACACATCAATATCAGAGTGGAGATCTGTAAATAAACGATGTTTCATACAGATCCCTGACATTAAAAAAGTAATATCAGGGGAAACATATTGATCAGTGTCTCTAATCCGAAATATTTCTGTAGAAAATAAAATTTTTCTGACAAATAATTCCTCAAGTAGATCCTGAACGTGAGTGAGTGTACCAGAAATGTGTTCCTCATTTGAACCTGAGCACCTCTGTCTCTTGCAAACGCTGCTAAGACGACACCACACACCATGACAGTTTGTCAGACAAGCTCGCTGCACATCTCCGTAACGAGTGGAAGGACATGTCTGAGTTTCACACTTTGGATTGGTGAGAGCTTTGGGTGATGGAATCCCTGCTGCAAAAAAAATAAAAACTCCATAACTTCATCCACTCACTGTTATTTAGTACGAATATCGAAGGCAAATTTAAAGGGAGAGAATTATGTGTTTTCCAGGCACTTAGTGTTATTTTATAGCACAACCAAGCAGCTATGTTAACTTCAGTTGTTATAAAAGTGCCATATTCATCAAATATGAAATTTCATATCCTGGTTTAACAACTTGAAATTGGGCCTCTATCTCTTTAAAATCTCCTGCTCTTTATGAAAGACTCCCTTCAGGAAGTCATTACATCACTTTTCCTTAATAATTTAACAAAGTTTTTATCAAGCGTTGCACTGACAATTAGCTGCTATTACATGGTGTTTGCTAATTGCTGCTGACTAGTCTGGAGGAGCTGCTCTGTGAGGCGAAAGTTGGGAAGCTTGAAAGCTGTAGCTCAGAGGAGGAGCTTTATCTTTGAAGGCGGAGCTAGGTCCACCCAGGCGTTTCCCACAGCTGAATGGTTACTGCAAGAGATTAAATGATTTCTAAAGGGCTTATTACGCTGTAAAGTCTTCTTTTTTTATATAAAGAGAGTAGCAGTTAGGACTTAGCTGTGTTTACGCATTAAACTAAAGCAAATTAATATATTAATTCCATAGCAACTATCATTCATAAATGAGCATGCTATGCTGATAATGTACTTGTTTTGGTGTGTGCTTGTGTATGCGACACACACATGACATCACACTCTCCAGTTAATTGATCTGCTGCTAATCAAATCCTTCTTTGTGTGCAACTGCTTCAAACGTAGCTGTATCTCGCTGAGCAAAAGAGTTTTAGAGCAATGAGCTCTGGTGCTATCATCTGTACGACAGAATCGCTCTCCTTCAGAAGCAGTGTGTATAAACCCTGTGTGTGTGTTCGGACTGCGGCTACAAAAAAACTTTGAGATAAGAGGGTTCTGCTCTGACAAGTTTCTGTCCTGCAGTTTAGAAAAAGCTGCTGCAGAGTTAGACGGTGGGAGTTGTGGACTCTAATGCTCACACCGTTTCACGCTACAGGAGCTGTTTGTGCACAGACACTGGAAATTCATTCTATGTCTAAGAAACTCAAATGGTAATGTGCTAAGGTAAACAGAAGAAAATCTAACCAAAGCAATACGCTTAAGAGAGGCTCTAAATGTTGGTAAACTTGGATAAAATCACATGTGCAGGCTCTTAAAAGTGTGAACACCTTCTTTCAAAACCTCTAATAAATGTCTATATAATAGTGTATGTTGTTCTCAGGACAGTTTTCATTAATACTAGGAGCGGGCAATATGGACTTACAATCTTATTGCAATATTTTGTGGTACTATTGTGATAACTGTAAAGATTATGATAAAACAGTTGATCTTGTGGAATACTGTATGCATTCTTAGCAATTATTGTTTTTGAAAAATATTCCCATTCTAAATAGACTTTTAAAAATCCCACTTAAAAAGTGGGATACTCATCACTGAACTGCACACTATGCCTTTCGTCATATTTTAAAATATATTTATATTTTTAATGATGTGGTTTGAACAAACAGAGAAAATAGAAAAAAAAACTTTTGAAATCATACAGTGCTTTTTTTTCTATTACAATAATTGACCATTTTTACTGTGATATATTTTCCATAACAAATGATAATCAATGGCGTTAATGCCCACCCCTAATTAAAGCCACATAAATAATGAAGACTCACCTTCTGAGTTTATTATAAAGTGTAAAAATATATTTTTATGCCAACAGAAAGACCTATCACTAGGTTGCTTTAGAGTCTGAGGACAATCTTGGTTTGCAGAGGAAAGAAAAATGTTGACATAATGTGAAACTGGAAACCTCTCAGGATTCATGAAGCCAGGTACTCACGGCAGTCTGACTCGTCGGACTTGTCCTTGCAATCTGGATCTCCGTCGCATTTCCACGTCAGGCGAATACACTCCCCGTTAGCACAGCGGAACTCGTCGGCGGTGCAGTTGGCTCTGCGGTTGGGCAGGTAGGGGGCGCCGTCGCCACAGCGTTCCGGGCTTTCATCGGAGCCGTCCGAGCAGTCGGGGTCTCCGTCGCAGCTCCACATCAGCGGCACGCACTCCGACGTGTTGCAGCGGAAGTGGTTGGGCCCGCAGGTCTGCGGCGCCGCACACTTGAGCTCGTCGCTGCCGTCTCCGCAGTCGTCGTCGCCGTCGCACACGTAGACCGCGGCGAGGCATTTACGGTTGGCACACATGAAC
Source organism: Poeciliopsis prolifica (assembly GCF_027474105.1). NCBI lineage: Eukaryota > Metazoa > Chordata > Actinopteri > Cyprinodontiformes > Poeciliidae > Poeciliopsis > Poeciliopsis prolifica. The sequence continues at coordinate 3,268,823 of NW_026562383.1, forward strand.
TCTGCGCTGGGACACGCTTTGGCATCTACAGGCAGAAGTAACAAATATGTTAGGTTTTCAAAATCAGAACTGAATTTGATTCAATGACGTTCAAAACTTTTCCCGGCATTAAGCAAAAGCTGAAGGAGTATTATAGAAATTAAAAGCAGAGACATGATAGTGTGAATTAACTTTAAGCAGCAGGCCACAGAAACAGAGCATATCTGATTAAAATGAAGCTGGCGAGGATGAGAGCAGTAATCACAAGAAAATGTGGAGAGGTTTCCTCTCCGGGGGAGTCGGTGATAATGCAGCTCCTTCTGCCAGAAGCCAATCCTTCACCTCTCTGATCAATCTGTGGCACGGTACCTCTCTGTGAACATCTTCTTATGTAAAGAGGGCTTTCATTTTCCAGCTTTGTTTTCTTTTTTTTTTTTTGCGCAGACTATAAAAAGAGCCTGAGTATTTTTTGTTGTATCTGCATTGAAGTAAGTTTTTTCCCTGAAAAATACTCAGTTTGTATTAAAAATCATTGGGAGAGTTTAATTTTTCTTTCAGCTGTACTGACATTAGTACATGTTGCAAAACTGAAATGGAAACACTTTTTTGCATCGCTCTAGTCACATGGCAAACAACCGTATGTTACTACTGACAGAAAAAACGAAGAAGACAACAGGAAGTAGAAGAAGGATGGCGCAGGACAGTTTTTTTTTTTTTCAATGACTTCTCATGTGAACAAACTTACACACGCGTGATTTAATAGTTTTTTTTTTTTTCTTTGATGGAATCACAGCAACTGTGAAATTGTGTTTTTTGACTTTAGCAGAATATTGACAAAGTTTTGCGCACATTTGTAATGCTAATATTTAGCTGGCAAACCAGCAACTAGCTAGCAAACTATTAAACTAACTACATTAGGCGAAAAAAAAAAAAAAAACATCACAATAAAATAAAATTAAAACAATTATGAAAAATCCTAAGCCCTGACTTAAACAATGTTTTTGTTTTGCTTTCAGGTAGTGATAGTGCAATTGAGCCAATTTTGTTTCATGGAAGAGTGGCTAACGATTCAGGCTCTAAGGCTTTTATTGTGTGTCTGGTTTTTGCAAATACTTCTCTGTAGCCCTGACCCGACAGTAAAAGTCGAAGCAGTTTGTGTCCAGAACGTGCCCTTAAGTGTGAGTGAGTGTGCACTTGCATGGCGTCTTGGTGATTGACTTTCCATGTGTCCCACTAATTTATAATCTATATTTCTCCATTTCTTTTTCCCCTCTCTCTCTCTCTTGCTGCCTTTTCCAGTTTTGTTCGAGTCACGTTTTATCTCGCTAAAAAGCACTCGGGGTGGAAAGCGAGGGCCCCCACTGAGAGCCCACAAGCTCCACAGAGGTCAGCAGCAGTAAAAGGAATTTCATATTTATACAAACCATGGGGAGTTCAGGAGCTTCACACCTCAAAGCGTTAGTTGTTCCAGCTGGTTACATGAAAGGATTGCTGTTTTTACCTCATATTATCAGCTGTAATGCGGCGCTGTAGTTTCCGTAGGGCCAAACTCCAAATCTTACACATCATGTCAAACTAGTACAGATTGAGGAAGCAGCTACGTGTGAAGGAGCCTACAATAAAACTGATCAGAGGCTGCAGAGTACATAATTGTGCTCCGTCTCCTGATGATGTCCTTCAATAGACTCAAATTGAGTTCATCCCTTAAAAAAAGAAAGAAACAAGCATCATGGTTACTTGCTGTTACGTCCATCATCTACATTTTTCTAATAAATCTCCAGACTTAATTATCTGACTGGTACCATAATGGACCCAAGACGGGTGGTTCATGAAAACATGTGTTGTCGTTTCAGCTCAGTAAATGGGTGATTTTTCATTAATATTAATAAATGCAGCTGGTTCTGAAGTGGAATTCAAACCAGTGGCCCGGTTTCGCCTCAACACACTCTCTATCCTAATTTGGAGCTAAATAATTAAAGAGCTTCAATAAACATGTGCATTATTACACGAGGGGCGAGAGCATTAGCGGTGCGCGAGTGGCCGGATTACACCAGAGAGGCACTCTGTTTTCCTCTGGAGAGATGAGTAAATGTACTTAAAGACTTCTGAGGAGCTTCGATCCCACAGACCATCTGCTGACGATGCCACACAAGTCAGCGAGTTTTAACTGACATGAATAAATCAAAACCCGGAAAACAAGTTGGATGTGAAGTTAAGGATTTCATATTATTTACAGAACTTGAGGAAAGTATTCGCCTCTTGACAAGTTTCCACTAGGGTCACACCGATATGAAAACTTGGGCCAATATCAATGTCTGATATCGCCATTACATGACCAAACCAAAAACTCTCTTCCTTTTTTTTCCTGAAACACAAACGACAACCGGAAGAAAATAAACATGGGTTGTTAACATTGGCCCACTTTCCTTATCAGACATATTTGTCATATAATTGCTAACATCTGTGGATACCGATGTTGATAACAATATATTCTAGATCTGAAGATTTTACCGTTTGTTTTTTATTCTAATAATGTCACACTTAAACAGCCTTATAAAGCTGTGAAAGGCGGTATTGTACATTTTCCAAGCACCATCAGTGGCATCATGTAGCATAATCAAGTAATTAACTTCAGCCGTTCTGAAAAACATATAGCAAATGACTTTAGAGAAATCTGACTTTGTAATTTAATGCCTTGAAATTACCTCTCTAATTAGCCTTTCTACATCTCTTTAAAAATTACTGCTCATTCTGAGACTCCACCTTCAGAAGGAGGAGGAGTTGTGCCTAGAAGGCGGAGCTAGGTCCACCCAAGCGTTTTGCGCAGTTGAATGGTTGCCATGGGAGACTCAAGGATTTCTCAAACAAAGAACAAAAAAATCATAACATGATGTAAAGCTCCAAATATTTAATTTCACGCAATAAATTAAAAAGTCCAAAAGACTGAAATACCTACATTATTCAAACTTGGACTAGATTATTATTCTCAGTTTTGTTTTATCAATCAAAAGTTGTCACTGGCATAAAACGGAAATAATTCAGGCGAGTTGGCCGATGTGATAAAACCGTTACGAATGAAAGACATTTTTCTGCCAGCTACATGCATTACAACATGACACAGAAAGCCCACACTGGTGTGAAGGAATTAAAAACATAAATCATAGAGAACTTTAAATGCTTGATCAGCGTTTTCTGTTCTCTCTCTTTTTCATCCCAAAAGGGGAAAACATTTTTCGTGACCAACACTAGTCAGAAGTTGAAAGCTTAGCACTTTCCTAAACTTGGCTGCATAAACGATGGACGACTGTTGCCAGCGGCAACCAGTGGTTCAGATGAAGAGCAAAAGGAAGACAGGCGGCTCTGCCTGCACTACAGTGACCAGTGATGAGAGTGAACTGAGGGTGTTTGTGCGTGAGAGTGAGGATGGACAGATAAAGTAAAACATAAATTATATTTTTTATAATAAAAAGATTTAATTACTTTTTTTTACTTCACACACATAACCTAAGCCTGTTAAATGGCTGTCTGCTACACGGTGAGAACAGAGGATTCAAGACAAATATCCATCCATCACCAGAAAACGAAAACCTCCCCAGATTCCAATTTATAAAAAAGAAATTTGTAAAACCTTCAGTCAAATAAAAAGGTCCTCTGCTTCACAGAGGATGAACAGAACTAAAAAGATCAGTTTCACTCATCACAGGACCTGGATATTACACATTCTGCTTGTAAAAATATGCATTGCACGACATGAGAAGCATCAATAATGAAAAAGAGATTAAAGGGTAACCACACAGCAGGAACTAAACCCAACCAGACATGAACTGCAAATGCAAACACACAAATCCTGACGTGGAGTTCCCTGGAGGCAGATGTGCTCAAAGATAAAAGTCCAGGTTAACATTAAGCTCCTCATCACTGAAAGTTAAAGGCACTCAACTTTCACAAGGATTTTCAGCTGCTCAATGTGAGGCTGACCCTGAAAGTTGTCATCAGGGAAAGGTACTATCAATTAAATGTATAATTCAAAATGTGGATTTTTCAATTAGCAGGATGCCTCTTTTTCCTCTAGCAGAATGTGCTGAAGCTCACTGTGGGTTCCAGCTGTGTGAGGTTTGAAAGAGAGAGAGAGAGATCTTCTTTTTATTCAGGAAAAAAACAGTTGAAGAAAAAAAAGTTGTAATGTGGTGATTAAGAAAAATATGTAAAGTACCTCCACATTTCTCAAGACAAACATTCTGCGTATAACTTCCCTTTGTCTAATGACTGACATTTTCTCATCAATCAGCACCTTAAATGATGTTTTCACACCTGACAGTCCAGTAGACTGTTGTGTTTGTTAACATCGTATTTCTCCGCATTAGAGCTCCTTTACAATTTCACATCTCCACAAACGAACCAGACTTTCTATGCAAGTTGGATTAAAGCGAGACGACACAACTTTGAAAGAAGTGAATATTTATGCAATCGCTGATTTTGGCACATCATATTTTTATTTAGTTGTCACTGTTTTGCAGAAATCAGTTATCATTTTGACATGAAATTGTTTCTTATTAGACAGGGGAGTTTTTTTGTGAAATATAGTCACATTTTGTTAATCATGATTTATTTATAAAAGCAATAAAAGGGTAAAACATTCAAGGGGGTGAGTAGATTTTATAGCCACTATATACAATGTGACAGTAAATCTGGAGCTCAATGTCCCCCTACAGTCATAAAGTCTGCTGTGCAGGAGCACTACAGTTTCTCAGTCTGTGTTGCCATAGAGAAGGAAAGGCAGATTCAACAAAAGTTTCACACACCGTTCAACAATACTATACACAGACTATTTCTTATGTGCATGGCAGCTTTGTTCTGTAGAAAGAATCTCCAAATATTTATTTAACAGAAAACCATCATTCAATCCGCCATCTTTAAACCTAACTGCTGCTGATTAATGTCGATGATGGCGTCACTGAGGACAGCGAAAGTCAGCTCAGTCCGCTGATGACTTAATTGTTGGATTGAATTAAATAAATCAGAACTACATCTGGATTCATAGCAAACAGACCCCATTAATGAAATAGAAACTTGTACTTGAATGACTTTCAGTTCACAAAATCACAGTGTTGATGATATTGAGGCTTGGATGGCTGTACAGTTTTTTCTTTTAGCTAATCGTAACCCACACCCATCAAATAGTGTCAAGATAATTATTGACTCTGAATTTAAATCAGCTGTTTATCTTCCAGTTAAGAAAAACAGTGAAGCTCAAGCCAGTTTTGTTGAGACAACCTCAAGGAAATTTCACTTTTCAACTACTGTGATGAACTTTGCGCTTTATGCATCTTCAGCTTGTCCACCATCTCACTGCCTGGCTTTTCGCTGGCACAGACATGCATGAGCACATCTTACCCATTCCGTCCTCGCTCCTTTGGCTTCCTGCGCATCACAGAATTCACTTTTAAGTCCTGATGTTGACTTATAAATGCCTAATCTTGCTTCTCAATACCTATTTGTTTTCTTCCAGCCTTAAAATGGAAGAAACTGAAACACAGCAAAGGCGAATTTGGCTGAAATGCAAAAGTAATCTGGCCCCCGATCCCTCCTCTCCTTCTTTTCCTGCCGATCTGTTCAGGTTGCTTAGCTGTTGTCCCAACTGCTAAGCAGAAACTTAGAGGAAATCAGAATTATTCTGCCATTTTAGACAAAGCAAGTGACAGAAAGCATTAAACGTCTCAATAAGATCACCCAAGAACTGCGGGTTCATGTAATTTACTAGCGATTCAACCATCTTCTGTGTTTTGTTTCTGTAATCATAAGTACAATGGAGGTAATGGACCCATGTCTCATTTCTACTTGGGTAAATATAATAGATTTGAATCTCATCTTCACTCGGATCTTATGAAATAAATAGTGAAATTCAATGTATGTCAGAGTTCTCTGAAGTATTTCAATGCTTTGGACTTTACAGTAGTGGCAAGTTTATTGATTGAAGTTAAATATATTTCTAGGGTGGAACCGTGAAAAAGAATAGCCTTGGGCATTACGGTTTTAAACAATTCATTACACCAAGAATTTTGAACAGGGAACTCAAGTGCAAAAAAATATATATAGATATAAGTCCTTGGTTGCTTTTTGTACATTTTATTTTTCCTCCATCAGTTAAATAAACAGAAAAATCACTTATAGTTTATACAGTAGAGTGCATGCAGGGTAAATGCATGAAATCTGCAGATTCACACCTACACAATACATACAGCCTCTTCTACACACAGTCTGATATTATTAGAGAATAAAGTGGGGTGAGAATCTGCGACAGTTTGCAAACATTCAGACGAGAATCTGATTCCATTGAGCTGAATGTATTTTGCTCAGAGTATTCTCTATCATAGGAGGAAATCTGCTTGCAGAAATCTGTGCCTCAGTGACAAATGTGTGTTTGTTTTAAATGCTTTTGTTTTTTTGTGTTTACGTTACGTCAGCGAACCATTTTTTTGTTAGAAATTATTGATGAATAATTTGTAAGTGTGTGAGATTTTGCACTCTTACTGCCTGGTCACTGTATTAACATCCATTCAAAAAAAATGTTTTTTGAATGGATCCCTCTTTCGATCCAGACCCAAAGAGGGACTGGATCCAAACTCTGAGAATGAGCATGTTTACTGATTTAGATAACTGAGCAAATATTTTGAACAGTAAGTGAAACTTACATATGTAAAATAAAAAAGAAGAGCATTGATATTGTAAAGAAACACAAGGCAGTTGATTCTTTACAAAACTAATCATAGATTAAACTAAGAAACCAAATATCAGAATCAGAAAATGAATCCGCTTTACATTTTAATGTTTTAGGGTGCACGCTCTAATATTCTACAACCATGTTCTTCAAAAATATTGGTGCAAGCCACTAAATATAGATGGATAATAGTTTACCTTCTTCTTTAAAATTATAGTTTAAAAAACATGAAAACAAAAAACTTAAATGAAATTTAATAAAAAGAATAAAATCCGCCTGATAAAGATTACTGCCCTCACTTATCTTAATGAATATTATACTCTTATTTCTTTTTTATTAATGTAGACAATATCTAAAAATAGTCCTTCACTATTATCAGAAGTTGATTTGAAAGCATTTTGATGGATAAAACACTTAATGTAATATAAAGGCATATTTTTGTATCTGATTGTAAAAGAAAACACTATGACACATAATCCTCTTGGCAAAAACTGATATCTATCTCTTAAATAATTTTCAACGTGCTGCAAAACATGATAGTAGAGGCTCTATGTCGTTGTTTTGAGCAGCAGGGGTGCCGCGGCTGCATGGGAGCGTAACTCTGGTTAGAAATTAAGATTCTTGTGGAACAAATGACAATTTTACTTTTATGAAAATGACGTGAAATGAGGCGACGGCTGCGAGCTAGTTTAGGCAGAGAGTTGACTTCACACATGATCTCCCATCCACGCCACAGAACACATGAACCAATTTGAATGGTCTGCTTAGGCTTTCTGAATCATCCTGCAGAATGTGTCACATTGCTGCTGCTGCTGCTGCCTTTTAGCCCTTCCACCAGGAGCCTGGGTCTGTCACAATAACAAATACTAATCATCCCAGAAATAATTGTGATAAACCATTTTTAACTATATATGATGATAATGGCATATTAATGCAAGTACAAAGATAAAAAAAAAAAAATCATTTCTAAGGAACAGTTAATGCTGAAACTGGAAAAGGTTTTAAATATCCAAATTAAACAAAAAAACAACAATAACAAAAGATTTATGAACTCTCTGGAGGCAAAATTACATTAAGAAAGAAAACTAAAAAGCAGTCATATTTAACACCACTCGGTTTTCAGTTCTTAATTAAACAAAAAAACAAATTGAAGATCCATCAAACGAAGCTGTCTTCACGTCTCGGTTTATGCTTTCTGGAATTTCTCCATGATGTTTTTTACAGACTTTTCTGTGCCCATATCAATTTCCGCTTCTGAGTCTGAGCCTAAGACCGTTTACACAAAAGTTTATATCAGTTGAACGGCTGTGCAACTTTTGGAAAAGTTTTCTGCATCACATGAAGCAACGAAGAACTCGTCGCGCTTACCAACGAAAACAAAAGTTTGGTTTCGTCTGAAACCTTGGTTTAAAGTTTGTTTATTTGTCATATTTTTATTGTACGACAGCTAAGTTAGAACTACCTTCTGATTTTTGATGTGTACGGCTGTTGGAATTTGACATTTTTTCAGATCACCGAACTGGAGGGCAGACACAGCAGGGAAAAACAAAATCAATGCCTTGCAGCTACAGATTTGATCTACAGACACAGTTAAAAGCTTCTAATTCTTGTTTCAGACATCCTCTTTCAGGCTGGTACTGAGCCTAGTCACTCTTCAGATAAACTGCTCTGAGGAGCATTTAATAGGTCTAATTTGTGATGCTATCATCCCCATTCCTTGCTAATGCTACATCTAGCCTCTCTCTCTCAGCGGGTCACGCTTGGCGCCGTTTGTCCAAGCGTAGATTTGGCTCTTTGGCCGGGTGGACGACATCCTGCTGCCTGCCCCCCCCGTGTCACTGCTGAGGGGTTTAAGGCTGCCACATCAATACTGACATTAAAATGAGAGAGGATTAGTCCAGACTAGACTGGGGCTCAATGAGCAGCTCAGTGAAAAGACATGTAAGCTAAAAAGGTGCTAGACTGAAAGTCAATAGAGTTGCTAACAGCTGCTCCAGAACGAGTACACAAGAATAATCACATTATCAACGTTAACGTGTGTGAAGTAAAAATTGTGTTATTTCTTTTAAGAATTTTATTGAATTATTTTAGTCATTTAACATTACTATTGTTTTAGTCTGTTAAAACATGTAGGTCACGGAGTCTCTGAAGAATCAGTTAGATAGGTTTCCTTTTGACCTCTCCTTGTAAAAGTTCCAGCAGGCTGTCAGTGACTAAAATAAGGTGCCAAAGTTTGTTAACAGATAACAACAGATAGTTTAGGTAAAAACAGTAAGATGGAATAAGCCCTACGGTCTAACAAATTTCTCCATTGAATGTTAGAAGCTCAGAGAACGTACAAGGTCTTACAATGTTTTTGGAAAATGTTCCATTAGCATCCTAATTTTTGAAAACTTCCATATTTTGACCAAGAAGATGTTTGTCAACTAAATAATTAACTGCCCTTTCAGTAAGGAAGAGGTCCATCCTGTGGCTACATGACTGGGCAGGTGTTTGAAACAAAATGACTTCCTTATAAACTGTTAATACTGGAACTGGAAGACATTTTAATTATCTAAAATAAATCAACAAAACAACAGAAACAATAAATATTATTTAGTTATTTTAACAAATTTCCTAAAAAAAAATAAAAAAAGAGGCTATTTAAGACTGAACTGATGACTTTATTATCTAGTTTTTGGTAGAAACAGAGAAAAGAGAAAAATGAAAAATCATGCAAATGGAAATTATTGACCTCGGAATAATTTATCACGTTTATTTTATTTATTGCCTATTGCGACAGATCTAATTACTGTTATACAATAAGCAAAGCCATCTTTAATCAGGTGAGTTTAAATAGAAGATATGTTTTTAATGTACTTTTTCTGACTTTCACAAGGATTCCATCATAGGCAGTTTCTTGCTTTGATGAAAATTCACACGACTCTAAGCATATTGGGACATTTCGGAGATGTTTCTTAAAAATGTGCTATTTCCTGAGCTTTCAACTCAGAATACGTTCAGATTTATTGCCTCGATCACATTTTCCCTGACGTGAAGAGGAAAGCGAGCAGATTCTTCACGGCTCCTCAGAAGTAGGCCAAGGATGGTCCCCGAAGCGATTTGGGGGAGGGGGCTACCATACGTGCGAGTCACGTGATTGGCTGTGTCTAAGGTGCCTTCATATTTGATGGCTCTAAGAGCTTCATGGAGAGTTTAAGAACTGTAGAAATCCTCCTTGTAACACCGGGAAGCCCCCCATATCTGATTTTTCACACCACAGATCATTTTACATCAAAGAGCGACTCTGCTGCCAAGCAAGGGTAGCTTAAATCTGAAATCACTTCGTATCTATCAGAATATACAGTGACTTTCCTGCTTTAATGCGTTGAACCTCTAAATAATAAAACCGAAGAGGATAAAACCTTTTCTCAATCTAAAAGTTCATCTGCACTATTTATGTGCTTGTAAATCGTGAATGTTGCAAGTATTTATCAGAATATCTCCTGAAATGTTATCAGCTGTAACAGAAAAAAAAAAAGAAGTCATTTGCTTCTTGGAAGGCGACTTTATAAAGCTCACCAGATGCACAGTCCTCCTCGTCCGCCCCATTCTCGCAGTCTTTCTCCCCATCACATCTCCATGACAACGAGACACACTTGTTGGTGGATCCCCCACAGTCAAATTTCTCTGGAGGGCACGTCTGTTTGCCTGTGGATGGAGATCAAACAGACAGGGGAAGATTTCCAAGGTGAATTTATAGGCCCATAGAAGCAGTGAAAAAAAAAAAGGAAGAAAAAAAAAACTACCACCATCACAGCCAGCATGCTGTTAAAACTCATCGGATGCTGCAACACTTGATTTTTACTGTCTGGGCCGCCTCTACAGCCAGTCCTGAAACACAGCAAAGGCGAATTTGGCTGAAATGCAAAAGTGCAATCCGCCCCCCGTTCCCTCCTCTCCTTCTTTTCCTGCCAATCTGTTCGGGTTGGCACAGTCGATTTGATGCTGATTACAGCGTGTTTAATATGACGAATGTGGTTAATTATAAACCTTTGCTTACAGAGCCGCCTGAAGCCTTCCAGAAAGAAATCAAAGGCACAACCTACAAAACAAATCATGCAGCCTCTTTTATCCTTAGATTATTTTTCATGCTGTTGTGGTGTTGCTTTATATTTGACCCTTCTGGGGCCAACATATTAATGCCATTCTGTAAGGAAGTTGTTACCACAGGAAGAAGACTCTGTTAGTTATCAGTGAGGTGAAATGACTTCAGGAAACACAAACAGTTGAAAAAGATATTTTAATCTAAGTAAATATAATTTATTTATAGAAGGAAGGTAAATACCAAGTAGGACTGGGTAATAAATCAAAAATATACATTGCAATAGACACATGGTTAATATCAACTGTGGATAAAACAGGATCAGTTTGGCAATATTCCAGACACATAAAACAAAAAATGAATAAATTATTTTCAATAAACTGATATGAAAACGTTATATTGTGATATGTTTTCTAACCCCATTATGCTATCAAGGTACATGTTTACATACCAGGTAACTGCTAACTGTGCTAACATCTGACATAAAATGTTAAAGACAGTTTAAAATATTCACTCCATAATCATGTTGTTGCTACTTCTTCCTAAAATTGACACACATTACATTCTTAAAAAGCATTTAAAAAACCAGTGAACTATAATTTTTTATAGATTAAAGGGGATCTAAAGTCATTCTTTTGGCTTAGATTTTCATAGTATAGGTATCTCTGCCCCAGTTATGCACGTTGCCCGTGACAACCTATTTGCAGCCCCCCACGCAGGAAGCAACTTCATTATTTGCTGAGGGCAGAGTAAGAACACGCTCCATAATGAACATCATTTGTGAGCTCTAATAGAATCTCTGATGCTGTCGCTAGTAATGTTAGCTGTACGTCGCATGGCGTGTTATTGGACTAGACAAGGAAGGAGTCTCTGAGGCCATGTTTGCACACAGAGCACATCTGTTCGTACAGTAATAACATTGTATTTCTGTTCAATAGGAATTCCTATTTGTCTCAGGCAAATGCGATTAGCTGAAGATTTCAATTAGGGAAAGAGAGAAAAATCTTTTGGATTACAAAACATTTGTAGAAGTTATTTTATTCAAACATCAGTGCCAGTTTATGATTTGTACATGCAGAATATAATTTTTTTACATGCTTTTTAATGCCTTTCCAGTTTCTGCTCCTATTGGTGTGGAGGACTTGCAGGTCAATTATACTCTGTGTCTAAATCGCTTTGTTCTTATCACAGTTTATCTTCATGTGAATCATTTTCATAGAAATAATTGGAATTCAGTTTCTATTGTCTGACAAATAGTAATTGTAGAGATCAGATAAAAGTCAACGCTCATTGAGGGGCACAGCTCTAACCCCTTCAAAATAAGAAATGGATGTATTTTTACCAATCTGCTGCAGTACATACTTGTATGCAAGGGAGTCACCACTTCAATTTAGAAAACAGTGAGCACAAAACTTTCTACTGATTTCAAGATAAAAAGCTCAGATTGAGTAACAAACTATTCCACACCAAAGTAATGCAAAAACATCTGTTATGAACATGAAGCTGGCTGAAACCTGACTGCTTGTTTTTATTCAGTAAGACAGAGCTGAGGTTTCCTGTGACATTCAGGGTCGACTGTGGCTCTGTGGGTAGAGTAGTTTGTGATCTGAAGGTTGTAAGTTTGATTCCAGCATGTTGATGTGCCCCTGGGCAAGGCACCTAAACTCAAATTGCCTCAAGTGTATAAATGTGTGTTTGTGAATTAACAGGTGAATGTGACTCTAGTGTGAAACACTTGAAAGGTCAAAATGATTACAAAGTTCAGTCCATTTACCATTCAAGAATATAGTTGGAGCACTAGATGTACGGCAAGCGTAATGGTCAAATAACTATCTTCTTATGTGAAGCCAATATCACTGATATCGGGCTTTATTTTCCCTTTTCTATGTAGAGCAAGAAACAATATGATTACTAGGCCTGTCATGGTTACAAACTTTGCTAGACAACAAATTCTTCCCCATTATTATTGTGATAAATAATATCGCAATAATATTTTTTCAGACCATTCTCCAATAATATATTTGTAATGGCATATAATATCCAACTTCAGCCTCTAAAGAACAAATAAACATTAATTTTGTTAAGAACACTGAAACTGGGAGATATTTTAACTGTCCAAAATGAAACACGACGACCCAAGACAATAGGTGAGAAAAATCACTTGTAAACAAAACCATTAATAAAATACTTTCACGGCATCTCTGCAAACAAAATTTCCTTGAAAAAGTATTAATCATCAAAATGGAAATTATCAAGCTAATTTTATATTCACGTGATTAATTGGTTAATTGTTCATCACGACAGGCTTCGGGTTTACTTTAAACTCTATATGCATACTTGAACTGCACAGAATGTATGAAATGACCCAAACTTTTTTAATCTCTGAGTGATATTCATTAAGACTTTTTATAAAGTATAAAAAAATTAAATCTAATCTCAATAGTAAAAAGGAACAGTATACAAACGTGTTGAGATACTAAAGATATCAAAAATATAGATGATTAAATATAACAGAAAGCCATTAAAACAGACGTTCACGACGATAAAACTACTGGAGTTTCACAAAGTTCTGTGGGACAGAACCATCCTGAGCATCGTCTCAAATAACCAGCAATTTGGTTATTTGAGTTAAAAAAAAATACTCAACATTCAGGGAAAATATTAGTTCTAGGTTTGAAAATAGTTCTCAAACTTCAGCTAAATGAAGGTATTGCAGCATGCCAGCCACACCAACCAAACAATAGAGATGAAAACATAAAATGAAAACATCAAACCTGCTTTAAAAGTGATTTAATGCGTAATTAGAGGCCAGGATTCATCCTCTGCCTGAGTGCTGCTGCCCTTGCAACAGTGAGAGGTTGACAGTAGGAAGGTGGGAGGAGGAAGTCCTGGAGACAGCTTGTGTCTGGGGAAAGTGAGCAGCAAAGATGGTTGATGCAGCCAGGCCATGACCCCTTCAAATAAAAAAATACAAAAATAAAACTCTCATAGCACTGACGTGGCCAGCTCCCCCTGTTTCTGCATCAGCAAATACTTCAGACTTAGAAACCCATGTGGTTTCGTGTTCTGTTAACTGGGAAGTGACATTTGCCTCGTGCACAAACTACGGGCTGAGAAACAGCTGCAGGTGAATGTCAAACAGAAGATTTGTAGCTCTGAAGAGATTTCAGAATGAGGTGGAGAACTGAAGTCTGCTGTGCTCTGAACTGTCAGTCAACAATGTTGACTGTTGTACGGTATTAAAGTAATACTCTGGAAAATGTCCTGCACCAATAAAGGAGATAAGAAAATATCTTGGATAGCAAATAAGCAGCGTCATTAAGCGGTTTTCGATTAGCAAAACAGAAAAAAGTATCGAGTCGAGACGCTAAATGTTTTCTGCTACTTTCATGCCAGCGACAGCGATGTCGAGTCTTTGTTCTGCTACTTGTCTTTTCCAGTCAAACCTAATTTGCTTCTTTCCACGCACGACTGTCAAGCACTGACAAGTGGAGTATGTAAATGTTGAACCGAAATGAATGCTCACGAATGAGTAACGTCTGAATGCCAAAGAATACAGGGGCTGCTTGGAATTCACAAATCATAAAGAGATGAAAGAGGTAAAGAGGAAGGCGTCTTAGAAAGAGGAAATGCTGTTCCTCTGGGATGAATCTGTAGAACCTCGGAGAATGACGTGGAAAATCAGAGCAAAAGAGAATCGGTAAAGAAAGGAGGAATCTGTAGGGGACAGATGAATAGTCAGAGTGTTGCACAACCTTTCCCTTTTTCCCTTTTTTGTTCTACAGCTAAACCGAAGCCGTCCATACCAAATGGAAAGAGATGAGGGAGAAACGGCAGACTGAGCACAGAGCCGAGCAGAATGAGAATCTACCGGGCGGAGGGCGCGCTGTCCTGTCCTTTTAACTGATGGCTCCTTAATGAAGCCTGAGCTCCGCTGCATCAGATTCCAAAGATTTCAGACCAGAGCCATGTCGTCTCAATCCACATCAAGACAACCAAAAGCTAATGGATTCTGGTTTCAAACAGTAACAGCTCAATAAAAGTGCAAATTTGCCAAAGACGAATTATGGGCATGGCTCTCGTTGAAGACAAATCTACTCATGACTTCTGCTGCAAGACAAAAGAGATTTCATCTCAGCAGCAATGACACAGCACTTTATATTTAATGAGTACGGCTAACCTTGCTATTAGTGGCAGCTTTTTACATAATAAAGCTTCAAATGAAGAAATAAAAGGCTTGAAATCCAGAACAGTGAAAATCATTCATTTGTCACGTGGTTCTGCTGTAACATGGCAGGATTATCACAGGCCATAACAAGAACTATCCATACACACATAAATCCAGAGCTACAGTAGGATGATTTAGATCACGAGTGGAACTCAGGGCAAAGCCGATCCGCCACAAGAACCTTCAAGACAATAGTTGTGTGCTTAAATATTATTTCATCAATCAAAACAAAGTGGTTTCTTTAAGTATGGTGCCAAATTTCATTAACATGAAAAGATGATGAGTATTATTAGAACCAGAATTTATTAATTTGTTGACATTTTTTAAAGTAAAAATTGAATATTTTTTCTTTACATTGTTTCGACAGGAACCTTTGCATTTGCTCGTTTCTGGCACGCCCGTAAATTTGACGTACGAGCGATGGATGACGAAGCTGCTTCTCTTGGCGCTGGGGGCTTACTGTGTGCTTCAAAATGGGAAAAGACTGCTGTTGTCTTCAAGTTGTGCTAAAAGGAGTTAACCTGTCAGCGAAGCTAACCAGATCTAAACTAACATCTCAATGCTAAACAAGTAACAGCAGCACAGACTTCTCCAATTAGCATGTCCACAAGATTTTTTTAAAAAGAATGTTCAAGAGTTCCTGAAACACCTGAAAGCTGAATAACAAAAAATGAACGTTGCACCAATATGATGGTGCAATAATCTAAATGACAAATTTAAAACAACACATATCTGTTGTTGACCCCTTATGTCTATTTACTCAATAATTTAGCAGCAAAAATGTTCTTTGAATTTAAAATGTTAGTTTGGCAACTTTTGTCAATAGATTCAGCCACAACTGGCCCTTTGTGATCTTGATATGAACCAAAATGAAAGTAGTTTGACAGCCCTGGTTTAAATGAAACAGTCCAAGGACAGTATTACTGGGAACACATGTACTAGAGAAACTAGCATCTATTCATGAGAAATAAACTGCCTGCTTTTCACTAATCCGGTGGTTTCTGTTTACTGTGAGAGCACTCTGCTGCATGTTCACCTGTAAATGTCAAGGTCGCTGTTCGGGTGGTGAAGGATCTGATTCAACACGTCCATCTCGGAGCTAAAACAGGCGCAAAGTGCTTCAGCATCATGAGTCATTCTCAGTTTCACAGCTTCATTAAGCCGCGTAAGGATGGACATGTCTCTGTCTTTGAATTATAGATCTGTAGTGAAGAGAAACTCGCTTGCTGCTTGGAGACAACAAGATGGAAAATTGTTATTCTCAGTAAAGTGTGTTACCAAGGAATACTCTTTTGTTGCATGTTAAATGCGCGATCCCGGCTCATGGAGTGTTACTTCATTATCCAAATAAAACCACTACAATCCGTTTCATTTTTCTCCCTGCTGATTTGTTAGCAACACCTCTCAGAGTTTGTTTGGAGGGTATACTGGAGTACTTTCTACCCCATTAGACCAATAACACGCACATCATTTTCCCCACTAACTTGATAATGTACAGCTTAAAGCAGCTGGGTGAAGATATAATCACAACTCAGCGTAGAGAGATGTGAGCAATGGAAACTAATTCTGCTATCAGAACTAGTTCGACTTCACTCCTAGAAAATCGAACATGTTGACTTGGATTCAAAGCAAGTAGGTTTATGTTTTACCGCTAAAAATTATGCCAAGGTTACTTTTTGATAGATGCTAATTGCATGATTGACTTTTATAAATCAGGGTTACTCTGGCATCAATGTAGCATAATGAAATATGAAGCTCTATGACCATTGGCCTCTGGATGATGTAAATGTGGATGTGTGTGAGGTACCGTGTGTTAGTAGAGCAAGAGTGTGTGCAGAAGATGTTTGTGCTAATGATTTATGTGGAATTGAAAGGGCATATATCTGACAGCATTCAATACCCAGAACAGTATCGTTTCCTGGAAGCCACAGCACCGTCCTGGGAAGCAACCCCCCCAGAGCAACTATTCACTTGACATGGAGCGAGGTCGAACTGAAATTACAAAATTAGCAATGTAAACACACCAATTGTGAAGAAACTCACGTTTCAAGAAAAAGGTTTTGTGCTAGGATTAGGTGGTTTTTCAGCTGTGCATCACGCAATTCACCAACAACCGGATGTTACTGCTGGCAGAGACGACAAAGAAGACGACAGGAAGTATTAGGGGAAAGATGGTTTATTTTTAGATTTTAGACAATGTGAAGCTGGGTCCACCAGAGCTCTCACAGCGTCGCAGTTATAAAAGGTTGTGTCATTTGAACGTGTTGAATCCATCGCTCTTCTGTAAAATCACAGAGTAAAATTTTCCAAATAAACTGCATTCATTGCCGCTTTCAATTATAAGGGGCTTGTCACTCCAACGCCTGAATAAGACGCAGATGTCTCCTCTGATTGGCTGATAGATGATTAGCTCGAGCACCATGGTTGAAGTATTAGCATAACTGCATGGAGAGTGCTAGAGTAAGCACTTTGCAGACAGTGGTTAGGAGTCTTATATCTAAGTTTATATATCGTTTGAATAAAACTATAATTTCCTGGTCTAGTTGGCTGTTACTGCATTTTATTGTATTTTATTTGATTTCTAAATAATTGTGTATGTGTTTTTTGCTTTGTTTCTTGTTTTTGGTTGGACCTTGAGTCTGAAATAAAGTTTCTATATATCTTTCTTTAAACAAAAATGAGCATCTAAATAGGAAGACTTTTCATCAGTTCATCAGAATTGATTAAGATCAATACTCAATCTACAATCTAAAGTAAATATGAAGTGAAAATTCTGTATTCAGTGCATTTAGAATGAGAATTCAGGATGTGTCCATCAGTGTGAGTAAAGTAAATGTACTTACAAACACATTAAACTTAAGATCCACAATGTTAAGACATTAAAAAGTCATTTTAGTTGCAAATACCCAGTTTTACATGATCTCAATATGTAATTAAGGTTACATTGTATTATGTACTTGAGGGCATATTCTTTCTCTATACAGACAACAGCTGAATTTCTTGGCCAGAACATTGTTGTATTCTCAGGAGATTTCTACTTCCTGGTTAAATAACGCTTTAAAATACAAAACCAAGAGTCAATAACAGACCATGGCTTTGGCTTTAACTCCTCCAGAAAAATCCCAGCAGGATGTGAAAGTCAATATTTGTGAGGATTATGAAGAAACTTCTTTCATAGAAAAATCTATAGTCTGCTCTAAATTATGCAACACATGAAAAATTACATTAAAAGCAGAACACAGGGGGATTTAAAACTTCCATTTTCTTTTAATTTAATTCATTTGAATAATGAAAGACTCCTGAAGGAGCAGGAAAACACCAAAGCTCACTCATGACTGTCAGCTCATAGATATGTCTTCAAAATCCCAGAGGACCAGCTGACACACGGACTTGAGCTGAACTTATTAATTTTGTCAGGAAGCGTCATGCGGCCGCCATCCCACCCTCACTCTTAAAGCCCATGAAACTTTCGTTGCTGCATTGTGGGAGCAGGAGGAGCTCCTGCACAGCTGGCTGCCGTGGCCCACTTCCTCCTTGATTACACGCTAATCTAATTTGAAAGCCGGGAGCTGTGGCACTTCACGTGTTTCTCCAAAGAATCATTCATTTTTCACTGCTCTGGAGTTTGACTCGTTCCGTGTGGCCCGGATTTGGAGTCATCAGAGCAGTGCTACTCTAGCGTGTAATTGGGAATCCAATCAGTGAGGCAGAATGACGCTGGCACAGATGTTGTCAGCACAAAGTTCAAAAATGTCTCAGCAATGTGTGTGCATGCGTGATTGTTTGTATCACATGTTTGGGTACATGGAAAACATTTTAAAAAAACATCTAACTGGAGCTGGGCCTGTAATAATTACTGCCATAACACCAAATGTAAACTCTCAGTTAAATTAAAGGTGATATGCAGGGAGTGTTGTCTATGTGTGAATATTCTCTATCTCTAGGTTATTTAGCAGCTCTGACCAGTCATGTCTTGGCTTACTTGGATGAAAGGAACTGCATTCGATCAATACGATCTTGGAATTGGAAGATACACTGGATTGCCAAAAGTGTTCTCTCATCTGACATCACACTCACTTGAACTTGAGTGACAAATATGTATGGGAATCTAGGAAGATTTTCCACCAGTATTAGAGTGTTTATGGAAATGTTTCTATCCAAAAGAACATTTGCGAGATCGCACCCTAATGTTAGACAAGAAGGCCTGGCTCTCAGTCAATCCTTGAAGGCGTGGCCAGCATGGCTACGTTCACTTCCCCCACTGCTAAAACTACAAGGAGACTACAAATAGAAAACACAGCAGGTAATCGTTCACCACTTAACTTTCTATTTGCTGATTGGCCACAATAAAATTCAACCCGAGAAATCAAACTTAAATGGAGGAATCCTAAACGGAGCACTGAAGGGAGGTGAGAATTGAGAGGAACAACGACCAGGCTAGCAAAGCCTGCGAATACTTTGATAAATGGGATTTATTGGTTTTCAATTTTTTTATGTATTTGAAAAAAAAAACATGGAGTATTTGTGCATAAAATTTTGAGGAGAGAAATCATTTTAATGCAACTTGGAGTAGGGCTGTGACACCAAAATGTGGAAAAAAGTGAAGTCCTGTACCATCCATGTGAACTGCCTACATATGTTAGCAAAATAGCAACAGATTACGTTCCAGATTACGTTCCTCGCCATCGCTGATATTGTGCCTAACTTAAAGTACCAGTTTACTGGTCAATAATAAGCATTAACTTATCCTTTTGAAAGTTGTGCTAATTTAATTTATATCTAGCATGCAAGCTGATTGGGTCATTGAGTCTTACTCCACAGTAAGATTAGTAGCCTTATAACAGACGATGAGATGACTGTAGCTCAAGATGCATTTCTAAAATGACCACTCTCGAGATTCCCCTCACTCTTTTTGCCTCTTTGCCTCTTTATGCCCCAGCTGGAGTCAGTCAAACAGAAGAGAGACAGCTGTGGTGAAGATCTCATTAGGAATCCCCTGTTCAGTTGACGTTATGATGATCTGACTCTTTCCATGTGAAGTTGTTATCCAGAGACCCAGAGGCAGTGATGTTAGAGCTTCTCATGCTCAAGCTGCTCTTTTTATGTGAAATCATATTTCCACCGTGGTCTTCTGGACGCTAAATGGAAAATAAAACGTCCGTACAACTTCTAGAATTGAAACTTTTCTAATTTAAAGCATCAAGCTAATGCATATGAGATTTCCATTTTGATGGATTACTCCCAACCCGGGACTCGTGTGTCTTTGTTTTGCCGCCAAGATATGAATCCTTCCTTCATAATCTTTAATTGGATTTCCAACATAAACATGCTGTCCTTCCAAAAGCCTTTTTATGCGAGAAGCAATGGGGGGATTCTACTTGGCTGCTACATTATTTAGAGAAAACACACACCAACACATTCACAGCCAATAAAATGTTACAGAACTTGAATGACAACCTTCTTTCATTTTCAGCATGGTTTCACATTCCCTCCAATGTGAAATCCCTCCAAAAAAACATTTCCAGGAGTTTAAATCAAAAAGCTGTAATTACTGAGGCTGGAACTGAAGTAGTAGACGCTCTACTGGAAAACCTCTTGCCTAATCTGAACAAAACTAAAAAACAAGCCAATGTGGAAAAATACAAACACTATCCATTTACCAATTATTGTAAATATATGGAATCTACTTCTTTAGATATCATTCACAGTTTTACAAATTTCATGCAGTTAAAATCTTGTGATCCCATTTCCTAGTACTGCACTTTCAGCTTTCTGATAACTGAAGGCGAGCATGCAAGACCAATGGAGCCGACACCAAACGCGAGCCAGGCAGCATTCTCGGGTTCTCACAGCTTGGCAGAGATAATTGAGGGCTTTCTTGTACGCGCTGTCAGACAGCATTGAGTTCTAGAGTGAGTGGGCGAGTGGATGTGGATGAGATGGCTGAAGCTCCACCAGAGCCAAGACAGCGTTGGAAATTAGTAACTTGAACGCAGGTTCCAGGAGACGCGCTAAATCTAAAATGTCTAAGGTGGAGGCACGACTCCGAAACCAGATACAACGAGAAAATGGCTGCAAAATTCTGTTCATTACAAAAGGAGACAGTGGGTGCCTGCAACCAAGACAAATACCACAGTCGAACAAAAAGACTAGTTTCTGAATTTGAATTCAAACTTTGGTGCCACTTTCATTTTTATAAGCAAAAAATGGTGGCAAGTTTTACTAAATTAACTGCTGAGATCTAGCTTAAGCACCGAGAAGAAACAGAGTGAACTGAACAAGAAATTATGTTATAATTAAATGAAAAGACTAACACTAAAGAGCAGAACCCAAGAAAAAACAGAGGAACTCAACACAAACAATTTACAGCTAACGACCTGAATGGCAGTGATAAATAAACAAAAATGATCCAGAAACAAAACAAGTGAGAACTT
This sequence comes from Poeciliopsis prolifica, assembly GCF_027474105.1. Lineage (NCBI taxonomy): Eukaryota > Metazoa > Chordata > Actinopteri > Cyprinodontiformes > Poeciliidae > Poeciliopsis > Poeciliopsis prolifica. Next base: position 3,290,266 of record NW_026562383.1, read on the forward strand.
CCTCGTCCTTCCTGTCATTGTCTTCTTGGTCATTTTTGCCAAGAAGATTGTGGCTCATCTAATGCGAATAAATTGTTCCCGCTACTGTTTTTGCGAAATGCATCCATTTCCGAAATATCTAACGCAAAAACTTTTTTTTAATAATATGAGCTTTTTCAAAACTTATGTTTTTCAAGTAAGTAAATTTATTTTTGTAATTTCAATTTTCTCAATTTTAAGATCAATGGAAATGAAGCTTATGTTGCTAGGTTGTAGGCCTCTACTCACAGCAACTCAAAGTAGACAAAACGACAATCGTTTGGTGCAGGATAACATAAAACAAAAACATGGCACTTACTGCACGTCTCCTCTGCCTCATCAGAGCCATCTGGACACTCCGGTTCCCCGTCGCATCGCCACCGGCCAGGGACACACTGTCCGTTTAAGCAGGCAAACTCAGCAGGGTCGCACGTTTTCCTGGCTGTTGAGAAAAAGAAGCACAACTTAAGTCAGAGCGTGTGAATGTAGGGAAGTGAAACTTGTAAAAACAAGGGCAGTCAAGCCACGCCAGCCAGAAACTGTACACTTGATATAAATCCCAGCAAACATCCTCTGATCAGAGGAGATCAGTCTCATCGTATCTCTCATTATTCCTGCCTAGACCTCGCCATCGCTGACACCCAGCGCTAATTATCTCCACTTCCAACCATTTCAGCGACTCTTGTTCATTGTGCCGTCTTCCCCTCGCTCCATCTGTCTGGTCGACAGAATGAGCCTCTTCCTGCAGGTTTTCTATCACAGAGCAGTGCAATGGATGCTAATTGCTAAATCTCAAAGAGGGTAAACGTTTTACCTTCCAAAGCTGTTTAGACAGCCGGAAAATATATCATGGGCGTAAAGAATTAGAGACATTTAAGGATTATGTCTGTTAAGGAAGTTGGAAGAAAATTATGACCATGAGTTCATCACAGTAGCTTTCTCACTAATCCTTAAAAAGCATAAACAAAAGCTCCGTGCAGAAACTTTGCCAAAGACTCGAACACAGGCAGAGGTCAGAGTCAATCAATTTCCTGAGGCTGGTACTCCAGGAGGACCTGTTGTACACACTAATAAATCACTGGCTACAAGCCCTCAACACAGTTGTCTGGTCTTGTTATTCACACATAACTGTTGCTGGCTCATTTTCTATTTCCCATCGCAGGACACCACAAAATGGATGTGCAGCCAAAGTAAGCAGTCAGCAATCCCAGTACACGTTCGGACTGCCTTGCAAAAGTATTCATACCCAGACTATACTTGGAAATGACTGTCACAATAAGGAATACATCAAACAACAGCATAAGTTAAAATAGGCTTTCATTTTTTCTTTGAGTGCTCCTTGGTAAAGTCTGATCAATCTTTAAAGTGATGCTCTTCTTTAATATTATTGAAAAGCTGCCATTTTGAAAAAAATACAGCAAACATTTGACACACGGTACAGTGGAGCTAGTTTGTTTCTTTTCTGTTGTAAATGTCCAAACTGGTAGTTTTGCTTGTTTTCAATGGCTGAGGCTAATAATTAATATGGCTTTGAAGGGAAATGTTTTGTTGAGATTTCATAATCCATTCTATTTATGTTTTGGTCTTTTTTTTATTTATCTATTTTGGATATTCAAAATGTCTTCCAGTTCCAGTGTTAAATGTTCATTGGAAATTTAATTTTATTAAACTTTAAGAGGGTGTATTTTCATTATTATGCCTTAATCACTATATTAGTTGAAAAAATTGTCTCAAAATGACACAGTTATCATTTATTTATATTTTTTTTATTATTTATTTAAAATAATTTCCAGCAAAGTCATACAAAATTCTCTCTCATTATTTGACATCAGCAAACTGATAAGAAAGGACTGGCAAGAATAAACATCAGTTCAGTTCCTGCTGAAATAAAGGTTTATAATAACATTTTGACTGAATTCAAGACAGGCAACGGTGATGTCATTTAAGACCCCTGTTTTAAACCAATCAACAAATCCCTTTGTTCATTGCCTTTTTAATGACAGATGCTGCCACTTCTGTTGCCTTGATTCATTTCTATAATGGTTAATCAAGTGCGTTTGTCTAGTTCCAGGACTTCGGGGATAAATGTGAATGGGTGAGATCTCCATTCAGTCATTTTCAATTATTATACCCAACCCTGATCACAGTTGGCAGACAATCACAAGTTAAACTCAGATTTTCTCTAAGAATTAAGTCAGAGAAAACATAAGCTACTAATTACCACAGAAAACAACTGTAGCCAGACTAAGATCACACTCTAGCGTACTATCAACCAAGCACCTACTTATGTCAAGCCCTTCCCCTTTGAATCAACAATTGATGTTCTTGATCAGACTAAAAGAGCTGGACTTGTTAGGCAGACGGTATTTGCAGTGAAGGTCAGCTGAGAATCAGCCGTGATGTGATTTTCCTGACCGAGAGCCGCGAGAAGTTCCTCGCTTTAAAAGCACTCGCACAAGACAGCGATTATCGCTCACTAATTCTTGCAGAGTCTTCTAGCTGCATGTGGAGCAGCAAATGTGTTTGTCACAAAGTCTTTTATGCTTTTCCTGCAAAATGCATGAATTGACCCGGTTATGATGGAAAGAAAAACAGCAGCATTTTGCTCTGCTTTTCTTTTCTGTTCTTTCAAGTTCAGGTGTTTCTTTGCATTTGTCTCTGTCTCATAGTAAACGACAAAGAATATAAATATGTTTGACGGTAATTTTTCTTCAATAAGAAAAGAAACACATTCTTCAATATGAGACTTATTTTTCACTTCTATCCTCGGTGACAAGCAGGAATGAAGCCCATTTTAAAAAAATCTAAGATGAATACCAAAGGTAGCAAATATGGACTGCGGCATTGTTTGAGCATTTCAATTGTAGTTATGTAATCTCATCAGTCACATGGCATATATTTGAAATATATACCTCCCTGGCCCCTCAAAGAACCTGTAATTTATGCTAAAATGTAGCTGCAGCTTGGCAGTAGGTGGTAAAGACATCCTGCACAGAGAGAAAGCGACCAACTCCAACCTTCAAAAGACATTACACATCCTGCTGGGGATGTTTTAAGATCATTTATTCTCTTTTATTTTAGAAAAGCAAAAGTTAACTTCTTAGTATTATCACTGAAAAAATAATGTGAGTTAAAAAGAAAAAAATACAAACAGATGAAGACACAATTCCAGATGAAAAGCTCTGCAGCACTCAGGCGGTTTGGACTTTTTTTGATTGCATGATGAATGAAAAAAAAAGAAAAGAAAAAAAAACAACAAAGCCCATCAATTTGATGGGCTGCGTATCGTATAGGTCCAACGTCTCCTCAGAGAAACTGAGCTTCCAACCCAATCCAGCTGCACTCTGCTCATTTCACTCGAGGGCCACAGTTCAGTTGGCAATAATTACGCCGGCCGGTTCATACCATCTGCTTAGAATTACTTTTTTAGTTTTAATTGGGGGCTAAGAGGGGGAGCTTGTAAATGTTTGGAAAGGAGTGAGCTTGATCGCCATCGAGACAAAAGTGAGATGAGAATCAGCAGGCAGAAGGTCGAGTCGCAGCACGGCTAACGGAAGAGATGCACACAACTAGATCCCACCACACCCGTAGACAAACTATCGCTGCCTGCCTGCTCAATTATTAATCGCCAACTCCAACAGAGGGACACAGTTTTAGCACATCAGAGGAAAAATCTAAACAAATGCAGTTTGGTGTTTTGGTGAGTCACTGCTTATCAGCATCACAAATAGGATATGACTCAGTCAGAATGATGCCGATGTGAACACAGACATATGGAGCGAAAGGCTTCTCCCCTGGGATCACAGTTGGCAACTTTTGCATTCTTTTTTATTTCCTTCTATAGGTGAATTTCAGACCGTCTTGTGTTTTTATTCAAAATTAATATATGCAACTTTAAGGCAATAATATTCTATCACCAAGGTTTTAGGCAAACCTGTTTCATAATGATTACTACTTAAAGATCCGAAACATAGCCCACACACAACTGCTATAAAAATCAACATGAGTGCTGCACGTCATCTGAGCAATTAATTTAATTATTTGACCACTAGGGGGCACTCAACATCGTGGAAGTGGCGATACCAAGACCAAAGGGGCGTGGCTAACCACTTAAAGCCTTCACCAATTCAATATGTCATATGTATGAAGTGTTTCCACTGTATCTGACTAAACTCCATCTTGTTGTCCTCAGACAAGCTCTGAGGGCTACTAAATTACTATAAATTTAATGATCATTTGCTTTATCAATTATTGTGACAATTACTTAAAAAAAGCAATTGTCACATTTAACCACCTAAACTTTTTCATACAATATTAGAAATACATTAAAATATTAAAATAAATAATTTTGTTCCTTTTTTAAATAAAAAAAAATACAATTTTACAGTCTAAAATGCAATAAGCTGCCATGCTTTTACACTTGAGAATTTGCAGCAAATGATGCATGTGCAGCAAAAAGAAAATACCTCCGACGTGAACTTGTGAAAAGCTAAACCTTTTCTGCTTGATTTAACACCAACACTGTCTCAGGCTATTCTGCAGATTATTTTCTTGGAACTAGTTAAACTTCTTCTGTATCTGTTCAAGAAATGAGGTCAATCAGCTGCTAAAAAACAGTACACAGCATTTGTTTTTTTAGATATATGCATAAATAAATAAATACAATCAGGCACACAACCCACTATTTCATCCATCCATCCATTTTCTGCACACTCTTTGGGGGTCAAGAGGGGTACTGATGCTCATCTCCAGCTAATGCTTGGGGCAAAGAGGCGGCGTCACCCTGGACAGGTTGCCAGTCTGCCGCAGGGCGACGTAGAAACAGACAGTACACACACTCACACCTAGGAGACCAATTAACCTGACGGTCACGTTTTTGCACTATGGGGGAGAAGCAGGAGCACCCGGAGAGAACCCTTGCATGCACAGCGAGAACATGAGAACAAGGCAACAGTGTTGCCAACTGCGCCACCCTCCCAGTGTTTTATTTTACAGCAAATTATATAAAAGTCCATTATTCATTTTTGGTGACCCCGAGGAGCCGAATGCAGATAATGCAGTGATAAGCACGTTCCCCCGTGTATCAAAGATGAATTGCCTCATTAGCTCAGAGTGAAGTATGGGAGTGTTGTCAAAACAGGAGGCATTACGTATCCTGTCGGCCAAAAGCAGCATGCAAATCACCAACCTCCTGAAATTAATGGGGTGTGATGGAAGCATAGAAAATGCAGCACGACATCAACAAATCCTGAGACAAGCCATTCTCAAAATTGTTTTTGTAAGTAATAATTGAGTTTAATTGGGCTGATGCGTGAGTTTAGCTGCCTTCGAAGTGCCAGGTGCAGTTTTTTTTCCCGTTTTTATTTATATTTCCATCGTTATTATGTATCCAGAAGATTTATGTTGTTATTTTAGCTATCGCAAGGCAACATCGAACGCTTTCTGCTCGTTTATATATAAACTTTTGCGTCACTCAGTGGCTAATAACGCAATACCTGCCAATAATGTAATTGCGGTTCTTTTTAATATATGAAAGGGGATAATGTAATACATTTTGAACGAATGGATGGATGAATTGATACTATAATTTTTTATTTTTTTTTTAAGTTGCTGGTATTTTACCACAGAGGAAGAGTTGACATTATTATTCTAAACCAGTCCACAAACCCACATCAAGAGGCCATGCAGGATGTCAGCATCTACCTGGTGTGATTCAAAACACAGCAATTTCTCTAACCTTGTGTACTGACCAAAGACACACACTGTGCTAATTATAGCCCCACCGCTTCCTAAATTACATTATTTCTCCTTTCCTGTCAGCTCACATTGGCACAAGTACTTGAAGCAAGACTCTGGGAAGCCTCATTATCCCTTCAGAGGAAACCTCGCAGTGATTTATGTCCAGGATATGTTGGTAGACATCTGTGGGCATTTATCTTGAAGTCAGATGGATGACAAAGTCTCATCAAATAAGAACACAAACAGGTGGAAGTGTGTCAGCGCCGCTGTGAAAGTGAAGACGCTGATACACTTGCTGATGTCGATCACCTCATATGTTCAGGAGTTTGCAGAACATTTGTTTATTCTTGCTCATTAAAGGGTGCCTCCTTTAATGTCACCTTTCCTATGACCTTCAAGGCCATAGGAAAGATTTATAGTTCATCATATAACATATTGATGTATAGTTTTGTTCAAGTACTAAGAACAGAAGCAGAAAAACCTAATGGATGTTTTGATGCACTGACATTTGGTTAAATGTGAGAAACAAATAGGCAATTCTGGTTAAACTTGACACAATCCAGACAAACAGGACTTCTTTCCTGACCAAACTAAACAGAGACTGGAAAACACAATTTTAATGTGTCCTCGCTATTTGGATCTCTTTCGGCCGGAAGAAGCTCTTGGGTCGGAGTGGCAGATGCTCAGTAATGGGAATGAAAGTGATCAGACATATCAGGTTAAGTATAACACCAAGCGCAGAAAGTAATTAAACTTGGAGGACCTCTGTAATGAGATGATGGGGTTGTATTAAAAGTGCTTGACACATCCTCATGTTAAACTGTTGGACAGACACAGTTGGATAGTGAGCCGAGTTTATTACCTGGAGTCATTTATTAAACGTTTGCTTCACTGTACTGTCTTCCTAAAAAGCCTCTATAATAAACCTATCGCAGCACTGAAATGCAGCCACCCTGTAATGTCACACTGTTCTCATTTCCCACTTTCACTTGAACATTTAAAATGGATTCAAGTAGGGATATTACATCCCATTATGGTTTTAAACAACTTCTGTATGAAGCAGTTCAATGGGTTGTACAGATCTATAGAATGGGATCTGATCGCAGAATGGATTCCTGCCAGTGGTTCAGCGTGCAACACAATCGAATCCCTGCTTGTGAAATGCAAAGATTCAGTTTCAGGAGAAACCTACACAACAAACAGGCAGTGGGAAGCGTTTTGTAGCAGGATGTAATGGAAGCTCAGTGAAGGTTAACGTAGGTGTCGAAGCTGCACGCTACAGACAAAAAACTCGTTTTACAAACCCAACTATTTTGTTTTTAATCCAAGTAAAATAGATTTTTACCGTTTATAGTGACTCAGTTTAAACTTTGCATTACTTCTGGGATTTTCCACTGTAGACTAAAAAGCAAAGGGAAAATATTTGGGGTGAAAAGCTGAAATATGACAAACAGCCATTGATGAAACAATCCTTATTGCAGTTTGTAAATCCATGCCAACAGGTCAAATTATGTGCTCTTTTTTTCTGTTGAAACAAATGTAGACCCAAATCCTGTTTGATGACAAGAGCCGGGGGGAAAAAACAACAGGGAGCTTCAAAGACTAATCCTACCAGACAGATGGATGGCTCTTCTGTGTTAAGAACCCAAACTATATACTTTATCTAGTTTCTTTAAAACTCATGGCTTTAATATCAGGGAAAGGAAAATGCAGTACCACAGATCTGTTTGTTTAAGTTACTTTTACAGCTCGGCTGTAAAAAGTAACTAACTTGAGAAATAAATAGAAATAGAAATAAATAGAAATCTGCCTCAGAGCTCCTGTTGACAAAGTCTTTTGCATCCCTCTGTGGAACAGCTGAAACTGTTATCACTTCTCTTCCCTGCAGTGAATCTGTGTGCTTTAATAGAAATCATATTTAAAAAAAGAAAATTTACATAAAAGCCAGATGCCTTGTTACAGAGTAAAATACCATTCAGTTCAAATTGAGATTCTGGAAACAAAACTTCAATATCCCGCAGAGTTTTTAAACCTCCGCACGGTTAATTGTGGAGATCTGAGATTTCACGTTTCTCATCACAATCAAAGCTGTCGAAACAGCTTCTCTGCTGAGATCTCACATTTCTGCTCTATAACCTTTAACAATAAAGAAACGAAGCTCGGCTTGCGCTCACAATCTTCCACAGAGATGCTTTGCTTCAAAGTCAAACTATTAGCAGCAACTTAACCCTGGAAAGATGGAAGTGAACATGCCGTGATGGGTCTGAAGTGGCTGAGTGGTAAAGATGAGAGGAGGAATCAACAGAATCCCAAAGCAACTTCCTCCTTTGCTTAAGTAAATCTTCAGTGCAGCTGAACACACAGGAGACACCGACCACTTAAAGATCTTCTTAAATCTGTCAGAAATAATTAGAACTGCTGACCAAATGCGCTCAGTCATTGTTAAGACTGCAAACATACAGCATGTCAAGACAGAAAACAACTCGCTCTGAAGTCATGTTAGCAGCTCTTTGTTTTGAATTAAACAAAAGAAAACTTTAGAATAAATATTAAAAATTAAATATTGTGTAAAATCTTTTTTCTTTTCTTTTTTTTCTTTGCTCTACATCATATCATGTCATCCCTCATCAAAAACAGACCTGGAGTGTTGCTTTGATTTGAGAGCAACTTTTCTCCGCAACTCTCCCACTCAGCTCCTTCAGACTAGCCTGGTGGAACTACATTTCTGCTGAGCTTATTATAGGAGCTACTTTTCAGTGAAAAGCTGATAAAAACGTTGTTAAAGGGTAATAGAAGATCAAGGTTGTGATGATTTCCTGAAGGCAGAGATTGCAAATTAGCTAAATCTAGAAATGTTAAGAGTTCAGTATTTTGCTTATAAAGAACAAACAAAAACATAAAAGTTTCAACGAATATTTATTTTGCTCAGTCTGCTACTTTTTCCTTATATTATACTTAAACCTGAATGAAGTTTTCTGGACTAGAACCAAATATGGAGAAGCGTTCAGCTTCTATGCACCACGAATCTGCACTGTAAAAAGTGTGGCCTTGCTTAAAGTAAAAAATTTGATGTCCATTTGTTGCATCTAAAATATTTGACTTCACAGAATGTAAATAAAGTTGTTTGGTACAACATGGCTATTTAATTTTGACTCAAACCATATTATTGTACTTGAGCCAATATTAATTCTTCACCTTTATCCAAGTTAAATTATTTACATTTCAGTTTTGGAACCAAAGTAAAATATTTACATTGAACCAATCAAATATATATACATTGCACCAAAGTAACATTCAGGCATTAGCACGAGTTAATTCATTTTCACAGTGAAAGTCTTTTTTTTATATTTCAGAAATTTGGTTTAAAAAACTATTTGCTAACCCTGATGGCTGGGCAACCGGTTGATTTCTGGCTAAACGTAGCCAGAAATCAAAACAAGAAAAGTCTTTCAGAAAGTTGGTTTCTGTCCGACAGCGACGATCATGGCTTAAGAGGAGGCCCAAAGAGTGTGTGTGTGTGTGTGTGTGTGCACTGAAAAAAATAAGTCATTGGATGAACATAAAAAAATTATGGAAAGGATTCCACCTGATTACTTTGCTTTATTTCAGCACCATGTACTTGTGTTACTCCTATTTAAAGCAAATGTGTTAGGTCAACCTAATTTATTAAGATTATTCCAATGTAAAGCAAATGTGTTGGCTCAACTTGTTACAATGGTGATTCAATGGGTGATTCTAAATCAAACATGTTGGCTCAACGTAATATATGTGGTTATTCTTATATAAATTAAATGAGTTGGCAAAACATAATTCATTAAGGTTGTTCTAATTTAAACCAAATATGTTGGCTTAACCAGAATTATGGTAATGCAACGGATGATTGTAAATCAAATGAGTTGGCTCAACTCCATTCATTAAGGTTATTCAAATTCAAATGAAATGTGTTGGCTCAACATATTTTTTAAAGGTTCCTTTAACTCAGTTGCTATAGTGTGACCCAGTGTAATGCAATAGAGCCAGCCCAACTAATCTGCAATGTTTAGGACCAAATCATTGATGTTACTTCATTAAGATGAATGTAAATCTAGTTGAAACCACCTTATTTTACAGTGGTACCTTCACACTACTTGATTCAGTAGGTCCAACTCACTAAAAGTAAGTTAGCTCAACAAATATGCTTCATGCTAAAAGACAGCTAGTTAATCGTGTGGAAATCCTTTCCATTATTTCATGATGTTAGTTCAAAGACATTTTTTCAAGCGTTAATCAAGCATTTTAAGATAGCACTAGGTGAAAGTGTAGGAAGAACACTCAACAATTAGAAAAGGTACAACACAATTGTATTTTGTTATACATCGTTTTTTTACACAGCACAAAACACAGCTGAGTTGGACATTGAAATAAAAAAAACAACTACAAAAAGGTTACAGTTTCATTTCCCAGCCAATTCTTTACAACATAAAACATGTCAGTATAGTTGCTCAACTTAGAGAACTGTAACAATATAAATATTTTCTACTGCAGACTTTAAACACTGATTTTCCATATGAAACTTAACTCAACTTAGCGGCGAGTTTCATATTGAGAACTTGTGCTTTCTTTGATAAGTTCTTTCCATCCAATTTCATTATTATTTTTCTGTATTACTTCAAAGGTATGCTTGAGTTACTGAGCAAGTTGAGTGCTGAACGCACTAAACTTGAGGGTAGCTCAAGTTTAGCTTTGTACACTACATATGGCTCTGCAGACTTTTTTCGCACAGAATGTACCTAACATGGTGCGGCGATAAATGTAAACTTGAGGGTAGCTCAAGTTTAGTGCGTAGATTAGTCCCAGCAGCATCACTATTGCAGAAGATACACTGCCCAAGCTGTTCATAACTTCCACCTCCTCCAAGACAATCCCAACATCCAGATGTGCATCGGCAGCCTCTGCACCCTCTGCTCAAATGACGAATCCGAGGACAGTCTCGGCTTTGGCCATTTCTGCACATTCATCGACGTCCTAAGGGAGTTAGGGAAGGGTATTGGGGGGGAGACAATTCACATGTAATTAAATAAATAAATTAGACTGACATTGATTGAGTCACTCATGGACCTTAGTTGGTGAAAGTATTTTAACAACTCTTAGGAGTTCTATTGTAAACACAAAGAGAATTTAACATACCATGTACTCCCTCACCAGCTTCTCTGGATCTTCATTTAGGTACACACAGACCTTTGAGGATGCACTCTCATCTGCCCTCAGCAGTGTCATCCTAAATATGCAGATCAAAAAACAATGAGAATTAAAGCTGCAAGCAGCCTCGAACGGCCCTCGCAGCCAAGCGCCGCTCCGGCTATTGCCACCGCGGGGTACGAGCAACCGCCGCCTCACGCCAGCCACCACAGAAGCTCTCACGCAGTTTTCAGCGCCTCCGCCCGCACCGCGGAAGCTGTTGCTCAGTTTAAACTTCTCCAACTCCGGTCCAACAGAGCCTTCTTGCTCAAAAGCGTGGTTCGGATTTGCAACTCCAAAATCCAAGCAAAATGTTGAGCGTAGTCCAGTTCTGTGGCTCCAAAAAGCAGGCAAAATGTTCAGGAAAACTTCGCAGCTCCAGCTGTCGCCGGCTGACTGTTATTACGTAGCGTCGATCTGTTTTCTCATTGATGGAGTACCACTGCCTCCTGCTGGGGCAATACTGGTATTGTACTAGCAGTACCAGTATATCGCCACAAGGTGCCAGTGGTACTCCATCAACACTGACTCCAGTGTGTTCTTACTTCGCTGTCATAAGTTTTGCTGAATGACTTTGTTTGTATTATTTCTAGCAAAAATGAATGAATGTTTGTACTTTAACCCACAAAATAAACTTATATATATATAAAAAGTTATAATAATTTATATTTAAATAATTAATAACAACATAACCTATGGGCTGCTGTTTTCTAGGGGGCGCTATAGAGAAATTAGGCCACGCCCACCAAATATTGTGATGGATTCCTGTCGGGGAGTTGATGGGAATCCATCCTTGTGAGTTTGGAGCAGCTGGGCTCAAAAATGTGGAATTGAGAGCCAAACGTATGGCGATGGCGTTACAGCTCACTTCGCCATGCCGCCACGCCCACCTGCTCCATCGTAGCTGGTCGGGGTTGAAATCCTCAATACACCAACATGTCTTCTGTGTCTGGTCACAGTTTCATGTTGATGAGGTCAAAAGGTTCAGATAGCGACCGTTCACAGTAAAACATGACACTTCCTGTTCTCAGGGGGCGTGGCCTAAGTGATGTCATCATTCGACCATAGGGTATTGTAGGACACCCGATGATGATCAATCACAGAAACTCTGGTGCCTCTGTGAGTTTCTGTGTAGGAGATATAGCAGTTTATTGTTTTACGGCGAGTAGGTGAACTTTGACCCCTGCTAACCCCCCTTCAGCATTCTCAAAAACTCACCGTTTTGATAACTTTAGATGGGACATGCCTTATGAGCAGACTGACCGAGTTTGAAGCCGATCAATCGAAATCCCTAGGAGGAGTTCGATCAAATAGGAAGGCTGTAAACGGCAAAAATGGGATCAAAATTTGAACTTCAATCTAAAATGGCTGACTTCCTCTGGGTTTAGACCGTGGCTCCAAGAGACTTTTTTGTAATTCCTGACATGGTACACACGTGTACAAAGTTTCGTAGTTGTAGGTTAAAGCATGGCTTGGGGCTGATCATTTAAAGTTTTCTAGGGGGCGCTATAGAGAAAGTAGGCCACACCCACCAAATATTGTGATGGATTCCTGTCGGGGAGTGGATGAAGATCCATCTTTGTGAGTTTGGAGCAGCTGCGCCCAAAAATGTGGATTTGAGAGCCAAACGTATGGCTATGGCGTTACGGGTCACTTCGCCACGCCGCCACGCCCAGCTGCTCCATCGAAGCTGGTCGTGGTTGGAATCCTCAACACACCAACATGTCTTCTGTGTCTGGGCACAGTTTCATGTTGATGAGGTCAAAGGGGTCAGATAGCGACAGTTCACAGTAAAACATTACACTTCCTGTTCTCAGGGGGCGTGGCCTAAGTGATGTCATCATTCGACCATAGGGTATTGTAGGGCAGCTAATGATGATTAATTACAGTAACTTTGGTGCCTCTATGAGTTTCTGTGTAGGAGATATAGCAGTTTATTTTTTTATGGCGAGTAGGTGATCTTTGACCCCTGCCAACCCCCCTTCAACATACTCAAAAACTCACCGTTTTGATAACTTTAGATGGGACATGCCTTATGAACAGACTGACCGAGTTTCAAGCCGATCAATCGAAATCCCTAGGAGGAGTTCGATCAAATACGAAGGCTGTAAACGGCAAAAATGGGGTCAAAATTGGACCTTCAATCCAAAATGGCTGACTTCCTGTGATACTTGCACTATGACATTAATTGTAAATTTTGAGCATCTTGGGGAGCTCTACAAGTGTACCAAATTTCATGTCTCTAGGATAAAGTAAGTGAATAGCAAAGGGTTCTTTGAAAATTTCTAGGTGGCGCTATTTAGCCATTTGTTATGGGATTTTTGCAATGACCTTAAAATACAAAATTTGAAACTCCCTTTACGCGTCCGCCAAGTTGGTGAGTTTTTGAAAATGATAAAGCCCCCAAAAAGGCCCCTCTTTAGGGGGGCAGAATAATAATAATAAGAAACAGTAGGAAACAATAGGCCTTCGCAGCGCTTAGCTGCTCGGCCTAACAATCTCAAAACTCCAGCAGTATAGGTTCACACACTTGAAAGCATAGCTGCATTCAAAGGAAGTCACAACAAAAGTAATCAGTGGCTTGCAGTCTGTTTGAAAGATATTTAAAATTGTTAGTATCCCTTCATTATGCCATGACTAAAATGGAGTTTAACATCTTATTTAAACATCTAACTGAAGCTGTTAGAGGTTTAAATAAAGACATGAATATATCACCAAAGAAATATGTGAAAAGTACAGAATGGTCAACACAGTCTATATCCTTCTACTTAAATGAATATGCAAAGCATTCCATGTCTTACAAGTACATGGACAGTCTATGTGTGGGCATGGATAACGTCGCATATGCCGGTGTTTAAGTGTAAAATGTTTTAACAGGTCATATCTACGAGACAGAGAGAGACTACACTCCTTACATTTCCACATCCCCACGCAAATAAAGACAAATAAAACAGACTGGCCAAATAAATGTTTAGCTGAACCCTAGCTTTATAAGCTCTCTAACACTACATTCAGTCACTTTAGATCTGGCAAAACTTACTATTAGCCATTGAAATCTATAACTTGATAGCCGATGAGCCCCTTGACCAGTACTTACGCAGGTGGATTACAGACAGGTGATCAGGTGATGTTCTGAAAGAGATCAGATATATTTTCAGCCATTAAAATATGCAATTCATACTGAACTGAGTTGTATCTTTTAGTACAAGTCCCTTGAATGCCTCATGAATATAACCACTGGACACATGCAAGCACGTATGTGCAGAACAGCGGTGAATTGAAACATGGTAGAAAGCAATAGTAACATAGGTCAAAATGAGCACAAACAATCAACACAAAAAAACATCAACATTTCAAAATTAAACCAATGAACTTCAAATTGTTTCTGAGCTACAATTATTTGGGGACAACAAAGAAGAGTCCAAAAAACCCCCAACATCTTTAGCAGAGGAATATGTATTTTAAAGAAAAAAATAGAAAGCTCAAGTCTGTAATAATGGATAATCCATTGAGAGTTTTAGCCTGACAAAATATACTAGAAATCCATAACTAACAGGTATTTTAGGAACATTTAACAAAGCTCAGAAAGCAATGCTTTCTGCAGGTTTCACCGACTGAAATAGGACTTTTTATTACCATAATTAATTAAGAATCTCGATGATGATAGAAAGGTACCAAAGTGTGTGTGTGTATCTACATTTACCTCCATAGTAACATTACTGAAATAGAATTAAAATAGTTAGAAATAGACTGATGCCAGATCCGTGTGTTAAAAATCCACTAAACCTCCACGGAGCTCAGGAGGAGCAAAACTGTGACATTTCTGGGGTCCATTTGTGTCTCTGGCAGCAGCTTTGTACACTACATATGGCTCTGCAGACTTTTTTCGCACAGAATGTACCTAACATGGTGCGGCGATAAATGTAAACAAAAAGCTATCTGCCTTAACCTAACCGACTTAATCTACAAAACATGAAATAATGTGACACAAGTATGGAACAATTAGAAAATGGTGCAAATGGTAGAGAAATTTTAAGTTACATATTTTTATATGGATTTGGATGAAAATAGTTTGACTCTTACCTTCTTCAAATTAAGTAGATGCACGCCAGGAATCTCCCCTCTGCCCTTGAAAAAACCCAACAAGGTGCAAGACAGTTATCTCGCGTGATTTTCCGTAATCTCTTGATGTCGCTGGATCCTCTTCAGCGGGAGATGAGTCTGACACAATAGCGCTTTGGAACTGACGTCACTGTGTTTTTTTTTAATTAGATTAACTTTGACAAATATTGATATTGAATAAAATTATATATATATATATATATATATATATATATATATATATATATATAATATATATATATATATATATATATATATATATATATATATATATATATAGATACTGCGCAGGACCCTCAAGCTCCCAGGCCCAGGCCTCTGGTAGAGGACCCGAGCTCAGAGGATAAGAACCACCCGCGGTGGGTATATAAATGTTAATTAGATTTATTCAAGTTGAGATAACGTCATTCAATCACGTTAGTCCAGTTGAGAGAAAAAATCGATTGTCTCGCGTGTTCTCGCGTGATATCCCGTGATCTCACTCGTTGTCGTCAGCACAATATCAGTCTGACAATAATGAATCATGTTAGCTCAACATGATTCAATTTTATAAATGTGAAGTCGTGGAATATCTTGTTTATCCAACATGATTTTATCACGTTTTCGCTTCAAACCCAACATTATTGTGTGAAAGGTACATGATATTCTTTTGTTCATGTAATATGCCCCGACGTTCTTTTTTTTTTTTTGGCGGAAGATCTAGCTGACGTAATTGAATCACGTTATCTCACCTTGAATACATTTTATTCCATTTGCGAGAGAAAACCAATTGTCTCGTGTATTCTCGCGTGATATCCCGTGATTTCCCGTAATATTGCGTGAACTTGCATGATATCCCGTGATCTCACTCGTGGTCTTCAGCATAGGATCGGTCTGACTATAATGAATCATGTTAGCTCAACATGATTCAATTTTATAAAAGTTGAAGTTGTGGAATATCTTGTTTATGCAACATGATTGTATCATGTTTTTGGCTCAAACATGCAATTATTTAGTTAACAGTACATGATATTCTTTTGTTAATGTGATAACCCCTGAGGTTCCTTTTTTACAGTGTGTGTGTGTGTGTGTGTGTGTGTGTGTGTGTGTGTGTGTGTGTGTGTGTGTGTGTGTGTGTGTGTGTGTACAGCATCTACATATATACACACACAGTGTGTTTATATTGCATTTTCAAAAATTAATACACAATTAATACACTCCAGCAACATTTTTTCAAAGTCATTTATTCCTCACAAGTAAAAAAGGAGAAAAAAAAGTGGCATGTTCAGACAAACAAATATAAACATGTCATTGTTGCTCAGAGCAATGAAATAAAGACAATAGGCTTACCAAGCTAAATTAAATGGATGGAAAGCATCCACTGTTGTACTGTTCAAACACATGAAGGAATGTTGCATCTCTAAACATCATCAAAGAAGTAAAATTCCAACAAAAGCAGTCCATGAAAGTGACCCCTCTGAGCCTGTATAACAAAGTGCTGCTGAGGTGGTCTACCTCTTAAATAGAAGCCAGTGGCAACTACATGCACACATTAAGCACACACAAATCAATCAATCAAACTTTATTTGTATAGCACATTTCAGCAAGGCATTTCAAAGTGCTTTACAGCATAAACACAAGAACACAAAGTCATGCAACATATAATAGACAATACATTGTTACATATTACATTTCAAAAACAATTCTAAACAGGTGTGTTTTTAGTTGCGATTTAAAAGAAGTCAGGGTTTCCGCTGTTTTACAGTTGTCTGGAAGTTTGTTCCAAAGTTTTGGTGCATAGATGCTGAAAGCTGCTTCTCCTCTCTTGGTTCTGGTTCTGGGGATGCAAAACCCCAGAACCAGATATATATATACACTACTGTGCAGTTTTGAGTTCACCACTGAGTTTGCGAATCTTGGAAGTCATCTTGTTGGTACTAAGCTCCATCAGGATCTTCTGAAGGGCCTCAAAGGTGAACCTGAAACCCTGTGGATACTCCATGATAAGAGCATAGCAAAGTCCAAAGAGCATTACAACTCCGGCTGCAACAGAAGGCAACTCATTGAGGACTTCCACACCATCAATGACAATCCCAACGTCTTGGGGCTGCTGTAGAAGGCTTGAATTCTCTCTGAAGACGAAGTCTGCCATGATGGTCCTCTCCAGCTCCTGCTCGGCTTGATCTTTCTGGGAGACCGGAGGCAAAATATACGAAATATGCAACTGAACAACTGCAGTCTGGCACACCTCATTAATCACTATATACTGTATAATGGCATAGGTGGTCTCCTGTGATGAATAAAGTTGAATCATCATTGTGACAGAAAATATCTGGACATACCATGTATTCCTTTATAAGGTCCTCAACACGTTCTCCCAGGTAGATGATGAGAGCTTTGAGGATACACTCCCTTCTGAAATCTGCATCAGCACCCTTTAGGGACAATCAAAATGGTTATTATGCGATGTGTAGACTAATCTAGCAACTCAATTCCTAGCTCTACCATAAACAGTGCTTTTACAGTGTGCGCCTGGTCAATATTGAATCCATGGCAGACTAATTCAAAGCAGTGAAAATGTAAAGCCATTCTAGTACATCTGCCAGAGGCCACTGGTAGTCCCTCTTTAAATATGAAGACAGACTGGATGGCTCCTGTTTTGGTTCCTATAGTCTCAAAGTATCTTTGGTGCAGTGACAGGTGCACAAATGATTTCCTATGAGCTACTACACATTAATGTACTCATAGGTGGCACATGTTTTTCTTTTTTTAAATGGTTGGTATAAACACACTAGACGAACTAATTGCTAACATGGCTTAATATGCTGAGCTAGTCAAGTTCAGGTGTAGCCGAGCGAACCGTGGTGGAAGCGATTGATTGGTAACGAGTTATGCCTACCTTGTATAATTTCAGCTACAACCGAACAATGTACACATAATGATATTTCTCGTGAAATACGTGTAAGTTCAGAAATGACATCACATTTAACCCGGCGAAAAAAGAAAGCGTTTACTAGGATACCCATATTCAGGCAGGACCTTCAGCTTGCTAACCAGGTGACATTAACTCAGTCTTTTGCATTAATACAATTGTAGGCTTGTTAAGACATCAGATTAGATTAGTACTTACCGCAGGTTTATTCTTCGATTAAATGCTTTCTTCCCCTTGCCGAAACCGACGATGCTCTCCGATCACTTCTCCACAACTTCTTCTCATGTGACTCAGATTCACATTATTACATCATTTCCTGTCAGTATGTTTTGAGAGGAATCAAAATATTTGCTTTCTTTCCTTCAGAAGTGTGATTCATTCAGTCTGAATCAAAATTGACACCTCAGAATGCAAAAAAATTGACTTTCACCATCAAGTCAATTATTTTACAATGTATCCAATAGTAGTTATTAGCTTGAATGAACAGCTCCATGCATCACTTTTTACAGTGTGGAACAAACTTCCAGAAAACTGCGAAACAGGCGAGAGCAAATCAAGGCTGATAATCCACCTCTTTAGAGTTGCATTTGGTCCATAATAAATGAAACACTGATCAATATATTTAATGTGCATCGATGATTTAAATCATGACACTGGACAAATTGTAATGTTTGTTAGTAGTTTCTCAAATTGGTGACTATGTGATGTTTTTAGGACTTTTTATTTTTGTGTTTTTATAAACTTTAAACTGCCATGTTGCTGAAATGTGCCATACGCATAAACTTGATTTCTTGATTTATTTAAGTTCAGCAGTTTTCATGTACTTTAAGTTTGAATGTTTCTTACTTTTCTCTTTGTAGCAGTGGAAGTTACACTTTTCCCCCCATTAGGGCATATCCTATCCCATCCACCCCCATTAGGTTTGGCTCAGCGCTTTATTACCTTTTAAAACCGGGTTATTTCTGCTGTCATTTCTCTGGAAAGACCTTCTACACGCCTGCACCCAGCTTTTGACAGCGAATGTTAAAACTTCCCCCAGAAAGGGAACGGGAGTGCTACTGCATATGGAAATGTGTGTCACATCGGATTATAGAGTCTTCCTACTTAATTGAGGGGTAGTTATTTGGAAATGGGAGCTTAGCCTTTTACCCTGAGCAGAGAATGAGATATCTCTTCATTTCGTCCCCTCCCTTCCTTTCAGACATTGAATTTCAACAAAAAATAAATAAAATAAAAATAAAGTACTGCTTAATGAGTGGTGCTGACCAAATTTTCAGAAAGACACGTTTACTGGCCTGAGGATGAAAGCATATAAATTACTGTCAAGGCACTGGGAGCCCACATTACATTATCCACTGCAGGCAAAAAAATTATCATAACTGTAACACTGCCTGAGGTCAGATTTCTTGTTCTAGAAAAATCAGCTTCTAGTAACACAGGAGAATAATTAAGACACAGTCAGGCTAAAGTCCCAGCTGATGTTTGAACGTAACTCAACAGCTGCATGGAAGCATTACACACACACACACACACACACACACACGCACACACACACACACACACACACACGCACGCACACACACACGCACGCACGCACGCACACACACCCCCTCCACCTGTGTCATTTGGCCCTTTGTGTTTACAGATCAGCACGGTTGTTTATTTTCCTTTATCTCAGACTGAGGTTTTTAGGACAGTTAGACACCAAGTTAGTCCACTAAACACTTCGTTTACAGTCCAGAGATCAGGGAGCTAACTGCTACAAACCAGGATGTTACAAGTCTAATTTAAGACTTTTTAAGACCTTTCTGGACAACAATACACAACTCACACACATGTCATCATTTGATGTCCTGTACCAGATTATAGCAAAAGCTAATTCACATTTACAGCCTTTTCACAAGTTTCAAAATTGGATATAAAACACAATAATCAAGTAAGACAGGAAATAAGTTGTTTTCCAATCACAGCACACAAACACACACACACCCACACACACAGTTAATGTTTACATAGCTGAGCTGCTTTTAACAATATTTTCAAATTGGATTTGAAAACTCTTAGAAAGCTGCAACTCCTAACATTCTGCCACAACAAAATTTAAGACCTGGAGTTAACGTATGTAAGGCCAAATTACAGTTCATAAATTTAGGATATTTTAAAGTATTAATTTCAAATACTTGAAATTAAGACTTTTTAAGAATAAGCAGACACTCTGACAAACATTGACTTTATGTTCTTTCTCTAACAAAACAGATTAAAAATGGGCAACAAAGCATTTTTTTTCCTTTAAGGTAAAAGGTCGTGCAGCTTTATTTCTTGGGGAAACAAAATTTAAGAGGCTTCATAACATCATCTGACAATGCAGCAGATATTTTCCAGCAAAAGGGTTCACATCTGCATCTCCTAAAAATAATCACGATGCGTCTTCAAGTAATTCTTCAGGAAGGCTGAAGATGAAATCAGTGACGTTCTGAACTGCATTTTCCGTCAGGCATGTAAAGCTCCATTAAAGGCACAGTGCACTTGGTGCACATCAGACATGCAGCATTTATTTCAGTTGGCCCAATTCAACCAGTAAGAGAGAGGAGAGGTGATTCAGGAGCAGCTTTATTAAAACCCACTTCAGTGTTAATTGACAGAGGAAAGCTGCAGAATGAATTTCTGAACAGAAAGCAGATTTTACACAGCACACTCAAGTTAGAATTAGATAAATAAAATGGCAATATTAGGAAGATCACATTCTTTCCACTGCTTTGACTAAAGTAGACTACAACTGAAACAGGAAACACTAACCTAATACTGTAATAGAAATTTTAATGAAGCTTTTTCTAGGCCATGTTTTTTTTGTTACTATTTACATCATAAAATAAAACTTGGTGTCAGGACTGAAAGTAGGCCAAGGTGGTGCGTCGCTCATTTTAGCAGGATGCTTTAAAACTAATTCCTGTTTTGGTAGGGTGGCAAAATCTGACTGACAAAAAACTTTAAGTTGATCAGAGTAGTCCACATGAAAAGTGATCCATTATGTACCAAATGGGGTGTAAATATACCAAGAGAAAGAGCAGCGTTCTCTCTACAAAATGGGAAAGACAAAATGGGCGTGCTATTCAAACGGCGTTGTTGATTTTCATTAGTTTGGAATCGTACACAATAGTGTAATTCTCCTCCTGGAAGTGGACTAAATACAGACTGAAGTTGGACGTCTGCGTAAAGGTCAACAACAACGTAAAAAACAAAATGTTGCATGGCGAACTACTCAACAAGAAACAGTGTTCACATTAAACTGTTTTTGTGCGACACTAAGTTGATATGGCTGAGTGTGGGCGCCATCTTGCGAATAAAATGGAATCAAATTTTGACGAGAGTCGGAGGGAACAAATACAGAAATTTGTATCAATGAGGGGGACAAACATTTAGAGAATGCAAACTATGTGGGCGTAAAAAGCTCACTGTGGCTAAAGACCAGGCACTGTGTCAAGCTAAGAGGAACTGTGGGAAATTAAGGAATTTGTCACAAGAAATATAGGAAATGGATAAACTCGACTATGAAATGTCAGCTGTCTGTAGACAGTGTATGTGTGGAGAATATGAACTGTACACTAGAGAATGTGGGAGCTTTAAATCTGCCCGTATCCAAGGTCAGAGCAGTAATGAAAACATTTAAAACATCTGGGAACATGATGGATCTGAACCTCAGTTTGAAAATCTAGGTAAACATCTGCAAAGAGAAATGATCAAAAATCAATTTTCTGGATGCTCCAATCTTGCGACATACGATGGAGTTTTCCTGTTGGCCACATGAAGTGAATATTATAAAGTGGGATGAAGTAGGTAAAAATGGATTCCTGGGTTAATCAATAAATGGAGTCAAATTAAAAAGACATTTTCTGAAATATTCAGACATTATTTTTTTTCAAGAAAGCTTAATTTATTTAAAGACTTCACACATCTTTACTAGGAGTGCTAATAACTATAAATGTCTTATTTTATTTTGTCAGATGAAAGAACCCAATTATGCATGAAAATCACTTGTAAAAATGATGTAAGCAAAGCAAAACATTTTGAAAATACCGACATACTATGACATATCCTTCTCAATTGGTTTCATTATTACTTTTGTTTATTAAGATAAAGACATTTACTCTCATTTAGAGACTAAAAAGACTAAATTTTTTCTTCTTTATGTAAAAGAACAATTGATTAAAGCTTGATAAGTACAGGCTAACTTTAAACAACACCATTAGTAGAAAGGCAAAGCTGTAAATATAATATTGGACTCTCCAGAAAGACATTCTGGACTTTGCTTAAACTAATTCTTCTGCTTTGATCTCAGCATTTTTGTTTCTTACATCAACAGCAAAATGTATTTATGTTGCACTGAAGGATCAAATTCCTGCGTAAACCTCCACTAAATACAGGAAATGACAACATCGATTAAAACAGCAGGCAGCAGAACACACAACCTTGTCTTTGACCTCGCTCTGGCGTTTACAGGTAATCCCTGAAGCGCCGTGAGTCTTATCAGGTACAGAATATCTGATCTAATTCGCCACTAAAACAGCAAAACAATCACTTTAAAGTCGATGACCCTCCCTTTCCTCCTCTTGGGCTACCCCACACTGCCACCACTTTCTTCTCTTCGCCGCTGCTCATTGTCATCTCTCTCTGTCGATACACATAGAGTCAGCTGACACCCTTTGCGGTGCACAACAGGTATACACAAGTTCAGGAAACACTTCATTGCATGCAAATTGAGTGTTTTGATGTCTGGCGTGTTTGCGGTCCTGTGAATTTCTTCAGCATATATGAGTAGCCGAGAGCCATGCAGAAAAAAAAAGAAACCTATCTACATGTAGGCAGGGTTGAGCTGCAAAGCTTTGATCGTATTGAGCTTCCCTAAAGCGCGTGACGCACAGGCACGTCTCAGACAAGCTCTACTTCCTGCAAATATTTTCCACTACTGCTTAGTTTTTAGTTGTTCATCTTTTGTAGCCCTTCCAAGAAGCTATTCTGTGAAGGACAAGTTTCTGGTTATTATAAATGGTTAAAATTAATTTCTAAAATACCAGTAGTATATCCTATACTTTTTTTTATTATTAGGAGTATATATTGCTGAGAGTACTTATAAAACTGTTGGTCCAACCAAGATCTTATGTTTGTCTATTTGTTTGTCTTGATTGGTTCTTCTTTGAATGAATAAATTCTTCACATCCTTGTTGTTAAACAGTAAAATGATAGAGATGCTGTAAAGAGTTGCTGTCATTTCATGCTTCGTCATCGATTGCGCTGAATTCTGATTGATTTTGAGTTTTGATTCACATCTTTGCTAGATTTTGCAGCTCTGTAGTAGCATTACTGATGCTCATTACTCTAACTACTACCAATTTTATTTTCAACACAGCCTGTGCAAAAGTGCTGCATCATAACATTAAACAGTTTAAAAATGATCCGTTAATGTTAATCCGTTAATATTATCCTGAGACTATTAAGCAAATGCACAAATGCAATATTTACTAACCTGCTGCTGTGATGAAACTGTTTATTTAGATGTTATTTTTAATACTGACGGTGGGTGATGTGACTTTTAATGGGTACTGCGGTCAGATGCCGTTTTCCACATGGTCCAACAGCAGATGTGATCCTCAACAAGTTCACTTCCAAAGCAAAGCAAATGTTTGGCTGCTGTCTGACAAGAAATAAAAACCTGTTGAGATTTGCAACCATGTCGTAACTCATGATCGAAGACGAACAGAAAACCCCCAAGTAGATAATCCAACCAAACAGATGCAGAATGATGTCAGTGGTGCCTGATGCCCAAAATTAGCTGCCAAATACACAAAAACCTGTTGAACACTGTTGACTGAACGAGTACAAGAACAAACACCAAATTATCCCACCAACGTTCAGAGTTCAGTGGCTTATACAGCAACCTTTTAAATACATGACATTTTATTAGAGACAGCAATAAATAAAGCACAATTTGACTGAAATTTGTTCAATGATCCATGTGTGTCAAGTTGTGTTGTATAATGACTTGGTCAACTGGACCCTGACCAAGACCACAAGACAGCAGCACAAAGTTGAGATGCTCTAAAATAACTTCAAAAACAACTAAATCAACAGGCGACACATGGAATATATTCCTCTGCAACTATTGAACTCCAAACCGTTCTTTGTGATATAAATGTAGAACACACTGGAAATGCGGTGACAATACATATAATATATTGTGCAGCCCTACTTTTTAAGCTAAAAATACTTTAAACTGGGAAAGGGAACTTTGATTTAAACAATTGTATTAAAGCAATATGACTCGTATAGCAAATGTTTCAAGCTCAATGTAGCACAGATATCAGAATAAAAGCCGGCTGAGCAAATTACTTATGACCTGATTTTTCACCCTTTGACGAAGGCAGAGATATTAAAGTTGATGTTTGTTTTTGTTAGTTTATCAGTCAAACGCTGGCATCCATTAGGTGTAAATGGTTCTGATGGAGAAGAGCTGAAATCCCCGTCAGGCTGACTTGATGCCAATTTGGAACCGGCTGGGTTTCCTTATATGGAAAACCTTTAGTAATAAACTGAACTTAAGCGCATTGTTTCATAACTTGGGTCGTGGGATTTATTGGACTTGTTTTGTAAGGTCAAAACAAGTCAACATTGTGAATAAACTGAATTCAACTCAAACTAAATAATTTGATATTATTCCCAGCTTCTATGTGGAAATGTACATCATTTATAAATGTTTAACATTCCCAACACGTGTGTTGTTTACTTTTGCCTTTTCAGATTCCTCTCATTAGATTCCCTCTGTAGTCCTCGTTTCCAGCTTGGCTCAGTTAATCAGCACACCTGTCACTCATCCAGCCGTACTTCTGCCAGGCACTGAGGCCGTTTCTCTGTTCCAGTATTTGATTGCCATTGTGGATAACTCCCTTGAAATTGATGGACTTTTTTTTTCCCTCCACCAACAATTTTACAGAGAATGCATCAGATAACTCACTGGTTATTGTTTTTCTTAACTAAATACATTTTTGTGATAAAAACAAATACGGATTATGGATCGTCTGATCTGCTTCAAAGTACTGGGTCAAATTACAAGTTTCTTTCACAACAGTTAAAAAAAAACCTTAAAAGTATGGATGAAGTGATAAAAAGCTTCTGTTTTTACTCTGAGAACATTAAATAGTATTTTCAACCTCAACCTTTATGGTCACATACTACCATAAACACTGGTATGATGTGACAAAAGATTTAAAATGGAAGTAGGACTGTACTTCCATCGTTAAGATGCACTCAGCATTATCCTCTCAATCACTAAGATTTCCATCATAGTGATTGAGGGAATGAAGGACAGAGGAAGTCCTTCAAGTTGGCCAAGTATATAATCTATAATTTATGTGGTCAATATTTTCAGCATTAAACTGATAAATTAGAACAAGATTTATATGAATAAATGTATGCATTTTAATCTGCAGGTCAAACATCAAATCAAAATCAGCCGGAAAGGTTTTGCTTGGTCTGGACTCTGTTTATGACTGAGTTGCCTTTTAGAGGAAGACTTTATGCTATTAATCATTATTTCATTTTCATTTTCAAAATAAATGAGAAATTAGTAAATTCCAGTAACATTTCTTGATGCTCTAGGTTATGAGATCATCCCGAATGGAGAACAGCTGTTTTAAGTCTTAGGGAAGAATCATCTTCCAGGCCAAAACTTTCTAATACACAGTTGGATGTTTAACACAGAGACAGAGCCTTCTGCCATTTTTTTCTGTTCATTGTTGAAGGCTTCTGCGACAAACACTCTAACCTCTTCTGTCTCAACCTTCTCTGCTCCAAGACTAAAGTTTTCCAAGAAAGCCCATAAGAGGCAACAGGTGGCTTAGTTCTTGAATGCACTTCCGACTTGATTGTTTGAAAGAATAATGTTAATTTCTTGCAAAAATATGGACAAAAATATAACAAAGTCTCTTACAACTTAAATGACAATGGAAGTTGACTGAATTTGATGTTTCAATTTTAATGGGAGGGTCTAAAAGTTACCAAAGTAATCTAAACAATTGCAAATATGCATATTAATTACAGATTTTGGTTCTAAATGCTCAAAACTAAAGATATAAAATGATATAAAATTCAACATAAATGGCAACAACAGACTCTTTGCCAGTCTTAACAGATATCATTATCTGCTAGGGTTTGTTTGTTCTGGTTTATAGTTTAAATAAGCTGTGTATTGTCCTTTAATTTTATCGTCCCCACAGTGAAACAGTTTAGTTTAGTTTAGTTTGATGTCCAAGTGAATATTCTCCACCACTTATATTTCTTCACCTAAGACAAAAACTGCTTTTCACCTTTCCTATTCTCCAACTTGTCTGCTTCCTCATGTTTCCAGAGATGTTAAAGGAGGTGCAATAAATCATATACAGTTCCATCAGGTCTATTGAAAACACATCTTGGATGGATGGTGATGAAAACAAGAGTATTTTAATTAATTAAATTGTTGTCTTAGTGTCAAAATGCACACGTGTTTAAGTGTGTTGATGAAAAATCCACACTTTGATGTCAAACACAGCCTGCTGTGAACTGCGGAGCTTCCTAGTAGTTTCTCTGTAGTGTGAGCAGAGACCTAATTGAATCTTTGAGTCGTTTATATTGCATTACAGACAAAAAGTGTCATATTTCTCCTTGTAAAGCTCTACACAGAGAACAGCCAGTTTAATGCTTTTTTCATAAAGGACATATTTATTAGTTCCTTCCTGCAGTCCTTAACTTTAAGGCTTTTTACAAAAACGGTTGCTCAGTATTAAAGTTAAAGGCACATTCTTGTTCCCCGTCAATGTACAGGTAAAGAAGGAGCTGTTAGTTTTATTTCAGTCAAACCTTGCAGATGAAGTCTGATGAGCCACTTCAGTCCAACACTGAAACAAGATCTCGCAATTTTAAAACGTTCCGATATTTTTTGTCAGACGACCAGGATGCTGTAATCAGGTGGCTCTACCTCTGGTAAAGAATTATTATGGGCTCCATGTGTAAAAGTGAAGGTTTTAAGAATGACATGCTGCTGCAGATATGTTCGATTTTCTCATTTTAAATTTGAATTGCTCTGTGGTGTTGACAAAGTCAACTAAAACACCCCTTGTAAGGTTGACCAACAACATTCGCCAGCAGAAGTGTTGGAGAAGTGCACAACACTTTTAAATCAATTGAGTCACAACATTACAGGTAGCTACTGGAGAAAAAGACACAGGATCAAAGCTCTGTGAGAATCCTAGAACTGGTTCCTGAGCTGGTAGCAACAATTAGCAGAAAATCTGCTTCAGAATTTTCTACTGGTCTTAAATTAAAGAGCAACATGAGTTTTTTTTTTTTTTTTTAATGAGTCTACCTTTGATCTCCTCTTTCTCGAAAACTAAACACTGATCAAGAAATTTTACATTGAACAGAGATTTTTTTTTTAACAAAATGGACCTTTTTGAACCCCTAAATCTGCTACGACTTCTTGAGGTTTAAGCAGAGTAGATAGTGACATTTTACTAAAAAAGTATGTTAAAACAGTAACATAAAACTCACAAAGCAGGCAAGAGGACAGAAAAAGGGAACTGAGGACATGGAGGAACATAATGAGGAGAGCGAGAAGAGGTGTTTAAATACTGGGAGACAGAAACCTGGAACAATAGACTGGGACTGATTGACTGCAGGTGTGAAAGGAGAGGGAGAGAAAGAGACAAGTCTACAGGAGGTGAGGGAGGGTAAAACAGGGGAAATTAATCCACCTGTAACAAACAACTAGGCACAAGGAATATAATTAAACTGGAGTAACTAAGAAAGGATTGAACTAAAATAAAACACAAATGAGGCTGATCTAATCAAATAGAAACTAAGCAACACAGAATAATCCAACTGGAATTGATGGAAGTCAAGCTGTGAAAACACACAAAGATTATTTTCAATGCTTTTTCAAAATTATTTTAGGAATGCAGCAAGCACAGAAATTACATAGGCTGAACTATTTAGCATTAGCACTGATTACTGATCATTTGTGATTTTTAGTTTTCATCTTGTCATAATCTTGTGAACCAATTCTCGAGCCTCTTGACGTTTCCTGCGCTAGATGCATCATTATGCTGAATGATGACTGATTAACAGCTTTCCGGGCAGCATAGATCAAGAGACAAAAACAACAGACCAAATGCATTTTAGGATGAGACTCTTATTGATGATAGTGATTATCTGCTCTCTTTTGCAGGGGAAGAGCTGCAGGACAATAAGCTGATGAAAGTCTCGGTGTGCGGTGAAAAGTTTGACATGCCAAGCTGAGCAGCTCTGCTTGTTAATAACTGGGTCGTCCGCAGTTCATTCCCAGTCAGGGTCAATAGTTTCCGTTATACTAATGGTGCAGACCTGTGGGCATATGGACTGATCTGATGGCACTGGCGGCCCGCACGCAAAGTTTCCACACTGTAATGGTGGCGCCGTAATGAGTCACCCTGTAGACGGACAAGTGGAGCTAACTGAACTGAGGTGACACTCGTTAAGTCATCCAGCTACAATGAATCATCCATAAAACAAAGACTGAGGTCTTTGGTTGCCCTGTCAGAGCCATTGGCTCATGATTCCGGTCCACTAACATGGGTGCTGCTCCCTGTTACTCCAGCTTATCTCGAGACAGGGAATAACACCATGTGTAGTTGTGGGATGAGTGTGCCCCCTCGACCAAAAAGAAAGACATCAAAATAAAGCGGGACACTCACAGTCACACTTGGCTGAAGCCAGCATCCCTGGAACTGTCAGCAATGATTCACAAGCTGCCCAGTTGAGTCATATCAGCTGGCACTTTCTGTTCAAATGAGTCACGAGTTCTTCAGGGCTACGACTTTTATAAGTGGTGTCAACAGCTTTTTATGTGGTTCTTTACTTTTTTCCTCTTTATTACAGATTTTTGATGAAAAATACAGAGTTCTCATTCCAAATAGCTAATTTTATATAAACAATAAGTGTCTTAACCTGGGATCACATCAGCAGCATTTCCTGCAGTGTATTATAAGCCTGGCGGGCTCCAGGCTTTACTTGTACCTTACTGTATAAACAAAAAACAAGTATTGGATATTGTTTTGTTTTGTTTTTTTGTTTTTTTATACAACAGCAACAGAGATAGCAAAATATCTGCCTGGTAAAACAGCTGGAAGCAAAATGGCAACAAAGTAATAGAAACTCAGAATCAGAGTCTTTTTTTAATCACCAGAACAACAAACCACTTTTTGGCTACACAAATTTATTCAGCGAATAAAGTCACAGATAAAAGATCAAACTAATTCTGGACACTTTAATTAGGAAGAAACAACTGAAGAGCAAACTATATTTTTTTAAAGATTATTTCATTTGTGTTTTTTTATGTTTGTCTTTATTATTATAGTTAGTGTTTAGGTATTGTAATTAATGTGTTCCGATAACAAACACGTATTTTTACATTTTCTGTCAACTTTAAACATTTTAACTCAAAAACACTGTGGCCCTCTGGATGATTGCCCTAGTGCTCTTAGCACAGGGCTTAGCAAGTTTCCTGGGGAAAAACTTTCCATCTAAATCACAATCTTATACTGTGAGCTGGAAAATTTTGTATCATGTGAGATATTCAAATACACGTGCATCATTAAATCGACTGGTGTTGACAGGTAGCCACAGGACAAAGAAAAAGTGGACATTAGACACAAATCTACATTAAAACATAAGTGGTACAAGGAAGCCATTTTCTACAACTCATTGAGACATGTCTGCGGTTCCTTAAGGATGCATAACAGTAAGAGAAAGCAAGACTTCAATGTGATGACAGAAAAACTAAACAGAGCGGCCTTTAATTTCTAAAATACAGTAACATGTCTAATTTTTCCAGGAAATACACATAGCAACTGGTCTGCAAGAAATATTTTCCATAATGCCAAAGAAGCCAATTTGAAAGGTCAACACCTTTCAATATCATTTTGTACATTTTAAATTCAACCCCTCATGACACTCTGCTCTGTTACTAATAAAAACAAAATGGATGATTGCAACAATAGGGCTGGGAACGGTTTTTATGAATCTTGTTATTTCATCTTCTTATATTAGACTTTGTTCTTACAGGAATTTGGAGTTCAGAAATTGGCCCCAAAATTATGACTAAATACTTCCAACAATCAAGCTTTAAAAAATGTGGAAACATTTTACCCAATCATCAGTCATCTGACACTTGGTATTTACAGTACTAAATGCTTTCAGAGGCCAGCTGAGGTGCTAAAATTGTAATCTTACGACAGTGACCTTTAAGAAAACCAAGATTGATTAGCCTAGAAATTTTTGTGATGCTTGAATATGATTAAAAAAACAAACAAAAAAAGCAAACGAATTCTTTACAACGTGTTTGAAGTCTGAACCCGGACATGAAAGCTCAGAGATTATGCTGAATAGAAACCAGAGCAGCTCCAAACTGCTCTTTTGAAACTTCACCATTATGTCCGCTTTTCATTTAAACAGAAACAGTACTTTAAATGTTACACGAGGCTTCGCTGAGTCCATCCTGGGAAAACTCTCACTTTTTATCCTTGGAAATTCAGCTATTTTCCCCCCGTTGTGGTGCAGAGGAGTAAAACATCGAGTGCAGAAGAGGATAATAACATGACAGATGTGGACGAGAGACTAAGGCTGAGTGATGCTTTTTGCCCGACACATTAATCCCTCTCCGTCCATGTAAGTTTGTGTGTCTCACACACACTAATCTGACATAATAGCTCAATTGGAGCGGCAGACTTCTTAATGATCACTTAGAGCAAGCAGGCTTTGAAACGTACAAACACTGACCAGCGGTGTAGTACGGCCAGCCACTGGGGAAATAAACGGTCACACAGACACTCATGCGGATAAGATTATATTAATGCTGCAACATTTAGGAAAAGCAAGTGGACACAACAATTAGTGCATTCTGGTGTACTAAGATATTTGCAGTTCAAACCAGACTGAAACTGCTTTCAGGAACAGCTCGAATAAATAAACTCTAAAAAAAATTTTCCAAAGATACTTTTATATTTATAGAGCCACAAATGTATCAATTCACCCTCGACTACTAGGGTGGACGAAAACATTAAGAATCTTTGCCATTCAGAAATAAAACTTTTCTACTGGATGTCTAGATGAATGAATGGTGTTTGAAAAATGAGCCTGCAGATAAAGTAGTTGTGTAAATCTATTAAAAAAGCAAACAAGAAGAAAGGAACACAGTTTGGTGCTGACTCTGCATCCCAGAGGAACGCACAGCAAAGACTTTGTGATGTGGAATGTCTTCCTTCAGGTAGAGATGCTAAATTTATCAAAGTGCATGATAAAGATCATTATCACATCCAAGCATGAAAAGAAAGGCAGGCTGGGCTTTGAAGGTGAGATGAAAAAATGAAAAGCGGGCGACATTCTTCTATCATCTGCATGAGGAGGATTAAACTGTGACTCTATGTCATCGCTGGCACTAATCTGACTTCAAGAGTCCAAGGAGAGAAGTCTTTTGTTGCTTCCTCAGCTGTCAAAAGGTGAGCGAGGCCAGCTTTGCATCTGTACAAAGTTTGGAAGACAGACACAAAGATCTTCGCATACTCTGCATGAACAGAGAAATCTGTTCTTCTTCCCAGAGCTGCAAGAACAAAACAGCGCCATTATGTTCTTCACTGCAAAAATAGAAACTCTTACCAAGTATTTCTGGTGTAGTTTCTAGTTTCTTATTACACTTGAAATTAGACAAAAGTTAGAAGTAACCTTTCAGCAAGATATGAAAGTTTGTTTTAAGTTGAAAACTTCCTTAACATTGACTATAAGATGTTTCACTGGCAGATTATGTAATTTATAATAAAACATTATTGTAATTAATTGTCTCATTATGTTCTGAATTAATTTTTTAATTTATTACTGGCTTATTAATACATTTAGGTTTGTCATTTTATTAACTTTTCTTTTATCTTATTAATCGATGATGATGGTGATGGTGATGATGATGATGATGATGATGATGATGATGATGATGATGATGATGATGATGATGATGAAAGTGTGTCATAATTAAGAGTACTGAATACAGATGTACGCTGTACTTTTTGGATTTTTTTTACCTCCATTTTCTATCCCATATAGATTTTTCCTCCACAGATAAGCATTACATTGAGCAGCAAAGAACAGATCAAATCCAGTGAAAATATGTTGTGGTTTGTTGCTACAATCTGAAATAATATGGGAGAGTTAAGGGGATGGATTTTTGCGAGGCAATATGTAATTCAATAACTTCAAAAATAAGAAAGTTGATCATGAATGTGGCTAATGATGCCGCCCAATTATACATGTATGACTGTATGTGAGCATGCAGGAGCGAGTGGTCAGCAGGGAATACAGATCAAATGATGGGGGATGGTGCGGTGGATGAAGAGATAAGATAGCACACTCATAGTAATACTGCTTGGAGTTTGGGGTCAGCAGAAACGCTAAAGGATGATGAAGAATTGTTGGCCATCTATTGTACAATAACAGAATAGAGAATATCAGTGTTTCAGAAGATTAACATTTGCTCAGCTACCAGCAGCTCTAGTCAGGTCAGAAATTAAGTGACACTGGAGCGAAAAATAAGCAGTCATGGCACAGTTTTCTTCCTGTCAGCATATTTAACAGCCACAGTCTGTTGAGCATGTTTAGTCATTGGATAGCGTACTTTGGTGTAGTGCTGTACAACGAAAGGCTGAGAATACATTAGACAAAACAGTGACGCTATCCACTCTGCAATTCAAAAAGTAATAGAAATATACAGAAATTATTCATATATAATAAACAAAAACAGTGGTTTGTTATACTACACCAGTAATAATATTACAAATGGAAACAGATAAGGTGCACTGTAAAAAAAATATATGTGTGAAAAAAATAAATAAATAATAAAAGCAATTGTACAAACATTTCTGTCAATTCTGACATAGATTTTTACAATGATTCAAAAATTTGTCATGGTAGGTTTACTCACATTTTTGTTAGTCCAAACTGAAACTGTGAGTACATCTCCCGTTAAATTCGCAAATATTTCTGTCATTTAAAAAAAATATGACAGAAATATCCAGATTTTTTACAGTGCATCCCCTGGTACGTTTGCAAACATTTTCGTTACTTAAAAGCAACGCAAGTCTCCCAAACTCAGGCAATCTCAATTTACTATTACTATCGCAAAGGATCTTTAAGAGAAAAAGAAGTTTATTTTATTTTATGAGCCAAAAAGCTACGCCAATTCTTAAATCCAAACCATGTCCAGACAGCTGCTGTAATGTCATCCGTTCAACACACCAGCTTCCGCGCCTTCTTCCCAAGATGCGATGTGGGAAGTGAAAAGTAAGTAAAAAAACATCCTTTAAAAGTCTTCACAGAAAATTCCTTCACATTCTATGGAACATTCAACCAATTTTTTGACCTTGTGTAAAAACAGGATTAAAACATTAGAATGATACCTGTTAGTGACTAGGAAATGATGAGTACATGTTCAGTTGTAAAGAGGTCAAACACAGAAGGTTAAACAGTAAAAAAAAAAAAAAAAAAAAACATAAGAAATGGAATATGTTTCAATAATTAAATACATTTACATATTCACCTTTTGTTAATCTAACAGTTTGATCTAAAAATCAGGATTTTCCAACTACATAATTAAATCTACGTCAAGAGTTATTTGCCACTTTACCTGTCGTCAGTCAGGCACTCACAGGCTCACACACATCCCAGCCCAATGCTGACTGACAGTTCAGTCATTTATTCTCTGTGTGCATCACACATAATGTGCTGGAGCCTCCAACCTAGAGGGACAGAGACCTAGCACTGTTTGACCTGCCTGAGGGCAACAGAGGCTGCCTAGACCAGTTCACAATCTATCACAGAGACAAACAGGACAAATAGCTGTTCATACACACCTGGGGGCAATTCAGAGTGGCCAGTTAACCTAACTGGATATTTCTGAACAGTGGGGAGAAGCCAGAGTACCCAGAGAAAACCCACGCAAACATGGAGACATTGCGCCAACGCTACAACCTCCTTTATATATGAGTGTTAGCATATTGAGTGGGGCTGCGGCTAACGATTATTTTACTGTTTTTTTTGTTTTTTTTTTTGGAATCGAGTCATTTGAGTCAGTCAATGAATCATTAAAGCGCTAAATTAGATTGATTTGTTTCCTCTGCTTTAAAACTTCTTGGATCTCAATCCAATTATGCATGTGCTGCACAAACAAATCCATTCTGTGGAAGATCTGCCTTGAAACTTTTGTCAGCATATAAAGGATTTGTTACTGACAGGGTGCCAAAGCTCCACACGGGAGACTCGGAGGTTAAAAGAAAGTCCTCCGAGTCCAACATCTGACAGATCTTCTCTGGTTGCCTTTGTATTTAAAATCCAAACTCTAAGTTAAAGGTGAGATTTACTCTTCCAAGCAGCTCACTGATGATTCTCCTGTCTTTGAAGCATCACGTCAATTACAGTGTGAATGAAAACCTGCAACAGGAAAGAGTAAAAAAGTCCCATCCTCTTTCTGTTGGTGACTTAACTCCTCAAGGACACCAATTCAGAGGAGAATTGTTCTTTCCTTTGACAAACCATCCTCTGAATGCACCTTCCCACACGGACGCTGCTACCCACTCACAGAGAGGAAACGGACGTAGAGTGAAGGCCAGACTCTGCTATAACAGAGTGAAGCTAGACGGTAACAATTATCGGACATTTGCGTGACTTGTCACAGCGTAAAAGGCTTTCAGAAGCATCTCCACTGAAAACGTCAAATGTGTCAAAAGCTCCTCCTGACGACATCAGCATATAAAGGATTGAAATAATTTTCCAACGGTGTAAATAAAGCATAAACGCAAATATCAGCCTTTGGTTTAGTGTTAGTGGGTGAGAGGGAGAGACAGATGAATGCTTTACAAGCAAAGAGGTTCAGTAACGTCCTGATTTCACTTGCACATTTAAGGACAGATACAGGAATCCAACAGCAACACCTGGAGCAGCAGTGTGGTTGGATGCAGCACATTTCGACAGGTCTGAATGAGTGGGAGGTTGTTTTTTTTTTGTTGTTGTTGTTTTTTTAAGACAGAGGCAGAGACAAACAATGAGAAAAAGAGATGGAATTTGGCACATTCGGTCACAGAAGAGAGAAAGGGGGGCGTAAAAAAAAATTCCTCCCAAGCCACAATTAATCCAGACACAAAAGAAGGTAGATGTGCTGCAAACACGCAGCTCTTTGGCACGGGAATCAGCACAAACATTCTTTCCAAATGTAGGCCACTGGCACACAGTCGAAACAGAGAAACATTCACGCACAACACAGCACAACACATGTGAGATGCAAGGAAAGCTCAGCGCATTGGACATGAAGTGGAAAGCAATCCGTCTCTCACCTGACCAAGATGATGAAGATGATGAGCTCCACTCAATCAAACCTGGTTCTGAGAAAAGGAGTGAAATCAGCCGCTACGCACGCTGAGCCAGGGGTGAACGCGCACTCTCACACCAAATCTATTTTCACTGACATCTCTCTCTGCAATTTATGTCAGCCTTTATGCCCCTCTGAAATATGTTTGTATTAGAGATATAAAAAAAAAGCGACTGGAAAAACCTTGATTTATCAAGAGTGATGCAACCAAAACAAAAATTGACAGCAGGTGAAAGGTAGATAGGTCTGTTTAGTTGCTCAAAGCAATTGTTGCATCTGTAAATGTTCCAAGAAAGGCAGAAAGGTGAAAGCCAGATGGAGACATGTTTAGACTGAGACAGCTGGAATGAAAAAGCAAGTTTAGGTGATAACACAAGCTCACCTTTCATGTTTAGAACATTTATATTAGCCAAACATAAGTTTGGGTGATTGGATAAACTCATCGACCCTCAACGAAAGCCCTTCACCAGCTGTTTGGGTTTTTTTCTAGAGCGTTTTTTCTTTTATTTTTGGCCTATGAGGGACTCTCCTAATGACAGCAATAAATCCTCTTTATAGAACCTAAAAGACACAGCCAACGGAAAAATATATTAAGTTACAGAAGACGAGTTCCTAATGTGTGTTTATGGCTGGTGCGTCAATTTTCCTGTCAATCGATGGGAAACGTTTTTATCCATTTTCTTCATATTTTCTTGTATTTCTGCTTGTGAAAAGTTTTTTTGTAGCTTGTATCGTAATGAACCGGACGGCGAATGCGTGACGCTCATGCAGGTTTGTCATGTTCCAGTCCTTTGCTGGAACTGCACAAGCAGCAAACCACTGCGGTTACACCATTTACCTCTTTCATCCAATTCATAGCCAAATTAATCCCAAATAATTTTGTATTTTTCTGGCAACTACTTCCTCACTTTCTGCATTTTTTTTCTTCTAAGTTGGCAAATCAGTCTGTTTATGTTGACATTGTTCTGGCAGGCCTGTTGCAATAAGCAAAAAAAAAAATCTATTAATTGCAAAATAAATTGAAACAAGATCAGTAATATTGATTTGCACGATTCATCTTTTCCTTTTCTCTCTTTCTACCAAAAACCAGATGACAGTCTGATATATTGGTGTCAACTTACCATTTTTTGAAGGACAATTTTGTTTTCAGTCTAAATAATTCATTTTATTTGTTGTTTCTGTTGTGTTTTTTATTTTAGATATTTAAAACGACTTCCAGTTCTGGTGTAAAATGTCTGTTAGAATTTAAAGTGTATTTTAGAATATGTTCTTTGATTATTATGTCATTACCATTAGGTTTCTTAAAAACGGTCTCAAAACAATGTTACAGTTTATCGCAATAACTACAATTTATTGCTAATCATCATTTGTTGGACTGACAAAAATCTCCTGCAAAACTGTTGCTTATCGAACAACCTCAGTAACTATTAGGAACAAAGGTATTCACACCCCTTAAACTTTTCTGCTTCCTTTCCTTCTTTGCATTGCAGACTCAAATCTCAGCGACACTGACGCACTCCACACTTTTCAGATTTCCCTATTAAAATACGAACCATCCTTTTGATTCCACTTGATACTTCCTCGCAACTTTGTGCAGGTCAGCAATGTAAAATCTCCAGAAAATACATGAACATTTATAGGTTGTCAAGTAACCCAATGTGGAAAAAAAACGTAAAAGTGGAGTGAATACTTTTGCAAGGCACTATTCATTATAGCTAATAACTAGAAATAAATGGAGGGTAAATGATTTATTACTTGCCCTGAATTGCCCCAACTGCATGAGGAGACCATTTCTCACATTAACACGCACAATGTGCTAATCCTGGCTGTGACTGGATCACTTACGGCAGTTTTCTTCGTCGCTGTTGTCGGAGCAGTCGTCGTCGTCGTCGCACCTCCAGACGGTCGGTATACACCTTTTGTTGTTGCACTGAAATTGTCCATCCTCACACTCATCAGTGGCTGGACGCAGAAGAAGAAGAAGAAGAAGAAAAACGAGAGAGGATATCAGGGTACCTCATTGATATGCAGACTTCACTTGGGCCAACTGGAAGATGCGCTACAAGCGTCATTGTCTCCGTTTTCCACATTACCGCGCCACTTTCTCGGGATATTTATCACTTCTAAGGGGGGGTGGGAGGAAGCAGAGAAGGCCCTCTGCTCCACACAGTTCTAAATGAGCAGGTTCGTTCAGTCTGGACTACAACAGAGGCTGATACTGCCTCTAATGCGGCGGGGTCATTGGAAGATGCTCACAGCCGGGAAACACATGACCGGGACGCAGCTTTTCGCGTCCTGGACACACAAAAGCAGTGAAACAAGCCAACCCAGTCATAAAAGAGCCAACCCGAATCAAACGCTTATTAATAATCGCCATATTTTTTTTCTTTCTGTTTTCCCCTCGAGCTACGACAGGCACGCGCGCACTGAGTACCACGGACGCCCCCAATTAAGCTCCACACGTTCACACGGAACATCACTAACATCACGCGCACGAGGAGGGGAGAAAACTACAACTGTGTTGAAATGCAACGCGTCTGACTTACCTTTTAGGTAAGGCAGCCTGAGAATGAACAAATGGAAAAGAAACAATATCCGTATGTCCGACCACATATCTGGAGGAGGTGACCGCGCTCATTCACATCCGCGAAACAAAGCCTGAAGAGCCGCTCTTGTTGTGCCGCTGCCGCCGCCAGACCCTCAGTCCGTCCGCTGCGTCACACCCACTCACTCCTGCCTCCACCCCATTGGCTGGTCCGGCGGAGACGAAAGCGCGTGGGGCGGGGCGCCGGGTGATTTTCCTCAAGATTTTATAATTGCAGTATTTAAAAATAATAATAATAATGACGTTTAACTTATACACCGAGAAGGCAACAGCTTTGCGATTCTTGACAGGTGGAGTGAATAACATTGATTATCTTCATTGCGGTTCTTCAATCGACAGCCTGCAGGAAAATAAGCAGGTGTAAGAATGTCAGTGTGACGGATGTGTTTAGTTGAATTCATAAACCGACTCAGTAAATGTTGAGATTAATGACTAAAAGAAGTTTCTGTGTCAGAGAAGAAGTTTATGTGGCATCCAGCTAACTTTACTTCCTTATCCAAGGAAGGAAGTTCTTGTGTTGTCAAGAAATAGTTTACCTGGCTCGTTGTTGGAACACGTCTTAAAAATTATACTTTTGTTTTTTAATACATGTGGTTTCAGCCTCATGCTTACTGAGAATAGTATTTTTGACATAAATCTCGTTTGTTGCTCAAACAGTAATAATTGGTGAAGGGGAGGATCATCTTCCTGCTCATGAGACAAAATTCAACCGTGATGATCATCGCTGTTAGTTGTGATTGTGTTTGAACATATAAATTGTATTTGGTCGCTTAAACCAAACTAGTTCTGACCTCTGCTCAGTTTCCCTCCATTTCTCTATTTTCATAGTCATTTCTCTTTGTCTGAAGTAGGACTGTACAGCATTCTGACTGCAATTGGTCAGTTTCTTGGATTCCCCAACGTTGCAGTTCAATTGTTCTGTCACTCTGATTCATATCGTTTCTTCTCAGCCTGCATTTTGTAATACTTTAAGCCCTGTCTCCAACACCGCAGGACTGGAAATCTTTGGTCCCCCGGGTGTGAAATTCTTGTTACTGACAAGTCGGATCATTTTCACATCTGAGAGAGTTCATGAGTAATTGAGTCACAAAAAGCACCAATAGATTCATATATTTATAGAATATAAGTTAAGATTGATGCTTTGGATGCCGTTCATACATCCGTCCCAGGAGAGAAGTCCAGTATCTGAATTTGGGATTTCTATTATTTTTAAAAGGGCAGTCTTATGTGTTTTCAAGGCATTTAGTAAATAGTATTGAATGTTACCTTCAGTTGTTGTGCAAATTGCTATATATGCCAAATATGACTAAAAAGAAAATGCATTTCCTGGTTTAACACTTTGAAATCGAACCTCTGTCTCTTTAAAAGCTCATGGTCTTTATGAAACTGCCTTCAGAAAGTCATCACAACATGGCTCCTCTATTAACCGTTTAATAACGTTTTTACCAGTGTTGCACTGAGAAGTAGCTCCTATAATGAGCTCAGCAGAAACACAGTTCCACCAGGTGTTTGCTAATTGCTGCTGGCTAGTCTGAAGGAGCTGAGTGGGGGTCTGGTCGGGGTGGGAAGCTGGAAACTCGGAAGCTTGAAAACTGCAGCCAGGAAGACAAGCTCCGTCCTTCAGGACGGAGCTGGGTCCTCTCAGGTGTTTTGCATGGCTGAATGGTTACCATGGGACATTGAAGGATTTCTCAAACATGCATGAAAGAATCAAGGCGACACACCAGCTGTGTTTTGGATGAGGGAATAACATTATAACATGATGTAAAGCTCAAAAAAGTAAATTTTACTTAACATTGCCTCTCTAGGACACATTAATCAAAATTACAATATATAAAAGTTGAAATGTTTCATCCTTTGTAATTAATCTGTAAAATATGAGTTTTCCTTTCTGAAAACTTTTACATTTTTTGAGGGTTTTATAAGTATGCAGGTAAATCTCTTAGGTGTACCTGCATACTTGTGGTGCAAGCTGAAATTCAAGTGCCTTTGGGAACCTCAAAGTTTACTTAGTGCACTATTTTTGTTCAATTTAGCTTTTTCCAGGTTTCAAAAATAGCAATAATAACTTTATATAACTTAATCTTCCACACTGACGAAAGGCCAAGCCCGATAAAACTATATGTGACTAGATGCTTTTCTTTCCTAAGTGATCTGTTTGTGGCTGACTTGTATTCGGAAGACAAATAAGGGGAGTAAAAACATAAAGTTTTCCAGTTTGTTTCACAGATTGCTGAGTAAAATAAATCCAAACTGGTTCACAATCTCTCACCGTTGACATGAGACCCAACAAACACACCACATTGTCATCGAATATCATTTTCTTGAACTAAACAAAACTTCTCCGCAGTCGTTCGCAGATCTGAAGAGGTCAGCTTTGTCATTTATTTCACATCACAAACGAGAGAATTAGCAGCTATATCTTGCACCCACAGAGTGAGTGTAAGCATATTTAGAGCATGACAGGCTGGTATTGGAGGTACAGCAGAGACACCCTTTAAGGACTCATTTCTAAACCCAACCAGCGGCTCACTCTGCCGTCTCTCTCTGGAAACTCTTCTACCCAATTATCAGCACTCTGCCCAAAGGAATACTGTGATATCGCTCATCTACATGCAAATTATGCAAAAGTTAAGGTGCACTGTTAGCTTTAGGGGTTCTCAGCGAGAGCTGCTCCAGAGAAAAAGACCCCATGTATC
Source organism: Poeciliopsis prolifica (assembly GCF_027474105.1). Classification (NCBI taxonomy): domain Eukaryota; kingdom Metazoa; phylum Chordata; class Actinopteri; order Cyprinodontiformes; family Poeciliidae; genus Poeciliopsis; species Poeciliopsis prolifica. Next base: position 3,331,044 of record NW_026562383.1, read on the forward strand.
TCTTTTATTAACTAAACAACAGATAAACTCTCTTCCTAAACCAACAGAGATGACAGAAGTTCACTTCCAGAGCTGCTTCTTTTTTCTTTTTTTTTTTTTAAATCAGTCTACATCCATCGCTGACAGACAATGTAATCAAATCAAATCGTTCATAAGCTGGAGGATAACTTAATCCAACCTACTGTCTGTGTGGTAAATACACCAGGAGATGCTTCAGGTGTGTGTCCAATCAGCGTTGCACCGATCGTGAAAAGAAAGATTTACTCAACCTGTCCCTGAAGTCTGTCTAACTTACTTAAGTCACCGCTTTGCACCACTGCTTGGCAGAGATATTCTCACTTAAATCATGTTAAAGTGATGTGCTGATGGATCTTTGGCTGTTCATATTAGGACAGTCGCTAAAAACATAAATACCATTTTTGATCAAACACCTAAATGAGGAAAACTGCGTCAGCCTGTTTTTGCCTCTGGTTTTGTCTTGTGTAATACTGATTTACATAAGCACAATATTGTCTTGTTTTATACAAGACAATATTATTGTGTTTTTTATTTACACAATAAAAACACAGGTGTTTTATTGTGTAAAACTTGCACAATAAAAACGTGCAGGTTTTACATTTGCTAAAATATAACATTTTTGTCTTCATTAGCTTGCAAACCATGTTTTTAATTAAACTTTTCACAAATATTCACATCTTACAGAAGAAAGTATATCCATCCTATCTTTTTATGCAAATATTTTATATTTTGGGTTTATTTTAAATCAAAATAATATAAATATCAGGTTTTTTCTAAAAGAAAAAAAAGAAATATTCCACAAAAATGAGAAATTGTCCTAAAAAAAACTCAGGTAACATTTGTGTCTGAACAATTTGTTGCTTGCTGTCTTGTCAGTAGCTTAAACTGTTTACAATGTGTTTGTTTTACCGCCCGAAAACATAAAAAGACACAAACAGATTTTCTTCTTACGGTGTAAAGTTAAATCAGACCAAACTTTTCTTGTTTTAGCTTAGTTAGAATTATCTAAATTATTTCTATTTGCTAAATTCCAGAAAATGTGCCAAGAACATTATTTTTTTATTTTATTTTTTTATTTTTCTTGCAACTTTCCTCGAATTCAAAAGTATCATATCACGATTTTGTGACAGGCAACACAAAGTTGCAAATAACTGAAGAGAAAGAAAGAGATATAATTTTTTATGCACAGAATTATGAAAACTGGTGTGTGTGCACATGTGTGCGTGTGTATGTGTGAGTTCGCATTCAGCTTCCATCAGTCAGTACTTCAGTAGAACCACTTTGTGCTAAAATTGATGCCAGAGGGGAATTCATTATTCAAAGCAGTTTAGAGTTTTCCATCTAACAAAACCCAGCAGATTGCATCAAGTCATTGATTTGCAACATTCACACCTCATATCCTCCCATACCAATTACATTGTCCTAAAAATAGAACATGGTCTGATAGTTTTTACTTCTTGAGTGAAGTGAACCAATAAGTTCTAGCTTTGACTGTGATTCAATAATTTATGAAACGAAATAAGGCACACAGACATCAAACACACCCCCAGCAATCAGTTGATAGAAATGATTGCAAGAAACAATCTAGACTGGATCAAGAAAAGTGTTTGATGAGGATATAACTATGCAAAACTGAATTAATTGCCACGCAGCCTCAACATGCAGTGCCTGGTGTTTTCACAGCTCTTTCCGTTCTGGAGGATATTTCTCCTTTCTATCTGTGTCTTCACCATCTTCCCCGATGAAGACGCTCTTGATCTCAGTTAAAGTCCTCTCTTGACTCTTGACTCTACAAATCTGTTTGATTTTATGTTGAGAATTTATCCAGGTTCCATGTATTTACCGTATTTAATGCCAAAACTATAAGCAACAAACAGCGCTGCATCAGAGGGAGCGCCGAAATGATGGCAGAAAAATCATTCCTACCTTTTTTCTTTTTTTCTTTTTTTATAATGTTTTCGTCAACAGGGAGCTCGCGATGGAAAGCTCTCAGAGTAGAAAGCAAAAAGAAATGGAAGACAGCAGATTGACAGACAAATGGATTGACAGACAGGAGGGAAGTTATTTCAGTCTGGGAGGCTTGTAAATAGTCAGGTTAGCAACCAGGTAAGCTAACTAGCTTAGCTTAACTTTTTAAAACTGTTAGCTTAACTTTTTAAAACTGTTTTCTCTTTACAAACAGATTCTCAAAGTGTCTTTGAAACAAAATTAAAAAAGGGAAACCCTTTGCCAATCTTACATTCAAAACAAATTTAAAATTTAACGTGGTATTTTTGATAACAATAGAAACTTTTGTAAAAGACAGAACCTCTACAGGTTGTTATGAATCATGACTAAAGGTCAAATGCAAAGAAAGGGCTCTTTTTAACAATCGCTGTTCTTAGTGGTGAAATGTTGAGCAAAAATTTGATACCTGTAATTATTTTTAATCTGTTCTATGGTGAGAGCCGACCCTGAAGCTATCGTATCCCCCAGAACCCATCATGCACCAGGGAAACGAGGCGCTCGGAAACATCACCTGGGAAGCTCCGATGATTTTCCTTCAGCTATTTCTAGCTGTAATGAAGCAGATTCATCTTCATTTAACTGAACATTTCAGCCAGCTGGGATCACAATATATATATTTAAAAATAAAAAGGTCAGGGAAGTCCATTGGCTTCTGTACAAGTTTCAGCACACAACAAAATCCTTCATCTTTCCTAATTTGCATCTGAGCTGTTGTGGTGTGAATCTTCTCAATGCCACAGAGTGGGAGGAGAGGGGGAGGCAGAAAATAAATCTCTTTTTTCCCCCTGGTTCCCAGTAATGTTATCTAGCTTCAAAAGCGTGTTGCTGGAGAGACACCATTTTTCTCAATCTGAGCATGTTGAAATGCACAGAAGCCCAGCTTGTTTCTGACGTTAACAGCCTGTGGGAAATGTCTGACCGGGTCCACCTTTGGTCTTTGAAGGAAATGTGCTGAGCTAGCACAAAGGTCTAGTGGGGTTTTTTTTTCTTCTTCTTCTTCTTTGCAACATTCAATCAGCTGCCAGCGCAGGTCCTGACAGGTATCGTGCCTGAATTACAGAGGGACTCGAAGCACTAACATAATTAGATTTAAAGACCATTGAGACTGTTGTTGCTGAGAAATACGAGATCTACATATTTACATTTATTTCTGCCTTTATTAAAACCATAATGTTGAATTTAGCTGGCTTTAATGTCCAGTATATTCTTGCTGGTTTATGTCCTTAACAGATTTGAATAATAAAAAGCTTAAAAAAAGGCCAGACCACCCAACACACACAGCCACCATTTTATTTGTCTCGTTAGGGGGCAGGGGGAGTGAAGCAACATGGAGGACCGTTCCAGTTGATTTTTCAGGTATAGAAGATATTGATCAACCACAAGGAATCTGGGAGAGTCCCTTTGTCTAACCCCAACATGGTTTGCCTTATTTTATAGCCACTTGCCATTAAAATTCTTGAATTGCTCTCATGTTTTGTGAATATGAAGCCGAATTTTGATAAAAACTCATATCTCTGCCTGCCACATTGATTTCTGAAAAGTTTTTATCCATAGGAACTTTGCATAAATATGCCAGAGTTGTTTTAAATATGTCAAACCCACAGGGGGCAGTGTAGCACCAAGCTAAAAGCCTCTCAGCCAATGAGCTTGCTTAAAAACAACCACCACTTCCTGTTAGGAATTGAATTGAGCTAGTGGGTTCATTTTGTGTAGACGGATGTAAAATCTTGAGCTACTTGTATATAAAGTTAATAAAACGCAAGATGATGTCGACTGGGAATCGTGTCAAAGCATGCATATGGATATAATGCCCCATTATTTGTCCGTTGATTGTATTTATGTATTCATGCATATGTGAACATGCAGTTTTCTCAAACAAATGGTTTATTTTGGTAAATAATTGTTTTGAGCAGGACTAAACCATTTTTGTGTGGATGAAAGGTCAAAATGCTTAAAATTGTATTTGTTTTTTCAGATTTCCGGCTATGTACCGACTAGACCGAGACTGACTTCACCTGTTTCAGACTCCAGAGTAGTTAGCATTAAATTTGGTGCCATGAATCCCACCAAAACAAGGAGGTTGACATCACAGGTCAGGGGTCAATTCCTAATCAAGTACTGAGTTCAAGTATCTTGGTGTCTTGTTCTGTAATGATGGTTGGATGGAACAACAGAAAAACAGACATACAGACACAGAGGTGACATGCTTATGTAAATTCAGTTTATTGGTGCAGCACATTTCAACATTATGAAAACACAAAAAGTCCTTTTCAGGCGTTCACACAAACACGAGTGAAGTTGACCGTGGCTGAAAACTCAAATGTTTTGACATTTTGCTCCGCAGCAGTAAAGCAGTGTGTGTGTGTGTGTGTGTGTGTGTGTGTGTGTGTGTGTGTGTGCGTGTGTGTGTGTGTTACAAACTTCCCTCATGATGTTAATCCAGCAAACAGTCTTGCTTATAGAACCCATTAAAGTCTTGTGATGGTTTTGACTGTGACACTGTCAGCATTTTGGGTTTAAAACGTACTTTTTGGGGCTGATTCTGGTAAATTTCTACAAAAAAAAGGCTCCCTTGTTCCTGTAGCCTGAAGATCTCAATTTATGAAGGTCTTCGAGCAACTATTGTTGATTTACCTCAGAAAGTAAGTGAGAATTTTGGATCCTACAGCAGCTCGTCATCCTGAGGATGGATTTAAACACCTTAACTCTCAACAAAACACGAGCAAGAAACGTTGCATTTTTCTGAAATACGCCAACCTATGGAGGAGTTTAAATGTTCAATGGCATTCACTTTTTAGAGCGACTTACTGGAGTAAAATAACATTTAGATAATATTGTAATTTATTAGAACGTACCTTTGTTGCCTGTGGTGAAAATTCAGGCACCAGCTTCAGAGACTCCTTTAGTGATGAAGAACCCTGACCCTCTTAATAACTTTTCTGCTACAACGTGGAAGATTTGATCACCAAATGAATGTTGTTTACCCATTCATACTTAAAATGATTATTATTTGTATTTTTATTAGCTTCAAAACTGTCTGTTTTTTCAGATTGTGCCTTTATGTGGATTCTGCAGTAGTTTAAAGCCAGAAACCTCCTTTCACAGGAGAAAATCAGTGTAGCTGTTTAAACTTAGCTTTTGCTGCCCCCTGTTGGTTGCTCACTGTCCACAAAAATCTGAAACCTTTAACAAGTGCTGAATGTTTTGTTTTTTGTGTTTTTTTTCGCAGCTCTCGCTGGACAAGCAAAGTTATCAAGTTGTCTAACAAGAAGTCCTTCTGAACCTCATACTGTCTCATTCTGTCTGTGTAAAGTAGAAAGATGTGCATTTCATTCTTTCATGTGTTTTTCTGTTGCAGTGTCAATTTGTTGCCAAAGTGGGAAGAAAAAAAATCTATGAGAAGAATGCCTTGTTTTTCTACTTGATTGTTGTGAAAATTTGCCCATGGCATTTGTTTTTCTTCTTTCAATCAGAGGATTCGTATAAAAAACAAACATGAAACAATAAGACGGAGCAAGAAGAAAGCAGGTCTCTGCCAGAAGCAAACTGCAGGTTTCATTTTTCAGCACTTCTTCAAGAGGAATGACTGATTCGAGTTTAAAACTGCATTATTTATTTGTCCATTAGTTATGGCTGGGTTTTCGGTGAACCACAATAATGGAAGACAGATCTTTTTTTTTTTTTACTTGTAACTCTTTTATTGCAGTAAATCAAATAAACAATTTGAACTGCTAGCTAGCTGACTGAAAGCCCAGGTTTTTTTTCTTTCTTATAAGACAGATAAATTAAATTTTCTATAGAAAGCAGAAAGGTGCTTCCTGCGCCATAAACAAAGTAACTAGTAAATATACTTAGTCAGTTACATTTATTACATTTACCTGTAAAATATATCCTTTGAGAGAGTAGCTTGACTGAGCTGTACTTTTTATTTTTACTTGACTAATGTCATTATATAGTAGTGCTACTCTTACTTCAGTTTAATTTTTGGGTACCTCTTTATTTCTATCCGTATTTAAGCTTTGTTCTCATCTAAGTCTGTGGAATAAAAGTAAAACAAACAGTGCAGAATATTCATCAAATTATTTCATTTGACTAAATCCTACTGGCGCAGAGTTTCGCATCGCAAAGCAGATACAACTGGCACCATCTGTGACTCCAGCTCAGTGTGTGAATGACGCCATGCTTAGGATCACAGACACACTATTATCACTTCACACTGACATCACTCGGTTCTCCGGCGCGCTGCCCCGGGACCCCCCAGTGACCTCCACACGCCACCCACCGCCTGTGCAGTCATTGTGTTCGCTTTTCTGCGTTGAAGCAAAATGGGACAATGTCACCAATCTCTGTGTCCAAACGTGATCCAACAAGGCTGCTGTGACCTGTCTTTTTCCCACTGAACCGGACGGGATGGAAGTTGCTGCGTGATGATAAGAGAGGGCCGGGTGAGGGTCCGCCTGGCACTGGGGTGGAGAATGTAGAGAGGACGCAGAGCGTCGATCGGTGACAACGGTACGGTCAGAAAACTCAAGAGGACGGCCACGTAAGGGGAATTACGTAAATTCTCTACCTCCAGACACATTCAGTCTCTGGCTCTTCAGCTTGGATCAGGATTCTTTCACACTCAACATCTGGCTTTATGTTTTCAACCCGCTGCTGCAGATGAGAAGGCTTCTGGACCACCGCACAGACTCCTTTTAGGAAAAGCTGTTTTTCACTTTAAATGAGCATCATCCTACATAAGGAATAAGCCAAACCCTGGCAACTGGGGAACAAACTATTGTTTGACCAAAGATGAAGAGGGACGGATGACACATGATTGTCAAAAAACTGTGAGTGAGTTGATTTGAAGCAACAGTTATGGTTTAAAATCAACTTTTTTGAGCTTTACATCATGTTATAATGTCATTCCCTCATCGGAGACACACCTGGAGTGTTGCTTTGATTCTTCCACGCATGTTTGCAAAATCTTTTAATCTCCCACAGCAACCATTCAGCTGTGCAAAACTGTTGGTGGGACCTAAGGCCACCTTCAAGGACGACGCTCCTCTTGGACGTACAGCTTCCACTCAGCTCCTTCAGACTAGCCAGCAGCAATTAGCCAACACCTGATGGAACTGCACATGCACTGAGCTCACTGTATGAGCGACTCCTCAGTAAAACAAATGCTATTAAAGTTGTGATGACGTCCTGAAGGTGGAGATTCAGAACGTGAAGTAGTTTCTTAAAGAAATAGAGGCCCAATTTGAAGATGTTAGGTTAAAATCTAATTTCTTTTAAGTCTTATTTGATTTATGTAGCATTTTTATTGAATGTCACTTGATTGTGATATGAGAACAATATAACTGGAAAATACATCATACTACCCCTTTCTTTTTAAACTATTTTCATGAATATGGATCTCTGTCTGGTTAAAGTGTTGCATTCTGAGCATTAATACGGCATCAGTCGCGGCCTGCCATGCCTGAGATGCAGACCCTTTACTACAGCATGCGTCGGCCTCCAAGCCTCTACCTGGACCCCTTGGTCGCGCAGAGGCACATCCTGGAGGAAGAAGTGCAGTTCTGGTGGTTCCGAGACCCCAGGCGGTCCTTGTTTTGCTACTGTGCCTCAGTGGCGCTCATACTGGGACTGGGCCTTGGCGGAGTGGGGCTTCTTTCCACCACTAACAGCCTCTCTGTGGAGTGGCGTCTCGGAGTGGGAACCACGCTCTGCCTCCTGGCCCTCGCCGTTCTCCTCAAGCAGCTGCTGAGCTCCGCCATCCAGGACATGAACTGCGTTCACAGTCGCCGTCAGATCGAGCGGCTGCGGAGCGGAGGGCGGGCTGATCCGGCGCTGATTCTGGCCGTGGGGCTGGCGGTGACGCTTTGCGGGACGGTCCTGCTCTGCGTGGCCGCGGTGGGCGGCCGGAGCCACGACAGGTGGGAAATGTTGGTGTCTGGGGCGGTGCTTGTGGCGGCCGGCGCCGGCATGGGCCTGGCCGTCGTGGGCTACAGTGTGACGGTGCGTCTCAAGAGGAGGAGGGAGCAGAGGATGAGGAGGCTGAGGGTCAGCAGGGCGAGGAGGCTGGGCGGTCAAGGGGTCTGAATGTTCAACGTTTCGCCTCGACAGGCAAGTCAAGCCAGGAGAGACGTGTCTCCCAGCAGGACGAGTCTGATCTGAACCGGCCAAAGGTGCAAAAAATAACACAAAAAACCCTGACCAGAACACAAGGACAAAACACTGAACTGAAATCTGATAAAGGTTCAGTAGCTGCGTTTCCATCAGCCATAAAGTAAAAGCAAATCGAGATCACAAAAACAGGTTTGCTTAATGGAAACACGGCAATATAGAAATAGATGTATTTTGAAAAGCTTTTATCGCATCATGCGAGTCACATGATTAACAGCCAGATGTCTCTACTGATGGAAACGACAAAGAATACGACAGGAAGTGATGGGTGGATGATGTTTTTTTGTTTTTCTTTTTTTCTGGCTCCACCAGAGCTCTCACAGAGATTACATGGTGCATAAAAGGTCATGTGTAGTTCTGTCATGTTTAATCCGTAGCCTTTTCTGTAAAATGTAAGACTTCCCAATTTTTCCCAAAACGAGCCACTCCCAAGAAGAAGGGGCTGATCGCTCCAATGCCAACATCTCCTCTCATTGCTGATTGATGATTAGCATTGGCACCTGTGTGTTTACAACCGTGATTTTTAATCACTTGTCCAGGAACCAGGTTATGTCACGCGTAATTTTAATTTTGTTGTTTATTCAACGGAAACACTGTAGTTCTGAAATTGTTTCCCCCTCAACATCAGCAGAATATAGACAAAGATTTGCCCACATTTATCATAAAAATGCAGCTGCTGAGAGACTTTGTGCAGAATGGAGAGATACCAATAAATCAATAAAAACAAATCCATCTCTCTTTTTGGCTTCTTGATTCCCAGTTGTTGCGAAAGTGGGTATTTGAGAGAAATGGTTCTTCATCCAGTCAATAGTGACCTGATGTTGGTCAGATTTCATCTAGGATCATATACATTTGACCTCTAAAGGTAAAACACACGCAGCAGATTCAACACAGTGATTATATAATAACCAAGTAAGGAAAACTTTGTGTGAAGGTACACAGTAAGGAGGAATATTGCAGTACTCCCTGTTTTATTCTAACCGCAGTTTTTAAAACTGAGGTCATAAAGAAATCTTTATGATTGTGCAATATAAAAGGCAGTGATATATTTGACCTATTGGGGTTAAGAGGACAATTTCCACACAGTTTGAAGGGAGTTTATCTCTGCCAAGTGAAAGATTATTCAGAAATTGAAAGCATTTAGGACATTTGCCAATGAGGGAGTGGACCAAATCTGAAACTTAATGGACCTCAGTTCATATGTTAAATGTGAAAATAATTAAGAGGAAAATGCAAAAAAAAAAAAAAGTGTCAAAAAGGTCAGGGAAAAAAACAAACCCTCTTCATTCCAGCCGCTAAATGATACAGTAGAGCTTTGATTCTCTGGTTTTAATCACAACACAATAACAGTTCAGGATTCACTTTATGTTTTTGTACATTTGAGTTTAGATCCAAATAAGTAGGACAAGAACAGATTATTTTTCACAATGTCCCAATATCTGAAACCCAGAGACGTACTTTCTTCTTAAACATTAAAATGTTTTAAAGTGTTTGTGCTGAATATAATGGAGATTTTTTTGTGTGTGATCTTCAAGGTCTACATAAAACAGAACATATAATGTGAATAAAATAATTTTAACTGAAACATTTTCAAAAACTGCAATCGGAGGTCAGAGTGCGTGCAGGAACAACTGCGAGCTCATCGACTTTATTACTGGACCTTCAGGTAAACATGCCAGTCGTTTGTCATAAAAAAACAAAACTGCCCTTCCCAGTGCGGTGAAGTGTTTGAGACTGGTTTTCTGCAGTGTGCTGTAACGTCACTGAATTGTTTTAAAGCAGCAGTAAAAATATGTTTTTCACATATTTGTTCAAACCGTCACCATGCACTGACCGTGTGTGACGAGCCAAATAATTTCTCGAAAGATCAAATTCCTTCACCTTCTCTGTGCGCTATTGCAGAAATAATCCGCTTCAGGTACAAAATAGGAATTGAAAATCAGAGGAGGGTCTTGGTGATATCAATCAATCCTGTGTATGTGCTGCTAACTGTGCCAATGGCAGAGAGACAACTTAGCATTCCAGTACATCTTTTTATCTGCTTTCATCAGTGGCCATGCTAAATAGCCTTAGCATTCATGAAAGGCTTTGGTGATGGCAAGCACGTACACAAGCATGACTGACAGCGGAAAGACCCTCTTCCTGGCTACTACAAGTAAACATTTTGGTGTTGTTTGAATGTGTCGATCAACTCGATCAGCTTTTTCAACCCTCCAGCGGTTTTAAGAGACGATGTCATTTGGACCCCACCAGCTTTATACTCTGCGCGATCCAGGAGGTTTTCACTGACCCTGCATGCGCTTCTATAAGGTTGCTTTTGTGTGTGTGGTTTTGGGACCTGACGGTCTCACAGGATAACCTTCCCACTTCCCCTCTGTCCAACTTTGACATCTGCCGCGCTTATCCTGAGCTCTGCGCTAAGACCACGGGAGGGTTAAATAATTGAATAACTGTTTGTTTTGTGATGGATGCATCTGTGATTTTCATTTGATAATTTTTCCAAAAAAAATTTTAAATGATACAGACTACTTTTGGTCTGGGAAATAAAGACTTCTCTGATTGCTTGTATGTCTGAGTGGTGTATTTCTGGAGTTAGCACTGGGAGAAGGCAGAGGAATTTGATCATCTTCAGATTATCTGTTTCATACTAAACTGTACTACTAAATTAAAAAAAAATAATAATAATTCTTAGAAAAGTTACATACAGCAGCTTTTATGAGGTGCTTGTTTCAGACTGGGTAAGGTCAAGGACCAAATGAGAATCTCATGGGCTGCAAACAATCATAAAATGGGCAGAAACACAAATATGAAAAAATTCTTTGCAATGGCTCCTAAGAAAATATTAATCAGAGTTATGAAGCAGTAGTTTTTCTACAATTCTGTCTATAATCACCCAATGCTGAAGATCAGATCATCATCAGCATTGTCTTCCAACTCCTCCATTTTGTCCTCCCTGCGTTCTCTCTCCACCCTGTCCTTCTCACTAGTCGGGATGTAGTTGTCCTCGATGAAGCCGTCGTCGTCCTCCTCCACTCCCCTCCCAGTGCCTCCCATCACTCCCATTTGGCCTGACACGTTTGGGTACGAGGTGTCCTCCTGGCCGTACTGGCTGACCCCGTCGGTCTCTTGGAGCAGGGAGTGCCTGTAGCTGGCCAGAAAGCGGTGGAAGAGCTGAAACTTCACCGCCAGCACGACAAAGAGCGAGAGTGAGATGACGGTACCAAGTCCCGCTGCCAGATAGGACCACCGTATGGATGTGTGGCTCCGGTTTGTGGCCACTGTGGAACAACAAGAATACTGAACTTCAAAACTGATATTTAAACTGTTACCATCCGTCCTCAAAAGCAGATTGTTCATTAACAGGAGGACATTGAGTGGTTTGTTACGCACTTGTGACATTGGAGCTAGCGGATGTTTCCTCGTCTGTTTCCACCAGAAGATGCCTCTGGGAACCTCTGAGGTTCTGGTCATCAGGAATAGTTGCAGAACGAGCGTTTGAGAAGAAAACCACACAGAGAAGCATCCATGCAAAGACGCGGCTGCTCCACAGAGCCATTTTGATGTCCTGCCAAACCTAAAGGAAACATAGCAATAAGATATTATTAAAGGCAGATCCTGCTGGAATTGGATTTAATTTTATTTCATAAACACTAATCATGGTCACACAACAAAGTATTTTATTATAATTAGTGTAAAACTATTTTTTGGTGATTGATTGGTCCAGTCGTATAGAAAAACGAGGGATATGACCGATATTGATACCTGATATTTGTCTTTTTTGGATATATCGAATATTGACACCTATTTGACACCTAGAAAGAAACAACCACACCACTGACTTCACCTCTTCAGTTAAACTACCCATAATCCTTGGCTGCATCACCGTCTCATGTCCACCCAAATGCCACGTGACCAACCTCATCCACTCCCACTCCAGACACAAACAGCAGCAGTATGGAAACAAACATCAGTTGTTCGTATCAGTCTATTTTCATTTACCAACACCAACACGTTAAAAAAAAGACATTAACTACTGGAAGTCTCAGTTTCCAAAGCTTTGTATTTATTACAATTACTTAATTTTTTCAAAAATTGGAAATATGTGCTTGCTCTGCATGAATCTATTATTTTCTAATGATCACCATATTTTGTTCAGGTTTCGTTCTATGGCTTACAATACCAGAATTTTATTCTTTTTTATTGTTATTTTACAGTTACTCATAACGTAAGTGGCTTTATTATACTTGTGTATTTTTTTGGCTACATTCCACTTCTACTTAACATACTGAAGTAAAGCTGCTCACACACTTGAGTGTAATTTTTGGCAACTTTACCCCCTTCAGTGTGAAGTTTAACCAATCAGTCTGGAGAATAAATACAATTTGACACCTTGACTTACCTGATCAACAATTCAAAGTTGAAGGAAATGTTAACTAACCGCATTTCTAGCTTCTACACACATTTTGCTCCCTCTCAAAGTCACATGATGTTTCCTTGAAGCTGCCTGACTGTTCTTCAGAAATTTCCATGCTTATCATCCTTAACTTCTCTCTTGTTGCATGTACAGCAGAAATTATAACAATGAGAAAGTAGCTCAAAAACTGAAATAAAAAATCTTACCTGTACAGACGATGTTTCAGAAAGAAGCAAATGCCGCTTTATGTTTCAGTCTTCCTTCCTCTTCCTCACTTTTTTTTTTCTTCTCGAAATAATAAAGTCAGTTGCTGGGCAAAGGTTGCAGAGCAAACCATAATGCCACCCATCTTAAGGCAGACGTTAATCAGTAACTTCATTGCAGTTCTTCCATCTTACAGCTCACTTTGACAGGCTGCGGGTCAAACCAACTGTAATGTTCTCGGTCGGGATGTGAGGGAAATGAGGTCGAAGAGGTCAGGTAAGTGACCTGCTCGCACGAAAAGTGGAACAAGTGAAATTTGCTCGAAGTTGCTGCGTTTGCACTGTCAGGCCACGCGGTGGCAGTGTCGCCACGTCAGATTCCCGTTTTGTCCTTCCTGCGTTGGAAGGAGGTTCCTGTTGTCCAGCAGCCCTGAAAGGTCCAAACTGCTGGCAAACACGGAAAACTCCCCACTTTCAGCGGAAGCGTCTCAGCTTCGAGTCAGAAACATTTTATTCTGATTGGTTGTTGCTTTGTATTCCAGGTTGCATGGCGTAGAGCAACATGGTGTATGGTGTAGATATGAACTGGACACCTGCAGCAGAATCTTTGGCAAATACAAATCTAGAAAGCATGGCTGAAATACTTCAAGTCCTTCACACACACACACACACACACACACACACACACACACACACACACACACACACACACACACACACACACGTCAGTTTTTAAAGCTCATGGCATCAACACACACTCCATGGTGTTAGTCAATGTGACCCAAGGCTTCCTCGATCACTAATGAACACTTGGAACACGGGAATGGCGCCTCCAGGTCTCCAAAAGAAATTACAAGGTTTAATTATTGATGCACTTAATTAGCATGTTTACAGCGTGGATTTATGTTTCCAACCCACCATAAAGATTGATGAGACATTTTTTTGAGGGGGAGGTGAAACTGGGGAGACAAACTATGACTTCAAAGTGACAGTCTGTTACGGCCCTGGGCCTTGTGGGTTGCAGGTGCTTTCGTCTGACTTTGTGCTCCTCCCCTTTGCAGGTGTTGCTGGTCCTGATTTGGGGCACGGAGGATTTAAGCCTGGCTGTCTCCACCTTCTGGACCCTAACCCTGACCCATATCCTTCCTTCAGAAGGAACCTGCTTATTTGGAGTCACCTTTCAGAAAATTTAAAGCCAGTGACCGCACATCACTGGCGAGGTCTCCTGCTTTTGTTATGACCTTGAGCCAGCCGTAACACAGCCTGTCAGAGTGCAGCAATCTCTTCTCTTCAAATATAAAAATAAAAATTACAAGGCCACAAGTTACAGTTAAGTTAGTTTAATTGGATAACATTTTTCGACAATGTGTTGAATTTCTAAAAACATACATATAATTTACTTAAGATTGTATTTCCTTTCTTTTAAGTAATATAAATTATGTTAATAATTATATCATTATTACATAGATGTCAGTAATCTCACTTATAGAAGGATCAAAAATACTCAGATTAATCATCTTTTGTTTTTCTATTGTAACGTATGCTTGAAAGATAATTAAAATCACTAACCATAGTTCTCTTAACATTAAACCTTTGAAGATATTTGCCTTAGTTACTGACACGAAATCAAACATTTACACATCTCTTAGCTGAGATGTATGAAATTTGTGTAATAAGTATTCAAGCAACTTCTATTTGCTCTGATCAGGTGTCTGTGCTCTGGTATTCATGCCCGTCGAACTTTTAGCCTGTCTAACCACAGACCTCAAAATGATTGACTGCGATTTTATGCGAGAGAGACCAACCCCAAGTGATTCTGAAGTGGAAGGAAAATTACATATGATTAGGAAACATTTTCATCCCCACCTACATACCAAAACCTTTGTCCATCCTTCTTATGTAGAAATGACGCAACTTCCATCAGTCTGACGGAGAACGTTTGTTTTGTCTTCTGAAGGAACCTGCTTATTTGGAGGAACCCTTCAGAAAATCAAGAGCTCCTGCAGCAGCTTCCTTCCACTTTCAAAGTTGCAAACTGCTTCGTGTCGCCGACGTCTCGGGTTGTAACCTGACATATTGTGGAGAGAGTTCAACTGGTAGAAATGTGTAATTAAACCCGTTTGGATTCTGTTATCCTTTTTCTTTCCTACAGCCTGTCAGCGACTTTCCTTTCATGCAAGAGTCGACATTTAATTGCTCAGCACCAAAGATTTTAAGGAACGTTGATTTCAAAGACTGCTCTTCTATTTGATGGACAGGGAAGATGAACATTAAGAGACTAAATTATGAAGCTAAGGTTTTTTTTTTTAATTCAAAATGTCAACTTTTCTAGCTTAAACTTAATGTTATTCACATCCCTGCTGCGTTACATTTGCAGTAATTGTCCTGTTTGTTGCTGCTGAGTAATGAGACAGGAATCTCTTAAAAGACAAGAGGGGATGTTTCTGACACGATTCATCAGGATCAGAGGCATATGATGGAAGTGTGATGAGGCGTAAAGAAAAACAATATAACAGCTTTTTCTTGAACTACTGATATAATTTGCATATTTACTTTGCCATTCATTTCAATGAGATTTATCAGTTCAAGACCCAAGGCGTTACATCCCAGCCCGACTGTTTTTCAAATCACAATATTTCACTCAGGTTGAATAGTAAACAAATTATAACTTAACATGTCATAAATCTGTATTTCAGGTTGGGGTTGAGTGTCAGGACCAGGGTTAGTTGTAGGAGCTGTCCTAATCATATGGTGAAGGGCCGACTGTACAAATTAGCTGGAGTGCGTCCTGCCCTGCCCTGACACGCTGTTAAAATCCAGTCATCAACCAATAAAGTGTTGAGCATGTTTGGCTCTGAGAGGGGAAACGACCTGACTGTCTGAACTTGGTAAGGAAACAAATTACAGAGAAAGACATTGATAGAAAAGAAGAAGGATAAATAAATATTGTACATAGAGGGATGGATAGATCAATTTTTTCTTCCTTAGGGAAGCTCTGTTGAATAGACATACACAAGATGTTCAAGTATTTCTTTAATAACTATTTTGTTTGTGGTAATGATCTGATGTAGGAGTGTCTGTTGAAACTTGGTCTGACTATTAGAGTACAGCCAAAGTTACTGGAGCTCCACAAGGGCGTCTTGTGCCACTTTCCAGTGGTTAGTTGCTCTTAGACAGGTTAGTGTGTGATTCGGCTCGGGTCTAGTGCAGTGGGGGCAGATTATCCATATTATAGTCTGAAGCTCATTTCTCTGCTGATTTGCAGTGTCACTCAGCAAAGGAGAACCTTGAGGTTCTGGTTCTGATGGACAATAACCGAAAAGAGAGATGTAACTTCTAGACTAGCAAAACAACCCCCTACAAATGACCATGAAATACTCCTACGTCAGATGGGCACCGGAAGTAAGACCAATAATTGTTTCCCCAGTGTGGCTCTCAGGAATAAGGTGGATAGAATGTTTGGTTCCAACAGTATCAATGACATCATCAGTGATGTCATAACTCTCTGACACCACAAAGGAGTCTCTCTCTTAAATGTAGCTCACAGAGAGCGTTTTGTCAGACCTGTTCCTCAATTCCATTGTGGCAGATCACTCTACAAAGCACGTTCAAAAGTCATTGAAAAAGTAGCATATCGATTCTAGATATCGCCTTTCAGAGCAAGAACATCGACATGAAGCAGCAACAGCTTGCATGTAAGCATGAAGCTTTTCCATCGAAGCTTTCATGGGTCGACATAGTGGACCTCAACATTGAAGTCGACTACGACGCTGTCGTTTTCCCTTTTGAGGGTGACAGCGACACCCCCTTTGAGCCGGAAGATGTACCATCAAAGATCCAGGGGGATTCAAGTCCTTCCGGCCACTTTGACAATCCAACATCTTCAGAAGTCCAGCAGGAAGCAACTCGCCCTGGCTTCGAGATCACCCCCTCGGTGGAAGTCGAGGACAAGACAAGCCAACGCGTCACTGACCTGACAAAGCAGGTGGACGATCTTAAGAAACAATTGCAGAGTAAGACCTTTGACCTCCAGGAAGAACGAGACCGCAGAATTGCGTGTCAGGCTGAAGTGAAATCACAGCAGGAGGAGATTCGAAGGCTGCAAGAATTGTTACAAAAAGAACGTCACCAGCAAGTCAAACGAGATCATGACAGGAAGGTGGCAGAGACGACAGGTGGCTCAAGGGCTTCTTGCTCTACGAAAGTTACGGCTGACAGGAACCCTTCAACAGCTGGACCACTACAAGAGGCAGGCTGAAAAATGCGCCGCCCACAATAAAGGCCTCATTGAGGTAATGGTTGAGGAGTATAGAGTCAGACTGCAATATGAGGAGCAGCTAAAAAGACACGCTGAGCAAGCGACCAAATTTATAGAACGGAGGAAATGGTGAAGGCTACAAGGTCAGATTGCCGACTGAAGAGTAAGTTAAACTTGCTCTGGAAAATGACCATCCCAGAGTCTTCAGCCAACCAAAGGCCCCTGGTCCCACAGGAGACCAAGGAAAGGCAGACCTTGAATCATCCGGGGGTCTCCATCCACAGCCTGGCTCGTCCTTTGCATCAGCTAACACCCAGGTTGCAAACAGAGGAGTCCACGCAAACCCAGACCTCTCCACAAACATTGAGGTCCGAGGAAAGACCGACGTCGATGCAACCAACCTCTACTGGTTGCACGGAGGGCCTCCGCGTTGGCGTTCGTATGAAGGGCAAGCTGTGCCCAGCTCGGCCTTTGCGTCGACCCACACCTGGGTGGAATAACTGAGGTCAGTACCACCTGACCTAGGTAAATTACTTTACCTAGGGCCCTAGGTCAGACCCACCTGACCTAGGTAACCTGCGTTACCTAGGGCCCTAGCTCAGACCCACCTGACCTAGGTAACCTGCATTACCTAGGGCCCTAGCTCAGACCCTAGGTAATGCAGGTTTTGCTAAAATATTTCTTAAAAGTGTCTGACAGTAGATATGTTTCTAATGTGTTGAATGTGTCTGAGCACATTCAACACATTAGACTACTAGTCTATTGCAGCTATACAATTCGCAGAAATACAACCAACATTGTTGAATGATTGTATATCATCAATTAGCTAATTCATTGTATATCATCAATTAGTTAATTGATTATATATCATCAAACAATGATAAGTCAATGATCAATTAGCTAATTGATTGTATATTATAAATTGTATATCAACAATCATCATCAAACAATGATGATTGATTGATCATTCTTTGATCATCAAAGAATGATCATCAAAGATCATTCTTTGATCATCAAAGATCATTCTTGGATAATCAAAGATCATTCTTTGATCATCAAAGATCATTCTTGGATAATCAAAGATCATTCTTTGATCATCAAAGAATGATCATCAAAGATCATTCTTTGATCATCAAAGAATGATCATCAAAGATCATTCTTTGATCATCAAAGATCATTCTTTAATGATAAAGATTGATTATCAAACATTATTCTTTGATGATAAAGAATGATTATCAAACATCATTCTTTGATGATAAAGAATGATTATCAAACATCATTCTTTGATGATAAAGAATGATTATCAAACATCATTCTTTGATGATCTTTAATAATTTAAAATCATTTCTGAATGATTCTAAATCTATCATCTTACCTCTAAACATTACCCCTGACGCAAAGCAATGAGTCCCTCATATTTGGACCAGACTTTGGTCCGAATATGAGGGACCTAATGTGACACTGGACAGATAATGGAGCGTTCACACCAAATGCATTTGAGCATTGGGTGCAGCTGGTCTACATTCAAAGTCTGTGCGGCGCGATTTGAACATTTTGACACATCTTGCCCATCCAACACTCCACATTTACTTTGAATGTAAACCAGACTCGCCTGACACTCAAAACGTGTTTGATGTGAACGCACCATTAGAACGTTCAGTTCCACTGGTAACAATGACATCAGCAGTGATGACATCAGTCTTTGATGCATCAAATGAATCTCTCTTTAGTGAAGCACACAGACTGTTTCTTTTTTCTTTTTTTTCAGACCTGTTCTTGTTTCAGACTTAGAAGTTCTGAATCTTCTACAGGAGAATTGTTCAAATTATTTGAAGGCACAGAATCACACAAGTACAGGTTCATATTCTCAGGTGATGGAGAGTCATCTGGTATGAAGTCAATTTTTCGGTACTGGAATTACATTTTTAATTTAATCAAAGTATGTCATGATTGTGTGTGCATGTCCTCCATCTTACATCCAGAGCATTCTTGTTTTTTTTGTTGCTTTTGCCACCACTAGATGATATGCATGTAGGATATAACATAAACAGCACTATTCAGAGATGCAATGAGTTTATGGCAGTTGATCGAATTGTCTAATCGTCTGTTAATTTGCAGCAAACCACGTGAACACGTTCCCCAGTGAGCCTCTCAGGAATAAGGTGGATAGAATGTTTGGTTCCAATGGTATCAATGACATCAGCAGTGATGTCATAACTCTCTGACACCACAAAGGAGTCTCTCTCTTAAATGTAGCTCACAGGGAGCGTTTTGTCAGACCTGTTCCTCAATTCCATTGTGGCAGATCACTCTACAAAGCACGTTCAAAAGTCATTGAAAGTAGCATATCGATTCTAGATATCGCCTTTCAGAGCAAGAACATCGACATGAAGCAGCAACAGCTTGCATGTAAGCATGAAGCTTTTCCATCGAAGCTTTCATGGGTCGACATAGTGGACCTCAACATTGAAGTCGACTACGACGCTGTCGTTTTCCCTTTTGAGGGTGACAGCGACACCCCCTTTGAGCCGGAAGATGTACCATCAAAGATCCAGGGGGATTCAAGTCCTTCCGGCCACTTTGACAATCCAACATCTTCAGAAGTCCAGCAGGAAGCAACTCGCCCTGCTGGCTTCGAGATCACCCCCTCGGTGGAAGTCGAGGACAAGACAAGCCAACGCGTCACTGACCTGACAAAGCAGGTGGACGATCTTAAGAAACAATTGCAGAGTAAGACCTTTGACCTCCAGGAAGAACGAGACCGCAGAATTGCGTGTCAGGCTGAAGTGAAATCACAGCAGGAGGAGATTCGAAGGCTGCAAGAATTGTTACAAAAAGAACGTCACCAGCAAGTCAAACGAGATCATGACAGGAAGGTGGCAGAGACGACAGGTGGCTCAAGGGCTTCTTGCTCTACGAAAGTTACGGCTGACAGGAACCTCCTTCAACAGCTGGACCACTACAAGAGGCAGGCTGAAAAATGCGCCGCCCACAATAAAGGCCTCATTGAGGTAATGGTTGAGGAGTATAGAGTCAGACTGCAATATGAGGAGCAGCTAAAAAGACACGCTGAGCAAGCGACCAAATTTATAGAACAGGAGGAAATGGTGAAGGCTCTACAAGGTCAGATTGCCGACCTGAAGAGTAAGTTAAAACTTGCTCTGGAAAATGACCATCCCAGAGTCTTCAGCCAACCAAAGGCCCCTCTGGTCCCACAGGAGACCAAGGAAAGGCAGACCTTGAATCATCCGGGGGTCTCCATCCACAGCCTGGCTCGTCCTTTGCATCAGCTAACACCCAGGTTGCAAACAGAGGAGTCCACGCAAACCCAGACCTCTCCACAAACATTGAGGTCCGAGGAAAGACCGACGTCGATGCAACCAACCTCTACTGGTTGCACGGAGGGCCTCCGCGTTGGCGTTCGTATGAAGGGCAAGCTGTGCCCAGCTCGGCCTTTGCGTCGACCCACACCTGGGTGGAATAACTGAGGTCAGTACCACCTGACCTAGGTAAATTACTTTACCTAGGGCCCTAGGTCACCCACCTGACCTAGGTAACCTGCATTACCTAGGGCCCTAGCTCAGACCCTAGGTAATGCAGGTTTTGCTAAAATATTTCTTAAAAGTGTCTGACAGTAGATATGTTTCTAATGTGTTGAATGTGTCTGAGCACATTCAACACATTAGACTACTAGTCTATTGCAGCTATACAATTCGCAGAAATACAACCAACATTGTTGAATGATTGTATATCATCAATTAGCTAATTCATTGTATATCATCAATTAGTTAATTGATTATATATCATCAAACAATGATAAGTCAATGATCAATTAGCTAATTGATTGTATATCATAAATTGTATATCAACAATCATCATCAAACAATGATGATTGTTTGATAATTCTTTGATCATCAAAGAATGATCATCAAAGATCATTCTTTGATCATCAAAGAATGATAATCAAATATCATTCTTTGATCATTCTTTGAATGATCATCAAAGATCATTCTTTGATTATCAAACATCATTCTTTGATGATCTTTCATAATTTAAAATCATTTCTGAATTATTCTAAATTTATCATCTTACCTCTAAACATTACCCCTGACGCAAAGCAATGAGTCCCTCATATTTGGACCGGACTTTGGTCCTAATATGAGGGACCTAATGTGACACTGGACAGATAATGGTGCGTTCATACCAAATGCATTTGAGCATTGAGTGCAGCTGGTCTATATTCAAAGTCTATGCGGCACGATTTGAACATTTTGACACATCTTGCCCATCCAGCACTCCACATTTACTTTGAATGTAAACCAGACTCGCCTGACACTCAAAACGTGTTTGATGTGAACGCACCATTAGAACGTTCAGTTCCACTGGTAACAATGACATCAGCGGTGATGACATCAGTCTTTGATGCATCAAATGAACCTCTCTGTAGTGAAGCACACAGACTGTTTCTTTTATGTGTGTGTGTTTTTTTTCAGACCTGTTCTTGTTTCAGACTTAGAAGTTCTGAATCTTCTACAGGAGAATTGTTCAAATTATTTGAAGGCACAGAATCACACAAGTACAGGTTCATATTCTCAGCTGATGGAGAGTCATCTGGTATGAAGTCAATTTTTCGGTACTGGAATTACATTTTTAATTTAATCAAAGTATGTCATGATTGTGTGTGCATGTCCTCCATCTTACATCCAGAGCATTCTCGGTTTTTTGTTGCTTTTGCCACCACTAGATGATATGCATGTAGGATATAACATAAACTATTCAGAGATGCAATGAGTTTATGGCAGTTGATCGAATTGTCTAATTGTCTGTTAATTTGCAGCAAACCACGTGAACAGAAAATATAGAGACCACCAAAATAAAATTTTGCTTTGTACCCATGGAGGCTTGGGCCAAGATCTCCAGAAAACATATTAAAGATTGTGTTAATAGCATATGTGTGTAAAAGATGCTGATTTTCCTGTAAAAAGCATAGAACAGGTTGGAGTGATGAGGCAGAAACAAATCAGTGCTTCGTTAATCCTCCTGGAATCTGATTAAACATTTCCGAACGGCACCAGATCTGATCTTTCTACAAAGCAATCATTGCGTCCATGTTGTTTTCTTGGTCATTCTAGACCATTCTCAACACCAGATGAGTCAGTCAACAGCAGCTCTAACCACCATACCAACATAATGCCTCTCTCCTGTCCCAGTGAAAAAAACTGAACAACACTGCAAGTTAGCATAATTCCGGTGAATCTATGTGGATTTTTCCTGTCTCCCTGCTCTTGTCACAGTTACATGATAAACACAGTTTATTCGTTATTCACAGAAATTCAAACAATCTTTATGAAATCTTCCATTAGCACACTGAGCAGTGAGTGAATGGGGTTGATTGGCAGCGCTTAAGACTGTCCTCCTGGTTCTGATTGGTTGTTCTGGTGCATTTTTTCAGGCGGCAGCAGCAGCTCAAGGAGCAGGTGGAGGAGATTGATCTTTTCACAGATGATCTGCTTCATAGCAAACTGCCGTGGCGTGGCGACAGCTTTAATAAATGTGGAAAAGAAAACCCCAAATTTTTTTATTTAGATTATATTCTGCAGCTTGAACAAAATGCGACAGGACAGCCTCTTTTTGAGAAGTCTGGATTTCTTCATGTATATTTTACACATTGCCTGACTGTTGCTGGAGGGGAGAAACATTTCAATAAGCCAAAACTCATAACAAAAACATTTAAGCAACCTGTTTGCATGCAGTTTGTGGACTGCTGCATGTAAAATCCAGGAGCAGTGAACATTGTGCTAGCTGTCAGTATTGGACCAAAGAAAGCAAAGCAGCTGCAAGCCTTTAAAGTTGTGATGCTTTTGACGGGTCAAATAGACTCAAGAAACTGAAGCAGCAGCTGCGACGGGGGGGGGGGCCCAATTTTATTTTTGTTATGGCGCCCAAGATTCCTGGCGGCGCCCCTGATCATGACAGAAGCTTTGAACATCAGAGACACTTGGTAATCCCTTTTCTTATCTGCTGTTGTTTACCTGATAAGTTGCACAGAGAAAACTGTTTTACCCCCCTTCCCGTTGAAAACGACGCCCGTGAGTGCAGAGATAAACTGATGGGACATCAATTTTTTCTTTTTTTTTTTTATTTTTCTCAGCGGACATGAAAACAAGACGACCGTGTCTTCGTGTCACCATCGTCAGTCATTATCGCCAAGCAGTGCTACATTTATTATTCCCCTCCCTGAGTCTGCCGCCTCGGAGCTTTTCGCACCGTTTCTCTTCGCCGGCAATCGATATGCTTTTGCAACTCTGCAGGCTTCCATGTGAAAAGTGGCTCGTGCTCGATAAGTCATTGTTTTAACCGCAGGGTTTTTTTTTTTTCCTTTGGCACAGAACTAGTGGTTCTCAAGGGTAGACGTTTGAATGGTCCTCAAAAATATCCACCATCAACTTTAGATATTCCTCTTTCCTTCGGTTTATGGAGTCACACAGCAGGCTACATGTTGGAATAACAGATGCAGGTCATAAACTGTTGATGTCCTTCCAAAATGTTAATCATGTTTTGTTTCTTGTGTCATTTTTTTTCTTTCAAAAGTACTATGCAAGATATTTCTGACTGTAGAGCTGCATAGTGATGAAGATCTGATTGAAATCTTGGAGTTTCACATGTTCTTCTGGTTTTTCTCTGGTTTCCTCCTCACCTGTCATGTCATGCATATATCAGGCAGGTTATCCTGAGGAAGCTCTGCTGTTAGATGTTCCCCTGATGGACTGACAACCTGGCAGTTGACATGAATAATTTAGGGGGAGATATACGATTGAAGCTGATAAGCTGCATTATGATGCATACAAATAAATTCATCCTCCGGCTGAAGGATGAGGTATTTCCTTCCTGTTGAGTAATCCCAGTCTTTTCTGCATTTTGCTCGGATTGAGACTCATTTAGCATGAATCAGTAACATAAACTCTTCAGTTGAGGGTTTTAAAACAGATAATTAATAATCAACATAATTAAAGTTTGCGTTAATTTTGCTGTGTTTACTAAGGATTAGAAAGCTAGAAAAACACAAACCTAAAGAGCAAACACGCTAATTTGGTTCGTCAGCCACTTCTGAAACAAAGATGTTAAGCTTCTGAATGCGGACGCAGCTTTTAAGGTATTATGGAACTAATTAGGCACTAAGTTTAATAAAAAGTTTATCCCTCTCTCAAGAGTGCTAAGAAAATGTTCTGCTGCCTGATCTTGACGTACTCTAATTGAACCTGACAGCACAAAGTTTGTGAGAAGAAAATCGATTGAACAAATGTTGACCCACCTGATCATGATTCAGGATTCGTGGATCCGTTTCTTTTTCTGTGGCATGAAAATCCAAATTGTTCCCGGAAGATTTGCCTCCTTGTGGATTTTATCTAAATCCTTCGAAAGGTAATTCAGCTCAGGAAGTTGAAACAGGTGCAATGCTTCTTGAAAGCAGTCGATCCAGCAGATTCATCTTCTTTGGTAAGAGCCTTTGTTTTTCTTTTTTTTTTACAAATAACTGCCCTGTCAATTGTTCAGTTAATTGCTATTATTACAACAATTATGACCACGAGTTGTGAGGAAATTGAAACGGTCCAATCAGGTCTATCTTTTTGCTGCAAGAACATTTTAAAGTGACTTTTATGCACAAAAGATGCAAAAACAAAATCAGATGTCCGACACATTATTGTGTGGCGTCAATATTCTAAGAAAGAAGTCGAAGATGCTTCCAGAATGTCAGACA
Source organism: Poeciliopsis prolifica (assembly GCF_027474105.1). Lineage (NCBI taxonomy): Eukaryota > Metazoa > Chordata > Actinopteri > Cyprinodontiformes > Poeciliidae > Poeciliopsis > Poeciliopsis prolifica. Next base: position 3,355,874 of record NW_026562383.1, read on the forward strand.
ACCCCGAGCAACCGGCGGGATTCATCATTCATATTAGGCTGCTGGATTTGTGTTAATCTCCCAGACGACATGGCATGAAATCAAATCACTTATTAATAAGTCCATTAACATCTGAAGGAACAAGGTGGGAGTCTTCACATGGCTGATGTATAAACTCTATTTATTAACACTTGCGTGGGATTCTGTGATGGTGTGCGGTTGCATTAGTGCTCCTAGTAAAGGCAATTTACACTCCAGCGATGGCTGAAGAGTGAAGAGATTTCAACGAGATGTCAGAGCGAAATTATTTTCCCGTCTTTGTGGAATAATGAATAAGCTATGCTAAGGCGTCCTCCTCAATGCCTGAGACATTTCTAAAACAGTCACGCAAGTGAGTGAAGAGATAAATGAGAATTGGGCTGGGTGTTGCTTAAACTAGGCCACATCAGCAATGAAAGCAGCGCGTCTGATGGACTTTGGTGTCTCTGTTTCACACAAAGCACAAGTATAGGTAGAAGGTGTCTGATGTCTGATGCTGTAATGCGTCTTGGTTGTTTAGACGGTTTGATTTGTTTGTCACAGCGCGGTGTGAAAGCGAACCACAGCAGCTGAAAATGCAACAAATGTTGCAATTTTGCTCCCAAACTGAACCGAATTCTGTCAGTAAGGCTGAGCAGGAGAACAAAAGACTCTCCCGTTCATGTCGCTTTATGAGTTTTTCTTTCTTTCTAAAGAACTGGTTGGTATTTTCCAAACAGTGATTGATTGTTTAGCATTTCCATCCATCTATTTTCTGTTCACCCTTGTCCCGAGTGCGGTTAGGTGCTGGTGCCTATTTAAAGCCAAGGTTCCACCCTGGACAGGTCACCAGTCTGACGCAAGGCAACATAGAGACAAACAACCACACACACACACACACACACACACGTTGGGAGAATTTAGAGACACCACTGAACCTGACAGTCATGTTTTTGGACAGTGGGAGGAAGCCAGAGAGAACATGTGGGAATCGAACCCGGGACCTTCTTACAGCAAGGCAGCAGCGCTACCGACTGCGTCACTGTGCAGCCCTCTGACACTGAGCTGAGCTAATGTTTAATTATGATGTCAAACACTGATACAATAATCAGTTACATCTAGTGTTTGATGTAATAATGAAACGGTTTTGAAGGCAAGTTTGCTGCATATTGTTTCTCAGATTAAGAATCTTCTCAGTTTGTGTTTCACACAGAAAGCTGATCCCTGATGCTCGGCCCTCCATCTAAGTATGACAGCAGCTTGAAGGGTGTGTGGTAGACCAGGGGTGCTCAAGTCCAGTCCTCGAGAGCTACCATCCTGCAACTATCAGATGCATCCCTGCTCCAACACACCTGAATCAAATGAATGGCTCGTTACCAGGCCTGTTCATAGCTGAGCCTGGTCTACTGGAGTAAGGCTGCAACTAAAAGTTGCAGGACGGTAGCTCTCGAGGACTGGACTTGAGCAGTCCTTGAGAGAACCATTTCGCCTGGGCCCCATTTTCTTTGTTTGGATCAATGACAAAACTCTATTGGAGACATTAACTTCAGAAGAACAGCTCTTCAAAACGTCCTAACCGATCCCTTTAAGCTGGATTATGTCTGGAATCGAGCCCCAAAGCTTTTTGGATCTCAAAAACGTCAGTGAATATTCACACCTGCCCACACTTCAACAGCTGAACTTTGAGGAGGAAGCAGGTTGTGAATGCAGGGTTGACCTGTCCTCAAAAGCTTCCTGCTGTCATGTTGTTTTCAATAAGAAAAGTGGGACCGAAAAACAAAACAGACAAACACTTTGTTTTTCTCAATGCTGTCATATCTTTAAAGAATTGTGAGTTTAAAATGCCACATTAATAAACACATTTACTGCTCCAACTCCGTTTGGGGTTACTGCAATCCAGAAATAGAGGCAAATAGCAATAAAGCAAAAACACAATGAAGACATATTCAACTTGCTGCACTTACAGCAAAGCCACGATATGTGAAGGGAAGGCTGCAATTTGCTTTATTCATATGCAGTTTTCACTGTTTATGTAAAGAAAAGGCGAAGAGTCTGAAACCAAATCGTTGCTCAATCTCACTGCCTCCTGTGTTCTTCTGCCGTTTTCAGCAACACGGCAACTTTGACTGTCGACGGAGAACCAAAAAGTTCAAGTTCCACCATCTTTTTGGTTTAAAAACAACATAACTGCACAGAACCGCCTTTGTAAAAAGATGCATTATTTTTTCCAGCAGATATGCAACAAAATCTACTTTTACGCGACGACAGTGAAACATATTTATGTATTATTTTTTTATATATATATATTTGTTTTTATCCACAACATGAAAGCAGACCCCTGAAATAGCAGTGCCAGGCTTTGACTTTGATTTAAATTTCATGAGAGACTTTAATAAGTCTCTGTATGCGGTCGTGGAGCACATCCAAAAACACGATCAAATACATATAGATGTGGACACCAGATGAAAACAAATCAAACCAGCTGAGACTCTCCACCTCATACGGAAACGTCCGTTTCGGTAACGGAACGAAGAGTGTGCCGAAAAAACTCAGGAACAGAGAACCGCAGTTTTCACTCCAGCACTAATCTACAAGTAAAAACACGCAAAAAGTACAAATCATTCGCGTGAAGAAACACTTTCCGGTGCAAAGCCAAAGTTTTGCAGTGAAAGGAAACTATATAGATTTATTTTGTGAATACAAACATCTGTGGTGTGTTCAGAGAAGAATGTGAAGTTCTTTGCTGCCTTTTGAAGAAAACCATTATTTGTCATGAAGTGCTTTTTTTTGTCTGAATGATCCCAATCAAAACACACATTGTTTACTCTACAATGCATCATGAAGCTAAAGTAACTAAAAGTAGATAAAACTAAATTTATGCAACATGCTTATAGTCATACCAATATTTTCTTTCTTTGCACTGGTTTATGGAGTGGTTTTTCTTTACGTTTTGGAATATTGTATATTTATCTGCAGCCAAGTTTATTTTTGTCAGTCGTTATTTACACGGCGTGACTCTGGAGTACAAGTCGTCCTCCTACGTCTGTATCTCTGCTGAGATAATGAGTTCACTACAGACGTTTCGGCTCTGGTCCGTCCACACCGACCCCGCTGGAAGCAAACCTGATCTCAAACCATCTGCTAAAGGCCAAAAAGACCTTTCTGACTGCTCTAGTCTATTAATAGAGATCAGGTCAAGAGTTTAAAATCATTGGCACTTTGGCAATTTTGCTAATGGTTTTTACCTGCGCCTGTTCTTGGTGAACATTTAATTTCCGATGAGTTCCTCTGGAAGGAGAAAGTGCTTTATTTCAGACCTTGGAGATGTTTGCACCTTGACAGACTCTTCTTTTACCTAGGTCTGATTAACTTTTACACACAGCAACAAAAAGAAAAAGAACAACGAGGCGGAAACAAAATCGCAGCAGTTCGAGCAACGCAATGTGGTGTGTAGTTGTTAAAAGGAAGGAAACTGACGCATGGCTTTGAACAAGAAAATTGAAAGTAGGGGGAAAACAAATCCAAAATATGTGAAGTACATTTGTTTTCAGCATCCCCCAGTCAACACTTAGTAGAGCTACCTTTATTCTGAAATAACAGCCGCAAGTCTCTTGAGATCGTCGTCCCGCAGCTTTTTCTGTGACCTGCTCAACGACAGCTAACGAAATAACAAATATTGAAATTGCGAAAACCTTTTCGATTACTAAAATAAATAAAAACGGTAATTAATGGGGGGGAGGAGGGTAACCATAGCAAACTGGAGCTATATCCTGTATTTATATAACTAACTAAAACATATTTAAATTATGGATATATTTTTATGTTTAACAATAATTGGTTGATTATTGATTGGTTCAACAATAATTAAATACACTTTTTGAAAATGATTTCTACTGTCTTCCATTACCCGATCGATGTACATACATAACCACAATGCAAAACATTGACATTTTTTAAATTCATACTTTTTGAAGTATAAAAAAAGTAAGACATCAACAAGTTAATCAGGATTTTTATGTTTAAATCTTCACCTTCATCTCCCAGAGATTGGGAGGATGACCTAAAAATGGCCTCTGAAGATTCATATTAGCATATTTTGGCTGCTTCATTGCTGTAAAGCTCTGACACACATCAGCGTCGACATGGTAGTAAGTTTCGCTCCTGTTTTCTCACAAACTAAACGCAAGCAATTCATCAGACGTCAACAATCTGAGGTCAGAGGTCAGGCTTGTGGCTTCATCGCAGGGAGAAAAATAGACAGCTGCTTCAATAGGACAAAGCAAAGACATTAGGTTTTCTCAGAGGCTGCACATGTGAGTACTCTGGTTTTGGGTTGAGGGTGCAGTCAGGCTGCTGTTTCATGAAGAATCGTAGCTACAGCCAAGTTATTTCCAAACCCTAAAATTAGACCTTATCTGCTCTCTGCAGGATTTTTCTTTTCTGAGCGAACAACAAGTGAAAGGAGCAAACACAAATGTTTGGGTTTTTTGGGCTCTCCTCCAGATTCTCTCGCCGTGTCGGCTTCAGTTCATCATCTGCCGGTGGCCGATAGAAACCGAACGAGAAACGTAAAGAGGGATGCATTGCATGCCACATTTTCCAAACGTTCACATATTCAAATTTTGGAAAACTTCATGTCATTTATCATCTTACGTAACAATGATGCACCGCTTTGTGTCAGTCGCTCGCATCCAGTTCCCGAGAAAACAATTTGCAGTTGCAACGTGTGAATGTGGAGGAAGTGGTCAAAAGGGTTATGAATGTTATTATGGTTTTTAATTTAACCTTTATTTTACCAGGTGGGCTGATTGGGAACAAATTGTCAACATCCTTTACACCAATGCAAAGGAAACTGCTAGAAAATTTGCAGCAATGCTTTGCAAAAAGAGCAACTTAACCAGGTTAAGTTAAAACCATGACACAATATGCACACGTTCAGTCTGCACTGATGAAGATTCACCCTCTTCGGGAAGCCGAATGCTTGTAGAGGCCTCCCATGTCTCGACAGTCGGGCTCGTTTTCTCACTTATCGTTTTTTTAATTGCACAACACTAACGTGTTCAGTACTTACTTTACCTGCTTTCTAATATCTACGGTCAGATATTAGATCAGATATCTTTTCCCCACATTCAGGTGAAAGACTCTCAAAGCACAGCACCAGTTCAGCCGGAGCTCTGAGGTTGTTGTTCGCTTTATTCAAGTCTCACAATCATTTGCTCGTTCACAGTGCTGTCGGCTGACCTCTTACATCATCGCCTCGTGATTAGAACTGAAATACAAGCTGTCGTAAACTGTTAACATCACACAAAACCTATTAATGTCATTAGACATGTTCAAGGAGGCTTTTGTCTTCTGCCCTAGAAAAACATTTTTGATCACTGATAAAAGAAGCTGACGGCCCAGACTGACGGACTCAGACGAGCCCCGACGATCTCGCTCGTCCTCTCGTCATGGTCGCGTTGATGGGTAGAAAATGGGCGTCTGCCACTCAAATGCAAAGACACGACACAGTGAGCATGTGAAGAAACCAGCAGCTCACTCCAGCGCTTGCATTCCTGAGATGACGCTGCCTCAAATCGGCAGCGCCAAGTGTCACGAGGGTCTGACTTAACGCTGAAAACTCACATCCTGTTTTCATTTCTGTGTGTCTCCACAGTCCCTCCGCCGCCGTCTTATCATCCGGCTCTCACAGAGCCATGCATAAAGTCTGCAATCACTTCTGAGGAGGAAAGATCAACCATTTCCACTTAAAGCTGAGCAAAGTTTCAGTCACCGAGACAAGCACTTTCAGGAGTGCTTCTTTCCTTACCTTTTTACTCCAATAATTGAAAAAAACCCAACAATTTGTTCGACTCTGCCACCATGACTACAACGTGTGGCACATGATGTCGACTAACGTCGTGGTCCTCCCGCTCAGAGCGGCTCGCTGGCAGCTCTGACTGTGTCCAGGTCCGCCTGCCTTCCCGAGCCATGATGTACCGACGGCTTCTTTTTTTTTTTCTTTTTTTTTTTTTTCTTCTTTTTTTGTTCTCAAAGGCAAGTTTTTCGGAGGCCTATGTGGGGCTTTCGACTTTCACGCTCGTGACCGTGGCGGTGAAACAGCGCTGGAAAAGCCGCTCCGGGTCCGACGGCTCGTTGTCAGAGTCCACTTTCCTGTTCATCATGTGTTTTCGGAACCCCTGCGGACCGGAACCACCGGCCGCCCTCCCTTGGTTGGGTCCCTCGCTGGGGTCTCCGGCTGAAAAACACAGAGACAAAACAAGGCAAAAATCATCAAACCACATAAAAAGGGTTGTCCTTTACACCAAACGCTGGGTAATGGACCGGGAAAGTGAAGAAATCTGAGCCAAAAATATTACCTGGGTCAAAGTTCATGACCTTGTTTGGGTAGAGAAGAAGCTAAATGAAGCCTCATCATTAGCAACTGAGCAATGATGAGTCAAGTCTCGAGTCTCGCAGGGCCGAGTTCACGTTATGTCTCAAACCTCTGAGGGGCCAAATCTAAGTCTAAAGTTTTTTGACCCAAAGTCAGAATCAAGTCTCAAGTGTCTAATGATTCAAAAAAAACATTTATTTATCAAATCGACAACATCTGCTGCAGCTCTAGCCCTGCATGTCTGTCGCTTGGGTTTCTAAAACTGCTAAGAGTTACCAGACGAACATTAGATTCCTGTTTTATTTCCTGATCCGTTGATCTGTTAGCATTTAATTCACTATGCAAAAAACTGGATGATTCAGAGTGTTTGGGAAATTGATCAATCATATTTAGCTGCCTTGCAAACGTCTGCAGCTGTGGAGTGTAAAGACTTGATATTGATCTGGTACTTTCTACGATTTAGATCAATCAAGTCACTTCCACAGTGTACCTGATCCTTCAAGAGAAGCGGTTTCCCGCTGTAAGTGGAGAACGAGGTTAGCGGTGGGAAGGCATGAAGTTCACGCACTATAATGAAACATTATTGATCATAAATTACTGGGTATTTCTTAAACCTAATAATGCCTGATCTGATCTCACTAAGAGACTATTCTGGTAATAGTATTTAGAAAACAGAGATTCTTTTGTGGTCGGTAGTAACCCAATAACCAGCGTGGAGTGAGGATTTTCCTCCCCACGCGGGCTTTCAGTCGATAAAGTGCAAACGCCACATGCTTTCTCTGTTGATTTTAGAATCACTCTTCAGCTGCAGTAATCTTGATTTCTAGTTTGACATGAAAAGCTGGGGGGGAAAGCCTCCACTGATTGCAGGAGTAATTCAGTTTCCCTTTTAGACCATAATGTATCTGATGAAGGCGCAAGTTAAACTTGCTCTGATTAAAGGTGCAGCTTTGCTGGTACATGTCAGGAGGCTCTGCGACCAGAGAAACAGACCAAAATGAAAATGTTTTAGCCAAACTTCAGAAACACAGCTCACTACATGCATAAACCCACTCTGCTACACCTGTTGCCTTCTTATCCGATGATGTTATGTTACTAAGGCTGACAGAGCTCCCAGCTTTTACTCCCTTTTCACTTGTGTAGTGATACAGACGCTTGTCAATAGTCTGTATCAATATCTTCTGAAATTGTAAGCGTTCAGTATCAGTTATTTCTACCCTATGGATATGTAGTGTTCATAAATAACCTTGCCTGGGTTGTTTTAAATCACTAAATTTGACAAAACAGGGTTCTGTCTGGTTAGCGGCTAGGCTAGCCTTCCGCTACCTTGAGGGTTTTCACTTTCATCACTTTATCTCTTTAGATATTGATGATATTGATGATACTGATGTCACATGACCTGTCAAGGTGTCCAGTTAATGCTAATGGGTTGCGTTAATGACTGTAGTTCACGCTACAAACCAGCTTGTTCACTTAAGGTAACGTTAGCTTAAAGCCAAGGATGTGGCGAATGAAAGCTAGTGCTAGCTTGGTTCTGTTGTGAAACACATAAGGTTGGGTCTTGTTATGAATCTGCTACTATTTTCAAATTACTTATGGTTTGTCCTTAAGTTACTTTTTTTTAATAATGATTTATTATACTCTGGTTAATCTTAAAAATGACGGGATACAAATTAGCCTTTGATTCTCACGCCCTGCAGCATGTTTCAGGTGTTTCCCCTTCTGCCTCACACCTGAATTGAATCTGTGGCTGATTATCAGGCTTCTGCAGGATTTGATGGCTGCAGAAAAGGTCATGCAATCATTTGAATCAGCTGTTCTGGAGCAGGGGGGTCCCGAGGTCAGGAATTGAGAAGCGCTGGGCTTGGAGGCCTTTGCGTCATGAAGTGATAAAGAGAGAAATCCCGAGAGGCAGCAGGAAGCTGAAAATAAACCGTTCTACCAAAAATGAGGACAATCTGAAACCAAAAAAGCAAACAAATTCGAGGAAAAAAAAAATCCAAGAACAAGAACCCGTCGGAAAACAACAACAAACAAACCAGACTGCCAGCAACAACAGGAGGTACTGATGCTGAGGAGCTTGACTGCAAATGGGGAACATATTTTGGGCATTGGGTCTGGACACTGTCATATCAAGCCTTTGATTCTCACGCCCTGCTGCATGCAAACAACGCTATCAATTAAGAAAAGATTGCTTGGAGGCACAGACACTTTTGAAGTGTGAAGTGACAGGTTCTGATTTGAGCCGACCGCTAACGTTTGGCATGCGATGTGCCAGCTCTCTCGTAAAAAGACAGGCTTACTGGAAACGTCCTGTCAACAGCCGTCCCCAACTGCCAAACCAAACTACATCTTTCTCCAGCAATAAAATGTCTTAAACATCTCTGACTGTCCCATGTTTGGAACGGCTTCGTTCACTTCCTCCGCTTCCATTGCTAAACTACAACCGTCGGCAGGAAGTTGTCCCCGTCGTTCTCGCAACTCCTCCTCCTGTTTGCTGATTGGCCGGGAAGGAATGCATCCTGAGAAACCCAGGTCAGACAGTCACTTCTTAAATGTGATGAGCTTTGTGTCTGATGAAATACACATTTAATGCATGCATATGAACAGTTAACGTCTCATCTGCAGTGAAAACCACTAAAATATTTATTTAGGACAGTCCCGTGGTAGCCGGCCCGGGCAAACGCGAACAGCGAGTCGCGTGATTTTAAACTTCTGTTTATTCATATGCAGTTCTATGCAGCAAGAAGAGGGCAAAAAGTTATTTGCCTCTGGCAAATCCTGAAACACTTCTGGTCAGACTAGTTGACTGATGAATCACAGTAAAGTAAAAAGCAAAAATATTACAGCAATTTGAATGAAAGCCATATTTTTATTGTGTTCATAACCACTCAGAGCAACCTTGGTTTAAAATTGAGTTTGAAAAATTACTATATATTCAGAAAATTTAATTAATGGCGTCTACTTCGTTCTTGAACCCTACCTTTTGAGCTAACACAAAAAAGTTGTTTTCATATTTACTCATTTATTTCCCTTTGACACTGATTGGATTTTCCACCAAAAGTAGAAATAAAGAAAACTGTAGATGCTGGTTTGTGTTGTAGCTCAGATGGTTTCCACTCTGCATGTTGATGCATATTAAAGGAGCAGTATTATGTATTTTCCAGGCACATTCTGTCATTTTATAGCACAATCAAGTAACTATGTTACCTTCAGGTGTCACAAAAAGGATGTACAAATCAAATTTGACTTGAAAGAAAATCTACTCTCATTTAGCACCTTGAAATTGGGTCTATGTGTCTTTAATAAAACTCCTGCTCTTTCTGAAACTCTGCCTTCAGTGAGTCCTTACAACATGGCTCCTCTATTAACCCTTTAACTACATTTTTACCAGCGTTGCACTGAGAAGTAGCTCACATAATGAGCTCAGCAGATCTGCAGTTCCACCAAGGGTTTGCTGACTGCTGCTGGCTAGTCTGAAGGAGCTGAGTGGGAGAGTGCTGTGGTGGAAACTCAAAAACCTCAGCTTCAAGGAGCAGCTTCGTCCCTGAAGGCGCTGCTGGGTGCACCCAGGTGGTTGCCATGGGAGATTAAAGGAAAGAATCGCGGGAACGCTACAGGTGTGTTTTGGAGGACGGAATGACATCATAAAATGGCGTAAAGCTGAAAAAGGTCAACTAAATCAAGCATTTATAAGCGCTCACAGAGGGATTCTCAAGTGTTCAGGAATTGTAACTTTTTGTAGATGGTTGTGGTTCCTAATCTGCACCAATCCTGGGGATTCACACTGCCGCTTATAACATCTCAGAATCAACTAAACGCAAAAATATAAAACTCAGGGCTTGATTTGCCCACATCTCATCCACCTTAGATGGGCTTGTTTTCAACCCAGCTGTTTACAGAGAGTGTGGCATTGATTCTGAAAAGTGAAAATGCTGCTACCTGTCATGAAGCTAACATCCCTTACTCATCATTTTGTTGCTTAGAGATCAGGGGCAACATGACATTTCTTACGTTAATTTGGGAGGTCAACGGGGTTATGAACAAGCCAGGGCGAGGTCAGGGCTAGAAAACAACATTTTAAGTATGTTGCAGAGTGAGAGGAGGGAGAAACACATTTTTTTCAACGTTGAGCAGAATCTAATAGTGGAGGGATATATGCATGCAGCGCATTGAAATATCACTAGTGGTGATGTGTCATAGCTCACCGGGAGTGCAGCTGGTTCAGTTCCATTACAAAACAACCTCTACCCTCACCTGGCACTCACACACACACACACACACGCACACACACACACACACACACACACACGCGCACACACGCATTCAAAGAGTAGATATCCATCCAAATTTAAGGCTTTCAGGAACCGTGAAATAAAAAAATATATTAAAAAACAGCACAAAATGAAGAGTCTGACACACACCCATCCTGACCTGGTGCTCTGAGGGGCAGGCCGTTGTCAAGGCGATTGGGTTTGGTGGCTATGAAAAGGTAGCAGAGGACGCAGACGGTGATGAGGAAGGCGAGGAGCACCACGGCTGCGATTGATAGACCTACAAGAGCACCGATACTGAGAGGAGACAGGGAGGTCGATTAGGACACAAAACCAAACAAACAAAACAGAAACATTAAACAGGTGTCAAAACAGGGCGGTGGGAACAATAATTAACATCTAAACATGTGCAAACACTTGCTTCAGACCAATTCTGTAAACTTTGAGACAAATCAGAATGTTTTCATTCTTTAAGTGGTTGGAACCAAACGCACTTGAGGAACAAAACAAAAAAACACACATAGAGGGTCACACAGGAATCAGTTTAACCTGCAGGTAAGAAGAAATGTGGGGAGGAAGGGGTTAAAGAAAAGCTTTTTGAAGGGTTCATAATCATACTGGAAAATCTAAAAAAAAAAAAAAAAAAAACGCAAACTTTGGCCTTTATAGGAGCAAAAAAAACCATAAAAACTTCACAAACACACCGACAAAACTCAATTGGGTCTTTTAGAGTCATTCAGAGAAAGCCTGCTCACCTCAGCCACCACATGTATCCATACTCGTAGGGGAAGAAGCTGTTGGGATCATCGCAGCAGTACTTCACGTCATTAAAGCCGCAGCAGTAAACCGCGAAGGCGGCGCTGCCGGGCTTGGGGCAGGAGAAAGCCTCCACAAACACGCCGTCTGTGTTGTGGTAACTGCTGCACTCGGCGCTCATGCTGCGGCGAAGAAGAAAAAAACAAAAACAAAAAAAACCAAAGAAGAAAAAGGGGGCGAGGAACACAGAGCTGGTGATCTGAGGAGTGCAGAGTGTTGAGAGATGGCCGCCGGGCGCACGGGGGAAGAGGAGTGTGACTCTGCATCATCGCAGGGAGCGAAGTTGAAGGCGCTGAGGCAGAGAGAGAGGAAGAGAGGGAGGGAGAAAACTTTGAATTGGAAGGAAAGTGTGGATCTCTCTCTCTCTTCCTCTCCTGCAGTCTTTCTGACACTCATCAGCGTCTTTTTTTCTCATCTTTCTTTCTTGAAATGCTGTGAGAATGTGGTTATTTTGTCCATCAGCTGCATATCTAATCAGGGTGAAGCGGCACTGTTGCTTCTGCAGGTGTCAGGTCACTGTCAGGCGCACGTCTGGAATGCCTTCACACGGTGGACTGTGTTGTGTGGGAAGGAGTTCAGGAGTGGGGTAAGTTTTATGGAGAACAACGCTGATTCGTCCGTGAGAGGCTAAAACTGAGAGCAGTTCTCTGAAACGTCACTGAACTATGCTCGATATGGGGATGAACTTCACTTCCAGTAACGCTTTTATAGAGCATCGTCAGTATTTCCAGGAGGATCCGTTTCCCCCTCCCACAAGAGGATCGGGATGTTCCAATGCCTTCAGTGGGGACAGTATGAAGTCCAGCACCTTGGCATGTCGACTGTTTCTACAAACAACTGTGAAAGAATGGGTCTCTCTCGAGAGCTTGGTGAAATCCAGCCTGGTGTCGTGACACAATGCCGTCCGTCGTTTTCTGCTTCTCTGAGATTGGGATGTGAGGCAACAGGTCCAGGAGTGAGCTCCAGACATTCTGCTCCCCAGCGACATCCTTCACATTGTTCTGGGAAGGTTTGAGGTGTTATCAGGCTCGATGGATGATATATAGTCCCTCCATTGAGATTTGGGTTTCCCAGGGGTCTCCTCCCACTGGGGCATGTTCAGCAAACCTCCAACAGGAGGCACACTTAGAGCATCCTGTGTGCCTCACCGAACTCCTTTCAATGTAGAGAAGCAGTGGCTCTACCATGAGCTTCCTCTGAATGTCAGACACCACAAGCGTGTGGTGGATGGCCCAGTGGTTTAGACCGGGGCTCGGCACCCACCGACCTCATCAAACTTCCTAGTATCCACGTTGTGGGAAATGAATGAATTTGGAAGAAAGTGGTAGGCTCGAGTATGAAATCTCAACCATGGACGGACATAATGCGCGGAGGTTGTGCAGCTCACAGAATGCGTGCTGATGAAATTTGATGTCTGGTATTAACTGGAAGCTCAGAGCAGACTCAATCTTCTACATTCAGGAATGAAGTCACGACATTTCTCCACAAAGAGCAGAGATCAGGCACCGGCTGCTGTGTGCGCGGAGCGTCTCTGACCGCTGGAGCATCTGTCTCACCTTACCCTCTGTCGATAATGGATTGGCCTCCACTTTGCCTGAAATGCAGCGTTGACCATATCAACCTGCGGATTGTGCAAATTGTGAAGTTTGCACCTCGTGTCTGGCAGCTGGTTCTCCCACAGGGAGAGGTATGAAGTTTGAATTATTCTGTGATTATTATTATTTTTTTGTCATTTTCTCTCCAGTTTCAACAAACAGGTAACCAAACTTAACACAGCAGATGTTTTCATCTGATGAATTTGTCAGCTGTGGGGTGTAAACAAACATGATGGTTCAATTACTGGTATATTTATGAGCAGATTTTTCTGTCAGCGTTTCATATTTCTCATAAAAAATAAGGCTGAGTCTGTTAGCTGTTTTGGCTTGATATATAAAATCAATTTGAAATAGCAGTTTGTTCATTTAAGTATAATTTAACCAGCTTGTCATACATGCCATTCAAAATTGCTTTATCTGAGTTTCTCACCAAAAACAGGAGAAATCTTGACTGACTTTGTCCGGACATAGTAGACAATCTCCAACAACACACTCAACTCTATTGTGTGTCATGGAGTAGAGTTGTTGGAAAATTTGTTGGCTTTTCCAACAAATTTTGAGATTTGTTGGAAAAGTCCACAAATATCAAAATTTGATTTTGTTGATAAAGTATCAGCTGCGTTTCCATTATAAATGTGCGCAAAAAACTTTGTCAAGATGTGAAAAGGTAAAAAAAAACACACAATTTTGCAAGTGCAGAGTTTACATTAAATAAGAAACATACTTAAGAGGAAGTCTGTTCGCCCGAGAAGTCATCGGGAAACGGCGCCGCGCCATCGTCATCCTCCTGCCACTTCCTGTCGTCTTCTTCGTCGTTCCCACCAACAGTAACATCCGGTTGTTGATCACATGGCTTGTGTGATTTTGCAAAACACACAAATGTCAATATGACTGAAAATCCACCTCCTCCCAACTCAAAAAATTAGTGAAAGACGTCATTTTTATTTTTTTATTTTTATTTTTCAAAATGACCATGTTTCCATGAAGCAAATTTATTTTCGTAGTTTCAGTTTGCATAATTAAACACAGATGGTGAAATGGAAGCGGTACCTTCAAGAACAGACAGTACATTATGGAGCAAAAATACAACTGACATGTTTTTAAATCCTGTTTAAGTGACAAAATCTTCCTCCTCAAACGTCTCCCCGACGCTCCATCTTAAGATGTTGATTCTGGATCATCTCACAAAAGCTCTCAATATATTCTTCACTTCTGCATAAAAACCTTTAAACTAACTATAAAGCTGTACTTTATTAATATTAAGCAAGTCCCAAAACTGCAAATCCTCACAAAGACTTGCAGGGTCAGAGCAAAACAAACACTTCCTCATGCGGGGAACATGTCTAAGCTTTGACCAATGAAGAGGCAATATTTTATGACCAGAGAGGAAAACAAATTGAAAAAATTAAAAAGAAAAACGCGTTTAGGTCGGATTCAATCATCCATCTTCTGGGAATCGATTTCTACAAGAAAATTGTCATCTTTAATTATGCCGCTTCATATCAGCAAGTGAAAGACAGTGAAAAGATGTCTGCTACGATCTCGACCCAATAAGACGCCAGATGTATATATATATGAATAAAAAAAGCTGAGGAGTTGCACAGCAATTGCATATTTATGAAGCAGAGCGGAGGAGAGCTCTAATCAGCAGGGGATGTGTGTGTGTGGGTGTGTGTGGATGGGTGTGTGGGTGTGTGTGTGTGTGTGAGTCACTGTGTTGTTCTGTTAGGAAGGTGCGAGTCGAACCACAACAATGTCTCGTTCAATTTTCTCGTTCTATTCTTATGCTTCAGGGGGAAGAAGGTGAACCTTTCCCTGCTCAGGCAGCTGGAATCCGACACGTTGCCTCGTGATGAAACACACACCAGTTGTTTCAACATCTGCTTCCTCTGGCGAACATCAGCTCTGTTTTAAACGCATGGCCATGTTTTTTTTTCTTCTTTTTTTTTCCAAAGGGTCAAGCTGAATGTTGACAGATCCCACCAGGTTTGCTGCCCTACTACCTGGTCGATTCGATTTCTTTAATGCGTCCAGGTCAGGAAGTTAAACTCAGCTGTGACCGTGACCAGGGGACTGCGTTATGATAACCAGGATATCATAAATTAGACATTTTACTTATGCAATCCAGCCCAAACATTATGATCTGGGTTGCTTCGGGGGTTTCCCTGGGTTTTCTTTACTTTTATCTTGATTTCTTCCTATTCTTTGTTATTTTAGTTCAATTTACTCATGCCATGTTATGCCACACAAAAGCTGACATTGAAAAAATCCTGGAGAATTGAAGATTACGATCGAATCCAAACCAAAGAGCATCTGATAAATGCTCTTGTCAGATATATGTTTTGGATTAAATCGCTTTCATTGTATTGTGGAGTGGAACTGAAACGCAGTCGCTGTGATTTCTGTGGAAAACTTTCATAACAACTGAATCCTGGTTTGTTTGTTGCACTCGAATCGAACCGTCAAATGTAAAAAGTAAATCCACAATGTGCTGTTGTAAGTTTCAGTGGGTAAAAAAATAAAAATGTAATTAAAAACCTTCTACGGTTTTCTTCGCACTTCACAGTTATGGAGTATTTTTCATTTTTAAAAAATCTAAAAAAGAACGACGACATTTTGCGTGTTTTCTGACAAAACGCAAAATAATTAGAAAATGTTACGATTGCGTCTGAAAGGCGTAGCAGTGCACATCATAATCATCATTTCTAAAGAATACTAATTAAATGATTCATAAAATCTGCAAAGAAAGCCCAGAAAGCCTTTGTATTTTCCTGCATGCTTTTCAGACTGAGCAATAAAAAGGATTTTTTTTTGTATTATTATTATTATTTCAAAGTACAAGCTACTCACAAATTGAATCTAATCTAGAACCTAGCTGAAGAGAGTTTCTTTTAAAATGTTTATTTCTCTTCTGTTTTTTTTCTTTATTATTATTTTTTATCTTTGAAAAGGAGCAGTATGGAGGACGAGGCACAAGTGGACCGACCCGGTGTCACCGGGTTGTTTTTTACTAAGTCGAAGCCCTTTGGTGTCACCATGACTTCAGACTGAAAGCTCTGCTGGCTGAAATGTTTCATTTTATGTCATTAGTCGGCTGCGGGTTCAGAGTGACTCACTGAGTTTCCAGTAACAAGGGATTCATGTCGACCAATAGGAACGGCGCAACTTTCTGAGTCTAATTGCTGTGATTTTCAAAAAGAATGATTATAAAAAGAAAAAAAAGATGGCTGAACAACATTACTATAAAAAATGTCCTGAAACTTAATTTGATAGTATCCAACAGTATTTATAATTTTCTTTCCTCTTGTTTTCAATTCTTTATAACTTTGCGATGGGACACACCGCTTTGCAGGAGGAACAATATTTTATGAATAACAATAATAAGGATTTCGCCAATGCTCAGTAATGAGATCAAACTGAAGAAACTACAGCAATGTACTTCCTTAATTTATACTTCTGTGCTCTGGTTTGGACTTGCACACAAGAGGTCATCCTACATGATAAATGCATGAGCTCATTGAGTCACAACACAAACACAATCCATCCGTCCCAATGAGTGAGAGAAACCTGACATAAACCTCATGAGGTAACTGCCCACATGGAGGGTCGTGGCATTCAAATGAACAGACCTGGCTCGCTAATGAGAACTCCACACTTTGGGGCCTTCTGTTTGGTTAGCATGGCACAGGGGATATTGCTCTGATAATTGGAGTCAGCAAAACATTCCCAATTATCATATTAAAGAGGCAATCTGCCTCCGAAATGCTTTTTTCAGGATTCTCGGAGCATATCGTTGCAAATACGATGCTTTGTTCATCCACAACCATCTCCTAGCAACCATCCATCCAGATGGTTCATCCACTCATCCAATATTTGACATGTTTATCCCTAGTGGGGTCTCCAGTGGTCAACGGGGGGTGAAGGGGGATCCCCCTGGTCAGGTCGCCAGTCCATAGCAAAGTCACCTCCTAACACAGGGATAAGCCGGTATAGACAATGGACAGATGGATTTTTGAGTCTTTTTTGAGACGAACTGGTGCTTTTCCTGTTTGTCTGAAGATTGAATGACATGTGTACAGCTCCTTCTAAACAGGCATAGCTTTCTTCCCCTAGTCAGGTATTTTTATTCAGAAATTCTGCATAGTTCTTTCCCATTTCTGGGGAACCACCTCAAGGGTGCTGCTTGCTTGACAAAGCCAGCTGCTGCATGCAAATGATTTGATTGGAAGCAGATTGCAATCATTGATTGGTAGATTGTGGTAGAAGAGAGCATACATAGTCAGCTGTATGGGAACCACAATGAACAAATGGTAAAAAGCCAGCACTTCTATATCACTTTATCAAGTCCAGACGATTCCAAAGCCCTTCGCACCACATTCAGTCTTTCACCCATTCACACGCCAATGATGGCAAGCTACTGGACAGTAGTCACAACTGCCCTAGATTGATGAAACCAAGGCTAACATGCACTGGCACCACTTGTCTTGCCCAAGGACACAACAATGGAGACAGTCAGAGTGGAGGCTTGAGCCGAAAAGACAAGCTCCTACCACCATTGCCACCATTGCCCCTCGCAAACATACCAGCAGATTTTTGCACTTAGGCATAAAGAGGCAAAATTACGTCATCACAGAATTGCCCACAGACCCAATGTGTGGGGCTGTAGTCCCACTGGTAGAGGGACCACACATGTGGACAATGTGTTCCAGACGACGTGGCACATAGTCTATAACACACTGCCAATGGACACACAGCCAACTCGGCCAGTGACATTTCCAGTCTTGACAATGGAGAAATGGCTCAAGAGTCTCGTCTTCTAATGTCCTCAGGGATTGTCATTAGTGCACTATGTAAGGTATTTAAGAAACACTACGTCATGAAATATGCATCGGCTCGCAGCATGAGTACCCGTCAATGATGAACACGTCTGCCTTGATTGAGGAGAACGTCACCACAGACTGCCGGCGTTAATCCCAGATTATCTCAGCTAAACCAATCCACAAACAGCAAAAAAATTGGCAAAAGACACGGGATTACTTGACAGTGAAGGAGAGATTGAGAAGCGGTGTAATGGTTGGAGCTCACACACACGCACACACACACCCGGTTGTTCATGAAAATCCTTCACATGAATTCTAACTTGGAAAAAGATCAGCCTTCCTATGAGGCTGAAGTCGAGTCTTCTCTCATTATTAACTCGCTCCTTTGCTTCTCGGTGTGAGAAATAAACGCTCACAGCAGGAAGAGAGCGCCTCCACCTAACGCAGCTCTCCATTAACCCCCGTCCTTTGCTACTGCCTTTAATGCACGTCAGAAAATGCCGGAGAGCATAGCCCTGCTCTCCGAACAGCTCTGCAATCTATTGCCTAGCAACGAGGGTCGCGCAGCGACCTTTGGAGGGGCAGATGCTCAAAGTCGTAAAGGGGCATGTAGAGCAAACCTTGAAAATATTTTATAATATCACGTCTTTAAGTACACCTGTCACGCCCAGGCACGGATGGACACAGGGACTGAACAGTGAATACCAAACCAGACGTTTATTGGGAAATTGCTTATTCTTGGTCAGACAGGCCAGGGTCAGAACCGGGAATCCAAATCGGGATCAGGCAGTCTCAGGGTCAGACAGACGGGGGTCGAAGCCAGGAGGTCCTTATCCAGCGGGGAGAGTCAGGGATCGGGGACAGGAGAGGAATCTAGGTAGAGACAGACAGGTTAGATACTGTGCAGTTAGCTCCAGTTACTACAGCAGGCCTGAAGGTGTTACCGCTGAGGGTTTCACAACAATCTGACGCCGTTCAGGAGGAGCTCCGTCCTAATATGGCAGCAGCTGAGGATCAGGCGGATGCCGATCAGGTGCGAGTGGTCACAGCTCAGCGGCAGCTGTGACAACACCAGGCTGAACAACGACAAGAGATTTTCATCAGGTTGGAACAAAAGTAGCCTATGTTTCACCTGATGGTGTACAAAGTTTTTGCTGACAGAGCTGGAGTACATGGTGTGGATCTGAGTCAACGATGGGACCATAGAAGACATGATAGCTGATTGAACAACATAAAACAAATCATTTCAATTTGGGATACACCGATTTATTGGCCAGATAACTTAATGGTGCAGATTTCCTCAATTTTGGGAGATCAGTGATTGGCCGATTTTTACACGTTAAGCCGATCTTATCCGCCGATTTTATCCACCTTGGCAAAGGTTTAAAAATCTGCCACTGATTTCTGAGTCTTCTGGACTTCCTTCACAGAGCTCTGACTGACACAAGCGGCTCAGCAGGTCATGTCTGAATGTTTACAGTTAATAATAGTTACCCCACTGTTGCCAATTCAGCAACTTTCTTGCTATGTCACGCAACACTCCAGACAAAAACATTGGAATCGGCCGGCCAGATTTTTTAAAAAATCTGTTCTTTGTGATTGGCCACAAAAACTAAAATCGGTGCAGATTTAAACTACAGCTGTGTGTCTCACCGAATAAATGTAAATATCTGACGTGTCGACCTTCACAGAAACTCAGCTGCTGACCGAAACAGCTCAGAGGGGCTAACTCTACTTTTCTACTGTGGTGTTTGTTGGCAGCTCCATGAAGAAGAAGATGACAGGAAGTAGTTGGAGGAAGATGAAGACGCGGTGTGTTATGTGATGACTTACTGCATGAACAATCTCATTCATCTGTGATTTTTAATTTTGTTCCTCATTTAATGGGAACGCCACAGAGTTTTTTTCAGCGTCGGTGGAACATCGACAAAGTTTTGCACCGGGAAATGTCAAGGGTGAACCTCTCTCCAGTCCAGGTAAGTAAATATCAGAGCACGAAACACACAGTGAATGAAAAGTGGGTTGACATACACAAAATATAGCCAACAAGATTTTATATCTTACATATCTTATCTTATAAACGATACAAAGAAATGTTTCAGATGAACAGAACCAGATTGGAAAAATCAGGTTTTGAATAAATAAAGTCTAGAATATAATAACAAACGTTGAATGCATAAAAGTGTATCTGCTGTCTTGCACACGATGATGATGGAAGCAGCTACAGTCCGAATGGTCAACTACAACACCCACATGTCTGCGTCGCGCCTTTCTCGTCTCCGTTCCTGCAGTCTGATTGCGGCACAGAGCAGCACCTCTCACATTCCCAGCTGCTTTGCGTCGGCAGGCGGAGCGACGCATTCATCTGCATGTCAATGCGCTCTCCAGGTCTGCCTCGATGTTTGCGCCGTGCGGTCCTCTGCTTCTCTGTCCACGTTGGTTTTGTTGTCCTTTTCTTCCCGATTTTATGGTCAAGCAACTTTATTCAAGTTGCTCACATCAAGTAGATGAAGCAGTGAAAATCACCAGCAAGGTGAAAAGATGTGACCAATCTAAGTGTTGATGAGGATGTAAACACGGTGCGATCAAACATATCGATGTTTTGTGAGAATTTAATTCAGTTTTGTGTGGATTCATCATGGAGGCACTTTTCTTAATCCTGTCCAGATTATGATTATTTCTCTAAACTGGGAGCGCAATGGTTTGTCAGCGTCTCCTGGCAATGGGGTCAACTGCATCCCCTCTCTAAGAAAGAAATTCCTGTCGCTGCTGGCTGAATCCCTCTTGAAGCTACAGCATGTACAATTTAGAAAAATATGTTTTAAAATTTTCATTAGTTAAAATTGTCACCATGTTGTGACAGTGCACTACGAGAGATGATCTATAAAAAGAGTGAGCTCCTCTTGACGTCTAATGAAATGCAGCGCTCCCAGTAAAATGCAACCAGCTTATCGCTGCCAATCAAGTTCATGTCAGCGCTGCTAAATGGTCTAATGGCGGAGAAGCTACTAATCGTTCCAGGAAAACAGTTTATCCGCCATCATCGGTGGCCATGCTAACTATCCGTCTTCTCATGGCAATAGCCGTCATCAATTCTACAAGTGAACAATGTAGCTGAACACCGATGCACAGCATTTTTCAGATTTTCAGAAATGTATTGGAAGCCGTGTGTTCCACTTTTCTATTATGTTGGTAAATCCCCACATTAAAGAATCTCATTGAAACATCAATTTTTTTCAAATGAGTGAGTTTCATGGCGCTGGCACTCTGGATTCCAGCACACGTCCCTTACCCAAAGGGACGTGTTGATTCAGAGCAGGAGATATTGGGTTTCCCCCACGTTGATTCGCCACGTCCTCCAATAAATACCTTCATGTGTCTTGAATCGTTTGGTGAATGTCAGCAATCCTCAAGGAGAAACAAGCAAAGTCCCTTTTAATCTTTACTTTCTGTTTGAAATAAATATATTGCTGTCATGCCTGTCCAATCATTTTCCCCTTAATTTATGCATCTAAAACATAGATTGCTTTACCCTGCTGTGTCCCCGGGTCCCTTGGCTAATCTGAGTGTCTGTCGGTGAGATTTGGTTTTTCGCACAGCAGATGGCAGGTGAATAAGCCGCTGTGTGGATTTTTATTTATTTATTTATTTTTTCCCTTTAAATTGAAAGTTTTCAGTTTAAAGGGAGTGATTAGCACTGAAAGGCTGAGAAAAACTTTTACGAGCACACACACACACACCCACGCGAACGAGCTCGTGTGTGTGTGTGTTCACACAGACAACACCACTTACAGATTACACAACGGCCGGCTTCGCAGCAGATGTGGCAGCTGGGACTTTAATTAGAGTAATATCTCCCATCATGGTAAAGCTTGTTATACTGACATGACTGAAGGACTTCTGCTTCTCCTCATGTAGGGGGAATTATTACTTATGAAATGAAATGAGGTCGTTTTCACTGCGAGAGGACTTCACTTTCAGTTCAGTGACGGAAATGTGTTTTTTTGTTTGTTTGTTTTCTCGTTCTATCCGTGTTTAGGATTTTTTTTTTCAGTTTGATGGATTTGTCTGTGTGTGTGTTTCTGTTAGTCCAGACATTCAGTGCACTTTTCTTTTTTTTTCTTTTTTTTTACAAAACAGCCCATTGCAAATGGTATATAATCATTTTTTTCCCTCAAAAGTCTATTCAGAAATACCCAGTCATGTCAACATGGGAAAAGTTGTTTTGAGTTTTAAAAATAAAAAGAGAAACTTGCATTTACACGAGAGTTCACAGCATTCGTGGTGTTTTCTGCAGCTCAACTGGAGTCCGTCTGTGGTGAATTCAGTTGATTGGAGTTAATTTGGATAGGCACACACACCCGTCTAAAACTCCACCCTCAGGAAGTCATCACACCATGGCTCCTGTATTCACCATTTAATGACATCTTTACCAGCGTTTCATTGAGCTCAGCAGTTTTGCAATTCTGCCACGTGTTTGCTAATTGCAGCGGGCTAGTCTGAAGGAGCTGAGTGGGGAATTGGGAATTGTTCAGTGAGGCAGAAACTAGGAAACTGCGACTCTGAGGAGGAGCTCCGTCTGAGAGGCGGAGCTAGGTTCAATCTGTCGTTGTGCACAGCTGAATGGTTACCACGGGAGATTAAAGGATTTTGAATTTTTTTTCCAAACATCCATGAAAAAGAATCAAGGAAACATTTTTGTTATTTCATCAAAAGCGTACGCCTGGAATACGACACGCGACCAGCAGCCTGGGCCTCCAGTCGCTGCACATCTGGGCAGAATGTTTTGAAGCCAAAGGAGCAAAACGCTTTTCATATGCAGAACAGGATTTTGTGACAAGCAAAAGGCGAAAACACAGTGAGATTATTCCCGCACGGTGAGAAGTAAACAACCCTGATAGGAATACGATGACTCATTTTTCACCGGGATGACACTTGGCGAAGCGTTCTGCTGGAAGTGACACTCTAATGCACATCCTTGTCTTGTCAGATTCAGTCACACTGTTTAACTCTGTTCCTCTCACCACTTCTTCCCAGAAGGTTTTTACGACACATTTGATGGACTTTTCTTTTTCTCTTTTTTTTTATCAGCTTCTAAAGACAGTGATTAGATTGTTCTCCTGCTGCCAGATAGTCTGGCTGAATTCATGCTGAAATAAAGAAATTCCCAGTTGTCTTTGAAGCTGTGGGATTGATTTTTCTAAAACCATTTCTCACCATAAAGCTGAGAGGTTTGCTGGGCTTGATAGTGAGCATGAAATGTTTTCTGAACATCACCAGCAGTCAATTCAGTGACTCTTTGTTATTCCTCCATCCTACTGTCACGATGTTGGAGAATGAAAGGATTCTCAAAAACAAAATCTCACAGAATAATAGTCAACGTCGTTTAATCCTAATATATTACATCGTTGACACTTTCTAAAAAAAGAAAAACTACACTTTCAAAATTCAAAAGCTGGACAAATAAAAATAAAACAAGAGCACCCCATGTGTGTGTTCTTTGGTGTCAACTATTTAAAGAACATTGCTCTGGATTTTTTTCTAGATAATTCAGGAATTGCAAGAATGTTTGCGTCTTCAGTTCCTCCTCTGCTGCGAGAGATACTTTGATATTGCTATGGACAAGTCCTGCTTCCTTACCATTGTTAATGAGTACCAAATTTTTGAGTGCAATCATGTGTCAGCAGACAATACTAGTGGACTGAACACACATCCCTGAGGGATGACAAGTTAAAATCCAGGTAAAAAAAAATGAAAAATGAGCTCTGAGTACAAATAGAGCACTTTAACATACGCTGGTCCAGGAGGCTTTTGTTAAAAGCAAATTCAAAGTTAGCGGCCAGAATTTGTTTGAGCTGCAGGTTTATTCTCAAAGCGCAAAAAGTGTTTTGGGAGCCATAAAAATATCCATTATTGTTCCACATTCTGTCAACTGGAGTCATTTTCACACCAACCCACCGAAGTGTTTCTCTCCCGTTCCCACAAATCCGTCCCAAGGTGTGCGCCATCAGGTCAACGTTGTCACATTTGTCATTTCACACATGCTCCGCTTGGACAGATGGCTGACAACATTCTCTCTTTCACGGCGAGTTGTTGACATCAGCCATCTACTGTTGCTGCTTTTCCTCTTCATTATCGCTGGCAGGGGGGGGCAAACGCGCCTTCAGTTCACCCCGGGGCTAACAATCCGCCACATGTTTACACTCACCAGTAAGGGCAGTTTTCAAACATCTAGACAGGAAACCTAAAAATATTCATGAGAGAACACTGAAATTACTTTATATTTTTTTCTCTCATGTGGAACTTTGGTGTGGCCTTTTGCCCAAGATCCCACTGCTGTGCTGCGTCTGCATCTTCATTCGGTTTTGTTCTCTGTGGTCATTCAGATTTTAGCAGATAGAAAGCCACAATTTAAATTAGATCTTCATGATCTTTAATATTTGTATAAGTTTTAATAATTAGAGTGGACTGTTTGGAAAAAGATAGTTGTCCTGCTCTTTGTCAAGCACAATGTAAGACCTGTCCGACTCCAAGTTACCTATTTATCCTTAATTACATTCTAACCAGAACTGGATTCCATTAAGAGTTTAAGAGTCAAAAGGATTTGACTCTTAAACCAAAAAAAGAAAGGAAAACAAGTCTCGTGTTCTGATTGAATCATGAAGTTGCACTGGAATTTCTGTTTTACTACCACTTCAGTGTCTGCCCTCCGTCTTTCTGTCAGAGGGACAAAAAGACGATTCTTTTACTCACCATCCGTTGCCAAACTGCAGCAGTGCAACACTTCTGCTAGCAAAATGCACCCTGGAGAAGTGTTATTAAATGAGTGCCCATCGCCACGGCAAAGAGGGAAATTATGCAGCATTGTGGAATAACTCAGAACCACTCGCATTCGTCGTTTTTCTCGCTCTCTGTATGCTGCACAAAGACAACAGACAACAACTTAATTACACCCTCTAGCCCCCCCCCCCAAAAAAAAACCCAAACATTTCCGACACAAAGACAAAACAGACGCTCAGTTCTTCACGGTTTTAAGTTTCCAGGCTTGAGGTTTATTTGGCAATTATTGATAAGTGATTATCTGAACAGGGCGGTGGAAGATCTCAGCTCAGACAGTTGGTTTGCAGGTTGCCTTTTTATCTTTCACTGAACCGTAACACGCTGGATTCTGCAGCATGTCGAGGTTGTCAAAGTCAAGCTAGCATAACGGACTACCTCTCTCTACCTCGCTACTTATTCTTATTAAAGCTTTTTTTCTAACCTTGTTATGCTGATTGTCAGAGTGTTGACAATTAGTAGCAAAACTGTGTCCCTTTTCCTTTCATTTATATATGACACGTACATTTAAGATTCACCGCGTTACGCTGACAACTCGCAAACAACACAATCAAACCGATCCAAAAGGTGTTCAAATGCATTGAGGTTGTTTCTGCAGACCGCTCCACCGTCCTCTCTCCCTCAATTCTCCAGGCAGACTCAGATAAATCTCAGCCTGAATTGAGACAGTCTAGACTCTAACAGATGAGATACGGAGTGACAGAAATTGATCTTAAGATTGACTCCAATGACGACAAGCCGGGTTTTGACAACCATTCGTGTCCGATCAGAAAACTGCTGAAGCTCTTTCACTTCCATACATGTTCAGGATTATCACTGGTCAGAGTTCATTCGATCAGTAAGAAGATGCCGCCGCTTTCAGACGGCAAGTGATAGTTTTTCAACCAGCGAAGACAAACACAGTTCAGCGGAGCCATGGGGAATCCATTCTGTTTGCCGAGCAGAGAAGCACCAGACTCTTTTTTTCTCACTCTTATTCTTTATTGTATGCATCCTTCCTCCAGAGACGGAAGCCTTTTTTTTATTGTCAACATTTTTCTTCGTTATTAAATTTAACCTTCCAGGTTGCCCTTTTTAGGATGACTTCAGAAAGAAAGTTCAGCAATAATCTTCAAGTCTGAGTTATGTTTTTATCCTGGCTGGTAGAATTGAAATATAGATCATATGGATAGCATTATGAAAATAAATGCTTTTTATTTCATGTAATGTAACCCAAAAGAGACACAGTTAAACCTAAAGTGAATAAGATAAGATTAGCTGTGTATCCATTAGCCATAGGCTTGTGCAAACGGAAATCACAAAAATAAATTTGCGTAATGGAAATATTGCAATTGTAAAAAAAAAAAAAAAAAACATTGAACAGAATGTTTTAGGAGTAGGTGAGGTTTTTTTTTTCTGTATCGAGATAGATGCATTTCACAAAACTGAAGTGGATATGCGTTTTTTGCATCACTCGAGTCACAGGATCAACAGCCAAATGTTACTCCTGGCGGAAACGACGAAGACGGCGACAGGAAGTGGTGGGATGATGATGGTTCGTTTTTGTTTTCTTCCCAGATGAACGGCTCCAGAGCTCTCAGGGCACCGCAGGGGTTCAAACATTTTGAATCCATAACTCCTCTGTAAAATAGTCGACTACACTTTCCCCATACGTAGCCGCTTCCTCTGACGGCTGACTATGAATATATCCCATGCATGTGTCTACATCCGTAGTTGATTTTTTTAATGACTTGCCACGGGAAAAAACTTATTAAAGTGTGATTTTAATTTAATGTATTATATCATGGAAACTTGCAAAATTGTGTTGTTTTGTACATCAGCAGGATTTAGACAAAGGATCTCTATTGGAAATGCAGCTTCTGTCGTGTCTCCAGAGCATCGCTTGTTTACCTGGACCAGTCAAATCCTGACTTGACTGACAAATGGATCTGAATTATTGATGAATGGGCTGCTGTGGGGTTCTTTTCAGAGCGAAATTACTTTTGCGCGGCTTTGTCCGTTGCCGGTCGCTCAATTGACTTTGTGTCTATAGTTGTGCCCAAATCATCTTATCAAAACCTTTATCGACGTTGCGATGGTGAATTTTAAAACTAATGAGCTGCTAAGAAACTGCGGCTGTGTTGGAGCACGAGGCCTGCAGTGCTCCGGCATGTCTGATTTGCTCGCTGCCTTGCCTAGAGATGAGTAGACGTGTGATTTTATTTTATTTTTTTTACCTGACACGTTGTTGCTGAATTTAACGAGTGAGACTCCAGGCGGACGCCGTCCGACAGAACCCAGACCGTACAGGAGCGGCCGTGCATAACCGTCATAATTCAGCACAGCAACAACAGCTCATTAGCTGTGCATAAACAGTATAGCAGGAGATAGAAAGCCTGGTAAACAACTGCAGGTTTCCTGGAGGGCTGTTTCTTTCATTTATTTCACCTCAGCGAGGAGTGAGATAAATGGCGTTTGTTTTACGGCGCGTCGTTCATACCGATGAACTCCGGCCGGGTTTTAATGACACAGAAGCTCATGGAAACGCCGCTGAATGTTGTTTGAGGATTTTTTCCTACAACGTCTGAACCAGTGGACTTTCTTGTGTTCATGGTTCTCTAGTCTCTTGAGGGCAACGATTTTCCTTTAGACGAATATGACAAACATGACATCGCTGGACCTCAGGGGACCATCTGCAGAAAGCAAACGCTGCAAAAAAAAAAAAATAATTTGTAGATCAAATAATAATGATAATTATGTATAAAAAAAAGAAACAGAAATTACACTTTAAAGAGTTTTGCTAGCGATGTAGAATATTCCAGTCCGCATATTGAGATTTTAATGCCGATGTAAAAAAATAAAAAATAAATTATGTTTTTCACGACTCAACTAGGTTCACTGATGCTAAAAAAACAAAAAAACAACAACAAAAAACACACACAAAGTATACAAAACCAAAAAAAAGTCAACTTTGTTTTTGTCAGCCGCCTTTGCCCGCCTCATCATGTCTATTCACTGTCAACACAGGACACTACGCAGCAAAAACAGGAAAACCTCAAAAATAGATCAAGTGGAAGCAGTCTTTTGATATTGGCCTGGCTCCCTGTTTGTGAAGGAACTGAAAGTTTTAAATGCAACAGTTTGTGGGTTTGAATCCCAGCCTAGGGTCTGCATGCTCTCTGTTGAATTTTATTACTATTCTTTTGGTGCGGCTTCTATTTTGATCTATTAATCTTCGTCTCAGTTTGTTTTTCCCTGCACAGCTCTCCGAAATCAATCTTGCCACCAAAGTAAATGCACCTCTTGCCAATAATCGAGTCATATTTCAGACTTTGCTCAGACAGAAATCATTTTGGGATGTTATGGATTTACTCCAGAGAGATAAATCTTCATTATTGTGGTTCAATTTTACTATTACTTACTAATACTCAAACACATACGCTCATGATTAATTACCAGCCTGGCTGTTCTCTGCTGATTATTCTCCCTTGGACTCCATCCAGCCACACTAAACAAGCCCTACATTAAGCTGCGTCGCGTTCGGTTTTGGCTCTTAACCCAACTCTGTCCTCCAACAGACCAGGTCTGAGCGGTGAGGTGAGTTCACACTCTCCTGGCTGCTGCTCATCTCTTGAACTCTGTGCAGCTATTAAGTTTATCTGCTTGCAGTGACATGTCAAGGTGGAAATTTGAAAGACGCAACAAACATTCAATTTAAAGGGTGAGCATCATGTGTTTTCCGTGTACATAGTGCCATTTTGTACATAATCAAGTGCAGTAACTCTGTTACTTTCAGTTGTCATAAAAATTCTTCATGAAATATGACTCCAAATTTACTTCTTTATTTAATGTCTTGAAATTGGCCCTCTGTCTCTTTAAAAACTCCTGCTCTTTCTGAAACCCTACCTTCAGGGAGCCATCACAACATGGCTCCTCTATTAACCCTTCAACAGAGATTTTACCAGCAATAAAGTCGCTCCCATAAAGAGCTCAACAGATGTGCAGCTCCACCAGGTGTAGGCTAAAAAAACTGACTGTGTTGGATAAGGTGGATTTAGTACTAATGAATTCATTTTGGTGTTTAGTTTAATGAAGCTTAGCGTGAACACAGTTTTTATTTCAGAGATGGAATCATTGAGGAAGGTGGGCGAAAGCGTGGGCGAGGGTTTTGCGTTGAGGTAGAGCTGGATGTCATCAGCGTCGCAGTGAAAATCGACTCCAAATTTGTGGAAAATTCTGCAAAGCGGTTGTGATATTGATGATGAATAGGGGCCCGAGGACAGAATCCTGGGGCACATCTGAGGTAACGCTGGAGGGGTTAAAGAACTTGAGTTGAATCAAACCAGTCATAAGAAGAACATAAAACATCACTAAACTACACTCAATTTTTAGTCTGCGATGTGACAAAATGTTGCTCTTTGTTCTGGTTTCATTACTGTTTTAACCCACGTAGTTCTCACGCTCTTATAAGAGACCACAACAAAAAAGTATGAGGCAAAATACCTGTTTGTTGTTTTTCATCTATAGCTTTAAATCAGTATTCTAGGCGTCTGATTAGAGCTCTACAGCGTCCCAGCTGACATTGTACTGATCAAGCTGTGAGGCTGAGGACTTAATGGTTCGCTGCCTACACACTTCTGACAGAAATCCATAAAATGGAATTCACTTCTTGCTTCTTTCCTGTAGTTTCAGATGTCATTAGCATGAGCACGCCGCAAATGGCCCCTTCCCTCCCTCCCTCCCTCTCGTCCTCATCATGTTTGGTGGCCTTGACCAATCTGCCGTCCAATTGTTCAGAGAGCTCTCTAATCCAGCCTCAGATCTGAGTCGTACTGCACCATGCCTAATAGGATCGTAGAATTAACCCTGATGACAATACCACCAGCTGTCGCGGGGCCCCCTGCTGGCTGCCGGCAGTAATGTGGCCTGAGGGGCAGGAGGGAGGAGAGGGAGAGGTTGGAATCAGTGTGTCTGTGGGATGCTGTGAGTTTGATGTGAAGTGCTGCAGGACGAAGCCCAGAGGGGGAGACGCCCAGAAACCTCCTGAACCGTTTCATATTTTTGGGATCTTTATTTAATTCATTCACTTTTTTTAAATTACTGAAATCCCTCTTGGTTTTTCATTTGTTTTTGTTTTTTGTTTTGTTTTTTTTTTTGCTTTTTAAAGCCCACTTTTTCCTCAATCACTCTGCCTCCCTCTAGTCGCCCCCCACCCTCTGCACACAGCCTCCGTTGCGTCCCCCCCCCTCCTCCCGCCACCCCGGTTTGCTGCGGCAGTTGACCCGACCGGACCTCCATGGCTGAATAACACATTGAAGACGGGGGCTTGCTTCGGTGGTTTTCTCTGAGGGGTTGCTAAGTTGCGGTCGAGACCGTCGGTGGAGGCGGCGGAGGAGGATGGCGCTGGCTGTGGAGGAAGTGTGGGGCAGAGTGAAGAACGTCTGCAAGCAGAACGGCCTGCTCATCCTGTCCGTGCTGGCCGTGGTGATCGGCTGCCTGCTGGGCTTCTTCCTCAGAGGCAAGCAGCTCTCCGAGCAGGTCAGTCGGTGGCTGTGACCCCCGTCAACCACCCACCCTGCCCCGATTTCCTGCCCTCCTTACCTCTCTACCCCGGGCCCCACACTTCACGACGTCTCTGAGTGATGCCCCCAACTTTCACACTCCTGCTTCTACACATTTTCCTCTTAAACGTGTAGAAAATAACAGGATGTGTTTGAGATACGCATCAAGTTCGCCAAGGCTTAACCTCAACGATTACAAGCCTAACCCTAATCTTTGCCCCAGTCAGGGTTGACTAAAGATCAGATCTTTTACAGCTTGTTTGAAACCACAAAGTTGTTTATTCAATTATTTTTAGACTGAATGATTAGGGATGTAAATCTTTCAGCAACTAAAGAGTAGATTCCGATTTTTTTCAGTTTTTCCTTTTCAAATGTGAGTGTCGCAATAAGCAAACGAATCGATTAATCGCACGGTGGATTAAAACGAGCTCAATCATTTCCATTCGCAGCGTTTTCCTCTTTCCACCAAAAACTGGATGATAAAAGTCTTCAGTCTGGTGTTTTGGTTTCAACTGGACCCAGATTTTAAGGACAATTTTGTTTACAGAGACTTTATGATTGATTTCATTTGTCATTTGTGTTATTTTGTAGATTTCTTTTGGACATTTAAAATGTCTTCCAGCTCCAGTGTTAAACATTCATTAGAGTTTGATGTTCATTCCTCTTTGAGAATGTGTTCTCAAAAGGTCTCCAAACAACAACGTTATCGTTTATCGCAATAACCTTCGTGACGATTTATCGTCCAGCTAAATTTGTTATCCTATTCAAACCTGAGGTTCTGTTTAAACCTTTTTCAGTTTAAACTGAGGAAAAGACGACAAACAAAACTCTGCGACAAGCTGTTTTCTCAAAACTTTTCTCTGAGGTTCTTCTTTTTAGATTTGAGAAGGACTCATCTTGTCTGCAACTGTTCCAGCAGAGGAATCTTTTATTTATGAATTTATTTATGACAGTGTTAACTTTTTTTTCTGCTTTTGCTGTGATTGTGACCCTCTGCCTGTTGCCGCCAAGATTCTCTTGATAAGATTTTAATTAATCTCTGTGGAATTTTCCTGGTGAAGTCGAAGTTGAAGAAAACAAAATCAGTTTCCATCAGATTATATTTAGACAAAAATAAGTTTGTGGATTCTTGAAAGTTTTGAATCTTAAACTACCAGTTTTAGGTCAGCTTGGCTGCCTGGCATTTGGTAAATCAAAGGAAATGTCAAATAATTGTTAAAAATATAATTTTACACACAAAAAAAATTTAAGCTGACTAAAATCAACTTTTGAGCATTTTGATTCAGAACTCTCAGGAATAGGAACTGCAATTTTTTTCTGCATGCACACATGTTTGTGTGGCTATCTTTCCATTGATTTCTACAGCATAAACCTTATCCTAACCCTAACCAAAATTCAATTCAGAGGTTAGTCCTAAATCTGACTCCTGACCCAAAAACAGTGTTTCCCCTTGGGCGGACCAGGCTCGGTCCCCACAAGTAGCAGTGGGTCCCCATAATGTAGTGTCAGGAAAATGGTTCCCACGAGGTATTACAAACAAACGCGCACACACTCAAAAAAAAGCTGTGGATGGACACCTGCATTAAAAGTCAATAGATCCGACTCACAGAGACTTGGACGGTCGGGAATCAGGTCGGCGCTGTGATGATTGTTGATCTGTTGGTCAGAGTGACTCTGTTCTTGCACTCAAACACATTTACGCGTTTCTTTGAGTTGGTGCTCTCTCTAAAGTTCCAGGCATTTTGCTTGGTTTTGTTTCTATGGTGCTGCGGATAATGGAGCCATGATTGTCACTAGCCGACTCCTCCAGCATCAGTCAAGTTCTGACTGGTTTGAAATCCAATCTGTGTACCGGTGGGGGGGCGGAGAGTGTCGCAATTACAACACAATCTGAGGAAAGTGTTGTGTTTTGGTGAAATGTGAACTCAGCCAGTGCACCCGAGGACAGCAGGGGGCCGCAGACAGAGAAGGCAGCGATTAGCATTTCATTCTTATATAATTCTCCTAAGAACATCTATAAGGCATCAGCAACATGAGATGAGTGACTGGAGATGACAAACGCTGGCGAACTATGTCTCAAAAACGCAGGATTTTACGTCTTGACTTTGACTAGGCCGTGCTTACGTGTGGATGGACGTCTGTTTTCTTCTGGTGTTGTTTTATGACATTCACTTTACTGTCTGTTCTGTACAAAATCCTATAAAGCCTTTACAGTTCAATTGCATTGTTGGTTTCCAAGATAGAACGTTGCACCGCAGTTTATTTAGGGGCATCAGAGTAAAGGACAGAACATAATTGCATAATAGACGATCGAATGAACTGTTTGTCAAGGAGTACTGCTTTATTAGTATGAGTACAATTATACTTGACTCCATAACACACATGAGCAAAACTTTGTCAATATGTCAATGTCGAAAAAACAAACATTTATTTCTGAAATCAGATATATTTTTCCTGTAGCGCAAATTAAACGTGACTGAAAACAAATTTCTGTGTGAAGGAAATACACAGTTAAATACACTGAATAAGACTAATCAGAAGAATAAAGTGTTTGCTCTGGGCAGAGGAGGAGTTTTTGACCATGCAGCCTAAACACTCAACTCTGCTTCTCCACCCTTCAAGTGCATCGTCCTCATGACGGTGGCGCAATTTAAAAGGAAATACATACATTTTCCAAAAAAGTTACATTTATTACCAAGAAGCACCATAACAACAAAGAAATATCCAACTAACTACGACCGTTGTGTTTTTTGTTTTTGTTGTCCTGAGGATAAACGCAGAATGAGCGACACATTAAAGGTTGACTGCGACACATTAAAGGTTGACTGCGGTTTGACCAATATTCTGTTTTCAGTTTAATCATCATTTGCTCCTCATACAATAAAACCATAAAACGCTGCAGGACTGATCCGATCGCATCATCTGTCGACTCAAACACGGGAAGTCATTGAAAACAGACTTTTTGGGGATGTTGTGGGGAAGTAAAAAAGACAAACCTGCTCCGCTGCACATGGTGACAGACGCTGACCCCGAAGCCACTGACATACATTTAGTTCTCTGTGTGAGTCACTGTGCTCTTTGCTACCATGCTGTACAGCCACTAATCTTCAGCCATTCGGTTTGTTTTATTTGCGTTAGAATGAAATCAGTTCCTTTTCATAAGAATGCTGTGATAGGAGATTTATCTGATGTTGTAATAAATATTTCCCTTCTCCTTCCTAATCCGTGACAACAAAACGTACAAAACACGACACCGATGAAATTGCTTCTCTGCTTCAGTTAAACACGCCACAGTCTCTCTATCAGTGTCACATGACCAGAAAAAAAACTTATTGTCGCAACCTCCTGAAACCATGGCAACCACATGGAAATAAGCATTAGCTGTTAATATCAGCCCAGCTTTGCTAACACTGGTCGATACCGATCGTGTTGCCGATATATCATGCATCCCTACTAAGAAGCAACAATACACATTGCATTAAGCAAGTAATCAGTATCAATAGATAATACATCTGATGGAATATTACAACGATTTCACTGACCAGGAACCTCACTGCATTCTGGGAGATGTAGGCAGAGGAAAAATTTGGGGAAAAAACAGGAATTTGGCTTTGCCAGTAATAGTACTACTAATAGTACTATTAACAAATACTATTACTTGTTAATAGTAAATATTAACAATGCAGGCATCTAGGGCAAAAAGATGAAAAATAAGTGCATGCGATCTGAAAGAAAAGTAAACTTTCTGTTTCGGGCACAAGTTTACTGTTCAAACAGAAAAGAAACAAACAGCAATTAAACTCTCATAATTGTCCCGAACCGATGGAAATTTCCAAAACAACAGGAGCGTAACTGCAGAGGGAGCTGAGAACCTCCGGCGTGACGTGCAGATTAACGATTAGTAGCTTCAACAGGCGTCCTGCGGCTCTTCAAACAATATTTAGTTTTTGTTTTGGTTAAATTTCAGTGAAATTACTCCACAGTCTGCCAAGAGACAAATCATGAGATAATCGTCACATCAGCGTGAGGCATCATTATTGGACAAACTGTAACGCCGGCTTTCAAAGAGAAACTCAAGAATTGATACGTCTGCCGAGTTAATGGGCCTCCTGTCTGTGTGTGTGTTTGCGTGAGTGTGTGTGACAGAGAGAGAGAGTGTGTGGGAGTATCAACGCTGTTTGTTCCACTGTTCAGCAGATGCCAGGACACAGTGACAGACGTGATTGTCCTTCACACACACACCACACACACACCAACTAGCACACACTCATATATGTCCCCAGTACATCCTCATATACACTCCTACTTCACACACACACACACAACAAAATGAACACACTCATTTGCACTAAAAGCCCTGCCACTCCAAAACACGAGCGAAAAGCTTTCATTGCTCCGTCATCTCACAGATGTCATGTACTTACATTTCTGTTCTCGGCCCAGATCTCTGCGCTTTTAGTCTTCCTGACTTCCATTAAACAAAAAAATGTTAATGTTGCACATTAGCTTAAAGACAAACATGTTGCGTTTGTTTTTAAGCTGTTGCAGGCAGTGACACGCACATCCTACGAATCTCTTTCAAGGTAAACAGATTCATTAGGGTTTTTATTTTTTATTTTTCTGCGGTAAGAAGAAAGAGCGACTCGGCTCATCCGGGTCAAAACGAATGAAATCTAAACCAGTTCTTGCTCTTTTGTCATGATTTGGTCTGAAAATAAATAAGAAAGCAAAGTGAGTCTGCAATTCAGGGAGCTTCACAAAGGACTACAAGGTCCATCTATTGACTGCAGTTGCTCCCAGTTTTTGCTTCACTCCTGTAATTGATTCACAAGCAGCAGAGACAAAAGCATCCAGGAGCAATTTGTTCCTTTTCTTTAAATGATTTTCTGTTTTATTACGACAACTGTCTTCAGCCACAAATGGAGCGGATGATGTTTCAACAGACCACATCTGGTTCAATTTGATTTTTTTTGCACTTTATGTAACATTTATATATAAACGTTATCTCTCTTGATGCATATTCCACTAAATTTTGCCAGGTTGTGTCTTTCAAACGTTATATTTTAAAAATGTTCAGAAGTTTTTTCCCTGTGGATGTTTTCGCCTGGCCAACTTTGTCTCGCTTGGCGAAACACAAAATCCATCAAAATGCATTTCTCTGCATGCGCCGCTATTTAAATGTCTTTTATCATTATTGTTTTCTATTTACCGATTATGACATTCCTTCAGTTTTCCACTATTTATTTATTTCATTTTTGCATTGGACAGAAAAGCTGCTTTTTTAATGCATTTAAAAAACACAACAACAAAATAACTGACATTTGTGGAGGTTAAAATGACTTCCTGCATCAATAATGTCATGTCGGTGTTGCAACACAGTATTTCTATGGCAACCTAATTCTGAGTTATATTTGATATTACCAGCTATAGGTGACGGTTATTTGACTATAACATGAAATGGCTCAATGTGTCTAGAAAACAAACAGCACTGCTCCTTTAAAATGTTTGGATACGAACGGCTGGCAACCAGCTTTGTTAGTAGGGACCTTCAGTTTCTTCCCGTCCTTGTGCAGGACGACCGTGGCCGTCTTCTGGACATCTGTCCTCTCAGCAGATTGTCCAGATTGAGCGTTTAAAAGCTCAGGAAACTCCTGCAGGTGTTTGGAGTTAATTATCTGATTAGGATGTGACACTTTGTTTCCAATAATTACCGGTTTCACGCTCTTCTCATTTTTCTGCGACAACACAATTTTGCGTTTTCGCCATCTGTAAAACCATAATCAACAAAGTTACAAATATAATAATAATAATAATAATAGTGAACAAAGCGTTGGAGGATATGAGCGAGTGTGATCCCATGCAATATTTGACTTCACTTTCTGAAATGTCTGACAAGAAATGTTGCACTTTTAACTGCATACTCACATTTTTGGAGACGCGCCTGATGTTGGATATTTTTAAAGACTCGGGAAGCTAGTATTTAATGTTAAAAAATAGGATATTCTCTTTTAATGGACAAAAAAATGATTACATGCTTTTAGAAAGCTCGCTTCTATTGCAATTATACTCACAGCGATGAAGGCATCAGTTTAACACGGTTTGCTTCCAAATGTGTCCGACTGATGGAAACCTTGTGAATGAAATAACGATCGTCTCAACGAGCTGAGATCGTTTTGTCCCAGTTCCCCTAATGAGGGTTTTGTTAGATTGCAGGAAGAGGCTCAGTGACCTTTTTTTCAGTTTTTGTAGGGTTAAAAAAAAAAAAAAAAAATAGTCCAATCTGCTCAGAGGACACTTGTGACAGGAGGTAACAATTATGTAATATGTCAGAAGGAACTCAAAACACAGCACGCAAAGTTTTTTTTTTTTTTGTCTTTTCAATTTCGACGACATGTTGCTGCAAATCCCGAATACAACACGTTTTGTAGGAGAGGAAAGTGATTCTCCATATTGTCACCTTCCTGAAATAAAGTCTTTCTTTCTTTTTTTTTTATTTGCTAAAACTGATTTTTTTTTTTTACCTAAATAATCTCTTAGCAAAAAAGAAAGAGTTCATGATTAAAGTAAAAATAAAATTTGGAAAAAATAATAATGATAACTTGAACTATTATATCGGGATGGTAACGATATTTTGTTATCAATCTAATAAAGTCGATACACCAGTATCGCAGATACCGATACTTTTTTCTACTATTTTAGGTTTTTTGTGTTTTTTTAACTGACAGAATCTGAACAGAGTTTAAAGGCATATAAGATATTTCACATATCAAAATAAAAAGAAACTAGAATAAAACAAAACACATTTCAGTCCATTCACCTGATAGAAAGTTCAAAAAATGATCAATTAGGCATCAATCAAAGCATATGTTTTGAATTGAGAAACTACGACACAAAAATAATGTAAAATTTGTTTCATTATTTTAACCCATTGCTCTCTTCAGAGCTTAGAGTAACACATTTCAGCCTTTTGTTTTGTTTCTGACGTCACGTCGTCTCAAGTTGTGGATGCGAAACAGAACGCTACGTTTCGAATGTTGATGTCTTCCAGAGGCCACGTAATAAAGGTGCAGAGAAAATCAACTTTCACACTGAAAACGCGCTTGACTTTTACAAAAGATCTAATTTGTACCAGGGTCAGTCCTCAGCAACAAGCAGTCAAAATAAAAAAATAATTGGAGCTTATTTTGTTTTTTCCATTTTATCAATATGACTTAAGGAAAAGTTGTGCCGTCGGGTGTTTATTTGGTTTTTATTGCCTTTAATTGGCTTTATAGCCTTTCAGGTCCTCCAGTGAGACCAATTAATTTTTGCCCTGGAGGCTCCGTTATGAATCCTCGGACAGCCAGTTGCTATTTCTTTTTTTGTTTTTTGGGGAAAAATGAGAACTTACTTCAAACACAGAGCAGGGGAGAAATCGAAGGGGGAAGCGGATCAGAGCAGGAAACTGCCACCTCACACAGGACTGGGTCGCATTTTCACCAGACAGACACTCAGGATTCAGTTTGTGTTTCAGACAGTTTCATTTATGCCATTTATTTATTTATGACGTTTCTTCTGCATGTTGTGAAGGACAAGTGAAACAATGAACAATGAAAGTAGCCAAAACACAAAAAAGGAAAATATGTCAAAATAAATCAAAATAAATAAACTCTTAACCATGAAACATTTTTGTTTTGGGTGTGGTCAACGTTGGGTGTGGTCAGCTGATTGCCTTTACAGATGAATTAACGAAGTGACCAAGATAACCAGGAATTACAATATGTAATTTTTATAAATATGTTTTTGGTTTTTTTATACATTTGTTAAAACTGTCACCGTGTCATGACAACATTTTATGATGAAAAACAAATCAAGCTCTTCTGCCTCCCCTCTGACCTACCGTAGCGATCAAAAGCAACAAATCAGCCAGAAGGAAGGTTTTAGCACCATCAATCATACTCATCTATGCGCTGCTCAATGAAGTAACAGTGGAGAAACAACTCGTTGTTCTAGAAAAACTGTCCAGTCATTGGGGGCTATGCTAACTAGCCTTAGCATTCACGTCACACTCTGACGCTGCCTTTGGGAAGACGCTGTGGCGCAGCAGAGCAGTGGGGACGGTGTGAGCCGCGCATACACAAGCATGACTGACAGCTGTAAGGCCCTCCTCCTAGCTGTGATTGGATGTTTCTGACTGAGTGGTGTCCTTCAGCAGTTAGCACTGCGAGAAGGCAGAGGAGCCTTCACAGATTATCTCCCTGGTGTCACAGCCTAATGACAGTTTTAATAAAAAGTTACATACTGTAGATTTAAGGCCCAGTTTGTAATTGAATTTTTCTTCTTATTACAACCAGAGGGAACAATCTGGGATTTAGTTTTTTGTTGTTGTTGTTTTCTGATCTATAATCTTTAGAGAAAACTGAACTGATCATCAAAGAACAAATACTCAACCAACCACTCCGAACCCGTAGGCTGATTTCAGACCCATCTCACCAGTGTTAGTTTGGGTGAAATGCGCTTTAATAAAACAGAAACTCTTAAAGCATCTCAGACTGTTGTTCTCAGACGATGCAGGCTGCGGGTCCTTGGAAGCAAAATGGAGACTAAAGGCTTAATCCAAAAGTTTTCTGTGAAAAGTTCAGAAACTTAAGAAAGTAAAGTCACAAAGCTCCTTCTGTGTTGGGTTTTCTACTGATTTTTATAAAATGGTTTTAAGGTCATCATACTTTTCAATTAAGAAGAAAAAAAGTAAAATTAAGAAATACCCCAGAGGGTCACATCAAGAAGGCATTTCAGAACATTTCTCCCTTTCATGCATGCAGAACACGTCAAGGTCAGAGACCGTTATTAACAAGTAAATGAAAAACAACTTCAAGCAACTTCTGATCCCCTGAAATCGGGAGTGACGCAGAGATTCACTTCAAACTGAAAGGCGGCGACAAATGTGCAGAATTTACCTTCTATGTCTATTCAGTGAGAAAAACACAAACACCGGCGCCTCTCAGGCTCCGATTCACTGAGGAAAACAGTCTGATGTTCTCAGACATGGGCGCTGTGATCGGCTGCCGCCGACTACATCCACTAAAAACCATCTCTGTTGCTTTCAGGAGGTGAAGTACTTCCAGTTTCCCGGCGAGCTGCTCATGAGGATGCTGAAAATGCTAATCTTGCCTCTTGTCGTTTCAAGGTAAGAGAATCAGCTCTGTTAGACAAAAACACTTAAATAAACACACACACATGCTGTGTGCTACTGTCTGACACACACACACTTTTTGTAGTCATTAACAGCATCTGCTACAGTTCTATATTTGACCGCTCTGCTTGGCAGAAATGTCAAGAATAAATTGCCCCCAGGAGTGAGCTGCGAGGCGTTCAGGAGGCCGGAGTTGTCCCGATCCAAACAAGTTCTGACGTGTTTGTCGGATTCTTATCCTGTCCGACTGTCCAGCTGTGTTCAAGTCAAAGGAAAGTGGCTTTTCGACACAAGGATCAGGCGCAGGGATGAGCAAGAGACCTGCACAGCCGAGTGAATCTCTGATGCAACTTCTCCGAGATTTTCTAGAAAAAAAACATGGAAATTTGAGAGTAATTTGAGCTTTTTGAGAAAACACAACCTGGAAACGTCTGAGACTGAGGAGTTGAAAATTTGTTAGGAAAAAAAAAAACAACAAGAAAAACTAAATTCTTAGATTAATCTCAGAAATCTTTTAGAGAGAAAAAAAAAGTGGACATTTCTGAGTTTGGAGAGTCAAAAACTCGCTAGGAAAAATTGAGGCATTTTGAGATCAACCCCTGAGACATTTTGAAAGTCGAAACGTTGCTAAAAAAAAAAGAAAAAGTTCTGCAAACTCAAAAAATTAAAAATTTACACAATTTCCAAGTTTAATCTCAACACTTCAGAGTATTTTGGCAGAGATTCACTGCTCTGTTTTTTCACAGCAGCGTCTCACTGCTTCACCCTGAGCTTCACCTCATCACATCGATTTGTGAGATTCAAACCAAAGTCGAGTCAGGGCCAGAAAACCAGCCTATTAAAATGACCAGCCTATTAAAAATTTATTTTTTTTGTCGTTTTCACATTAAAGGTCAGATATTCACTCAGACTTCTGCCAGAACTGCTGACGACGGCTACAAAAGGAGTGTGGCTTCCTTGAGCCTTGTTACACAACATCTAGCCATGTACAATTGGTGTATTTCCATGAAAACCTAATGGTATTACAAGATGGGTGAGGAAATGTGTGGGTGAACAAAAACACCTTCTGCTTGTCCTGTTCCAGCTGTTTGCTGGTTTCGCCAGCATATAAAGAATTTACATATTTTAATTACTGGCAGGGATTGCATGACAACTTTTATATTTATTAGTTTGAGAAAAAAAAGAAAAGAAAAAAAAGGCACAGTTCAATGCATGGAGTCAGATGAGCCTGACTCCATGCATTAGATTGCAAGGAATGATCGGGCGGGTTTTGTATTCGTTAAGTAATGGAAGAAATCAAGGCCTGTGAAAATTGGACATCGGTGGCTCATCCATGTTTATGAATATATGAGTCTAATATAATTTTCACTCTGTGTAAATTAGAGAAAAACACATTAAGTTCAGAAGTGTGTCCCCCAAACCGGAGTTAAAAACAACTCCTTGACGAGTTCCCTAATCAGTCGACAGAACAGTTCTGATGTCTCATTAAAAATCCAACTTTAACATGATTTTAACGCCACTGGTGAGTGGATGTTAAGTTCTCGACGGGAACTTAGCGGGTGTGTAACTCGCTGTATTGAATCTGTCTCACAAAAGGAAGGTCATCAAACAGGGCTAAACGAAGAAGTCTAAACGTATCTGTACAGTATGTGGAGAAGAATCACTGTTGCTGCGTTTGTTCCCATGTAGGCTACAGTACATGTAAAGAGAGAGTTTGAGTTATCAACGCGTCGTTGCCTCTGGCAGCGATCATTATTGCCTCGAATATGTTGACTGAGAAATCAGCCCAGCAGGACTCCTTCGACCCTCGGACTTGATGAAATACATGTGGAAAAAAAATGAATAAGTTGGCATGTGCTGCATCAGGATAAGGTGTTTAACTTTCAATTTGAGGCGGCTCCTCGGTTTTATTATGAATCGTGGTCCAATGATTTGTCCCACTACAACACAGAAAAACAGGTTTTACAATGAAGCCGAACACTCACTTCTTTTTTTTCACTAATTTTGATGCATTTTATTCAAATGTTTTTTTTTTGTCAGATACAAGCACCAGACACAACTGTGCTACAGTGTCTTTTAGCCCTGATATTTGATGAGTGATACATTAGCTACGGCTACTATTAGCTGATCTAACACATTGGCTAATTTAAACACCTGCTCTGCTGACGATCTGTCAGAGTCGGTATTTAGGTCGCCTTCTCATTATTTTGCAACTGAGCTGAAACACAGCGAATTCCACAGCCCAGCTCCGTGTTACGGTTATCAAAGTCAAGCTAGCATGTGTGAACCACTTCCCTCTGCGTCTGCGTATTTTTTCGAATTAAACTTTTTCTTCTGACCTTGTTATCTAGTCATTGTGGTGTTCACAATTAGAAGCAAAGCAGTGTGTCCCTTTTTCATTCATAGCGTGCACACATCAAACATTTTACGACATATTGACAGATATCTGATGCTAGGTGTTAAGCTAACACCAATTGTAGCTTAAATGTAGCTAAAATCGGTGTGCTGGTCAAGCCCATAAAATCTCAGCAGACATACATTAAGGTTTATGCTTTTAGCATGCCCTGCGGAATGTTAATTTTGCAAAGCATGGGCAAAGCGCCCATGTGGGGGTCTTCCTGTGACCCTGAGTGATAGTCAGGGCAGATGAGACGGACAACGTTGATGAGATTGTTCCTCTGCCCAATTACTTTTCAAAGAGTCCAGGATTAAAGAGTAATATATTTCTCGGAGCGCAGGTCGCCATGGGCCGGTTTCAGAGCGTACTTCATTGTCTGGGCCCCTACAGAAGCTCTTGGTTTCCTGCGTGAGATCGGCGGTGTGTATCGCACCCACGCTCCGAACGAATCATGCAAACGCACGGGCAACATCCAGGCTGCTTTGTGCAATAAGCTACTTACAACCGATGCAACAGTAAAGAATGGATGAGACGTTAATCCCCCCCACCCTGTCTCTGTCCCTCCGTCTCTGCTGTCTGTTCCCCTGCTTTGTCTTCATCTCTGTTTGTTGATGTTTGGGCACATTTTCGGTGAACATTTCCAGTTTTCATCCTGGGACATGTGTGCTCTAAGCATGGAGACATGTTAATCGATTCCTTTCTTCTGTTTTGCATTTGGATTCCCCTTCGGTGCCAAACATGTCTCACGTTATAGGATCATAAACTGATCATGAAGTCGTCTCCGCAGATCAATCCAGCACCCAGCATCATGAAAGTAATCAGAGAGATTATTTAATCGAGGTTGTGATTTTGCAGTACTCCTGTCGGCACTGAGCCTGGAAGACGCTTCCTGTTAGCTTCGACCAACGCCGCCCACTTCCTGGATCATTTGCAGAACGTGTGAAGGCGTCGCCCTGTCTGATCCCGCTCCAGCTGCGGTCTCAGAGATGTTCACCTGCTTTCCCCCCCACTCCTGTCTTCTGCCAGACGGTCTTGCCAGGACCCAGAGGAGGGCCGCTCGGCCTGGCGCGCTACAGCGGGGCTTATCTAGGGGTGAATGTCCTCTCTGGCCCCACGGCGTTTCTGTCCCCGTTTTTCCCCTCCCAGTGCCATCTGTGCGCCAACCAAAGCGGAAACCAGATTATCCCATGAATGCATCAGGCCAAAAAAAAAGAAAACCAATGGCGACCACGCTGAGTCTCCTTATGCTTTCATTCTGTGTATAGAAATCTTGTTTTGGCAGAGAAAAATAGTGACCAAAAAAATACAAAAATCACTAGTGGTAAAACAAGCAGTGGACCTCAGTATGGAGGAACTTGGTCCTTCGTGGTTATGGAATATTGAAAACAAGCAATTTCAGCTTTGAATGTAGCAAAACACAACAATTTAGATTGTGATCTAAGACCTTTTCTTTAATTTGCATTTGTGCATGATTTTCTGCAATATTGTAATACTGTATACTCATAACATGACATGTCATCGTACCAGGTTCATGGGGACGAGAAAAACGATGTTTCACAAATTACAAACTAAATCTTAAAGACGCTCTCATAGGAAAAAGAGCATTTTGGTTTAAATTGTTCACATGCTGGATTTTTTTTTTTTTTTTTTTTTTTTTTTTTGCTACTATGATTTTAACATGAACTTAAGGAAACAAACACTTTGACACCTTCTTAGCTTTCATGAAGAGAATGAAGGCGTCACTAAAGGTTTTCTGTTTGGTGTGGGATTATTCAGTCCTTCATTTGCCTGTTTAAGAATTTTAGATTTGAACTAGAGATGAAGATGATGATGATCAAATGAAGTCTAGACTCCTTCAAATGTAAAACGCCCTTTTAGTGCTAATAGTGCTAACCAGACTATAACTTTAGCTTCTTGAAACCGTTCCTTATGGAGTACCGCAGGGTTCTGCACTTGGGTCGACTCTCTTTTCTCCAATTGGGAAAATCTTCATACAGGAAGGGACAAACTTCCACCGTTATGCTGATGATATTCAGCTTTTTTTTGTTGTTTTTTAATCTATAAATTCTGAGAAATCCAGTCACTTAGTATACTACAGGCATGTCTTAAAGACCAAAAAACCCCCGACTGAATAGAAAACTCTCTGCTTTTAAATTCTGACTAAACAGAAAAACTGCTTACTCAATCTCTTGATCTGGATGGCATAGACGGTAAAGTAAAGACTCTGTTATTTTTGACCAGGATAATTAAACAATCACTATTTCAAACTCCTTCTACTGGCTCCTTGTTAAATCCAGAATGGACGTTGAGATTCTCCTGCTCACATAAAACCCTTAATCAGAGATTTGACTGGTCCATATGTTCGTAACAGAGCACTTAGTTCCCAAAGGTTCTAAAAGTAGAACAGGAATCACATCCTTTAGCTATTAGGCTCCTCTACTGTCTTTGCAGGCATCTTTTAAGTCTTAAAACTTTCCTTTATGATAAAGCTGATAGTCATACTGGCTCAGGTTTCCTGGGCTATCTCTGCTACCACAGGCTTTGGCTACTGGGGAACTAACTCTATTTCTTCTTGCTCTGCTATTTTCTCCTTCTCTCAAATTTTCCATTATTTGCTATCATTTCAACAGCAATGATAACCTTTAACCTTATATTTTGTCCCTCTTCATAGCAGCTTCATCTGGTTGATGGTTTTGCTAAGCTGCGATGCTTTTTCTTAGCATAGAAATTCCTCCTAGAACAGTTCGGTTTCTCTTTGTGTGCATGCAAACCTCATGCAACACTTGTCCCACATATTGCAACTGAAAAAGAAAAAGGATTATATTAATTAATGTTGAACACAATGAATCTTTCTTTACGTTTTTCATTCAGGCTGTCTGGAATTTTTCCAGAAACTTCTCTGTGTAAATGTTGAAGTCAGTGGGTAGAAAGTGCTTGTTGACTTTAATTGACATTTGGGAATCCAATCCCCCTCTCTATATTCAATTATATTATTTTTTATTACATTTTGTTATGAGTCTATATATATATATATATCCAAGACTGTACTTGTCGAGAAACTGACAATCTAATGAAATTGAGTTACATAAACTAACAAACATAACCCTAACCCTACTGAAGAGAAAGTGTGAGAAGCTG
This sequence comes from Poeciliopsis prolifica, assembly GCF_027474105.1. Lineage (NCBI taxonomy): Eukaryota > Metazoa > Chordata > Actinopteri > Cyprinodontiformes > Poeciliidae > Poeciliopsis > Poeciliopsis prolifica. Next base: position 3,400,837 of record NW_026562383.1, read on the forward strand.
TAGACACAACAAGTGTCCTAAAAAGCCTTAAAGCATGTTTTAAAGTATGATCAAAAGAGAAAAAAAAAACAACAACTTAGTTATGCAACAAGTTACCAAAGATGAACTGCGGAGGCCAAAGGTCTGGACCTGGTAATTGATTGAAATCGTTCTCCCTCCATAATTACTGGCTCTTAAAACGACCCCACCGACCCCAGCGACCCCGGCGTCCCTCTCCAGCTCATGCTAAGATCTGAAGGAGCCTCGCTGCTCTGCAGAGGAAACTCGTTTCAGGCTGAATCGTATGTTTCCATGCTGGCCCTGTTGCCGGGCAACTATTCAAAAAGTCATATTTATTGACTGCTGAGACGGACTAAAAATATATGACTAAAAATGTTAAGAGTTTGATGTGATCGATTTGTCCCAGGATTAAAGATGTGTAACATATGCAGCTGAAACCAGAAGTTCACATACACCAAATAAAAAGACAACGTTGTTTCTCAGTGTCTGAAGTGACATCAGACGGTTTTAAGACAGAAAAAAAACTAAATTATTTCTATTTTCTAATTGCTGCAATACTGATGGAATAAATGTGTCAGAAAGCAAGAAAGTCGCTGAGTCAGCAACGCTGGGGCGACCATTAACTACAAACATGCAGACGTGTCCTGGTGGGCCGGTCTGTCAGCCAGACCTCTCTCTGCAGAGCGGAAGAGGTCGATCACTGATCTACTAAAATTAAGGACATCTGTGCCGATAAACTCCTACTTTCTTGCAGAGGTTTGATGTTGCCTCGATAATTCCACATGACGTTCTTTTCTCATGATGTCATCGATTTAATGATGACACCATAATCTACTGGATTGGCTTTTTTTTTAAGCTTGACCTCTCCTTTCTTGTGGATTGTTGCTAAAAAAATCAGAAAATGTAAAAGATAATATCATCGTCTGTCCTGCAAAAGACAACATGTGGCTTTTTATGTCTTCTTTCGGTTGGTTACTGGATTGGCCTTATTCCAGCAGCCCTTGAAAGAATACATATTTTATCTTGTAGGAACTAGAGCTGGGTGCGTTTTATTTTCCAGTCAAGGCCTGGTTCTTGGTCCTGATCGGCAGAGAAAACGTGAATCCACAGCAAGGACTTCGGCTGCATGCTTCATGCCGCAATTGGTTTGCTTTGTAGGTCAGGAAGTGGAGTTGGATGAACGAGAGGTTTATGGAAAATTGGTTTTCTTAATCTCAGCGTTCAGAGGGCCAGATAAGCACGGCAGAGGATTCCTCTCCCCAACCTGGTCTGCCGTCCGTGAACCTCCTGTCGCTCCAAATAAGGCAGCAGAAGAGTGTCGGACAAACAACGTCCTTCTGCATTCAGCTTTACATCAACCAGGGAGTGTCATGTTTGGTTTTTTTTTTTTGTCTTTTGGAGAACCATCGCAGCAACTCACTGAAAGAGAACAGAACGCTGTAAAATAAAGGGGCTATTTTTCTTGATTTTAATGAGTCCTGGCACCACCTGAAGCAAACAGCTGGAGCTCGTTGTGCACAGTCACACTTCTTTGTACGGGATTTGTGTGGAACGGACCTGCTTGCGAAAGCCTTGCAACCAAGGCAACGGCGGCACCGAGCGCACTCCTGGTCGCATCTAGAAACCCAAAGTAATAGCTGGGGAAATGAAATTTAGAAGCTGCCGCAGAGTCACAGGACTCACGTGACCTATGATGACCTGAGCCTGGTCAAGCAAAAGGCCTGAGTGTCAGTCCTAGATGTCAAGAATAACCGTCTTCCAAGGAGCCGCTGCTGCCTCTCTTTCATCTGGATGTGGGATTAGGCTAATGCTCTTGCACAGCAAAGGTGGAGCAGGGAAGGCTCTAAGCTCCATATGGCCCTGAACTCTTGCGGCAGATCGGCCACGCATGTGCCCCAAGCTGCCGCGGTCAAGGAGGCTGCACATGGCAGGTGCCGCGGCGTAATCCCGCCCGGTCTCAAGAGTTATCTTGGTCACTGTGCCTTACAAAGGTATTTATGGCCGTTGTAGTTGGCCAGACGCTTTTCCCTGAAAAGCTCAAACTTTGCGGCCGGCTGCTATTAACGTGACCGAGCAACACAAGTCAATGTATCGCAGTAGCTCTTTTCTGGTTTTCAAAGAGCAAAACGTGCCCCCTGATGTGACTCACGACACGTCATAAATTACACAAGCGTTAGGAAAGACAACCCAGACAACGGAAGCAGAGATGAACGTCATTATACAGCTTAGATCAGTCAGAAATATGCATTTCCTCTACGACTCCCGTTTTCAAACGGGCTTCAATGAGTCGCAGATATTACAAGCCCAACTTTGTGAAGGTTCAGATTCAGATTATTGTGACGTTAAACATTATTTATTCACGTTCCACTTTGCTGCTGACTCAGACAAGTGTTTCAAATGCATGCTTTTCAGAAGAGTCTTTGACCTCTGAACCCTGACCCCAGCTCAAGTCTGCTAATCTGTTCCGTCTGGAATCACTTCAACATGATGAAACCAAATGAATGAAAAAAGAAAATGTACATATCCATTCTGCTCTTTCCTGTCCTAACCTAAAACTTGTTGCCATCTGGTTTTAGAAAGACGTTCCTTCTGGTAACAAGCCGTTTTTATTCATATACAAAACTTTAATGGAACAACAAAATTATTTTCTTCCACAAATAAGTTGACATGTTGACAATAATTTGTCAACATGTCAACTGCTGTGCAGTTGACATGTTGCTGTGCCTTGGACCTTTTCAATCCAAGAGGAAAATAAAAACACTGTAGAGGAAAAACAACATTTTTAAAAAGTACAAAAAAAAACAAAACACAAAACCTGCATACAAAGACGAGTACTTTGAAGTACAATTGATTTTATTGATTGATTGATTTGTCGCCACAGTTACTAACATGTACGTGATTCACACTGTACAAAGGCATCAGTCAGAATAAAAGGAACTAATCTATGATGTAAAGCACTTTGAACAGCTTTGTTGCTGAGATGTGCTATACATCGGTCGATTGATTGATCGATTGATTGATTGATTGATTGATTTTCATACACCATGGCACAGTGAAGGTAACTACCAATAATTTAAGACCATACTGAACGAGACAGACATTAGATTTCTGCCAACTAGGCTTTAAATCCAAATTCTGCGATTTATCTTGTCAGTAGGTTTGACTGTAATGTACATATGAGTTTCAATCTGTCTTTATGATGGGATTGTGATGTTTGAAGCTGATTTTGCATTCTGATGGATGAATCAGAGCTGGTCTGGTATTGAGGTGACCTTTGTTGTTGTGATTGGGAAAGACGTCGCTTAAGTTGAGTTGAAATGTTGGGAGAAAATATAAACGTAGAATCTGCTTAGCAGTACAAAGCCATAGAGAGAGCAAGATGACTTTCACTACAGTCTCATGCGTAAAGGTTTAGAACCAAAACGGGGTGAACTAGCATTTGACTATTGATTTACAGTGTGCATATAGTGAGCACCGACCTCTGTTAAACATAAGAAAGCTTGGGAAGATGACAAGAAGGACATATGCACGCTGCAATTTCTTGATTATTGTTTGCAACTTTTCAATCGTATCCGCTCAGCGTGCCCGGCGGGGGCCCCGCCTCTCCCTGGCCGATCCGTCGCTCCATCTTTCCCCGTCCAACTTCTGTTACTCTGCTGAGGAAGTTATTTGTTTAGCAGACATCTTGGCTCATGGCGCCCGTCATTTGTGTGTTCCTTCAAGTTGTACGACTCTGCCGCTTTGAACCCGAGCAGGATGCTGGAGATGTTTTGTTCTTTCAGCCGGAGCTTATCGTACTTTGCCAGGCTGAGGGGTCGGGTCCCTCGGCCGTCGCCGCCTCCAACAACGATCTACCGGCGGGCAAAGAGGGTATTCTCATAATCTGTGCATCCATCTATGATTATATGTAAATCCTGTCTGATCCCAACATTCAGCTCAGGGAAACAAATTGTCAAAGGTATTTAACATTTAGCAACAACTTATAGAGCATATCTTTTCTTATGCAAGAGGAAAAATAAAACATAGATTTTCTTACATGTCGCTTCATTTCATTTTGTCGTCTGGATGGTCAAAGTTCAAGCGTTTCATGAGAAATACTGATAATTTTTGTGCTACTAAGTGTGTTCAAATGATTTTAAATTGGGTTTCAATCTAGAATGGGATTTTTTTTCTTTTTTTAAGTTGTGTGAGAAATAAAAAAAGAATCAAATAATCAAAAATGATATTTTTAAAAACATTTGAAATACATATAATTCTGTGAAAAGTATTTTCAACACTTTTTACGAGTTGCTTCAGTCAAGAATTAGATTTTTTTTTGTCAAGTAAAAAAACTAAAAAAATTAAAGGATTTTTCCTGACACATTTCTGCTGTTTTCTTTTTTTTTTCTTCACACTTGTTTTGGATCATCAAATGCCAGGCAGTGGACTCAGTGTTGCAGATGAACAGATAAAATTATTCTTTCTAAAAAAAGAAAATCTAATGTCTGAGTCGGTATCATTGGCTCAGAATAAACTTTCCTAGACATGTTAGCGATCTCCAGCCTGAGCAGTCTGAAATGATGGAAGTGTTTCTGAAGGTTGAGGGAGAATCCCTACAGATTTTAAACATTAAGTCAGTAAAGCAGTAAATAACCGTCTCATCTGCGTAAAGACTGACTTTTAATGAGACAGAGTGGCTGAGTGTGAGACAGACTCATATATGGCAATTTAGTTTTTCACTGTACAAATTTTCTTTTTTTCATTCAACAATGAACAAAAGAACCTCTTTCAGATCTATTGTCGTTTGTTATGAATTGTCGGATACCTTAAACATGGGGGTTGAGTTTTTTCAACAGGAACTTGAACATCTTCACTGGAAACTGTTCCCATAAAAAGCATCCGATTCACATTCACCAACTACCATTTCTATTCAATCGTTTGCTCAATATTGGTACACTAAATCCTCAGCAGCGCTGCCGTTCCATGGATGGAATGACAATACCTCACATTGTTTTCATTCAACGGAAAAATGATATCAGATGTTTGAAACCGTTCAGTCTGGCAGCTCGTTACACCATAATAAGGTTACACATTTGCCTGTGATTGGTGTGTAACCTCCATACTCTGTGAAAATCCATGAAGTCCTGACCCACTGAACACATCCATGACTACACTTGCCAAGTGTGAGCGGATTATGCTCTGACGGCCAGATAATCTTGTCACACAAGCTCAACAGACTGAGCAGATACAGTTGCAGGCGAACGCTGGCGCCCTTCCACGATAAACAAAAGCACCTCTGGAATAACGTGAAACCAACATGTGTTAAGTCGCCTTTTACTGTTTATTCTATATTTAAAGGGGAAATATAGCTTTTTTTGAGCTTTGCATCATGTTATAATTTTATATAAACATACCTGGTGTGATGCTTTGACTCTTCCATGCATATTTGATTCTCCCATGGCAACCGCCGCCTAAACACTGGCTCTCACAAAGCACCGGCCATTTCCACAAAGCTCCACCCCTCCCCTGTAACTTCCCCACTCGGCTCCTTCAGACTAGCAGCAGCAATTAGCAAACACCTGGTGGAACTCCACGTCTTCTGAGTCCATCATCTAAACTAAACCAACGCTTTTAAATGATTCAACAGGTGAACACTGCTGTGGTGACTTCCTGAAGTCCCGAGTGTCGGAACGAGTAGGATCTTCTTAAAGAGACAGAGGCCCAATTTCAAGGTGCCGAATTTCAAAGTCAAATTTCTTTTACTTTATGTTTGATTTATGTTCAGCTGCATTTTTAAAACAACTGAAGGCAACACTTGATTGTGCTATAAAATGGCACTAAGTGCTGCGCCTTGGAGTTCTGCTAGAACGGTTTTCTTAGTTCCTTTCCCCTTTTCTGCCATCCAGACCATCACACTGATCGATTCGGGGGTTGCATTTTATTACATTATCATTTTTAGATTTTACATATTTGGCAGCTGTGCTCACAGGACGAAAATAAAACTGGACACTAATTGTATTTTCCTTTAAAGGCGGATATCTAAAATCTGCCTTTTAAGCCCTCCAACCAGTTCTTCCATTTAGTGAGTCAATGGTGTGTTGGTTTCATTTGAAATTAGCTGTGTGGTTGACGAAAAGCTTGAAGGCGCCTGTTCTAATCACGGTCAAGCGGCCGGCTTGTAACATGACTGTAACATGACTGTAACAGTGAAATCATCAAAGCTAACTTATTTTTATGGTTTTATTTCATCGTCACACTGCAACAGTGTGTAGGCGAACGTCCGACAGGAGCTTTTAGTTGAATCAGGATTTCCCAGGCGTTGTTTCAATGAGACCAGCACTCGTTTCCGGCTCCGTCTCTTCACACCCTCACTTCTCAGAAGTGAAATTTTTCAGCCTTAGAGCTTCCTCCTTGCTTTATTTGTTTTCAGTATTTCTGAATTCGCTTCGAAAGTAACCCAGATTGCTCGAGTCAAAAAGGGAAGAGGTATTGAAAGCCAATTTGAATGCAAATTGGTCTTTTTATGTTGTGAAAAGAGTTTTTGTTTAGTTTTTTTTTCTTTCTGCCTCCCAAGCTCCCAATCTTTGAGCTGAAAATGAAAAGTTACGTTGCTGTGAAAAGCCCAATAGCAAATGTGTGCAGATTGCCGTCCTTCAGAGAGCAGAGGCTGCGACTCGGAGGCCCTCTGCGGTTCTGAACGGGCCCGTTCGGTTTCGTTGAGTGCTGCAATCGCTCCCGAGCCAACATGAAAAGGCGTGCTTTTACTTACACGTTAAGCCCGCTGTATAATTATGGTGGAAATCTAATATTGTTAAATACCGCGGTGTGAATAATTTCCTCACACAAACAGACAGTTGAGCTTTTCCAACACAACTCAGCATTCATGCTTCTTGCTTATCTCCCTCCACAGGAAAACTCATTCCGTTTCAAAGTGTCCTCTTTGACAGGCAGTAGAAAAGGAGTCCTGAGGGAAGCAGTTCCTCAAAGCTTGTCAAATACTAACTTTCTCCTCCTTTTTTTCCTCCCTGTCTTTCCTGTTTTCTCTCCTGCTGTCACCCGCTGCGCCTCAGTCTGATGTCAGGTCTCGCCGCCCTGGACGCCAAGTGCTCAAGTCGCTTGGGCATCATGACCATTTCCTACTACCTGTGGACCACCTTTGTTGCCGTGGTGGTGGGCATCCTCATGGTGTACATCATCCATCCGGGCGGCGCCGCCCAGAAGGAGGACTCCGAGGACAGCAAGAAGCCCATGACGAGTTCTGCCGATGCGCTGCTGGACCTGATCCGGTAGGAGGCCGGCGAGAAATCCATTGTGAAATGGCGACCCTGTAAAAGTATCGATACCGGCTGAGCTGAAACTGCTGAGGATGCTGATTGATAAACCTGACAGGGACGTTCCAGCAAAGACTCGCAGATGTAATTGCTGCAAAAAAGCGGCTCCACAAAGTATTGACCCAGAACACAAGTGAACGTGGCATTATAGTGCAGCCAGCACCATGGCTTTGCCTCTAAACATCCAGACAAGCAAACTTTTAACTAACGGTGCATTCCCACCTCCTGTTCGGTTCACTTTCATCAAATTCTAGTCCATTTGCATAAAAAGTCCGGTTGGTTTGGATAGGAGCGACTCTGCAATCAAACTCTGCCTAAAAACCGAGTTCTGGGTTCTGTTGACGTGTTTTCTGATGTGGATTGAATGCAAATGTGAATGTTATGTGAACTGGAGATCGCTCCAAAACGGCCCACTTTATCCCACTTCCAAAGACTAAAAGTGGACTAAAGTGAAGAGCATTCTGGGTAAATACAACCAAAACAAACATACTAGTCTTAATGGTTTTTGGTCTTTTACCAAAGACAAAAGAGAAATCCTCCAGCCACTAAAATCTGACACTCCTCCCAGTTTTGTTTACATTTCAAGACAAGAAAAAGTCTTCTCAGTGGTTTTGTGTTGTTTCCTTCAGTGGTTCTTGGTGCAGCGCCTCCACAGGCGAGGAGGGGAACAGGTTTTCCTAAGGTTTGGTTCGTTTGATGTATTGCAGGGTTAAAACAAAACGCGTTAGCTGAAAATCTAACCATTTGTACATTGTGGAACCCCAATCGTCTACTGAACTATTAGTTCAGCAGACTCAGATTAACACATTATAAATCCAATTGAAATTATTTTGAGGAATTAAACAGAAAAATTAAACATGTGAAATAACGCAGCCTTAAAAGATCCACCAGGCTCTTTTAAGACCTGGAAGCTTACATGCGACTGGGTTACTGTGCTAAGATAATTAGCGCCGAAGTCTGGTTGTCTTGGAGGTAAACCTGGGTCAGGCCTGCTGAGGAAAACGTCGGGCGGTGGACTGTGGCCAAACGCCACCAAAACACAAGATCTGGAGTAAAAGACAGACAGACGTCCATGTCATTTAAATAAATGAATGCTTAATTAGGAATTTAGCCTCAAGAGGTTTTGCTATAAAAACAGAATTAAAATATATTCCATTTTGCCTGACATTAAGCAGGAATTTAAAAAGAAGGAGGGCTATAAACTGGCCGAGCTCATAAATCCAGCTATGCTGATCATGTGCAGTGGTGAAGCTTGGTCTATAATAGTGTGTGTATGTGGGGGGGGTGCGTGTGTGTGTGTGTGTTCACAGAGCACAGCTGGGCTTTGGATTTATTGCGCAAAGCTTCTTTACTGCCTTCATCTAACATGCAGCCGTGGTCTGCTGCAGCTGTATCCTCAGAGAAAAAACCCTGACCCTCGCACGGCGGTGTGTTTGTTGTGAGCGAACACGCGCCGCCACGTTATATAAACGCGCATGAATGGAAGAGCGCCGTGTTTCTCCCTGAGCTCTGAACTCAGAGTGGCTCATCAACTACAAGGCAGGAAGGAGAGGACACAGTTTCTCTCACTAACTGAATCGGATCAAAGGACTTCGTGGAGACGCACTCGGTCCCACCTGATTGTTTACTAAACTTTCTTTAGAATACAGTGTGTCTTAATCTGCCGTAGATTACTCATCTCTGACTCGGCAGGGGCGTTGTGGGATTTGCAACCGGTTCCAGTGTTTCAATCCGGGTCGGTTTGTCACCTCGGCGCATTTTACGAGAAGATCTCCCGCTCACCTACAGAAGCGCGGAGGCAACTGTGCAAACAGACTCAAAGTCAGTCTGACTTTTCTCGACGAGGGCCGGTGCGCCTTGAGGGCCCCTGCAGGCGTGAAGGGCTCCAAGACCCAATAAGATTTTCAAAGGACTGAATGACAAACAAGTCAATTGAGCTCAAATGCAAATGATGGAAATAAAGCACTAAAAAGTTACTTTGCTTTAGCAAATCAGATCAAGAAGTGAAATGTATATTTCATTTATTATTATGTGGAATAGTAACAGAAACTGATGATCACAGCTCATAAAAACCTTAAAATGTAGTTTCCTCAACGATTTGACTATTGCATGATGAGCGGCTCTTCCTAACCATGTGGTCAGACACAGACAAACCTGATCTGTGTCTGTGTCCTGATCACATCATTTGAACAGAACCATAAAAGCCTACATGTCATATCTGACTTTAAGTTTAGTGCTTTGAATCACTTCAAGTGTTTCTAAATTAGCCTTTCCATCTTCACTCAGCCTCTGCTTGATATCTCTGGTACTTCTGCATGCGTCGCCATAGTTACACGTTGGCTGCCTGCCCTCATGAACCTCAGTAGCATTTAGTAGCATCACTGAAACCGCATCAATCAACACAAACCGCACAACAGCCGACAGTCACTGACCAATTTTTCCCACTTTTTCCCCCCAGCAACATGTTTCCAGCCAACTTGGTCCAAGCTACATTTCAGCAGGTAAGCTAATATGAGTATGACATGGTAACTAAATATTTTAGAAAGGTGTTATTTTAAGATTGTGCAGGTATTGATTTCTTTTTCCCAGCAAAGTTAAGGTAGAAGATAAGATGCTACAGCATCTGTGCTAAGCTAGCAGACAGTTAGCTTATAGCACAGCGATTCACAGGAGCTGCCGCCAAAAATCCTCAAATTGTTGAACTTGCTTCCAGCTGCTTATTTTAAAAGTTCAAGCGCGACACATAGCTTACCGTGCTTTAATACAGACAGTGGAAACCATGCTAGCTCAGGCTAACATCCACCATCTTGCTTATTTCTGCTGTTGGCGGGACAACCAATCGGCGACAAGAAACACAGAGCCAGCTTTTGGATTGGCTAGTTTCGTAAACAGTTGTGTCACATTGATCTTCGCTTCCTCAAGTCGCATTTTTCAATCCAAATATTTTTCATCATCATCATATGACGCAGATGCCAGAAGCAATCAACTCTCCAGATTTTGCTGATCAGTTTTAAATGTCCCTTTATCTCAAAAATGTTGCTCTTTACAAGAGATCTTCTTGTTTCCTCTGACTAGTGGGTAATTATCATAAATTTGAATGTCTGATTGATTTGAATACATGTCATTTAAATCTCCAGTTATCTTCAACGCCAGAAGATAACGGCGTGTCATTTTGAAATGAAAGTGATCCTAAAAAGGCAGAAATAAATCAATGTCTGTCCCAGTGTAGTGTAGAATCCTGTTTTGATTATGTGTTTGTTGTGTGGATCATCATGAATTAGAAACATCACACTGAAAAAATGGCACACAGTCGGTTGTTCAAAAAAAAACAACAACAAAAGAAGAAAAGGACAGATCCCAGCCATGTGGTTCAGCACAATAAATCGGCTCCATAACGCTGATTTATTTCATTCCGTTTTGACGATTCATCTGTTTCTGTTCTTTTGTCCTCCAGTATCGGACGCAGAGGGTGGCCGAGCTGATCCCCAAGCCCACGGTGGCCCAGCTACTGGACGAGACCACCACGCGGCGGGTCTACATCTACGGCGTCCAGGACGACAACGGCACCGACATCCAGAACTTCTCCTTGGACCTGACGCCGCCCCCCGACGTCATCGTGAAGACGTCGCCCGGGACCAGCGAGGGCATGAACGTTCTGGGGATTGTTATTTTCTCCGCAACTATGGGTGAGCGCTTGGCAGGCGTCATATTTACCTCTGTATACATAAGCAACGCAGTTATTTTCTGTTTGTCTTTTAACCTCTTAATATAGGAATAATGCTGGGAAGGATGGGACCCAATGGAAGCGCGTTGGTCAACTTTTGCCAGAGTTTGAATGAAGCGGTTCTGAAGATCGTTGCCATCGTCATTTGGTACGAGTCACAGTGGAAACAGAAAGTTCACAAAATGTGCCAACACACCTTTACTCAACCCAATACAATGGTTATTAATATATATTTTTTGATATTTTGAATTTTCACATGTCCACTGAAGACGTATATTAATGAATCCAGAGTGTGTCTTATGTAAAGGGATGTGTAAATGGTCTAAAAATGAAGTTTCTCCCTTTTTTATTTTTGTACGAGTCACTCCTTCGAAAGCACTTAGAGGCCACAACAATGTCATTTTTTAATAAACATTTTAAAGTGAATTTATTTCTGTTTTTGCCCAATGATGAGCTGAAAATGCAACGTTTTACAAAAATGCTTAGGGGCACCACTAGAGAAAACTATCATTTCTCAATATGGGATTTTTTTTTTCCCCTTCACACAATAGATTTCTTGGAATAATATGTCGGAGTATTATAAAGTGTGGCCCAGAGGAAGCTGAAGGCCTGGGGAATAGCATAGTGCGGCCCCAGAGAGCAGTTCAAGAGCGGGTAGTAATTTGTCCCTCCAGCAATTTGATCTGCTGGGGGAAAAAAATAAATAAATAAAACAGGATGAGAGTTTTAAGGACAAATTTATTTCTTTTCAAATGAAAAATATTAGGGACAGCATCACGTAATTTTCTTTGGCACGGCCATTATTTTTACCTTCTTATTGTTGTGAACGGCTGGAAATATTCAGCCATTCATTTCTTCCAATACAAAAATTGATCTGTTGCAGGAACTGAAAACGCATTAAAGACCCGCAAACATTTGATCCAAAAACTCAGGAAACTGAACACCTGAGACCCTTTGTCAGACCTACAATCATTTGTTCATTTCTTCGTTTCATATGAATACATTTATTTGAATTTGCTCCTCAGCAGGTAAATTTAAAAAAAGAAACATTTCACAATCAAATTATTTTGTGTTGTAATCCTTAGAGTCCTTTCAACTTGCTGGTTTTGGACGCCTCTGTCCTAAAGACTTCAGGATGTGTGTGGTGAATTTATTTCAGGGTTTCTCTCAGGATCTCGGCCAGCTCACTCCGCGCAGCGTTGCACTTTTTGCTTCTGTGTTGACCTGAGGTCAGTCTTTCCTACGTTGATCTTACGTTGACGATAAAGCAGTCAAATCGTCACCAGTACGTGCCGAAAGCGTTTATCACCGGGACGTTTTCCTTTGGTTCGCTGAGCAATAATCACACGAGGAATGAGAACTGACGGTAAAAAAAAAGGATAAGATAGCTCTCTGCCAGCGGAGACATGTCGCATTTATTTAGATCGGTGACCTTTAACCTAAATCATGAGACGCATTCCTACGGTTCAGACTTGTGTCTGTTTGTGCTGGTACCAATCGTGGGTTTGAATGTTTTGGACCACAGATTGTTTCGAGAGGATCAACCAGATTAATCTCTGCTAGTTTGCAGGGTTATTATAGTTTTGGGTCCTCAGTTTCTTTCGTTGAGACTTTTTGTTGTCAAATTCAGTTCATTTTAATTCGTCTTTCGAGTGTTTGCTAGCTTTTGTTAGCTGTTGTTAGTTAAATATTGTTCAGCTTTTATTACTTGTAGCAGTTTTAGTTTTTTCACAGTTTTTGTTCAGTTTTATGTGCAGAATCTTTTATTTTAAACTTCAATTTGTTTTGTGATTATGTATACACTGACTCTCCTCTCCTTCTCCTCCAGGTATTTCCCCTTTGGCATCGTCTTCCTCGTTGCCGGGAAGATCTTGGAAATGGACGACCCTTCGGCCATGGGGAAGAAACTGGGCTTTTACGCCATCACTGTGGTCATGGGCTTGGTGCTCCATGGCCTTTTCATCCTCCCTGCCATGTACTTTTTCATCACTAAGAAGAGTCCCATCGTGTACATTAGAGGGATCCTGCAGGCTCTGCTCATCTCTCTCGCCACCTCCTCCAGGTAAAGACAAAAACGTGACCCACCGGTTTTGCCGTCTTGAACTTCGTCCGTGTCCTCCAAACATGTGGATGTGTTTTTGGGACACCGGTGTGATGCCGGACAGTTATTGCGATGTTTTTGCCCAGAATTATAGATCGATCAATCAGTGAAACCCAGAATCCATTTCAGACGTCACATTGTACTAGCAAGATATTTAAAGGCTTTAAAGTGGACGGAGAAAAATACGTCTGTTCACTTTATTAGAAATCAAAGTAAAAAAATATGAAGAAATGCATTTCTTCAATTAGATAAAGATATCCCTCTTGCGGGATGATGAGATGAGATCATGTAATTGTCACTAATGAAGAGCTGTGCGTCATCAGCGTAACTGAAAATTAATCTTCCTGGACTACACCACCAAATGATTGGTGGGAAGCGTGGGACCGAAAAGCTCAGCCTTGTGGCGCACCGTATTTTGAATAGGCCGTTCTAATGAACGCGTTTTCTGTTCCCGACTTCAAAGCAACTCTAGAAATTGAAATCTGTCTAAAATGTAAAAACCTTTCAACAAAGACGGTTGAGATGGATCTTCTGAGTTCTGAACTTCAAAGCTTGCCACTGTCAAGCTTTGAAGTCGACTGTGGCTGCGGCAGATTGTGTAGATCCCTACGCAATCTGCGCCGAACAATTCAAACTCTTTGCAGTCGGCTAAGCAAAGCCACAAAGTGAACCAATGTGAAACCCTCTGGAAACTCACAACGCCTGTGACTAAGAGTCGATTCAGTCGGGTCTGACAACACGAACTTAAACACTTCTTTTAGCATCTTCAAACCCTTGACATTTTGACCACAGCATCAGTCTGTGTAGCGGGTTATGATGGTCATAAACTGCGCTAAGGGCTGGTACTGCATCAGTCCATGCACTGTGCCTGGATCTAAAACCCACTGGATTGCTGCCAGGCTTCAGATAAGAGCATAAAACTGTTGATCTTCAGTTAAAGTCGGAACGAAAACGTAACTTTTAGAGCTTTTGTCTCTCTGCCTTAACGCCGCAGCTCTGCCACTCTGCCTATCACCTTCAAGTGCCTCCTAGAGAACAACCACATCGACCGGCGCATCATCCGCTTCGTGCTGCCCGTCGGGGCCACCATCAACATGGACGGCACTGCTCTCTACGAGGCCGTGGCGGCCATCTTCATCGCCCAAGTGAATAATTACGAGCTCGACTTCGGGCAGATTATCACCATCAGGTAAAGTTGAAACATCCCTCAGACTTTTTCCCCGCTGAATCTTGTGCTAGGAAATGTCAGCCTGCGGGGCGGCGGAGGGGACGTTCGCTTGGTTTGCCCTTTACAAGCAAATGATCCAAAGTTTCCTCATGGCAGGTTCTCTCACTTTATATAGCTAGGAAAGCTACATGATTAAATATCTGCTTTGGGTCGAGTTCAGCTCAACATATGCATGCTTTCTCGTTCAGCATGCATTTTATGTATTTTGTGAATTTAAAGAAGCTTCTTAGACCTTTACCGGTTCACACCTGCTTCAAAGTTTGCTTTCAAATGAGAACAGGGAGTTTAAAGAGCTTGATATTTACCTTCAGGCAGACTCCTGTGTTGAATTTTTTATTATATATATATATATTTTTCTTCCCCTCTCAGCAAAGACTAAAGGTTAAGATGTTTCCGCTGGCGCGTTGCTTTGTTAAACTACAACTGAAGGGCTTCGTGTTCAGGCTTCTAAATCCCTGAACAGAAAGGCCCCGGGGCCACCTTTCACTCTCGTTACGGTAAAAGCCGACCGTGGAAAGTTTATCCAGTCAAACTGTCGAGCTGCAACTTCAAAAGCATGAGTTAATTTGCTGCATGTCCAGCTTACTTTTTTATGTTTAACACAACTGAATAAACTTAAAATGGCAGCGTTACGCAAAATTGACTCTTTGTTTTAGCTTAACATCATCTTATAATGTTATTCCCTCCTTAAAAACAGAGCTGGGCCGTTGCCTTGATTCTGTCATGCATGAAAATCCTTGAATCGCCGTGGCAACCATTTAGCAGGTCAAAAACCCCTGGGAGAGTCTAGCCCCGCCCCTCAAGGACGAAACTCCTCCTTTCCTCCTTGGAGCTGCAGTTTCCAAGCTTTCGAGCTTCCCCACTCCTTCAGACTAGCCAGCAGCAATTAGCAAACACCTAGAAGAACTGAGCTGACTGTAGGAGCTGCTGCTCAGAGCAACACCAGTAAAAAACACAAAAGGGTTAATAGAAGGGGCAACGTAGGGGGAGCTTCAGAAAAAACAGGAGTTTTTGAAGACACAGTGGCCCAATTATCATTAGGGAGAAAAATAAAGTTTGGATCTTGGCTCACCTGTTTTTTATTTATTTATTTATTTATTTATTTATTTTTCCCTCTCAGAGCAAATTTGAATTTTCTTCAAACAAAACCAGAATCCCAGAAAGTCACAACCTGACCGGGTTTAGCAATGTGAAGGAATTTAGCATCACACGTCAAAATCTGAATTATTAATACTATTATGGGATTGAGTAGATTCTCGTATATGTAAATGTCACACAGATTACGGCTGGCGTGAGCCTCTTAGTCTGATCTGATTTCAGAGGAATCGGAACTCGGTGATGGTGCAGAACATAAAAAAAGAGATGAAAGTAAAAGTGAATGAATCGAGCGCTCAGACTTCAGGAAAAGAGGCGCGAGCAAACGTCCCGCTCCTCACCCGACCGGAGGACGTGTTGGGCCGTGATGTCGCGAGGGTCAGACCTGCCCTCATGGCCGCTCCCCCTAATCCCTCGGCTGTAAAACCCACATGACCCGCATTACTCATCTCACATGTCACGACAGAATTATAATCGTTTTCCTCTCTGTCCCTGCGCCGCTTGGCTCCGGATCACGGAAGCCCCTCCATCTGTACGCTGACCCGACCCGAAGCGCCACTTTCAGACAACGAGTCCAACCTGACCGCGCTTCAAACCAGATGTTTATGTAATTTTAAAAAGGCCTTTTTTTTTTTCTTTGTCTGAGATGAAATCAGGCGAAACGTTTTTCTGGTTTTTTATCATTGCCAAAAATATTCAGTTTGTTCAAATGCCAGAATGTCAAGACCTGCACTGTGTTATGATTGCTCTTCTTTTAAACCCATTTGGGAAAGTCTGAGCCTGAGAGGCTCTTTGGATCTTCTTAAAAACCCTGTCTAAAAATAATAATAAAAAATTAATAGATATTATAAAAATAGAAATGACGCATTGTATTTCAAAGCAGCTTTCAGGACGTTTAAGGTCTCTGTACAATAAGAAAAAGCAACAATTATAGAAACGTTCAGTTTTTACAAAAAGCCACAAAAAATTGGTTCATCTGAAAAGATGTTTTTAAATACAATATCTAATAATAGATGCAGGGTTTTTTTTGCCTGTTTTTTAGTTTATTGTTTCGATATCTGCATTTCATTTCATCCTAAGTGAATCCAAAGAGGTTTGTTCTGATTGGACGTCAGGTTGTGAGGAAGGAAGGCCACGTTTGTTTACAAACGCGAAGTTTCAACTTTATGAAAAAGTGGAGAAAAAAAAACAGACATCATGAATTTGGAATCGTCATCAGTTTTATGAGACGAAGCTCTGATTCGTGAACGATGGAAGCTGCATGTCGCCTCTTTGTAGGTAAACTTGTAAAACATAAACACAGACCTTAGATCCAACTGCAAAAACAAAATAGTAAATTAAGGGGAAAAAAACTAAAGAAATGATAAGGGAAAACAAAGCAGAGCGAATCCTACATTGGTGGCAAGTTATTCCCCGTCAAAGAGGAAATAATTAAAGACGTTAAAACTGATCAAATGCTGGGGAAGATTATATCTAAAAACTTCTTTAAGGGCCTAGTCAAAGCCCAGATTTTATTCTTCAAATCTTCAAGGTTGTTCAACTTCTTGAACAATCTTAATCTTTTTCCTCACTGGAAGATTAGCCTTCTGCTAACCAGACTTAAAAAATAAACGCACTGCTGGTCGGTTCTGCAAATGGGCTGCAGACGTTTCAGGTTGTTTTTCCACCCCCAAAATTTTAAATACTCCTTTAATGTAAGGCATTTTGTGCCAATCAAATAAAAAAAATAAAAAAAAAGAAACTCTCAAGCAGGGTAACCTTCAGTTAGAAGGCAAGAAAATAAAAATCCTGCTGGAAAATAAATGAGGTAAGTACAGAGAACATTCTGGTGTTTGAAAGCTCTCCCCCCTGCTGGTCCAGTTTGTTGGGGTTTTTTTTTTTTTCCCAGCAGCCTCTCACTGAGCTCAGAGAGCTTTCACACACCTTCCTATCTGACTCTGTGTGCGTGCGTGTGTGCGTGCGTGTGTGCGTGCGTGTGTGTGTGTGTTTTTCTTTTCCTAACGACCCGCCGATCCGCTCGCTTTCCCAGCATCACCGCCACGGCCGCCAGCATCGGCGCGGCCGGAATCCCGCAGGCCGGACTCGTCACCATGGTGATCGTGTTGACCTCCGTGGGTCTACCCACCGATGACATCACTCTCATCATTGCTGTTGACTGGGCCTTGTGAGTAAAATCTATTCTCTCTTTCTTTTTTTTTTTTCTGCTTCAGAAAAGCGTCATGGAGTCCAGGGAATCTTCTAGGAACGGTTCTGGTTCTGCTGCTGGTTCTGGCCTGACTGAGCAAAATGAGTCTAAAAAATCTCCCTTTGCCTTCAGAGCTTCCGTGCATTCAAGATACATTTTATAATATATGTTAAGCGTCGTGCAGCTGATGCTGACGCTCCGATCACATCTGGAATAATAGAGCAATAAAACATTCAGTCAAATTCTAACAAACGTTTCTTGCACTGGAATTGGACGACATTTTAAACATCCAAAATAAATCAACAAAACAAGTAAAATGGCCTTTAAAGCTGAATCCTTCACAAAACACAGATCTAAAAGCTCCAGACTGAAGACTCTTATCGTCCAGTTCTCAGCAGAAAGAGAGAAAAACAAGAAATCCTGCAAATACAAGAGGACTTTGTTTTAGTTCATCATGCGGTTCGTTGATTTATTGCTGGCTGTTCGCTCTCTTGGGTCGCAAATATGACACGTGAAATGCAAATGATGAGCTAGCGTCTGTGGGGCCCAGCGCCCCTCAGTTTACGAGAAAAAAAACAAAAATAAAAAGATTAAAGAGGAAAAAAAGAAAAGAAAAAAAAATAGAAATGTGTTAAAAAGTAATACACACAAGGGCACTTTCTTTATGTCCAGATAGAAAGAAAAAAAGAGGACAAGCGCTTTAGCACGTCCAACTGTCCATAAGTGTGGATCCCTGGTTGTAGCCTTGGCCTGAGGTTAGCATAGCCGGTCCAACTTGAAATTGTCTGACAAATGGGGCCCTGCTGGCGCCTGCCAGCTCGACAGAACGGACTCGCTGATACCGCTGCCAAACAGGCTCATCCGGCCTGATTCCCCAGCAGAGAAGATGTGAGGCTGTGATGCAGAGCAACACATTCACACTCGCCACGACACCCCCGTGGCTGCACACATCCTCAAGGACTTAAATTTATGTTTCTAAAATTATGGATTTAAAATGAATTCATTTCAATCAGAGAAGGATAAGTTGGCCTTAAACTTTGTGGTGGCAGAACTACTTAATGTCTGAAAAAGTCTTAAATTTGAGGTCAGGAAACCTGCAGAAACCCTGAGGAGCTGGGCATGTTACAGTCAACCATGGACATCTCGGTACAAATGATTTTTTAAATCTATTTTCTTCTTATTATGCCTGCGATGACAATGTCAAAGCAACTGTTCTGTGCGGCGATGGCCATGCATGCATGCTTAACAGCTACAACAACAAACGGCCTCTAACTGTGTTGTCCAGGGATCGATTCAGGACCATGGTCAACGTCATGGGCGACGCTCTGGCCACCGGCATCATGGCTCACATCTGCAGAAAGGATTTCGTCAAGGAGGGAGAGCAGGTGAGAAATGAGACGGGTCAGTGTGACTCGGGCGGCACAAACCTCGAACAGCCGTCTTGTTTTTTATTTTAAAGAAAGAGGGATATGACATATGGATGCGGAAGAAGAAAAAAAAGGGGGAAAAAAAAGAGTAAAGTTTCATCTGATGGAAGGTGGGATGCAGGGTTTATGTAAACACACAGATCGTTGAGAGGAAACGCAGCAGCAGTGGGAGGCCAAAAAAAACCCAAGAAACACCACTTTCATCACCCGCCGTCCCGCCGGTAGCTCCTCCACACGGCCTACAGGAAAGGCCAGACTCATTTGTTTTCTGCGGGAAGAAACAGTTTCACAGTCGTTAGCCGCAAAGGAAAGTAGATTTCAAAAAACGCCAGTTTTTTGTTTTTTTGGATGAATCATTTCAGTGCAGAAATTAGAAAAATGTTGCTTTTTCTGTCATTTGTTTACAGTCGCTGCAAGGCGACGTGGTTATGTTATGTTACTCCAATATTTAAAATCTGCGGCAAGAGGTTGTTTAAAGTGATTCCCGGATCGTTTCAGCACCGCCTGGGACCAGGGCCAAAATAAAACCTCATTGGCAGTGGTACAAAGTTTTCAGAAGGTTTGAGATTTTTAGGACGAGTTAAAATATTCATGGAGGTACTAGACTACCAGGGAAAAAAATGCAATTATAGTCAATGGTTTGTTTACCCGTACAGAGCAACCGCTGACGTGTAAGTGAATGAATTTATGGAAGTAAAAGCCAAGCTAAGGTCATGACCTTGGAGACACAACCTTATCGTGCTACAGAGTTACACTATGTGCCTGACAAATATATTTACGACATTGTAGACGATTTAAAGAGACGATTCAGTCGCTTTTTGTTTTGTTGTTTTTATTTATTTCTCCTTCAGGTACCCCTGATCTGTGAAACCAAACCCATGATAAGCATCCAGCAGATGATGACGTACCAGAACCAAAAGAACGGCTGCTACCAGCCGCCGCCCGGCAGCCGGCAGGACCACATGTCCCCGGACGTGGCCCGCCTGATCCAGCTGGAGGAGGGCATCCGGCCGGTGGAGAAGAAGAAGCATGGCCACGGCCCGCACCACAAGCGAGAGCACAGAGACAAGGACCACTGTTCTGTGGACATGAACGGACTGGAGACCAACGTCTGAGAGGACCGGGCCGGGCCAGACCGACCTGCTTTGGAGCTCCGGTTCCGACAGACAAAAGCAGAGGGGAAGGCTTCGCGTTCCCACCGAGACTGGAGCCAAGACTGGAACCAGAGGGAAAATTTTAAATTAACAGACTTCTTTTCTTCTTTTTTTTTTTCTTCCTTTTTTTACATAACCTGTATAATGACCCACATTATATTCTTGATGTTTATGTGTAAATATTTATCAGAGATGTCATATTTAGCAGCAGCAGCGACAGCGTGCTGCGAGACTCACAAACCGCAGATGAATAAAGCAACAACAACAAAGCAAAGCAGAGGAAAGTTGTCAGATAATAATGAAAAGCCTCTGGATCATTCTGTGGACTTCAACCCAAAAATACAAAAAAAAAGAGAAAAAAAAAAGCATCACTTCATAGATATTTTTATTTATTATGTATTTGGAATGTTTTAGCATAATAATAACCGGATTTTATATATTTCTTTTATTCTGTTGGCGGCCGCAATGGGAAATGTTTTCTCGTTAAAGACGATGTCATTAAACATGCAAGCAAAGAAAAAAATGTATTTCCCAATGATTTACCAGCAGGTGTGGCAGAGTGACGTATCTAACAAAGAAGCAAAAACAGAACTTTTGGCTCAAATTAAGAAGGCTTAATTAAGTTTAAATAGCATGCATATATGGGAATAGTTTTTTTTTTTAAGCCCACTCACTTGTTTAAACACAATGCATTTATTTTGAAGAAAGCGTTTCGCCGTCATAACGGCAAAGAGAAAAATATGAACGCAGGAAATCTTGTTTGAAGGCAGAGAAATGTGACGTGAGCCACCGGTGCAGGTCAACCCTCAGATTGGGTCGACGATGTCTGTGAGCATCGGCTGTTCAAATCTTCAGCTACATTTTTATTTTGGTCTTTGACTAGGACATCCTGCAACATGAAAATGCTTTGAGCAGCACCGCTGTCGGCGACTGTCGGTGCAGGCAGAGGCCAAAAGATAACCAGGTGGATTTTATTTAGGGGTATCAGAGTGGAGGGACTAACCTTCCCCACGTTTATCTGCCACTTCATGTCACTCAGTGACAAAGACTTGAAAAACAGTGGAAAACAATTTTAAAACCGACTTTTGGTGCCTTTCTAAACAAAATTGTTTCAATATTATTAAAATGTAAAGTATTCAGATTTTTGTAGAAAACTGATCTGTAAATTATTGTTTTTTTTTTTTTTTTACTCTTCAAACTTTTATAAATTTTCTAGTTAAAACCTTTTGAAAGTTAGAAAGTTGATTTTTAGGGGCAGAAATGACGATGGCCTCAATACACCGCCGTATTAAGGGTCAAAAAATGATGATCTGGTAAAAAAAAACAGCAGCAGCACCCATAGTGGAATAGGCAGCAATGACAAAAATAAACATTAGAAATATACATAAAGTGCAAACGATTTGACAACAAAGTATGATAGTCAACACAGCGGCAACTTTATATTTTTTTTAAAAAGAGTCACATTTTAAGACTTAAAACACCGGAACGGCTGAAAGGATTTGTAGTTTCTTGAAGTGGAGCGGAAAGCCTTCAGGTGAAGAGATAAAGAGGAAGCAGGGAAAACTCCGGCACCGTCAAACACGATACTAAAACTCGCAGCAACTTGAACGCCTCAGGATCCAGCAGAGGTCTTTGTTTGTCCTCTGCACCAAAGATTTGTCATTTACTTACATTTACTTTTCAGTCTAAATAGTGTTATAAATAACAAATGTATTTAGTAACAGACACTAGAGTTGTGTCAGTCATTTTGTCTCTGTGTGAATCAATTTCCTTCCATCTGAGGGTGGAAGTTGAGGTCAGGCGTTTGAAAATTGGACTCAAACAGGAGCTTCAACCAGAAAATGACCCCAAAAAGGAAAACACAAAAAACTGGTTTTGGAAGTGATAAAAGCGGGTCAACGTTGAGCTGCAACCCCCAGATGAAGCATGACTTTAAATGCATGGCCATGTTCTGCTGCTCAAATCAGCTTTGTTGTTTTGAAAAATACACAAAACTGCACTTTGTAACAAGGTCTTCTCAGAAAAGTTTAATTCAAATGATTAAAACCTGAAATTATTACATGATTAATGTCTGGAAGGAATATGTGCAGGCTTCAATCTGAGGCTTTCTGGATGAATTCAGATCTTTTATTATAAAGTTTTACTTAGCTCATACTTTTGACTTTGCTTTCTGTTCCAAAGAGCAAAAAATATCCATTAAAACTGCAAAGACATTCAGAGTTAAACGCTTTATTTTACAAACATTAGATCTTTTGCATCCACTTACTTAGAATGATTATGAAAAATTTAAAGTCAAGATCAACGTCTAGCTCCAGGATCGGTTCGGACACACTGTGCTTTTTAATCTGTGACGACATTTGATCATTTCTGCAGGACCAACAACACGAATAACAGCTCTGCTTGCTGATTAAAAGAAAGAAAGAAGGAAAAAAAAACATATAAAAGCAGCTTCACAGACCTCCTCCTGAGACAGAGCCGGGCGCATAATCAAAGCATTTCATTTAATATTCAATTAATTCAACATGAGCCTAGTTTTCTATGTTAGGGGCTGCACAAAGAGC
The DNA here is from genome assembly GCF_027474105.1 of Poeciliopsis prolifica. NCBI lineage: Eukaryota > Metazoa > Chordata > Actinopteri > Cyprinodontiformes > Poeciliidae > Poeciliopsis > Poeciliopsis prolifica. The sequence continues at coordinate 3,423,622 of NW_026562383.1, forward strand.
TCGTCCGAGGCTTCACAACCGGGCTTTGACTGGCGTCACCTGGAGGTTCTGCAGCTTCATGGCCATGCCCATGTTCCCAGTGATCTTCAGCTTCCCTTTGAAGAACGCCTGATGCAGCCAGAGATAAGGGGACAAAAGACGAATAGTCTGTTTTAATATTTCTTACAAGCAATAGCCATGACATGTGGACCTTTTCACAGAAACGGCAGGTCGCTGATGACATCCGAAACAGAAAGGTTTTATTTTTAATCAAAATCCAAGCTTTCATCACTTTATTTTTTTATATTTTTTCATCATTTTTTTTTGCCTCTGGCTGCGTTTGTCACTGATCAGACTAAGGAGTTCATTTTTCTCCACCGTGTACTTGAGGGCACATGTTCCCCGCATACTGATTCTGGTTTATAAGACCTAAAAGTCTCAGAATTCTCTCTGCCTCATTGCAAGTCAACTAGGAAAAAAAAACAAAATAAAAAAATCCAACTCTGTCAAAATGGAAAACACATAAAACAATAAAAACGCAGCAAAAACCTGCGTACACAAGTTAGCACACCCTTAGAATAACATCTTGAACTAACTTTTAAATCAATTTTTGCATTTAATATTAAAACCCCAGAGGGTTTTAGGGCTGTAAATGAAGGACTAGTACCAGAGAGCTAGTCCCAGCACTAGGACTAGAAAGCTAGTTCCAGCTAGCTCAACAACTAGCAATAGCTTTCAAGGACTAGTCTTTTGTTTACAGTACTAAAACCCTCTAACTAGCTAGCTTTCTAGTCTAGCTAGACTAGCGAGCCAGAAGTAGCTAGTCTTGCTAGCTAGAAATAGGACTAGCTTTTCTAGTCACAAAACCTGCCTCATCAGAAAAGAAATAATTACCAGATTTGAAAGAAAATCTGTGGGACAGATTAGAGGAAATGTGGGCAAATATACCAAAAGTTGTTTCAAGACACTAGTTGAAGGGTGTGCAGACTTTTGCATCTAAGTTCTAACTATTTGTTTCCTTTTGTTCAACGTTTTCTTGCAACAAAGACAATTTTTGAAAAAAGTATTTGGTATATTCTTAGCGCCAGACTATCGCTGCATTGAATGAAGACTTTAGTGGTTCTTGCATTCACTAAATATATAAACTTAAATAATATTAATTGAACTGAAACGAGAAACATTTCAATTGGTTCAATGTGATGTATTTGGGCACGGACACACAATCCAAACGGGCTTTCAGCGAGCACTGTAACAGCAGGCCAGTGTCAAAGGTCACTTCATCTCAGTTCAATTCATTTCTGGAAACTGGGAGATTGCTTTTGAAATTTCCCCCTTTCTTATCACATCAACAATGAAACTGAGAGCAAGATGGCAAGCATAGTTGCCATGGAGCAGATGTGTGTCCCCAGACCATCTCACTGTGGAAATATATATACACACACACACACATATATTGGACCGGAAATAAGCAAACACACCGTTTGTGGGTTCAGCTTTCCTGTCATGAGATCCAGCAGATCCTTGTCTCCAATGGACAATGTGCAGTCTGCCGTTTTAGCTGAAAAAAAAAAAAATTCTCAGTAAAACTGATTTACTGCAGCAGTTTCAGCACAAACGCTTGAAGCTGAGTTCAAAAACCACTTGGCGTTTCATATCGGAGATGAAAAGCTCATCTCGGTCCCTTTTATCGCCGTACTCGGAACAGAAGGCTGCGATTAGCATTTTGATGAGTTTCGGAGCGGTGAAAAGTCGCCCTGGAAGGAATCACGCGTGTTCTAGTGGATTCTTTTAATTATTTTGGGAAGGCTGAGTCAGAGTTTGTGACTCATCCGGCACATTTCAGACCACAGTGATGTTTCAGGTCGCGTTTCTGCTGATTTTCAAGTCAAGCACCTGAAAAACCCTCCGCCTGGAAGCCAATAAATGTTACATGTTTCTAGAAAGCTGAATTCTGACTGATTTGAAAGTCTGGAACGTTTTCCGCAGTTGGATCCAAACACTTCAGTGCATTTCTCATCTGCACAAAGACAAAACGGAGCATAAATGCAAAACAGAAGGATAACAAAGACGCAGTTTTTATTTGAGTACATAAAACATAGGTTAAAACACATAAAAAATTTCCTATGGATCTGCTGCTTCTGACTCTTCAGTCAGAAATAGCCAATCACAGTCAGGAGGAGGGTCTTAGCGCTGTCGATCATGTTTGCGTGCATGCTGCTCACACCCTAACCCCTTTCTCTCTGCTGTGCTACAACAGAGCCTCTTATAAATGCTAAAGCTAGTTAGCATGGCCGCTGATGACAGTGGATAACGGTAAGTTGTTTCTCCACTGTTAGCACATTTAGCAACGTTAAGACCCGCCTCCTGGCTCTGATTGGTTGTTTCTGGTTGCATTTCTTTAGATGGCAATAATAACTCAAGGGATGGGGGTGGAGACGGTGGGGGGAGGAGGGTTTCCACAGATCATCTGACTCATATTACACTGTCATACTGAAAAACATATTTCTGTTGTGCACATTAAATCTGGTATTCTGCATCTCAGTACGGTTTGTTATAAAATTCCTGTTTTTTCCAAATAAAATATCATAATTTGTAGCATTTATTTTTACGATGATGCATGGTAATGTAAGCGATGTTGGCCCCCGGGGCACCGAGCGGGCCGGGACCTCCCCTGCGTGTGCGGAGCAAGAGCCGCCGACGCTCCGATAAATCGGCGGTGACTCACTCTCGAGCTGAAGCAGCGGAATCAGGAGGTGCAGAGTGTGTGATGTCCTGCCAAGTATCACATTTATTATTTCTTTTCCCAGTTCAACGACATGCAAATAAGGAGGAGGGACGGGAGAGGAGTTAGATGCGCCTCAAACACGAGAAACAAAAGTAATTAAAAGCAGATCCAAGTCCCTGACAGGTTTCTTCACGGCTCGTCCTGCATTGCCAGATTTTTGACCCGAATGTTGATGTTCACACATTGTCTTTAACTGATGGCCTTTTGCTATAATAAACTTCTTATTATATCAAAGGCCTCCGAGGGGGGCTTGTTTATCCCACACTGCACCGTGTTTTAAATGAAGAATTAACGATGCTCTCCGAAAGAAGCTGCACTTCGGCAGGAAGCCAAGTGATAAAGGAATGTTTTGTGCCGCCCGCCGTTGATCACATTGACTCTCCTGGCCTTTTGTCTCGTCCCTTTCGCTCGGGCTCGCAGGTGGGAGAGGCTGAAACCCGTCAGGAGGAATCGAAATGAGACCGGAGGCACGGCGGGGAGAGAGAGAGAGAGAGAGAGGAAAAGGATCTTGTCACTTTGAATTTGCCTCCTCTCTGCCTGTAATCGTTTCTGGTTGCAATTCAGAACTGAGAAGAAGTGGACATAAAACTTTGAGCTCTGCTTGCTCAGCACCCAGTAGTGGAAAGTGCTCAGTGTCCCCGGCGGAGGCGGGGCTTAGTCCCTTTTCATGTCAAGGGGGGATAATATCAAGAGGGATTTAGCATAATACATCCTGTTTGAGACCAGAACTGTGGCGGCCGCGTCACTGATGATGTCACCGCTGCAACCTGCAGAGAGCCAATAGCGAGAGCCAACAGGCCGTCAACGCGTTGCTAGGTGAGATATGGTGGAATCATGTATGAAAGATTTGTATTTTTTTTCCATGTAGAAGGATCAGCAGTGCTTGCCAAAAAATGATGTCTTTTACGGTCTATGTCCCTAAATACTGAGGCGCTAGCATGTCACAGAAGTCATGACATGATCAATGACTTGATGCAAAACTTTCTTATTCGATTTGACCAAAAAAAAAAACAAAACAAAAAAAAAACTGAACTTGATAACTTGGATCAACATGTAATCGGATTCAACTGACGTGTTTCTAAAGTACCTTTAGATGACAGTTGTTGTGAATTTGCGCTATAGAAAGAAAGTGAATTGGATTTTTTTTTTCTGGCCTGCTCCCAGACAATTGGCTAGCTTGTGGATAGGCTCCGGTAGCTGCGCTTCCACTTGCGCAAAATTGAATTACAAAAAATAAATTTGCTTCATGAAAACACGGCAATTTCTAAACATCTCACATTTGATCAAAGGTTTTTGGATGGGGTGGTTTTTCCCAAATTGTTTTGCAAAACTCCAATGGAAACGCACAGGATGTTACTACTGGCAGAAATGACAAAAGAAGACGACAGGAAGTAACAGGAGGTCGATTGTTTTCGGGGTTTATCTCTGACATTGTGCAGCTGGCTCCACCGGAAGTCTTACAGCTTCTCACAGTCTATTAGAAGTTCCGTGAAGGTCTTGGATCCTTAGCTTTTCTGACAAAAATAAATAAAAAATTAACGAATACAATTTCCCCAAATCTCCTGAATAAGACGCCATCGTCTCCTCTGATGGCTGATATGAATGCAGCTCATGTAACAGTTTACATCCGTCGCTGCCTCAATTTTCAATTTGTCGAACTGAACGCATGAACAGGCTTATTCACTTGTGATGTCAATTTAACTTCTTATTTAATGGAAATTGTGTTTTTTCGACAGCTGCAGAGTACAGACAAAGACTTGCGCACTGATTGCTGTTATGGAGACCTGGTGACCAATGGATGCCACTCTTAGCTGTAGTTTTCCCAGCAGTGAATTTGCCTTCCCTCCCTGCTCACTGAGTGAGGCCTCGGAAGAAATAGAGCATTTTTTACTGTTTTTTTTTTTTTTTTTATAGACGTGTCCAAACAAAGTCCATCATCTCAAGAGTTTTGAAACTCCTTTAAAAAGGTTGTCTTGCACCACATGAGCTTTTAGTAGCTTTCTGAACATTTCACTCCACTTTGAAGGACACTGCAGAGTTCAGAAATAACGGCCTGGATGTTGGAAGCATCACTGGGGAGTCCATCTAATGGAGCAGTTTTTTTTTGGTGGCCACTTAGGAAGCGGTGCGTCCAGGACGCAATTTGGCTTATACAACCAACATCCGGCTCTCGACGAATGGCTTCTTCAACAAGTGGATGGCAAGAGAGGTTTTAAGCAGAATCCATCCTTGAACTGCGGCCGAGTTCCTACCTTTTCTTGATGTTGTCATATTTCTTGTTTCATGCGCAACGGGGGAGAATCACTGTCCTTATAATCCGTCAACTGTGTTGTGTGTTGCAAGCACTAATTTATTTGTCTGCACTCTTTATGTTGTGCTGAACACAAGCCTCCGTGTTTTCAGCTGCTTCGCCGGAGAGTTTAGCCACGGGTTTCAGCCACACAGCGAAACCACAAAGAGCCGCCTTTAAAACATGTCCTGCAGCAGCTGTTATTGCTGTAATACAGAGAGATAGCAATGAAAACATGCAGTCAAGTCTCATAGAGGACATTTTTTAGTCTGAAGTGATTTCAGTCCAATTTTCTCCAGCTCAATTTGGAGTTCAATTTACCTCAACAAAACAGGCTATTTAGTTTTGAATTAGGTTTGAGGAAGCAAACCCAGCGAACTGATTTATATTTGAAATTTTGAACAGAGAAAAGAAATATCTGGCTGTAGTCTGTGTTGACCGAGGGATCATGGATCTACGGCTAGGGGTGTTTTTTTACTTCAGCCGAAGTTTTTAAGTGTTTCCTGGGGAACAAAGAAAAACAAAACACAAAGGGAAGAAAAGCAAAGGAAGGAGGAAAGCGAAAAGAAGACTGAAGGAGTAATTATTAATTCAAATAAGCTTATTCTATAATGAGCCATTCCGCTTAAAGGATCACATGTCTGTAAAAGCAATTTGCAGACATGTGATATGTTTGTCTCCATGAGGCAGAAACCTCAACCGCTGTTGGCGTCGGGCCATTTTCACACAATCTGGGACTTTTAACAGCTCTGTCAAAGAATCAGCTTTTGTTAAAGCGCTGGTTCCTTTACGATCAAAGTCAGTCACTGCTGAATGCCTATCTGTGGTTTCTTGAGAGTGAAATCGATGCCTCTCTCCCATCCCTTCCAATTTTCACAGTTTTCTCTTAATATTGCATTTTGTTGCTGCAGCAATTTGTTTCAACCCACCAAGAATACTCTTGACTTACTGTAACCAGCTCATTAGTAACCTTATTGGCCTGATTATGTGTTCCCTTTCTGTTCATTTAACAGCTGGCAACTTCAAAAAACAAAACAAAACAATCTTTTTCCAGTCAGCTAATATTCCATATCGAAGGGCTACCAAGCACAAACACTCTTGGGTGTGGAAGTTCTTACTGAGGAAGAAAAAAAGACTCAGAGTAAGCTATTTATAACAGCGGTGGGCACCGCAAACTAAAAAGTTAGCTATGCTAACCCTAATCAAAAACATTAATCAAACAAATTGCATTTGCCCTCAATAAACTATAATCCTCAAGTGCCAATTTAATTTTGACATCATAATGTACATGTCTTATAATGCTCTTAAATATTGTGTTTATGGTTATATCATTCTTTATTGACTGTGTTTCTGTCAGTTTCCGGTTAAAATAAAGATATTTGAGACCAAAGGAGAGGAAGCAGAACCGCTGCACGGCAGACTTCACTGATTTCAAAATTGCAGATATTCAGACGCTGCTTAATTCCTACCTTTCAACTAAAAACGACCATCAGAAAACACACCAGATTGGACGATACGAAGAAAATAAAGCCGTCCATCTTGCTGGCAAAACCGTCAATAAACCACAGCATTTTGTCCTCGACTGCAGACTTTCACAAATCCATTAAGACACATACCTGGATCGTTTGTGACAGAACCTCTGCCATTTTTCACGTCCACGATCCAGGTGGCCTCTCTCCCATCAGGGCCGTCCTTCACCTGGAAAGCAAACACTCCGCCGACATTCCTGACGAGTTTCTCTCCTTCCTGAAAGAAATCAACAGGCAATTTCAGAGTCTCTCGACCTTTGGCTGACAGGTGGACAATACCTAAAATCAGAGTCAGACTGGTGAAAATGCAACAATCAGAAACGCCAACATCTCTGAAGCGAGCCGCAGGTGACTCAAGCCTTATCGTTTGGTGGAAACATGATCTGTTTACATCCTTTTCATAGAGTGACAATCAGTCGTTACGAGAAGATTTGGTTTTGTTTTCTTTCACATCAGCAGCTTTCCGAGCTCCGTTCTCCGTATCTTCCCAGCTACTCTGCATTCCTGTTAGGGTCAACGTTATCGGCCCCTCGCAGGGCAAAAACCGCCCACATGTTCCAGCCCCTCCGGGGGAAAACTCTCGCTCAAAATCAAACAGAAGGAGATCTCCAGAAAGGCAACGGGGACGAACGGAGCACCAATCACGCTGGAGAGCGAATGAGAGAAACTTCCTGACAGCTGGGAGAGTGAGAGGTCACACAGCAGGACATTAAAGACTTCTCCCTCGACGCCGGGGACATTTCTCTCCACCGAAGCCTGGAAACTAGTTCATCCGAATTCACCACCGCAAAGCCTTGGAGAAGACACCTCCATATGTTTTAGTGCAACTTTACGCGCAAGATTGAGAAGAGGTAGAGCAGAATTGTAAGTTGCAAAGACAAAATATATATATTTGTACTACAAATATGAAAATTGTAGCAAGCATTTGTATTAAACCACGCTGTGCTGGAGGCAGGTGTGCTGCAGCTACAGCTGTGCACATCTAGAGCAGAACATTTGTCCTATGATCTGTTTGGAAAACAGCTCAAGCTCGGTCAGACTGGATTAACAGTTTTTGTTCATATTTGACTTTTAGTGAATTCGAAGGGCTTGAAATGGGAGGGAGGGGCCGAGCGAATGGACCCGGCTTAGAGTATGGGAGCCGAGAATAGATAGAAAAAACTAAAAGTTATGCCTTTATTTCTCACTGTCTTCAATGTAGAGCCTATAAAACCACAAAAGAAAAGCTATATTAACCCTGGTGCTTTAAATGTTGCATTCAAGTTATGATATTACGCAGATATTCATTTCTCTCTACCTGTTGGTTCTCCGTCACCCAGGACATGGCAAAGCTAAAAGAGGCTTAAGAATAAAGCCACTTAAGTTACAGTTTAGATAGCCCATAACTTGTATTGGGAGAAATGAGAAATTTTTAGTTTTAGTTTTGTTTGTTTGACAAATTAATTAATCTCCCATGGCAACCATACAGCTGTTTAAAACACCTGGTTGGACCTGGCCCCGCCTATAAGGTGCAGCTGCTTGTCTGTGAGGCACCTTCCTAGCTTCAGAACTGTAATTTGTTCAGCTCCTTCAGACTAGCCAGCAGCAATTAGCAAACACCTGCTAACAGTGGGCATCTGCTGAGAACATTATGCGAGCTCCTGCTCAGTGAAACGTTGGTAAAAACGTTGTTAAAAGGTCAATAGAGGAGCCATGTTGTGATGACTTCTTGAAGGCGGAGTTTCAGAAAAAGCAGGAGCTTCTTAAAGTGACGAAAGCCCAATTTCAAGGCATTAAATCACAAAGTCAAATTTCCTTTTCAGTCATATTTGATTTTTGTAACAACTGAAGGTAACAGTTACCTCATTGTGCTATAAAAGGGAGCTCTGTCGCTAGCATGTTACTGCCTCTCAACAGCTGCCTCCCTGACCTGTCTGCTGTGTTCCTCTGTCTTCATGATGCCGTTTGCTCACCAATGTTCTCTATGAAACCCCTGAGCTGTTGCCGGCAGATGCCTGAGATTAAATTGCACACCAATTAGGCGTCTTTGGGAGGCAGTTGGCTGCAGTGGTTTGCAATTAGCGGTATCAAAGACAAATGATTTTTAATTATGAAGCAAATTGAAAACCACGCCACACACACGGGGAGCGCTCACCTCCGTGATTACTGACGGCATGTTTCACGCTAACCCACAGACAGATGAAGGTCGGGCCTCATAAGCTTCATGGCCCCCCGGCTCCTTCCATCCATCATTCTCTACAGCCAATTTCCCCAAGTCAGGGTCAGAGAGGACTTCAGGCTCTTTTGTCAAAGGAGTGACAAAAGATACATGGAAGGATTAAATTGACAACTTAAAAAAAATAAAAAACTGAACACCATCGTGCACTGCTTTGGATGGTGGGGGGGTTTGGGCTTTGAAAAGGCGAAATGATAAAGTTCATGACCTTCAGATAGCCCACAACTTTCAATTAGGACTGGGTGATTATAATAAACACAGTCAATGTATTGCAATTCATGCGTCGTCAAAAATGACTAGAGTCTGGCTGTGCGGATACGAGTTTCCATAGCAACCACTGCCCAACTCCATCGAATTGTCTGGAAGCTCAGTTTTCCTACCGAATGCCAGAGTTTTCCTACCGAATGCCAGAGTTTTCCTACCGAATGCCAGAGTTTTCCTACCGAATGCCAGAGTTTTCCTACCGAATGCCAGAGTTTTCCTACTGAATGCCAGAGTTTTCCTACTGAATGCCAGAGTTTTCCTACCGAATGCCAGAGTTTTCCTACCGAATGCCAGAGTTTTCCTACCGAATGCCAGAGTTTTCCTACCGAATGCCAGAGTTTTCCTACCGAATGCCAGAGTTTTCCTACTGAATGCCAGAGTTTTCCTACCGACTGCCAGAGTTTTCCTACCGAATGCCAGAGTTTTCCTACCGAATGCCAGAGTTTTCCTACCGAATGCCAGAGTTTTCCTACCGAATGCCAGAGTTGATAGTTTTAGCTTTTTCATTGTGGCTTAGTTTTACTTTGCTGCGACTTTTTGTTTGCCTAACTCAGTTATGTTTAATCAGTTTGTAGAAGGTGCTAGCTAGTTCCAACTAGTGGAATATAGTTTAGTTTTACTTTAGGTTTTGTTGATTATTGGAAGAGTTTCAGGGGTTTTAGTTTCGTACGTTGGTTACAAGTATTGTACTGTGATTGTGTTTACAGTAATCGGGTAAAGAATTAAAAAGAAAAATGCATTCAGTTATTGTTGAGCAGCCAACTGAATCTGGTGATGTCTTCAAATTTTTGTTGTCACAATTTTGTGGACTAGCGTAGCCACCAGGAGGAGTAAGGAGTGACACAATTTCCCGACAGATGACAAACCCACGTTCACTTCTGAGTTTTCCATGTCCTGACGTCAAACAGACGCAACTCAACACCAAGTCGGCCTGACAGAGTCTCCGTCTCCATCAGAACCATTCGAGGTCTAACGGATGCCAGGGTTTGTCTGATAAACTAATAAAAGATGATCAACTTTAATATCTCTGCCTTCGTCAAACGGTGAGAAATTAGGTTAGAAGTAATTTGCTCAGACGGTTTTCATCCTGATCTCCGTTCTGCTGCTACTTTTAGCCGCATTTGTTTGAACCGTTTGCCGTATTAGTCATATTTTGCTTTCATACCCATTAACCAATGTTCCCTCTCCCATTAAAGTATTTATATTAAATCATGTTTAAAAGTACTGCTTTCTGTCACGAACCACACAGTGTGTGTTGCTAGGCTAACGTTCTGGTGGCTTTGTCTCTGAACTGCATGATACGTTGCCGCTCGGCTTGTCTCTGCGTTTTGTGTCGCCTGTTGATTCAGATGTTTTTATATCCCCATGCTGCCGTTTTCTAGTCTTTGTGAAAGTCGTAACATGATGCATAATGCAAACAATATGGATAAATGACAATGTTTCTATTCATCTTATTAAAAGATGAAGACGATTAATGGCTAGTTTTGTTCAGCCTCGCATCACTTTAATGTGTTTTTCTTTAAACTGAGAAGCCAGACTGCAGCTTTGCTTTGGTGGAGAATCACGTCTGCAGTTGGACGATGTGGAAAAAAACAGCTTCAAAATGTGTTGCTTTTGTTCAGATGTTGACAAAAGGAGGTACAAAGTATGCATCGATATTTGTACAGTTAATATATAGTTATGGAAAACATATTCTAAATACAACTGTATGTATTGAATACTGCGATATGTCTGGATATCAATTTTTAGGAGAGCTGGACTTTGAATCTTGAGTGAAGCTAAATGTAGCACAAGTTCTCACTTTCTCCATGTAATTATTCTGTTTTGGTAAAATAATAACCAAAATAAGCACTCGGCACAAGGGAGGGGAAACAGAAGTGAAGTTTGTGACAAAATAACTTAATTTCGATTTGATTTTCTATGTAGAAAAATGCACAAAACCAATAAAAACCTGCAGCAGACGGTTCTCGATCTCCTTGAAGACACGACAAGCTTCAAACCCTTCAAGATCCCCATCGCCGGAGCTGCTGGCTGCTGAACCGATGACATACCTGGGAGAATTAAAAATAAGTAAATAAAAACACAATAAATGCATTCCTGCTGAGTTTATGAGTACCAATTTAGTTCTGTCTAAGACAGAAGACACAAACCCAACTTTTTCTTTTAAAAACATGTGTCCTGGGTGATTCAGTGCAGCATGGCTAACGCAACAAGTCCTTCTTTAGTGGGATCGAATACACAGATCCAGTCCAAACACCCGCTAGCAGAAAACCTCTTAATTGCAGTCGCTGACTTAAGTGGAATTAGAGCGGAGGCGAAGCTCTTACTGCCCCACAGGAACGCGGGCTGAGCCGCACGGCACAATTAAAACTTTTTCCCCGTTCAGCTCGACCATTTACGACCACTTTTTCATTTTCTACCACAACATGCAAATACGTAGGTTACAACTGCAGGAGACACACAGGATGATGATACATTGCTAAGGTTTTTTTTCTTTAACAAAACAGCAAAGTAAACATACAGAACATTTTGGACTAAATGTAGGAGGGAATGAGTGAAGAAAACGTTGTAATTAAAGACAGAGAAACACAACTTGGATCTTTCGGGGTGAAGGATTGAATCGCAGCCTCATGGAGCTAAAGGAAAGATTAAAAAATGTTAGGTGTGAACTCTCAGCCGTTTCTGTTGGTAGACGCTGCAGAATCGCAGAAAACTCACAATACAGATGCTGATTATATGTAAATGAGGGTTTAACTGTTGAATCCACGAAGACCCAATGCCTTGCAGCAGCATTACCAACTGTTTTTTTTTTTATTTTATTTTATTCTTTTATTTGGAAAGGTAAGCTGCAATTTTTTTGCACATTCCAGTCCACAGGAACTACTGATTTCACACAATTTGTCCATTTAGACCAGATCTTGAGGAATGATTCCCTTCGACCTCGAACAGAAAAAGGTCATTTCTCCAGAATGTAAATGTCCTGTAATATCGATCCAGTCCTCCACTGTTGGTGCTTCAGGCATTTTATAGTGATTGTCTTTTTGCTTGCTGCCAGAAACATTAGCTATCCAGCTAACACACCCAGCTAGCCAGAGTATATTGTGATGACAAAATTTAAGACTTGCGATAAACATATTTAAGGCCAATATTATTTTCATTTTTTAATTAATGTAACACATTTTAAGGCCTTATTTTTAAATACATGAATTGAAAACTTAAGGATGCGCAGACACACTGAATTACTGATGGGCTTTTATTTTATTTTCCGTTTTTCATTTTATCTATGTCATACGTGGGTCCAATTTAAATTACTTCTACTCTCAAACTCGTGTGAAATTTTTATATCATTAGTGGTTTTACTGCTATTTACTAATATTTAACACTTTGGATGGGAGTAGTTTCCCCACATATAACCAATTTCACCTTGGTGACCAATAAAGTACTTTCTGATTTCCTCTTCCCAATTAAGCGCTACGTTGTGTTTGTCTATCATATTAAAACACATCAAACGTCACATAGTCGGTATCTGAAAAGACGCAGAAGGAGTTAGATGGATACAATACTGTCGCAGTGCGCTGGAATAATGTCACAAAGTGGTTCTGACGGGTCACCTGGACTCCTGTGGGAACCCCATCTTGTAGATTGTGACGACCACGGCTCCCCCCAGGCCAATGTTGTGCTGCAGGGCCACGTTGGCTCCGGGGACCTGCCTCCTGCCAGCCTGTCCTCGCAGCTGCCAGCACAGCTCGGCACACTGAGCCAGCCCTAGGAGGAACACCAAAAAGAACCTGTGAGCAGACCTTACAGGCGGAAAAATGATGCGGCGAAGGAAACGGAGCCGCGTCTGCTTGGCTTCCTTTTATGAACTTGCATGTTTAAATACAGAAAAAAAGATTTGTCTTTTGAAAGGCAGGAAACGACTCTGAAGAGACATAAAACTGTACTGTATGAAGGTGACTTGAAGGTGCAAAGCCTCGAATCTGTCTATGTTGGATTTCACCCTGCTAATACCATCTCACTTCTGGTAAACTTTGTGAAAGCAGAAATCTGACAACGGAAATACAGAGACATGTTCGGTTGTTGAAGTGGTGGTATTGTGTATTTTCCGGGCATCTTATAGCACAATCATCAAGTAACTATGTTGCCTTTTTTGCATTTCTTTTAAACATTGACAACTGACCATTTTGATTCAAGTGCCCAATTATAATTACGGCTTTGCAGCTAATAAAAAAAACTGTAATAAAGTTGGTAAATATAGAAGCAAACTCGATGTAAACAGACAGCATGTTGCCACTGGGGATTACTCAAAAGGAAGAGCAATTACAGCATTTAGTTGTTCAATTAAAGAAATCTGGACATACGACTGGAGAAACTAAAGCTATCGGACTGAGAGAGGCGCCATGGAGACTGCTAATCTGACAACTCTCTCCATGATCTCACCGGCGGCTGCTCCTCTGCTGCCCTGAAATTACAGCTAAGCATTTCATACCACATTAATTGGCCTTCATATGCGTTTTGCCATTAAACAGCCCTGACTTAATATTCTGCAAGGGAATTGATTAGCCCCAATGCTAATTAGGCGATCTACAGATAGCTCCTCTGGGAAGACGTAAAGAGTCGGCGGACAAATAGTTCATGCTAGGTATTAAATAACCAGCAAAACATTACAACCACTCACTTCACGTTGTGGAAAAACTGCATCTTACCAGCTGCTTTTAGTCTGGTTTCTAGTGTAAATATCTTAGTGCCCTTGAAATAAGACAAAACTTACTTACAAGTAACATTTCAGCAAGAAATAGGAACTTGTTTTAAATGAATGATTCCTTAATATTGATGAAAGTTGCAGTTCCACTGGCAGATTATTGTCTTTTTTTCATCAATACAAAAGATTGTTGACTTAAAACAAACTGCTGCTTTTTCTGCTGAAAAGTTCATTTTAAGTTAGTTTTGTCTTATTTTAGGTGTACAGAGATATTTGCACTAAAAACTACATTAAAAATACATGAGATATTGTGGGGTTTTTTCAATGTTGGATATTTAACCCTATTTATTACTTTTACAAATCAACCATGATTAAGGTAATTTGGCTATTTTGACCATAAAAACAAGAAATCCTTTCGTAATAAATGAAATAAAAACTGACTTCTACTAAATAATGACAAATAATATTCACTCCCTTTCAAGTGACTGACCTAATTCAACAGAGGTCCTGTCCATCGGAGCCAGCAGTCTCAGTGAGTGGAGGACAGCTTGTTGCAGCCACTGTCTCTAGTGACTGCAGCATGAAGACACCTGGTTCTATAAACTCCTCTCACTGGTTACTGTATTGCTATTGTGATGTAACAATTATTATAGTTAGAATGATATTATCGGTAACTTTGTTTGTTGTTGAGTAGATAATTAGCTGCCCAAAACTCTCCTGTGAGACTTCTGATTCGATCACACAATGGAAATATTGTTACTGCCTAGTTTGCTTTGTTTTTGGTTAAAAAACAAAACAAAAAATTTTCTTTTATGACAATGTTCAATTTCTGGACGTCATGAGAATAATCTGAAAGAGGATCTGTGAGCAAGTGAGCTAACAGCTCAGAGCGATCAAAGGGGGGACGCACCGACGCCTCGATCTGGGATTGAAGAAGGACAGGCAGTGAGAAAACAAATTAGATATAAAAGTTGAGGGCAGACAGACAGAGACGGGTTCCTCTCCACGACCCGCTCCAGTGGATTGGAGCGTTTCACGGCCAGCCTGATGCTGCAGAAGCAGGCTGAACCAGTGGCCCAGTCTGCTTATTGTCAGTGATTTACATTACAGAAGAGAAGAGGCGGGCCGGGGTCTCTCCTGGAGGCTAAGCAGTACTTTCACCCACTTCCAGTCTGACTTCCCAACAATGGGAGACAGTTGCCCTCTAGTGGCCAGAGTGGATACTTTTCAGAGCGTCAAAATGTGCATTTCCAGAAAAGAAAATGATGAAACTAACAAAAAGAAGTTACATTTCTGAAACCAACAAGCAAAGTCAAAGGGAGGCTCAACAACGATGCTGTCTGCGTACCTGTTGCACCGAGAGGATGTCCTTTAGAGATGAGACCGCCGCTGGGGTTGATTACAAACTTCCCTCCATACGTGTTGTCCCCTCTGTCAACCAGTTCTCCTGCTTTACCTGGAAAAAAACACAAACGGGACAACGGCCGGTGATGCACTCCCCCAATCGGATCTTTATGAAAGAAAGCCGTTTTAAAGCTCGGAGCAAACTATGTCTTGGTCAGCAAACATGGGGGATAAAATGAAAGCAAACTGAACTGGTTGGCTTACTGTGTGTGTGCTGGAAAACTGAATACCAACCTGAACAGTAAAGCATAGAGGTGGAAGCATCATGCAGTGGGGTGTTTTTTTGTCAGCAGGGATGTGAAACAGAATAGATATTTGGTAACGATTGCTGTCCTCACATTTAGAAGCGTTTTTGCTTTTTATTCAAGTGATAAATTGATATTCGCATAAAAACACCAGTGGTATTGTTTTAGACCTTTTTTTCTTATTAAGTTAGAACCTGTACATCTCAACATCCCACAGAAAGAAACATTTTCTTTCTGCAGTTTTATGCTTTTCTTTATTATCAAAAGGTAAAAACAAAAATGGAAGGGGATTCTTTAAAGATCACAGAAAGAAGTTTAAGTTGTCCATATTTGCGCACTTACACTAACTATAAATTACATTAAACATTATGAAAAGTTCAAAATGACTTTATTTTGAAAAACTAACACCGGATACTTCCTTTACCTTCTTCACACAAGCCCAGAGCCTCGTATGTGATGAGCTCGTTGGCGGAGAAGCAGTCGTGCAGCTCAACCACGTCGACGTCGCCCGGCTTCAGACCCGCGGCCTCGAAGCACTTCTTAGCCGCCAGCCGAGACATGTCGTACCCCACCTGTACGGCACGGGGGGAAAAAAACACTCGCGGCTCTCAAAACCGTCCGTTAATAGTCAGAACGGGTTTCGTTTTGCGCAAGCGTACCATCTTAATGCAGCTGTTTTCGCTGAATGTGGAGGGAAAGTCTGTCACCATCTCCTGAGCCACGATCTCCACCGCCTGGTTTTCAAGGCGGTGCTTCCTAACGAAGGCTTCGCTGGCCAAAACCGCAGCTCCCGCGCCATCTGAAGTTGGGCTGTAAGGAGAAAACAATACTCTGCTTAATCTTTACTTCAAAAGCTAACAGTTCCTACTAATACAATTTGTGATGAAGTTAATTTGGGGAGGGATAATGCACATTAATATTTCTGTAAATGCACCAGAAGTAGCCAAAAGAGTATTTTTCTGTCTGTTGTCCCTGAACAAATAAGGGTTATAGAAAACCAGTTTAAAATGACAACTACACTAATTTACAATCCAGCATAACAGTGAATACAAAAAAAAGAAACTACAACATAATTATTAGAAAAGGTGTGAATGACGTTCCTACCAGCACTGCAGCAGAGTTAGAAAGTCAAACACCTTCCTGGAGTTCATCACCTGCTCCAAGCTATACTCATCCTGGAACTGGGAATACCTGCAGATGATATAAGATAAAAAAAAAAAAAAAAAAAACATACACAGTTCACCTCATGTTTGTTTTACACAAAAGTAAAACCCTTTTAAAGGACACAAACTGCTACTTCCCCTCCATCTTACGGGTTATTTGTGGAATGCTTGTGGTTTTTCCAGGCAATCTTGGCAAAGTGTTCTGGTTTTGTACCTTAAAAAGTGAAAAAATCTAATTTTAAAAAAGAAATAAAAAGTTTTGCCATGTCAGCATTTATATACAGTAAGTAACCACCACATATGACAATAATATGATAATAAAAAAGTTAAAAAATCACTTGAATGTAATATTACATGTAGAGATAATAGACAATAGTCAGCAAACTTTCACTAATCAGTGGAACTAATCTTTAGCTTAGCACTTCAGCTAACTGAAGCACCCTTAGCTCTCCTAAGTTATCATTTATCAAATCTAAAGTGCAGATTTATTGTATTACTAATACAGAACAAATTACATTCCATCATTACTTATTAACCACACGAGAACAACTAAGGAGCTGCCATGTTGATTTATGGTCACCAGTGTGACCAACTCTCTGCCAGCAGGTGTCGCTCTGGAGCACACCGTTGTGCTTTAACACTAAAGCACAAAATGATCTCCGCAACGACCTTACAGAAGCAATTATTGCTCCTTGTATCTATTATGTTTTATTCTGTACATAAATTTGAGCTGAGAGCATTTTTAAAAAGTACCGTATTTCTCCATGTGCTCCCTGCCGGCGTTGCCAAACATCTGCGGCGCTCCCGGTGCCGCCTCCATCCCGTAGCGGTTAATCATCACCTCCATGTGCTTGTCCATTGGATTGGTCCGATCCATGTACTAAAAACAAGAAAAAAAGAGAAAGACATAAAATCAGTTTGCAGCTACGCAGTACAGATAACGTACAAACAAACAAACAAAAAAAAAAGATGAGAATGATCGAGTTTTGAGCATTTTAGAATTTTAAAGAGTCCTCAGTTCTGTTGCTGTTATTTCACATCACCAGAGGCAGAGGAATGGGATGAACAAAACAATGAAGGAAGAAAGGAGAGACACAGTCATCAGAAAAGATGAGACTGTAAGAATCGTACCTTTGTGGTCAAGGAGCCTCTCTCCATCTTCTCAAAACCAAGAGCAAGCACGCAGTCGGCAAGACCTGCAAGACATTAACAAGACGTGGGTTCAATTACAGCAGGGGGTTGGAGTCTGCAGCAAAGGTTGTTGTTATTTTATGGTTTTTTTTTTTCTAAACTGACATTAGTAGACTCAAGTGATCAGGCATAAATTCTGTTTATCCAAAAGGTACGAAGTCTTGTCTGGCATTTTTGGAAAAAGACAAAAGGGCTGTTCTCACATTTGACAGTCCGGTGGACTTGTTTCTACTGGGGATAGAAACATTTGTTACAGTTTCAGTTGGTGAGCTTCACTTTCACGCTGCACCGTTATCAAATGATCCAAATCCACGGAAAACTTGTTCCCGCCCCTCTCCTGTGGTGGCGCTGCGCCAAGAACCACCACAGGAAACGACAAGAGAACCTCAGAAGAAGATACCGGGAGCCACTTTCGTCGTCACAAAATGTGAACAAAAATGAAGTGATCTAATACGTTCATGGTTGGAGGATTTCTCTTGTTGTTTTTAAAAGACCATGAACCATTTCTCCCTCAAGTTTGTTTTGGTTACCCAGAATGCTCTGCACCGTAGTCCGCGGTCTCCAGTCCACTTGCGTACACATGTGTACCCAAACCGTGCCAGATTTCACTTCCACCAGGTTTTTAGGTGGACCGGAGTTCACTTTTTTTGGTTTGACTGTGCGTTGACAAATCCCCCCAAAATGAACTGGACTTTCTAGAGTTGGACCAAAGCGGACTGAACAGGGCTGGTGTGAACGTACCCCAAAGTCTGGCGCTTTTTTCCGGGACTCACCTCCCTGGATCAGCTGACGAGCCATGAAGAGAGCGGTGGAGCCGGTGGAGCAGTTGTTGTTCACGTTGATGATGGGGATTCCTGTCAGGCCCAAGCTGTGGTAAATCGCTCTCTGGCCACATGTGGAATCACCTTCAGCAATAAAACAGACGTTAGCAATCAGGTCTACTGAAATCTAAAATACGGGAATTTTTTCATATAAACCAATATATTATATATATATATATATATATATATATATATATATATATATATTTCACTGAGTGTCTCACCGTAAACATATCCCACACAGGCCTGTTCAATGGCCGAATACGGGATCTTCGCGTCTTTTAGAGCTTTTTCACCTTCAACACAGATAAACACGGATCATGCCTGGTTTGCATGTCACATGACAAACAAAAACCGACAAAGTCAAGGTTCTGGAGTGGCCAGTCCCTAGAAAAAAAGTCATCATTTATGGCTGCACGTGTCGTCTAAATGAAGTCGAGCTCCGTCTTGTTGCACCAATGATCACCTGCTTCTTTAGCCATGTCAGGGTAGTCGTAGTCCCCTCTGGCTCCAGGCTTGTCAAACTGCAGAAAAACACAGACGACCCAAAAAATCAAATCAAATCAAATTTTATTTGTATAGCACATTTCAGCAGCAAGTTTACAAATTTATGTAGTAAATACAAAGTGCTTAACTTTGTATTTACTACATATTTAATACATACTTCTACATATTTTGTTCTGTATTCAGGCCAAAAACAAAGAAAGTAAAGACAAAAAGTACCATCAGCAAAATTCAAAGCATTTTGTTTCCACTATGAATATGTTAACAGATCTAGTTTTTATTCTTGGAAAGTCTAACTTGCAACCAGAGCATTGCAGTTGTGCAGAGCTGGTTGCAAAAAGGGGGGCTAACCTCCCCTCTCAGAGAGATGACCTCTGACCCACTTTGACAACTCTCTGGACTTTAAACTATGACCCAACAGAAAGCACAGCTCCATCAGTCCTCTGTCATATTGAAGCCTGAATTCAGCTTCCAGAGTTGGGCAGTGACCATTTATGAAGCTGATATTAACAAGAATTGTGTTTCATTCGGGGTGATGGTGTTTGTAAATGTCTCCCATCAACAGACGAGTTTGACAACAGCAGGGAAACTTTCAGCAGCAGGTCCTGGCCTGGAATTAGCCTCCGATGCTAACGTTCAAACTTCTCAGCGCCTGGTCGGAAGTACCACGCTGCGAGTCCAAGCAGGCGAGTGAAGAACAAAAATACTACCTTCGTCATGCCCACGCCGATAACAAACACCCTGTTCGTTTTTCCAGGCGCCATGGTTGCTCCTTTCTCCACTTGCCCTGATTTCAGAGAGGAAAAACAGCGGCTGTGACAGCACCGGGAGGACCAACCTACAACATAGATCGTCTATTACATGCGAGATGTGTCACTTAGCTGAAAAAAACAGTTGAACGACTGAATTGGGTAACAAATTTAGATTTAACTATTCTTAAAGTGGACATATCACACTCTCAAATTATTCCTTCATAATATGAAGCACAACTGCAACGTTCTGGTTCCTCGTTATTGTGACTCCACAAACACTCCTCGTTTACCCCCCCTGATCTGAGGAGCGTTTTAGAGAAACTCTGTTCGCTGCGGTTTCTTTAAAAGTCAATGAGACGTTTCACGCCCCGCCCCATCCAGGTCGCAGAGAGTTCCACTCCGCCCCGTTCGGCCATTTTTGTAGTTTGATAGCAGCTCCGCGATTACCTACCGGCCCGAGAAACTTTTCATGTCAAAGTTTAGTAAAGATGTCACAACGGAAGACTTTCCATCCAACCTTACATGGTGGCGCTAGAGTCTAATCCAGAGCAGGAGAGCATTCATTACCGCGCATTCAAATTCATTTTACTAATGCCACATTTAATAAATTGTAATGTGCTCATAATTTTATTTACTGGTCTGGAAAGTCAGTTTTCAGCCCTTGTGAAAAAAAAAATTAACTAAAGTTGTAATATATCTATGATCAATTACTTTTGAAGGTTTTTTTTAAACTGAACTATGATAAAGAAAAAAACATCAGAAGACATCATCTTCACTTTTATTAAAACAATGCACAAGGTTCATGTCTTGTTGAGCATAAGCCAAGAAACGGGAACGAACGTCAACACTTGATGAATCGATGCGTGACCTCATAGATTCCCACAGACTCCTTGGCTTTATCGTCGTAGTCGTTCCAGTCCTAAAATGTGCAACATGAGTAAAATAAAATAGACAAATTAAGAAAGAAAAGTAACACTTTCGGGAACAGCTGGAACAGATGGTGGATTAATAATCTAACAAAATAACTTTTGGGACAAGGTGGCCACAATGTTCTCACTTTTTCTAGCAGGTTGACATCAGGAAACGGCGTTCCAGTCTCTGCTCCCTCTGCAGCAAATCCAGCCTGTGGGAGGAGAGATGGTGTTATATTCAATTCAATCTTTATTAAAAGAGAGTAACTTTGTCCAGAGTAGAGATAAAAAATAAAATAAAATAAAAACAGAAAAAACTGTTTGTGATGTAGGTCAGAAGAAAAGGAAAAACACTTTGGGTAAATCCTAAAATCGGAGTCACACAGTGCATGACTTTGTAGGATCTTTGATTTTATAGCTTTTAAAGTCAAAGTGTGCATATCCCAAATTTTCACAGGTCTTTGAATAAATAAAAACTGTTAAGAAATATAACTTTAAAGTGAAAAAACATGTAAAAAAAAATACAGATTTTTATAATTTATATGCTTAAATCGATCCAAACTTGTTTTAGAATTCAACAGCTTGGATTAGAAAACTTCACAAAACAACTTAAAGTTCATTTTAACTGCTTGCCAACATCTTGGAGCCAGATACCAGAAGAGTTAATACTCTGTAGATCAGCACACCGGGGAGCCAACAAACTAGATGTACCACTTTGTACAAAAAAAATTTTATCCAGTGAATCAGTAACCGCCGTTAAAAAAAAAAAACAGTACAAAATTATTTTGGTGGGTGTTTTAATTTAATTAAATGCAGTCGAAGAGATTTACAGAACTCTGAAGTTTCTCATTAATCTGCCTGATCATCAATCAAAAGACAGAAAGATTCTCGCCTGCGGTTGGAAGTCGACCGGCTCCAGGCCCCGGCACTCAAACTGCACTATTGTCTTGAATTTCTCGTTGTCCGACTCCTTCGTTCCAGAGAACACACAGCGCCATGAGGGTGAAAACAGACACCGTCACACACTCTACTTATTATAAGAGAGATGGATTAAAAGGAAAACTGAAACACAAAAAGAAAACAATGAAGTTCCTGGAAATAATAATGTTTTATAAAATTGTATTATGAAGATACAGGAGGAGAGACGCGGTACATACTCGAAACTATCGACAGCTGTTTCGAGTATGTACAGCTAATGATTATTTGATATTTGATTATTCTGATGATTAATCGGAAAACAAAATCGTCACATTCTGCTGATTTTTTTATCCAATCACCTATGCCTTTTTTATACAATATCAGAAATACACAAAAGACACAATTTAATTATTTTTTGAATAAGAAAATAAACATTTTATTGCCTAAAATGTAATGACAGTGTTCCTTTAGTGAACGCTTGATCATTTGTCACAAACGATGCATCTTTACGGAAAAAGGTTTTTCATTTGTATATATTTTTTTCTACAGTTTTGCCTTAATTACGGCTCTGAGTGTGTCGTTCTTTCAGAAAATGGCCTTTTTAAGTGTCTGTGTATTTGATGTGTAAGGATTAATCAATTACTAAATTAAACAGTTATTTCAGTAACCAATTAATCATGATTAATCCAATTAATTGTTTCAATCCTAAAAAAGAAAAAAAAAAAAAAAAAAAAAAAAACAAACAAACAAAACTCGGTATGCTGGAAAAACTGAGCCGTGGTAGGCCATGTTTGACATCCCACGTGGTACCAGACGGTCTACTTACATTATAAGGGGTAATGGTGTCTCTCAGAATTTCTGCAATGGAGAAAATTGGCCTCAGATCAGTTCAAACATCTCAAACGGGCAGCTGGCACATTTAATGGCGCACTCATGCACACCTATTGAATTCTCCCTCGCACACAGTTTGCATTTCTGCACCATGCTGGCGCTCCCTCGGCCTCCTTTCAGCGGAACGCTCTCCTATCGACACAGAGACCGGGCGAATATACGGGACGGCAAATTTTTCATTATTTTTTTTTTTTTTTTTTTAATGAAGGTTTTCTACTTACCAGTAGAGTCACATACTGCCATTTGTCCGGGACCTCCCCACAGTTCCCGCACTTCAGCTGAAGGAGAGAGGAGAAAATGAGGAGCGAGTGTGAGCAGAGCGACGGGGAACATGAAGTGGCTCTGGTGGTCTACGTCCTGGCCTTGACTGCACACGGTGCGTTCAAGTCGCAAAGGCTTCCTACGTATTTTGAGTTTTTGTCAGTTTCACTGTCTTTTTATCGTTTCATATTGGTTTTAATATAAGATCAACTCGTTTTAAATAATTTTTAAAAATGCTGCAACAAAGTTAAATTACAGTTGGCAGCACTGTAATTTGATTTGGTAATTTGACCTTCTTGCCTTGCAGCAAGAAGGTCCTGGGTTCGATTCCCCGGCCCGGGAACTTTGTGCACGGAGTTTGCATGTTCTCTCCAGGTACTCCAGCTAATTGGTCTCTCTAAATTCTCCCTAGGTGTGAGTGTGTGTTTACATGGTTGTTTGTCCTGTCTGTCTCTGTGTTGCCCGGGACAGTAGCTGGAGTTAGGCACCAGCACCTGATACTGTCAGGGACAAGGGTGTTAGAAAAAGGATGGATGGAAAATCAAATTGCAATCAGGAAATCTCAACATTGACTGAAAACTCCTGCTTGTAAGTGAAATAGCACAGAATGAGCATCAACAGCATTGTTTTGCTTCTCATTGGCGTGGTGGTGGTGCATTTGAGTCGTTGTAAATAAAACGGAAACAATTTTTTTTTAAAAAATACTCACAAGCAAAACAAAAAAATGTGGATATTCTCTGGTGTTGAAGTAATAGATATTTTTAAAAAATTACAATTTTCTGTGATTGAAGGAGTGCATTTACATTATTATAACCTAGATATGCTACAACATAATAAAGTTGCACATTTTTTGGAAAAAAAGAAAATCCAAATTTTATTTTAAAGCCACACTTTTGCGACAAAAAGATGTAAACCCCCTACGTCTACCACCTCTACCTGTAAAGGAGTTCTGACTTAATTATTTTAGGAGTTTTCTAATAGCTATAAGAATTGTTTTTCTAAACATTGCTATGTCACACAACATCTTTGTTTTTACTATCACAAAGAATAACAACGTGTCCTCGTTTTATTTGAAATGTACGACTTTGACATAAAACAATGTCCAAGTTTTCTCTTGCAAATATGTCAAATTAATCCCACAGTTTCGTTGATTTTCTTGGCATTAATGTACTTCCCCAGTGACCAGCAATGACACTAATATTCCTCCATACATTTCCTACTAGCACACCACCACCACCCTCCCCTGCATGTTGTTGTTAGCATGCCTCGAGCTGTTTCTGAGGCGGCTCCACAGCAAACTACACTGTACACATGCTTGCAGCTCAAATTAATCAGCAGGTGACACGGAGGGGTTTTCTACAGTCAAAAACAGGGCTATGAATAAAAGCATGGCAGCGTTTTCGCCGCCTTACCTTCAGAAACCAGCGGAAGTCTTCCCCCATCGGCCGGACGTTTGTCACGTTCTCCAGGTTGGCTTTAAACTGCAGCCCGAACTTCTGTCGTGAAACAGAGAGGCATTAGTACCGAGACAGAACCAGGGGGACGTGCGCGCCGTGGGGTCAGAACCCCGCAGCTGGGGCGACACGTACCACCATCTTGACGCTCCGGCGACTGCAGCCGTCTCTGAGGCGTTCAGGAATCCTCAAAATTTGTACATTTTACCCACTTTTCAGCACTGAAAGTGGTCCGAGTGAAGCGTTAAAGGTTAATGTCTTGCTGCTTTGTTCGGCGTTTTTATGTAAAAATACGTTTAAGTTTTCCTCCTTTTGAAACAAAGACTTCAACCTAAACACGCAAACATTGTGGAGCCAAACAACCCGGTTTGAACGAACATGTAAACCCGACTTGGAAAAACGTCCCTTGTAAAAACACTTATTCATGAACATTTTTGTGAATTAAAACTTTCAAATTCACTGTTGACTTAAAATTTTGTACCTTGACATTATGAACGCACGTTTGCCACTGAACGCGTCAGCCCAACTCTCGCGCTCCCTCTAGAGGCCAAAGTGGACCATTTTGATTTCAGCTCAGAAATCTTGCGCCATACTGAAAAGAAACACCCCAAAACAAAACTCATCTGCATCAGTTTATTTACTATTAGGCAACTGACAAATTCAACTTCAACTAACCGATCAGTCCCTTACTCCACAACCATTCACAACTCATTCATTCAATTGCACATGACAAACATAGGACTTGGCATGAAGGAAAAAAAAAACGTATTTATTGAAAACCTATCCAGAACAGACCGGTTCCTAGTGTTGAGATTTGCATGAAAACCTGAGGCAACTTTACCGAGGCATTATGGTGGTTTGCCACACATCTGGAATGAATGCTATTGCTGAGGCAAGTAACACCCCTGGACCAGCCCCCATCATTCATTAATGTGGCATTTTAGGCCAATTGCATTACCCTGAGAATATGTCATCATGATGTCACAGCTGTGATTTGGCTGTTTGAATGCGAGCAGAAGCACCCAAGTTATGAAAATTAATGTAGATTATCTTATTTTAAATAAACACTTAGACCTTGTTTTTTGCATCATTTAAATTTCAATAAATAAATGTAAAAAAAAAGCATTTTGATCCTTTTTGGATGAACTGGAAACTTGCCAGCATTTGTTTTGATGTGTGACGATGCACGTGTGAAACACTGAGGTGGATATTGATTCGAATCATTGACAAAACAATGAGAAACACTCCCAAGATTGTCAATACAGAGATCAACCTTCCTTTGACCAACGTTAAACCGTATTTTTTTGTTTCAGATCCTCAAACATTTATAAGGTTGCCCTAAAAACCAGGGCTTCAAGTTTTACCAGAAACAAAAAAAAAAAAGGATTTTTTTTTATTTTCTACCAGAAAAGACTTCCGTTGTTTAGCAAGGGGACATTAAAAAAAAATAGAGCAGGGAGAAAAACCCAGTTTAAACAGGTCCCTTCTTTACCCTCCAAACAACAAAAGAAAATCTAAGTTCAGGTTTGACACAAAAAAAAAAACATAACTGATCACAAAAGGGCTCAATGCAAGGCATTTCAATTACTTCTGTGTCTCTTCGCTTTTTAAATACAGTGTAGCCAGGGTGGCGTTATTTACAGTGCAACTCCAACACCCCTCTCCGCCCCACGAAGAGAGGGGCCTCTGCGTCAGTGAGGGCGGCTGCTCGACTCCGAGGTCCTCCGCTGCCGGGGGGCGCTGTGTCCGTTCGTGAAGCCGTTCTGACGCTTGGTCTGTCCACCGTTCAGAATGTCTTGGATGTGCTGGACGATCAAGTTGATGGCCACTGCAAAACAGGAAACGGTTACGTGAACCACAAAAATTGCCGTCAAAACGCACAAAGTATTCTTTGAGATTGAACTGATTCATCTAACACGGCTTCCATGCCAAATACTTTTTTTTTTATGAACATGTTTGTGTTTGTAAAAATGCAGGGTGGTGAACAGGTATGAACGATCCACTTTCAGTACAAAATCTGAGGCGCGGTATCGACCGATACTGATCCAATACAGAAGCAAGAGTCCTGAATTGACTCGAAATGTTCGGGGTTTCTTTAAATCCAGACATGAAAGTCCGGAATTACCAATTTACTTGATAACTCTGCACCAGTACAGAACACCAACAGCTTCACAAGCTTGGTCAAACTTGTAAAAACAAAAACTTTTAATGTACTCTGTCATTGGAAGTAGAGCAGCTGATCTAAAATAAACAAACTGAAACTGATAAATAAAAAAATAAAAAACAAGCCTGCAACCACATAAAAAAACAACAACAAAAAAAAAAAAACAGATTGGAGTTACAGAGAGCAGTACACAAAAACGCAGGAGAATGTTTACATTTTCCTTGTAGGGTAAAGTTAACACCCTCAGCCATCCTACTGTTTATTGACATAACCAGTCTTGTCTTACCAAGGTTATCTGCTCCTTTTGGAATAATCAAGTCTGCATACTTCTTTGTCTAGAAGAAAAAAGAAAAGTTCAAGATAAAGCAAGTCGAAACATTTTCAATGCAGCTCAAATTAAAGCTATAATCAAAACATATTTTTCATTGAAAGAAGTCAAAAACAATGGAGAAAGAAAATAAATCTCAGAAAAACAGCCCCATCTATTGGATCATCGCTGCAACTGCAGCACTGATATTCTACAAACATTGTGACCAACATACTGAAAATCTGAAAATATCAGTTGTTTTGCCAATTGATCGATTATTTGTGTTGGTTACGTACCGAATGTTTGATGGAATTTACAAGAATCTTTACATGGGAAAAAAAGTGTATTCTTGTATTTATCTACTAATGTTAAGAGTGTGAGAAATTTAAGCCATTTTTGATCATCAAAAATTAATATCTGAGTCTTGACTATGCAGAACTTAAAAAACGAAAAAAACTAAACTTGAAACAGTAAATAAAAGTAGAAAAATCCCTGCATTGTCACTTACCGGCAAACAAAACTCCTCAAAGGCCGGCTTTACAAAAGTAATATACTGAGTCAGCACTTGTTCAAGGTCTCTGCCACGCTCGTTAATATCCCTCAGAACTGGAAAAAAAAAAAAAGTCACAATAACCACATAAGATATTTACAAGACACCCCTGTGGAATTCCACCCCTTTCACTACTGCTGGTTACCTTGGAGTCTTACTAATCATTGTTCAGATTACTTTTAAACAAGTGACAACAGTGAGTGTCCAATCGGATCTTTTTCTATACACCTCGACGCGAGAGCCGCGTGTCTGGGTCTGTGTCAACAAACAGCTTCATCTGGAACAGATCCCTGATTTCCTGAGAGTAGAACATGAGGATGCCCTCAAACAGGACCACGTCGGCCGGGTACACCGTAACAAACTCCTCTTTCCTGGAACAACACACAGAAAAAGTTCCCTTTTCTCTGTGGCTGGAGGGGAAAAACAACAACTCGAGGTGGATTACAAAATCTGAGAGAAAAAAAAAAAAACGTGTTCCATTCAGGTCGGAAACTTGTTTATGAAAACACTCTGCTATGGGAAACACAATTCTCGGAAGTGCTAAGGAAACAGAATCTGG
The DNA here is from genome assembly GCF_027474105.1 of Poeciliopsis prolifica. NCBI lineage: Eukaryota > Metazoa > Chordata > Actinopteri > Cyprinodontiformes > Poeciliidae > Poeciliopsis > Poeciliopsis prolifica. The sequence continues at coordinate 3,451,481 of NW_026562383.1, forward strand.
GAAGAGAAAGAAGGAAACGCTTGCCTGGAATGAGTAACAAAGTCGTAAACTGGGATTTGCACCGTCTCTCCCTGAAGTATTTCTCTGAGCGTCTGCATGATAAGCTCATTGTCGAAGGCATCTAGAAAAAGCAAAAAAAGGTTATGAGTTTGTTTACTGTTTGTTCATCAGCTCATCATAACCTGGCATGAATGCTAAGGCTAGTTAGCATGGGCACTGATGGCAAACTTTTTTTTTAAACAACATTAAGTTGTTTCTCCATCAGCGCATTCAGCAACGCATGCAAGAGGATGATAGACAGCACTCGGGTCCTCCTCCTGGGTCTGATTGGTACAAAGTAGATTGTTTGCATTTTTTTTTGACTGAAGTCTGAACTGGCAGTTTTCCCCAATTCTCCTTTCCCTTTGAAAGACATTTTTATTTATTTCCTGATTCTTCATAACCTTGTTTATTTTTTGATTCATTTATTTTGGATATTCCAAATGTCTTCCAGTTAAATATTCTTTGAGAAATTAACGTTTGTCTTTGAGAGATTTTCTCAAAAAGAGTCTCAAAACGGCAATGTCTTCGTCTATTGCGATCATTTCAGAGACAAAATGTCACCGTCTGTTATCGTGACAGACACCGTTGAGCGCTTCCATACCTGGATGATCGAAGTTGAACTGGCCCTTTAGTGCTTTGGCTTTCTGCTCTGGAGTCAGCACCTTGTAGAAGCTGTCCTGGCTGAGGATCGCCACCTGCCGCTGGTGGCAGTCGATTTCGTTCTGGCCCAGTTTCTCCATGATCTTCTCGCACACAGACGACTGTTACAAGAGACAACGGAGCCGATGAAATGGATAAAACATTCAGAATGGCCAAATTGATCCCTATGTAGTAACTGGAAATGTCTGGGTGAGACATACTTTGCTTTTTTTTTTTTTTTTTTTTAAACCAATTAATCAAAAATAAAATAATAAAAAAGTGCTCCGTGGGCCATGGAGAGTGCCCTCACTAACCTCGGCAGCCCATTGCTGACTGGGCATTCCCTGCCCCTCCTGAGGCCTATGTGCCTTTGTGGCAATAAAACTGTGCAGCAATCAGTTTTGTTGCCCCCAGTGGCAGTGGCAAGTCAATTTTGGCCAGATGCAGCAGTTTTGGGGTTTTTTTTGTTGGTTTTTTTAAGACAAGATGGACAACTATTAACATACACTGGAATCAGGTCGGCGATACCAGCTGGCACAACTGACATGCTCACCGTCTTACCTCACAGATCGATCTATTCATTCTAGTTCTCAGTAGATTCACTCTAAGTACGAGGGATGACCAGTTGGCTCCCCCTCCCCCAACCAAACAAGTATATTTGGGTCAGTTACAGCAATATTGCTAGAACATTTCTTCTCAATGTCAGTTGCCCAAACTATTATTTTTATTGGGACCTTTACAGATTATGGGAAGGATAAGTGAAAGCCTGCGTGGTTTTAACACCTGCTGGTTGTACAGAAGTCCAAACCTGCGTCACCAAGCAGAGATATGACATCAGCGATAAAAGAAGAGATCAAGTAAAAGGGGCGGGGATAAAGTTGCAACAGTCAGCTGTGCGGACTGGAATCAGAACCTGGAGCAACTTTCCTCTGTGAATCAATTTCAGAGGATATTTCTTAAAAGTTTTCCCGAGAAGTTCATTTCATAGTATTATTCTGTTATCTAGGTTCGGTTGCGACAGAATTTGAGTCGCACATCTTGAAGCGCGTCTGCTCTGACGCTGGCCTGTCAGCACTGCCCACGCGGCGTCTGAAGGACAAAAAGGGACGTGGGCGAACTCTTTTTGTTCGGCATCTTCCCGCGAGCGCCTGCAACTCATTCACGTCAGCAGCAAGGCTAGGCTAACCGTGTTTACCACTGACGATTCCCAAAGGGTTCGTACTTTTAGAAGTGCGTACAGATATTACATAATTTTTTTGAAGAAGAGCTAAAACCACAATAGACTCAATATGCTCGCTTTTTAGCATCATCTATTGTTTTGCCCAACCAGCTGCCATGTGATGGAATTCCAGCATGAGTTAGCCCCACGGCACACCAAAGGAAAACTGGTGCATTCATTCAAAAGCTACGGGAAAAAGGGACAAAAACAGAAGCACGGCTTTCTGGACCACCGCTGATAACGTAGCCGAACCCAGCCGCAGAAATGGACCGTCACTGCGAACAGATGATAAAGCAGACCGTAGACTCTCAACTATGCGTCACACAAGCCACGCGGTTCATTTAGCGTTAGCATCCGGTTACTGTGCCAACGTCAGCTGTGGCTTTAAAAATAAAAATAAAAACTCTGACATTTTCGGAGAGCGGCTAAAGTACGAAATGAGAAGGCGAACCTTTCCACTAGCAGTGCCACCGGAGACGCCTATGAGGAAAGGCTGTCGAGTAACGGTGGCGCTCTCATCCCGGTCCCTGAGAAGTGTGTCGCTGTCCCCGGCCATACTTGCAATGTGCCGTTGGAGAAGCTGCGCTGGAACGTCACTGTGACGGAGCTCCTCCCACTCCGCTCCCGCTGTTTACGACACCGACGTTTATCAAATCAGGGCGCTCGTTTTCCCACTGGAGCTCAGTTTTATGGCAGGAAAGACCACTTTTATTTCATTTACGACACAAGAAGATTTTGTTTCTGAACGTTTTACCTTGACGGACAGCGTGACTATCACATAGCATGTTGCTCGTCCAGCGACCGCAGCATAGATATGGAAGCGTAGACGCCGCAACGAATAAATATTTGTTCGTGATATTGAGTGGCAAAATTTCTCCGAAAACTAAAATATTGTTTAGTTTAAGTAATATTATTTTTGAAGCAACTCTCATCTTGAGTACTGTTTTTGGCAACACTCCCCACATATGGTCAAAAGATCAAGCCTGATCTTGATCTTTTGAATGTTCGGAAATAATGTTTCCGAACATGCGCAAACATTAACAGAGAAACATCTTGGTGGCCACTTGCTCCTTTCCTTGTTATTTTTTTCCATCAGCTGCTAAAAGTAGTTTCCGCTGCTAAAACATACACGTAAACTTATTTTATGCTATTTAAATTGTATAATTGTACTTTTTTCCCCATGGGACAGAATATTTAATGCCACTCACAATATGGCGACACGCGAGCCTGACGCACTCGCAGCATCTATCTGCGTCCGTCTATGGGTCGCTGTTCGGCAGCGTCGGTTTGCTCCACCTCCCCTGAACCGCTGCACAACTGGCCAAGAGATAACTTAACACTTTTAGTAGAAGCTACAACCTCAACATTTAATGTGACGTTTTCTGTTTGTAAGTGCATCAACGAGCCTAAGTTCTCGTCTAAAAACAGCACAAAATACGTCTGTTCGCGTTTGAAACTCACTTTTTCACATGCTGCTATGAAAGGACCCGTATGTTGTATTATTATGTCTTTTTTTCCCTTTTAACAGTCGCTTCTGAAAGTAGAATTAAAAGGGACGGTGTAAGTATGCTTCGGAGACTCCTCGACTTCCCGTCGCGGCCTAAAGTCGCTCCGACTCTATCTGCCGCCGTGAGGCGCTTGTCTTCGGGCTCGGTGGACATCACCGACCCGCTGAACTTCTGGGCTGGACGGAGAAGGACGAGCCGAGGAAGCCGCGAGAGGGAAACGGTTTACGAACCGGCCACGGGTAAATCTGACCCCGTTTCGTAACCGCTGAACTTTGGTCGTCGTTGTGCGAAGACTCTTGTCAGATGATCCGATCTTTAGCGACCCCAGTTCGCAATTTGAAAATCAAAAATGCTAGATTTTTTTTTTAAGCAAACTAAAATTTTACTTGGGTCCAGCACAAATAAATACACCAGTAGTTTAACTTCAATTTGTGGAGTCAGTGCAATTAGGACCATAACAGTTAATGTAAAATCAACAATAAAGAAACTTTTAAACTGGCAAAAACAATTGGTCAAACATATATTTAAAAAAAACAACTGCAAATTCTTTCAAATGTATGTTATTTATTTATGTAAAATAAATACTAAAGCTTAACTCAGAGCACAAAACATAGAATTAGACTGAATAGACCTAACCTTACGGATCAGGCACATTGTCACCAATACCGATCTAGATATTGAAAAATCCGATACAGATGTTAATATCGGACTGAAGCATCCTTAGTGCACTCAATTTTCTGTTTCTACTCTTCAAGGAGCGTTGATACTTTCACAAGGCGGTGTATAAAAATGACTTGCAATTCATTTGATGTTTTGAATGGCTTGTTTGTTTTTTCCTCACTCCAGGCCGTGTTTTGTGTCATTTGGAGCCATGCGGCAGAGAAGAAGTAGATCAGGCCGTGAAGGCTGCTAAGTCGGCCTTTGATCCCTGGAGCAAAATGTCCGGCATGGAGCGGGCGAGGATCATGATAGAAGCCGCCCACTTAATAGAGGTGTGTTCAAGATTTTGTTGATCCTGTCGTTTCTAGACCGAAAACAGCGTAAAGCGTTTTCACCCAGGTGTCCTTCACAGAGCAGGAGAGAGGAGATCGCTGAAATGGAGGTGGTCAACAATGGAAAGTCCATCACAGAGGCCCGTCTGGACGTGGACTCTGCTAGACTGTGTATAGAATACTACGCCGGACTGGCCAGCACTCTGGCAGGTTGGTGCAAACTGCGCTTGAAGGACTGTTTTTACTTATTTGGTCAATTTTTATTTTATTTTTTTACTACACACTTTCTAAAAATGGGTTCTTAGCACAGTATTGGGTATATAGAACTGCTAAGAAAAATGCAAAGATCAGCAAAGCTGGTTTGCAGAGGGTACAAGGACTAGGTTAGGTTAAAAAGAACTAAAGAATGATGTCTTGATTGTATAATGGCAAAAATGGCAGCATTTCTCTGTCACAAAATCCATCAGCAAAAAAAGTCAACACGTTGCATATGGCAATAACAAGCCTATTTCAAAAAATAATATCTGGTATTTTTTTAAGTATCCACATTTTATTTTACAAATTTTTTTCCATGATTCATTGGCATGAGAAACACTTTTCATGAGTTGAATTTCAGGGATAAATATTCATCATAAATTTGACTACTGATGTATTACTGAAAGCTGTTTTTAATAAATGAAGTGTTTATCGATTATGAATCTCATACACACCACCGTAATTTGCTCCTTTTTGTTTTTGTGTTCCTTTCTGCCAAGGACAGCATGTTCAGTTGCCGGGAGGATCCTTCGCCTACACCCGCAGGGAGCCTCTGGGAGTGTGTGTGGGCATCGGCGCCTGGAATTATCCCTTCCAGATCGTTGCCTGGAAGTCTGCTCCAGCGCTGGCCTGTGGTACGGGGATTTCCTCTGGAAGCTCGGAAAACATTTTGATCCCAATTAATCGCTACATCTGCGAAATTAATCGCAGGTTAGCTGAAGAAAAAGTGTAGCTAAGCGACACCTAAGCGCAGTTGGAGCTGTTTTAAAGCTGCCGGGTTACACAGAGGATTGTTTTGCTGCAGCTACTGAAAGAGGATAATATCTCCTCTTATGACCAAAATATTATATGTACAATCTGAAAGGATAAAGAAGAAAAAAAGTCGTATTAAAGCAATTTACTACTGGCCATCTGCTCTGGCTTGCTTGTTAAAAGTGTTACAGAATTGAATCCATCTCCTCTCTCTCTGAAGAAATGTACCGCTCCCAGTCAAAAACAACCAGTCAGAGCCAGGAGGAGGGTTTTAATGCTGTCAATCATCCTAGGTATGTGCTGTATAGTCAGAATTGAAACATGTGAATGCGAGTCACGTTTAAATTAATGCAGCCATTATAAAATATACTTTATGTGAACAAAGACAACAGGAGAAAATAAACATGTCAACCACATAATCCATATGCTAATATGTGAATGATGTCATGACCTGTATTTTTTTTTTAACGCAGAAAAATTACGACAAATGTTTCAAGTTGGAGATCAGTTTGTCATGAACTATGAACACGAACCGATTCTTTTTGACCCGGCTGGATGAGCCGATCAACCATTGCTTTGACTGTAGAAGTCAGACGACTTAGCTGTCAGTTGTTGTGCTTCCTGAACACAGGGAACTCCATGGTGTTCAAGCCGTCCCCAGTCACACCAGTAACAGCAGTGCTACTGGCTGAGATCTACGCCAAGGCTGGAGCTCCTGAGGGGCTGTTCAACGTGGTACAGGGTGGACAGGAAACTGGCAGCTTACTGTGTCAACACCCTGATGTCAATAAGGTGTCCTTCACAGGAAGTGTGCCCACAGGACAGAAGGTCAGTGCTTCTATTGTCAACATTTAATTAAGGGGTAGTATTATCCAAAATAGACTTTTTTTTACCTTTACTTCATGTTATAATGTTATTCCCTCATCAAAATAATACCTGGAGTGTTGCTTTAATCTCCCGTGGCAACCATTCAGTTGTGCAAAACGCCTGGGTTGAAGGGTCTGCGCCGTTATCCTTCAGACTAGCATTCAGCAATTAGCAAATACCTCCGCTTCTGGCTAGCTTGTTGAAGCATGTTGTAAAGCTCAAAAAAGTCAATTTTACACAATACTGCCCCTTTAAATTACAAAATGAAGTGTTTTAAAGTCCTATCGGATAGATATAGCACTTTTGTTACAACTTAAGGGGATAGTTATTGATTGTGCTACAAAGTGGCACTTTGTGGCCAAAAAACATGTAATACCACCCCTTTAATTGTGAAATTTAAATAAACAAAATGAATAACGGGTATTCTTGAATGTGACGTTAACTTTCAGATCATGGAAATGGCATCGAAGGGGATCAAGCCGGTGACTTTGGAGCTCGGTGGCAAATCTCCCCTCATCATATTTAAGGACAGCGATCTGGAGAATGCTGTGAGAGGCGCGCTCATGGCCAACTTCCTGTCTCAAGGACAGGTAGAGATAATCATGCACTCTCACCTCTTTGTAGCTCAGAAGCCGAGTAGCTCGGTAAATGCGGCTGGCTCCTGTTTGCGTGGTTGATTGAGCGTGTAAACTCACAGGTGTGCAGTAACGGCACGAGGGTGTACGTGCAGAAGGACGTCCTGGCCGAGTTTGTCGAGGAGGTGGTGAAAAGAACCCAGGCGATTGAAATAGGAGACCCGCTGCTGGAGAGCACCAGAATGGGAGCGCTGGTCAGCCGACCACATCTGGACAAAGTGCTATCGTTTGTCGAACAGGCGAAGAAAGAGGCAAGTCCCTTAAAATAATCCTCAAATGTCTGTGTTTTAAGACTCTGATATGTGTTGTGATGCTCTACTGTCAGGGAGCCACGGTGTTGTGTGGAGGAGAACGATTTGTCCCATCTGACCCCAAACTTAAAAGTGGATACTACATGACTCCATGTGTCCTAAGTAAGCCTTCACACTTGGATATTTTTCTTAATTAATTTAAAACAGAAAAAAAAAGCCAATCTACCTATACTATATATAGTTGCAATAGAAATTTCGTTGAATCCTGTTCAATGACAATAAATGCTATTCTATTCTATTCTATTCTACTTCCAACAGGGGGTGACAATAAGCACAAAAAAAAACTAAACTTAATTGCGGAATCAATTCAAGAATATTAATCCTTTTATATATTTGTTAAAGCTGGTGTACGTAACTTTTATAAATAAAAAAATATGTATATATATTTTTTTAATTGTTAAAACTGTCACTATCCCATGTGATAGTATTACATGGGACAGATAATCTGCGAAAAAAATCAAACTCCTCCATCTCCTCTCTCTGAAGAAATGTACCGCTCCCAGTCAAAACCCCATCTGGGGTATGCTGTCAATCATCCTAGGTATGTGCTGTATAATGTGCAAATGGCAGAGAAACCACTTACTGCTCCAGGAAAACTGTTTATCCACTTGGCTAGTCATGCCAACTAGCCTGAGCAGTCAGCAAGAAGGGTTAGGATGATTGACAGCACTAAGACATGCCTCGGACATGGCTCGGAGACATGACAGACATGGCTCGGAGTTTTTTGTTTCTGTTTATTTCTTTTGTTAGCACAGGAACTTAATTTTTTTCACAATTATCTGTCTCATATTACATGACAATAGTGACAGTTTTAACAAATATGAAAAAAGTATACTTTTTGTAAGTTACATACCCCAGTTTTAACAAAACATAAAGTCCTTTTATATTGTGTTTAGGCTTTGATTGTATTATCATAAAAAGTAATTAGATTACCAGATTTTATAGGAATTGTCTAAATAAAGTTGTTTACCATCCTCTACCTTCCCACAGGCGACTGCACAGACGACATGACGTGTGTGAGAGATGAAATCTTCGGTCCTGTCATGTCTGTGCTGTCCTTTGAAACAGAACAGGAGGTTCTGCAGAGAGCCAACAACACAACACTGGGTCTGGCTGCAGGCGTCTTTACAAGGTCGGTGTGCAATAACAGAAATAAATGTAAATATACACAAAAACAAAACAGAGAAATATCAAGAAAACCGACGTTGCATAGCCACCGTTTCGGTTTCTGTTGGTGTCGTTTTGGACGCGTAAACTTTTTTTTTTATTTTTTATCGTGCCTGTGTTGCCTGACCCAGGGATGTGACCCGAGCCCATCGTGTGGTGGAACAGCTCAAGGCTGGTTCCTGTTTCATCAATAACTACAACATCACTCCTGTGGAGGTTCCATTCGGAGGCTACAAAATGTCAGGTGCAGTCAACGTCATGTACAAACTACAACATTGTTTCATCTTTCTACGTCTTCCTTATAGCGATTAATCACCGGTTTGGTCTGAAAGTCAAAATGTGCAAAAGGGGCAATTACACACTGCAAAAACAGAATATCTGACCCATGTAAGTTTGGTTTAGTTTCTAGTGCAAATATCCCAGTTTTTTCTTCTTTGAAGCGCGCTAACTTACAAGTAACGTTTCAAAGACAAAGGAGCTTGTCTTATGTCAATAATTCCTTAACATTGATGAAAAAGTATTTGTTATAAGTGAAATAAAATGCCATGATAAAATAAAACTTTTTTTTCATGTTTTAAGTTAAAATGTCTTGGGCCACTGACATTTTTATTTAAATACTTTGACATCAATATTAAGGAATTATTGTCTTAAAACAAACTCCTTTCCAAAGTTATTTGCAAGTTAGTTTCATTTCAAGTGAACTGAGATATCTGCCCTTGAAACTAGACTAACAATCTTACTAAGAGTTTTTAATGTTGCAGTGTAAAACAAACAGTTTTGAACAGCTTTTCCAAACAAAAAGCTGTGAAATGCGGTTTTTATTTGTATCCAGTGATTACTTTGTACAATCATCTTTTAATACACACATCTTCATTATGTAGTTTGTTAGTCTACCACATAAAAATTTGTTTGCAACTTGACAAAAGTGAAATCTCAAGCAAAATCAGCACTTTTTAAGTCCTATGGAGGATAATTAGAGCCACTAATCCTCCTCTGACTAATTACTATTCTGACCTTTTGTTATCACAATTCTGAAATTAGAGTCATGATTGTTCCTCTTTGTTTCTTTCAGTGGCCCTAACCCTGTAAAGTCTTGTGTTCGTCCCCATTCTCAGCTTTTCATACCCTTACATCCGCCAGGTATCGGGCGGGAGAACGGCCAGGTGACCGTGGAGTTCTACTCCCAGCTGAAGACCGTGTTTGTGGAGATGGGAGACGTGGACAGCCTGTTTTAGAGACCCGACCAGAGGAAGCAACCTGAGCCAGAGATCGGAGGAGGTCGAGAGGATTGAACCGAACCGGAACATCTGCCATCACTCAAGAAGGAGAAAAAATATCAAATATTAATTCAAACAAACAAGCCTTGATTGATGAGAATCATGTCGTTTTATATCCATCTTCAAGATTTACACGTTTGCAGCACCAGCTGAATAAATAATACATTTTACAGACTCGTACAATGAAACAGAAATTCTTTACAATCAAGTCTGTTTTTTTTTTACCAACTCTAATCAGAAGAAAATAAACACATTACTAACTTCTATGTAATAAACTGCCTTTAAAAAAAATTCATATAAATTAAATTGGCCTTACTGTTTGTTTCCTTCATATGCAGCAGACTGTAATCTGAACAATGTTTGTAAATATCACACTAATAAACTGGTAACGCTGTGCTGGTCTCCTGGCCTAATTTCTCCTCTTCTTCCTCGCCATAGATTTCGGAGCAGCTTTCTTCTGACAGACAAAAAGAAAATACAAAAGTTTTACACCTTACAGCTGCAGTATACAACGTTTATGAATGTTTTTTGTTTTTTTGTACAGTTTTGTAAAAACTCACTGTCGTGACAGTATGCTATAAAATAAATAATCTGAAAAAAGAAAATCAAGCTCCTCCACTTTCTCCCACTGTTGCCCAGAAACAACCAATCAAAGCCAGGAGGCGGGGCTTGCACATCACTGATCACTCCCCCACCTACTCTGGTTTTCCTGAGAGGGTAAGTTGCTTCTCCATCATTAACACATTGAGCAGTAAGTACATGAGGATGATTGACAGTGTTAAGCCCCTCCTCCTGGCTCTGATTGCTCAAGGTTGTTTTTGACATTAAAATAGCAGCTCATGGAGGAGACCGGTCTTTTCACAGATTAGAAGACTCGACATGCTGACAGTGTTAACAAATTTATAACATTTTTTTTATAAAGTCATAGGTTTAATCATGATTCAAGTGAAGCTCTGCATATTAGGTTTTGCTTCTGAAGCTTCCACATGTATTTCTGCCAGTCATGTTGTACCTTAGTCAGTGGCCTTCTGGGTTTCTTGAACTGTGCAGACTCTGTTTAAGGTAAAGTTGGCACACTTTACTTTAGAACGTTCAAAAAAACGTCAGAAATACAAGAAAATTGACAAAAGCCCCTACCGTCCTCAGAAGGAAGATCTTGGTTGTCTTTTCTCTGAACGGGATTATGTAAAAACAGCAACAAAAAAATTATTGGAACCCAAATAAAAATTTAAAAAGTTGACTTAGTTCTTTGAGAAAAATGACAGGAGGTAAATAATGAATGACAGACTAGCGGAGTCTCCGGTCTAAACCCACCTTGATCGCCTCTTTCCTTGGGGAAATCCGCCCAGGTTCCTTCAGATAGTTTCCTTCCTGCAATTTTTTCACCTGGCCTTGCTCCACAGACACCCGGACCCTCAGGGAGTGGTAGGATGTGTGCACTTGGCCCACTTTGAAGTGCACTGGAACCCCTTGAAACCACAGCCGGTCCTGCACCCCCTCCTTGAAGCCTGGTGGTTGATAATCTGCAGGGGTAACTTTAGAAGCAGAGCAAATTAAGTCAGAAAGCGAATAACTTCATCTCCTGGTGTGCTTGGGTTGTGCTCAGAAAGTTAAAGTGGTCAAAGTAACAGAAATTAAGAGTTGCTTTATGGCCTGCTTTCCAGGTGTTATTTTGTAAAACTGCAAAACTACAAAACTCTCCCTCTACCTGTAACTGTAGTGTCTAGCTTTACTTAACTCTTGAGAGCAGCTCAGCGCGCAGTAGCCATCTTATGTTTTACATAGCTACATAGCACAAATATCTATATAAAAAGCTTCAATCCAAAGGCGTGGTGGCTTTTATTTTGCTGTTGCAGTGCGCCGCGATCAATTACACAGAGAAAACCCTGCCATATTGATGACCATAAATGGTGCATCCCTACAAAAAAGAAAAACTTAAAACTTTTAAAGAACCAGATTTTTTTTTCTACTTTTAGGTTTAAAAATTTTTCCTTTATGGCTGTTGATACTCATGGAAAATTATGTCCGATAGCTTACAGGCTCCAACATATTGACAAAAAAATTTGATCGAAAAAAAGTATTACACGTACCTTTAGTGTCATTCTGTTGTGGAAACTCAGTGAGATTATTTTATTGGAAAACCGCATTATTATTACGGCCCGGTTTAAAAAAAGACAAAACAAACAAATAAAAAGTCAATTCTTTCTCGCGTGTAGCCAAAGTTACTAAGAGCCATTGTTGAAGGTCCAAAGAGCCATTTGCAGCTCCAGAACCGCAGGGTGAAGACCCGTGGTTTACGCAAAAGGCAGCTGCTATTTCTTCATGTCTTCAGCAGCATGCTGCTCAAGGAGTTAATCACACTGAAACGGTTTGGCGTCTTACTGTCATCGTAGTAGTAGAGTTTCATGGTGAGGTAGACGTTGCTCGGGAGGGCGTCCAGGTTCTGCAGAAGCAGGAAGAGCTTCCTGATGAGCAGCACAGAGGCTCTCTTGGTGTCCTCCAGTCCCACCTGCATCCCCATCGCCTTGTTCCTGAGGTTTCATGAAGGATTTACCAACCTTCTACTGCAGTCGGCTCATAAACGGCGCGTGTTTATTTGTTTACTACAAAAGGAAATCCAAACCCACCTGACTATGTCCATTTCTGGTCCCTTTTCAGTGTATCTGAAGTTGAACTGGTACGACTCGATGATGCACTCCAAGTTAAAGAATACAAACCTAATGTTTTTGATTGACACGTCACATTATTAAGTGTGTTATACAACTTACATTTCGGTCCTCTGGATCAGTGTAAACCTAGATTTTGCCCCCCGCCAAACAAAATTGGAAACTGTTAACATTTTATGCCAACACATCAAATCTACATATTGCTTCAGTAATTACAAGGTACTCACCCCAATGCATATAATCTGGAGCTGTTTTAGAAAAACATGGAACAATAGTTTTTTTTTTAAATGGGGAAGAAATTGGCTGTTTTAATTCTAAAGGCAACAGAGGATGTGACTTACATACTGTTTCTCTAATGCATCAAAACAGCCCATCATCCTAAAGAAACCATACGCAAGGACAAAAATGTAATGTATCACTGGGAGGGATAACGACAGCTTTCTTTCAGATCTGCCTATTCAAAACGAAATTTACCATTTCACAACTTTGTTGGCGCCAGGGTTGTTGCTGTTCTCACGCAACACCTTGATGCACAAATCTAGCAACACAGGCATTGATTCTTAGAGTATAACACATCAAAACATTTGTTTCCAACAAGTTCCATCACGTTATGATTTAAGGTCATTGCAGGGAGTCCCTAAAGAATGCATCTTATGGGGGGACTTTCTGCAATTTTCTGCACTGTGTCTTGCTCACCTTCAAGATACCTGGATCTGTAGGCGCACTCTGGAAAAATCCCTCTCAGGTAGGTGACGGAAGAGACTGCGATGGCCATCATCCTCTTGACAAAGACCAGAGACTCTTGTTTGGTTTTTAAGTCATTGATGAATAATCCGGTCCACTTGAAAAGTGAAGGGGGAAAAAAAGCCGTGGAGATAAAACAACAGGTGCATCTCAGCAAATTAGAATATCAGTAACAAAAATCACAGATTTTAATACTTATGTTCTAAAAGTGAAAATCAAACTTTTTATTATTTTTCCCTCAAGTGAAATCAGACCAAGCTTCTCTTTCAGGTCAGTTAGAATTGCCGAAATAAAACTAGGTATTAAACAAACTAGGTATTAAACATATTAAATATTCCGCTTTTGGTGTAAAATAATCTGATGCAGGTGTAAAGAGTCTTGGTAATTGTAGTTTTTAAAGTGCAGCAGATTAAAGACGCTTAAGGTAGTGAAAAATTACGCGCATTTGCCCTTTAGCTTCGATTTTATTTTATTTATTTGCTTTCTGAGAAACTGCAAAAGGGCTTGAATGCATATTTCTGCGTCTACTGAACGTAGATAGTATAGAAATTCGTGTTCCCGTTTATCGAAGTGAACCTCGACAAGCTAATAATGGGTTTGTTCTTAATCTCATGAACAAAGACGTCTTTTCGGCGTTAGCTTTTGTGGAGCGTGTCGTTTCCAAACCTCAGCGGTTTCCTCCTTGTTTCCTCTCAGGCGCATTTTCCCAGACGCCATTTTGTCCCCTTCCTTCTTTCTTGCGTCCAACCGTAGTTAGCCGAGTCACTTCCAACGGTTTAATTAGCTAGGGAGGACGCCGAGTAAGCTAAAAAAAAAATTAAATGTGTCCAAAAAGACGATGTTTTTCTCCTTTCGAAGTTCTCGAGTTTTGAGTACTCTCTCAGACGATATTTTGTAAATAAGTTAGGACTCTGGGCAACAAGAGCCCGCAGCTCCTCCAGTAAATTTTAAGCTTTAACCAATGAACGGTTTTCCCGCGCGAGACGCAAAAAAGACGCCGCGTGATAAAATGGGTCACAAATTCACATTTACCGTCATAACGAATATAATTTTTTACAAATAATTTTAAAGATTTTATTTTCAAATAATTAAAAACAAAAAACCAAACATAAAGCAAAAATAATAGATGAATATTTTCTTTTTACTGTCAAATTTGAACCTGCATTGTTTCAAGACAATGTCCTGATGAAAGTCTTGAATGGATTAAGTCAACATTTCTTGGTACCATTTACCAAAAACATATAAATTTCATATACAATTGCTTTTGATTCATCACTCCAAATTATTGTATATAGAGAAAATTCAAACATCTACTTAATTCTACAATTCTTTTTCAATTTGAGGGTTTTCAGACATTTTAGCACCGTTTTGTTGGCAAACATGAAAACAACACCATTTAAGTCAAACGCATAATTTATTGAGGTGAAAGTATTATTTTGTTCAGAGTATAGAAAAAAAACAAAAACATTTTGAGCACAGCCTTTGCTCCATTGAAAACGTTTGTGAGCTCCTATGCATGTACCACTAATGATCGACTGCTCAGTTACTGGTCAAAAACTGACTACCGTATAAAACCGCTACCACAACATAATTACTGTCCTTTGGTCCCAGAGCCACAGTTTACACAGACATAATTCAAACACACTGTATGATGACAACATAGCTCCGACTCAAAACATTAGTGGACATGCTATCGCATAATGAAATCTTGCTAGAGCAGGCGGCAGACTCTGGTCTTGAGTTTATCACTGCTTGGAGAAGAAATCTTTGCTTTTCTGCACATCTGGCTTGATGGTGTCACTTCCTGGTTTCCAGCCAGCTGGACAGACTGAAGAGATAAACAAGTAATGAGCCCAGGCGCATGGATTAAAGATAAGAGGTTCCAGAAAAGGAAGCCTGTACAATTTCAAAAGAAAGTGTCAAAAACAGAAGCAGCACACAAACCTTCTCCATGTTTGTCTGTGAACTGAAACGCTTGAACCAAACGCAAGGTTTCCTCAACAGAGCGTCCAACTGGGAGGTCGTTGATTGTGATTTGCCTCAGGATGCCCTTGTCATCAATGATGAACAGACCCCTAGAATACAGGAAATTTATATGAATCTTATGGATTTTAGGATCAATTCACAACAAACGCTACATCAGGTTCAATCAAAATCAGTCAAAAGTAATGCAGATGAAAGCTGGGAAGTCTATTGTGACCTTTAGCAATCGGAAAGCATTTTAAAATTGGTGCATAGACCAGAGGGCAAAACCCAACATCCACCCCACCTGTAGGCAATGCCTTCGTCCTCCTTCAGGACACCGTAGTCTGTGGAGATGGTGCGCCGCGTGTCAGACACAAGTGGGATCTTCATTGCGCCCAGACCGCCCTGTTTACGTGGTGTGTTTGTCCTTGAAGACCACAAAACAGGAAATGGCAGCATTTTGAAGCACTATACAGTCGTTGAGAATGCAAAAACAACAAAGGATTGCCAAATACCATGCAAAATGAGAGAAGTGAGAGTCCACGGAGGCAGCGATGACTTCGCAGCCAATCGTCCTGAACTCCTCAGCGGCATCGCTAAAAGCGATGATCTCGGTGGGACACACGAACGTGAAGTCCAGAGGATAAAAGAAGAAGACGACATACTTTCCTGTGCAGAGAGGAAATAAGACGAAGGGATTATTTTTGTACCTCAAAGGGGACGGGGTGGGGACAAATTCAGACCTTAATAGGTTAAAAAAAAAAAAACACTTCCTGCAGCGAAGGAAAGGTCTTACCTCTATAATCTGACAGCTTCAAGTCCTTGAACTGTCCATCCGGCATCACCGCTTTAGCCAAGAAGTCCGGAGCCAGTTTTCCAATCTTTGCGTTGCCTGCAGCCATCTTCAGTGAGACTGAGAAGGAAATGGCCGAGTGTCACACACATCCTGTCTGAAAACTTACAGCTGCCCATTGTTTATTTTATAAAAGATATGTCTAATATAAATATCAGCCCAAATGCTCAACTCATGCAATAAAAAAATGTTTTGTGTATAAATCTGTGAAATCGTTCACATGTCTACAGTAATGTTTACAATGTTTAATGTTTACAGATCCAGATGAAAAATGAGCCGAGTTCTCAAGTACTCTAGTATTTTTTTTTTTCAAAACATTTTTGAAATAGGATTCAAAGATTTTTTTTGCTCATTTTCAACTATAAACAAAAGCTTACCAGATTTTTTTTTACTGAGGTGAGACACAGTCTGTAAAGTATAGGGGGAGAAAATGCTGTTAATCCAAAGCCACACATGCTGTTTCATACTCCCTATTTCTTCAACACGTGCAAAAATAACTGACTTAAACTCCAGATTTTAAGAAGAAATTAGTTTTCTGTCAGCAATTCTCACACCTGACTTTAGGGACGATATTACATTTCCCTTTGGGGTTAATAAAGTAATTTTGAATTTGCATTAAATTTGATGAGATTTGAGAAATCCAAACGCACGTTGACGTAATCATGTTGCTGAGCAACAAATCTGGATCACTCACTGAGAGCTAAATGCCCCAGACAAGGAAACCGTGCATAATTTATCTTAAAATAAATAACTCTGATTATTCTATGCACTCAGCACAGACGGCAGCAGTCAGCTGGGAGCTTTCGAAACATAACCCATGACCACTTCTCTTGTCTCACAGGTGTTTCCGCATATGGATAAATGCAAACTTATTTTGCATTTATCCCGATGGGGGAAAAACACGATTTTTTTCCCCCATCGTGTTTTCTTCGACGAGCGCGTGGCGCTTATGAAAAATGACTCTTTACGAACCGATTTGTCTGAATTTACCTGGTTGACGGAAGTACATTCAAAAATGACTAGAAAAAAACTGATTTCAGATAAATCCGTCAATGTAGGACAGAAAATACTTATTAAGCTAACTCTGGTCACTGGATTTACAGACGACCCGTTTTGTGATTAAAAGAAGAAGAAGAAAAAACACTTGTTGAATTCTTCAAAAACACGAATGAGAACTCTGACCTTTAAGCCCCGCAAATTGGAGGCTTAAAACAAACAAAAAATAACTACTACAAAGTAGGAAAAAGTTGTCATTTTCTTTTTTCTTCTTCTTTTTTTTTTAAACACCTACCTTTCGTAATATTTCACCTCGCTTCCAAAGCCGTACCGAGTGCAACCGCTGACTGTGTCGACTGGATTTATATATCTTCGCCAGAATCTCGCGATACTTTCACCAAATAACGCGACGCGTCCCCTCGGTTCACTTCTCCAGTCCTGACCATGCCACGATGTAGCATGACTTTGCACTTTCCACGCCTCCCCCTCTCTAGGAATGTAAGTTGCTCGAAGGAAAACGTCAAGGAAACCTTCAGAAGAAGTGTTTTATAACCGCTTTGTGCAATTTGTCCGTTCTTACGCGTCACTTTCGAAAATATTTTTATTGACATGACATATTATTTACCCAAAACATAAGACGTATTTTTATCGAGGTTCATTGTTCCGCAGAGAAACCAGGAAAGGGTCTTTGAGTCAAGAGCTTGGTTGGCATGTGACTCAACCCAATTCCACCCTTATCACCATGAACAAGCAATAAGAAGAATCTGTAATTCATGGCATCTTCTTTCATTGAGTCGCCTTCAAAATCTGCACTTCACACAGAAGGGATTGTTTGAGTTCACAAAGCAGCCATGTTTTATGTGAGACAAAAACTAAGCTATTTAATACAGAGTATTTTTAGGCCTGTCAAAGTAAGGCCTAAGAACCTACAAGCGCCGTAACTGTCAAGCATGACGTTGGTAGCGTCATGCTGTGGAGCTGCTTCACAAGCTCTAGTCCAGGTGCACTGTGGATTGACCCATGACTAATTCCAGATATTTTTATAATACTAAAAAATACTGTTTTTGTTTTGTTGTTTTGTTTTTTGCTTACTGTCCTATATGTAAATTGCGTTTAATTTTTTAAGTCCCTTTTTCAAGTATCACCTCTTAAATTGAGAAAAAGAGAATTATGGGGTTCGCATGTTTAAGAGAGACATTTTCATTTTGTGTGGCACATGATTCTTCAATTAAAATTGTTGAAAAAGGAAGACGGAAGTTAAACGTAAAATAGACTACGGAGTTAGTTTTGCGTCAAAACAGGCAACCCGATTCCCTATTAGTTAACTAATTGTCACACGCAAAACCATTATTGCCCATTATCATATTGTACATTTTAGGCTACATTACATAGGCAACAGCAACATGAAATATGTGTTTGGAAGAGTCAAAGTTCAACGTTTAATCCGTAGAGTCTGCTCCAGTTGTTAAACATGAAAAAAAATTACTTAGATGAAACCTCCTCCTTTCTTTAGACTCGTGTTGAGACATTGTGTTCCTATGATCGGTTCGCTTCAAAAGGGATTTTTCTCTCTCGTTTCCTCTTCACATGCCGCTGCTTTGTTTACTCAGTGAGTAAAGCGGAGGGACGCCACACATCTCTGTCTGCACACTTTTCACAATGGAGGCAGTTTCTGGTGGTTGGTGAAAACGGAAGTTGAACTCACAACTGGCTGTCTGGTTATGACATGTGTCGCATCAATTTGATTATTTGGCTCAGTAAGACGTCAATCTGGTTTTGAACTGTCCGTTGAATAGGTGTGGATTTCATAAAAGCCTGGATGAAATCGTGCGCAAAAGTCCTGCTGACGCGTGTTTGAGAGCTATGGTTCTCAATCAATATTCTGTCTAACAGGATAACAAAAGTGGAACCTCAGAGGCATTGCATAATGCACTGTATTTTACATAATCTCTCGTGATTTAATAGCATGTAGCTGTAATGCGTTACATAGAGGAACTATTTACATTTTTCTGCATGTTTGTTCTGTCCTCCTACATTACTTGTGCCAAACCTCACCTTGTGACCTTTCATTGACGGCTTTCTTCTTGGCACTGGACTGATGTTAAGGCTTAAGGAACTTAATTACACCTGAAGAGGAAGAAAACATTTTTTTTTAAAGCAGCAATTCCAAACAAAGTTGTTTTTTTGCAGTCTTGACTCATATCAGTCTATTTTACCTAAGGAAGCACGAGTTTCTCAAAGCTTAAGCAGCCCCCTCACCTTCCTCCATCATCTCTTGTCACCGATTGTATTTGCACACCGTTGCCATAGGAGACATTTCATCAAGGGCCAGACAAGAGGGACGGGAGGTGGGGGGACACATAATAACCTCTGTTGTAGGCTCAGGATCAAACACCGTCCTGTGTTCATCTCTCATCTCTCAATATCCCCGTAATTAGTGAATACGCTCAACGGCTGATTCTGAAGCTGCTGGATGTTTGAAGGGCCCCTCAGGTGCCCATTGTCTTGGTTTCAATGAACCCTGAGGAATAACAACAAAGTTGCATCAGAGATTCGACGGGGGGCTGTGAAACTGCTCAAAATGTAACGAGTCTCTTCCACCAGATGTAAACACAGTGATATCACTGCTGTGTAGATGTGACGTGTTATTCTACATCGACTAAAGATTTGCAGCCATATAAAACTCAGAACACTATTAAATGTTCATTTTTTTACGAAGAAATGTAACCAACAAAACAGCATCTTTTAAAGGGCCAGTATCATGTATTTCCAAGGCCATTTCATAGAACAATCAAGTTCATATGTTACCTTCAATTGTTAGACAAATTCTATCAAATGTGGCTTTAAAAAAATGTGACTTCACAATGGTCTTGGGTTTGAATGTTCTCTCTGTGACTCCAGTAGGTACTCTCTGGGTACTCCCGTTTTCTGTCACAGTCCGAAAACAATTTGGCTCTTTTAAATTTCTAAATCAAAATAACAACTTAAAAACAAATGATTCTTTATTGTCAGGCATGTCTGTGTTTCCCTGTGATGGGACTGGTGACTTGTCCAAGTTGTATCATGCCCATGGCACGGCAAACTGGAGAGACGCACCGGTGACCCCGCGACCTTTAAAAGTATCACATGGGGATAGAAAACAAATGGATGGATTATTTCACAATATGTCCAGAAGTGCAATATTGTATATCTTTGTCCCTGGAGAGGACAGACTGATGAGTGAAAGGCTGACTGAGACTTGTCCTGACAAGGTGGAAATTAAGAAAGTCAGCAGGAGGAACTCAGAGGGGGGCTGTCAGTCACAGCAGGACACGACAACAACATGCAGAGCAGAAACACAAACAGGCACCTGCTAATAGTCCAGCGGCAGCACAGATATACACAGCAGATGCTGCACCGCTTCCTCTTTTGTTCGTTCGCGTAATAATCTATATCAGAACTAATCACTGGTCCCTATTTGTATTTGGTGACCAACAGTATTTACTTTGTGGTGCATTTGGCATTTCACCCCCAATTTTGCCCTTAAACTTCAATCGTTTTACACTCTTTCTTGTATTTCAAGAAATTCTTACAAGACTAATCTGTGAACATCGCCGTTTCAGATTAAATGAAACATATAAAAGAGTTTCCTTTTGATCAATAGGTCAATGAAAAAGAATTGAAACGCAACACGCTGTGTTTCAGAGCAAATGTGTCTGCGCCTTTAAGAATTCTCCCGCGTTTGTCTGCGACTCCGGAAGGAGCGGGTCCATTTCGCGCCAAATTGAAACAACGGAGCAGCTCAGCGGCGCACGCGAGGAGAGACCACACGTCACGTCTCCTGAACCCTTCACTGCCAGCGGTTCTCCTCCGCAGGGTCTGCTGTTTCTTAGCACTTTTCAAAATCGTTTTTAAGCTTACCAGCGTAAGTATGCAACTTATTATTTTACTGTAAGAAAGTTCTCTCTGTCTATATATATATATATATATATATATATATATATATATATATATATGTTTCTCTGTCCAGTGAAGCCAAAATGGAGGAGGCCAACAAGCTCGTCGGGACCGGCAAGAAGCACCTGGTGACCGGAAAGGTGGTGGAGGCAGTGGGCGCCCTGCAGGAGGCCTGCAGGATACTGTGAGTCCAGACAAACGGACTCTCAATTAGTATCTTATTTATATCTTTAGAAATGCTGCTTATAGTTTCTTCATTTTGTATCTCGGGAAAAAAAAATTGTCTGTGTATTTATTTATTTATTTGTTTATTTATTTATTTCTAACAGGCAATATTTTTGGCTGTCTAAAACTCTGGAGTTGAGCATCCTCTGCTTTGTGCCAGTTTCCTGCGTTATCCCAATAACAGAAATAAGTTCATGAGGCCCAGACCGAGTTGTCCGCGTTTACTTAGCTTTCACCGGTTGCTTTTAACCGCATGTCACAGTGGAAATTGTCACTTCTAAATGTTCTCAGAGAAAATGTTTGGTCCCAATTTGGCCACCTTTTCCTCACCGTCTCTTAGGCGTTAAGGCGAGAGAGTGTCGAGGTCTGACCTCATCAGCAGCAACAACAACAAAAAAGTCGACTTTAAATTTATTCAGATCTTTTCAATTTACCTTCAAAACTGCCATTCAAAGGGACAAACAACTGAGCTTTGAAATGCTTGGAGCAAAAGCTTGTAGAAACCCTGAGTGAGTGAAGTTTTTTTTTTTTTTTTTTTTTTTTTTTTTTTTTTTTTTTTTACTAAGTCCACCCATTTACTGCATCTTCAGTCTCAATGCTATGTGTCTAACAAACCGGTCCCATTTTGTCACCAGGAAAACACAATCATTGAAATGATAACCGCACTGAGAACTGGAGCTGAATGTGCAAGCCAAAAGCCAAATATTTTATTTATTTTCTGTGTTCTACAGGAGCCAATGTATGGCAGAATAGAGGACCGACTCACTGCCTGTACAAAATAAAAACAAAAAAGTCCATTCTGTGTAATATCTCCATCTGGTCACTTTTCACGTATGGCCGTTGTACAAAAGAACATGCATTTTTCTTAAAAATGTTCAGATCTTCTGTTTTCTATTTAATTTTGTCTGGTAAAATAAAATGTATTTAGTAAAGGGGCCAAATTTTTTTTTCCTCCTCCAAATGTCTTGCAGAAGTACATTTTGAAACAGAATATTTTGCTGCAATTAATCAGATGGCTGATGTGTAACTTGGTGATAATATTGACGGGAGAAAAAAATAATAATTTCAGAGCTAAGAAGTACGGAGATACGGCGGATGAGTGCGGGGAGGCGTTCTACTGGTGTGGGAAAGCTCTGCTGGATTTGGCACGGTGGGTTCAAAAACATTCAACTCGCTTTAACTGTGGCAGCGATTCATTAAGGCGCCACTTGACGGCGGGATGTGATTACAGGATGGAGAACTCTGTCCTGGGGAACGCTCTGGAAGGCGTCCCTGAGGAGGAGGAGGAGGAGGAAGGTGAGGAAAAGCCCAAAGACTCCAACGTTGAGAGCGTCGAGAACGTTGATGGTAAGGGGGCGGCGCTAACCTCTTGAAATCCCACTGGGAGCTGGCTTTGAACACTCATCTGTCGCGTTGTCAGAAAAGTCCAGAGACGAACTGAGGGTTCAGGTGTACGACGCCATGGCGGAGAAGAAAACCGACGACTCTGAGAAGCAGAGCGAGGCGACGGAGGAGAGCAAGCCTGAAGGCTCGGAGGCCACAGCGGAGCAGCAGCAGGAGGAGGACAGCAAGGATGAGTCGCCTGCTGAGGAGCAGGAGGGAGAATCTGAAGCAGCTGCTGAACAGGAAGAATCTACAGATAAGCCAGAAGAAGCTGGAGGTAAATGTCCGATTTATCCAGACTGTAGAGATGTTTCTGTTACTAATAGGCACAAAACTTGGCAGATGTCAATATTAGCAGAAAAGGGATGCAATTTATCGAAAGAATGACTTAGAATTCTGAGAATTTTTTATATATATATTTTTTAGTTCTTAGAAAATTACTACTCTTTTCTCCTAATATGTCTGAATTCTTGTAATATTCTGACTTTATTCTCGTAATTAAAAATGAAAAAAATCTTTGCCTAACCCTGAGAGCTGTTCTGAATTCAAACTCTGTAAAAATAAATAGCTGTAAAACACACTAATCAGACAGCGTGTTTGATTAGCTGTGAAACACGCTTTTGGCATGGCGACGTCACTCTGACCTACGGAAGCCCTGAGGTGTCAATAGTTGGGAAGGGAAAAAACAAAATTGTGACTTTATTTTATTTTTTTTCTTTTTCCAAAAATTAAATCTTCAAAAATCAGAAATTCAATTAATTGGCCAAATTAATTGCTCATAGTTTAATTTCTACAGTAAAGCATCAGTACCTGCTTGTTGTGATAAGACGTTAAACACGCCAGGTCACTTCCTGTCATCTTCTTCAATTCCAGCAGTAGTAACATCCAGTAATCGATCATGTAACTCGCACAAAAAAATGGTGTTTCAACAAAGCAAATTTATTCCCACAATTCCGATTTGTGCAATTTTACTCGCAAGAGAAACGAGTGGTTCAGCTTGGCGCCCATAACCACAGCTTCCCTCTGCAGGCGACGAAGACGAGGACGACGAAGAGACGGAGGCCGAAGTGGAGGAGCTCGGCGAAGGGGAGCCCACTGCTGACAAGGTACTGACCGCACACTCGCCTTCAGTCGGAACGCGTGACGTCGGCTCACGGTGCCGTGACCTTCCTCCAGGACAGTGAAGATGAGGAGGTGGGGAACCTGCAGCTGGCCTGGGAGATGCTGGAAGTGGCTAAAGTGATCTACAGAAGGTAGAGCCGCATCGACGCCTGCAGGATCCGGACCACTGCCCGGATCTGACCTCATGTTTCCGTTTGACTCAGGAAGGAGGGGAAGGACGACCAGCTGATGGCGGCGCAGACCCACCTGAAGCTGGGAGAGGTTTCTGCCGAGTCGGGTACAGAGCTTAGCGAAAAGACTCTCTTTAAGACGTTTGTTCTTGGATGACGATTTGTAATATTGTTGCTCATATTTATTCTTCATGTCAGGAAATTACAACCAGGCACTCGAGGACTTCCAGGAGTGTCTGAAGCTCCAGCTGAAGCACCTGGACCCGGATAGCCGCCTGCTGGCAGAGACCCACTACCAGCTGGGGGTCACCCACAGCCTGAACCTCCAGTACGCCCCGGCAGTCCAGGCCCTGAATGACTCCATCTCGGTCATCAAGAACAGGCTGGGTGAGGCGCCCGGCACCACAGCAGAATGCCACGTGGAGAGCAGAACTTTTAGTCTGACGTTGTTGACCTTCCAGGGAACCTGCAGGAGATGATGGACAAAGCCGAGAGTCCAGAAGCTCTGGAAGAGGAGAGGAAAGAGATGGAGGAGCTGAAGGCTCTGCTGCCAGAGATTCAGGAGAAGGTGGATGACGCTAATGAAGGGATGAAGAGCAGCGCTGAGGCGGATCAGGTGAGCTGGGAATGAACAAACTGCTCATTCTGGGTTTTTCCACAGTTCCTGTTCCGAGTTCTTTGTTTGCTTTGTCCCCACCTGCAGGACGGAGCCTCCAGTTCCTCTGCTTTGCCTGAATCTACCATCAGCCCTGCTGACTCTTCGTCCAGTCCAGCAGTAAGTCTGCTCCTGAAAGAACAGGGATTACACGGAGGAAGCATTCACACTGGGAAGCTGGAAACGAGATATTTGAAGCATCTGATTTCTCAAACACTCACTTCCTGACATTGTGAAAAGGTCTGACGTAGGACAGGCATCCAAAACCCAAACAAAATACAGAGGAGGCTCCTGAAAGGACTGAAACTCTCCCCCATCGTTCAAACATTGGGGAATGTCCCCTAGATGACCAGCAAGGAGAGTGTTTGGATCTAACTTTAACTGGAACTAGTTCTGTTTCATTTCTCATCTGTCAGAAGCAAAGTCAAAGGTTTTTGTTGTCTCTAACCACCAGAACGTGGTTTTTCCTAATGGCTTTTCATCTCATTTTTTTCTAACTAGCTTCAAAGCACCAACAGCAGCAGCAGTGAACATCCCTCCACAGTCCCAGTCTCTGATATCTCCCACCTGGTCAGAAAGAAGGTAAGCGCCCAGACATTTGACCGTGACCCTGGTGTAGGTTGAGGATCTCACCTTCTCTTAAAGGAATTCTATCCAAAAGTTCAGATGGGACTAGAACAGGAATTCTGGGTTACTTCAAGGAATAGTGCAAATTCAACTGAAGAGATCCAGGGTCTGTGACCAATGGATCTCTTCATCTGGTTTGTTTGGGGACCAAAATTGCAATGTTTGTTCATTTTTTTTCCACTGGTGTTCTCTTTCAAACTGCACTGTGTCAAATGCACCAAGAACACCTGAAGGAAACGACACAGAAAATCCCTGAAGACACCGAACGCAACTTGGTGTTTAACAAACTTTAAACAAATGAAGTGGTGTCAAAATTCACCACTTGTTGGTCTTTTGTCTCTGGTAAAAGACCAACAGCCATTCATCCCATTCGCGCTAGACTTGTTTTTGTTGTATTTACCCAGAATGCCCTGTGCTATGGTGGCCTATTTTTTTTTCTTTGCTTCCTTTCAGAGGAAACCAGAAAGTCCAGTAAAGGAAGCTGAAGTGAAGAGGCTGAAGCAGGACGACCAGGAGCCCCAGACCAACGGGATCCATAAAACCAACGGAGATTCTGCCGGAAACATGGAGGTGGCAAAGTGACATTGTTTTAGGTCTCCTTCCACCCTCCTTGATGCTCACTGTCCACCAACATGAAGCACACTCAGCTCTGCATCTCAGAACTCCGGTGTTCAGGTCTGGCTGCATAAAGAGCTCGACCTCAGAACCTGGAGCCTCCTCACTTGTGTTTTACGTGGGTGAAGCCGGACCGGTTCATTCTCCTGGACGGCGCTCACACCGTGTTGCTGCTGCTGCTGTAAATATGTTTTGTGAACCTTTTTGTAACCTGTAAAGTTAATAAAGACTGTTGGAAGAACTTTCTTGCCAGTGATCTGACTCAGTCAGGTGTGTTGAACCAGAGACCAGACATGACACCTGCATGCTAAACACAAACAGGTCGAAAGAACTTTAATTCTTAATTGTAGCATGTTATTGTGAATTGTAGCTTTCTATTGCTGCAACAATATTTTTTGTTTCATTGACACAACCTGAGTAACTAAAAGGGGCCAAGAAAACCCGGATTAAGAGTTCAGATTTATGGCCTGCGCTGAACCCATCAGGGACAAAAAAAAGGACTTGCTAGATATTTGGGCTCAGGCTGCTGGGGAACGATTGACAGGCCTACAATACATCCAGCACAGAAAAGCCAAAAGAGAACGTGCGATATAAATCAAAAACTGCAGGGCCCTGCTTTTATCACATATCCCACCAGATACGCACTCGACTCACCCTGCAGTGGCAACAAAATGGAGCTAGAAGACTTGAAACAAAAGCTAAACAGGGGAAGTTACATCGCTTACACAAATTATGGTCAATAAATAAAAGCAAAAAAAGAAAAAGCCTTAATTGGACTTGGGCTTCTAGCTCATGCTAATCTGTTGGGATGGATCAATGAGTGCTGGATTAACTGATCTAAACTACAGTTAAGATCACCTAAAATAAAATGAGACAGTCAACATTAAAATGACAGATAAAACATCACAGACTTGTTTTTGTACATTTCAGTATCCTTCCTAAAGTTTCCAACCTAGAGAAAACATTAGCTCTAGTGTCTTGGGAGCACTTTTATTTTGTAGAAAGGCATTAAAGAAAGCGAAAACATTTCATTCTGCAAAGCTGAGCTAAAAACAACCCTGTTGTCTCACAAAAAAAAAGGCAGTGTTTCATTTTTTTTTCTTTTACAACTGGCCTAAACAAAGTAAAGAGCTTTGGAGATGAAACACCACAGTAGTCAAGATTCATAGTGAAACATATCAGCTTGTCAGGAACCAATTTTTATTAATATCATTATTAATGTGTCATCAGCATCATCAATGAAATGAGTTAGTCTGTTTAAAGCAGAATCAAGTGTGCATTCATTGCCCTTCTTTTCTTGATGAACACTTCAGTTCAACAAAGCGAGGAAGAAACAGGAAGAGGGTGAGGGGAGGGAGGAGGAGGGTCAGAGGTCAAAGGACTGCAGTGAAGGAGGAAACGCAGGGAAAACGACGTCTGGCAGAGCAGGAATCTCCCCCTTCACTGGGATATGATTGGTTTTTCCCTTGTGCAAGAACGACGAAAAAAAAAACAAACAAACAAAACAACCAAAATATAAAGAAAAAAATTGAGAAATTTCAAAATGGTGCTCTAAAAAAAGAAAAGATGAGACAGGAGGAGGGGGGCTGCTCGCTGGGATGTGGTGTTGGCTGTTTTTGTTGGATGTGTTGTTCCGTAAAGCCGTGTTAGGATCTGGTGCAGTCGTCGTCGTCCGAGGTCTGGCTGCTGCTACTGGTTTCGGACTCGGAGCCCTCCTCCACGTGAGCCTCCGCCACACTCCTCCAGGGGGTGAAGTGGAGGGTCACGCCCCGCGTCCTGGGGAGAACCCCGTTTCTCTGCATGCCGTTCTTCTTCAGCTGGTAGAACGAAAATCCCCACCCCCGAAAAAAAAACACACATGAGGCGATGGGCAGGGTTCACTAAAGGAACATTCAAGCATTTTTAAGGTTCGTTTTCATACTTTTCCGGCACCACACTACATACACAATGGAGGATTAGGGCTAAGAAAATATGTGTATATAAATATATTTTTTTTATATAAAAATAGCAAAACAGAATAATAATATTACAAGAATAAAGTTATGACATTACGAGAATTAAAAAGTCTGTTACAATTTTATTGTTGTAATATCTGAACTTCATAATGCTACAACTTCATTCCATGATATTATGACTGTTCTTGTAATACAACTTTATTTTTGAATTATTTTTGAGTTTATTTTTGTAATAGGAGTTTAACCTCATAATTTTATTGTCATGTTTTTTCTTAGTATGGCTATTACCAGTTACTCTGAGGAAAATCAGCAAATTCAGTTATTACCTCAAGAAGTCTGTCGGGGGAAAAAAGCATGTATGTAAAATGTCCGCTCTCTGCTCCCGTATTAATCCAACATTAAATTCCACTTTATTACAAAACTATGCAGTTTCAATACTAAGCCCTTTCAAGGACTTCATACAGAAATCAAGCACTTTCCAAACCTTGAAAACACCCAGCTGAATTTCAATCATTTTGAAATGATTCAGGGTATGAACCCCGAATGAGGAAAGCAGAACAACTTCTGACGGCGTTTCCTTTTCTCCCAGTCCTCACCTGTTCTGTTTTAGTCTGGAACTCTCTCAGCTCGTCTTCTGTCAGAGGGAGGAAGTTGTCATCGTTTTCTGGGTACTCCTGCCAGCCCATGGCCTTCAGCAACCTGCACCCATCCCCAACGTTAGTTGGTTGCGCCCAAAATTTGTGCGGCTCAGATCCAGCTGGCCGGTTTTCCTCACCTGTGCTCTGCCTCCAGGGAGCTGGACAGGTGTTCAGTGTCCGAGTCGCTGAGGGAGTAGGACAGGCCGTTCTCGTGGCACACCTCCTCGCTGTACGCTTTGGGCTCTGGGGTGCTGCTCTCACCCTGAGGAGGAGAACAAAACAAAAACGCGTCAAGAAACACGTCAACAAACAAAAAAAAAACATATCGTCTGATATTGTGCTAAATTAAAGTTAAAATAAATAAATTGTTGCAAACTTGGTCTTTCTGTCACGATAAACAATAAATCAGTTAATCGCATGATAAAGGAAAATTAGCGACCTTCTTTTAATTTAGCGGCTTTATCGTTTCTTCTTCAAGGATGCAGTTGTTTTATGATGGGTTAACCCATCATACGGAGTTAACCACAACCCACATGTGGGTTGTGGTTAACTCCTGCGGCAGCACAACACCCAACACTGCCACTTACTGTCATTCATATCCTTTAAACTTTTTACCACCACAAATTCAGGCATAATTTTAAAATAGGAAGGAAAGGAGCGACAGTTCTTGACCCCGTAGGTCTGAGCTGGCCCCCCTCACCTCTCCTGATGTTCCCGGACTGCTGCTGGTCGTCAGCTCTCCGGTGCCTTCATCCTTCAGAGTTCGCAGAAACTCGCTCTTCCGGTCCGGACCGCGGCGCATCAGCTTCAGTCTGGAGGGAGCGATGTCTATGGGGGGAGTCGTGCTGGAAGGGTGCTGCGGGGAGTAACGAGAAAAGTTTAGCACAATTGTCCAAACTGACACAAATGTCCGCCACGCATCAATTCGGACGGTTCGTTTCGCAGTGTGCCGGATCTCAGCTTTGAGTTTCAGAAGCGTCGGGTGTCAGGCGGTTCAACTCTAACCTCTTTCTGGGTGTTGTGCTGCGGTGCGCCGACGGGGTTGCTGGGTTTGGCTGCAGAGACGGGGCTGGTGAAGACTGCATCCCGGCCTGGCATGTGAAGGCCAGACTTGGTGATCTCTCTACCACCGGCTTTCCACTGGGTGCTCTGGAGAAGACCACATGTTGCTTTATGATCACTTTTTTCCCCCCCGTTTTCACCACATCAAATATGTTTGTCAGTTTCAGACCTCACTGTGAATGCTTTGTAAAGATTATTATTGGCAAAAGGTTCCAGAAACGGGTTATTACAACCTGACCTACCTCAATAACTGATAACAACAAGGATCATGAAGCACCTTGATCAAGATATAAAAAGCGCTCCATTAACTCCTCCATTTTCATCCCAAAACACAGTGTTCAGAAAAAGGCCTTTATTGAAATATTATGATGAATCTCTGCTGCCCCCTGTGGCCAAACTGTGGTAAAACCTAAAGCCTGTTTTCCCTGATGATAGAGGCTTAAATTTGTAAGTAAATAGTAGCTAAACTTGAGAGAAAACAGCAGATAAAACTATCAGAAGCTAAGTAGCTTCTGATGTCGGCCTCTTCTGTCCCCCCCCTACCTTGGTGGGGGCCACAGCAGGCTTGGGGACCAGGTTCTTGTAGACGCTGGAGCCCGTGAGGGGAGCTTTGCTGCCGTTGATGGGCAAGTTGCCAGCAGTGGCGAACCCTGCAGAGAATGCCGTGCCGGCGTCCTCCTTGGAAACCTTCTTGATGACCAGCATTTTGGACACCATCTGTTTGCTGACAGGAGGGTTTTCTGGAACAGACGTACAGGAATTCGTGTTACCAGCAGAGACATTCGATCGTTATGAGTTCGTCTCGACTCGATGCTCTCGTACCCCAAACCCCGGCGTGGGGAGCAACTGTTCGCATCTGAGTGCCAGACTTTCCAGTTGTTTCAGGGTTGAGGGAGGGCTGCGAAAAAAAAGAAAAAAAAAACATTTCAGATGCGGTAGGAAAGAAAACGTTGAAGTCAGCTTCTAGTAAATTGGCATCCAGAACTCACAAAGTCCTCTTCTACAAAATTCAGCTTGTCGTCCTTGCCGTCTTTGCGTTCCTCGTTGGGGAACTTGTCCTGGTACGAGGTTCCCTTGCGGGGATGGAAGTTGCCGTTGCGCTGCCGGTGCCCCCCCTGCCTGTCCCTGTCGCCTCCGCCCCGCTTGGGGTGGCGCCCCTGGTGGTGGTGGCCGTCCTGGGCGCCGCCGCGCGGGGCTCCGTGCCAGTTGGGTGCTTCCTTCCAACAGGAGCCCCCCGCCAGTCCGCCGTGCCCACCCTTGGCCACCCCGGAGTCCACAGAGTCATGCCTCAGGAGCAGCGAGGGCTGCTGCCAGCCATCACCTGAACATACATTTAATAAACAAAATATATATTGTGATGACAACAAACTGTCCTGGATTTAAACTCCACCGGCTGCAGTTTGTAATATGAGTCACTGAGTCCAACATTTTCTTTATTGTATAAACTTCACGTAGAATAATAAATCAACACAAAGTTGGACATAGAAGTTAAGTAAAAGGCAACGGATGAAAAATTTTACAGAAACATTTACAAAAAAAAAAAAAAAAAAATCAGGTGTGCATTTCTATTTAGCCTTTATCTTGATACACCTACATTTATTTTCAAAAAGTCCATGAGTTCTGAGACAGAAAGGCCTAGTCCAAGTCCAGACCCAAGCTCATTTGAGGTTATGGAGCAAAACTTTCAAAGTGATTCTCTTCATCCTGTCTGACGCTTTCTACCATTTGCTTTTATTCAATATTTTCATCATTTCTCTGCTATTTGGACAAATTATTTTTTCCTTGCATTGATCAATAAAGTAATCTTAGATCTTGAGATCCAAGTCTCCAGAGAAAAATTGGTTGCTATAGAGACACTCCAAAGATACCGGCAGCTGGAATTCCTATAATGGTTTATAATGGTTCCTATGGTTTAGAAGAGCTGATTAAAGGACTGTTCTCTACTGACACAAGAAAGCAGGGCTGGACTTTTATAGTAACGTTTATCATTTATTGTGATAAACGATACCAATGAAACCTCCAAAATGGTCTGTATTGATACTTTTTTCTCCGCCGTTTGTTCGATGAGACCATCAACAAATGTGAAAATATGAGGAAATGCTCGGGCGCAGCCCTCTATTTCATACAGAAAATGCCCAGAAGAAATCACTTTTCGGCCGTTGTTATGGCGCCCGCTTTAGCGCAGCACCCACGGGCAAATTAAACGTGATCACATTGAACACGCGAATGTTTTTCAAGAGCGATGTTTGTGTTTGTGGGGCTATACTCGCTGTGACCCGCGCACAGCTACCTAAAAAATAATAAGATGGAAGTCTGAAATAAGGTCAGTAACAGGTTACCTGCTGGAGCACGCAGGGAGCCGTTGTTGAAGAATCCGTCGGAGGAGTTGTGGCGGCGGCGGCTCACAGCAGGTCTGGCGTCTCTGTGGTGGTGAGGCTCACCTTGCTTGTCAAGGTTGGCAGCAGGGGACTGAAGGACAACAGAAAGGCAACGTCGGTCAACCAGGAAACATGATCCAACGACAGAGGAATGTTTTACGCCTCTGTTTTCTTCAGTAAGAGTAGAACAGAGGTGAACCTCTCTGAATATTCTTTAGGAGGTTCTGATGGAGTGTAAACATTTATGATCCATCTCAGCAAAAGACAGGAAATCTTACAGAGATTCAGTTCCTACAGCAAATATGTTAGAACATTTGAAATGAGACAAAACTAACTCGCAAGTAACTTTTCAGCAAGATGTAGGAGCTTGTTTTATGTCAATAATTCCTTCATATTGATTTAAAAAGTTACTAATTCCACTGACAGATTATTTAATTTATAACAAGACATTTTTCCCCATGTTACAAGTAAAATTATCTGCCAGGAGGGCTAATACATTTTCCAGCTATATTAAGAACTTTAAGTTAATTTTGTTGTATTTCAACTGTACTAAGATAATTAATCGCAAGAGATCAAAAATACTTGGTAATATTTTTTGTTTTTGTTGACTGTATTGTTGTTTTTTTTTTTTGTTGCTTTTCTTTCAACACAACTTACAGAGTTAAAGAGTAACTAGGGGAACCGAAAGTAGAGCAAGAAGTTAAACGAATAAAAGTCACCACACACTGAAAGCAAGGACAGCGACTACTGTGATGTAGCCGAACCACCGGCCCGTCGTTTGTGAAGACCGAAGGTCAATTCAGATTACATTCTTCAGCCCACGGCTGTCTGACCAACATAAAAACATCTCCGGGGGAGTAAACGAGACCTTCAACTCGTTACGTGAACACAGACGGATGGATGAAGTCGACCCGGAGGTCAGATAAAGTGCCAAACAGTTGGTAACAAAGAGCAGCTTCCTGTTTCTAATATTACAGCTTTAGGAAGTCCGATCACACCAAACACCAGCCCAAGAACTGGTTTTGCAGCTTTAAATTACGGTTCTTCACACGACCGGTCTCATCCTCTGAACTTCTTCACATGTTGTAAAAACGTACAACCGCAACCCTCTGTGTGTTTTATTAGGCCTGCGTCTGATAGCCCCACACAAAGGAGTGCGTAATAGTAAAGTGAAAGAGAATTATAGACGGGTTGTAAAATAAAGCAATAAAAAATCTTAAAACTGAGGCGTGTGGCATGTATTAGTTTTCAGAGTCAGTATTTACTGTAGTAGAACCAGTTTTGCTACGTGGGTTTCCCCCCCCCCTCATATGACTGAAATCCATTTAAGTCTTGCTACAAATTCCCAATCGGATTTCTGTCTGGGCTTTGACTGAGCCGTTCTAATGCATGAGTTCATTCCCACGACCAGACATGGAGAAGCGGCGTAGTTTTTATGCACCGCAAATCTGGAACCAACCTCCAGAAAAGTGAAAAACATCCCAAAAAGTGTTTTTTTTAAAATCAAGGCTAAAAACTCATCTGTTCAAAGTTTCCTTTGACTCATAATAACTGGAACTTTGACCGACATATTTGATGTATATCTGCTTGATGATTTTTGACAAAATACAATGTTTATTGCTCGTTTCATAATAGGTGACTTTTTGATCTTTTTTTAATGGTATAAAGCACTTTGAACAGCTTTGTTGCTGAAATGTGCAATGCAAATAAACTTCATAAAATCCACTGAGGTTCGTGGTTGTAATATAAAGGTGAATAAAGTTCAAAGAGCCTGAACATGGATAAAAAGTTACAATTAAAACTGTTTTATTTATTTATTTTTATGGCAGCCATAGATGTAGAGCAAGAAAGCACCAACATTCTGCTGGAGTTTTCTGACATGTCCATGTCAGAAAACCAATCTTTGCACTCAGTCAAGTTTAAAGCCTGGTTTTCTTCCACTGACTACCTGTAGGCACACAGACCATGCTAAGGAAGCACAGTTTATGACAAATCCTTTGGTAAAAGATAATATGTTAATTTGCACATATATATTCTGTTTAGTAAAGCCATTTTGTTCTATTTGACACAGAACCACTCGATCAAGACAACACAAACACAAAAAGTAAACCTTTCCCAACAACGGCTCGGTGTTAACAGAGCACTGAGCCTGAGGAAATATGAAATGATGTTCCAATACCGTCATTAAAACTATAATTTAAAGTTTTTGTTTGCAACCTCAGACACGTAACCGAGAATTTAGATACGGTTGTCTATGAAAAACTTTGTTTCTATTAAGATTCCTGCAGTGCAGAGGCATTATTCACATTATGGGGACGCCTAGTGTTTAGGAGGGGAACTGTCAGCTTCGACATAAAAGCTGTTAATCATATGCAATTCAGTAAAACCTTATGCAAAGAAAGAAGTTGAAAGATCACTTCAATCAAGCTGATTTATACTGTTTAGACGCTGTTATCACTGTATAAACTGCTTTAGCAGCAGCAACAGCAGAGCAGCTTGAAGAGGAACAGAAAGCTGCATCAACTAGATTTAGAGACAAAATCAAAAGTAAGGTTAGTTACATGATTTTCACTGACCTGAATCAGAGCAGACTGTAGAAATCAAATAATTGGACAGCAAAAGACGCATAACAGGATTTTGTAATATAGAATTTTAATTCTATATTAAAATATAAAATTGTAAAAACTGTATATTTTTACAGTTTTGTTTTATTTACTGCTCTGACTGAGTTGTACTTTCAGTAAATGGCCTTTTTTGAGTCTATAAACTCCAGTTAACGATTAATCAACAACTAAATGAGTTGACGATTGTTCCAATGATCGATTAATCACAGTTTATTCTTTCCGTTCTATTGGGTTGTAAAAATGCTGCATGAAAACAGAAAAAATAATGCTCAACTAGCTTTTTATATTCACGTTAAAAGCAAATATATCAACAGGTTTCATTACATTTTGATTAAAATTGCTGAAAGCCAGTGGAGGGTCTAAAGAGCCACACAAACCCCTGCAAAACACCAAAAGAAGAAAAAAATCTATGAAACTGCTCGTAACTGAGTCAAAAGTAGCCAATCAAGATCGTCTTTGGTCTGATGGGGTCTGTACAACATTTGACTGTTATGCATATTTTCCTTATTAAGGCACTAAAAACCATATAGAGACTCTGCTGCACCACCAACCGTCTGCAGTCATCAACCCTGAAGGGAATTTATCTATGAATGCAGACACACACACACACTCCCACACACACACTCCCACACACACACACACACACACACACACACACACACACACACACACACACACACACACACACACACAGATCCCAAGATATACTGGAGCAGTGTGTGCAAAAAAACAAAGCAAAACAAAACAAAAAACAAACACTTCACTACCTTGGCAGGCTGGGGTGTGGAGAAGTTAAGCCAGGCAGGGACAAAGTCATGCTGCGCCATTTAGGTCCAGTGTTTCCGGTCAGTGGATGGAGGCATCAAACCTCATGGCCAGGATCTACAGAAACAATCAATTCACGAGGATTAAATTCAGGAAAAGATAAGATTCATGTTTTATTCAAAAACGCCTCCGATGGTAATTTTGTGTTGGATCAATAAATGGTCTGCAGAAAAAGGGAAGCCAAAAGCTATTTTTAGTGGGGAACAAAGCGGGATGTGCTGCAGCTGCGCCTGTGAAGTTCATAATCATCTGACAGCTTGGTTGTAAACACACGGTTCAATTTAGCTCCGTGATTCTTTGACAAAAAAACACTTATGCAACACATTTTCTTATGTGATAAATATGTCATTTACATTGGAAACGGAAGAGTAGGAAAACATAAAAATTTCCAAATCGCTTCTGATTAATTTTTTTCATACCGGATGCGATTTCTTTTCTAAATATAAAACTACAAATGACAGAAAACACTTATTTATTTCAATAATCTTGTGTGAGTTGTATTAGACTACGAGAACTTTTCTTTAATTATGACAATAATAAAATAATTTTATCAGAACATCTTAAAATTAGGAGAACAAAAAGTCATTTTAATGACAAAAAAGGCTGAATAATTTACTTTCTTTGTTTGTCTTATGACTTCATTCTGGTAATACTGTGATTTTAATCTTGCAGTCAAATAACAAAAGATCTCAGCCCACCCCTTATATTCCAACAGAGTTGACCTGAATGAACAGAAGCTGTAAAAGAAGCTAGTGAAACAAGATGGCCGCTTTGGGCGGACCAACATTACTCTGACCTCTGGGAACTTGAGAAAAACAATTCCACATTTTCCAAATATTAAATCTTCAAAAACAATTAGTCGATTTGATGGATTAATTGGTTTGCTGCCCAGTTTCTACAAAGTAAAGTCATGCGGCAGTAGCTACATTTCCATTACAAATGTGCACAAGACTTTGTCGATAACTGTGTGCTAAGAACGATATCAAAATCGCATGTGAATAAGCTTGTTCATAAAATAAGTTATCAAAAACAAAATCTGCGCCATTATCATCATCCATCCACTTCCTGTTGTCTTCTTTGGGTTTGTTGAAGAAAAAAAACAGTGTTTCTGTTTCAGTTTTTCAAAAACTTGCCGCATTTCCATTAAGTGGATTTACTTTCATAATTCCAATTTGTGCAATTCTACGGTCAAAGGAAATGCAGCTAGTGAGGTGAAACCTGAACATTACCCCAGAGTCTGTTGCTCTGAAGTCCTCTGCCTCCTCTCTCTCTCTCTGTCTGTCTATCTGTGGGCTCGGTTCCTTCAGGCCAGTTGGCGCTGATCACAGACGGCGTGCGCTGACAGATGGGAAGCGGCACAAAGAAACCCCCCGCTCCACCTCGACCAGGACAGTGCAGTCCCTTTCTCCAGACGTGGATCCCTTCGTCCAGGATGAAACAGCTGGAGAGGAATCAAAAAAACGGGGTTCTGCTGGAATGATCTGGAGCGCTGATCCAGAAGAACAACTACAAAAAAACTAGCCAAGCGGACTGACTGGATCTTTGCAGCAGAAGAGCAGAAAGAAAAAGAAAAGTCTATAAGGAAGAATTTTTTTTTTTTTTTTAAATTTCAAATGTGAATTAAATCACATTAAATCTGTGCTCTTTTGAAGAAAACTCTCACAGTAAATTGTTTCTTCTTAACTGAATTCTTCAGTTTTGGAAGCACTTGCTCCTACTGTTGTGAAAAACAAAAACTTGATTGGGTTTAAAGTGGATTGGCAAAAAAAAAAAAAAAAAAGAAAAAAAAAGAAAGAAGGTAGTCTGGTCTTATTGTCAGCGGAAGGAAAGAGTCTGGTGTGGAAACTGTGTGTCCTCGAACATGGACGACTCTCGTGAAGCTGTCCCGCTTTGGCTCCAGACAGAGGGAACAGAGGCCGGTGACGTCCTGCCACACCGTGTGCCGGTTCGCTACAGAGTCGTCGGAGCCTCTCACCGGATCATTTTTTTAAATCTACGCAGGCATACAATGGAAAAAGAAAAAAAAAAAAAAAAGAAAAAAAAAAAAAAAAAAAAAAAAGGATTTGCAAACACTCTTATTAGCAATGGAGGTCGCTGAAAGCCGCCGTTCACCTCATTAAACTGCCGGGAAAAAGACTGTCGTCGCTCAAAAGAAAAAGATTCAGCAGACGTTCAATGTCACATGACAAAGAGAGGAGGTAAAAAAAATATACATATAGGCGCGAAGTTACATCGCTGTGATTTTCAGTTCGGGTTAGTGAATTTGAGACGTCGCCGAGCGAGTCATCGTAACGCTGGATTTAGCTTCGGAGCTCATGTAATCACATCTGGAAGATGCCCGTGTCGTTGGGTGAGCTGTTCTGTCTGGAGGACACGCAGGACTTCGGCCTGATTTCATAGACGCGCAACGTCAGAAAGCCCTCATGGAAGTCGCCGAGCGGGAACTGGGTCTCGTCCGAGAACGAAGTCTGACAGCGGCTTGATCGGCGGCTCTCTCTGTTAAAGGAAGAGGATGCTGGGAAAACGGCGACGTGTCCGGTGTTTGGGAGGCGGAGCTCTGGCCGCACGAGATGCTTCGGGGAAAGTTTCTTCTTGCCGACTGTTCACGGGAACAGACTGGATCTGAAAAACAAAAACAAACCCAGGTTCATTTATTATGTCGGCAGAGGTTAGAAACGCAGCAATCCAGCTTACCGTTAATTTTCAGATTAACGTGTTGCTAAATCTTTATCTGCTAGAAATAAACTCCAAAAAGTGCATCCAAGCACATGTTCTCAGTTTGGATGCGATTAATGAAAATGAAAAATTGAACTTCATGAAAAATTTTGAGAGGAAGTTTATTCTTGGCGTTGTAGATTGCTCTGGTTTCTGGTGGGAATGTTCAAATTTTATTCCAGGATTTGTAAAAAAATTTCCCACAGAAAAATTGGAGCAATTTCAAGCACTTTTAAAACTTTTCCAGCGTCACACTTTGGAGATAAAAACAGAACTAAAATGAACAGACGTTTATCACTTATCACTGTTTTTAATAATATTTTGTGATAGTATTCTATATTCAACAGCATGGGCAAGGAAAATTAAAATGTGACAAAATGTTGTGTTCTGAAACATCTTTCTCTCACACAACCTAAACACCTGACGAGGCAGAGAACAAAACATTAATTTAACAAAAATAAAAAAAAAATCACCAATTTCAATAACTTTTCTTGATGTATGAAATATAAGCCAATCTTAATTTCATTTCCACAGAGTCTACTGAGCCATTAGGAATAATAAATACTTATTATATTGAAACATTCCAAACAGATTGTGTTAAGGTAATTAATCTCCCTGCTCAAATTAAATGTACACACACACACACAATAAAGAAAACCTACTAAAAGAAAAATAAGTGACATTTTCTGTCATTTGATAAATAGAAATAATTTTGGCAATTATAGCTGATGTAAAACAGGAAAAGTTTAGTCTGATTTAACTTCTGACACAGATTAAACAAAAAAATGTGTGCATCTTTTAAGTTGCATGAAAAAAAAAAATCTGGTTTCAACTGCAAATGATTATTTCCAAATTAAGGCTTTTGCTCAAGCGTTAGATTGCACTTTATTGTAAAGCTTTGCCGTCTGAATATCAACCACTTTCAAAGGTTTTATATAGAAATCAGGGCCTTTCGAAAACACATCATTGAAATTCAAATATTTTCAATGATTTCAAACTTTTCAGTCACCTTAAAAGTTCGACTGAAACTTTTGCATGTGGACGAAACCAGGCAAAATGTACGGTAAATATTTGGCCACAATGACATCAAAAAGAGTAATGTACAATTTGTTTTAAAGAGCCAACGGTCCTCAAACACATATGAGACTGGTATTGGTAGAAAAGGCAAAGAATAAACATCTGGAATCATTCTCAACTCTGGAAAATGGAAAATGGATGGCATTTGTTGCAATGTTTATTGTGAAGTTTTCTTGACATTTTTTATCCATCATCATTGTCACCATAAAATCCAATTAATGCCGTTACAAGAATAAAACTGACAGTATTGTCGGAATTGTTTTTAACAATTTCTCCACTGTCTGTTCCATTGACAAATATTGCATACAAAGGGACACTTCACCTATTATTAGTAAGTATGAATAATTTTGAGCCATGTGTTTAAAAAAATAAATTAATAAAATCAACAATTCAAAATGTGTCACCCAAATTCTGGTTCAACAAAAATACATAAGAAACTTTTGGAATAAATCACTATAAGGCAAAAAAAAAACATTAAATGCACTCATGTTAAACAGAAACTCATGAAAACTTCTCACCAGAAGCGCAAAATTACATCTATAATAACCATTAGCAACCAAGCAGCTACTACAATAAAACACAATGGTGAACTTAGAATACGTCGAAACTTTTTAAATAGAAAATGTAGGTTTTAATCAAGCATTTAAATTCCTTTTAAGTCCCTAAAGTTACGACAAGCAGCCTAAATGTGTGACGTTTACCAAAAGACTTATTTCAGACGCGCTCGAAGAAACAGACGTTCAAAGGCGTCTGCTGTCTTCTGTGAAGTTTTAATTCAGAAAGGAAACCTGGACTTCGTCTCGACACTGAAGGTCTCTTTCATTAAATTTTGGCGATGCCGTGTCCGCGGCGAGCTTCACGCGCAGGGACAAGAGCCTGGACTGGTTAACGTATCCTCACCTCACTAAG
Organism: Poeciliopsis prolifica; assembly: GCF_027474105.1. Taxonomy (NCBI): domain Eukaryota; kingdom Metazoa; phylum Chordata; class Actinopteri; order Cyprinodontiformes; family Poeciliidae; genus Poeciliopsis; species Poeciliopsis prolifica. The sequence goes on from NW_026562383.1 coordinate 3,491,286, forward strand.
CCATTACGTAAGAGCTCATCATCAATGAGTTGGCCGCGGACAGCACTTTGCGACTCATACATTCACTTTATTGTCGACCAAAATGCACGTGCGTTAATTTCGCAGTTAGAAAAAAACAAAACAAAAAAAAAAACAGTTGCGCTAACGGCGCCTCGTCGTAAACAAACCCAATGTGGCCACGGAGCTGCAGCGAGCAGCAAGCAGCCCGATTCAACAGTTACGCGCACGTTTCGCCGAGCTAAATTTAACGATTTAAAGTGCTGTGGTGTATTTCATAGGGGTAAATATTCCACAGCGTTCGTTAACTAGTTGGTAATAACCACCAGAATATTGCGCCGTCATTTATGTCCCACCTCCACAGCTAGCAAACTGTCTCCATAACTAAGGTTCACGTTAGCATAGCAATTGTTAGCAAAGAGCTGACATTAACTAGCCTGTTTAGTCGCCCGTGAAAACAATGAAGTATTTAGCAGGAGTGCGTGGGGTTAGCTGGCTTAGTCGACTGAAAATGTACTTATTATTGCAATAATGCACAAAACCACCAATTTGAGCAACTGTCACGGGCATACAAAAGAGGTAAACAGACCTGGCTTGGTTGGAACAACACAGTTTCAAAATGGCTACCTTAGCAGCAGCAGCACACATTTATCAGCTTGCTAAGTGCTAGCGAGCTAACTTGCAGTGTTTCATGACGATAGCGCCTACCTTCTCAGGAGCAAGGCAGTCTCCGGAAGAGAGGGGTTCCCATACACAGGAACTCTGTGAAAACAGCAAACACCACTTCTCTCTGTATCTGCAAACTTCTTCGAAAATCGGGTTGTCTATGCTTGTTTGGGTTTTAGGTGCGCTTACGACTGGCGCTGGCACTGAAGGGATTCGAACAGCCTCAAATGTGTTGCGTTCAAGAACTCCCGTCAGTATACAACGGGCGGAAGTTTTAAACAGCTCGACGGCGGAACTTTCTGAGTGACGCTACTTTCAAAAATGCGTTCGTACTTAGATAATAGAACAAACGCATGAGTATATCGGCAAAAAATTATACTAGTGTTCCCAGAAGCATTCAAAAACCGAAGCGCTGATGATGGGGACAGTGGAAAGGTGCGGCTTTGAATGCAGCTCAACGAGTCAGTCTAGAGTCAGACTAATCGATGTCAGAATTAAGAAAGGCTTTTAATCGAGCGCCGACGGGGTGGCGGGGAGAAAATGACCTCTGCTTTAGCTAGTTCACGTTAACTTTGGCCCCTTTAAGTAGATTTTTGTAGTCGTTAAGTTGCCCAGGATAAACCGGTAGGAGGCAGCGAAGTTACAGAGTCACAAAAAGGTAATTATGACGCCCATGCTTCATCATGAAAGCTATTGCACTTGAATAGCGTTTTATTGCATCAGCGGTTGAAAGCTAGGTGAGTAAAACAACAGATTTCTGTTTGCTAATCTAGACACAAAGCTTGTGCTGTTTTTGTTACACGTTTTCTTATCATTTGTAGGTTAAAATGCTGCTGTTTTCATCCGGAAGGAAGATCATATTTGGGGTAAGATGATGAAGCTTGCTCATGTTTGCTTGCAGTGCCTTCTACAAATAGCACTGGACTTGTCCATATTTTGTCTATGCATTTTATTAGGATTTAATTTGATAGACCAGTGGTGCCAAATAATCAAGTGGAAAACAATAGAAGGAAACCACAACAGTGTGAGGATCATTTGTATTCAGTTCCAGCATCGATACTATGTAGAATCCTATTTTTGAAGCACTTACAGGTCTTTGAGATATGTCCCTACCACTTCCAGGAAGGGACATTTCTATTACAGAATAGCTCAAACAAAGCCAGATTTGACAAAGAGTAAAAGTGGTCTGACTGTTTCTCGCGAATATTCCATGAATACATTTTGATATAAACCTTCCTATGGCATCTCCTTCTGCATGTTTAGACTTGTTCCACTGAAAGCGAGCAGATCTGATGGGAAAAGTTCAGCAAGTCCAGGTTTTCCCCCACAAAACCTGCTAAGCCCGGTGCTCAAGGTCCATCCTGATTTTGTATTTAAAAAAATGCTAAAAGTTACAAAAATTTGGGCGCGCCTGAGCTGGCATCATAATTTGGAAATAATAGTACGGCAGGCTGATAGACGACACACTCCCTCACGCCCAGTTCAATGTGTCAAATAGAAACCCAGCTTAATAAAAAAGAACCCTATTTAAAATAAACAAATGACATTTAGCCTGGTGGGGGCACAAGTACAGCCTGGCGGCCCTGAGGGAAAATGAAGTGAAGTCTGACTTCTTTTGGAAGGTGCTGTAAATAGTGGCGTGTTGGTCTTAGCGGCACATATCACAACATGCGGTAGCTTGTGAAACAGCAGTGGTGTTGATGTTTTTTCTGTGCCCTGCCACCTAGCATCCAGTGTGGAGATGCATCCATCTGAAACCCAGACCACCTAGCTACACAACAGGAACCCCGCTGCTGGTTCCTTCCCCATCTGGCGCTTTGTTTACGCCCTTTGGACCCTCATCCGGCAGCGGATGTCGGAGCATCAGGCCCGCGAGCTGGGTGACCTCTCGTCTGTGTCACGGGGACTCAAGAGACGCTTCGGCAAAAGGCATGAGGGCCCTCGCTCAGGCACCCAAACCGGCTCTTTACCTGGGATTCTCGGGCCTCATCCCATTTCTCTCCGCCCCGCTGTTCATGGCTGCCACCCAGTCCTTCTACCCGGAAGTAGCCTACGCTCAGATGGTGTATGGAGCCTCCATAGTGTCGTTCCTCGGAGGGGCCCGATGGGGCTTTGCCATCCCCGCCGGCAGCCCTGCCAAGCCGGACTGGATGAACCTGGGGAACAGCGTGGTGCCGTCGCTCCTGGCGTGGCTGGCGCTGCTCTGCAGGGACAATGTTACAGAGGGAGCATTGGTGGTAATGATGGGACTGGGCCTGTCGCTGCATTACGACCTGACCCTGCTGCCGGGCTACCCCGCCTGGTTCAGAGCCATGAGGACCATCCTCACTCTGGTCGCCACCTTCTCGCTTGTTGCCACGTTGATACTCAAGAAAGTCTGCGTAGAGAGAAAACTTAAGGAGACGGAGAAGTGAATTAGGGGAGTTATTTTTTTTTAAATTGAACTCATAAAATTAAATACTTTCTGTATGACAAATTGTCTCAGAAATTATTGTGAAACACAGTAATATTGTTGCTTTGGGATTATTTTTAGGCTATATATTGACAATGGCATAATAATGCAAGTTTGTCCTCTCAAATAAACTTTACTTTTGTGAAGAACACTTAAGACTGAAACTAGAAGATATTTTAAATATCCAAAATTAAATGCAACAATCAAAAATGGTAAATACAACAGAAATAAAAACCAGATAAAACAGATTATAATGTCTCTATGAATAAAACTGCCTTTCAAAAATGCACAAATCATGATGAAAATGGTCAAGGACATTTTAATTTATCATGCAATTAACTGTGTATCGAAACGGCCTTCGCAGGGATTCCACAGAAACAATTAATAAACAATCACAAATCTATATAATTTTCTAAAACAGAATTTGACACTTTTAGTGCCAAATTGTGAGCAACTTTAATTTTAAAAAAAATCTAAAGTATAACATTTTTATTCCATGCTGTCAAACGTTCTTTGTGACCGGTAACATTATCTTTTCCATAGTACTATTGTTTAAGTTATTCAAAAAAAAAAACATCTGACAGTTTTGACCATGTTCATTTCGGTTTATTTTTCCGACAAATACAGCTGTGAGCACCGTTCAAGTGCGGAACCTATTACCGGTAAGCTGAAGCAAAAAGTCACGCTCTAATGTGCGGTCAAAGATAAAACTTTGACCGCACCATGTCCACCATGGAGCACAGTGGCATCCTCAGGCTGTGGGAAAACCCTTTCTTCAGCAGGAACATGAAGCGGGATAAAATTGGTGACGTGAATCTTCACCTTCTGGCAGGAAAACTACAACATGGAGGCAGAGCAACAACAGAACGGTTTAGAACAAATACAGTTCATGTCCTAGTCAAACCCCGGGCATAATTCCAACTGAAACGACATGCGGCAAGACTTGTAAAGGTTGTGTTGGTAGAGGCTTTCCGCCCAGTTGTAAAAATGTCAGGTCTCTACATGTGAATGGAACCTCTTCTTTCATTTCCAGTAAAACCCAGATAAAATGCACTAAGATGTTGCAGTTGTCAGGTGACAGTTTGTGGGAAAAGTTTTAATGGGTATTTCAGAATCAGAGTTGAAATGTAACGGCGCCCACAGATGACAGGAGTAAACATAAATAATATAGATTTCCAGCAGCATTATGTACAAATAATCATCCAGTGAAAATAGAGAGACCATCCTCCATCAAGTTTCCAGTAATAAATGAGTCTGACACTAAGAACAACCAAAAGTTTCACTGTCGGCATACAACAAAACCATAAAATGGTAATGACCTCCAAGAAGCTAATGAAAGGAAAAACGGCTTCATCTGGTCACCTGGGCCGGATTTAGAAGGACCAGGGCCCCTGGAATAGCGCTAGTTTTGGTGCCTTATCCAAAAAAAGAAAATAATTAGACTCATGCAAATTACAGTACATTAATAGGTGCATCAGCAGATGGTTTAAAAAGTCACTAAAAGATGTAGTATGACTTCAAAATTCTTGAAATATTTGACTATTGTATACATTAATAAAAATGTAACAATATTAAAACTCTGCACTTCATATGGGCCTTTCAGTTTGACAAAAGGTACAATTCTTGTAAAACGTGCATTCATTACAAAACCATCCTAAGTCTTTGGGGCGCCCCTCTGAAGGGGAATAATGAAAACAACCCCAAACCGCGGTGCCCTGGGCGACTGCCCTCGTCAGCCCCGTCTAAAGTTCGTATCACACGCTTGATGTCACTCTCTGTTTCAAGTAAAACAATTTACTCTTACTGAAGTTACGAAGAGCGGTTTGGCACCTCCCAGAGCTGTAGTTAAAAAGGAGACACGTAGAAACAGCATCAACCCTCTTTCTTTTGGAGTTTTAAGGTGCAACGTTTCCACGGTTTCCTTCGCCTCCCACAATGTTCACAGTTCAAAGCGGCGGCCGTCAGAGAACGGCCAGCCCGCCGTCGCAGCGGCTAGTGATCATGTTGCCGACCTCGGTCCACGTGTCCAGGTGCGGGTCGTAGATCTCCACGGAGTCCATCGTCACGGGCGCCGAGAAGTCCCTGCTGGCGGCGCGTCCGCCCACGGCGTACAGCAGCCCGTTGACGGCCGACACCGACAGGCCCGCACGCGCCGTGGACATCGGGGCCGCCTCCACCCATTTCTCCTGCAGGGGGTGGGGACACATCAGAGAAAAGCGCTCGGAGACACGAGACCGCGAGTGCAAAATCCCGCCTCACCTCCTCAGGACAGTATTTCTCCACCGTCTCCAGAGCGCCCAGCGCCTCGTTCCAGCCTCCCACCGCGTATATGCAGTTGTTGAGGCAGGCCACGCCCACGTAGGCCCGACGCTGGCTCATCACCGGCAGGGCGCTCCAACGACGCGAGATGGGGTCATAAACCTCAGCTGAGCGCAGCTCCATTCCTTCATCGCTGATCCCACCAATCACATAGATTAACCCTGAGAATAATAATAATAATAATGAAAAAGTTTTCTCGCATTTTATTCCAAATGATGTGAAAAAAAAAAATCTAATTTCAGCTAAAAGCAGAGAAAAAATAAAATGATAAACAGACCCTGTAGCTCACAGCAGCCAAAGTAATATCTGGGAACCGCCATGCTCCCGATGACCTCCCACTTGTTTTCCTCCGGATCGTATCGCTCCATGGTTTTCCCGATCTCCGATCCGATCCAACCACCTGCAAGCAGACGGCGTCTTCAGCCGCTTGAGATCAGGGGTGCATCGATAAATCGGCTCCGATTCCTTCAAGTTGGGAGGTCAGCAATCGGCCAATACTTCTGAAAACGAACTTATCTGCCTCCAAAGCAGCAGTTAGTCCTATTTCGCTGTGCTACCACCCTATTGTTGCTATATTTAGCAACTTTCACTCGAGAGCCAATCAGTGGCCGGCAAAATTGGAATCAGCAGGTCAGGCTTTCTGAGGATCGGCGGTCGACCAGAAAACTACAATCGGTTAAGGCTCATCCATTCACTGTGCCGTCCGAAAGTTTGCACTTTTTTACATTTTGTCTCTTTTACAACAAACATTAATGTATTATGTTGGGATTCAAAGCACCAGATGAGCACAAACTAAAGCAAAATTGTGAAGTACAAAGAAAATTGTACATTAAAAAATGTTGTGCCAATTTAAGATTTCCATTTATTTAGGGGTTTTAAAATAAACTGAATCAAATGCAAGCCATGGATATTTTTTTTCTGCAAGAAAATTTGAAAACCCTGTGCCATATCCTACTCACTTCACAGTCATCCACTGACCTGCGTCTTAGTCTGCCATTTAAAACGATACAGTAAGATAAATGGATGGTTTTTGTTGCCATTTTATAAAGCGTACCCTTTGCTTCGTTTGCTGTCAGCGTTTTGTACAACTCATAAAATTTTGAGCAATTTGACGGATCCCATCTAAAATGACCCTTGCAGCAGTCGTGTGCTCCCGGCAGTAACGTGGCGTTTTACCGAGTGCGTACAGCGCCCCGTGGCAGGGACACACGCCAACGCCACATCGCGGGAAATTCAGAGACGCCACGGCGGCCCACTGCTTTGTCACCGGGTCGTATCGTTCTGTGCAGTCAAAAATCATCGAGTCTTTCTCGCCTGTCGGGAGAAACAAAACCATAAAAGGAATCAAATAAATGCACGTCATCTGGAGTTGACTTTTGACTTAAGGCAGAGCGCGGCCTTTTCACCTCCCACCACGTAGATCATGCCCTCCATGACGGCCACGCCCAGCCCGCTGCGGGCCTGGTGCAGAGACGACACAGTGGTCCAGTACTGGTTGAAGGTGTCAAAGCGCTCCACACAGCTCAGCGCACGGCTGTCACTCCAGCGGCCGCCCTGCAGCCGGGTGTAGCCGCCTGGCAGGAAGAAACAATTCACGGTTTCACTTCTGGGTTTCGACTTATTTCAGGCTTGGTGGTTTTGGCATCATTTATAGATCTCGACCTATTGCATAGAGGTACTTCCTGGCTTTCCTTCTGGGTCTCGTCTTTGCTGGTTGGAGCTGACTGTGCAGCTTATTTTCTTTGGGAGACTTTGTGACCTCAGTGTATTCCTTCAGCAGGGTCTGCAGTGCCACCCGCAGGCTGAAGTCGGTAATACCTTTGTTCAGAAAGGAGAGGGAAGAGATTTTTTGGGGGGGTTGTGTTTCAAGAAAATCTAACTTCTTACAATGATCTATTAATAGGGGCCATACTAATAAAAATAAATAAATAAAAAAAAATAATAACAACTATGGAAAGCACTAAACCCTCCAGCTTCACTGAAGCCACATTGCAAACAAAAATCATACTTACGTGCTAATGACATACTTTCCTCACCTTCTATGTACTTGAAGAGTCTCTGAGGGGAGAGCAGAGGGAAGCGCACGGCTTCCAGCACCTCGACCACGTGTTTTTTCCTCTTGGCCACGTCGTGCAGGACCCAGTCCATGGCCGCCGTGAACACTTGGTACTCGTCCTCGATCCTCAGCTCCTCGCTTCGCAGAAGCCTCACCAACTGATCCTTCGACAGGCCTCTGAACTCGTCCGTGACGCACACCTGAAGGAGGCGGTGAACACGGACGATACACACGCACGGTCCGGAACAAACAAAAAAAAAAAACATTTATGACCATAAATGTGTTACTTTTTTATTTTATATTTGCTGGACTGTATCAAAAAAAGTGATGTTTGATAGGGCTGGAGGATGCATACGGGTTTCATATCAATCGATATCGATAACTACTGATTCGATTTTTGTTTTAGGTATCTTTCCTGTTCTATCCATTTTTCACTCAACGCCCTTGTTTGTTTATTCTTAAATAGTTACGAGGCATCACTGGCAAAACCTGAAACCGTTACTGCGCCAGCTACTCAACAGATTGTTGCTAGGTAACCAAAGAGTGAGTGAGTGAGTGTGCGAGCGAGCGAGAGAAGCTAGCTAGTGATAGGATCCACCAGAATGCCGTGCGGTTCTAAATGTTCAGTGTCTCTGGCTTTTAGCCAGGCATGAAAATTCTATTGAACGTATGATCTATTATTGACACTGATAATATATACTGCTACACTTCAATAGTGCAATTTCTCATTGTTTTTAATAATCGGATAAAAAAAATAAATGTGGGTGTTTACATTTTTTTATTATTATTATTTTTAGAAATTAAGAAATTTTAGACATCCAAGAATATGTTTACTAAGCTTAGTAAGTTTAGTAAACATATTCTGACCCCAAGATTATCAAAGTAGAGTTTGTAATTGCTGGGGAAAACTAAATAAGATTTGGGCATGTTGTTTTATGGAAACCCTGTGACAGAATGTGGATGGACGATGCCCATACCTCCAGGAAGTGAACGTGGATGTAGTTCTCGGTAAATTCCAGCATTTCCATACAGGCGATCTGCTCCAGAAACTGAAAGATGCCCACGCAGTTGAAGGGGTCCATGTGGCCCTTGAGGAACTCGCCGCATATCGACACCACCTCGATCAGCTGCAGCATGTCGGCGGCCACCATCAGCTCCTGAACGTTCTCCACGCTGACACTGATGGCCCCTGAACAAACAAACAAATCCAAAAGGAAAGGCGCAGATCGGATAACTTTGCAAAACAAAACAAAACCCAACCTCGAACGCAGGAGGAAAGGAAAAAAGCAAACGCAGAAAAAAGAGGCGTACCTGTGTACATGAACTCCAGCAGAATCTCAAAGATTTCCGTGTCCACGCCGATGATCTGCACCTCGTCTTTCTCCGCCTCCCGCATCCCGCCGGAGAACAAGGCGGAGAAGTAGGGGCTGCTGGCGGCGAGCACCAGCCGGTGGACTCTGAAGACGCGCCCGCCCACTCTGAGCCCCACGTCGCAGAAGTCGCGGCGGAGACGCATCTTGTTCATCTGGGCCAGGATGAGGCTGGCGTAGCGCTCAGAGGCCAGGACGGCGGCGTCCTGGCCGCAAGCGGCCGACGTTGACATGGAGACGGAGGACATGGCAGCTGGGGCTGCTGCGTTACCATGGAGACAGGTGTCCTCCTGTCCGAGGAGTCTCTGCGTGACACAGCGGGAGCAGGAAGGAAAACACACAACGCTGAAAACGAGTAATTTGTTTACTTATTTACTCTGTTAAATTTTGTTGTTGTTGTTTCTCTTCCCTCTTTTTCCCACTTCTATCCAAAATTGATGTGTGAGCCTACACTAATGAGAACAAGAACTGAGAAAAAGATGAAATAATTAAAAAATATATATCAGAAAATAACTATCAAGATTAAGTAGTAATTATAATCCTAAATTCGAACCCATATTTATGAAACAAGTCCATTTTTGGTGTGACACCACTTGGTTATGTCCTGTGTTTTGTTTTTGTCCTAAATGTGTCCATTCTTCTTTTTATGCATATTTTTGTTGCTGCTTGTTTGTTCACTCATCTAATTGTTTTGTAGATTCATACATCTGTTAGTCTGGAATGTTTGTTTTGTAGGTACTAAATGGTCAATTAATAAAAAAAAAAAAAAAAAAAGGAGAAACAGACGAGCCACACTCTGCCACCAGGTAGGCTGTTGCATTTTTGTTTGTTTCATCATAAACGAAACATTTTGTCTCCTAACTTTACTATCTTTTCATGCAAAAGAGCAACACAAAGTTGCGGCATGATGAAAGTACCATCGCCTTGGTGGTGGCAGCGTCATGCTGTAGGGAAAGGGAGGCAGAGGGGTCAGCAGGGCAGAGGGGTCAGCAGGGCAGAGGGGTCAGCAGGTGAAGGTAAATGCATGTCAACCTCTACTATTGACCAGATTTATGTCGCCATGGCAACAGTGGACCGGTTGTATGGAAGCACATTCAAGTGCTAAAAAAAAAAACAGCTTAAAGTCCAGATCTAGGTCCAATTCAGACACCGCAGCAAGTGTTTAACATGCATCACATTTTTCAGGTTCCCACCCACCTTTCTTCCTTAAACCACAATTACGCATTAACGAAACAACGTGATGCCCCAATATAATAAGCCAGTGTTTGCAACGTGACAAGATTAAAAATGTTAAAAGGCCTGAATGCCTCTGCAAGGCTGTTGATAGACTTACTGTCCCGCGGCTGCACAGTTTTTATTCACAATAAATGACACTTCTCTCTGCTTTTAGCCTGGCATGCTAGCAGATAACAGTGAGTGTTTACATAATTCAGCAGTCCAGGTTTTGGCTAACGGGACACCGCTTCGACAGCCGAGCACAGACAGACAGACAATATCAGCCGAATGAAAATAAGGAGCGCGACTCACAAGGACGACACGTCGTTTTACCGTCTCTGCCCCGAAACTCACCGGTTCACAGCTGGGGATGCGGAGAACTTCCGCCGCCCTGCAGACTGTCAATCCGCTTCATCCGGGCTCCACTGCGCCGGTCTGGGTCTCCAGGCGTCACTAATCAAACCCGCAGACACAGAGACTGAGACTCTGACGGAAACCGCAACTTGTTCTGAACTTCAATACCTCGGATACGTTGGCACATTTAGGTTTCTTCAGTCTATTTATGTTTAATAATTAAAACAAATAAATAAAAACAAAACAATAAAAACCAATCGTTTTTATTGTTTTGTTTTTGTTGTGTTTTATGCAAACGTGCTAAAAAAACGTGTGTATGCCTCTTTTGATAACGCGACAGTATTATTTTGATACATTGTTAATGTGCCCTCACTTATTATTGTTATTAATTATTATTGTTATTATTATTATTATTATTATTATTATTATTATTATTATTATTATTATTATTATATCATTATAATTATATTATTATAATATTAATAATTATTTTTACTATTATAATTATAATGTCATTATATTATTATTATTAATAATCAGTCAAATTATGCTCATTGACAATTTTATGCTCGAAGAGATGGTACTGTTTGATTTAGTAACATATTGTTTTCCGATCACATTTAATAGCAACCTCAACTCATTTTAACTGTTTATTAAAAATAAAAACATTGTAAAAAAAATAAAAACAAAACTACAAAACCTTTGACCTCTACTGTAAATTGTTCAACTTCTTGAAATAAGCATGACTAAATGTTTCTTATTTATTTTTGTTTTAGTGATCCTGGTACGTTTTGGGTTGCGATACAAATCCAACACCAGGTGGCAGTGTTTCCCACGAAGAAAAAAGGCAGGTAGGAGTCAGAGCAAACGTGGAAGAGCTTTGAATCCAGTTTTAACTTTTTGTTCTGAAGGCTGGAAAACTTACATTGGTCTCCAAACAATGCAAGTTTGGAGACCGCTAAGGAGCCACAAAATTCATTCGATTAAGAAGGCAAAATACACTTTTATTTTCATTTTATTTTACCATTCTTACCTTGTGGTTTAGCGCCAAAAATAATTTCAAGGGCTACAAAATGGCCACGGGGCTACACTTTGGACACCCCTGAAGTACGTGATCAAAATGGACTGAAACATTGATGACTTGTCAATCTCGTTGAGAAAAAATGGGGAAAACTTTGGGGAAAAAAGATTATAAAGGAATCCAACGCCAGGTGGCAGTGTTTCCCTTCCAAAGCTTGCTGGAGAACAGAAAATCCTTGAGAACAACCCACAGGAACCTAACAAGTAAATTATCAGGTTATTCTTGCCTTTCTGGCCCCCAGCAGCATGGTAATTTAAGATGGAGTTATTCTCCCGGCTCCACACCTCCTTACTGATATCATAACACTCCCCTACTGTGACACAACTAAAGGTTTTTTTTGGTTAGTCTTTCTTTTTTTTTTAATCAAATTACTTTGAATTATCATGTTGGAAACTTGCTACGCGGCATGCTCCAGTGCTGCCTGCTGCACTCTAAAATCTCATCTCTCAGGTGAAAAAAGAAAAAAACAACAAAAAAAACTAAATTGATTGTAACACTCGTGGTGATGAGGAGTCACACACCTGAAATACAAGTCCTGTAACATCTGTCACTCCACTTGTGTTGCCAGTTTTTTTTTTTTTTGTCATTGTGTCACCTGACAGCCACTGGCACACAGGAGGAGATCTGGTGGCACCAAGGCCGGCCAAGAAAAACGCAAATGTTGGTTTGGCCACCCAGTGAACTACACCCATCAATGGGATTTACTTCAAGTTTGTCTGCTAATCCTGAACAAATTCAGACGTTTTCTTTGACCTGATTAGACTTGAGTAAATGCAATGTTGACGTCTCTTATTTCGGGAAAGGGGGTGGGGGGTGTTTTTCCTTTGCAAAAGCATTTTAGGTCTATTACATTTACCTACTATCTGTCGCCACTATTTACTATTTAAAAAAAACAGTACAGTTTAAGGAGATATTTTTAAGGAAAAGAGGAAAGTCATAACAGTCGCAAGAATAATAAAAAATGAATTTAAAATAGACATTAAATGTAATAATTTAATGTGTGTTCAGTTACAGAGTGAACTTGTCAAACGCCTGATAAACTTGCAGTTTTTTATGTCAAAAATAAGATAAGAATAAATTATTTCTGAACCTTTGCCATCTTAATACGTGCAATTTTTAAATGTCCTTTTATCCCCATATTTTCTCCATTTATTTATAATTGTTTTTATTGCGCTGCTCTGAGTGGAAAAATGATATGGAGCTTTTTGGTACCCTAGTCCTGACTGATACCTTTCTGCAATTAATTAGTTTGCAAACTATGCGTGCTAGTGGAAAATGAAAATGAGAAAATTGAACAACATGCCTACTAATGACAGTGAAACTTTGTCATCAATATTCACAAATTTGAAAAATAACAACAAAGAAACCGATTTGGTTGTTTTATCTGTTGAAAGTTTTATTTGTTTTTTGTTTTTACTTTTGAAACGATTTATTGTGGTCGAAATCTTTTATGCGGCACAAAAACGGTGAATTGTTAATCAATCGATAACCATTACTTAATCGGCTTATTTTAAAGTGACAAAGAAAAATATTATGTAACTCCAATCTATTTCTTATCTCCCGGTCAGCTACTTCTTCTTCTTCTTCTTCTTTTTTTTCTTACATGATTTGTGCATGCTTGTGTGTTAATCGTGCAACTTATTTTTAGCAGTCCTGACATGATCGGGCCCTGCTTTGCAATTCAAGAGCCTCATCAGTGGTTAATTGAAGCGTGACCGCCGGCTCCATTCAGCGCGCAGTGCCACACGCTACATACATGCTCACAGCAAGCCTGACATGACAGCGCGGCCGCCTGAGGTTGACAGACGTTTCATTCAAACGCCCAGACTTTCAACCACTGATGCTAGAATTCGAAAGTGGCCTCAGATTGAAAATGTCTGTACACCCTAATGGTTTTAAAGTTGTGTAGACATGGATTAAGTGTGTGTGTGTGTGTTCTTTCACTGCAGAGCTTTTTTTTTTTTTGCTGGTCAGAAGCGTAATAACATTATCAGCGGTCACTAAGTCTCTCCGTTGTGGTGATCGCTCGTCTCGCTCCCAGAATTTCTCATTCAACGGGAGACAAAGTAAACAGCATCAGGGTCATCGTATGGAAATCAGCTACCACAATTACTGGTCCTTTTTTTCCTCTTTTTTTTAAGTACAGGGTATGCTTGAGCTTTGCATCACATTGCTTTCCATTTAGCTGGCTATTTCAACCAGAGAGGGAAATATATATTTTTATCGGTGCTATATTCAAAGGATTGCTGGTTTTTCCGCCAACAAATGGAGCTACCTGGCTGATAAACCACAGCAACAGGTATTTCCATATTGACTGTGGGATTTCAAAGCGCACAAAATATTCTTTGAAGTGCCCCGAAGCAAAGAAACAGAAGACGTGCCAATTCTAATTTATGTATGTTTGAGTGAATGACATGGCAGGAGGCGTAAAAATGGTACCAAGCAGCCAACATTAGTGTGTTACCAAGAAGCTTTTCTTGACAGATTTTGTCTTGAATTATTACTATGAAGTAAGAATCCTCTTTCATTGAAAAAAGGTTAGGTACAACACAAAGTAATTTTTCTTTTCTGAATGCAAAAATCGGAAACAAATACGTTGTCGACTTGTACAACTAGCACAGTAGCAAATGAAAACTGGCCATTACAGTCGACCGTTTTCCTCTTCACCGAACACGTCCACCTGTGTTATTGGTGCTGAATTTTCCTAAAATACAGTGTTTCCACATGCAGCTCAAACTTTTTTATGACTATTATTTTTAGCTGCAGGAGAAATTAGGTTGGAAAAAAAACATGAAAAAAAAGGGAAAATACAAAAGGAGAAAATGAGAACGTGACTGTTGCACTGCAAGGTGTGGTGGGGAAAGAGAAGTCATCAGTCAGTCTTGTCTTTATGGCTAACGAAGCTGGTTTATTAACTCTCAGAGGTAACAGCAGATCTCAAAATGGCAGCCCTCCCATCAGTCTCCCTGCCACATCCAGCAGTCCACCTGCATACAGGACAAACCCCGCCTTCTCGATTTAAATTGGTCACCCAGCTCAACCTTCCACATTAGGTGCAAAAGGAAACAAAGTAACCTTACTCTAACAATTATTTATCAATAATAAAATATGAGGTTAAATATCTTCTGTATGCAAATGCACGTCATTTTGTTCTTTGAACTACTTTACGTTTCAGTCAATCAGACTCCAACTCCCACCACTGCAATTCCTATAAAACAGTTGGGTCTGAGGCAAGACTCTTCTTTAGCTGGGACCCAAGATGGCTGCCGCATAAGACACACCCACAAGGTAAAAAACCTTCCATTAGGACAGTCACAGAGAGCTGATTTACATGCAAAGGTTAGAGGAAAAACTTATTGCTTTCACAGATGACCATCTACAGTGAGTTTTATAGGAACGACTGGATACTGTCCATGAGATAAAACTGGCTGAAAGTGAATTTGGACAGGTGGAAGATTAAACCACTTGGAGAGAATTTGTGCAAAACCCAGCATTGGTGTAAATATTATGTTGTCAGAACAGTCTTCTGGCCCTCGACATGTAAAACCATGAACCCATGTTTGTTTCGACAGACTCTTTCACCGGCACACACCAACAAGCTAGCGCCCAAGGTGTTTGCGCTTCGAAAGTTGCGACTTGCTCTCCCGCACCGGCGCTGGCAACATTAGTTTCCCGGCCGCGTGCCCGCTGGGTCTTTTTTAATCTATCTAAAAGCTGAATTCCCACAATGAGATTGTCCTCGGAGCTCGAGGGACGGTGAGATGCTCCGTTGAAGTCATTGCTTAGAACCCCTCCTTCTCCTCGTCCTCTTACTCCTTGCTGTCCCTTCTTGAGAAAAAGGACACAGTGTATTTTTTACTTATTTATTTATTTGCTACCAAATTAGGAGGGAATTGTGTAAGCTGTAGGTGGTGATGTCCTGGTCTCTGTGGTTTGTAAAAGTAGGAGATCGGGCTCCAGACCCTGCCTTTAAGCTGGCGCCTGCAAATCTGATTGGCTTGTGCTCGATCTGGATTGACGTTTCTCTTTATGGTTTGACAACAGATGGCATTATGCCATCCCTGAGCTGGCTCAGTGTCACCTCCCATCTCAGACAGATGTGAGCTTGTTACTGAAATCAAAGTCGGTGGCGGTGAACGACATGGCCTATTTCCTTGTCCTCTGACATAACCCAAAGAATACGGCAAAATGCCAGTCAATGTACTAAATCAATTTAATTCATCTTTTTTGAACTTTTCATCTTTTCTCACCACAAATGTCAATGTGTCTTCATTTGAAATATTTCAAGCTCTGTCAGATTGGGTGGCCAGTGTCTTTAAACATCAGTTTTCTGAATCTAGCCAGATTCTCGATCGTGTTCATCTATAGGGTTGTTGTGTATTTAGCCCCATTTACCATTTTTCACCCTCATGCTTCAAAGTGGGTTCAGTTTTTCAACACATTTTGGATGCAGACTATAAATTTCACTCATCTGACTAAAGTACTTTCACCCGCATGTTTGGCTTGTGGCAAACTTGCTATGCCTTTCTTTCAGCAACAGCTTTCTTCTTCCTAATTTTCCATTAAGGCCAAATTAGTAAAAACCAACCCCCTTGTTCTACCCTTCACATTATACAGACAGTCTATTGAGAAACGATTACTTGCTCAAGACGTGGACCCTGTTGAGGTTTTATATCCAATCACTATGACGTCAGCGCGACCGTGTGCAGCTCAACGGAAATTGCCTGCGTTGAAAACATCAACCACTGCGAAGACAGAAGTGCCGAGTTGAATAACATAGACTCAATATTTGGAAGCGTGGCTAATCTGAACAGCTTCATTCACTTCTTCCTCTGCTAAAACAACAGGCTGACTGTGGTTCTAAAATGACGCAGAAAATTGACGTCATCGTTCACAACTTCTCCTTCTGTTCACTGATTGGCCCGGTTGAAATTCTACCAAAGGGGATTCAAATCAATGGGAGAAAACGCAGGCGGATAACTGAATGGAGATGTGAATCTAGTGGAATTGGGTAGGAAGGCAATGGCCAGGCTATGTCACGGTGGATGACGATGTCTTAGTTGTAGTTGTGCCATACTCCTATTGTATGGCACAACTACTTGCAGTTCTGGGAGACCAAAACTCCCGATGTAGTTTGGTCTCTATTGTTCTGAGGCTTTTATAGCTTGACTTTTACCTATTTAAAATGAAACAGTAAGTGGACTCTATTTACTTATTAGATGACATCTGAAGGCAGTTGGTGGACTGGGTTTTATTTACGGTAACGGGATGAATACATATGCATGCCACACCTATTTGTGCAAACTATTTTGGAAACATTGACTTATTTTCCATCCACTTTTTACAGTTGTGCTTCACTTGCCATTCCTCCATCACATAAAATACTTTAAAGCATGCACAGTTGCTAATTAAAAAGTGAAGCTGAATGGGGCGTAAATACTTTCACAAGGTATTGCAATGTAATGTGTTACAGAACTTGGCGACACCAATCATCGACTGTAGGACGTCTTCTCGATGCGGAGTGTTGCTGAAAATGTGTACAAATACAGTTGAGTTTAGGATATTGACGTCAGGCGTTCATATGTAGTTTCATTTAAATGATCTTTTTATTTTTGCAGCTGATGGATGAGGGTCACTCGGTCAAAATCTCAACTCCTGCAACTCCTAACTTTTTTCTTCTTTTTTTTTTTTTCCACGAACAGCTTCAACTATTACACACAGCCAGCAGAAAAAAAGTTTTATTTGTGGTGATACAAAAGAGCCGTGGCTCTGCTGCAGTGTTTAATGGGTCTAGTCTGCACCCTACACGGCGGTTGGCAAGCAACAGGATCTCCTGCCCTCAGCCTATAAGCCCGCTTTAACGTGAGCCTGTAAAAAAAAAAAAAAAAAAAAAAAAAACGAGAGGTGGGGGGGGAGGGAGAAAAAAAATCCTTATCGATTCTGCCTTCAACATAGCAACTGCTTGCTGATTGGCCGAGGGGGGCGGCGCGTTCTCCGGCTCCCATTGGCTGATCCCGGAGCGTGAAAGTGTGGAGTCGGACAGAGACAGAGGAGAGGAGACGCTCGATTGGCTCCTCCGAACTGAAAGCGAAAAGCTATTTTTCTAAAAGCCTGGGAGACAGTTGGCCGTGTGTGTTTGTGTTATAGGCGTGACTCCAAAGGTAATTCGTCCTGCTACCCCCACCCCACCTCGCTTCCCCTCCTCCTTTCTTTGTCAGTCAGAACCAATTTAAATCGAGAACTGCGAGGCAAAAATGTGAGGATTTTAATGGAGGAAGCTGGTTGACGGGGGACCGCGCGCGCCGGGAGGGAGAACTGGATGAACGACTAACACAAGACCTTTCACAATGAATCCAGACACAGAGGGTGGAATTAAGAGACTTTTCTAGAAGTCATTTTTGTTCCAACTTTAGTGGTACTTTAGCATTAGCCCCCCCACCCCCCAGGCAACCTTTGCAAAGAAGCCATATTTATTCTGTGCTTTTCTAATACCAGTGTTATGAGCATTGGCAATGAACTTACCAAAGAGACCTCTTGGATATTTTTTTCACACTAGCCATAGTTCGCTTCCGGCAAACTGGTGCGTTTATCTAGAAAGTCCGGTTCGTTTTGGGAGGTGTGAATGCGCAATGGGACTCCCAAAATAGTGAGCCGTGGTCCGCCTGAGAACCCGGTTCCCGTTTCGGTCGAAATGCAAATGCTTGGTGAACGCCAATGGACAGTGGACCACTCTAAAAGCAAGAAGTGAAATTACTGGGCCATCCATGCCTTGAAATACTTTAGCCATTCTCGTATTGACAGATGGCAACAATTGCTTCTCTGGGGTCATTTGCTGATACCTCCCCAGCTTTTCAGACCATGTCCACATGGAAATCGTTGCCTGTTTGTAAAACACTTACCGGCCGTTTCCAGAAATGTTTTCACCCACACCAAAACACAGAGAACTGTCCAAAACGCTGTTTTTATTCCCCTACACCTCTAGAGTCGCCAAACATGGAGTACAGGACATTAGTATAGAGACATACAACTCTTCAACTACATACATACAACTAAACAGAAATGCAAACATGGAATATGTCATTTGTCAGCCTTCTGTTTTCAGTCAAATAGCACAGAGTACAGATCATTTTGTGAAGTCAATCAATCAGGGAATCTACAAACATGCAATCTCCCATTACAATGCTTATGACGCGTTTTGGGTCATAGGTCAAGTTAGAGCTAATACGTCTGGTTTTGACAAAAAGAGGCGTTTTTCACTGTCTACATAAAAACACCAGGGTGAAATTTTCAGTGTTGGAGCCTGTTTAAAGCTCCCAAACGTGTAGAATCTCCTAAAACACCGTTTCCATGAAGACGAAGGGCACAAATGGTGACAAACCTTCCTGTTTGGGAAAAGAAAAAAAATATTCTGATGCTGAACATCACACCAGTGTGAGTCCTGACCTCCACACTGCCAAACCCTCTTGGATACCGTCTCAGTTTCTAATGATCAATTGATTAGCGGCATTTAGCTTCTGCTGTTAAGGCAGAAAGGATGTAATTAGTTGTTCACACATAGTTTCGTTTTGGCTTCAGATTTCTTTTTCCTAAATAATGACTGTGGAATATAATGTGTGTTTAGCTCAATTTGAGGTCAGATTTAGATCGTTTTATAAGCCTATAAAGAGCAAATATAAATGAACTCAGACCTTGGCAAAAAGTGTTCTGACAGTTAAAATCTCTGCTCCCAAACATTTGCATATGGTTTATTTTCTTTTTCCACTAACCCTCCCCCTGGATTCCCTTCCAAACAAAAACGATACACCAGTCTTGTTTGAAATGTTGGTAGAACAATATTTAATCTAAGTGCAGGCCTTTAAGAGATCAGTTCGCCAACTATTGGGGACCACAGAGGAAGAATCCCCACCATAATTACAACAAATGCTAGCTGATTCAACGGTGTGTTTATGTTGGAGGGTTCTGTGACGTGGGGGGTGTGTTGTTTCGATTCCCTTATTTCCATTACTGAAGCCAGGATAAATTCCAGAGTCAACTTTGGGTCGAGCTCGGTACAGCAGAATGGCGCTGCAAACCACATCATCAAGAGTCGTTTGTTTAGCAGAGCAGTTGCGCAACAACCACATCAGTTTTCTTCTATATCTAGTGAAATGGTAGATGACAAGCCTCTATCTGCCAAGAGCCGATTCTGTCTACATTGGTTACCATGTTTTTTACAAATAAAAGTCTGAAAAGTGAGGTATCCATTTGTATTCAGACCCCCCAGAGTCATGTAGGACGGCCTTTATCTGGGATGCACGACTGCGGGTCCTTGGGGGAATGACAGCTTTGCACATCTGGACACCAATTTTTGCCTATTCTTTGCAAAATATTTCAACTGTCTATGAACAGCAACTTCTGATTGTTACCACAGATTTTCAAACGGTTTAAGGTCAAGTCTTCAACTGGACTATTGTAATTCTGAGGGCGTGGTGAGACGTGTTGTTCTGTCATAAGGTGAACTTCTGTCCCGGTCTCAAGTCTTTTGCAGCCTCTAATACTGTTTTTAGGTTGCTTTCCATTTCTGAATTTATTTTTTAGTTTTGTATTGTAGTTTCGCAAACCTATCTGAAAAATCAAATTGGTTCCGATTTGGTCACAAATGATAACTTTTTTAACTTTGTGCAGGGTTTCCTCCAGAAAACCTGCTCAGCCAGGTGTTAGGGGCAATAGGACAAACTGGGGGAAACCCAGTTGTTTGTTTAGGAAAAATGCACACAAATCATGTCAATATGGTATTAAAATATTTTGTAGATGCCTATAAACTTTGTCCAAATTCTGTCGGAGGTTTGAACAAAACCATTCAAAGGAAAAACCACAACGGATGTATCAAACTTGAATAAAAAGTACTTTTATCAGTATTAGCTGGGGACACCTGCGCTGTATTTACTTGGTATCGGATCCATGCAAAAGTATGCAGTACTGCACGGCTCTAGTGAGCAGTTTAAAGACCTTACAGTTTTCCACTTGTCTGGTGTAAAATTTACACCCGGCAAATGTGGACATTTTTCTTCCAGCGCATGTAGCAGTAGATGCTAGAAGCTCGCCCAAACAGCTCCAAAACCCAACCCCAGAAAATGCCAGCCTCCCACTGAAATATGCCTGGCTTTTTATGTGGTAAATACGTGTGAAATCTATTCCCTGAACACATTTTTCCTGTCCCTCCTCTTTCCTGTCCCTCCACCCACTCCCTCTCCGTCAGTTCGGACTCTCACGCAGCCCGAGGATGACTCACCTTTGGTACATTTTGTCCTGTCCATCTATCTTCGGTGCATATGGTCAATCCCGACAGAGCCTTCCAAGCTGACACAGGTAACGAGGAGTAATCCGTGCCCTGGAACTGTGCCTCATTAATCCTCACCGAATGCAGGCCTCATGCGATGCTCGAAAGAGGCCACCTGTTGTCGAGGTCACTCAGGACCTGTAGTAGTGTCATCTAGGGTCATCGACAGCAATCTCTGCAACGGGTTACAGAGGCCTGGTCTGTCAACTCGGAACAGTTTTAATTGTTATCAGGTAGCAACGGGGCCCACTGCTGAATACACAACATGGGACGGAAGCCCGGGATGTTCTAAAGCTGGCAAAGTGGAACTTGACATTCCTGCATTCCTTTCAGCGCGGCGTTTAAGCGAAAGTCGTTTTTCACGATACGGCATTCCTCGCACAGCTAGCTGGGTATACATATTTTTCCGGTGACTTAATGGCACCTAGAGTACAGAGAGCTTGCACACATCCTGCCATTGTCTTCATCACTTCCTCTCTCCCCCCCAAGCTCCCAAAACCTCCATCTGTCCACAGAATGTCCTCCGTTGCCCCCAAAGCTTTCTGAGCTCTGGTAGCCGAGAAAAACAATCCTTTCAGACTTCAGTGGACGTCTGAAAGAGAAACGGCAAACTTTAGACAATGTGTTGACCGTCTACGGTTTGCATCATTAAAATGTCTTGAGTGCTTTTGTGTTTTAAAATCGACTAGTAGGGCATAGTCTAAAGACATTATAGAGCTTTTGAAAAGTTTTTGTGGGATTTGTTAAAGCAGGTAACATTGTAACATAATCTACAACTGAAAGTAATGATTTAAAAAAAAAAAAAAAAAAAAAAGCTATTCACACATAGAAGCATGTTCTTGTCAGATTGTTTCCTGAAGGCAACATTGTTCTATTGTGAAAACAAGAACACCATCTCTTGTAGAGCCATTCGTCATAATTTAGTGTAGATCTTTGCAGCTTAACAAAGACATTAAATGTTGGTTACAGGGCTATTACTACAGCTTTTACTGCATTTCACCCTCTTTATCCTCATCCTGATGCTGCACATGGAGTGTGATTTCTACATTTTTCCTCTTCAGAGTATAAAAACCTAAGTGCCTGACGTTTACTTTATCACACCTAACATGAAATGTATCTTTAATTGATCAAAATGAAATCATGGTGAATGGGACACAGTATATTATATGTAAAAAACCCTTAATGTACTCCTGAAGTAACATGAATGAATCATTATGGATATAATGATTCATTGTAAAATTGCACTATCAAAAATGTAATTCCCCAAAAGGGAATTTGAGTAGACGTCCACAGTCACGTGACAAACTAAAGCACACTTATTGGTTCCTCATAATTTCTCCCTCCTTCGACTTAGTAAAGTCGAAGGAGGGAGGGGACACCACTGCATTACGGCGCAACGTAATGCAGTGGTGTCCAAACTTTAAATAATATTTTCATTGTGAGTTAGAGATCAAACGTGCAATACTTGAAGTAGACATGAACAAATTACTGTACGCCTGAAAAAGGGGTTTCTAGTTTTCTCCTAGAAACAAGAACATGATTTAAAATTGGTCAAAAAAAAAAAATCACAAATGTTTACAAAAAAAAAAAATTCAATGAATTTTTGTGACAAAATACTTATTGTCAAAATATGTAGTGTTGTTCAATAGGGGCTGTCATCTGAACACCCCCGGTGTAGAGCGCTAAAGCTCTTTCAATCACAAAGCGCGCAACAACTCTTCGAAAGAAAACACAAGACGACTCCGTAAGTTGACAAAACTCTTTTCAGTTTATTGTCTCTCAGCAAGATAAAAGGCCAGGATCTCACATTGCTTAGCTTTTTCCTCGAGGAGTTTCCTCAGTCCTCCAGTGGAGTAAGAATTTCTCAAAAGGATCCGTCATCAACCTCCTCCCCACCAACCAACATGAGCAACACGTTATGGCATCTATAAACAAAGTTGTCCTCTACCTTGGAAAAAAAACAAACAAACAAAACAATAAAAATGTGCAGAGTTTAACATGGATTCCTTTCCTTTTAAGCTATGTAGGCTGTGTGTTAAGAAAAACAAACAAACAAAAAAAAAAGGAACATTCATAGCTAGAGCAACGCCACAATTCAAGTAATGGAGGCAGGATACTTCGGACATCTGGCAGTTCACACAAACAGGCCGCGCAATCCCGAAAAAAACAAACAAAAACAAAATAAAACAAAAACCACCAGGGATCGGGGGGGTAGAGTGCATTTTTTTTTGTGTGTGGCAAATGTCAACCTCTCGCCAACTAGCGACACCGTTGGACACCTCCGTCATTCTCGTCACACATTACAACAATAGAAATACTGTTAGATTGCACTTTCTTCAAGCTTTCATCTTGTGGCGTGTTTATAGAAAAAATATATATAGAATACAAAAAGCTTATACTTCTTTGAGTAACAGAATATAACATACAGTACTTCAGATTATGTTTCGATCAGCACGTCAGCAGGTGTACATACGTCGCCCTACCCTGGCCAAAATGCAGTTACCACACTAAAACAGGGATGTTATTTTTGCTCACTATTAAGTGCTTTGGTCAATGGGTAATAACATTGAGTATGCCTTTACAATGGTTTTCTACAGTATGTTAATGCTACATAATTATCCATTGTATATGAATTGTTTTATATTTAAAAAAAAGGGGGGCAAATAGTTAAGATGCACCATGACTTTTTTTTTTAACATATTCACATGGGGCATTTTATTTTAACCCACCTAACTGATACCGACCTCGTGTCTTTTTTGTTTCCCCATCGCCCCTCCCCACTCACAAATGCACTTTATAGTCGCAACCCCAACACATCTGAGATATTGGTTAAATCTGAAGAGCTGAATCGATTTCCAACGTCGGAAATGGACATCTCCAGCAACTGGGAGGGCACAGCGCCCCCGACGCCAGTGGACAAACTCTCGGTCGCGGACTCCCCCGCTTACCTTCCCCAACACCACAGCCCGAAAGAAAGGGTGGCCCCGGGGAGGGCTTTTGAACAAACGGTGCTGAAATGCTGAAGTAGAAAATCAGTTTGAAACAGTCAAGTTGACATTCAAGTTCCGGTCCCACTTCAAATCTGCGAGATCCCACTCGCGAAAGCTGATGGAATCACCGGTAGTGCAAATCTTCTACGCGATGCACCGTTTTAACGCAGTCCTTCTCACAGGGTACGCGACGGAAAGTCTCTTGCCGCTCGATCACATCTCCGGGGCTGCGGCCGGGAGTCCCGGCTGCATGTGTTTTGGAGTCTGTAACAGTTTGTGTTCGTCGGAGTGCTGGGAAGCGGGGTCCGCCGCCTTGGCGTGCACGGGGTGCAGCAGCCGGACGTCCAGGGCGTCGTTGTGCTGCGCGAGGGAGTGGAGGTGGTAGTGCAGGACGAGGTCTTTGAGCGAGCAGTGGGCGTCGTAGGGCTCGGCGAAGCCGTAACCGTGGGAAGTGCTGTATATCATGCAGTGCTTCACCTCTTCGTTCACGCTGCGTAAAACAGAAAGCATCGGTGAGCGACGGCCGTCTACAACATGGTTGATTTTTGCAGGTGTGATTATATGATGCATACAAATACTTTTGGGTCTAGTTTCTAGTTCTTGGAAGCTGACAGACAAAACTAATCGACACATAACTTTTTATCGACATTGTTTTAAGTAAATAGTTTCGTAATACTGATAAAAAAGTACAAGTTCTATTGACAGATTATTTCACCTACACAAAGAAAAATTTTTAATAATTTGCCCGTGTCGCTAGTACTTAATACTACGATATTATGAGTTTAAAACAAGCTACTATTTTTTTTTTACTGAAATTTTAAATGGAAGTTAGTTTTCTTATTTCAAGTGTACTAAGATATTTGTACTGGAGACTACACCAAACATTTTGTGTTTTTGCAGTATTATGTGTTTGAGGTGGAACTAAATAAAAGACTTATGGATAAATCCTATTTTCTCTGTGTTCACAACTCAAATTAAATGCTTTCTTAATCTCAAACTAAGTTTTCCATGAGCCTTTAAGTGTCGGACCAGGTATTTTGAACTGCGCATCACAGAAGAAAACCTGACACAGGCCTTTAGATTAGCGGTGATAGCTTGGTAGCATCTGTGAACTTTAGGGTTGTTTGCTGCTAGCTGTTAGCCAGTTCTTACAAATTGTTCATTTTTTGTCAGACTTTTCAACAGAATACCCGGGATGCTTCCACACGAGTGACTGGTAAAACGGTGGTGGTTTCATCAACACCTTTTGTAGCTAAGTGTTGTCGGCAGACCCAGCTAGCACTCTGCTAGCCAACTCTGTCAATACAAAAACAACTTTCTGACTTCAAAGTAAGTTTCAACTGAATGAACAGGGTAAAGTGGACATATGTTTACCTGAGTTACTTTACAACTGACTTTGACTTTACCAGATAAAGGTCCATGCTAACAGCACCTGCTAACAACAACCAGATAAAGCCTTACTAGACAAACTACATTTTCACAAGAACTACTAAGGGGTCTTAGCATTGTGACACCTCATGACATTAAATCTCATTCCACCTATAGTCAGGATCATTACAAAAGCAGCCTCAGCTGCTGAATACTCACACAACGGAGCATGCGTAGCATCCCTGCTTGCTGCTCTCTCGGATCAGGAACGTTCCAGAAACTTTGCCTTGAAGCATCTCCTCGGCCTGCGTTCGACTCAGTTCCCCGACGAACCAACTCGCCTCGTCTTGATGTGGTAGGTTCTTCTCATCTCCCTTCAATACGTATGTGCTGGAAGACCAAGATTCGTGCTGTATATATTACATATATATAAATATATATACATGTCTAAAAGTGAAGCACAGCGTTTTCTTTCTGGCTGTAAGAGCATTTAATTGTTAAAACTTACTCATCAAGGCTGTCGTTGTGTATCCCAAGCCAGTCATTTATGCGTTTCTGCCGTACTCCTTTGTGATTAAGCCAGCTGGAAGAAGATAGGATTTTTTTTTTTTTCCCCAATTCAATTTACAGTGTCAGCAAAACTTAAACCGGTTTGTCTTAAGGGCTTTCATGGGTCACATGAAAGGGATAAAGTACTCACTTGAGATACAGGTCTCGGATGTTGCGAAGCTGGATGAGGTCCGGCCGCAAGTTGTTGATCTTCCTGTCCGTCTCTCTGTAATCCTCCACCTGAGTCCTCAAGTCCTCCTCCAGGTGCAGCTTGCTGTCGTAGATCTCGCCAAGTCGGCACTTCAGCTTTTCGTAATTGATCAGAAAGCTACAGAGGGAGGAAGGAAGCAAATGTCACAGATCCAACTCAGACGAATACGAGGGAGCAGCATTTCACATTTTTTTGTTTTGTTTTGAAAGCCGCGTCATGTTTTAAGTACCTCTCCAAATCATTGTCGGTTCCCTCCGACAGGCTGTTCCTCTCAAACTCCTCTCCGTATCGCTCCTGCTCGCGACACTGCTCCTCGAAGATCAGCATTGCCTCGTTGAAGGCCTCTATTGCCGTGCGCTTCATCTGGATCTCCTGAAAAGTAGAAAGAAAGATTTATGAGATAAAAAAAACAAAACAAAACAAAAAAAACTCCCATCAAAAACCCATTTCTAATGTACCGCAGAGTATTAGAGCCACATTAGGAAAATAAAAAGATGATAATTATTCCCAGAATAAAGTCAAAAGACTAAGAGAACAGAGTCGAAATACAATGAGAAAATATTTTTAGAATTTTAAAGTGGTAATTTTATGACTTAATTTTCGTAATACTATAACTTTATTCTTGTATGACTTTTCTCTCATAGTACTAACTTTTTTCTTGTAATATTATGACTTTATTTTGGTAGTTTATGACTTTTCTCTCAAATTATTTCAACTTGGTTCCTGCATGACTTTCTTTCTTGTAACATTGGCTTAATTCTCTAAATAAATTATTTTAATCTAATTTTATCTCGACTTGATTCTCGTATGTCTTTATTGTCGAAATGAGACTTAATTCATCTTTATTCTTGTGCGACTTTACTCTCGTACTATTGACTATTTTCCCAATACTGACTTTATTCTCATATGACTTTATCCCCGTAATGTTATTCTTATCTTCTCCGTTTGCTCTTTGCGTGGCCCTAACACTCTGTGGTCCTAACGAAAGACGCCGACTTATATGAACCAGCCAGTTACCTGCGAGGTCTTGGTGAAGGCTTCATAAAGACGGTCAAACTCTTTCGACTTCTCTTGGTACTGATTGTGGACCTCTTTGAGCTTTCTGCCAGCAACGTCAACGCTGTCTTCTTTCACCTGAAGTCCAAAACGGCAGCCGATCAAAAGACGTACGACTTACACTCACTTCATTATTTTTTAAAAGTCTGTATGGTAGGACGTGTTGTCGGTGGCAGACCTCGCTGACCTGTTGGAAACGGGACACGGGATGCATGAGCATCAGGTCCAGCATGGCGTTGTACTCCACCAGCGAGTGGTGCTGGTAGTACCAGATGAGCTCCACCACCGACGTGAACGTGAAGGGGTCCGAGAAGCCGTACTTCCCGTCACGGTGGTAGATCTTGATCAGCTTGTTGTGTCCGTCTTTCCTGCGACGGTGGAAAAAAGATATATGCAAATTTGGAAGGTAGAGAATTAGATTGGAGAGTCACGGTCAGATTGGACGGATTTCTCTCCGTCTTTTCTTTAACATACCGTAAAGTCAAAGTAAAATCTCCTTGCAGCTTCGTGGACGCGTCGCGCACCAGGAAGGAGCCGTCAGGTGTGTCGCGAAGCTTCTCGTTCACCTCGTCTCTGTGGATAAATCGGTAGACGTGGGTCTTACTTTCCAACAAACCAGATACCAGATCTGGATAAATAATATATATATTTTTAGATATATACTTTTTTTAATCCTGAAAAAGTTCCTTTACCTTGTTATATCTCCCCAGTACCATTCGGCGTCCTGAAGCGAACACACAGGTGGAGAAAGGCAGTTGTTGTTGTTCATCGCTGGCTTTGTGGACCGGGGAGGAAGAGCTGCACACACACACACACACACACAAAAAAAGGTTACATTTTATAAGTATGGTGAAAGGAATTGCCATTGGATTTACTCCTCCCGTTCACACCAGCACACACACCCGCTTCTTTTAAACACCCTCAGATGATGAAACTGGTTAGGATCTAAGGACAAGCCCAGGCAAGTTTCCAACAGATGTCAGGAGGCCAAATCATTAGGAAGACTCTGAGTGGGGGTCATTATCTCCTCAAAAGTGGTGATAAACCGTGAATTTTTAATTGCGCAAAACGTGAGAACAGTAATTATTACTAGACTAAAATTGCTTCTTTTTTTTCTTTTTCTTGGAAGCTGACTTCAAGCTGTCCCAACAGGTGTAGAAAACCTCTCGATTATAATTCAGACCGCCCCTCCTGTCTGTTAGGTTTACATAGTACACATTTCCAAGGTATGTAAAAGGGAGAGGGAGGAAAAAAAATCTAAGAGTAAGCATTTCTTTAAAATAAACACATCACGCATATAAAAGTAGGGCGAACCGCATCAAGAGGAGTTGAAGGGCGGCATATTTCACGGCCGGACAAAAGTGCCTTTCATGAGGCGGTCGGAGGGGGAAAATGGGGGGGATGTGGCAGTCGCGCAGCATCCGCTCACCTCTTTTTCTGACCTTAAAATAAGCAAAAGGCAGGTGCAGGAGGCACGAATGCGGTGAGACTCTGGAAGTCTGAAAAAATTTTCATCTGCGCAACCACCTCGTCCGTCTGTCTCTCTGCTGATCGCTTGCCAGAACGCCAAGTCCCCCCCGCCTGCCAAAATCAACATCCCCGCGAATGGATCAGACAGGGCAATGCAATGTTTCATAATTAAGTATTAAGTATGACCAAAACTTAGCTTTTTTTTTTTCTTCCCCTGGTAGTTTTCCTCAAGTCCCGACCCACGCCCCTTCGTCCACACACACATGCACACACACACACAGATACTGGCGCCTTTACATACATAATCAGTTTATACATTATGTCACAATGATGAACTGGAAATGATTGGGTTATTGTACATATGAAATTCAAGATTTTTTTTCATTTTTTTATCCACAAGTTTTACAAATGTCTCTGTTCCAACTTTGACTTTGTGCCGAGTTAGAACTCGTAACGTTGGTTTCGCCTTGTGAATTTCTCTGAATGCAACAATGCGACACAAAGAAAGAGAAATAAATGAAAAAACAACATCTTTATCATGCATTTCTTTTCTGTTGCTGAGTTCTTCTGCCGCCCCCTGGCTATGCGCCACCCTGGGCGGTGAGACATGTCGCCCACATCAAAAGCCGCCTCATTAACTGCGGCTAAAAACGACGCGAGCCTTTTGACAATTACGACAAAACGTGGATTTGCGAGGTTTTGTCGCGGCTTGGGACATTTCACTTTTAATCACGGCCATTGTCACCGTCATTAAAGTGGAATGACGCATTAATAGTCACACGGTGAAAAAGACAAAAGCGAGTAAAACCACAGCGCGGACCTGTTCGTCGCGAGACCTTCTCGCCTGCAGCCTACTTTCAGAGGAGACCAATGAGGCACGGCTGACTGCGGAGGAGGACAAAGCCCTCGTTTCACGGAGTCGCTCATTAACGCTTCTTTTCCTCACATTTATTTATTTCCCCCCCCCGCTCCTTTTGTTTCCTAAAGCCGAAGCAAAACCGTCCGCAGCCTCGCGGACCGTCACCGCGAGCCCGGCGAGCGCGCGCCGAGACAAAAGGAAAGGAGAGCTGCGCTCTGCGCCCGGTCCGAAGAAGAAGAGGGTATTACGTAATTGCCAAGTGAATTTGCGCTATGCGTGCCCGGGCAGCGCCGCTGGGGGAGCGCAGCGGCGCTGCCCCGGAGACGGTCATTAAACCCGCCCGCATGTGCAGCATTTAATCATCTCTGTTACAGACGTGACAGAAGACGACGCGTAAAGGAGACGGACGGGAAGAGAGGGACGGCTTCTTTTTTCCTTTTCTCTTTTTTTTTTGGGAAGCCGTAGCGGAGCCAAGACAATGGCTGCCTGTGGTTTAACCCTGACTTACCTGGTGGTGCTTGATCCATTTCGATGTAGAATAAACCTTCGGGAGGATAAACCATTCCTGTTTTGCGGCAGTAGTCCCAGTTTTGCACGCGTTTTCTTTAAGCTTGCTTTCAAAAAGAAAAAGAAAAAAAAAATTTTTTTCTGATGAAAGATCTAATTTACGCTTCGGTGCAGACGCAGCGTCCGGCATAGACCGAGACTAAAACAAACCTCCTTCGATCCCAAGTTGGAAAACATCCCAGACTCCAGATGCGTTGTGTCAGCAAAGCCTGTCAAGAGGCTGAAAGGTTCTGCTTTCCTCTGTCTCCGTCTCTTTCTTTAAAAGAGATTGTCTGACGGCCAGTCCTCCTCGCTGAGTGGCGCAGCTCCTCTTTGGCTCATCTCGGAAGTGCGGCGGCTTTAAAGGGGCAGCGCAGACATCATCTTGGCGCAGACCAACCCGACGAGGGGAGGGGGGGGGGGGGAGGCTGGGGAAGGTGGCGTTTCTGCACCGACCTCTCCCGCTCAGATCACACCTCCGCCGAATTCAACGACACGCTCGTCCGAACAGAAACACCGGACAACAATCCCGACGCCTCCAGATGCGTGTGTTCGGGGATTTTCTTTAATGCCCTAACCCCGAGCCTACATCATAATGGTACCGCCCGGACCGTTTCATTCAGCTCCCCTCCGCCTGGCTAAAACAGCTGAAAAAAAAAATCCTTGCAGGGCATGAATGGAAAAGGCAAAACTACTTGAAAATCGTCAAAACGAAAACAGTTTCTGTCCCAGACATCCAGGGCACGGGGTGTTTCACAGCTCACGGAGCAGATTGCAATTAAAATTTCATCACAGTTGGAACTGCCACTGGTGGGTTTTTATTTTTGGGGGCAATATGGCGCTCTGCCAAGGGCGTCGTTGCCTGGGGGCACCAGGAGGCAGACAAAAAAACTTGCCGATTGCTTCCTAATCACATGCCTAAACCACTTGTTTGCATATCTAGCCAATAGGACTGGGTGCTATTGGAAGGCGAATAAAGAAAGACGGTGTTATCAAAATGTCTAAAACATTGGTTGAAAACAGGTATTTTGGTAATGCTACTCTCTTATGTGAAACTGTGAATCTTAAACACTGCTACTGCTAAAAAAAGTCTTCTCATAATGTCTGGGATTTGACATAGCTAGCTATAGCTATAGCTTGCGATGCGCACGGCACACCAACATCAACATTGTTATAATGCATCATTTTATCATCTATTGTTGATTCATTCTGTACAAGCGATTCAGTGAACTCTGATTTAATCATTATATGTAGTTTATTCTGGCATTTTGAGTGGGAATGATGAGACTTAGTGCCTCGTTCTTGACTCTACCCAACATCTGTAACCTGCAGCGTGAGCCAAGTGTTAAAGAAACAACCTTGCAGGGGTTTTTTTTCCCTTTTTTTTTTAGCATTAGCCTTCGGTTGTTTGGTTTCCACGCTGCCTTTTGTCTGTGAAGCAACAGACCTCTCGCGTTGGCAACGGAGTATTATGTTCTTGTCGAGCTCGTCGAACACGTTCTGCAGCAAAAATGGCATCTTGGCTGTCACCGCTCCTAATTACTGCCATAAGCTGTGGTACGCTATGAGGTCATCCGGTTGAAGAAGTCATAGCAGGTGTGTTAACAGTGACAAAAAATAAAATAAAAAAATAACCGCTGTCAGTGTTGGAGGCTGAAAGAACCGATTATTTTGTGATGAGACATTTTGGGCTTTCTTGCTTCATGTGCTAAAAATGGTCCATTACTGTCCTGTTCGTGCCGGATGAATACGTGCATTGTGCGGCTCTGCCCGCGACACAGAATGACACTGTGCTGTAAAATTAAACAGCCGAGGCCTCTTCCTCCAGCTGACATTAGAGGCTGCACAGAGAGAGAGTGGAACGGGGCCTGTTTGGTCAGAGGGTCTGTCTCGGTGGGTGTCCGGGCTTTTACGGCCAAATGCCTTTTGACCCCAGTCCAGAGAGTTACGGGAGACGGTTGCATGGAGCCTGTCCTTCTCTCCCTTTAGCCTGACCAGTTCAGCCAGCTCATAGCCTAAATGGCATCACCGCGGTTATGTCTTTACGCTATTGGAGGAGAAGTTGGGTACTTGTTAATTATGCTTAACAAGTACCCAACTTGTTTTTTTTTTTTTGTGTATGTGTGTTTTTTTTGTCATACTTTTTCACACACACACACAAAAAAGCTTGTTCTCAAAAACGTGATGATGACATGGAAAAGTAAGTAATGAGACTTCTCTTCTTGAGTGGTTGAGCTGAATAAATTCAAAGTAACATTAAATCTCAAGCCGCCAGGGAGTTTTTTCTGGGTTTTGGAAGGAGACACGGCTTCCTTGCTGTGGTAATGTGGTCAACCGGAGAAGTAGCTGATAGCTACCACCATTCCAGTCTGTGGAGTTTTTATGGAGCTGATTCCCAGACAAAGGCCCCGTCCGCACAGAAATAAGATTAGGTGGATCCGCAAAGGAGAAATTTCAAAAGGATGGTTTCATGTTTTGTGCATCTTCTTCTTTTGTTTTATTGTTGTTTTTTGGGGCGGGGGGAAACAATAATGTTGTGGGTCCATTCTTACTCTCACAAAAAGCATGGTGCCATCCGGTTTTGTCCGATGGTTCTTGCGTTGTTCTGTGGCACCGCTATAGCACCACCGACTGGCCTGGCATGCTTACTGCAATTTCCTCTGTGATGTCACGATCTTTGTTTAATGAAAATGCATCGTTTTCATCTTCATGTCAAAAATCTCCAGCGCTTTCTAAATGCAGTGTGCATGTCAGGCCTGCAGCAGGCGGTGAGGCTTTGCAAATTTTCTGATCCAGAGTCAGATTTTCAGAACTGAGTAGAGCCATTTAAGTTGTTCTCCGATGGCATAAATGTTCTGCAATGACCAGATTTTGCTTCACAAAGTGAAGAAGTTCAGACAGAACACGGATGTTCTCCGTTGTTGTTGTTCTGTGTGAAAACTGAGCCTGACATCATTTCTAGTTTTAATACTAAACTGTGTCAAAAACTGTGATGTTTGGTAAGAGATAAGACCAGAAGATGTCCATTTTTCAAACAACAGCCAGGTCCAACTTTACTGAACCGCTTCCATTTAATAAAACTGGAAATGGTGCAATTGTTCTGAAAAGAACTGTTAATGTGAGTGGAGTGCGTTGAACGCCACCGTGAGGGAGGCTGGTGGCGCCTATCTCCATCAGACAGGAGACTGCCATTACAGGGCAACAAAGAATGCACGCACGCTCAAAATAATCACTTTTAACCTAAATTTATTTGTATTTGTATTTCTGGGTTAGTCTCTCCAACCAGCTTTTTGGTGGCCTAAAGACGACCAGCTTTTACTCATTTATGGGGGGTTGAAAGAGGCCAAAACCAACTTCATATAATCCATATGTATGAAAAACAGATTCATGTAGAACCATACACAAATGTGAAATAACTTCTAACATTAGATGTTGGAGGAATAACTTTACAGTGGCAGCTCCGTGACTTTTTTCCGGTGTTTACGTCGGGTGAATGTCCTCGCATGTGTCCATATCTGTTTATAGGTAATATACGATGTCCAAGTGTTGTTGTTGGGCCTTCCATGTCTTCATACTTGAGCTTGAGAGCATGTCATGGCATGTCACGGCATGTCACTTGGCTGAAACCCAACCCAGCCCCCCACCTCCTCTCTTCTTCTGCACAGCCTCCCACTCCCTGTTCCCCCCCGCTGTCAGCTGAGCTCAGAATGTGCCCCTTCAGCTTCTCGGCCTGAACTATGCCACACATTGCCACCGTCGCCTGGAAACAGATCAGCAGTACAGCTCAGGATATGCTGGTGCGGCAAACATTTGCTGCTGGTGTGTTAGCCAGGCCGTGTTAGCTGCGTTTCCGTTACAGACATGAGGAAAGCTTTTGTCGTTATTCCACCGGCGTCAAAAATAAACAAGCACCATATCGCTATTGCGGAGTTTCCGTTAAATAAGGAACGACTTTAAAGTCACATGCGAAAGAATAGGCTTGTTTACACAATGAATCATTAAAAATCATGTAAATAGTTACTGTTCGGCATCCATGAGACACCAGAGGAGTCTGATGGATGCATCTTATTCAGTTGTTGGAGCAGCTACGTATGGGCGTTTTGGGGAAATTGGAGTCTGTAATTTTACAGAAGAGATTCAACACGTTTGAATGACATGCAGCTTTTTATGAACTGTGTGATTCTGTTAGAGCCAGCCGCACATTGTCCGTAAAAAACAAAACTATCGTCCCCCCTAGTACTTCTCATTTTCTTTGGCGTTTCTGCCAGTAGTAACATCCTGCTGTTGATCACGTGACTCGTGTGACGCACAAAAAGCATTTCCTTTGCAGTTTCGCGAAATATATCTATTTTTATACGGCCGAAAAACCACCACATCCTACCACAAAAAACCTTTGAACAAAAATCATTCTTTGAAATTGTTGTGCTTTTTGTTAAGCCAATTTATGTTCGTACTTTCAACTTGTGCAAATTTACGATTAATGGGAGCTGTTGTCATTTATTCATTCATGTTTTCATCTTCCTGATGTTCCTTCTCGTTGTCATCTCTTTGAGTAGCTTGAGGACAGGACTGACTTGTTTGTTAAATCTCAAGGCTCTGCACCCCCCAATCCTGGCAGCCCTGATGGGATCATTGGAAGCTAATCGGAAGATTAACAGGATCGGCTGATACTGCAAGGATGCCAGCTGCCGGTTAGCTGATGTGACTCATCTTGATATCCATGGCCGTTTTGTCACCAGATTGCGAGGACACCGTGTGCGAGTTTGAAAACAGCAGGCAGATGTTTCTCACTGTTAAGTGCAGGAGGAAACTCCTTTTGACACAAACTTTCATCCTGGAATCGACGTGAAGCGACCGACCAAAGGGTCAGTAATTCTCGTGAATTAATTGGCGTTTGGATGATTTGCTGGTCCGCAAGGTCAGGAGAGGAAGTTTAAAAACGGAAGTGCGTGTGGTGTTGAGGAGATTATTAGGTCAGTGTGGTTTAGTGTGTGGTATGTGAACTCGAGTGAAAATATGAAACAAGTGTTAATCCCCTTATTCAAGAGTGTTAAATGGGTACGTGATAAATCCCAGGCAGTCAATCTCTTCGCCAAAATAAGTCATAAAAACTGAATCAATTGCACAAGACAATGGCACGCTAAAGTAATGCTTGCTATGATTTTTCTTTTGTGGGTAATCATCATCAGATTTTCAAGTTCAAGTTTGATCCGATTGCTGTACATTGGGAAAACCCTTCGCAGACACAACTGGGAGATCATAACAGGGACTTGTTTAGTTTACCAGTGTCTGTGTCACTGTCGTGCATTGTAGCCTTGAGCAAACTGCGCATCCCTTAAGTCCTTTGTACCGTAGTGTGCTGCCATTCATGGCCAATAAAGGGATACATAATGGTCCTGGCAGTGCGCTCGACATTCACCATGGTGAAACTGTGGGGTTTCCCTGATCGGCAGCCAGAACCAGCACACAAAGCATGCAGCGGTCCTGCCAGAGGCAACTCAACTGCGGGCAGAGCGCAGGGCGGCTTTGGTCTGGACCCCGGGACCCTGCCATTGTGGAAATGTAAGTAGGGACAGTGTCTGAACGGCTTGACTTGGAACAGAAAAACCTTGGAAAAACCAAAACTATGAGCTTCAAATAGCTGGGCCCTGGGAAACATAGCTTGTTCTTTTAAGGAGGTCAAAGAGAAGCCAGAAAAGAGGGGAGAGGGAAAAAAAAGAAGTACAAACCAATGTTTGATGGAGGAAATGTCAAATTGGAGGCTACTGTTACTATAGGCATCAGCGAAACTGACATACCGTTTTATTTATTTATTTTTTCCCAAGAACTTTGGTGTCTGACTGTGTCTAGTTTGTATAAGAATGGCCTGCTTCTCCTTCCCCCCTCGTAGTCTGAATTAGCACCCGGTGGTCATACCCACCACTCATCGTCTGCCACTCTATTTTGCCTGTGCTTAATCTTACTAACAGAGGTGACAACTGAGGTACTCGTGGCACGCCGCCGCGTAAAGTCTACCAGCTGAGTGTCTGAGGTATGCAGAAGACGATGATCCATGTGGTTTCATCAGCCTGTTTCTCCGGAGCCTCCCCGCCCCTGTGCAAGATCCAAATAAAGGTTTGAGTATGTGCAGCGCAAGCAGAAGATATCTGCAAGTTTCTTCTTTTGCTACCAGTATCACTGGTTTAAGATAAAAGCAGACTGTAGATCTTGTGCAACACAGTGGAAATATATTTTGAAGTTGTGGATTTTTAAAAAAATACATCCACTCACGTAGATCTTTTAAAAAGTGACGCAGAAGGTGCTAGAATGACAAAACCAAGGTGTATTTATTTCTCATTATTAGAATTATCAGAAGCGGATAGTTTGTCTTTGCCGACGGCGTAAACTTAGATTTTACGAGATACAATAACTGCATTTTTCCATTGCAAATGTGCGCAAAACCTTGTCGATATTCCACTAATGTAGAAATTTTGCAACACAATTAAAATCATGCACAACTAAGATTGTCATTAAAAAACATCAACCTCCAAGCACTTCCTGTTGTCTTCTTTGTCTTTGAATCTGGTTGTTCATTGGGTGACTAGTGTGATGTCAAAAAATTTGCATGTAAGTGCAATCGATATGTTGGGCAATGTCAAATTGTCCCTGGTCTGACATTGTCAGCCTGCATCCGTTCTTGGCAACATCTCAAGAACGTTGCAAAACCGATCATGAGCATTCAACAAAAGGTGATGATCTCAGTGTCTTGAGAAAAATCACATTGTCTCGGGAAAATGGTCATTGTTATTTTTGGACATGAATATCTCGTTATATTGAGAAAAAGAAGACATGTGAATATGACCTCTCTCGGCTTCCGTACAGACCGACATAAAATAGAGCAATGTAGTCTGATTTATGGTAAGACGGTGAGAAAATGTGTCTTCTTATGGGCCGTGTTTAAATATCTGGTTTTAGTTTAGAAAATAATTTGAATTCTGTTTGAACTTCTAAAAACAATGACTCAAGGCATTCTGAACGGAGTCCAACCCCTCCGTCACAAAATGGCGAAGTCACGCACCAGTCAGCCCCACCTGCACACTGGACCAGGATGCGCCGCGGCGCTATAAACGGACGAGTCACGGGTGTCGGCGGGCCGAGGATCCATGGCTCGGAGCCTCACTGGAGTCGAGAGAGAAAACTCTCTCTTTCTCTGTCACACACGCAAACAAACGGAGCCGCACAATCGCCGGCTTTCATCCGGAGTAAAACTGAAAAGCCGAGAACTCTCTCAAGCTCCTGGGCAGTTTCGCCCCCCTACCTCCACCAACACCCAACTCCCCCTCCCATGAAAGGACACTACTCTACTCTGCTACACAGCCATCACATTAGCACTATAACTCTATTAGGCACAGCTCCAGGACACACCAAGCAACCCGTAGTCCACAAAGGCATCATTGTCAGTGGGGACGGCGGCCATTGTCATCCGTGATGCAGGATTTATCCCCCTCCTCCCATATTGGGGACCTTCAACTCTGACCCCAGCTGCCATCTCACATGCTCTGGGCCCGGGAGCTTGTGAGGCCTTCACAGTCTTAAAAAAGAAGAAGAAAAAAAATCTCCTTCACAATGCCTCAAGCTTACTTAAGTGGTTTCTGTCAGCTGCACCAGTGTTGGGGTTTTTCAAGTTAGCGTCAGCATGGGCATGGAGTAGGGGGTGAGGGCGAGAGGACGGAGTTGTGGTCGGACTGCTTGACCCATAGAAGAGGTCACTTGCATGGCATGAGAGGAAAGGAGCTGTCTAAATGGCTCCTAGCCAGGGCCGGGCCAGGAGAATCTTGGGCCGGGCCAGGAGAATCTGGATAGTTATTTATGAGAGTGTGGGAGAGCAAGTGGAGTTGCACTAAAAAAAAAACCCCACCACCTCTCTTTGTTGCAGGCCCCTGGGCTGAGGTTCAAATCACTGGCTGTGGCATGTATGCATGCAAATGCAAGCGCTCACACACTTTTATGAACTCCGTCCCAGAACACGGGACAGGACGTTGTTGGGAGGCAGATCTGGGGAATAGCTATCAGCGGTTCAATCAGTCCTGGAGGCTTTTAAAACTTAAGAGAAACCAATATTGTTGCCAAGTTTTAAACATGTTCATGTTTGTTTTTTCCCCCCGCAAACAGTGTTCAAGTGACTTTTCTTTTGCATGTTAAAGTGGTCCGAATACACTGCCTTGCTCGAATAGTTGGACCCTTTGTAGTTTTTACAGCCTGAAGCCGGATTTTATGACGGACCAACACAAAGTAACGCATAATAGCGATGTCGAAGGACAAGTACACACAGTTTTCAGCGATTTTCGCAAATAAAACTATGAGAAAGTCAATGAGGAGGAGCTACAGAGATTTATAGCTAATATGGGAGTATCTGTGTTTAGTGGTGGATTATGAATGAATGAAACCCAGAAGAGGTCCTGCTCAAAATTGGCCACAAACCATGTAGAGGACACAACATGAAGAAGGTGTCCATTACATTTTGTAGATGTGTTTTTAAGTTTTTCTATATGACTTTATTTCACGATTTTATTGTATTTTATTTGCCTTGGCTTCACCTTCCATCAGGGTTACAATACTGAACATGTCGCTGAACTTACAACAGATATCCTTAGATCAAAATCTGTTCATGTGTTTGAAGATTGAAAAAAAAAATAGAAAAAAAATAAATAAATAATATAAAGCACATCTGGGAGTATTTTCTTTTTTATTAGCCTGTACTTTTCGCTTTTACATGCGTCATTTCATTGTGAAGTGTTGCTACTCTTACTTGAGCAAACTGTCTGGATTATTTACCCACTTCACTGAATGAAGAAAAGCTTGCTGTGGCCAAAAATTCACCACACACAGACCTGCATTAAATTTCTTAACTTTTTACAAATTTATTACTGAAAGAAATTGATTTGGAACAATGTCACTTTTGTCTGATTTCATAATTATGCTTTTTTTGTATTTTTTTAATTAGTTTCATTTTGGTACTTAAAATACCAACATTTCCACATAGCCTTATAGTTTGGTCTGGCTGATTATGTTTTTGTTTTGTTTTTTTAAATATGAAATGTACCTAAGTCGCCTTTTTACCAAATACGTTTTTACTCTTACTTGAGTTGGAAGGCCACTTTTACTTTTACTTGAGTGACATAGGTTGAAGTATCGCTACTCTTACTCGAGTAAAAGACTTGCTATTGTATTTGTATGAAGGATTAAGACAAGATATGATAATTTATCCCAAAGGAGAACTATATCTAGGAAGCAGGGACAAAACTATCCCTGCTTGAGTCAGGAGGGCTGAAAACATGTACGGAGCTGAATTGGAGCCATGAATTCAGTAAAAAAATAAAACAAAACAAAATTTATTGAACAAAAAGACGACTGAAACTGAAACAAAAAGATTTGAAACTGAAGAAGTTTATTTTAGAAGTTTAGCTTAGTTTATTTTTGTTTTTTTGAACAAACTTTATGGTCCCAATTTAGCTCCATAGGGTATGCACACCACATTTTTCAACTTTTTATTTGTGAACACTTTGAGTCCCATGTGACAACTTTGTGTTTGTCTAGCACACACAGTGTCAGTGAAGTTATGTCAACCTGACAACATTTGAAAAAGAGGTCAAGCAATAAGGATGATTAAAGACTCCTTTGCTTGTTCGGAAACCTCACTGAGATAGTTAGCGCTTACATCGCCGCTACAACTCAGCTGCATCCTGATACATGTTCTTCCCCAGTTAAGAAATTTCTCAAAGCACCAAGGCGATTGGCTCGGGTCACACAAGCCTCATGAGCTTGATGTTCCAGAGAATAAATTAGCTTTGCCTTCTCAGAACTGCAGAAAGTTACGGAGAACAGCGCTGCAGCCCTCTGCCAATGTAACACACACCACATTTTCTTTCTTTCTATTTTTTTTCCCTGACAAATTTAAATTAAGCTTGAATTTCATGCTGAAGTCAAATGGTCATGATGTCATGGTTTTGAGGACAGAATGACTTGGTTTGTCTGTTGACTGAGAAGGCCTATTCTTGCATGTTTGGGTGGGAGTGCAGCATATAATTGCAGAGTGGGTTAGCATGAGGGGAGGGAGGCAGGGGGAGAGAAGGGAGAGAGTTAGCACGCAACATGAGTTTTGGCCCACAGTTGCGAGTGTGGGTGCCAAGCTCGTCCAGAGGACTGCTCTCTATCTGTGTGTGTGTGTGTGAGGCTGGTTCTGCTGCGCCTTGAGGCCAGCCCTGTTCCAGGACACATCTTTCATTTGCACACGCTGAATAGCTTAGGGGGAGCCCAAGGCAGTTTGGACAGGGAATGATCTGGCTTACTGGATTTTCTTTTTTTTTTTGCTTGGGTAGTAGCAGGGTTGGTTGAGAGTTCAGTTCCTTTTTTTGGGCGGCAGAAGGGAAGGGGGGTTGGGGAGTCTCACTTTTTTGGAGAAAACCAGCATCGCATTGTTTTTGTTGTCAAGTAAGTTGTTAGGGAGCAACCGAACCGCTGTACACGTGTTCCAGCCATCCAAGGATTACACTGATTCAAAAATCTGACAGTAAAGGGAAGAGAATGGAAAGCTTTGTCGGCCTTTTCACATCCTCTTGGTGGGAGGTAGAAAGCCAGGACCTCGAGACGTAGGCTCGCACTGGTGGGT
Organism: Poeciliopsis prolifica; assembly: GCF_027474105.1. NCBI lineage: Eukaryota > Metazoa > Chordata > Actinopteri > Cyprinodontiformes > Poeciliidae > Poeciliopsis > Poeciliopsis prolifica. The sequence goes on from NW_026562383.1 coordinate 3,531,812, forward strand.
GTTAATGGGTGGGAGAGAGAAGGGGGTAGGGGGAGTGTGAGAGCTCTCAACTGCCAACCAGATGGACAAACCCCATCCTGTGTATTTAGGGAGATCATATGGGATAACCTCGCGAAGAACAGATTGACATTTTGCTGACGAAACAAACCGATTCCACCTTTACCCCCCCTTTGGCCAGCCCTCCGGTTTTGGCACGCAAAAACACGCCACTGCCACCTCATTGCCCCGCATGCAAACTCCCAGGAACAACCACGCTGGCCACAGCAGGTCTTAGAGAAGTTATTTTAACATGTGCTGCACACTCAAGACAAGAGCCATAACAATAAAGGGGATGGCAAGATGAGGGAATCTAGGATTACGCGCCTCCTGCACAAACAGCAGCAACATCAGTGACCCAACTGAGTAAATGACACAGCCTTGAGCCGCGAGGAGGAACAAATAAACTTATTTTCTGCGTCATGCATCGGGATTTAATCCAGTCTTTCAAGGTCATAGTTTGGGATGCGCCTCCCCTGAGGGTTAAAAATATATACCCTGTCATCTGTGGGCGGCTCTGGAGAGGGACCGGGGCCCCTGTAGAACTGGCCCTGGTCATGGCCCCTGTACTGAAGAGATGAGACTATGTCAACGTCTTATGATGATTTGCACCGTTCATTTGGACCGGTTTCATTTTGTTCATCGTCACAATTTTACTTTAAGAATGAACTAAAAGTTAAGGTGTTGCACTTTTAACTTTGGCTAATTTGACATAGGGTTACAGTTTCTGTGGCGCGTTTATAAAAAGTGCGGTATCGTGTAAAATCAACTTTTTTGAGTTTTACAGAATATATTTTTCATCTAAACCACAGGTGTCAAACTCCAGTCGTCAAGGGCTGGTGTCCTGCAAATTTTAGATGTGGCTCTGCTGCACCACACCTGAATAAAGTAATAGGTCATTAGCAACGCTCTGGAGAACAAGGAGGAGGTAATTAAGCCATTTCATTCCAGTGTTTTGTACCTATGGCACATCTGAAAACTGCAGGACAGCGGCCCTTCAGGACTGGAGTTTGACACCCCTGAAACATATCTGGGATGTTGCTTTGATTTGTTCATTGATGTCTGAGAAATCCTTTAATCTCCCGTGGCGGAAACCCTGGCTTCCTTTAAATCGCAACTAAAAACACACCTGTTTAGAATTGTATTTGAAATGTAATATGTAACAATGTATTGTCTATTATATGTCGCATGACTTTGTGTTTTTGTGTTTATGATGTAAAGCACTTTGAAATGCCTTGCTGCTGAAATGTGCTGTACAAATAAAATTTGATTTGATTTGATTCATATGCGCAAAACGTCTGGTTGGACTTAGCTCTGCCTTCGAGGCCCAGCTCCTCCTCAGACCTGCAGTTTCCAAGCTTTCACCTCACAGAGCCCTTCCCACCTCTGCTCCACTCAGCACCTTCAGGCTAGCAAGCAGCAATTAGCAAACACCTGATGCATCAGCTGAGCTCATTATATGATTCCCTTCTCAGGGAAACACTGGTAAAAACGTTGTTAAAGGGTTAATAGAGGAGCCATGTTGTGATGACTTGCTGAAGACAGAGTGTCAGAAAGAGCAATAGTTTCTTAAAGAGGCAGAGGCACAATTTCAAAGCATTAAATCACAAAGTAAAATTTCTTGTAAGCGATATGCACAACATTTTATAACTGACATTGTTTCTTTATTGTACTATAACATGTCACTGGGCCTGGAAAACACATAAGAATGCACAATATAAAGATGTTTTAATCTACTTGTAATAGTCTAGACAGGTGATTAGGTAGTTTACCGTGTCAATGAAAAAAGAAAAAGTTCATCAGACTGCACAATGCGCATGCGGCCCCACCCTGCTCCTCTCCTATCAATCACACATCCCAGAAGATTCGCATTTGACTCACCCTGCGGTTACAAGTGACAAGACGGAGCTGGAAGACGTTAAGCGAAAGCTAAAAACAGGAGAAGTAACACTGCTTACGTGCTCAGATTATACCCTATAAATGAAAGCAGTAAAAACTTCATTAAAATAATACGTCAGGTTTACTTCGGGCTCAGTCTATAATTAAAGTTAATCATTAAAGCTAACCCAGCAACCAGACGCTGGGTCGGGTTGCTATTTGGCTCATATATTAAACAATGAATTATTGCTCTGGGTCTTTTGTTGTTTGTCTGTTTCATTTTTTGTCTGGTGCGCCCAAGAAAAAAAAAACAACTTTCCCCACTGGTACATTTGGTCGAGAGCCGACACTGCCATCATCTGTTTGACTTTAATTGACTTGACCTGGGGATGGAGTTCGAGAACTGAAAAAAAATAATGCCACGACTTAATTACACCGTTACAACCGTTTAAATGTCATCCTACTTCAATAAAGGATCCCTGTGCTGATAAATCAAATGTAAGCAGATTGTGCTGCGTGATGTTATTCATTCTCCTTTTGCTTGAGTTAGGATGGTTAACCGAAGCTGGGATTGCACTGGGACTTGAAAGAAAATCATGCAGCTAAATGAACAATAGGAAGAGTGCAGCACTTTATTACATTTTGTTAATCTTTCCCGTACGGGTCATATGTGTCCCAGTTGATTTATGGGTTATGATAAGAACCCCTCCACAAACTTTTCCACAAAATAAATACAGCTCTAATGCACACCGGCTGTTCCAAAAATACTGATTGCGATGTTGGCGTATCATGTAAGTTAAATGAATGTGATCCTCCCTCTTTAACAGTGGGTGCTGTTTTTGTTCGTAATCTCGGCACACAAGATTCTGGAGGGCAGATGACCGGCCGGTAAAAGTGCTGACTTTGCACAGGCTGACTTTGTCAGGGTGACACAAGCAAAGAATGTGTTTCTTGTGACTTGAGGAGCTGTTTTTTTTTTTCTTCCTCCTTTTGCAAAATGAACCTCTAATTCGTTTTGTGCCGGCATGACTAAGATTAAAGACAGAATTGGCAAAGAAATCGTTTCATCTTTCATGGCGTACGCGTGAAGGTAGACCGAGGTTTACGATCGTTTTAGTGTCACGATGTTAACTGTGTGGAAAATTAGAAATACATAGTTGTGGAGGGATAATAAAATTGTAAACTGTATTTGCGATGCTCTATAGGCTGCATTGCAAAATGTATTTGCTTATCTGCCTTCATACAGACTTGAACTTGAGTTATATCCCATTTCTTAACAGATAGAGTTTAATATCCTCGATCTTTGTGGATGTAACAGCTTCAACTATCAACTTTCACAAAAGGGCGTATTTATTGGGAATATGTTACCATTCTTCCAGAGTTAAATAATGAGGTCGGACACTGGTGTTGGACCTGAAGTCCTCCACTCGTATTTATCCCACATCTTGTTCTGTTGGATTGAGGTCTAGACTCTGTTCAGGCCTGTCAAGTTCTTTCCCACCAAACTCCATCAGTCATGTTATGAGTCAGCGAGTTTGTCACACGTCCATAAAGACCTTGTACAGAGCTATGTTTGAACCTCTTAGCTGTCATGATGACACAGAGTATCCCAATGAACCCTAACCCTAATGAACCCATTGACCTACATCTATGTGTTTTGAGAGTGACAGTTAAGGAGTTGACAGGAAGGGACTGTCCCAAAGCAGTTGCCACTAATTTGGGAACGTAAAATTGTCCCAAATGTCTAGGTTTGCTGAAACATTAGTTCTCCCTTTTATTGAGAACTAATGTTCTCAATAAAAAAATAAAATAAAAGGTTTATTGAAACCTTTTATTTGACTCAATTGAGTCAGATCAGACTCAAATCCATACTCCTCCATCTCCTGGCCTCTATGTTCTGGCAGTGGCAAGCTTTACACCACTGCATCCAACAATTATATTGCATTTTACGACAGATATAAGGATGGACTGGAACACGTACGGCCATCGATGCCCATTCCATGAAGTTCTCTACACATTATTCTGGAAAAAAAAACAGACCTCCGTGGCCATTTCTAAAGCCAAAAGCAGACTATGATTCTAAAACAGCTCAGAAAATCGACATCGAAACTTCTTCTGTTTGCTTATTGGTCCGGTTGAACACTACTGGAGGGAATCCAAGTCAAAGAAGAGCCAAGTCTGTGCTGTGAAGCGAGATTCAAAGTGAACGAAATTGCAATGTAAAAGTTCGGCATAGACCTCGGTGCTCTATGCATCTGCTTTTTTATATTTCACATTGCCTCCCACTTCATGGCTGAGTAACTGTCATTCCCAATCTCTTCCACTTTGTGATAAAACAACGTAGAGTTGACTGTGGAGCGTACAGCAAAGAACTCGTCGAGGAAGGTCTACAGTTATAGATACTGGCGATGAGGTACACCACAGTTTTAATGCATCCAACCATTCTGACTGTTCAAAGTTATTTTAATTAGGTGCTGGAGAAAGAGGTGGAGTGGCAGGAGCCTTTTCTGGCTCTACGGAACATAGTAGGTCAGCGCTGTCCCATTCCAACCTTTAGCTGACGAAATAATCCTTAGCAGGTTGAAGGAAATGTTAAGAAAACACAAATTTTTGGATGCTTGGGTTTTTTTTTTCCTGGCAGCAAAAGGACAGAATGTCTTCTGACTTTGACTGTATCCCTGTAAAGAGTGGAAAAAAAATAAATAAAATAAAGTTTACAACACTTTGCTTTATGAGCTGCACTTTTCCTTCTTCAGTCCCAGCAGTCTTGTGATTGCTTTATGTTCACAGTTCATTTCTATACGTTTTTTCATGCTCAGATCTTCAACTAACAGTGTTAGCATTCGGGTTTTAGCACGAAAACATGACATTTAAAAGTAATCTACTGTGAAACACGACGTCCGTGGCGCAGTACGTTGCGGTGGTGAAAACAAAAATTGTCTGCTCTTGCGAACGTCTTTTTAATTTGTGGCATGGAAGAATAAGAGGTAGGCTGCACAGAAGATTATAATTATCTAACTGGGTGAAACAATGGATCAAACTCACAGTTAAAAACAAACCGTGTGGGAAATAAAAAGGCAACAGCTGTGAGGGAAAATCCTTTTTAAGAGATATTTTTGGTCACTGGACAAAACATATTGTGTGTGACAATATGTCAGACATCTCAGTTTCACTCTGTTGGTTGCCCGCAATGAATAAATCGGTCTGCATTTATTATCTAAATTCCTATTCAGAACTCCAGCGACTCAATTAAAGTCATTGAGTGGTCAAATAAAATACTTAATTTAAAAAATGTGCACTATAATAACAGCCAACTGGCATCTTAATTTAGCCATATTTTTATGGTGCTACATTGTGTGGCTTATTAATACAAATATTAACATAAGAATATGGTAATTGGTTTTCCAACACGAAACAAAATGGCAAAAAATTTGGTAACTAGATGTTCAAAACTAGTAAAGACTAACCCAAAAGGTTGAGTCACTTATGCTTTAATTTGAAATCACTAAAAAAAATAAAAAATGTGAAAGTTGTAGTTGCAACGTGAGAAAATGTGAAACAGTTCAAAGGGTATGAAAACTTTCACAATACGATGTCTTCTTTGATCGTCACGAGAAACTTTTGAGAAATTCAGCTGAATCTGGAGACCACCATGTTGGTGTAAAAACATCTGCCAACTAATGGATTTTTTTTTCTTCAGGATAACTGCATAGGTAGCTGGTCAAGTTACATTTCTAATTAAATTTGGTAGCATAGCAGGCAGCTCGAGTGTAACCTTTTAATGCATCGGCCAACTGTTTTCCAGATTCCTCTAAAATCTCATTTAGCGCAGATAAAAAACGACCTCAGTTAATGGAGTCGATCCTGTTTATTCATTTGGAGTTAGAGCAAGCCGCTTGAAACTCTTAAGACCTCTTAAGCCCACATGACCACTTTGACAATTACACCCGTCACAGAGCGCCGGCTTTTATCAACCGTGGAAATGTCAAGAGGTCATCGGGTCACAAACAGGCCCGTACTCTGGCCTGGGCGTCGGCCAGCGCATCCCGGTGGGATGTGGAGGAGAAAGCGGAAGCGACCGGGCGAACCCTGAGACGGGCGACGGAGCAAGCCGGAGGAGGACGAACCCGGTTGCGACAAAAGGAATCCCTAACATCACGAGGCTTGTTTATGTTGCATGTCTGAGCCTTCTCCCTTTGATTACGCTCGTCGTGTGCAAATTTATGTTACCCGCAGAGATTCTTCCTTGTGCTATTTTGGTGGAGTCTGTAGCTCGCGGGCTCGTCTCAGCTCCGTCTTGCCTACTCTATACAGCACGCGCACCTCGCTCTTCCTTTCTGTGTCTTTCCCTCCCGACCGCCGTGGCCACATTGCCACTCTCAGTTTTCCGTGGCCTCACATTCCTGTGTGCTCTGCAAACTAAAGTAAATGAACACAATCCGGAAATAGTTCTCCAGCCAGCGATGGTGGGAAGGAAAATCCCTTGGCTTGTTGCTTGCAGGAGGGTGGGAGAAAGTAGGAAACAGTGATAGAAGCCATTCACATTTCACTCAAAGTGTACCCCTATTTTTTAGACACAAGTCCTTGCACCGCATTTCTTCTGTAAATCCTCATGTCTGAAACAAAACTCTTTAAAACTCGATTAGCAAATAGTTCCATGTTTGGAGGGCTTGTATGAGTTGTAGTTGTCATGCCAGGCCACTAGACGGCGGTGTGACGTTAGCGTGTCATCGAAGTACACCTCACTGTAAATAGCAACACGTCTCCCATGGACGCTTTGCATATGTAGCATGTACTGAACAGGTTAAGTGGGATGGTGTATTAGAAAAAAGAAGTAAATTTCTGCCAAAAATATCTCTGAAATGTTCTAGAAAAAAACAAAGATGTTTTAAATATTATGTGTGTAGTTCGAAAAGTCAAAAATATGCAAAAATAAAATAAAAACAACTCTGAAACACAAAAACAGGAAATTTGAGTTTCAGAAGTCAAAAAATTTCATGTTTTTTTGCTCTAAAATTTCTGATATGAATCTCAAAATTTGAGGGGGTTTTTTTCAAAGCAACTTTTCAACTCTTCATACTCCAAAACTTCTAAGTTTTTTTTTTTTTCTTGAATTTTCTGAGATTAGTCTCAAAATTTCTGTATCGTTTTTAAATAATTTTCTCAAAAACAATTTATCTCAAAATTTCTGACTGTTTTGGGGTAAATGTAGTCCCCCTTATTTGTTCATGGTTAGCGTTGTTTTTTTTAATGCCGCGGGGGGAGTTACAGGTAAGTGCCACTCTGAGACCTGGGACCAAAAAGTTTTGATATAAGAGACTGGTCACTGGAGTCGCGTAAACGAGCGGCTGACAAACACATTCAGGTTTAACTCAACGGTGGCTCCATGTAAACGGGGCCCTTAAGCTTAGAAACTGCACAAACAATGCAGTTTATACAAGAGGCTTAACAACTTGATGGCAGAGGTTAGCTTATCTTTAGTCTAAGCGGCCAAAGATCAGCACTGAACAGGGCAAATGTCTCACAGGAAGCCGGTGTTATGGAAAAATGAAGCTCGAGGAGCTGGAGCAACTCTGTCTGGACGGGGTCTGGAGCTTCGGCAGATAGAGGAGGGCGAAGACAGGAGGCTCACCGGCAGGTTAAAAGCGGGGTCAGCTCTGTGTAATCAAGGCTTTATCTGAATACCTCTCCAGGGTCTCCAGTCGTAATCAGGGAGCAGCGAGCGCGAGGAGCGGTCTGGCAGACAGACATCCTCAGGAAACGTTTGTGTGCAACGGCCTCTCCGCCAAGGTGGTGAAAATGTTCCACCGTCATTCGTCAGAGGATGTGGCTGAGGGTAGGAGGGGGTGAGGAGGGTCAACGGCGACATTACAGTCACAGGCAGAAACATAAAATTTACTTTGGCAGAAACGTCTCTGAAGGTCGACTTGCAGATCACCAAATGAGCTAATTCTGGTTGCCTGTTGAACAACTAGCTCATTTTTTTTTTGTTTTTTCTTTGCAAGGGAAGGATAGTCTGCGTGAGTAACAGTCAGAGAACAGTGTGTAACATGATATGTGGAGCTGTGCAACTGCTAGATCAGTAAAATTGGAATCCAGAGTCACTGTAATTTGGGAGAGAGCTGGTTAACCACTCCTTATAATGGATGGTGTTTCTGTTTAGCCTGAGGCGTTGGAGCTGAGGTCATATGCAAACAAGGCAGGTCAGGTTCTCGATCTGGTTCACAGCAGAATACTCTGACACTATACCACAGATTATGTTTTTTTTTTGGTACGATGTTTCTGTTTTGTGTTCTCCTGACTGCTAACAACAAAACTAGATGCTGTGAGAAAGTCAGGTTTAGAAAAGAACAAGGCATGCATGAGTTTGGTTGAAAAGAAATGTCAGAAGAAGATTACTAAACCCATTTGGCCAAAACAGCAAACATTTTCTTTTGACCAGCCCGGCCCTGTTAGATTTTTCTGACGGACCTTGTAGGATCAAAAAAATCGCATAAACAGAGCCTGTCTATCAGTGGGAAGTAGGGAATAAACCCTGAAAACCCGACGCCTTCATCTGAAAGGATTCAAGATTATGTCACAAACAACGGTTTTGACTTCTACCTGTCTGAACCTTTCTTGTTGTTCTGTACCTTTAAGACATTCCTCCCATGAGTTCAGCTAAAGGCCTTTAGAAACATCTGAATTTACATAGCACCTTCCCAGTGATACTGACAACTCAAAGCGCTTTACGCTGCACCCACATACATGTCCCATTCACGCTCACCAATATGCAGATCAGTAAAGCAACTTGGGGTTGATTGCCTTGCCCACCTAGGTAGCGTCAATGTGCCAGGGGCACGTTGATACGCGACATACGGAATCATACCTTCAACCTTCCAATTGTAAGACAACTACTCTAACACTGAACCACAGTCATCCCGAGACCTTGTTATCTCGGGAACAAATTTCCTTCAAACCACTGATGTGAAGATGAACCAGCTTCTCATTTCTTAAGAGTCTGAACATGACGCAAGTAACAAGAGGTAAGAGACAAACGCCTCAGATCAAGATGCAAGTGAAACATTTTAAATTCTAAGATAGGTGGTTATTGCTTTTCTAATACTGCATGAAAGTTTTATAAGAAAGTCATATTACAAGTAAGGAATCTAAAAGATCTAGGTGCGATGCTACTTCACATGCTGTTGGCTGGCGTTAGCAAAACGAACAATACAGGAGCTCCATTCATTTTCCTTGACCCTGACTGACTGTATCCTTAAAAGCAGAGATAAGGAAGACTGTATTAGCTTCTGTGGTAATCCCAAGATGGTTTCACATTGTTGCATATTAAAGGTATAATTGTTACCTTTAATATGCATCAATCTGGATACCTCTCCAGGGAAAATCTCAGGTATTAACCCTGGAGTCAACTGTACCACTTAACTTGAAGAATCAATCAATTTTTTTTTCTCCAACAAACACCCCCCATAAAAATTAAAACAACATTCTCATAATGTTCAATGTTATGCTCAATTTGTTCCAGAAGTCGGAACAAACTGAGGTGACAACAAAGTCACACCCAAAACGGGACCCTGATTCTAGCTGCAAGTGAGAAAACCATGGCTTTGCTAATTGTTTCGGTGCTAACTACTACAATGCATGCGGAAATGCTTTTTGCATCAACTTATACATTAAAACACAAAGAAACATGTTCACAATGCATATTTTACACTTTGCTCTGTGTAATTTGAAGAGACACAAATCATCGGAAGTGATACTGAGTATATCTGTCAATATATGCCATGTCTACATTTCATATGTGCAACACGCATATTAGATACTAAACCTGAGGTTGGTTGGTGACCTCTGACCTGGAATTCCAAGTTTACCAGGCATTCTTGTATTTCCGACTGGGAACTTGGAAGATGTGGGTTCTGAATACAAACAGAATGCACCTTGATTAGACTTTCATTGGACAAATAACTAACTCAATGTATAACACTGTTTAAATATTACAAGGTCAATGTCAGAGGGTTAACAGCTTTTCTTCAAACAAGAAAACCAGCTTGTTCGGGTTAGCCTTTTTAACAGGCCAAGCAGTTAGCTCGAGCTACGGCTAGCCATGTCCAACATGCACATTTGCCGAAAGACCTGGTTCTGGTCCTTTCTCCAACCCATATTCATATTCCTGATGAAATTATTCTGTAAGCCAGAACATTTTGGGAATATTCCAGAACGCATAGTGGTGACTAGGACTGTAACCATCCCTAAAAAGCAACAGCAGGCTAATCTAGAAATCTAAAAATGTGGCGTATGGGCAAGCTGTTGCGGGGTTTCATGCTATTTTATTGTTTCTGTTCAAGGAGACAAACAATTTGTCTGTAGGACATGCACGTGTATTTGATTTTAGCTTTAGTTCGACCCGTGTGTCCATTGCCACCGTCTTTACATTTGGGTGAATGTTCCTTTAAAGGATTACATCATCCCTTTCTTTTTTGCTCCTTTTCTTCCCCTGGTGATTCTCGGTGCTGAGCCTTTTCTGCCCAGAGACAATTGGTTAATTCACCGGTGCATAACACCGCCACCTCCCGATCCACGGTTCCCATCGCCGGCTGCGAGGCTGCTGTGTTTTTATTGGTGAGTTTGGGTTGTCATGGCATCTGACATCACGTACCGCCGTGATCGGATTACAGCGACGCTGCCAGCTGAACTCCCACCACACAAACTGTGTCATTTTCACAGCTCGTTAGGCGAATTTTATTTTTATTCGCGGACGGAAAGTTCAGAGCGCATGCAGGATTTTTAGATGTTGACGGCAAAAAACCCAAAACTGGCTGGGTTAAGACGCTGGTAAAAAAAAAAAAAAAATCTAATAAATGGGATGTGCATTTACAGGGTTGCACTGCCATCTAGTGGTGGAAATGACATTCCAAAGACATTCCTTTGGAGTGTAATTAATGTCGACTTTCAGGTGTTGTGAACTGACATTTTGCATGCTGATATGATAGTTAGCTGGTTGGAAAGAGTTTCATATATTCTAAATATTCTCAGCCCAAGCCCAAGAAACCAAAATGCTCAAATAAATAAATGTAAAAAAAGTCAAGACACACAGATGGCAAAGAGAGCAAAAAATAAAATGTCACAACTGAGATTGTCATTATGTTTACTATTATTATGCCGTCACAAGATAATGTGTAGCTGCAGTCACTGTTGTGACAAGTGAGTTTTTGTATGAAATATTGAATATATTGCATTTCTCTTTTCTTTTCGCGTGTAGAAAGAAGTTGTGGATCTTCCAAGCAGTCTCTGACATTATTTAAAATCACAAATAAAACCAAAAAACTAAATATTCAAACAAGAAAACAGTAAAACTCACATGCATTCAATCGACCTCGTTGTGCTTCCGGGTGACATCATCATCATCATCCCCAGAGTCCAAGGAGGACTAATTCGCTATTTCGAGACTATTCGCCTCTCACTAGCTGCGTTTTTAATTAACCAAAAAATTGCGCAAATTTATAATTAGAAAATGAATTCGCTTAATAAAAAAACGGCAATTTAAAAAAGCAAACAATTGGGTGGGGGGCGGCGGGGACCCTTTTCTAAATTGACGGAAAACCACCACAAAAACTTTCTTTCGCGCACGCGCGAGTCACGTGATCAACTGCAGCCCGTCACTCCTGGCAACAAAAAAAATAATAATAAAAAACGACGAAGAAGAACGAGGACGGACTCGGAGGATGACGGTTTGTTTGTTATTTAATTTCGGACACAGCGCGGTGCGGTCCATAAAAATGTGTGCCACTTTAAAGTACTGAATCTCAGCTCTAATGTAAAATGGCCGACTCCCACTTTCCCCCCAAAAGCATCGACTGTAACGGTAATGGCCGCCATAACTTTGAACGACTTGTCGCGTGAACTGGCTTATTCGCACATCTGCAATGGAAAGGCGGCTACTGTTGCTCCTGAATTCAGAGAGGAAAAATGAAACATTTGTCCTAATGCTTTGTCTTTTCTGACAAAGTCGCAGAAATTAAGTAAATAGTCTTTTTCTAGGCTAACCCCCTGCGATATTATGTCAATGCTAACGGGTTTAACGTGCTGTAAACCCACAGCTTGCCTCCCTGCTGGGACAGTACATTAGAACCTGTGGTCGTGAACTCACCTCAGGCAACACTCACCTGACACACCAGCAGGAAAGCGATGTCGCTTTTCAGCCACCAGCAGGCACTCTGAGTCTGTCACAGCGAGCGGTCTCACAACCATTAAGTGCAGAGCTTATGTTTCCAGTAGGAGAACTCTGTATGCTGTCCCTTTGTCCCCCAAAACAGAGGAGATCAAATGGAAATTCCTCCCCTGATGATTTCAAAATGATAAAATTGAAAAAACGAATTTAACCCTTTGTATCAGGCCAGTGGTGTTTACATGAATGAGGCTGGCATGGTTTGGTAGCCTGGACTAAAAATACTACAGCTTTACTGTATCCATGAATTTATAGACACTTAAAACTAAAATGGTTAAATAAAACTGAATACGGTCGAAGAAAACAGCGGTCACTCACAATTTCTCGGGATCATCTAACAATAAGTGCAACGCAAAGTACTTGGCACTACTTTTCTACGTCTATCAAGAGAACAGCTTTTATTTTTTTTATTAAACTTGGCTAAATGTAGGAGTCATTTTTAAAGAACGTGACCCACAGTTGTTCTGATAACTCAGAATGAATTTGTTCAAATGAGCCCAAAATAATGTGAAAACTGGATGCCTTTCCCTTAATTTTTCAAACATGTGAAAATTCCTTCTGAGTTTTGTATCTACTACAAAAGACATTCGCTTTCAACAAAAATCAAGCAAAAAAATAAAATAAATTGGACTTCTTTATGTGCTTGATTTTAGTTTTATATTTACCTCCTTATCCTGCGCAAACTTTTGAGTCGACAATTTTGCCCCACGTGTCAAAACGTTTGGACACCCCTGGTAGATTGTTTAGTACATTGCAACCACTAATTCATTCATAAGATACGTATTTCTGTCATGCAATACATAATACAGCTCAATTTTACAAAAACTGTTTCGATGAAGGTAAGTCCCACTACTCAGATAATGTAATCCTTGCTGCCGTGACCTATGACCCCTGGGTGGCTTCTTGCGTAAGAAGGGAAGCACACAGGAACACACCCTGGGCTCTTGCAAAGGTAAGCTCATTAACAACTATTGCTGGACGCTCATGCCAGCAGCGGGACCCAGAAATAGACCTCTCTGTTGACAACTAGATCAGGACGACGCGGTCACGTTCCGGGCTTCGTTTTTTAATCCGTCGTTCAGCGGCTTCTGGTTGTGAGACTCTTCATTAACATGTAGTTGTAGAAAATAAGATTCACAGATCAGCATCTTCAGCTGTGGTGAGGTCATCAGTACGAGAGATCGGAACCATCACAGACGAAACAACCAAACGTTTTCTCGTCTTTAAAATTTCATGACTGCTGCCATAGACATGTCAACTCCCACTGCCAACGCGCCGTGCGCCTCCTTTGAACTACCTTCTCCTCCAGCCAACTTTTAAATCTGCAAAATATTTTTAGCTGATTACATCGTCGCTGTTGTGTTGCGCTGCTGCACATGTCACATAGAGTCAGGGAAAAAGGAAAAAAAAAAAGGCCTGTCCTCTGCCACTCCCTTTTCCTTCTGGGCTAAAGTGAGAGGATGCAATAATTATAGCTGTCAGTTTTCGGCCTGCTGTGGTTGAATTGCTGTTACTGTTTTGCTGCATAGAGTCCAAACAGCAGAAACACTTTAAAAAGCATTTTAAAGATTTTTCTTAGGAGTTACTATCAGGAGCAGTTGGCCTTCCTGATGCAGAAAGATTTTAAAGGGGCAGTGTTATGTGTTTTCACAGCAGAAAGTGTCATTTAATAGCTTAGTTGAGTAACTGTTGTCTTCAGTTGTTATGAAAATGCTACATATATCAAACATGCCTTAAAAGAAATTTGACTTTGTGATTTAATGCGCTGAAATTGGGCTTCTGTCTCTTTAAGAAACTATTGCTCTTTCTGAAACGCCGCCTTCAGGAAGTCGTCACAACATGTCTATTAATCCATGCAACATTCCCACCAGCGATTCACTGAGAAGTAGCTCCTATTAAGAGCTCAGCAGATGCTCAGTTCCACTAGGTGTTTGCTAATTGCTGCTGGCTAGTCTGAAGGAGCTGAGTGTGTGAGTTTTCTGCACTGTGAGGTGGAAACTCAAAGGCTTGGAAACTGCAGCTGAAGTGGAAAATTAATAGTTTCACAAGTAAATGTAACTAGTTACTACGTAACTGACCATCTGAAAAACTAAATAAAGCTGAAGCACAACTGGACCCTTCAACATGAAAATGTCCCAAAACATCCTAGTAAATTTGCCAAAGGCAGATTCAAAATTAAGAAAGAAAATGTCCGGGGCCTAGTCAAAGCCCAGAGCCTACATGGGCTGCCCTCGATTGGGCTTCATATAAAAGAAACCCGTGGGACAATCTTTCTTCCGACCGATGTCAGAGACTTTTATTTGGCACAAGGACTGTATCACTAAATTTGTCAAAGCTGCAATATGCAACTTTCATAGAGAATATGTTTTTTACATATTTGTTGAAACTGTCACTTAGTTGTGACAGTTTGGTATAAGAAGGGTAATCTTCTCCTAGTGCGAACTAGAAACAACCAGTCAGAGACAGGAGGTGGGTCTTAACGCTGTCAGTCACAATCTTGTGAGGTGATGTTCATCCTCCCTTCCACTCCCACTTTTCTCTCTGCTATGCTCTAGCTAGCGTAGCCTGTTGTGAATGCTCATTCTAGTTAGCGTGAGCACAACTAGCAGATAAACAGTTTTCCCGTAATCATAAGTTGTTTCTCCACATTTAGCAGCACATTCACGAGAAATACTGGCAGCACTATGCCCCTCCTCCAGGCTCTGGTTGTTTTTGTTTGGGGTGCTTCATCAGACAGCAGCAACAACTCATGGAGGAGGTGGAGGAGATTAATCTTTTCACAGATTATCTGTCTCATAACAAACTGTCACGACATGGTCACTGTCTGAACAAACACACACACATTTTCTTTATAAAAGTTACATACCGCAGCTTTAAAGTGCCATTTTTTTTCCTCACTATGCATTTTTATTTCTCTAAATTTAATTTTATAAGTTAAAGTTAATATATTGAAATTAAATTCTTGTCTTTCCCAGAGAAGCATTTCTTCAGTAGGCATTTAAATGTCCACTACAAGCTGAGATCTTTTCTTCTTTTTTTTCACAGTGTGCATGCAGCTGAGTGTACGCTCAAGGCAAGGAAAGACGGCGCTAACTAACCGAGGCATTAGAGGACAACGGCCTGCCATGTGACCGTGCTTTCACGGATTGGCTCACTGCAGATGTGACATCACAGAGCTTCCTCCTCCTTCTCCCACTCTTCCTCTGCCTCTCTCTGCCCATCTAGCTCTCTGTGCTGCTCTCTCTTCCTCCTCAGCATCCCACCGCCCCCCACCTCATCCTCACCCCTTCACAGAGATGGCGTGTGTCGATGCTGCTCAGGCGTCCGGGGCCTAGTGCACTCAGGGAGGACACTCCCCTCCCGCCGTTCCTCCTGCTTTCCCCCCGTATTCGGAGTGTTTATTCCCTCAGTCTGTTTTCTTGCTCGTGGTCCTCCAAGTGTGTCGCGGTTTGTCGTCGTGCCTCCCTTGTGCGAGTCCGGCCCTCTTGAGGGTGGAAGAAATCAACATCGTGCTTCACAGCGGTGGAGGGAGGTGGAATGAGCTGTGCACAATTAGCCATGCCCTGCCCAGGCTCCGTTTCGGCCGCCTAGAGCTTTCTTCTTCTTCTGTCCACGTGTGCACCCCGGAGGGCGACGTAGGATGAAAATCAGCGACTATGATGCAAGGTAAATGTTCCGCGCAGCGCTTCTTCCTCTCGCAGTTCTCGCCACGTCCCCCTCTTGCCCTCTCGTGTCCTGCTGGGTCATTAAAGCTAGTGAATCCGTTGGTGTGATCTGTCATGCTGTGCGGAGTGAAGGAGGTATGTGCATGACCGGTTTAGCACCATTGCTGCAGCAGTGCGTGAGTGTGACATTGTGTGTGTGTGTGACAGGTTTACAGAGAGTGCAGCAGTGTGATGTTGGTTTAATGTGTTTTCTTTTGTATGTTTTAAGACGGTACGTCCACCTTGTAGATAACCGATAAACAGGATGCTCTGGTTTCAGGCTATCTGGTTTCCGTGTCAACATCAGTTGATGGATGGATGTAATCCGGTTTGCCATATGCAGAGTTTGGCCATGCACTTCCAGCCGCCTGGTGATGGAAGGTGGCTAATATTAGCAAAAGGCCTGCAGTCATCCTTCTATGATGATGTGCTCACTTGTCATGTGGGAATCCACACTCAACACAGACATCTGCAAGTTCATCACTGTTGCAGGGTCCCGGAAGAGTATTGAACTTTTTCTGCAATTTTTCAAGTTAGAACTGCAGACTTAAAGCTGCAGTGTGTAAAAGTTTTATTAAAGAAATATATTTTTTACATGTTATTTAGCTTTTACCATTTCTTCACTGAATAACATCAAACATATAATCTGTGAAAAGATCAATCTCTTCCACATCCTCCCTGAGCTACAACAGCCGTCAGAAGAAATGCACAGCTCCCAACCAAAAACAACCAATCAGAGCCAGGAGGAGGGCCTTTGCCCTGTCAGTCATCCTTGTGAATGTGCTGCTAAATGTGCTGTAGAAATATGTGTGCTGTGTAGAAATATGTGTGCTGTAAATGTAGAAATAGAAAAAGATCATACAGGAAAAGAGTTTTTCCACTGTCGTCTGTGGAGATGCTAACTAGCACTAGCATTCACGACAGGCTTTGCTGATGCGGAGAAGCTGTATCACAGTATTACTGAAATAAACTTGGAGCTTGTCTGGTTTTATTTGTCATAAAAGGACTATCTAATTCATAAGTCTTTCCAGCCTGTGCCAGAAGCACAGTGAATGCTATAGTTATGACCTCTGATTCATTTTTTCTCTAAGAAACAGTAGTTGGTTTGGTAGCTGCACAGTTTTCTTCTATCCTGAGCTGTGGTTGTAAATATTCTGTTTTGTGTAGAGATATGTATCCACTGCTGGTAAAACAAAGAAGTATCTTTAATACTATATTATCTGAAAGATAAGTAAGGTCTGACGATATTTTCATGCGGAGCACTAGCACTGAGGTGGTAGGCTAACGCTAGGATGTTTGCTCTCGGCTTTGATAGGACTCTTTGATTGTATATTTCAGAGCAGCTCCTTGAAATCATGTGGGACCAAAACTTAAAAAACTGCTGTAAGAACGTAGCACTTTGCTTTGAACATTGTAAATGTTTAAGATGAGTGTTTCAGCTGCTTTGAGTCTCTGTTTTCTGCAATACACGGCTCATCTGAGCAGAGTGCAAAGAGCAATCACATGGCAGACAGGAAACTTGTGCCGTCAATACAGCCTCTCATTGCAGCGGTAAGGGGTGAAAAAAAGAACCCATTTTCTTTATATCAGCCAAACAATGTGAACAACCTGTGTAGGAAGTACACAGGTTGTACTTGTGGCAGCAGCACTTGCTGGTTGACACTCTACTGCCTCCAGTAGCTCCAGACTCAAATGAAGGTCATATGAGTTAATGCAGAAAATATAAACTAAATTGTCCCTTTTTATAATGAAAACAAATCCTCCATGAAGACAGGAATGTGAGTGAGTCAGAGGTTTGCTCTCTTTTATCCGAGACAGAGAGTAGTGCAAACTGCTTAACACGTCAAGTTTCAATGTACTTTTTGTTTTGGCTGTGTCTGCAAAAAGCAAAAGCAGCATTAAATGAAAGGTTAATGAAGGAAGTGTTGCCATTTGAATTTAACATAAAGTCATTTGTTGACAAAATAATCAGTTTAGTCTATGCTGTTCAGCTCAAAGTGAACCTAAAGCATTGCATTTCATCATTCCCAGAACGTCCATCTATAAAAAAAAAGCCAATAAAACAAAATCAGATATTAACAATTTTTACAATAAAATTAAGCATCAGCTCTAAAATATACTGAGACAAGATGATACAAAATTAAAAAAAGCAATTATGTAATCTGTAAAGAAAGTGTCTTAAATCTCATCCAAACTGGCATATTGGAGACCTTCACGCAAGTGTATTTATAGATTCCTAATGTTTCACGAGCTTCTCCTCATGCGAGCCTCATAAACGGGTTGCCAAAACAAATCTTGCTGGAATACAAAGAGTGATCTGCATAGATGTGTATTCAACAAAAAAACTGTTTTCATTCATCCATACCGCTTCCTGCGTCCCCTCTAGAGGGCAAGCTCCATACTTTGAGAACCACTGCCATAACGCAACATACTGTACTGTACTGTCCTGTACCATGTCATACCATGTAGTACCATACCATATCAGGACATACCATACTTTATTTATAAGACTTGGCTGACCAAAGCGCTGTACAACCTAATGACCATAACATCATTAAAAAACCACAAAATAAAAACAATAAGTCATTCATTGTCCGTCACCCACTGATTTAAAAGCCAATAAGTGAAAGTGTTCATTCCAGGGCAACTGTGAAGGAGCAATTCCCACTCAAGTTTCAACTGAATTTTTTCCCGTCTCCATGTGTTTTCTGAAAGGGCCAATTAAATAAAGGTACTAGAAGTCAGCCCTCAAATCAAAATCAAATCAAATCAAATTTTATTTGTACAGCACATTTCAGCAGCAAGGCATTTCAAAGTGCTTTACATCATAAACACAAGAACACAAAGTCATGCATCATGGAATAAACAATACATTGTTACTTATTACATTTCAAATACATTTCTAAACAGGTGTGTTTTTAGTTGAGATTTAAAGGAAGTCAGGGTTTCTGCTGTTTTACAGTTTTCTGGAAGTTTGTTCCAAATTTTTGATGCATAAATGCTGAAAGCTGCTTCTCCTCTCTTGGTTCTGGTTCTGGGGATGCAGAGCAGACCAGAACCAGAAGACCTGAGAGGTCGGGAAGGTTGATACAACAACAGCAGATCTTTGATGTATTGTGGTGCTAAACCGTTCAGTGATTTGTAAACTAACAACAGTATTTTAAAATCTATTCTTTGAGCTACAGGGAGCCAGTGGAGGGACTTTAAAACTGGTGTTATGTGCTCTATCTTCCTGGTTTTAGTGAGGAAGATATCCAATCTGTTACATCTCTGATGTAACAGATTGGGTAGAAGGTGAGAACCCACAGCAGGATTGCTGCTATAAATTCATCCATCATTGTTGGGATGGGGAGTCTTCACATGCAGATTTTAGGCATAGCGTTGACGTCGATGTCACATGACTCCTCCGGTCACATCCTGCATTGCCAGCCCTTTATTTTATTTTTTAAGCATGGAGTTATGTGAATGGTCAGATAGCGCTCAGAGGCGGCTCGTTTCTGAAGGATCGTGACTGAGACGTTTGGCTAAAGAGTTCTACGGAAATCTAGCTCTGCATCGTTGCTCCTCTGTCGTTTCTTGAGCACCTCTAGTGAAGCCTCACTTGACCTTAGCATCAGTTGTCTTTCTGTTTTATGTTGGAAATAAGGGGGTGGAATTGGACCATCACCATTTCAGTCTGTGCTGCAGCTTTCTTCACATAGCGAAGAGTTTGTTCCAAATCGATATCTTCATTTAAACAGACATACTGCCAACTGTGCATTTCTTCTGTTTTTTCTGGAAAATGACATTCCTCCAAGGCTTATTACACTGTTAATCCTGTTTATTTGCTGTCAAATAGCTTTTATTGACAAGGCAATTGACTGAATATAAGGCACTCAAGCTGTAAATAATATTTATGATGACATTCCTCTCCATTTCCTGCATCAGGACTGAAAAAACGAACCAGGAAAGCCCTGGGCTTACGGAAGAAAGACAAGGACACAGATGCAACGTGAGTTCGCTCTGATGCCTCCATATTTATGCTGCAGGGCCACTCTCTAAAAACAGCCTAATAACTGAGGCAACAAAGCAGAAATGACAAACAGGAACTTTTTAGACAACATCCTGGTACAGAAAGCGTTTGCTAGATTTCAATGTGCTAATACACAAACAAGACAATATTTCAGAGTAAATATTTTTGCAACGTGAGGAACATTTTGCCACAATGTTGTCCCATACCACACCATGCCCTTCCATATTTACAAAGCACTCGTTGCAAACTACATTTCGTTGCTTTGTACATGTGACAGTGCAATGACAATAAAGTTGAATTCTATTCTATTCTATTTAGCAGGTTTGAATGTTTGTCTCCAATGTAACTTATCTGTTATATTTTAAACAGGAGCTCACCTGACAAAGAGGGAGGCGAAAGCGGAAAGAAAGGAAAAGTAGGTACAAAGAATGCTTCCTGTGTTTGTGGCCATAAACTAAAAAAAAATTAAAAAGTCAGAGTCTTGCATTCTTTATTTGTAAAACAGAGATTAAGCCAAAATGGAAGAAGAATTATGGAAAAAATATGCGTATTGCTTATTGTTGAATGTCTCCATTCATTTACTTTCAAACCTGATGCTGACTCAACATGTCCATCTTCGTCTCATCTCTAAGATTCACCTGTTTCCCATTCACCTCCAGAGTAGCTTTTAAATGACCAACATTGCTTTTGTTTCAGAAAAAGGCCAACGGAGCTCCTAACGGTTTCTGCGGGGAAATCGACTGGGACAGATATGTAAGTCTCCGCAGTAAACTCTTTGTTTGTCTACCCAGAACGCTCTGCTGTTTGCGCATTCTGAAGCAAGCCGACACTCTGTAGCTCTGGGATGAAATGGTCCCGCCGTTCCTGTTTTGTAAGTCGGGCTTTTAAATTCGCTGTTTGAAGAGAGTTACGGCTAAATGTCGTGGCGCTCGGCCAGCGAGCCAAACGTCTCGGGCAAGACATCCGTGAAGCCGAAGCTCCGTTTGCAATAGCTACTCTGCCTTTACCGCTCCGTTCTCGCTCTCTCTCTCTCTCTCTCTCTCTCAGGCCTCACCTGACGTCGACGAGGAGGGTTTCAGCCTGCGGCCCGGTGAGGGAGAGGATGATATCCTTTCAGCGAGACGAGGAAGCGGCGCTCTCGGAACATGTCGCTTGCGACGCTATTGACTTGTTTAGTGGAGTCACTCTTCAGCTGAGTGCCTTTTAGCATCAAACGAGACCAATCGATGGTCGTTCCCACCCCGCCACCCCCGTATGTTTGTCTCTGCAGTTGATAAAGAGACAAAGGAGCATTAAGGCAGGCGAACGCTGTGATCATTCTGCAAGTCTTTAGTCACTCCTTCAACGTTCTACTTCACCCACTCAGCTATTATGACATTCAGCGGTTTCAGCAGATTTCAGGAAGCTTTTAAATCATCTAGAATACTTGAAGACTAATTCACCTTCATTGTAGTCTTACACTGAAGGTGTACACAGACTGGTCTTTTGAGACCTTGTCATGGTACGTCTTCTGTTCTTCCCTGTTTTTGATGAGGGTGTTTTCACACCTGATAGTCCAGATGACTCAGTTTGATCTGGGACCAAAATTGCAACATTTGCTACATTTTCAGCTGGGGATGTTTGCTTTCACACATGCACTGTGTCAAAAGATCCAAACCACAGGCTGGTGCTGGCCTGTGGAGGTAAAGGAAGAGAGATGAAGATGAAGAAGACGATATGAGCACAACTTCTTTCGTACCAAAATGTAAACAAAAGTGGGAGTGTTAGATGTCAGTGGTTGTAGGATTTCTCCCATTAATGCTATCTCCTGTTTGTTTTGGTTGTCTGCTTGTAATTCACATCTGCATTCAAACCACAGCAGAGCTACCTTCAACTGAATCGAACCGAGATTTGCATTTTTAGGCGGACCAGAGTTTGCCTTTTGGATCCGAGTCAGATTTCGATTGCGCATTCACACCTCACCAAACAAACCGGAC
Organism: Poeciliopsis prolifica; assembly: GCF_027474105.1. NCBI lineage: Eukaryota > Metazoa > Chordata > Actinopteri > Cyprinodontiformes > Poeciliidae > Poeciliopsis > Poeciliopsis prolifica. Next base: position 3,553,640 of record NW_026562383.1, read on the forward strand.
TTTCTCGGCTGACAAACAGACAGTGAGAGCAGTTTCAGATCAAATTCATCACACTTTGCCCTTGACAAGCGTTCACCAGCTTCCAAAGAAAAGCACTTCTTCTCCTCCAGCGACTCGGACGACGATGAGGACAGCAAGAAAAAGTTCAAAATCCGGATCAAGCCGCTGGTGGCGGACAGCGCGCAGTGTGTCCCCCCATCGATGGACGAGCTGAAAGCCTCCGTGGGAGGACTGGCACTCTCTCCTTCCCTGGTGAGCTGACACTGACAGAGTTCTACCTTATGACGTTTATTCTAGGGTCTCATCGTGTTCATCCTTTCTGTCAACTCTCTTCTTTCCATTGTAGAGGAGAAGTCCGGTAAGCTCCTTGTGTTTTTTTTTTCCTTCAAATGCCCCACCATCACAAAGGACTGTGGTGGAATGTCATTGTCTCTCTGTTTTTGCATGTAGATTCTGTTTTAACATACCCCTTTTTAGCACTAAAACCCACCACTTGTTGTTTTTTTGTTTTTACTTAAACTTTACTTCAACCTTTCTGGCAAAGCATGTGTTTGTTACATAATGCAAAGTAAGAAAAGAACACACACTAAGCTGTGAACTGGTCTCAGTTCAGCTTCTGCATGCCAAGTGGGCCGTCGCAGCGTGATTCGACGTTGGCAAAAGTATTGCATTATGGCAGCTTTGCGGTTGAAGTAAAGATGTGTTGTGTCCAGTTTTAGTTGTTGTCCCAATGACTGATTTGTCACTCACTCTCTGACCCAGGTCTGTTCTCTCTTCCTTTTTGCTGGTCTCAGAGACGCAGTCCGGTGAGTTTCTTTGGCTCCACCTGCTGGTTGGAGGCCTGAAAGACAACCTCCTTTTAAGTTGTGAACGTGCACAGATTACACAAATGGACAAGTATTTTCACTGATCGTTTAGAACAAAAAGCATTCTAAAAGTTAACAATGTAGTGAATAAAGCTGATGTTTTCAAATTCAAATAGAGTATAAGAAATATAATTATATTCAGTGCAAGACTGAGCGATTCTACATTACTGTAGAAATATTCTTTTTGTTTCTTTAATAACCTCATTAGAACACACTATAGAAGATTTGTATTGCTGACATCTGTTCTGTGCTTTTCCATTCTGCAGGGGATGATGAAAAGAAACCTCTCATGTGAGTACATTCATTTTCTTGCGTCATTATTGTTATGTATTATTACGTTTGTTATTTATTTATTTACCAAATTAGGCCATTGTTTTGACCTTTAATGCCTTGCAAAAATGTATAACCTACTGGAAAAAGTTTAAAAACGCAATCTTCAATGCAATTTATCAATATTTTGTGAGAGATATAATTGGGAAGCTGTAGAAAAGCGATATTTTTTTTCTAATTTTAAAATGTTTCTTGCATTTCAACTCAACCCCTTTAACTTTAATCTGAAAGAGCCACAATTGTTTGCAAAACAACTCAACCTTAGTAACAACAGATAAAGAACATCTATCAGAATAATCTCTCAGCAATTTTAAGTTACGAAATGTAAAAAAAAAAAAAAAACTTTTGTAAAGCAGCGTGTGTCATTACACTTTATGTTGGTCACTCTGTTAATCTTATCAATTTCTTATTTTGTTAGTTAAATGGTTGTTATTGTCATAGGTGAAGAGATTGCCCGACCCAGGCGCTCTACCCCAAGTTATGCATCTGAGATGCCAAGGTCTGTGATCCGGTAAACAGCTCTCAAGTGAATATTTTCATCAACGCCCTGGTATTTCTAGATAATATTCCTACATGATCTTCAAAAGTCTGGACAAGTCTTGAGTTGACTTTTTATTGTTTTCCAAGTCTGGAGAGGTTTGGAGTTTTAGTCTGGAAAATCATTTGAGCTTCCAGATACCGTTCGTTGTATTTACACAATAAAAACTTGAACTTTTGAACAATGAAGGGCTTTTTCGATTGATTTGATTCATGAAAGTTTTTGTGAAACATTCTGGAACTTACCAGGTGCAACTTGGCTGTATAATGAAGTGACTTGTGACCAGACGCTTACCCAGAGCTATCATGTAGTCTTTATGGATCTTTTCTAGAACTTTTACTACTTCTGAAACTTTCATGCACCTTTTCTAAAAGTTACCATCGTCTTGTAGTTCTACTAAGAATTCATGAAACTATCTAGCTATCAAGTTATGTAGCTGTCTAGATATCTATGTAGTTATTAAACTAACCAGTGATCCAGTTTAGATAGCTAGCTATAGCTAGCTAGCTGAATGCAATTTCAAAGAAAGTACCAGATAAGTTCAGAGAAAGTTCCATGGAAGTACTTAAAAGTACATAATCTCATAAATTTTATTGCTGAGAACATAGTTCAGCAGTACTCAGTCAGAAGAACACATGTTTGATGTAAAGTCCAAACTGACATACCTCAAGATGATCATTTCTGACTAGATCACCCAGAACTGGAACTATGTTGGCTGAGATGAGCACTGGCACTGTTTTGAATGTGTTTTCTCTTGCAGCGCCTCTGCGCCGCAGAACGTTCCTGCTTTGTTCAGGCTTCCTTCAGACAGCAGATATGCCAGATATGACGGTCTGTCTTCCTCTAATTAGACATAACTTCCGATATGTTGCGTTTCCTGCTCAAATCTGTCTTCTTATTTGTTGCGGCACTGTCAGTAATCCGTAGCGATGCATGGGGAGAACCCAGACCGTGTTCAGAATCCCAGCTGAGCCGAAGTTTTCCAACAGGAGGTGAGTAGGCGGGCCTTTGTTGTCCCAGTAAATCCAACTGATCTAGTGTGTGTGTGTTGGGTGATGCTGAACTGTCTCTCTTGCAGCTCCTCCACCGCTTCCTCCGAAAAACTTCCCTTCCAGAGGTCGGTATGGCTTTCCGTCAGACTTAGCAGGTAAATTTCCTTCTGAATTCATCGTTGGAAGTTGGTCTCGCCCTGTGATTTAACGGCTACTGTTCCAACTCATTCTTACAGCTGATCTGCCCAATGGTAGGGCGGCACGCAGCTCCGCCCCCATCTACCTGAACATCCTGTCACCGGCCTCATACCGGGGTTCACCGGGCCCCGACCTGGATGACGTGTTCGGCCCCGCTGACAGCACCAGAACGAGGGAGGACGCACCATCTCCCAGATGGGTCACGTTCACGGACGATCGACCGCCACCCCCTGACGAGCCAGCTCCCCCGCCACCGCCGGACTCTCCTCCCCCAGACACGCCCACCTCCACGCCTTCCACGCCCGGCCTCTCACCTGGACCGCCCCCGAACGAGCCCCCTCCTTCTCCACCATGCTTTCCCCCTGGCTCCTCCCCTCCTTTCACGCCGCTAGACTCACCCCCCTCCATTGTTCTCGGCCCTCCGCCCCCAGATGAGCCAGCTCCCCCCTTACCGCCTGACTTCTCTCCTACCGAGTCTCCTCCTGCTTTCCTCGAAGAAGAAGGAGTCGACGAGGAGGTTCTGCAGTTCGCAGGATACGCCTGCGCCCCTGTGCCCATCAGCCCCGTTCCTCCTCTGCCGGCAGAGCGGAGGTCCCCGCGGGCGGCGGTCACGTCTCCTTTAGTCTACGGGACTCTGGGAGGAAAGAAGACTCCAGAGGGAGCGTACCAGAGAGATGAAGTTCCAGAAGTGACAGGCTCTCCCAGAGAGTTGACACCCAGCTTTAGGGGAACGCCGCCTCCTCTTCCTCTATCTGCGTACCGGTCCATCATGTCTTCCCCTGGGCCCTATTCTGGCAGCAGTGAGTGTTCTGCTCTCTTTGTAAATATGAAGCCCACCTTCAGGTGAATTTAAAGGGGCAGTGTTGTGCCAAGTTGACCTTTTTAACTCTTACAAGATTGTTTAATGTTGGTCTCTCATCAAAATCATACATGGACTGTTACTTTGTAAATATTTAGGATCTCAGGGTTGAACTTTTGAGTGGACGAGGTTGATGTTTTTCTCTGTGGGCGCTGTATTAACGCTCAGGCTTTAGTCCATCCAAATGCAGGAACTCCTGCTTTTGTTCCGGTCAACCAATGATGATGATCAGTAAATAAAGTATGTTTAAGTATTAGCAACATCAATGTACTTGGTGTTGATTTACACAGATTTTAAATTTTGGCATCAGATTGTATATAGGGGCATTATTATGTGTTTTCCAGGCACATAGTGCTACTTTATAGCACTATAAAGTCATAGTCAAATTTACAAGGTCATATTTCTTCAAAGTCATATTTGAAGAAATATATGACTTCAAATATGAAGTCACATTTGAAGAAATATGACTGTAATTTAATGCCTTGAAATTGGGTCTCTGTCTCTTTAAAAACTCCTCCTATTTCTGAAGCTCCGCTTTCAGGAAGTCATCACAACATGGCTCCTCTATTAAAATTTTAACAAAGTTTTTTACCAGCATAGCTCTAAAAAGTAGCTCCTAGAATGAGCCCAGTAGATGTGCAGCTCCATCAGATGTTTGCTAATTGCTGCTGGCTAGTCTGAAGGAGCTCAGTAGTGGCGTTGTGGTTGAGAGCTCCTTTGTGAGGGTGGAAACTTGGAAGTTGCAGCTCAGAGGAGGTGCTGAGCCTTGAAGGCGGGGCAAAGTCCACCCAGGTGTTTTGCACAACTGAATGGTTGCCATGGGAGATTAAAGGATTTCTCTAATATACATGAAAGAATCAAAGCAACACTTCAGGTATGTTTTTGATGACGAAATAACATTATTATTAATGACGATTTCACATGATACCAGGATAAAACTCCTTCAACGATCTGTTAAGAGTGTATTGACAGCAAGACACAGTTAGTTACAGTAAACATGTTCCAATGTCAATAACAATAGTGTCATTAAAATCAAAACTACTTTCTTGTCTGTTTTCCTTATGAGTTTGCATTTCTGTAGATTTACAAGTTTGTAAACCTTGGATCGCTTGATTTTTGACTGACATGAAATAAAGTGTCACCCAGACTCTGGTGCTCCCTGCAGGCCCCTCGTCTCCAGCCCGCCCTGCCACGCCTCAGTCCCGGGGGAGTCCAGTGCCTCCGCCTCCTCCTCCCCGACCGTCCTCGCGACCGAAGCTACCCCCGGGAAAACCAATCGCAGACCTGGTGCGTAGAAAAACTCCCAGCTTCAGGATAAAATCTCTCAGTTTTCAGGGTTGAGGCCGAACGGAGCTCCATTCTCTTTCTCAGAGTCGGCCTTTCAGCCCTCCGGTTTCAGGAAGCCCTCCGCCTTTTGCCCCCCTGGCCCGTGCCGAGAGCTCCTCCTCTCTGTCCTCCGTCACCTCTCACAGCACGGCGTCCACTCCCACCTTGGGTCGGGACCTCAGCATGCCCACCGCAGGTACGCAGGCTGCCACGCGCGTCTCGCCACGTCCACATGCCGTCTTGCCTCTTGTCGTCATGTCCTTGCCTGACTGTCTTGTCCGTCTCATGACTCTCTCCTCCTCATGTCTCTGCCCCACCCAGAGGCCTCGCAGCCTCTGGTTTGGTTTGACCACGGCAGGTTTTATTTAGCTTTTGAAGGTGAGTCGCTCCGGGGCGCTGCAGCAGCACCAGAACATGAACATGAAGAAAGCTCTTCTTCATGCTCTTGCTGCCCATCCCATCTCCTACTCACCCAGATCCCTGAGTTGTACGGATGTGCAGTGCTGGTCCCAAGTTCACCAACGCTCATCATGAATTTCAAACTAATTTGTGGCTTTTAATAATTTGTTTCAACTGCTCTTCTTTTCTTGTTTTTCAATGGTAGCGTGACTCTTACTTCTAGTGACAATTATTTTAGTTATTGATTCATTCTGACGATTAATCCAGTCAACGATTAATCGATTACTAAATTAGTTGACGATTATTTAAACAATCGATTCATCGCGATTAATCTGATTAATTGCTTCAGCCCCGGTGACAAGAAAGTAACTTCGGGGAGTTTCCAAATCTAGAACTGGCTGTTCACATCTGCAGATTAACAATAGTCAGCCTGTTACTGACTTTGTGACTTCATTTTAATACTTTGTGACTTTTCAGACAAAAAGTACGTAAATTGTGTCAGCCAAAATTGGAATGGGCCGATCAGGCTTTTAAAAAATTGTTGATCGGCTTCCCTTCTAAAGCTGAATATTACTGTTGAATGGATAAAGTTAAGCCTACACATATAGTTAGAGTGAAGATTACCAAAATCTCACTCCAGAGAAATGTTTAAAACTACTAAAACTGTTTGTTAAATACCTTTAAAAAATGTTCCCATCGATTATTAAAATCCCAGATGAATCATGATGAGTGCATGTGAACGTCTGAGCAACACTGTGGATAGTTTGGTTTGAGCTTCACCTGTTATCTTTTGTTGCTCCCTTTTATAGATTTGTGGCAGCAAACACTGCATTAGGAGATTTCTTACGGTCATCTTTTGGTTTTATGTCCTAACCAGGCTGCTCTAGAGGGCCCAGCCCGCTCACCATGGGGCCCCAGGATACCCTGCCGGTCGCTGCTGCATTCACCGAAACCATCAATGCTTATTTCAAAGGCGCTGACCCCAGCAAGTAAGCAAAAAAAAATATATAAAAAAAAAAGAGTTCTCTCAGTATGACTGATATTTCACAGTTCGGTTTGCGTGTCTTGGAAGTGTTGCCTTCTCCGTCTGCTGCAGATGTGCGGTGAAGATCACCGGGGAGATGGTCCTCTCCTTCCCCGCAGGTATAACCCGGCACTTCGCTTGCCACCCGACTCAACCCGTCCTCACCTTCGTCATCAGCAACTACAGCCGCCTGGAGCAAGTCCTGCCCAATCCACAGCTGCTCTGCTGGTGAGCTTCGACACAGCAAAGTTGCCTTTTTTTTCTGGGCCATGAAATCCAGTTAATGCTAATATTTGGGGCTACATTTCTGTGCAAAGGTGTTATGAATCTTTTAGTTTGATTATTATTGCTTACTCCTGGGGTTTTTGTTCCAGATCAGTGGTGCATATTTGGTCCTGGTTCTGGAGAGGCAGAGCAGAACCAGAACCAAAGTAAGAACTGAATTGGTCAAAGTCAAAGTCCGGATCTAAAATTAAGAGAATCTGTTGGACAACCTGATAACTGAACTGAAAAACAAAGAATGGACAATAATAGTGGAGGCAGAACTTAAAACACCTTGTTTCAACCGGATGAAATGCGTACACACGCCACACTTTTAAGATTTTTGTTTGTAAAACAAAGTGATGCATTCACAGTAGCTGCATTTCCACTGACTATGTTATTGTGTATTTTGACTCTTAGAAAATAATTTCGCTTAATGGAAACAAAAGCGTTTTGAAAAACAAGTCTTGTTTTTCGATAAAACGTTTTTGTTCCAGGATAAGTCGGGGGGGGGATTTTCTGGTCGTATCTAAATTGATTTGTTTCGCAAAACACTTTTTTCACATCACACAAGTCACACGATCAGCAAGTTGCCACCGGCAGAAACCATGAAGAAGACGACACACTTGCGGCGCAGCTGGGTTTTTCAATGGCGTATCGACTGAACAAACTGATTCACACGTGGTTTTAAACGCGTTTCTTGCTTAATGTAAACACTGCAATTGTGAAATTGTGTTGGTTTTTGTTTTTTTCGAAATTAGTGCAATCTCGATTGAAGTTTTGCACACATTTGTAATGAAACACAGCTAATTAAGCACTACTTTGTGTGGGCCTATTACATAAAATCCGAGTGAAACTCATTGAAGCTTGTGGTTAAGCGTTAGCGCTGCAGCCGACCATCTCGGACGTGGACAGGAATAAATTGTGCGCATGAATTATCCTTTTATGATCCTTTTTATGCCTGAGCGGAACATTGTTCAAGAACATTGCTCTTGTTGCTCTGCAGCGATACAGCTCCAGACGGTGTCGACATCAAGGAGTTCTGGGTAAACATGCCAAACCTGATTACCCATCTGAAGAAAGTGGCAGAACAGAAGCCTCAGGCGACATACTACAATGTGGATATGATCAAATACCAAGTACAGTCTGCCTTTTTTTTTTTTTTCTTTTTTAATCTCTCTAACATTATTCCTCTTATTGAAGACATTAACTCTAGTTCACATTTTCCTCTTGGTGTTTTCCCATCAGGTGTCAGCAGAGGGGATCCAGTCCACTCCTCTGAACCTGGCCGTGAGCTGGCGGGGGGATTCCGTCAACACCGACCTGCGAATAGATTACAAATACAACGCGGAGGCCATGGCCGCCCCGGTGCCGCTACACAACATCCACTTTGTGGTTCCGGTGAACGGAGCTGTAACCCGGCTGCACACCATGATCCCCCCCGCCACATGGTAAAGGTCACCTCTGAACCCCGAAACCACATCCTGTCTACGAATTAGGCTCAGATGATAAGTCAGTTTTATTGGTTCATTTAATTTTTTGTTTTTGAAGATTTGGACCTTTCTCAATAATGAACTCCTTTGGTTTTCATAATTCAAAGCGACGCCCGAGGCGGCCATTTTCTATTCTGTTTCAACTTTGAATTCTGGGCAGCTCTCAGTCTGAAGATAGGAGCCAGGCTGAGATGCTTTCCTGTTTTCAATTGTGAGATTACAGTCGTAAAGTTACAGGGATGCAGTTGTTACAAAGTGGTAATTTTATGAAAACTCCAACATGAAAAAAAAAAAGACAAAAAGGGAAGTTTCCAAGCTTTTTTTTAAATTAAATTAACCTTTTTTCCTGTCATTTTTGCATTTTTTGTCTGTTAAAATTTTATCCTTTTTCTGATGACAATTTTTTTTAAATTTGAACAAAAATTCTGGTAGCCTGGCCCTGATAGTCATACAACTCACAGAAGAGATGACTGACATAAACGACACTTTTTGAAAATGTTTTCCGGTGTGAAAAAATTGCAGGTTTAATTTTTGAACCATATTGTTGAGCCATGCTGTGAGTAATGGGCTTCTGCCATCTTTGCCACCTAACCTTCCTTCTTATTGTCCAGTGTATGAAGAGGAAAATATGCAGGTTAATCCGCAAGTCTATTAAACATGACATATTTTATGTCGTTCTCTCTCTCATTCAGGAATCCAGAGCAGCAAACGATTCAGTGGAAAATCCAAAGCCTGTCTCAAAGATCTGAAAATGGAGGCAAGTGTTGTTTTGTTTTGTTTTGTTTTGGGTTTTTTTGTTTGTTTGTTTTTTGGTTGAAAATCACTTTATCTTTCCCTAAAAATACAGTCATTGGAAAAAAAATACTGACGGGATCTGAACTTTTTCTGTAGCATTTCTCGCAAAATTCAAATTCATGTCGTCCTTCAGTGAGTTGAGTGGAGGATCACATCATACAGCAGCTTAAGAAATGTACAAATGTTACCTGAAATACACAAAGTGAGCTTATTTTTATTTGCTTTACTGCATATTATCAAACTACAAAATTCAAGTGTGTTCTGTTTTCTTGTATTTTTGTCTCAAATCTTTCATCTTTGTTTTGTCATTTCTGTCACTTCCTGGTGCAGTTTGGGTTACTGACTGTGATTTGTTCTTTTTCATCCGAGTAATACAGCGATCGGATGAGAATAATCTGTAATTTCCTGCTGCTGTGGTTCAGTACTTTGGAGTTGGTTTTGCTTATGAAAGATGCATGATGACGTTTCACGCCTTTTTGGCCTCATTGGTGTTCCGTACATGAGGAGCAGAAACGTCAGAACAAAACGCAAATCTTATAATCGAGTGCGAGTTATAAACGACCAATACCACGAATTATTGTTTGCTTACATTGATCAATGCGCTCACACCTGATTCACCGCTCGCCAGTATTGGTGGCACAAAGGCAGCGCCATAGAAAAGTGAGAAAGCCTCCAGAAAATGATCAAAGTCCAAACCTAGAAACCTCAAAGGAATAAACAACATGGCATATTTTTTCCAATGACTGCATTGCTCTATTACGCAAAGTCAGACATGTGCATATTGTGTAGGAGTAGGGGCTCTATTGGGCCGGTTCCAGATGGAGGAGGGTCCCTGTAAGCCGTCCCAGCTGGCCGTCCAGTTCACCAGCGAGGGAAGCACGCTGTCCGGCTGCGACATCCAGCTCGTTGGGACCGGCTACCGGCTGTCTCTGGTCAAGAAGAGATTCGCTGCAGGTCGGCTCCGAGTTCATTTTCAATTCCCAACCTTTTGCATCCATCAAGATCCTCCTAATCCCCGATCCTCCTGATGTGTTTGTTGTCTTTTTTTTTGTTTGTTTTTGGACAGGAAAGTATTTGGCAGATAACTAGTGAAAGCTGTCGACGAAGAGCGCTGAGGAAATGTGGCTTTTTGACTGTGAGGACTACGGATTCATCCCACGTTTAGTGCTCTTGACTAATTCTCCTCAGCAAGCCGTCGGCGTGAACGGTGGAGGTCTGCTACAAGAACACAGTTTATGCAAGCTAACACAAATCATCCTTTGTGCACCTGGAACGGATTTAAAGACGATGAGCTGTCAAGTATTTGTTGTTTTGGTGTAAAGAAAAAGACAACAACAAAAAAATAATAATTGTAACTCATTCAGTGATCCAGCCTTATTTATTTAGTTATTTGTTCTTCAGTTGGTCATTGCTGTAGATGCACTGTGAGAGGTGATGGGAGATGATTGTATAAAGTCTAGAACAATCTGAAAGGGGGGGAACTAGATCTGGTTGACACTGCCACCTCCCATCAGACAGTCAGAGTGAGAGTCCGTATTTTCATCCAATCAGAACCGTTCCCTCTGTTTTTAAGCCGCTTCGAAATGAAAACTACGCTAATTAGCATTTTGAGGCGACTGATGAGGATATAAAATTTGCCATGCCTTGCAAAAATATTCCTTTTGCTGTTTTTTGTGGTCTGTCGTTAAAACCCAAACTTCAGTTTGATTTTGATTGATTTGGGATTTGATACAACATTCCAACACGAAGTAGAGCCTGACTGCGAACTGGATGGTTTTCAGTTGCTTAGCGGATAAAAATATGAAATAAAATCCACCTCAGTGAGTGAAGACTCAAGAAAGAAAATCAATTTTTTGCTGCAATTGCGTCTACAACCGTCTACCAACTCTGCACATGTAAAGTCAGACATATTTGTCGTTAACCAAGCCACTCAGATTCAGTTGAACATTTTAAAACGGGGATCTGCACCCTTTGCAATCCAAAGAGCAGCTAAATAAAACTGGCTTAGAGCTGCTAATGTAACAAGACCTGTGGAAAAGACGACATATTTTTTCCTGAACATCTGCTATTGGTAATTTGATTAATGTTTTTTTTTTATTTTTGGTGATTAAACTAAAGAAAAAAAACTGATAAATTTTCCTCTGTGGAAAACGGTGCAAAGAAAACGTCAGTATAAGAGTAATTCATATAAATGTAAATTATCCTTTTAGGGTAATTCTGTTTTGGGAATTCAATGTAATTGCGGCACAAAAAAAAACAACTGCTGAGACCTGCATTAGTTAGCACAGCTATATTTAAAAACATTCGCTGGTTCTTTGTCATTTTTTTCCAAAGTTATATCACTGAAGGCCTGCAGCTGCCAAGTTTTCCCCGTAGTTTTGAGCATGCTGCGCTTTGTTTCGATCTGTCGTTTAAAATTATAAAACATTACAGTGAAGTTTGATGGAATGTGACAAAACTATATAAAAAAAGTTTTTATGAATCAAAACACCAATTGGTAGGAATGTTTGGGGATTTTTGCTTTTCATAATTCTAGAATTTGGTAAAATGGCTTTTTTTTCCCTCACTGCGTCGGACTTCCTGAAAGCGTCAGACTTTTCATCTCCTGGTGTTTTGACTTAGAGGATCAAATAGTGATTTGATTTTAAATGCAAAACCATGAGAATGAATCACTCCTCTTCAAAATTCTATAAAACAAAATCTTTGGTTGTGTTCAGGACCAGCACAGACTTATAGCGCTAGCTACATTCGTGGATTACGGAGCTCTGTTGGCACCCCTGGTAAAGATGTGTAAAAAGTCTAAAAATGAATCAATATTGTACTTGGTTCCTCTGATCGACAACTTCCTTTTTTTTAAAAAAAAAAAAAAGTAACAGCACTTAGTCTTCCTTTGTAACACAGAGAAGGAGAAAAACATCTTTATCTTTGTTAGCACACCACTAGCCAAAAGGTTAGCAACACTAGTTAAAAAGCTAGCGGTGGCCACCCTAATCCCAAAGCTTTAATCATAAACATTAGGTCCACTAAAGCTAACGGTGATGTGTGGAAGCTAATGCTAAGCGCTAATTTCAGCCATGTTCATACACCATGTGCTAATGACACATGTTATGTATTGTTCTGTATATTGTTTGGTTTTTTGTAGACTTGCCACCTATTCAGTAAAGTTTCTTTACATAATAAAAGAGAACATGAAGAGGGGACTTCAAAATAAGAGCATGAATATGAATGTCTAACTACTTGAAGAATTCAGTCGTTGACTCAACAACTGAGGTCTTCGTTCAGTTAACGAACGAAGACTTAACTTGTTTAACATGTCAAACAAGTTTAGTTTTCACAGTTAGCAAAAAGGCTAAAGGAAATGTTAGCATGTAAATGGAAGCGTGCCCACCACTGGTTAATTTAATTTTAAGTAGAACTCATTAAATACATAGACAGATATTTGTTAATGTTTTAACAGTTAGTTAATGGCTAGTTTTATCAAAAAAATGTATAAAAAAATTGGTGTTTGCAATGAAAGATGCATTTACTTTAAGGGATTTTCCTCCACACATCTTTCCAGAGAATGTCAGTAAGTGTTGCTAGCACTGTAAATAAAGTAGCGCCATACTGATACATGCAACAAATCATGGTAGTAGGTTTTGGCGGTTTTATGGGGGATTTCGTTCGTTCGGTGGGTTGCGGCTCCCCCTGGGCCAGTCGGAGTAAACGGCTCAAAGTCCGACATGTTTGCTGTGGGATACGCGAGCGCATACGAGTGCCATACGTGGACGAGGAGGAGAAGTTGCTGAAGACGTTTCAGAGTTGATGACTGTAGGAAGTTGCCTTTGATGCTGCTAAAACCTATACGGTCACTTTTTGTTGGCCAGGACCTCGAGGTCGTTAATAGGGAGTTTTTAGAGATGTTCTGGGTGTCGTCGGTCAACAGTAGAACGTCTTTTCTAATGGGGACGGCACTATTTAAGTCTCTGTTTTATTATTTCCTTCCTTTTGTCACCACCATAAATACACGATTTATCGTTTTCTAATAGCAATATTTTAAAGCCTATGTGTAAAAAGTGTACATATATATATAAATATATATATATCTATAAGAGCCGTTTCGGACATTTGTCTGGACATATGGACGTGTCTGTGGTCGTCCCTTAGTTTGTTGATGTCAGCACTCGGAATACATTTAGTTGACGACACGCTCCTCATCTGGTGTTTTTTATGCAAGTTTGTGTTCAGAAATAATAATTTAGAACAACAAACAAAAAAAAGCTACTTCTGGATGTTTCCTATTGGTGCCACATCAAAGTGTTTTCGTCCCCCACCGTTCCCATGGAAGCAATACCAGTTTGTCCATCTTCATCCTGGTCATGATGTGTGTGTGTGTGTTTGCTGTGTAGGTGTGCTTTGGGACGAGACTTTTAGCTTTCTCTTAAGTCTCCACTGGACGTTTCGCTGTCCACGCACCTTCGAACACTCACTGTCGATAAATCCGGCATGTCATTGATATACCTAGAGGTGTTTTCCATGCGATGTTAATGCCGTTTGTTTTCGGTCGGCGCACAGAATCCAGTTTCACTGCATCTTGTCGCGCAACGTGTTTTGCACATCACATTCACTTTGTTTACTCGACTTGGTCCGGGTTACATATTTGCGACGACGTGTCGGGGCCATTGCAGTTGGGCAAAAACGGAGCATAAATTTCTGCTAAAAAAAACTGTTGAAATTTTGAGGTTGATATCAGAAATCTCCCAGAAGAAAGAAAAAAAAAATTCTGAGCTCTAAAAGGCAAAAATTTTGCAAGAGTAAACCCACTAAATGTTTTCGTTTCTTGGAACATTTTTGATTTTTTTTTTTAACTCAAGACATTTTCAAAACAAAATTTCTAGAAGATTTCTGAGATTAATCTAAAAGATTTTAGAGTTTTTTTTTCCAACAGTTTTACTTTTCAAGCTCAGAAATTTCCATGTTTTCTTTGTGGGATAGAAAATTTCAGATATTTTTTAGTGAAAATGTACTCCTTTTTTTCTATCTGCAATGACCCTAATAAACAGTCGCAGCCATCTGATTCTTTAGAAGAAAAAAATGTATTTTTCAGTGGAGTGTGCAGAATTGATTTTATTTTTCTTCTAGTTTTTTACAGTGCCTTGTAAAAGTAATCACGCCCATATTCTCCTGTTTTGTGACGTCACAACAAACCTCAGTGTGTTTTTTTGCAAGAAACCAAAACAAAATGTGTATATGTAAAGTTACTGAAACATAATGGAGAACAGAATTTTCCAAAGAAATTCAGTTAAAAATCTCAAAAGTGTTTCAGTTTTCAGATAAGACTGAACATTTATCCATGAGAAGTTTGACGATTGTCTTATGACCTCCACAGGATGCAAACCATTAATTGTCTTATTTATTGTGAATTAATGGTTCATTAGATTAAAATGAGTTCCAATCGATAAGCATTGTCGGCTTAGTGTTGTGGTTCAGCCGCCATCCAGCAGAGGGCGCCGCTGATCATCCTTAAGTGGAGCCGTATTCCGAGAAATGGTAAAAAATAAACTGGTGTGGCATGAACAAAAAGCACTTTATGCTATGTTTTGAAACATAAACATTCAAGAAGCTCATTGAGTTTTACCTCAATATCAATACCTCATGCCGGAGCAGCGTAACATGATACATTGGAATCGGAAGAGGCATGGTAAAATGGAAAGACGAGGAGCCTCTGGTACAGAAGAAAACGCAGATTTTAAAGAAAATGGCCGCTTATCAATTAATTGTGAATAAACCCATAAATTTGATCAACTTTAGATCGACTCATTAATCAGGAACCTGCATCCATATGACCTGCCCGTCCTTTAAACTTCTCCAAATCCTTCTTCCAAAAAATAAAATAAAATAAAAAAAAAAACTCCCTACAAAGCACACTGAGTTTTGTAGCTTTACTGTGACAAACTGAAAGGGTTTAAGAGGCTGTGGATACTGTTACAAGGATTTGCATAACTATATTTATATAATTTTTTTCTTTTGCCTTACTGATGGATAAAAACAACGGTTATCATGTGATCCTCTTCCTCGACTTTTCTCTGCCTTTTGGCTGTAACGTTTTTAATGTGATAGAGTCAGAATATGCAAACATCTCATGTAAATTTCACACCCAAAGCTTTTAAAAAGTAAATATAAGAAAAAGTCTATATAATGTAACATCTGTTTTACTTGGTAATAAAGAAGAGAAAACCGATGAAGGACGTCTTCGTGTTACTTCAGGAGTTTTAAGCAAATGTGTCGAGATGTATAAAAACCCATCTCATGTAACTGTTAGGTGTGCCTATTGATCAGCTAGCTAAGGGCCTTTTCCATCATTTTACATCATGAAAATTAGGTAAGCTGACTTAACAGCTCATTTATGATATAATGGCATACACAGGATGTACAACCTTCTGCCCGGCGTCTTAAATTGGAAACGATGGCCATAAAGTCCAAACCAAACAGGCTTTATGAGTGTTTTCCCTCACAGTTGTTTGGAGCGGTAAAAGCTCTCACTCAAATCAAAGCCTAAGGTGGAAGTCCTTTCCCCTGCTTAGCGGTTGCTATGATGGCGCCAAACTCTGGAGGACGACTCTTAATGAATCCTGAAACAAACATTTTCAGATATCCGTTGTAAAATCTTCAAATTCCCATCGCTTGTATTGTAGTGTTGGGAAGCAGAACTGGGAGTATAAAACTTTTGTGAATGGGGGGAAAAAAATCTTCAGTTTTATCATGACGCTAACTGGAGTTTTACTAATAACTGAAATACTTTCTCAAACTTAAAAAAAAACAACAACTATGATTTATGTAGTTGTGTTATGGCAGATGATAGTCAGGCAGCATTCCCTTAAAAATGTAGCAATCAAAGAACTTTTAAAGAAAGTCTCCCCCAGTGTATTGTAAGCCTGACGGGCCCACCAGGCTTTACTTGTGCCCCCACCAGGTTTAGCATTGGTTATTTGTTTTTTTTTTAATTTTTATATTTGCTTTTTTTACAGACTTTATAGTTGATGTGCAGATATTAATCTTCCAATAACACACAATTTTCAAGTTATATTTTAAAATTTCCTGTCAACGTTAAACATTTTTTAACTCAAAACCACGGCGGGCCGGTGGATGAATGACCGACCGCCAAGCGCCCCTGCATCCACCTTACTTAGCAAGTTTTCTGGGAGAAACCTTATAGATCCGCACCAAAAATCAGCAAATACAGACCCGCGTCCAGTACACCTGTTCAAAGAGTATGAAAAAAAGACAGTTTATGATCAAATGTACCTCATGATAAGGATAACTGCTTTAGTGCTTTTCATTCAGGCTTTAGACTCCATCACAACACAGAGGCTGCTTTAGGTTGATGAGTCTAAAACTTGGAATACCTTGATTTCAGTGCTGTGTTTGACAAAGTTGTCCTCAACATACTAATTGATAGACTTGAAAAATGAGTAGAATCTTTATTACTGTTCCAAGCGACCACAGAACAATCCACAACAATCACAAACCTGGCAAACAAGTACACTTTGGGGCTCCGTTCTCAGACTACTTTCATGTCCTGCACATACGGACTTTCCTCTTTGTGAACAAATTAATCATTAAACGAGTAATTTGGACAAACATTCATGATGCCTTTTATTCGCGCCTACATGGTAAATCACAGCATTGTGGATACATTTGTGACTGAAACATTTAAACACAGAAGGACTGTATGTGACAGATGAGTTTTCCCTCTAGCACAGCATGGACAGCTCGTTTCTTCGGCAGCCTTGTTGACAGCACGTCGTAATCAAGGCCTGGTCCTGGTCCCTGCGATGACCCTGGTCCATCCCTGGACGCTCTCCTGTCTTCACGAAGTGTGACTCTTCTCCGTTGACTTCCCAGAAGTCTGCCGTGACACAGAAAGGAGTCAGATTTGCACGAAGACATCAACGTTACCGATGGCCGTTTATCGAGCCAACCAGCACTGACCGTCTGGCAGAAACCCCTTCTCCTCCTCCTCCTCCAGTTGTCTTCTCCACCTGGACCCTCCGCAGGTGAACACCAAGGCTCGCACGAGAGCCCGGCCGCAAAGCCGCATGGAGTTCCTGCTCTCCTCGGCCCGCAGGTCTGCGGCGCACAGCAGGCAGCAGAGCAGGACGCCGAGCTGGAGAGACGATCTCATGTTGTTCAAATTCACACAACATTCATCCTCAGCAGCCTCTATTTATACAGCCTCCACCGGGCGATTCCCGTGCAAACGCCTCTTGTTATCTCTGGAAGTCATCGTGCGCTTTCACCAAACGGATGTCGCTTCGGGTGATTTGGGATATGTGTGGGAATCTAGGCAGCAGTAAAGATGACCGATAAGCGGCATTTTCGTAGAGAGAAGATGCGTTTTACATCGGACCCGCTGCGTTTTTACTGCCGGGGATTGAGTTGAGAGTCACCTAATGGATTTGTTGAGATAACGCGCGGATCTGATTGCTTTCTCCATAGCTACAAAGCGGCATGCACGCGGCCATTGCAAACAGCAACTCTGACAAGAAAAAAACAAGGCATTTGCAGGTACACTTGTCAAAGGAACAGCTTCAGTCAAAAAGAACGTTTGTCATAGTAAAAGCCGATTCGTGTTAAAATAACCATTATAGTTTGTTTTTGGGGTTTTTACGATCCGGTTTCCTGCTGTAATTTACACCAATTGATGCTGTAATGCAATTACATTATTATTATTACTTAGGAATCGATTTTATAGACTAATAATTAGACCTATTTTTGGCTTTAATGCTGCTTTCCAACAACATTCCTGGGATTCATATCAAATTATCTGAAGTCTTTTGGCGGAAGTTTACGCCTCCTATTTTCTCTACAATTACCCGAATACGTTTGTCTTATAGCGACCCCACTGAAACGCATCCTTGTTTAATTAAGAACTACTAAAATGACATTAGCGCATTAAGTCCTACACGCTTGCAGGCGGAGTAAAAAGTAGTTCCCTTCAACTCCGTCTTGTTTAGGAAAAATCAAAATAGTTTAGTTACTTTCTAAGATGCGCTCGTTGAAATGCACTGTCTAAAGAGAATGGAGTAGTATTGAAAGTATCTGTACCTGACTTAGAGAATCGATTTTAAAGCATGGAGGTTCCAGTATCAATCCGCACATTCCTTCGTCAAAAAGGGAAGAAGAAACAGTTTCCTCCATTAGTCGTTGGATTACTAGAAAGATTTTTTTTCGACAAAAATGAGGGAAATTCTTTATTTCAAGCTGGTCAATGTGGCAACCAGATTGGTGCGAAAGTAAATCAACATCTATTTTTAAAAATAAGGCCATAAATTTCGTTTGGATGGGCTTCTAAATGAGTGTTAGCTAGATTAGCAAAAAATAAAAAATAAAAAATTCATCGCTCTCTTAATGGGAATCCATATAACATAAAAAAAGCATTCAACACCAACTTAATTGCACCACATGCAAAGGCATCCCCTGCACTAGTACTGGAAGTCAGGATGGCCGAGCGGTCTAAGGCGCTGCGTTTAGGCTGCAGTCTCCCCTGGAGGCGTGGGTTCGAATCCCACTTCTGACACGTTTGCTTCCATGTAAGTGGA
The DNA here is from genome assembly GCF_027474105.1 of Poeciliopsis prolifica. NCBI lineage: Eukaryota > Metazoa > Chordata > Actinopteri > Cyprinodontiformes > Poeciliidae > Poeciliopsis > Poeciliopsis prolifica. The sequence continues at coordinate 3,572,302 of NW_026562383.1, forward strand.
CTAAAAAAGTGAGATTCTGGTCAGGTCTACCAGATTCAGTGGTTCTCTGCAATGCAATCACTCAGCACACATTATGGTAACCTTTTACAAAGGTTGGAATGGGAACAATGCAAACGCAACCCGTAATTTGGCGGAAAACTTGCTGAAATTTGCTCGCCGCTATGAGCAAACGTTTGGCATAGTCCTTATTCACTATTAAAGTGTACTTTGCATTTCATGCACACCACATGCAAAGACATCTCCTGCCGTACTATTGGAAGTCAGGATGGCCGAGTGGTCTAAGGCGCTGCGTTTAGGCTGCAGTCTCCTCTGGAGGCGTGGGTTCAAATCCCACTTCTGACACATTTGCTTGCCTTTAAGTGGACTAAGAAAGTAAATTTTGGGTCAGTCCTGCCAACAACTGTGGGAGACATTCAGTGGTTGCCTGGAATAAAATCTCTCAGCACACATTATGGTAACCTTTTACAAAGGTGGAATGGGAACAATGCAAACGCAACCCGTACTTTGGCGGAAAAGCTGCTGAATTTTGCTCGCCGCTATGAGCAAACATTTAACGTCCTAATTGAATTCATGTTTGCGTTGAGCTTCGGGCATACCACATGCAAAGGCATCGCGCATCAAGGTGATGGAAGTCAGGATGGCCGAGCGGTCTAAGGCGCTGCGTTTAGGCCGCAGTCTCCCCTGGAGGCGTGGGTTCAAATCCCACTTCTGACAAAATGACTTTTCTCATTTACCTCAATTCCACTCTAGGAGTCATCATTTTAACTCGACTCCTTTACTGTTGGTGTAAGAATGGAGGACCCACTGACTGCTGCTGTGGCATTTCCACGTATAAGCAGTGCAATCATCCCAATAGATACAGAGAAAATGTAACTTTGTAGAGCTCTCAATCAACCAAGTGGCTTTCACCTGTATGTGGATTCTCAGAACAAATACAACATCAACACATCTGTGTGATGTCAGGATGGCCGAGCGGTCTAAGGCGCTGCGTTTAGGCTGCAGTCTCCTCTGGAGGCGTGGGTTCAAATCCCACTTCTGACACATTTGCTTGCCTTTTAGTGGACTCTTAATATTCATCTTCAATATTATTTACTCTCAATTACTCACCTTCTGGAAATTTCCACAGTTATTTGTAGTCTGAATAGCATATTTATATCAGTCTTGCAGAGCAGAAACAGATTTAATGCTGTTGCAAGACTAAAATTCTGCATGTAGCTAAACATAAAGGATCAAAGCCAGTTTGAAATCTAAGAAAAAGCGAATGCCCCAACAAGCACTGCACTCCCAAGACACTAAAACATCAAATGTCTTTATTGTCATATCAGTATATGACATAAAAGAAAACCCAACACAACCACTGATGTTCAACTTGTACCAGGATTAGATTGGCTGCAAATCATTTTAATAATTAAAACAAATGACAATTAAACATCATTTAACTGGTTCTCCTGTTACTAAACATGACTTTGATGAAAACTTTATGACAATATTGTATTTACTAATCTTTGGAAGCGTGATCCAACTGAGTGACAAGGCTGTTACAGTTTCACCAGCAGATGTCACCATTGAATGGTGAATGAAGCATCAAGTAATGAACATTTTTTGCAAAGCAGAGGGTTGGAAATCTTCATTGCTTCATGAGGCTTCATTTGCCCATCACCACTTACTGATGTTGGCGATATGACCACTGGATATCAACCAAGCTGAAGGTTGGTGGGCTCTCGGCTTCAGTTCCAACTCCACCTCGATCCGACACTCCACCTAGAAACCAACCTCCATCACCAGCAGGATAACAACCCCCCTGGCGGATCAGTCCCCGTTTCACAAATAAGGTCTTCTCATTAATTACTCCATCACCTTCAGTACAACTTACTCACCTCTCCTCTACTCCGTCTCAGAGATCCAGATCTCCAGCCGTCCTATACCCTGCAGAGAAGATGCGTTCTAATTCTTTTTACAAATAAACTTTTTTTAACTGATTTTCTCTGTATCCTGAAGTGCATTCTGCATGCGGGTCAAATGATTAGCTTCAAACATAACACTTTATGTCTGTATTTCAGCAACAACTGCATTTTTGTCGCTTTTCCATAAAGTGCGACATTGTTTACTGCTTGGCCATCAGTTGGTGCACAATCGATTCGAGTGGAGGCCTCAAGAAAACCCACCAACATTTGACCTCAAACGGTGGCACGTGAAGTAAGAACAATAAACTTTGAACCTACTTTTAGATAATATTTTGATTATTCTTGATAATTTTGTTGTTGTCTTTTTTCCACTTATTGGTCATCTTTAAAGACCATGTGAAACGTCCGCTGGTTCCGCTTTCACTTCCATTTCACAACAGTAGCAAAGCTGAGAGTGAAAACATCCATCAAATATCCATCCTAAAACGCAGTTCCTGGTTGCCGACACTAGATGTTCCCAGAGAGCCAGTTTATAAGGGCTCAACCAGCTGTGAGGATGACTTCAGTCCACATGGAGAGCAACCTGACAGAAACCCAACAGATTTCCTTTCAGTGGATCTCTGAGGGTGGAAGACAAACATGGAGAGAGAGAGAGTGGTCAGTGTGTGTGTGTAAAAAGGGGCTGCTGGGTGCCATTTTGGGGTAATTTGTTCAATACGACTCGTCAGCAGCAACATCTGTCTTCCTCCTCCTGCTGCTGCTCCTCCTCCATCCTGCTGGGTCTGATTCAGCACTTCAACACCTACACACAGAACCAAGAATAGATTCAGGACTCCACACAGAATAAAGGGAAAAAAAAAACCCTGAGACCACCCATCACATCCTGTCCTGTCACCTGCTGCAGAGAAATCGGAAACAAAGCAGAGTCGATCCTTCAGTCACTCCCTTTACTTGCTGCTTAGTTTTAAGCGCGTCTCCAATTTGGTGCTGATGTGAAGTTTTAGATAACAGTTTAATGTAATTCGGCCTCAGTTTGATCATCTCCAGGGTAAAAGTCTAAAAGACCAGAACGTAGCCCAAACCGCCGTTTTCCACAGTCACAGATCGTCAAACTTTGTTTGAGATTGTGAAAACGTTCAGGTTGATTTTGTTACATTTTCAGATGCTGCTGTTCACTTTCCCACTGCACTGTGAAACCTTTTGGCAAACCCCTGACCTGTGGTGGCGCTGCGCCAATCACCAGCCAGAGAAACGACATGAAAACCTCTGAAGAACACGATGAGCGCAACTTCCTTCTTGGTGAAATGGAAACAAAATGGAGAAGCGTCAGATTATAGGATTTCTGTTTTGGTTTCGGTAAAAGACCACAAGCTTTTATTCCCCTCTCTCTAAAGCTATGGACTCTCACGTTTGTTTTGGTTGCGTTTACCCAGAATTCCTTGCGCTTCAGTTCATGTCCTGCTCCGTTTTAATCCAGATGAGAGGTTGGTTTGTAGATGGACCATAGTTTTGTTTTTTTGGGGGGGAAACGTTGGATTTCAATTACGTCCCCAAACAAACCAGAGTTTCTAGACGAAGCAACTCAAGTTCGAAAGAAGTAGACCAAACAGGATGTGAACTAATTATTTTGGTTTTTAATGTTTGCTCTAAGATTCAAACCATGCAATTGTGATGCAATTTGGCATTTTGAAAAGAAATTTGCTTAATGGAAACACTCTAATAATAATAACAATAATAAAAAACACACACAAAACATAAAGTTTTGACACGAGAATCACTTTGGCTTCATTTTATTTTTTATATGTTTGCCGTGTGAAATTATATTTAAATTTGTAAAACTGTCATGTCACATTATCAACAATAGTGGAGGATGACGGAGCTGCATTTTTATGTATTTATTTATTTTAATGGTTTACCATGTAAACAAACATATTCGTGTGATTGTAGTTGTGTTTCTCATTTAATGCAAACGCCATTTGAAATATTGGACGTTAGTGGAAAATGGGACAAAGTTTGTCGCTTTTTGTTGGGGGCCGGGGGCCTTCAGCAGGATCCGCCCCTGCTTGCGGGACGTTCCCGTCATCTTTTTCGCTCCGACACCATATTAGCCGAGCTGATCATAATTACTGGAACCCACCTGAGTCACGCAGACCCGCAGCGGAGGGATTCCAGGTGACCTTTATCACCAAATGCCAAACGCGCACGGCTTGTGCTTCCTCCATGTGTGAGAGCGGCCCTGCATTCCCTCCGGTACCCAGACCCCTGCGCTCGTGCTCCAGCTCGCTCCAAAGCGTGAGCTCTCTCTCTCTCTCTCTCTCTCTCTCTCTCTCTCTCTCTCTCTCTCTCTCTCTTTCTCTCTGTCTCTCTCCTTCATCTTCCTCTTCCTCCTCTCTCCATCTCGCAGTTGGATTCAGTTACAGTGAGCGTCAGGATGGCAACATAAAAAAAAAAAACAAATCTAATGGAACAACTGAGACGGGAGACCGCTGTGAGGTTTTTACGACGTGCGAATAGCGAGCCATAACCTCGACAGGAAAAAAATCAAAAAGAAAAGAAAAGAAATCAAGATGCGAGGCAGCACGAAGGCATCCGGGGGTCAAGTTTACGCGGCGGCGGATGCGCGCGGGCTCCAGGAGCAGCTGGCCGGATGAAGTGAGACTCGGCGCGCAGCGGCAGCAGCGTGCCACGGGCGGCCACGCATTCGGGATCTGGAATCATTTCTGGGGACAAAACAACTCGGCCACCTTCTCCTCCCCGCCCCCTCACGGCACATCAATGAGGAATGTGACTGTGTCTGTCTCTGTCCAGACGGGCTGGATGAAGCCCTCGGCGGTGTCATGCGTCTTGCCCCGCAGCCAACAAGCGCGCAACCCCTGCGGCTCGTAGTCTTCCTCGCGCTCCTCCTGGGCGCCGGGGTCGTGCCGTCCCCGGTGATCTCCGCCGGCTGCCCGGACAGGTGCGTGTGCGACGACCAGCTGGTGGTCCAGTGCGCCGGGCAGCACCTGGCCGCCTTCCCGGTCGACCTGCCGCTGGCCACGCGGCAGCTCATCATCTCCAACAACCGCATCGCGGAGCTGCCGCCGCTGGCGCTCAACTACCTGTCCGACCTGGTCTACCTGGACTGCAGCAACAACTCGCTGACCGAGGTGTCCGAGTCCACCTTCGGGAACCTGCGCAAGCTGGCCTACCTGGACCTCTCCTTCAACGCCTTGCGCCGGATCGAGGACCGGACGTTCGGGCCCCTGGCCGGCCTGGTGATGCTGCGGATGACGGACAACCCGGGGCTCTCCGACATCCACCCGGACGCCTTTTCGGAGAACGAGGCGCTTCAGGTGCTCGACGTGAGCCGGAACAACCTGACGGCGCTCAACATCACGTCGCTGCTCGCGCTGGCCGCGCTGCGCTCCGTGGGGCTCGGCGGGAACCCGTGGAGCTGCCAGTGCGACAACGAGGACCTCTGCCTGTGGGTCCACCTGGAGACCTTCAAGTTCCAAGGTCCCGTCGGCTCGCTGTCACGTTCAACCCCCGGTGTCACGTGAGGAAGCGGTTGGTTCAGGGAGCGCGTGCCACACGCTCCAGTTGGAGCTAATTAGAAAAGCCCGGTTACGTAACGGACCGGCCTTTTAGTGGAGTCTGTTGGCAGGAAGCGACTCCTGTCAAAATACAAAATAATTAGAAAAAATACTGAATCATCACCCTGGATAAAATCTGAATTTGACCCCAAACGTCTTTAGGTCGATACATGATCAGGGCCGCTTGTACAAGGATTTGGGGCCGTTGGGTTGGAAACCGTTTTGGGGCCAAAAAGTTATTTTGCTAATTCAATTTACAGTGGATTAATAATTAGATATGAACTTATTGTTTAAATTTATAAAAAGCCCAAAATACTATTACAACTCACCTGATTGGCCCGTGATTCATATATTAAGTACAATGTATGCAAACACACTTTCATCAAAAAATAAATTGAATAAATAAATAAAAATCTCGCCTCGGTGCAAAATGCCCCTTGAATTGTTCATGTTTCGTCAGATCGCAGCCACAAACTTTAATGTATTCAAGTTTGAATTTGTGACACAAACTGAGACCACAAAACAAAAACCTGTGCAACCTATAAGTCAACTAAGAACAAATGTGCGTTAATCTGGTGTAATGTTTACAGGGAAGTTAATTTGTGGCTCTCGGCAGCAGGGCCGGATTTAGAATGATGTGGGCCTCAGTTTTGGTGCCCCGGTCCACTCCTATACAATCCGACCATACAATCAGATGTATGGTCCGATTGATGTATACTAGTCAATGCTAGTATACACCAGTGGATCTGAACTGATACATGGTAGGTTCAGTACTTATGTTGCTTCTGAAACAAATACTATGGCTTCATGATCTTATTTTTCCCATGTCTTGTTTCACAAGTAAACAAAAGAAATTAATTGTTGAGCTGCCTTTCATTTAGCGGAATCAAACAGACTGCAGCGACACCTCGGTCAGCGAGTTGTTGCTGCAGTCCATGCACGCCGCACTTTTCAAGTTTTTTGTAAAAGAAAAAAGTTTGATTTGATCACTGTCCCTCCACTTCACATCTTTGAGTTCATGTGTTGCATAAAAAGTTGCAAAAGCACATTTAATTTTGTGGCTGCAGCACCACAAAACATGGCAAAGTTAAGTAAAAAATTTTTAAACGTCATTAGATTAACATTATATGAATTTTGACATCGACTTGTCTTAAGGCATATCGAAAAAAATGAAGACTAATTAAAAAGGAATTTAATGTAGAAAGATTATGACATTATCATAATGTGTTTTTTTTTTTAGTCCAATAATATTGGAAAGTTGAGTGGAAGGAAAATGTGATTTAAAAAAAACAAACACACAAATAAATGGGGGAAGCAACAGGGATAACCACAGCCTTTAAATAATTGTGAGTCAAATCCAGTTGAAGATTTTGATAGCAAAGCAGCCTGGAGCTTCCTGAACACGTCAACATAACCGTGTCACGCCGCACTGATGCAGTCATTTATAAAATAATACGCTCCAACCAAGCGCATTTGTATATTTTTACTGGTCATATACAAATTTCTGGCTTAAATGTAGTTTAAAATTTTTTTTTTTATCTGTATGCCTTTGTTGTTGAAATGAACAGAAATGAAATGCATCAATAATATTGATGCCAACTCAGTGTCGGTATCTAATCGATATTTGCGTGGTAAAAATCAATCTATGAGTTTTAGATTCCGTCTTAAGATCTTATTTTTATAATTACCCACAGGGAGTTTTACAGTTTTCTCTCCTTCTGTCCTGGAGCCTCAGAGGAAAACTAACCACTCCTGTCATAAACACGCAGACGCCGCGCTGCACAATTCCTTTCGCCTCACATCACCCAGGCAACATCTGCAACCCTAGCATCTCTTATTATTTCACACAAGTAAATGGCAAATAGCCTGCAGGACTGCTGCTGTTTTTTTTTTTTTTATAATCACAGTGAAAAGTTGTGGGTTAAACACAAATAGAGAAAATAAAACCCAACACAACAAAGAAACTGCAGAAGTCCCAAAAATGATTTATCTGCCGAACGTTTGAGTTAGCAACGCTAATTAATAACGATCACAGAAGCAAATAAAGCAACATTTCACCTCAGATTAGGGTTGACATGTTGCAGCCTTTCAGACTTCTGGAAAAGTGTCAACAGACTGCAAGGCAAAGGAGCACATTAAAAATAATTAGATTTAAAAAAAATCACAGAAAACATCTCATTCTGTCAGCGGAGAGATGATGTTCAGGTAGTGAGAAGACAGCAAACTCCTAAACCCAGAAGGATTCTGGTACATGCTATTAAATTCAAATAATTAAAATTGTAGTTGGTGGTTGGGAATGGTAAAAGAAATTTGACAAAATTTTGACAAAATAGAAAGCAATTGACCCCCAAATATTTTGAATTCTTTTTTTTTTTTTTTTAATTTCATGATCTGCTCTCTCATCCTTCGGTTCCATGACTTTTAGATGTCAGAAGCAACGTTTGACCGCTGTGAGCAGGGCCAGATTTAGAAGAATAAGGGCCCCTGGGCTGGAGGGAGTTCTGGTGCCCTGTCCCAGAGAACAGAAAAAAAAAGGTAGTAAATTTCCAATATTTGAGTTGAGCTTAAATTCATAAAAGTCCAACAATATTTAATAAAAACACCATGACTTTAATCTCAGGTCTGGGGCTGCGACTAACGATTGTTTTAATAATCTGATCTGACAATTAATTGAGTGAAATAAAATGGCACATTTAACAAGTTATCTTATTTGATCATTTTATATACTAGAAATATTTGAAAAGATGCAAGTAAAAAAAACAATCCCTTTTTTTATGAGAAAAAATTTCATTTTGTAGAATACAGCAGATATATATATATATATATAAATAGTAATTTTTGGGCGCCCCTAGACTTGATGCCCTGGGCTACTGCCCCTTTGAGCATTTTCTAAAGTCTGGCTCAGATTGTTGGACGGTTAAATGATGAAGAAGAAAAACTGGAGTCTCCTGATTCTCTTTTAGCCACTTCAGCTCGACCAGCTGCAGTTTTGACTGGAAACACGAAAGTCTTATTATCCAGGAACGACGAATCGATTCCTTTTCCACTCGGCTGCCGGGACGCGATGCTGCAGGTGTGATTAACGAATCATGGTCTCCCCCATCAAATATTGATCCCCACTGTTATTTCCCTGCCAACTTGAAAAATCGTTTTCGATACTCTGCGCAAATCCTAAACTTTGATTTACGATGCCGTTGGTTCGGTGTGGACGTGTCGCTGTGCAAAAGGCCAGCTGCTATTTATGGCGCCTCTTACTGAGCGAGAAGCCAGTCGTGATTTTAACACCATGGCTGCAATGCAATTTCCACGCTCTCTGAACTACCCCCACCCGGTTCCCATACCACTTCCAGCCCCTGCTTCTTGCTCGCCGTGCGCTTCGCCACGGTCCCCAGGACCACTGCCGGAGATGTCCCAGTTTTCCCGCCGCTCGTCGCCATTTGTCTCGAATAATTTGGATTGCGGCCTCTTCTGGTGACAGCTGCCAGGAAAGGAGAAGCTGAACTCTTAGACACACGCATCCTTCTGTCCTGCACGCGAAATCTGTCGTCTTTTTTTTTAAAACTGGGAGGTCCATCTCATGTTGTAGATAAATTAACGTTTTCTCCACACTGCATGTCAGTAAATGACAGAAATGCTCTATTTGTTGGTTAACAATGCCAAAATATTTTTTTTGTTGCTGATTGAAGTTATTAAAAAAAACAAAAATAGGACATCACATATTAATTAATACTTACATGAGACTATAGCCAAGTGGCTAATGTGAATCTCTTGTCTCAGTGAGAGATTGGTTTATGATTTTTAATAAGAAAAAACAGCTGCAAAAATACTGCACTAAAAAAAATAAAAACCTCTTCTTAAAGTAGAAAAATGGTTTTCTGAAGCAGTGCGCTATTTTTAGGTTATAGTGTTTCAATCATTTTAATTTAAGTTGAATAGAGTTAGCGTAAAACAGGGTTTGATACAGGTAGGCTACGCTAAGCTAATCAGGCTATTTGAGTGACTGGCATAATTAGCCTGTCCTCTAAGCCACCATAACAAAGAAATCCACTGTACAGCTTCCACATGCTAAACAGATCCATGTTCTGTGTGGGAAAATAAATAGCTTTGTTTATCATTATTTTTTATTAATGTTTTCGTTAAATGATGTTTGACTGTCTAAGGCCAACCAAAGCCCCGGAGTTTAAATGCTGCTTTTTATTTCTAATGTTACACTGAATGTAATTTCAGATTTTTGGGTAATTTTTTGTCAGCATTGTCTAAAAAGTGAGAGATCCAGCAAAGTGTTAGTCAGGGATGCAATGACATGAAAATTGGTTCTGCTGTCTGTTATGACAATATGTCATATTATTTTATAAAAAAGGACAAAAAAAACAACAGACAACATAGGACGGTGGTAGACGGGTGCCTGAGGAAAATAACGTTAGGCTGGATGAAGGGGGAAAAAATTATATTTCACACTGTGAGGCACATTATTTAGTGCTCCTGCCTGGGCCCCCCTTTAAGAAAAAGAAAACCTAGAGACACCCCTGGTTGTCTGGATCTCACCTGGTTTAGCACGAGAGCTGCCTGTCTCCTTCAGTTTAGAGAATCAGCAAACGCAAAACAGAGAGAGAACGAGAGAACAAAAGCCTCAGGAAAGGAACCAACAGATTCTCGTCTGTCTCGCCTTCCTGGCTGCGTTAGCGCTCTGTCAGTTGTTATATAAGGGAAGCGCCTCGAAATGGAGCAGAGTGCGAATAGGAAAGTAGAGAGGGAAAGCCCTCGTCTTTGATGGCAGTCCCCATCGGGGGGGCCGGGAGGATGAGGAGGGTTTAGGTGGGTGAGGGTTTTCCTTCCTGCCGGTGAGACACGTGGAGAGCAGACGTGCAAACATGAGGCGACTGCGGGAGGATGGAAGGAGGAAGCTCGGCTCTCGGCCTGCGACACGTACAGAGACGATGGGATGCAGGGAGGGCGGGATGCATGTGCACGGGCATGGAAGGAGAGTGGACTCTTATGAAGCCGGAGATTCTAACAGCATATTGTATGAAGAGAGAGAGCAGCAGGATGCTGCAGCTGCAGCAGCAGCAGCAGCCGCCTCCAAGAGGATCAGAGCGCGCTTTGAATTTTTTTTCTGCAGCACATCTGACCCCGATAAGCTAATTTCCAGAAGTTCGAGTCACGGAAGTGCATCTCCGAGGAGAGCTAGAGATTTAGACATTAAATTCTTAAAATATTCAGACACGTCAATTTGTCCTTTTTCTTTAGAGGTGAGCTGTCAAGTAATTTCATTGAGCATAAAAAAAAGTGCTGTAAAAAACACACTGCCTTCTAACTTGAGTTAGTTTTTATTGATTATAAGGGGCAAGGAAGTTGGAGCAGAAGTTTTATTACCCAGTTACAAGAATCCAGATCATTTTTATACATTTATTCCACCTCATCTGTGGGGTTCCAGCCTTATTTTGAAGGATTACGAACTTTGACCTTAATGGAGGCAAGCGAAGTCTGTGGTTCTTTAGACTTTGTTCTGGGCTCTTTGGTGACTTTGTTGTGTTCTTGGTGTAATTTTAGTAGGCTGGCCTCTCTGTGAAGGTACGATACTGTTTCATGTCATCTTAGTTACGAACTGAGCTGCAACACTAATTAAGGGGGTGGATTCCTGCCAGCCCTGTTTTTAAAATCCAATATGGCTGCCATATGAAGTAAGCTGGAGTAAGGACTTATTTGAACATGTCATTAAATTAGGCACACAGATGGTACCTTACAACACATGCTGAACATGTTGCTTCAGCGTTTTGATGTGCACATGATTCTGATCCAATTATTAGCTTATGATGCTAACAGTGGATCTGCTGGGGAAGCTCGTATATTGAGCTCAGCAGATGTGCAGTTCCAAAAGGCGACATGAACTGATTTGATAAGAGAAGTTCCTCTTCAACCTCATCAATCAAGACAAAGTTTTAAAGGTGGCAAGTGAATGAGATCATAAAATGTCCTCAGGAAGGTTTGCGATGCGCCACCGTCTCCTGCAAACAGTTAATTAGTGAGGTAATATTTATAAGACATTTACGTAAGAGATGCTGTGCAAATGAGACGTTGTTACTGTCGTCCGTCTCACTTTGTGCTGAAAGATTTCAGCGCGTTCAGTGAGTTGACGCAGCAGATCTTCACTGAAGTCCAGAACAATTTTTTCTTCTTCTCTGGCTAAGTGATGGTGTGTATTTATGTGGTGTTGGTGCAGAGTGACAGTTACACTGTTCCCACTGCAGAGGATTTCAAAGCTTTTGATCCCTCACAACACAAAAGCCTTTGAGAAAATACATGCCAATTACCAGCAGTGTCTGTAGCAGCGTTAGAGTTCTGTCTCGGTTTAGCAGAAAATGAACTTAAAAAAAAAAAAAGAAGTGTCGCATCCATCATGCTCCGTGTTGGATTTTGACTGTACTTCCATCCAGTTCACTTGAAACGAGGAAAGTCAACGTTTTGTTGGGATTTGTAGATCTCAGAGGGTCTTAGTTGGAGTCCCACCTAAAGCCTGATGATGAGAAACATTGTTATCTGAGGTCTCAGGCAGACACAAAGACCCGACTCCCTCTCTAATCCTGTGTGGGGAAAAGGAGTTTGCATAATTCATTTTGTGTGTGTGAGATTTTAAATGCTGCATTAACTTAAAACTGTGGAACACAGAAAACCCCCAAAGCCTCGTAGTGTTTTGATAAAGAAGGCAGCAGAATTTTAATACCTGAGCAGATTTCTGCATTTTCATGTTTGTTCAGCTCTGTTTACCAGCATTGACTTGCTCAAAGGTTCTTTTAAATTTTTGTGCGTGTCAGAAGCAAAGTGTGTTTTGACTGTGGAGCTGATAAAATCACTGGCAACACGAGCAACTACAAGACGTCCAAATGGAAACGTGGCCAAACAACCAGTTTTACTCTGAGACAGTGAGAGGAAGAACTCAGGGATTTGGTTGTGACTCCCACTGCTGTGTACAGAAAAACAGACAGCATTCCTCTCGCAGCACCAGACAGGTCGTCTTCAGACCAGGGATGATATGAGACTCAGTGAATTATCCTGGGCCCACAGCACTTGATTCATGCAACAAAAACACAGCATGTGTGCAGTAAATTAAATTGGGAAATATCTGACAAAAATCCTGAGGTCTTAGCGGGCTGAGACTAATCCTTATTAAAATTTAAATTTTTGCTCCTCTTGGTGCTTGTAGATAAAACGGCAAAGTTTTAGAGCTGTGTGACTCTCTATATCTTGGCATCGATCCGATACGAAGTAATCGGGCGGCCAGTATTGCCGATACAGATTCCGATACTTACACTTGTTATTTTTAAATGTTGACAAATCTTCGCATTTGTAATCTTCATGTGTTTTTTTATTGTTTTGTGTCTGAGTTATTTTTGTGACAACCTACAACAGAATTTGGACAAAATGTATATCTGCGAAATATTTTAATAATATAAACGGAAACAATAGAAAAACTAAACAAATATGCGTGCAGGTTTTTCCCCCCCCCCCCAATAAAATGCAAAGAAACGATGATTTAAGTGAAAATTGTAACAAAATCTTTTGTGAGGTGCAGCAACGGAACAATACATAAAATGAAATAAGGTTTCAAGTGTTCGATTTTACCACGCCAGAATCGAACCGTTGCTTATGTCAACTTAAATGGAAGTTTGTGGTTGTAATAGGACTAAATGTTTAAACAGTTGAATACCTTTGCCAGGTAATTTATTTTGTAAATAAATATGCAACATTTCTGAACAGCTGGTGTTCATCTAAGTGTGTGATTTGGCAGGTTTTAAAGTTAGTGAGGAAATGCTGAGCAGTTATTTAGTATCCACTGCTGAAGATGCTGTCAGGCCACATTGTCCCATGAATAATCTTCATCACTTCTTGTCTCTGTGTGTGTGTGTGTGTGTGTGCGTGTGTGTGTGTGTGTGTGTGTGTGTGTGTGTGTGTGTGTGTGTGTGTGTGTGTGTGTGTGTGTGTGTGTGTGTGTGTGACAGATGAGGGCCAGACAGTGTGCGGTTCACCGGCTGACATGCAAGGTCGCCGTCTGAGTGAGGTGGGCATCCAGCTGCGGACGTTATGTCACCAGACACTGGACTCCTGGGACTACCTTTTCTTCGTTGTCATCGGCTTCGTCATCTTCGCCGCCGGGACGGTGTCGGCGTGGCTGATGGGCGTCGTCATGGTGCTGTACGAGCGCTACATCAAGAAGAAGGACAATCAGCTGGACCTGGAGGACGAGGAGGAAGGAATCGAGACGGTTGGTGCATCCAGAGGCAGAACAGAGCGGGGCAACAGGAGCCTAAAAACCTCACATACCGTTTGAAAGAATCCGTTCACCATGGATTCCCGCAGTGCCTCCTGCCACACACCTCTACAGCTGTCTGTGAAGTCTGACATTAAATCAACACTGAGTCTCGGCTTCCAAACAGAACACGGATGAGGAATGTCTTTCTGATCATTTGTAGGGCGCTTTCCGGAGATGAAACTGTTTTTTTGGGCGGTTTTTTCAGTCTCCATGCTGGCGGTCCCCATAGCTGGGTGATACATAAACCACATATGCAAATGTATGAATCTGTATGTTGTATAATTCTGTGTTGTGTTTGAGTGGGATTTGAATTTGTTGAGCGGAAAGGAAGTGTGAGTTGGTAAAACTGGCATCAATAGACCAGTTTGGTGTTTCCTTACATTGTCCACACTCAGCTTATTTTATATTTCAGACTTTTGGCCTCGAAACTCTTCTGAACTAGTTTTACATTAATATTTTTTTATGATGCTGAGCGATTTTGCATCTTCAATGTAAAGCACTTCAGTAATCTCCTGCATCTTTATGGAAACTTCTGTCTTCAAAAGGCCCAGTGTGACTTGAAGGGACTGTATAACGGGATAGTTCAGGACATTTGGAATGAGTTCAGGCTGAAACGTTATCAGCAGTTAATATTTCTGCGTCTTCATTTCACATCAGTCCAGATTAGCTGGTTTTGTCGTTGGCTAGCTGATGCTACCAACAATCCGAGGCTCAAACAGACTCTTACAGACCGAAAACAACTCCCGATTTCAAAACGTCACATCAGTTTATGAACAAATTTCTGCTTTAGAAGAAACACAGGAAATGTTGAGTAGAGGCAGCGCATCCCTGATTATCTTCCTGCATGAAACGTGATGAGAACAGATCAACAAAGTGTTCGAGGTCAGATTAACAGTCAGAAAGGAAAGAAATGCAGTGTAAAAATCATAAAGTAGCATTTAGTCAAGCTGATTTTTTATGCTAATTAATATAGAGCTACTGTCACCATTTTCATAGTTTTACCTTCAAGTGTTGAATCACAGTTATAATTTGTAATTGTTCTAAACAGAGGTGCTACCAAGTCCCATTGTCTTATTCTGTAACTTATTATTGAGACTTTGTGTATAAAAAAACAAACATTGTGGTTTAAGTCATTTTTAATTAATAGACATTTACATAATTACTGGAAATTGCCATTTGAGAAGGAAGATTATTAGAGACGCACCACCTCCACCCTCCATATCTGCTGAAACATTCGTAGGTTTCTCTGTAAATATCCATCCATTCAAACCTGAAAATGGTGTAAAAGGTTATAAAATTAATATCAAACTCTAATTTTGAGATTGGAGTTTAGGATCATGTGGTCGTGGTGCCTGTCAGATTTAGTCCAACAAATCTGGATTTTAATCAGTCGAAGACGTACTGAGTCTATACTGCAGGTAAGACATTAGCTGCTGATAATGTTTTTTTTTTTTTAGAATCTCCTGTCAAAAAGTCCTGAACTTTCACTTGACTTGATGTAAAAGCCTGGAAGGTTCTTGGTGATGCATGAAAGACAGGAAGAAAAACCTAAACGACCAATGAAATCCTTGAACACCGACTTTCGCATGAGGAACTTCACAATATTCAGTCTCTGCACTGAATATTGTATATTGAATATTGTAACTTTTTACAGAGTCTAAAAGCAATACAAGTACAATTTACTCTGATTAGCATAACGCAAGTTGTAAAGTTTGAATAAAAAGTAAAGGTCTTTTTTTTACATATACTGAAATGTTTGCCTTGCTCATGATTCATTGTTTACTGACCATTGTGTCCCGTGAGCAATAAGAAAGGAACGTTACAAGGTGGCTGCACGTTTTTCCAAGTTTTCTTCCTGCCCTTGTATTTCTTGTAAATATAACAAGTAAGATTATTTTGCTATTGTCATTTGTGCAGGATATTTCAAGCAGACCAGATTTTGAGTCGAATCAGCCACGTACAAATTTGTCCGTTCAATTAATGGATCTGAATGACTTGAAATTGTTTGTTTAAAGTCAATTCAACTCATTTGAGTTTTAGTTGTCAGCAGAAGTGTTCTCTGTGAGTGACTAAAACTTGAATCTCGAAAAGACACAGTCTCCTAAACATTGTTCCAATTGGTCAAAACAATGGAAACAACGTGATGATGCTAGCTAGCATTAGCAATTCAAGAAAAATGGCGCTCCTCAGCATTTCTTACATTCAAACATTAAAGGAACATGTTCAAAAAGTACATGTTACTCTTGATAAATCGATTTAGCATCAAAAGTACAACTGAACAACTCGGTGTGGCTGCTGTCACGGTGCTTGGCTGCCATATTGGATCTGAGACTGTGATTGGTGAACCTCCCCACCCCCCAAATTTATAACTCAAAAATGTCAAATTCATGGAACAAATGGAATAAATTATTTGTAAGGAAAGATGTGCATGGAGCTGATCTTCAAACTAAGTCAAAATTTCGCAGCCATATTTGTAATTTAAGTGCAAATGCAAGAAGTCGTTCTTCCATTGAGCTGACGATAAGATTTCTGAGAGACTGAGTCAACAAAATCAAACTCCTCTTCAATATCCAAAATAAATAAACAGAATTAATTCTGAGACCTCCGTGAACAAAACTGCCCTTCAAAAAACGGGGCGAGTTGAGACCAAAGACTTTTATCATCCAGCTTTTGATATAAAGAGAGAAACGAGTCACGCAGGTGGGAAGTTTGTTATAATTTCTCACACATTAGTTGATTTATTGATATTGGGACGGCCCTCGGCCTCAGAGTGTATCCTGACAGTAAATCTCAGATGAATGGAAGATGAACGGATGGATAAATTTGTACCTAAGAAAGCCAAAACACTCTGACTGTGTAAACGACATAAGCGACAGCAAAAAGCAAAACTCTCGTTGAACTCTTCTCTGTGGAGTTAAGCCGCAAATACTTATGCATAAACAGACATTTTCCTTTCAGCTGTAGCCAAACAGTAACGGGTGGAGGAGGGGGGGTTAGTGGGGCTATCAAATGAATGTGGGCGCTGATGATGGATGATTCAGACGCCGTTTTCTCGCTTGAAAAGCGAACGCAATTCCAGAGGCAGATATTGTTGAGAGCTGCGATGGACTCTCTAGTATTACAGATAGAAAACGATGATATTGACTCCAGCAGAAAAAAGGAAAGGTGGAAGTACAGATATTTTATTCCAACCTCTGCGAAAAACAGTCTGAATCCGTCTAAAAATCTGTTTTTTATTGGGTGTTTTTGGTGTTTCTTCCTCCTTATATAAAGGGGTGATCCTGACTCATCATAGTTTGTGTAACTATGCATGTACCAATTTAGGCATAATGGCGTGGCGTGCGTAGCAGGATGTCAAAACGTCAAGCAGAGGTCTGTATGTTGCCGACATGACTGATGATTAGGAACGCCTGTGAAAAACGTAGTCACTGACTCGCTGATTGGCGTTAAAGCTTCGGGCATTTGTACAGCCCGCTTTGTCTTTTTTTCTTTTCTTTCTTTTTCTTTTTTTAAAGTGTTGCGTAACATGCATGTCTGCACTAAACTCTCATCTACAGCAGATATAAACAATGTGCGCACCATTGTCAAAATGTTAGGTCATTTTGTTACCAAACAAAAAAGAGAGAGACCAAAATATATTAATGCAGAACTTCCTCTACTAATAGTCTTACAATCTATGCTGCTGTAGTTACAAGAAAGTTAATAAATCGATTTAGCAAGTAAGTAACTACAGCAGGTGATTACTATGATTGTACTTTCTACGTTCAGTTTTGGGGACAAGGTGGTCCCGTCAAACCACACACACATGCACACTCAAAACTTTAGAAGCGCACGCAGGGTCAGTGTGTGACCACCAGGCCGCGGAACAAGTAGAAAGCTTGTGGGGTCGAAATGACCCTCCGTGGCCTTTTAATATCACTGGAGGGTCAAGGATGTTTTCACACCTGAAGTGTTCAGTCAGCAGTTTGTGTTGACGAGAACACAGCAATCACACCAGGGAACAGACCAGAACAAAATTGTCGGATTTTGAGAATACGATATAAACAGTTCATCGGGGCAGCACCAAAGATACCTCCTCCAAACTGACCTCTGACCTCGGTAAGGTCCCCAGTGGTTCGCGTACGATATGAATGACCTCAAACCGACACCTTGGTGTCCACTGAAAGGTTGAGCTGGAAGCTGTCCAGGTGTGCTCAGCTTTGTGGGATATGGTGAACAAACTGATAAACAATGGCTGAGCATCTTTCTCAAAATCCGTACAAATACTTTTACGGTAATTATACCTATGATGATACCCAGAAACAGACTTACGGGATGATAAAATATTTCGTATCAGCTAGAATATACAACATTCAAAGTAAACTGCATGAGAATGTCCTCAGTTCTTCGGTTCTTGTTACTGTGGCTTTCTCATCTCTCAGCTTCTCTGACAGATGATGACTGTGTCCCGCATAATATCAACATTTTTTTGCATCCCTCTATAAACAGGAACCTTCTGACAGCGGCGTTCCTCTGATGCTCTACAAACTTTCTGTCGTGACAAAAAACAGAGAGTTGGACTTTCCTCGGGGTCAGTCACTTGCACTGTGAGTCACGGCCGTGAATATCGCACTCTGACATGGACGTTTTCATTTGACAAAATGCAATAAGTCTCCCATACATATCAGCGTAAATATAGAATCGTCAGACATAAGAATAAGTGAGGGCGTGTTATTGTCTCGATCTGAAAATGTGGTGCCAGAGGCAAGGGTGATACCGCGGGCCGGAACCAGAACTGACAGGTGACCTAATTTGTCTGAGCACAGAGATATATGGATGGACAGGGAATGCCCAAATCTACCCCGCATGAAAAAAAAAATGTAATAAGGATTTCTAGACTATACAGTATGGAGTACAAGCCCTCATATTGTTCACCATCATGGCCGTTGTGGCCATGTGGGTTTACTAACACCCACGGTTTTCATGCATTTCTGCGCCGTTGTCTTTGTGCACCAATCTGAGCGCGCAGTGAAATAGATGTGAGCGCATTTATCTTTGTCAGCAAAAAACTATTGGTGGCGTCGTCTTTGTGATTCACTTGATTGCTAATTCACATTCTTACTCCTCAAGTATGGAATGCTGAGAAGGCCAAATTTCATGTCATTCGTCTTTAATATGTCGGTGACACAAACGCAACTGCAAGGCGTATGTAAATGAACCAGGCCGCCAAGACGGACAGCTTTTGTTTTTTTTATGCAATCAGGGTATTCCTCAGAGGAAAAAGAATCAATCACAACCAACAAGTCAAAATAATCCAGGAAGTGACAAATCGCAAAAAAAAAAAAAGTAGGATTTCTGAAAAACACAAGAAAACACTTTTAAGTTTGTAGCCTGATAAGATGTCGTTAAGCAAATAAATATGCTTACTCTGTGCATCTCAGGTAACATTTCTACATCAACTAATTCATGTTGTGATCCTCCAGGTCAGCTCGCATCCCCTGCACCTTTGAAAAGCGTGCTACACCACTGCACTCTGGGAGTTATTTCAGTCAGGACTGCAGCACTCTGCTAGCAGCAGTTATATTAAGTGGCTCAACTAAATTTCAGCATTATGCACTTTTAACTCCCCCTCAGTGCTTCCCATATTTAGGCACATGTCTGAATGTGCTTTAACACACAGACCTGAAAGCATCAGTCCTGCCTCCAGCGTGAATCACCTCTGGATGGAACATTGTGTAAAAGGACTATCGCTGGCCAGAACGCCCACGCTGCAAACAGCTAGCTGTGAGGTTTAACCGCGATCATCTGTTGCCTCTCTGAACTTGGAAAGAGCGACGTCCATGTTGCCCTGCTAGCGCTAAAGCCGGCAGCAGGAAGAGAGATGAACAGGTAAACAAATGAAACACAGCTAGCAGGAGATGTAAAGCTTCACTTTGCAACTTTAACCTTCTACTTTCACAGCGAAGGGCGCGAGCAATAAAAGTCAGTCATTGTTGTGGTCTCAAACCAGAAAGATTGAGGCGAGAAGGTCAGAGGTCGCACATTTTTTTTCTCTCTCCCCCAAACATGTGGATAATAGTGAATAAGTGAACTGAATGTAGACTAAGGTAACGTGAGCAACACAATGGTCAGTCTCAGGTGAAGAAAGTACATTTACGGCAAAAATGTTGCAATTTCCACATTAAACTTTCTAGAAAAAAAACAAGAACATTTCTGAGCTCCAAAATTTTAGTTTACTAGAAAAAGACTTTGAAATTTTCTTTTTTTACCCCAGAAAATTTCTGAGATCACTCTCAAAATGTCTCAGTTTTTGGGAAGAATTTTCCTCCTTCCTCCTTTTTTTTTCCTATCTGCGTTGGCTCTTAATACGCCGTCACACAAGTATCTGACCGTTCTGTGTTAGTTTTCTGTTTTTAAAGTCCAGTGAAAACATTGTTCAAATCAACACGTTCATTTCTGACCTAGAAACGTAAGACAGCTGCAAACGCAAAAAGGATACCGTCCAGAAACCGAGGCATGGAACCCTGCAGGCCGTTGGCGTCAAGCAGGATGTGAAAAACGGTGTTTGTGTTTTCGGCCGGGATCGTGGTTAGAACGCGCTTCACGCAAACACTGCAGGACAACGTGTTGAGGAATTACACACTGAAGTCATAGAACCTGGATCCATTTGTTTCAGTCATTTGAGATAAATTTCATCATTGATCTGTTTCACTCATAAATGATAAAATGACTCTCAGCGCAGTCCAACAGGAAAAGCTGCAGCAGCTGAGTTTCATGTATCTTTTATGGCTGGAATTTGCAACAACAACAAAAAAATATTCATGCTTTCACATTTTGTGGCCTTAAAAAAAATCACAGACTTGCATGTACTGTATTAGGGTCTTACACTGCAAAAGCCCTGAATCTTGAGTCATTTTGATCTGGTTTCTGATGCAAAACTCTCAGTAGACTTGAGCCAAGGCAAAACCAACGTGCAAGTAACTTCCCAGCAAGAAATATGCTTGTTTCATGTCAATAACTGAGTGATATGGATGAAAAAGTTGCTCCATAGGCAATTATTTCACACACAAGACGGGGAAAATGCCTTGTTCGAAGCCGGTTTCCATGGCTATGCATGTTCGTTATTTCTGGTCCCTGTGGGTTCAGACTGAATGAGCCTCCAGGTGAAAAGTTGCACTGCATTGCCTTAGTGGTGTCGAAGTAAAAGGGGGCCTGAAGACAAATGCTCATCATACTTTGTCTATTGTGAACTATTAAGCTTTGTGTTAGTTTGGTAGATGAATATATAACCTATATATATTTGTAACTTCGCTCTGATTCTGCTGGAAACAAAAAAGTCATTAGTTTTTGTTTTTTGTTATTTTGTGGGGTCGGTAATTTGTTTGTCTCTGCTCTGATTGTTCTGAAATTGGAAGCAGTGATTCATCATAAATTACTCAATTAAACGCCATATGTCTTAGAAACAAACAGATCAAATGAAGCAAACAGATAAAATGAGTTCTGACCGATTGCTTTCAGTGCTGACAGGCTCAGGCCTGCCATCTCTGTATTCTTCCCTGGAAATAAAAAGGTCATTTCAGAGGAGATGCTCCGTCCTTTCATCACAGCGCCTGGAGAAGCGCGCGCGCGTTCCTCTTTCTTCTTCGAATGAGAGGAGGGCGCGTGAGGAAAAGTGGAAGAAGAGCGAGTGAGAGTGCGATTGTGCATCTTTTCTATCTTTTGTTTTTTTCTTACAGTTTTTTTCACTGGTTTTTTTTAGTTTAACTTTGTTTAATTGTGTTTTTGGTTAGTTTTGTCAGGTTTTAGGGTTTGTTTGGTTGTTTTGGGTCTGGCCGTCAGGCGTGCCTTGCTGGCTGGTGTCTGAAGACGCCATGTTGGGTGTTGTTGGGTCTTTCTCCACGCTGACACGGAGAAATGGCATTAAAGTGGGTGCTGGTTCTCCGTGCAGCGTGAAGGACGTTTGTTTGGCGGTGGGAGAGATGACTGAGCACGGAGGAGGAAATGGAGCTGGAAGCTAGTGTCCTGGTTAAACGGCGTAGCAAAAGAAAAAACGTGGTGGCTGCTGTGCAGGCCAGCAAGCAAGTCAGTAAACTGGCTGTAGAGGGGAGGGAGGTGTCAGACAGCAGCGATGCAGAGAGTTGGTTCTCTGACACCAGTGAGGCCTCAGGGTCTCAAACGAGTAAAGAACTGAGATACCCAATAGAAACTTTTAGAACCTTTTTAAGACAAACAAAAGGGCTAAGAGGGATAAAACTTGAAAGTTATTTCCCAAATTTAAGAATTTTCCATTTTTCTGCAAGGCATCACATTAGACATAAAGAGGACTTGCCCACTGGCCTTGACGGACTCCCGGCTCTTCCTCAGGGACTCGTATGGAAGAAAGACGGTTTTAAATATCTCAGGATATATTTAGGCGGAAAGTATGTTGTGAAAAAAAAAAACTGTGAGGATGTAGAACAAAAAACTACAAAACAAGTTAGCAAAATGGAAGTGGCGACACGCAAAAAATGTCATACGGAGGCAGAGTGCTGGTCTTAAACAACCGAGTTGCTTCACAACTGTGGCACAAGCTTGCTGTTTTAGATCCACCATCTGGACTGCTTGTTAAGTCAGAGATGGTGGATTTCTTTTGGAACGGCCATCACTGGGTGCCACAGTCCATTTTGTTTTTATCTAGAGAGGAAGGGGGCCAGGATGGTGGCTGGTAGAACCGCTGTTTATTTAGAGTACAGTTTTTACAAAAGCATCTTACAGGATCTCCTGTATGGAAGGATGTGAGAGAGTGTTAAAGTTGGTTTTGTATTTATTGTTTTAATAAATGTGTTAATAATAATAATAATAATAATAAAAAAATCTTCTTCTTCGTGTTGCTCAGTTTCTCCTCGTGCTCCACTCTTTCTCTTTACTGCTCTGAAGGTTAGCTGGTGTCTGACGGGCCTCCAGATGAAAAAACAACAACAACAACAAACACAGAAGACGACGAAGAAGAAGAAAACCCGGGTGACATCAACTCGCTGTGCCGCGCGCGGCCTGGCGGTGCGCGTCCAATAAAGTCGGCCTTGCGTGCTAGTTAACGAGATGCTAACATTTAAGCACCTGAAAGCGAGTCTGAAAGATGACTGGAGTGTTTTTGCACCAGTCGTGAAGCATGACGGGAGACTTTCATGTTTCTTGACTCTCTCGGCTCATGTCTCCTTTCTGCTTCTGCTTTTAGCTCCTTGTTCTCTATTTCTGGCCACAAGTCCTATTTTTGTATCTGCTGTATTCCCCTAGGCTTCAGCTGCGCCATTGTTTTGTGGCCATTTTGGGAAACGTGATGATGTAGTTGGTTGTTGTGTGGCAGGCCGGTGTGTGCTCCAGATCTCCATTGAACCCGAACCAACAATGAGTGTCGGACACAAACAGGCTGAGCGCTGACTCGTCCCCGAAGCGGCCTATCCCACCACTGCGACAATAACCTCTCAAAAACACCATGCAGATTGAGAAACAAGCACAATACCAAACCACAAAACGTTCCTTGAATGTTTATTTTTGTAAAAACTCAGGATGTTTTCACACCTGATAGTCCTGTAGACTGGATTCAGTTTGGGGCCAAAATGGTAACATCTGTTACTTTTTCAGCTGGTGTGGTTCCCTTTCACACTGCATCGTCGCGTGAGCCAAACCCTTTGGAAAATCTGTTCCGCTCCTCGCCTGTGGGGGCGCTGCAGCAGGAACCACTGAAGGAAAGAAAAGGAAAACCTCTGAAGAAGACACTGAACTCCTTCACAAAATGTAAGCTTAAATGGAGTGGTGTCAAATTTTCTCTTTGTTTTTGGTTAAAAAAGAAAAAATAATAAAAATAAACCACAAGCTGCTCCTTCCACTATTGCGAGACTCGTGCGTTTTCGTCTGATTATATTTACCCAGAATGGTCTGCGCTGTTTCCTTCAGTTACTTCAACTGAACTAAGTTAGGTTTTTCAGCGGACCAGAGTTAGCTCACATCAGAGTAAAATTCACACGTCCCCGAGCGAACCAGACTTTCTGGACAAAGAGCTGCAGATTAGATCAGACTAAACAATTCACACTGGACTGGCGTGAAGCAGGCACATTGAACTCCAGCGCCAAGACATAAAGGCAACGGTTTTTTTTTTTAATATTTGACATTTTGCTACAAAAATAAATGTATGAAATCAAAAACTTTTATTTCCGTCATTTCTGCTACTTCTCAGTGCAGCCGGTTGAAACAATGCTGCGACGACTTCCTGAAGGCGGAGTTTAAAGAGACAGAGGCCCGATTTCAAGGCCTTAAATTACAAAGACCAATTTCTTTTAAGTGATATTTGACATGTATTGAATTTCTCTAAACAACTGAGGTTAGCATCAGTAGTGCTATATAACGGCACTATGTGCCTGAAAAACACATTACACTGTCCCTTTAAGACTTGAGGCAAGACATTTTGCACTTTGAAATCTTTTAGCCCACTTCCTGCTGTCAGACATGTTTTATTTAAGCCTTTCTAAAGGCCAAGCAGTAAGCGACTTCTTGTGCAGTGAATGGAAATAGTTTTTCACATGGGCCGATAGTTTTTCAGAGTCCTCACTTCACCCTCCGACGGAGCAAAAATGATAATGATGAAAAAGAAATTTCAGATCCACGTGTCCCGTTTGGTATTTCAGCTCGTTTACGTCAAAAAGACGGTAAATAAATAATCTCATTGAAACCTTAATCCAAGTTCTCTTTGGAAATCTTGACCTTTTTAGGCCGAGACACTGTCACATGTAAGACGTCCTGCATCAAACACCGAAGCTTTAATCTTTCTTGTCAGGATCCTTTTAATTTGAGAGTTAAAGTGAGCAGAGAGGCTCTGCTAATCTTCTATTTCAAAAGGAATTATAAATAGACCAAACTTATCGCAGACCCAGTGTGGAGCGGCTCCTTCTTCGAGCCGTGTTACATAAAACATAATGAATTCAGCATCAAGCAGAGAGGGAGAGCATGTGAGCAAAGGGTGGGAGGGGGGTTGGGGGGGCTGTTGTTACTCTGGGCACAGATACAAAAACCAACAGCTTTATATTGGTTTAGTAACGTATCAATAAACACACATGACTTGATTCGAGATATTTAACCAATGGATTTATTTAAATAAGCACGATTTTAAGGCATAAACTGTTTTTTGAGGTGAAGTATGAAAGCGCCATCTACTGGTAGGCGTTGAAGCTGCTCATTTCTCAACAGACAATTCACAAACTTGAGTTTGCAGAGCCGATGCTGCTTGCAACCATCCTTGGCCGTGCTTATTTTCTGAGGTCCATCTCTAGCTGATCAGTTTTGCTTTTAGGCTTGGACTTTGACTGGGCCATTCCAACAGATGTAACATGCTTTGGCGCTTTGTCGCAGCTCCGGCGACATGTTTGGTTGAAATCCAGCAGGGAGGTGAACCGTTTCCCTTTTCCTGTCTTTTACAGCCTAATGTAGGTTTTCATTGTGGATCAGGGTTTATTTAGCTGCATCCGTCTCTCCAGGGTATCCGCAGGTTTCAGCGAGTCACATTTAAAACGTTCAAAGACCTTTTTTTAATGGCGCCATGAATTCAATTTAAGATGGAAAGTAGTATAAATGGAGGGTCTGCTTGTGGAGACCTGCTGCATTACAATAAAGCAACCCTTTGTGCCTGTTGTAGAAGCAAAAATCCCACCAGTAACAAAGGGAATATGAGCAACTAGTTGCCGGTGACCTCAGTCGCCTCGAGTCACAGACAGATGCTGCGAAGTTGTGTTCAACTCAAACCTTTGCCTGACAGAAAATCTCCTGTAAGACAAAAAAAAAAACTACATTAAAGTGGTTTAGGCATGGAAGGCGTTTTTTTTTTTTTTTTTTTTTTTTTTAAAAAACAGAATTTAAGACATTTTAAGGTCTTAATTTTCAGATACACAACTTTGAGTGTCTGAGAGCTGCTTTCCATCAGCTCTGGACATCCGCTGCATGATGCTGCCACCACTATGTCTCACAGTTGACTCTGGAGACTGAGGTTCTTGTTGCCTCTTTCTCATAAAGGCTGGCGTAAAACACGCAGCAACTTTAAGATTTTTATTGAGAACAATCTTTGAAAAACATGTCTGGTTTTGCATACTTGCGTCCCGATGCACACAGCTCTATCACATCGAATCCCAATTACATACAAGATGCAGTGTTCCACAAGTAGTCACTACGTATCCACTCGCCGTTCTGAACAATTGTATTTATTCATTTTGTGTCATCATGGCGACCACACGTCAGGTCCAATAAAAAAAGCTTTCTAAAGCGTCAGGACTTCCCAGGCTCCGTCTGGCTGTCCGTCGCCTCACAGGAAGTCTGCTGTTCCTGGACCATCAGCATGATGCGTTGGGAAACCCTTTTGACGTCGCTGTGCGTGTCGGGATGCGCGTCCAACGCTCTCAGAAGCTCCATCAGGCCCTCCTTAGTCAGCATCTGGATGTAATACGAAGCTGCACCGTTTGAAAAAAGACAAAGAATTTTCAGAGAAGAGCTCCTGAAAATACTCAACGTCGCTCGAGATTTAGGTGCCAAAAAACGCTCACTGGCCTCATCTTTAGGCCTCGTTTTTCTTACCGTTTTGTCTGCAGACGAGATGAATCGCCCACACCGCCCACAGCTGGACCCCCGGGGGCTGGCAAGTCTGGAGCAGAGGGCAAAATGGACGGAAGGACCTGAAAGCAGGAAGACAATCATTACAATTTGATTTAACACGTTAGACTCAGGCTTCTTCATTTGGACCAGATGTTCACTTTCTGTGTTTCTAACATTCAGCTGTTCAGGAATTGAACTCTAAAAGGTTTTCAGCTGCAGGTGCTGGTGGTAACACTCTGGCTGCTACTCACCCGTAGGAACAATAAACGTGCATTTGTGCTTCAAGAGAGATGTATTTTTTTGACGCGCAGCATAAAGTGCGAAGCGTTTCATAAGAGCAGTGGATGAAAAAAACGAGCTAAGGGCATCTCATAAAGGCCTATGCAACATGAAAAGTGCTTTGCAAAAGGATTCATTGCTTTGTCATATTACACCCACAACCTTCAAAGTGTTTTAATGGGATTTTATGCAACAGTTGGAAGAGTAGTAGTGCGAAAATCTGAATTGAAATGAAAACGATCCCTGGGTTTCAGAGGCTTTACAACAAAAACTCCACGAAAAGCAAACATGCAGCCCTCAATGCGTTTCAACGGCCAAGTTGAAGTCCAGTCCTAAATCCTGGGCAAAACTTGAAAATTAAAAGTTGAACGATGTTTCCACCCAATCTGGCTAAGTGTAGTTTATTTTGTAAAGAGAAATGGTTGAAAATTTGTCTCCAGATTTCTAAACCTTGCACAGAAATGAACCGAAGGACGTAAAAATGCAGTTTGTAACTTTGCTAAAACTATATTTGTTTTCATAGCTGTTGAAACTGTTACTATGTCGGGACAGTTGAGCTTCTCTGCCTTCTCCCAATTCTAACCAACCAGCGCTGTCAATCACAATCTCATGTGGCGCTGCTCATCGGCCCTCTCTTGCTCTGCTACACTGCAGCTAGCATATCATGTCATGTCACGTCAATGATCACTCCAGATAGCCTGGCCACCATTGGCCACCTCCTTTCGGCTCCGACCTACAGCCTCACCTGTAAGACACCATCTCCTGCTCCAGATGAGGCCATGTCAGTATTGACTCATGCTGCGGGGAAACGAAAGGAGACGCTGAAAGAAACTGTCTTGACGAACAGACCCGTCTTCTGTGACCGGGACACACACCAGTTGCTCCAGGACGGTGCTCCGTAGCTCGTGGTCCAGGGTCCAGGCCCCTGCTCTGGAGGCCAGCTGCGCCAGAATCCCTCCTGCGAAGTAGCGCACCCCCACCACCATCTGGGGGCCCTGCAGGAGGCTGAGGATGTGCTCCAGCAGGTCTTCATCCATCAGGTCAGACTGGAGCTCCTCCACCTCCGCTACGTTGTTCTTAGCAAAACAAGAGGAATGCATGCTCTCGTTTTATGAAACCGAACTGCGCCGCGGATGTTGTTAAAAGAACTGCAACAGAGTGTTTGTTCGTTTCAAATGACGTAATACTGGGTTGCTCACAGCGAGGCCCAGGGGCCACTTGGGGCCCTTCAAAGGACTGTGGGAGTCCCACAACTACAGTTTAAGAACGATGGAAAGTCTGGCTTCCTAGGTAGTAGATTAGTTTTGAATTTGGGCAACAGTGTGCTTACATTTTTATTGTGATTTCTGTCATTCACACGCTCCATACCCACCAAAAGGCCGAGAACTTTCTGTTGAATAGTAGTTTCGCTGTAGTAGGACTGCAATGCAGAACAAACAAACGAGAAAAAAAAAACACACAGGAGAAAGGTTAAAGTCGGCGCTTTTAAAACTGCGTTTCCAAACGAGTTACTTTTTGCTCGTTCACCTCCAGAACCTCCTTGTAGAGCTCCAAGCCCTGACACTCGATGAAGTTGCGGGCGGCTGCGGGCGTCTCGTCGGTCAGGTTCCACAGAGCGCTCAGGGCAAACTTCAGAGTGGGGTCCACCACTCCCAGCATGGCTTTCTGCTGCACGACAGTCAGCAGCTGCTGTTAAGACAGACAATAAAAAAAATAATAAAAAAAATAATCGAACTAAACAAATTGAAACAATCAACAAAGAAAATATTCTCCTTTTGTTGTAAGGCTTGAAGGTGAAATGGCAACAAACCTTCATAAATGAGACGTCGTTGCTGAGCAGTGCTGTCTCCTCTATGGAAATCTGCACATGAAAGCAAAAAGAAAAAAAACAAAAAGAGCTATGATTGATTTTCATTGTGTTTTAAAAGTTCTACTAAATGTAAAACTTGACCATTTAAAAAAAAAAGCTCCATCAATCAGCCATGGATTGGATTTAACTGGGGCTCTAAAGCGGCCCGTGGAAAAAGCTCAGAGAGTGAAGGACCTTCGCCACCAGGATAGAGACGACGGCCACCGCCACCCGCTCCAGGGTCGGCTCCTCGTGGTTGCTCAGCCACTTGATCACCAACACGGCCGCCGAATACCTGAGTGGTGAACACAGCATGGTAGAGGGTTTCATTTCATTTCAAAGTGCAAAGCAGCTCCACAGAAAGTCAACTTCAGGAAAACACATCACAACACAGTGGAAAAGTATTTAATCTCCTCATTCATTTTATTATTTATTTTATTTTATTTTTTTACACTATTAGATCAAACAAATTTTTTTTCAGATAAAGATAACAAGATTGGATGCAATATGTGTTTTTAAACTATGATTGAATTTATGAAGGGTAAAAGTTTACCTAAACCAACTTGGCCTCATCTGAAAAATAAAAACCAACTAAATTGAATAAGTTTTTGTCCCGCCCAAATGTTTGCAGCAACCAGCCCACTCTGAAGCAACGTTAGAGAATAAAATCCATACATCAAGTCATGCTATGGCATACATCACAGTCAGATTTATGTCAAGTCTTTGACTAGACCACTGTACAAGTTGGAATACAGCTGCACTTTATTTTGTTTTTTTCTCAGTGCATTTGAACTTAAGATTATAAACTGATGACTTTTTTTTTTTTTTTTTGCATAATCTTCTGGAAGAGAACAGTGTAGCAGACCCCCCAAAGGAAAGAATTGTAAATATCCCTAACCTGTCAAAAGGAACATTCTGCAGCAGGTAATCATTGCAGAGAGCCATCAGACAGTTGCTCTGCACCTGGAAGAATGGAAGGATGAAACACAAAGTATGAAAATCCAGTCCAAAACAGAGCAGCCTAAAGTTACAACAACCACAAAACAGTAAAGCAGCATCACTTCCACATATTTCCACTCACGCAAGAGTTTGGTAAAAAATAGTGTTTACTCTGCGTAAAGTAAACCACGGCGCTAGACGTTTACGTCGGTTAGATCTCAGTGTTTGACTCGACCTGCTGGATGTCCGGGAAGGTCGCCATGGCGTGCAGCAGCTGGGTTACCATGGAGCTCATCAGCCTGACAGGCATAACCTCTGCCAGGTCCCGGGTGGTCAGGTTGAACACGCAGGCCGTGGCCAACAGGTGGACATGCGGGGACTCTGGGTGGCTCTGCATGGCCTCCACCACCAACTGAAGGGAAATGAATAAATAAATAAGAAGGCATCCATCTCTGCAGCTGTTATTGCTGGGAAACTGTCTGGAACAACCGGAGGCCAGGAATTAGCGTGTAACCTTCCAGAAGCAAAGAGCTGCTCACCGGGCCAGCTGTAGAAGCTGGACTGTACCACTTATCCCAGCACCTCCTCACTGCTATGCTCGGTAATTAGAGCATCAGGGTCCCTCGGCGCTGAGCAAATATTCAGACCGACATGGCTTCCAGAAGTGTTAGAAAAAGAAAAAGGAAACAAAAAAACCCCCCAAAAAAACAAAGTGTAATTTGGGTGCTTTTCCACCGAAAAACTGACTCAACTTTCGGTTGTGGAGTGTCGTGTTTTTCCACATTTTAATTGTAATGCCACGTGTTAGAAGCTGCTTCTTCTGCACAAAAACAAAAAGAAATCTTCTGAGATTCCAAAGTGCAACATAAAGCACAGAACCTCGTCTCTCTATTCTCGACAACAAGGAGGGGGTGCTAACTCCACATCGACTGCACATGGACAAAAACGAACTGCAAACTGACAGATACGTTTGACTTTTGGCCTGGTGCTTGTGTAACGCTGAATTTGGGAATCCAAGTCTAACCAAAGACACACAACTGTTGTGCTTGATGCTCCTGACTGTGTCTATTATTACAATTCAAACACCAGCAGAATTGGCCAAGTACTGCGAATCACGACTGATTTAATCGGATACGAACCAACACAAAAACAACATAAACATTTTATCGTATTTTATCGCTGCATGTGGCAGGTACAGAGAATTTGAAAGTCACGCCTCCAGAAGAACTCGGCTTTATTAAGACATTTTGTTCATCCTGCTTGTCTGAAGCTCTCTCGTAGCTTCTACACTTTATTTGTAAATGCATTGTAGCTGTTTGGTTGCATATCTCCAAACCTTCACCTGTTCCACACAGAATTAATAGAAGGTCAAGATCCGCCTTATCATTTCATTAGATATTCGTTTCTCAATTCTCAATTTTTGGCCTGCCAAACATGAAGATGTGGTCTGTGAACTGTTTCAAGATCTTGGAAGGTTGCTAGTCCTTTAGGTCGCATAAAAAAAAAAAATATATATATATATATTTTTATCTGAACTTATGAAATGTTAATGGTAATTAAGGAATATTTCAGAATTTTGAGGTTCTTTCAAAAAGTTATAACCAGTTAGTTGAATCGATGTAGCTTTATTCTTATGTAATCAGAAATGTATCTCCTGTTACACACCAATGTAAAATATTATAATTTAAGATCAACAACAAAAGTTATGTACCTGATAAATGTTATAAATTAAACTGATAAGAATATTTAATACATGCAGATAATTAGCTGGCCTCATCACCACACCTACGGGAATAATTGCTGTTTTCTACGTAAATACTCATCATCTGCAGATTCGCTTGGATTGGAGACAAAAGCTGCAACATTTGTCTCCATTCTCAGCTGCTGTAGTTCCCTTTCATACTGCTCTGTCAAACGAATCAAACACTTTGAAAAACCAGCTTCCCCTCCTCACCTGTGTTGGCGCTGCAACAAGAATCACTGAAGGAAACGACACCAAAACCTGTGAAGAAGACACTGAGCGCTACTTCCTTCTTGACAAAATGTAGACAAAAATGGCGTGGCCTCAGATTTTAGCGGTTGTAGAATTTTGCTTTCATCTTCTGTAAAAGACCAAGAGCCATTTCTCCCACGAACGCTAGATTTGCACGTTTGTTTTTGTTGTTTTTATACAGAATGCCTTGGAATTCAGTTCCCGCTTTTGGAGTGGCCTCCGGTCTGCT
Organism: Poeciliopsis prolifica; assembly: GCF_027474105.1. NCBI lineage: Eukaryota > Metazoa > Chordata > Actinopteri > Cyprinodontiformes > Poeciliidae > Poeciliopsis > Poeciliopsis prolifica. The sequence goes on from NW_026562383.1 coordinate 3,603,966, forward strand.
TGACTTTCACATATGCATTTGAACCGCATCAGAGCTTTAGAGCTCCTAAAAACCCAGGTCTGGGGTTTTATCTAGACCAGCGTTTGCTTTCATGGGTCTGCATCAGAGTTTGATTGAGCATTCACAACCTCCCCAAAACCAACCCAACTGTTGTCAAACGACGTCCAACAAAGTAAAGTTGGATCCCTAACACCTCTCAGACAATTGGCTGCGGCCTTCAGAACCAAATAATCTAGATTTATATTAAAGAGTAGGATAACACCTGGTCATAGCCTTTGATTGGATCCTTCTTTTAAAAATGTTTGCGCTATCCCCTTAGCTTTGAATTTTCCCTGAAAAATGCCCGTAGATGACTTTTGTAGATAACCACGTCATATTGAATAAAATGTAATAAAACACTGCTGAAGTTAAGAATGAAACAGTGAGTGAAGTGACAAGGCCGCCGAACCTTCAGCATGTCTGGCTGCGGTTTGTCAGTGTCGGTAGTCAGACGGTAGAGATGGATGAGGGCCTCTTTTACGAAACACTCCCTCTCTCTGTACCTTCGGAGTGCCTCGCAGAGCTGCTTCTCATTAGCCTCTCCAGTTACCTGAGCACACACAGCAGATCGGCAGAGAGTCCGCAAACACAATGGTCATATTCAGAGAGTACACAGAGCCTCGGGTCCAAAGTAAACCAGAGGCTCATGCATGAATCAATCTTCTCCAAACGGAAGCTTTGGATTTTTCGGATTGCTCTAAAACCGGGGTTTTTCAAAGTATGTCTGAGAAGAAATCAGAAATGAAGTTGGCTTAGTGTTTTCAATTACTTGTCCCCATGTATCTATGTCCCCCATGTCATGGTGGAAAGTACGCCCCACACTTTGAAAAGCCCTGCTCTAAAACCGATTGCTTGATACCAGAAACAGCTGCTTACTTTTAGGTTTTCGTGTGAAGATAGAACAGGAGAGGAACTAAGTCCAGTGGCAAGCAGACCGAGAAAGACGAGGCCGCTCCTGGACTCCACAAAGCCTCCGAGCGCCGAGTCATTGATCGTTTTCCTTCCTGAAATGTCTAAAGAGACGAGCGACGGGAGAATCTGAGGACCCGCTTCCAGAAGTTGCCTCACTGTCTCGTCCCCATCGACCCTACTTTCGCTGTCGTCATTGGTAAAGTGGTTGTTCGAGAAGTCCAGATGCCTCAGAGCATGAAGCTGGGCGAAGATATAGAGCAACCTGACAGGAGACATGTGAAGTCGGCTCAGCCGGTGGGCAATGAGGGATCTCAGTGTGTTTTTACATTTAAGGAGCGCATTCACATCAGACACGGAACTACAGGAGATATCCAAAGTCTCCAGCCGGGGGAGAGAACAAATATCCTCAAGGATATCATCCGTTAGATCTGTGTCGACGAGGTGGATCGTCTTGAGGCCCTGCAGGAAGCTAAAGCCAACGCGCACCCCGCCGTCCTCTTCTGGAGACCCCAAGTTCAGACTCAAACCATTGAGGGCCAACACCTGCAGACTAGTGCTGCAGTCTGGGTTGGAGGCCAGGCCCGAGATGACATCAGCCCCTGTTAGACCCCCGGGCACCCAGGAGGCGTCTAGCTCCAGGAGCCGGTGAGGGCAGAGGGCCAGGCGGAAAGCCTTGGCGGACACCTTACAGTGGCGGATGGAGGCGCTGCGCAGGCGGAGCTTCTCGCTGTTTCGGAAAATCCCAACAGTTGTGTCATTCAGCATTCCTGGAGGAGAGAGGAGCAGAAAGGCAGACATTGTAGGAAAAAGAAGCCTCAGTTTAGTCTTCCATAATGTTTGTGCAGCGAATGTTTCCAACAACTTCAGTCTGGAATTCCTCGACCTGCTGGTGGGTGAAAAACCACAGGAGTCTGATTAGCTTTTCTCTCTCTCTCTTTTTTTTAACAAGGCTAATTCTTCCGCAAAGGAGGAAGATTCAACCTCAGGTCAATTCCTGAACTAATGATTGCTTTTCCTAAATTCACAAAGAAACCGCTCTGCCTTGGCAGCTGCTTCCCTCGTTTCCTGGACTTGATGGGGTTAGTTAGTTTTTAAAGCTCCCCTTCATACCTCTGGTTGTCATCTTTTGCAGCAGTTGGTCAGACAGTTCCTGTGGGAGCAGTGGGGCCCAGATGAGGCTCATTGAACCGTCTGCTCTCTTCCTGCACAAAGCATCTAATCTGCTGCACACCTGAGCCAAGCAGAGCTCACACAGCGTCTGGGGGCCCTCGCCATCCTGCAGCACACATCGAAAAGTAATCAGATGACGCATCCTGCTGGATAAACAACGAAATTATGTGAAAAATCCAAGAAGCAAAGTAGATTCTGCTGTCAACGCTGTCTTGTTATGTACGCTGATGGTGTGTGAGACGTCTTTAGCGTACCTCCTGTATTGCACAGTATGTGTGTAACAAGATGAAAATTCACAGCGTTTACTTAAAGTTAGGAAAATCAGTCAGAGCTGCAAGATGTTGAATAAGTGCTTTGCTTTTTTTAAATGACAGTTTAATAGATAGAAGTTGTCGTACCATCACTGAAATTGGTTCTAGAGTGAACAAATAGTCCAAGAGGGGCCACAAAAAATACAAAAGCAATAGTTTGTTGTCGTCTTGGACTGTGAATAGCAGAGTGGCTGTGAAAGATTATACCACACCAGCATGAATGGCTTTTAGTCCAGACTTTGAATTTAACTGATTCAAAGAAAAAGTGGAGGAACGAGGGGTAGGGTTGTTTTTTCTTTTCAAGGTGTCGAAAGAGAAATATCTCTGATACATAAACTATTGGTAGATAATCGGTTACCAGCCATAACAACAACATTAATATTAGATGTCAATATCATCTCAAATGTTCATGTCAGTGCATCCCTATCCTGGATGAACGGCCGGTATGCTCTCGACATTTCCGTGCCTAAACTTAACCCTAATCATCAGTCAAAAAAGCTCAGAAGTTATTATATTGATCAGACGTCGACATTCTTCTTAAACTTCTCGACTTCACTGAGCGAACCTGTGGACGCCGTCCACAAATTGTCAGTGAAGTTTCAACCTTGACGTCCTTGCAGCAACAAATATGCCAAATGGGGTATCTATCTATCTATCTATCTATCTATCTATCTATCTATCTATCTATCTATCTATCTATCTATCTATCTATCTATCTATCTATCTATCTATCTATCTATCTATCTATCATTTCAATTGACTTCTATATAAATCCTTATTTGCCTATAAAGTGCATTGAGGTTATATCTGCTGCAATTTGAGGCTACAAACTGACCTCATTTGAGCTGTCTGCAGGTGGACAGGGTTTTATTATGAAACACGTATAAATCAGCCATGACAGTCTCTCCCCCCCGGGTCTCCCGCTCAGGGCTCAGTGACAGAGGATCTCTGACGCCGCAGGAGGCTAATTTTATCCGCGGCAGAAACAAACAAATCCCGTCTGAACCACCTAATCTCCGGCAAAGCGGTCCTCCCTCCCGCTGCACGCTCCGCGACGACCAGGCGCTTGTCACCTTGACAACGAGCGCACGCACACATTAAACGGTCGGCGGCATTTGTCGTAACTCTGGCTGTCAAACTCACCATTCTCGGATAGTCAAAAAAAAAAAAAAAGAAAAAAAAAAGAAAAAGTAAAGTCGTCAGAAGAATGCGAACAGCTCACAAGTAACAGAAGCGTTTTCGAAACAATTATTGTTAAGCGTACACCGCAACTTGCTGACGAGAGGTAAAAATAAACATAACAGTGATAGAAATCCTCCCTCCGTTTTGATTCAAGTCGCCGCTGTGTCCGCTGTCACTTTCGCTGCGTCCGATTGGCCAGCCTGAAAAACGTCACCAGCTGCCCGTTTGAAGACGCCGCTTCATGACGACACGGCAGCGCCAGCCAGCCTGCTCCGTCTTCATTTAAAGACACAGGCATTATTTTTGCTTGACAATACAGACAGCTAAAAAAATAAAATGAAGAAATAGGAAAAACAGGAGCAACAACAGAAACGCCACTGCCTGTAAAACAATAATACACAATGTTCTTTAATATCTGTCCGTAGTTACGTGTTTGCTTGTTTTCAGAAGTTAAAACTTTATTTTCCTGCTCATTTTCCACAAAGATTGAACAAAGCACGAGCACATGTTTTAAATGTCACTGCCTTGCTGATTCAACTGGTCCAACTATCCATTCAGCATGTCAAAGTTCTGCATCCATCATCCAGACATGATGGATGCATCATGTCTGCAGGTGTGTGCTCAACGAACTGTGTGTTAAAAAGTACTAAAACATACAGAATACCAGAACTTGAAGATTGAATTTAGACACTACTTTTCATGCAATTTTTCTACTCTGCATTAGCTTGTTCATGTAGAGTGATTTACAGACTCTTATTTATTCTTTCTTGATGCCAAAGGAGTACAACGAATATGAGTGAGTAAAGGCATGTGTGCATAAAAGTTTGAGAAAGCCCAAAACTGCATTTAAATTAACATTTGTACTATGCAGATAATTTTCAGGTTGGACCAGTTTATACATTCAACCAATTCTTTAAAAAAAAGGAACACACAAATGTAAAAATTCCCTTTATTTCCATCACAAATGAATTCCCCCACTGACAGATAATTTTCCTTCTCTTGTTCTGCTTGTTGCAACCCCTGAATCCTGCCACCCTGGGCAGGATGCCATGTCACCCACAGAGCACCGTTATATTCAGACTCTATTTGTAAATTTTGTTGGAAACCATCATTTTCCTTTAACTTGACAGCAATTTACATACAGGGTTGACTTACATTCCATGTGTTTATTCATGAGATTACAAGACATGAGAAAATCAAACTATGCAGAGTATCAGGCAGCAAATACATGCCAGATTGGGTTTGCTGCCTTACATTCATTACTAGAATGTGATCTGCAACATTTTAAAGAGGTGACTAATAGTTACATATTTGGGAATTACAGTTTTATCAGCTTAAAAAGTTGACTTTATAATATAAGTTCAGTCTTTTTAGGGGGGAATTATTATGTACAATCAACTTTTTAGAGCTTTACGTACTTTCGTACATGTTTGAGAAATCCTTCAATCTCACATGGCAACGATTGAGCTGTGCAGAACGTCTGGGTGAGCCTGGCACCGCTTTCTTTCTCTGAGTTGCAGTAACAAGCTCACAAGCTTCTGCTTCACAGAACACATCCCATCCCCCACTCGGGTCCTTCAGACTAGCCACCCGTAATTAGCAAACACCTTGTGGAAGTGCATGTCTGCTGAGCTCGTTAGGGGAGCTATACTGCTCAGTGCAACACTGGTAAAAAACATTAACAAACAGCTAATGGAGCCATGTTGTGACGACTTCCTGAAGGTGGAGTTTCAAAAAGAGCAGGAGAGAGACAGAGGCCCAATTTCAAGGCTCAGGGAGTAAAATTTATTTTAGGCCATATTTGATATATGAAACATTCGTATAATAACCGAGGCGACGTAGTTGCTTGACTGTGTTATATAATAGCACTGTATAGTAGCATGTACTTGGGAAATACATAATACTGCCCCTTTAATGTCTATCGTCAACATTTAGGTAGTAAAGCACTTTAACCACAAGGAGGAGCTCATTGAAAAAGATTTCTTTCTTTATCAGTCCGACACTTGAGTTCTTATTGTGAAAAGCATTTTTTTTTTCTTCAGATGATTAATAAATTGTTCACGATTTCCAAAGAAAGGACAAGTCACTGCTTAGGAATGATTATAAATGTAAACATAACAGAAAAGCCAGAATATTTTCTTTCATTAGTGCTTCAAATGAATGCACTCCTCTCCCTCTCTCTGAATTATGCATGCACTGCTGATCAGAACCACCGTTCTCCCACATGCTGGACTGGAAAATGTCCCCACGCAGAGAATCCCCCCGCATCCTCAAAGCCTGAGCCTTCCTCCTCCATCCGCAGCATTTAGCTGAGTGGTTGTTCTGGTTTTTTTTGTCTTTTTGTTTGTTTGTTTTTTTCCTCCAACACTCATATTATCTCTATAACCAAACAAACACAGCTGCCAGCAGTTCTTGGACTGCTGCGAGAGACACAGACATCCTTCATTCTCCGCAAACGCAAGAGAAACGTCCCACCGTCCAAAATACACACACACACACACACACACACACCCACACACACACAAACACACACACACACACACACACACACACACACACACGTAATCCCTCCCAACAGTATGCCGGAGCTACTGGATCCCCGGAATGAAGCTGGAATTAGATTAGCGGTGATAGGAAACAGATTTGTAAGGGAGGAGTGAGAAAGACGCCTGAGGGAGCGCGAGAGAGAGGGAGTCACATGAATGTAGCTGACAGGTGAGTGTGTGTATGTGCGTGAAAGACGGAAACGGCGCATTAGCCTCCGCAGGTCAGAGAGAGATGTTACAGTGAAAACACTCCAGCACCAAGGTCAGAATAGTTTGGTGGTTTTTTCATTGTAGTTTTGTTTTTATTGTGTAGTGAATTTTTGTTTGTCTAATTCAGTTCCCTTTAAAAGGGTGTTTGCTGCTTTTCATTAGTTATTTGCTTTTTATTAGTTATTATTAGTTCAATTTTGTTTGGTTTTAGTTTAGTTTTTATTATGTATATTAGTGGTTTAATGTTTTACCATGCCATACCATACCAACTTTATTTATAAAGCACTTTAAAACAACCACAGCTGAAACAAAGTGCTGTACATAAAATAGATAAAAACAAATACAGTTTAAAACAACAAACATACAATGTAAAACTAGATCTCGGTGGAGTTGAAAGCCAAGTAAAATAAATGGGTTTTAAGACGAGCTTTAAAACACATGGCAACGACTGAGCTGTGCCATGTGTTCATTTTGGTTCATTTCTAGGTGAAGAAGTTGATAATATGTTACTATGTTTTAGTCAGCTTCACTAATGTAACAATGGCTCTCATTTTGTTTCAGAGCTAATGAGGCCCTACATTGTTATGGTTTTTTTACATAAAAATTAGTGGATGGCAGAGTTGTGTGATGCTTTATTTTAACCAGAAGTAAACACGTGGGCAGAATCGCTGATATCAATACTGATATTGAAACCGATATCGATAACTTTGAAATAAGCCTGATGTATTGTCAAATTTCTGACTTATAGGTGTTTTTGTCATTTTCCTCCTAATTTTTTCAGTTCTTTTGTTCAAGCATGATTTGGACAAAGTTTACAGGTGTCCACAAAACAATTCATTAAGATATTAAGGTGATTTGCGCGCATTTTTTCCAGACAAACAAAGCACAAACAAGTGTCATTTAACCGCTAATCAAAAACAGAATCTGTTTTCAGGAAGTTGTGAGCAACTCCAACGCAAAATGAAATAAAATTTCAAGAGTGTATCTGGAACTACAGTGACAATACTGACATCGACTCGGTATCGATATTATCAATATTTTGGATCGATATGTCCACATCTACTGGATGGAATTTGACAAAAGGAGCATCATGTGAGTGGAAACACCGTGAACAATCATAATCCGATGGCTAAAAGAAACCAAAACTAATGTAAAGTGTGTGTGTGTGCGTGTGTGTGTCTTTGCTGCTCACTTCCCCAAGTTGGATTCACCCCTCTTTCATTTGCTGTGAAAACATCCATCATCCCCTCCTAAACCTCACATGACATCAGAGGAGGAGGAGGGGTAGGGCCGAGACGGCTGCAAGGAAAACCTCTCCATCAGCCTCCCTTCTTTTCTGTACATGGACCACCCTCCGCCGCTCCGTACCAGTGGGCTGCGGCTGCCGGTGTCGTCAGTCAGCGCGGGCCTTCAGTCTCTCAGGAGCTGCAGGAAAAGGGAGCAGCGAGGGGCGAGGAGGCGCAGAATGAACCTGGTGGAGGTGCACTACTGAGACACCGCTGACTGAACTTCACTGACACAGGTGGGAAGTTGTTGCTTCTGGTTATTTTTAAAAATGTCTTTCTTTCTTTCTTTTTTTTTTTTTTTTGCTTCTTCTTTCCAACTCAGGTATATTGTATGAGTTGTTCTCGATCACATCATTCTGACTGGTTGGGGGGGAAAAAAACCCTTCTTGTTAGTCTGAAGAAATAATAAGAAAGAGACTTAAAGGGTCATTCAGCTGCAGTTTATAACACAGCAGCTACAATTAGCTGTGTTTATTCAGCTTGAAGACATTTCTTACACACTATTCAACTTATGACGGGCTACTTCAGCTTCGCCTCAGTCAACAATAAAGCAAAGTCTTGGAAATTAAATCAATTAAAAACTCATGGAATTTTTTTTCAGCATTTAAAACCACTTCTAATCCCCAGTTTGCCATTTTCACTTTTGTAATGTCATATCAGTTGTTTTATGTGAGTGTTGTGATAACACTTTTGTGATTTTTATTCTTTTTCCTATCATTTTTGTGGCATGTTAGTCAGATGTTTCCAAGAAAGTGTCATACTGTGGACATTTGGTGACTTTTAGGATCCGTGGATGAGTTTTTTTATTACCATTGTAGGTCTTACATAAAGCCCTTCATCACATTCAGCACGTAGACAGTCTGTGTATCATGTTGCCTCCTCAGCAGACTGGCCTAATTGGTGGCACCAGCACTTGAGGGCAGACTGGCACAGCACTCTGAAATTCACAGGTCCTTAGAAAAAGCCACAACACAGCTTAACTGGAAAAAATGCAAAGTTTTCTTTTTTTTTTAAATTTAATTAACATTATGTTTGAGTTATGCTTGTTTTCCAGCAGAAGGTGGTTTCGTCTTCGCACTGTGTGGCTATTTATCAACCCAAATCTTCGAAAACTGGTCACAACAAAGCAGGACTGATGGTTCCTTGTGAAGTGCCTGGAAAAAAGTTTCTATTCTCCTAGAATCTTTTTCAGACGGCGTCATATCACAACCACAAACCTCAGTGCATGTTTTTTTTGGGTGGCTGGCGGAGGGTGATTTTAATGGGATACACAGACAAAAAAGTGGCACACAGTTGTGAAGAAAACGATGCTTGGAATATTTTTTTCACAAACACAAATCTGAAAAGTGTGGCTTGCTTTTGTACGCAGCTTCTCCGAGTCAGGATTTTGTAAAGCACATTTCACTGTGAAAATCATTTGTGGAATGTCTCTACCATCTTTGCAAACTTTCTTTCCTGAATTCTTTTTGTGCAAAAAGTCATTCTTAATTGTACTTAAGTCTGGACTTTGATTAAGCCATTCTTACACATGGATGTGGCTTGTTCTAAATGATTCCATGGTGGCTCTGGCTGTATGTTGGTTGCTTTCCTGCGGAATGGTTTTTGTTTGACATCGCCAAGCACGAGCTCCACGCGTCTTCCAGCTAATTCTGACTAGCTTCCCTGTCACCTGCTGCTAACTCTGTTTAGACCTCTGTGAGATCTTCAAAGTTTGGGATATTGTTTCAGTGCCTAACCCTGCTTTAAACTTCTCCACAACTTCTTGCCTACTTTATCTGCTGTGTTTCTTGGTTTTCATGCTGTTCTCTAACAAACCTCTGAGGTCTTCACATAAGAATAACAACATAACACTAATACTATGATATGCCTACACGGTGTTGGGCACGCTTCTGCTAATTTGCTATATGCTAATAGTGGAGCAATTCTTTTGGTTAGCGGTTTTTGCCAACTTTGAAAACCTTTAGCGCACTTTAGCTTTCCTTAAAATACTTTTCCTGGATGAATTTTAAAGTGCTCATTTGTTTGGCTGTTTGGCACTATAGATTTAGCTTCTGCTAAATATGTTGGTGTAGCGCAATAGCATTAGCTTCTGCTAAATTTCTTGCTCGTGTAGTGCTTCAGTGTTAGCGGCCTGACAATACTGTATTGAAGTAGAACGTTAGCCTCAGCTTTTGGTATACACTAGGTTGGTGTACTGCTTTGGTATTAGCTTCAGCTAAATAGCCTGCTGGTTTACTGTTTTAGCATTAACATCTACTAAATACCAAGTTGATAAAGTGCGTTCGCATCAGCTTCTGCTAAACACCATGTAGTGTACTGATTTAGCATGAGCTTCAGTTAAATATTATGTTGGTTTCCTGCTTTAGGATTAGCGGGGCTAGAGTTTATGATTGGTACTTTTTAGTTAGCCTACCACTGCTGGTGGCTTTTATATACTACTTAGGAACTGAAGACAGTTGGTTGTTCCAGATTTCATTATGGGACGCCACACAGATGAATGACACACTTTTACTTGCAAAACCTAGCATCACCATCTTCATCATGTGGTCCATCCCGATAAGACTGGTTGAAGCCTGTGGCTGGAAAGCGGCAACAAAAATCATTTTTGTGAATACTTTTGTGCGAGTCCTGGTGCGTTGACTCCTGTGTGACCGCTGGTGATGTCCAACTCTGAGAACAGAGAAAGAAAAACACAGGAAATTAACAGTTCAGTAAGTCATTATATGCAGTCTGCTTTGTTATAAACTGGATGAGGTCTTGCACATTGTGAACGAGGGAAACTTGGGACTAATAACCAAAGATGAGATTTACAGCCCTGACTAAGGAGCCTCTATGTAAACACTGTCACCGCTGTCAGAGTGGGGCCTGTGAGATTCATACTGAGCTGCTGGAGTCATGCAGACGTGCCAATGTTCTCAGACTTTTTGCTTCGACTTTTAAAGCAAGCTGACCTGCGGCTACAGAGAAAGGAAAGGACTTTGCTGCAAATGACTGCGCGTTATTATTTGCGACAACCTATTTTGCCAAGTTGTCAGAGGGCAGCTGTTAAAGTTTGCCTCGTTTTCTCTTGAACGACCGTTAGTTTGTGCTCGTGTCATTTACGGTTCACAATTAATTCGAACTGCAGCGTGTTCCACATGGCAAAGCTGAAACCCTGGCTTCAGTGAGCAACAGTGTTGTTGAAAAATCTATTCATTAAAAACATATGTTGGCTCGCAGAGGTCTGAGATCAATAAAACACTGAACTTCTGAACCAATCAAGCGTATTATTTCTGTGATAAATGGTACAAAAATAGCGATCTGCAGGGGCAGCGGTTTCAGCTAATCCACCAGGATATGCTTCTTTGACCGGACAGGACGCCGTGCAATTAAATGTCAAAACAAGACCACATAAATAATTTAAAGCTCCTGCTGCGTCTCTCTTGGAATAAATTATTTAGACTTCTTCTATGGTGGAGGTTTCACTAACAAATACCATCTCAGAAAGTACCAAGGTTTCCACCTACAGTGGGAAGAGAAACAAAGAAGTCTCTCCTCCCACTGAGACTTCTTGACAAAGATTTAAAAACAGTGGAAGATTTGTTGGTTGTGTAATGTCATGAAATACGTATACATTCAATTTACTCAGGTCTTGAAAAGTCAGAGTTTCGACTGATTGGGAAATCTGGAGGATTCTCCCCAAATCCCAAGTTCAAATCCAATATGGCTGCTTTGCAGCTCAAGCTCTAGCCATCATAAACGGTTCATTTGCTCTTGTCGTCATTTATTTCCCGATAAACATTCAACAAACACGTCACTTCACAAACTCCGTGAGTAAACGTGATGCTCCAACCTGTGTTTGAAAGCAGTGTAAAGAAATGCATTGACATTAGCTCGTGCTGCTCATTTTTAGCCTGACCAAAAGGAGGCCGGTTAAAAACCAGCCCGTTGTCCTGTGCTGTTGGCTTCAAACTGCTCGGGTCAGGATTCTGTTCTCTTTGTGTTGCAATGTCAAAACCCAAATCCCAAGAAACCCTCGCTCCCTTGCAGAGTGTTGAAAGCCACTACGAGTCGTTGCTCTGTTTGGAAGTTGTTTCTATACACACCCAGATAAAGGTTGTATCTGGGTGTGTATCTTAGGGCTGCACATAGAAAACAATCAAGACCAACTTGATCACACTGACCCACATGAGACAGTGCTCCGCCAATGAAACCAGGCAGAGCCTCGATAGGTATAGATTGTTTAAATCTCCACATTTGGCTTCTTGCCACAAGGACAGAGGATGACGGCTGGTTTGTTAGCAATTACTTTCTGCCCTAGGTTCATCTTAAAATGTTACACTTAAGCACGGTTTGAAGTACTATCCTTTATAGGACATAATTATGGGATCATGTCCTCTGGACTAAAAGTTCCGGGTTCACGCTGTGACCTGAAAGCAGGCGATAAAAAAGGTCTTAACGGTTTCTGATGAAGCAGATGTAAACCTGTTTTAGATTAACTGAAACAATGATTTTTTTTTTTTGGCTTCGGTTGCTTAATAGCTCCTTAGCACAGTTAATAAGCTCATACTTGGGCATATTTGGAGCAGAGAGTGGTGAGTCCAGGGTTCAGATCTCAGCTGGTGGTCTTACTGCAGGGAACTGGCATGTCCTCCTGGTGTATTTGTGGATTCTCTGGGGACTCAGGCGTTCTCCCACAGTTCAAAAACATGACTGTTAGGTTTACTGGTCCCTTTTAGGGTGCGTTCTCACCAGCCCCATTTAATCTACTTTTGTTCAACTCTAGTTCATTTGTCTAGAAAATCCGTTTGTGAATGTGCAACTGAACTCTGGTCCCCCTAAAAGCCTAGGCTTCTTTTTGACTGAAGTGAACTCCGGCGCGGTTTGAACGCATATGTGGTTAGAAGCGGACCGGCGGATGGCCCACAAACAATAAGCAAACTATAGCGCAGGGGATTCTGGGTGAACGCAACCAAAACAAACGAACACTTCTCGCGCTAAAGGGAGAAATGGCTTGTGGTCTTTTGCCAAAAACAAATGATAAATCCTACAAATGCTAAACTCTGACACTACTCCATTTTGTTTCCATTTTGTCAGGTTTTCTTCCGAGGTTTTCCTGTTGCCTCCTTCAGTTTGTGGTGCACCGCCTCCAGAGACGAGGGGGCAAACGGTTCAGATCATTTGACCCACAGTACAGTGTGAAGGCGAACCACACTGGCTGAAAATGTAATAAATCAAACTGAGCATCCTGGACCATAAGGTGTGAAGGTGTAAGGTTGTCTGACCCGGCTGTCTCAATGTTTCCCTGTTTAGCGTGGTGGACATATGTTTTTATCTCACCTTCTCTCACCTTCCCTTCTTTATTCCAGTTTCTGTCCAAACCGTTATAATGAGAAGATCAGCTTTCTCTCGAAAAACAGGGGTCATCGAGACATTACTTAAAACGTCTGAATCTCTGTTTCTGCTGTTATTCCTCAAACACACCAAGTCCCTCTTCTTGTGTTACCGCTGCGCAAAAATTAGCCCCAATCGAAATTTTTTATTCCTTGTGCCGACACATTTCTGCACCTCGTAAATCCATCAGGGCCCGTCACTTCGTGCTCATTAGAAGATATTTTAGATCCATCTCTTGACACGTTGGCTCAATCCTCTTTGGATTATTTTAAATGTTAAGCAAAATTCTTTTTCCAGACCACCAGAGGAATACTTTCCGCATTGCTCTGTTTGGGCCGGTGCAGGTAGACTGGAGGGCTGTGAGGGAATTGTGTGAGAGGTCTGAGCGGTGAGGTCTGCAGAAATATTAAAACCAGACATCAACACGACACCTGATATAGAAGTGGTCAGGTCCATTTTTGAAACAGGAGCCAATTGGGAACGCGTTGAAAATATGAGTTGTTAACATAACACAGGGAAAAACCAGCTCCTGCCTGGTGGACGCAAAGTCTGAGACCACCTGGACGTCTTTCAAGGTTTGCTTTGAAATGCACTAAAATGTTTTTGTTTTTTATTTCGGTGCTCTCTCACCTCATTATTAAAAGGAACCCTCGTGTTTACGGTTCTGCGGAAGCTTCTTCTGATTTACGCCAAACAAGTCTCCTTTCGTATTGCAGACGGGTTAGAGGAAAAAACACAAAACGTCAACGGAGACGCATTGTGGTCTAACGATGTCAGATAATTTAAGGGAAAGGTCATAAAAGGGGCGGTATTATGTACTTTCCAGGCATACAATGCCATTTTATAGCACAATCAGGTAACCATGCTCAGGACAGTTGACATGCCATATATATACAAATCTATGTGTATATATTTATATATACACACATATATAATATGACTTAAATGAAATTTAACTTTGCAATTTAATGTCTTGAAATGGCACCTCTGTCTCTAAAGTATTCTGCTCTTTCCGTTGTGATGACTTCAGGAAGTCATAGCCAGGTGTTTGCTAATTGCTGCTGGCTAGTCTGAAGGAGCTGAGTGGGAGGAAGGGCGGGGAGGGTTGCTCTGTGAGGCGGAAGCGCGACTCGAAGGCGGAGCTAGGTCCACCCCGGCGTTTTGCCCTGCTGAATGGTTGCCATGGGAGATGAAAGGATTTTTTTCATACATAAATGAAAGAATCAGTGCAACAGTTCTGTTTTTATTGAGGGAATAACATAACATGGTGAAAAGCAAAATAAATAAATAATTTTACATAATACTGCCTCTTTAAACTTGTTGCAGAATATGAAACTAGCCTTTCACTCAGACATATTACTGTCTGTCAAACAGTAATTTGGAAAAATGATGCAGTTTACGCACGTCACCAAAATTGTACCCAGAAGTGAGGTCTAACCAAATATTATGTAGAAGCTAATTTATTCAAGCTAATTTATTCAAGAAAAAGTGAAACTTTACAGATGCAGATTCAGTGACTCGGTGAACTGATTCAGATGTTTTTATAATAATAGCTTACAGCCGATAGGTTGACAATACACCCTAGATTTTTCTTCGGGGTTCAGGTCAGTCGAGGACATTACCACCATGGTCACTCAAGCAGCTTTTGGTACCTTTGGAAGTTTGGTCTGGTACCAGGTCCAGCTGGAAAGTGAAATCCGGATCTCCATGAAGCTTGTCAGAAGAAGGAAGCAGGAAGTGCTCTGGTAGAAGGTTGCGTTGACGTTAGCCTTGATGAAACACAGTGGAGCAACACCAGCAGATGACAAATCACTGGCTGTGGAAATTTTCCACTGGACCGAAAGAAACTTGGAGTCTGTCTGTCTTCACAAAGTGTGGGGCTTTTCTAAAATGCAAAATTTGCTTCCATCTGAAAAGAGGATTTTTGAGCCACTGAGCAACAGTCCATTCCTTCTCTTTAGCCCAGGGAAGCGGCTTTTAATGTTGTCTTTAGTTCAGGCTTGGCTTAACTCCAGGAATGTAACGGTGAACGTTCTGGATGCATCTGTGTGTGGTGCCTCCAGCTGCAGTCCAAAATCAATTGGACTTTTTGGATTGCTGTTAAGGCTGCTACTTTTACACTTTTTTTTAAATTATTTATCACTTGTTTCCTTCCACTTGATTTTTTATCAGTAAAACCTCTGACAAGACTCTAAACTGGAACATCCAGCCAATAAATCAGGGTCAGGGATGTTTTTGTTCATGTAGGCCGGTTGGTGAAGAAAAACATAGGTCTGGCTTTTAAGTTACAGTTATTTTCTTCCTAACTATAATCGCAACTGTCCACGCGTAGGTACGGAACTCCACGAGTGCCACATTTCAACAATTTAAAAAGTAGGAATGTGAATATATTTGGAGATGCATACATCAAATGAATTCATTTGATGTAAATTAATTACAGTGAACAACAAAATCAATCATTTTTAATCTTTAGTAAATATTTTAAATGTATATTTTGCCTCCAAAATGGTGATTGGTCTGCAGCTGCGTTTTCGAGCAGGTCGACCAATCAGATGTTTACGTTTTTCTTGTTGCACATTAGAACAGTGTAAATTACTTCTAATATTGTATATTCCTGAGGACTGAAAGCTCAACACAAAACAAAATGTATGAGTTTGATTTCGTTATTTCATTGTATAATAACTTAGGACCTCTAATATATGTTGGAAATAATATTAAGTTGTTTGACATATATTTACTTCTTTTTTTCATTTTTCCAAATGGTTACATATATCACTTTTAGCTTTCAATTGCAGGAATGTAATTTCGAACCAGTCCTTCTGAAGAAAATGTAAAGACAAAATATGAAACTTAGTAGCAAGAAGATTGGAGGGGAATATTACTGGAGAAGATTAACCAAGTCTTTCGATGGTAATTATTAACTGATTTGCTAGTTTTTGGGGTTGTTTTTGCAGTTTTCCCTATTTGAGGAAGTGAGCTAAACATTATAATCCTGGGCTCAAGGCTGGTGGAAAACCAGACCAACAAATGATCTCAGAAGGAGGGAAAATGATTGGGGGGAAGCAGGGGGGAGAATTAAATGGGGTTTTCTCTGAGCTTAATATGTGTTATGTAACAGACCAAATTATAGAAATTTTATTTCCAACTTAATGAAGTTGGACACAAAATGTTTCCCTTTGCTGAGCGATGGGACCGCTGCTGTTTTGTAAGGCTCGGTAATTCTAGATGACCTCCTGCTGGCTGATCATAAAACTACATTTACTCACAGCAGACTATAAGTAAGCAAAAAAAGCATAGAAAATCAGAAGTTGTAAAGATAATTACAGTGTCTGAGACAGATGGCGCCATTTCATCCTCAGAAAAAATAGGCACAGAACAACAATGTAGCGTGCCACAGCAACTGGGTCATTTTGTTGGTTCAGGCATAATGTGCTTACTGTAGCATTAATATATGGTCAATCCCTAAATGCAAGGGAAACCTTGACTACTGTTGTAGTGGTTATATTTATACTTGTTTATGTCAGTAGTTGCCAATGATCCAGTCTTTTCATGTCTTATATTTTCTTTCAGTATCCCTGAAAACACTCACATTGATCATACCTGTTGGCCCTGGGCCTTAATGGGCCGGGTTACAGGTGGATCCACCTTCTGGGTCGCCTTTGGTGTCCACTCAGCCACTTGAGGTGTTTTGTTGCCAGGCCTCAGTTCCCTTCCTTTTACACGTTGTCTGTAAATGATTTGCTCCATTCAGTATAGTAAAGACAGCTAATAAGTAAGAGAAATAGATAATACCTTATTTAAGGTAAAAAGCTAATGCTAATGCCCTGCCTTGCTGTGCAAGACAGTGCCCTAACTCGAGAGAAACAGATAATGCAGGCTAATATTATTGTACCACCTATGGCGGTGCATTAACCTGACAGGAATATGGAGGCTTTTATTTTGAAATTTTCAGTAAGCTACATATTAAATGGCATCACAAAACCCACGTGTAACATTGGTTCAGTTAAGTCAATTATATAATGGCCAAAAGAGAAATGACATAAAAAATGCAAAGGCTTTTGTTTTAAAATTTTCAGTAAGCTTAATTTTAAGTGTAACAATGTTTGGTTAAAATCATTTATAAAATGATTACAAAGAAGTAGTTCTAAAGTCCAGCTCCTTCCTTAGAGCTCTGCCACAGTTAGAACTACAGTGATGCGTTTTTGTAGTCCTAATCAGCTGCTCAGCCCTGCTGAGTTCCGTTCTATGGTAATGAATCCTCTGCTATGTAAGTTGTGAGTCAGGCAGCCAAACTGATAGAAGTCAGTTTTTGATCCTTGGATGTAGGACTGCTGCTAAAAACAGCAGTCCAAACAACTTATTCCTGTTCGGGAACCGTGATACGTATTCAAAAACCGTTTGAAGCATATGAGAGGGCTATTTGTCATCTCCGATAGTACCGCAATTCATGTATGTAACTCATTCACAGTAATAGGAGCAATGAGAAAAAAATGGTGTGCGCTGAGCTCTCGAGTTTTTCAGAAAAGTATGAAAATGAAAAGCCTGAGCGCCAGCGAAACTGACACTCAGAGTATGTGTCAGTTACAATTTTGTAACTTGACAGAAAACCGTAAGCCCTGGCAAAATTTCTAAAACATTTTTCCGGTATCATTGTATCGATGTTGGTACTGATAGGGCGATATTTGACGGCAATTTCAAAATTGTTTTGAGGTCAAAATGAGACTCCTTCCTGGCGACTCTAACGGATCGCCAGTTACACTCTAGCTTTCCTCTGGGATCTTTGGGGGTCGTGTTTCGGTCGCTCCAATGCCCCCATCAATCCGCATGCTTTCATGCCACATTTGTGGGTGTGCCACGCAGCGGAACGAGTCGCATTAATGGTCATGGAAGAAAAATAAAGAATACTGATAAAGAGACATTCTATCAGGTGTAAACAATAGGTTCCTGCCATGCAATGCATGGAGGCAGAGACTGACACTGCTCTCCCTCTGCATTGCTATTGGGCAGGCCCCAATGAAGAACATCTAATCACACAGTAAACACCAACATTTGCCAGTTACAACTGTTTTCTTAGTCATCAACGTTGGGCAGTCATAACCATTACAGTGGTTACAAAGAAGACCAAGCCCACCACAATACACTTTTATGAGAAATAAAAATAATACAACACTACGAAACACAAACACGACATTGACTAATCAAACGATCCAAATAAATCCAAAATCCCAACAAAAAGCAAGCCATATGCCAACACAGATCAACGCTAGTATCAAACTGCATAAGTTATAGAAAACAGTACAAAATGAATCTTTATATATTCACAGGACATTTTAAATGGGCTTATAAAAGTTGGCCTTTTATCCTACCCGCTTTCCCAATGTTACTCTGGCAAGAGCTCGTTTATTCTGAGCCGCTCATGCCCAGAGCCAGGAAACTCCTTCTCCCTGTTAGATCCACAGCGGCATGAGAGCGCCCCCACTGGCAAGAAGATGCATGCACACTACAAACATGTCTACTGTATATACATAAGGAGAAAAAAAAAGAAGAATAAAACGAAGACAAAAGACAATTCTAATTCAAAAATAGGGGATGTATTTTTGAAAATCTTTTTTATCTTTACTGTTTCTCAACCCACTACATATGCCGCCTTAGCATTTTCTGATCCTCGTCACTTAGCAGCGCCATGAAGGATGGGGGATTGTGAAGTCTTTCTTTTAGCCGTAACTGCAACAGCATAATGTCAGATTCAACAGCACCTCGTGACAGCTGCTCGGCTCGTGCAAAAACACCACCACAGCTTTGGTGAGAGCTTTCTCCAGCCTTCTAACAAAACCTGAAAGTCTTTTATTTGGCTTTTGCTGCATAGATCTGAAGACAAAACATAAGTCTTCACCTGACTCTGTTGTGCCAAATACATTTTCAATTGCCTCCAAGAAGTTTTGAGGGGGTGTGTCTGGTCCCCTCTTGGAGGTTGGACCCGTCTGAGAGGCTGGTCCCAACTTGGAGTACGATTCCGACTCGAAGGACTGTCCCAACTCGGAGGGACTCAGAAGCCGGTCCCCACTCGGATACAAGTCCCAATTCTGAATACGATTCCGATTCAGAGGACGGTCCTCGTCTCAGAGGTCGGTCCTGACTCAGAGGCTGGGCGAGGCTCAACGTTTGGTCCACTCTTAGATGGTTCCTGAGTCTGAACAACGTCTGTATCACATCCACAACAAAAAATATGTTGAAAGCTCTGCCATGCCTTTCGAAGATAGTCTTTCTGAAGATGAATTTTCCTAGGACGTGCCAGGGTTCTTCTGAAACATTGTGTAAGCTTGTAAACAACGATTGGGTTGTCACTTTTTATCATCTTAAACAGCAATTCCCTAACTACATCATCATTGCCTCAGAGAAGTTGAAAGATGTCTCGGGAGAGTTTTCTTAACATCTCGTCAAAAAAGACAAAATCGATGCCGCTTTCTCAATCACAAGCCAAAGACGTTCGCTGAGGTAGTTTCTTTTCCTGCAGTCTGGTGTTATTTGTCCAGGATGCACTTTGTTTGAACGTGTCTTTTAATATTCTTCCAAAAAGAGACCTTAGGTCTCACAAAAAGTTCACTCTGTGAGTTGAGCTAAAAAAATGAATTTTGTGTTCACTGACCGGAGAATTAACTGATTAGAGATGTCATGGACTCAATCTAAAACATTAGTGGGAACCATTGGTGCCTCCACTTTACCGCCCTACCCATTGAATGCTGTAGGCATTCACGCTATTGAGTTCCACTTTTCTGGTTCCTCCGTAAATTTCGCCGCGTTTCTTCTCCTGCATACTTTGTGCTATTTTCACCATAAGCCGACTATAACTCTTGGTATTCATAACCTTGGCCTGTCTAAATTGTCCTGAACTAAACTGTAAAGTTATGTATATTTGTCCATCCTGGTAGCTGCGTTTCCACTTATAAAACTGCACAATTTCATGTTTTGAAAATACATTTGTTTCGAGAAAATGCATTCACTTAAGAAAAAAATAAATAAATTGGCAAAAACTTTTGCCGGTGATTTTTAATTTTTTTTTACTGCATCAAAACTGCTTTATTTAAGAAAAACTGCTATTTTCAAAAAATAGTCACATGTACAACAACCAGATGTTACCACTGGCAGAAACCACAAAGAAGAAGTAGTTTGAGTTAGCATGTTTTCTATTGACTTCAATGATGTTTCTTATTTAATGGAAATGCAGCAATTGCAAAATTGTCTCTTCTGTATTAGTAAAATATTGGCAGTTTTTCACACATTAGTAGTGGAAATGCAATTCCTGATGGTTTAGTGGTATCCTATCTATGGACTGTTCACTACTTGAGACTGGAAGCTTCCTGATGCAGCCCAAAGGGAGCATAGGAAATAGATCAATGGATAGATATTTATAGAGTAGAATAGAAAATACCTTTATTGTCCCTCTGTGGGGAATTTCATGTGTGCTAGCACTAAGGTGACAGGCAAGTCAAAACATTGGGAGCAAAGTGCTTTTAGTTTATTTCAGCAGGTTACAGATTTGACAGAGATCTGCAAAAGATTCACCAGCAGCGGTTCATTGGAGTTTGCATGCTCTCCCTTGTTCAGTATCGTTTTTTGTCTCAGCATTCTGTTTTTTGTTTCTGGCTCAAAAATGCATGAGGTCAGTTGTTTCAAGTGCATGGAGGCTCGTTTATCTTGTAAACGAGCCTATCCTGTTGAATTTGTTCAACAGGATAGGTGCCGCTCCCCCACAAAACAGCAAAGAGCAACTTAGCAGCACAGATAGTATATACACGGATCCAATTCGGTTTTGACATGTCATGTAGAAATGAATCTTTTGAAAGATAGTGAGAGGCTGTAAAGTTGGAGATGGAAACCTGTTGTTGGTGCAGGGGTGTTTGCTGAAATGCACAAAACACAGATTTGATCATTTCATGATTTCTTTGTCTTTTTTGGCAATTTTACAGATCTTCTGGCTGTTTGGCTATAGCAAGAGGAGCAACCATGGGACTTGAGATGTGGAGCCTTTCCCTCCTGTTGGGTTTGTCTCTGTGGAGCAATGGTCAAGCCCTGGCGAGGAACCCCATTCTGTCGAGGATACGAAGAGCTCCGGGGGCTTCCGAGGAAAACAAGAAGTGCTCCTACACCTTCTTGGTCCCGGAGCAAAAGATCACGGGCCCCATCTGCGCCACCCGGGGCTACTCCACCGACAAAGACCGAGTGACGCGCCTGGATGTTGCGGCGGTGCGCGACCTTCTGTCCAAACAGCGTCGAGAGATGGAGACTCTGAAGCTCGTGGTGGATGTGGACGGCAACCTGGTGAATGAGATGAAGCTACTGAGGAAGGAGAGCAGAAACATGAACTCCAGAGTGACTCAGCTTTACATGCAGCTGCTGCATGAGATCATAAGGAAGAGGGATAACTCGCTGGAGCTGGCTCAGCTGGAGACGCGCATCCTTAACGCCACCTCTGAGTCACTGCGGTTGGCGTCCCGGTACAAGGAGCTGGAGGCCAAATATGCAGCGCTGTCTGCAATTGTGAACAATCAGTCGGTTCTGATCGGAACGCTAGAGGAGCACTGCATGCAGATGCACAGTCGGCGCCACGAACAGCCACCTATAGGACCCCCGCTGGTGCAGGTGGTACCTGAGAACATTCCGGTCAGCGTGCCACGGTTCACCAATGAGATCCAGAGTCGAAACACCAGAGGGTTTGGCCCGGATAGGGGATCTCGCTCTGGGTCAACCCCCACGAGCAGTACGCCCGAGGTCCCGAAATCTGAGAGAAACTTCAGCACGGAGGGTGAGTGGGCGACTGTCCGTTTCTTCTTTTTCATTCCTAGATTCTGTTACATGGTCAGATCCATATACAATGCAGTTCGGCCTGTGAAAGGAAGAGTACATTTCCACCAGAAACTCAGAAACTTGGAGATTAAATCTCAGAAATGCTCTGGAAAGTTTCTGAGATTGAAAAGTCAATCTTTTGTTAGAAAAAAAAAATCGGAAATTTGGAGATTCGTTGCAGATATTTTCTAGAAAAAACATGACATTTCTTTTGGTTTGAAAAGTCTAAAATTTGCTTGGAAAAAAAAATCGGAAATGTTGAGATTAATCTCAGTAATTTCTTGAAAAACCAAAGCAATTTCTGAGTTTCAAGAGTCAAACATTTTTGACTTTTTTGAAATTCTTTGAGGTTACAAAAAAGTGACATTTAGACTCATAAATTTTCGTATTTTCTCTAGCAAATTTAGATTTTTGGAGCTCAGAAATTTACTTTTTTTAATTGAAAATGTCTGAATTTTTGGGTGAAAATGTACTTCGTTTTCCTTTTTTACCTACAATAGCCACTGTAGATCCAAGACAGTCCTGTCATGGCGAAATGTACAACAGTCATTGAAAGGCCAACAATAACAACATCACGCTCTCAGGCTGCAGCTGTCGATGGACCAGCGGCCTCGTTTCGAAAGGTTAAAAATGTGCAAAATCAGTTGGAACTCTGCTTCGTGCTCGACAGAAAACACACAGAGCAGAATGGAAACACAAACGTTGTACAATCCGAGTCGACCAAGGAAACCTTTACCAAGGGAGAGACATGGTCGACCAGCTGGATGTTGCACATTGACAGACAGCTTTTGACGTGCTCACGTTGGCTTTGCCCAAAAATAATAAAGTGTGAGGGATTTCAGGACAGCTATGTTGGCAAATGATCCCTTAGCGAGACTGTTCCATTGCGTGAGACTCAGACAAAAGCCAGACGGGCATGATGGGAGTCTCGGCTGGTTACCACAAGAGCAGAGGCATGTTCAGCATTCGCAAGAGGCCCTAAAGCTTAGCAGTAGTATAAATAAATAATTACATAGGAGTTGCTTACCCCTCGAACAAACTCACTACGCACAGCTCTGTGACTCTATTTATAGCTGTTTGTCGTCATAGAGGGGGGTAAAAGTCATATCTCATTAGTGAGACTTAATTGGTCTGTCCTTAGAGGAAATCATAAACAACTATAATTTTACAGCTCTGCAGCAGCCGCATGTAAATGGTAAATAGCCTGCTTTGAGTGTTCTCGCTGAAAACCCAAACAACTTTATAGCATAATCCACAATAGATCATCCACATGTGTTCATACGCTTTATTTCGGAGGTGCCAGATTTTCCATGGATTTTGGGGTATTGTTGAGGTTTGAGGGGGTGTGTATTAAAAAAATGAGTTGTTAAAAATGCTAAAGAAGAAGTAGAAAAACTGCAAAATGTGTAAAGCTTAGAGTTGTCCAGCAGTGTGTCAAAGTGTTTTTTTGTTTGTTTTGTTTTTGCTCACCAATAGTAATCAAAAGGCCTTTCTGCTTTTCATATCGACAACACGTCTGTTACATTCAGAGCATATCGACCAGGTGAATTTATCGTGCAGTATCACCAAAAACGGTATCTATCTGAGGGCTATCCACACCTTGGAGATAATTCTGCTAATACATAGGCGTTAAGAGCGACCAGATACAAACACTATGAAAGCGTGCATCCACTTTCCCCTGTTCAGAGTGATATTTACCGAAGTTGTATACCCGCGCACTGCAAGAAGACATTCAACCATCAGTCAGTCAATAATAACTGCTGTCAATGTCTGATGACATCATTCAGTCCAAGGATCTCAACTGTATTTTTGATTTGCAGCAGTACAATAATAAGAAGTCCAAACATCATATGGTACGGTTCTCAAAGAGCAGGTTGATGGTGCCAAAGCTTTGTAAGCTTTGAGTTAGATGTGCTCAAAATGAAACACGAGAAAGTTGGTCAGGTATGTTTTTATTTACTCTGTGAAAAGTTGCGTAGCTGCCTAGTCTGAAAAGCTGCTCTGGGAGGAAGAAGCCATAATTAAAAAAGAAAACAGGTTAAAGTGGCAGATAGGACCTTTAGAGACAAGTCCCAGGATTTGGCACAACTGAACAAATTGGCTCATTTGGAGGGAAATAAACATTTGACCCATGAGGGAAAAAAGAAAGGTTATGGGTATTTTTAGATTGTTTACGTAAACATTCAATGCAGTAAGGATGATCAAAACCCAAATGTTTTGCTAGCATGCGAGCACTTCCCTTTATCTGGAGTGATCTTTACTTGGGCTGTGTGAGAGAAAAAAGCCTGATGCTCACTCCAGTAGAGTTTATTCACAAACCTGTAAGAATACTCAGAGTGCGCAATAAAATACTTCAAGCGCCAAGAGGGGCATAAAAAATGACACTGAAGTAGTGCTCCATTTTAGCCAAATTAAAACGTAGCTTCTAAGCTAAGTAGGAGAAAAGTTATGAGGCTAACAATAAACTTTCAAATATTTGTCAAATTTTAAGATTTTTTTTTCTATCTGGCATAGGAAATGTTTGTTAAAGGCTCTATAAATTATTTAATGGTTTAAAATGTAATAAAATGAAGGAAACAGCTGATGTGATTCTGTTTTACTTTAGCCTGTTTTAGCTAGGCGTACTAGCTAAAGCTGAGATTCTGTGTCATAAAATCTCATAGTTCTACACAGCTAGCTAGTCAGGCTTGCTATTTTTAACTAGGCCTACGACTAGTTAGGCCTAGTTAAGCCTATTTTAACTAGTCTGACTAGCTAAACCAGTTAAACCAGTGCAATTTACTATAACTAGTCATCTAGGCTTACTAGCTAAAGCAGGCCAGTAAGCCTAGCATATATTTCCTTAGATGCACAGTTTTTGAAAGTAGGTTTCAAACTCTTTGCCTTTCGCTTGCTCTTTGCCTTTATGTAAACATTTACAAAGCTACTGGACAAGACCGATGATTCTTCAACTCCCTGTCAGATTGTTAGTCTCGTTGTCCATTTTCCAGCTGGATAATGTCCTTCACCACCTGCCGTCCCCCACTCCCTTCTTTCTTATCATGCTTTTCCTCCAGGCCCATTCAGAGACTGCCAGGAGGCGCAGGAGGCCGGCCACAGCACCAGTGGCATGTATCTGATCAAACCAGACGAGGCGGAGAGGCCGGTGCAAGCCTGGTGTGAACAGGACATAGACAACGGAGGTTGGACAGTGATCCAGTGCCGGAGAGATGGATCGGTGAACTTCTTCAGGAACTGGGATAGCTACAAGGTGATGACAGCGGCACTTCCTCCAACCCTTTCAAAAATAACAGCTCTGCCGTCATTTGACCTGTCCAAAGGCGCCGTGGGGTCTTTGAGATAATTGCCTGCAGGTCGACAGTCCTTCTGTTACCATAAAACACAACCTTTTGAGATTCCCATCATGAAACTGTAGCCGTCCCAATGGGGAAGGTATGTTCCACGTATTTTCCAAAACCACTTCTACTATAGCGCCTTCCCACTGCGTGGCCCAGCACAGTGAACATATAGGGGCTCTGTGAGAATGAGGAGTACACCGCTGCTGACAGCTGCAACAATCCAGCGTTCCAGTCAGTCTGGCCAGCATCATGCGCTGGCAACTGGCAGCTAAATTGCTCTCTTCAACGCTGAATTGTCTCTAAACTCTACCACAAGACCAAAACCATAACCATCTCTCGCACACACACACAAGCACACACACACGCACGCACACTGAACCATGCTGAAATCCTATTTCATTCATCATCTGCTGGCTCACAATTCGTCCACATTCATAAACCTCAACTTTTCTTTTTTTCCAAGTGGAGTGTTTTTGAGGCTGGTGCAGGGCGTTGGTGTTTTTGAACTTTCTCACATTTTTGCCACATTACAACCATAACACAACAAGAGGTTAACAAGATTTAATGGAAACTAAATGTGAAGGACATAAAAAGAAGATAAACCCAACTACATTAAGTTATGGATGATTATGAAGTTGAAGGAAAAGTGGATTAGCATTTCTCCACAATTAATGTTTTGCACTGCAGGAACACAAAATCCTACCCAGTAGTTTTGGTCCAGTTTCTAGTGCACATATCTTGGTACACTTGAAATAAGCAAACTGTTGGAACTTGCTTTGAGTCAATAAGTCCTGAATGAAAAAGTACTGACTCGAAACAAATTATTTCACTTGTAACAAGACATTTGTCAGATATTATACATGAAGTGATCTGCCAGTGGAACTTATTTTTTTTATTAATCTTAAGAAATTATTTACTTAAAATCAGATCATATATCTTGATGAGAAGTTACTGGTAAAGTTAGTTTGGTCTATTTTTCAGTGTACTAAGATATTTGCACTCGAAACTTTTTAAAATACCTTAAGATTTTGTGTTTTTGCAATGTACCCATTCTTTCCGAAATACTTCAGGCTCAGTTAAATTAGACGGAGTCCATTTATAGATAACAATTTTCAGTTTTGTCCCAGATTTTCAACTGAATTTGGGTCTGGGCTTTGACTGGGCCTTTCTAACACGTGATCTGGATAATGGATTTAATAGTTCGACAGTGCTAAAAGCTTGGGGCATGTTTTATGACCTACGTTCAAAACGCCGTGGCTTCATGACCCGGTATCAGGATTCTGAACACAGGCGCTTATTTTATTACATAAACTCTTCAGCATTGCTTTCTTCTCAATTTCATAGGTTAAGGTGGTAATCTTTTGTCACCATGTGTTTTTTGCTCTTTGAAGTTCTCCCAAATTACAGAAGCACGACCAAAACATCGCATTGAAATTTCTCATTTGCTTTTCAACCCCACAGACTCTTCCACAAGAGGTTTTATGTTCCCAGATAATCACCGCGTTTCCAAACTCCTCGGGGACCCGGATGAGTACACAGCACGCGTCATTTCCCGTGATCTTCTTGTAACCTTCCCTGTAATCTTCCTTTGATCCAGAGCGGCTTTGGCAACATAGACGGGGAGTACTGGCTCGGCCTGGAGGCTATCTACAAGCTGGGGAGGCAGGGAGACTACAAGCTCCTGGTGGAGATGGAGGACTGGATGGACAAGAAGGTGTACGCGCAGTACAACAGCTTCCACCTGGAGCCCGAGAGCGAGGGCTACCGCCTGCGGCTGGGCACCTACCAGGGCAACGCGGGGGACTCCTTCAGCAGCCACAATGGCAAACAGTTCACTGCTCTGGATCGAGACAAGGACGCCTTCTCAGGTCGGTCGCACTGGGATGTCTTCTTTATAGAAGCGTCATCAAAATTCTTTGACTTGCCATCCGTGGCCGTGCTGCAGAACAGTTCTGTTAACTAAATGAAACCTGGACATGTGGGTGTTAGAAACAAAGCAGGAAAACTGTTGAAGAGCAACTCAAAAAACTGCTTTCACGGTTATTGCGCTGTTCATGTTAGCCTCGATGTTTGCGGGTTTTTTGGAGCGCAACGCCAAACTCGACATTGTTCAAAGCAAAATTTATATTACCTTGACATTAGGGATCAAAGACAGAGCGGGACGGATCAATGATGGACAGGGAGAGCCTGACTAAAACTACCTGTCAGACTAACTCTGGGGCTGATTATGTGTCTCTGCTTATGTCCAAGCCCGAATGAGCAACGTTCAGAAACGAGCCCCAAATACCTCAAACCGCAACGCATTAAATTTGCAAACGACTTTAGAAAAAACAAGTCGACTTGGCGACAGAAACTCAAAATTGTTCCTGTTTTTCCATCAACCAGACAGCACATCTCTCCCTCCATTGTTTTTGCATTTCTGTCACGGCAGTCAGAAATGCTGTGAGAGATTTACTGATTTCTGTAAATTACGCTTAACGTACCTTTTACAAACTCACGTTCAAATAATTCGCCACTGAGGACGACATCCTCAACAATACATTTGATCTCAGCGATCAATGTTTATGTAGCTGAACATCTCCACCACATTGGGATCAGCTCCATGCAACTCTTCACCTGCAGCCAGATCATTGACAGAAGCAGATGAAATACATTCTGATAATGAACAAGAACATTCCAAAAAGTTCACAAAGCATAAATTCCAGTAAACTATTCAGATCAAAAAAAATAAATAAAATCAACCTATAATCGTACTGATCACAAACGCTTTGTAAATTGCTGTGTTTGGTTGTAATTTATATTTCAGCACCTTAACATGGAGGTAGAGTTGTTTACTCTGGAAAAAAGTGGAGAAACATTGAAGTTCTGCTCCTGTTTTGCTACACGGCCCCTGAACGTGATGGTTCGGGTCCCCCGCTCGCCTAGAATCCCAGGAGGCCTTCAGTAAAGCCTTCGCTTCCTTTAGAAAACAAACGAAGATCTCTCACTCAGATGCATGACCCCTTTTCATTCAGGGCCAAACTCTTTGGGACTCAGTTATGCTTGACCTCAGTCAACACTGTTGACCCCCAAACGCTCCACAAATAGAGGTCAGGTTAGTGAAGGAGCGCGACGTTGGGATTTAGACGTCTTATCAAGGCAATTTTCTTCTTTTTTTCCGCTGACTTTTTGTGAAACACTCAAAAAACCCACTTGCCCATTAACTTTGTCTTCCTCCTGATTCCTTTCAACCCAAACAGGTAACTGTGCCCATTTCCATAAAGGAGGCTGGTGGTACAACGCCTGTGGCCAAGCCAACCTCAACGGTGTCTGGTACACCGGAGGAGTGTACCGCAGCAAATTCCAGGACGGCATCTTCTGGGCCGACTACGGCGGGGGTTTCTACTCCATGAAGTCTGTCCGCATGTTGATCCGGCCCATAGACTGAGGCTGTTGGGCCGTCGCATTCAAGACTCACCGTTTCAAGTTGTTGCGCTATACGGTACATCTGCAGCAAGAGGTCGATCGCGGACGGACAAGCTCAGCCAACGGAGAGAGACCGAGCATTGGTTTGCGGGAACAAACGCAAAACTCTGCACATATGGGGATTTAGGAGACACGAATCTGTATCACACATAACTTTGTAAAGCAACAAAAAGTGAAGAGTTCTTGAACTTTTAAGCATTTTGTGTGACGCCACAACCACAAACTTCGACATGTTTGTTTTCATACACCAAAGTAGTACATCTGATAGCTGTAATGTAGGAAAAGAATACATGGTTTTCGTTTTATTTACAAATTAAAAGCAGAAAAATTTAGCAACCATTTGTTTTGAGCTCCATTTACTCTGACATCTACGCATAAAATTCAAAGGTGGAATATTTTTTGGCCCATGCCAAACATCAGCTGTGGCAGAAACCAAGGCAAATGTGATTGATGTATTGTCCATCCTCTGGTAGAACATCACTAAATTGATAGCCAGAGGTAGAATGGGATTTGTTAGGATGTCCCAGTCAAAGACCAGACCATTTAGGAAAACACAAAAAATGTACTTTAAAACACGTCCTCCATTCATTAATCATTTTAACCCACTTGTCCTTGTCCACTGATTATTTAGCGAGAAGCTTGGTGCACCCAAGACAGGATGCCAATTTATTTAATGAGTTACAGGGAATTGGCCCAACAGTCATATTTCTGGACTGTAGGAGGAAGCAGTTGGACTCTGGTATAATCCACAGAGGCAGAACTCTGCAGGAAAACCCAAGACCGGGATCTGAACCCAAGTCTTTCTATCCTCAAGGCAACAGCTGCATTGACTGAAAAATCGCACAAATTTTAGTGACGAATATCCACACAATAATTTCGAAAAGACCCGAGTTTTTTGTTAAATTTTTTTTTTTTTTTTGCGCTGGGACGCATAAGTGTATTTGGGAAAACTGGGTCACGTGTTCAACAGCCGGACATCGCTACTGGCGGAAAACAGTGAGCCTACGAGACGACAGGAAGTGGATGGAGGATGACGGTGCGGTATGTTTTGTAACAACTAATCCCGTGAAATGTTTATGCGTGATTTCAATCGCTCTTCTTGTTTCGTGAAAACACCGCAGTTGCGATGCTGCGTTTTTCGACGTCAGAGGAATATTGTGATGGAAACGCAGCTAATGCTACCAAATGTACCGCCGTCTAACTGGACGGAGTTGGAGCTGAACATGGTAGATATTTATTGGTTTATAAAAAACAAAACAAAACATGGAAACCATGTGAAACACATAGTTTGTGGTTGTTGCTTGGCAAAATGTGAAAAAGTTGAAAGAGTATGAATAACCTTCCAAGGAGGCCCTGCATGTTAAAAGGCAACAAAATATTTCAGCGTATTCAAATCTATGGCTTCACCGGTACTAACGTCACGTGATCCAAATGCAACTTCACCTACCTCACCAAGATAAAGATCTGGTGCTAACAAGAGTTTCCGCTTTCACTTAGCTTTAGGCGCAAAAATACACTGTGTTGAAACCTGCACAGGTAAACTACACGCTCTCTTCCTGGAGCAGCACATTTTAATTGCACAATGCTTTTAATTGAAATCCCTACCCTTAAAACAACCTTTCTACTGCATGCTAAAATACTTTGTTCGAGTGCCGATGACCAGAAGGTGTAATTTATGCTTACAATTAAGTTATCATAACAGTGAAAAAGGGCCAGGTGTCCTTTGGGAGCAGGAAACGATCCCATAGAAAAACAGGAGCCGTTTCCTCCTGCTGTAAATAGGACAATCATTCTTAAAGTGTGCGCGCTCATATGGAAATTGTTCCAGCGTGTTTTTCTCGTTTGGACTTTGATTAAAGTTCAGTATGATTTTGGGAAAGGCAAGCATTGTTGAGATGGGGGTGGGGGTGGAATTAAGTCTTGCTTTGCGTGGTTTTTGGAGATGGAAAAATATGCCTACCAGACAATTGAGAGTTTTAAGCGCTGAGACAGACAACGAGAAACACATTTCCGAAAAAAGAAAAAAAAACAGACTGCATGGAGGGAGGGAGAGAGAGGAGGCAGAGGTGAGGGAGGGAAATGGATGGGAATGGAATCAGTCCAAGTCTCCATGTTTGTTTTTTGTTCTTCACAGTAACCTACATGCCGGCCCTCAATCCTGCCTTTTTAATACATTCTTTCCCCTCAGTGGAGGATATCTTTGTCTTTTGGTGAAGAGATCTCGCGTGGATTCAGTCATGGGTCCGCATGCAGGGATCTGTGGGAAACCTTTCAGGGAGAATCACGCCAGCGGACGGAAAAGATAAAACGGCGAGTCCATGTTGAACAGCAGAACTGCATAAAACACATTAAAGGCAAGCAGATCTGCAAATAGACCTAAACACCGACCACAAGAGATCTCACACCCAGCCATGTAATCCTCTTAACATAGCAACAAAGCACTCCATAAGAACTCCAGTCAGATTCATTTGGTCACCCAAAGCATGTTTATGGAAAAACGCAAGCGCTATTAGAAGCTGCATCGTTTTCCCAAAACTGAAGCACAATAAAAGCCGAGAGCGGTGACTCACTGTTCTCTCAATAACAACTTCATACAAGAAGCAGACACGAAATACAACCAAGCCTGGTTGGCCTCAGCACATGACATGTCTTCAGTTCACACTTACACATAATGTTCCTCTCCATGGCGGCGAGAAAAACTGTTACTCAGTCTTCATCAAAATCAAATATAATCAACTCGCCTGCTGCAGGAAACAACTCTCAGAACTCATCTCCAACCAGAACAGTGCAATAGTAAAATACAAGTTGCATTTATAAAAAGTAAAGTATGTTTAGCACCTGTTGGAAAGTTATTTTGAATAACTTTAATCGGTCAAATGAGTCTCATTGGAACATAGACTGTGATTTATGGAACATAACTGTAAATTGATGCAATACGACATCTCATTTTAAATGTGTGTATACATTTTTGTTATACATCTGCAAGCTTTGGGAAAGCCATTCGGGACGCCTAATGAAAGTTTACCAATAGGGCTCAATGCCATCCAGTTGGGAGTTATTCACGTCTCAATAAGTCGACCCAAAATGTCACCCTCACGGAAATTGGTAAGGATTTTCAAGAACAACCCAAGCGGCACCAAGTTCCCATCCGAATACAGACTACAAACCACTGGAAGGACCACTCTCACAGTCCACGGTGAGAGGAATATTACGTCGCCAAGGACAAAAAGGGAGTCAGTAAGGAAAGAATCTCCTGCTTCAAAAACCGACATTAACTAACTTGATTGGGTCTGATCTAAACCCTACTGAAAATTTGTAAACTGTATTTAAAAAAAAAAAAAAACATACATTCCAGAAACCGAATGTTTTTAATTAGAAAAGTGGTGAAATATCCAGCTGGAACGACATCCAGCTGGAACGACATCCTGCTGAACAGTGAGGTACGGGGTTGTGCTGCCTCAGCCCTAGAGCTGGATCAAAATTGGGTGCAGGTGGGTATGAGTCAATCTGCTCGCCAAGTAAAACTGAAATGAAGGTCAACGGTTTCTACAGATCTATTAAACACTCTTGGGGAAGAACCTTTTGAAGGAAAACCTTCATCACTCGTCTGAGAAGATGTAAACACGGCCAGAGAATAAATAGCATGATGTTGAGTGTTGGACTGCAGGGGAGGGCTTCGCTCAAACAGCAGGTCTTCGTCTGTCTCCTCCGTCATTGTTGTGCTTCAGAAAATGTAATAATGGACAGCAGAAGACCAGTGGATAGTCTTTTCCACCAACAATGTTCCTCTTTGCAGCATCTCGTAAATAATTTGAAGGAAAGAAGGAAAGGGGAGCCCAACCATGTATACTGCCTTGTGCTAAGAGGGCATTATTTCAATGCAGTCCATGTGTCCTTACTATCAATTCTGGCCAAGAATTGATAGGTAATCTGTGAAAAGACTGAGCTCCTCCACCTTCTTCGAGCACTCGTGTATAATCACCCTCGTGAGTATACACGAGGGTGATTGACAGTGCTAGGACCCTTACCCCTGGCTTCAATTGGTTATTAACGATTGAACTATGTATTTTTATAGATTATTGCAGGAGAAATCAAAGGAGCTCAAATTTTTCCCCCCACAGATTATCTGTCTCATATTACACAGTCACCACATAGTGACGTTTTTAGCAAATTTGAGAAAAACTTTTTTTTTTTTTTTGTATAAAAGTTACACACACTCCCTTTAAATCTCTCCTTGTAATTAGGAATGAACAGGCAGCTTCCTCTAATAGGTCTACTTTGGTGCTCCATTAGCGATGGGGCCGCTGTGCGGCTTGCTCCATAACCACTGGAGCTGCCGGCCCAGTTTTCCACTAACTTTGCCCAGCACACAGGCTGAGCCTTTGCATTTTAAACGGCATGGAAATGCGCGGCTCGCCCACGAAAACCAAGCCCCTGCACAGCCCGGACCCTGGAACAGTGAAGGTGACATCCTTGGCTCCCCCTGAAAGGACCACACTCACCACCTCCGATCGCTGGCCGACAGACGGAGGATGGCCGACCGCCGCTGCGGTGTGGTCCTCCGAGAAACGCTGCAGGTCTCTGAGCTGAAAGCACCTCCTTGTCGCCGAGAGGAGCTTCCCGTCTGCAGAGTTTACCGCAAGGCTCGGAAGATGTTGGGACAGTTCTCTGCCAGAAAAGGATCTGCTGTTGTAGAGCATAAACGTCCGTGAGAGCAACTCGTTAACCCTCCAAAGTGCAGTGGAGAGTCTAACGGCAAAATCAACAGACAGGATGTGGAAGATGTTTTCTTTAAAAACTTCTAACCTGATGGGCATGGTGGAAAAAAAAATCTGTGGAAGTGAGTCCTGTCTTAGAGTTTTGACATTAGCAGAAACCTATACAAAAAAAGGACAATTATGTGGAGGGTTCTGGAAAAGGCTCACTTTAGAGCCGAGAGGTTCAGTTCTCACTCCCAGCACTTAGTACAATGGACCGCTATGTGAATAAGAGTTTAAGGGAAAGTATTCACATCCTTTGAGGTTTTTGTTTTTTTGTCACTCTACCTCATTGTCTTTATTATCTTTCATTGGGACTTTAGTAGACCTATTTCACCATTTGGAGGTTTTCACCATGTTGTGTGAATAAAAGTCACTCAATCAAATCTAGCCAATAAAACACCCAACCAGATCTCACTGCAACCGCAACCACAGGTCTTTTGAGGTATGTCTCACTCTCTACCAGCTTTGACATGTTTGCCCTTTGTTCTTTTCGAAAAAGCTCAAGCTCGGTCAGAAAGCATACGGAAAGAACCTCTTTGAGTCTCACCACAAATGCATCATCGGTCCACTCTAACAAATAAATATGCTTTGATCCTTCCTGATGTAGCTGTGGCTGGACGGTGGACCTCCACCCCCGGTCTCAAGTCTTCTCTCCCTATCGACCCTGACCAGCTTCCTTTATTTCTACTGGGGAAAAGTTTACACTTTGGTCTCATCTGACCAGATGAGTTTTGTCCATGGTATTGTTGTGTGGCATCCTGTGGTTTTCGACGCAATCGCTGTCCACATCTGTTGACAGATTCTCCCACCCAAGTTGTTGATCTCTGCAGCTCCTCAAGAGTCACTACCAGGACCGTCTTTGCTGTTTCTCTGATCATTTCTCTATTTGTCTGATCTGTAAGCATATGTTTTGGAGAGACCTAGGAAGTCTTGGTAGGTTAATAGTTGTGCCATCTCTGTGAGATTTTCCAAGCTGGGGATGTTGCTTTATAACCTAATTCTTGTGTAAGCTCCTCGCCACTTTATCCTTTGTCCTGTTTGAGACTCCAGCAAAGCAAGTAAAATTTTTATTTCCATTACAACTTTCACAGACATATAAATCACAAAGCAAAACAATTAAAACACACAAAAAGAGACATTAGGCAAAAGCCAACAACATTTGTCTCAAAGACATCAGAGTCCTGTGTGAAGCCGGAGAACCCAAAAGGTCCAGAATGGTCCCGATTAAACTGCTGCTGAAGTGTAAGAGGTGCGAAATGAGATCATGACTAATCATCTCTTGCTCAGTTCGTGACACACAAGATCTCAACTTAGAGATGCTCCGTAAATGATAAAGACACCTCTAACAAGCATTTTACGGTGACTGTCAAAAGATAATGGACTGTCATAGACGGTGCCCAGATTTGTGAGACCAGTTTTCAGACTAGGAGCTAAAGTCCTGATGTAAAGACTTTTTTCATTGGAGGAAATAAAAAGTTTCTGTTTCGTTCGCATTTAACTGGATTGTTTGGCATGATGTGATGTCGGACAGTCAGCTGAATGGTTGAAAAGATTAATACAATCGTATGTCAGTGCAGCGTTTTTTTAGGCTACACCCCACAAGATGTAAATTAAAACAGGACAAGGCCCAACACTGAACCTTGAGGTACCCCACAAGACAGTGGTGCACTATGTGAGTGAACCTGGTTCATAAGAACAGAAAAAGACCTGATAGGTAAGAAGTGAACCAGTTTAACACAATGTCAGACATGAAAAACAAATCTCTCTGTCTGTCACTAACCAGGTAACTTTGAAGGTATTTTGTTCCGCTAGATATTATTTAGGGATACCTGAACGTAATTGCAAGTTCAACTTTTTCTTATTTTCTTAAGTTGTTTTTATGTGTTTATGTATTTTGCCAGGATAAGTTAAGTCACCGAGGCTAAAATTAGAGCCCTGCTGTGAGCGTGCTCCTTGCTTGCGTATTAGCAGACGTTTAGTGTGGAAAACACATCCACTCCATTAATGACCCAAGAAGTCAGATGGCTCTCGTTGTTAATGTGGTTGGAATTTCTAGACTCCAAACTTTAAACCCTCCACGCGATCAAGGGGATATCCTCTGTCAAGAACTTTGACCTCAAAACACTGGAGTCAGCGCTTGCCCACTGAAGTGAGAAACCCACAAGCAGTCCACAGTCAGACATATTAGCTGTATGTGTTCTGGCTGTAAGATCCCACTTATTGTGATGAATGGCGTGAGTCACGGCGCTCTGTTTAAGACTTCATGCCCGGTTGCGAGTGCAGAGCCAGAGAAGCCATCACCCTGACTACTTGACTGTTTTTGTACCATGGCTTAAACAGAGTAAAAACAAATGGGCCTCCCGACCAAGACCAAGCTGCCTGAGAGGGGTATGAACTCGAGGGGCCGCGGAGGACCACGGAGGGGACCACAGGAATACTTTACATCCAGTACAGAGGAGCAATAGGATTCCAAATATAGGCCACGCTAGAAGAAAAATAGCATTTAATCTCTTCTTAAAGAAGTATATTTTTGCTGCCGCATTCCACATTAGCGGCACATGTGACTGACTATTGAACGGGGTAGGAATGTGGAGTGGTTAGCGCGGGACGTTGATCAAATATTCCAACAGACTGCTACTTTAATTCCATTAAAATTGCTGACAGATGCTTGGATTTTATGCAGTAGGAACGCTATGAAATCAGAAAAGAAAAATATCCACAGGGGACTGAAAAGGCATATTTCCTATTTGATTAAGTTGTGCAGCAAAAACACTGGGGAAGGCGAAACATTTGGAAATGTCAAGCATCGAACGTCCTTGCATTGATGGAAGCCAAATTAAGTGTTGATAAGGTTCAGGGAAGAGTCGGGAATTATCTCTTTTCGGGAACAGGAAGACCTCTAACCACACCAATGTGTGCAACGTGTTGCATTTGTGAGTTTATTTGTGTGCAATTTACATCAGATTTAGTGACTAAATCTGGAAGTCATTTCATTGTTCTTGCTTTTAAAACGCATTCCCCTTACAACAGTGTTTCGCATTTCGGCAAAGCTTGACGACAGAGTACTTTTAAAGTACCTTGGGATGCTTTAAAAGGCTATCCTTGTCTAATCCAAGCAAAAACTCCAGTACAAAGTCAATCTTGTTCCCAGAGCTCAGAGGAGTTCAGCAGGCCTGCACACCGTCTCTCTCACTCTGGGACTTAGAGTAGAGCTGCCACAGTTGAGGTGGTTCAGACATCTGACCAGGACGCTGTCCACACTCTGGAGGAGACCCGAGGACCGACGGAGAAGTCTCTTTGAGGACATTACATCTCTTCCAGGGTGGGAAAGCCTTTCGGAATGAGTGTTTTACTCCTAGACCCAACACCCTTGTGATGACATGGATCCTGTACAGGATGAGCAGACGGAGCCCACCAACAGGTAGATGAGGTTCCCCACATTCGGGCAAGCATGACTACCAAACAACCGTGATAACTGAAAGGAAATACCGCCATCTGGTGGTCGAGAAGTTGTATTACAAACGCAAACGTGGTCATCGCCCATCGTATTAATTACGATAAAAATGGGAAAGCATTGGAATATTCCCAGTAAATATTTGAATGCATGCATTGGTTTAATTATAAATATACTTTTTTATGTATATTCTTCTATAATTTTATGTAGATTTCAGTAAACCAATCGTTATTTTATATGCAGTAGATTATGTTGGTTTTAATAAAAACAAAAGAATACATTGATCATTGAAATTGAATCCCGACAAAGCCAAACAAGGGGCAAAAGGATACGTTTGCCCGGGACATTTAGGTGGAGATTGAACTGCAGTACCATATTCTGCCACAAGATGGAAGTAACGGTTCGGTAATCCTTCATACTTAAGGTTCAACTGTAAACACCAGTTACTTCCTTTTTCTTCGGAAAACAACGTAAAAAACAACAAAACTGTCTTCTATCAATTGGCTGGTAATTATGTGTCGGCTAAAAAAACGTACAAGATTAAAATTTGATTGTTTTTTATTTATTTATTTCTTGTTAAATAACTTTCATTTTCTGAAGAAGTTTGCATAAAACCTCGGCGTCGCTTGGTAATGACGTGCTTTTGACGCTATGGCCGCTCACGCTAGCGAGCTGGAGATTGCGAAGAAGAATTTGACGAACGCCATCGGCGATAACGTGAAGCAGTAAGATGAAAGGGCTGCTAATGAGATTCCTCTGCGTGTGGTTTAACGTGCACCCCATTCCCATGTCGCAGAAAAATCCTACAGCTTATTTGAGGCATCTGTTCGTATTAGCGCCTGGCTAGCACGTAGCCATTAGCATTAGCTAGCTAATGTTTTTAGCGGTATACTGAATATCCGTTTTGGCTTTTTTTTGAAAATTTTCGTGCTGCGAATGATAGACGTAGCTCTTTCTGTTTTATTTTAGTTAAAGAGTGTCATTAAGTTGTATGACGTTAAACGAAAAAAAGTTAATTGTAGCTATTTTTGAAGCTTTCTCCGTCCTAATCTGTGTTGTCCCCGCAGTTATTGGGCTAACCTAAAGCTGTGGTTCAAACAGAAGATTAGCAAAGAAGAGTTTGACGTCGAGGCACGTCGCCTGCTGCCTCAGGAGAATGGTTGGTGTGCAGAAGAAGCTGCTGTCCTTTCCAGCGTTTTCTGTAAAGCAATGATGCTTATCACACGTGTCCTGCTTTCTGTCCCAGTCCACTTTCACAACGACTTCCTGTTGGCCATTCTCACGCGATGTCAGATCATTGTTTCCACACCAGGTGAGTTTGATGCATCCGGATTAGTGCAAGCGGTAAAGCGTTTAACGACACCTACAGTAGACACAAGATATTTACAGAAACTGAATAACAAGACACATAATACACATTTTTTTCTCTCTCATTGCCTCAAGTTAAACCTGACCAAATGTCTCTTGTCTTAGGTCAGTCACTATTACCTAAGACAAAATGGAAAACTTAAAAAAAGTAAATAATTCAAAGGTTTACAGGCATTACTGCCCTTTAAACTGCATGACTTGGGTCAAACCTTTTGTGGCATGTAGGAAGCAGAAAAGCTTCGCTACAGTAAACGAAGTGTTCATCAAAGCTCTCATAGCGCACATCTTCGTCATCATCAGATTCGTTACTGTAAAATTCATCATCGTCTTATTTTTTCAACACAGGATAAAAGGCATTGAAAGCACTTTGGTTCAAGCTGTCAAATGCAAAATATTTCCCAGTTTCATAATGTTTGGACAGTCATTTCCATCAGAAAACTTCCAGAACTGTTCAGAAAATGATTAGGGGTTGTAATAAACTGATTAGAAATTATCACCAAACATCGGAAAACCTCCGAACACATTAAGAAATTTGCCAGGACACACAATTCTAAAAATTTGGGCTGTTATTTGATATTTATATGTCTACTGTTCAACCATTTACTGACATTATTAATATTGCACAAAAGAAAATAAAAAAATCTCTTTGCTCTCGACACTGTGTGAAATAGAAACAAAACGTTTTGGTTGAATGAAAGCAGTTTTACATCTTATTCTTTATGGGAGAGGTGTGTGAATAACTTTGAGCTTAACGGTATGCACACAAAATGAAAGAAATAAGTCAAAGTGGTTAAATCAAGGAACAAATGATTTATTTCTGGTTTAAGAAAGAAAACTGTATTTGGGATAATCAATTAAGATCAAGTGCTTAGTTTGCTATTATCCTCAGTGTACACAGAGAACATGGACTAAATCCGGGGTGTGTTTAACCAGGAAGTTAACTGGGTAACTGATTTCCAAAGGATGCTGTCCTTTTTTAAGAGCGCTTTTCGACACATCCCGAAAGAAAACAACAAGGTTTTATGAAGTCAATTATTGTTGCCCTTGAATCTGCTGGTGCTTTAATTCCTGGTGGTGTTCCGCTTTAGAAATGACACCTTTACAAGGCAGTAAGTAGCTTTGCTTTCTTTGTTAACCCGTTCAACGTGAGTCGTGTTCTTTTCAGTTTCTATAAATAATCAAACTCTCCACTGATCTCAGGATTATGGCTTCCCCACTTAGATTTAGGATTGTGTTTAGTCTTCTAAATTCCCACTTTATCCCTGTAAACGTAACCTTAAACCTGTGTGGCGCCTGAATAAGTTTTCTAATCTGTCTCGGTTTTGGTTAGTCAGAGGAGAGAACTAGGAAATACCCTCCATACATCAAACCTGCGTTGCCGTCCGGACACCCCCGCTCGTTCCGCCGCTGCACACAAAGGCATTTTGTCTCTGCGTCTGAAGTTGCTGTCGATTTAACACTACTCGCATATTCGGGTTTCGGGTGAATTTTCAGAACTAACCCACAATGCGCTTTAAGGTTTACAGATTACTTTCACCTAAACCTTTGAATGCACGTGTTTTGTACAAGTCTTTGCTCTCTAAAAAAGGAGCAAAATTCTGTTTTGGTATCTGTTACATAAATAGGCCAATATACATGGATTGTATTTGGACATGAAGAGACCAAGACGCTCACCAGGACCTTACCGTTGCAAAGTCACGAACAGGATGTTGTCCAACAGAAGCGGCCACAGAGCTTCGTCACCAGGTTGCAACATGGTTGCAAAGAGACTGAAAGAGTCACTTTTACGTGATGCATAATTCTCCACTGGTCTTGAGCAATGGCTGAAACGTATCGTAACTATAAAAGAAGTCTTTTCCACTGAAGCGCATCACGTCCCAATCCCACCACTTTTAGCTTTGACTACGCATCCAAACAGATTTTTCTACAGAGGTTGCAGTCAATGCCCCACAAAACGCCGTTTCTATTAGTTGTGCTTTTTTAAAATTTTTATTCTTTTTGTTTAGCTTCCTTTGTCGGACGATTTTTGTGACAATCCCACTGCTGTCTCCGGTTGATGAATAAGCTTTAAAATCTATTCAGAAACCATGGCGGCCATCAACACTTCCATAAACCGAGCGCCGGAGGGTGATGTCAACGTTCTTCGGCTCGTTTTGGAAACTTCTGATTGCAGTCGCATCGATCAGTGGTATGAACGACCACGCAAAAAAAAACCGAAATCCAATTTCTTTTATATGTAAAAACAAAAATCTGAAAATGCGTTTGCGTAGTCCGAGTCGACTTGTGACCAACATGAGATGTTGCTGTCAAGACCAAGAGCTCATGACACGATATGAACGCCATGGAGACACTTGGAGATTTTTTTTCTGTTTTCCACGGATTTCACCCCAAAAAACAAATATCTCTTAACATTTTGTGAGAAATGTATGGATGTGCCAAGTATGTTTTTTTTTTTTTTTTTGTTTCTGCTGTTTTTTTTGCGGTACTTTTAAGTTTGTTGCAGATAATAAAATAATATTCAAGTTCAGTTTATGCTGCAGATGTGTGTCACAACAAGACTCTTTCCATTACTTTGATCATGAGTCATAACCCGTTTTAAGAGCCTATTCTCTCACTTGCCCACTAGTTATTAATTATTTATGCTTCTTGTGTTTCCTTCTCTATCCTCTAGAGGGCCCAGGCTCCTTGCAGTGGCAAAGCTGTGCCTCAAAGTCTGACAAGTCAAAAGGAAAGAAGAAATGTTCCTCCAGGCAGAAATTTGATGTAAATCCTCTTTCTTATTTTATTAGTTTTTTAGTGGAATTTTTTTTCCCTCTAAATTCACTTCAGAGGAAGTCACAGTTCAGATAAGCCAGTTGTTTGGGTCATGAGCGGTGGTCCTTAATGTCTGGGACAGGTAATGAATGATTCGCTGCACGTTCAGTAGTTGTCTCACCGTCTCGTTGCGATGTTGCGTTCGGTGCCACACAGCACCGCTTCCAGCCACAGAACCCTCTGTTCGGCGCACAGCCGTTCAGCCCGCGGGAGGCGGGCGGCGAGGAGGAGGAGCTACGGCTGAGCGCCCACACGCTGCTGCTGCCGACCCGGGGCCAGCTGGAGGCCCGCATGATGGTCACCGCCTTCGAGATGGGGCTGGACAACGTCACAGAAGACGCCATCAGCACCGTGGTCTGTGCCGTGGAGGTGGGCCGTCGTCATCCATATGCCTGCTCACAAACATTTTAGAACTACTTTCTCCGTCGCATCCTGTTTCTTCCACATGCTTGGCGCAAATCACCGAACTTTCATTTCAGCACCATTTGAAAGACGTCCTGACCGCCGTAATCACTCGGAGGAAGGCGTACCGGCTACGTGACGGACACTTCCCTTACGCCTTCGGCACCGACGTCACACCTCGACCTTATCTGAAGAACAGCCTGTCTGCGTACCACGGCATCAGCGAATGGTAGCGAGCGTCAACGTTTTCTAGTTAACTCAGGGCCGTCACGCTCATTTATTTTGGTCTGGGGCCACATCAGGATCAAATGTGTGTTGCTCGGGACAACGCCTATTAATCGATATTTCTGTTAATGCGCCAGATTTAGCCAAAGCGCTAATTTCTATGTGTTGTAAAGTTAATTTTTTTTGGACATTGATGTATTTTAATTAATTGCTGATTTTCAGGTTTCAAATTTTGAAGGGTTCTTTCACGTCATTTTCTAAGAAAGATGTATCTTTTTTCAAATTTTTTTTACAAAGTTTTAGGTTCTTTTTATTATTATTTTAAAACCTAAACATTGAAATAAAGCAGTGTTTCTTTAAAAATGACTACAAAGTTTTACCTCATAACATTTGTGGCTTTGAATAAGATGCATTTAACTGTAATGCGGGCAAAGTTTGTAGATCCCTTTTCTAGACTTTAGGGGTCCACATAAAACCTGGCGGGACAGATTCGGCCCCCAGACCTGGAGTTTGATGCATGCTACTTAAGACAAATGTTATTTTTGTGTGTGTGATTTTTGTTTCTTTTTAAGTCCTCCTCCAAGCGCGTCTCTTGCTGCATGCCCGCCGCCTCAGCCGTCGCCCGACGACGCCGAGCAAAAAGCCGTCCACTTGCTCGCTTGCTCCTCTGACACGCTACCTGCGCCTCTTCCTCCAATCAGCATGTTTGACCTCCTGGAAGCACTAAAGGTACGAAGATCAGCAAAAATGTGTCTGCATATATGAGCAGAACGGTTTCTTTTATCTATTTTTACTTTTAAAAATTATCAAGGGCCGGCCCAAGATAGTATGGGGCCTTGAGTAGAATCTAATTCAGGCTCTGGGGGAGGAGAGGCGGTAAGGGTTAGCTTGCTTTAACGCTTCGTGAATTGTCTGTGTGGCGCAGGTTCATCGCGCCGTGATGCCCTCCCACACCATGTACGCCCTCAACATGGAGCGCATCCTGGTCCAGCTCTGGCACCCCAGCCATGAGGAGCTGGAGCAGGACCGCATACACAGGCAGAGGCTGGCCAGCTGAGAGTCTCTCTGACTCTCTCCTCGCCAGACTGTGGGACTGAGTTCGTCTCTGCAAACCAGTCAATCTCCAGAACACCCATATGGGGGGGCGGTGTTTCCTGGAAAGTGGAGGACTTGGATTCTACCTGTGGCTTACAGAAGATGGAGCAAGAGGAAAACCAGGAAGCTGGAATGACGTAAAAACTTTACCTGTCCAACTTTAATTACTTGTTCACTGCACAATAGGAAACAGTTGGTTCTAATAGCTATAATTTTAGTCTATTTTAAACTATAGGAGCAAACAGTCTAGTTCTGGAAAAAACAAAGTCTTACCAAGTGTTTTTGGTCTAGTTTCTAGTGGAAATATTGTAGTTTTTTCTTATTTCAGGTGCACTAACACACAAGCAATGTTTCAGCAAGATACAACTGTATGAAGATATCTGCACCAGAAATTAGACCAAAAATACTTTCATGCTTTTGGTGGATTTCTTGTGGGAATTTCTTCTTCAAATATAACCTGCTGCTTTAAGGAATAACAAGTTGCATCCTGGATGTCCATCACCTTTACGAAGCTGCAAGTAATGTTAATTATTAGAAATTTGACAAAAATACAAAAGAAATCTTTTTTTAAACGGATTCAATTTATCAACTGTACCTCCAGCTTTGGTTGTGTATGGTGTTACAATCGGGACACTTTGCTTATTACTTCCTCCTAAATAGCATAAAAGGTTCAATTTTTTTCTGTTTTACTTTACTAATTTAAGTAAGATTTTTTTTATTTGCACCTTGTAACACATAATTGTGAAGTGTGGCAAACACCCCCAGCCCCCACCTTGGCAAATAATTTAATCTCACCTTAAACGGGTGAAACATGTTGGCACCATTATGCCTCTGTAGGTTTGGCTGGAGCAGAGAAATTTACACCACACTTTTCAGATTTTTTGTTGTAAAAACAAGAGGTCTTCCATTGACAAATTAGGATTAAATCACAGAACTTTCTAGCAAAGAACTGTTAAGATTTTAGGTTGCAATGTTGATGTGAAAATTGTTAAATTAGTAAAAAAAAACAACAACAAATATTTCAGTAAAGTGCGGTGTATGAGAGAAAATGCTGGAATCTGGTCTGGAGAAGATCTGAAGTTTACTGTGTGCATTGAACTCATCTTGAAACATAATGTCTAATATTTACTAGTTTCTAGTGGCAGTGTTGGTGATCCTCAGTGTTTCTACATTGTATATGTGTTCATGCTTTTTGTTTTATATATATATATATTATATATATATATATATATATATATATATATATATATATATATATATATATATATATATCACAGTTATAAAATAAAAGTCATTTTGTTTAAGCTAAATTATGCACTGCGTTTTTACTACGCACTTAAGTGTGTAAACAGAGCTGCGTTTTCTTTAGTGGTTACTTGTCGGAGTCACCAGCAGCGGGGGGGGGGGGGGGGGGGGGGGGATTGTGAGGGGTAGTGATTCAGCCACGCGCAGCCTTCCAGAGTCATCTTCCCATATTTGGGCTCCCTGCGGCTTACTTCCGGAAGCCGGGCTCTATCCAATGAGCGCTCGCGCCTCACACGCCACAGAATGACTCAAGGTCCCGTCTGTTCCCGAGTCTGGGATGACGAAAGCCGCTTTGCTTCTCGCTCCTTATGAACTAGACAGAAAATGCTAGCATGATATGTTCAACTTTTCTTTTTATTCGTTCAGCCTTATTTACATTTAAGTGCTCAAAAATGCAGCGTACAAATATTACAAAGAGTTATGATTTTTTTTTCTTAACAAGTTACACACGTATTAAAAAGTCGTATGAAGAAGAGTGTTCTGAAAGTAAGGCAGCTGTCGGTAAGCTACAC
Organism: Poeciliopsis prolifica; assembly: GCF_027474105.1. NCBI lineage: Eukaryota > Metazoa > Chordata > Actinopteri > Cyprinodontiformes > Poeciliidae > Poeciliopsis > Poeciliopsis prolifica. Next base: position 3,648,577 of record NW_026562383.1, read on the forward strand.
ACACCTACAGATAATAACAATAAAACCGTCTGGAAGGTGTGAAAGCTGTTAGTGTTCTCTTCTTTTCTTTAAACTCGAGCTGTCATTGTGTTTTCACCGTGTCCAGCTGTATCCCCCACGTCACCTCAGTTCCTGTGATGAGGTGCACATTTTCCACGCCTGACCTACAAGTTCTGGTAGAAATAATAATAATAATAATGTAGTGAAATTCAAAAGTGGGCAGACGAATAGGAGCAAAAGTTTCACTCAGCTGTGTGCGTCTGCAACATAACAGGTGTTGGCTTCCTTTTACACCGACCAAGCCAAAACAGTTCGTGTCTGTGCTGTCGGTTGTGGGGGAGGGAGGGAGGGAGTTGGTGGAAGGTGTCAAGCAGCCATCTGAAGTTGCATTTGGTCCTTTATTGGCTCCGTCAGTCTCCGCAGCCTAGTAGGCTTGGAGCTGCTGCGTCAGGATGAGCTGACAGCCGCTGTTGACGTGGTCCATGACCTTCTGCTTGAGCAGAGCCAGCTCGTCCCGAAGGACGTTGGCGGAAGAAACCAGCTCCGTGTTCTGGGTTTTCAGGTTCTTGACCCTTTCCTCCAGTCGGGAGATCCTCTCCAACTTCCTTTTCCGGCACTTGGAGGCGGCCACCCTGTTCCTCATGCGCTTCCTCTCCGCCTTGATGCGCTCCTGGGTCTCCATGTCGATCGGGGAGAGCGGAGGCGTATCGCCGGACATCTCGGGCACCGTTTGCGGCTCCTCCTTGAGCGTCTGCAACCGCGGGTGCTGCTGCTGCGCCGCCAGCTGGTGGTCCGTGTGGCTGTGTGGCGGCTGCGGGGCTCCCGGATAACTTGTGGGCGGGTGCCTCTCCGCGACAGGTGCGGACGCGGAGCCCACGGTTCGGCTAAAACCGGCCAGGTTGGTGTACTCGGGCGGCTCCGTGCGCACCGTGCAACTGTAGGGAATCCCGCCGCCTTCGCACGGAACTGCGCCGGGTGCCACCCCGCTGGTCCCGCCGGTCTGAGCGTCAGGGTGGGCGGCGGGGATCTGCTGGTAGTGGAGCTCGGCCAGGGCCCTCACGAACCCCTCCGCGAAGCCCTCCTGCTCGTCGCTGACGTTCTTGGGGCAGATGAACTGGGTCGGGGTGGGAGTCGTCAGACCAGTGCAGGACTGGATGATCAGTCTCTCCAACTCCGGCGACGCCAGCTTCAGTAAGCCGACATCGGGCGACGTGAGAATGTCCAGGGCTTTTGCTCCGAGCTGGGGCTTGAAGTTTTTGGGGTCGTTCAGGTTCAGGGTCATAGTTTGCTTCATTGTCTTGGGGTTGAACCCGTACACAGCCGCCCCGTCGTGCTGGGAGTTGGAGGCATTTACGGCTTCGTCGTAGAACGTCGCTTCCATTTTACGGATTTTTCTAGACATAAACTTTTTCTTCCGAATCCCGTCCAAACGGTAGAGTTTGAGCAAAGAGTCCGACGTTTATTGGTTTTTCACGGTGTATTCCGTGACGGTCAGTCCGCGGTCCCGAGGCGGACGCTGCCTATTGTTGGGAGTTCAACTCACTTGACAACTTTTGCGTCCCGAGGAAAGTTTTCCTTTGTGGACGGTGCGGTCATCGACGAAAAACAAAAGACGTTTTTCTTCCGCCGCCGAGCGTCTTGTGCGTCAAACGTCCCGCTGTGGCTCGTCCTCCCGCTCTAACGACTGAAAACACTTCATAATAATAACACTCCGAAAACGGGTAATACTTTCAATCACTTCCAACGTGGAGACGAACTTTATCCACCTCTAAGCTGCAGCCCCACTGAAAATAACAATGATGTCATTTCTACGCCCCGCGATTGGCTGGGGGCGAGCGAGTGGGCGGGGCTCGTCTGATGACATGTGTGTTGCTCCGACAACCGGCCCTGTCCCCGCCTCTCCTCGCGAGGGTTCATGGGATTAGGTAATGCAAGGCGCAGCAGCAATGTACTCTGGGATTACGTAGTGTTTTTGAATATTTAGTTACCCGCTCAATTTCTATTGAATCCGTCCCGATCGCGACACTTTTTCTTTTTTATTTATTTATTTTTTCATACCGTCATGGACGCCAGGACTCAGGTTTTACTGGGTCAGATTTAAGTGTCGAAGAGCAAAAGTCTCGAGAGTGATTTCTTTTCCTTTCTTTTCTCTTCTTTTCGTTTTCTTTCTGTCAGGAATAGACAGATGAAGCGGTTCAGGAAGTGTTGTTTAAAGATAGACCACAGACCATGAGCCTGACCCAGATCGAGAGTGCTTTCGGTCCGGGAAAGACGCTCTTAAAAGTCGCACTGTTTTCGCAGTTTGTGTCAAAGCCGCAGATGGAAATGTTTGATCCCGAGTCCTGGAGACACTTTGAAGTGCTTTGCATGAAGATTACATTCAAAAGGCCAGTGCGTGCTGGAGAAAAAGTGTAACATAGTTTAGGTTTTGTATTTACAAAAAAAAAAAGAAGAAGAAAGAAGCTGTAAAACGCAAATAAAAACAAATGAGTAGAGACTGATTAAATAATAATAATAAAATAATAATAATAAGTGTTTGCCTTTGCTGAATAGCTGATGTCAGCTGTGTTTCCAGTCCTGATTTAAAGGAGCCAACACAGCTGATGAGCTGAGGAACTAAATGCTGGCTCCCGCTTATTAGTTCTGGTCCTGGGAATCCAAGACCAGAGAGGTCCCGGTGGGTTTTAGCAAGCAAGCAACTGAAATACATTTGGTCCATTTCGTGATCTTAGAAGATTTGAAAAGTCTGTCATTCTGAGAAAGCGAGAGTGTCACAATGTAAAGACTGCTGGGGGTTAGGTGCGTGGGGTCAGGTTGGTTGAGATGTAATTTCCTTTTTTATATAATTTTAGGCACCTGTAGAAACAACATAACTTACTGACAATAAATTTAATGTCTTCATTAAATCTTATTTCTTCTACCGACAAATTGTACACAGACAGTAAAAGTACAGCTGATGGATGAAGTGTAGATTTCCACTGAGGGATTTCATGAGATATGTTTTCAATTTTTTTTTTTTTTTTTAGTATTTGGGTCAGTGACATCACACAGAGTCCAATAATTGAGCTGACCGACTACTGGGGAAAGTGAATGACTATAGTTACATTGCAAAAAAAATAGAAAAAAAGAAAAACTGATTTTGAACCAGTAAAGTTGCGTCAATGAAAAAAAAATATTTTGAATAAAAGTGAGGCTCCATCCCGGTACCACGATTACAACACATGTAATCTTTGACCAATCGTGTTTACCAAATGATGAAACGTAGGTATAAAATCTGAATTCATTCAGCAAATTAACAGACAATTCGACACACTTTTCTTGTCCGGTCAGTAAATGATGTTTTTTCTGTCTCGACGACAACAAGAAACACAAATTACAGAGTATTGATGTAAATTGCTTTCCCTAAAAAAAAAGAAATATTTACAACTTATGATTTTACAGAAACAATCATGTTTATAAACAGTAGGTTGTTTATATAAAATAGATGAAAATCTTGTATAGGTTTTTGTTTATGGATTTTCACAAAATATTGTAGAACAAGCAGCGTCAGTGCATTTATAGAGGATTAATTCACTACAAAATTTGATTTTATGGCACTTCACAAATAAAAAAAACAAGTTCAATCAGTTCATACTGAATTAGATTTTTATTTTTCATTTTTTTGTACTAATAAATTACAATCCTGTCACCGTTTGTCAAGCACAGCTGTACGAATGCGGTGTGTATTCTAAGTAGAGCAAGTTCTGATATTATTGTGCATGACTTGCAAACAACCAACGGCCTCGATGCTTAGGAAAATGCTGCGTTTGCTCACACACCCGAGGTATTCAGACGGTTAAAAAATGTGAAACATGCCAGTTTTTGTGACTCCCACATGCAAGGCCCTCTGGGTATAAACTGAATCTGCACTGCTGCCTGGAGCCTCAGTCCAGTCCGGCTGGTTTCCCTCACTCTATTATTCAACATGTTCTTCTCCGGCCAACTAAATAAGTCAGCAAGCCCCAGTAAAGTTAAACTGGGATAACCAGAGGCGCTTCGAGTCAACACTGCTAGTGTTGTCGCAAAACCTGTTGTTTATAAGTAGTTCAAAACCTTATAGCTGCAGCATGACACTTTCATGTTTTTTTTTTTTAAAAGTGTTTTCTTTTTTACACATTTGTTAGAGTTGTGATTATGTTGTTACAATATAGTGTCCAAGACAAGTAACCTGTAAAAATCAAAACAAAAACAAACTGCTGAAATACACCACTCAGTCAGAAACAACCAATCAGAGCCAGGAGGGAGGGTCTTAGCACTGTCCATCATACTTGTGCTCTCTGCCAAGCAAAAGCTGGCTCACCACATCATAGCCTGCCACGAATGCTGGATTACAGCGGCAAAACGGTTTTCCCGTAAAGGGTAACTTGTTTTTCAACCGCTGGCACATTGAGCAGCGTACACGAGGTTGATAGGCAGCGCTAAGACTCTCCTTCTGGCTCTGATTGGTTGTCTGACCGGGAGCAGTGCGTTTCTGTAAACTACTATAGCAGCACAGGGAGAATTTAGATGTTTGTTTTTCTTCAGGACATCTGATCTTTGGTGGCAGTTTTAATAAATATGAAACAAAACATATTTTTTAAAAAAGTTGCGCTCTGCAGCTTTAAGGACTCCAGTAGTTGTTGTCTCAGAAACGTCTTTTGCCTCCTTTGTGGTAGAAGACATATCCATGTCTGCATTTGTCCTACTCCAAATCTTATCTCTCTTTTTGCAGGTTAGAGATTTCTAAGACACACACCATGTCTGAATTTGTCTCTGTGCACCTGTGTGTCGGCTCCACAGAGGAGTCATTTCCCATCTAAGTACCACACTGCCCTGGCCGTGCTTCCTGTTTCTCTGTTGGCTTTTCCCTCCAGCTGGCCCAGCGGGGTCACCTTTAGAGAATAGCGCTCCCTCCCGTCCCTTCTCCCTGCCAAGGCCAGCTGTTTCCTCCGCACACAGTTTTCCAGTTGGAGGCTGAAAGCCATCGGCCTCCCGGCAGCGGCGGAACGGTCCGGGATTCCTCCACCCGAGCAAAACACACACACATACACACACAGAGAGAGCGAGGGGTTATGGTGCGTGCGCTGGATGCATCAACAGAGCAAAGTTTTGCTTACCTTCACGCGTGGACTCGAGAAGGGATCCAAACCGAGGCTCGGAGAGAGAGACGGATGACATTTCAAACACAGTCTGCGCCGTGTTTGTTGGAGAACAGCTGTTTCTTCCTGTCCCGCTGCTCCGGTTTTCCTCTGTGCCTCCACGTCTGCTGACCATTAAAGGCCCAAACACACAGCTCTCAGCCCACGCCGCCTCCTTTAGACGGCTGCTTCAAGTAAAGAGCACAGCGGCAGAGTGGGAAGAAAGATAAAGTCGGACAGTTTCAATTGACTGACTCTGTTTCTGTCCTTTTGTTTGTGTTTTAAAAAGCAGGAATTGGATTCAGAGAGATTTTCTTGCATGGTCATTCCTAAACAACGAACTTGACGTTTGTCTTGTTTTCACTTCAGTCTTGGTGTGGAAATCAAATCAATAAAGAAGTAATAGTTAATATTATCACTATCCCATGGCTGCAGTCTCCAACATTTGACAGATCTAAAGAAAACTCTAAAAGAACGTCGTGAAACCTGAACAGTCAGAACTCAGAGGCAAGTTTAAAGTTATCACAAGAGGGTAGGCTGAGGCAGGATTTGAAGATCTCTAAAATAAACCTGCTGAAGAATCATCGTCCGTATTTCGCTGAATAATATTTAGATCTCATGCTGGCTTTGTTGAATCTGTGACGTGGATTAGGTTCATCATCATAAGGTAAGTGACTATTTTGAATCTTTGAAAAGGCCCAGCATTCTGAAATGTGTGATAAGTAAATGTGACAGGTGAACTTCTGCGTTGTGTGTGTGGTGATCGGACAAACCACAAATCATCAAGTCTGGGTTTGGAGGCAGTCTCCGTTTATTGATCTGTCAATTGGGAGATATTAGCATGAGCACATAGCATGTGCTCCAGTTCTCCAGCCCAATCTATACAACATAACAAAGTTATAAAGGCGTTATAACTCAAATGAAAATATTCAAACATATAATCAACACAGATGGAAAAATAAACATTTGAAGAATATGAATGAAAGGGTTCCAATGGACCACAAAACTTGCCTCTCCCCAGTGGAACGAATGACAAAAGGGAAGAAGAAATGAATAATTTAACATTTATAACAGTCCTGGAGGACCCTGAACAAGAGAAGAAGAAAGTAAGGCGGAGCTGGAAGACCAAACCCCCATAACAGAGACAGAAGAACACAAGAACAGCCAGATGCAAACTGACAAATACGTTAAAGAAAACATTTTGTGTAAATATATAACTATTGATATAGTTATATAGTTACATAAATAAATGACTTATTATTATTATTCAAATGTACTTTTTTTTATTTTTTTTAAGGTGACTTATCAGAAGAATCAAAAAGTTTTATGATCACGTCACAGTCTTTCTAATCCTCGCAGCGTGGCTCGGTGTTTGTTTTGGCTTCGACGAGAAAAAAAAATGCGACCGTCGTCCTTTTTGGCCGCTTTCGCGTTCCGTCTCATCTCACCGTCCTGTACAAATCAAAGTTCATGGTAAGACATTTGCACCTGATTAAACGGGTTGTTTTCTCTCTCTTGCGTGAAATAAGATTTTCGGGTAAACTCTCCGCGTGTTTGAGTTTATTTCATTCTTAGTTATTGGTCGGGTTTTGTTTTTATGCACGCGGTATTCAAAATACAACCTGCGCTCGTGATTGGTGTAAATCTGCTGCGCTTATTCAAACTTAAGGATAACGACGAACAAGGCTGCGAGCTATAGTTTTAGTCTTCCTGTATTCAGTAATAAATAAAAGAATGGAAAGAATAATAATAATGAGGTGAGTCATTCATTCACTTTATTTATTCTTCAACAGGTCAGCTAGGTTGACCCTTGACCTGAGGATCATGGCAGAGGCCTATTATGTTGGGGTTGATGTGGGTACTGCCAGTGTGAGGGCTGCACTGGTGACCAGAGAGGGGCTCCTGAAGACCACAGCAGAGGAGCCCATCACCATCTGGAAGCCCCAGCCGGAGCACTATGTCCAGTCCTCCACAGAGATATGGCAGAAATGCTGCTCAGTGGTCAAGGTAGGAAGATCTCTGTGGAAGAAGATGGTAAATAAAAAAAAATTAAATTAAAAACTGAATTGGTATCAAAGAACTCAACCCTGGTAAAAGAAAATACCAGAAAGGCAATATGGATCAAATCACTTGGACTCTCTGCTGTGATGGGCACCTGTCTTTCTAAATAAAAAAAATTATTATAAAGAAAAAGAGGACTCAATCCTGAAATATTAACAGGTGCCTCCTGTTAATATTGTCATAATTTGCAGAGGTTGCAAAGATCAAACCTTATCCATTGTTGTAAGGTATCAGTCAGGATAAGGCTGTACAGTCCAGTTTAATCAATTAGAATGAGGTCCGTTTGTCAGATTAAAAGTACTTTTGGAAAACAATCTTTTAGCAGACACAAAGCATATGAAACCTAAATACAAATATGTTTTTGCATTTGAAGTGTTATTTTCCATTTCATACCTAAATGTCATATTTAGGTTTCATAAATCACAGGCCTCACAGCACGTGTTTAACTAATCCACGTGATGTGATTCACTGACTAAATTGGGTTACTGAAATAAATTAACGTTTCAACGACGCTGTAATTACTTGGAAATGATTTTATATGCAGCTAGTAAAGTAAGCATTGAACATGTCCACCTTTTTCATTTTTTCCCGAGGAAGACATTTTTCTGATACTTACATTGGACTCTCCGCTTCTATCCTCAAGAGAAATGCACAGAAATCAATGAGAATAAGTATCGAACGCATGAAAAAACAGATTCGCAAAAAAGCAAAGAAAGACAAGAAACCAGCTGAAGTCCATCTATATTTAGAAAGCGTTTCCACTGCTGTGTGTTGTTTATTAGCTTTTAATTTGCCTTACTCAGCCTTTCTGCTCAGCCATCTTTCTTTACATGTTTTGCTCAGGTTGTGTCTTGCCAAATTTTCTGTATTAACATGTTTTTTCACATGTAGCTTTGCTGTGTGATTTAGTCTAACATTTACTCATTTTAGCTAGCAGTTTAGCTAGCTAAATTTAGTAAATGTTTTAAGTGTGCTCATTTTAGCTAGCTGAACTGCTAGCTAAAATGAGTAAATGTAAAATTTTGTTGACAAAAACAGTTGTTTTCTGTCAAAGCAGTTTAGCTACAGCTTATTTGTTCAGAGTGCATTTGTTTATTAGCGATTTAAGCTAGTTTTTACATTGTAGCATCTCTATTATGAGACAACAACAGCTGTATAAAGGGAAGACACGCATCCTGGATTATGTGGCGTAAAATGCTGTGTTAGCCAGCTGTAGATCTTCGACAGTTATAATTCACCTGGTTAAGAAGAGAACAAAAATATTATCTGAATATCCTTTATTGTTGCTAATTGTTTGAAAAGTGTCATGGATCATTTCATGTTGAAACATTCTGTGATAATCCAACACTTGTTCCTTACTTTACAGATGTACGGTGACCAGTGGTGTGGTTATATGTTGTTTTGGCTCTGTTTTATCGCAGGAAGTGACCAGTGGGGTGCAAAGCGACCAGATCCGGGGCGTCGGCTTCGATGCCACCTGCTCTCTTGTAGTTTTGGATGAACGTTTCCAGCCAGTGCCAGTCACTCAGGAGGGTAAGTGTTGTATTAGTTGGCTTCCTGTCGTCTTCGGCCTTTAGTCTGGTGATGGTCTTCAACGCATTCAGCAACTAAATTCATGTTTCTTCCCTCCCAGCTGATTTCAGATGAACAAATGCAGCGTCTGTAAAACCTGATGCTCTCTCCTGATTTGTTTTTTGTTTTTCTTTTTCTTTCTGTTATTTAGGCGACCCGCAGAAGAACGTGGTGATGTGGATGGACCATCGCGCTACGGAGCAGGCGGCTCGGATAACAGAAGCCGGACACAGGGTCCTGAACAGGGTGGGAGGGGTCATGTCGCAGGAGATGCAACCTCCAAAGCTCCTCTGGCTCAAAGAGGTGAGGAAGGTCACCACCTCTTCCTCTGCGCTCTGTGTGTTTTTTTTGTTTTTATTCCTTTAAACCAGCTGGTTATCTTACACACTTTTAAACAGTCCACCAAGTTCCATCTGTTTGGCGGTGATGTTACGTTTGCATGGCATGCCGTCAGTAGCTACTGATTCTCGTTGCCTCTTTGTCAGAATCTAAAGGACAGCTGCTGGGACAAAGCCGCTCACTTTTTTGACCTGCCGGACTTCCTGTCCTGGAAAGCTACAGGCTCCACAGTGAGGTCAGCTCCCTCAGCTTGGTCTTTTTTTTGGGGGGGTGGGGGGGCAGAGGGAAATTTATGTTATACACACACATGCAAACCTCTTGAACCTTTGACATGTTTTGTCACGTCAGGGGGATCATGGTTACAACATAGCAAAATAAGCAATGTTTTTTTTGTATTAGGAACACCGAGCTATTTTCTCGGAGTAAAAACAGCAGCAGGACAGATTTTTCTTTCGCTTTGTGGTCAAATTGTTTCCTATCTTCTGTCCTCAGCAGTAGATAACCGGATAGATATCAAAATTCACCCAACGTGCGATGTAATCTGGTATTATTCTTCCCTGCTGTCCCTCAGGTCTTTATGTACTCTAGTGTGTAAGTGGACGTACTGTCCTCTCGGTGGCTGGGATCCCAGCTTTTGGATTAGCCTTGGACTGGAGGGTCTTCTGGAAAATAATTTCTCCAAAATAGGCAAGAACATATATATATATATATATTTTAAACAAATCTTATATCTCTCACATATTTGCTTCGTTCTGATTGTCATCTTCTAACGTTGTAATGATTTTGCATCCAGGCAGCGCGACGTGTTCTCCAGGAAGTCCTCTGGCAGGAGGCCTGACCCCGCAGGCCGCAGCAGATCTGGGTCTGGACCCGGGAACAGCAGTCGGTGCTTCACTCATTGATGCTCATGCCGGAGGCTTAGGTAGCACAACTCAACGGAAACAAAAAGGAAACAAAAGTCGTGTCCAGACTGTAGCCACTTATTTTAACTGTACCGGCTCACTGAGGCGTCTCAAAAAAACAAACAAAAAAAACCTCAAGAACCAAGAATCCAAGTCCGGGAAAATACTTGTTTCTCGTCATAAACGTCCAGGACAGGTTCCTGCAGTGTTTGTTTATAATCCGAACCCTTTCGGCCAGAAAGAGCAGAAAGTGGAAAACTACCTTCACCGAGACACGTTTCTGCAGAGCGAGCGCACAGAGAACGCAAACAGCAACATGCGTTGGGACAGGCGTTGTTTAAATCCCACCAAGAGCCTCGCTGAGTTACACACATTTATATGGATTTGCAGCCTCAAAAGTCCCATCAAATGAAATCAGTGCTTTATCAATCAGTCAATTGAGTTTATTTGTGTAGAATATTTCACCAACACGGCAGTTCAAAGTGCGTTACGTCACAAAAACGCCCAAAAAAAATACAAAATCAGAAACAGGTGGGTTGAGTACCAGAAAATGTACTCAAGTAAGAGTAGCAGAACGTCAACATATTTTTACTGAAATAAAAGTAAAAGTAGCCATCAGAGAAATTACTCAAGAAGAGTAAAATGTATTTGGTAAAATTCTACCAAGTGGAATAACAATAATTCATATAGTGACAAAAAAAGAACAAAATTAGGAAAATAAAAATGTTTCCAAATCAGTTTCTTCCAGTAAAAAAAAAAAACTCTTGAAACTTTAACAAAAACTGTGGGTGTGTCTGTGTCTGCTGAGTGAAAACATGTTTCTTTTTCATTCAGCGGGGAGAAAATCCAGACGTTTTGCACATGCAGTAAGTATACTTCATAGCAAAAGGACTCAAGTAAAAGCAAAACGTTCAGGGGGAAGCGCCTGGAATCCCAACCATCTGGTTTGGCTCTGAGAGCTGCACCCGCTTGTGAACCCTACCCTCTGACCCGCGGTCGGGACCTCTGCCAGCCGCGTATTGTTGCGTCGGTCAGGGGTCGAATCGCTCCGAACCGAAGGTTGTTGTTCCTGCCGGTCCACACGCAGGCGAGGACTCTTCCTATAAAACACACGCCAGCTCTGCAAACATTATTGCAGCAGTTGGTGTCATCGCTGAATCCCACGTGATGCTGGAGAGCTCTACTATGTTTTTCCCTCACCCCACTTAACACAATGTGATGATTCTCTTTATTAAAACTACTTTATGAAGGCACATGAGGCACATTCTGGATAGATAAAAGGTGGAGTGAATATTCGCCAAAAAACTCAGAAATTCTCTAGAAAAGTATATTTTTTTTTTTCCAGAACTGGAAAAGAAATTAAGAGACCACTACATTAAACCCCGTTGAAAACCCAAATGTTGGTTTCTGAGTTCTTCCTGAGTTGAAACGTTGGTATCGTTGTGTCTAGATGAATATGAACTTGTTTTCTTTGGATTATTTAAGGTCTTTTCCGATATTTTGACCATTTCACATTTTCGGCAAATACATTTTTGCTTGGAATTTCAGAGACATGTCGTCAGCAGTTCACAGACAAAAGAACAATGTTCAGTTTACTCAAACATATATCTATGAAGAGTAAAATCAGAGAAACGGATCATTTTGCAATGGTCTCTTCATTTCTTCCAGAGTTGTATGTGTATTCTTTTTTTATTTTTTATTTTTTATAAATTATTTTGATGTATTTGTTCAAAATCAACATATTCAATATTAAATTTGAAATTTAATTTTTTTTTTTTTTTTGGGAACTCAGAAAAAAAAAATTGATTTTGTACAGAAATTTACTTCTCCTCTTTTTTTTAAAAAAAGTTCCACCTCAAATGACCCAGATTCACCGTCTTACTCCTTCCAGGTGTTATAGGCGCTGATGTGCAAGGCTTCGATTTACCCTGCGAGGGCTGGCCAATCACGTCACGCATGGCGATGATCTGTGGGACGTCAACTTGTCACATGGTGGTCAGTGGATTTTAGGGATGCATGACTTTCTGTAATCAACTGCTTTGTTTTTTTTAACTTTTTTTTGTTGTTTTTTTTAACCAGTCATGTATGTCGTTTATGAGCAGATTAGTGAGAAGCCTCGGTTAGTGCCCGGAGTGTGGGGACCCTACTTGTCCGCCATGGTGCCAGACCTGTGGCTTAACGAGGGAGGACAGAGTGCCACAGGAAGTCTGGTCAGACGCCCTGCCACAGTCACCTTTTCACACATGTGGTCATATTCATATATATGAAACACCGAATTTAATCGTGCTGGGGAGATCGAAGCAATATGAGTTTCTGTTTTTGAAACTGAAAAACAGACCTTTTCTACCTGGTGCGATATGGCTTAAGAATAAAATCCAGGGTCCTGTATGTTATAAATGTTTATCGTTTTTGTTTAAAAAAAACATTCTTCTTCAATCAAATCCCCTTTCTCAAGGTAAATAGCACAATCTTAATTAATATGGTCATGTTTCTTCAGAAAGAATTCAATATTTTCCCGAATGTCCATTGATTTTCATAGGATGTGCAGACATCCAATCTTAAGTAGCGAACTAAAACTCAAGGCAAACACCACAATCTATTGACTTCCTGCACTCATTCACTAGAAAAAATAACACCCATGACTGTTGTAATTCATTCATTACTCAGCTAACCTGTTTCTCACGTCCTTGTGAGCCTTCCTGTTATCAGCTGCTGCTCCGTTGTCCCTCTCCTCCCTGCAGATCGACCACATTGTGCAGGGCCACGCTGCTTACGCCCAGCTCCAGGAACAGGTTAACCAGAGGTCAGCTCACAGCGATTCAGTTGGGTTTTCTTGCTTTTACACGCTGCGCCGTCCTGCTGACTGCTAATGCGGTGGGTTCTGTGTGAACAGGTTAACACAGAGGTTAAAACCTGAGTCCATCCCTTTCTGTTTCCACAAGTTGTAAGAAGAAAAAGTGACTGTGCGCCTTTATTTTTGTTAAAGAGACAACAGAACAGCTTAGGTGCGCATCTGATGGGACCAAAGTGGAGTTATTGGGCCATGACGACCACCACCATGTTTTTTGGACCCAACAACTGACTATTTTAGTAGTCCATTATTTTATTCTGACGATTAATCGATTAATTGGACAAAACATTTTTTTGCATGTTCTCCAGATTTTTAATTTAACCATTGAAGTCATTGTTATATGATAGATACACAATAAGAGGTGCAAAAACATCACAGTTTAATTCCTCTTAATTGATAGCTTCACATGAGAATTTGAAGCAGGTAAAACTACAATTATGCCACTTGAGACACTTCTGAGTAGATATTTTACATCAAAATGTTAAATTTAAAATGTCTACATTTTTGTACAGTTGTGGCTTAATAGCTGTTCTGAATGTGATGTTCTTAAAGCAAATTGCCTCCTTTTTTTGTGTGTGCTGAAGTTAGCGATTGATCCATCACTAAATCAATCGATTCATTGTGATTAATCGTTCCAGCCCTAATGTCTTTAGAGAAAACCAAACATAACACACCAGGTGTCAAACACAGTGATGATGAGTTCAAGTTTGATCATTCCCATTTGCACGATTGTTTTTCTCATGTCTCTTTGTACTAAAGTCTGCTGCCTTGGTCTCAACTGGGCTCTTTTTTTGAAGGACAATTTTGTTTGCAAAGGCTTCAGTTTCCATTTTATTTTCTGTTTTGGTTGTTTTGTTTGTCCATTTTGCATATTTAAAATGTCTTCCAGTCCTAGTGGTAAATATTTGCTAGAAATTAAATTTTATCGACCTACTATGGCATTCCCGTCATGTCACCCGAAGATGGTCTCAAAACGAAAATGTTATCGTTTATCGCGATAACTTCTTGTACAGTTTGTCAATTTATGGTGACAGGCCTGATGAGGAACGCTTTCTTTCCGAAGTGAACCACATGTCAGGCTGACATTAAAGTCCAGCAGGCGTCTTAAGAGTATTTTTTATTTCTCATTTCAGCGTTCCCTTCACGGGCGCCAACATTTACTCGTATCTGAACAGCCACTTGGCTCAGATGGCCGGCTCGCCGCCTGCTGTGGACCTGCTGGGATCCAGCCTTCACGTGTGGCCGGATTTTCACGGCAACAGGTCGCCGCTCGCTGACCCCGCTCTGAAGGGAATGGTGAGGCCTCAGCGCCACACTCTCGGCACATGAAGCTCTTTTTTCTCCTCTGAACTTTCGGGTTCGATATGTTTTCTTTGAACGTGTCGTAAAACTAAACAAGCAAACTATTTTATGAAGCAACAAGCTGTTTTCTCAGATTAGGATTCAGTTGGTGATTCACTCTTTCCTCTTCCTGTTCGCCCGTCTGTGTTGCAGGTGATCGGTCTGCCTCTTTCCCAAACCGTGGATGACTTGGCGCGGCTGTATTTAGCGACGCTACAAGCTCTCGCTGTAAGCCACGTGTTTGTTATCACTCCCTCAGCGTCTACTGTGTGCAACTCCGAAAGGCTTACAAGGCGACCCTCTTCTTGTACTTGGGTCTGACTTTCAGCTCGGGACGCGTCACATTCTGGAGACCATGACAGCATCAGGATATGACATCAGAACCCTCTTCCTGTGTGGCGGCTTGAGCAAAAACCTTCTGTTTGTACAGATCCAGGCTAATGCTACAGGTACGTGGTGCGTTCAAGGTGATGCGTGGGAGTTACGCTGCATCCCGGTTAGTTCTGCAGTGGGAACACCGAACTGGGTTTGATGTCAGACTCCAAGTAACAGCTTTTAGAAAACGGGATTTCAATACGGAGACGCCCAGGAACATTTTTCAGCTTTACTTTCCGTAAACAAACACCATTTTTACTTTGTATAGTTGCGGCCGCTACATCTGTGTCTCCTGAAATAAACATGTTTCCACCACATCTGCAGATACGAAGAGCAGCCATATTGAAAGTTGGCCTTACAAGTCGTAACTAGGAGTTGCTCCCACTTTCCCATTGGGAAATTTTATTTCAGAGGACGTTCCAGTAGATTTTTCCAACAGGGAAGTTGGAATTTCCCAGTTCATACTGCAGCTGGAACGCAGTTTTAGCTTCCTGCTAATCGTAGAATGTTGTATTTAGGCCAAAGGAAGTTTGTTTGTAGGCTAATTTGACCAGAGAACCTTCTCCCACACACTGAAGGCAACTTTCTACATGGCTTAAGGCAAACTGCAACTTGGACTTGTTTTGGATTTCTGTGGACAGTAGCTGTCTTCCATAAGGGCCAGATTTGTTCAGAGCATCACTAATTCTCATTATAGCGTCTGATCTCTGCTGCTTCAGAGTCACAAGCTTTCTTCCAGCAAGGCTTCTTGTTGCAAGGGTTTATGTTCTCTGTTGTTTTGTTTTTTTAATTGACAGAATGTGAAACGGTCTGAATGGGTTGGCTTTAGCGAGTCAATGTGGCTGACACCTACCTCTAAAACGACGCTCTAAGTCAGTCTGAAAGTTATTATGAGATGGACCAGACTCTCAGACCTTCTGGCATAAAAGCTTGCACAGAGCAATTGAGTGAAAGGCTAAAGTTCTTGAACGACGGCGTCGCGATCGGGGTCGGACCCGAACCAGGAAACACATCCTGAGTGGAAGATGAAGCTGGAGGGGAGCCGGCTACGCGCCACAGAGGCATCGTGGAGAAGAACAATCTGATAAACTGAGGGAGAGGTGCGACTGACCGAGGAACAAGGAGGATTCATCAGGAGAGAATAGAAAACAGCTGAGAGGAGGCAAGAGACGGGGAACAGCTGGGACGAGGAGCAAACTGACAGGCAGAGGAAGCTGAGACATAAACACAGCAGAGACTGATTCAAACTGTAGTTGTGGCATTTGGTGATGTTTTTGTTGTGGTCATTTTATGTGACTATTTATAGTGATTGTAAACAGGGTATGCGTGGACATTGAATGTTGTGTGACTTTACTCTGTTATCACAGATGGAAATCAGACGAAAAGCGTCTTTTGTTAATGTTTTTTGCACGTTGTACCGCGGCCTGTCACTGCAACACATTCTGCCGGACGATAAATTTCCCCAGAACCGATTGCGATAAACGATAGTATTGTTGTTTTGAAAACGTTTTCAAGCAATATAATAGTGATAGTGGCATAAAAATGCAAGCACACACATTCTCAAAGTCCAATAAACTTTCAATTCTAATTAACATTTAAACACTGGAATTGGAAGAGATTTGGAAGATCCAAAACAAAAAAGAGACAAATAATAAATGGAGCAAATTAAAATGATTGATTTTCTTTAAATTTATTATGGGATTAATCGATTTATTGTTTATTGTGACTAGTAGTACGTGATAAATAAACGAATAAACCCAAAGAGGAAACCACCCAAAACACAGATGAATGAATTAACATACAAAGAGATAAACTAAAATGACAAGATGTAAGTAAATAAACTACAAAGAATAACGTAAGTTCAAACAGCAAGGAAGTCTGGAAACAGGAAAGAGCTGTTGCTAAGTGTCGTTTCTCTTCTCAGCACTTCCTGTGGTGCTGCCGGACCAGTCCGAGGCCGTTTTAGTGGGCGCAGCGGTTCTGGGCGCCTGTGCATCCCAGGACTATGAAACCGTACAGGTACCGTCTCACACACACACACATCTGTCACGCTATGTCTCCATTTTGGATTCATTCACTAAACTTACTAACGGCAGTGTTTTACTCACCTGAGGTTAGTTTTTTAATCACTTTAGAACCTGGTAAAGTCCAACGCTTTCATTTGTTATTCTAATTCTTACCATTTTATAAAACCATTAGACTTTGTTTGCCCATAAAAGTTGCGTTACAAGACGTTTCTTAGTTTGACTGACCTGGATTTCAGCAGATATTTTAAAATCAATTCTCTGCTTAGTAAAACAAGAAGTATGTGAAAAAATGAGCTAGATTTCAAATGTCATGCTAATTATCTAAACTCAGGTTTCACATTTAGTTTAATAATAATTTTGTGTGAAAACGACTTTCATTTCCTAATGTTGATGGAGTTATTTAGCTTCTTCTTTTTGTCACAATTCTTCAAGTCCTTTGGTTGTCAAAACTGGCTTAGACCGAACAAGAATTCAAGCATGTCATAAAAAGCGGCTCTTTGACGCACGGGTTGGACTACTTGTATAGTTTGATGGTCTTTTATCCCAGGCGTCAATAATTCATGCAGGCCTCTTTTTCTCAGTAGGATTTAATGTGACACGCAGCGATGCATGCTGGGTATTCACATAAAAGAGCTCAGAATAGGACCCAGATCTGGAAACAAAAGGTATTGTTGAAATGCGACCCGGTGTCGCCACCTGCTGGAGGGAAACCAGCGCATACCACTCTCTCGGTTCTGCTGGCCGTGTCCACGGAGCAGAGCCTGTTTGGTGCGCAAAGTGTGGCTTAAGATGTGAGGCTTTAAATCTTTTTTCGGGGCAAAGTTTCACAGCGAGCTGGGAGCCACATAGACTAAAAATAAGACGCTGTTATTTGGACCAGGCGGCAGCTGGTAGATTGTTTTCAGCCATAAATACCCCCTCAGCTGCACGCGCTCCGCTGTCTGGATTTTGTAGGTTTAGGTAGGAGTGAGAGCCCCCCGTGCATCAATCATGAGCCGACGCAAACCAGAACCGCCGCAGTCGGACTGTGTTTGGGAGATAAGTAGGTCACGGGCTGACGTGAAATTAAGACGCATATCTCTGTATGCCCTTTTATGGGGTGCTGTTTGTCTTTGCAATCTTGTGTCTCAGGAGGCCATGGAGAAAATGGCTAAAGTTGGGCAAGTCGTTCAGCCGCAACAGGACCTCAAGAGGTGAGGGAAACGACTTTCCAAACAGTGCACAACATCAACATCCTGTACTTCCTTGGAATTTTACGCGGTGGTCAAACACAAAGATAAACCAAAGTAGATTCATAAATGACACATTTATCTGTTTTTGCAAATGCAGCAGATCCTTCAACATTACATTCAGGCATCTAACATAAAGGCCTTAAAATGTCTAACTGTATACATGCTCTTGTTAACTAGTGTACATTTATCGGCGGTTGGCTGGGCTACATTTTTTTTCATCGCCATCTCACTTCTGCTGCCAATGGCTGGCGTTCTAAAAACACATCCAGTTTGGCACCGCTTGTGTTTTTTAAAATGTTTTTTCTGTCTTAAATTTAACTCAATGTGGCGTTAAGAAGGTCTGCCAAGTCTTAAATTGACTTCCCGATACCTGCAGATATTCTTCTAACAGCTCTGCGTCTCATGTCTTGGCGAAACAATCTAGATCGGATTCGGGTTCTGGGCTTTGACTGACGTCCATTTGAACAGATGGATGTCAGGGGCGACGTTGTGGTTTCAAGCACCCCGAGGGTCGGGAACAGCGTCGGAAGCTGAGAAACATCTCACAGTGAACCATTTCATCCATAATCTGAAAACGAGAAGCTGCCAAGTTCTGCAACACTATTAATAATCTAGGAATGGCTCAGTCAAAGTCCAATCCGATTAATGCGGCGATAGTTTAAAAGATACACGTTTGCAAATGTTTTCCACCCGATTCGAAATGATTACACTATTTCCCAAAGAAAAAAATGTATTTCGGAAGTGCAAAGTTCAAAGCAAGTAATATTGTTTCAAAAACGTTCAGAAAATATTGATTTTCTCGCCTCTTCATAATCAGGAAGAAAATTTAGTGTGGGGTCTGTCAAATAAAATCCCAATCAAAGTTGTGAAAGGTTTGGTGAGGCTCGGCATATATCATACCAAACCTTTATTTCATTATTTATTAGTAACCTACAGTGTATATTATACTCATTTAAAATAGATGCTCAGTACTTTCTGTCTTTTTTTTTTTTAAGCTGGCTTTTATAAAAATGTCTTCAGTTTTGTTTTGGTAATAAAAAATAAAAACTCCCAACTGATCAGAGAAACAAGACGCAGTTCTAACTTCATAACGCAGCGTTTTGTTTTCCTTTCAGTTTCTATGACAGGAAGTACCAGGTGTTCCTGAAGCTGTTCTCCCACCAGAGGGAGTACCAGGCCCTCATGAAGCGCCGATGAGACGCAGACCGGGGGAACCGCTGCAGACGTCTTCTCCTCGCAGCTCTTATTAATAGGAATAATTTCACCTTTTTTTTCACCTGCTGCTTTTCTTTCATTTCGCCTGAAGAAAACCCACATGCTGAAGGTTTCTGTTCGTCCTCAGATGGCAGCTGTTGCTCAAGTCGCGTCTTATATTTTGCTCGCTTCGTCTCCATGTGCATTCCTAATAAATATTTGCTGATCTTGAAACACGTCTGCGCTCGTTTTTTTTTATCTTTTATTTTTCTGGAGGTCGCAGCTGGGCCGCTGGGCGATGTCCTTCAGATCCAGATCCTCCTCCCGTTCCCGCTCGCTTCGCCCCGGCTGTCCTCGCGCTCCTAAGATCAAAGCCGATAAGCTGACGCCGCCGACCGACCCGCTGAGGAGGAACGTCAAATCCCACACAGCTGACTTAATGCGTCCAGCTTAATGCTTCGAGCAGCTATTCGACCGGGAAGTGACGGGCATTTCTAAGGCCGAAGTTAAGTTGGGGGGAGGAGTATTTAAAACAAATAAAATAGGGTGCGGTAAATTGCTTAATTGCAGCAGAATTATTGATAATTCAAAATTTAAGACCCGTGGTTAAGGACCACCTTGAATTTCACAATGAAATTGTAATATTTCAAACTTTCAAGGATGCAAGTGTGACCTCGGCTACACAAGGACGCCTCAAACTCTATAAAGCACCTTTCAAAATGTAAAACTCACACATTGCTTCACAGTGAACAAGCCGGAAGAGTTCACAATGCATGAAAAAATATATATATACATCTGATTTTAGCTGCCTGTCAGTGGAGACGGGCAGAAAGTTTACCCATCTCAAGTGTGAAGGATGACTTCCAAAGTCTGAAAGCCACAAAATGCTTCTTTTGTTTTTTTAAAAAAATAAATAAATAATAGGGGATTACCAGTTTGAGATGTAGGAAAGACTCTTTACAATCACCCTAATGTTCAACTTCCTACACAGATTGTGAGGTAAGATCAAGGACTCCATAGATAAACCAATAAAAACAAATCACAGTATTTATTTCCAGATCTAAATGTTACTTTAAAAGTAAATCTGCTAGAGTTCTGAATCGTTTGGGGATTGCAGCTGAGCCGACCCGTCACAGCGACGACAACCAAACACGACGGACCAGCGTCACAAAACTTTGCCACTCAGGTTATTAATCAATGAATCAGAAGTGGAAGTGAATCAATGGCAAACATCAGTCATTAACCCAGTTAAGCAGTTTTGAAATCTTTTCACCATAGAGAAAAATACTTGATTGAATTTCATTTGAGCTCGTCTGGTTGTGTTTTTGTTATTCTTTTGTTCAATTTGTTTGTTTGTAGGTGTTTGTTTGTATCCTACTGCAAAATGTAGCAGCGTAATGGGGGATTTAAGGAATGCTTAGCAAGAGTGATGGATGTTGTTTAGGACCAAGGTAGAACCAAACGGACTGCATGGTTTTCATTATTATTTTTCATTGGTTTATTATTATTAGTTCAGACTGGATTCAGTGCCGCTGTCCTCTTTAACACACGCAACAATGTGTAAGGCGAAAGCAACATTTAGTTTCTTTATTCGCTTGTGTCAACTCATCGCAAACAAGTTATGCAAGAGCAACTTTGCTTCTACGCTGAGACGTTTCGTACTCGTCGCATTGATTTGCACGAAAAGCCCGTTACGGAGATGTGGGTAATCCGGGTTCGGCCGGTGGCGGTTCGCGGCCTTTCCCATCCCGTGGATCCGGAGTGTAGCGCAGGTACTTCCTCCCAGACGGCAGTTCCTTCCTGAAGACGCCGATCGGGAACAGAGCGGCGGCCTCCTCCTCGGGCATGTTGGGAGGCACCATCACGCAGCCTCCGGGCTGGACGGAAGAAATGCAACACGTGGGATCAAGGTCTTTCTTCTTCTTTTGTTTTCCTACCTGCGACCTTTTGAGTTATTTTTCAGAGATTTTATGTTACGGAGCAACACAAAGCGGCGCACGTAGCTCAAGTGGTAGGAAAATGAAATGGTAAAAAACTAAAAAGTGTGGCATGCTCAGGCCTTTAATTCGTCTCGATCTGATGTCCGTGAATAAAAATCGACACGCGTCTTAATCAGGGCGGGAGCCAACAAACCACCACATGGAAACATGTTTGTCAATCTGATGAAACATGCTGTGGGAGTGACCTCTATGACCTTAAAGGTCCCACACACCGTCCACTCGGTGGGCGTGGCCACTCGTTTCTGAGCTGTGAGCTGGAGGCTGTCGACCACGCGCAGGACCTCGTCGAAGCTGCGTCCCGTGGTGTCGGGGTAGAGCAGGGACAGCTTCAGCTTTTTGTCAGGCCCAAAGATAAAAACCTGGACAAGACAGAGGAAGTCAGAGTGGAAGGTTAAACAGGTTAAGGATCCTCAACTCAGATTCAGGGATTGGTTTTCGGAGTGAACCGCAACTTCACTTCGAGAACCCCTGACATGTGGTTGAAAGCAACACTCTCACGCAGCGGGCGGTGACCGCCATGCCGTCCTTGTCCCTCTCCACGGGGTCCAGCATGCCCAGAGCGACTGCCACCTCCCGCTTTCTGTCTGCGATGATGGGATAGGGCAACTCGCGGCCCTCAAACTTCTCGCAGTTGTAAGCCAGGATGTCCTAGTCAAAGAGGAAGAGACGCAGGGCCTTGATGAGTGTTTTTAAACCAAAGCAGCTTCCAAGACTCCAGAGCTTGCATACCAGTAGTAGGCACTGCTAGCTAAAAAGTTAGCTGCACTGACCGTAGAGCACTACTCATAAACATTAGTTCCATTAACACTAATGCACGATAAACTTTGGTCTGGACTTTAACTAGGACCCACTAACAAATTAACCTGTCTTGCTCTGAATCAGTGCTTCTCAAACGTTTTCATTCTGACAAGCAATTATCTCATTTAACAAACTCACGGACCACCCTGCCTTCAAGTTGCCCCTGCAGTAACACAACATATTAGTATATGCAACCTGCAATAAAAGTACTAGTCTCTTAACACACTTAATGTTGTCTTCTTTGTTCATCCTAATGAGACGTCCACGACGAAACCTCTGGACATTTTGAGTTATTTATAGATTCTGAAAGTGTGGACTCTTAGCTTTGTTCTCTTCCAGCCAGACATAAAATAAAATGATTATTTGCAGGTGCAGTTAGCCAGCATGGGCGCACCACTGCTCACCGTCTCATCACGGCCATATTGCACTGAGCACCAGGAGCATTGCAGCCTCATGCCGGGCACAAAATGAAATCTGGAGGCCGGTGGCATGTCATAGTGTTCTGAACACAAACGTTCTGCAACTAACCCTGAGAAACTGAAAAGTATAACATGACTTTATTTTTCTATCCACCGGTAACTTTAGCTTTTCTTTAGGGTGACCTTGTCTTAAGCTACTTATCCATTATTATTTTCAGTCACTATCCTTTGGTAATCTATCTGTATGCGTTGTCACACTTTATGCTCTCGTCACGTCAAGTACTGTTGATGTGACACGACGAGACGGAGGAAGTTTCGAGATCTTTCACGAGGCTCTGCGCGTCACCTTGCTCCAGCCCTGGTGATCCTCCAGGCTGTCGATGGACAGAGCGATCAGCTTGACGTCGCGTTTGCTGAACTCGCCGCTCAGCCTGGCGACTCGAGCCAGCTCCGTGGTGCACACAGGGGTGTAATCTCTGGAATGCGAGAACAAGATACCCCACCTGTAGAAGAAGATAGACATTTTAGAGACCAGTAGGGTCGGGGGGTTTAAGATGAGTACTAAAGTAGGGTGAAGTAAGAACGATAACAATCTGACATTTGAACGGCAGGATGTGACCTGATTTTCACTGAGGTCGAGGTTTTATACACATGTTCTTTCATCTCACCGACAAGCTAATTTTACAGGTTGAGATAAATGATCGCTATTATTTTTGAAACACACCCAATAATCATCAGTCTTCGTCTCCACCAAGAATCTTCTTGCGCAGCCTCTACTCTTTCTGTTTCTGTGATGTTTTAGTTTTCTGCCTATGGAGAGACATTCAGTCCGCAACCGGATTTTGCTCGGCTCAAATTTAGGTCCAGTACGGGCGCTACTCGATATTGCCTCAGAAATGTATAAACCCACGATCAAAGCAAATGAGGGCAAACCCCAAACATGACACAAGAGACTGATAGGGTCACACAAAACTGAGTTACTTAGTTGGTGAAGGTGGAAGTTCTTTTAAACTTTGAAGCACTGATTGACCAAATTCTCCATAAAGAGGCTCTGCCTTCTGTTTTGCAATAATTAAATGAGAGCGTGTGCTAAATGATGGCTTTTTGTTGATGGGTTGTGTTGCTGAGAAGGAACAGGATGTGGTCTGGCTTGCAGATGAATTTTTGATCTGATGACACAGGACTTTTTTCTTTCCCAATAAGTCAGAGGTGTGATTGTGTGAAGCATCTTTGATATGACTCAGACAAACCTGACATATTTTAGCTTATTGTTGCTGTCAATCTGACAGACAGGATCCAATTGTACGTATAGCTTTATACAGATAAAGAGTTGGCACAGGTCCACTGTTGAACCAGCAGACCTCAGACACACACAAAGCAGAAATCAGAAAGCTTTTCACATGTGGTAAAGCTTTCACACACTCAAAAATCTACAGATCTTTACTTACGAATCGCCGAAATATTCGTGGAGCTTCATCGTCCCAGCAGTGGTGTCCACCTCGAAATTAGGAAGCTGGTCTCCAAGCAGCAGCCCTGGCATGGTGGATGTGGTCGTGGGTCGGCCTGCGAGAGACGGCTTCAAACAGAGAGAAGGCGGAAAGTTTTCTCTGAGCCACAGTGCAAACAGCCTGGGGGGTGGCCTGGTGGGTGGGACCAGAAAGATGATGTGACCATGATGGTGTGTTCAAGTCACCAGAAACCACAAGGCTGCTCAAACCACAGCTTTTCCTTCTGTCTCTCTGAGAAATGTTGAGTCTTACCAGACCTTTATGCTGAAATGTGAGATAACAATAAAGAGCAAGATAAGCAAACTGAGGACAGGGGACAAAGAGAGGTATTAGTTTTTATAGGACGCCATTTTGAACTACCCACTATAAACCAATAAAGTCCATATTCTCCGATCTACAAGGAGCCAGCGTTTGTGGGACTTGCTCTTTCAGATTGTCTGTCCCACGATGCTGCAACTCCCAGTAGTCGGAGGCTCTTGGCGCAGCATATTTTTTAATGGCTTACAACGTGAACAAACTTTGTGATTTTAAGCGCATTTCTTATTTGATGAAAACACCGCAATTGCGGAATTGTTTTGTTTTTCTGACATTAGCGTAAAAAATTACCAAATTTTGCATTTGTGACGGAAACACACACCGACATTAACCCATTCTCGACATCTAACTTCGACATGGGTTGGTCTGTAGCTGCGTTTCCATTGGCCATATAATTACACAACTTGGAGTTACCAAAATAATTTTGCGTAAAAGAAACACTCTTAACGTCTGAAAAGAATTTATATTTGCTCGGATGAACTGGCTTTTTGGCTGTATTGAAGTTCGCAAAACTGCAATGGAAACAAACTTTTTTTAAGCCTTGTAGTCAAGCGGATGTTACTACTGATGGAAAATACAAAAAAAAGATGGCAGGAAGTGGTAAGAGGATGATGAGGATGTTTTTAATGACTCACCACATGAAGATACTTGTTCAGGTGTGAGTTTTAATTGTTTCTGATTTTATGGAAACACAGGGATTGCAATTTTTTTTTTTTTCGACATTAGCGGGATATTGACAATCTCTTCCCACATTTGCAATGGGGAAGCAGCTCATGTTTGACCCCATAGAGTAGGTAAAATAAAATCTTTTTTTTCTCTTGATAGTTTTATGTGTGGCAGATAATAATTTCACCTCGTTTCTTTCATGAAAATCTGAGCCCTGGTTTTCTCAGAGGACCCTTGACTCCACATATTTCTGCAGGGTTATGGAAATGTCAATGAGAATAAAGACAAATTGTTCTCCACCGGTGTGTGTTTGTGAGATCTGGCAGTGCTGCGAGCCCACGTGATCGGAGGGTCCGGTTCTAAACTGGTGCCAGATTAACCCGTGTTTGGATTGGACCCGTTCGCGGGATGGTTTGCGTCTGAGCGCAGCGGGGGACCCAGAGAGCCGCGCGGATCGCCGCGGCCCCACACACTCCCGTCAGAGGAAGCGATGTCCTCCCCGGGGAGCCGACGGAACAGCTGCCGAGGAGCCGCGGCCGGAGGCAGAGCGTCGTCGGACCCGGTCCCCGCCGGGCGCCGCCGGGCCTCCTCCGGCTGCCCTTACTTCTCCCCCGGCGCGCAGGCCGAGGACTTCTCCGTCAGCCTGAGCCAGCCCATGCTCGCCATCACGCTGCGGTTCCTGCTGGCGGTGGACCTGTGGCTGTCCAAGAAGCTCGGGGTGTGCGCGTGCGAGGAGTCGCCGTGGGGAGGCATCCGGCCCCTGGTGCGGCTGGTGGAGCTGTCCGGGCACGTCGTCCCGTGGCTCGTCGGCGCCCTGTACTCTCTGCTCCGCGGGGGGAGCGAGGCGGAGCAGGAGCTCATGCTGAATTTGACCCTGGGTGAGGAAAAGTGTTGGACTCCTTTTTCCATTTCGAAGCAAATCATTTTCCTCTCACCGAGCCATTTCAACACCTCTAACCATTTTTGACTCAACAGGTTCGTCTGTTGTTTTGCCACCAAATTTGATAGCGGACGCGTGTGCGCTTTTACGCACAAACGTTCCAATACTCGGCAAGACCTTTGGCAGTCATTGTCGCGCTCTGCTGTTGTCTGGCCTAAGCTGTGCAATGATAATGGCTGTTGAAATATCGCAATGGGCTAAATCAGTCCCACTGTTATGGGTCACATAATATACAGTGCGAAGAGGAACGTGGAGCCCCGACCAACAAGCGAGAAAGAGTTTGGATTGTGTGTGGCAGTCCATACACTATTTGTTTGTTGATTGACTGCGTTAAACCCTTAACAGTTGTCTTGCGCTTTAATGAAATACCGCAGCTATTCTGGGAACACAGGGGCCAAATTCATATGACATGTTTGATTGTTAATGTCAGACATACGTCAGAGGCCTGTGCACTAATAATAATAATAATAATAATAATAATAATAACAATAACAACAATAACAATAATAATAATAATACTAATAAACAACTCCAGGCTCCATACAGCAGTAAACGTGAATGATCGTTTGGGTTCATATTGAAAATACTTCATATTTGTTTCAATGTTCAGAATTGACATTGTGAACAATAATAATAAATAATTACAACCTACTCTTTGTCAAAATAAGTCAATAGCTTTAAACCATAAAAAAATATATATGATAGTTTCAATTTCAAAAATATATTTAAAATTATTTTCTGGTCCAAATTACATTCGTAATGTTTAATTTTTGTAATAGAAAGAAAACAAAAAAAGAAAAAAGTGCTTTGCAAAATTATGTCCATATTAGAAAAGAAATATAATTAATATACTAAAAAGAAACAGTCACTTGCTCTCGTGTCCCCAGTGTTTAACTCACCAGAACCATTTCCGTCGTTGACAAAAAATAAATAAGAATAAATAAAGTCATTGAGAAGAAATAAAGAATAAATAAAAGTTGCACCTGGAAAAAAATTAACCTTTGTCTGCTAAGAGCCTTGCTGCATCTTTCTGTCTGGTAATTGGAAGCATTTTATGTGAAGCAGTTTTAGTTTATGCCCATTTGCACCAAATGGCGCCGGTTGCCCTGTTAAACCCGTCAGCTGGTTATCGCCACAGCAACGGCAGTTTCCTGTTGTAAATATTTGATTAATTAACGCTTTGGATCAAAATGTTCTAAACAAATAGTAGATAAAGGGCTCATGTGTGTTTCACTCTAGTGGGCCACTGATTTTTTTTTCTTTTTCCATCAGGAAGAAGAGGGTCAAGTTTACTTAGTTGCTCTTGATGAGAACAATTGAAAAAAAAAGCTGATTCTTTCACATCTGCTAATCAGAAACGGTCAATGAGAATTTGAAGAAGTAGCCACATTCCTGATAAATGATGCTTCTGGCTGGCTCTGATGTTAACATCACTGTAACCTTTTTGTCTCACGGCTCGTTAGATGTCCCTTGATGTTTCACTCGAGTCTCACTAAACGTACCGCAGACATTGTGCGTCCGTTTAAAATCACAAGAAATGAAGGCTTGAAATATTTCCCTACATGTAGCAAATCTATATAATTTTCACTCTCAAAAATGAGTTTGAAATATATTGAACTTTTTTTTTTTAGACGCATTTCTTCTTCCTCTGCTCCTGATCTAATATGTGTTTACGTTTGTGTACGATGCCTGCTGATCGAGGGCTGCATGGCCGCTGTTGGCACGCACAGTCCATGCACTGGTGACTCATCTGGCCGATGTCTCTGCTGACTATCCTCACTAAACATCTCAAGGTCATTGCATAGACAAATTGGTTTGTTTGCCAGAAGTGATAAGAACAATATGCAGTTTTTTTTTTTTAAAAAAAGAACATACTCAGAAAGAACTTCACTGTAGAACTCTTGCTAAATTCTCTTGATAAATATCCTGCTGTGTGGTTTGTGTGTGATGGTTCTGAGACGTCGCGCGAGAAAAGAAAAGCTCTTTCTGGATGATGCGTCAAGAACAATCCAAGAGCTGCTTTTCTCTGTTCTTGTGCAGCAGTGGTGTTTCAGTTTAGACCTCCATCGTTGTGTTGAGTCTGCTGTTAAGTCGAAAATGTTTCCGTCGAGTCCTTTGGGTTTCTGTCCAGTCCCCCTCGTTTTCATTGAGTCCTCTTGGTTTCCACTGAATCGGCTGTATTTCTGTTGAGTCCTCTTTGTTTCCATTGAGCCCTTTGTGTTTTTGTTAAGTTCCCCAAATTTCTGTTGAGTTCTCAGTGGCTTTCTTGAGTCTTCTGTGCTTCTTAAGAGTCCACTATGTTTCTGGTGCATCTACTGACTTGAGTAGATGCGCCAGTGAATCTTGAGCAGAATCTCAAGATTGAACAGAAGCTCCTGTATTTACAGTTTGCAGTGAGTCCACTTCCTCTTTGTGATTCTACTGGTTTACCTTGTGTACTTACTGTAGAAACAGCCAAAGTTTGGACTCATATGACTCAGGGCAGACATTCTGTACAAAGATTTTGATCACTACCCTTTGCTGGTGATGTCCAAAATATCTGTGGCAGGCAGGCCTGTCTGGTCATAGCCTATAGCTGTTTCCTGACACGTCTACTTACACTGTTGAAATGAAGAGCAGGCACAGAATACAGGACTTCATGTAAACCTAAAAGAAACCGAAAGACTTTATTAATATCTTTTGGCTAGCCTTTCATGTGTAATCCAAAGTATTTTTTTATGCCTCTCTCCAACTTCACAGCTCTGATTTTGGACCTGCTGCTGGTCAGAGCCGTGAAGACGCTGGTGAGACGACGAACGCCCATCCAGAACCGCTCTGACATCCTCTCAGCCTTCTTCACGGAGCGCTACTCCTTCCCGTCGGGCCACGCCTCGAGGGCCACTATGTGCGCCCGCTTCTTCCTCGCCCAGGTGGCAGACACGGCCTCCATGAGGGTCCTGGTGGTGAGCTGGGCGGTCCTGGTGAGCTTATCTCGGCTGCTGCTCGCCAGGCACTATGTGACGGATGTGGGCGTTGGCTTGGCCATGGGTTACTGCCAGTACAGCATGGTGGAGAGGCTGTGGGTGACTTGGGACTCTCTGCAGGACTTGCTTTTCATTCGACTGAGGGAAAGTCTGGACAGGGCGTATGAGGGACTGTGCATGATAGAGTGGAAACATTAAGTCACATACGTGTGTATTGTGTATGTATGTGTGTGTGTGTGTCCGGGTCAGCCTTTGTGTTGAGAAAATGTGTGGCCTGTTTGTGTTCAAAAGCAAAAATCCTGCTGAATTTGAGTTATTTTTCAAATAAAGTCACGTATGTGCTGTCCTGGACTGGTGTTCTGTTTTCTTTTCTGGTTTGAGATCTTCTAATGTTGGCAGACATCTTCAGTCCGTCTTGTGACTCGAGTTGGCTGAAGCTACCGCTAATTAGCTGCTAATAGACCCTTTCCAGCTAACTAGCTTTCTTGGGTCTGTCGTGGGTAAGTGTAAATTTATCGCCAGTTGTCTGGATGACGTTCTTCTGCACTGGCTCAGTTCTGGTGCCGACCCATATGAGGGTCGGTGGATTCTCTTGGGAGGGAACTTCAGATTGTCACTACGGAGTTTAAGGGTAGAGAGTCGCTGCCAGGAACCACAAACAGACCCCCAAAACACCAACGTTTTTGTAATACCACAGAATCACCCAACCATCCTCCACATTTGTAGTCGTTAGGTCTTAAAAAGTGTTAAATTTCACAAAGTCTTTTCTTTCACTCTCAGATCCCGTCAAAATCGTTTCTAGCTCCTGTGTGTAACACACACAGCGGTGGTTCGCACGTGCTTCCTGATTAGGCTTGTTTGTGTTTCAACGTGAGCTGCCAGACTTCACAGTGCAAACTATATTTATGTGATCCCTGCTGGCGGGGGAGGTCAGCTCCCACTCACCCAAGTTTCCATCAGCTGCTACCCGGGTCTCTTGACTGCCGTTGTACCGAACGACTCTTCTCTCGTGTTTCAGTGCTGATGGACGGAGCTGCCGACACCGAACCGAACAAAACCCTGCGTCTAATGTCACGACTTCATTCTGAGGAGGTTAATGTGCGTCATTAATGGCGCCAGGGATAAACGGAAACATTATAAGCCAGGGGTGGGAAACTCCAGACCTCAAGGGCCCGTCTCCTGCAACTTTTAGATGTATCTCTACTTCAACACACCTGAGTCAAATAATGAGGTCAATAGCAGGACTCTGGAGAACCTGACTGCACTTGGGAAATGATTTAATTATTGAATTGAAGCGTGTTGGACCAGGGAGACGTCCAAGAGATGCAGGACACCGACCCTCGAGAACCAGGATTGCCCATTCCCATATGTCTCATATTAAATCCTCCCATTTGTTATGAACAGACAACTCAGAGCTGCGACTTAAATGCAGTTTCCCTTTTGTCCCCCAGGGTTAACACCCAGGTAACACCTGCTCATTTCTGAGATACTTTTCTTATAATTAATTGTTATCGCAAGACAGTTTTATTTTGAGGTGACAGTTTATAAGTATAATGTTGAATTTCATTTTTTTAAATGTATAATAACAGGGGTTGTTATTAAGGTCGACATAACAGCAAATTGAATCTTTTTTTCCTCCATAAAATGTTCAGATATGGAATTTTTACAGCTCAAAGTTTCAAGTGTAAGTTTTCATTTGGTACAGTAAACAAACAAACAAACAAAAAAGAATTCATTGTGAATGCTGTACTTTGACAGTTAATTGTTTGATCCAAAAATTTTTGTTTTGATCCATCCCCCAAAAAATAACAAAACAAAACAAAAAAAATCAGCAACTTAATAAGTGAGGTCAAATCTTTATTGAACATTTAAAATAATGTGCATCACAGCTCGTATTGAGATACATTATTCACAGGAGGAAAAACCACTGAGAGAAACACTTAAACCTGCAGGATCTAACTTTTACAAAAATATGTCCTTTTACTTACTCACTTGTTAAAACTCGATCTTGAGACAGTATAATATGTCACTGATAATGTGTGAAAAAATCAAGTCTCTCCTACTCCTTCCCGGGCCCCTATTGCCATCTGCAGACGTGCATCGCTTCTAGTCAGAAACCATCAATCAGAGCCAGGAGGAGGGTCCCTGCACACATTTCCCAGGAAAACAGTTTATCCGGCGTCGCTTGTGGCCGAGCTAACAAGTCTCACGTCGTAGGTGACCATGTGGAAGTTGTCCCAGGCGTACAGCTTCCTCTGGGCGTGGTTGTAGTCCACCATGCTGCTGTAGCGGTACTTGTTCACGAAGGGCACAGAGATGGCCCGGCCCTCACTCGTGGCGGTGTCGAACATGTAATTGATGGTGGTGTTGGGTGTGGTGTAGCTGGCCACCGTGTACAAGCGTCCACACGCCATGAAGGCGTTGCCAACCGCGTTCTTCCTCATCTTGGTCTCCCAGCTCCTCCTCACTTCCAGGCTCTCGGGGTCCAGCTGGGAAATGACAATCGCCCCCTTCGCTTTGCCTGTGCTGTAGATGACCCACAGGCCCTGCTCGTCCGCCGCCAGGTCGATGTCCGTGTAGCCGCCCCAGGAGTACGGGTGCTGTCCGTGAAAGCCGGCGTGAGGCAAGTCCAGACGGGACGCGAGGTTCTCTGAGTTGAGGTTGTAGCGAAGCAGGGTCCGGCTGCGTCTGCGCTGGTAGTACAGAGAACCTCGGTACACGGTGGCCCCTGTGCTTTCCACTGGCTCCGGCAGAACCAGGACTTTCATAGGAAAGCCTTTGGAAAACTGATCCATATCTTCATACACAAAGAGCTGGCGGATTTCTTTACCGACCGAATCGATTCGCCACACCGTCTTGTTGGTGTAATAGGGGCCCTGGGGCTCTGGGTCCTGAAGCCACACTCCATACTTCCCTGTGATGGCGTCAGCTTTTCTGTGCAGCACGGGATCTCCCACGGACAACAACTCCCCGCAACCGGAGGAAATGTTTGAACTGAGCTTTGAACTGCTTGCTTGTTGGTTTCCCTCAGGAAGGAGGCGGGATGCAGCGACCTCTTTCACCTCAGCCTTCATTTCCTGATAGGAGGTATTTTCAAAGTGATATCCAGGGCCTGGGAAAAAAAAAAAATTCAATCAGTTTGCATTATGTCTAAGAATTAGTTTTATCTTGAGCAAGATGAAAATGAATCTTCTAAAGTTGTTTTCTGACAAAACCTGAGACATAGAATCATGGAATCTTCATTGCCGCCACAGAAACATTACCATAAGTCTCTACATCATCCTCCAAATTATTATGCAAATTGGATTTAAGTGTCATAAAGGGAACATTTTTTGTTGTGCTATTAAATTTATAGATGTTATTGTGTGTCAGGGCTCTTTAAATCACTATAATTAATTTCAGAGAGCTGGTTGATCAGTTTGTCTGTTGAGCTCAATTAAAGGAAATCTACTTAAGAAGGATGTTCCACATTATTCAGCAGGCCACAAGTTTCAAGCGATATGTGAAAGAGAAAGAATCTCTCTGCTGACGAAAATCATCAGACAGTGTAGTGCAGTATGACAAGGTATGAAAACATTAGATATTTAAATTGAAGCGTCATCATCATACTGTGGAGAGATTTGTGGCTGATTCAGAACAACCACTTAATGCTGCACATTCAAAGAATGACCATTTGCAGTTCTTCATCATACATAAAATGTTTAGAAAATCTGCTGTGCATAATAATCTGAAACAGCGCATTTTGAGATTTTTATTTTTGAAAAACATACTGTTCTGCTGGGGAGCTTTATTAAGCAGCCTTTCTTTGGCTGCTTAATGATCTCATGCAATGTTGTTTTAATTAAAATGTGATCTATACTGTAATAGTTTATGACTTGAAAATCATACTGACCATCATTTGAGAAAACATCACTTGCATAATAATTGAGTGTGGTTCTAGGAATATCGTACCTCTGAGAGGTGTGTTTTCTTGCAGGGCTCCAGCGGAGGTGTGTGTCTGCTGGCAGGGTCTCTGCCGGAGCCTCTCCACCTCCCGGTTCAACTGGGCCACTGTGCCCTGCAGCTTCCGGACCTGAGCGTTCAGACGCTCCTGGTCCAGCTGCAGCTGGTTTCTTTCTCTTGTGACCTGGGCGTAAGCCTCCTGAAGGTTCTCCTCGCTGTGCCTCAGCCCAACAGAGGCGGTTCCCTGCTCCCCTCTTGCTGTCAGCCGACTGACCAGAGCTTCGAGCAAGGTGAGTCTGGTCAGGACTTCATCCGTCTCTGACTTGGCGCTTCCTCCAGGGCAACTGGACTCCTGCGGACTCACCACAGCGAAGGAGTAGACGCAGCGTCCGTTGGGGTCATTGGAGCGGCTCAGAGAGGCTCGGCCTTGGCTTTGGGAGAACGCAGCAAAGCAGGATGAGGAGAGGACAGACAAGAGGAGAAGCATTTTGGAAGTCTTGATTGCAGCTTTATCTGTTTCTGTCTTCTCTGTTTTTCTGTCTGTCTGTCCCTGTCGGTGCAGGTTGATGCCTGAATCCCAGCAGAACTTTGAGTATTTATGCAGAAAAGAGGAGGGGATGGACCAACCAGAGGGTGTGGAGTGTTTTTGTAAGTGCTCCACGTCTTTCTTGGGGGTTTTTTTTTGATGGTGAAGGAGGCGTGCTGAGACGGACAAACAACCTGGAAACCAGAATCAGGTAGTTACGGTTACTTGAGTAAATTTTGGAAGAAAAAGAAATGGTTTTATAAAGGGTTGCTACTCTTACTTGAGTAAAACAGTAACTTCACTGAATAAAGAATAAACATGTATTAACCAGAAATTCACCCCTCTCACTTTCATGGTTGTGCTTTATGTCAAAGTGAGACCTCTTTAGGACACAATCTTTGTTGTTCTACTGTAATTTCCATTAGTGTGTGTTGAATGTTGAGTCATTTAGAGATGAGATGAATAATGCAGTAAATGCCACACTGCCACAGGAAGCATGTTACCCTTCACCAAATGTAAGTATCAGTTTCATATTTAATATTGAAAAAAATTTTTTTTGAAAACATATGTTCTCAAAATGCAAGAATTTCAGTGGGACCTCATATTGTTGCCTGGCGTCATTTTTAAACATTAAAATAATAATAAATACTTTCTTTTTTGTTTTTACTTGAGTCAGTTTGTGATCTGCTCTTTCTCGAGTTCAGCTCTTGTGAACTCAACCCACCTCTGCTGAAAACCTGCGAGCGGAAGAGTAAACCTTTTCTCCCCCCCAACCCCCTTCGTTGCTGAATTCCTGCTTTGTGTCTCGGCGTTCGGTATGCCTCTGCAGGTTGTTTTGACCGGACAGTGTCCTTCATTTTATGTGTCTAGCCGCCGTCACCGGCAGTTTTGTTTACTTCCTCGACAACTAATGGTTTCCCCCATTAAACCACTGTGTGATTAACAGCAATAAACCCAGTTGGCGGCCAACAACACAAGGTGAAATTACGACCGGAGGGGAAAAGGTGGAGGAGGAATGTGTCGGCGGCGACTACCGGGGCAAGGTGGCGCTTCAGCTGGCCGGAGGATGGAGCTGTGCAGCCGAGCCGCATCCCAGCTGGGCAGGATGTCTGGCACAGGAGGCAAGCGAAGCTGACTGCTGATGCGACGTGACTGTTCCCTGTTTTTGTCTGGGGCTGGAGGGAAGTAGAGAGAGAGACACTGAAATTCAAATAAGAGAGCATTTATGCCGCTCCGTGGTGCATATCAGTGGAGCTTTACTCCAATGATATGATGATAATCCCCTTTTGGCCTTCAGTAGTGTGAAGCAAATGATTCCCCCCACCACCCCCACACCTCTAAGTGGAGATGCGAAATATACGCAACAGGCATTAACACATAAATGTGAAGTGGAAGGTGGTTGGTGCGCTGTTATTTTACAAAGAAAAATCTGAAAAGAGTGACGCACACCAGAGGCGGGCGGATCGAGCCAAAAACATCAGTAATACCAATACTAATCCTGTATCACTTTTGGTTCGATACAAGCAGAATAGGATCAATACTTTGGTTTCACATTCCATTTTATTTCATTTGTGTATTTAACTTTTTCTACTCTACATAATAAAAATGTTTTAGTTTTGCTCCCAAATTATATTTTGCTCTTTGCTTCATTTTGTTATTTTGTCGACACTTTCAAAATTCGTCTAAATTCTGTCTTTTGTTTGAGCAAAACAATTCAAAGGAGAGTCACAAAAACACATAGAGGTCAGAAGTTTGATGATATGAAAGTATTCATTATTTATATTAAATAAAAAGTGTCAGTATCGGCGATACTGGTCCTGTATTTATTTGGTATATGCAGTATCGCACACCTCTGTCAAATATCTAGTGCAAATAAATGTCACACACTCCATAAATCTGGACTTCATGGTAGAGTGGCAACATATTCTTGGGATATTCTTGCGTGACCATGACCTAGTCAAAGTCTATCCATCAGTACCTGCTTGTCTATCCCTCAGTACCTGGCGCTTACGCTGGTAAAATGTTGAAGAAAAACAACGACACTTTGTCAGAGTGAATATAGAGTCATTCTCTATTTCTTGTTCGTCTTCCACATAGACACAAAATATTTACCTCCACATGCACATAAGAAATGGAGGAAAATGCTGAGGTGCTCATCTGGGTTTCCATGAGATCAGTCCGCTGCTCAATTAATCTGTCTCGTCTCCAGCCTATGGAAAGTCTCCGGGTTCCACAGCGTTTTTGCCATGGAGGTGTGTTTTTCTTGGTTCAGGAATTCTGGTGCAGCCTCTGCCCCAGAGTTAAAGCAGAGGAGATCATGGTGGGAAACTCTTCCATAAGCTCCCCCACAGGGCAGAGTCCAGCCAGCCGAGCTCCTCATCATTTTTAGTTATGAACGTAGTTGGAGAGGGGTTTGATTTCACTATCTGTCACATCGACTGATTTTAAGCCTGCTTTGCTCATGCGAGATGGCTCGCAAATCCATTTTCATGCATTTCCAGTCAGAACCTTAGAAGCACACGAAGTAATTTATTTTAGTTAAGAGTTTGTATCATTCTTTTTCTAAGGTGGGATAATTATGCAGCAATTTCAGTGATTTCTCTTTTTTTTTTTTAAAGAGAACTTTAGAGAATTTTCTGTTTGAATATTTGAGTTCATTTCTAGGTGATTTTATTTTCCAGTATAATTAATTTCCTTTATGGTTGCATTTAGCCTAGCCCCTGCCGTCCCTCACATTTCCACTTTAGTCATGAACTAATCTCCCCAAACAGCTTTCGCCCATTTACTTCGATTTGTCCGGCTCGATTTCTGCCGATAGTCTAGATTAGAAGCGGGGAGATCTGGTGTTTTTCTCCTTAATTACGCCTAATTTTGATGGCCATGTCACTGGCTGGTTCCAGGAAAACCTGGTGACAAATGGACATAAGTTGCCTGAAATGACGAGGTGTGTCATTTCACAAGCTCCCCAAGAACCAGAACTGCGACCTCCGATTGAGAGTTTGATCAGTTGTTTGTGTGCGCTTGACTTTGCTTTACTCCTTCAAACAAACTTTTTTCCACCGCTAAACTTTTTCTTTCTCTCCGGCCACAAAGCTTTTCTCCAGAACTCGCTTGTCGTGTCCATGTTGGCAGCTGAAAATTACAGTGACACTTGAAGGTATTGGAAGGGAAGGACAAAACATTTTCAACAATGTATTGTGAATGTTAACAACGCCACTGGAGTAATCCGTTCGATCCTCCGATGTATATTATGACATGAACAATAAATTTAAAAAAAAAAAGAACACTCTCAGATGGAGAAACAATAAATAGTTCTCTCAGAAGCCCTCTGAAAGTACAATTGCAGAGTTTGTCTGCAGCACATATTTTCCAGGATTATTTCCAACGGGACATTTGTCTGAAGGTGAATTTCATAACAGCAGAGAGGAAGAGACCGGGATCTGTTGTGGTAGTCTGTGTGTGGAGTTCACAATCAAAGCAAAACGTTGAAAATCTAGATCGCCTCCTCAGAGGTCTGCAGAAACAGTCTGAATATTGATTTCCTATGATGGAAAGCAGGCACGGAGTCAAATAATACCTCATTTCTCTCACATATTTATTCAAACAGTGGCCGCAGCATATTCCATGCGCTCGGTGACGTAACGGATGATAGTCGTTTGCTCACCAGACTTGCTTTTACAGGCACAAATTGTTGCGTAACATGTCTACACTGGGGCTTATTTGACTTGTGGATGTGAAACACGAGAATTACAAGCCGTATGAGTGCCTAGAGGGAGCTGGAAGATCTGGAAAGGTCTCATTTTAATGATATGCCTCAGTACTTTGGCTGAAATTGTTTTGCCACTTGGAGCTTTCTGTGAGCTTTGGAATATCTAAAGCTTCTGACCTGAGAGCGGATGGGCTTTCGATGCTACAGCTAAAATAACTCACGGCTGATTTATGACACAGAATTGTGTCACATGGTTAGAAACACTGCCTGGACTTTTAATGTTCCGTTCTTACCAGGATCAGCAGCAGGGGCCCTTCGGGAGCACCGGGACATTTCCCAGTGGACTAGTTGCTGCCTGCTAAGGGGCGGGACCCAAGGTCTGGTTCATACTGCAATTGCTATGGGGAAGACAGATGGTCCTCACCCGCTCTTTTCATTTTCTGTGGTCACTGGATGTCAAACCTAAACAATGTGCATGATTGCGGCCTGTCTCACCAGGGAATGTGAATCAAAGCGTTTCAACTGAAAAACGACTCAGAAAACTCAGAAAACATGGTGGTAACCCCAACCCTAACCCTGCCCATTACTAATACTGTATTTATGTTTTTCCTGGCATCTGAATGAAACTAATGTCTACCAGTACACTGTAATTCTAACAACTACCTCCTTGCAGACCACCGCCTTTCAGTCACGTTGCTTTAAAGCTCCCAGGATTCCTGGCATACTGTCTGTACTGAAAGTCATTTTTTGGCCAATTACAATAGCAGCTCCCGGTCCATCTGCGTGCGCGCTCAGACTGGATGTGTGTGAGCCGCGCGGTGCATTGCTAAAGATGAGACACATGTTTTCTCTGTTTTTCCTCTCTCTTGCAGATGAGAGTGTAAGCAAGTACATATTACTACTGCTATAAAGTCAGAGCTCCAAACTAATGTATGTCACCATCAACACATTAACAGATGGTGTCTTGATTTGGTGATCGGAAACATTTAAATGAGACGTAAAAGTAGAAAACAGAAGAAATGTGTTGGGGAGGATATGCTTTTTCATAGCACTGTTCACAGGCAGGAAGGACAAGAATATGATCAGACACCAATACGCTGCAGAACAGCAATAATGAATAAAACAAAAAAACTCCCAAAAATTTCATTGCATGATCTTAACTTGTGTTGTTACTTGCATTGCACCAATTGCATTTTTTTGGCTGACCCCGACCGTAACCCGATTCTGATTTTGGCTGATGTCGATTGTTATTTGTCTAAAACGTTACAAAATAACGTTTAACAGTGGGGTGACCAATGGTAGCCACTGGTACGCAGACTTCACCCAGTCTATCAGCACAACGTTTTTCACAACAGAGCAAAATGGGACAGTAGGTGATTTTCAAACTATTGTGGAAGTAGATGAGATCGGTGAATAAGATCGGTTTCTCATGCGAGCATCAGCCAATCGCAATCACTCAAAATTAAGGAAAACGGGGCCGGTTTATAGCCCAGGAGCCTTACTTTTTACTGTAGGCTACATACTGCTCAGTCATGATATTGTAATCTCCTCCACAAACTGTGAGTAATCTGACACCTGTCTCTCAGAACCATCTGCAGTTTGAGCAGCAGTATCAGATCATGAAAAACTAGTTCACTCCTTTCTTTTGACCACTTTGCTTACTGACCACTGCAGACTGGGAGCATCTCACAAGAGAGGTGCAGTTTTAGAGATGCTCTGACCCAGTTGTCTGGTCATCACTGTCCAAATGCTCCTGACGTTTCCAGTTTGAGGACACGATGTTGACAGGCAACCCATTCATAAACTCTTCAGAGTTTATGAAAAAAGCGTCTTGGATGTGGAAGAGGAGTCAAGCTCAGGAATTTTCTAGAAAAACACACAGAACTCATAAAAGTGAGTTTCTGAAGTCAAATGTTTGTTCGTTTTGAAGCTCTTTTATTTTTTAGAAAATTCTTGACTTTTCAAACTCAGATATTTCCTAGATTTTTCTGGACGATTGTTGAGTTTTTTCGAGCAAACTTTCATCTGTGGGACCTCTGAACTTCCCTCCTTTTTTTGTGTGTGAGAACATTTCTGAGTTTTTTTTCTAGCAAATTTTTGACTATTCAAACTCAGAAATGTCCAAGGTTTTTCTGAAACCTTTCTGAGATTAACCTCAAATTTAGATGTTTTTGGAGGTTTTTTTTCTCACAAATCTTCCAATTTTGGTGCTCAGAAATTTACTCAGTTTTCTATAAAAATTTCTAAGATCATTCTCAAAATTTCTTAAATTATTTTTTTACTCCTTCTTTTTCTCCAAATGGTTCTGATACTCCGTCCTAAATGACCAATAAGGTCGTTGGTGACAAACTCCAGAGTGGATCACTTCCGCCATCTAGCGTTCACCACACCAAACCGCGTCGACTCCTGAGGCCCGTCCGTGATGACAAGGGCAAATTCAACACTAATGACATTTTGTGGCCTAGAAATGAATGAGCGACCCTAATAGCTTTGCTTACTGTTCCCTCGGTCTATTTCAAGGCTGCTTTCACAGCCGGAGGGTCAAATGAGGCCTCTCCTTCAGATCAATGACAGATCTCATCTGCAGCCAAGAGGAGACACTTCCTCCAGCAGCGGGCGCAGATGTTGGCCTGTGAGAGGTTAAGACGGCAGACATTCCGCACGACTGCCTCCACCAGCAGGAGCCTCGGACACGAGTGGCAGCCTGGGCCCAAATGCCACACTTTCTATATCGAATCTGTCATGAATCCCGCCTGCACTTGCGAGGCCATGTTTTCCACCTGCTTCCCATTTTCTTTCTTAAATTTTTTTTCTGAAATGTGCATAAAAAACAAAGCGATATGAAACTCTATATAGCCTACGAATGAATGTTGTTGTTGTTGTTTTAACAACTGGTACTTTCTGCTCCCACTGCGGGGATCTAAAGAGGCGCATCCTCCTGTGCGTGTTGCAGCGATGCGCAGCCGTGCCGCATGACTCACGACAGGGGCAGGAGCGGCGAAGGGGATGTAAACAGGAGGCCGGACCGCGCGAGGCCTAACCTGTGCCCGCTCGGCCAATGGGAAGCCGCGCTCCGCCGCATCGCCCGCCGATCCCTCTTCTCTCATTGGTCCTCCGTCGCGTCAATCGCAGCTTCGCAGTCACACCGCAGAGAAGCGGGGAGAGAGAAGACGAAGGAGATAGAGACACAGAGAGAGGGAGATAGAGGAAAATAATATGATTAATTTGTCAAAGGCGAACTTCCGCTCGCGCTGACGTTCGAGCCCAGGTGCGCGGTTCACTTTGTGGACCGTGAGCCGACGGTGTCGCGGCAACAGGGGCGCGTGGCGCTTGTGTAACCTCGCGGAGCGTCGACGCTCGTCTTCCGCCGCCTGGTCGTTTCAGCACCGGACAGCGACACACCGGCGAGCCGAGACGCGTCGAACCAGGAAGGGGGGGAAACCCTGAGGTTGAGCGAGCCTCCCCCCTTCCGCCACCCCCACCAACCACACAACAACGCAGGTGAGCCTCACGCTAACAATGTCACGCGTTCGTCTGACGCTGTCTGTTGTTGTTTTTTTGGTTTTGTTTAATTAATTTAATGCCGCGCGACGTGTGCGCGTGCAGGTGGCTCGGTGTTGCTCTATTTGATTTCGTGTTGTAAAGAAACCGAGCTCCGGCTGGTGAATGTCCTTGACAGCAGAAAGCTTTTCTGGACGTATGTGTGTTTGTGTTGGAGGGAGAGAAAGAAAGGAAAGAGAGAGAGAAAACAGGTTGTGCTCCTGCGCAGTTTGTCTCTCTGTCCTCTTTCTGACTCCCTGTCTTGTATCTGTCTCCACAGCCCGTCCGACCCTCGGTTGGCTCGAGGGTTGGGGAGGGGGTTGCCAATGCGCGGCTAGATGACTCCGCCACATCAACAAGCGCCACGGTAGTCCTGGACTAATAATACAGCAGCGCCACGTCCCCTCTTCTTCTTCTTCCTCCTCCTCCTCCTCCTCCCTCCCCTCACCTCCCTTCTGTCTCCATTCGCTGATTCCAAGTCCTCCTGACTAAAGGCACCATGGGAAATCGTGGCATGGAGGATCTGATCCCGCTGGTCAACCGGTTGCAGGATGCCTTCAGCTCCATCGGCCAGGCCTGCAACCTGGACCTGCCGCAGATCGCGGTGGTCGGCGGGCAGAGCGCAGGCAAGAGCTCCGTGCTGGAGAACTTCGTCGGCAGGTAAAAAAAAAAAAAAAAAAAAAAATGACCACCGGAAATAGGATAATCCCCTTCCCGTTTAACCTTGAGGATGACGTAAGAAGCTGCGCAGTGCGCGAGGCTGTCTGCAGACCATCATTATCTGCCACTCAGTCTTCAGTTTTTTCAAACCAGCCGCTCTGGGTCACACACAGTCGCAACTTTATGTGGGTTACAGCAACACCTCTGGGGATTCTGGTCCAATAAGCATCCAGGGCCCCGGTGTCGAGTGGCACCAATTCCAGTTCAAACACTGGGGGAAAAAAAAAAAAACTTAAAAAAGATTGAGTTTGTTGAACTCTATGTTTCTTTAACATGTCAACTTAATAAACTTAAGTTCACTACTTAAGTTTAAAAAACAAACAAAAAAGAAAGCTGGATAACCTGTTTTCTTTTTTCAGCAAATTACCCGTTTGGGTTTGTAGTTCATCATGAAGCAAGTATTTCTGTAAATCGGTGCAATTGGCTACATCAAAAGTCACCAAGTCAAGTCACATTTTTTGTGCTTTACATAATGAAGAACCGTCAGACAGTCACTAATTGTGGAACAGGCAATAAACATTTGGGTATGTTTAAAGACATCAAGAAATGGTCAGTAATATCATATTACTTTGGATTTGAGTGTTTTTTTTTTTTAAAGAAATAGTACTATTACATTAGTTGCTAAAGAGCTCTGAATATTTGCTAAAATTGCTTTTAAGAAGACAACACTACTCCTTTAGTTATTTTACTCATTTGGTTTCATAGTCAGATTCAATAAAGACTCAGTACAGTAGAGACAGACAAGATTATTGTCATTTATTTGTAGATTAGCTTCCACTTACATTGTCCACAAAATGGGACAATGTCAAATTCTAACTTTCAACTAAGTTAGCAGTACATGTCGGGTCACTAAGCACGTGCACTGAACAAAAGTAGCATCAGATATATCCGTGGGCATGCAGAACGTTTATATGCAGAACAAAAATACAGCTTTTTGTGGCACAACTTTAAACAGTGACACCAGAACTCCAAACTCTGCCGTTTGGGAACATGAATGTTTTTCGTGGAGCTGCTTTGGAGAAAGAAAGTTTTACAGAGCCACAACATAATGTCAACAAAGACATCTTTCAACAGCGGTATGGTACATACCCTGCTCTGCAACTGAATTACAGGGATTGTTTTAAGGGCGAATTACATCCTTAAAACAACAGCAAGCTCAAGGTTAACATCATTGGTACTAGAGAAGAATTGGCTCATGTCCGAATTCAGCTGCCTTAAACATTCAACCAGTCCAAACATTGCAAAGCTTTAAAGAACCTTCAAGCCAGAGGGCATTTCCCAACAGCAATGCTTTCATGGTGCTTTCAAAAGTACTGAATGTCCAAACTGGGATGTTTGTGTACGTTATGTGCTTCACCATAATTCTAAATGAACAGTTTCATAGATTTAGACCTATTAAACTGGATCTAAGCGTCATACGTCTGAATATGAAACTTTTGAACAACTTGTTCAACTGAGCATTTGAACAAATTGTTCAATTGTGTTTGAACAATTGACACAATTGGCGATTCTTAAATACTCTGTTGGGGGTCCTCGGGTGGCCCTGAAAAGCAGCACAGCTAAAGATAGTTACAAAATCAGCCTTTCATTACCTGAAGAACATTTCTAGGATTAAAGGACTAATGTAAAGAACTTGACTCTGACACCCATCTCTTTTCTGCACAGAGCCACAGTTTTATGCATACAAAGCCGGTTGCAGAAATGCTCTGCCATGTGTAACCTTTTTAAAACACCGCCCACATGCAGCAGCTCCCACTCCAGAACGCACAAATGAATATTCATGGTGTTGCTCTGAAATTTTGAGTTAATCAAATAAGAGCTAATCAGGTGAATGGATGAAGTCACGCTTTAGCCCTTCACGCTTATATTCATATATGTAACTCAGTCTTTCATAATTTATCGTGGCATTGTTTTCTGTTAGCTCTCAACAAAAACCCAACTAAAACCCAGAGTAATGTGGTTCAACGTTCCCAAATATTGCACTGATTCAGTTGGGTGCATTGATTTAGTCCTCCTCCAGCCTTTCAATGAGCGCCGCGGTGCTGAGTAATGGTCCATCTGTCCGGCTCTGGCGCTGCACTCTGCTGAATGGACTCACAGAAGCCTCAGCGTTTCTTCGAGGCTCGTCCCGTACACCGTCCCTCTCAGGGACTATTTGTCAATAAGGTTCCCCGCAGCAAGCCTTTAGCCTCAAAGGCTAAAGGTATAGACTTTTAGGTTCAGATTATGTGCGCACGCACACAGACACACACTCACCCACACACACGCACGCACGCACACACACATATGCACACACACAAGCATTTTCATCACCTGTGTGCGTAGCCCTCCAGAAAACGTCAAAGTCATCGTTTTGCGTTTGAGCGAGCGCCCCTGTCAGCTCTTCATCCGGACCTGCTGTTCATCGGGTCAGAATGTTCTGCCCCCTCGGTCAGAGACACACCAGCTGAGAGCTGCAGGCTCGGTTTTGAAATGGCTTCTGGTTTGAGCTGTTTTGAGTTCGCTAACAGGATTTTTTTTTTTTTTTCCATTAAACAAACGCCAAGGAAAACTGTGTTGCATCTGGCGTGTTGTTAGAAAACAAGCAGCTTAGTCCGCAAACACTTAGCACGGGAATAAAATGAGTGGCTCATCACTGTGAGTTCACGATAGATATGACTTTAAAAGGACTTCTCTGATTTGTGTTTCCTCTTTAGGGACTTTCTGCCCCGGGGTTCTGGTATCGTCACTCGCAGGCCTCTGGTTCTGCAGCTCATCAGTGCAAATGCCGGTGGGTCCCATACACATTTCACACACCCACGTCAAATAACAGACACATTTTGTCACTCACACATCCACATGCACATGCACACACACAAAATCCTCCTTTCTTTCTAAATGGTGTTGCTTTTTATTCCCTCCTCCGTCTGCATTTTGTTCCACTGAGTGCAGCCATTACTAATCCAGGGTGCATGTTTTTCTGTTATTTTTTTTCCTTTCTTTTTTTTCCCCTTCCCCACAGAATGGGCTGAATTCCTCCACTGCAAGGGGAAAAAATTCACCGACTTCGACGAGGTGCGCCAAGAGATTGAGGGCGAGACCGATCGGGTTACGGGGGCCAACAAAGGCATATCTCCTGTCCCCATCAACCTGCGGGTTTACTCCCCTCACGGTACGGATGGGATCGCTCCCCTTCTCTTCTTCTTAACGTCAACTTAGTGACAGACTGCTGAAACTCTTCTGGATCTAAACAGGGTGTGACAGGATGTGATTCATAGCGAATTGCCGGCGGACGATGTTTATTAAAGCTGTGTCACTGGAAACAAAGACGAGGGTGTTCTGATCGATGGTGAAAATTACATTTATAATCTGTAGGAATAACAAAACAAATCACCTAAGGAGGTAGAACTTCTTCAGATTCCAGATATTGGTAGTGATGTTGTACTGTTGGGATTTGATCAGACCGAAAAGAGTCCAAATTATTATTTTTATTATGGTACTGTTTGAATTTATTTATGATTCTATAAAAAATTACATCCATACATACATGCTTATCCCTAGCAGCGTCGCAAGGGGTGCTGGTGCATACCTCCAGCGGTCAACGGATGAGGGGCAGGGTCACCCTGGACAGGTCACCAGACCCTCACAGTATATAAAATGTAAATCACCTTTTTTCTGTCCGGTAGCAGCTAAATTGCTAATTAGAATACAGCACATAGCTGGTATGTAACTATGTATTTGGCATGCAGATTAGCAATAGGAGTAATATGCCATTACTGAAAAC
The DNA here is from genome assembly GCF_027474105.1 of Poeciliopsis prolifica. NCBI lineage: Eukaryota > Metazoa > Chordata > Actinopteri > Cyprinodontiformes > Poeciliidae > Poeciliopsis > Poeciliopsis prolifica. The sequence goes on from NW_026562383.1 coordinate 3,693,436, forward strand.
CAGATGGAGAGAAAGTGACTCCAAAATAATAATCAGTTGGCATTAGTGAGATAAATATTACACTTTGGCTGCATCACTAACAGATGGGATTTGGGGGAAATTTACAGGAACAGCATAAAAGGGGCTAAAATGTTCTTCCTCCTGTGAAACTCTCTTTAAATGTTGTGTAAAATGTAATTTTTTTACACATTATTGAAAATATTTTTCATAAAACAAACTTTTATTTACCTTGATGTTTGTTTTTATGATATTTCCATACCATCTAATCACTGTCTGTTTAAACTAGCTAAAAAAACTAGCTAGCTTGTAGAGATAGTTTTATGTCAAACAGAAGAGAGGCTGTTTGACTTTTAACACAGTGTATGTGTTATTTCATTGGTTCTTCAAAATGCTATAATAAGAAAATCAGACCAATATGTATTTCTTATGGTGAAATACATGTGTTGTTTGTAAAGTTACACAGTAGAAAATTAACAGCAATAATTTGGTTTAATTAGCATATAAAAAAATGCGGGTGTTCATTTTTCAAATTTATATTCTCACCATGTTACTCCTCTATTTATAAATGTTACAGTTCCAAACTAAAAACTGATTTTCCATGTGGAATACCATTTAGTCTGAGTTACTCAGACTAAATGAATAAACATGAATATGTGATGATTTATTTTTTGTCATTTCACACTAGCTTGGTTCTCTGGGGGGCCCCCCGGTGGTGTGCAGGGCCCAAACAGCCACTTGACTCATATGTCCCTCGGTCCGGCTCTGGAATACGTCTCATTTATTGCATTCCTGTGATTCTGCAGTGTTGAATCTGACCCTCATCGACCTGCCGGGAATCACCAAGGTGCCAGTTGGAGACCAGCCTGTGGACATCGAGCAGCAGATCAGGGACATGATCATGCAGTTCATCAGCAGAGAGAGCTGCCTGATCCTGGCCGTCACCCCTGCAAACACCGACCTGGCCAATTCTGACGCCCTCAAACTGGCGAAGGACGTCGACCCCCAGGGTAAGGCGAGGAGGCTGCAGCGTTAGACGTCAAAAGAAATCATAGCTGAAAGACGTGACCTTGTGTTTGTTGGCTCGGATAAAAGCTCAACAGGGAATCTCTGTGAGCTGTGAGAGGCTGTCTGTTGACTTTTGTGCTTTGACCTCTAAATGTGGCAGCGTCACCTCCCTGCAGGGATCAATCAAGTGTCAGATTATTATTAGAAAACAGGAGTGTGGAGAGAGGAGAGACATAAAAGATTAAGAATTAAGTGTAAAAAAAGAGAGCAGAATCAAAAATAATAAGAAGAAGAAAAGGAAATGAATGAAAACAGGAACCAAAGGGGAATCAGGGTGAAAATATATATTTGATGCCCCCAAATGAAAGAATAATTAGCTGTGAATATGCTTTAAAAGCCTATAGGCTCCATTAAACGCAACCTGAGACTGTAGTAAACAGGCAGGAGGTCTTCTATTAGCCGAACAGTGAAATACTGCCAGATTTTTATTGGCTGCTCAGATCACCAGACATGGGCTTGTCAGCCAGATTGGTCCATGTTTAGCTTGCTGTTGCAGAAAAACAGACATCAGGTTCTATGAGCCAAAAGACAGCCGTTTAGCTTTTTCTTTTTTTCTTTTAAATCAAAACAATCAATATCCATGTTTCTATACAATAGATGTACATGTTGGATTTTTTTTTTTAGAAGACTTTTCAAGAACAATATAACAATTATTAACTGACAAGACAAAAATCAGCTCAGAGACAAGAACAATAACACCTGAGTAGTCAGGAACCTCTGAAATACATATATTTAAGGGGGGTTTTGTGTTGTTTCAAAAAGAACAAAAAGGGTTCTGGAGAGGGTAATCATTAATAATTCATTAGAAATATATAGTATATTTTGGATTTTAAATGACTGGATGCTCAATTATTAAATTGTTGAATAAAATACATGGTTTGCAAATAAAATCTGAAAAGTGTGGCTTGCCTTTGTATTCTGCCTGACTGAGTCAGGCTGAACCACCTCAGTGATCAGTAAGTCAACACATTAAAAACTGCATTTATAAATCCATTTATTGTTTCCTTGACAAAATGATCCACTACTTTGTGCGAGAGTACTATCACAATAAATACCAGCTCAACAAAATTGAGCCTATAGTTAGAATTTGGTGAAATGAAGAAACATATACTGTCTGTATTCGTCTTTATATTTTTCCTCATTTCACTTCTTTTGCTTTGTCAAGGTTTAAGGACCATTGGAGTGATCACCAAACTAGATCTGATGGATGAGGGAACGGACGCCAGAGACGTTCTGGAAAACAAACTGCTGCCGCTACGAAGAGGTGCGTATTTTTATTCAGGATAAAACATTTTCTACTACAGATGCACGGATTTGATGTTAATATTCGTATCGATTACGATATTGATAAAAATTCTAGATTGGACATCGGTGGCAATGTTCCCAATCCATAAGCTCAGATGTATTCAGTCTAATGCTACGCTTTGGCCTCTGACTGACAACATGCTTTATTATTTATTTTACATTATATTTAGAATTGCAAATTGTATTTTCTCAACCATTTGAAGGTTTACTACTGTTTATTTTTTGTCACTTTTTTCTTATGTATGTTACGTTGGTCGTTCTACTCTTGATTCCATTGACTGTGCAAATTAATGTTTGTAAATCTTGTGAAGATACTGGTCTCGCTCTAAGTATCATATAGGCATCGGAAGGAAAAATATGGATTGGTGCATCCCTACTTTCTACTGTCACCGTTTAATTAATTGATCAGGTTGAATTTATTAGATTATTTCTCTCACATCTCTCTGTGTTATTTCAGGATACATTGGCGTGGTCAACCGCAGTCAGAAGGACATTGATGGCAAGAAAGACATCAAGGCGGCTTTGGAGGCTGAGAGGAAGTTCTTCCTGTCCCACCCCAGTTACAGGCACATGGCCGAAAAAATGGGCACCCCTCGCCTACAGCAAGTGCTCAACCAGGTGACGATGGATTTACCCTCTCTGCTCTCCCACGGTGCTCTTTACATAATTAATAAGAGGGTGGCCTACTTTTTTTGGGGGGGGTGGAGGTTCTTTTTTCCATCACTCACCACCTCCCATCCTGCCCAGCTCTAAATAATTCATGATTTCACAGAATTCCAGATTTTCTCTAGATTGCTTTTGGATGAATATCAGAATCTTATTTCATTACAGTGAATTACGTGATACGATACAATTAAGATAAAAAATAAAAGGACTCCATGTAGTTAAAACACACATTTCATTTTATTCTATATTTGATTTTAACTTGAGTCTTGTCGGATTTGCGTCTCCTTAGCAATTGACCAACCACATTCGGGACACCCTGCCAGCTTTCCGCAGCAAGCTGCAGGCCCAGCTGTTGGCTCTAGACAAGGAGGCGGAGGAATACCGGGGATACCGGCCCGATGACCCATCTCGCAAAACCAAGCAGCTGTTGCAGTCAGTACCGCTTCTTTTCCCACAGCCGAAGCAACATGAGACATTGTTGACGAAAGACCATGTGAAAGGAATTTTTCTCCTCTTTTTGTTTGGCGTTTTTTTGTTAGTTCACATTTTTTAAGTTGCCAGAAATCAGAGCTTTGATTTGCTGATATGTGGTTGTCGTTGTTGTTTTCTTGTTTTTTCTTTTGTTGTTGTTGCGTTTCAGGATGGTGCAACAGTTCTCTGTTGATTTTGAGAAGAGGATTGAAGGCTCCGGGGATCAGGTGGACACGGTGGAGCTGTCTGGTGGAGCGAAAATCAATCGCGTCTTTCATGAGCGCTTCCCTTTTGAACTCGTCAAGGTGAACTACTGTGTATTAGGTCTGAAAAGTCAGAAAATCATAGGATAAACACAGTTACTTGCAATCCTGGTAAAGGTGGGAAAAAGGCTTTAAAATACACTAAATCAAACTTTAATTGCTGCAGAATAATATCGCTATTATAAAACAGTATTAAAGAAATAAATTGGGATGATCCATATTACATTTCTCATCACACACAGTAGCTGAGTTTCAATTACAAATGTTAGCAAAACTTTGCAGATGCACTGCTAATGTAGAAAAAACACATTTTCATGATTGCTGTTTCCAGTGAGTAAGAAACGCAATTAAAATCACACGTGAATAAGTTTATTCATGCGATAGCTCATTACATCACACACCGACGTCATCCTCCTTCCACTTCCCGTTGTTTTCTTCGTTTTCGGCAGTAGAAACTTCTGTTTGTTGATCACTTGACTCGTGTGACATTAAAAAAAGTGTTTTCGTCGCAGTTTTGCGAAAGATACTAATTTCGATACAATTGGAAAAATTACCACATCCTACCGCAAAATCTTTGTAACAAAAAACATGTTTCTTTTTCTAATTGGCGTCTTGAGTAAATATTTATTTTAGTTCCACTTTGCGCAATTATATGGTCAGTGGAAACGCAGCCAAGGAAACGAGAGAGAGAAAATGGTGAAGCTCACCATTAGGGGACTTGCTACAGAGACTGGCATCTTGGGGTTTTTAAAATAAATATTTTTTTAAAACATCTGAAATGATGTTACTTCAATAAAAGAAGTATTTGTATTATAAGCTTTTTTACACATCTTTACCAGAGTGCAAGGAAATGTGGAGGATGATGCATATAATCCCAATGTTTGAGCCTCTAATGATTCATTTTCTTTAAAAATAGACAAAATAGTGTGATTTGCTGCAGCCTTAGTTCCTAGGGCTAACTCTATTTCATGTTTAATTGTATCTTTATTTTATGTTTTTTCTAAGAAAAAATGTTTTGCAAGGCAAATGTTAAAAATTGTTCTCTATTCTTTAGCTAAGAATAAAATATATAAGTGTGTAAAAACCAATAAGCACTCTGCATTCAGTTATTGAGATAATCTCATCATTAGCTGAATATGTAAACTATTTTAAAGGAAGTGTGTGTTGTTTTTAAACTCTCGTTTTCTGCTTCAGATGGAGTGTGATGACAAGGAAATGCGGCGTGAGATCAGCTACGCCATCAAGAACATTCATGGTATCAGGTAGGGGCTTTTGTATTTTATTTTATTTAACTTTTTTAATCATCACCCATAGTGTCAAATGCGCCGCATGTCCATCAGTGATAGGGAGCAACCTTCTGCTTGTCAGCAACGCAAAATGATGAAAACTTTGCTGCAAAAGTTTCTCATGCTAATGCTAAACTGCACAACAACCAGTTAGATCGTTTCCCTTCTTTTTCCAGAACTGGGCTTTTCACCCCTGATATGGCGTTTGAGGCTATAGTGAAGAAGCAGATTGTGAAGCTGAAGGAGCCTTGCATCAAATGTGTGGACATGGTCATCCAAGAGCTGATCAACACCGTGCGCCAGTGCTCCAACAAGGTATCTCGCCCCTCCTGTTACTCATGGCGATTATGGAGCTGCTAACTTTAGTTAATTGTAAAGCTGAAAGTACCAGCTTCCATAAGAACGTTTTGACGTTTCCCACCTGTGGATGCGCTGAAGTGCTGCGTGTTTTGTTTGCAGCTGGAATGCTTCCCGAGGCTCCGCGAGGAAACCGAGAGGATCGTCACCTCTCACATCCGGGACAGGGAGAGTCGCGCCAAGGACCAGGTAAAGACCGCTCTGTGTTCAGGTTGTACTCATCACGTTAGTTACTAACAACTATTACACATGATAAGGAAATTCAGATGTGTAGTTCTCCTTTTACTTCTTAAAAACAAAACTCATTCAAAGGTAGAGCAAGAGGTCAATATCTGACCAAGTAAGTTTTAGCTTAGGTTATATTAGGTTAACTTAGCTTAGCACAAAATGTCCCCAGTAGCAGAACGAAAGTCTCACAGAATAACCTTGAGTTATTTGTGAGAAAAAAAAATTGTATTACAATATATTTTATTGTGATTTTTAAATGAAAAAAAATATCTAATGTATGGATTATTTCAGGAGTTTATTTGATTTTAAACACATTTTTGTTTAAAAAAAAGTTTTTATGATCAGTTACAATTTTAGTGCAGCATTAGCTAAAATAGATGAATTGTTTTAAAAGACTTAATGATTTTTATATAAACGTGTGGTTTCCAAAGTGTGAACCGGGGCCATTTGTGGCCCCTGACTTCAGTTCCAAAACGATACAAATGTGGCCCGACAACTCAGGTGTTTGACGTTGACAGAGCCTCTCCATTTTTAAATAGGACAGAATTATCTCAAACAAAGTCAAATCTTCTCACAATAAGAAATATTAACTACAACATTCGTTATTTGTCTTTAAATGCACACACTTTTTAAATTATCACACAAAGACTGTAACTTTTACTCTAAAGCAAACTTTGCTAGACCCAGATCTGCTTTTGATTAATTGAATAAACATGACTAAATAACTAACTGAATTGTTTTCAGTCTTTTTTTCCAATTGATACCAAGAAAATTAGCAAAATTACTTCAAATAAGGCGACCTTGCAGAACCCTGTTTTAATCCCGGCGCTACTGTATGCTCCCGTTCCATTTTTCTCCAGTCGTTTCTTATAATAAATATCTTGTGCGTCCTTTCAGGTCCTGCTGCTGATTGATCTGCAGCTCTCCTACATAAACACCAACCATGAGGATTTCATTGGCTTTGCTAGGTAAACATGAAAACAGCTCACCTCAATGCAACACGCTAACTTTTGGTATTTTTGACAAAGTTTCCTTTCACTCTTTCCCACCTACTTTCTTTTCATTGTTCTGATGCTACATCTCTACGTCCATGTTCCTGTTGCCATGGCACAGCGCTCAGCAGAGGAGCAGTCAGACTAACAAGAGCCAGAGTTCAGCAGGAAATCAGGTGAGCGTGTTCTACGTTTCGTGTCAAAGTACAAGTGGTGGCACACGCGGTCGAAACTGTTGTTCGCATCGACACGAATCAGAGACGGCACAGAAAAATGGTAACCACCGAGCTGAAACGCATTTACAAAACCCTCCTCTTTGTTTAAGTTGATCTTTTGCATAGGATGAAATTGAGGGTTTATTCATTTCACTGCTATAGTTTCTACAATAAATATCATTCATGTTTATAATTATTTATCCCCCATGCTTTTATTTAACAGCCAAGAGTGGACGTTTCCCATGTATTTTGTTTCCCCATGGTTTTCTCAAGAGAGATTAACTTGTTATCTTAAGAAAATAGTCGAAAAAATTGCTGGGAAATGAATTTATTATCTCAAGAAAACCACCAGGAAAAAAGTGGAAAACGTTCCTTCTGGGCTTCCATACTTCAATGTTTCAGTTAGTCACCAGTTTTTACACAGTAGCGATGCACCGAGAGATCAGCTTCTGATTTTAGTCATTTCATCTGGGCTTTAAAACAATAGTGAATTCCTGTTGAACTGTAGAGCTGCACACTGCTCTCTCTTCCTCTCTCTGCTGATGTAGCTAAATTTTAAACCATTTTTTCTGAGAAAGATCTGAAAACCTTGTTATGGAGTTATTTTCCGATGTTGTATTTTGTTTGAGTTCATTTTTAATTATTTTTGTTACACAGCCTGGAGGATTTAAATGCATTTGCTTATTTTCTATGATACAGAAGGACAACACCGTACATTTTGAAAAACAATTGTTTTATCCTAACATTTTATTGTTAAATCAAATTTATCAGAGTTTTTAAAAATAAAGTGGATTCTGTGATTGGTGCATCTCTACTGAAAAATGCTTTTTTCTTTCGTTTAGTATAGTTCTTTGTTTTCCCCACCATCATGCTTGGTGTTGTTGAGACGTTTCCCTTTGTTTGAACCCTCCCTGTGTCATAAAGGTGCCACCTTGCATTTCATCCCCACCCCTTAGTGAGAATCTCAGCTGCCCTCTTGAGGGTGTCTGTCGGTGAGTATAGCTCTTCCATGGGTCGTGGTTTGCAATGCCGTTTGTACCTGCTGCAGTTCTGCTTCTCGCCAGTGTGTGGTGCTCTCCAGCACCGCTGCCATTTTCCTCCATGACATTTTCCTCCATGACGCGCCATAGGGATGCTAACTGACCGGTGTGGGGCTGAAACTTTTTCTTTACTAAAAAAAGTTGCTGCTCTGGTTTTTTCAGATTTTTTTGTCTCTCCTAACACCAGTTCCACCTCTATTTTCATCTCTTCCTGTTTATCTTTGGCATTTGGAGCCATGAGAAAGAGATTTTAGAAAGATGTGGGTAACCTCTTTAGTCAGTCTTAGGCGGTGCAAGTCTGACAGTAATCTAACCCAGTAATCCTTTGGCACCGGACCTGTATGGTTCTGTTTGTATCTGGATTAATACACTCAACACTGACGACACACACACACGCATGCTTTATCTCCGGTAGAAGATAAAGCCTCTGACTGGCGTCTAGCTGTGAGCGCGGCTGCACAGAGTGAGTCACAATCACACACCTCAGTTAACCTTTGCGCATGTTTCATCTCGTCGCCTTTGCTCAGATTACATGATCAAAGTGTAACCAGTTTGCTGTTTCCGACTAACATAAAGCTTCTACGGTGAGAATCTCTTTGCCACTCACACCTCGGCTGTACTCTCTCCCCTCAGGTCATCCGTAAAGGCTGGCTGACCATCAACAACATCAGCATCATTAAGGGAGGAGCCAAGGAGTACTGGTTTGTGCTCACTGCCGAGAGTCTCTCATGGTTCAAGGACGATGAGGTGAGCGTGATTCATCTACCTTCAGTTTTATTACGTAAAAATATTAGTCTATTACATGTGGGTAACTGTGGAAAGGGGTAGGAATGAGGCTCTGTTGAAAGGCATAAGCAGTTGATGTCTTGCTTGCAGTAGATAACTCTCATTGGGTCTTCATTTATATATTGGTCGGTGACTTTAAGTGCCAAGAAAGGCAAATACAATGTTTTATTTGTGTAGCTCTTTTCTAAAAATACCTCAGACGCTTTACAGGATTTAACCAAAATTAAACACTTAAGCACATCAAACAAAATCATTAAAGGAAAAAAATGTATTATTCATTCAGTACAAAGCGAGAAGAGTTCACAGGATGAAGCTAATGTCTCTGAAAATGCTAAGTTATACTTACGTTTTTTTTTTCTTACATGCACCGGTAACGCTTTTATACCTATGTGTTTATAGACACACTTGTAGTTTTTCAGTTTTTTCTGTAAACTGCGGTAGCTGTGCAGTGACACTTTGTCGGACTGCTCTGATCTAAAATCGGACATATTCAACATGTTTGATTGTTTTGGCCCTTTTATCGCAGCCTGTGGGGTTTTCCCTGACTGGGAGCGCAGCCTGTTGAATGTGACAGGTAGCCAATCAGAAATTTGTGTCCTAAGCACGGAGGGGAATCCCAAACAGCTGACATGGCATATCAAATTATTTCTTGTGCCGCTGGGTACCAGTTGGTCCATGGCCCGGGGGTTTGTTGTAGGATTTACCCCCCTATTGACCAGTGATCACTGGAAACCCTGCAAGGATAAGCGGGAAAGACGATGGATGGATGGATATTTACACTGAAGCTGAATATTATTTTCACAGGAAATGGAATTTGGAGGAGCTGCAACACCGAAGATCTTCCTGTGTAAAACACAAACTGAGAACAGAACATGGGAAGTGTTTCCATTTTAGTTAACTAGCTGATGTGAAAGTAAAAGTTAAAGGAAAATATATTGTTGTAATTTTGATTTACAAAAAATAATTTTATCGATTTTTTAATGCACTCAGTACTTCTTTTATGCAGGAAGATCATTACTGGTGCACTGCTTCCTCCCTTCATTTCCATAGACATTAATCGCCTGCTGTGTAAATAACCAATAAATGCAAACAGCTGATGCAATTCACATAAACCGCTAAGAGATTTGGAGATTAGAATAGTTTTAAGATGTCAGAAGTCTCCTTAGCTCTTGCTGCGTCTCAGACTAGCTATTGGCTTCAGCCTTACCGATCAGCTAGTCTGGATTTATGAAGACATAAAGTTTCTGCTGCAGGTAAGATTTTAACTAATCTTTTTACAAAACCTCACATTAAAATTCCTGAACCTTCCCTTTAATGGCCCATTTCCACAACTTGAAGTCCTCAAAGAGTCCTCATTAGGGCCAGACAATAAATCAATAATAATACATATAGCAATAGCTTTGCTTTACCAGTTCGACCTCCCATGGCCAGGTAAGCAAAATGGGTGGGATCAACTCACTCACTCTTTGGTTATGTAGCAACAACCAGCTGAGTATTTCGCATAACAGCAGTTTCACGTTTTGCCACTTGTTTTTCATTTTCTCCAAAATGAAAAACAGCGTGGCAAGAAAACTGGGGAAAAGAAATGGAAAAGTCACGGCACCAGTTTGGCAGGATTTCAGATATTTAAAACAAAAAAATAATCAATAATTCTTAATATCGACCAAATACGAAAAACATTTATTGTGGTACTTTTTTCAGCCAAATCGTCCATTCCTGCTCCTAATCAGACTTCCAGCTGAAGTTCGGCACATGGAGAACTCTTTAAAACCTATTGTGTTGCACTTTTAAGTTAAGGAAGTAATAATAAACAAGAACCTACTCAAACCATAAAATGGTGGGTAAATGACTGCTTTAAAGCAGTATTTTATTATTTCAAGAATGACCAACAACAGCACATGTCTTTAGCAGCTACAGGCCACCACCATTTGGATCCATGGACCAGCATTGACAGAATGCGGCGTTTGGTCAGATGCCGGCCTCTGCTTGGCAGGCTGACGTCTCTCTGCCTGTCTGTGCCTGCTGTACAGGTTGTAGGACATTCTGCACAGCAAGTGTAGATAGGCAGACACACAGCAGCTCCTCCAGCCAGCCCATTCTGATGCTGCATTGTTGCCCAGGAGACCCGATTGAGTTGCTTGCCATCAAGAGTTTTCAGGAAAATGTCTTCTGGAACGAGTTCTTGGAACAAAACAAAGCTGTGTCTGCAGTTTCTGGTTATCAAATGAAATGTTTTTTTCCTCCAGCACATCCTCACTTGTGCTTTCCATGCACCTTCTATTCTGTGTTCCTTCGCTCCCCACCTCCTTCCTCTGAGACTTCAGCCATTCATTCCTTCTTCTTCTTCACTAAATTTGGAGCAGCCCCAATCCCAACCAAATGCTCGCTCTCTCAGCCACCCAAAAATACGCGGCCGCCCGCTCGGAACCTCAGACGGCGCGGTGCGGCGCACATAGGGGCCATGCAGATTACCATCCAAGACGCTAACCCGGCAATGCCGGTAATTACAGACTCTGCTAGCTTCTCCTTGTGTATTTCTGTTTTACACCCTCTTGAACTTTTCTACCGTCGTGTACACGTCTGCCTCCTCCCTTGTATTAATGCGGTTGGCAGTTCCTTTGGAACTTCTTGCATTCTTGGCAGGAACATTTTCAATCCAAACATCATCATCTGGCCTTTTCTTTGCAGAAGAGAAGACCCATTAGATATCAGTACCCTTCACTCCACCGTCCTCCAGCTCTTCGCAGAGCAGAGGCGCCGCTTTCATAGTCTTAACTTTATCTGCTACTTGTGACTTTTTGCAGGAACAGAGCAAGTTCTCAACTGAAAATCTGATTAGTTAGATTTACTGCTTTGTGTGTGTGTGTTTGTGGTTTTTGCAGTCTTTTTTTCTGCCTTTCCTGCATTTGCTACTTCCTACCATGCATCAGTGCCCTGTGCTTGCTTAGGCCACCCACAGAAATACCTTTGCTTGGGCTGTCTCAGTGTACCCTCAAATCCAATTGATTGATTGGTCTGTCGCTCTTTTGGATCAATGCTTTGCTCCTCATCCCCTTTTACTCCCCCTCACTCCCCTCCCTTTCCAGAGTGACCGCATCTTCCTCAGCAGCCTGCATGCTCACTCATTCATGCAGTGATTTATGTGAACTTGCTTTTCTTTTAATGCTCAACGAGCATTGATTTGAAACCAAGGTACGCCTTCAAGCGCACGTAGCCAGATGTGAAGTTAGTGGTGAGGAAACTTGGTGACACAAGTTTATTCCACAAACCAGCAAGCGAGCGGGGAAAGTGAGCCAAGCGTTGAGAGCGCTCTTTTGGACAAAGTCTAGAAAAGAATGAGGTGGAGACCTGGGACGTATGGTGAGGAAGGACGAGACACACAGAGAGACAGGCGGACAGAAGAGGGTCCGTACCCAGTCTAACCAATGTGCAGACTACTGTACACCAGTATGACAATGAACAGGTAGTCTGAACACTGGGTGGACGGAGCCGGAGTGGAGAGCCAGGCCTTGTGCGCCGCCGGTCCCGACGCTGGTGGGACAGCTCTGCCGTCTGCGCCCCTTCCCCTCTCGCCGCTCCTGCAGCAAAAAGATCTCCCCCCCAGTTCGAAAGGCAGCGGTACGCCTCCTCCATGTCGGTGGGGTGTGGGGGTTTTCTGGAAGTGTCCCCCACCGGCCCCCTCCCCCTCCTGTTTATTTGTTTAGGTCGGGCGTCCCGAACCGGTCCAGCTTTCAGGTCACGCCGGCCATGAAGAGTATCCAGCCTTGACGTGGCACATTCGCTCAGACGACTGGGACACACTGGTTGCGCGTTCTGGGAGGGGATATTACAAAAAAAGAGGGAAAGAGAGACGCTCACGAGGGAGGGGTGGGGGTAAGAGAGGGAGAGAAAGAAGGAGGGGTCCCGGTTGACCATATAAGGGCGACGGTGACCCCTTGGGGAATCCAACCCTAGAGTCTCTGCAGAGATCTTCCTCCATGCCCGCCAAGTCTTACCTGTGTCAAACACAACTTTCCAAACCGAAGGGCTGTCTTTTCCGAATCTTCATCTGAATCGACTTTCTTCTTCTTCTTTTCCTTTTTGGCTTCTTCTCCTCCTCCTTCACCCCACCGTCTTTAACTTCTCCCTCCTTTCCCTGCATCTCTGTGTGCTAAGCATTACCAGATGTTGAGTTTTAACGCCAGGCTGTCATTTAATCTCTCTCGCTCTCCCTCCCTCAAACAAAAAAAAAAGAAAAAAAAAATCAGACAGGAAGTGGGCCCCTCTGGAATGGAAAGAGAAAATATAGAGAAAATATTGAGTGGCTGAAATAAAAGAAAGCAGACAGGCCGAGTTAAGACGCGTAGGCTGAGACTGAAGTGTAAAGTGAACGGTAAGGATCTCCGCTCTTTATCTGTTTGAGCCCGGGGTCCTCAGCGGCGTCGGGCCCCCGAGTTTGAGTTTGAGCCGGGGCTTTTACGTATCAGCGACCTGCCCTTTCTACCCACCGGGCCCCCTGCACCGCCCTTAACCTCGAGCAGACTCTCCTCCGGGTTCTCTGCCAGCACTTCTCTGTGTAAAAACGCACCGTGAAGAACGACTGCATCCCGACCCAAACTCTAATGACTTCCACATGTGCTCATTCTCCCTTTTCTTCTCCCTTTCTCTGCTCCTGCCTTTACCTCCCACTCTTATTTCTCCCCCATTCCTCCTCCCTTCAACATCACCTCGTCTCTCTTTCTGCCTTCCCCACTTCTCTCTCTCTCTCTTGCATTCACCTTTTTCTTACCCATTGCAGTTGGTTGGTTTCCTGACAGATGCTGAACATGCCAAAAACATAATAACTCATTTAGCTTTTCTTTTTTTGTGTGTGTACGCTCATCACTGTTTCCCTCTTTTCCCTCCACCAGGAGAAGGAGAAGAAGTACATGCTGCCCCTGGACAACCTGAAGGTCCGCGATGTGGAGAAAAGTTTCATGTCCAGCAAACACATATTCTCCATCTTCAACACAGAATCCAGGTCTGCTGCTCATGACTTTGACTTGGAGATTAATCTATGCAGAAGATGTTAAATAAAAACTAGGACTAAAGAGGGGAAATATGTTTTTGGTAGGAACAACCAGAGGTGCGCTGGGTACACAAAAAATGTATTCAAGAAAGAGCAGCAGTACTTCAACGTATTTTTACTCAAATATAAATGAAATGTCAAAGAAATATCTGAAATAAGAGTGAAGAAGTATTTGGTGAAAAGGCGACTCGGGTACTGAGTAACTCTTCAAACGTAAATCATGTAATACAGTTAGGGCCAGAAATATTTGGACAGTGACACAGGTTTTGTTATTTTAGCTGTTGACAAAAATATGTTCAGAAATACAATTTATATATAATATGGGCTGAAAGTGCACACTCCCAGCTGCAATATGAGAGTTTCCACATCCAAATCGGAGAAAGGGTTTAGGAATCATAGCTCTGTAATGCAGAGCCTCCTCTTTTTCAAGGGACCAAAAGTAATTGGACAATGGACTCCAAAGGCTGCAAGTAACTCAAAAGGCCTTTCCCTCATTAACCTGTAATCAAGTAAGTAGTTAAAAGGTCTGGGGTTGTTTCCAGGTGTGTGGTTTTGCATTTGGAAGCTGTTGCTGTGACCAGACAACATGCGGTCAAAGGAGCTCTCAATTGAGGTGAAGCAGAACATCCTGAGGCTGAAAAAAAGGAAAAAATCCATCAGAGAGATAGCAGACATGCTTGGAGTAGCAAAATCAACAGTCGGGTACATTCTGAGGAAAAAGGAATTGACTGGTGAGCTTGGGAACTCAAAAAGGCCTGGGCGTCCACGGAAGACAACGGTGGTGGATGATCGCCACATACTTTCTTTGGTGAAGAAGAACCCGTTCACAACATCAACTGAGGTCCAGAACACTCTCAGGGAAGTAGGTGTATCTGTCTCTAAGTCAACAGTAAAGAGAAGACTCCATGAAAGCAAATACAAAGGGTTCACATGTAGATGCAAACCATTCATCAATTCCAAAAATAGACAGGCCAGAGTTAAATTTGCCCAAAATCACCTCAAGAAGCCAGCCCAGTTCTGGAAAAGTATTCTATGGACAGATGAGACAAAGATCAACCTGTACCAGAATGATGGGAAGAAAAAAGTTTGGAGAAGAAAGGGAACGGCACATGATCCAAGGCACACCACATCCTCTGTAAAACATGGTGGAGGCAACGTGATGGCATGGGCATGCATGGCTTTCAATGGCACTGGGTCACTTGTGTTTATTGATGACATAACAGCAGACAAGAGTAGCCGGATGAATTCTGAAGTGTACCGGGATATACTGTCAGCCCAGATTCAGCCAAATGCTGCAAAGTTGATCGGACGGCGCTTCACAGTACAGATGGATAATGACCCCAAGCATACAGCCAAAGCTACCCAGGAGTTCATGAGAGCAAAAAGGTGGAATATTCTGCAATGGCCAAGTCAATCACCAGATCTTAACCCAATTGAGCATGCATTTCACTTGCTCAAATCCAGACTTCAGACGGAAAGACCCACTAACAAGCAAGACCTGAAGGCTGCGGCTGTAAAGGCCTGGCAAAGCATTAAGAAGGAGGAAACCCAGCGTTTGGTGATGTCCATGGGTTCCAGACTTAAGGCAGTGATTGCCTCCAAAGGATTCGCAACAAAATATTGAGAAAAAACTTTTTTGTTTGGGTTATGTTTATATGTTCAATTACTTTTGAGCTCCTAAAATGTGGAGTGTTTGTAAACAAATGTGTACAATTCCTACATTTTCTATCAGATATTTTTGTTCAACCCTTTAAATTAAATGTTACAATCTGCACTTGAATTTTGTTGTAGAGGTTTCATTTCAAATCCAATGCGGTGGCATGCAGAGCCCAACTCACAAATATTGTGTTACTGTCCAAATATTTCTGGCCCTAACTGTATTTAAAGTTTTCATCATCAAAGACCAAAATATAAAGTTCTGCAGAAATCATTGGCATTTTAAAGGTCAAAATGAAAATAATTTTTATAAGTAATGTAATTACAAAATAATGTAACAAAAGAATTTTTTTTTTCAAAATGAATTTCTTTCGATAAAAAGCGCACCAAACTTTGACAAAAACTGCAGCTGCGTGCGTCTGTGTCTGGGGAATTTTTGGCATTCAGAAATTTCACTCAAGGAAGAATTGTGATACTTCATAATAAAATCATTCAAGTAGGAATAAAGATACAGAGTGCTCCTAAAAGTTTTTTTTCTTTTTTTTAAACGTTGAGTGAATTCAAGTGGTTATTACCCAACTCTGAAATTGATCAAATCAGGATTTACCGTTACAGGTAAGATTTGACTAACTGTCTTACAATTGATTCGCCAGCTTCTTTTATTCACATTTCTTGATAATATCAATATTCAGTGTTCAATGGAGTTTCTTCAGGCCATCCTCAATATGCTGCTCCAACAATTGTTAACTCAGCAGGTCACCTAAAATGCACATAGTTATATCATCCGTTTCTAACGATGTGCCAGACCGGACACGGAAATTATGGTACAAACTAATTTACTGATGATGTCAGCTAACCTTAGCATATTTAATCTCCTATTTTTATGCCAGGTAAGGAATAGGGCTAGCGTTTTGCTCTTTAATTTGATGCAGTTCCAGTTAATTGTGTAGAGAAAATAAACAGTAATAAAACATTGCTAGTTAGTGATGAACTTAGCACTTTGATTTAAATGTCTTAAAATATGTGGAGTAATGTTTCAGCTGCTTTCTGAGCAACTCTCCCAGAACAGGGTCAGAGCACATCATGCAGAGCAGGTCATGTTAAAAAGACACACGACCAATGCAATCCCTCTTTTACGTCCAGCGTCATTTCAAAGAGTTGCAACATCGAACCTTGATAACAGAGCGACAAAATAACACAGATTTGAAGATGTGAACATGAACACAGGCTGGGATTGAGAGGAAAACAAATTCAGGGGAGACATGCAAAACACAGTTGTGATTCTTACGAGGTTGTGTGACTGACAGAGGCACAGACTGTAGATCAGCGACAGGTAGCGGGAGTTGAGTTTCGCTTGGCACATCGGGACGTGCCGTTTAAAACAAACCCCTTCACTTTACAAACACACCTGGGATTTGACCGGGACATCTCTAGTTTTAGCTTTTTCAACAAGCCCGATTTGATTAAACAGGGAATTGCTATACAGATAGAAAGTTCTCATTAGAGATCGGTAGTAATCACCAGATAAACAAGCAGATGGTCTTTAAAAAGTCTGAATCGGCGTAAAAAGGTTTTGTCTCATGTCTGAACTTTCACTAATTGTTACAGCATGTCCCGTGAAAGTTTCATGCTTGGCACCCAACAGGAAACCATTCCACATGGAATAGTCTGACACACACTTGACGTTCTAAGCAAATGATTTTGTTTAGGAACGTCTACAAGGACAATCGCACTCTGGAGTTGGCCTGCGACTCCCAGGATGACGTGGACAGCTGGAAGTCGTCCCTCCTCCGTGCCGGGGTCTACCCTGACAAGACCACCACGGTGAGAGAATCCACTCCAACACAGTTCAGTGAGAAGGACTCAAAATCAGAGCGGCTGCTTAATAGGATCCTAACATCGTCACTGATCTCATGCCTGGGTTTTTAGGCAACATTACACGCCAGGAAATATAACAAATATTACTAAAAAAATAAAAAGAATAAAATTGCTAGAATAAAGTAATTAAATTACGAGAATAAAGTCGTATAAGAATAAAGTTGAAATAATGAGATTGAAGTCATATTACGAGTTTATTCTTGAAATATTATGACTTTATTGTCACATTATTACAACTTTATTCTTACACGACTTTAATCTAGTATTGCTGTGACTTTATCATAGTTTCATGACTTTGTTTTTGTTATATTATGACTTCATTTTCCTAATCATGCAGTATTTCTGTAGTGAAGTTTAATTCTTAGTGATGTAAACATCACAAAAACTAAACCGCATTAAAAATGAACTGTTGGAGTTTTATTGCCTTACATTAACACCAGGAATGTATAAGACTTATTTCTGCGTGTGCTCGTGCATTTGGGAGTGGCAAAAATGTCAGTGCTTTAGTTTGTTTTTTACTTTTAACCCTTTGTGGAATCACTTTCCTTCAAAATAAAGGGGTGAACTTTTTCTCCCCCTGCAGGTTGAGAGCGAGACGACCACCACCACCGACAACTTCTCCATGGACCCTCAGCTGGAGCGCAAAGTGGAAACCATCCGCAACCTGGTGGATTCCTACATGGCTATTGTCAACAAGTGCATCCGGGATCTCATCCCAAAGACCATCATGCATCTGATGATCAACAATGTAAGTAAAGAAACAAAACATCCACCAACACAAATTTCCAGCAGAGCCGACATCTGACAGTGAATTGCAAGGAAAAGAAGTACCAGGATTACTTCACTATTAATTTTAGTAAGTCTGGAGGAAAATTGTTTCTGTTGCGTATGCTGTTTTATTTCAAAGTTATAAGCAACATTTTGAAACAATATATCAAAAGGTAGATTTGATTCTGTTCCTTTTGCGCTTTTACAACCCATTATTGTTTGAAACATAAAAAACAGACGTTTTCAGGCAAAACACCTGACAAGATTTCCTTATTTACGCGTTTAAATAGAAGAGAATGCAGCCTAACCATTTCCGAGTTAATTCAAGCTAATTATCAACTTTCAGGTAGGATGTTTTCTTAAATTTGTGAAAACTGTCCAACAGTTTCAATAGAAAATACTGTTTACATCCAGATATATACTGTTTTCGGCAGTAGTACACGTTGGCCTGAACTAAAGTGTGTTTTTGTTAGCTGCTTTTCTAAAAAAAAAAGGTGAACTTAAAGAATAGATGTTTTTAGGTGGCAGGAGTGCAGCTGACTAGATTTTCTTGAAATGGCTAGGTTTGTACAGCCTCACTGTTTTCAAACTAATTTAATCTGATTAGCAACTTACATGCCGCTTTCTTAAATTTGTGAGAACCGTCAAACCTTTTTTAGAAAATATTGTTCATATCCAGATAAATGCCGCCCACAGCAATGGGCTTGTTCATACAAAAGAATAGTGTGGTTCATTTTAATTGAAGCATTTTTGCTTACGTGGCAAGGCGAAGGTAAATAGTGTTTCCATTTTGCTTTCTGATTTGTTGCTACTTCATCTTGAAACCATTTTCAGCTCAGCTCCATTTTAATTCTTTGCAGACAAAACTCACAAAATCGCGTCGTGCTCCTACTTCAGAAACCTAGCAGTTTGTCTTTACAGTTGTAAAACTTAATGACTAGTGCTCAAGCTGCGCCAAGCTGCAGTTGTGGCTGACATAATTACAGACTGTGCCAACAACAAGTATTGGAAATTGAGTTTTGTCAGAAACTCTCACTACAGATAATTTAGAAATGCCCTTATCAAGCTTATACGTGGTAAAGTTAAAGACAAGGACACTTACAGTTTTACTGCTCTAATTCTTTCTGCTTGGCTGTTTGGTCTTGTCAAAAGGTGAAGGACTTCATCAATGCCGAGCTGCTGGCGTGCCTGTACTCTGCAGGTGACCAGAACGCCCTGATGGATGAGTCCCAGGAGCAGGCCCAGAGGAGAGATGAGGTTCTGAGGACCCACCAGGCCCTGAAGGAGGCCCTGGCCATCATAGGTGACATCTCTACATCCACCATCACCACCCCCATGCCTCCGCCTGTTGACAACTCCTGGGTGGGAGGCTCCACCGGCGGTCGCAGGTAAGTTGGAAATGAACCTAAACGGGGAAAGGAAAAGTCAAGGCCTGGAAGCCTTGACGTTTGCTGTTTTTATTCTTTTTTATCACATTCGTTCTGCTGTCCAGGTCTCCTCCTCCGAGTCCCACGGCCCCCAGGAGAATGTCTTCGGGCCAACGGCCGGCGCCCAGAGGGGCCCCTCCGCCACCAAACCGTCCAGGACCTTTGGGACCCTTCAATAACAGTGCTGATAGCCCCCAGGCACCCAGCCGCCCCAACAGGGCCCCCCCTAGCATCCCTAGGTAAAACGCAGTCATCACCTTTAATGCTTTGTGATATTTAATTCCAAAGATTTTATTCTGTTTCCAAAGAATTAACAAGTTACTGAAGGTAAAATGTATTTATTTATGTAATTAAAGCCTAATGAAGAAAGTGCATTGCTGAATCTACAAACATGCAATTTAAAAAAATTACTGAGCTAAAGTAGATGTACCTTACAAATTTACAAGCTGTAGCCAAATTAGCTAATCATGAGCTTTGGAAACTAGCTGAGCACATAAACAGTTTATTCACAACATTACATCGGGTGTAATGTGAAAAGGAGGAGATTTAAAAAGGATTAGTTTAGAGCGTTTTAGGTAAGATTTTGCTTCAGGGTGACCAACAAGTAGCAGCAGAATAGATAACTCTCTTGGTGTCTTAATTTCTTTTAAAAAAATCATGAATTTGTCCTTTACACGTTGACTGCAATCAGGGGTGGCTTTACAAGGATGTGAGCCCTGGGCTGGAGACAGTTTTGGTGCCAGTTTTGGTGCCTTGGTGTTTTTAGGAGAAAATATTTTTCTAATGCAAATTACATTACATTAATATATAGTCTTCCAGATGAGCAGCTATGAACTGATGCATGGTAGGTTTAATACGTCCCCTGGCCAACGGCTCCACTTTGTATCCAAGAAATCGACTTCAACTTCATAACAGTCAAAAATATTTTAAAATTGCTTGAATGAATAGAAATACCAACATATGAATACAAAATACAAAATATGAATACAACACACCTTATATGATGTACAACGTTGCAAAACCTCCATCCCTTCAAACAAGAAAAGGAAAGAAAAATCTTTGGTGCCCCCCAAAAATTGTGACCCGGGGCTACCACCTCAGTAAGCCTTTTCTGAAATGTGACGCTGGCTGCTCATACAGTTACATTATTTTAATAAACCTTTAAATTTTTGTAGTGCATACTCTTTCTGTTCAAATTTAACACATCCAAAGATTCACGTAGGCATGAAACTCACTAAGCATGTGTCACTCTGCCTGAATCACTCTTCCTCAGTGTGAGGCTGATCAATCCTGTAGTCAGCAGCACATTAATGTATGATAATGTATTAGTTGCTGTTTCACAACTACAGGATGGGTCGTCCTACGTAATGAGTTACTATGCGTCAGTGAGGATGACTTACGGAGGTGAAGCACATTTACTACGCCCGTAGTTTTCCAAAGACGACCACCGACCTTCAAGTGAAAGGACAGCTTTACATGCACAGGCAGAGGCAGCCACTTCACAGTTTCATAATTTATTCCTGCACATGCTGCTCATTGTAATCTTGACAGCCACTTCGCAGCAATGTTTCTCATTCTCCACCTACGCTCTTTGCTGTAGAGGCAAGCTGGAGTGCCCAGCAGTTTCTATGGTAACAAGGAAGCTTTGCATTCACACGTCTTTTAATCTTTTTGTCAATCTTTCGGACTAATAGTATTTGAACGGCTCGGGATGGATTAAGAGACTCTGAAGAGTGAAAATCAGTTAACCAAACTCATAGGGGAGACACTATGACCTTTCATGGTGAACGTTAATTGCTAACAGGCTAGCTTCAGTATGAGCGTTGTCATCTGTAAAGAGGTGAAGGCAGGTTGAGCTTTTAAAGTGAAGCTCCTTTCTAGACCTGTCTCATGTTAAATTAAAACGAGCTCAATAATTTCCATCTGCTGGATTTATTGTTTTCCGCTTTTCTTTCTACCACAAACTGGATGATAAAAGTCTTCAATGAGGTTCATTTGGTCTCAACTAGAACTTGAAGGACAATTTTCTTTACGACTTCATAATTCATTTTATTTCATTGTGTCTGTTGCTTTGTTTATTTACTTTGGATATTTAAAATATCTTCCAGTTCCAATGTTAAATGCTTGTGAGAATTACTTGAATTGACTTGAAAACGGTCTCTAGATGACAATATTGTCATGTATCACCCAGCAAAATTTGTCATTGTGACAGGCCTGCTCATTTCTGCATGACAGAAATGAGCAGGCAAATTTCACTGACGTTCGTTGTGGTTTTGCAGCAAATCTTGTTAGTTACAATGTAATACTTGCCTTATTGTGGGGGGTGGGGGTGGGGGGGAATACCATGTGCATCTACTTTCTTATCAAATAAATGACAATCTGTTCCTCTTCCTCTGCTCTTCGACGCATCACCCCTCTCCAGCCGGCGACCACCGCCGTCTCCTACAAGACAAGCCCCGCCATAATCACCCATTTCCCTTCGTCCACTCCCCTCCTGTCTCCCGTCCTTCTCTCTTAGCCATGGCTCTGCTGTCCTCGTCTCTCCTTAGCGAAGACGCCCGCCGAAGTCTTTGACCCCTTCAACCTCAGTTTCCTGCCAGGTGAAGACGTCCATATGTTTATGTACAGTACGGTACTCGTCTTGTGGTGTATGTGTACGTGCGCTTGTTGCTCGCCTGTGATCCAGGTTCGCTTAGCAGGTCCACTACCCTGAAACACCTGCCCTCCCTCCCCCTCTCCGACCTACAACCCCGACGGTTCAACCAACACCCCCAGTCGCTGCTTCTACATTTAAAAAAAAAAAAACAACAGAAAAAAAAACAAATAAAAAATAGGCTCAGCAGTCATACTGCCCTACTCATTCCAAAACGCAGCATGCCACATAAGCTGCTTTTATTGCATGGGAGTGTATGCGTGTGTGCGGGTGTGTTTTTTGTGTGTATGTGTGTGTTTTTGGGGGAGGGATTAATTTGCCTATATGTAGGCTGAGTTTGATTTAGTATTGTATTAATTTATTGCATAATGCCCCGCCCCCTCTCCCCCACTGAGTGTGAATGTTCTCTTAGGAACAGAAATTGTATCTTAGTACAAGTGCGTGTAAGCGTGTGTTTTTCTTTTTGTTTGTTTCTTTCTGTGTGAATAATACATTGTACATGTGAATGCGTGTGTGTGTTTGTGTGAGGACACGTGTGCATGTGTCGTCTCTGCACGTTTGTTGGCGTTTCAGTTCTGTTTGTTTTCACTGTCAAAGCTGTTGATGATGAATCATATATATATATAAAAAACAAGCAAAACAAACAACCCTGCTGGGGGAACATTCAGTGTTTGACTTTTGTGAGTTGTTCCTGTGTTGTAGTAGCAGCCATACACGCATAGCAAGGCTGAGGAGCACCATCGATATTCTCTATATGGACAAACAGCCTCGACAACACGTTTAACCTCGTCATAGGTGTCCACCTGTGCTGTATCCATGGTCAGATTGTGACCCCCGAACCGAAGGGCCTCAAGCTCCCATTCAGATGCTGACTGGAAGTGAAGCTTTGGTTAAAACTAACAATTACACAAAAATACAAAGGCAGAACAACGTACTATAGACGCTCCATTCATCTACACTCTTAAAACTGCTGGATTTAAAACAAGCTCAATACTTTCTCGGAGTTGATTTAACAACAACGGTTGGTTATGGGTTTGTACCAGCATTAATTTGACCCAGAATATGTTAAAAGTACTGCTGTCGAGCGATTTAAGAAATGGAATTAAATGAATTGTACGCTAGCGCTTTGATTAATCACGATTGAAATGTAAAAATCCACGTCATCATAAAAACTTTAAAGAAAATCTATTATTGTCTAAAACCAAAACGTTAGTGAGCTTGTTTTTTTTTTTTTAACTCAACAGAGTGACATTAATATTATAATGCAGCATAACGTTACCATTTATTTTATCGTTAAATCTGGTCAGACTGCTGTTCAGTTCAAAATGCCGGTCTGTGAAGAGTGATGAGCCTCCTGCTCGCTTAACCCAGCAAACTTGGTCTTGATGCCAGGCCCGGTGTTTGGCTAAAGCTACCCAGTTTCTATGTCTTAACAGCAACATTTCTGCTTAAGAAGTTAGCCGGCTGTTTTCAGAGTGGCTCCATAGAGGATTACTGGAGGGGGATTAGAGTCTATTCCGAATGTCATTGGGTTCCCTCCAGTTAGCCTTTTTCTCAGGTCTGACCCAAACGTTTATACCCATCACAAACTTCCCCTCCTGGTTTTGCCCACTCGTTGTTCCCGCTCAAAACCCAGACCACGCTCCGTCAGCATTTGTATCAGAGCTTAAGGTCGTGTTGTCAGTGTTCAAGTGCTTCTCTGTCACTTTGTTATTGTGTATGTAAGCCTCAGCTGTTTTCTGATGTATATAGGTAATGATAAGGACATAGTGTACCAGTGGACTCTACAGACCTCGTCAAGAACCCTAGCGCTTTAATCGTTCTCTTTGTCTGTATTCACTATATTCTCTCCTCTCTCTAATTTAGACTGCCTTAAAGGCATGGATTATAATTATTTATTGCCAAAGTTAAACACAGAAGGAGAATTGTGAAGTGAAGAAAAAAAACAGAAGAAATGAAGCTAGATTCCAGTTGATGTGTTGTTCAATTTGAACGTGTTGTTCAATTTGGAAATGCACAAGTTGTTAATTTTCTGTGTCTGTATCGCTTCTCAATAAACTTCTTCCTCATAATGTCTTTCCTTGTCAACAGAGTGATACTTGTGTAAGAATGTGGATTTGTGACAGGACAACACAAATGAATACGCATTACATTACATTACCTATGTAAGAAAACGGTGGCTGGTTTTTGAGTTGCTTTTGAGTAACAAGGCATTAAGCTGTACATGTCTGAGCCAGAGTTTGACTGATGATTCCCCTTAGGTGTAATATGTGTTTCAGTCGGTGTGGTGACCTTCTTTGGACAAAATGAGGGGTGTGATGCAACCGTTCTGCAGTAAACACTGGTTAGTAAATCATCTCAATAGATCGTATCAACCAGGCTATAAGGTTTTAACAGTATGACACACGCAGGTCTCCATTGGGTTTTGCTGGAACCAAATTTCCCAGAAATCCTCACTGGTGTTTTCATTTAGGGCGCAAATGTTTTGCTGCAGGGATCCAGAATTCAAGTGGACAAGCGGATTAAGACACAAGAGTACAAAACAAAATGGAAATGATTGCACCCAGAAGGACTCTAACCTCCCTCGTGCAATTGGGGATATTTGTGTGGAGTTTTATTTTAGGTGGGGCTTTTTGATGTTTATGAAATCACAAATTATAAAATGGTAGTAAAACAATTGTTCTTTAGATAACAAACTACGCATAAAGTAAGGTTGACTGATTTTATTTTTAGTTTCTGCAAAGGCTGACTAGTATTTCACGACCAGAGCCAGCTTGTCTTCCAGGTTATTTTCAAATGAGATGAAGCTGTGAAAATATCTCAAAGGTGAGTAGGCAGCACCCTCTAGTGGCCGTAAAAAATAATGTCGGAAAAGTGTTGGTGAGGGGAAAGTAACGCTACAAAATAAGTTTATATTTGACCGGCTTGGCTACCAATTAGAGCCTGAAAGAGCTTTACATAATTTCGGGTTGCTTTTGATTTCTGATAAGCCGAAACATTCCCCATAACTGCAAATCTCGCGATACTTTATCTTCAAAAGAGTCAAACACATAGCCTATGTTCGTGGGGCGCCCGCTCTACTCCTACACCACGCAACTCCCTCTACTGGTCACTTTTATGAACTGCAACAACAGGAAACAGTTACCTCGTAGTTTGCTGACAGAAAATTCCAGCGTGCTCCTACTTTTTAAGTGTTTGGCTACAAAACAAAACAAAACAACCAAACAAACAAAACAAAAAAAGAACCAACCAACCAAACAAAAAATATTGCAATTATTCAGATTTATTTCCATTCCCCCCCACCCCCCCTGTTTTTATTTATAATACATCATTTTTATTTGTATTTAATCAACTGATGTACCAGTCAGTTCACTGAGAGCGCTACGGCTCGATAGCGAACCAAAAACATTAGGGAGTGGGACACAAAACAACCACAACAAACATGATGGAGAGACTAAATTCTTGGAACTGCATTAGGGGCTTGAGACCAGACGCGACAGTGAGTGAAAGTGCCTCCGCATGTCCGGCAAGCGAGCGTGTCGAAAACGAGCGCTCCCGGCGTTCGAACTGCGCAACGGCGTCGCTGCGTTTTCATTGGTCTGTTGGACGTCGAGTGGCGCTGGCTGTCAAGAAGAGGTTGTGTTTGGGGAAAACTGCGGCTAGCATCACAGTCAACCAGTGCGACTGTTACATGTCAGGGACGAAAGCCGAGCATATCCGATGACTTTTGCGTTTTCACAGCGCTGAAGAGGCCACGGACTAAAAGGATAAACGTTTCTTTGTGCGCGGCGACGATGTCTGTCCCGGCAGGACAGGGATGAAGATGACACAACTGTTGTGGCGAAGTGTGTCAGTGTGGCTATGTATAGCTCTGCTCTTTTGGTGAGTTTCTTAATTAATTTTTTAACCACTTGTCATATTAAAAAAATATCTTGCATTTGACCGTATAGATGAAGACTAACAAACTATTTGACTGCTTATATGTCGTGTTCAAACACACTCGAATATACACAATATACACTCGAATAGCAGCAGCTAGCTAGCTAGCCAGCTAGCCAGCCCTGACGTTATGTTGTGATGTGGCACCTGGCTGACTTCTGACCTGTTGGGACGAGGTAGCTTTAGCCGCGGACTGAGGATGAATTAGCTGTACTCTATCAACAAGCAGCCACAGGACAATGTTGTACAGTCGCTAACTCTTTGGCTCGTTTATAAATCATTCAAATTTACAATCTATTTGAGGACTGCAAGAGTAGCTTTCTTAACAAACCCTTCAATCCCCTCTGCATGAGTAATGTCAGTTTCTTAATAATAAAGTCTGCCTCAGACCTCAGATCAGCCTGTAAGAGGCAGATTTGGTTCACCAGCTCACCGGTGAGTGGCTCTTTTTTTTTTCTTTTCTTTTTTCTCCCTCGTGTCAAAAGAATTAAAAAGCCCGAGGTTGTTGGGAATATGAATTATGTCAACAGAGATGATACATGAGGAATAAGAACGATATTAAAGGTTAATTGCAGCACATCAGCGGCTGATGTGCTGCAATTAACCTTCAGCCTATATATATTATATATATATATATATATATATATATATATATATATATATATATATTTTATTTTTTTTTTTTGTCAGTTCAATTTTGTTCCTCGGTTTAAAGAAATAGCAGCTCTTCTTTATGTTGTAGAACTGTCTGCAAATCTGGTGTTCCCTTAGTCATCATATTATGTTTTAATAGACTAATGTGACTTATTTACTTATTATTTGTTGATGACAATAGCTCATTTATCAGTGTGTGTGTATATATATATATATATATATATATATATATATATATATGTATAAACAAAGCATTAGAATATTGAAGTTTATTGTCTTTGAGGATCACTATGTCATTATCGATATATTACCTTAAAATTATGTCAAAATGGCAATAGTATTGTTTATAACGAGAATTATCGGGACACGCAAAGATCAGCTTCACTCGCGTACAAACTGATGTTATTTCAAAGTTTGTTGATATTTTAAATGTCTCATCAGTCTCCAGGGTCCATTCATGTTTTGCCACCTGTCTCAACTCCTAAAGCTAAAAGTCTTATCAGAGATGACTCACTAGCCTAGCGCAAGGCGACAGCACCAACAGCCGGACCGCCCAGAAGCCCGTATAAGAATACAGATAATAGTAAAACGACTCATTTGGACAGTTTGTCAGTGAAGTCTTTGTTTTCTGAGATGTGTCTTTTAACGGTTGCTTTTAATTTTACAATTGATATCAGTTTAGCTTTCGGAGCCGAATCGCTGAGCTTTCATACAGTTTCATCGGTTGGTTACCTTTCAAGGTGACTCAGTGTCGTTATATTTGCAATGATTCTCTTCTGCTACAGCCGGTGTGTTAGTTGCGACGTGGGATCCGCGGAGCCACAGCCAGAGGCTCAGAATCATGCGTCCTCCCAGGACTTCCAGTCGACGGAGGACTCTGGGGATCCAGACCCAAATGAGAAGGTAACGCTCTATAATTGTGTGATGTCAAAATAATCTAAGACATTATAAGTGTTTTGGCGAAACTAGGGCTGCAGATAATGATGATTTAATTGAGTATTCTGACGATTAATCGTTAATTCTGAATTTATGTTTTTAAATGCCTCATTTTACTGATTTCTTTTTCCCCGTTTACCATTTAAGACTTTTTAAAAACACTTTCTAAAACTATTTCTAAAAACACTAATTCAATTCCTTTTTTAAAAATAAGAAAACATATTCTTTTCCTTTAGTAAACCTGAACCAGGTGAAGCTAAAGCTATTTTTCTTGAAGATGTTTGGCTAAAATCTATTTACAGACAAATTTCTCTTTTCTTTTTGTATCGTAAATGTGAAATGTGTACACTTTTCGTACACATTACTGCTCTGAATATGTTAGAAAGTTGCCCTTTCTTAGTCTGTGTACTCCAGTTAACAATTAATTGATTCCTAAATTAGTTGATGATTATTTTTGATAGTCGAATAATCGTGATTAATTGTTTCGGCCCGAGCAGAAACACCTGAAACATTGAATATTTTTGAAGTTGATTTCATCATATTGTGTGTGTTTGACACATTGTTGAAGTAATTGATCCTGCCTCGCACTCTTCTGTTCAAACACCATCACTTTATTTTTTTGTCAAATGCTTATTTATATCTGTCTGTATTTGAGATTGAATGTGTTTATCTTTCTTTCTGTTGCTTTAGAATGAAGACATCTGGAGTTTACCTGAAAATGGGAAGCTGCCTGGATATCATCAGCATAACGGAGAACAGCTGACACAAGAAGTGGAACATGCTGAGGTAGGAGAAACGGACAAAAAAATAATGAAAATGAAATACTCTGCACACTTTAAGTTGATGAGAATACCGGAAGTATTTGATTTTTACAAAGGGATGTAGATGCGACGGTGGCACATTAGGGTCATTGTAGACAGAAAAGAAAAGGAGTAAGTTTCCACCCACGAAAAAATCTCAGAAATTTTCTTGGAAAAAAAAAAAGAATAAAAACAAGGAAATTTCCAAGTCTGTGCAGTCAAAAATTTGCAAAAAAACCCCCCAAAACATTGAAATTTTTAGATTAATCTATGAAATCTTCTACAAAAATGTCTTGAATTTCAAAAGCAAAAAAATTAAACTTTTGAAACTTTTTGAAATTTTTCTAGAAAATAAGAAAAAATTCTCGAAAATTTCAAAGGTTTTTTTTTTCTAGAAAATTTCTGAGCTTAATCTTAAAATATCAGAAGTTTTTGACAAAAATGTACTTTGTATTTTTTATATCTCCAATGGGCCTAACATGCCATATTAAGACACAGACCTAAATACAAGGGGGTGGGAGAGCAGAAATCCCAGTAAATTCTCAGCTTCCAAACACCAACATGGCGCCTGTAAGCAAACCTGTCTACGTGTGTGTTGAACGCTCCCAGAACCTTCTGCTCTCTTAAGTGTCTCATAAATCAGCCTCTCAGCGGCGGTTACTGGATCCAGGATCACACCCGAGTGTCTCCGTCTTTCCACTAGGCTGTTGGATCAGATGAGCCGACTGCAGAATCGGAGCCGGAGGAAGACGGGAGACTTTCAGAACCTGAGCAGAGCTCAGAACGTCAACAGGGAGAAACATCCGGATCTGAAGAGCCGGACCCTGAACCGCCACTGCTTCCTTCAAGCTCTCTGTCTGTTATTTCTGCTCCATACAAAGACGACCCAGATGTAAACAGCGTCCGCGTGGTCGCCACAAACAGGCAGGCCGCCGCCGCCACCATGCAAATATTTACTTGCCTTTGTTTGCGTTTGGCGTTTCCTGCTAGAAATGTAAAAAATGTTTTCTTTACTTTAAGTGATGGATCTGAAGCAGCTGCACCTGAGGTCACTGATCTCGACCTGCTTCCAGTTGACTGTGAAGAAGAAGAGGAAGAAGAAGACAATCCGTATGATGACCGGTTGGTTCAGTTATATAGAGCTAAAAAATGCTTATTAAAAGTTGTGGTTGGGGATCCAAGTCGATTAACGAGTTAATCTAAAGTTGGTTGATAAAATCAATCATCTCAGTAGTTGAGTGCCTGTTTTCTCTCTTGTATTGTCGTCTCTCTGAAATGCGAACAGCTAAGTTTTTCATGATATACTGACTTAGAAAAATAAACAAATCATTTACGGTTTAACAATTTTTTTGCATCAGCTGCATTAAATACTGACCAAATAAGCAGAAAAAGCCATTTGTAAATTGATTAGAGCTCCTTTTTACTCCAGTAAACCATTAATCCCTCGCTGTGACAAACCATGAGGGATTGCTGTCATTATTTGTCTTTTAAGGAGTGATAAACGCTGGTTTTGGTTCCCTCAGCAGCCCTCCAATAGTTCTGGAGAACACCTCTAACGCTCACAACACAGGCACTAAAGCCGAAGCGGCCCTCCCTCTGAGTCCTCCCAGCAGTAAGCATCTGGAAGCCAACGCGTCGCACATGCTGAAAGAACAGGTGAGGCGATCAGACCAGCTAGTGTTTTTTTTTCCCCCCCTCTGTCAGACGAGGCGTCCCAGCTCTCGTTTCCTCATTATCTGTGACAGGACTTGAGCTCCCCTGTCAGCGCCGACGCAGACTCCACTGCGAGCAGCAAAGACCCCGAGGACATCCCCACTTTTGACGAGTGGAAGCGGAAGATGATGGAAGTGGAGAAAGAGAAGAGTACGATCAACACTTTTAAGGGGTTCGCTTCAAATTCGGAGCTTTTTCATATTAAATCTGCTTTTTTTTTTCTTTTCCTCCCCTCAGCAGCTCTGTCCACTCACACCTCTAACAACGGAGGGTCTCAGACGGTGAAAAAAGTCCAGAAGAACTTCCATAACTACGCCTCGGTGGAGTGCGGGGCCAAGTTACTTGGTGCCAACCCAGAGGCGAAGGTACTTTGTAAATCATTTCACATTTCATTGCACTTTCTTTCACTTTAAAGAAGGTAAATCAGTCTGACGTCTGCTGACGTTTTCCACAGAGCACGTCGGCCATTTTGAAGGAGAACATGGACTTGTACATGTTAAACCCCTGCAGCACTAAAATCTGGTTTGTTGCTCTGCCTTCAGTTGCAGCGTGTGTTTTTATTCTCCTCCAGAATATTATTCTAAATGTGTTTGGTTGTTATCTCTGTTGCTCAGGTTCATTATTGAGCTCTGTGAGCCCATCCAGTTGAAGCAGTTGGACATCGCTAATTTTGAGCTTTTCTCCTCCACCCCGAAAGACTTTCTCGTCTCTATCAGCGATCGGTAATACAACAACAATAATAATAATAATAATGATAATAATAGCCTTAGTTTTTTATGTTTTCTTGCTTTCCATCCCTGATGTTGAGCCAAATCAAATTCTTGGCCTTTATTTCTTTTTTTTTCTTCTTCTTCTTTACCATTACCTTACTTGGATTTTCAAAAAAAAATTTTATTACAATCTGAAAAGTGTGATGTGCATTTGCGGTAAATCACCTCTACTCTAATTCTCTTTAAATTCAAATCTTTGCATTCTGTATTCAGCGTAATTTCAGTAAAGTTGAAAATCAGACAGGAACCACCTAATTTTTCACTATCGTAAAGCCGCAAGTGAAACGTCCATTTGCACGTTTGGACATCATCAGATTTGAAATCCTTACATATTTTTAGCGACACCAGATTGTGGCTTTTAGCCTTCAGACGTGCGTATCGTTGGAGTAACTTGTGTCACACGAATGAACGTTTGCAGGTACCCGACCAATAAGTGGTCCAAGCTGGGAACCTTTCACGCCAGGGACGAACGCACAGTTCAGAGCTTCCCATTGGACGAGCATCTTTACGCCAAATACATGAAGGTGAGCAGAACCGCTGTCAAAGTTCATAGTGTTTTTGTTGATGTAAAACACATAAAAAAACATAAACTTTATTATTTGTAAAAAAAAAAATCATGTTAATTTCTTTAAATGGCCACTTTTGAATTTTCTAAAATGTGTATTTTTTTGCTTCTGATGAGCAGTTATGCATCTGTATGTGTTGCTTGTATTGCATATTTTTCTAAAAGCACGTCTGGTGGCTTGGTCTCTGAACTCTTCATGTCATCCTGTTTGTAAGCACGCCCATATATCTTTAATCTTTTTCTCTTTTCTCTCGCCTCAGATGTTCACCAAGTACATAAAGGTTAGCCTGCTCTTCTTGTAACGCTGTTCGCATCATCGACAGGATGATTGTCTGACTTCCATCCTAGTAAACGAATCATTTCCTCGAATAAAATCTTGACTAGTACTTCCTAAAGCCCTTCTTGCCAAACACATCATCTCTCATGTCTTCTGAATCATTCACTCCAGCCAGTTTCTTCACTGCAATTCCTTTGCAAAGCTAAATTTCTGATTTGTTGAGGGCGTCTTTACCAGATAATCTGAGGGATGTTCTGTGTTTCTTGGGTTCTTCCAGGTGGAGCTGGTCTCTCACTTCGGTTCGGAGCATTTCTGCCCCCTCAGTCTCATAAGGTACGTGAGCTTTCAGATTAGCGTTAGCAGGAAGAATAAGAAAGAAAAAGCAAACATTGAAATGATTAATCGTGATGAATTGATTATTCAAATAATCATCAACTCGTTTAGCAACAGATTAATCGTTGATCAGAGAATACAGACAAAAAAACAAAACAAGACTCTTGTTTCTCTTGTGTTTTCAGCTAAACTTTAGTGAAAGCACTTTCCTTAATTACATGCTTACTGGAGGCCGCTTCCTTTCTTGCATTAGAAATGTTTCAATTTGCTTTGTTGTTGTTTTTTTTTTTTTTTACTTTTTTTTTTTTTTCGTCAGGGTGTTTGGAACAAGCATGGTGGAAGAGTACGAGATCGCTGATCCTCCAGAGAGACCAGAAGATCAGGACGATGATCTCGGTGGGATCATACACAATTCATTGGGAACTTTTTTTTTTTTTTGTCTTAAATTAAACTAGGAATTAACAAACAATTCTATACATACTCAGACATTTAAGGATAGTAGAAATGCACAGATATTTCATTTAGGATTTCTAATTGCACTTTCTGAGCAATCAGAAGGAAGATTTGTTTTTTACATGTTTGACCAAAATAGTCAACCTATTGTCTTTGTCGTTTTCAGCTTTTTTTTTTACTTTACATCGACTGTGTTACTCCTAATTGCACAAATTAAAGTTGTTGTTTTTCATGTTTAATCACCTATTGGTGTACTGGTGCATCAAATAAATGTGTAATTCATTACACTTATGTCTGTGGGGGTTAAAAAAGAAGCGTTTTAAATCAGTTCAGCGATTTTATTTTATTTTTTTCTGTATCGGATCAGTATCGGCGGATACTTGTATCGGAAGTGAAGAAAAGTGGATCAGTGCGCCCTAACATGCAGTAAATGAGATAATTTCATCTTCCTCTGTTACTACAACTACTTGTAAATGATTCGCCATGACTGGACAGGGAGCTGATGACAGTAGTTGTCTCTTCGTTACACTTTTTGCTAAATATTGGGAAGAAATAAAAAAAAAAATTAAATTTTGATTTCTTGATTTCCGCATCATTAAAAAAAATCACTTGTTTAATTATGATTATTTGTGGTTTAGTAAAGTGTTTTATAAAGTGAATTATTTATTGTAAATCTCATTGAGCTTTGACTCCTCATTTCAGATTATCCTCCTGGGAGTGTGGTAGGAGAAGACAAGTCCAAGAACCTGATTGGATCAGCGAAAGGTCTCGAATCAACTCAATATTTGTATTAGCGACTTGCATCTTGTCAATAAGAGCTCAGCGCTTCGTGCTGCAGCACCTTGTAACCGTAGAGTTTGGGTTTTTCGTTTCCTCAGATGCCATTTTCAACATGGTGAAGGACTTTGCTGTTGTCCTTGGAGGCAATCAGGAGACGACGGGTATGAACACCATCTCTACTGACTTTATCCGTTCTGCTTCCCTATGACTAAAACTGATGTCTGTGATGTTCAGCACAGTGTGAAGCTTGTGACGTCATGGTGACAGCTGGTCATTATTATCGCCGCTCTTGTTTTTCCCAGGCAACCTTTCATCTCAGGATGTGAACATGAGCGATCAATCCCAACAACCTGAAACTGCCACGGAAACTACGACCACCGACCTCACGTCTGAGTAAGAACCTGCCACAGTCCTAGAATACGAAGCGATGTCATGGCAGAACGGTCCAGTCAAAGTCCAGACTTCTGGTATTTTCACATCTGATAGTCCAGTAGGCTAGAGTATTGGGAACCAAAATCAAATGATCGGTGGTTCCCGGTGCAGCGACGCCACAAGTGAGCGAGGAGAAACAGGATTTTCAAAGGATTTGATTGGTTTGACGCAGTGCGGTGTGAAAGTGAACTGCAGCAGCTGAAAGTGTAACAAATGTTTTGGTCCCCAGTTGCACCAAATGTAGCGGACTATCAGGTTATCTGATTGACTCAGAAATGTAATAACTTCACAAATATGCAACTTAGTGGTGGTCTATGACCTGGTTCCCAACGGAAAACACTGAAGAATGCAATTAATAAAAATGTTTAAGGTGGATAAAACTTTATATGCCTTTATATTACAAAGACAGTTCCGTGGTATAATCTATTGATATTTCATAGATGATTGTAAAGTATTATCATTGAAGTCCTCTACCCTGTGTCCTCATGTTGCCTTGTTTTCCTCTTCATGATGCGTTTCCAGTCCAAACGCTGCAGACATGCAGGGTTTAACCGATTCATCTGCTCCAGACACATCAACTACTGAGAACTGTGATGAAAAGCTCCCCCTGGTGGAGGACAAAATCGTCATTCCACTGGGGGAAGAAGAGGAAGAATCCATCACCTCCACAATCATTCTCCTTGACAAGGAGGAGGAGCTGGAAGACGACAAGAAGGACGACCGGAAACGGGGTGAAGAAAACCTAGAACACTGCGCTGAGCGTTCTTCCTCATGTTCCTGCACGACTTCTTTCCAGGAGTTTGTCCAGCGGCAGTGTTCAGCTTCCCTGTCCAAAAAGAGGACTTGCCAAACAGTGGACATAGTTGAAACAACTCCCTCCGTCGTGACACCCGCGGCCCCGCCCTCCTCCTCCGAACCTCAGCCTCATCCCGGCGAGGCGGATCAGTCCGATGAGACAGACGCAGCCTCTGAGCTGCAGCCAGATCGAGACGCGATGGACGCAGAGGCGACACCGCCTTCAGAGCACCCAGAGGGATCCATGTCCCAGCACGACGATCTGGAGCCCAGTCAGATCCCGATCCTCCCCAGCGCCACAGAGTCTTCGTCTGCCAAAGCCACGCCTGTCGTGGAAACGGCAGACGTCTCAGAGGAACCAAAGTACGAGTCGCGGCCTGAAAAGAGCCAGGACGTGTTGACAGAGGAGAAACTCGTCGAGCCTTCGCTCTCTCTCAGCAGCAGCTCTGCGGAGGTGAAACCCAGCGTCTCAGCAGATGATGGTCCAACAGAGGACAAACCCAAAGTCGATCCCGCACAGGAGGAAACCAGTGCCTCCAATGAAACTCAGGATAACCTCAATCAGACTCCAGTTTCCTCATCCGCTTCTTCAAAGAACCAGGTTGAGCAGCCGGAGAGTCTCCCTACCTCGTCTGAGGTTCCTCCTGCGGCGGCAGACATGACCACAGAACCCGAACCCTCCCCCAGTCCCGTCACTGACGCCAAAACGGACGATCCGGCGGAAGAATTCCCAGCTCCATCAGGCGGCCAAGACCAGCTGTTCCGTCCTTCTGTTCCGACCAGCACTTCTCCTACCTCACCGTCTCTTTTAGACATTTACGCAGAGCCCTTTAACGGTACGGAGCAAAACGGAAACCAGGTGCACGGGTCCAGCCAGAAGGAGTCGGTCTTCATGAGACTTAACAACCGAATCAAGGCGCTAGAGGTGAACATGTCCCTTAGCGGGCGCTACCTGGAGCAACTTAGCCAGAGGTGACTCTACAAGAGGCTGTTCTGCAATTCTCCACTCTGAACCTTCATAGGGGTTTTAAAACTTCGTTTTTTTTTTTTTTTTTTTTTTTTTTTTATTCAAGGTACCGGAAGCAGATGGAGGAGATGCAAAGAGCTTTCAACAAAACCATCGTTAAGCTCCAAAACACATCCAGAATAGCAGAGGAGCAGGTAAGCAATGGCCAGCAAAGACCAGCTGAGTGATATGACACCAATCAACCAGAGGCAGCAGCAAAACGGTTATAGATAGGAAGTAAATTTAGGTGAAAATGTCAAGATTTGCACAGAACCCTAAATAACCTATTCCAAGGTTGATTGTGTTCTTGTTTTTTGTTTTTCTTTTTCCTGGTCTTGTTGTAGGACCTGCGTCAGACTGAATCCATTCAGTTGCTGCAGGGCCAGCTGGAGAATGTGACTCAGCTGGTTCTCAACCTGTCTGTCCGAGTCAGCCAGCTGCAGAACGAGGTAGACGCCGCGCCGCCGGCACTAAGCCGTCATCTGCTCTATCTCATCTTTATCATCTTGATACAGCTGAGGGCAGTTAGTCAGTTTTATTTGCCAGGTTGGGATGTAGAAAGACAGATTTTTTTCAGATATTGTGGCCCAGACAAGTTCACTGACATCTAACATATTTTCTCCGTGTCCGTAATGTGCGTGGAACATCGTCGCTTCCTCCTTGCGACCGATTTGCTTTCCGCCGGTGTCTTCCAGGTGTCCGACAGGCAGAATTACCTGCTGCTCTCTCTCGTGTTGTGCGTGTGCCTCGGCATCTTGCTGTGCGTCAACCACTTCCGCATCGCCGTTCCTCCCACCGCGGATCCACAACCGCCCGGCACCA
This sequence comes from Poeciliopsis prolifica, assembly GCF_027474105.1. Lineage (NCBI taxonomy): Eukaryota > Metazoa > Chordata > Actinopteri > Cyprinodontiformes > Poeciliidae > Poeciliopsis > Poeciliopsis prolifica. Next base: position 3,729,814 of record NW_026562383.1, read on the forward strand.
AAAGTCCCACCTACTGCAGCCCCGAAAGGTACAGCGAATGAGTACGACGTGGATTCTGTGCCTTAGCGTGCGATTCGCATTCCGAGGCATCGATGAGTGATTTAAGTCGGCAGCTTGTGCTCATTTCATTTCAAACTGCAGTGGATTTTTGTTACACTTAAAAAATGTAGCGTTGCGGGTTGAATGCAAAATAGTTTTTAAGGTGATGAGCTGAATGTAGGCTTCTATCTCAACCAAGATTTCTCTGTCTGCACAACAGGCAGTATCCTCCCTGCGACGAGTCGGGATTGAAGAGGAGGGCGACTTATCCACTCATAAACTCTGAGGCCTTTCAGTCGGCCGACGCTGAAGGTGAGATCATCAGGGTGATCAGGCACCTTGAAGAGGTTTGAATTCATGTGTCTAAAACGTAAGGCCTTATAATGTCTTAAACTCCTAAGTCTTTAAATACGTTTAGACACTAAAAAATGATCTAGCTTTCTAGTGTCTGTAATGGACACTTTGTCCAGTTGGCTGGACAAAGTTCATGCATATTTTTGGAGAAAGAGGTTTTTGTGGTTTTAAAAAAAAGTCTCCAAAAATTTCCTTTTAAAAATGTAAGCTGGTCTTAAATACGTTAATCAGTCTGTAATTTTGTCTTGCCAGTACATTCGACATGTAATTGTTTTTCTCACAGGGCTTTTGAGGCAACTGGTAAGTCACTGCTAGCATACCATGGCTAGCTAGCTAGCTTCTTAGTGTCAATGATGGATAAATGCAAATTTATTGCCAGTTGGCTGGATGAAGTTCAGACCTATTTGAGGAGATAAAGGTCTTAAATTCCATTTGTTGGCTTAAAAAAGATCTTAAGTCTTAAATTTGAGTCGTTGCAGCCAGGAGAATGTATTAACTGCAAGATTATAAAAGAGCTTTCTTGTTTTGTTAACAGGAATGCTGGACGGCCAGGAAAACAGCAGTCTTTGTCCAGCGAACAGAAAGGTGCGTGAAAATCAATTCCGTTGCTTCATAAAAATTGAAGAGCAAACACGAATCTTCTTCTTCTCCTTCTTCTCTCCTCGCCACACACAGAGGCGGCGGCATAAGCTGAAACCTCCAGACCGGGTGGAGACGCTGAAACCCTGTTTCCAGTCCGCTCCCGAACTGTGCAACGGCGCCGCCGGACGTAGCCGCGGGGAGGTCGCCGCGCCGCTCATAAAACATTTGCTCCAGCCCGTGTTCAGGGACTCGCCGTCGGAGGGAAGCTCCGAAGGGTCCTCCCAGTCCGACGACCCGTCTTTCTGCGGCATCACGTCGGCCTGCTCCAGGATCTGCGACGGGCTCCCTCCGGCGAAAACCCGAGCAGAAAAACGGGCGCTGAGACGCAGGCGTCTGAAGCCCGTCTGCGCCGTGGTGGACTTGCTTCACGCTCCTCGGAGGGACGATAACGAGCCGGCGCCCGTCACTTTACAGGACATCATCGCCAACAAAAAAACGGAGCACAACTCCGGCCCGTTGGTTGCAATCCCAGGTCCTGTGTGACTCTGCTAGAGTCCCGAACTTGAATACTAAGCTGGTTGTTAGATTTCAGTAGCTAAAGGCAGCTCCAAACTTCATCAGACAATCTGTTCATCCTTTCCAGTAAAAATAATAATAATAATAATGTTGTGTTCATATCCTCTGTTCAGTTTTTATTTGGTACAGTTGAACTCCTCCTTCCAGTTCTACATTAAAGCGTTTTTGTTTTATGAAACTCAGACTACTGCTTACCTGAATTAAAATAGAATACTAGAGGTTCTACTTCTTTTACAATAGCTTTAGTAGAAAATAAAATCCACGAAGCACTTTAAACATGATCAACCAATCCTTTGTTCCCAGTAGTTCCTGTTCAGAGGGGTTCTCCAGGGCTCTGTTCTCGGCCCACTACTTTTCAATCTGTACTGTATGTCTTTTCTTTGACTACGTTTAGAAAACTTTTTACTGTTCCTTTTTCCCTCTAAAGTCTCACTATGAATGTCAACACAAAATGCAAGTAAATTTTTAACTCCAAATTTGGTCGAACTATCCCCTATAGTGTTTTTTTGGGGGGGTTTGGGGGTTGTTACCCACTGAAAGTTAATGACAAAACTGTCTGCTTCCATCTAAACGTGACAGGTGGATATTTTTATGGATGCTTCTGTTGAATAAAAGCTGTAAACTGAACTTTTTCTTGAGACGATCCCATCACACTGAAATGAAGCATTTTAACTATTTTTTTGTTACAAAAACCTTGTTCCTGTGTGTAATTCTCCATTCTGTCCAGCAGGGCTCAGTACAAACTACCAAAACCTGCTTGGGTTTTTTTTTTTTTTTTTCTCTTGCTGTACTGCCACCATCATTTCTCCCTGTGATGAGTCATGTCTCCTGCTCAAACGCAGCACAGCAGTTTGTTTCCTCACCGGTTTTCAGTCCAGAAACGTCATTATTGACAACTGAGTGAAAATGGGAGGACATTTTGGGCCGTGGCGCCTCGACAGTGTTCATTAGAGCACAAGGATTCAGCTGCTTTGTCTTCTTCCCGGTTTGGAGTACTGGATTCCTGTCACCGCCTCAGAGCGTCTCCCGTCGGTCCAGCAGGGCAGAGAGTCCATGTGGATGTGAAGAGAGATTAGGTTAAAACCTCTTTATTCATCTGACCTGGTTGGGAAGCGGGAGTCTTTTTTTTTTTTTTCCCTCCAACCTCTTTCTCCTTCATTTGGTTAACAGGACTCCTACTTTCCTCTTCGCCCTGCCTCGTTCAGAAGATTATCTCCACAATCCTCTTTCGCCCCTCCGCTCTGTTTTCCTCCCAGGTCCGAGTGGGATGTTCTGACTGTGCTGCTGCCGCCGTCAACAGGAAGTGAGGCGTCTTCAGCGTGCAGGTGTTCCTTCCTGAGAGATGACGCGGGGCTGCTGAGCGGTGTAACGGCGTCAAAAGGGTTAAGAAAGAAAAAAACCCAAAAATAAACTAGGTCAAAGGGCAGGAGCATCAGCTGCCAGTTTCAAATGCTTCAGGTGATTTTTGCCCAACTGGGCAAAAATCTTACTGGTTTCATGCAAGTCACACCTGCACATCATCAGACCGCAGCAGAAAACAGGTCAAACCAAAACATGACGAAATACACAGAAGCAGGAATAAGATTATTAATTCACAAACTCACCTGCAGAACTGAACCGTCTGCGAAATCAAACGTTCAATGCAGGGAAACTCAGACGGTTTCTTTCAAGAAAACATGCAACGCATCATGAAAAACAGAAAAAAAAAGTCTATTTGGTCGCAGCCAGTGTCGCAGCAATCGGTGACGTCAGCCGCTCATTGAAACAAGGAAGCGCAGAGCCGACCAATCCCAGAAATATTCAGAAAAAACTTGGAATTTTCAAAAGCTGATTGATGCTTTTTTTTTTTTTCAGAAATGACTTCCCGACCCCACTGGGAGCAAAGGTGTAAGAAAACGGATGGATGGACGAAATTCAAAAACGTTCCAACATTTTTTCTAAATTTTTGTGATTCATTTGAACATTTCTGAGATTTTTCAAAAAAAAAATTGAATCTACATGTTTCCTACAGAAAGTTTGAGATTATTCTCAAAATGTGAGGGTTTTTTTGGCAGAAATTTACACTATCTATCTATCTATCTATCTATCTATCTATCTATCTATCTATAGCTACATATATATATTCGCCATCTCCAGTCCCGTTCTCTCTGTTGCTCTCCTGTCTTCCAAGCACATCAAATAAATAACAGCAGATGTATAAAGCCTGGGAATAAGAAGCGGATCTTTCTTTTCTTCATGGAGTTGAAATAATAAACACATCCTTACTTTAACTTGCATCATCCTGTGTGAATATAAATCCGACGGAGCGCTCTTGCTTCGCACGAGTGCCGAAAGTGCACATGCGAAAAACACCGTCGCCTTCTTCGATGAGAATTATTTGTTTGGATTTATCAACTCAAAATTTTATTTCAAGATATGCCTTTTCCACGTAGGTGCATGCGCCCGGTGAGGAAGCGACCAGCGCTGGTTTTAACGTGGCCGCATTCAGAATCTCCATTTCCTCCCATTTTTATGCTTAGTTTAAATACATGAGCTGCTGCCATGTTATTGGTAGAAAATGAATCGGTGCATCTAATAAAGCAATATGTGCGTTAATACCTTACTTTTTTTTAAATCCTTCTCCTGACTGATATTTTTACAAACATGCTGCAAATTTTGACTTAATTGCCAAATAACAAAGCAAAGCTTTTCTGACGCAGCTGCGTCACAAGAAGCTAACGTGCTAACAGAAGTAGCCGCGCCAAACAAGACGTTTTCCTGCTTTCGCACCGGATTCCGACGATAGCAGTTCAGTAAAAACCTAATTAATCACCCGTCAATCGAAATCAGGTGTGCTGCTGCAGGGACAAGCCCAAAGCATGCTGGGTAGTGTGCATGGGGGGTGTTAGGAACAGAGTTGGGGAGCTGCTGCTCCGCACACATTCATCTCGTCTCCCTGTTAGGCTTTGTGTTCCTCTTTAAAGATTCAGTGGCATCCAGTTCATTTTCAGCCTCTTGATATTTAAAGTTTCATCACCCGTAAAGAGGAGGCGCTCGCTTTCCACCAGGACCTGCAGGTGGTTGTATTTGGCAGCGGCCCATTGAGCAAAGTTGGCGCCTCGGATTTAGCATGCCGCATCTGAATCCAGATCGGGTTCGGATAAGGACACGGGCCCGTTAATGCGAGGCGCAAATGGAGCAGAAAGCAGCAGGACCGGAGACTGATGGATCTGCCAGAGGTCTTGCGGCGCTGCTCCCACTGTAATCAGATCTCAGCCAAGTGCAATAGCAGGGGATAAAAAAAAAATAAATTAAAAAAAAGCGGAAAATGAAAAGGACCCACCCGACAAATTTCAAATATCAAACCGAGGCTGCTCGCTATGTGACATTTACAGGATGTTTCATGTAGCTCCAACAGGCATTAAAGCGGCGGCGCAGAATACTTCTGATTTTAATGTGACTAAGCAGGTCGCAGTCGGGACGAATGTGTGGCTGACTTTTCCTTTAAGCCCTAATTTATGTTTCCCTTTTAAAGAGTCAAACCTTTAAACATTCACTGGCTGCTGTGCAGGTTTTTCTGGCTCCGACCTCAGTGGAGCTTTCAGTCTGCTTTTGACACATTTCTCAAAGTAGGTTCATAAAAGGTTCATAAAAGCCATGCCTCACCCAGTGCCTCACCCAGTGCCTCACCCAGTGCCTCACCCAGTGCCTCACCCAGTGCCTTGTCACTGAGGTTCCAGTCTAATGTGCTTCCCATTAAGCCTGCAATACATGGCAGAAGTGGCCATTGAAGACGCCACAGTAGACTTGCCACATTCGATAAGTCTTTGGATGGAGATGCATGTATATGAATATCACTCCTCCAGGGAAGCTTCTGTTTAATGTTTTATGGGCTTATTTCCTCTGTTCCTCGCTGTCATCTGAGATTTGCCGCTGCCTGATGCAGCTCACAGAAACACGAAGGGCTCCATGTGATCGTCTGACACAGAAACCCAGAGTGTGTGTGTGTTGGGAAGAGTATGGCGCGTGTGCTTTGATGAACATGTGAAGAACTCAGTTTTTGGACTGTAAACGTGAACTCTCGGTCAACACTTGCCTGGGTCGCAGTGCGTTTCTCACGCCGAACTCACACGGCTTGAGCCGCAGCTGAGACGCGCTCTCACACAGATGAGATATGACATGTTGAGCAAATAGCGCAGTGGATGCACACCGTTCAGCCTGGAGTGAAGAACGATCATGCGTGACGGTGCCGCCTCACGGGAGCATGTAGCCTAACCTTTCCTCTGCTGCTGATGAATGAGTCACGACCCACATGCCAATGGTGACCTTACTCCGTGTTTGAGCCTCTGACGGGGAAACTGCCCGTCTACAGACAGCAGGAGGTATTTGGGATCTTTTTATTCTCACTCTAAGTCTTTTTTGTTGAAGACATTTCCAATAAATAATTGTTATATTTTTCTCAAGGGCCGCTGTCCTCCAGTTTTTAGATGTGCCACAAAACACTGGAATGAAATGGCTTAATTACCTCCTTCTTGTATCGAAGATTTTACCTTAAATCTAAAACATCTAAAAAGTTACATCCATCCATCCACTATTCCTGTTTATCCATGGGTTTCTTGGGAGTTGGTGTCTGAGAGGCGAGTACACCCAGTACAGTTGCTAGGTTGCTTTCTCGCTCTATCTCGCAAAAAATCTATACTTCATGAAGATCACTAATCATTGGTCGGGTGCAATATAAGCTGGCGAGGACTCTCCCCAGAGCGGCTTCTTTCTCTCCTGATAGTGGGAGTTTTACTGGCGCTTTTTAAAGTAATGCAGCTGCATGACGAATGTGGGATCCAGGTTTTCCGTTTATTGTCTTGACCTCATTTGAAAGCCCTCTCACGGTCTTAACACATAAAACAAAGGACAGGAGCAACATCAATTGTAAAAAAAAATGGTTCAGTTAGAGCTCCTTTATTTACATTCGCATGAACATCGTTTCCTGTCTGAAACTACGGAAACTTCCCCATCACTTAGTGACAAGCAATCTTTACATATTGAACTTAGCCAAAAACAAAAACAGCAATTTTTTACTTTCCGGTGTTTGCTAAATGGGAACAAGACGGCTTGAAATGAAGAGCCTGATGAATCGCTTGTCGGTTCGACAAATGAAACTGAAATGTTTCTTCCATCAAATCTTTGAACTACTTTTTCATTGATTCATTGCGTGGAAGTAACGTTCACAGTTGGCAAAAGCCAACAGTCTCTGTGAGGTTCCATATCATATTCTGAACGCGTATTGCGCGTCACTGCGCCGTTATTGGACCAGAACGCGACGATTTCCATTGATCACAGTTGAACGAACCCCTATGAGGCCAGAAGAGCTCCATAGCATTAGGGAATATCAAAAAGTGATGAAATTTTATTACATCCGCTGGGTTTCTGCGGCGTTTGTCACGCACCAGTAATGGAGGGAATGAAACGGTGGCCTCTGTAATGTGTTAATCTGCATTCAAATTAATGACTCTGTTGTGCGTCTCCCTCCAGTTGTGGCTGTGATTCATGGCAAACCAAACATCTGCTAAAAAAAAAAACACAGCGGAGGGAAAATTAACAGCAAGCAGTGCTGCCGTTTGGTGTGCAGAGTGAGAAAGTGCTTGCGCTGAGGAAATTTGCTTCGATCATAAAACGCAGTTTGTTTGCAATCTCGGTTTTATGATTTAAGGTACACAAGCTGCCGACAGGATTAGAAGTTGGGGGCTGGGGAGGATTGTAAATTCAAAGCAAAGTTACAGTCACTGTCCAGCATGAGAAGTGTCTTCTTGGTAATAGTAGATGCAATTTCATGATACGCCCCTTTTTTTTTCCTCCCCCAAAGACCCAAACACTCCATCAGCCATTAGGACCGTTCTATTTCTGACGGCTGTCGGGGGTCCAGCAAATGAAGATGGGATGATTATGGTGATGGCGCCGGCTGTCGTAGCTTTCCCCAGGCTTTCACATCAGCTCCACCATCTCAGGCTCATGACCTCTGTCACCTCCCCGCAGGGGGTCAGTCTCTTGCCAGGTGAGAAAAACACAACAGAGAGCAGCTTGGCTGTACGTTCGCTCCCTGCAGCAAGGTGACGCTCGGCTGACACGACTGCCCTACTTTCCTACGTACGTACACGCCAGAGTCGAACGATGACCCGTAAAAACTGCGGAATCTGTCGAAATCATTTTCGCCTTTGTTGTTCAGGAAATATTTTTGGTACAATTTGGGGCCACAGCGCTCTACATGCTATTTTTGATCAGAAGTACAAAATGGACAAACAAAATGTCAAACTAGTGAATTGACAGGAGGACACAGAGAGGCAACCCTCACCACTGAACAGCGTCATGTGAGCGATGAAGCATTTCCTTGGTTTAATCTGGGTTGTTTTGCGTGTGGCTGCGGCATAGCTGCAGTGCTTTCTCACGTCTTCTGAGAATGGGATTCATTTTGATATTTAAAATGGCCACACAACGCTTTCTCTAAACCTTTATGGTGGTGAAATGGAGCCAGGTCCGTTGGCCACCAGGTGTCTCTATTTTTTTTGGTAAGACGTTTTAGTTTTTATATATTTTACCAGTAAAGAAAACATGCTAATTCTCAAATAACGTCAAGGACTGAATTGTTTAGCAGTCTTTTTTTTTTTTTTGACGTTCGTTTGTGATGTGAATATTTCCCTGGGGAATAAAAAAAAGTCAATGTTTGTTGACTTTCTGAGGAAAGAAATAGCAACCCAGTTCTTGCAACAACCACTGACGGTAATAGTCAGCGGCAGGTTGACTAGCTATTGATGAGAAATAATCATCAGTGAAGTTGCAAAACAGAAGAACTATTAGTGGACCAGCATAAGTTGGCATATTTGGAAAGCTACAATAATTTCCTCCCAAACTTTTCCAAGCTGAGACCCAATAAAGTCCAGAAGAGTTCATGACGCTGGCAGATTTACAATTCTTTTCTTTCTAACAATTATTTCACATACAGAAAACGAAAAGGGCCTTTATTAATAAATAGGTCTATGTAAAAGAGAGGATGTTCCCTTGAAAAACATATTAAACTCAAACAAAGTTGGCATGTCAAAATTACTTATAATTTTCTCCAAATCCTACGTCAGTATCACAGTCATCTAACATTTGCCATAAATGCTAAAAATGCTAAGAAAAAAATGCTTTCTGCATATTTTCACTGCTATTTTTGACAATTCAAATTTGGTGACGATGTAGAAAGTCCTTCAACGCATAGATTCAAACGATGACTTTGTCTGGGTCACTCCACACACACACACACGCACATACACACACACACACACACACACACACACACACACACACACACACACACGCACACACACAAACACACAAAAAAAATAAAATATATATATATATAAATGTACTTCCTGTCAGAAGTGCTTCATTCAAAGACAAAAAGATTGCGTCACGTCTAAATCTGCCGTGGTTCTGAACAGTTTGGGACTTTGCGGACTCAGACGCATGTGCTCCATGTAGCCCCACTTGAAAAGTGAAAGAAAAAAGAAAAAAACCTTTCACTTTAAAAGACGTTACCAAATATTTCGAAGTCAAGCTAGAAGGAAACTGGCGCCCTCCCTAATTGCTTCCACGCCGTGCTTCATTTAACTCGCCTCGGGAGTCACCTTGGAATATTGATGCTTCTCTTCCCTCTCTGGCAGCTCATCTCATCATATCAACCGCTCCAAATTTTCCCTAAAATGCTATTACAGCTTTAGCCCTTTTTCCTTTTTTTTGCTCTCATGACTGCAATGCTCATTATCACAAGTGACAGGTGAAATATTTTTTCACAACAGAGCAGACTTCATAAAGGACCCTCTGCCCATCGAGACACTTTGATTTGTACCTGAAGTTCACAGACGTCTGCGAGAGCCGAGCCGGCTCTCTTATCCTCGCTCACTCTGGGCTTCAGAGGAGGAAGACGAGTTCCCAGTCGGTCGTCTTGTGCTGGCTCACGTTAATGCAACGCGGGCTCTCATACATAGCGTAATGAAGGATGATCATTTGGCTCAAGGGGACGTCAAGATGGCGTTTGAGGAGAATACGTCCCTCCGGGGTTTCCTAATGCGCAAACGCGCGCCATGTTTCGCTGCTCTCATGCAATTGCACAGCGGCTCTCGACTTAGACGTGCGCGATAAGAAAGGCAGAGACGTTCCGTCGTGGCGCTCGCCGCGATTGGTTTGACCCCCGCGTCCACGCCAGCCATCATGGAGGACTCGTTCTGGCCGCGTGGCTCGGCAGATCTAAAGCGCCGTTGACGGAGAAAATTGGAGGAGAAAATTAAAAGTATATCTCAGGAAAAAAAAGAAAACCCTGGATTTTCTTGTTTCAGATACAGATGACATTTCCGTCGACCCCCAGATGTCTGTTCTGGTTATTCTGATGCGGAAAAGGGGAAAAAAAAGATTGGCCTCTGAGTTCTGACGTATAAATTGTCGACATAGCCGACCCAAGAACACATAAAATAGATCTTTGGCCCCAATCCTTTATCGCATACACAGCAGTAAGTAACTTTGGGAGTGAAAGTAGTTCATTTGGTCCAAAGTAGAGCATTTCAATACAAACCCAGTTGGAGTCAGGAAGGGGACTGACTCCTCCCGTAATATTGAAGGTCAAGTTCATTTTATGTTCTACACAGTGTCACATCACAATAAAAGGTTGCCTTTCCTAATAAACTGGTTTATAGTTCTATTGAACAAACTCTATTTATCATGCTATATATAATCTTTATTACATCTCATTTGTCTCTTCATGGTTCCTCCTGTTCCGTGTTAGATTATCTCTCATATCAAACCGTAACAACATGGTGACAGTTTTTACTGTCACCATGTTGGATTTGGGGTTTTTGGGGGGGTAAAAAAAACATTAATTTATTTTTTTTGTAAAATTAAAGTGACTTTCTGCTCTTTTCTGTTTTTTAATAAGAGTCCACAGACAGAGTAGGTCAGATTCTTTTTCCATTTCTTTATGGCAAGCGATATTGATATTTAATAGCCAGAGGAATATTTAAAACAAATATTTCCAGTTGAGAAGAAACATTTTTTGAAGCGGCCTGATATTCAGGCGAATTGAAATGTATCTCTCCCAACTGTAAGAGTAGTAAAGCTGAACCACTGAATAGTTCTCTGAAGGAAAATCAAATCTGTAAAGTGTACTACTCCTTAAGTTTATCCCTATGCATCAAAATGAACGTAAGGCCGAATAAATATCATAGATTATGTTTTTCATAAATTGTACTTCTTGAAAGGAGACCAGGCCATCAGGAGCAACACGAATCCTTAAAGCCACAACCAATCACCCAGATCCCCTCCACACAAAGCTCTGATTGTAGTTGCATTGCCACATAGTGTGAAAAACACAGACTGAAGAAATGAGCAGCCCAGCATTAAATTATGTGGACGTCACACTCAAACTACAGGTATGCTGCACTGTGTAGGTTCGACCAGCGTATTTGTTGGAAAACCTTTCATGGATTTCACAAATTCCAGCTTCGACAACACATTTACCTCTGAGCAGAGCTCTCTCTTTCCTATGAACAAAGGCCATTTCCAGAGCTAAAGATTCGTAACAATAATGGCTTCATCAATCAGTCGGAGCGTCAGCGTTCAGTCATTAGGACCTTGGTCACTTTCTGCGTTAATGTTCCTAATGCTTCATTCAGACATGTCTGTGAAAGTGACGGACTGAGTGCAATATTTGCCCTTCGCGCGAGAATGGACAATAAATCGAGTGTGGTCTATTATGTGGAAGTAGAGCTTATCCCGGCCGTCACTGGGTGAAAAGTAGGGTACACCGTGGACAGACCGCCACCTCGTCACAGGCGGGGGGCGTAATAAATGCTTAATACAGTCCGACAAAAGAAACAGCAAAAAAGAGAAAAAAATAGCAGAACAATCCGGACAAAAAGAAAATTCACTATTCCCAAGTGAGAAAAAAAAAAACACATTAAATGGCGTTTCTGTTTTCCGGTAACATAGTATCATTTTATAGCACAATCAGGTAATTATGTTACCTTTAGGTGTTATAAAAATGCTGTATATATCAAACACGACTAATAAGAAATTTGCCTTAGCCATTTAATGTCTTGAAATTGGACCTCTGCCTTTTTAAGAAGGACCTGATCTTTCTGAAACTCTGCGTTTGGGCAGTCACCACATCAACATTCTCTATTAAGGTGATAGAGACGTTCATCTGAGTCATAGTTCATATAGCAAGCTCCACCAGGTGTTGGCTAATTGATGCTAGCTAGTCTGAAGGAGCAGAGGCGAGGAGGGAGGCTCGAAAGCTACATGGATTTCGAGCTGCGATGAAGGCGGCACCGAGTCTGACAAAGCGTGACCCAGAATGTTTGCCACGGGAGATTCAAGGATTTCTCAAACAAGCGAGAAAGAATCAAAGCAACTCTCCAAGAATGACTTTGATGAAGGAATAGCTGAACAATATGATATTACTTAACACATAATTTATTGTTTTAATTAAATAAGGGGGAGGGGGGGCATCTGAGTCACAAATTCTCCATGGGGCTAAGATTAGGACCTTGTGGCATCCCTTCAAAACATTTAGATACTTTGTATCTGTGTCCTTTTTTTTTTTTTTTACCCCAAACTAAACTTTTCATGTAATCGTTCTGTTTTGTGAAGTCCATTCCTCCCTCCAGCCACAAAAGGAACCCGTAGCATGATGGCGCCACCCCCGTACTTCACTGTTGGAATTGGGCTCCCAGGCCTGCAAGCTTCTCCCTGTTTTTCCCTCTAAATGTGTTTTTGTTGCGTATTGTAAACACTTACGTTACGTTTTCATCCAACCGCAGGACACGTCTCTAAAAAGTTAAGTCTGTGACCCTGCGCAGTCTGAGAAAGCCTTTTCTAGATCCACATTTTATTTTATTTTCTGCCCCAAACATGAAATATTGGATATAACATTTCCCCATACAGCCAGAGTCCGCAGAGGAAGGTTTCCTCACACTAACAGCGATGCAAGTTAAATCCCTCAGAGTTGCGCTGCACTATAGGGCTATCCACTTGAGAGCCTTGACATCGTTAATCCATTAAACTTTTAAATTCAAGAGGATTTTTCTTCTTTTTTTTTAGCCCTCCCTGCTTACAGATTAGCAGTTCAGTGCGTTTCTGTGTCAGCTCACTGAGTTGAAATTAATTTCTCCACTAATTTAGTAATTGCATGCCAGAGCTTTTGATCTGCGTGCAGAATAAACCGCATCAAACCCTCTGCTGCTGCAGGCAGGTTAGGGAGTTTGGGGGGTGACCAAAAAAAAAAAAAAAAAAAAAAAAAAAATTAGCTCAGTTATCCGAGTCTCCTCCTAAACACTCCACGAGACGTTAAAGCGCACGCACGCGCTGACAGTGAAAAACTCAGCTGCTTTCCTGCTCATGGAACTTGGACTGCAGCCCGTCACCGGGACAGAGACGTCATCAGAAGATCATCTGCTCGAGCTTCTAACCACTTCCTGTCAATGTCTGCTCTCACTCTGAGCGCCGCCATTGTGAGTGAAGCTGCTTTGACACACTTGACGCCGCTTTATTCATACAGCTGCCAGACCGAGGTTGTGTGTGACCGTGTGTGTGTGTGCGCGCGCGCGCATCCAGCTACGTGGGTGGCATTGGTCGTAAAGACGGAAGGGGACGACGTGGGCATATGTGTCACCACGAGTGGCTCTCCATCCAGTCCCACTGTATCGTCAGACCCACGTCCACCGACTGCTGTTTTCTGCGCTGTTGTTCCCCGCCGATAACCGACAGGCGGCGTCACATCGCCGCCTCTGATAGTGACTCCAGTGACTCAAGGTCACTATGGGGGGTCTGACGTCGGAGGCGCCTCGCGCGAATTGCTCGGTGTCTCGTCAGGACAGCTCTGGACATGCGTATTGGCTCTGTTGTGACACTGACTAAAGTAAATTACCACTTTGTGGGGGTTTGCAGCGTCGCTGGTTGAACCTACATGGCTTTTTTTTTTAGGCAGTAGTGGCCTTTATTTAATAATAATTCAACAAGAAGGAGGAAAAATTTGCCGTTTGTTAAGTTAGAGCAAAAAATAAATAAAATAATAATAATGAAATAATGAATAATGAAATTTAGTTCGTTCAGCATGTCATAAAGAAAAAAGTGTGGGCATTAAATTTTAAGTCATATTTACACCATATTATTCGTGTTATAAATGTCAGCGTTCCAAACTATATATTTTACTAACATTAAAACGAACTAAATGCTTAGTTTGCTTGCTAAATATTTAGTTTAGGCAGTGCAGTGCTGCGCCTCGCCTCTGGTGGCGCTGTGTCACACAGAGACAATAAAACAGGCGATTGGCGGCCCACATGTCCTACACGTGCTGATGTTCTGCGTTCTGTCTGATATATTTAATGAACGTGTGTGACCTGTTTATTTCTCTGATTGGCCATAAAGGTGCAGGGGGAATCAGACAGTACTGTGTCTCACTGATAGAGGGCAGTGCTGAGCCCATAGACATGCAACAGGTGCTCTTCTTCTACGTATCAAAAAGACTGAAGACAATCTGAAAAACGGGGGAAAAATACATTTGGGACACGAGAGTTTGAGGTCATTCCCCAGATTTTTCAAAAATGAAAGGAAAATAAGACGGAAACGAACATCTTAAAAAACAGTGACAAGAGATATTTATGGAGAAGAATATAACTTTCATTTTTATAAAATGAAGATTTTATATGATTTGTAATTTAAATCTGAATAGAGGAAGGTCAACCAAAATAAACATTTACATTTTAAGAGATCAAACGTGACTTTATATTAAATATTCTATTGTTCTCACCACCATATAAATCAACCAACTTTATTTATACAATTAGGTGGATCTGGTTACAACGAGGAACTGACATCAACATAATAAATTCAAATAACACAATTCAAAAGTGCCAGGTGCTCAATACTTTAAAATATTTAAAAAATGACAAACAGCATAATAATAAGAGTAGTAATAAACAGACTCAAGTACATCATCTTCACTAGGACAAGATTAAAAAAAAAATTGGATAAAACGGTATTAAAACTATGGAAAATCAAATGTTGCAAGCTTGTGGCACCAGGCACAAAACTGGCTTTGTACAACTTTGTTTTACATTTTGAATTGTCTGGGTTTGATCAAAGCATAATGAAAAGCTTTAATAACTTCTGGTCAGAGCTAAAACATAAGCTCCCAGACTGTATTTTGGATTTGTGCATCTCGTCGCCTCACCAGTCATGAACCTCGCCGCACGTCACCGCTCTCAAGCTGCAACATGCACGCGCCGCGCACTGTTTTCGCAGACTCTTGCCGGAGGTGCGAGAGTCGCGATAATGGCACGTCTCGCACACCCAGTCATCTCGTGTCAGTCCTGACAGTCGGGGCGCTCGCCTCCTCCGCTCCCCACGCACGGGCAATCCGCCCACCCGCAGTCACCGCTGTGTGACTGTTGTCACCAAGGTAAGACGAGCGGAAAGCGAAGAAGCACTGACGGCTTGTGATGAGGAAACCATGCCGTCTTCTCGCGCAAGACACAAACCTCTGTGGCAACGCAGACGTTCTGGGATCTTGCGGGATCATTTACAATAAGGTCCTCTTGGAAAATGCCATCACTTTACGGTGTGTTGACAATGGATGATCTCAGGTGTTGGAGTGGCTTTCCAAGCTGCCCGTTGTGGCGGCGCAGTTGGTTGGAACTGTGTTTTCTCTGCCATCGTCCCTAATCCGGTGACTGCAGCTGTACACACAATGGGTAATCCCATCATGACTCAATTGTGCGTCTAAATAAAGACGCATGTTGTATGTGAAGGGGAGAGTTATTTGTCAGAGCTCAAAAAGGGGCGGCGGGGTCTGTTGTGCATTCACTGGGGAGCAGGGGATGGTATTAAATGTTCACCTGCCAGCGCAGCTCTGCTTGGAGGAGGTCCAACAAAGCTGCTGCTGCTGCTGCTGCGGCTGCTACTGCCACCGCCGCGTCAGGAAATCAAGTCAGTCCTGTTCAAAACAGTTGCAGTTTTTTAAAAAGAGTTGGCTAGTACTGAACAACGCTTTTGGCGTTCTTTTCCATTTCACAATCACAAAGAGGAAAGGAGAAAACGATCTCCAAATGAAAAGTGTGGCCTCTGACTGTGAACAGGAACATTTCAGTCTTACACACCGATTTCCTGTTGAGAAAACTGTGGGGCTGTCCGAGTCCGGCTCGTCCTGGAAATGATCTCCAGATGCTTGAAGGTGCTCTGTTAATCCGTTCAGATAATTATGCTCAAGTGTGAAGGGTGGGAATGCGGAGCCAATATGCCGCCCAGGAAGGAGACGGGTTCCGTGACCATGAACAAGCTTCGGTCCAAAACGTGCAGATCAACCCCAGAGCAAAAGTCAAGGACGTTGTGTAGATGCTGGTAAAACAGTGAGGAAGAAGACATTAACCCCAAAAAGCTGAAACTACTGATGAAACTACAGTGGTACTGTTGGGTAATAATGACTATTGTTACATGTCACCGTGGGAACAACATCCAAACTGTGAATATATGTTATATATGAGTATATGTAGTTTGTAATAATGTGAATCCTCCGCGGCATGTGAGGCCTTTTGCAAAGCACTGAACAGGTAACACAGCAAACATGGACTTCCAGAGGGGGGAAGAGCCTTTTACTCCTGTTTAGGCCTTGTGGGGAGAAAAAAAGCAAAATTCAAACTACAAACACAAGCGAGGTACGGAGTATTGTTGTCGGGAGGTTAGGAGTCCATCCTGGAACCAGTGGCTGCAGAGCCGTAGTCGACGTTTTCATAGCGAGATTTCTTGTCACGCAGGGCGTTGAGGCCCGGCAGCACCACGGGCCGTCCGCGTTAACGCCCGGTTCACGGAACGCAGAACGAGAGGCCGTGCTTTAGTGCGTCAGTCGGCTGCTGTCGCAGTTCCTGTCCCCGCTTCGCTTACTCTGGTGCGCTGGGTCAGATAATGAACAGCGTGGCCCAAGAGGGACAATTAGCTTCTGAAGATGAGTGATCTGATGCCTGCTGCGGAGAGGGGACAACACGCCGCAACCTACGAGACGGATAACTCAGGCTCCGAAGGAGGAAGGCCTTTACGCGTGCGGGACGCGTAAAGACTTTTGCACAGCTCGCTCACACATGTTCCCGCAATCGCCTCAAGCGGCCGAATCCGCTGCCATCGCCCCTACTTAGGCAAAGAGACGGGGCAAAAGGCCGGGCGTTTTTAATCAAAAAGAGAATAATACATTTGTGCTGTGTGGAAATGCGCCTCTCAAAACAAAATGCCCCCCAACGTTCTTTGATATGGAAAACACTACCAAGTACTCTCCCTTCTCCTTCATGACTGAAATTATTCTTCCTGTGTGAACACTCGGGTTGCTGGAGGGCAATATGACCCTCGGTACATGATGGGAGAGAAGCCTTCGTGTTTTTCTATTTTTTTTTTCCTGTTTCTCCTCCTTATTTTCTACGCTACACAGACGGTGTGGAGTGCAGCGCTAACATGGTGCTAAATGGGTTTTTCAGGGTCTGCGGGTGGTTTATAAAAGTAACATCTGAGTGGAATTAATTACTGCATAGTTCCACGCTGTATTGTGCTTCAACGCCTACAGTGAAACAAACCGAGTGAGACTCGCTCACCTGGAAGTTAACAGTGTTTCCCAGAATGTCTGAAATTAGTTTTTAAGAAGTAATTTAAAGACTAGGTTACCAGGTCTTGGCTTATATTTATGAATTTGCTCAATTGTCCTATAATTGGAGATATGTAAATGTGCTTTATTCCTTACTGATGAGTTGATGAGTCAAGAGTGTTTTAAAGCTCGACCAGGTTGCGCTAACAACAACACTCTACAGTGTAGAAGTTTCTTTGAAGAAGACTCAATAGTTTTCTTTTTTTTTTTTTTAGCATCACTGAGGTTGAAGTCAGAGGAAGCACAAAATCTGTAAAAAGATTTATGAGTTAATCATTTTTCTGTTCTTCAAATCACTACTCCAGGTTGAATAGTAAACAAAATATAACTTAACATGTCATAAATCTGTATTTCAGGTTGGGGTTGAGTGTCAGGACCAGGGTTAGTTGTAGGAGCTGTCCTAATCATATGATGAAGGGCCGACTGTACAAATTAGCTGGAGTGCGTCCTGCCCTGCCCTGACACGCTGTTAAAATCCAGTCATCAACCAATAAAGTTTTGAGCATGTTTGGCTCTGAGAGGGGAAACGACCTGACTGTCTGAACTTGGTAAGCAAACAAACCTGATAATTACAGAGAAAGACATTGATAGAAAAGAAGAAGGATAAATAAATATTGAGAGGGATGGATAGATCATTTTTTTCTTCCTTAGGGAAGCTCTGTTGAATAGACATACATGACATGTTCAAGTATTTCTTTAATAACTATTTTGTTTGTAGTAATGATCTGATGTAGGAGTGTCTGATGTAAACCTTGCATGGAGAGAAGACCTGCTGGTTAGGACTGTCCATCTGCCTGTCATGGTGGACAGTGGCTGGTTTTTGTGACCTTGTAGGTAGATGAGTTTGTGGACAGGATCGGTTCAACAAGTAAGTCACGACCAAGCGCCGACCACCCGAAGGGAAGGAAATTAGGGACATACATATTATGTGTATATATAATATGCAACTGTATAACGATAATTAAGTAGGGCCCGAAGCTTGGTTCAAGCCCAGGGGCCCACACCCTCCTAACTTCGGCCCTGTTGGGGTAGCTACTTCATTGACTCAGTGAAGTAGCTTTGGATATGGATCCGAGTTTTCTACCGTTGGCTTTTCGTCCACACACAGAAACCAGCACACATAAAGCATTTTGGATTTTCTCTTCAAGTTTAGGATTTTTAGCCAAATTTTTGCTCTTAGACAGGTTAGTGTGTGATTCGGCTCGGGTCTAGTGCAGTGGGGGCAGATTATCCGTATTATAGTCTGAAGCTCATTGTCTCTGCTGATTTGCAGTGTCACTCAGCAATGGAGAACCTTGAGGTTCTGGTTCTGATGGACAATAACCAAAAAGAGAGATGTAACTTCTAGACTAGCAAAACAACCCCCTACAAATGACCATGAAATACTCCTACGTCCGGTGGGCGCCGGAAGTAAGACCCATAATTGTTTCCCCAGTGAGCCTCTCAGGAATAAGGTGGATAGAATGTTCAGTTCCAACAGTATCAATGACATCATCAGTGATGTCATAACTCTCTGACACCACAAAGGAGTCTCTCTCTTAAATGTAGCTCACAGAGAACGTTTTGTCAGACCTGTTCCTCAATTCCATTGTGGCAGATCACTCTACAAAGCACGTTCGAAAGTCATTGAAAAAGTAGCATATCGATTCTAGATATCGCCTTTCAGAGCAAGAACATCGACATGAAGCAGCAACAGCTTGCATGTAAACATAAAGCTTTTCCATCGAAGCTTTCATGGGTCGACATAGTGGACCTCAACATTGAAGTCGACTACGACGCTGTCGTTTTCCCTTTTGAGGGTGACAGCGACACCCCTTTGAGCCGGAAGATGTACCATCAAAGATCCAGGGGGATTCAAGTCCTTCCGGCCACTTTGACAATCCAACATCTTCAGAAGTCCAGCAGGAAGCAACTCGCCCTGCTGGCTTCGAGATCACCCCCTCGGTGGAAGTCGAGGACAAGACAAGCCAACGCGTCAATGACCTGACAAAGCAGGTGGACGATCTTAAGAAACAATTGCAGAGTAAGACCTTTGATCTCCAGGAAGAACGAGACCGCAGAATTGCGTGTCAGGCTGAAGTGAAATCACAGCAGGAGGAGATTCAAAGGCTGCAAGAATTGTTACAAAAAGAACGTCACCAGCAAGTCAAACGAGATCATGACAGGAAGGTGGCAGAGACGACAGGTGGCTCAAGAGCTTCTTGCTCTACGAAAGTTACGGCTGACAGGAACCTCCTTCAACAGCTGGACCACTACAAGAGGCAGGCTGAAAAATGCGCCGCCCACAATAAAGGCCTCATTGAGGTAATGGTTGAGGAGTATAGAGTCAGACTGCAATATGAGGAGCAGCTAAAAAGACACGCTGAGCAAGCGACCAAATTTATAGAACAGGAGGAAATGGTGAAGGCTCTACAAGGTCAGATTGCCGACCTGAAGAGTAAGTTAAAACTTGCTCTGGAAAATGACCATCCCAGAGTCTTCAGCCAACCAAAGGCCGCCCTGGTCCCACAGGAGATCAAGGAAAGGCAGACCTTGAGTCAACCGGGGGTCTCCATCCACAGCCTGGCTCGTCCTATGCACCAACTAACACACAGGTTGCAAACAGAGGAGTCCACGCAAACCCAGACCTCCGCACAAACATTGAGGTCCGAGGAAAGACCGACGTCGATGCAACCAACCTCTACTGGTTGCACGGAGGGCCTCCGTGTTGGCGTTCGTATGAAGGGCAAGCTGTGCCCAGCTCGGCCTTTGCGTCGACCCACACCTGGGTGGAATAACTGAGGTCAGTACCACCTGACCTAGGTAAATTACTTTACCTAGGGCCCTAGATCAGACCCACCTGACCTAGGTAACCTGCATTACCTAGGGCCCTAGCTCAGACCCCAGGTAATGCAGGTTTTGCTAAAATATTTGTTAAAAGTGTCTGACAGTAGATTGGTTTCTAAAGTGTTGAATGTGTCTGAGCACATTCAACACATTAGACTACTAGTCTATTGCAGCTAGACAATTGGCAGAAATACAACCATCATTGTTTAATGATTATATATCATCAATTAGCTAATTGACTGTATATCATCAATTGGTTAATTGATTGTATATCATCAAACAATGATGATAAGACAATGATCAATTAACTAATCGATTGTATATCATAAATTGTATATCAACAATCATCATTGTTTGATGATAAAAAATCATCAAAGAATGATTGTTTGATCATTCTTTGATCATCAAAGATCATTCTTTGATGATCAAAGAATGATTATGAAACATCATTATTTGATGTTAAAGAATGATTATCAAACATCATTCTTTGATGATAAAGAATGATTATGAAACATAATTCTTTGATGATAAAGAATGATTATCAAACATCATTCTTTGATGATAAAGAATGATTATCAAACATCATTATTTGATGATAAAGCAAGATTTTCAAACATCATTCTTTGATGATAAAGAATGATTATGAAACATAATTCTTTGATGATAAAGAATGATTATCAAACATCATTCTTTGATGATAAAGAATGATTATCAAACATCATTCTTTGATGATCAAAGAATGATTATGAAACATCATTCTTTGATGATAAAGAATAATTATCAAACATCATTCTTTGATGATAAAGAATGATTATCAAACATCATTCTTTGATGATAAAGAATAATTATCAAACATCATTCTTTGATGATAAAGAATGATTATCAAACATCATTCTTTGATGATAAAGAATAATTATCAAACATCATTCTTTGATGATAAAGAATGATTATCAAACATCATTCTTTGATGATAAAGAATGATTATCAAACATCATTCTTTGATGATAAAGAATGATTATCAAACATTATTCTTTGATGATAAAGAATGATTATCAAACATCATTCTTTGATGATAAAGAATAATTATCAAACATTATTCTTTGATGATAAAGAATGATTATAAAACATCATTCTTTGATGATAAAGAATGATTATAAAACATCATTCTTTGATGATAAAGAATGATTATAAAACATCATTCTTTGATGATAAATAATGATTATCAAACATCATCTTTGATGATCTTTAATAATTTAAAATCATTTCTGAATGATTCTAAATCTATCATCTTACCTCTAAACATTACCCCTGACGCAAAGCAATGAGTCCCTCATATTTGGACCGGACTTTGGTCCTAATATGAGGGACCTAATGTGACACTGGACAGATAATGGTGCGTTCATACCAAATGCATTTGAGCATTGGGTGCAGCTGGTCTACATTCAAAGTCTGTGCGGCACGATTTGAACATTTTGACACATCTTGCCCATCCAACACTCCACATTTACTTTGAATGTAAACCAGACTCGCCTGACACTCAAAACGTGTTTGATGTGAACGCACCATTAGAACGTTCAGTTCCACTGGTAACAATGACATCAGCGGTGATGACATCAGTCTTTGATGCATCAAATGAATCTCTTTAGTGAAGCACACAGACTGTTTCTTTTTTCTTTTTTTTCAGACCTGTTCTTGTTTCAGACTTAGAAGTTCTGAATCTTCTACAGGAGAATTGTTCAAATTATTTGAAGGCACAGAATCACACAAGTACAGGTTCATATTCTCAGGTGAGGGAGAGTCATCTGGTATAAAGTTAATTTTTCGGTACTGGAATTACATTTTTAATTTAATCAAAGTATGTCATGATTGTGTGTGCATGTCCTCCATCTTACATCCAGAGCATTCTCGTTTTTTTATTGCTTTTGCCACCACTAGATGATATGCATGTAGGATATAACATAAACAGAACTATTCAGAGATGCAATGAGTTTATGGCAGTTGTTCGAATTGTCTAATCGTCTGTTAATTTGCAGCAATTCATGTGAACAGCAAATATAGAGGCCGCCAAAATAAAATTCCGCTTTGTACCCATGGAGGCTTGGGCCAAGATCTCCAGAAAACATATTAAAGATTGTGTTAATAGCATATGTGTGTAACAGATGCTGATTTTCCTGTAAAAAGCATAGAACAGGTTGGAGTGATGAGGCAGAAACAAATCAGGCTTCGTTAATCCTCCTGGATTCTGTGTCTTAAAGAGAGAAGACTTTTAGCTGATAACATGAAGGTCAAAGGTGATAATGATTCTCAGGTTTTGCCATAGAAACAAACACTGAATGTGAACGCATCAGAACTTCTTCCAAAAGCATTTTAGCCTGATGTATGTATGGCCACATTTACCTTTTCACTTTAATAACACATAATCTTTGCAATCTTTAAGCAGAATTACTTTATCAATGTTTATGTTGTTTTTACAATTTAGATGTACTGATCTTAATTGTTTTGCGCTTCTTTGCAGCTGCCAACACACTACATTTAGTGTAATGTCCCTTATGGAATGAGTTTTCAATTATTTTGTGAATTATTTAGATTCGCCTCCATCAGGGCCGGATTTAGAACGGCGTGGGCACCTGGGCTGGAGCCTCATTTGGTGCCCTATCCGCCAAAAATGTATTTTACACATGCAAATATGCAGTACCTTGTTATGAATACTGACACATAAAGAATGTACTATAATGTCCTGATCTTCTAATTCTATTGATTTATTTACTTTCATTGCTCATATTCTTAAGTCAAACAATATTACAACACCTCACTCGATTTGGGTTTATGAGTTTGTCTGGAAAATATTAATTTGTAAAACCATAAATAAAAAAAATAAAACAGGAACTACTTCCCTGTATGCCCATCAGTAATAATTTTTTGAGTTTGTTTGCAGAGTCGTTGCGTTTTAAGCAGGCATCGCTTAAAAGTAGCTAGCTATAGTTTTCCCAGGTCCTGCTTTTTTAGCATGTTGAGCGTTAATCTGTCACCTTTCTGCAAGTAACGGTGTAACTTTGGACAAGTTTTTTTTTTCTTTTCTTTTTTTTTTTCAAAGTTGCCCCTCATGTTGCCGCTTTTTCTGCATGTGTTCTCACTGAAAACCCTGATCCTACTTCTTTTTTCCTTTCAATTACAAAACAGCCAGTAACTTTAGTCATTATTTTCTAAAGTTAATGACTAACTTTCTCGGACACGACTGCAATCCTGTTTATTTTCTAAAACTTTTATTTTGCACAAGGGTTTCTGCTTCGCAAGGCCTATTGTCTTCATTAATATAAACTTTATTTATTTACTGTAATCAGCCCTGTCTCTAGAGTTTTGGCCTACTTTTGGTTCCGTATAAATTCTTCAGTTGTATCTGCAGACTGAAGAAGGACTTGTGCATCTATAAGTGTAGCAAAAGAGAGCGATGCTTAATTATAGTTGTGCATCAAAAATGATGTTTGTAAGTGAAAGCGTCGGTTCAGGTAAAATGCACTGAAGGTTTAAGAAAAAGTATAACTTTAAAAAGTTTTTTTTGTGTGTGTGAACTATTTCTGATGTTTTTCTCTCCTGGGAGGATAAAGTTTGTGTTTAGGGGGCTTGAGTGTGAGCCAGCCTCTCCTCATGTTCTTAATCCCACCTTTAAATTAAAGGTGACTGCTGCTTGTGCCACCAGGTCCTCTCTGGGCTCCCCATAAAGAGGCCAGGCTGGGTTTTTATCAGGACTACTTCCTGTTCTTTTTGCTTCCACCAAGTCTTTCATTTTCTGCTGTTAAAGTCAAGCTTTCTGTAGTTGTAGATCGTTGTCATCTGTGGTTACTTTCAGTTTTTCTGGGTTGAAATAAAAGGGGAGTCTGCTAAAGCAGAGGGAAAATATTCTTATCAACTCTTTTTATTTTCAGTCCTTCTTTCTAATCATTACAAGATCAAGTGGCTTTAAGGTGTTCGAAGAGCAGAAGGATGTGATGCGTCTCAGGCTGTGTGAAGTTTCAGGTTTCGACACAATGAAGTGTGGGGAGCGTATGGCAAACTGTCAACTTGTTTATTTGGCCCGTCGAGTGGCCCCAACTATAAACAAAAACAGAAAAATAATAAACCAAGCAACTAAATCGAGAGGCAGGCAACAAGAGGAACTTCATCATGTTTGTATAAATACCACTCGAAATGAAATAATGACAGAAATAATACAAAACTGAAACAGTTGACTGTTCTCGTTTTCAACACAATATTTTGTTCTATTTCGCTCTACTTGGAACGGAAAACAATTTGGAATCAGGTACAAAAGTTCGCAGGCAGTTTACCCAGTTTCTCTTTAAAAACTGTTCTATAGAAAGACACAAAAACAGAAGTACTGCTGCTGTCAGCAGCCATTAATCATGTGCATTAGCAGCACCACAATGTCACACCATGTGTGAGAGAGAGCAGTCACCTAACAAAAAAGCTTTTACTACCACGTCAAACAAATAGAAAATATTTGTTTTTCTCAAAACAAATACTTTGATCATTAACTCTGTGTGTGTGTGTGTGGCATTGATTAAATGTGTGTGCGTGTGTGTGTGTGTGTGTGTGTGCGTGTGTGTGTGTGTGTGTGTGTGTGTGTGAAAGCAACTTGTAGAGTTATATTTGATCTTTTATTATTTCACATCCTGTCCGACACAAATTAGCTCATGCCACAATTTGGAGCAGTTCATCAAATAGTGACATTTATGCTTCAGCTGTATATTATACCTTTTTAAATAAAGTTTGTTTTTAAATCTACAGCGTTCATATCTTAGACTTATCAGCCATTTGCATGAATAGCACAGCTGTGCTGGGTTTACTCACTCTGACTTGCAGTCCGGATCAACCACAGATGTCTCATCATGTTGTGAATCTTGTTTTGAGTAACTGTGTCCAGTTCAGGCCTAGGTATGTGTAGAATATGCATCAATCAGCATTAGTGTTTGCTCCCAGGCAGATTTCTTTTGTTTTTACTTTGTTGTCTCATTTAAGTGTCTCCGATGCTCGAACTGACTTTGGTATGAGACATTAACACGTACCTGATGCCAAATGATAACTTTATTTATCTAGAGAGGAAAAATAAGGTATCCAACCAACGTAGTTAAATGTAAAAACAAACAAAGAAAAAACACCTTCATTAGAAATCATTGACCAAATTAGTTGGAAAGCAGAGTTCAGTTAACATCCACAATTTACTGCTACATCTGTTACATCAACAATTCAGAACTTTTCTGAAAACTGGAGTAAGACAGCCTACGCAATTCCACTCGATTCTCATCTCCCTTCAGTGCAAATCTGAGATTTCTCCCATTGAGCAAAATTTCTTCAGTTCCAATT
The DNA here is from genome assembly GCF_027474105.1 of Poeciliopsis prolifica. NCBI lineage: Eukaryota > Metazoa > Chordata > Actinopteri > Cyprinodontiformes > Poeciliidae > Poeciliopsis > Poeciliopsis prolifica. Next base: position 3,755,237 of record NW_026562383.1, read on the forward strand.
TCAATCAGTGAACAGAACGACATCAGGCTTACACAACCGGACTGCGATCAAAACCAGTCTGGCAAGTATACCTCATAAAAACCCAATAAAAACAACTTTAATCAAAATAAAATGATGTGATATGACCTGAAACATGGCATTCGTGTTTAAGAACTTTAGGTTAAGGAATTGACAGGTGCTGGAGGTACCGAGACGAATGTTGAAAGAGAACCCTCCAATGTGGCTTAACCGCAGAAATACTGCAAAAAAAGAGGGTCAAGATTGAATATAATGATATTTGTTGCCAACAAGGATGTTATAACCGGCTGTAAGACTGACTGCTTCTTCACAGCAGGTTTGTTTTGGGTAGCTCTTCTCTATAGATTGAATGAAACAATGTTTGATCTGAAGAAGCAAAAACATAAAAAAATCCACTTTTTCAAGGCAGCGTATGCTCCTCCCTATGCAGCATCAAGCCTTGAAGCTGTTTGAGGTGAATCTGCAACAATAGAGGTCAGGGTCTGGAAAACATTCGCTTTCAACTGTAGACTCATTACGTAAAAGGGGGCTGGAGCGGATGTTTGCTTTTGAAGTGCAAATGACAAAATTAAATTCATTCCTTCTACTAAACCGGGATAAAAAAGAAAAAAAAATATGGATCTAATTAATTCCAACAAAGTCATTTTTGTGAGCTTTACAAAGTCAAAAATTCATCTGTCGAATTAAATGGTTTCACTTTATATCTTTGTGACTTTGTGTGAAAACAAATGACTGAAGATCCTCCAAGAGCGATGATTTCTCTCTCTCTCTCTTTTTTTTTCGCCTGGAGTTTTAATGCGATGTGAGGGTAGCAGCGGGAAGAAACATGAAAGAACAAGATTTCCTGTCATTTAGAGCCTGCTTATATAAGAGCGTAATATTTTGTGGGAATTGGAGCTCCCTTCTCCCATCCCCCCGGTCTGGTTTATATAAGCTCATCTCTGCTTAGCTGAAGTTTAGTGCTAATTGTTGCTCCTCCTGTTGTGGAAGATACACGGGACTAATAATCCTACACCGTATCAGTCCTTCATTCACGTAAAAGCCAAGTGTGCACAATGCATTCAGTTTATTTATGTAGCACAACAAAATGTCGTTTCAAGGCACTTTATAATGTTAAAAAGAAATTGTTTCAATTCGATCATGCCTACATTGTAATTGGTCCTACAACATGCTCATTTAATTATTCAAAGTATTTATCTAAGGAAATTCAGCAGAACAAAAAACAGTGTTTTTTCAAACATGCATTTCAAAATCCTCCGTTTTTAACTATATGGCGCTTTCAGCTGTTTGCAAATAGCAAGTTAACAAACTCTGAGTCATTCACTAACAAAGTGCAAATCAAGAAATAATGCCATTCACTGAAGGCTAGAAAGAGAAATACACTTTGACTACATCCCCCCTAAAGCTGCTTATTGTTATGCAGAAAGTCCAACACCCCACTGCGCGGGAGCTCTAAAACTGCATCTACAATGTGGCAGGTACATTTCTCCACACTCGACAAACAATGTCTATAGAGGCCGCGGGTTGTGATTGAGTAAACGCCCGGACCGTGCTGATTGATTAGGCGTATGGATTTACTTCTGCACAGCTGCAACAGAAAGCGGCGCCGAATTTCACTCCGGGCTTGTCGGGCTGTGTTCAGGGACTAAACGGGGTCATAAGGCGCTTCTTAACTACGCCGTCCGTCTGTGGTTGAGGCTACATTGCAGCCCACGCGCAATTAGCATGGGACAGATGGTCCGAGTTCACATCAAGTCAGCGTGGAAGGTGAAGTGAGGAGAAGGGAAGTCCATTTCCCCACGGGACCCTCCTGGCTCCCAGATGCACGGTTCAGTTTGACATGTTTGATCAGGTGACTTGTATCCACTTTGCAATTGAAATTTATGCCAGACTGTTAAAAAAAAAGAAGAAAAAGAAAAAAAAAAGCACCTAACTGGATTTTGTAACGCATGTGGATTTGCATTACAAAAAAAAAAAAAAATTCTGTGATTTTAGATTACACTCATATATTATGCATGTGACATCCCATTAGTGAGAGACATATTGGGGAAAGGCCAGGAGGGGGTTTTAATGAATTTTTCAGATGGTGATGATAGAGGGAGGATTTGCATTGGCGGGAGGTGACATTGTGTTTGTTCTGGAAAATTGGTGCAGATTAAGGTTGGTGGTCATGGTGCGCCTGAACCAACTAATGCTGTTAGAAAGAACGCAGAAAACATCAGGTCGTGTTGTGTGCACTGCATTAGGTGTATTTGGATGAATGAATTAATCTCCGCGGTAATCCCGACCTTGTTACGTTGATTTCCGTGACAGTGATAAATGAAGTGCCGGTTACAACTCCCACAACCCATTAGACACAGGTATGACAAAGCGTGTCTCACACGGCAGTTTGAACGTCATGTTAGACGATGAAGAACTTCCTGGAATTATTTTAAACTCACTGCAATAGATGGTAACTTTTCTTACCAGCTTTAATTAGCTTTTATTGAATAATGGCACTCATATTGTGTTTGATTTTTTGTTTTGTTTTTATTATTATGATTGTTGGCACGGTAAACGACAAATTTAAGATTGAGTTTTATGTTAACTTTGTACTGTTTTAAGTACTTTTTCTTGCTGCTCAAAAGCATGGACTTATAGAGTCAGGAAAAGAAAGCATTGTTGTTAGCCTATGAATGTAACGTACCTGGAAAAAAAGTGTAATCCTACCACTTCCTGTCTACTCTTTGTTGTTTTCTTCAGTAGTAACATTCGGCTGTTGATCATGTGACTCTTGTGATGCAAAAAAAAGTGTTTTCATTCTATTTTTATGAAACATCTATTTTGATCCGGCTGAAAACCCATCTAAGATAAAAAATTATTGAAAAACAATTTTTTTTAAATTAGTGTCTTCCCATTAAGCAAATGTATTTTCCTAATTTCAGTTTTGAGCCATTTTTATGGTTAACAGAAACCCAGCTACAGTTGCCTTCCAGCAAGAAGGTTCTGTGTTTGAATCCGCACCTGGGTTCTTTCTTAATTTAGACATGCTTATCCCTCTTGCCGTCTTTGCGCGACGTTCAAGAGGAACGTGGCAAATGTCACAGTTGGACAGTGGAAAAGCAGGACTTGTCCTGTCAGAGCATCAGTTTCTACAATCACACACAAAGAAAACAGCGTAATCACATCAGTTTGTACATATGGTGAAAAGCTTGTGACGTCCAACTTGCCCCGTCTGTTAAGGCAACTCCAACACAGGAAAAGTCACAAATCGCCGATTCCACAAAAACTGAACCGTAAATAGTCGTGCGTTCGCTATATTACCAAATATGGCAACTATTTGGCCTGATCAATGTGGAATGTGTTCCATAGTTTCTGACATCATGAGCCCATAGCTGAGCTACGAAACACATGCAGATTTGTGAATGTTGATTAGCATCAGATTACTCTAAAGGCACTGGTACCGATCATTAGCAGCAAAAGCAGAACCTCGCTGTCAAATTCCGGTCAGTGGAGGATTTCTTGGTAATGACGACGGCGCAACCTGACTGACTAATGAGACGGGCTTTCAGCATGTTGTGTTCAATACAGAATAAAAATGGTAAGCCACACTTGGAGATGAATTACAAAGGAAAATAGGTCATGAACAGGTTCCCCCCCCCATATTTTTTGCCACAGTCTGTTATTATTCTACCTCAGGCTGTAGTTAAAGCTCAAAACAGCCTTCACCACAATATTTATATCTCATCCTCTGCCTTCCCGGCGTCAAAGCTGAGCAGCCCTGATTACGGCTGAAGAGTTGCGATAATGACCTTGCTTTGGGCACTCGACTACATATTAATTAGACGATGCTGTGTTTATGAGTCAGCTGTAGCCCTTATGCAACATTAACAAGCAGGACGGCTTGCGGCTGGGTTAAAATAATTCACTCAAATCCCCTTTCTGTGAAGGTCCTCGTTTCCTTCTTTTTCTATTAGTTGGCATGACGAGGACGGTTCGTCAGTACTATAAGTCCATTCCACATATTCATCGATAAATAAGGTAAAAGAAGAGAAGAAGCGGCGCCGTCGTCTAACTCCATCACAGTGGATTTTTACAATTTTTTAATGTTTTCAGGCTCCGCAGCCACAGAGGAGGCTGTTTTCAGGGGTTCGAAAGTGAATTGGCAGAAGATGGCATTATGAGCACCCTTGCTAATTAACAGCTTTTATGTCCCCGACCGGAGCCTGCAGCCTCTGCCTCTCCCGCTCCATCATCCCCAGCCCCTCCTGGAGCCTGGTCTGATTTGTATTCAGGTGGCTTCCTCCGCTGCCTGTGTGTGACTCTGCAGAGCAGGTGTCCGTGGCCGCGCCACAGACAATGATAGCCCACTGACACGCTGGCCCGCGAAAGGCTCCGAGATGGCCAGATTCTGTGTTTCCCATTGACGGTGGCATGTTTATGGCCGCTCTGCCGCTGCGGAAGGTCATTGAAATGCAGGGAACGTAAACTTGGAGCCCTCTTAGATGTGCGCAGTATTGAGACATGGAGTCGATATTTATAGCGCTGGAATGCAGAAATGTTTGGTGGTAAATCTGAGCTAAGTTTAGCCACCGAGTGCAAAGGAGAAGTCATTCACCAAAGCTAGGAGGGAGGAAATAAAGAAGTAGGTGAAGGCAGAATTGCAGCCCGGTGTTCTACGCATCACTTCCCACACAGTGTCCGGACCCTCAAAAACGACTGTTTCAATTAAATTTAAAATTTGTTGGGGGAATTGTATATATATATATTTACCAGACAGTTGTTCAAATATTATTTATTCTGAAATGCTTTGACTATGTTTCTGAGTGTGTTTTAAGGAGGCCTCACTGAAGGGAAAGGTCGACATGAAGGTTTTGAGTTGCAGGCTGTTTCAGCAGATGACCTCTCGGCAAGAAGTTCCTGAGCCCTTGACACAAAAGATTCTGTGAAACTGTATAACGTGTTTTGGTTTCGGTCACACAGAATGCTAACATTCTGTGTGACCGAATCATGTCACGTTGCGGCTGTGTGACCGATTTCTATTTCTTAGAGTTGCAACATGTATGCAACTAGGAAACGCCCGTAACAAATAAAAAGAGAGGATTCGGCGGGATGTGTTTTCAGAGCGGTAGGAGATTGTAACTGAAACACATCTCTGTTAGTTCTTCTCGAACGAATCCAACCCTCTTGTCTTTTCTCTGTCTGTAACTGATGTTCTAGGTGTTTAGACCTGACTTTATTCACGCCAAAGGTAAATTAAAGGCTGTTCTAACTCTATCCATCCATCCATTTTCTTACACTAGTGGGATTGGGGGGTGTTGGTGCCTATCTCCAGCTAACATTCGCAGAGCAACACAGAGACAGACATGGCAAACACACACACACACACACACACACACACACACACACACACACACCTATAGAGAATTTAGAGAGACCAGTTAACCTGACAGTCATGTTTTTTGGACATGAGGAAGCTGGAGTACCCAGAGAGAACCACTCATGCACAGGGAGAACATGCAAAATCTGTGCAGAAAGACCCCGGGCCGGAAATCAAACCAGGACCTTCTTGCTGCAAGGAAACAGTGCTGCCAACTGTGCCACTGTGCAGCCTCTGTTCTAATTGATCAATTTTTCAAAGAATACATTTTTGAGGTTTTAAATTTTACCCAATTGCTAACATTCAGCCATGTCGTATATTATGTCAGTTGGACGATATGAGGCTCACCGGAAAATTTCTGCACTGTGAAAACCCGACCTCCACTGCGGAGAGAGAAGTGTGAAGCCAAACGAGGCTTAATTTTAATTCAATATTTGGAAGTGTGCCCAGTTTGGACCGAACAGCTTCATTCACTTCCTCCATTGCTAAAACTGCTGGCAGATTACGACTCTAAAACAGTGCAGAAAATCAACATTCACAGCTTCTCTTTAGTTACTAACCCACTCTATGAACTACTTTATGAACTGTTAAACAATCATCATGTTTTCATTGGGTGTTACGCAATTAACACCCAATGAATTAAAAATTATTCTAACATAGAAAATAAATCCCGGTCCGTCCTCAATAGTCTTCCTGTATGAAACCTGCTGAGAAAGAGACACAGAAGGTGTTTCCAGCCAAATAAAAAAAAAAAAACAAGCCTGTAGGTTCGGTGGATTCAGTTTGTTTCTGAATCAACCGAGTTAATGAGTCAAACCTCGATGTAGACTCAGGAGTGATGAGTTCAAGGTCTCTATTAACGCGGATCATTAGCCTCCTAATGCTGGCTGCGGATAACGCACGCAGGTCGTCTTTCAGCTGGTGCTACTCTGTCGGACAGATCTCCAAGCTGTCCACTGTTCCCCAACGATAATGTCCAGCCTTACCCTGATACAACCACACTGAGTATCTCCTGTAATCTTTAACATGGTCTGAGGCGTTGCTGGAGTGAAGGGAAAACCAAGATGCTTAATAGGAAAAAACATCCTATCACCTTCACGTAAACCTCAGCTCTGTGTGAAGGTCTGTGTGGCGTTTAAAGGCAAAGTTTCCCATATGTGACAGGTTTACTCGAAAGCTTCATAAGACATTAAACAACTTCTGTTAAGGTCACATAATTTCCATGTTGTAAACTAACTTTCTGACTTTGCCGACAGGAGCAAGTTTCTTTAACAAGTGAGGCTTAAAGGTTTGTTTTTTTTTTCACTCCCCACTGAACTGCAGAGTTTATGTCAGAATGTGCATCTGGGTGGATAATTGGAAAATGACTAAATATAAATTAGGGATGCCACAGGAATGGTAATTTGATGTTGGGGGGGGGTAAGGTGAAGCCAAACTTGCCTGCGTAGGTTTATTGTTTGGTTTGACCCAGTCAAAGTCGGCTTGCACTTGTGATTCCCTTCAAACGCAGTGCTGGAAGTTTTTGCAACCTGCAAAAACTTTTGTTTTGGCTTGTTTTGTTACACCTCATTGTTTCTGCTCATTACATAAATCTTCAGGCAGAAATAAAAAAATTAAAAAAAACTTAAAAATTTTATTCATCATGGGAAAACAGGAGCTGCTTAAAACTAACAGTTTCGGATAACATTTTCTCGACTCGGACTATCCCACCCTCAAAATAAAATAACCACGTTACGTAAGAACTTATCTAATACTTTCATAAGGCAGACAGTATTCAAAAAACCTCTGAAGCTTCGACTGGCAGCATTTTTTAGATTTGCTGTGTTTTAACTCTCGACACGCATCGTGAAAAACTGCTGCCTTTCAGGGTTAATCCACAAAGACTCGTCTTCTAACGCTGCAGATCCCCTTGGCCCTAATGCAACACAGCGAGAAGGATTTCCAGCCTGTGCTCATCCGAGGGCATACCTCTGGAGCGCTTCTGCTGCGAACAAGAGGAGAACGGATAGATTCTCAGGAAGGTGGTTGAAAGTGCAAGAACCTGAGAAACATGAGCAATCAAATGCAACTTTCTCTCAAAATGCCATGTAGCGCGTCTTTTCGGTTTCAATGTGTGTGTTTAGTCTCAGTTAGATTTGGGCCGATTTATTTATTTTTATGAGGTTCAAAGGTAATAAAAAGAAACACTTTTTTGCAGCTTATATATATATGCATATATATATATATATATATATATATATTTTTTTTTTTTTATTTCATGTGGATAAGGTTGGCTATTGATGATGATAGAGTTAATGCCTCTGAAGATAATGTGAATGTTTCAGACAAAGGGATTTTTAGAAAAATAGCACAAGACCAAATGGGTTTGGATTTTTTCCTGCCAGCTAAAACTTTGCTGTCTTCTTAGGAACTCATTTAAATGAATGGGATTAACACCAACTTAAACTTTTACCTTTAACCTATCTATTAAACAGGCAGTATGTATTTTCCAGGTTATTTTATAACACAGCTAAGTATCAGCTACTTTCAGTTGCTGTGTGACTTGGAAGAAATTTGACTTTGCAATTTAAGGTCTTGAAATTGGGCCTCTGTCTCTTTAAGAAGCTCCTGTTCTTTTTGAAACTCCACTTTCAGGACGTCATCAAACTGCTCCTCTACTTAACCTTTAACAACGTTTTCACCAGTGTTTCACTGAGAAGTAGCTCCTGTAATGAGCTCAGCAGACATGTAGTTCTGCTAATTGCTGCTGGCTAGTCTGAAGGAACTGATATGTGGAACTACAGGGTAGGGGAAACTCGGAAGTTTGGAAACTACAGCTATGAGGAGGAGCTTTATCCTCCAAGGCGGAGCTTGGCCCACCCGGGCGTTTTGCACAGTTGAATGGTTGCCACGGGAGACTGAAGGATTTCTCAAACTTTTATGGAAGAATCAAATCAACTCTCCAGGTGTGTTTTTGATAAGGGAATAACATTATAGCATGATGTAAAGCTCAAAGTCGATTCATGATATAGAGGACATCTGGTGTCGAGACTTTTCCAAAAGGCCATCGTTAAGTCTGCTGCGGTTAAGAAAGTAGCAACAATCTTCTCAGCTGAGGTTGTCATCTATGGAAAGCTGTTTGCAATATAATTGTTCGAGGCCGAAATCTAATACATGGAATTAACAACTAATTGCCAGCTGACATTTAATCAGTGCCAACTGGCCTTCAAAGTGGTGCTCATCAACAGATGATGCACTAATTCAGCTGATCCAGCTACTCAGGCGGAATAATACCAGCGATCGTAAATGCTATGTTGCATAGCAACACAGTTGTGACTTGTCAGCGTTGATAATATAACATTGTTTTCCACAGACAAACCGTTTCAGCTTAAATTGGTCATCCCAGACGCTTTCAGTCAGGCCTGGAGCCAGCATTGTAGCCCAATTCACAAAGGGGAAATTCCTTCATTAACGCAAGTTCTGATAAATGAATAGGTAGTCCTATAAATTAGCAGGTGCAAACACATGGATTGTAATAATAACTCTGTTGTTCCCAAAGGAATTGACTGAATCTTTAACATTTTTAACCTCCTGAATGTTGCTTCAATTTATGAAAATCCTAAAATAATAAAATGCCCATGATTTGGGCAGATGAGTTATATACCGTATAAAGTGCAATGTTTACAAAAAACCATTGTATTGTTTTTTTGTTTTTGTTTTGTCTGGATTTTGATTAAAAATGCAACCAGCATTCACATTATGTTTCATTTGATCATGTAGTTGTGCAATTTGACATTTCGAAAATACATTTCCTTAACGGAAACATTTGAATTTTATTTTAAAAAATCTTGTTTATGATTAAAAGTTTTAGCGCTTATTTTTTTTTTTCAAAACTGTAATGGAAACAGTTTTATTGCATCAAACGAGACACGTGATCATAAACTGGATGTTACCACTGCCACAAACCTCAAAGAAGACGACGACAGGAAGTGGCTGGTGGACGATGGCGCGGCATGTTTTTTGTTGACTCGTCGCGTGAACAGACTTCTCCACAGAACTTTGAGTTTTTGATTTAATGGAAAACTGCAATTGCGAAATTGCATTATTCTTTAGACTTCAGCGGAATATTGACAAAGCAATGGAAACGCAGCTTGTGGTACCTAAATTCCTTTGATCCAATCAAACACCTTCTTGTGATCCGTCACGCTCCCTCGTGTTTAGATGTAGGTCGTCTTCTTGGAGACATGGCATGCTGCGCCAGTGGAAAACAAATGTTTTCAAATTAAACAAAAGCACTGACCAGATAGCAATTACGATACATTAGCCCATTAACATTTTTAAACTGTTTCCCTCATCACTTTTATTGTTGTTCCCGTAATCACCCACCACCCATCCCCTAATGGACACGGCAGAATTAATTTCCTACTAGTAATCACGTTCGGCGGCTCACCGCAGCCTTGGCTTGTTCACGGCGGCCGTGGCACCCGGAAGGATATTTATGTTGACAGGACTCCTTCTCCCACCGAGCCCGGGGGAAAGATGGCGCAGGCCGTCACTCAGATTGATCTCTCCCCTGACAGCGCAACTTAAAAGGCAAGGAGGAGAAGGTAATGAAGAGGGGGAGCGAGGACGGAGGACGAAGATGATGATCCCTCGCTGCCGCGTCATCGGTGTTCAATTAATCGCTTTGACGTTCACACATACACACAAACAATTCATCGGGAGGGGGACCCAGAGGGGATCTTTTATGTCTCCTGATCCAAATTCACTGCAATATGTTTGACATATGCTGATACTGAAAGCTACATGAAACGGCGGAGCTGTTAGCTGGTCACCTCACTTTCCTAATGGAACGCTGCACATTTTTGCCGCTGCGTCATTGAACCATGGCCTTGAATGCCTTTCCATGACCTTCATATTATTTATTAAGTCTTGTATTTGCATGTCTAAAATTAAGACGACTTAAGTTAGTTTTGTTGAATGTCAGTTGGACTTTATCGTAGTTTTCTCACAGGACTTTTATGTCAGATGTTTTAGTCTCATACAGACATCTTTGTTGCATTCTATGACTCCAGATTGTTGAAGCTACAGCTACGCTACGCTAATGTAACCTTGCTAGCTTTTTTTTTTGTCTCCATCATCGGCAGAAAGGCGAGTTTGCAATTTTTGTGATGCTCGTCACGCAAGTTCCCCCAACTGCTCCTCGCGTTCAGTTTTTTATGTCTTAAATTTCATTCAAGACAGCATTATGGTCTGAAAAGTCTTAAATTTGATCTGCTGAAACCCGCAGACACGCTGCATTAGAGATTACACGTTTTAATGTCATGGCCCTGTCCTGTGCAACACGTTTTTCATTTATTCCCCTCATCCCCCCATTGCATAGCAAATGCCTTTCCATAATAATGAGGAATTGTAATCTAATTTCTTCTTTTATTTGCTGGACGGATTGTTGAAATAGACTAATAACTATCCTCTCTTCCTCCATGCCTACTGCGGCCCCGCTCGCTCCTTGAAGAACGCGCCCGAAAGCGTGGAAATGAGAGCAAGTGAACAACTGAATGTTTCATGAATGTTTTTCGTGATGAGAAAAATGCAAATGAGGATGAGCGAGTGAATGAATGTTTAATGAATGCTTGTTTAATGAAAAGGACTTATTAACTAGGGCGCTGACTTAGCACCGAGCGCCGGAGTCGCGCATGAAAAGATGGCATTATATTTTTGGCAAAACGGGTCTCCAAACGTTTACATTTGCGATGAAAAGGTGGTGCTAATCACTTGGACCTGATTGACAATACAAACACGGCGAATTAGCATTTAACTGTCACATTCCCCATGTCGCCCCCTTGTTTTTTGGATTGGCGCGCACCAACTGATCAAGTAAAACGGAGTCGACGGCTTCAGCCAAGACAGGCTTTTTTTGGCTCCCCTTGCTGGGCTGGGGGGATAGAGGCCCACACAAAAGGGAGAAGCAGCAAATCATTCGCCCCATTAGCTGTTCTTATCATATTTCACCACATCACACGCAGGGAAAACAATTATATAATTTCTCCCCCGTGTCCTCAAAAAGATGCTGGCGAGACTGAGACGACGTCTGTGTTGTGTGTGTGTGTGTTCACAAAATGCTCCTTTCACCATCGTCTGCAGAAGTTTGTTTCAGCGTCACGGAGTTCTGTGTGATCGTGTCTAAATGCCAAGGCAATGTCTAACAATAATGAGCACGGAGGAATGAGCTGAACGTGGCAAAACCAATAGAACAGAAATAAAATGACATGAAAATGATAAAAAAAAATCACCCAAAATGCAAAACGTTAAATACGACGAGGGTTCCCACTAAGACTTTGAGAACCTGGGGTACGTCAAAACATTCTTTTATGATTTGATCGGAAGCAAAGGTTATGCTATACATGGTAAAAATATGAAATTATGTTTCTTTCGACAGGAGCTTCTACACACCCCGACTTATTTGTGGAGTTCCCCAGGGGTGTATCCTGGGGCCTCTGCTGTTGCCACTTAACATGTTGTGTTCGGGGTCCACCTTTCACTGGCAAACAAAATCTATTGCATTCATATAAATATATAAAGCAAAAAAACAAAAACAAAAAATAAAAATACAAAAAGCTCTTTCATGCTGTGATTAATGTATTGTTGGTTGAGCTATTAGGGGTTATTTTTGTGATGGGTTACATTAGCAGCCGCCTCGAGTCACAAAACATCTGAGTGCAACTCACTTTTTAAATACACATTTTAACACTTTTTGATATTTGTGTGAACCCAAATACCTCGGTGCTGCTGCTGCACCTCAATTTGCCCACTATGAGATAATACAGGATGTTTCTCTTTTATTTATTTATGACATCAATAAAACTGCCCAGTGGCGTTTCATCACATTCAATTTCTAACAACAAACATAAATTCAAGTGTACGGCTTTAACATGACAAAAAGGGTAAAGGTTCAAATACCACACTACTTTGACACACTGATACACGTTTTTGACGCTGCGGCCGGCGTTTTGGCTTGTTGAGAGTTTGTCAGGACATCCCATCCTTCGGCGACAGCAACAGGACGTAGAAGCGGCCCGTTATCTACAGGCAGGCAGGGTGGCGCTCATTCATAATCCCTGAATGACTTTAAACCTTTTAGCTCTAAACGGAACCATATTACTCCAATAACCGACATTATCCCTCAGATTAGCTCAGCGGAGAGAGCGCTCCAAATGGCAGGGGCCGCTTCGTCTCTTCTTTGACCTTCCTAAACCACACCAGCAGTCCTTACGCATTCTCTCGCTGTCTCTCTCCCTCCATCCGAGGCTCTCTCTCCTCCGTGTCCCGGCTCTGTCCTCTCTCCGTCTCTCCCCCGTCGCTGCAGCTGCATTAGGGGAAATTGGGTCTTCACAAAAACATTGTCAAACTGCCTGGGAAGCAGAGAGGAGGAAAGCCGGCCGAATGCAACCAAATAGCCCTCATTTGAATTGCTAATACAGATCTGCAAAATGACTAAATATACATGTATATATTTTATATATAAAAATATATATTTGTACTTTATTCCATTTTATATGAAAAATGTTGACAGAGCTGAGAGCAGAGAGAAAGGGAAATGTGTCCCTAATAAAGACACAGCTTTAACTCCTGGGTGAGAGACTTCCCAGGGAGATCAAAGCGTTTCAGAATAGCGCAGACCTAAAGCCTCTCCGGGGGGAACCTTTCTTCACCCGTACACACCTCCGTTCCTCTCGGCGGTCCACCACCTCTGTCTCTCCTCGGTCGCCAGCCTCCACAATCCTCTCTTTTTTTTCTTTTTTTTTTTGGGTCACAGCTTGAGCTCTTGGATGAGAGCCGCCACTTCCTCAAAGAGCATGCAAATGTGTGAATGCGTGTGCAACAGAGAGCGAGGCAGAAAGGAGAGGGAGGCCCCGGCTTTGGTCGGGATGTCTAAATTGGGCCTCCTTTGTGTAAATCCGCAGATCTCGTTCGAATGACAACACACTTTCTGTCCCATTCTGTCGCCACAAGAAGGTCCACGTCGGAACCCCGTGTCCGCGTGTTTACTCTTCGCGTGTCAGGTGATTATGGATGCGGGGCATGCGATCTGCATAGCAGAATGTGTGCTGGTTCTTACACGCTGTCATAAACCTGCTGGGAACAACACAAACTCCTCCACAGCTAGAGTTACGCTAACCCCTCCTCACCTTAATGCACAAGCCATTAACGCAGCCACTCAGAGTGCTGTTAAGTACGCAGTAAAACAGTCTGAGTCTTCTTAGCTGAAATAATGGATGCAGGTAATGACGCTGTGCCCACCTGACCCTGTCTTTAATGTATCAGAATGTCTTTGACTGCAGCGGAGCCACCCTTACAATAACTTACTGCAGAAAAAACAGACATCTCAAGAGAAATACTTAAAAGCTCCCTGATAATATAGAATACCCTGCGCTGTAGGCCACTTCCTGCTTTTGGAGCGGCCTCCGGTACGATTGCCGTTCACGTACGCACTCAAGCCGCACTGGAGATCACTTCAACCGAAGCGAGACCTAGGTTTGGTTCAACATGGTTCTTGAACCAGACCAAAAATTTTGGTCCACATCAGAGTTCGATTGCCCATTCGCACCTCCCCGAACGAAGCAGACTTTCTGGGCAAACAAACTAAAGCGTTCTTTATGTTTTAGAGGTTTCCCGCTCCACCACCTGATTCAAACAATTTTCTCAAGTGGTGCTGATGGTCCTGGTTTGAGAGTCATTGGCTTAAACTGGTATTTCCCAGCCCTGGTCCTCTAGACACACCGTCCTTTAAATTTTAGGTGTTTTTTGCTTCAGAAACACCTATTTCTGATTTCGATTGACTGGTATTTCTTCAACTGGAATCAGCTGAAACCGACGCATTAAATCGAGGAAACATTTAAAAGGTTACAGGGCAGTGTGACTTGAGGATCAGGCTGGGAAACACTGGGGAAACGTGATTCATCTCTACTCTATACACCAGAAATGCCCAAATTCGGTCCTGTGGCCGTACTGTCCTGCACACATCGGACGTCTCCCTTCTCCAACACACCTGAGTCAAATGAATGACTTGCTACCAGGCCTCTGCAGAGCTGAACGGCTTTCCACAGGGGCAATTTAGACGTTTGCATCATGTGCCCAATTCCATTTCCAGAGAGGCGAAAATCACACAATCTGACTTGATTCTGTGTAAAGACAGAAGTAAGTCTTTATGCTCCAAGTTTCTGCTCATTGTGCGAATTAAGCGGGATGAGGTCTTTTGCGTCAGTCTCTAAAAACCACCAGAAAGAGTCGCTGGGTTTGCTGCTTTGATGGGTCTGAAAAGGTGCTAAAAACTGGCAATAAAATGGTTAAGCTGGTGAAGCTGTGACTTGAACCACAGCTTTAGAGCCTCTGTTTGCTGGAACTGTCAGCTTCTGTCCCAACACCCCAAAAACAGAACATCTTACCAAGCACTTCTGGCTTAGTTTTAAGAGCAAATATGTTCGTACACTTGAAATAAGACAAAACTAACATGAAATAATGTTTCCAGCGAGATGTGGGAGCATTATTTAAGTCAATGTAGAAATCGGCCTTCTATCACCTGAAGAACATCTCCAGGATTAGAGGACTAATGTCTCAGCCAGATCTAGAGAAACTCATTCATGCGTTTGTCTTTAGTCGCATTGATTATTGCAACAGCATCTTCACAGGCCTGTCCAACAAATCAATCAAACAGCTGCAACTGATCCAGAATGCTGCTGCTCGCGTTCTCACTAGAACCAGGAAGATAGAGACATAACACCAGTTTTAAAGTCCCTCCACTGGCTCCCTGTAGCTCAAAGAATAGATTTTAAAATACTGTTGTTAGTTTATAAATCACTGAATGGTTTAGCACCACAATACATCAAAGATCTGCTGTTGTTGTATCAACCTTCCAGACCTCTCAGGTCTTCTGGTTCTGGTCTGCTCTGCATCCCAGAACCAGAACCAAGAGAGGAGAAGCAGCTTTCAGCATTTATGCATCAAAAATTTGGAACAAACTTCCAGAAAACTGTAAAACAGCGGAAACCCTGACTTCCTTCAAATCTCAAGTAAAAACGCACCTGTTTAGAGTTGCATTTGAAATGTAATATGTATGGATTTGATTTTGTGGATATGTATGTAATTTTTTTTTTTTTTTTTTTTTTTTTTCTGTTTTGGGCAACGGGGCCCGGCGAATACCCGTGGTTAAACGGACGGCGGAGGCCGGCGGTAACAAGCGCTTAAATTCCGTGTCAAAGGGAAGAGGGAAGAAAGGGAAAGCAGATGGAAAAAAAAAAACAAAAACAAAAAAAACTTGGTATTTTATTCTATGTTGCATGCCTTTGTGTTTTGTGTTTATGATGTAAAGCACTTTGAAATGCCTTGTAGCTGAAATGTGCTATACAAATAAAATTTGATTGATTGATTGATTAATCTTAATACAAAAAAGACTGTAACAGAATTATAACTGCAACGGTGGAAAACATCATACTTAAAGCATTTGCATCTCTTCCTTTAAACTCAAATTCCCCGTAATTTCACCATGCCTGGTATCCCCCTGCTCCTCTTTTGTAGCCTGCATATTACAACCAAAATAAACACGTCTGCTGAGGGATCAAACAAAATATCGCGCTCGACTACGGCACCGCTTGAGACACTGATCTTTGCTCCATGAATAAATCACACCGCTTGCATGTAATTCTGCAGAAGTGCCAAAATTATTTTGGATAGCTGCCTTCGAGAAGATGAGGGAAGGTTTTCTATTTGAGGAGACAAAAAGAAAAAAGAAAAAAAAAAGAAAAAGTCCAATCATGAGACAAAGTTCTGGACCTGACCATTTAAATGAAAAAAGATCATTCAGATCTTTCAAAACTCGCTGTAAAGTTAGATACGTGTGGTTTCACCGTCACGATTCATCCTGGAGTTCCTTTTGATTTTTGATTCGACAGTGGAACGGTGCTTCTTTTGGCTCATTCATGTCACACAGAGATGCACCGATCTTTGTTTCCAGGCCGATCCGCTGACACCAATTTTAGTTAATTTGAACTTCTTTCAAACTAAAACTCACGAATCTTAAAACAAAAACAAAAAATGCTGTAAAGGTGAGTGTCTGATGAATTTTCGGTTAAAACGAACTTGTTCTGCATTCAGTGCAGCTAATCAGTGGCTAGTATTTAGAAATTTTACTCAAGATTAGAAATACCTCATAGTTTAAGCTAGCTTGGTTAGCCGACAGTGCAGGGTGTAAAGTAGGTCAGATGTGTGAGCCTTGGTCCCGGTCCACAGCGATGACCCGGCACTAAGCCCTCTGCCCTGTTTGCTGTCGGCTCGCGTCACCTGGCACCGGGGTGAGGTCACACCATCTGACTGTGTCACACAGCAGCCGGAGCAGCGAGAAGGCATCCAGCTGTCCCACCGTCGCTGGGATCGGTCATCCTGTCACAGCTGCTTCTGAAAGTGAAAATACAGAATGAAATACTGTAAAGAAGTATTTCTTTACAGTTTGCTCCTTGGCTTGTTCTCACCCGACAGCAGGAACCAGTGATTTTTGTTTTTTAATTTATTTACCTAAAATTTGTTAAATTATGCCAGGCAGTGGCAGATGTTTTTAATGAAATAAATATATAAAAGCTGCTGTGAAAGTGTGACAAATTATCAGCTTAAATATGAATTTAACACCAATTTGGTGCAGATGCGCAATCCACAAAATGTTGTCTGAGAATCTCCCTCTAGTTAGCACGTGTCAGAAAATCATCAGAGGTGTTTATTGGTGTTCCTCGGGAGAGATTTGCATGTTTGTCTTTCTGTGGCGCTATAATTTGAACATGATGTGAAAGACTCAACGAGAGGCGTTTCAAAGCTTCATCTGAAAGCGCTGGCGATGTTCCTGGGATCCTCTGACCTCACAAGAAGTGAGGTCAGAGAGTTTCAAGATGTGTTGATATGATTTGTCTTGTTTTAGAGACGAGTCCGTTTTACTTCACAAACATTTTTTTGTTGTATTTTCTTTTAAAATAATAATAATAATAAAAAGAGCTGTTGAATATGCAACAAGATCATGTAAATTTTGCAAAGGGACTTGGTTTGTATGCTCTGAATGAACTAAACTGGCATATTTTGTGTGTTTTTGATGTGTGATATTTAAGTGCTTGATGATTAGAAACAATAATGTGTGACCACAAGAAAAACAAAAAAGGGCCAAAACATGAGAGATCAGTAAGGAGGAAAATCCATTTTCCTCCTTACTGAAGAATAACTACTATGACACTGGAGATGCCACCAGGTGCTTGGAAAGTGCATGTGCACATACACACACGTTGAACGAAGCACATCACCTCAGGATGATGACCAAATATTACTCTCAAGAGCTTTTAGCATTGCTTACTATTAAATCAAACAATCCTTTTTGGTATTTACTTGCTGTACATGGCATCAGACATATGGAGCAATGGACGTCAACATTGTCCAAAAGCTCCCTGAATGTCAGTGTTCAGGATGAGGAAAGGTCTTTAAGAGGTTTCGTGTGTCCTTTTCAACACACATGTGATTTCTCCTGACAATACTTAAATTAGCAGGTGGTACATTAAGCAGATAATGTTCAATTTATGATTAGCACCCTTCCTTCCTTTGCCTCGTCTTCCCCAGCGGTGCTCCTCCTGTACCGGCCCACCTGCCGGTCCCCGCATCACCTCTTCGTGTTTGTCGACTTAATGCTGTAGCGGGGCTCTAATCTGCCATTAAGACCGGGGCAGACAGAGGCTTACTGGTGTTTCTTTTACAAATCCACTTCCAGAAACGCCGCGCTGCTCCTCCGTGGATTAGCCCGCACCGCCTGGCGTCGACTTGGGGAAGACGAGAGAAGCGACGAAGGTCAACCAGAGGTGATGTGACCGAGGCGAAGGGAGGGAAGTTCAGCTCAGGTGGACAAATTCTGGCGCGGTGGGAGATGACGGAGGACAAGGGTTTAAGAGCGTGAGGCGGAACAGAGACGTGGGTCTGTGTCGGTGCACTGCTTGTCGAATGTAACATTTAATATCTGTGAATCGGCACTGCTTTCACTCAACAGCAAATGTCAGTGCCCGCAAAAATCCCTGGACTCCGACCCCTGAAAAGTGTTCAAACACACAATTCCTCCATGTTCTGCCTCTTTCTTCACTTTGCTGTCCCAGTATTGGCCGCTCTTCACGGGTTTTGACTGAACTACGGAGCACAAAGAGTTCCAGAATTACAATTTAAAAAAGTTATGACATAATTATTAAAATGAAAAATAAGTACAGAGATTATCTTTGGTGTATAAACCAATAAATCTATTCAATGTAAAAATAGCTGCAACTGTGTGCATTTCAGTGATGTACAAATCAAACTTCTTTATGTGGCTAGCGTCCAAGAGAAGCTTAACCACAAACGCATGTTTTCTTAGAGATATATTTGTTCTGCTACGGGTAAAAAAAAATAAAAAAAATCTCACAAAATATGGTCGTAAAACTTTAAGTCCATATAGTTGGAACGGTAGATTTCGTCCACTTATTAAGTTCAAGAGAATTAATTAAAAAATGCATTAAAGGCAGCAAACTACACCTAAAGGGAGGGCGTGTGATTTTTATAGTATTGCACTCACTCAGTACACCCTAATGAAACGCTGTGGAGTCCACAGAGAGTGTCTGCTTCTCCTTATGCATCTCCTCTAATTCTAATCAGACTTGCACGGCCCTCACAGTGTCACTTTGATGCGGCGCAGCCATAACTAACACCTTTCCGAGGGCGGTCCAGCCGTGGTGGGAACGCCGCAGAGCCGGAGCCGGAGCCGGGGGTCTGAGACGAAGCGGGCCTAACAGACAGATGGCCCAGGTCCTGTGTGCCAGGACGGCGCTCGCTCTCCTCCGGCCTCATAACTCATCCTGCTCTTGGCTCAACCCATCTGTGAGTTGGCCTTGAGGGAAATGAAAGTGACCCTCCACCCCCCCGCAGGCTCAACAGTGTCCATGTTCCTCTGCCTAAAACCCCAAAATAAAACACATTTTTCCAGGGAGCTTCTCCTCTAAAGGTAAGTGAAAGGTCCTTTTTTTTCCCTTCATGTCTAACAAACACTCATTGCTTTCCATGGCCAGTTGCCATAGCTACGGTAAAGGAAGCGACCACCTGTGGGCTCACTTCTGCTGTAGAGAGAGAGAGAGAGGTGGAGGTGTGTGTGTGTGTGGGGGGGGGGGAGGACAGCAACAAAATCACCAGCCTGCAAACTGATTGACCAAGAGTACCCTGGAATCAAGCCAACGTTTCTTGCCTCTGTGATGTTGTGAGACATTCGTGTCAGCGGATGAAAAGATCTGCGCTCAGCAGACGGCAAAAGTTCCAGGATCAGTCAGAAAGAGAGGGAGCGAGATGGAGGGATGGGGCGAGAGAGAGAGAGAGAGACGGCGCAGGCAGCAGATTTTATCCCGGGTCAAAGCGGCCCGAACCCCCAAAACAGATTCTCTCCCCCCTGCTGGACATCAATCTTTAGAGCTGCTGTCTTGGCAAAGAACAGATTTGATTTCTCCACTGAGCAGCACTCAACCCTTGACCTCCCTGCCCTCACAGCCCCGGCAGTCCAAAGTAGTTGCTATGGTTACAGTAAATGGAGGGGCTGCGATGGTCTCAGCCCCGCAAGACGCTGCGAACGTTACGGGCGTGGGTATACATTTCTGCAAGCCTCCTGGAAGACATAATGGAATGGACCCCGTCAATAAATGACCTATTTATTTATTCCAGGCCTTGAGCCAGCTCCCACTCGTGTGTTTGTGTACATTGCGTGTCCTGGCGTGTAGTTACTTACTGACTGGGTTCCTGAAGCCAGACAGACAGAGAGCGCCGCGGTCTGGTGAGGTAAAGAGCACGTCTGCATTCAATGACGCCACAGAAGAGTGAGGATCCAGTGAGGAGCTGCTCTAATCTCGCTCTGGTTTTGAACGTGCTTTGTGTAAGTGTGTGTGGTTTAGTATTTTTGATCTTGTAAGGACCATTTTACCAACAAATACCAGGGGGAGGATCTGCTGCCCCTCAAGGTGACTAAAACCCCAGGCAAAGAAGTTCTGTTGATCACATCAATCTGTCCAGAGACTGCAGGTGGAAATTACTTATTTTTATTTTTTTTGCTATAACTTGATACCATGTTTTATAAAAGCTTAATGAAATGTTGTCTCCATGTGAAAAATGACAGTTTCTAGGTTAAGAGTTTAGGTTAGGTTTTGAGTTACGCATAGCCTGGCCATCGACTCCCTTTCATATTATGCTTGATTCTAATCTCTTCAAAGCTCACTCTGGGCTTTCTCCCATTGTCTTGGATTCATCTGGTAGATTCTCTATCAGACCAGTAAGTGAACTTAAGAAGTTTTAAATGATTATGTTGATTTTCTGCGCCGTTTTGGTCTGCCTGTAGTTTTAGCAATGACAGCTGAGAAAGTGAATGAAGCCGTTCGGTCCTCGTTGGCCAAGCCTCCAAATATTGACTCAACGTTAGCAGCCGCCTTGTTTGGCACAGTACTTCTGCTTCCAGATAGCTGTTTACAGCACATGTGAAAGTGTCACGTACGTCAAGACTTTGTGCATTACGTACGCCACGGACAAATGTTATCGATCGAGTAAAATTTAAGACTTCAACAGAATCTATGCATCCAGGAAGTAATCGTTTCTCAATAACTGAGAGTTTTGTTTTTAACTGAGAGGCCAGTTTTTTTGTTATTTTTTTACCATATTGGAGTTGGGGACTTACTGGTTAGGGTCAAGAATAAATTAATGGTTGTCAATAGAAAGTGCTTGTGAAGACAGAAGGACATACGAGTGTTTATGTTTGGTATCAGAGTATGAATTAAGCATTTAAATGTTCTCCATTGTAAAACACTTTAGATTAATTTCCTAAAGCAGGAGTTTCCTTCTCTGGGTCATGGCCCCAAATACCATACTGTCATTCGTAATGCATAGAAACAATAAAGCAGTAAAAGTTATGCTAATGGGTAATAAAATGGAATTAGAAAGTGGCAAAATGTATGAAATGGGCGTAGGAATGAATAACAGTAATTAAGCACACGGCATCACAGTGCTACATTTCTGATATACGGAAAAGGTTCAACTATTTTACGTTTTTCCCTGAGACTTTCTCTGTCTGCTTGTGAGTAGTCAAGTCAGTATAATCCCTGGAAAGTGGCCAAAGCATGGTCAGTGGCAACATAAAAAAAAAAAAATCCCTTCTGCAAACAACAGCCATGACTTGATAAAATCGAAATTAGACAAACACCAGCATGAATAAACACACCGTGACGGCGACTGTGCCCCAAGCCAAACAGATAAACGGACGAAGGCCGCGGTGATGAGCTTTGAAAAGGCATCAGTTCAATCCTTTCCCTGCTGGAACTCGCTGCTTACTGGGAAGAAGCAAACAAGTCGCCGCCGCTGGAGATGCAAAGCAACATTCAGCAGATTTATCACTGCGAAGGCGCGCGCACATGCAAAGGCAATAATTTGTGTGAATAAACATGCCCGAACTGCGATACGATTCCTTTCACTGCTCATTGAACCAGAGTGGCTTTCCGAAGGATTTACCATCACGTCTTCTCGGTGGAGTTTTGCCAGGCTCTAAAAAAGGTTTTGTCTTATTTTCCCGGTGCCATTCAGGCGGGAAGTGAGTAAATTTGACCTATGGAGGACTTGAGGTTTTTTTCGTGCACATGCTGTCATTAATGCACTCTGGTGCTCAGTGTGAATTAATTGCGAATAAATATATTTTTGTACATAGAAAAAAATGGTAAAATTCCTCAAATTGTGAAATTCTGAACTTTTTTTTTTACTTTTGAAACTAAAATACTTCCAAAATTTTATGTCAAAGATGTCCAAGACTCTCAAAATGAGCTTTTTTTCCTAGAAAATTATTGTATTTTCAAATTCAGAAATGTACTTGCTTTTTATCTGAATTGTATGAATTTTTTTCTACATTTTTGTTTCTTTTTTTTATAGCAGAAATTTGCTTTGTTTTCTGTCCCTGGTACGCCCTGATACTTAACAGTGCTTAGTATCCCGTAGTACTTAGCATCATGATACCAAGTGGAAAAACAGTTACCGTTGAATCATGACAATAAAAGTGGACAAATTTTTGTCTTTTCAAATTCAGATATTTACAATTTTTTTCTCTGAATTGTGTGAATTAAAAAAACAAACATTTTTAGCATAAAATTTGTTCCTTTTATTTTCCATCTCTAATACGCCATAGTACCAAACGCTTAGTTTTTTCATTTAGTATCGTGATATTGAATAGTATCATGACAAAAAATAAAAAATAAAAAAAGTAGCAAATTTTTGTCTTTTCAAATTTAGAAATTTATAATTTCCTTTCTCCGGAATGTGTGAAATCATTTTCATTTTTTAAAGCATAAATTTCATTTTTAATAAGTTGTAGTTAATGCCCTTGCACCACAGTATCTATCTAGGACAGTAGCATGTAGTGATTGTTGTTTACAGTCTATTTACATTAGAAAGCCCCGTAACAATGTGCGGCTTCTCTGTGCAGAGATCCGGTAGCCCGGGGGGATTTTACCGCTGAAGCTCCGTATTGTCTGCCTCACCAAGGGAATGCAGAATTAACAGATTAGCTGGTTGACGGCAGCAACATGGCTGGAGACGCATCTGCTGCTGCTGCTGGACTCAGAACAGGAGAGACAGTGGTGATTGTTCAAGCAAGCTCGCATGAGCTTGCTTGAACATACGTCCATTTGAGGATAATGACTCAAATTGTTATTGCTGATGAATGGAGGCGGGCCTTGATAATGTCCTTCCTGTTTCCCAGAAGCCTTGCTCCTGCCGAGATTGAAGCGCGCGCTTAGGACAGCGACGCAACACCAACACCGAGCAGGAAAGTAGACAAACATACTCCTCTGTACCTTGGACCAGCAGGCTGAGTCACTGCAGATGGAGGGCATTTTTCATTTTTCATGCAGTACTGCAACACACACACACACACACACACACATTTCTCTCTCTCTCTCTCTCTCTCTCTCTCTCTCTCTCTCTCTCTATATATATATATATATATATATATATATATATATATATATATGCATATTCTCCAAAAGGATGCTGGGAGTCCAGAGGAGGCCCCTGACAGTGATTAATAGAACAGGCCGCCGTTCCCGCCTTGACTTGCGAGTTTTCACTCCGCCATTGCGGCTTGTCCGCCTCATTCTTCGTGGGGCCGGTTACCGTGGCAGCCTCGCGTCACGCTGCACTGCTCGCAAGGGGATAGCGGTTGACAGAAAATCCAAACTTATAGGAACATGGCTCACCATTACCTTCCTCAAGCTCCCAAATAATCGTCCCGCTTCCTTTTGGATATTCTTATTGCGTCGATGTGTCGATATATTGAGACTTGTGGCCAACTTCCAATCTTTTAACTTTCACAAACCTTTGATCTATTATTTTGTCCTTTCAGCACTATAATTCACTTTTTTATTTTTGGGTGATTTAGCATAATCAAGTAAAAAAACTAAATAAATGAAAAATCAGTGCGTGGTATGTTTGCGCAAAGTGTGGCCCTTGAATCATTTCCATTCTTTATTTTGTAGCAGCCCGAATGAACTGCTAATGCATCACCATTGAAAACAGTTTCCATTTGTAAATTGTTTTTTGTTGGTTTGTTTTTTTGCTTGATTGTGGTACTGAAAATAGCTTGCTTTGGGTCTTCTTTCCTCAGTCACCACTTTCCCACAGAAGAGTGTTCCATAGCAACGTGGTGGCGGTCATGGATGGTACATTCACTGGAAGGTAAAAGCTCAGGTTTCTTTTCCCGCAGCTGGTTGGCTCAGGCTGAACATTTCAGGGTTTTTTGTTACGTATAGTTTGTTTTATTTTGTTATGCCAGACAATATTTCTCACATTCCAAAACATAAAAAGAGCACAAAAACAAGCTGGGACCTGGAAGTTAGCCGTTAGTGTTGCAAATGATACAATTTCTAATCAAAGTTTGGCTCTTAAAGCGACACTACAAAAAAAAATTAAAGAAAAAAAGTTTAACATAACTGTTAAAACTGTCACCTTGTCGCGATAATCTTTCGAAAAAATTTCGCTTTTTTTTTGGAAATGCCGTGTTTCCATTTCCAAATGCATTTTCATACTTTCAATTTGCGCCGTTTTACGGTGAATACAAATGCAGGCACAGAAGAGCCAAGTCGCCCGTCCGTCCCACCGGCTCGTAAAGCACTTAATTAACACGTCAAAGATTTTTACTGAGCTAAAACAACATTCAAATCATCAGTGCCACGGCGGGACCGTAAACATGACCGCAAGCAATCATTTATCAAACGCCGCTATTCCGCCCCAGGAAGGTTTCAGGTGTAAATATTTAGCAGAAGGCCTGTTTTTCAGGGCTCTGAGTTGCTCTCTCAAGCTTTGTATTGCAGCAACAGCCCCCCCCAAACCCAACCCCTCCCACAGTAGAACAAATCAAAACTGGGTCAGAGCTTCAAAATATCACAAGAGGAGAGCCTTATTATCATTTCTGTGTACTGTCGAGCTTTATATTCTGCCAGATAGGAACTCTCTAAACAATAGGTTGGCATATTTAGGATGAAGACGAGCGCGCAGTGGGAGCAGAGGCAGAAAAAGAGAGAGAGGATGTTCCGACTCCAGATGTCGGAGAAGGAGCCTCTGTTCGACGTGTGTGTTTGTCCAAATCGACTCCTACCTCTTAAATATCACATAGAGAACATCTTGCCGAACTGACTCCTGCATTACGATCAAAGTCTTCAAATGTAGGTCCCTGTGCCACTTTAAACTCCCAACATCGCCCCCGGTGGATACCCCAGGGCTCCTCGGCACATGTGGAAATAAAGCTGGAAAACCTGGCCGTGTGTCTCCATTTGCATTTTATGTGTGTGTGTGTGTGTGTGTGTGTGTGTGTGTGTGTGTGTGTGTGTGTGTGTGTTCGCGCACCGTGTTAGACACATGTGAGTGGTTAAATATATGTGTCAGATGAACGCAGGTAGGTGGGCAGCAGCTGCGCATATCAGACTGCGTGTGCGGGCGTGGGATGATGTGTAGGTGTTCCTGTTAGCACTTATAATTGAAGGTCTGAAGCATGTAGATGCTCTTTATGTAAAAAAAAAAAAAAAGAGAAAAGAAAAAAAAAAACCCTCCCCCATATCGTCTTGACAGATTATTTTCCTTAAAGGTATTTTCATCATGTGGGCACAGCACTGCAGTCTAACACTCACTTAAGCTCCAAAATGATGTAGGATTGGGTCAAATACCAAGAAGATGTGAAGAAATTGTTTTAAAATATCCCATTTATAGTCTTACCTTTACAGCAACTTGTTACAATAATGCCGTTACGGTGTATTGTGGGAGTGGGGGTTAAGGGTGCATTCACACCAGCTTTATTTATTCCAAATTGATTGGACCTTTGTTTATTTGTCTAGAAAGTCCTGTTGGTTGGGCAATCAAACTCTGATGCGCACCAAAAAGCTGAACTCTGGTCAACAAACCCAAGTTTTTGTTCCATTAAAGTGAACTCTGGTGAGATTCGAATGCGGATGCCAACTGGACAAGCAGGAAGCGGACTATATCGCAGGGCACTCTGGGTACATATAACCAAAACAAACATGCAGCTGTAGCGCGAGAAATGGCTTGCAATCTTTTGCCAAAGACAAGAGAAATGTGACAATTGCCAAAATCTGACAGCACTTCATTTTTGTTGACATTTTGTGAAGAAAAACATTGAGCTTGTGTCTTCTTCAAAGGCTTTTGTGTCATTTCCTTCAGCGGTTCTTGGTGCAGCGCCACCACAGGCCAGGAGTCAAATAGGTTTTTCAAAGGGTTTGGATTATTTGACAGTGAACCGCATCAGCTGAAAAAGTAGCAAATGTTGCAATTTTGGACTATTGACTAACAGGTGTGAAAATAACCACTTTGCTTCAACCGTTCCTTAATAAAACAGTCACTTGTTAGTCACCATTTCTTAAGTTATACCACCAGGCTGTTTCTTTTTAATGTCTCGTAAAATTAAAGTCTTAGCACAGTGGACCTGCTTCCCAAAGTGTTGCGACACGCACAGCAGAGGTTGGATTTTCCAGACCTTATTAGCTGCCCGTGGTTTGTTCTTTTTCTTTTTGAAAAACCCTCTCCTCTATCTCTCTCTGTCTCTTGTTTTCCCCCTTTTTGCTCAATTTGGACTCATTTGACACTTATGATTGCGTCTTGGAATTTCAGGGGCTCGCGCGATACGCACCCACCCACACAGGGCCGTGCAGAGACCACTAAAGGGGCAGGTGCTCAAGCCCCCATACAACCCCCCTCTGCACACGCCTGCACCCACACACCGACTCGCTCAAAAAGAAATCATTCTTCACGCGAACCTCACACCCAAGCACAAGTGCAGCCTGTCAACGCAGTGCAGTAAATACAAAGATTGTGTTTTGGCTCCATAGGATGACAAGCCTTAATTGTTTTCAACTCCTATTTTGTTCTTCTCTCTCATGGTTGAAACGAAATCCACTCGTATCTGTGACTGCGCTTCTTTTTGCTTTGAAGGAGTCGGCTCGCATGAGTCACCGCTCTGGGAGCCCAGCCGTCCTCAGGAAACCAGACGCCGCAAACGTGCGACAGGAGGCAGTCGCGGGTTCGCCCGTGTTTTGCGGTCGCTGCTTTCAGGCGCTTGGCGTTCGGAGGAGCTTCGGTGAAGCTTTGTCACTCTTCTAAGTGCGTCCCGCGGTGAGATGATGGCTGTGTATTTGCATGTTAATGAAATGATGGAATTTGGAATTAATCGCCTCCTAAATTTACGGGGTAATTATATGGAGTTTGTCCTTGACTTGGCAGTCTCGCCCACCCATGGATGAATTCATCCCAGTCTTGAGGAGGCAGACAAAGTTACGCTGACACCTGCAAACTTTGTTTCCTCTGCACACCCCTCAATTACCCTCTTTTTGTGCTTTTTCCTGACATGGTAAATGACACCCTGTCGCGCATCGTCATCGGGCCCGTTTGACAAGTTGATCACAGAGATGCGTGGGTGAAAAATGTGCATGCGTGTGTGCGGATGTGTGATGGGATTTTTAAATAGCCACCTAGCTCTGAAGTATAAAGCGTCCTTTAACCAACGGGAGACAGACGAGTCTGTGTTTGAACCCTGTCCAAGCTGCTGCACTGCTGGGAAGAAGTTCTTCTGCGCTCTCACAGCGTTTGTGTTCAGATCAACAAATTTGAACGATTGCAATGTGACAAACTACCATTTTAAATGATTATTTTTTATTTAAATAAGGATCAAATGTACACCGATGTAGCCCCATCTGTAAAGCTGCCATCAAGTGTTTGTTTTTTCAAAGACGGCAATGAATCTTTCAAAATTTTCTGGAGAAATTAGTGAAAGTTTTTTTTATTTCAGCCGCGTTGAAATGTTTAAAAGTATGAACTTGTTCAAATTTAGCACCCTGTTAAGGGTGCCAATTCAAGAAGATACTTGAAAATGTTATTTTCACTTTGATATTAACCAGTTTAAAATCCTTCCTTTCTTGGTCAAGGTTATGTGCACCAACAACCCTAACCCTACTCTAACATGACCGTATTTAAAGGCACCAGGAGGTGTGTAAAGTGAAACTGAACTTATTTTAAGCAACCCTACAGAAAACTGACCAAACAAGAATAACCTGCTGTTAAAAATCTCTGTACCTGCTTCTTCTTTTGTATCCAAACAGTGTTCAGACACAATGTATGGGCTTTACGTTAAAAGCTTTTAATTAAGAAAGCAGGCTCAGCAGATGGGAGGAAAACCCCCTTTAGCCCTTCCCAAAATCCAAACTGGCACCTTCCGCTGCCCATCTGCTGCGTTTCCTGTTCTTGTCGTTTCTTATCAGCAGCTAATAAACCGTCCCACCTTGAGTCTGAGCTCTGACCAAGTGTTATCTTCATCCAACCTGCTGTGTTGGTTCCCTTCAGGGATGGTTTTTGGTTTGAAAAGATATCAATCAACACTTGATGTGATCATGGAGATTTTAAGAGTTCTGAGATTGGTTAGAAAACGAAAGGGCTTGTTTTTTTTTATGGCACACGGGAAAATAATAACGGGAACACGAAATGATAAGGCGCTGAATTTTCTGCGACAGCACAGAGATTTTGACTGAAGCTGCTGCCGTGGTTTTCAGATGAGCCTCAAGTAGCCTGACGGTGTGACACGATGCTGCCACACATTTCAAAACACTGGTGAGCATCAACACAACAGCGAGTGATGAAGGAGTGTAGGAAACTCTTCACACATTCAGTCCTGGTGTAAAGAGTTTACACGTCAGACATGTGATGGAGCAGCTGCCATTTTAAAGCACACACAACAATTTAGTGTTACATTCATATAAAAATGACTGCCATCTTGCCGCTTTAATTGCATTCAAGAAGCATCAGCCGTTCTCTGGAAATACCAAATCCATTATTTACTTTCGCACCGAACCACTTTCATCTTATTTATCAAAGTCTATGGAGGCAAGTTCTTGGCTTCTGCGTTAGACGTCTGCGCATTCAAAATGAAACAATTCCTCTTCTGACTTCTAACGTGGTGATAAGGACGTAACACAGAAAAACAGAATGGATAAAGGCAGGATCGAAAAAAAAACCTGTCAGATCTGGAACAACAATGTGGCAGACTGCAGTTTCTTATGCAAGAAACTTATCCACATGTTCGTTCAGCAGGAGGGATTGCTGCAAACCGAGTCAAAGGCTGGGTCTCCTTAGACAGAAAGCTTTTCTTTTTATTTACCAACCCTGTACTTATACACTACTTTATCTAGTCCAGGGGTCTCAAAAGCATTTTACACTACATTAACCCATTCATGCATACTTCATCCAGAAGTGCCAAAATGAATTCTTATTGACATTGGTGTGACAATTTTTTTCATTTTGGTCGCAGGACACAGGCTGAGTTGATGAGTTACTCCCAAATAAAAAACTTATAAAAAAACCCAACAAACTTTTTTTGCAATGTCAGTCTTGTGGTGGGACCCTTGACGTTTCCTTTAGAAAACATGTAGTTCTTCATGGGCTTGACACATGGCACTGACGAACGACATCCACAGGCAAAGGTTTACCGCCACTCAGTGTGAAAACAACACGGGACGCAGTAGCAACAACGGCGACAAAAATGTAACAATTTTTAACTTTCTCGCTAGCCTGCGTGTGCACGTCAGTGTGCACAAGCTCAAAATTTCATATGAATTTCACTTGGGTGTAGGAGGGAGATGGTCGCCTCACCGCACAAGTTCCATAAGAAATAAATGGTGAGGGAGTGACATGGTCCACTGTTTTCAACACTTTCTACTGGAGAAAGTTGGGCTTCTTGTCTTGGTCTTGACATCGGACCATAGCCTCTCAGACTCTGGTGTCCTCTAGAAAACTCTCGTCTCCTGGAGACACCGGGCCTATCTGTATCCAACATCAAGGCCAGTTGTTGCCTCCTTCTCAGAGTCCATTGAGGGTTCTGGGACTTGGTGTATTGTTCTGAACACTCCAAGCTCACAGGAACTGTTCTGGCTTTTCTGTCCTACATCCAGTCCTGTCATGGCACAATGCGAGGGCTTACTGAATATAGATTACCATGACCAACAGTTGGATGTTGCCAACTCAATGGGGCCTTGGACACGGTCTTGTTTCTTGAGTTGCTGTGTGCTAATGTCATGTCCAGAAAGCAAAGCAGCTGTCTTATTCTGTTTGGCTTCACCGGTTGCGTTGCCACAGTGCCCTTCACCCCACCCTGCTGTCTGCGTACCTTCTGATTACTCTTGCTGCAGGAAATTAACAGACCTGGAGAGAGATAAACTTTTCTGCAGCTGGAGCAGTCTGGGGTCACAGGTCACATGTCACATATCGATGTCGGGCTTTGCCACACGGCCCTAACTGAATGCTAATCACTCACACGCTGTTTGGACAATGCGATTAGACTTGATTAAAACAGTCCATTAGCATAGATGTCAGTGTGAGCTGTGCACAATGCAGAGAAAGGAGCCCCTTTTCCACAAGACCTCGCTCTGGCTGTGGGTGTACTCTTGTTCGATGGGAGGCGAATTAGTGATCCAATCTTTTGCAAATCATGCTGCCTTTTGAAGAACAAGAACCCCTGACAGATGAGCATGAGCTAAAAGCATCTACCTTCATTTTGAGAAACCCGTTGCCTTAACAGAGCTGTCTTTTCGTCATTGTCACCAGGAGTCGGTTATTGATCTCGTCTCATTCCAAGAGTTTTCGGGTTGGACCCCAGTTAAGCGACTCCCCTCTGGGAAATGACTAATCGTTTTCTGGGTTTTGGGGATGAGCAATTTGACTTTTCTAATCTGTGGATTGAATAGAGATTAAGTGCCATGTGGGGAGACGGCTTCCCTTTTTTGTCTTTTGTGCGTGTGTTTGGACGGGGATCTGCCTGCCTTATCTTATCGCGCTGCCTCATTTCTCCAGGGGGCAGCTTCCCGCTGTTATCAACACTACTCCATCTACATGGAAATCAAAGCTTTTGCAGAAGCAGATGATTAGGGAAGGGGGGGGGGGGCAGCAGAAAAGGCTAACCTTTCACCTTGTGATCTTGTTACTCAACTTAGTAGAGCTGATATAGAGCAGCAAGTATCTGTGTTGTTGAGAAGATTGCAGATGGTTGAATGGACAAGGTGGCACAACGGAGACGTGGTCATGTGCAACTCATGACGTATTTCATCTGCAAGGCTTCTTTTTGTCTCTGGGCCTTGAAAACGAGGATTAACTCTCGCTTCACAGGGCCCAGCTGCCTGATTTCGCTGGCTGACACTGACCTCCTTTGTTTTTCTAATGACGAACATGTAGATGCCGGCGTGCATCTGCGCGTCGATGCGCGTGTGTGCTTGTGTGTGTTTACGGGAACACCGGCGAGGTCACAAAAAAGAGGAAGGGAGGGAGGGCGACGGTGAGAGAGGGGATTAGAACCCGCACAGCAGCATCAGTCCCTGGTAAACAAAAGTACATGGCTCTGTACAGTGTGTGTTTGTGAGTGTGTGTGTAACTCTACATGCCCCTGCCGCTGCTGGTGACACCCAGACAAAAAGAGGAAGACTGGGTCCATCTGTGAAAGCAGCAGGATTAAGCTGCGCTCAAGCCAAGAGTTGCACGTCAATCAGCCCGCTAAGTGTTGTTGGTGTGCTACATCCACACTTACGCACACAAACACACGCACACACACTCGGCTCCCATTGGGCGGTCAGAACCCCAACACTGTTGTTTTTATTTGTAATCCGCTGAGTGACCGCTGCGATACGACGCCCACACAGCTTAGCAGGCAAACAAATGGACAAATAGATTGTTTAAAAAAAAAAAGAAAGAGAAAAACTTTAGGGCCCAGACTTGCATGAGAAGCATTATTTTTTTTCACTGCAATTTTAAGTGTGAGAATTTAAAGCAAGTAAAATTCAAAATGTGGAATGTCATAGGGTTGTCTTGCCTACAATAAAGTAACGTCTTTGAAGTTGTACTTTTTTCAAAGCTTACCTCATTGCATACAAAATACCCAAAGGATATTCATTATTTTGTCTCAATTTCTGCTGAAAGATTTAAAACTATTCACTCAAAACTAGCAAAGGGACTAGTGCAAGCCTTCAGCAGATTTACAAAAGACATGTGGATTGGAAAACCAAACACCCATAACCCCATTGGGAACATGGCAATGACAAAGACGTGTAGTTTCAAGGATGATCTGGTCCTTGTGAACCCTCCATGCAAGGGTTGGGATAGACCTTTTTGGCATAGAAGTTGAGAATATGCTCTGTCTGTACTGAACTTCCCAGAGTTGCACTTTGTCGTCAGTTCTCTTTGTGGAGTTTGTGGAGAGTGGTCCGTCTGGTTTAAGAAACTAACGCCTCATTAGGCATGGACCGGTGGGTTTCAGAACTCTATCGCAAAGTGGCCCATACAACCAACCGGTACCACACTATTCTTAGCACCCGTTCAGTTCTCAGTCCATTAGACATGGTTGATCCAGAGCTACGGGTGTCAAACAACACAGTCTTACAATTTGGAGAAAGAAAAATGCCACTGTTTGTAAGAAACACAAGACAAACTGTGGTGTTAGGCATTTCAGTTCAACCTGGCCCGAGTTCAAACTTACAGTCGAACTCAGTGAGACTTCAGCTGCCTGTGGGAAATGCTCTCCTGAATACTGTAGACTACAAAGTAGTAAACATCGACCCTTGCCATACCACTCAGTGGAAACAAAGCAATAGGATATCTAATCGCTGCTATTCCATATGATGTTGCTCTGTTGGCATCTTCAATTCATGACCTTCCTGGTGGACTTCAGTTTGCCACAGAGTGTGAAGTGGCATGGATGGGAATAAGTTTCTCTAAGTCTAAAGTCACGGTTCTTAACTGGACAAAGGTGGATTGCCTCCTCAGGGTTGGAGGGCAAATTTTTAATTTCATACTGCCTCTACTATGTGCTCAAGAGCAATGGATCATGATTGAAAAGACAATTTTAAAGATACAGGCAGGTGAAATTACTTTCCTTTGTTGGTGATTGGACTCGGCTTTAGAGATAACATTAGCTCCGTCGTATGGGAACCTTGGAGTAGGGCTGCTACTCCACCACGCTGAAAGAAGCCAGCTGAGGAAATTCAAGCATTTCATCATGATGGGCAGGTCCTACTGGGAAAAATCCTGCAGGCAGATTGAAAAATTCTGTATATCCCGAGCTTTTATGATGTACGTGTCCCTATTTGGACTATTTTGGTTCAAAAATATTTAACTGAGTAGGTATTTAAGGTTTTTTTCAAAAAGTTCAGATTTGGGGAGTTCATAGCCAATAGTTGACCTGTTGACAGATTGTTACATTGACTATGGATTTCTGAAGTGCCTCCAGACCGGGCCATCTCACTGCATCAGATTAATGCTCAAACTCCAGTCCTCCAGGGATGGGTCTCTCAACTTTTGACGTGTTTCAAGTCCAACATTCCCAAATCAAAGGACTGAATCGCCTTCTCATGCAGAGTCCTGCTAGTGACCTAATAATGTGTTGACAGACACACATCCAAAAGTTTCAGGAACTCTGATTTTAAAGTTTTGAAAGTGTTGCAACACTTATTTCAATTCAAAATGGATGAACAATGCTCTATTGTTTTATAACCTAATTCTACTTTAACCTTTATTCCATAGTCTGAATGATGTTGGTTGTTCACTAATGTTCTCTCAACAATGGATGGATGAACAGGTGAGCTGCATTTATAAATCAGGTCACATCTGCAGGGTAATAATTGCAAAGGAGAGGAGGCAAAATACCAATGAGAAAATACCAACACTTTCCAGATTTCTAATTGTATAGAGACGTTGAAAACCACACTTCCAATTCTTTCCACTTTTTGCAACTGTGGCCTACTTTTCGTCAACCTATAGAATCAAAATAAAACATGCCGAGGCGTGTGTGTTTGGAGCGCAGCCGTATCGCTGGGACCGCATTGTTTGCATTAAAGACCTAAAAGTCTGCGTAAAGGTACGAATCGCTGCATGGGGTGTCTGTATAGGAATGCTCCCGGCTGTGAGCGTGCGCTCCCAAGGCGTCAGTCCCTCCTCATCCCGTCTCTTCTAGAAGCTCACCGTCTCGCCGTCGGGACCCCCTGCTGTTCCCCCATAACGCACCGGCAGCTCCGTCCGGCACCCCGCGGAGTCCTGTCTGCAGCCAGCGGCGTGCGCGTGTCTCAGATATTTCTACGCTCCAGTGTCAGAGGGCCCGACCTGGATGTAGAAGACCCCCATTCATTGAGCGGACCATCAGGGTTGGTGATCATTAAGGTCCCCTCGCACCCCCACCATGTGTGCAGTGTGGCAGTGATTGAACCTGGCATGCTCCCCTCTGCACCTTTAACCCCGGTAAAGGGAGGGATGGAATTGAAATCAATACAGCGTATGACGAGGTGACTGGACTGGGACAGGGGTGTGGGGGGCGGAAGGGGGGGTCTCCTACGTGATGGATGGCTGGTTAAAGGAGGGATGATCAATGACCCTGATGGATTGCTTTTTGGGAGGGTCTTCAGACATGAGATGGATCTCTGCTCCTTAAAAACAGATTGTCCTCTGAAGGACAGGGTCTCTGAAGTTTGCGGAACAGCCTGTGAAGCTGGAATATTATTCACTTTACTTCTTTGTTGTGCTGATAAGTGGCAACTGGTCCCTCCTCCTCTCCAGAATCCTTTTATTTTTCTGAAATCTTTAATCCCCTATACGCCCCCATCCCCCATCCAACGAATGCCCCCCCCCCCTCATCCTTTTCTCTCTCTATATATTATTCTCTGTGCATTTTAATTTTTTCCCGGCACCGGGGGCCCAGTTCTCCCCTCCTACTCTCCTCTTTTTTTTTTTAAGCCTGAAAGTGGAAAAGCGGAGCCAAGAAATAGTTAATCTCTCGGGCTGCCGCTATGATTGGCCGCTGTATGCTGCGCTTCTGCCTCCTTGAATGAGAAACAGGGGTAACCAGGCAACTTCAGAGCTGGAGAGGAGAAGAAGGAGGAGAAGAAGAAGACGCAGAAGAAGAAGGCAAGGGGGGAGAAAAGGAGGACAAGATAGAGGATTTCAGAGGGATGGGGAGAAATTCTGAGCATGCATAGAGGGAGAGTCGTTGTGATTTCACCTTGCGCGTCCTGTAAAACGGAACTAAGACATGGATTTTCTTAGACTCGGTCTCTCCCTCTCTTCCCCCCACCCCGCCACTCTCTGTCTCTCTCTCCCTCTCCCTCTCTCTTACTCCTTCACCGTGGGGGGAGAAAATAGAGCGCGCAAATGAAGCGTGTGTGTGTGGTGGCGGTGGGAGACACAGATGTGGATTAAAACGCATACATGGGACTCTTCAGAGAGGAGCATCCGCTGACAGAGGGCGAGAGAGAGAGAGAGGGAGAGGGGCAAAAAAAAAAAAAAAAAAAAAGAAGGTAAGTGGCGCTTTCGTTTGTGACTTTGTCCGTCGCCGGCGAGTCTTTTGGAAAAACTGTGGAGAGCTGGGTGAGGATGCTGAGCTTGACACATCGGGATGTTATGCGCTGCTGGACGCCGCTGATCGGGGCTTCCTGCTGCTGCTGCTGCTGGTGGTGTTGGTGGTGCGGGGGGTTGGGGAGAGACGGGCTGCGGACCGGTCCGCTGTGGCTTGACAGAGACGCATGCGGAGGGGAAACGAGACATTTGTGCGCTCGGAAATGCAGGTGGAAGCCCGATGCATGATGACGCCGGGGCTGCAAGTGGAGTCCTGCGCGGCGCCTGTCAAACAAACCTGCTGTCCCGTATTGGACTGCGCAAACATTACATTAGAGGCTGACGTTTTTCTTAACATTTTTATTTATTTATTTTTCTCTTGTTGGTGCGATTGACGAGCATGAGCCGAACAGCGGGCGGCCCTGTTGCTTCATTGCTCCAGGCGACAAGATTTCTTCTAATCATAAAAGTATTTAAAAAAAAATCAAAAGGGGGGTTAAGCCCCACTACACCCCCACGCCCCTCCGCTCCACACACATTCAAACGAGGAGAGATGTTCTGCTGCAACAGCAGGAAGTCGTCTTCAAAGGCGCTGCATGTTCACGCGCTCTGACGCTGTAGGTGAACGGCTGAGCGATGACGCAGGGCCATTGGGAGACGCGTTGATTTCAGCGCAGGAGAGGGTTGGGGATGGCGGAGGGGAGAGTGGGTGGCTGGCTGGGGGGGCGAGGGGGTCGCGCTGTGAGTACCTGTGGACCGGGGGAGCGCGTCCTGTTCGCCGACCCAGAAATTGCGCATCTGTGAAAGCCGGTGGCGCACGAGGCGCTTCTGGAAAGTTTCGGCCGGAGAGTGGAGGTAAAGGTTCGTCCTGTTCAGCTCGCAGCCCACCGAGGAGGGCCCAGGGGCGGACAGGGGGCGGGCAGCCCCCCAGCTGCCCCCCCTTCAGGCAGACGGTCACGCGTGAGTTAAAAGAGAGGGAGAACAAGTTGGGCCACAGCTGCTAATTTATGTTTTCGTTATTCTAATTAACAGTTTTGTATTTAATGAATCAATATATTTGATACAGTACGAAAAGTTTTTTTCAATCTACACATAATTTCACTTGTCAGCTGGAGCTAGCTTGTTGTAGCCCTGGGTGACAGCGCTAATGCTAATGCTAGTTTTCATTCCCTCATGCTAATCGCAGTAGGTTGGTTTGAAACAGCTGCACACCAATGGATAGAAATGTAGAAATGGTTGCATGAACTAGCTTGGTTAAAAAAAAACAGCCTCTTGTTCAGCGCCATTTAGCCGACAAACGATATGATCTGATTTTACCCAGTAGCTAATGTTTGTCCATGACACACTGTTGCCTTGCTGAACCGAACAACTGTGTTTGTCAGCAGTATAATAATTTGATTGTCATAGCAAATAATTTTTAATGCTTAATTTTCTCCAAAATTTTTGCAATGCAATATGGACATTGTCAGCTTCTTACAATAATGGTAGATAAAATCGGTAAAAATCGGCCAATCACCGATTTCTCAAAATGAAGGAAATTCGCACAGATAAATCGGCGCATCCCTACAAAATATATTTTCGGCTAAAAATGACTAAGGCCATCATTTTAGAAAGGTTATCATATAGACTTGTCATTTCTGAGAGCTTCTTCCTTTTCATACACATTTCCCCAATAATACTACATTTTATTTTTACCAGTCTATAAGTAAACTTTGGAATCTCCACCCTCTCAAGAATAAACAAGCACCAATCAGTCAGCTGGAGATCAGAATTGGCCAGTCTGTTCTTGATCAGCTCTGATTGCGAATTAGCAGGTCAAATCTTTAAAAAAAAAAATCCTAACCCTAAGAATTCCCACTATTTTGGCCTAGAAACTCATCAAACAGCTTGTACTTTAAGGAACTTTGTTTACTACAAATATCATAAAAGCTAGGCTAGCTATGATAAAAGCTAGCCACAAAAAAATAAGGTTTTTGTGGCATTAGTCACAAAAACCTTTTTTAAAATACTCTACTAACTAGCATCCATCTTCTCTGTCTCTTCTTGTTTGTAACTTTGTCTGGAAATCCCAAACAGGACACGTTCAAGAGGCAACATTACCAGTTCAACTGCAAAGTTCATTACCGAGCCATATGTCTCCCACGATGCCCCGTGTTTTACGCTCGAGTGCCTGTGTAACAGCAGGCCCACATAAGATAGTCTGGGCCGCTCCAGTATAGTAACAGTATAGTGAAAGCGTTAAGCGTAGTAACAGCTTGCAGCCTTGGAGCCAGGAAGTGGTCCAATAATGCTGCTGTGCAATGTATGCAGGATTCGTTGAAGTGAAGTCGTGCTGAAACGATGTCATAGATTAGTTGGAAGGGAGCAAAGGTTGGCATGTCAAAGTTCACGGCCGCTTTAGCCGGTCAGCCGAATTCCCCCTACCCCCCGCCACCTCCTATAATCTCCTTACTTAGGGCGTTTTGCAATGGATCCTAATCTGCACTCGCCAGCTCAGTTCTAAGATGCGTGGAGAGACACACACTCGCGCTCCAATATACACACACCGCACAATTTTCAGTTGTCACCCCAAGACAGTTCTTCACAGGCCAGTGTGAGAGGCAGGGCTTAAGACGGAGCTCAGCAAAACACTAGAGAGCATTAACTTCTCCAGTAAGAGCTTTTTTGTTGGGCTTCCCTCTGGAATCAAGACACTTAATTTAGCTCATGGCAGCAAATGCAACTCAGGGGAAATATATCTTATCCAATTAGGATTGTCTTTTTTTCTTTTTTCCTCCCCGTTTTGCGATCGCTGTAAAAATGGTTTTTTCCTTTTTTTTTGTATCCGAGCATATTCTGGAACGATATTTTCAATTCAACATGACATTGTCTCTTGACTTTGAAATAGCTGGAGGCCTGGTCTTCTATCACTGTATACTCTTTTCTTTCTCTTTCTCACATCAGACAAGTTTATATCTGCACGAACTCCCTCAAGTTTACTCAATACTTAGCCTACTGAATGGATTTTCTTTTCTGTCCTGGGACGACATAGAATGAATTAAACTCAGGAAAAGTAGCAGGGAGTTCCTGGTGATGGAAAACTAAAAGAAAAGTAAAGGTAGTTTTGGTAAATAGCTGCGCGTCCATTACAAATGTGCGGAAAATTTGTTGATTTTCCAGTAATGTTGAAAAAATATATAAAATTTTTGTGGTCGTTTTGTTTCCATTAAATAAGAAGTGTGATTGAAATGACAAGTGAATACATTCCTTCAAGTGATAAGTCATTAAAAAGACTTGCCGCATCATCATCTTCCTACCACTTCCTGTCATCTTCTTTGTCTTTTCTGGCAGTAGTAACATCCGGTTGTTGATCATGTGACTCGTGTGACGTGGAAAAAGTGTTTCGATTGCAGTTTTGTGAAATACACAAATTTTAATACTGCTTTATAATCACCTCATCCTTACACCTGAAAACGTTCATCAAAATTTTATTTAATTTTTTCCATTAAGCAAATATTTGTATTTGGATACAAATGTATACTTTATTGTATTTCCACCTTGCAGGCCAGTGGAAATTTGCTTACATGTTGTTTAAAGTTAGGAGGCGTTTTTACAGCATCTGAAAGAACAGCATAATCTGAAGTCATATCCTGACAGCTGACTTAAATGTTCCCACAGGTGAATAATCTTTGTCACAGCTGAATGATTGGCTGTTGATTGTTTGGAAGGGACCTTATGACCTTTCGCCAATTTATTTTCTGCAGAAAACCTTCCTGCTCTTAGGTCATCGGTGTTTTCTCCACCTTGTTATAGTGTTTAACAGGCACTTGTACTCTGGAGCCACACACTATCTCAACAGCTGGTTGTGATGGAGGTTGTCACACCTACTGATGATCACATTATTGTGAGCTTTGGTAATCACCACCTGGCTCCCACAGCGGGAAAGTTGTACTCTGTTTACAATTTTTTGGCATGTGTCACTTGAGATTAGATTCAATTTTGAAAATGTGCTTTTTGCTTTGGAGGAGACTAGAAAATATTCGGCAGACTCTCACATATTTATGCTTAGATTCTAATAGCTAGCTTTTTTTTTTTTTTTTTTTTTTGCCAGGACTGTACAAGCAATTTTAATGGATGGGCAAGTTGACATCATTTGTCATCCATTGTCGGAAGGGTCATGGTGGGGCTCCGGCGGTCACTGGGCAAGAGGCGGGGTACAGCCTGGACAGGTCATCAGTACATAGATAATGAGTTCTTGGTTATAATTTGATAGTAGTAAAGTAATATGTGGCCCCTGGTGGATGAAGGTCAGAGGCTATGATGGGGAATTGCTCAGGTAGAGGTGCATAAAGGGGGTGAATTACCTTTATGGGATCATGACGACTAAAAGACATGGGCACCACAAGATGCAAGATTGGAATTATATAAGGAACATTCAATTCTCACTTTGTTAAATAAATAACATCATAAAGTAACGTCTAAAGGAACAAGTTGAACCTCTAATTGGATAAATATGCCTACTGAAAGTAGGGGACTTTTAATTTGAAGTCTGTTAAAGGTACACCTAACGAACTGAATATCGTCTTTGCCTATTCTCATCGTGTTGCATTTAAGACCAGAACAACAGGTACAACATGTCTACAGAAGTCTAGATTGAGGTGTGTGTTGGATTAGTTTGTCACAAACAAGTTTGTCACAAACAAGCTTTCTGAAAACTTAGACTCAGGGTTGAATCGGCAGCTGTTTGCAGGGAGCTCATCGATATGGTCGTCTTTTTTCCCCACAATGCTTCTGTTTTAGTCCCTGTTCATGTTTGAAAGTAACCTGTGATCAGACTTGCACTGATTCAAGCAGGAACCTGATTGAAAACGAACTTTTCCCACTGAAGATGTTGTGTTCAGTGCTGATTGGAGTCAGAGTTATAAATACCTGCAGCCACTTACTAAACACCAGAAGTTAGCAGAAGTTGATGTTTTCTTACCTTAGTGAAAGCTATTATAGCTTGAAATTTATACCTAATTTTATGCCTAAATAAAAAGATCGTCTGGATTTTCTGAAGATTCTTATATGTTTTAATGAGTAGACAATAAATCCCTGACTTAAATGTCAAACTTAATATTGGACTTCCTAATTTTAGCTTATTCAAACAACAAAAACTTAAATGCTCATATCTATTGGATGCAGCACTATGTAGGGGATATTAGCCCAATGGTGTCTGCTAAAAGTAAAAAATTACTATTATTAAGGCTGCCTAAATATAAATGTTTAATAAATCCATAATCCAAGACCTAAAGACAATCACTAAAATAGCCTTTAAGTTTTAGTGCTGTGACAAATTTTTTGTAATGTTAGTGGCTATCAAATTTACCAGTGCTGGTGTATCATTCACATCTTGTCATTTTTACCATTTATCTGACATAGAACAGATAAATGATTTCATAAACTAGCTTTGCCAACTATTACATTTCAAAATAAGAGTCTCAAACATACATACAGCATGTCCATCTTAAAACACTCATCTTCGTATTCATAGAGTTATAGCTTGACTAACACAGGTAACCTCATGACTTTTTCCATGTTGCCTTTTTTAAACTGCATGCGATTTAAACTAACAAGCAGGGAATGCATGTTAATATTGGAACATGGTTAAATATTTTTTTTTTTCCCAAAACAAAAACATCTCATTAGAAACATAATTTCAGAATAAAATTGGAGAAAGGTTGGCTGTATACTTCCCCCACAGAATACAGGATATTACCCTGTCTATCTTCACTCTGTTCATAATGAGGCTGTAAATTGCAACTCCATTTGTGTTTTGTGTCGTACTAAATACAAATTTAGACAATGCCTCTCCGGTATCCAATCACACAAGTAATACAAGGTTTGCAGTCCTTCACCTTTATCGCAGTTATTCTGCACTACCCACTGAAATAACAATAACGGAGTTGATATCGCCTGAATGATCAAAGAAATTTGCCAGTAATTGCTTATAATCAGAGCCTTTGTTTCCCCTTTTGTCACATTTTAGTTGGATGTAATCAGGTCAACATAGAAATATCTTTAAAATATGCAAAAGGCTGGGTGAGCTCGGCTGTTTTTGCACCTCTGCGTTACACGTTTCAGTGACCCTGTTGACTCGATGTATGCGCCTCGACCCCGACACCATACGTTGTGTTATTGGAGTCAAATGGGGCAGCGAATTGCCAGCCCATTGCACAATTGCCTCCACTGTGTAGTGAGCCCTGTGCGGTGGTGTGTAACATCTGGAGAGGGAGCGAAGCGTTCGGCCTGAAGCCGGGGGTGTCCACCCCGTCCTCGTCCTAGTCAACCATTGCCCCTCGCCCCCATCCCCTATCGCCTCACTTCCAGCAAAGCGGGCATCTTCAATGCATCAATGACACCAGCCATCACAAGGGGCATGTAGCATGCCAAACCAATGATTCATTAGGACTCAATTAGCTGGCAGGCATGGGGCGACCCGCCATATGCCTGAAGGTTCGACAACAGTCTGCACTCCCCTTCACCTCCCCTCCACGTTCAGCTGCGCCCTCAACCGTCTTTGGCGCCACCGTCGACGCAAGACGGTCGGAGTCGTCTACGCGAATGTTTCTTGAAACAGTTCGGCGGTTGAGATTTTAGCGCCTTCCCGTCCCCGGCCATGCGGTTTCTGAGCTGGAAATGAGTCACAATGACCTTCAGCTCAACTCGTGGTGCGCCAGTTGGCAGCGAATGAAATACTCATTCATCTAGTGAAGTAAGAGACTGTGGAGCTGCAGATACTGTAAATCTTAAGAAGTAAAGAAAGGCTCCGCTCTGTATTGACTTTGCTTCCTTTGCCAAGAGGCGCCTTGGGCTGCCGACAAGATCTATCCGCCCTCAAATCTAATTTTTCTTCTTATCTGTGCCAAGGTAAAGGACCCCTAGCCCTTAGTCCCCAAACACACATAGACACATCCTGATGCGAGCGCCTACCACCCAAAAAAAAGGCACAGACGTGCCTATATTAATGAAATTAGACCAGAGTGGAAAGCTGCCCTTAGGCTGACTGACACAATGAGCTCCAGCCCAGATATGTGATAGAATATGAGATGATGTGGCATGTGCACACACGCAGTCCTATCATTTCTGTCGACGGGTTTGAGCTCTCATGTCACAGGGTTACGTTAATGAGTGATGCTTTCAAGGAAATGTCGCATGTATTTACGGACAGCGTTTTACATTACCTGTATTGAAAGGTAAAAGTGGTGGGGTGTCCACCTCACCTCACCCACCCAGTCTGAAGAGTTTAACCCCGGAGCTCATTACGAAATGAAATCACAGCCATAAATATCACACAATACATAGGCAGTGAGGTTTTATGAATTTAAAAATGTGTGATTAATTAAACTAAACAATTAGAATGTAATATGAAAATCTTTTATGCAGTATTTCCAGGTAATGGGCAGTGAAAAGAGCATGTCTTGTATTTTTTGGGGGGGCTTTATTAAGGGATAAAACACATCACTCCTTGTAGATTTACAGATATACTTAAACTGGATCTTGATCATGGATAATTCAAGCTGCTGGAATCAAAGTCCTTGACTGAACTCAACTTGTGATACTTGTTTCTTCAACTGTATGTGATTTTACATCTCATGCGTTCCCAGCGAGTTGTAGCGCTGCAAGATAGTTGGACAGTTTCCCTTATCAATCTGAACATTTTCACCTTTTATAGTGATTAGCACAGTGAAAAGAGACTGTATTGGCTGCTGGAGCTTCCTAGGTTTTCCATTCTTACACGTCCCGGCACGGCTTTGGTTTTACTAGAGAGCTGCTCAAACACTCGTTCTTTAAAGGGGGTTAATTGTAACATGATGTAACAATGTAAAGCTACATTTGTTAGCTTTACATCATGTTACAATTTTCTTCCCTCAACAGAAACATGCGTTCTCTTTGCTTTGACTCTTGTATGTTTGAGGAATCTTTGAATCTCCCTTGGCAATCATTCAGGACTGCCTAAACCCTTAGTCTTGCAATGTGCTGCTTATTCCCTCATATTCCCATACCTGAAAATCCTCCCACAGAGAAACCCACACAGGTCCTCTAGACTAGCAGCAGCAACAATTAGCAAACACCTGGTGAACTTGTGCCTCTGCTGAACTTGTCTTACTTTTTACTCCAATCATCCTAGAACGGAAGTAAGTGGCATCACGGAGGGGCATCATAATGACGACGTGTTGGGGGACGACTCAGAAAGAGTAGGAGCTTCTTAAAGAGACAAAGGCCAATTTCAAGACATCAAATTCCAAAATCAGAATTGCTTTAATGCTGGTCAGCATGTTGAATCGTAAAAGTCTCACAAAATTCTTTGTCCGCAAATATAAATCATTCTCACCACTTGCACCTCTGAAAGCCACTACAAGTTATTCCTGAGGTTCACGTAAAGTTGCACAGCCAGAGCTAACATGGTGGGGTGGAGTAAAGTGTTATTTGTTTGAGGCCGAGGCTTTCGAAGCGACGACTTCTGCGTGCTGCGAAGCATCTTTTCCCGTCCTCTCAAATTAAAGCAGAATCTCTCCGAGCGCCAGCAGCCGGCGAGCCCCGTCACGAGGAAAGAAAATCAACTTAAGCTGAGAGTCGCTCTGCCCCAGTTGTAGACATGTGCGCCGACCCGACTGCGCTCCTCCAGCGTTTCCACCGCGTTACCCAGAAACGCTCCGTTCGCGTGACCCAATTTGCAGCCTCTCCTCCTCATTCATCTGCTACCACAGACTCGCGGCAGGAGACTCTGCGAGCGACGGAGCATTCATCACCTCTGAGCGGTGAGGACCTTCGCTTACATCCTGTCGGCCTGCGCCGCGAGCCGAACCTGCGCGGACGGGAAGGGCGGGAGCTCCATCAGTGGCTCGGGGTGAGAGAGGACCCATTTGTGGTTATGTTTTATGAAATATGTAATCAAATATGAGCTTGGCAGCATTTTTCTTCCGCTGACAGTCAATTTAAATATTGTATCTGCCACATCTGCCTGCTGCGGTGCTTCTTCAGTACCCTGGAGGTAATTGAAGCGTTCAGTTTGGCTTGTGGAGCTGTTGCCATCCTTATGGGGTTTGAATCTCACCAAAACTAGTGTTTCTTTTTTCCTTCCCCTTTTTTTAAAAGAAGCAATATGTTTCCATTCACTTTTATGCATTTTTGTAATCAGGATACTGAAATTATAGCAAATATTCTTTGGTAAAAGGATTACTCATAACAAAAGTAATAATAACTTTATTTATAAAGCGCTTTCAAAGACATAAAAGACAAAATAAGATGGTTGCAGGTCAGTAACATATAAAACACCAAGAAGGCAATAAAACAGAAAGTGGAGTTTAAAAGGAATGAACTTTAGCTTGGCTTTAAAAACATCCTCAGAACCTCTCTTCCTGGTGTCCTGCTACATTTATTTACTGATCCGTTTGCAGAAATAGCACCAGAATGTTTGCTTTGAAGCAGCGCATCAAGTTGAGACACGTCATACGCGCAGGTTATAAATCGAATGAAAGGAAAAGTAATCCCTGGGCAAAGGGTGAATTATCTTGCTCCGATACCCCGGGGCAAAG
Source organism: Poeciliopsis prolifica (assembly GCF_027474105.1). Lineage (NCBI taxonomy): Eukaryota > Metazoa > Chordata > Actinopteri > Cyprinodontiformes > Poeciliidae > Poeciliopsis > Poeciliopsis prolifica. The sequence goes on from NW_026562383.1 coordinate 3,800,117, forward strand.
ATTTCTCCCTCTCGCTCTGCCAAAGGATGGGGCCCCGGGGCCTTCTTTCACAAGCCAGCTTTGCTCATCGTTAACATGCAGTTCCAAAGGGAGACCATCTTAAGATTTAATCAAGAAGGAAATGATCTGGTTTGGATTTATGTTTTGAATTTGCCTCATTTAAAAAGAAAGAAAAAACCTAGCTAAACTAGTTTTGATTATTATAATTTTTTTAAATTAAGATGTGATGCTTTCTATCGGGATTGCATGTGATTGTAAACACAAAAAAGTGTATTCTCCAAAAAAACAAAACAGCTTCACGTTGACCCAGGGCTCACCGGGGTCCGGTATGAAGTAGTTCAAAAATGGCAAAACCCGGAGACCACAGGTCATAGGTCAGGCAAAGCAGGTGAAGTGTCTTGACCAAGGACACAACAATGGAGACAGACAGAGCGGGATTCAAACCAGCAACCTACCGACTAGGGGATGAATTCCCATCACCATCGCCCCAGTTCAGTTCATCTAGTCGAGCCAGGAGACGATAAACCAAAGCACCAGCCAACATGGTAACTTTGAAGGAACTGCAGAGATCCTACTTTTGTGTTGTAACTGGTGGGTTGCTGGTTCGAAACCCACTCTGTCCATCTGTCGTTTTCTCTTTGGACAAGACAATTCGCTGCTTTGACTAGTAGTGGTGCATGGCAGACTCACTTTTGTCAGATTGCCCCAGGGCAGCTGTGGCTGCAGTCCAGTAGCTTGGACTGGAGCCACAAACGCATTCACACACTCCTGTGTGTGAATGCGTGTGTGTGAATGGGTGAATGGCTGACTGCAGTGTGAAGTGCCTTGGGGTCTTCTAAACCAGATAAAAGGCTGGACAAGTACAAGAGATTTACCATTTATGTAGACGAATCAATCAGCAGGACAACTGTTAGTCATACATGTCATCGTCACGTAAGACTAAGAAGAGTTAAATCTATTGCTGAAACAAAGCCATTAAAACTTCTATACGCAGTTTGCGACACAGCAAACATGTGAAACAAAGAGCTCTGCAGTCTAAATTGTAACTTTTTGTATCTTTTTGTGGGGGTTTACTTAAAGTCTCAAAAACATACCCTGGAGTTTGCGGTTGCTCCCAATGCCGCCTAGCAGGCCTAAAGCTCTTGTATCTGCTCCGGTTCGGGCCTTTGCTCTCTTTCTAATTACTCCGGTTCGTGTCTTCGCCGCGCGGCACCAGCAGGGAAGAGCGCCGCTGTATTTTTGATGCGGAGCTGCGTCGAACAACAAGCATCTGGCACAGCGGCGGCAAGCGGTCAGCATGACGTCTTCTGACGAGACCCTTCAGATCACTTTTCATCAGAGCGTCGCAGTCGGAGGCCACCCCCGACGCTTTGCTTTAATCAGCCGTCAAGTGTCATATTCAGAGGGCCTCACTCCGGGGGGAGGGGAACTTTCATCCAGCCTCCACTCTGGGTTTATACAAAAACAAGTGAAAACAGAGGGAGCGGCGTCACGGCGAGGCGCCAGACCCTGACCTTGCGACGCCATTGTAATGAGAAGGAGGCGAGTGTATCACTTATCATTAGCGGCATGATTAGGTGCCAATGGGCTGTGCCTGCCGCGGTTTGAACCCTCCGCTCCGCGACAATCCCAAGAGTGCGATAACATATGAGATGGCAAGAGTTTCACACCCAGATTCACACCTCCCGCGGTTCCATACGTCGCGGCAGCCTAATCACTCATGTGAGATTAATGAGAGAAGTTGAGGTGTGGTGAGACGCTCACTAATTACAAGCTCACACACTGGATTGTCACCAGGGGAGCAGACAGTTAAGCGTGTGCTTTGTGTGTGTTCCTCTTAGCGTGTTTTAAAGTCAGTTTTTGTTTTCAGAAAACAAAAACAAAACAAAAAAAAAAACCCAGATGGTTTCCAGCAGAAGAAAATGAGCAACATCAAAGCTTCTCTCAGGAGAAAATATTCGGAGAAGAAAAAAAAAGCCACTCCGTGGGAATAATGGCGCGGCAAAAACAAAATCAAATCAACTCAAAATGCTGCTGAAAGGAAAGGTAACCAAAGCGCCGGTGTAAATTACTTCATTTCTTCCTGTGCGCCGAGCCGCCTGCGAAAAGAACAAAACAAAAACAAAACAATGGAGTCATGAAAACGCATAAGCAGCTCCGCAGCAAAGTGTGTTCGACGAGTTTTTCTTTGAGCGATGTTGCTTGCTTTTCCAAATTCAAATCCGAGCAACTTACTCTTTTAGAAGAAAAATATAAAGTTGTTTTTCTGCCTTCAGACCCACATTAGGGAAAAAGTATTTGTCCATCATGTTTCCATTTATTGGGTTTGGAGCCAGAGACATTCAGCTTACAGTCACCAAATAAATCCAGCAGCCCAGTTTTACTAAACCGCTTGGATTAGTATCCGGTTGTAATTATGAAGAAATATATGTGCAATACTTCACATTTTGCTTTCGACCCGATACCAAATAAATACCCGGCCTGTATTGCTGATACCGACGCTTTTTATTTAAGTTTGAGACATATTTCAACTTCTGACCTTAAGGTCATTTCCCTCTGTTCCAACCTCAAAGTTTTTATACTTTGACATATTAACATAAAGGCAACTTGAGAAAGTGCGTGGTCTGTGAACACAATTTGTTGCCATAAATTCCCCAACTTTATGTCGTTCTAAACTTCGACTAGGCCATTCTAATTTTTTACTCCCAATCTAAACCATTTAATTTTAACTCTGGCTTTAACCTGTGTCCGTCAGGACATTTGGAAGATAGCGGGAATTTCCGGCTCAGTTGCGGCTCAACAAAGCAAACTTTTAGAAGGCCCTCTTCCAACACTGATTTTTTATTTTGTCACATTAAAAGCAAAACTAACTTTCCTTCTACTTCACAATAATGCACTACTTAGTTGAAACATCATAAAGTGTAAGGAAGTTCATGGAATTATAGGCATGGATTTGCCTACTTCTTCAGCTAAACGTATATGCAGTAATTAATCAGCATTTGTTTTTGTTTTTTTTGTTTGTCCACTTTTGCATTGAAATTTTGCAGTTTCTAAATAGGGATCCGGCAATATGAAAATTTTGACCCGTGTCGATATTTGACGCTGATATTGCTGTACTGGCAGAAGTTCATGTTCATCAAAATGACCGCTGAAGCTTTAGACGCTTCTGATGCTTCTCCAAAGGTTTGTAGCTTACACCAAACCTTTGGAGTTTCTCCTCCGTTCCCACATACCAGGCAGCTGATAAAACAGAAACCCAGCATGGACATGTCTCATTCTAGTCAAAAATGCATTTGTTATTTTGGTTTTTTTGTGCCAAACGAAGAAGCTTCAAAACCCAGAGCACAGCACTCTATTGTAAGCACGCTCATTAGGCAAAACTGTCCTTCAGCTCCGCGCATTTGATGCGTTTCGGCGTCGCAGTGTGACGGAGAAGGTAGATAAACAAAAAGTTTCCATGGTGGCGCCTCCCCTCTGCTTCGTTATTGCAGCTTCACAGACTTCAGGTAATGTTTTTGTGCTCACCGGTTTTGATCATGCAGACTTTTATCTCGACAACACAAAGTCTCTGTAGTCACGTTCCCTGTCTCCAGCGTTCCTGAGTCACATTTGTGAGGGTTTTGGGTTTTTTTCTCTCTTGGGTGGCATAAAAAGTCAAAACAACATTAAAAACAGCTGTTTGCTGTCAAGTTTGATGAAGGAAGCTGCTTGTGTGTCTTTATTTTGTCCATGACTCGCGTGCGATTAAAGAGGACACCTTTTGGCTATTTATTTGGTTGCGAGAGAACAGAGAGAGAAGGCAAAAAAGGCCCTAATTGTCTCATTAATTACTCTTCACATGAAATAATGACCGAGCCCTTGTGATCGCAGCTCTTTGTTGCTCAATAATGAAGGCAGAGGTGGGATGGCAGCAAAAGAAAACATGCTTCAACCTTTTTTTATTCACAGCATTATGCTAGAAGAGAGGGAGAGAAAAGGGAAAAATATGGCAGATAAGAACAAAAGGCAGGAGGAGTGAGAGAGAAAAAATGCTAAGAACAAAAGGGGGCAGGGGAGAAATGCAGCATTAGGACCGATTTGTTTAGAGCGAATCTAAAAGAGAGCAGCAGAGACGGAGAAAGATTTGGCCGTGAAGCTTTTGCCAGGCCTGTTGGAGCCCACCCAGTTCTCTCTCTCCCCCAATCCCGGCGCGGTGAATAGGCCGTTTGACACACTGCTCAGACACCGAGACGCGGCACAACAACAAACCAAATCAGCAGCAAATTAAAGACTCCTGGGGAGGGAAGCAGCAGAGTATTGCCAGAGGTCTTCTGGAAAGCCAGGCTACGCCAATTAAGTGTTGTAAGACGGTTCCGGGAGCCGGTTCTCCGGACCTCCAGCACACGATTGGTGTTATTAGACAAGTAAAATGACAGATTGTACATTTTAGACATTTTAGAAGTCTTAAATTCTTCTAAAATGTCAAATTTGTTAAAAAAAAAAAAAAACATTTGTCATGGCTATTCAATCTTACGAAGTCAAGGTGGACTTTTATTTGTTATTATCTGTCAAGTGTGCAAGATGTCTTTTGTAATTTGGGTAATTTGTGGCTAAATTTGGTTTCCAATATACCCTTACTAGCTACAGTACCAAGAGTATAATTGCTGCCCTAGCTATGAACATAGCCAAATAGGTTAGCAACAGCTAGCCACGGTGTATTAGCAGGTAGTTATTCAGCTAGTGAGTCTGTGTCAGATGTAAATCAGATAGTGATTTTTTAAATGTTTTTTTTAAGCTAACAAGTTTTTTTTTATACATTTTTAATGGCTTAGGAAACTAAAATTCATCGCCAGTTTGCTGGAAAGGTTCGTCACGCAGGTCAAGCACTAGTCTTAGCAGGTCTTAAATTTCGTTCAAGGTGGTCTTAAAAAGTCTTATATTTGAGTTGAAGCCCTGAGAAACGCTGCTGCAGCACCGGTCCTGTTGTCACTCCGCTGTGCGCTCCTACCATAGGGAGCTGGTGACACTTGATTAGCCTCAATACGTCTGTTATAGTCTGTCTAATGCAAACTTCCAACACAAGCTGCATTATTTGTGTCTCGAGGCCTCTAAGGGGAACGTAGCTCTTCATATCTGTCATCTAGCCGAGGATAAAAACCCTAATTTATCCCGGGTTTTTGCTTCAGCGTGAATAGGTGCTGATTATCCTGCAGCTGATCTGGGTAAGCGCTGCTGCAGCAGCACTTCAGAGGGCAGTGAGGGGCTGCCATGTTAAAGACGATCCTAACCGGGTGCACAGCTCCCAGGCCTGTGCTGACATAAATCAGCGCAGCAAAGCAACTGTGTGGCGTCGCTTATTTAGTTTCCCAGCTGCACCCAGTGAACCTGAAGCAACGAGGGGCGCTGTTTTCGACTCAAATGAGTGCTTCCAGTGCATACAGTTGAGTTTCACCGTGTGTTTTTTTTTTGTTTCCCTTTTTTTGTCACCTTTCATGATTGCACTCTTGACTGTTCCACCGTCAAAGGTCTTCCATCCTGTCAGAATGAGGCGGATATGAACGACCTCAGCAGTTCTCACAGGAATACCAGGAGAAAGAGAGGTTGCTACTCGACTGCAACATTTCCGCATCAGCATTGACCCAGAAATCAAATGTTTGATGTGAAACTTACAAAGAGTTTCACTGCTGTCTAGTCTGTGCTGGAGATTCAAGATATAGCTCTTAAACTTGTTCTGCTTTTTGTTAGGTTGCAGCCACAAACTTCACACAGTTTATGGCTGCAAACTTTACACACAATAGCACATAATCGTGACACGGAAGAAAAAATAATACTTGATTTTCACATGTAAAGGCTTTACTTGTAAAGGCTTAAAAGTGTGGCATGTAGCTGTCCAATCTGACGGAGATTAAGATACAGAGAACATCTGTCAACAGCTGTCTACACATATTCCATATGATTCAGGCCTGAACTTTGACTGGACCATCCTAGCACATAAATATGGTTGCATCGAAACCAATCTTTTATATGTTGTTGGTATGTTTAAGGAGGTTGTCCTGCTGGATTGTGATAGTCACCTGAGTTTTAAGTCTCCAACAGCTTCTCTGTGCCAGCTGGTAAAAAAAAAAAACTTCCCTACAGTATTGTGCTACTTTTGTTTTACAACGGTAAAACATGGTAGCGGCAAAAGTCCCCGATTTACATTCACAAGTGGAGCAACGGAAATTAAAGGGAAAGAAGAAGAAGGGGGTAGATGAGAGCACAATTCAAGTCTGCCTCTAAACCTGCAGAAAGAGAAAAAAACAAAACCAAGAAACCGCAGCAGCAAACGACAATTAAAGCTGCATGTAGACCCAATCACACCCCAACGTATGATTTGTTTAAAAAGTATCGAAACATTATGTTCTTTTTGCCATTTCTTCCACATTTGATGAGCATTATTACCTGTGTCAGCATCTTCTACCAGGAGCTTCTCCAGATTATGAACCTTTTCAAGTTTCCAGTTTGGGTGGATGACAGTGTCTTGGTTTCTGGACTCTTAGGGCATTGGTTGCACTTGATTTCATGGAAAATGAGAGCTGAATGCTGAAAGCAGTGTAGATCCTCATTATAACAGAATGACATATTAGCACAAAGAGCTTCATGCCAGTCAACCGCTCTCTAGTCAGGAGTCTAATTAGCTCAACAAAGGCACATTAACCTTATCATGGATGTAATGGCAATTAGATGCATGTAAGGCCGCTTACAAGTGACTTGAACTTCTTCTTGATTATGAGGCTGATAAAAGCTGATGCGGAGTAGAATATAAGTGTGCAAATTAATTATTTCACAACAGTGCAGATGAAAAGCTGCTTCTATTAACGGATGCAGCCTATTCCCACCGCGGGTGACTTCCAGGGACCACGGCCGGCGAGCTCGTCGACGGGGGCTCTGCCGGGCCAGGTTGTGACAGAATTGTCTCAGTCCATGAGCCGGGAGGCACTTTGTAACGAAGATGACCAGCGCGACGTGCCAGAGCCGGTCTGTCAGTCGAGCAAAACGCTCCAGCAGCTTCCCGGGGGCCAGCCTTGGTGCAGAAGGCAGGAAAGAGCCTGGTGAGAGCGCGCGGGCCTTCTTCATTCTCGTGTGCAGCCCGCGGGCCTGAGGCGTCCGCCAGGACTGCGGCGGACGGAGGTTTAATTGGCCATATCCAGTGATAGATGGCTGTTCAACCTTTTTGTTACTCATCAGTGGCAGGCTTGCTTGTTTCACAATATGAGGCTGATTGTGGGGTCTATTAAAAATCAGCCTCTGGAGGAGATGTCACCGCGCCGCGACGCCACAGCTTGAAAGGAGAAACTCTGGAATGATCTGATTTGAAGAAAGGAGAAAAAAAAACCCAAAAAGAATCAACTGGCGCTCAGTTGATTGCCCATTATATCACGAAGGCAGTAAAAACATGATTGAAAAACTGATCACACTTAATGAGTTATCTCTATCCACAGAGACAACCGGAGGGAGATAATTGACATTAATTATCCGCTTTTGTTTCCCGGCAACGTAAATCAAAGCGGGGAGAGGAAAAAAAAAAAAATCTTGGTTTTTATTTAATCGCAAACAAAAATCATCGCGTCAAGCAAATTCCTGATTGAATGGTGTGTACGTTAATGACATAATCACTCCCTCGCCGCACAATCCGGGCTGGTGACTAAAGTTCCCTCTCTTTGTGCTCAAGAGTGATTGACGCGCTCAACGGTTGGGATAGACGCACGTCAGGTTAAAGACACAAAATGCTTGTTTCTGTTCGGCAGACTGTGTGCAGGGGGAAGGAACTCTAAGTGAGGCAGAAAGCAAACAACTCAGAGGATCGTCTCAGACACTCTGGCAGACGGAGATGAAAACAGAAACAGGCTGACGGCAGGAAGCGGAGGATATCCAGGCGAAGCGAAACCGACTTTGCTCGAGGAGGGCTTCCTTTGCACTTCACAGAGGAGGTGCCAAAGTGAGAGAAGATTAATAAATAAATAAATAAATGGCCACTTTTGCAGCAGGGCTGAGGGGAGGGAGGAGGGGGTATTTTGACATCCCCTAACAGTTGAGAGTAAGCTGGAAAAAAATGAGTGATGCTCGTTAACTATGACCCAAATCCTGCTCGACAGTGGGAGCTGTTGAAACACGGAGCAGACTGGAGAGTCTGGGTGACCTAGATAGCATTGGCTCTGAAAAGCAGCCATACATCACATTAAGTCGCTCTTCACTCTAATACAATGAGGCACATCTCTCTCGTTGGTAATGAAAATTACATTCTGATAAGGTTCTTTGTGACACGGAGAATACCTCTCCGTCCCCCGACACAGTGCCTCGGCTGATGGGATGGACTCTCGGGGTGGACTGCTCCTTCGCCGCCGGACCCGGCCGACATTATCAGACTTGTGAGCTGACACAGACTGTGACACTATAGTCTGACAAATCCGAACTGTAACTCGTGGTGACGAGTCATCCTCGGTTACCAGCTGTTGATGGAGGAAATGGAACATGTCTGAGCAAAACACTTCACTTCTTTTCTTTGTCGCTTTGTCGGTCACCTCAACGGGTTTCATCTAGCGTTCGTTTTTGCCTCACCGCCACATGTTCTTTTTCACATCTTCCTAGAACTCTCTTCATTTTGTCCAATATGTTCACTATCCTTCCTCTTCGCATGCACAAATCCAAGTCAATCTCGTCTTTCGAACTTTATCTCCAATCCTTGTTGACCGGCGTCGGCCATTACCAATGTGCCCAAACGCGTACTGTCGTCATTTGATAATATGATACTAAATTTAGAATTAGAATTGTTGCCCAAAAGTCCAGTTCAGAGTTCATCAGATAATAGCACGGATATTGGAGACTTTAACTAGGCCAGGATGATGTTTTTCTATAGATAATTTTGCCTGACTTCATTGTTCAGACATAAAAGGAATTGCATTCAAAACACGTCCAGTTCTGATTAAAAATGTCTTTCACTTCCCTCACTCTCCTTTTTTTAATTATCAGTTCTGATTCAAAAAAAGGACAAAATATTTGGACTGTCCAGTACAAATATCTTAGTATACTTGAATTAACACAAAACTAACTCAAAGGTAACTTTTCAGCACGATAGAGCAGCTTGTTTTAATATTAAGGAATATTAATTCCTTAATATTCATGTAGTACTAGTTCCACTGACAGATTATTTCTCTTACAACAAATCATTTTCCCATGTTTAAGTGAAATTAGCTGCTAATGCAAATATATATGCTAATATATTTGCACTAGAAACTAGAACAAAAATTCTTTGGTCTAGTTAGCAGTAATTACTTGTTTTTCACTTGAATTTTACTTTCAGACTAGTTTGACATTTGAAGTGTTGACTTTTATAATCTTTGGCCGATGATTGAATGAAAGGTCTTCTGATACGCCGCTCTTTGGTGCCTTCAGTTTCCCCGGTAGCTGTCCTTCCTGTCATGGCCGTTTCCAAAAGTCTTTCTGGGGGGAAACTGACAAGGGTCTTGGAAACAAACTTCCAACAATGTCGCCGTCACAATGTCAGACAATGTCAGACATGACAATGTACTCCCTGCTACTCCCAGTGCCCAGTTTCTTTTCTCTCCTCTCTTCCCGGGACAATGGCATCTCAACTTGCCAACCAAAGCCGTGGCAGCTGCGGTGCCAGCTTGGCATGACTGGCCCGTGTTAGCGGCGAATGATTCAAGGACATTAAAAAAACAATGCGGGGGTTTCCAGTTCACGGTGCCAGGCGTGGCGCCGCCACCGTTTGCTTTGAAACACCATCTCCCCTCCTCTCCTGCTGTTGGACCCATTAGCGGTCCATTCTCCGAAAATTTGCTTTGCGTGCAACAGCAGCGCCGGTCATGGTTTGCTGTTCTGTATTTACTCGTGAGCAGTACATAAAATGAGAGTGTTAAATATTTCACCAGAGGTCTTCTTCATGGGTGGCTGCCACAGCAGCGAGCATTAGCTGCACGCTCATTAAGGATTGATGATCCAAAAGAGATAATAACATCTTTGTTGATTTGTTAAATTGCTGCGTTAGTACTGTAATGACTGAACAAGAGGGCATGTGTCATTTGAATTTTGAACCACCTGTAGCTTAACATTTGTTCTCTCTGTCTGCTTGCCTTGCAGTGCTGAGAGCAACAGACTGTGATGGGCTGCCAACCCGCATCTGAAGCGCTCCAACAAAGAATAATATCCACTTCTGACCTACTGTGAAGAACAATATTTGATTCAATCAGTGTTGCAAGTCTCCCCCTGGGGGGATTGCTCCCGAGCAGTAGGTGATCCTTCGTAAAGAGCAACAGTGGAGACCATGTGATACTTGACCTTCACTGAGAGAACTCGGGTGCACTCCGGAGGATGTCAAATTTGATCTGAAGCCGCCCCTCCAGAGGATCGTTCGGCTCATAATTCAATCGGCTCTTCGATGTTTTGCCCGGCGTCGCTCAAGCGCCCTGGACCAGCAGTGACGAAGCGCATCTGTTGACGCCGGATCTTCATTTGTTGAGGAGTATCAGACACGTCGGCATGGATTTGACTGAGATTATCCGTACCATAGAGTCGCTGTGAGAAACACGGAGAGGCGACGGAGGGCGAATCGAACACCGGGAGATCGAGGGGGGGTCAGCGAGTGCGCTGCTAAACTCATGGTGGATCTGCTGTGAGCAGGACAAGGGACTCAGCGGTGGAGGATGTCAGCAGAGGCCGAAGTCCAGTCGGGTGTCAAAACCAGCCAGCGAAAGGAGTCCAGGAGGATCAGAGGTACGTTGAGATCTAGCAGAACAATTTTTAAGTTTCGTTGACAGGCTGGTGTGTGTTTAGTACAGTGTTTCTCAATTCTGGTCCTCATGTCTGGTCCTGGTCCCCTGCATGTTTTATGTTCCCCTTCTGCCACACCCTTGGATTGAATCTGTAGGTGATTCAGTACTTGATGACTGCAGAAGAGGACATGCAATCCTTTGGATTGGTTGTTCTGAAATAGAGACACGTCTATAACAGGCAGAGCGGGGGGACCTGAGGACTGGAATTGACAAGCACTGGTTTGAGATGGATAAACGGACCGAGGCATTATTAGAGGCCCTGATTGGGTGAGGCATTAAGGGAAGGTCTTGGCTACGTTTTGACCTCCCATGTATTATGGCTAGAGATGAACAAAGAAATTGACTTATGACTGGAAACAAGCGACTTTTTTTTCAATGACAGTTCCTGACTTGTGAGTGAAACTCAAGATTGTGACGTTTTTCCAATCAGTAGCTACATTTCCATTACAAAAGTTCCAGTATTTCACCAATGTCAAAAATTCACAATTGCTGTGCTTATATTAAATAAGAAACAAAATTTAAAAAACGCATGTTCAAGTCATTTAAAAACATGACACGCACAGTGGCAACATCCAGTGATTGATCACATGACTGGTGTGATGTGAAAAAATTATTTCTGTTGCAGTTTTACAAAATAGACCAATTTCTATACGGCCCAAAAAAAAAAACAAGCCCACCTCTTCCTAGCACCAAAACCTTTTATCAAAAACACAAGTTTTTTTTCAAAATGGACGCGTTTCCTGTTAGCAAGTTTATTTTTGAAATGTAAAATTGCGCCATTATATAGTCAATGGAAAAGCAGCTTATGTTTCCATCCGATTGCCATGCAATATTTGAAATGTTGCGACTAACTCGTATGGCACAGAAACATATCTAAAACCTTCTGTTTATGTTGTGATAATGTGATTAAAAACTGCTGGTTAAAGACAGACATCCAGGGTTTGAAGAGGTATGTAGTTTTTCTCTTTTTTTCTCCCCCTGTCTCATCTCATCAATGAACCATGTCTGGACTGTGAATGAATAAAAAATATTCGGCTTATGGGAGTTCTTTTCAGACGGGCGTAAAACGATTAGGAATAGAAACAGATCGGTAATAAACTAGTTGTTCTTGCTAGCCTGGCAGACAGATAACCCTGCACCTTGTTGCGGATGGAGCCAAATAACATCAGACGTGGAGGAAAAGAAGCCGCCACTCAGTCGGGTCCACTGAGAGCCTTCGTGTCTCATCTCGGGGATCCAGATGTAGTAACGGCCATCCCCATGTAGCCCCAGGGTTCGGTGCCACAGTGATTCAGGTGTCACGGACAGGGTAATTCACACCATGTCGCCGCGGCGAACAGCATAAGTGATCTGATTGGAAGAGGCATGCTCTGCGCGCTGTAAGCTTGAACCGGGATTGGATTGGCTTTGAGCAGGAAGACAGAGCGCTCCAGAGGGCGGGATTGTCTTTGAGGTCGACTGAACCGGCGGGAGCTTCAGCGTTTGCCTTCCGCTTCTTCATCCTGCAGTCTCTCCCCTCGTCTCTCCATCCACGAAGAAAGCCGCTGCAGCTCGTTCAGTGGGTTTCGGCTACTGTGAGTTTGCAGTAACAAGGTCGCGGGGGCCAGGTCCTCGGTGGCTGTTTCACGAGTTCTGTCGGATCGCTCTGATAAATGGCTCGGCTGGAGGAGGGCCTATCGATTTGAGTTAAGTGGAGAGGTGGGGAGGGGTGAAGGGGGCGAGGAGGAACGGCCGCCAGACGGTTCAGGAGAAGGGACTATCTGCACAAAGTATCAGCCTCTGCCTTTAACATGTTAATCACGCGCTCCAGGAACCATCACAAGCGCTGAAGAGGTGATTTAGATCTATATGAAGTAGAATTGAGTCTGCATGCAGAATATATGTATGCAGATGGATAGGTGGGTTCAGCCGCCTGGTGATTCTAGATGTCTTTTAGGTGAAGGACACTATGAAGTCTGGCACATTGAACGTACAGTGGTTGAATGACCTAAATAATGGATTAAAAACAAGAAATACATTTGCTGGTGAACTCATATTTATTAGATCATTTACCAACAAAATGGGTGTTTGAATTAAATATTTTTCTTACTATGTTATGTAGTTTTTGATTAAAATGTAATTAATTACAGACCCTGCAATTAACTCTATTAAATCATTTTATAGAGCCCTTCTACTACATTAAAAAAAAGAAAATCAAACGCATGTTGAAAACAAGTGTCGGGAAATCTATTTGCTTACAAAAACCGCCCTTCTTGTTTAGTAATGAGTTAATCATAATTAATCAGTTTCATTTATAACATCCAGGCCTGATTACTGTCATATGTGTGGAATCAAGGAAACATTTGCACTGAAACGGACCGCTGCTTTTCCTGGTTCGGGCCGCTCACTGTGCTCGGCAGAGACGTGGATTTTGTGCTCTTCCAAAAAAGCCAGATGAAAAATGTCTAGATATCAGTTTTTGACCTTGACCTTGAGTGCCAATGAGGTTATGCAGCGGCGCAAAGGATTCCAGTATCCCTACCTCTGTTTGACTCGGAGATGCTGGGGTTGAGTCCGACGGAGATGCTGCAGCGTGACTTTAAACAGGCTGTTCATGCTTTAAACACTCCACTCCAACGTGGCTAAATTAAAACACATCTGTGAAAACAAGTGGACAAAATCCGTGGCTAGTTAATCTCAAAGGACTGGTGACAGCTGTCAACGATGAAACAATCAGCTATTGGGATTAGGGGGCAATTGATTGTTCGGACACTGACCTTATTGGTTTGCATAGCTTTTCCCCTTTAATGTGAAGTCATCACTAAAAGCTGCAGACTGCTATGATGTACTAAGTTTCGTTTCTGCTCCAGTCCAAATGTAAAAGGATGAAACCAAAACCAAGCGGACATAAATGTGCATTTGAATGCTTTCTGATTTTCCCGTCCTCACAACAACTCTCAAGGCTCGTCTCTTCAAATAAAGGCAGCAATCTAAAAACAAAATAGTGAAAGCATACTCCCAAAACTTCAAAAGGGTGAACTGCTGACAGAGGAAAATTGCTAAATGGTTGAGAGTTGTTGGAAAGCCATAGAAAGGCAGAAATGTCTTTAAAAATTCCCATCCCAGTTTGCTGTGCGGCTTTGTTTGCAGGTTTGTCAGAGCGTGTGAGGTGTGTTTTCTTCCTGCACATGCTGAGTCACTGGGAAGCAGGTTTATCTTTTTTCATTTAAAACATTATAGGGACAGTAACAAATCTGCGGATTGACACTGAAACACCAACACCACACCTTTGTGCTTTAGGCTCAAATCCAGGAATCAATACTTTCAATATGTTAGTCAGAAGTTCAGATTTCTTTTCAACATCGGAACCGACACAGATATTAATATCGGATTGGTGCATCAGTCACAGACATAAAGTAGAGATTGGGGGAAGGAAAAACAACCCAGCTGTGGGCTTTAAATGTTATTCAGTTTCCATCCAACACAAATTCTAACAATGGCATCCTACCAAGGAAAGAAAATCCTGTCTTAGCCGTCCTGACAAAGCGTCCCTTAAAGAGGCTACAACAGAGTAGCATACTTCTCAGCAATGAGTAATAACCCAGTCCTGATAGCTGATGGATTTAACGTTAGCTTTGTTGTTCATGGCGTTTCCAGCTAATGGCTAAATATAGATTCCAGTCGGATCCTCTAATGCATCATGTGCTGCTTGCCCCCCCACCCCCTCCGGTCTCCCTCTCTTTACTTCTCATGCAATTCTAATGGGCCTGAGACGAGCGCCGAACGTTAACGCCATGCTGGACTCGCTCACTCGCACGGCAAAGTGCCGGTCCGCACGTCCATACAACTTCCTTTCATGTGTGACTTTACTGTCACCATAGCAACTGTTGCTCTCCGACTGTAATCTGTGCACAAGAAACGTTTAAAAAAAAAAAGAAGAGAAGAAAAGGACAAACCAGAGGAAGACGGAGATAACGAGCTGACCAGACACTGAGGCAGCATGTCAGATGAAAGCCTGCTTTTATTTATTTATTTTTTTTGACATTGTCTGTTGAAGTTGGGACTGTTCGCCTTCTTCTTTTAAAGCGAGCGTTCAGGACTTATAAAGTTCTTTTAAAAGGTTGTTAGCAGGTCATGGGTTATATGCGGTAGAAAAGCCGTTGTCAACGTGATGGAGTTGATTTGTCCTCTCTGAAGCTTCAGACTCTAATTTACTTTTGTTCAGACATGAGCTGCTTCCAGGCCTTCAGCTGGCAGCGCCTTTGAAAAACCGTGAACCATCCCTTCTTGGCACAGAGGTACAATATGATGAAAATCCAGACGGACCTCGGGGATGATGGTGATTTTCAAGCCGATTTGCTGGGTAAGTTCAGGCTTGTGCCGTCCACGGCGCTTCAGAGCACGCTTTGATCACGCCCCGTCGACTTCTCTGGGACTTTACAGAGCCACGTGCATTTCTGATTGCTGAGACCACGAAGAGAGGAGAGGGCAGATTAACTCACTAGTCATTTGTCATGCAGTAAAAGCCCCGTTCACACCTGCTCTGCTCTCCTGTGTCAGTCCAATGACAACCGAATGTGTCAGTGTAATGTCTAAATTACCACCCCGGTGCTTTTGCTCAAAGATTTATGATGGCAATCTGTCCAAGTCGGGATTAGTAACTTTGGCAGAAGGAGACGCACAGGGCATGTTGTTTCTCGGACAACTGACTATTAAAGGATGCTGCAGCTTCCAGTCTTATCTTCATAGTAAATAGAGTTCGATATGTTAGCACTGTAGCCTCTCCCATGGCTTTCTGCTGCTGTAGCATGTGAAGATGTGAGACAAGAAAAAAAAAAAGCACCTTGTCAGCTCTTGCATCCAGAATTTGCTCACCATATAAGCCAGGTGGTCTCTTTACTTCTCATGGTGGTGATGGATTATTTCTGCTGAAATATTTTCCTCCATGAGGTCTGCAGCAACAGAATCAGTCACCTGGGGATAAATCATGAACAAAACTGAGAACTAAACTGGAACAACTAAATGAGAACAAAACGGTGACGTCAAAGCAGCAGGACCTTGGTGGTTCCACGTCCTTGATGCCCTATTCACAGCAGGACTGCATGAAAACAAACAAATACTTTGAAAATGAGACCAAACCTGATGCTCTACAATACTTTATTCATTTCATCAAGTAAAATTTATTTCTCAGTGTGGCAGGAGGCATAACAAGATAGAAAACTGAAACAAAAGCTTTACAATACAGCAGAATTTAACCTGCATGTCCTTTTCAAGAAATGTATTTTTTGTTGCCTCTAAATCACTTTTTTACCTTAAAATTGCAATAACTAAGTAAAATGAGACGGTGACATCAAAGTAAAGACAGCCAGTCATAATGCAGGAGAACATTGCGATCCCAGTGCTTACGCTCATTCACAGTAAGAGTGCCTTAAAGCAAACACAAAGTTTAAAAATGGGTCCAAACCTGATGTTCTATAACAACCTCGATTTTTTCCCTCATGTTCAGACTTCAGGAAAATGCATTTTTCAGTATGAAGGGATGACAAAAAAGCTTTACAACATGGCTGGATTCATCTTTAGTTTAGTGCCTTTCCACAAAAACCTTTCATCCTCTTCAAGAATGACAATGTTTTTTTTTTCTTCGCCTTTAAGACACTATACCATAAGTACTTAAATATGTATTGATATGTATTTTAATTTTAACCTCGCGACCTTTTCAACTGAAACACCTGGAGCAAAGTGTTTCATCACAGAAGCTGATGGGAACGCTTTGTTATTGACTTTTTGAGCAGCTTTACTTTCCTATCAGAGCTTGCCTGAACGTCGGCAAGACGTTCCTTCCTGTAGGCGTTTCAAGTGGAAAGGTCACGGCTGCAACAGACATGGAGCACCGGTTTCCTCACACATGAACAAGACGCCCATGACCAACTGTTTTCTTCTCCACCTACCATTTATTCAGGTAAAATAACAGCCTTGTGGCGCTCTTATCCAAAGCCCGTTCTGTCCCGTCACCACATAGCATGATACTCAGCTGGCAGAAAACACCATAATAAAATGACCCCTGCCCCCAAACACCAGTGATTCAGGACAGTTAATGTCAATGTAAGAGTCCTTAATGCTGCTGAATTCCTTTGTGTCGCTGCAAACCCGTTGATCAATGCCTTGGTTGCCCTTAAAACGGCTCAACCTGGGTTAAGCCGAAAAGCTGGACAAGAAAACAGGGAAAGACGGGATAAAAATACACCAGGAAACCACTCAGTCTCATCAGCAGGAGTTTATTAAGAAGTTCACAAGACCAAACTTTTATTTTGACAGACTCCAAAGAGAATTGACTTGTTCTCGTTTTTAGAAACCCAGAACTTCTTCAACCATCGCCTCGATACTGTGCTTCATTTTTAACATCGGCGCGGTTGAATGAGGGAACATCAGCTGCTGTTAGTGTCAGCAAATGCGTTTGCGTGTGTTTGCTGAGGCCTACGAGAGTTACGCCGTGCACATGGAGGAGGCAGATGGTGGGGACAGATTTTCTATTCTCGGATATTCATTTCCTTTACCGCGTCTTATAGGCATCTGCTCCGATAGGGCTTACCTTGTGTTGCTTTTCTGTCTTTCTTTTTTTTTTTTCTTTCATGAAATATGAAATCCCGTGTGCTGAGACACGAGAAATAATTGTGACCGTCGCAGCTTTCATGTTGATGAATTAAAATAGGATGGTGTGCGGTGCGTCCTGCCAGATGGGAGGGGAGGAGGGTGGCGGTGTGGACACCATGAGACGCTCTCAGAAAGGTTTCGAGGTTAACCTGCCTCGATGCTCGCATCCCCCAACAAAAACTTCCCTGTTGCCAAGTTCTTATATCTGGAGGGGCACTTCTGACTCTCCATCTGTTACCATCTGTGCATTCGCTGTCCCCATTCTACTGTGGCAAGGAAAACCATTCAGAGACAGGCTCCGAAACGGTACGGAGCATGGCGAACAGTAAACGTTCCCGCTGGTGTCCTGGAGCACAGCTTCAGTGTCAGGTAGGGGATTACAATGTTTGAAACCCTTTGACATCCTGTAGTCTGAGCTACATTTATGAATACTTTACTTCGTCCTGTTCCAGTTTCTGTCATCGTCTCAAGACACGAGGGAAAGAGGAACTTCTGCTAAGAAAGAGTTGGGATTCGGTCTGACAACTACAAATGTCAATGTCTTTCATTGGGATTTGTTTGTTGGAAACCAACAAAATGTAGCGCATAATTATGTACCGAATTGATTATGATGTGTCGTCTTTTAAATCTTCTTCACAAATACCAATCTAAAATAGTTCGGATCGAGCCTTCGGTAGATGAAGGCTAAGACAGATGAAATCTTCTTAGCCTTTCAAGAACAAATTTACAAATTTCACTTACAAATTTTATGTAAAGACTAATTAGGTATGAAGTCACAAATTTGCCATAAAATACTACAGATAATTATTTCTTCTTCTTCTCTGAAAGAAACGTCAATGTCTTTCTGTCACTACAGCAGAGCAGGACTCCAGTCATGCAGCCAGAGCTTTAATTAAATCTGATTCATTTATTAGAATGGCCCAGTCAAAGATCAGATCTTGGGACTGAATTGAAAATCTGAAATATGACTTAAAAAGTTGCCATTCACAGATGTTTTCCTTCCAGTTTCACTGAGCTTATAATGTACTGTAAAAAGAATGGGAACCCAGACGTCCCAAACTGGGAGAGATGCTCCCCAACATAGAAATACAAATGAAATGACAAAAAAAAAAAAAAAAAAAAAAAGAAATCACATCACACTTTTAAGGTTTAAATGTAAAAGTCCTCTGTTCTGGTGCATCACATAGAATCCCAATGAAACGTGCTGACGTTTCGGTTTGCATTATGAATAAATGTAAAAAACAAAATTTAAAACAAGCAACACCGAAAAGCTGGGGTATGAATATTTTTGCCCTGTGCATGCACATCAGAACAGCAGGACTCTGACCGCCGGCGTCGTGCGCGTTGCTCGCAGCAGGCAACTCTTTGTCAGACAAATCTCCAGACTCTTTCTTCACTAACAAAATCATTGTGAGGGCCGTTCAGCTCTGGCCTTCCAGAAGAAAACGTGTGTGTCGCCTCTCTTCACGAGCGCTCATACACAAACACACACCTTCTGCCCCTCACCTCTTCGATCTGACAGAGTGCAACAACATGAAACAGCATGCCCCTCAGCTCTTTAGTTTTCAAAATACAGCACGCTCACTCTTCTCGATCTGAACCCGGAGCACGTAGCACACGAGTTACGCCATGCGCCGACTCGAGACGTGCAAGACCTGCTTTTCTTTCTTTTTTATTTCATGATCATCTATCTGTGCGTAAACCTCAAAATCTCTCCATAAGTATGATTTGGCGGGTGGAGGGCGGGATGAGTGAAAGGCATGCTTGCATGTAAAGAAACAAAATGGCACAGAGCATCTGGTTAGAGCTCATCCAGAGAGAGCGGCGCTGAATTGGGCCGATTGTGTTTAAAATGCAAGTGGAGCAGCATGCATTTTGCATTACATTACAGAGCGAGTGAGTCAGGAAGATCAGGCGAGAGAGCACACAACGGCGTGTGAATAGACTGTAGATACAGCGGGAGGGCTGGTTTGAACAACAGCGATCATCGCAGCAGAAACGTTTCCCGAGCGCCTGCTGCTCTTCTTCTAATTCAGGCCGTTGATGGATCCTGAGCGTCCGACCCGGGCTGCTGAATGCATGGCGGAGGCTCGACGTACCCGCGGTTCTCAAAAGTCCACCCTGTTAAAATTCCAGGTTTCGAGATCTTCATAAATAATGAAGATTGCATCCCATGATTGATGCAACGCATGTCCAGTACAATTCAACTGGGGGAAAAATCTGTACAGGGGAAAAACTCAAAGAATAATAAAAAAGCTGCTATACATTTGCTGCAAGTCTGGACACCCTGTAAACTAATATCTTCTTGAAAGACTTTTAGATTGAACTTCAACATTCAGGCATATTCAGTTTTCACCTCATTTGTTGAACCAGAGATAAACTTTGGCCATCCTACTCAGTATTTGATTGACATTTGCATCCTCTGCTGCCTAATGTCAGAGTTTCCAGAGAGGTTACAAAAGATAATGATAATGCAACTATTAAAAGGTATCAGTCAGGAGATGCGAACAAAATATTCCTCAGATTATCCCCTCGAAAAGCTGCTAGGCCCGGTGTTAGGGATGCTATGCCTCTGCAGTCCTCTGCAGGGGCCCTCTGTGTTTGTGTTAAAAAAAGAAAATGGCAACAGTTACCAAAATTTGATGGTGTATGAACAGGGATCCGAATTTGGAAATAACAGCGTGTGAGGCCAACAGGTAGGAAGGACAACGCAATTGGTGGGCACCACCTTCCACCCAGTCCATCACATCAACTGTAGACCTCGCTTAATCCATCAATGCTGTCACTGCTACTGGAATATAAAAAAATAGGTTTTTTATACTGGTGTATTTAAAATAAACTATGCTTAGCCTGGTGGGGCCCATGTAAACCCTGGTGGCCTGCCAGGCTTATAATCTGTGATGGCATAATTACTCCCCAAGTCGCACAGAGAAAAGACAATTAAATTACAAAAGAAAATAGTAACACAAAGTGATATCCATAAGTCACTGTACTCTGACTACTGGATTTGAAATAGCAACACGTTAGATTACTCGTTACTGAAAACCTGGTCCGACATCAGTAATGCATTACTTTGTAACTTTGTACTAACATCACTGCTTATAATGCAGATTCCTGTACCAAATAGGCAAAAGGTGGATGTTACTTTCCAAAATTGATGAAACCACCGTGCGGAAATCTTCCAAGACTCTTGAGAGCTGCGGCAATTTGGAATAAGTACTAATTGTGCTCCAGATGTGACCACGACTCTTTGTGTTCCCAGCACATCTACACTAGAAGTCCGAGGTAGACGCATCTTCTCCCAAAGAAAGCATGCAGGCCTCCCTCACCAAGACCTAATTGGAGAGTTTGTTACTGTTTCAAAATAGCCAAGCTAGAAACTTTAGGTCAGAAATCCAGAAGATAATTTTGGCACAGAAACAGCCTTTCCCTCAGACAAAACAAAGGCTTTTTTTTTTAAAATGAGATGGAAGAAAGGATGAACAGGAGCAGTCAGTATCGATCCGCTGGATGAGTACAGAACAGAGGAGCGACGCTGAATCAGGCCCAGATTTGACGTTCACTTAGAGACCGTAATGACTGAGCCATCATCAAACCCTCCCCCATCTGTTGAGGATTGTGGTCTCATGAATAAGTGAGAGGATTGCAGAACCAAGACATGCACTTGAACTGTTTCTTTTTTTTTCTCTGTCTCTTCCTCCATTTTGCACAAGCTCTTTAATTTGCTCTGACCTATTTTCTGATTTTCCTTTTGGAAAATTGTGCGGCTTGGAAGAAGAAATTCCCAACGATTTGATGCGACATAGTTGAAAATAAAGTCAGTTTTGGGTGGAATAAGCTCATTTTGGTGTAACGCAGTGTTGGAGCGGAGCCCGAGAGTTGCTGCTGAGGATGTTCTACCTTGTCAACTTCAAGTGCACGGATTAGGGAGCCTCTTTAAGGCCGATGCTAACTGATGTACAGGATGGTCTCGTGACCTAGATTTTGAGAGAGGAAGGGGCCTAAATTGTTAAAATTCTCCAAGGTGCTGCTCGTGTCCTTGATTTGAAATTCCGTCGTCTCCCTGTGTGACGACCTGTTTTTTACCCCCCTACTCCCATTCGACTTTATGAGGGGTTGGTATACATTTTTGACGGGCGAGATAGCACCCGAGGCTCGCCTCCACATGTAATCAAAACGGCGCGTCGGCAGACTGCGCGGTGACAAAATGGGAAAAAAGGTGTCGGTGTCAAGGAGATGTCAGGACGGCCGCGGAGACAGAATATTCAGCGCCGAGGTGGAGAGGATGTCGGTGGAAAGCCTTAGGCCATACAGCCACACACTCATGACACCCCTCCCCTTCCCACCGCCGACGTGCCACCGCCACTCGACATCCGTCTCGTGGGGAGGGCTTCGGCGGATTGTGGGTGAGCGTTGGACCGAGATAATTCCTCTCAATAGGAACCAGTCAGCCTGGTTTGTCACCAGCAATAGCACCCATGGGAACCGCGGGACATGGGTTCAGGAAAGGAGCGAGTACACCCCCAACATAATCCCCCTCAGCCTCCGTTTTTTTGCTTTGTTTTGTTTTTGAATGCCTAACTGAGTGATATAATAGCTCGTGGTAGTGTCAGCGTTTCCCGGCATTTTCCTATTTGGTCCACCCGCTTCACCCAACTTCATTCCAATTTTAGCTTCAATCTTTTCTCTCGTCGCATTTAATTTGCTATTCACTCTGCATTTCCTATTCCATAAATATTTATACAAGTGAACACACACAAGCACACGCATGCATATACACAGTATGTTAGTGCCAACGTGGCGTGATACCAAACGCCGTCGAAATTGAAGTGAGCTCACACATCCTAATTTCCAGTATTCACTCCCTCAGCTTCATTTTCTGATCTTTGTCTCTGGGATTTTCTTCCTCTTTTTTTTTTTTGACTCCCTCACTGTTTCACTGCAGGTCAGGACCGCACGGAGGCGGGGCTTATTAAGCGTTTCCGTGGAGATGGCGTGCGCTACAAGGCCAAGCTGATTGGGATTGATGAGGTGACAGCCGCGCGAGGGGACAAGCTGTGCCAGGACTCCATGATGAAGCTGAAGGTGAAAACTTCTCTGGGTTTACCTTTCTCTCTCTCTCTCTCTCTTCCTCTGTTTGCGTGTGCATGTGTGTGTGCGTGTGCATGTGCGTGTGCGTGTGTGTGTGTGTGTGTGTGTGTCATTGAGGTTCTCATCATCTCGGTCTGATTTGGAAAAGGCTTGCTCGAGCGTGACTGTATTGTCTTTTGAGTGAGTCATGGGAGCTGTCCTCTCCTGTGTGACTCACAGAAACTGGATGACTGACCTGCTGGAACACAGGAAGGTCCAACTATATCAATTCTTTGTTTTCTTTGAAGCATAAAGAAAAATGAACCAAGCTGCTACTGAGGTTCACCGAATCGTGGCGTCCCTTCACTTCAGTCCTCCTCTAGTTAGCTGTTTTAAGTTTAGTACAGCTCAAAGCCCTTTGCATTAATTCGCACAAATATATCGTTTTGTGACCTCCAAGGCAAACTGGCTCCGCATCCTGAGACGCTTTGAGCTGTGTATGACTTAAGTAGAAAAATCCCCCCCCAACACCCTCACCCCTTATAACCCCCGAAGCCCCAGCTTCCCCCAACTAACCCCCAATTAGTCTGTCTCCTCCGTGTTTTCTCGTGTCACTCACTGACTGCTATTTTTACAACAAAGTCCGTGCTGTTCCACTTGTGGCACATGTGCGAACTGCGATAACATGACCCAGATAACATAGCAGGCTAGTGTTCTTTGCAGATTGTTGCAAAGTGAATCAGGTCAAATCCAGCCCCATGGTAAGAAGCAGTGCAAGTGGTTGTGCATTTGCTTTTTAAACATATAAGAAGCGCGTGCTTAGCAGTGTAAACAAGATGTTTTGTTTTTTTTCTAAGCCACACCGAAAAGGAATTAAAAGTTAAATGAAAGAGAAAGAAATTATAGGAGATAGTGTCAGATTTTAACCATGTGACTCACTTGGAGCACCTTGATCTAACTAATAACAGGTTTAGGAAAATATTCTACCAACGACAAAAGAAATGTTGCAGGTGGCTCTATAGCATTTTGTATCTTGTTTGTTACACAAATCTTTATATTTATAGATGAACTGATTGTTGATTTTGTGGTCATTTTCTTGATTTTTTTTTCTTGTTTTTTTTTTTTGCACCATTTCAGATGTACAAAGTTCAGATTTACAGCTGGGTTAAATTGTTGTTTGACTTTAACTTAGGCTTAGAGTATATTGTCATTCAACTGCACTTAAAAATGGACAAATTGAGCAACATTTCATTGTACCGCTCCAACAAAGACATAAAAACAATCACTGAATGATTTATTCACGCCTCATTGTGTGTAGAAATATCTCAAGATGGCAACGCCGCATTTTTAGAGACAGAGCTCTTGGTGTTAAGCAGCTCCGCAGTGAAACACAATTTTCAAAAACTTGAGGACAAAATGAGAGGACACTAAAACTCTCTTTAGTGTCTTTTATTGGAGTTGAGCATGATTAGCAGGAGTGTCACAGTTTGTGAAGTTAGCATTGATTGATAGATAAAACTGGAGCCACCAAATGGAAAATGAACATCCATACAGAATACAGTTTTTTTCCCTAGAAGCTTCTCACACCATTTGTGCTGTTTCTGCATTCGTCTTCAACACTTTGTTCATACCCCTTCCCTCGGTAACAACTTCCACACAGAGTGGCTCGGTTTGAGCACAGCCTGTTAGACTTCAGGTGTTTTGCGTGCACGGAGTAGAAAAAGACGGCGTTTTTTAGCTTTCAGCCGGCCGGTCTCCGATCATGTGGAAAACCGTCCAGTTCCAGTCAGCGACCAATTTGTTTGTGCATCTCTGAAAATTACAGTCATGAATGTTCAAATTTTCCACATGGCAGCAGGGTGACTCCATTAACCGATGAACAATTTTCTCTTGGTCTGAGAATTTTTTATTTTATTTTTTAATCTAAATTACTGGGTATAAAACAAGCCAGGAGAATCTTTGATCTGATGTCCAAGTCAGATCAGGAGCGCATATAAACGCTGTCATAACTGACAAGCTTATGAAAACGAAAAATAAAAATCTCAGATTAGAGTATGTTGACTGATAATATTCGCTTATTAAAGGAGAGTCAGTCACTCCTGCAGAGATGATGCCATCTATGATCATGTCATCGTTCATCTGGGAATAATCAATACAGAACTGACCGGGCGGTACCGGCATCCAGGGCTGGCAGGAAAATACAGTACAGTATTGAGATTACACACAAAGCTTCCCTGAAGCTTCTCCTGTGGGAAAAATGTTATATTATTAAAATAATAATAATGATAAGAATGCAGTTATGAGCTGTCAGTATCTCAACTTTGTAGAATCGTTTCTGACAGGAGGGCAAAAAAAATTGGAAAAAGGATTGCTTTGGACTTCACTTATGTTGCTGGAATGTTGGATGTTTCCATTGCAAATTTGCGAAAATATTTATATTATGCTAATGTGAAAAAAATAAATAAATCTACTGCAGTTTTGCGAAATGCATCTACTTTGATATGGCTGAAAAACAACCTGGTCCTAGAAAAAAGACTCATCCAAAAACAAGTTTTTTTTAAATTTGTTTATTTATTAATGTTTTTTATGTACAACTTTATGGCTAATGGAAACGCAGCTACCGTTTTACTTTTGAAACAGATACTTATAGGATGGTTATACCGTATATCTTAATTTTAAATATGCTTAGACAATGTAAGTAACTGAGTGCAATAATAACACCACCATCTACAGTAAAGTTACAGTCCTTTAATGTGGTCAAGTTTACCATAGGTTTACCTTACTCTGACTGACCATAAAAACCTAATAAACATGTTAAATATGACCTGTTTTTACCTCCCGATTGATTCCCACTGAGCTCCCCAATAAAACCTGCGTTATTTAAAAGAATTTGGGGCTGGAGTTGGACTCTAAAGACTAATCTCTTAATGTCTATTTAGTTGAGCTCTGCTCTGAGTTAGGTCTCAGATTGATCCATGCAGGAGACTTGATGAATAAAATATGATTTCTCACTGGAAAAAGACACTGAAACGATTTCAACCGGTGATTCTGGAGGAGGAAGGCAGGGTGGGATTTATGGAAAGCCGCACATGAGCCTCTTTGCAGGAGACTGGTTGGATAAATTGCTCTTGCAAAGAAGACTCTTATGCGTGGCTTCTTTATGTTTCCCCCCCACTGGCTTTTCTAGAACTTAAATGTGTGGGAAGCCCCAAAGGAGAGGCAGTACAGCCAGAAGGCAAACCTTCACCCACATCCCATCCCGGGGGATATGTCCAATTAAACAACTTTTTGCTGCCTTGATCTGACATTTCAGCAGTGGCCTCCATATAACTCCGGCAGTCACAAGCCAGAGGCCAGTTACAGTCAATGGAGCGGTCGATACAGACCTGCTATTATCTGGACAGGGGACGGAGGAGGGAACAGGTCTGTATTGAACTGCCTCTCGTTGCCACTGGGACTAATCCACAGAATGGAAAAGCCGATGGCTGACTGACAACACCCCTCGGCTCTTGTGCCCACCTACCTCTGTCTCTCTCGCTGCTTACTCGGCTCACGATCCTTCCTTCCTTCTTTTTTAAAATGTTTTTCTTGTATCATATCGTCCCAGCTCACCGGTTTCCCAAGAGAAGACCGTTCAAGAGCGTTCATTCCTTCTGAAATGAATTTTAAAAATGTTACGTAGAGTTTGCAAGGTTTTACTATTAAACATGTAGCAGCACGGTGCACTTTCATGTTGAGCAGCCGGGATTCAATAGTTTGCAGAACCACTTTTTGCTGCTTTTTGAGTAGGGTTGGGCGATACGGACTCCAAGTTTTATCTCAATATTTTGTGGTACTATTGTGATGACAACAAAAAGTGACTATTTGCTACTTATTTATTTGGTAACTGTAGAGGTATGATTGGAGAAACTCTAGCCTCAACAAACAAACCATACATTTTTCAAGCTTTAGCAAAAAGAAAACCGAGGTGAACACTCCTCCAAACCTCAGTGATCTGTAGCCATATGTTAAGCAACAGGTTGTTTTTAGATGCACTTTATCAATAAAATTGGTATGGATTTGGTTAATTTTGGGAGCTCGACTCATCCAAATGTCAAAACCTTTAACTTTTTTTTAAAAATGTCCGCAATATTCAAAAAGCTTTCAAGGAGAAATTTGGAAGTAGAAATGCTCTGCTGCACAGAGGGGGTCAAGCTTTTTTTTTTTCCACCCCTAAACCGAACCTGCTGCCTTGTCAGCCGTAGCCTCTGCACACAAGGCAAAGTCTTTCTTCTCTTATCATCTCCCCGCTTTTCCTTTCTTCTTCCGACCATTTTTCTCTCGGGCGTTGTTCAATGAAAGGCATGTCAAGCTCACAGGTTGCATCAAACGGAACACGGTGAAAATTTTAATTGTTTTCTTTATCGGGGCGCGAGAGAGTGTAGGAGAAAGAGGGGGAGAAAAATACAGAGTGCGGCTGCAGATCCATGGGAAAATCATACTTCAAAGGCTGCAGTGGTTGTTCAGTCAGCAGTACGTGTGAAGTTGCTGGTCGGGCAGCGGCGCTATCCATTCAGTCAGCAAATCTAACCTTACCGTCAGTAGGTGGTGCTTGTGTTTTTATCACGTCAAAGCGCAGAACACCTAATGTAATGTGATTCACCGCTCAAGTTGAAGTGAGATTCCCTCTGAGAGAGAACCTTCATGAAAAAGGCAGATAAAAGAACATCCTGTCCTATCTCACCCTTATGCATCTCCCGCCACCCCAACCCCAATCCTTCACATCACATGAATCCCGTCTTTTGTGAACCTCCCACCAGTCAAAAGTCGCCCCACTCTCACCTTAGAATAAGGCCGACTATCTCCGCCTACATGACTTCTCCTTCTGCTCCCTGCAGGGAATGGCTTCGTCTGCACGCTCCAAGGGGGAGCACAAGCAGAGGGTCTTCTTGACCGTCTCGTTCGGCGGGATAAAGATTTACTGCGAGAGATCGGGGGTGAGTAGCGCGTCAACGCGGAGGCTGCCAGGACGCGGCCAGCTGCTGCCAGCGTGAGGACGTCCAGAGGGCACGGCTCACTTCACAACAGCTGCCTTCCTGGGCCGCCATCTTAGACGACTGAACGGCCAAAACGCTGTTATGTTTCGGTCTGCGCATTGATCAAAACGTTAAATATTCTCCCAGTCACAATTGAAATCGAGCTCTCTCGAGTTACTCAGAAGGCAGTTTGACATTTAGTTTATTAAATATTGAAACTCTTGATAACATTGCCCCAAGTTAAGAAGCTTGACTTTTAGGGCTGCGGTCAGGGTGAATGATGTATTCATTCTGGGTTTTTGATGGTGAATATGAATTGTTGGACTCCTAGTTGAACAAGCTGGTGTTTATCGTGGAGAGGAAATTGAGGATGACTGTGACTCAATGGAAAGAGTCATCGTCTTGCAGTCGGAAAGTCCATTTAGCTAATCCTCCTATTTTCTTATTCCAGCCCCACAGCACGGTGTGTCAGTACCACTGTCACTGATTTAGACCCTCAGCATGACACCACTGTCACCATGTTAACAGCTGGCACAAACTTCTTAGGTTTGAAAGCCTCACTTTGGCCGAACAGTTCAACCTCTTTCTTGCTTAGCCATTAGTTTTTTCTGCAAGAGAGTTGACTCATCTATGGAGATGTGACGTTTAGATTGGTGTTCCAACAGATGACAGACTTAAGTTCTGGTTGTTATTTATTTTTATTAGACATAATGACCAGTTTCCTCTCATCTCAGCTTGACAACTTAGGTGAGACTTTGATGCAATTGGGAGTTTTCACAGGACTTAGAGACCAAATGCGTATTCTGGTTTTTGAAAGGATGACCCAGACAAACTTTAATTGGCCTTCTCCAGAGTTAAAACCTTGTTGAACATGATTAAAAGCCAGACTCATACCAGAAGCAACACATTTGTTGCTTCAGCCAGGCTCACATTTGTTGAGCCTGGCTTTTAATCATGTTTAAAAGCCATGTTTAAACGGACTTTCCGACTGCACATTTGTTGCTTCTGGGTCATTCAGCCATAATTGTACCAGGATGTTTTTCATTTCTGCTAAAATGTTTATCTAAGTAGTGGTGAGAGTATATATTTGAACCTGGGTTCACACAGGATTTCTGCAGGCTTCACCAACTCAAAATTAAGGCTTTCAAAGACCGTGATGACATAGATGTAAGACCTCTATGTTCAAAAGAAAGTAAATATGCACCTATCCATGATGGACTTAAAAAACCTAGCTAGCTTACCAGCTACTTACGGTAACCTCACTCACCTCGATACACAGAACATGTGTGGGGGCAACTCAACCTTTAGCCTGACAGAAAATATTATATTAGTATATATATATATATGTGTGTGTGTATTTCTGACATGACAAAATTTAAGACCTGTGATTAATGTATTTTTGTATTTTAGGCCAACCTGCATGTATTTAAATTGATTTAAAACATTTTAAGACCTTCAAGTAACAATTCATGAACACTTTTATGATCCCAAAGGGAAACTAGATTGTTTTAAATGCATAAATTTCAGACCTTTTAAGGTTGGGTAGACACTCTGTCACCATTTCCACCCAACAGATTCAACCTTATTTTTGTTTTTATAAGCCCACTGAAGTTCTATGTTGTGTTATGACTGCCCTCTGGAAAAGACATGCTTCAAATATGTCACTGAAAGGCCAAAATAATCTGAAGTTCTGGTCCATGAGATGTGTACGTAAATCTCGTCCGCTCACACCTTATCTCCAGGCGGGTTTGGAGCATCGCTGCTTCATTACAGGATGATCCAGGGGCTCGGATTTTTCCCCTCCGTCCCGCGGCGCAATGGGCCCCCTTGGCTCATCAGCGCTAACCGCTAATTAGCTCTCAGTTCCACCCCTTAATGATCATTGCTGCTAATGCTAATTACACATAGCTCCACCTCAGCTGTCTTTAGTGCTGAAATGATAATTGGGCAGCAGGGATTGTCTTGCAGGCTGCCGGCTCCCACCCGACCACCCCAAGATTGTTCCTCTTTCCAGTCTGACTTTGTTAATCCTGAAGTGAAAAAAGAGCGTTTAGCTTCTCGCCACGACCTGAGAGCTCGCCCTGTTCCGATAGCCTCATTTGTTGTTTTGGAAGCCGTGCCCCCCTAATGCGGCACGTTGTATTTACCGATTACACGGCAGTAAGTAACCCTGCGCTTAATACGCCTCTGTGGGCTGTTTAGGTGGAAACGGGGAGAGGGGGATAACCACGGCGTACAGTCGGCGAGCATTTAGACCCAAATGCTTTCAGTAAAGCCGACATGATTCTGTGGCGCATGGAAGCGCACTTGTCGTATTAGTTTTGTATTTAACATTAATCTGGAGCATTACCGGCAACAGTCCCCCACGAAAAGAAACCCGGGCAAACGTTGAAATGAAAGCTCCTCCCGGTGCTTAAGCTCATCCTGTCTAATGGAGCAGCAGCAGATGGGTGTGCCTCACTGACAGCCGAATCACTATCCTTTGTGCATGAAGGTGTTCTCTTTCAGGATATCCTCTGCTCCCTCATTTAGGTATTTTGCTTTTGATGTTACACGGCAGCACAAACATTACGCAATCCGGGTTATGCAACTCCGTTCCGCGCTGCAGAACGCCGTCACAGTACAGACTTGGAAGTTTCTTCCCTCTAAATTGTTCAGCTGCATGCAAAGATGTTTAAAGTGGGTCTGACCTACTTTGGATGGCAACAAAGAGCACAGCTCTGTGTCACGCTTTCAAAAGACAGAATGCAAGCTCTGAACAGGAGAAGATGTCACCTGCGTTGATCGCCCTGCCTTCCTGTCGTTCAGGTGCTTCTGCATCACCACTCAGTCCATGAGATCAGCTACATCGCAAAGGACACCAGGGACCACCGGGCCTTTGGGTACGTCTGCGGGAAGGAGGGCCACCACCGGTTTGTGGCCATCAAGACTGCGCAGTCTGTAAGTTCTGGTACCAAAACCGAAAAGTGAAAGTTTGTGTAGTTTGTAGAGCAAATGTATAAAGTGCAGGTGAAAATATGCCGCTTTTTGTGGATTACGGATTAATACACAGCTTTTCAGGTATTATATCAGGATCTCATAGACCAACTCAAGACGGTGCCTGATTGTAAAGCGGGGGAAGACGTAGTTTTCCTCCGACCAACAGTCGGAAGATCATTGGATCGTCAGTAGGAATGCATTTCTTGCATGGTTGAATAAAACAAAAAACTTGTGTAATTTGTAACATTGGTGCATTTATCAAAGAAAAAGGGGAACGTTTTTATTTTATTTAGGTTTTACCTGCTGTATTCTTTCAAGAATAGTTTCTCAGCTTTTAGGATGTTTTCACCAACCAATCGTCTAATTCCTGCTTTCAGGCGGAGCCCCTGATCCTTGACCTGCGTGACCTCTTTACCCTGATTTATGACATCAAACAGCGGGAGGAGATGGAGAAGAAGGCTCAGAAGGACAAACACTGTGAGCAGGCCGTCTACCAGGTAAGGCTCTGATTTCCACTTTTCCTCTGCATCGAGTTTCTACACATTATCCACTTAACGCACAGAAAATCTGCATGTAATCAACTGATTTTTTTTTCTCACTTTAATCATGCAACCCTGTGTTGTTGTGAACTGTGATTGGATAGACTTGGGTTGTTTTGTTGGAGGTTTTTTAGCCTTTTTTTAATAAAACTGAAAAACAAAATGTGTCATCTGCCCTCTTCCTCAATCGCAGACCATCCTCGAGGACGAAGTGGATGACCCGGTGTACCAGGTAGGTGAGACGGCGCTACGATTAGACCCAGAACACTGGACTGCTTTTCTAGCTTCACTGGAATAAAACACATTGAATTGGGGGGGAAAAACAAAACCGAACTTTAATATATTGCTTCTTTCTCCAGCCACTGATCTGCTTGAATTAATATTTCATAATATTGCACCATTCAGTAATACACAGTAGACCATCCTAGTGAACAGTTATCTTCAACCATCCAACTCCCATTTTGCCAGTGCAGTGTTGTACAACCATATTTTCTGAGTGAATCTGTGTCAGTGTTCGGATTTTCCTCCAAAGACATGCCCCCCTTCCACTGGATGTTATCCCGCCCCCACGATTTTTTGCCCTGTATTTATTTGGCTCAACATGACTTCTTTTTTTTTGTTGTTGTTGTTTTTTTTCTCTCTGTGTTTGCTCACACTGAATACAGACAACACTAACTCTTACTCTGAATGCCATGTTCAGTGGTTCGTCCAAACGCCCCACCTCCCCCCCAGAACACCTCCGGTCTTTGCTCTTGATGTGTGTTTTTACATGATGTCATTCCCATTTGTAGCTTTCGATTTTTGTTGATGCTGGTTGACAAAACGCCTGACTGTGGACAGAACCTTTGGCATTTTGGGATATATGTTTTGTTAGAGATTTTCTTAAGTCCATTCCAGTGGGTGCGCAGGAAATCCGGAGCTGGATGGATGCTGCATTCAATTATTACTGAGAAGCTGGAATTTTCTGATTCCATTTCGGAAAGATTTGATGGCTTCTCCCAAATCGCTATCCCAAAATTCAGTATGGCTGCCGTGTGCGATAACTATACTGACAAATTACCTTTCTGCATTTTGCTAAATTATTTTAGAGCCATCAGCTTGTGAAAGTGTGAGTCTAATGTTTGAATCATAAAAATGCACTTTTACGTTTTCTAAATTTTAATTAAATTAAATTTTAGTTTATTTAATCAAGGAGAGCACAGCGAACAATGTTATATGACAAACTAGCGATCATTGTTTTGTTCAAAGGCAAACCCAGTCCTTGGTTTCTACCACTTAAAAAAAAAAACAAGATTATAAATTCCCAACAAACAGAACATTACGGTAGGTTAGCCACCTGTTAGCGCAAAGATGCTAGCTCGTTTTTTGAGCTAAGTGTCCTTCCAGCTCGTTTCATCTACAGTACTTTAAACAATAATTTGTACTTTTTTTTCGGAACAAATTGGACATAATCATTTTATAAAAAACAATCTTTAGAAGGAAGTAGCTTCTCATATCTTGCCGCCACCCAAATTCAGTCTTCTGAGGCAAACAGATTAGCAACCTTTCAACGCAAAGATGCTAGCTCTTTAGTGAAGTAAATCTATCAGCTGCAGTATTTGAAAAGGGATACGTTTTTTTTTGGTGGTTTCATCCATCCGTTACCAATAACTCCCAAAATGTCAACCAAATGTTCTTTTACATTTCATTTCTGCATCAGTTCCGGTGGATTTACAGCTGTGACACATTTTTAGACAAAAATCTGAAGCAATTTCTACACTGGAAGTGGAGTTTGACGCTGCTGAGGTGGAAGGCTAACCTTCAGCTAAGACCTCCACATTGCCTTGAACTACTGCCTGACCTGTTATACTTGTGCTCTTTCCTCTTCCCACCTCACTCTATTTTTTTCCTTTCTTTTCTCCCTTCCTCTTTCCCATGCCCCATTTTTCACACTCTCCCTTCCCCTGATCTTGTCCCCCCCCACCCTCCTCCACTCAACACCATCCCCGCTCCCTTGTGCTTCCACTTATTCTGCTCATGTCTCCACACCTCTATCTCTCTGTTTTATATGCCATCTTCTCCTCCTTTTCTCACTCACTCTCTCTCTCTCTGTCCTTCCTTTTTATTATTTTCTGCATCTCTATGCCTTGCCCACTGATTCTGTTCTGTAGTACATAGTGTTTGAGGCTGGACACGAACCCCTCCGTGGCCCCCAGTCAGAGGAGAGCGTTTATCAGGTACAAAGACAAGTTTTGCCCCACTTTTCTTTTTTTTTCTTCCCTCTTCATTCCTTATAAGTAAAAAGATAGCAGTATTTATGGTATGGCGCTGACATGAAGGAAGCTCCAGTGTGTTAACTGTATTTGGAGAAAAGTTTTTTTTTTGTTTCATATGAATTTTAATTTAAAAAAAAAAAAAAAAAAAAGATAAGACTTGAGCAGTAGACTCCAGTGACACTTAGAAAGGCGACGCTTTAGATCTCGTGATTTCACAAGATTGAGTAAGACAGAAAGTTTAAATAATACGATGAAATACTTCAGAGCTTTTTTAAAAAGGCTTTTTCCTCTTTGGAGATCTCGTCGGCTTTTGCCTTTTTTTTGTGTGTTTTTTTTGTTTTGTTTTTTTTGTCATTTCAAATCATCCAGAAAGAATTTAAATCAAACACGGATAACCTAAACACAAAAGGCGGTTTTCAAATGTTGATTTAATTTATTAAAAGGGGGGAAAGCCATCCAAACCAGAATGGATACTCATCAATGCCAGACCTGCAGGATAGAGAAATGACTTTAATTGAATTTAATTGAATTGACCACTTCAGTCTAACAACATGAAGTAGTAAGACCTGAACTATGACTTCATGCAGAAAGACAGTGATCCACATCACACCACCGAGTCCACTACTGAATGACTGAAAAAGTCTGAAAGTCCAGTCACACCCGGATTCAAGTTCTACTGAGATGTTTTGACGTGACTTTGAAAATGCTGCTCAGGCTCAAAAATAAGACGCGTTACTGTTAGAGCCATGCTAAGAAATTGAAACTAAAACCGGTAACAAATTACGAGGATGAAGTCATAAAGCTGAGGGAAAATAAAGTACAAATAATACAAAAGTAAATTTGTGGCATTAGGATGAAACATTATGGTTTTATTCTCATATGATTTAACTCTCGTAATTTTATTTTACTTCAATGTGGCCCTCATTAATAAAAAATAGCCACCAAAGTGGCTGAATTTTTTTTAAAAATCAAGAAAAATTCTTCAGAGAAAAGTGGGTCCAATTCCTTCACCGTGGGCTTAAAGACTCCTTCCCAGTTAATAAAATGTCAAGTTATTACTTTCACGGTGCAAATACTTTTCCCAAATGGCCTTGTTGGTTTGGATAGCCTTTTCCCATATTAAACAGAAACTCCAGTTTGTGTTTATGTTATTGTTGTCTGATACTTGAATGCGTTGATCGAAACACTTTTAGCGAACGAGAGCAAAAATGAAAAAAGAAATTTGCTTCGGGGCAAATGCGCGCTCTATGCCAAATTGCACCAAAAGCCGTTTTCAAGGTGCCGAGGTGAGATGTTCAATTTGAATTCACCCATTGCCTATGTGCACCAAGGTCTTCTTCAACAGACGACACCACGACCTTTTGATTGTGGACCACTTGAAGGACCAGATTAGAACTCCAGGGACGCGTGGAACGGGTTAATACCAGCCTCCACCCGCCCTGTTCCCCCGGTCTCCCTTTTCCTCCTCCTGTTTCTGCCTCTCCAAAGATGAAAGTTGCAGATGGAGAAAGAGAGAGATTAATCACTTGCCATGCCATTTGATCTCAGAGTGAAACAAGATCAATAGGCTTTGGGGGAACATAACTGAAAGCTAACCAGTTGAGGTAGCAGATGAGGAGGCGAGCAGCAGGGTTAAGAACCAGCAGACATCTTGGATAGCTGTGAAGAAAAAAAATAAATAAGAGAGAAACGCCGGAGCCAAGGCATTTTCATATCATCAAATGAGACAACGCAGACGCTTGTCGAATAACAATAGGCTTTCTTAATACACACTGAACCTCCTTTAAGCTTTGTTTGCAATCGATATCGATTTAAGCAGAATTGATCCGGCGGCACAACTGTAGAATTTGCATAATCCTGCGCTGCCAAAAGATAAGTGCATCTAAATTATTAACCTGGATGGAAATTGATTGAGTTAACTTTTTTTTCTACTTTAATAGACATGTTTTCTTTCTTCCTTTTTTCTTCCTTTATTTTTTCACACTCCTGTATTGAAATACTTAGCCAGCGAAGAGAAAGTAAAAGGTGTTGATCTGTTGACTTCCATATCAATCGACATCCGATCTAACGCAGGTCCCAACCAGTCAGCAGAAGGAAGGGATCTATGACGTTCCCAAACGCCATTTCATGACTGTAGGTGTTTTCATTCTTATTATTTACCTTTTTTTATGTTTTTTTTTCTTGCTTTACTGCTTACAAACCTCTCTTTAGGACCCTCACGAAGGGAGTACAAAGGTTGCAGCACAGGAGTTTGCAAAAGTATTCGCACCCCTCGAACTATGTCACATTTTGTCACAGAGCGGCTAAAAACCTCAATGCATTTTACTTAAGAATGACATGAAATAGTGCATAATGGTGAATGGGAAGGGAAGTTGCAGGAAGCTGAAGATAATTGGAGCTAAACGCCAGACAATCATCAATCTTTTTAGAAATTGCTAAAGACCTGAGAGATTCTCCTTTTAGCGGAACATCATCCCTAAACGTCCAGCCAAAGCTGCAATGCCGTGGTTTTGCTCAAGGATCCCTTCATAGTGGAGGCTGTAAACTATCAGCACAACTGATGAAGAAACCAGCTGTTTTTAAAATCTAGCTCCAAAAGGATGACTGGTTTTATTTAATAGTTTTCTGTTTTGAACCCGTTTGGTTTCAGAAGTTCAATAGGTTGTAACAATTCATTTGAATAGTAACTACGTTTTATGGGTGAAAATTGGTCAAAATGTTTGATCATGTTTGATCTGGTTTAGATCAAACATGTTTTAAAGTCATAGTCCAAACTTCTGTGAGTTGAAAACTGATGTCCACGGACACTCTTCACCCGGGTTGAGTAATCCTGATGTCATCTGCATAGAACGTCACGCAAACTTGTCATTTGGCACTACTTTTTCTTAGCCCATCGTGTAAAAGGCATATAATAAATACAGGGAGGGTTTATGTCTGCAATGTGACAACTGAAAAGGTTCTTGGGGTGTGATACTGGTGCAGTGTGGTATAGCAGGGAAATGGGCTCAAAAATAAACCTTTTTGTCATGATCATGAGGCCGGTGGTACCCCAGAATCCTGAAGACTTGAAAGCAGCAGATTGGTCGACCGAAGTCATCTGTAATTACACAGAACATTAGACGGGCCAGCTTTTGTGTACAAAATCCAATCTTGTGCAGAAATAGATGCGTATCATAACCAGATGCTAGAAATATATATATATAAAAGATCTGTTTGACGGTCCCGTCGAACTGGAACGCTGGGCCGGTTCCGCGCCGTGGAATGGCTGTTTGTCTTCCTCAGAGGGTGGAAATGAGAGGTTTGTAGGCGGTGGAGAGTGGGGTGGGGGGGAGAATCGAGTTGAGCTGCATGCTGTGTTGTTACATTTACAATCAGGGCACCTGTGAACAACCCCCTCCCGCCCCTCCCAAAACTGCTCCTTATTCAGAGAATTTGTGTGACAATTCTCCCCCTGGTTTTAATCGAACCCAAGCTGGGTTCCTCTGAATTCTCTACCATGCAATGATAATCCTGCTTCATCTTTAAAAAGAAACATTTATTCAACTTTTACCCAACATGCACTAAGAAAAACCCTCCCAACTCCTGTCATTTGTGTGTTTTGTAGCCCAGCGTATCGGACAGATCAACTGTCTCGGCCCAGTTGCTATCTCACCTAAACAGCCCATGCCGGTTTAGGCAGCAGCGCTTCCATATCTCTAAGTGTTACTGCTTGTCTGTTCATTCAGTTGGAGCTTTTTGAGAGCCTCGAGCTCCTCCGATGTGTGTCAGCTCCCTCGGGGGGGAAAGACCTCTGTGTACAATGTTTGCTTCTATTTTTTTATTTTTTTATTTCTCCTTCCTCCTCTAAATTTTGACTCATTCCGTGCCCCTCAATGGTTATCGGCGTGCCATGCAAGCTGTGCGTTACCCCTTTATGTCCGCAGCCTGTGGGAGGAGGACATAAACGCCACCGACTGCCGCCACTCCCGTTTTCGTTTGTTCGTTCTCTTTTGGTTTAACCGTTCGTTCCCCTGTGAGTTTTAGCCTCAGCATGCGAGCCTGTGCGTTTTGTGTGAATTTCCACGCTTTTACACTCAATCACTGTCTGCTTGGGCATGGCTGCAACCATTCCATGCGACTTTTTCCATTCCATGTTTACAGTGTTTCACCTGAAGGGTTGTGAAAATGATTTTTGCTCCCTCATGAATTCTTCTGTTTTGACTTTGATTTGTAAATCTTTCAGATCATAAGATAGTAACACAAGCCCGAGACTTGTTCCACTTTCAGGACCACAGCCATGGAAGCTAAAATCCACAAATACTTCTGACCCCCTTTAAGAACGCTTTCAACTTACTATTTAATAATTATAACAACAAATGTAACTGAATATGTGTTCATATGCACAGCAGGAACTGCCTAATCACTGTCACAGAAGCTAATCTACAGTCTTCCCTGTTTCTGCTTTTGGGAGTTCAACCAATCAGCTGTAAGGAAAATACAGGTTGGGTTAGCTGCTTTACAGACGCTAGCCAATTACATACCAAGTACCATTGCAGCCAGGTATTTTCGCTTCCAAAGCTGCATTTTCTTTAAATTGTTAGATGTACTCTATGAAAAAAATCTCCAAATAGGCAGTTTTTTGCAGAGTAATTGGGGTTGAAAAATTGAGTGAATACCGTCCCACAAACAGGCGGGAGTTCACTGAATCTAAGAAAGATAACCTGAGTAAATACCAAAGTTGTCAAATGCTGATATTAAAGGGAAAAGCTTTGCAAACCCACTTGGCCCTTTGTGAAAATAATTATTGTCTGTAAACGCTGGTTCACCGGCAAGTACCATCATCGCTTTTACACTGCTGCGAGAAATGACAACTCTGACAGCATCTTGGACAAATTTAGGTCCAGACTTTGTCCTTTTGTTATACACTGCTTTTTTGAGTTATTCAGCGATGATCTTGCTGTTGTGCTACCTAAACCAAGTCTGCTTGAGTTTAAAAGTTGGCTGGACAATTGGCTTGGTGAAGAAGAGTTTGTGGTTTTATGAACTATTTTTTTTTTATCAAGTCAACCAGGTCCTGAAATGGTAAAAGAGCTCAGACTGGAACATTTTGGTTGGGCAGCCATTCCTGCCCAAGATCCTTTATAAATAAGGATTCTACAAATATAGAGAAAGATTTTTGATTCCCAAAGATTTAGAAACAGCTTTGTAACGTTTCCACACTGACGGATTGCACAGGTTTTATCTCTCATCTTGTTGATAAATTTGTTCATTTTCAGCCTCCTTCATGTTGTCAGACTGATTCTATTGGAGGGATTTATTGATATGGTGGCAGTCGGGCCTGGTTCGGAGGGGCGTTTTCCCAAGACAAATGAAAACAACATTTGAAAATATTGTTTTATATTTACTCAGGTAATCTCTCATGAGGTAAAAAAAAAAAGACAAAAAAAAGCTTTTTAAGTGTGACAAAAAAGGCAAAATGGAAGAAATTTGTGCAGGGGGTGAAGATTTTTCCACAGCGCTGTCAGTAGACCTCAGGGGGAGTAGAGTAGGAGGCTTGAGTCTGCGTACTGGGCGAGGTGGTCCCATAGTCTCGGTCCCAGTATTGGTTGAATTTACGCCCCCCTATATGTGCGTGCGTGTGTGTATCTCCTCCTGGAGCAAAAATCAACATGATAAAGCAGCCCAGGCTCTCACCGGGGCCTCTCATGATTGGCAGACATAAGAATATCTAATCAGAGTCTGTTTTATGGAACCCAATAGCCTTTTATCAACTCAATTACAGCGAAGCATGAAAGATTCATTTTAGATCCATTAACTGCTAATGAAATGAGGGGGATAGTTGTTTCTTGCCGTCCGCAGCACAAAGCGTCTTTATGAATAGATTTTTACTGCCCACACCTATCCAACCATGCAACCACCGACAGCCCAAGTGAGAAATAAAACGGTTGTGACTCTGGAGTTTTTCAGGAGCTGATGTATCACCAGACTTTTCTCTCGTTTTCTCTCCCCCCTCTCCACCTCGTCGTACGGCCCAACGCGTAGAACATCAACCACTTTGATCTTTTCGGCGACATGTCCACCCCTCCCTCGGTGAGTACCTCCGGCAAAAAAGAAAAAAAATAATAAAAAAAAAACAGCGCTTTAATATCAGCGGAACCGACACGAGGGCGCTGGTGGCGATCAGGATCGCTCTGATCTCAGTGCGACTTTTAGGTGACTTTGGGAGAGGTGACATGTGTGTCCTTCCAGATGCCCCCGTCACCTGCCAACACGCTGGACCCGAACCGGAGCAGCCGCCAGCAGCAGCAGCAGCAGCACAACCCCGCCGAGCTGTACGCCCCCTTCAGCCCGACCTCCGTGCCGTCAGGTAGACGACCACGCTTCCTGTCTCACCTCCGATTCAAATTGGGAACACGACAAACTCCATCATTCGCTCGCTTCCTCTGAGTGGAAGTGGTAGATCAGCAGCAGTTGACAAATGAAAAAGTTAGAGACAATTAGCTGTAGGCATATTTGATATTCATAAAATTGTGCATGATATTCAACTCTTTCACATCATTTTGAAATGGCTGAACCACAAATGTGTTTCATTGAGTTTATATGAACTAGGTTGGGAAAATAAACATTTTAATAATTTTATAGATCCACTGATGAATTTGAACAATTATGCACCGACTAATAACTAGACAGCAAAAGGTAGCCAAAGAGATTTTGTGTTTTGGAATTTGAACCAAGTGAACCTGAAGCTTTGCCTTTTGTCTGAACGTATTTACAAACCATCTTAAATGCAAATTCTGTACTTTCTGTACAGTTTTGCAATTTTGTTTAGCTTCTTGGTGTTTGTGCACCCACCGTGATGCTGGCACCACAGTGGGGATTGTGTGGCGTATTTTATAGATGGTTGGTTGGATAGATAACTTATCCCTGTTTCAAAATTGATTTGTAGTAGAATAATGATACAGGCGTATCTCAGGCACAGCCTCACACAATCACTCAATTTACAGACCAACCAGGCATTCCTTCAGATACACTACATACATATTCATATTCATGTATGTAGTGTATCTGTAGTAGCTTAAAAGCTTGTGGAACCAATGAGAACTTTTACCTGTTTTCAGTCAGAAGAGGCAGTTAATACAGTTGTCCAGGTAAAAAGGGTTTTGTCAATCATAAGTTTGTTTTCCTTGTTGAGCACAAGCTCCTTGTAAATACTGTCCACTGCTCTAAAGTTTCCTTTTGGTTTACTTCCATGTTTGCTGTTTCCTCTATGCGGAAGTCAACTACAAACTTGACTTCTTACAGCTTTTCAAAATGTCCCGTTTTAATAGGATCCTTGACTAATAGTGAGCAGATTCTCTGGTCTCTGGTCTTAGTCTGGTCCTCTTGGCTGCTTCTCAGTGTCCTTCTCTCGCCATTGATTGGTTGAACTCCTCCTTCAGACGATGTTTGTCTCCTCCAGGTTATATGACCATGGGGCCGGTCCAAGCGGCTCAGTGGGCCCAGCAGCCGTTTCCCGGCCAGGCTCAGACTTTGGCCTTCCCCGTTCAGGGCCCCCTCCAGGTGGCTCAGGTCCTCCCCGGCGGTCAGCCCATCATCCTGAGCCAGGCCAACATTTTCCCCACCACCCAGCAGCAGTGGGCGGCCATGGCAGCGTACATGCCGGCCCAGACGGTGGGGGTCGGAGGCCACGCCATACCAGCTGCCATGCTCCAAGGCCTGGTCCCCATTACCACCGTGTGCCCCCAAGCGTGCGACCTGTCGGCGCCTTCCTCGGCCATCACCAGCCCCCAGCACATGGCCGACCCCGCCCTGCTCCAGAGGCAGCTCAGCCTGGGGAAGGAAGGACTGGGCGCGGACTTGGACACGGGCGAGGGCCCGTCCACATCGGGAGCGGGACCCGGCGTGGTGTCCGGAGGGGCGAGCAGGTGCGGAACCCCTTGCCTCATGAGTGTGCCTGACACGCTGGTCTGCAGTCAGCTGCTGCCTCCTCAGGCAGCGGCCAATCAGGAGGAAGAAGGTAGCTGTAGCGACCTTGATCTGTCCAGGATGACTTTGAGCCCAGGAACGTCCACCTCACCATCAACCGAATCACGTAAGTGTTTCTGAACGCACTTTATTCAGGCAGTTTCTATCAATCGGTCAATCATGTTTATTTGTACAGCATATTTCATCAACAAGGCAGTTCAACGTGCTTTACATCATTAAAGCATAAAAACCAAAACGTCATAACATTGTCAATTGAGAAACCGGTGAGATACCTGCCATTTTACACCATTAGCTTTTCTGTAGTTTGCTTCCTATAGTAAAGCATTAATCAAACTACGGTGCACGGCATTCTGGGTAAAGATAACCAAAACAAACACACTAGTCATACAGCAGTGGGAGAAAAGGCTTGAGGTCTTTTACCAGAGACAAAAAAGAAATCCTACAACTGCTAACATCTGACGCCACTCCACTTTATTTACATTTTGTGAAGATGTTTCGATCAGCGTCTTCTTCAAAGAGTTTTGTGTCGTTTGCTTCAGTGGTTCTTGGTGCCGTACCAACGCGGGCGAGGAGGGCGAACAGGTTTCAGATCATTTGTCAGTGCAGTGTGAAAGTGAACCGCAGCAGCTGAAAATGTAAATTTGATTTGGGACTAAAACTGCAACATTTGAGTCCATCAGGTGTGAAAACCTAAAAAATTTCTACCTCCAGAGGGTTTCATCACCATGACCCACCAATCATTGACTGGAAGGACTGTTGAGTTAGTGACCTTTGTTTTCCTGGTGACCTTCACTCAAAGAAACTCCCTCTGCTTCTCTTCTCACATTCATTACTGCCTTTACAGATGTCTTGCTGGCCGCTTTGAACTGTCATCTTTACTATTCCGCTGTCTCCAGTTTTGTGGGGAAACTGTCGTCACAGCCTTCGCCTTTCACGTACCGCTAATTGTTAGACGTTTGTGTTTGCTTCAGCTTTCCTGCGAAACGATCCGCCCGTCTGCCTTCCCGCACACCTTCTCGGTCTTCTTCTGTCCCTCTTGAAGAGAAGGGAAGCGGCTGACCGCCTGTCAGAACGAGCCTCGTCTGAAAGCCAACGTCGTCGAAGGCAGACGTGCTTAAAGGTCATGATCTAGATTCCCATCTCTCATCTCATCGCATTCCCCCGGCTTTCTGTTCGCAGCATCCACACCCGCCCCTCAGCAGAGCTCGTCGTCAGACTGCCCTCCCTCCCAGGGCAGCGACCCCCTGACAGACCACTCCCCCGTTGACCCGGAGGGACCCCCCAGCAACGCCAGGGAGGAACAATCAGTAAGTGCTTGCCTCTCCCACTGGGATTCACGGATCACACTTATCAGCAGATTCTTATTGCAGTGGGGAAGATGTATGATGTCTCGTGTGATTATCACAGGACTGAAGTTATTTACGTCTAGCAACACAAAAAAGTCAAATCACTTACACACAAAAGGTCAAACATCAATTAAGTGTGTTGATTACTTGGCGTAATGAGGTGAAATCTTTTAGAATGATTACACCTCCCAACATTTGGGTGGGAAGTCAGAGTGAAGAAGAGCTGATCTGTCTCCGACCCAGGGTTCGGCGAGCTCGGACTCTCCGCTGCCCAGCGAAGCTGGCGAGCCGACAGAGCAGACGGGTCAGCAGAAAGACAGCTAGAGGGACGCAGGTGGTGGGAAGGCGGTGAGCGTTTCATCAGCCCGTTCTTCCTCTCATTTCCCACAGATATTAATCAGCCGTCTTCACCGCGTGACATTTGTGTCTCCACTCCCCAACTCTTTTTCTTGTCAATGCCAAGCGATTTCCCTCGCCTCGTCCTTTTCCCCCATAAACCCATCTTTCTGTCCTTTATTGGCTTCATATTTCCATCTGTCAGCTTGCATCCCAGTTTTTACTGTGAATGGAAAGCTTTGCTGCCAACCGCAGCCTCCATGTAAATCAATCTGAAGCTGGGAAGGCACCACAGTGACATCTGGTGGTGAGGCTTATAACTGCACTAAAAGAGTTTTGTTTTTTGTTTTTTCCTTCATCTTCCATTTAGGGATATGGAAGCTTTCCGTCCTGAAACTGGAGCTGCTGGGAAAAACAAGACGGACAAGTGACTGTGATTACACAGGCCAGCTGTTGTTTTTTTTAAAATATATATATACAAAAATATATATCATTTAAAGGATATTTCTGGCTATCAGAGGAACTGCTTTATTTTTTCTCGAGAGGCCACACACTGTATTGCTCTCCTCAGCATGTCCAATCAAATAACTCTTCAACCAGGAAGTGACCTTTGACATCGGACTCCTTTAGCGGGAGGAGCGCGCATCCTTCCGTTTCGAACTGGGAGAGTCTTAAAAAAAAAAACGACGTTGATGATGCTAACTAATTTTTTTTTTTTTTTCCTGACAAACGTCAAAGAGGAGCAGCATCTCTCCGTGCGTTGGCCGCAGTACGCAGCAAAGTTTCCCGTCGCCTAGCGCCGCCGTTTCACCAGTCTGCATGAACAGACACGGCTGGTGGGAGCTGGACGATCTCGGCCGAGGAAGGAAATCGAAAACTCCGATTCTTCGTCTTTTATAAGCTGTGAATTCCCAGCCGGTGACGCCGGAGTCGACGCAGACGTAGAAATGACAAATTGCCAAACGTCTCCTTTGTAAATAAGAATCTTTCCCCCGTGCCCTCCTGAAACCCGAGCCTCCGTGCCATAAGATAGCACTCTGCCTCTCGGATGCCAACTACGTGTGTTTGTCTGAAGCATCGCTCCACCAGCATCTCCAGTCTCACCATCTGGAAATTAATTTACATTTTTTTGTTTCTTTCTTGGAGCCATGTTTTTTTTAATTATCATTATTATTTCTAATTTCTAAAGACGCGTGTGTTTTTTTTAAGGTTTTGGGGAGGGAAGGGAGTGAACTGTGAATATGTGTTGCCTGTTCAGGC
The DNA here is from genome assembly GCF_027474105.1 of Poeciliopsis prolifica. Classification (NCBI taxonomy): domain Eukaryota; kingdom Metazoa; phylum Chordata; class Actinopteri; order Cyprinodontiformes; family Poeciliidae; genus Poeciliopsis; species Poeciliopsis prolifica. The sequence continues at coordinate 3,844,323 of NW_026562383.1, forward strand.
AGAATAAAGTCTGATGATTCTCCGATGTGGGCGGAGCTAGAGGTGTTACCTTTTTACCAACATCTAGTGGCAGATTTTCTTAGCTTTTTAGATATATGTCATTTTCAACCAAGGTCGCGTTGTTTACAATTTGCCTCTGTCTGTCTGGTTTCTTGAAGAAACAATAGGGGGGGAAAAAACTTAGTAATGCATTGGGATAAAAGACGTTTTCCTATCACTGGCAAATTTATTTTACCTTTAAGTCACATTAGAACCACAAACTTATATGCGTTTTGAGTTTGTTTTTTTGTTTTGTTTTGTTTTTAGTTAGACCAACACAAAGCAGAGCATAATTGTTACACATTTTGTCAGCAAAATATATAAAAATCAGGTCTTTCGGGGTGTATTTCCCAGCTTTGATTTAATTCAGCTGGTTCTTCTCTGCAAAATATCGCAGATTAAATCTGATTGAATAGCGACTGAAAGTGTCAAAGTTCTGACACTCAAGGAGACGGAGGCTACCGGTAACAAGCTACTAAAACAAGCTAGCTGTGCCTGGCTGTGCCTGGCTGTGCCTGGCTGTGCCTGGCTGTGCCTGGCTGTGCCTGGCTGTGCCTGGCTGTGCCTGGCTGTGCCTGGCTGTGCCTGGCTGTGCCTGGCTTTTTGAAGTTACTTCGGAGTTAGGTTTGTCTCATTTTAAGATATTTGCACTAGAAACTAGACAAAGAAATCTGCTTTTTTTCTTTTTTTATTCAAACGTCAGATGCATAAAGTTCGCATCAAACACTTCTGTGATAAAAACAAACGAAATAACAATTCGCTTTACGATCGTGGACCACCTTGTGTTGGTCTATCAGTTATAATCACTAGGAAATAAATCCGAGTTTGTGGTTGGAATGTGGCAAAATGGCAAAACTGTGGACGGTTCAGCAAACAGAAAGCTCAACGACACGCGTCTCCTCTGGGTTCGGTTTTCGTTGTCCAGTCGCTGCTCCCGTCACGCCACCGCGTTGTTGTAACCAAGCACTTACCGCACTTCGTCTCCACGTGAACAGTCCGAACCACAGGTCACCGACGCTTCCTGCCAGACGATACCAGTCATGAACGGTCGACTGACAAACGAGACAAAGTGTCCCAGAATATTTTGTAAAGTTTATTTATGGAATTAAGAACTGCGCTGAGAAAGGGATTTTTGTACGTCTATGACTCCTCCCCCCCCCTGTGCCCATATGCTGTATCCATGACACTGTTCTGTCACAAATAAATGACCATGTGATTCCCAAGGTTACTGCTGCGTTTCTGTCTTTCCGTGCGAGGTGACAGTGATGGGAACAGCCGACAGGGGCTGCCCTGCATCAACTAATAACTTCTTCTATACTGTCTCTCTTTTTAATAAATTCATATTTGCTTTTAAGCTTTACTGATGACGATTTTCCAATAGGTTAGGTAAAGAAAAATCTGTATGGATGAATCAAATGATCAGTTCCTTTCCAGGAGACGCTCAATGCTACATAATGGAAGATGTTTCTCAAGATATGGTTTATTCAGAATCAATATAAAGACTGGTTAGTATTTTTAATTGAACTAATGCTTTTGCCAATGACACACTTAAATAAAACCGAAAAAAATGAAATAATGACACTAAACCGCTGATGACTGAGAGAGGGGAAGTTTTCAATAAATTACTTGGAGGTTTCTAAAGGAATGACTTTAAACTGGAAGGGTAAACTGGGAACGTTCAGCTCTCCAGCTCACATTGGAGTCAGTGAACTCCACGGCTTTGGTGGGATAAAGAGTTTTACCCTACCAGGTCCGAAAGTCTGGCTGCTTCTCCATCAGATCTCATCAGAGTCCGACTCTCTGCCTCCCCACTTGGCTGAGGGATAAATCTTGAGACGAGTTGCTGCCAGGAAATATCAATAAGATTTCTTTGACTTTATTGTTATTATTCTGTTGGGTTGCGCGTAATTTTGACTTGACGATTTTGTCCCAGGTGACAAAAAGTTTGGACTCCGCCGCTGTAAGTTGTCATTTCTTCAAACCTACTAAAAGATTTATTTTTGTATAAAAAACAAACACACGCAAAAAAATCCCATAACTACCGTATTGCGCCACGCTCCTTGGAATCAACAGACTGCAGCAAATTCCTGCGATTTCGCCACCCTGTGAAAACCACAGTTTGGCAAAGCAGAACAAAGGCTAAAGGTCGCAGCGCTGCAACTCGACTGGAAATGATGGTGCCACCGTCCCAGACTCGATTATTTTTCACCGCCACCGTGTCGTCAGAAGGACGTTTCCTGCGTGTGTCAGTAGCAGATATTACGTGTCGCACATAATGCAAATGACAGACGTCTCAGGCCCGTCCGCCGAACTTACCAGGGAATCAACGTCGTTTTAATCAGACTGTGTAGAACCTGTGGGAAACACACACACACACACACACCTCGCAGTGCAGCTCTGTGGCCTGTGGGATTGTGCGTCTAATGGTGGCAGTGGGTTCATCTTGAGGCCGGTATTGATCAGCGCGTGTTTGCACAGCGAGCAGAGAGCAGAGCTTTCCCCTCAGTCACAGCGGCTCGTAACACACAGTCATGTTTTCTGTGACGATGCAGCCGAGCAGATTCAGTTCCCACAGCTGCCTGCTCGCTCTGACGCTCAGCTTGGTGCTGCTAAGGTAGGAGATTTATTACTTCTGCTCAGCTGTAGCTTCCCCCTGACGCTTTGCTGATGTAAAAAGAAAAATGTTCCGATTTGTTTGTCATCTCAGCACAAATCGTTTTGAAGGGGCAGTTTGATGTAAGATTGACTTTTGTGAGCTTTATATCGTGTTGTAATGCTATTCCCTGGTCAAAAAGCACCTGGAGTGTTGCTCTGATTCCTTCATGAATGTCTGAGAAATCCTTTAATCTCCATCGCAACCATTCAGTTGTGTTAAAAAAGCTTGGTGGGACTGAGCGCCACCTTTATGATGAAGCTTCTTCTCAGAGCGGGAGTTTTCAAGCCTCTGCCTCACAGAGCGCAACTCCTTCCACACACACACCCATACACACTCGGCTCCTTCAGACTAGCAGCAGCAATTAGCAAACGCCTGGTGGAGCTGTTCATTTGCTGAGCTCATTTCAGGAGCTGCTTCTAATTGCAACGCTGGTAAAATGTTGTTAAAGGTTTAATAGAGGAGCCATGTTGTGATGACTTCCTGAAGGCGGAGTTTCAGAAAGAGCAAGAGCTTCTTAAAGAGACAGTGGCCCAATTTCAAGGTGTTAAATTACAAAGTGGCATTTCTTTTCAGTCATGTTTAATATATTCAGTTGCAGGTAACACAGTTACTGGACTGTGCTATAAAACGGTCCTGTGTGCCTGTGAAATACACAACGCCGCCCTTTTAGATAAACACATTTGCTTTCAGGCTGCATGTTGTTAGTTCTGATTTCTCGTCACAGTGAGTTTCCCCGAACACGAGCAAGCGATCAGAACTCCAGTGTTCGTGAAACCCGTTCAGTGGGAAACCAGGTGGTAGTTCAGCCAGTGGACTGCGTTTTATCGGAGTGGAGCCGTTGGTCCCGCTGTGACACCTGCACCAAGAAGAAAGTAAGTTGCGACGTCGAGGAGGCAAAGACACGGTTCATAATCGTGCTTCGACGAATGTCGGGCAGTAACTGATGAGACCTGAGTGAAGTTTTGTCACCCTGCCTTCTTCAAATCGAGCAAAATTGGTGTTTGTGTCGCAAAGATTTGAATTTGCGCTGTTGTCATTTAATATTTTGAGAAATCATCAAATGTCAACCAGACCCCCAACTGTCCTACAAAACCTTTTTGTTGCACAAACCTGAAATTAAATAATTTAAATACATTTTGTTTAGCTTTGTTATGTGTGGGTAGGGCAGGTTTATCTATGGTGACCTCTGGAAACCAGGTCCTTTGTTTGGTTTTAATCTTAAAAATTAGAATTACACAAACCAAAAGTTTTGCTGCAAAAATGTAGCACAGCTGATTGGATCCACATTTTGCTCGACTTTGTAAAGGCGCGGTGTCTGGTTGACCTTTGAATGGTAGCGGCACAAATTGAAATTTTTGCTGCACACACCAACAGACATTTCAAACCAGTAGCAAAACAGGATTTTTGTTTCCTTTGTTGTGTGCAAAAATATTAAAATAAATAATTGTATTATTTGCAGTTTAAAATGTACAAAGTTTCCAACTAGGACTAAGTTGGAAACCGAAAGGTTTCCTGAGGCTGGAACTCCACAAGGGAAAGTTGGGAGTTTCTCATCTGTTTCAACACTGATCCCAAAATCCAATATGGCTGCCAGGCCTTTTAGACCTCTGACGATTTGGAAAATGAACAGCTTGAAAAAGTCATAAAAGCATTTTTAGCATTAATGTTAATAATGAGAGCTTGTGTGCTGTTGCCCAAAGTAAAAGTCGACTGAAATGTAAATCATTTTAGAAACGTTTGCTAGCTTATTAATTAGCTGAGGCAGAAAAAGCTGTCTGTTTTTGTTTCTGCGCTTTTTTTGTGTTGTTTTTAGTAAATTAAAACCAGTTAATGTTCAGCATGAAAACAGACCAAAAAAAACTAGCAAAGGTAAATATATGTCCAGATAGTAAAAGCTGAACTGATTCCACTGACAGCAGCAAATTAGTTTGACCTGGAGTCAGATTAGAGACAGATTACTTGGTGGCAGAGAAACGATGGGCTTTTTGGAGGCTTTCGACATTTGAATATTTAAGAGCCAGTCAATTGGCGTGCTGTGTTTGATCAGAGGAGAGCTCTGTGTGGACTGTAAAGAGCTCCACCGCTGACAAAGGTCAGAGCTGATCCACTCCAGTCCTCCACCTCACCCACTTCACAAGAGAGGGGATTAATAAAGCTGACATGACAAAGTGAGAACAGCCCACGGATGTGATTTCACCCATTACGGCTCTCTGGTGGAGCTCCGGAGCCACAGGATGTTAGAGGATGTTGGCAAGACGATTTGTGCTGACACTCGGCGTGTGTGTCTCCCTCCGACTACAACCAGTACCGCTATGCCAAACTTGAGCAGCCCTCTCAGTTTGGAGGAGAGCCGTGCTACCTTCACGGCACCCAGGAGGAGCGCTGCGAGGTTCCGGCCCGCTACACCTGCGATAACGTCCCTCTGTGTGAGGGTTTCCTCTGCACACAGACAGGTAAGCTGCACGTCTGTCTCCATGTCTGGTTTACTCTAGTGACCATATCTATCTATTTTTCCTCCAGTTCTCAGTTGTTATGCTCTCTTGATTTGGTTTGGTGAAACGCCCATAACATATATTAACATTTATGTCTGGAACATGACAAAAATTTGACTTTTACAATAAAGTTCAACAACATCTAACAACTTCTTCTGGTGGGCTGATTTGATATTTCCATATGTTTCCTCGCATTTTGCATTGATGACATATGAAACACTTTTTTCCATTATTATCTGACATTCAGTTGGCCTAATTTGAACCTTTGACAAAGTGAAATCTTAGTTTCATCATTTTCTAAGCCTGAAGCTCCAATTATAAACGTCTTAACTACTAGAAGCACTCTGAGGTCAATAACCTAATCTTCAATCCTGATGTCAAACTTTTTCATCGGAGGGAGTTTAACTAAATTGTCGTTCATTCAGAGAAATTAATTTTGCGGAAGCTTAATGTTTTCATTGTTAGCAGAAACGCTAAACAGAAAATTAGTCTATTATCAGATTACTGAAAATATGCCCAGTGCTGACTGACTTTAACACTGGACAAGCAATTTCATTCATCATAAAAGTTGTCAACCATATACACAGAAAGAAGAATGTAAAATATGAGCCAGAAGCAGTGCAACCGTCTGAGAGCGTCTCCTTCTCGTCCCCCAGGTCGCTGTGTCCACAGGACCCTGCAGTGTAACGGAGAGGACGACTGTGGGGACATGTCCGACGAGGTCGGCTGCACGAAGATGTCCAAGCCCTGCAGGGTGGAGGCAGAAGAGTACTGGGGGATAGAAAACCTGGCCAAAGGGTGAGTCACTTTGCTGGGTTTCTTTGTTCCTTCTGCTGCCGTTTGTCAGACTTTACTCTCCGCATCAACGCTGATACTTTTCCTTTCAGGATAAACGTCCTGACCAGCCACCTGGAAGGCGTGGTGCTTGATAACAGATACTACGGAGGCGGCTGCCTGCCTCACTACATCCAGGACGTCCCGTTCAGGAAGCCTTTCAACTTGCAGCAGTACACGATGCAGGTCAAAACGGCTGACTTTGGTCAGAGTCGCATCGAAAACGGAACATGACACACAGAAATATGTTTTATACAATGAGAAGACAAAGATGAGCAAATTTGATCCTTCCTGTTTTATTTACATTTTCTCAAAATGGAATATGTTGTTGGGTACAACACAACATTTTGGGGGGGTTTTGTCTTTTAATAGCCATATATTTTTTTTTTTTTTTTTGCCTTCCTTGCATTTTTTTTAATGGGCAAAGTGGACAAAATACAACATATTTTTGAAGAAAGAGTCGCTCTCTTGTCTGTTATAGAGGTCATGAGAGTAGATCGCATGTTTTGGTTTTTTAAAAGGAAACTCAACGCTCACCTCTTGGGTGATTTAGACAGATTTTCCAAACTACAGGAGCTGATATTCCTCAAAACCATTTGAAGCGCTTCAAATCACGGCAATGTCTGTCCGTCATCCCATAATATTTTTCTGCCTACAGACGAGAGGTTCGTACGATTTCACCCTGCAGTCGTTCGAGTCGTACTCTGACTACATGGATCACACTTTCAGGGAGCGGATGACCTGGACCTCTTTCTCAATTGGCGTCAGCATTCCGGGCGTTTTCAACTTTGGGTTCAATTACGGCTCCTCCAAATACAGGAAGTCTGTCAGCAAGATTCGACGTGCCTCCGGAGTTGTACGTTTGTCCCTCTAGCAGCTCTCTAGACAACCAGCTAACCTGCAGCGCTGTGTTCTGAGAAACGTCACGTTCCCTCACCGTTGCTCCCTGATCTCTAGACGAACAGCTTCATTCAAGCCAAGGCGGAGCTGGAGCTGGCCCAGTACATCCTGAAGGCCGACGGCTTGGTGCTTCACCCGGAGTTCCTGCAGCGCCTTCGCTCTCTGCCACAGGCGTACGTTTATGGGGAGTACAGACAGATCTACAAGGACTACGGCACCCACTACATCACCGAGGCCGCCCTCGGAGGAGACTTTGAGCACACCACCATCCTGAACAAAGAGAAGCTGGACAAGTCAGGTCTGGAGTGATTATGGCACCAGAATTCAAACCGCGTAGCATGGCAACATGGTTTAGATCTGATTTTCAAGCACTTAAAAAGTAATCACACTCTGGTTTGTCATCCTAGATTATAATTTGGAGCAGTACAAAAATTGCCTGCAGATTGGCTTCAAGATTGGGGTGACCATTAAGAAAGTTCCTGTATCCTTGGGCGCTGGAGGTGGATCCTGTACTGGACTTCTGAACGAAATGGGAGGTGGGACTACGTCTCTGATCGAATTTCTTACACCTTACTCACGAGTTGCACCCCACGAAACAATCCTCTGCTTGCATTCAGAGGACACAAAGAACGGGGCGACGGTGGAGGACTTCGTTGCCGTCGTTCGGGGCGGAAGCAGTGAAGCCATCACTGCTTTGTTGTCTCAGAAGCTTCCCAGTGAACAGCTGATGAGGCTCTGGGGTGAAGGCGTCCGTTATAACCCGGACTTCATCCGCATGACGGTGAGCTCAAACTGCACACTTAAAAGATTTAGGTCCACTTATTTTTTTTTATGTGTGTTGCTTTCCTCCGACATCAACCAGGTCAATAGACGTTTGTTTCTGTGTGTTTCGCTCCTCCATTGTCTGAGGCGCTAATTAAGCTGAGAGCAATGAATCAGGTCAGACAGCTTGATGCTCGGCCAGCGTTGGCACAGTTACAAAGAGTTACAGTACAATAGAACAGATCAATGACAATTTAGGGAGTAAAACAGCTAAACAGTCCAAGCAAGTTAGCGTGCCAGAGAGAAATCGGCTGATGTTTTGCTGTTGGAAACAAGTTTATGCTGGCTCAGTGGAAAAACCTCTCATTTTCAGATGATTTGAGCAGTAAAACAAGAAGCATTTGTTACGATTGAACATCACTGTGTGTATGATCAGACCAAGCCGCTGTACGAGCTGGTGACCTCCAGAGACTTCGTCCAGGCCGACAGTCTGAAGAGGAACCTGAAGAGAGCTCTGTCCGAGTACCTGGCTGAGACCAGCGCCTGTCGCTGCGCTGCCTGTCACAACAACGGCGTGGCGGTTCTAAAAGGTATTAGACTTTGGATGGTTTCATAAAGTCCTTTCTCGTTTTAACGCGAACCTTAACTCGAGGAAGTTGTTTTCTTCAAGTGAAATTGTTGCTTTTTCAGTCTTTCTAAGGACTTTTGGTTCACTCTTCATATAACGCGGTCATCCAAAGACCCAAAGAATGGGTCTCTGGATGACCCATTCAGACCCATCAGACACATGAACTCATATTTCACTCCTGAACACTGAAGAGGTATTTCAGGTCCTGCTGTTAAACAAAGTCATCAGCATGTGAGGAAGCTGCCAGTTAATGGTCAATCATCCACATTTCTATGCTGACATTGGTTGAAAGACCACAGAGTAATAGAAAAAAAAAATCTGATTGTCATCTTGTGGTGGGATGCAAAGACTAAGGCATTTCAATAAATGTTAATCGAGAAGTTAAAACACGAGAAACTATAGGTGGGCCAGTCAAATTCAATCAAGAAACGTCAGTCAAGGTTTCAAGACAAGCCTTGATTGAAGAGCTGGACTGTGTGGTCTGTGAGACCAGGAGGCGGCGGCTTCTCTCAGGATGACCAGCCGTCATCCAGAGGTGTTCACCGTCCGCTAGTCTGTCTGCAGCTGTAAAGGATTTCAGATTGTGTCCTGACTTGTCAAAACCTGCATTGACGGTGTGCCTTCTGTCAACCACAAACGTAAATGTTCAAACTTACAGTTACACATTTAGAACTTGTTCAACGCGACATCTGAATTTAAATCCAACGGCAGCAAAAGTAATACTGTCTGCTTGCTCGACAGGCACAAGGTGCGAGTGCCTGTGTCCTGCCGGCTACAGCGGACGGAGTTGCGAAATCACTTCCAGGCGAAAAGGTGGATGAAGCCGAACGCTAGAAGTATTTTCCCGATGCACCACACATTTCATCCTGCAACGCACCGAGACGTGACGAAAGGCGTGCTTGTTTTACCGTAGAGTTGGGCATCGATGGCGGCTGGAGCTGTTGGGGAGCGTGGTCATCCTGCGGCGGGGGTCAAATGACCCGGAGTCGACAGTGCAGCAACCCGGCACCGAGCAGCGGCGGCCTCCCATGCAGGGGGCTGCAGCAGGAGTCCACTGAGTGCTTTTAAAGTCTCAGATGTTAAAGAAGAGAAAGTAAATAAAGTATCTACCAACATGTATGTGACTTGGTGTTTTATTCGAATGATTCGTCCTGTGAGAAAGTATTTAATTGAGGATGAGAGCGACATCTTCAGCTGAATCTAGATCAGGCACTGATCTAGATTACTCACATTTATCCTTCATACAAACATAACATAACTTCCTTACTGTCACACGCAATAAAACCGAGATTCTTGAAAAGAATAGAGGCTCAAAGATACACAAAGTCTCCAAAGTTCATTTATTTGTTTTTACAACTCATTGACGATGACTCGTTACCCCGTTTCTATGTGGAGGGAGGGGGAAAAAATTTTTCCTTTTAGCATCGGCGATTCTGATTGGCTGAGCCCAGGCAGGGTGCCCCGCCCCCTTCAGGTGAAGGATTGTTGCAGGCTCTCATCCTGCTTTTCGTTCCTGACGAGCAGGAAGACCACGCCCCCCAGCAGGACCACGAGCCATCCGTCCTTACATCTGTCAGACAAAAAGGAAACTGTTTCTTTCTGCTTTACTTAAACAACTGTGGTACATTTTATATCAAAGACGAATCATTGTTAACGAGCAAAGGCATAACATGGCTTTTAATAAGCTTTGCTGATTAAACCGAGTCTACAGCAGCAAGCGGGAATGCTAGGAAAATTTGGCTTGGACGAAAGTACCGGAAGTCTATGAGAAATATTTCTATGTTATTCCTCTGTGTGAAGGCTGGAATCCAAATTCTAGTGAAACCCATTCAGTGTGTTTACGTTCTGTCAGCTATAACGGGCTTCATTCCAACGAAGACATCAAGAACCAACTCCCTGAGCTCGTTCGGTGTCCCTCAGGGTCACATGATGGGCCCCTTTGCTGTTTCCAAAGCAGTGCGAGGCATAACTGCTTATAACCTTTGCTTTGAAAAAATTATTTCAGACAGAAGTAGCAAAAAGCACAACGTGTTGCTCTCAATGTTTTTGTTTGTTTTTTCTTAGAAACTGACAGCTACAAGTGTCATCGAAAATTTGAAATGTCGAGTAAGTTTGGCCCCAAATTCTGCCTCTAAACAAACAAACAAAAAATCCTTTTTATTGAAAAGCTTGAGTGTTTATGTAACTGGGATGTTTCCATTAAGCAAATGTATTTTTGTCATTTCAATTTTTTGCAATTTTATGGTTAATAAAAACGCTTCTATTTTCAACTGCGTTTTTATTGACCATACAAACGAATGGCCCACTGCAGTTTAGCGAAATACTGCAGAACTGCAATGGACCACCCGTTGTTTTTTGTTTTGTTTTGTTTTGTTTGCATCAACAATTATGTGTTAATGACCGGTTGTTACTACTGACAGAAATGACGGAGAGTTGTGGCGCTGCATGTTTTCAATCGACTTCTTGTGCGAACAAATGTGCAATTTTAATTGCTTTTCTTGTTTGTATTTCTTCTTTTTTTTTCTTTTTCACAATACACACATTTTTTTTTCTTCACAAAAGTTTTGTGATTGGAACGCAGCTAATATCAAGTTTTCAAGACATCTGTAAATAAATAAATAAAAAATAAAAACGAGCACATTTAACCCAAAGTGTGAACTTTTTTTTTTAAAGGGAATTCATTTAGTGGAAACTTTGTTTGCTATCCACAGGGAAACATTTTCAAGAAATATACATCAATTAAACCTTCAAACCGCATATAAGAAATACCAACCTACCCTAATTCAACCTTTAGTAGTTGAAAATGTTTGTAGGTTTTGGTTGCTCACCTCTCCTGAGCGTCTCCTCGCAGGCCACGCCCCGGAAGCCCGGCCTGCAGATGCACCTGCACGAGGTGCCTGAGAGGACAGGAGTCCCGTTGTGCCTGCAGGGGTCGCACCGACAAGGGTCAAACTCCCGCAGATACTCCTCTATGGCCCTCTCCAGGTTTTCCACTCTGGCTCCTGCGTGGTCGGCCGCCGTGCTGAGGCGCACAGCCTCAAAGATCGGCAAGAGCTGCAGTCAGGAATGGAAATCGGTGTGAGATTTTGGCGGGGATCGCAACGTCGCCATCTTCTGACTGCGTTGTCACCTCGAAGTCAATCAGAGCCGGGTTGTATTTGAGAGAGGCCCCCCACTTTCTGTACGTTTCCTGGTCCTTGATGACCAGCAGTCCTGAGATGGTCTCTGTGATCCCCCCTTTGACCAGTTTGATGATGTCCTCAACCACGGCCGACTCAGAGGAGTTTGCTGCAACGAACAAAGCAGTGATTTAAGGCTGCGACAAGCAAGTTTGGTAAGATTTTGTGCAACGACACAAAATGTTGCCAAGTATTTTGCTACTGGTGTAACTATCTTAGTGCATTTGAAATATTCAAAACTAATTGGAAAGTCAATTTTCTTAAAGACAAGACATAGGAACCTGTTTTAAGTCAATTGTTCCTTAATATTTCTATAACGGTACTAGTTCCGTTGGCAGGTTATTTCAATAAATGGAATACTTGGTTTTTCTGATTTTGCGGAGTTAAATGTCCAAAGTGAATCAATAATTAAAGATGGAAAAAGGCACACCCACCTGAAGTACAATTTCTCACCTCTAAAATAGTCCTTGTTTTTTTCACAGTCTCTTAGATTAACCTTTAGATTTAAATCTTCGGTTGCAGAGACTGGGTAACTTATGCCGAGAGACATTCCGAAGCACGACTGAAATCTTTCTGCTTCAATATCTGGAAGAGTCAGGAAAGAAGATGAAACATTTTCACTCGAATTGCTTGATTTCCACCAGAGCTCCTAATTTAAACCAAGCAATGTTTGATTACTTGACTTGGCCATAGCCGTTTTATTTAGGACGGCGACGTATTCCAGAGATCCCCCCATGGTTCCCTCTGTGACGTAGTGGGTACCGAAGGTGTTCAGGAAGCGGGAGTAAACGCCAAAGTCGTACTGTTCAGGAAGCTCCATGAGGGCGATGTAGAAATCTTCGTGAAGCATCAGCTGGTTGCTTCGCATTTTGAAGTGGGCAGTTTGCACTTTGGACCAAACCCTGATGAAGCTGAAGTCCTGAACATAAAGCAGAAAACCCCGAGGTGTAAAGGTGGTACGATGTTTTCTGAACCAAACAAAGCGGATACCCAACCTTTTGTGTGTGTGGAACGTTACTCCAAATTATTCACAGACTTTTCTCTAAAATATTTAAAGAAATTGTAGAGTGGTATGCTGAAATATCCTCATACAATGAGGCTGTAGATCTTAGCTTATACAGCTGTGGTAATTTGTTTTGCACTGTGCATATTAAGCCACATTAGGTGTTTGTATTATCAAAACAGGAAGGGGGAGTAAACGCTTAGAGTGGGTCCAAAGTATTTTAGTTATTTGCTGTGGCTTGTCGTCCCTAATCCTCTTTATTCATGGGATGGAAACTACAACTTCCTTCTAATAATCGGGATCTGCTCTAATTTTCCTTCTTGCCACATTAAATACCAAGAAGATACAGCAGATTATGTGGTTGTGATGTGACAAAATGTGGAAAGATCCAAGGGGTTGTAAATACTTTCAGAAAGCGCCGTGTCCTCGACAAACTGTGCGTACTTTGTTTCAGCTAATAATTTTTTTGCACCAGTTACATAAAGTGAAATTATTTGGGTGCTTAAATGTTGCTGACTGTGGGTTTAAAAAGCAAGACGTGGCTTTCAGATTGTCGTATTTCTTTTCTTCAGTTTCATTTCAGGGACATAAACGCGGCACAATATTTGATTTCACCCAGGAGTTCTTTTTTTTTATTATTATTATGCTGATTGTCATCATAGTCCTTTTATTGATTGTTTTTTAGAACGTACCTGGCTTTGATATTTTGTGAGGTTCTTGAGAAACTCGGATTCTGCATTATTGTTCACTCCGATTTCCACATAAGCGATCCCAACAGAGAAGCCCCAATTGGAGGACGACATGGACTGCCTCGCTTCCAGTAGCCTTTGCATGTCTTCAAAATATTCATCGGAGCCCTGGGAGGTGGCTTCAGCCTGTGACGGGTTCACCTTTAGTTACATCCATGGTTTTTCTGGAAATCATCAATTTCTACTTTACATAAACAGCCACCATACCTACCACAAAACTGTAGGTATGGTAATTGTAAGGCTTTCTGTAGTTCTTTTCATCTTCATTGTATTGTAGGCTCTCACAGAATGCATCATAGATTAGTTTACTCCATTCTCCATTGTAGACGTATTCACACTTTCCTCCAAAGTACTTAGGGTCAAGCACTTGATCCATAAAGTCTTGAGTTAGGAGGTTGTAGCTTTAAAAGAGAAAGCAATAGTAGTTTGTTTTCAAACAAGGTAAGTTCATATCTGCGGAAAGCATCCAGGACTCACCCCTGCGTGCCACGTTCAGCACCAGGAATTGGGATCAAGGTTGAACACTTGTCCTCTCTCTGGTTGATGCGATCGCATTCGTCTTCGTCAGAGAAATCGTTGCAGTCCTGTTCTCCGTTACAGCGAAGGGATTGGCTTATGCAGCGTCCTGGAAGGATGAACAACGGTTCAGAAACACACAAACCTCCCTTGACTTTGAAAAAGCAAGTCACCCTAAAAGTCCTTTTGGCGGGACTTGCCTGTTTCGCTGCAGGTGAAACTGTCCCCGCAGTAATCCTTGACCATGCACTGGGAGGTCGCCGTTGGACACGCCAGCCGGTCCCACAACGTCCCAACACAGGCTGTCCCACCAAACTGTGCGGGTTTCTCCAAGTGTCGAAAACGTGACTAAGACGAAGTAACGAAGCTTGTTAAGTGTGCGGCAATGACACAGAGATAAAGTGTGTGACCCAAAGATGAAGGCCTCAGTCCTCGACATGCCATCAGAGGTTTGAGTCCTAACCTATATGTCTTTCCCCTCCATCATAACCCAGTTTCTTGTCCAAGAACTATCAAATAAAGGTCAGTAAGGTTGACTTTAAAACTAAATATTATATATATAAATATATATATATATATGTTCCATTACATTGAAGCTGGGAGTTATACAAGTCAAATGTTTTATGATTGTATTGGAACTACTGCTGGTATCTTCCCGCTCACTCTTCATGGAGGCAAAAATATCAGGCTTCATTTGACAGAATGAAGCCTACTGTACCCCAAAGAAACAGAAGGTTGTGGGTTAATAATTACAACATTTAACAAAGTTAAATGATCAGCCAAATAATGCTTTGGTTTTGATTTCAGGGAAATGATTACAATATCAGTGACTTCAAACAATATGTTTTTACAAATGATGTATTTTCCCACAAAAGAAATGACCTGGAAATGAACCTTTTTCATAAGCAGTTATATTTAATGCAGAACCCAGCTACTTTTAGTGGTGAGAGTTAAAAGGTGCATAGTTGACCCAGTCCTTCCTTCGGTGACCCCTGTAGCACCAATCTAGAGGACGTGATGATCCCATCACGTCATCTAGATTGTGATGGGATCATCACAATCATCACATCATCAATCTAGATGATCTGATGATCGCATCAGATCATCTAGATTGGTGCTTTGAGAAAACAAATGGAGGTTTTGGTTTTTTGTGTGTCACAGAGAAAAACGTCCTCACCGTTTTATCTGTGCAGGAGTCGCACCGTGCCCAAGACGACCACCTCCCCACTCTACAGTCGATGGGATCCGGACCGTTTGCAGCTCTGGCCCTCCTAACCATCGCAGCAAAACATTTCTTTTGTCACACACTAAGCCCAGCTTGGGATTTCTCAAACTGATTGTTTGAATTGGTGAAGTGACAAATACTGCACCTGGCCTGAGAAGTTGTCCACGGCTTCCTGATCGCGTTCACAGTTGGGTTGATGAGCAGATGCAGAGCACATAAAGCCACAACCACATGACTGAATGTCCCCATTTTGGAAAATGATCAGGGAAGCTGAAACATATCGCATCACAAAGCGTATGCCATGGTCCACCGCTGCTGTCTGCACCAACAAAAAGTGAATGATTGATCGAGAGTCAACACAAACTCTTACAAAAATGGGGAAAGTTTTTTTTTTAACGACCTATGACCCTCTGTTCTGGTCGCTGCAGAAGATACATCACAAATGCTCTGTCCTCAAACAAAAGCCCCTAATTTATGTCTTTTTTCATTCAGCTTCTTCGGTTCAGTTTCGGTTCATTGACACAAAAATCACTGACATACTAAGGAATCAAACACCTTGGATAGGAAGACTGCGAACTCATTTCGTGGTTATAGATTAAGTTTGGTTTTATAGACTGAAATTTGGGGAGTACTTTGTATTAACCAATTTAAAAATTGTAAACTATAATAGTTTCCTCTCAATTTGTGGCAGGGACTTTTTACAATGTTTCTGTGGAGAGTTTTCTTCTGTGATGTTTTTCCAGACTGTTCATCAACATGAAAACTCGCACTCATCAACACAGATTTACTTCCTGTAAAACAGAGTATACATTTGTTGTAATGATCGCTCAGTTGTGAATATTTGACACCAGAAGGTTTCTACTGAAGTTTAGTGCAACTCTGCAATAAATTGTAGGTGATGTATATCTTTAAAGTAATGTTTCAATAATGTTTAAATACAATGTGCAAAAGATCAACCAAAGATACATTTTTTTTCTCCATATTTAGTTCTCTGTCTAAATTTAATCAGAATTTGTTTAATTCTCAGTATTGTCATTTACACAATATGTTACGTCATAGAGGTAATGTTGCCGTTTAAGTGAACGCCGATTAAAAAAAAAAAAAAAAAAAAGAAAGAAAGAAACAGATGCTTTTGGTTAGCGTTTTTGCTAACCGCTAAAACAAAAAAAAAAAAACAAAAGAAGAAGACGCTTTCATTATGACGCTTCTGATTGGCTCATTCGGCGACGCACCGGGACGCGCGCGCTCCTCGCAGGTGTGTCGGCGGCGGCTGTTTGAAGTGGTTTGTTTTAGCACCTCGAAGCTGTTTGCTGCGTCGACGTTTCGAGGAGTTTTGGCAGAAAAAGCCGCTTTTCCACGGCGGGACGGTGATGAGTAAAACTTACGACAATGGAGGAGGTAAAACCGGATCGTTACCGGCAGGTTCTGCTCTGTGATATGGAGATTACAGCGTCCTTCTAGATTGTTTCTAGATTGTTGTTCAGTATTATAATCTATTGTAGCTTTGTGAAAAGTTCTGGCCTTCAGAGGGTTCAAATAATGAAAATGTAATTATATACAGAATAGTCTACGGCACTGTAGCTGAAGGCCTCATTTTAAAATACCTTTTAAGATGCTGACATTTTTTTTTTTTTGTTTAAAATAAACAAAACATTTTAATAAGGACAAAAAAAAACAAAACAGGAATGCATCTTGGGGCTTAATAATAAAAATATGACATAGTTTTACAAAAATTTTAAGAAACTATTGGATCTCAGTCCGATTTATTTATGTATTTATTTTATTTTAATATGGCAGAAAGTAATTGTAATGAATGTCGGTCAATGTTTCTGTCAGACATTGACATCTATGTATGTTTTTCTTCAATACAAAAGATGGAAATATGCTGGCATTTACGGGGTTAAACTGCTAAATCATGAATTTCATTTTATAGCTATATTTTCAGCTGAAGCGATTTTAACGAAATAATATTTTTGTGGAAAATATAACTCTGTTATGATTTTAAATCAGCTATTGGCAAACTGATTTTTCACAGAGACAAATGCGTTCACATTTTAAAAGACCTTTTGATAGTAAGCTACAACCCAGATGGTTAATAGTTTATCCATTAAAAAATGGACTAAACTGAAGTAAATTCAAAATAATTGCCTTCTTTCCCAAATATTTTTTTTCATTTGTTAAATTATTTTATTTTATTATTTTTTTGTACTTAGGAAGGATCAATTAACTTCAAAGCTCTTAGGGCTAAATTTCAGGAGGAGGGTCTCCTGCCTTATTCAAAGAGCAGTCGACCAGCTGTTGCTGAAAAACCCAAACTCCTTCAAGGACACAGCAGCTCTGCGGTCAGTTGTATCGGCACAGCTGTGGCAGACGGCACCCCTGAAATTTCCCGTGTCTTCTTCAGAGATGGGCTTCGGTCACCTGGAGGCAAGCGCCCGATTTCCTTTCCCCCTAACCCTAAGCAGACCTCTCCCTCATCTCAGCTTGCAAGTGGAGATGGCTCAGCAAAGCATCCCCTCAAAGACTGGTACATGCCTTTGGTGCTCCCTGTGCCCCCTGTGAAAGACCATAAGGTTGATGCACCAACTGGAAAGGAGCAAAAACTGGAGGCAGAAACCAGAAAAGAAGCCTTCTCACACACTAAGATAAAAAAGAAGGGGTTGTTGCTTCCTTTCAAATCAATCAGAGCATCAAAAATCTTTGCTGATAATGGCGAGGAGCTCACAAGTGGCGATTTACCCAGCAGACCTTGTAACGCTCCCAGTGATTTCTCTTCAATGGACAAACAAGGCTCAGAGGAACGACCTTCCCTTCAGAGTGACCAGTCAACCACTGAGTACGTCGTCTCCAGTCCTGAATTCATAGTCTCCCCTCCTTCACCAGACACGCGTCCAGACTCTGACAACAGGATCCTGAGCACTTTGGAGAAGGCCAAGAAGAAACTCTCACGTCGACAGATTGCAATTCTGCCTAAACCCAAAGGTTTGCGTTCACTTGACTACAGCTGCACAGAGAAGACCTTCCCTAAGTCTCCAAAGAATCTTGACCGTCTTGGTTCAGATGTACTCGTACCTCCATCCTTAAGCCTTCCACACTTGGCCTGTCTTTCTGCTCGGCCTTTCTGCAAAGCCAACAGCTCTGCACGCAGTAGGTTACCCACATCAAATATTACCTTTTCAAGTAATTTTTTGGCATTTTGAAGACAATTGTTTCCTTTCTTTCTGCCAAAGGGCCATCTTTCGATAAGCACCTTATGTTGGACAAAGCCAGCCAAGTACCAGTGAGGACGAGTGAACCTTATTTACCTCAGAGTCCCTTAAAGAAGCTGCTACCTGAGTTGTGGACTCTTGGGCCAGTTCCAGTAAAGCCTCCTAGACCTTCAACAGTTGATCTTAGCTCTTATCATGCAGTCCTAGCTAAGGGTAAAGGTAAGACAGCAGCTTTTGCTCAATCTTCAGTAGAGATTAAAGGGGTTGTCTTTCCACTAAAGTTACCTTTGGTTTCCTTTTTGTAGAAACATTACCAGGTTGGTGCCAAACACCCAAAAAGGAGGCAGTGTCTGTCCTTGATGCTCCAGATGTACCAGACTTTGAGACTTCAGAGTTGGAAGCAGCAGAGGCTGAACCTGTTGACATTGCTGCATTAGAAATGCAAGCTTCAGACATAGTTGTTGGCAATCCTGTAACACCAAACGTATTGGAGGCCACCGATTATGGGGGTTCGGATTCTGCCTTGGCAGTTTGTGAACCAAGAGAGTCAAATAGCATCCATATAGTCCAAGATCTAAATCTTGGCACCTCACACATAATACCCCTAGATCCAGCAAGCTTTCCCGAACCAATAAACCTGTTGGAGTTCCCAGAGCTGCCAGAGCGGCGGTCCTACAGCGAAGACGCAGCGGTAGATTCTTTTCTCAATTCTCGCACCGATGAGATCGATGTAGGGGCTACTGAGCAACTGACTGTCCCAGAGGAAACTGAGTTTTTGGACCAGCCAACACCAAACCACAAGACTCAAACGCAACCAAGGTGGGTTTGGTGGCAACAGTTGGCTAATGTGTCTATTCAGCTGTTAGATTTCTACTCCTGAATCTGGATTGTTTCTGTTTTCTAGAGAACAACATCAGAGCTGCTACTACGAAACCTGCGATAATATTTATGAAGATGTTGAGATCAACAAACAACTGTCAAACCCGACGTTAACCAAGCAAAAAAGCAGATTACGAAGTAGAGTTTGATATTTGTTTTCTCGTTTAAATGAGAATCGTTGTAAAGGTCCATCTTTATTTAACATTCTTATTTCCTCCAGATCCATATGCAGACAGCCAGTTAAGGGTAAGTGTGTTTCATGTTTTAAGTACAGGGTAAATTATTTCTATGTACAAATCCAACTGAATAAATATCATCTATATGTAAAATGTCTTGTGAAAATTTGTTGGACAGCTGATGGTCACATCGGACACAAATAACTTTGTCCAATTAGAGAAAAGAAGAAAATAGGCAAACATTAGTATCTGATTAAAAGAGAATCACTACATGTGCAGAAGCAACATGTCAGATTTTCATTTAGATAATTTTCTCATTCCTTTTATTTTTGGTGTTGTATGAAACCCACTGATCACGAGAAAAGGGACGTATGCTAAACCATGTGCTCATTTCCAGAAGGGGGAAGCGTGTCTTCACAAACGACCACGGCATCCATGGTACGTGTTTCCAAACAGTCACATTGTCCATTTGCTTCTTTTTTTTGTATCTGACATAAATTCCAATCAATGGTCTTTAAAAAACTCAAACTCTCGTCATCGTCGGGGTTACTTTTGCTATTTTTTCCAGCTGTTCAATAAGTGCACCAAAACATAGAACATATGATTGAATGCTGGAACTGTTTGCAGGTTAGCGTTACAGATCACACCACTTTCCGTGACTGGAATCGCATTGCAAGTGGATGTTTTTCAATAACGATGTCTCTGTGGGATTATAAATGCTGCCACGAAGACAATGTACCACCTAAAAAAGTAGTAATAAATCATTCTTATTTTCACTTTCATCGTCATCACTTGGTATCATAAAATACCCCGACAAAACTTTCAGTCCATATCACCCAACCCTATTCGCTGATACGGTGGAGATCACTCTGCAGGTGTTGCACCAGAACAGAAATAAAAAAAATTATCCATTACATAATAATCATATTTGACAGGTTTGTGCTACGATCAGGAAAATGTTCTGATTATACAACAATGCAAAAGCACAAATTCTTGGTCCAGTTTCTTGTGCAAATATCTTAGTACACTTGAAACTCCTATATGTTTTCAGTAACATATAGGAGCTTGTTTCAGTCAATAATTTCTTAATATGAATGAGAAAGTTATAGTTCCATTGGCATTTCACATACAGCACATTATATCTCATAACTTTGGAAAGACGTCTTGTTATAGGTGAAGTATTCTGCCAGTGGACCAATTACTTTTTAAACAATATTAAAGAATTATTGACTTAAAAGAAGTCCACATTTCTTTCTGGAAAGTTACTTGTAAGGTACTTGTTCTAGTTCAAGTGTACTGATTTATTTGCACCAGAAACGGGATCAAAAATACCTACTAAAGATGGTTTTGTTTTTGCGCTGTACGTCTCTTGCCCTCCATTTTGTTTGTAGTTTGTTGAACACTAATCTTTCTTCAGGCAGTGCACAAGCCCCTACACTGCTGAGCACAAAGAACAGAAGAAGAGGGAGAAGCAGCGACTTGAAAAGGAGAGAAAAGAGCAAAAAGAAAGGGAGAAGAAGGAAAACGAAATGAAAAAAAAGTTCAAAGTAAGCAGTGCAGTCCAGGCAAATCTGAGCTTTATCTGACTCGTTTAAAAATCAGCGATTGACCTCCTTCGCTGACTCCGTAGGTGACCGGGGAGGAAGAGCCAATGTACCACGCTAAGGTCATGGTGGCCAGCAAGGTCCGCAAGAACGACCTGCCTGTGAGGAATGGCGACACGGTCAGCATCATCCGAACTACCAACTGCCCCAAAGGCAAATGGCTGGCCAGGGACGCCAACCTCAAGTGTAGGTTGAATTAGAACAAAAAACTAAGATTAAACATGTGATTCTTTTATTTTTAGTTTTTTTAATTTAACATTATTCTCGGTCTCTGTTGTCCCCTCTCTGTCGTAGACGGTTATATCTCTGTGATGAATGTCGAGTTAAACATCAAGGACATGCTGGAACTCGGCAAGAAGGCTCAGGCAGCTGGACGGGGAGCCTACGTCGAGCCGGACACCATCAGCATTGGGAGCCGGTACTTGAAAAAGACAAGTGGATTTCTTTATTTTGATTTATAAGGTCAAACCTCCACGCATGCAATGATAAATCCTGACACATTCCTCCCCTCTCTTCCCCCGCCCCCCGTCTTTTTCTTTTTCCAGGTCCTGTAAGTATCCACAGCCCTCCAGCCTGTTGCTTACATTTCAATCAGTCACTGTGTCAGAATGCGCTGAACGGTACAGAAAATGTTTGCGCTCGTTGATAGTCGACGCACCACGTCGGTCGCCGTGTTCGCCATCTGCTTCAAAGCTGTGTTATTTTATTTTATGTTTTCTTACTGGGGGTGAGGCTGCTGAACGTCTCTCATCAGCAAGCATGCTGGCCTTAATCACAGCAGTTTGTTTTTCCACAGTCACAGATGACAGCGAGGAGTGGGCCTGTGAGGACGAAACTCTTTCACAATCCTATGAAAGCCAGTATGACAATCATTGTCCTCATTAGGGCTCAAAGTGCCCTGATGACGCAATATTCTAGCTGATTGAAAGTGTTTTATTGTTTATTCCTCTCTCTTTGTTTTTGTGCCATAGCTTTGCTCAGCAGACTGTTTCGGAGCCAGAAATGTGTGAGTATAAAGTATGAAAGTGCTGGGAAAAACCCAACCAAAAATCCAGTGTGCCGCTTTAAAGGGAAGAGTGCCGTCTCTGTTTGGTCGGTGTAGCGTGTGGACATGTAGCTGACCGTGACATGCTTTTCACTGCGCTGTACAATGCGCAAAACTTTGTTGATGTTCCGCTAATGTCAAAAACCCCCACATTTGGGCGTGCTGTGGTGACATAGGGGATTGCACGATCCACATTTGGAGGCCTTGAGTCGCGACGTGGCTGCCGCAGGTTCGATTCCCGCACCCCACGATATTTGTCGCATGTCTTGCCTCCTTTCCTATCAGCCTACTGTCATATAAGGGACACTAGAACCCCCGCCAACCCCACATACACACACATTTTTGCAATTTTTGTGTTTTCTATTAAATAAGACCACAATTAAAAATCACTCTTTGTTCCCTCATCCTCCTCACACTTCCTGCTTTCTGTCTTCTAGTAGTAACATCTGGTTGTTGATCATGTGACTCATGTGATGCAGAAAAGTGTTTCCATTGTCGTTTTGTGAAATACACTAACTTGGATATGGTCGAAAAAAATCACCTCATCTTCGCACAACAATGTTTTTATCCAAAAACGGGAGTTTGTTCAAAATTGGTGTTTTCATTTCGCAAATTTCTTTTTAGTCCAAATCTTCCAGTTTTATGGTCGATGGAAACCCGGCTCGACATGCCTTTTAACGTGTCGTTTCGCTACTTCGTGTCCACCACTCCTGCTGTTTTTGCATGGCTAAGCTAACTCCTCTCAGCTCCTCGTCATACCTCTGTCCTTCTTGTGCTCACTTTGTCAGCTTGCGTTCATGTGGATGCTCAGCTTACAGTCAGTGACAGCAACCCGGAAGACCAACACACACAGTAAGTCCCAAACACATGTCGTCACAGCAGAGAAAGGAGTTTTATGCCAACTTAAGAATTAACAATTGTTGGTTAGTGTTGATGAGCTAATAAAATACGTTTAGACGTATTCATAGGCAACTCTTGAGTGTGTTTTAATGTGATAAACTAAAAAGTAGTGCGTAATTTTGAAGTAAGATCAAGAAAAACAATTGGCAAAAAAACATGAATTTGGTCCAATATGTCAGGGTGAGTTCCAGAAGTCTCCTAAAAGAAAGATTAACTCATTGTATCGACTCTTTGTGTAATTTGAACACTAGAACATTAACTTGAACAAACAAATTTGCACCTGCTGGATAAAATTAGTCCTAAGGATCACTACATTTGATTGTATTTAGGACTACAGTCTATCGATTATCTTAGTAATTAATTATTCTGACGATTAATCTGATTTTTTTTTTTTAAATGGGCACATTTTTTATTTAACCCCTTAAACTTATTTTTATACAATATTCTAGAAATATATTGAGATGCAAAGAAGTAATTCAGTTCCTTTTTCAAATAAGATAATACAATATTGTCTAAAGTGCAGCATGTTGGCCGTTCAGTGAATGTTTGATCATTTGTAGCAGAGGATGCATCTGCAGCTATGAAAATCCCTCCAACATCATTACTTAGACTTAGACTTAGACTTAGACTTCCTTTATTGTCATTGTACAAAAAAAACACAAGGTGAATCTTGACAACGAAATGTCGTTACTTGGCTACCAGTGTAGCAGAGCTAAAACCTTATACTACACAATAAATAAATAAATACAATACAAGTGCAGTTTTGGCTTATTTACTAATCAGAGTATTTTTATTTAAGCAAATGGCCTGTTTTGAGTCTCCAGTAAATGACTAATCAATCATTTTAAATGATTGATTCGTTCTCAGTAAGCCAATTAATTAGTTGTATTGAGTGCAAATATCTCTCCTACTCCTGTAGCAGTGGCAGTTCTTGAAATGGGTTGTTACCCAGGGCGGCATTAGAAAGGGAAACAGGACACCCAGCAAGAGAAAATATTTTTATCTTATTTGTCTGCTGTGCCTTGAACAAATTTACAGTGAAGTAAGTCTCCCAATTTTTATTGGTAAGTAATGAGGGATTAGAAACTTGCATAATTACTTGAGTTTCAATTGGTTGGAGAGAGAAGGAACTTGCCCAGGGCCCCATTACGGCAAGAACCACCACTGCCCTGTCGCTCTGCAAAATGTGACTCAGAAATGTCCCTGCTTTACAGAACCAGACACGAGGCTCTGCAGAAACTAGCCCTCTTGGTCCAACACGGCAGAGACGGCGACGGAGGAGCGACTCCTACCAAGTACAGTTTTCTGCCAACACGTCCCACTGTCCCCGCCTCATTCTGCTAATAACTTTTTGCTTGTCCTGTTTGTCTCGTCCAAAGTGCTGACGCGTCGAGTGAGTTGACAGTGTAATATTGTTTCTCCATTGACGTCACTCCTCTCCCTCTCACTGATAATGGTGAAGCTAAAACAAGGGCACTCACACACACATCTCACCTCGGGGCCTCTGCAGTCTAAACACAACTGGGAGACGTTTTTTTTTTTTTTTTTTTTACGTGTGATGGAAAACAGCTCGGCAGGGAGCGTTTTATCTTGGTAGACGAGAGGGTGCTGCGTGTTTCACAGACCAGCAGTTCAAAGTTGATGTGACTTGCGTATCACTCTTGTCTTTATCTAGGTTTCTTGTGTGCGGTCGAGGAGCCTCCCTATCCGTAAGTGTTGCTTCCGTCTAATCAGAAGGAGAAACTGGAATCTCTTTGATCATTGTTTATAGTACTGAAGCACTCAGGATTAGTTTTTTTGTTGTTTTCTCCTCCTAAAAAATCCCCCCAAACTGTACTTAAAGCATCTTTCTTTGTTTTAATTTTTTGTGACAGCGAAAAGGAGATTGACTTCACAGAGATGGAGCTGCTTCCTCCTCCTCCCCTATATGCCGATGCCCTCTGATCAAGATGGAGGCTGAAGTGTGAACCAATCGGGAAAAACAATTTGATTTATCTTTACCAGAACTATAATTTCACAATGGTTTGAACACTTTTATTTTTCCTTAAATGCACTCTAAAAAGGTTGATGCTGACGCACACAGTTGGTGATTGCACTGGATTTGGGCAGAAATAAACAGTTGTTTGCGGTTGCTTGACATTCCGACGATGGTTATGAGATTGTTCTTTTTTAAAGTTTTTTTTTTTTTTTTTTTCCATGTTGCATAAAATAAATTCTGTTGATTCTTCTGAATCGCACCTCTTCCGTTTCTACTCATTTTGAAACTATTTAACTGAGGGGGATTTAAGAAAGGGGCGCTGGGGGGGAAATTCCCATTCATGACTTATTCAAATGTGGGAGACAAAAAAAAAAAGTAATGTCATCAGCCTAAACAAATATCGACGCCTCCACTTTTGGAACCCAGACAAACGAAAGCGAAATCCATCTTCTGACTGTGAAATCCCCTCTGGATGCTGCTGTGTTGACTCCTGCATTCTTAAGCAGGTCGGGAGGAAAATATCCACATGGTATTAATTGGGGGAAAAACGGGGCGGGAGGAAGAGTTGGGAATGGGGGCGTGGTTTAGGAGTCTGTCAGAACTTGAAACAGCCAAAAGGAAGAGAAGAAAGGATGGTGAGAACAGAAGGAGGCGCCGAACTGCAGTGCAAGAAAGTCCGGGGCAGAAAACAGTGAGAGGAGAACCCAGCGCGCGAGCCCCAACCGCCTGGCTAGAGACGATCTTTGAAAAGCAACAAGCGGCTCACTCCGTTCGAATAGAGGCGCGAAGATAAAAGGGTTTTAAATGCAACGCTGTGTGAAGATCATGGCAGCCGACACGAAGAGCTCACTGGGCAGCAACATCTGCCCCAACCGCAGCCCGAGGAAGCTGCTAGTCGCTGTGGATCTCTTCTGCTTGTTCATAGGTAAGCACGGCTCGCCTCGACTGCCGTTTATGTTTATATGTGATGTTACTACAGTGTCACGTGACCGTGTGATATCAGTAATTATTAATTAACGTTTTATTTTAATGCTGCCAAACGGGTTACATGACTTTTCCTGTTTCTTTTTTTGTTTTTTTATGTTTGTTTGGTTTGGTTTTTTTGTTTTTTTTCACAATTTCCTCCCCAGATATTTTATATATATAAAATATTGTATATTTAAGGAGTTTTGCGGCAGGTTGGTAATAACCTGAAACCGTAGCTGCTATTCAACAGGTTGTTGCTAGGTAACCAAAGACCGAGTTGGTTGACGAGACTAACGTTGTTTCGCTGGCCGATAGATTCCCAGAATGCTGTTCGGTTCTAGTGCGGAGTTCAATTAATATTACTAGGTATACATGACAGATATTACGTTGATATTAAGAACTACCGTAAAAAAAAAAAAATAATAAAATAAAATAAAAAAAAATATATATATATATATATATATATATATATATATATATATATATATATATATATATATATATATATATATATATATATATATATATATATATATAACCCTGTCCCTGTCAGCTGCTGTTTACAGTTTCCAAACTTAGAGTGGTTCCAGATCTCATTCAATTTAATCTAATTGAAGACATTGCGGCAGGCTTCATTGAAGTTGACTTCAGTCCTGGTTCCCATTTGGGTCAGTCGAGCCTAATGAAATATGACAGCTTAATATCCCCTAGTCAAACCTGCATAATTAAGCGCACATAATTTGACAAGTCATATGACAGACTGGGTAATGGAGTCAAATATTGGTGAATTGTTCGGCTGAGTTTTTTTTTTTTTTTCTGCTTTTCTCAACCTCAGAAGTAAAGAGAAACTTTAAAATCTTTTCCAACAACAGGGATTTAATTGACTATTGTGAATAATTGCATTTTAAAAAACATGTTTACAAGTGATGGTATATAAATAATGGGAAATACATGTGATTCAACCGTCACATGTATTACTTTAAAATGATTGATTGACATTAATGTATTGTAATGGCTGATATTAAGTTCCAGTTGTAAACTCCGATAAAGGTTATGATTGGTGTGACCTCTGAGTCCGATTCCAATCGGACTCAGAAGCTATTGTTTAACCCGCAAAATAAACTGTTTTTGTCTTTTCCAAATATTACCTGAGTTCTTTGTGCTCTGTTTCTCCTCGGTCCCTGAAAATGATGTGCTGGCTTAGAGGAAACCCACTAATGAACTGTTCCAGCATTTCTTCCCTCTTCACCCACACCTGTAACCATACGGACCTCTGTTTTTGACTTTTTTTCCCTTTTTTTTCTCCCCAGAATGGCTCAAATTCCTCACAGCAACAGGAATGCTTTAGATGTGAACATCTGCTGAACTATATGCTGTGCGTCTGGCTTAAGTGCTTATTTACCAGACCAATGTGGGTGTTAAAAATCTCACAACAGCTGCTGGTAGATTTAGCTTTGATGCTGAAACATTTTAGAAATTAAAATGATTTACCTTGTCCTTAATACTAATTGATGCTTGACGTATCCATATGTTCGTCATGTGTTGAAATGTCAGAGGGAAGCCACAGTTGGAAGCCTGATGCTAAAAATAATGCTGTTCCATTTTTCTGGCAAGTCCACTGACTGTTTTACAATCTTGTAGAAAGTAATCTTTTTCTTTTCTTTTTTTTTTCATGTGCTATGTTTAGAGTCAGGCTAGTTTTCATCTCTGTGGAGGGTAAATCCCCATCATTTGTTCCATAAACTCAACAGAGAGAAACTTGTCAACAAACCAGCAGTGTGTTTCTGTCTAAAGATGTCGGGTTAAAGACTCTGACCGCAAGTAGGAAACTGTGGGCCACAACTAGCAATCTCCTCGGCCCGCTCTCGGCGCAGTTCCTCCTGCCTCCAAGGACGCTATTTGGTTGTTTTACGGCTCCCCTCCTCTTTGTAGATCGTTGGTTTCAGTAAAGATGAGAGTTTTGTGACGGGAAAACGTCGTCCTGACTCGGATCTGACAGGAAACATTTCAGTTTACGTTGGACTGCAGAAAGTGGATATAGTGTTTCCCAGTTAATCCTCTAATGGCATTCAAGTGGATGGCTAATAAGCCAAACATGCAAGCAAAGATACTCATACCATTAAACTCTTATGAATCTGGTTTTAACCAGACAACTCCGGTCCGTTACTTAAGAAACACACCATGCAGCAGATTAAAATGTTTCTCATTGTACACCTGAGCAAACAAAACTTGCCCAACTTGTACGTCAGAAAAATGTTACCAACAGGTGACATTTCTATCTATGTAATTTCTATCGATCAAACTCGTCTGTCTCATCTTGTTTCCCCATATGCCGTGGAAACATGAGTGAAGATTTACCTCAGACTCAGTTGTGGTTCAACTGGTTATTTGAAGGCACAGCTGAAAGTTCAAAAACAGCCACATCATTGTGTGTATGTATACGTTTGTACGCGCGCGTGTGTGTGTGTGTAGGGCTCAGACATGTTCACGCACTCCACCGCAGGCTGCAAGCAATCAAGTGGAAAATGTTTGTTGTTACAGTCACATCTTGGTGCTTTGCGGAACGCCGCCAGCACATGTTGAGCATTTTCCACAGATATCATAAGAACCTGGCGAGGCGCTGAAGAACCCAACAACACCCCTCAACGTTTGATTGTTTTATGTTGAGACGAGGTTTGGGCCAAGAGAAAGCATACCTGAAGACGAAAACATAAATGTTTAACATGATTAACTTGCTTTTATTTAAAGCAGAAAAGCAACAATGACATCTGCTTGTGCTTAAGATGTGAAGTATTAACTATAGCGGGGTGTAATGGAGTATTTCTGAGATGTCAGGCTTTTAGGACTTTAATAGCATGGAGCTGCAGTTGCGGAACCAAAGGGGCGTGGCTTACTGATCGTAGCATTCATCTGCATAAGACAGCTGAACTTTGCATCACAATACTCATGCATCCAGTTCTTTTAAGCCAAAGCAAATTGTTTCAGTTCACAGTGGCTCTGGGTTAATGATTATACTGTAGCGTATAAATTATTGGTTGGTCTTCTTCAAAATCCTCATGTTTTATCAGGGCATTTTAGTTGATGCCAAAAGCATCACAATAACATCTCTGAACAAAAGAATCATCTGAATGGGGGTTGTAGAGGAATCCAACTCATACAAGCTTGTATTTACTTGTTAATTAGTTGGGGTAACAGACATGCTAACTTTCCAATTGTAATTTTAAACGGTTACCTTTAAAATTCACAGCGAGTTGCCATCTTTTAATTCCCTACTCATTAAATGCATCTAAACAAAGACAACAAAAAACTCCCCAAATTTTCCATTGTTTGGATTCATGAATTCATTTATTTTTACTTGGTTCTAAAACTACTGCTAATATTACAAAGTAGTTGTCTAAATCTGTCAAAATGGGAATTGGGTCTGAGCTCAAGACAAATTGGAAATCTGTGTAAACCACAAGTAGTCAGGTCACTGCATCCCATTTTCTGAAATTAAAAATATTTCTACACTGCTGAATTTGTCATCGTTTGTACATTGTACTGGTTGTTGGCCCGTGACTCGGTAGGACTCCTGGTTGAACTAACCAAACTTGTCAGAGAACAGCTGATATGAAGAACTGAACTTTTTTTCTTTGCCGTTTAAATCCAGCTTCTCAGCATTTCCTTTCACTCCTGTTGTCTTTAACGTTGCCCTAACGCAGGAAAACTTGCCCACACCTGCTGACGGCTGTTGACTTTGGTGCGACGGGCGCTCTCCACCGCCCTCTGATGTTTCATGCGGGCCCGACTGAATAGGGAAAGGGGGGAAAATCCCAAGATGCCGCGCTCACTGCTGATGCTGCAGTGTCAGGCGGATGCGAAGGGTCATGGCACCCGAGTAAGGAGGGGGAAGCAGAAACAGCCAAACGCCTGGAAGCCGGGATTCGATTGTGACCTTCCGTTTCTTGTCATTTGTTCTCCCTTTGCCTCGTTTCCAAGAAGTTGTCTCCTGCACTTGGTCATTTTAAGGTTCGTTTAAAAGCCACGGAGTCGTGAATTCATCAATGCGTTTGCCAGACCTTCCTTCTCTTTGAGTCTCTGCCCTGCGAACGCCTCTGGGCTTGTGGTTGCAGAGGTCTTTTCTCTGTCATATCAGCAGTCTGGATAGCCTCCTGTGTTGTTCTCTTCAGAGACAGATAAACCAAACCGTGGGAGATTTGACATTCAGGTTTGAGCGCACTGTAAAGCGCTGTATGTTTTGACAGCTACAGGCTCATTAAGACGTCCCGCCCGATTTCTTTTTCCACCGGTCCGGCTTCAGAGCGGAATGTCGCTCCAGCATAGGTATTTGTTTGAAGAGCGTCTGAAAGTTAATAACGTGAACCCTGCTGAACGAGGAGGGCTGAGCGGCATTCTGGATTTCCCAGAGCGCCAGAACTCTCTGTAACCTGAACTCGGCCCAGCTGGACCTTGAAAACCACAACTTAGCAGCTCTGTGCGTGTGTGTGTGTGTGTGTGTGTGTGTGTGTGTGTGTGTGTGTGTGTGTGTGTGTGGCGGGGGGAGTGTGTGTGTGTGTGTAATTGGGTGGGTATATCAGGTTGAGGGGCTCAGCAAGTCAAGCATGTGTTGACATTCAGTCTAAGAAATTCCCCCTGCCACCCTCCCCAACACCGGCAGTCTGCTTGTTTTTCTTTATATCTGCAGATCGCAGCCGACTTGAAAGCCCAGTGTCACTTTGAAGTGAAGTGAAAGCATATTTTCCCTATTCTGTCTTGAGATTTGAAGGCCTCTCCCGGGTACCTCAGTTACCCCCGGATATCAAAGTCCTCCATCGCTGCCTCTTGAGATCGAGGAAATAAGCCGTCCTTATTGGCTCTTGGCTCAGTTACTCTCAGTCTGTTTGTTGTCAGCAGATAAGAAGAGATCTTCTTCCGACTTGAAGCGGTGAAAGACACTAAATCGATCAGACACAAACACACGCAAGGCGTCTTCAAAAGGCCCTTTTAAGGTCTACCTCAAAGCCGAGGCCGGAAAGATGGCGCCACTCAAGGTGTTTGGTTTTTTTGATTCTTTTCCGGTTTAGCAAAAATTTGACATAGTTCGGTGTTAGAGACTGGAAGGATAACTGCCATGGGTTAAAATAGCTCAGTTTCTCAAATTTATAACCACGCATGGATTTCTACTTGGGAGCACCTACGTACGCAACATTTTGGGGAAATTGTAAGACCATTGGAGAAAGCATCATCATCCTGTCCTTCGTTTTTGCCTGTAGTAACAGCTGGCTGATGAATCTATGACTAACTATAGATGCATTTCGATATGGCCAAAATCCATCTCGTCCAAGCTCAAGATTTATTTATGTATTTCTTTTGAAACTGGAGTGTTTCCCATAATCAAAAATGTATTTTCATCATTTCAATTTGCGCAATATTATGTTTGAAGGAAAAGCTTTTCCACCTCCTCCTTCCACAGAGATTTGGGGAAACCGGTACTTCAGCATTTTCAATGCGCTCTCCTTGAGGTGAAGGGAACAAGAGGACAAAATAAATGTTCTTATTTTAATTGCATTGGTGTTCAGTTAAACTTGTGAAGATGCTGTCCTCGGAACTCCTGAAAGCGGTTTGTATGTTCTCCGCTATGTTGAGCGTTCTCTTAAAAGTATGTATATATGTGTTGTGAAAAAAACCTGCCTCACCTGCACTCATGTATCTGTCTAACCATGCAGTGGTTCTTGTTGGCGTGCTTTTGCACAAGTCTGTCTTCCCGCCTCACCGGAGAGGGTTCTTCTGTGACGACGACAGCATCAGACTTCCCTTTAAGAACAGCTCGGTGCCCACCTCCATAGTCTCAGCTATGGGCGTCACTCTGCCTGTGTTCTCTGTAAGTCCTGCTGTGGTGAAAGCAGGAGGACGAGGGGAAGCCTGTGTTGGAGCGCGCTCAGTTCGCCAGTGGCTGGATTTTTCTCATCCCACACCGATTCGATGGCTTCCACACGCTCTGAGTCACACGCGGTGGTTATGTCCCATTGACTGCAAATCATGTATGCAGCACATTACTTGTCCACCAGTTTCCACTGCGGACTTTGATTCAAATCCCGGCCTTCAGGCAGCCGTTGGCGTACGTTCAATTTACCAAACGCAAACAAAATCGGCTAAAGAAAAATATCTAAAAATACAAACTGTCCCAAATTGAAATATTGAAAAGAGTCTCGTTTTCCCTAACAATATTTTTAGATCTAAAACATTCCAAATTACAGTCCTACAAGAAGAGAATTTGATCAAAAATGAGGAAAATGATGATGAATCCTTATATTAGAGTTATGAAATGAGACGATGTATTTTCATTTTTACCAACAGAGTGAAGGTTTGACAGCCAACAAAACGTGTTTCAAAGAGTTTAATCAGTGCGGAATAATCTGCTGTAGCTCATGTGTAATATCGTAGTAGTTGAGTCTATTATGGTTAGATAATTCCTTTTATAGAATTTAGCTAATTTACCACAGAAATTTTAGCTATTTCATTAGAATGAGCAAAAAAAGAAACATTTTTATAAATCTCAAATTGTGGTTTAAAGAAATTTGTGTAGCTATAAGGGTCTCAAACAGCTGAAACTAGCTGGCAGGCTTAAATCGCAGAATTTTCTCCTCGTAGTTTAATTTTCTACAAGTAAGATGTGCAATTAAAGCGATTAACTAAATGTTTTCACTAGGCTGATGGATTCCCACTGATTCAAACCTGTCAATACTATTAGGGTTGATTTTTTTATTTATTTATATACTTATGAGGCAATTTCTGAGCCCAACTTGGACAACTTTCTGCTTATTATCATCACAGTGACAGACTTTCAAATAATCTAGACCCGAGACAAAACCACATGCTGAAATTTGCAGGTCACTTTTTCAAATTTCCCTCATAAAATGGTAATGAGAGTTTCTGAGAAACATGCAGCTCAACAGAATGATTCCTTACAGAAAGCAAACACAGCTGTCAGGTAAAGCATCGTCGACCTTCAGTTGACAGACCGAGTCACAACCCCGAGTCGAAGCCTTCAGTAAATAACTGGCCAATTAGCAGCCATTACTTAGTTGGTCACAGATAACAGCCACACAACGAACTGCGCCAGCTCCAGATGTTCTCTTGTCATCCCCTGCTCGCCACCACAGCCTCTGATTTGCGTGTCATTAACTTAGCACCTCCATCTCTCTCTCCCATTTCCTCCCCATTTCCTTCCATTTCCTTCCACTCCCATCCCTACCCTACCTCCTCTCCGTCCTCTCTGTGCCACTCACTCGTCTCCACACGCTAGCTGTCCTGCCTTTCTTGGTCATTGAGACCTCCGCTGTTCAGCCGTACCGTAGAGGGTTTTACTGCGACGATGAATCCATCAGATACCCGGCCAAAAGCAGAGAGATCGTTAGCGACACTGTGCTTAGCGCGGCAGGCATGCTAATCAGCATCGTCTCTGTAAGTCACCTCACTCTCATCACTAATGTCAACTTCACTCATCGGGTTTCAGCGCCGCTCACAAGGACTAGCAGCACCTGTGGTAGCCATGTGAATTCTCATGCTAATCTTTTATTATTATTATTATTATTCATTCCTGTTTGCAGTTGGTGCCATTTCATGTCTTCTGTCTACAACAGCAATTTAAACATGTGCAAAACGTCCAATCGGCTACAGCTGCTCATGTTTGCCTCAAACCTCAGTTTTTATAGGAACGTAGTAAAAAGTATTTCTTATTATGGAACCATATCACATTGAAAATAAAGTAATCCATGAAATTTATTAGAAATTTATTTTTATTTGACCAGATTGCTGGTTCCACAATTATTGGCGCTAATTTACAAACTGTAAACCATTTCAATTTTTCTCCTTCTCTCTCGGTTTTAAAGTGTCAAATATATTTTTAATGAGATATTGTTACTCCAACACATAAATATGAGGGGAATAGGCTTCCCTTGGCCGACCTCAAAAACGAGAAGGATGAGAGAACACGCCATTAAAGTAAGACACACACATGTTGATCTTCAAAAAAATCAGCGAAGGGATAGAAGCACTTGCTGAAACTATCCAGCGATTCAGGGTTTACTCCAAACGAGCACTGTTTAAACCAAAGGAACAAACACATATCATCTTACTACTTGTGCAAATGTTTTGAACACTAATACATGAGGGCTGCTAATATCACATGAATACTTCAAACAACTTTGGGGGAACAAACCAAGATTATCTTGAACGATGACTGATGCGACTCTTCTCCACACCTGGGCCACCAGCCAGAGCCGCTGCCTCCAGAGCATTCCAGATAAGAACGAGCCGACAACACTCTCTCCCGAGTTCTCCCTAGAGGACGCAAGATGACTGAAGTGATTAGGACTTCCACAGTAAAGTGAAGTTTGGAGGACTCTCCTGAGAGAAAGCCGAGCGTCTCAACCCAGAGTCTGGTGATTAAACTCATTACTGCTGGAACTCGTGTAGTTTTGTTCGAGCGTCTCTCACCAGGCCGCTTTTGACAGATACCGCAATAAAGAGGAAAATTACAAGACATTTTTATTTCCATCTAAACACAACAACTCGTACTTTAGGACTCAGCTGCTACATGGAAACCGAAATTAAACTCCGGCGACTTTTGTAAGAACTTGCCAGCGACCGCGCCGAGTAGACGGAGCCTGCCCAAGTGTGTAGTTAGTGCTTACAAAACACCCCCAACGCCTCAGGAGCCACAGACTAATACATTCACAACCACAGATGGGTCGTTTGTGTGCAAACAGATTCCCGCAGCACTCCCCCCAAAACAGAAGGCCCGTTTTTAAAAGTTAAATGTTATTCCTCACATAATATGTCCAGTTTTCACCTCGGCCGAGCGAAACCGCGTCGCCTCACGGTTGAGGGTGCATGTGTTGTGTACCCTGCCCTTCACCTCCCACCGCCCCTCAACAGCAGAGTACTGCACAGACCTAAAGCCACAGGGGTGAGAAGGAGCCGGCAGGCTGTGTAATTACGGTTGACGCAATGGTTGTTTGGTTAAATGCCATAATTATTGGGGTGGAATTGTGGTGAGGGCCCCAAACAAGGAAAAAAAAAAAAAAAGGCCATGTATTTCATTTTCCCCAAGCAATACATGAATTTTGGATCCATCTCCAACACCCCCCTAGAGAGCTCCGGCCAGCATTTGTGTTTTATGAAGCAGAAGAAAAAACAAACGTATTTAGTGCTTCGTTGCTCCGAGATGGAGAGCTGGTGGGAAACCAAGAGGTCGTGACCTTTTTGTAATTCATGCTGGCCTTTGTCAGGGCGAAAGAAAACAATTACATTTGGAACTTTATCCAAATAGCAAATCTTTTTTCTTTTTTTTTTCTCCGCTACAGTAAGATTTTCACATCGTCGTCGTGCTGCAGACGCCAAATGGGCTTCTCTCTCAAACCATCTCTCCGTCAACTCTCGCCAGCTTCAGTTTCCCTTCGGAAGAAAAGCCACTCATCCGTACAGGAAGTGGGCAAATAATAGTCGTCCAGTCAACAGAGTCTCCTAAATATTCTGTGGATCTGTGCCGCTCCTCCAGATTTACCTCAGACATGCTAAAATTTTGTCTTTTATAACCTGGTTCTGTTTTAAGCATCACAGTCATCTCCCTGTCCGCTGTTGTTCTTTAGGCCTTTGCAGAACGACCGGATTTGTAAAGATTAAATCAGACACAATTGGACTCCCAAGTAAACGTAAACGCCTAATAAAATCCAACAAATTTCGTGGTTGTCGTGTGACCAAATGTGGGAGAAGTTCAAGGTGCCGCTTTCTCGAGGCGCTGCGCGCTCATTACCAAGCAACTCGATTCATCTGTTCGCTCAGTTGAAAACCTTCTGCACAAGAGGAACCAGATGTGTTGTCTTTCCTCCAGCTGGGCTAGCTGCAGCTGGCTCTAAAGGCCTGTGTGGTGGAAACAACACTTTTTCTTTTTTATCTGCTTGTTAAATCTCCAGTGTGTTCCAGAGCGAGGCTCGCCCTCCCCACCCCAACCCCGTCCCTCCACCCCCCCGCGGAAGAATGCGCGATGAATTCGAGATGCTAACGTGAAAACAGCCAGACGTCCGGGTTTTCAGAAAGACCGCCTGCGCGAGGGGAAAAACAAACATGCGCCTGGTGGAATCTGGCCACCGCCAATCAGACACGTCGCCAAGCTCAGCATTTCCTTGATTAAAACCAGCAGTGACTCCCCCCCCAACCCTACTCCTCCTCATTCCTCTTCTCACTTTTCTGCCTCTCCTCCCTTTCTTGCAACACTTATTGTTCCTTCAATCGTATTAGCATATCTTCTTTGCCGTTCCATCCTCCCTTCTTGTCGTTCTGTACCTTCTGTCCTCCCTCCCCCTAGCCGACTCTCGCTCCTCCACAGCTTCAATTGTGAACGGTTTGAAGACAACAGAGGAAGACGAGGTTAGGGGGCAGGAAAGGCGTTTTTGAGTTTGGACAACTGATTTGAGTCATGAATATTCATCTCCCCTCCATTGTCCCCCTCTGTTCCCTCCAATGGACAATGTTCAGTGGGGGTTCTTTCATTGTTTACTCTCAGAGGAAGAGCATAAGGCAGTGAAGATGTTGAGCAAATTGGCAGCCCTAATGTGTAGAAAGCTCAGTACTTTGTTCTGATCTATCAAAGACCTTACAGTGCTGACAAATTAAAATAGATAATTGATACTCGAGCGACCCCAAGGCTTGTCTCAGCTACCAGTCAGTGATTAGTTTTAGTTCTAATTAATGTTTAGGCTAGTTCAATCTGATGATAAATGACAAATTAGTACCAATCATATCATGTGTCCACATTTCTTTACAATACCCTTTGAGCAGATCATAGAAAATGACTTTAAATTGTTGCCAAAGCAGGTCTGAAATATCTGCCTAGCTGGTCTGAGTTAATGCAGATTTGGTTTAAAATGTTCTCCATTTTGAAGCCAAAAAGAGTCTGGTAGGAAATCTCCAAAACTACGAAACAACAAAGAGGCAAAACGGCAAAGAACTGAATATCCATCATTCTGCAATAGCACATAACTTCAAAAACATTGTTTCACCAACATCCGCTCCCCCTCTCTTCTCTCAGATCATAATAGGTGAAAGCTTCAGGATCTTCTTTCTGACCCAGGAATCCAAGTCGTTTGTCGGGAACCCCTACTTTGCTGCTTTCTACAAACAGATCGGGGTGTTCATCTTCGGCTGTGCCATCATTCTGTCCTTCACCAACATCGCCAAGGCGTCGATTGGCCGCCTGCGGCCAAACTTCATCGACGTGTGCAAGCCTAACTTCTCCACCATCGACTGCTCCCTGGGCTACATCACGGAGTACACGTGTCAAGGCGCAGAGAAAGAAGTCGAAGAGGCTAGGTATGCTGTGCTAACCCATGGCTCAGTCACCCACAAGCAAATGCCGTTGGTTCGGATATTTGTTACACGCTGCGATGCTAACTGACGAACGTTCTCCTCAGGAAGTCATTCTTCTCTGGACACGCGTCGTTCTCCATGTACACCATGCTCTACCTAGTGGTGAGTTTCTAGACGTTCGTCCTTTTACTCGTTTTGTTCTTGAAGAACTTTTTTTGTTGTTGTTGCTGCTGTTTTTAAATCCGACTTCCTTTGGTCTACAGTTTTACCTGCAGTCTCGCTTAACTTGGAGCGGAGCCCGTCTGCTGCGTCCGTTGACCCAGTTCGCCCTCATCATGATATCCATCTTCACTGGCCTGACCCGGATATCCGACCACAAGCACCACCCCGCCGATGTCCTGGCCGGGTTCTTGCTGGGCGCCCTGGTGGCCGTCTGCATCGTAAGTCGTCACGCTCTTCTTTAAAGCTGTCCCGAATACAACGGCAGAGAAAATCTCTAAATGAAAACGAATGTATAAAAACAATTTGTTAAAATGAGGTTTGATTACGTTTTCTTTTATGAGTTAGTCTACAGACCCATCTGAAATTCCCTGGAGACGCGTTTTAGAAAAATATACAGGGAAGATTCTGCTGCTTTGATTTTGTTGATGCTTTATGTCTAAAAAGATGAAGTTATAATAACCTTGTGCTTCTGCCAACACGTTTTGGTCAAATGTTATTTCTATACTAGGTTTGTTTGTTTCAGCACTGCATGTTTTTTTTTTATTATTATTATTTGTACATGAAAATGTTAAAAATAACAGAAAACAGTTAGAATTAGAAACAAACAGTAAAGTCGTATCAAGACGCAGCTACAGTTAGCTAGAGACTGTGAGCCTTATTTTGCAAACCTTTAAAGAATTCCCTCTCCTTCTGCCTGGCAGGTTTTCTTTGTGTCCGATTTGCTTCAGCCGCAAAGATTTTGCTCTGTGACCCAAATGCCGGTGAAGAAAGATTGCCTTCCTCCAGCAGACACCAGGGAGCAGGGCAACCCTCTCACCATGGTGTAAAGACCAGGCTGAAAACCCACTGAAAGCAAGAAATGAGCAGAACTGTGCCTTTTTGTTGTTGTTGTTGTTATTGTTATTATGATTTTTCTTGCAGCCACTTGTTCTTACTGAATGAAGCGGACACTCTGGAAAGTGCGTCCACAGAAAACGGTTAAAGAAAGTTTTGCTTTCTGAAGAACTTTTTTATTCTTCTTCTTTTGTTTTTCCCCAAATCTCACAAGACATGTGAATGTGTAGGGAGGTGAGACGACCTTTTTGTTTTTGCTTTGTTTTTTTTGTTTTTTTATTACACAAGGAGTTTTTGACCGTCTCTTCTGTTATAAAGAACTTATTTTTTTTATTTTTTATTTTTCTGAACAAAAGTCCGGAAGTCGAGAAAAACCTACGAAAGGCTTTTCTGTGTTTTATTTCTCCGGCAGTGGAGCTCTATTCATAGCCCCGCTTCTCACTGTGTGGCTTATATTTGAACAGCATAAAAAAATAAAATTTATGAAAATAAAACAAATTCCTCTATTTCAGGAAGGATATTGTTTTAGTTTATTACAAGACATCGCAAGCGTGACTTTTAAAGCACTATTTTCCTCTAGTATTGTTCGCCGCCTCTTGACCGACCTTTTTTGGAAAGCTTCACTCCGTGTGTAGTTCAGTGTTCCCTCAGACGTCACAGTTATGTGGAAAATACAGTGACGATGTGGGTGGGTTTTTAGATGTGGGCCTCATTCTGCTGGCATGGATGGGCCCCCACTGAGCCGTTTAATGAAATGACAGTGTTTTATATGTGCCAGACGGGTGTTCACGTTTTAGGTCAGAGTGTGTGTTTGTGCGTGTGTGTGTGCTTCAATGTTAGGTCATATATTTTAGTATTCATCGCCTAAAAGTGTGGCTTTTAGCATATAAAAGCATCTGGAGACGAGAATGAATGATGCAGTTTGATCACTTGTTTATCATTGATGTTGTATAACGCTTATGGCTCTGTTGCCATGCATGTATGTGTTGCCAGTAGACACGGACTGACCAGTTACTGGCCAGTTGGAAACTCAAAACTTTAGTCCCTTCCAACTGGGAACGCAGCATAACGAAGGCTAAATACTGTGGTGAGCATGGAGATGTTGGCCTTTGGAAATCTTTGATGTGGACGTCATTCGAAGCTCGTCGTGTTCAGTATCAGTGAAATGGTTTAAAACAAGTCGGAAGAAGAACTAATAGTTTCAAGAAGCCAAGGTTAGCTGTGTCTGCAATGGAGCGATGCTAGCTGCTCATTCAGGCGAGACTCCAGCTGTGAGACTTGAACATATGAGAGTTTTTCCCAGTATGCTAATCATGCTAACCATTGTAATCTTATGGTAATTTCTGCGAAACGATGCCAAAAACATAATACTTATAGTAGCTTATGTTGTAAAATCACATAATTGGGATGTCGGTAGAGATGCGTTGACCTCTGACTGACCAGTTGGAAACTCAAAAAGTCAGGGATTTGACTGTAAAGAAGGCTAACAGGTTACACAGTCAGCCTTGGATAAGCTTCAGCAGGGACACTGTTGATGGAGCTAGCGATGTTTGGTATCGGTGAAATGTTTTAACATCCAGTCAGAAGAAGAACCAAAGGTTTGAGAAGATATCTAAAGGTTAGCCGTATTTACTAGCAGAGATGCTAGCTGCTCTAGGCTTCTTTTGGTGTTGATACTTCTGGACTTTTTGTAAGCAGTATACCAACTTCTCTGACCATACAAACCATCGCAATATCTAGGATCTGATGCCAAAAGCAACTATCATGTTAGCTCTGTTGTTTTCTCCGTTTTCCTCCCCTCTCTCTCACACAGTGTGACTTTGCCTCTGATCATTCATTTAAAAATAGTGAATGATCTCTGACAGCAGCTGGATCCAATGACAAAGCAGAATCAACTTAAACTGATGTTACTAGATATAGGCTGCTATTCTAACTTTTAACCATAAGAACATTTTAGCCGTTTTTTACTCGTCTATTTTAGAACCAAGCTGTGCAAAATTGGAGATTGACAACAGAACTCTTAATTGGCGAATCTCTAGGTGCACATAAACCTGACGCAACACCTGCAGTGTGCTTGCCTGACTCCATTGTGAAATATAAATATATAGGAAGCCAGTAACTCAAAATATCCAGACTCGCTTCTAAATGACTGAGACTGCCTCAGAAAGTTCACTGTGCCACTACGCGCTGTAAATTGCTGTAAAGTGTGTCCTGTTTGCGTGCTGCAGAAACGCCCACTATGACTCTGCGCTGTGCAAAGACCTGTGTGAATATCGACATAGAAACGGGAACGAAGCGGCGTCAGAACCAGACTCCTTCGGCTCTGTTTTGTATTTGTTTGGGGTTGTTTTTGATGTTGTTTTTTCTCTGTTTTGTTCCGAAAACGAAACAAAGAAAAAAAAACGTTTAATATTTTTGTAATGTGAATTTTTATACCACAAAGCTGTATTAAAGAAAGGATGTCTTGAATAAAAAACACAAGAGAAAAGCGGAGTTGAAGGTTTCTTTGTGGTTTTCTTTCGAAACTCGGAGTGTTGTATTTAAGCAGGCAGCCAACTTTGCGTGTGATGAGGAGATTTTTGGGCGTGGGGCACCAGGAGACTTCCACGAGCCTCTTCCTGTGGGGAAATAGTGAACATTCCAGGTTTTAACCCTTCTCCGCGTCGGCCCTCTGGAATAATATAAAGTCCACACAGAACCTATTCCGGAGTGGCAGGCCAGGCTCACATGCTTAGAAGCTGTACGACTGTGTTTACCGCC
The DNA here is from genome assembly GCF_027474105.1 of Poeciliopsis prolifica. Classification (NCBI taxonomy): domain Eukaryota; kingdom Metazoa; phylum Chordata; class Actinopteri; order Cyprinodontiformes; family Poeciliidae; genus Poeciliopsis; species Poeciliopsis prolifica. The sequence continues at coordinate 3,885,228 of NW_026562383.1, forward strand.
CTGGATGTTTTAACCTCCTTGTGTCCATAAAATGTAGAATAGAACAAAAATAGGTTGAATCATACTGCTCAGTATACACACGCACACACACACACTGTTTTACACTAATTTTTGTTAGAAAAATCAGGTAGATTGTCAACAGTAGATCTGATTAGCTTAACGAAAGGCAAAAGTATGTTTTCTTTAGTTTTAGCTGGATTGTGTTTTTACCTGCACATAAATCCAGAAGCTGTAACACATAAATCTCAGACATATTTTTAACAAGAGAGTCGAACAGCAAACGCTCAACCTGAACAACGGAGTTGACTCCTGCCTGATGGCGGTGAAAGATTCTCTGATTTATTTGTGTTTTTCATGCAACATGTGTCAAATGTACAACAGAAAAAAGTACAATTTAGGATGCGGGGCCAAATCTGCCCCCCCATGGCTTTTTATGTGGCCCTCTAGACTCTATGTTACGTCAATAGATCCCTGCGGTTTTTCACCAATCTACAAAAGTTAAAATAAGAATTTGTCTTTTTTGTGTATTTGACTTTGACATTCCTGATGTTCTCCGTCTTCAGTCCAGCGCATACTAGCTTTTCTTGTTGTTGCTGCTTTTGCCACCATGAGATGATCAATATAAAAAATAAAAAAACTGATTGTCTTTACTGGTGCAAAAGAATATTACTGTTACTGTCGAGAAAAACAAAATATATTTTAGAACTTAATTTTAGTATTCTCGGAAAACCGGCAGAATTTTTCAGCCTTTTTTCAACAGATGGTGATGAATGGGGTCGCAATAATTTTATTTAAAAGTGTACTTCCAAGCGAGGCCAGCAGATGGCAGAACTTTAGGTCTGGTTGCTCATCCACTCCCCATAGGAAAATAATGTTTTTCCAACGGTATCAATGACATCATCAGTGATGTCATAACTCTCTGACACCACAAAGGAATCTCTCTCTTAAATGTAGCTCACAGAGAGCGTTTTGTCAGACCTGTTCCTCAGTTCCATTGTGGCAGATCACTCTACAAAGCACGTTCGAAAGTCATTGAAAAAGTAGCATATCGATTCTAGATATCGCCTTTCAGAGCAAGAACATCGACATGAAGCAGCAACAGCTTGCATGTAAGCATGAAGCTTTTCCATCGAAGCTTTCATGGGTCGACATAGTGGACCTCAACATTGAAGTCGACTACGACGCTGTCGTTTTCCCTTTTGAGGGTGACAGCGACACCCCCTTTGAGCCGGAAGATGTACCATCAAAGATCCAGGGGGATTCAAGTCCTTCCGGCCACTTTGACAATCCAACATCTTCAGAAGTCCAGCAGGAAGCAACTCGCTCCGCTGGCTTCGAGATCACCCCCTCGGTGGAAGTCGAGGACAAGACAAGCCAACGCGTCAATGACCTGACAAAGCAGGTGGACGATCTTAAGAAACAATTGCAGAGTAAGACCTTTGACCTCCAGGAAGAACGAGACCGCAGAATTGCGTGTCAGGCTGAAGTGAAATCACAGCAGGGAGATTCGAAGGCTGCAAGAATTGTTACAAAAAGAACGTCACCAGCAAGTCAAACGAGATCATGACAGGAAGGTGGCAGAGACGACAGGTGGCTCAAGGGCTTCTTGCTCTACGAAAGTTACGGCTGACAGGAACCTCCTTCAACAGCTGGACCACTACAAGAGGCAGGCTGAAAAATGCGCCGCCCACAATAAAGGCCTCATTGAGGTAATGGTTGAGGAGTATAGAGTCAGACTGCAATATGAGGAGCAGCTAAAAAGACACGCTGAGCAAGCGACCAAATTTATAGAACAGGAGGAAATGGTGAAGGCTCTACAAGGTCAGATTGCCGACCTGAAGAGTAAGTTAAAACTTGCTCTGGAAAATGACCATCCCAGAGTCTTCAGCCAACCAAAGGCCCCTCTGGACCCACAGGAGACCAAGGAAAGGCAGACCTTGAATCATCCGGGAGTCTCCATCCACAGCCTGGCTCGTCCTATGCACCAACTAACACACAGGTTGCAAACAGAGGAGTCCACGCAAACCCAGACCTCTCCACAAACATTGAGGTCCGAGGAAAGACCGACGTCGATGCAACCAACCTCTACTGGTTGCACGGAGGGCCTCCGTGTTGGCGTTCGTATGAAGGGCAAGCTGTGCCCAGCTCGGCCTTTGCGTCGACCCACACCTGGGTGGAATAACTGAGGTCAGTACCACCTGACCTAGGTAAATTACTTTACCTAGGGCCCTAGGTCAGACACACCTGACCTAGGTAACCTGCATTACCTAGGGCCCTAGCTCAGACCCCAGGTAATGCAGGTTTTGCTAACCTGCATTAGCAAAACCTCTGGTTCTGCTACTGTCCAGAAACAACCAATCAGAACCAAAAAACAAGTTTCTAATGTGTTGAACGTGTCTGAGCACATTCAACACATTAGACTACTAGTGAACTCCAGCTACGCAATTGGCAGAAATACAACCTACCATTATATCATCACTGTTTATTTATAGGATGATTTATAAAACAAAATGCTGTTCAGGTTTGTCAAAACTATTTTGACCCACATTAGAACTTTGCATTGATTTCCCTTCATTTTAGTAGCTGCGATTTTTTCCAACCCACACATTTTCCCTAACCCCAACCAATACTAGTCTATTCCTAACCCTAACATTAACTAACACTTCATTTGGATCTTACCTCCAAATGTTACCCCTGACCCAAATTAATGAGTCCATCATATTAGGACCAGGCTTTGGTCCTATTATGATGGAACAATGCAGTGTTTCTCGATTCCCCTCCTCAGGCAGAACCCCTGCCCTGCACGTTTTATGTGTTCCCCTTCTGCCACACAGAGGCCTGGATTGAATCTTCCATATTTCCATATGGGTGATTAACAGGCTTCTGCAGAAGAGGTCATGCAATCATTTGGATCAGCTGTTCTGAAATAGAGACGCAGCTAATCCATGCAGAGCAGGAGGGGCCTGAGGACTGGAGCTGAGAATCACTGACGTAATGTGACACCAGACACATAATGGTGCGTTCACACCAAATGCGTTTTGATCGTCGGGCGCATCTGGTTTGCATTCAAAGTCTATGTGGAGGCGCGATTTGAACCATTTGGAGCGTGTGACACATCTAGCGCATCCAACAGTCCACATAGACTTTGAATATGAACCACCTGACGCTCAAAACGTGTTTGATGTGAACGCACCATCACAATGTTCAGTTCCACTGGTAACAATGACATCAGCAGTGATGACATCACTCTGATGCAACTGAATCGCTCTCCTGAGTGTAGCACACAGACTGTTTCTACAGGCCTCTTCCTGTTTTAGACTTATCAGTTATGAATCTTCTACAGGAGCGTTGTTAAAATTATTTGAAGGCAGAATCAGCCCAGTACTGATTCACATTCTCAGGTGAGAGAGACCCACCTGCTGTAAAGTAAATTTTTCGGGACTGGAATTACACCAAAGATAAATTAGTTTAATCAAAGCACATCATGAATTTGTGTCCATCTAGACTGCTACTTTTTACTAAGGACAGGATACATCCTAGCCATGTATCCATGCCTGCAGTATGCTTTACAGAAGTGCTTTTAACTGTATTAACTGTATTTAAAACATTGTTACGTCGAGGCAAGCCAAAGTTATTCACAGTGTGCAGCAACATTCCTAATCCAGGGGGTTTTACAGAAATTCAAAGACAAAAAGAAAATGACAAACAACTTGAAGTTTTGCCCAAATAGAGAATTGAATCTAGCTTATTTTATCCATGTGACTAGCGGTGCGCAGCGACAGGTTTCATATGAAAATAATTGGGGTTTTTTGAGATCTATTTTTTTTTGCTGTTGGTCTATACCTCAAGCAATATCACCTTGGTGATGGTGCAATGGACCTTCAGAACCTTGTCTGCCGTAACGTCTTAAGTAACGCTGCGTGTCTATGCACGCAGCATAGACACGCAGATGTCTATGCTGCAGATTCCTTTTCAGAGAAAAGGAATCCGGAGGACAAACAAGAAACATGTGCCACTTAAGATTGATAGCTGGGCAAAACGAAAAGCATATTTACTTTCATATAAATATATATTACGGCTAGCTTTCCCATCCTTTCTTGGTAGCAAATTGTAGAACGTGTCTTCATCAGTCACCATAAAAGGTGTAAACGCTCTTCTCCTCTCCTGACTGGAATCCTTCTGTTCCTTGTCAAACACTTGGCAAATCTCGGCCTGCAAACCACCTCCATAACGCCCCTCCTCCTCCACAACAACATCCGTGGAGCATTTTCACTCAAAGATATCTTCATTTCTTTTAATTGAAAACAAGACACTGTGGGCCAACAGTCTATTTTTTCTCTCCCTATTATTTTCATCTGGAGACATTTTTCTGAATGAGATTCAAAGAGGCTTTTCTTGATCTGCAGCTTTCAACATTCGCATGCTGGAATCCCTTTCATGTGGTCTTGCAAGGGGGAAAAAAAAGAAGAAAAAAAAAGTGTTGTGTTTTCCTGCCACAGTTTAACTTCTGTTATTTGTGAAGCAATTACCCAGTGCCGTTTACAGTTCCTTCACAGGGACTCTAGATACGCTGCTGTGGTTGCTCTGAAGTAATCTCTCTTTCTTGTTTGCCCCTCTTTCCTCACAAATACACTTAAAGCATCATCAGGACTCCCACTGAGATCGCAGTTTGTGGCATATGTTACATTACTTTACTGGTGAGTTTTCTCCCACTGCAGCCAGTGTGTGGGGGTGTTACGAAGTTCCTGAAAGTGCAGATATCTGATTACTGCACCTGGTCAAAGGGGAACCCAGCAAACTGAAACAAGCATCCTCACAACATGCTAGACAAGAGTTGACGTGCTGGAAGTCAGTGTACTACTGCTGCTACAAATTGGCGGACAAGAAAGACCTGCCGCGGATAGCAAGCAGGAGGTTCCTGCAGTTTTGCTGCCCTCTGCAGGATTTATCAGGGTCTGTTTTATTGGCCAAGACGAGGACGATGGCGGAGATTGTGGTAAGAGTTCATCTGGCAATTAATGGGTTGCTGGTTCGATACCTGCTCTGTTGTCTGACAGGTTGTAGGTACAACCTCTTCTCCATCACACCTCACTCATACAGATAGTGATGAACAAGCTGACGGACGCATATAGAGAACGTAGACTGACCCGTGTGGTCTGGCCCAACGTACGAGCAGCTGTAGCTCACATTGAGAATTTGTGGGTTTCATAAAAAGGCAGATAGATGCAGACCAGTCTGAGTGGGAATGATATTCTTGGATGGCTGTGTCCACTTTCACCAGGATTATGGACCCAGCAACGTAACAAAAATGGTTCAGACATGGTTTGAAGAGCATAGCAATGAGTTGGGTTGTTGAATAGGTCTTCAGATTCCCCAGATCTCAAGCCATCTGAGCATCTGTTTGGTGTACTAAACAAAAATCGATCCTTATGGATCCACGAGACTGACTGCTTCAACAACTAAGGGTTGTTTTGAGTGTTAGAGATCTCAGACAAACATCTAGTTTATCTTTGTGTTGTTTAGTACACAATGGACTGACAATACGTTGATTCTATCTTGAATTTACAACTTTCTTTGGATTAGTTTCAATTTCAGATTGTCAAACATGCGCTGTTTTTCACCTGAACGTTGTTTAAAGACAAATAAGAGTCGGGCCTTGTTGATCTCCTTTTAAGACACGAGAAGCACTCTGCCTCCTCCTTGAGTCAGATTGGAGCCGGTCACAGAGCCTCACGACGCCACAGAACTCCACTGGCATTAGCGGCAGAGGTCATGGGTCCCGGTGTTGACAGATGGAGGGACGCTGACAGGAAGCGGGGCACACCCTCTGAAATGCCCTGGCTGATAAGTGACCTCATTACAGCTCTGCTGGGCATGCTCTTCTTATTCAGGCAACGGCATGTTGACGACTGGCTCCCGTGGGGGACTTGGGTCTCTGAGCTCTGACAAGTTTAGGGGAGGAGGGGGATTCTTGGCTCATGGCGCACAGTTGGTTTCCAGAACTTCCTGCGAAGAGGCCAATGATGCTGCGATCATCTTGTTTAATTTATGGTTATTAAATGTTTGCTTTTTGAGCTGACCCAAAACAGGAATGCTGCGGCGCATCACAGAAGGCCTTTTGCATGTTGCATAACTCGCTCTTATCTGTCCGTAGGCAGTCCTTGTACTACGAATGCTAATGTCTGCCCTTAAAACTACTCTAAGCCCTGAGGTTAACCCTATCCAGCCTCCCTGTCCCAAGGCCCTGACTCGTGGGAGGGATTTTGGTGTGTGTGTGTGTGTGTGTGTGCTGCAGCTGTAAGTCTTTCTGAGTCTGCGTCTATGTTTTCTGCTGTCTCTGTCTGTCCTCCCGTCTGCCTGGACAACGTAAACACTAAAGAGGCGAGCCAGACTTCTCTTTCAGCAGATATAGAGGCAGGGCAGCGCTCGCTGGGAGTCTCCCGTCTGGGACTGTCTAATAAACACTGCTAGATAAACTGGATTCTGGTGCGAGAGATTTGTTTGAAAGTTGACCTGTTGGCAAGTCGGCAAAATATTGTAGCTAAGAGTGGTCCATTACAGAGAGAACAGTCAAAGTAAGGATTCTTTTTTGCTGATTTTTAGTGAAGGTTAAAAAAAAAATAGACCAAATCCATGAAAGTACCTCCAAAGTCTCACCCGCTTATAGTCGGATTGCATATTTCCTTCTGAACATCTCTGTGACTAAAGTGACCCTGAGTCCTGGTGCATCATTGGCTTACTTCTTCCAAACTTCCCATTAAGACAATCCAAGTTACAGTAAACACTCCAAGTGGACATAAAGCAGGAACCATTTCAGGATGCGTCTAAGTTACATGACCTCCAACGAAAGAGATCTTGAAAGGGAAGAAAAGCTAAAACAGCTTGAGCACCAAACAAAACATTCATGTCGCATTGACTGCGTTGCAAAGTTGTTGATGTGAACTTTGGTCTCGGTTTGTTTTCCTGACTTTTACCTGCGCTTTAAAACAAAGTTTGGTTTGAATTCGCCTGTGGATTCCAAAAGCAAGGAAGCGGACTACAGTGCAGTGCATTCTGGGTAAGCAGAACCAGAGCTAATGTGTGAGTGTCACCCTGGAGGGACTAACGACTTGTCTTTTACCAAAGACAATAGAGAAATCCTTCAACTGCTAAAATATGACGCCACTCCAGAAGGACGTTGAGTTCAGTGTCTTCAGCGTTTTTTGTTGCAGCGCCACCACAGACAAACTTTGTTTTCAAAAAGTTTGGGTCACTAATGTGAAAGTGAACCGCACCAACTGTTCAAAATGCTCTCCAGTCGAACCATGTCGACTGATTTATAAGGTGTGAAGACTCTTATTTGTTCACCAATTTTCTGTAACAAACCTCGCAGGTTTTCACATCCCGGCTGGATTGATACCGGAGTTAAATCACAGTCAGTTTATTAACAAGTTGCTTTCCCGAACGCGATTCGTAGCTCTTGATTTTATTTAGGAGAACCGAAATGAAATGGAGTCTAGAAGTGCAGTTTCTGGATTCTTTATATATCCCAGTGAAATACATTGAAATTGTTATTAAGTGACAAAATGTCATGATACGACACAAAACAAAAACTGATACATTAAACCAGGGGTTTGCAGTCTTCACAACCTGCATCGTCATTTTACTGTCAGGACGACCACATTGAGCACGATTTTATTCATTTACCTTTTTTTTTTTTTAAATTGGACAACTTTTCAGGAAATTTCTTGTCATTATTAAACAACCAGTGGATGTGGATCGATATGTTTTTTTTGTCTTTAATCACATAAATCACAAGACGATAACAGGAAAAGCTAGTCGGAAAACACGTCGCTGATACTTTTTTCTGTTGTTCTTTGTGAAAGTTTATTGCAAGTATTGCTGGAAAAAAATTGGAGAAAGGGCAAAAAAAAAACCTCCAAAAAAACCCTGCATTTGCCACTGTATCTGAGTTTAAAAGCTACACTTTCATAGCATCAACTACTCAGCCCGCCCGCCGTGTTCAGTCCATTCGCTCACCTGCATAAATATTCCTGCATCGCTTTCAACCAGCAACTTCAAGAGCGGAAAGATTACCGCACTCCAGGCATCACGCCAGTCATTTCAAAGATGCTGATTGGTCCCCCAAAATTGATGGCCGGAATCCCGGTGCACTAAATAGTAAAACGTAAATTAACGAAGCTTTGAGGCAGGTGTTTTTACCTTGAGGAATTATAATAATCGAGGAACTCGAATCATTTGAGGAATCGTTTCGGCCCTACTCTAGTCTAATTCCTCTTCTGAGCTGGAGGAATAGGAGTCTAAAAAGTTATTGCTAAAGTAGTTTTTCTGGGTTCTAGGTTCTAATCCCTGTTCAGGGTTGCTAAATAAGTGTAAGTAAGTATCTTCTGGACTTCTGGGATGCTAGATAAGTATAAGTATTCTCTGCTCTAAAGTTGTAACAGTTATGAGTTCTCCACAGTTTGTAAGCACCAGGTTCCCGCTACTAAACAGGAAAATTTAGCATTCCTGTTCCAGAAGATTTTCTTTTTCTGGACTCTAAATTCATTCTAGTTCCTTTTCTGGGTTGTAACAATAGGAGTCTCTCTTCATGATAATCTAAAAATTAATACAACTATAATTTAAATAGTGAGTACTCCACAGTTTAAAAAAAAAAAGTTAAAGATTTAACTTTGTCACGTCATTCCTCACATGAAGCCAAGTTCCAACAACTGATACCCCCAACCAGTCCCAACCTTTCAATCCCAAGGCCATTGCCGCCCCTCGTTTTTTTTTCTCTCTCTCTCTTTGCAGAAGAATTTCAACAAATTGAATCCACATGTATCTTGAGGAGCCCCATGGGAAAGAGGCCGAGACGAATGCTGTGCTGACGGAGCCCAAACACTGACTTCATCAAACATCTCTGATGGCCGCCAGATGCTCACCTGGCCCTGGCAGCCGTTCGCGTTGCCATGTTGTATAAGGAGATCCTCACTTAATCTCCCTTATGCAACACGGTGGGGAGGCAACAAACAGGCCTTCGAAAGATAAGCTACCAACTTCCCTGGACACAGGACAATGCTTCTACATGGAAGGATGTGATGGAGGTAAAGATCCCAAAGAGCCTCCAAAGGCGTCTTGTGTTTCCAGTAATTGAAGTAGCAGCAGAAAGTCGGGAAGAGAAAACCAGGAGCGAGGAAGAGTGGGTAACATTTTCCATGCGATTGAGTTTAACCCTCAGGTGTCCCGACTCATACGCCCTCTGCAGCGCCGGTTTCCACTGGCAACCGGCCAAAGGCCTTTGACCTTGTGCTTTTCTCATTCCCTGTCGCTCTGCGAGCGGCGACGTCGTCTCTGGAGGAGCATCGCTGGCAGAGCGTCACCGCGGACTTTGCAGGGTAGTAATCGCCTTAATTGTGCACAGCTTTCTCGAAATGTCCCAAACATGCGAGAGGTTTACACCAGGATGATTCTGCTTGAAAAATAACGTCTGTGCGCTGTCGTGCATTTGAGTGCAACTTCTGCACAAACGTGTCTTTTTCATCTTTGGAGACGTCTAAATTGCTGACCTCCAACATCAGGAATTTCTGAATCACCTGGGGGAGGGAATGATGGACGGCTCCTATCTAGCGAGCTCCAAATCTGCGCCTCCTCGCAAGTCATCTGTGACGAGCAGAACGTGCGCACGGGGGGATTATGAGGGAAGACGATATCGTTCGGAATTTGGCAAAAAAAAAAGCAGACAAGCGAACACGAATGAAGCATTTGCGTTGCAGACATTCTCGCTGCGTAACATCTGCTTTGGATCCTTTTGCTGGAGTGGGAATTTATTGATAACTGCAGAGCTGAAACAGACTAACTGCTGAGTAGATAAAGACTTCAAAATGTGTCAATCCGTACATTTACAACACGCTGGTCCAATTTGTTTCCATTTCTGATCAAATTTAGTGCAAAGTGGAGTGCGCTCCCCCTGCCTTTGAAGGTTGTAGGACCGAATGTTGCCGCCAGGTTCCCGCTACTAAACAGAAATAGTCATTGTCCGTCAATGTGAGAAACATGTTGAGGCAGCGATGCAAGCAGTCATTTTGCTGTGAGGTTCTCAACAAGTGGAAAAGATTTAAGACAGCAGTCAGTCTGCTCATATGTGGTTCTGTTTGTGAAGTCAATGTAATAAAAACTGTTTCAATGATTTATTTATTTGCAATATGGAAAAATGTAGTTTTAAGACGTTTCTTTTTACATTTAGAGGATGTTGTTGTGCTCATATAATGCATTAAAAAAACATCACAATTCAGTGTATTTTCTATAAAATGATGAACACCACATCTTTAGCAGAGCCTAAATAAACAAGTCTTTCATCTGTCGCCTTCGGCGTTTTTTCCACAGATTTTTTCCCCCCTTCTTTCTAAGCAGAAATAGGAAGTAAGAGCTTTCAAAATCTCTTCAAATGGCTCCTGCGACCCGAGGCAACAGAGATGCAGGAGTGATGCCTGGTCTTTCTCCGGGGCTCTCCAAGGAAAATCCTGTTTAACGTCTCCACAATAACATTCCCTGGGGTTATTTATTCAGGAATGTTAATGTGCTTAGAACCCGGCGGACCCCGTGGCCTCTGACACGGGCTCCTCCGGGTTCCCCCATCACGCATTCGATCAGGCTCTGAGGTGCCGCCGCCATCTGTTCAAACAACACAGACTGATGTCGCGGGAGTCCGCCGACGGTCCCCGCAGTCGGACAGCGCGGCGCGACGACCGGCAACGAAACATTCGCAAGGTCTCCCTCCGGGTTGGGCCTCGTCGGCGTGGTGTGCGCACTTCAGAGAATGCTGCGTTTTCGATGTTTGGAGGCCCTGCGGTTTGAATTTGTTTGCCTCTCGCACTGTAAACAGTATTTTATGTTTCGTCTTTCATCTCAGTTTGGTGCTTTATGTCACGGTTTGGATAAACATACACATTTGGGATGTTAATGGGCCCTCGCTGTATGTATGAGCCCAATTACCTGGCCTAGATTCAGGGGTTTTCTTTTTCTCTCCCTGTTGGCGCCCAAATGCAAACACATGCAAAGAGTACCATGACTACCTTTCAGGAAAAAAAAAAAAGTCAACTGATGTTTTTTTGTGTTTTAAAAGGATGATCTAATTTTGGCATGTTTGGTAAAACTCATCCTCCTTTTACGTATGAGCCGAGACTTTAATCTCTAAGGAGCAAAACATACTCTTGGACTCTTCATTTTCAAAATATAAAGGTGTTGCAGACCAAAGAATGCAGTTTTACTAGTCATTTTTAACGTCAAAGTTACATGACCGCAATGGAAACTTTTGAATACTAAAAGCCGTTAATTCATCAGGCCTCTTCTTTCAGTTCAAAGTTCTCAAAAAGGCGAGCTCCACTCAGGAACTTGTTCTGTTTGTAATGCCCAACACTCCTACTGAGACCATATTTTACTGAGCAACAGATGTGGATGTACAATATGTGCTCATCAGGTCACGCAGCATTGTTCCAATAATAATAATAATGTTAAATTAATCCCATGCTACGCTATGCGCAAACTCTGTCTGCACCAGCGAAGATTGAGTCACCTCCGCACGACTGTATAACCTAGTTTCTGATTAATAATTATTTGATTACTTGAGGACACTAATAGTGAAGGATAATCTCACAACTCTAATGATAGAATACAATATGACTGTGGCATCACAGCACAAGTAACGCGACTTTAAGTTCCTCAAAATGTTCTTACTTTTTTCATGCGAGTTTCAAGTTGGACTATGATGATGTCTGATGGTGAGAACATGTCTGCAAGACAGACTTATGCGTCTACATTTTTAGCAACAGTCAAAGTGATTGCAATGAAAACTGGTCCTGGGAAAATAATGGTAAAAGGTAATGCTGCGTTTTCTTTCTCTGCACGCGTACCCCAGAACTGTAAAAGCTGTTCAAACAAAATACAAAGCTGTTCAAACCAAAACGCAAAAGAAATGTTATTATTTTGAGGTTCAGAAAGAAGTGAAATATTCCAAATGTGGAACAGTGTAATAAGGCTAATAAAGCTCCTGGAGACCAAGCAGTGTCACGGAGCACGATTGGGTCAAAATGTGATGTTTAACAAAGAAGCATAACTACATGTCTCAAGCATAAAGAGTAAGAAAAGGCACCTGTTTTCCCTTCATTTTGTCAACTCACATTTCATACCTTTACTCCGATTCACATTAGACCGTTTCCACACCTGGGAGCATATTTTTCTTGGGAAACGTGGGAAGCGAATGACTGATTTCTGCCATAACAGCGTCGTAAAAAACCCCAGAGGTCTCCACCCTGCATGATTGACTTTGTTTGCATGGCACTGATTTCCATAGGCCATGTGAACTCAGAGGATTTCCTGGCTAAGTGGCCTCACTTTTAATGCTGTTTTTCTGACCCAGGACTCCATTTGCGTGCACACACACACATATGTGCGCTTCAGGCTCCCACTGGATTGAGATTGTAAAACGGGGTGGTTAGAACATCTTGTCTTTGTCAGTGAGTAGAGTACAGTGCCTCCTGAACTTTATCGCATTTTGTTACAATTCACCAACTAATTTTATTGTGTTCCTTGTGGATTTTATGTGATGGACCAACACAAAGTCAGCCTGGCCGTTCCGCTTGATTCTAATGTCCCTTCACTCTCCCCTTGGCTTTCTCTCATTGACTCGGATTCTTTGGTAATTTAAGATTGCCAAACTAGTAGCTTCTTGTTCAAAACGGCACTAAATAGCAGCAACATTTTCAAGTTCTCCCTTTTCTTTTCCTTACTTGCTCAGGAAAGCTGTTGATCATATGGCTGGCGGTGCTACAAGCACAAGCAATGTTTTAATTCCTAACAGATAGCCATTTGTGACAGCTTTCCTAACAATATGCTATTGTTTGTAATTGTTGTTAATTTGATAAATGTCATGCATTCCTCTCAGCATACATATTTCAATGTTATTCTTAATTTATTTACATTGAAACAGCAATTTATAAACAGAGAGTTGTACATTTTATTCAGGATACATGCATTTCGTATTATGCCAACAAATCTGGCAACATTAAACTCATTTTCAGCATTAAAATGGCCCAGTCAAAGTCTGGAGTTCAGTACATTCAAGTACTCCGTCACATCTGATTGGGTTTGAGCTATTTTGTGAAGACAAATCGGTAACACACCTCAAAAGATTGGTAGCGAGGTCCATAAAGGACTGTATGACGTACACGTGATTTTGGGATCCTTAAAAATATTTCACATGACTCACTTGAACTCACGTAAAGTAAAACCAGGCAGGCGGGCCAGATATAGGAAGTAACTCTGGTAATAAACTCCACGTCCTCTTTATGATCCACTGTAAATCCCATTTAATTGCACTGACGGCAGCAGTAAAATCTTATCAGCTCATAATGGTGGCCTTTCACAGCCATCAACATTTTAATCTTTTTTTTTAATGTTTGTCCAAGTTTATGATTTTCTCCCCCCAAAAAACAAAACAAAAAACCCAAACTGGAAGCCTCACTGGCCCCTCACTCATTAAAACCATAATTCTTTCATTGTGCAACATTTTTATGGCCGTCCCTCACCCCGTGTGATGCAGATTCCAGGATCGTGCTCCCATTTCCTAAAACACCGGGTGATATTTCACTCCTTGCCCCCATCCTGTGCGTAGGCCCATTTTATACAGTCCTGCTCTGACCCATTGTTTTTCCACATTCCAATATATTGCAAGAATGCTGTGTCATTTATTACTAATTGGGTGATGAAACTACGGAAACCGTTAACAGCAGTCCAGCATATTTGTCCAGTGACTTGATCTCTTTAAAAGCCCCGGCCTCGCAATGACATGACCAAAACAACATGTTTCCCCCGCGACTCTTGGATACGTGTCTCGGCCTCGGCGTGTTGACTTCCACTCGGCTTCCTGCACCGGGGAGGTGAGCCTGCCTCCAGGCGAAACGTGAGCCAAACTGAACACATAAATCAAAATACGTCCAACGAGCAGAGCAGATCATTTCTGAGTGGGAGACGAGAAGAAAACTGACCAGACAAGAGCTGTTGTCTGTGAAATGGGTGGTAAATAGCGCCATCTGCTGGCTTTTGTGAAGACTACAAGCAGCTGGATTTTTTTTTTTTAATCATTGGTTTGAACCAACAATTGGGTCAGATACTGTGACCCAGTCAGGAAGAAGATGGAAGGTAAGCATAACCTTGTCCACCATTTCAAACTATGAAACCCCTCATCAGACTTTGCTGAACTTCTTTTGCAGAACAAAATAAGAAATGCTAAGAGATGAAATGATCCTAAATGATTTTCTTTCTTGATTTTGTCACTAGAATATTGCTTCCTTGTCTTTGGGTACATCCTGAGTCACGGTTTTTGATGGCACTTGGCAAATGTTTTTTTTTTCTTTATGATCTGGAAGTACACAATCTCCTTACAGTCCTGTAAAAGAGTAAAAAAAATAGCACTGCTATTTCACTTGCAATGTGGACTACCTTTGATCTCGAGCATAGGCGCGAATCCAGGGGTTTGGGGAGGGGAACGGACACTGCAGTGCAGTGGCGCAAAAAAGTGGGTATGCACTGTATGCAACGCATAGGGGGGATGCACTCGAGGAGGCGCAAAAACCCCTGCGGTAGTCCAAGCAAGAACCCCCGCTATCCATCCTATCCGTTGAACGCTGGAGAACCCAAACTGGGTTGATCTGAACTCAGCTGGTTTTGCAACGTAGTCTGTCTGTCGAGCAAAATTTACCAACCAGATCTTTTGAAATGAAGAATCCTAAGTCATTTTCAGCGCTGAAAAAGAATCACATGTCTATTGCGGTGAAAATAAAGGCAACTGAAATCATTACCTTTCTGAAATTGAAAGTAAAAATGCCAACGATGTTACTGTAAATAGCTTTTATATTTAGATTCACTTTTATATTTGTGGACAAAGTGTGTGGGACGTAACGGATATTTTAAACCAGCTTCAGTACAAAGAAGAGGGAAAGCAGACCGCTAAAAAAGCAACAGAAAACAACAACCACAAAAAACTGCTATAACGTTCGGCTGTGTGTTCTGTCAGCTGTCCAGCAGTGACGCTGCGGCTCGAGTGCTTCATCAGCTCGGTCAAAGTGATGGAAACGCCCTGACTCGGTAACGGCGCTTGGCGTTTGGGCGGGAGGAGACACTGAAACTGGAGGTTATCAGGGAGGGATGTCAGTTTTAAAACTCTCAAAGCAGACGGGAGCAACTCTTTTCAGCTTGAAAATCATATTTTGTACTCCGTGTGACGTCGTGATACAATCTCCTCGCCCTTCCTCGTGGCTGAGGAGACACATTTCTGGATAATTCATTGTGGTACTGATCTTGTTTTCCACTTGGGGCCTTTTTCTCCGCCTGCATTGAGACATCAGATACTCCTTCAATAATCCTATCTGAATATCATTCCTTTCACATGCAAATTGTCCAAGACCCACACACTCTGGTTATTCCAATGAAAAATCCAAACTGAAGCATTGGGATATCTGCCTTTTTAAAAACATTTTTTGTATTATTTAATCTCAAGCGTATCGTCAAACGTCTGACCAAAGCAACTAACCAAACGGTTTCACGAGAGGACAATTTTAAAATGGCCAAACCATTTTAAACCATTGTACATGGTACAAAAGTTTGTCTGTTCTCCCTCAAATGAAATGATTTGAATTCTACGGGATTCACGTGATTCACCAAAGTTTATTAGCTTTATTCTAACAGGAGGCTTGTTGTGTCCACTGCTTAACACCCTGATATAAATAACCCCACTCACAGCATGACGGTGAAGTCGTGACCCCGGCTGGGCAGGAGCGGGAATTTCCCCGACCGTTGCTCTAATTCTGACGTCCATTAAAATGTGGGCCAAGATGGGAAAGCATGCCATCTATTTTAGTCGCCAGCAGATGCTGCGGCCCTCACACGCTTTTCCGCTCCAGCGCTGCGAAAGTGGGCCGCGCGCTTCACGGCGTGCTCTGCTTTCTGGGAAAACACCAGAGCAACTTAATTCAGATTCTTTACCACCAAGGAAAGGTGTAAGTGGTGGAGTTACAGATCTGTTAAAATTGCATGAAGTCCAGCTGGAGTGATTCCATCGGTATCACTCCAGTACAAATGTGTGCAAATCTTTGCTTATATTCTGCCCAAAAAATACTTATTTTTTTCTTAATTAGATGAGATGGACCAAAATATAAAGTTCAGTGAAAATGTTGATATTTTAAGTACGAAAACAGCGGCGGCTGTACTTCGCAATGAGATCGTCGCAACAACCTTCCGGACCCCTCAGCTCTTCTGGTTCTGGTTCTGCTCTGCGTCCCCAGAACCAGAACCACGTGTGGAGAAGCAGCGTTCAGCCACAAATCTGGAACAAACTGCCAGAAAACCTTAAAACAGCTGAAACACTGACATCCTTTAAATCTCCACTGAAAAACCCCACCTGTTCATAGAGTGGTATCAGAAACTGAATTTCACAATGGCACTCGACTCAACGTCATGGTCTGATTGTTGATTCTGTTGCATGACTTTGTAAAGCACTTTGAAATGTCTTCCTGCTGAAATGTGCTATAGGAATAAAATTTGCTAAAAATAATAAGAAAAAAAAAGTTTAACACTACAGTGTAGTAAAATAGAAAAGTCCTTCTTCCACCCCCCAAAGAAAAGTCACTCAAGTAAATGTAATTGAGTAAATGGAGCTGTAGTTACTATATAACTCTGGCTAAGTGTGAGCTTTGAAATCAGAGGGGAAACGAAAACAAAAGCCTTCAGAATAAAAAAACAAAACAAAACAAGTTGACAGAAGACAATGGCGATCACGTGATGTCATATATTTAGCATGAGTCACGTCCTTTGCATCATCACCGGCTGCTGCTAGATGCTTACAGGTGCTTCCGAAAAGTTTCCCACGTGACCCCCCTCCTCCCCCTCCCCCTCATCCCGTCCTCCCTCATTGGTTGAAGTCTTCACAAAAACTCCATCAGCATCATCCCGTACCAGAGACCCACGCGCTGGATGAATGGGGACAGGACTTACGAGCTGCTTCTTCCACACTTCCAGCGCTTTCACCGGCTGTCCTGGTGATGCGTGTGTGATACGTGTGTCACATAGTTTTCTCGCTCATTATCGTGTGGAGTATTCGGGAACGCACAGCGGCCGGGCCAGAGCTGCTGCTGCCGCTGGTACATGACAATTAAACGCGGCTGTGATGATTTTCTGGGACTTTAAGGTCCGAGAGAGCTCACGCGCAGCCGGAGTCTAAACTCTGCGGGGAGAGATGGCGGAGGAAACCCTCAACGACCTCTACCCGGATTTAAACGAGCTGGAGAGCAAGGTCGGGAGGAAAACGCCGGAAAGTCTCCTGGTTTGGCTGAAGGACGCCGCGGACTGCGAGGGCTGGACGGCTGACCCGTCGGGCCGCGCGGACGACACCTCGGAGGGTTTATCTGATAAACTCAACACCTTAAAACAAGAGCTGGTAACCACCTTCTCAAAACTTCACTCTCTTTCGCTTTACCTGCTCGTTCATTTCCGTGACTGTCGCCTTGTCGCCTCACCACACCTGTCGCCTGTCTCTCCTCAGCCACACATTCGTCCCACCGGTTCTTCCTCATTCGGTTCATTCCGTTTAAAATAAACATCTAACTCCCTGGCTGCGTGACGCACTTACGTTTTCAGTTTTCAAAGTTTATTTCAGAATTTTAGATTTGGTGAAATACAGTCTTGCCAAAAAAATAAAAAATATAATGAATCAAAATCTTACAAAAAATTGCAGTTATTAAATTTGCCATTTTTCCAAACTACATTTAATTATATTTTTATGCTTTTTTATTTCTATTTTATTTTTCTTTACTGCTCTTCAACGACTTACAGGGAAAACATATTTTCATAAATATAAATCCCAACAATTCTTTGTCTTTTGGAATTCCCTGGACGTTTCCATGGTAAATTAAAACAAAATAAAAAAAATAAAGTATGATGATTTCAAAAAGTATCAATAATTGCCTGGCATGTGTTTTAGGTATTTAATCTCTGCCGCACTTGACTTAATTGAAAGGATTATTTAAAAAAGATTTTAAAAAATTATTAGCACCAATAGATAACATAATGCTAACTAGTTAGCTGAATTAGGTGTGATACAGTAGACGGGCATTTAAAACCTGCTGGTTTTAGGAAGTGATTCATTGTGTAAACCATCAACACACATGTTGGCAACAACCTTGAGGCTCCGTGACATTTCACACACGCACATGTGTGAAAGCATCTGCTCTGTCCCTGCAGCGGTGGCTCCGCTGTGCCGACGTGAGGATCCTGCGGCAGCTGGTGGCCGTGCATGAAGGCATCGAGGCCATGCGCTGGTTGATGGAGGACAGGGGCTTCCAGACCAGCCGGTGCAGCAGCTTATCGGGCAGCATCAGCAGCTTGGTGACCATCGATGAGCACGTTCCCTCAATGTCTCCCTGCAGGTGTGTTGAGAGGCCGCGAAGTGAGCGGGGGAATCAGCTTCAGACTAAGAGGAGTATTTTAAAGTCTATTCTCTGAGGGAGCCAGAGGAAGTACTTTAGCTTAGCTCTGTCGTGCTGGAAATGTTCTTCAGGTGACAGAAGGCCGACTTTGTTGCTGTCTTTATGTGATGCTGAAGCTCCAGGTCAGAGTCGATCACCAGACCAAGGTTTTGGACCTGATCGCTAGATATAGTAACTGAATCTGCATCCTGACTCTTGTTTGTTTAGAAGATTAGTTTCTTTATTTTTCATCTCCAATAATTTATCATTTCAAAAGGTGAGGAAAACATTTGGTTTTGATTGAATTTTATTCACATTTCTATAAAGCCAAGATTCCTAGATTTTCACAACCCTAGAAAAACTTTCCCTGAACATAATCTTTCACATATTAGTGAAGTAAAAAAGTTAATAATTCTCCGTTTGTAATCATTCTTTTCAGATTATTCAGAGTGTAAATTTCTGTTGCCTCCATTATTTCCACAGAGAAGACCCAACTCCTGCCTTCCCTCAGGATTTAAGGCCAGCCGCCAATCCAAAGCCAGCAGATCAAAACCCACCACACACCAAGACGTCCGAACCCCAGTCTCCCTCCAAATCGATCCAGGTCGAGGCTCTGCTTCCTGCCATCAACACTGTGGTCAGCGCTGACGCGCCCAAGTCAGAAGCCCCGGAGTCGGGTTCGGCGCGGTTCCACATCAGAAGCGGCGCCGAGACCATCAAGAGAGCTCTGCTCAGGTCCAGCAGGAGGAAGCAACTGAAAGCTGCAGGTCAGGACGCAGGAAAGGAAAACTCGGAGCGTCCGACTCAGCAGAGTTTATCTGTGTTCAAGACAGAAGAGGTGAAGAAGGACAAGGAGGAGAGTTCAGCTGGTGGGGAGAAAGACTTACTGGGTTATGATGCTCAGTGGTCCTGGGTGGAATCCAAGGACGATGTCACATTCTTATGATCTTCCACGCGGACACTTTATGATAAAGCTTTGCCTTTTAAACTGTAAGCTTCTGGAGAGACAGTGGAGCTTAAAATGAACTTTGACACCAAGTGAAACTTGAACGTATTTAATGCGAATTTACCAACTCAGGAAGTCGTGTTTGGATTTCTCCACAGGTCGGGAGGACACGGCAAATGTTCAACTCAAATTCTGTTCCAAAATACTTTATTGATCCCAAAGGAAAATTAAATAACCTAATGTACATAAACCAGTGGGAGAAGGTGATATTATTAGACAAGACCAAAATAAACTTTTTGAACTTTGTGCAAAACAGTTTGTGAGATAGAAAGTCAACGATGCAATATGACGACTAAAAGAAAGTACTGATTACCGAACATAAATACACCTCACACTTTTCAAATTATTTGTCCAAGATAAACAAATAAAGCAATTTGAAACCATGCACTCCTTTTCCTTCCTCTTCAGTTATGCATTGCCCTTACATCTCTCCTAATAATCTTAGTGGTGTGCAGCTGTATGGAGTGAAAATAGTCCCAAAATAACTGCGTGTGTAATACAGGATTTGTAAACCTTAGTAATGAAATAAACCTTCTGCTACACCCATAAATGTTGAAAAAGTACGCACAAGTACCGGGTACACACACACAAAACTGCATTTACACACAGATACGGTCATTTCACGCTTCAGGAGCTCTTCAGATTTGTGTGTGGACGGTGCGTTTACATGCCAGTAGAAAGCTGGGTCATCTGAGTGTTACTCCGAGTCTAGCGTTTTTGTCCTCTAAATGTGTCTCGCCGAGCTTGTGCCAAATACGTTCGGTGGAAAACGGTATAGGTATCTCAGCACTTCCTTGTAATATCCCCAAAATTATTTGCAGACATGTTGCGCATTTTTGAGCGGTCCAGGAGACAAAGTGGTCTGAAAAACGACCACTGGGTGGCGCAATTGTTCCAGGAAGCAAAGACGGAGCGTCCCGGTGGTCTGACCTCTGGAGTAAGAAGCTACACCTGCAGGCTTTGCTCCCCGGTTGTAATGAGATATTGTATTCATTATAAATTATTTGAGATTACGTTTCATATGTCTGGTATTTTCATACTCTGTCCTCCTCAGACGTTTCTGTTAGAGCTTCCTTTTTGATAGGTTAGTTGTTTTACGGCATTCAGAATGATTACTGGAACAGAATCATTCTGTTTGTTTTGTTATAGAAATCGTAACTTACCGTCAGTAACTAATTGATCAACAAACAATTTAAGCTATTTTTTTTCTACAGCACTCAAACGCCCCCCTGCAGACACGCTCGTGACGCATCACGTCGTCAGACAGAAACCCGGAAGTGCTAAGCAGGTATGTTTGGTTTCTTGTTTTTTTTTTTTTTAGTTGAAGGTACCTGCGGCAGCGCGGGTGGACCGGGGAAGATGTGACGGGCTGGTTTGTCGGAGGGAAAAGATGGAGGCCTGCTTTTTGCGCTGGCTGCTTTTAGTCGCGCTGACAGCCTGGACGTCAGGAGACGGTAAGAGTTTTGTCAAGAGGAGGGCAAACATTAGCATGACCGCTAGCGAACGTTGATTTTTGGGTTGAAGTCGCGACGGCAACGACGAAGAAACATGTCGTAAAGCCTACAAAATGTCGAAAATAGTCTCCAAGTGCGCGCGGTGTTTCCCTTTTTATCGCTCATCTGAAGGAGTGTCAATTTTTACTTTAAAGAGCTGCAGCTGTCAAATGCGCCGATCAGACTTTTACTGTCCGATACCGACTTCTTGTTTTTTATTATTCTGTAACTCAGAATAACAACCGATGTTCTTCGGGATGTTTGATAGTTAGTAGTTTATACTTTAACAATAAATGGCATTTTTTTGGTTTTTGACATGTTATTTTTGAAATATGAGGCAGCAGTCCCATCACTGAAAGTGTTTATTCTTCACCCTGAATATGAGTTGAAAAACTCCAAACATGTGTCCAATTAACTCTATGAGTAGGAAAGGTAAAAAAAAAAGGGTTCTTCTCATCTAACCTAAAGGCGGCACCTGCCATGATACCTGCAGCCTCAGGCACTCATCTATCCATGTCTTATGCTCTTTCTTTGTGCTTTAGATTAACTGCACTGAAACAAATTTTGTTGTGCTTCTGTGCAACGACCACTAAAGATGATTCTGATTCAGAAACACTTATTTAAATCATTTTTCTGAGACTGGATCAATATCAAGTGGCAAATTTCTTCTTCTGAAAAGTTTTTTACCTTGTTGCCAAAGTCAAGAATGTTAATCTGGTAATCTTCTTTTGCTTTTTGTTGTTTTTGTTTTTTCTTCCAACATACGTTCTGTACCAATAAATTGCCAGCACTGCTTTTCTGTAACTGTGCAACGGATGTTTTGGCCTTTTCAACGAACCCTTTTCCTCCCTGCAGACGGACAAGTGACTTTTGAATCCGAGCTGTCGTCCAAACCCGCTCAGAAGTTGTCAAAGTATGGCTGGTACGCCAACGTCAGGCTGCAGAGGTTCCACATCCCGGAGCAGACCGCCGTCGCTCGCTGGCTCTTCTCAGTCAAGAAGGGCCACAACTTCAACTGTGGGCAGCACAACGTCAGCATGTAAGCCACAAGACACTGTTACGGAACAACAAATCTGTCGTCACTGGCTGATTTTTATTTTAACCAAACTCAACTCTTTTGTTTTTTTTTTCCCCCAGCCACCTCCGATGGGGCGCCCCTCCCGTCATAAACCCAACAGAGACTGTGTTTCCAAACGCGACTCTGTGGGGTCCTTCCTTGTCCCTGACTCTCCCGGTAACCTCCCAGAGCTCCACAACCTTTAACCTCTCTGATCCGGCTCCAGGAGATTGGTTCGTCGCTGCGCATTTACCGGAGGACGACGGGCGCATAGAGCAGAAGGTTTGTTCCGGGATTTTGTTTTCTAAAAATGAAATTTTACTTTACTGTTTCTGTTCAAACCAGCTGCACTGTGCGCAGAGATGCGCAATAAACGGGAGATTTAATTTACGGCTGCTAATGTGGCTTCAGCAGGTCTTCAATTTCTGTCTGTTGAGTTTTTGATAAAGGGACACGAAAACTGTTCTGACTGCTCAAGTTTGCTGCTCGAATTTTTCTGAGTCAAAATGTATTATTTTTACTCACTAAAAATAATAAAATAAAATATAACCAGCGTGACTCTGAGGGGAGCGCCAAAGATCCACACCAGGCTGAACCTGCGAGGTTAGTGCTGGTTCGTTAGCCACCAACAAACTTCACAGGGAAGACAGAGCCACACGCTGGGCAGCATGTTGAGATGTACAGGCATCATGTTTTGTTCACTAATATAAATCATTCTCACCACTCGCTCAATGCTCTCCTCTGAAAGCGCGACTACAAGTTGTTCCTGTGAATCACATAGAGCTGTGCAACCAGAGCAATTGTTAACTTTTCTAAAAATTAAATCAAGCAACACTTGGCCTGCCTTTGCTTGGGTAACTCCAGGCTAGTAAAGCATGCCAGGCCGCCAGGCTTATAATGCACTTCTATGAATAAGTGACAAAATAACCCTGCCCATGTCTTTGTGCACCACAGAACTCTGATAGTAACTTCACTTAGATTTTATAAATCTAAGTGCCATTTAAGAAGCATTTTCTGATCCTCTAAATAACTCAGTCTTTGGCAGAATAACTCCTTGGATTTCAATTCTATTCAGGTCATATTGCAAACGCCATATATTGTTTAGAGCTAATAATAGATAATGGATTATATTTCATCCCAAGAGGGATATAATATAGTTGTGGAACAATGGTCCCGGAAAATCAGTCCACAACAATAGCTGTTTTGTCCCCCACGTCTCAAGATGTGGGGGACAAAACAGTTTCATTTTCTTCAGTGAGAAGTAGAAATTTTAGTTAACGCCTCTCTGTTAACCACTGTTATCAAATGAAAGGGATATAAGTTACAATGTTACACAATCCAGTGTAACATTAACCTGACTGTATAGTTTAGGTCAGCATGCGATCACTCCACCTGTACACCGTGTTCCAAATTATTATACAAGTGATATTTTTTCAGACTTTCTTAAATGGTCAATGCAAATGATGGTCAGTGTAATATTAGGTTCATGCACCGCATCACAGACAAACTAATCCACCAGCTCTCTGAAATTAATTATAGTGATTTAAAGAGCCCTGACACACAATAACATCTATAAATTTAATAGCACAACAAAAAACTTTCCCTTTATGATACTTAAATCCAATTTGCATAATAATTTGGAACATGGTGTAAACCACCAGAGTTGCCAATCACACTTAGTGTCAAAAGCTTTTTTTGTTTTTATTGAACTCTGCCAGCTTTTCTGTAGATGTTGCAATTTCTGCTCTTTTTTTTGAAGATTGTGCAGTAGTTGTGTCCAACATCTCGGTGGTGAATGGAAGCAGCGGAAAGTCTCACTTTTCTACTAATTGGTTTACTGCCCTACGTTAAAGTAGCAAACTTTCACACCATCTAAAAAATATCGGTTCATATACAGTTGGTTTTCTAACATTGCACAGTAAAACAAATCACTTCAAGCTAATGCTAATCACTTTAAGCTAATGCCAACCAACATGTAGTGAGCAAAAGGGAAGTTAAAATGCTGATGCGCAGCCAGATTGCAGCTGCAGTCATTCATTTGGCTCGGACACGGAGAAAAATTCACACCTTAACTTTTTATTCTAACTTGGAGATTTGTCTTTTAGTCTAACTCTAAAATTCTATATATTTTTATGAAAATAAACAACGGTTAAAGGTTCTGTTGGATAATTTGCTTCACATTTCTGGCGCCACCTGCTCACAGCACTTATCTGTGACTTACTTTTCGGACAAAAGTCGAACCACACCGTCGTTTTCCAAGAGATCTGGGTGTGACGAAGCCTTTAGTCATCACAGTGTAACGTTAGCCTGACTGCTTTCTTTAATCTGTACTGTAATTTGTGCAACAGGATATGGATGTAAAGTCCAGTTTGCCTGTGAAACCCTTTAAGCCCGTGAGCCATCATGGTAAGATTGTGTACGTTGCCATTGTAGCGTTTCCGTAAAATTCCTCGTTTCTGCCGCTGACCTGCTGAACCGGAGCGGTGGCTGTTTACTGTGCAGCTGAGCAACATTCTTTCCATTTAGTCACCTGGTTGGTTTGTTAAGTAATATCTTGATTGGAAGCAACTCTTCACCCCCTGTGCCCTTTCAGTCTGATGTTGATTGTATTGCTTTTTATGCAGTTCTTTAAAAAGCAATCAATCTGGCACAATTTATATGTCTTTTTATGTTTCAGGGTTTTCCGTCCTGCTCCTATTACTTCCAGCCTCAGCTGTCAGTCAGGAGAGCGGCGGACACGCCCGTTCTGCACCAGGGAACCATCCTGACTCAGACCGCAGCCCCCGACAAACCCGCACGCCTCAAGTAATTACCGCAACACGGTGTCCTCCTTTTTCGAGATCGCGTCTCATTAATTCAGACGTGCTAAATCGTGGCAGGTTGTTTGTGCCGGAGTTCACCTCGTCTGTCTCGGTTTCCGTGGCCGGGTGCTCGTCCGACGAGGCGTCGGAGAGCCCGGGCTGCTCGCTGCTGCTCAAGCTGGGCTCGGCGACCCTGCAGCACGGTCAGACGGAGCTGAACTGCTCCGGGTTCAGCTGCTCCGCTTCCCTCTCTAACCCTCCGTGGGACTCGTGGCTGCGGATCGTTGTGGAGAGCAGCCAAGTCAACCGAACTGTAACCTTCAGCATTGGATCCAACTACACAGGTGAGCACTAAGCTCTCACTCATCATATTAGCTCTTTTTAATTTATCCTTTTCTTTATTTTTAATATTTTTACACATTTCAGCATGTTACAGCTAGGGAAGCACCGATTCACTTTGTTTCAACTTCTGATACCGATATCTGAGGTTTAGCATCGACCGACACCGATCCGATACAGAAAGACAGAGCTGAATTGATTTGAAACACATCTTTCTATTTCAAACACAGACATAAATATACTGAATTATATTTTTTTAATGACTCTGCACCTGAATAATTAGCTTCACAAGCTTAGTCAAACATGTTAAAACAGCACAACTTTAATTTGTTCATGCAGTGTAATTAGACGTAGAACAGCCAATCTAAAGTGAAAAAAATTAATAATTAGGGATGCAAAATAGCTTTTTTTTTGTTTTCACACCAATAACCAATAATTACTGACTCTACTCTAAACAAGACCAAAAACATTTCTTAAAAAACCACCAACTTATAGATGCACATTCATTTGAGTCGTAGGTTTTTTCCTTTAAAAAAGAAACACAACCTAATAAGACAAAAGGATCAAAAATATTACTGACATATTGGTAATATAACAATTATGTAGTGAATCAGTTGAGAAAATCCAATTAAAGTATTCTACAAAAACACTGCGAACTTTATTTTGCATGATCTATATTTAGAAACCATTTTTAATCTTCGGTTTTGGTAAAGTATTCTATGATTATTGCTACTTTTTCTGGATCTAATTTGGGGGGAAAAAAAACACCATCAAGGGATACGAATGTGTTTGCATTTTCTGTTCCTATCTGGTTCAGTGGGATGTAAGCCAAAGAGCGTGGGCCTCACAGCGGACGATGACATCACAAAGCTACTCGGCAAGAGCAGCGTCTCCAACTCCACGGCGACAGGGAACGGCTCGGCTCCTCCTCCTCCGCCGCCGGCGTCCGCGTGCGTGTGGAGCGTCCCCGTGCTCTACGAGGAGCTCGACGTCCTGTCGCTGCGGTACACCCCCGTCAACGGCTCCAACGTCAGCGTCGCAGAAACGCACCCGACGCTGCTCACCTACCCGCTGCCCCCGCAGGCCACCGGGGGAACGCTCAACCTGCAGCTCACGCTCAATTCTGTGAGTAACTGAACCACTCACACGTGTGTGTGTGTGTGTGTGTGTGTGTGTGTGTGTGTGTGTGAGTGTGTGTGTGTGTGTGTGTGTGTGTGTGTGTGTGTGTGTACTTGAACTGTTAAGAGATTTCTTTATTTGTTTGTTTTTTTTCTAATATAGACTAATGCAACTTTGGGAAATAACAGCATCATGGCCTGTTTCTCTGCCTGGGCTCCAGTCCTCCAACTCAACCATTCTGAACCCTGCAGAACAGGTACAGGCAGACCTGTCAACCATCGCAGACGTTATTGCGATAAACGACGATATTGTTCCTTTGAGACCATTTTCAAGTAATATAATGGCAATGACATAATAACGGAAAAAACACATTCTCAAAGATGGACGAACCTTAAATTTTAATGAACTTTTAAACACTGGAACTGGAAGATATTATAAATGTACAAAAGAAATAAACAAAGCAACAGAAATAACAAAATTAATTATGAGAACAAAATTGAACTTAAAAAAGGGTGTAGTTGAAACAAAAGCAGCAAATGGAAGACTTATATCATTCAGTTTCTGGTAGAAAGACAGAAAAGAGAAGAACAATATATTATGAAAATGGACATTATTGTGTTTGTTTTAATTTATAATGCGGTTATTTGATTCATGGCTTAAATCATGGCTTAACTAAAACTTCGAACCTTAGTTTGGATTCAGTTACCGTATTTTCAGGATCTGTCAGAAAAAAGTGAGACTTCTAGTCTGGAAAAACACAATTTATTCTAGCCTTCTGTTCTGAGGTCAACATTTCTATCAAAACCTACAATTAATGATTCAGAAGAACATTGAAACTATTTATTATTAATCTGTGTATGTTGTTTGTGGGTATGTTGGACACTGCACTTTGTCAAAATTCACCACAAACTAACTTTTTTTCTTTAAAATACAAAAAGTATGTTCTCTAATTTTATCAATATATGGTTGTTGTTTTTTTTTTTTATAAAAAAGTTCCACCTGTTTGTCTTTTCGATATGACAAAAATGTGAATTCAGAAAGGAGACATTTTCAGTTCAGTATAGAAGTCAACGTTTATATTCACCTTTTAAAATTGACCTTTTATTCTGTCTTTGACGTTTATTAAAAATTTCACACACAAAGAACTCAAGTTGAATGCAAACGAAAACCATAACCACTTTATTTCACTGCAGATTTAAATTCTGCGCTATCATGAAGTTGTTGTTAACTTAAAGTTTTATTAGATGATTAGTCTGCATCAAACATGGACGCAGTGTCAAAAAAAGTCTGTACTTTCAGACATACAGGAATAACGGCCGTCATCTTGTTGATTCTCTACAGCTTTGTTTGGGGGATACGCCGTCGGGATCAATGTCAGCGTCCCTAAAGCTGTGGTCAGGCTGCCTTTTCCTCAGTCCTCAACATGGTACCTCACCCTGCAGCTGCTGTGCAACAGGTGGAACACACACGCATGCTGCTGCAGCATCATGACTTATTTCAGTGTGTGTAAGTCTGACAGTCTGACAGTGCTCATGCGTCGGCTGTTCTCGTGTGTTTTCTGCAGCAGCGACTGCGTTAACTCCTCGGTGGTGTCTGTGGTCCCGGAGGTGTCCGTCAGCGCCTGTGTGGATGACTGCGGGCCGTATGGTGAATGTAGGCTGCTGAGGTCCTACACATACCTGTACTCTGCCTGTGTCTGCTCCGCAGGTACACACACACACTTTTACCTGTGTTGGCATCTTCATGTGAAGTTGAGAGGTCATAGTGTTACATGGAGTGTAACACTATGACACTACTTTGTAGTGTCATAGTGTTAGAGTGTAACACTACTTTCTACTCGTTTTGTTTAGGGCAGAAACGATCAATCTGATCACTCGGGTTAATTGTGATGAATCGATTATTGAACTAATCAGAAGCAGAATGGTTGAGATTTGTGTTTTTGAATGGCTTAGTTAATGTCCAGACCTAAATTCAATTGTGACTCTGAAGTAGGGTTGAAATGGTTAATCGATTCATTGAAATAATCGTCAACTAATCTAGTGATCGATTAATCGTTACATTTGGAGTCTGGTATAAAAACAAAAAACAAAAAAGCCATTTGCTGGAGGAACGAGACATTCAGAAGATTAATTAATACAAAAACTACAGAAATAAATCTATACATTTTGCATTTAAAGAAAAAAAAAGACCTTTGCCTATAAATATGTTCCACCTAGAGCTCAAGTAGCATAGTTTTAACTTTACCCAGATCAAATTCTGCAATACCAAATAAATTCTACTATTCAACACCTTTTGATATCCATTTATTAAATATTTTATAATTTTTTTTTTTTAAAGTGCTAAGCTGTATTGATAAGTCCAACTGAAAGTGCTGAGATTTTCACATGTTGTAGATTCATCCTGTTCTACAAATCATCAAGTGCTCTAAAGCAATGCTGTTGTTACATTTTAGGCAATAAGATGTTTATTTTCCTGTTTAAAGAAATGAATTTAATCATTTTTAAAATGTGTTTCAAATATGCTATGAAATAACCTTGAACGGTTAAATAAAAAATCTGCCGGCTTTATTTTTTAATTTGACGAATTAATAGAATAATTAATTAACTAAAGCAATCGTTAGTTGCAGCCCTTTAGTTGTGAATGTGTCGGTGGAAGCAGAAATGTCAAACACCAACACCGACGCATCCGTCCTCTTTTTCCTCCTCCGCAGGCTGGAGAGGTTGGGGCTGCACCGACGGCTCCGCCGCTCAGTCGTACGCCCGCCAGCTGACGGCGACCATGTTGCTGACGCTCAGCAACCTGTTCTTCCTGCCCGCCATCGCGGTCGCCATCAGACGCTCCTACATCACCGAGGCCTTCGTCTACCTTTTCACCATGTTCTTCTCTACGGTAAGCTATTACCTGTTCGGGCTGACGTTACAGAGCTTCTGGGAATCTTTCCTCATGACTAAAGATGCATGGACATATTACACAAAAACACTACAAAGTCTTCTGGTCCTGAACCAGCATGTCACTGAACCAACCTTGGACCTGATGACGCCAGCTTTTAAGAGTCGCTGCAGCTAACGATTTTTTTAGTAAACCATTGCTCTGATGATTAATCGATTAATCGCATAAGAAAATTGGCACATTTGGCAGGTTTTTCCTTGTGCCACCTAAGTCTTTTCATACAGTACAAATGGCTGCCGTTATAGATGCAAATAAATGAAAACAAATGATTTTTTTTGCAAGTAGATAAACATTGTAGCACAGGCTGCATCTGCAGCTAAAAAATACTTCTAATACAAACGAATGAAAGGCTCAGCTCTTTCTACTTGACTTAACATCAAGTCAAATTCATAAGACACTTTATTGATCCCATAGGAAAATTGAATGTTGCTGTAACTCATTAATTCAAAACTCTTTGAAAAGTTATTGTACACTGTAGGGCTGATCTGCTGACTAGCTCTATATTAGCCGATTAATAATTGATAGCAAAGGTGCTAAATAGATTTATTTTACAGAATTTGGAACAGATGATGCTAAAAAAGATCATCTGTACAAAAGGGATCTTTTTAAAAAATAAATGCAAAAAGTGTGGTCTTTTTGTACAGTTTGGCTTAATTGGTGCTCTCTGTGTGTCGTTGTCCCAGCAAATGGCTTTTTTTGAGTCTGTATGCTCCAGTTAACGATTAATCGATTACTAAATTAGTTGACGATTATTTCAGTAATCGATTAATCACAATTAATCAATTATTTCAATACTCATGATTAATTTGACTTGTTCAATAGTCAATTGCAATTAATTGATCAGGATTAATTGATCATGTTGATAATCACTTGTGATTAATCAATCATTTGAATAATCAGTGAGGATTAGTTGATCATTTTGATAATCGCAATTAATCATTTCAACCCTACTTCAGGGTCTCAATTGGATTTAGGCCATTTGGAAACAAAGCCCTCATCCATTGAGTTCTGGTCCTGGATGGATCTGATCCGTTGTTGTCCTGGAAGGTGGACATTTTTCTGTCTCACGTCTTTTACAACCTCCAACAAAGGCCGTCCAAACCCAGATTAAAAGAGGCCCGAGTCCGAGTCTGATCCGACAAACTTCACTCAAATTGCTAAATTTCAAGTTCTGCAGAGGCCTCATTTGTTTCAGAGGTGCTGAATGCAGGACAGTGTCCATGTTTCACTGATCTGTGTCCTGCGTGACATTCAGTGTTTGTACGTGATGTCAGTATTTAGAGGCTGAATGCGTCCAGAACGTGGATCCATGTGGACCACAGGAAGTCTTCAGCACATCCTCACCCTTTCCCCTTCCCTCCCTGCAGTTCTACCACGCCTGCGACCAGCCAGGCGCGGCGGTCCTGTGCATCATGGACTACGACGCCCTGCAGTACTGCGACTTCCTCGGCTCCATCTGCTCCATCTGGGTCACCATCCTCTGCATGGCTCGCCTGGGAGACACAGCCAAATACGTAAGAGGCCTCTGGCCTTTCACCTTCCAAGATCAGTTCACTTTACAGAGTAACGACAGCTTTAGCGTCCTCACCTGCTCCTTCCTTCCTTGTTGGCGTGCAGACGCTGTTTCTGCTTGGGGCCTTGCTCATAGCCATGTCGATGCAGCTGGACCGTAAGGGCCTGTGGAACCTGCTGGGCCCCATCCTCTGTGCCATACTTCTCATGGTCACTTCCTGGGTAGGTGACACGTCGGCGTTGACATACTTTGCAAAAGAATTTTTGTTTGCTTGTTTTTCATGTGAATCTTGAGAGTGCGATCATATGATTGTAATTTGAATCTTTTGAGTTGTATTTATACTTGATTCATATTTACTGTGGGTTTTTTTTGGGGGGGTTGTTTTTTGTTGATTTGTGTATCTGTTTAGTTTGTGCCGCCTAGAGGGTTCAGGGGCGTCACAATTTTTATAAAGAAAACCCATGTATTGAGTCTTTCGGGTTGTGTTTTGTAAAATATATATTTTTAGCTTTACATCATGTTGTAAGGTTGCACCTGGAGTGTTGCCTTGTTTATTTTATAGCTGTTTGAGAATTCATTTAATCTCCACGGCAACCTTTAAGCTGCACAAAACGCTTGGCTGGACCTAGCCCCGCCTTTTAAAACGAAGCTCCTCCTCTGAGCTGCGGTTTCCAGGCTTCCGCCTCACAGAGCTCCTTCAGACTAGCCAGCAGCAATCGGCGAACAGCTAGAGCAACTGCTCTTCCGATGAGCTCATTGTACGCGCTACGTCTCAGTCCAACGCTGGTACAAATGTTGTTCAAGCTGTGTTGTGATGACTTCCTGAAGGCGGAGTTTCACAAAGAACAGGAGATTTTAAAGAGACAGAGGCCCAATTTCAAGGCGTTAAATTAGAAAGTCAAAATTCCTTCTAAGTCATGTTTGATTAATGTACAGCATTTTTACAACAGGTGAAGTTAACAGAGTTACTTTATTGGATTATGTGCCTGGAAAACACATAGAAATACCCCTTTAATTGATTCTTCCTCTCTTTTTTTAAGCTACTTTGTGTATGTTTTGCTTTTATTTATGCCACCCGGAGAGTGGGAGGGGTGGAAATTTTTGTCATAAAAAAATTGGTATTGGCACTGAACAAAAAACAATAGCTATATAAACAGAAGGAAGGGGGGGGAACAACTATTTTTAACGCGACAATAACCAAAGGTGTACAGGGGCGTCCGCCGGCGACACTGCTACCCGCCCTCCTGGCGCCGCTGGGTCTTCTACCTCCTGCCCGGAGCGCTGTGCGCCCTCATCGGAGTGTGCCTGTACGTCTTCGCCGAGACGGAGAGCAACTACTACTACACGCACTCGCTGTGGCACATCCTGGTGGCCAGCTGCGTGGTGTTCCTGCTGCCGCCGGAGGAGAAGGACAGGAAGGCGCTGGGCTGGAGCCGGGGCTTCAGCTGGAGCTGGAG
The DNA here is from genome assembly GCF_027474105.1 of Poeciliopsis prolifica. Classification (NCBI taxonomy): domain Eukaryota; kingdom Metazoa; phylum Chordata; class Actinopteri; order Cyprinodontiformes; family Poeciliidae; genus Poeciliopsis; species Poeciliopsis prolifica. Next base: position 3,917,459 of record NW_026562383.1, read on the forward strand.
GTGGAGCTGGAGGCCGCGGGTTTGTGGATACACGCTCTGCGAGAGCAGCAAAGACGAACTCTACACGGTCACATAGCAGAGGGGGAGGCAAAGCGGGTCCGGCGTTCATTTACAGTCCGACTCTGTGCCTGGACGAGGCGTTTTCCTGTGTAAAGCTGTATATTCACATAAGTCCACATATATTTCATATTCACATGTGCTCCAAGTGGAAAAGGGCTCTTAGATTTAGAGTGAAAAATAGGAACATATATACTTTTATTAACTCACATCCAGTCTGCTGGAATCTCTAGAGAGATGCACCAATTAGATTTTTATAGCCGATTTCTGCCATACAGATTTAATGATTCCATTTCTTCTTTATGGACTCTACTTACAAAATGCCAATCTTATATATATATATATGTATATATATATATATATATATATATATATATATATATATATATATATATATATATATATATATATATATATATATATATATATATACAGGAGTCGATGTAAAACAGGGTTTATTATTAGTTAAGACTAAATGATCTGAGTTGAAATTTTTAACCACGTCAGTCCGGTCAGATTTAGCAACTGCATTTTGTAGAGAATGCAGACCGTTAACCAAACCCAAAGGTCTAAAAACGCTGCCAATATTTTCACCTCCAATCTGTTCAAACGTGGCCGAGCGTGCCTCGCTTATTCTTCCAAAAATATATGCACGGTCGTGAATTGACATTCTGGAAGAGACTGCTGCTTTGCTTTTTGGATAAAGTCGGGTCACATCAACGTACAAATATTTCGAATAAGCGAAATGATCAGCAAGCGCTGGCCGTAACGGGCCGCTGGCTAGAAATCATGTCTGCGGCGCATCAGGTGCATGTTTGACTGACCTGTTAAGATGTTGAGATTACATCGTTCCTGACAAACAAACCAGTACAGCACAAGGTTTCCCTCAGAAAACTTGCTAATTAACAGTCAGCATGCCTCGGTAGAAAATTATTTCTAAATGGCTGCTTTTGCCTTTTTGTGCTTCCGTACTGATTCTTCATGCAAACTCTGACTCATCTGCCTTCAGTTACAACTTGCTCAGCTCAAGTTTTTTTAGTTTCTGCCCATCGATTGCTTTATTGTTGCTGAACTAAAAGGAAATGATTCAATTTGAGTCAGCAGCTTATTTAAAACATCCAATGTCTCTGTGTCTTCACTGCATGTTTGTTGTGTCTTCTTAGATGAGACCGCCGGTACCCTGAGGTAGCAGACCAGTACAGCTGTGAGCTATAAAGCAGGATTAATGCCTAAACGAGGTTGTTGAATTTGAAGTAAGAGTTTCACATTTGAAGAGGTGGATATTAGCTGGTCACTGTAGCAACATGAGATAAGATAAGTAACCAGCATCAGACAAATTTTATATGAGAGTTTCTGATCAAAGTACTTTTGTTCTCCATCATCTTGACCGACAACGTTAAAAACAATCAGTCATGTACTATTTTTACCCGTCAAACTATAATCATATTACCATCAGCTATTTGGCCACATTTTTATGCAGTTTAGTTGAACCGTGAACGCATCTTAACTTTTTTCTCCTTTGTGACAAAAATCCCTGTTGCCCCGATAACGTCCAATAAATTAAAGAACTCCGCTTAAATTACGGTCACTTCGCCCGCTGGGGTCTGAACGCGCTGAGTCTCACAGATTCCTCCTGGTTCGAAATCTGCGCAGGTTCATCGGTCAGTTGGATCTTGTGTGATCCAAACCGATCAACTGAACTCTGCACGTTTTTTTTTTTTTTTTACCCTGTTCTGTCCGGGCGTGTGCTTTTACGATGACCTTTTATGGGTCGTCTCTCTTCCCCGAAACGGACAAATGTTGCGTCCGCCGCTCTCCTCTCGGGCGCGGGAGGGTAACGCGCACCCAGAAAGCTCCTCTCGTTGGACGAGTTGAGGAGGAGTTCAGTTCAACTCTTTGCAGCCGCGGAGTTCGCAGTGGTTGCGCTCGCCGCGCAAGACAAACTGCCTAGCTCCTCAAAATCCCGAAGATACTCGGTTATTTTGATCTGTGCCGCAGAAAACAATTTTCTTTTCAAAATTTGTACGGCCTCCTCTTAGTTCATTTTAAACAGCTCACTAATAGGAACACCGGTAGTTTATTCTTAGTGCAATCACTGATTGGATCGATCAATTTAAGGCTCAGCAAGTCACCCAACTGGACCAATCGAATTAAAAATCATCTGGTGCATCTCTGTTTGTAGAGATTATTGTTTTTCGGGTTTTGTTTTTTTTTTGTATTTATGGAATTTATTAGATGTGCTGGTCTAAAATATTTATCAATGATATTGCTTAATCTTAAATCTCCACAAAGATGTTGTATTTATGAATGATGTGTTTTTGTTTTCCCCCCTATAGGTCTGGGTTCAATTGGAAGAGTTTAAAACACCAGATGAAATTTGAACAATTATTTACTGCCAGGCAGGTACTATAACACTATCGAATTTGTCCTGTATTCTACGGCATTCCTCGAAAAATGACGACTCTGATTACACCTCACCTAGCGGCAGGAAGCTGCTGCTGCTCATCACAATCACTTATTGTCTTCACACAGCGTCAGAATTCTGACAGTCACGTCTCGGCGTCATGGCTGCAGATCAGAACAACCTGGACGAGGAAAACGATGAGGAAAACGTACAAAGAAATCAGATTTACCGAGTCCGTTATTCGGGTAAGATGGAGACTTTCTGAACCTTCCGGAAAAGGCAATGACAAAAAATGCAGCATCTTTTTTTTTTTTTTTTTTTGCTGTTTTAGACCCAAGATAACACAGGGCTTTTATCTGAACTCATGCATCTTCAGTAAAATGACTCATGAATTTGGAGTAAGAGTCTAGAGGCAGCCATGACGCCTGGTTACGACCTTGTATCTGCCGCAGATTTCTTTTAAAGCTGCAAGCCAGACTTTTTAACAACTTTCATTCGATGACCTTTCACATTTTGACTGTGGTAGGTCACGCATACCGAACCTGTCGAGGTCAGTTGTTCTCTTTGTTATGCCTTTTTACTGTAAACCGTTTCTTTGTAAAGAAGAAAATGCCCGGCCTTGTTGAGGCACACATCTCTGGTGACATCACAAAAGACATCCAATCAGAGTTCTTTTCCTTTTCTTAAAAAAACCTAACTCGTTTTTAAACAAGTTGGAGTCCAACTCACCTGTGTAGCTATGCATCAAGCTAGAGAGCTGGCTAGCATAGCTTGCTAGCTAACTAGATTTAACTAGCTTTCACTAGCTAAACCATTTTAGCTAGTAAATACAGCTAGTTTTTACTGACTAAATCTTTTTAGCTGGTAAAAAGATTTGTTCTTTTAACTACCAAAGTCTTCCAGCTTGCTAAATCAGACTAGCAAGCTAAATTATATGAAGTTCTGTTTTTTTTGTTTATTACCCAGCTTTGTTTTTATTGTCGTGTGTATTGAACATGACCGGGTGGGAATCTTCTGCTTTGAACGATCTGTGGAAGTAAAATGAAGAAAACGTTTTCTGTTCGTCTGCAGCCCAAAACAACTCTTTAAGTTAATTAGATGTTTGTTTTCCAGTTTCGGTGTGACATAAAACACTCGTATGTATAAATCAGCACTCAGTGAATGTATGCAAATATTACTGGCCAGTGCCTCTTCCTTTTGTCTTTTTTTATTTATTTTTTTATTGCACTTTATGTACTGTATAGGAGCTCTGTCTGCAGAGGGGGCGGGTCTTAGTCTCTTGTTCCAGTAAAACTACTGACATCCTGTTATATTTAATCCAAAACTCAACAATCGTCTCATGTTTCTTTGATCGAGTCTTCTCTTAAATCTTCCATTTCTCTCTGTTGTGACTTTGCACACATTTTGCCCTGATTGTTCAAGACCTTCCTTTTATTTAACTTTGTCACTAAGACGCTGGAATATGAGGAGGGCAAAAACTAACTGACCACTGTGACTTACCGTCTTTGTTTTGTTTTTTTGTTTTTCTCATCAAAGGATAGAAAATGTGATTCTGTTTCTTGTCAAAATGGAATCGAGCCTTGGAGAAATAAATCTACTGTGCAAGAAGAAAAGATTAACTTTGTTTGTGTTTTTGCAGTTGTGATTTTAGTCTGTTGTCTTTTTTTCTGACACACACACACACACACGAAGGAAAATCCAGATTTTCATCAGAGAGAGGCCGGTGAAAAGAGGGAAGCAGATTATGGTAATCCTGTTGAAATGCTCATAACTGTGTGAGTGTTGTGCTCCCATATATAGCTTACCTCCATTAGGAAATTGCAATGGTCCTGAAAGGTTTACAGATCAAACTGGAAGCTTTTCTGTAGCTGGAACATGAGAAGGCTAACACACGCGTGTTAACTAGTTGGACTTGTATGTGTTGACTCAGTGAATGAAGAGTTTTGAAAGGCAGAGGGGGGAAATGGTTGATTGCTTTAATTAACCCAACTTAAGTTTTTGTTATTCTATCTTCTATCTTTTTTCAGTTTTTTTTTTTTTTTTTGTTAGTTCCTTTGATGGCATTTTAGGCCCATTGTAGATAAGCGGGGGGGAGGGGGGGAAATAAATTTCCACCCAAAATTTCTGAAATTTTTTAGAAAACGACTCAGAAATTTCTGCGCTTGAAAGGTCAAAATGTTGCTCGAAAAACCAGACATTTTGAGACGAATCTCAGAAATATGAGGGGGGAAAAAACAAAACACTTTTTACTTTTGAAAATCAGAAATTTCCATGTTTTTATTCCCTTTTTTAACTTTTTTAGTAAATTTGCAAGTTTTCACACTCAGAAATGTCCTTGTAATTCCTAGAAAACTTATGAGATTGTCTGACGTAAATGTACTCTTTTCTTCTCCGTGTACACAGACCGTTGTAATACCCGGATTATAGTCTTTATGAAAGATCAATCATTTTCAATATCCAGCCGGTCGAAGGAGGTAGGCTAAACTACGGCTTGCAGGAGCGTTGCAGGAGTTTTAACGCCAAGAAACTTGAGTTTTTATTTTGATATTGTAGTTTTGTAATCTACAACACAATTCAAAACTAAAATTTAAAAAATCATAATTTTCCTTAAACATGAGACTTGACAGAAAACATGCTTTGCTGGAAATGTGGTCATTTTCATCTGATTATTTGTTTACGGTTAAAATAAGATGCTGAAGTACAGTTTAAAAGATGGTCCATTTTCTAAGGGATGTTTTGTTATTTTTACATATTTGTTCAGATAAATTGAAAAAAATCTACTTCCTCTACCTCCTGCCAGAGCCTCCATTACCCTCTGAAGAAACGCACCGCTACTGGCTAAAAACAACCAATCAGAACCAGGAGGCGGGTCTCTGTGCTGTCAATCAATCTTGTGGCAAACAGGAAAACCCTGGCTATGCTCACAAGCCTAGCATTCATGAAGCCACAGGTTAACTAGCAGCATTCTTTATTAATCAGCTAGGCCTGTTTCAAATTCAAAAGCTTACATAAACCAATGGTGATGTCATAGTTTTGCTGGCTTCTGATTGGGTAAACGAGGCGAGTTGAATGGAATCGTAAAGGAACTGTGGACCTTCCAAAGTCGGTTCGGGTTCCCAGGAGGTGAGAGTGATAACAGTAAATGTAACGAAGCAAGAGAAAAGACACAATAACTGATGAGCTGACGGCATGCAGAACTGATGGCAAACAACGCCGACTGCTCGTAATTTTTTTTTTTATTGGGATGAAAATGTGCTCGAGCAACATTTACAGCAACCACAATGGTGGGACGGAAAAGGCCAGCAAAGACACGTCTACGTTGCGACAGGGAGAAACAGAACAGCTGAAATGAAGGACGATGTCTAAAGCAAATGGGCGTAGCGCCGCTTGACTTTAGGAAGGATGCAGAAACGTTGCCGTGAACTGCTCATACGCAGAGGAGATGTTTCTGTTTCCTATTGAGCCTCTTACACTCAAGAGTGACTTCAGAATAAATCCATGGAGACAGTGGAGGCTGCAGTAACGTTCTGGATCAGAAGTGGGAGCCCGCTGCGGAGTTGGTACCTGCTCGGCCGTCTTCCTCCGGCGCCGGGGCGCCGGCCTGCGCCGGGGAGGGGCTGGAGTGGCGCTGGCGCCTCATGAAGGGGAACACGCTACAGGAGGGGGCGAGAGAGGGACGGTTTGACAGGCGAACTCGCTCAGAAACGGAGCAGAAAATGGATGACGGCATGTTGGGAGCTGTTGCAGGTGGAGGAAAGAAAGAGGGTCACATTTCCACCAGACAAAATTAAAAATACCTTGAGTTTTTCTACAAAATTTTCATCCTTTCCAACTACAAAGTTTCTAAGCCAGTTTTTCTTTTTCTTCAGAAAAATTCTGATATTAATGTCGAAATTTCTGTTTTCTCCAGCAAATCCCCCAGTATTCTCCAGAAAATATGACATCAATCTTAAACTCTCTAAGTTCTTTCCTTGCTAATTTTCTGAGGTCCACCTAAAAATTTCATCCTTTTAAGCAAATTTTCAACTTTTCAAACGCAAAAAGATTAATCTCAAAAAGACACGTTTTTGTTTGGGTTTTTTTACAGAAATTTTTGACTTTTTAAACTGAGAATTTCCTTTTTTTTTTTTTGTATACAATTTCTGAGCTTAATTTAAAAATTTCCTATTTTTTTCCGGTGGAAAACTTGCCCTTCTTTCCTCCCCTGATGTGCCGTGGTAGAAACGAGACGGTACCTTTTCTTGGTCTCCTGCGGGACGACGGCTTTAGCCAGCATGTTTTTGTACAGGTCAGACTTCAGGTACCTGGGGTAAGAGTCCTGGACACGTGTTGTTAAAAAATGGGAACACGAAATACTTCATTGATTATCATCTTTTCCAAATTATTTGATAGGTGAAAACTACAAAAAAAAAAAAAAACCTTCTTCATGAGGAAGTAGATATGCATCTGTGCGTCGTCCATGACGAAGCGATGCGGCTGTTTGATCCCCTCTAAGGTTTTATCCATCGTCTTGCTGTCGATGTTGACCCAACGGGCCGCTCCAGGGGCCAGGAAGTTTCTAGACAACCACAAAAAAAGTTAAATAAATAAACCACAAAAAAAGTGTACTGATAAACATTTTGTTTAGATTTTTCAAGATGGCCGCCGTCATGAAAAGTGATTCTTTGCACCATAACAAACAATGAGATGAATGTGTTTTTTTTGCGGACATTTTTCAAAATGGTTGTAATGGAGAATGTGTTTGCAGTAGTTATTGCCAGCAGTGGACATGGCCAACCAAAAAGTTTGCTAAACCGAATCAATCGCTAGGCACATTTGGAAAAATTAGCAGAAGCTAACGCTAACCATTAAGACCAGTCTGTGTCGCATCACCCTCATCTCCTCCCAGTTGACGTCTGATGTGACCCTCGCAAAAAAGCAAAGTCCTCAGTTTCAGTTTTGGCGCCTGGTTTGGCCTCATCCTGTCGCTTCAAAGTTGTAGAGACGGCGGCCATCTTTGAAAAAAAAAACTTCTCTCATTCTGAAATTCCTGTGGCTAAGGGGGGGAATTTGGAAAGCAAACGGCCTGAGGAGAGAACATGCAAGTTTTCCTGCTTGTTTCCACAAACTGAAATATTTCTTTGACATTATTCCTATTGGATTAGTTTGTATTTCAGACACTGTGAACATTCAGCAGGTTTGCGTGTGTGTGTGTGTGTGTGTGTGTGCGCGCACTCACTTGTAAACATCCTCCACTTTCTCGATGATCTTGGAACTTTCGCCGTGTCTAATTTCCTCACAGGCCTGCCAGAAGTGCAGGTTCTCCGCTGAGAGTAACCACACAAACACACACACACACACCCACACACACGCACACACACACACACACACGTTGAGGAGCAAAAACAATGACAAAGGAAAGAAAATATATTTATAGCATAAGGAGGTCTCTGAGGAAAATGCTAGCCTTTGGCAATATTTTATACTCTGTCTGCATGGATGAACAAATCTTTTAAGTAGTTTTTCCCTCCAGTTTCCATTTGTGTCCTTTCTTTTCAGGATTTTTCTCCTGCGGATGTTTGCCATCACAATTTGTCTTCTTCACCCACTAATTTCTTATTGTCTGTCATCCTCTAGGTGAACCGGGTGTTGAAGTCGCACTTCTTCGCTTCCTCTGATCGCTCAAACTTAAAAGTCACGCGTAGAGGATTCAACACATTGGTTTCTCTAAGAATCAGCATCAGTGGTACTTGAATGGCATTTGGTACATTCTCACCGCTGAACTCTTTCTCCAGGTACGTCATGAACTCCCGCCGGCCCATGGCGTCGGACAGCAGCTCCATGAAGCTGAAGCTCCAGCGCTCCACGCGGAGACGAGTGGGAATGGGCACCCTGCCGCAAACACAAACACACACACACACACCACAACACACACACACACACACACACACACACACACACACACACATCAAACGGCTCATGGTTGGTCAACATCATTGTTAGTTAGTTAGTACACTTGATCGCTTCTGGAATGCTTGTATCATTGTTTGTTAGTTAATTAGTATGGATGGACAAAATTGATTAATGCCTTGACATTAATCTGCGTCTCAGTTAATCACACTTAATAGTTGTATCAAAGTTAGTTTGTTGATTTAGGTGGACAAGACATTAATAACCGATTAATGTCTTGGTAGAAAGCAACTGATTCACACATCGACGTGACTCAGCTATTTGGTTGATGGTACTTCGTAGCTGCATCAAAAGTCGGTTAGTTAGTGAAGACGGACAACGCAGCTGTCCAAACGTTTATCGCTTTCTGGGATCACTCTCTGTGGTTCCCTGCATCAATATTGGTTATGTAGTCCGTCGGCTGGTTAATACACTGAATAATTTCCACACACTGGTGATTCTTTGTCATCGCACCAGCCGGTTAGAAACCTTGAAATTCACAAAAAATAATGAAAGTTTGTGCAATCAATCAACATTGAACTTATTTCAGGGTTTAGTAGGTATATGTATGTGTGTGTGTGTGTGTATATATATATATATATATATATATATATATATATATATATATATATATATATATATATATATATATATATATATAAATATAAATGAGTTTCTCTGTCAATGTTTTGGAGAAATCCAGCCCACTGAGAAATCTGTGATGGAAACTAAAGATTGGAGTGACTGCATGGAAACCTTCCAACCCTTTCAGACGGAAGAGAAGGAACAGAGGGAAGAGGAGGAAGACAAGGAGGAGGAGGAGGAGGAAGAGAAGGAGGAGGAGGAGGAGGAGGAGGAGGGAGGAGGAGGAGGAGGAGGAGGAGGAGGAGGAGGAGGAGGAGGAGGAGGAGGAGGAGGAGGGAGGAGGAGGAAGAGGAGGAGGAGGAGGAGGAGGAGAGGTGTCACAATCCCATAGGAGACGTGCAGAAAAGCTCATTACTTATAGGACCAACAGGACGGTTGCGGCGACACGAAGAACCGAATCATTTTAGATCCTTTTGTTCTGTGACGAGCTCAACCGTCACAAACGTCAACCAAAAAAACAAACAAACAACAAAAAAAAAACAAATACATCACTCATCAGTCATTTATCCCTTGCTTATCTAGCTCATATAATGTCACGCATGATCTGGCCTGGCTGCGTCTTTCTCTTCCGAGATCCAGTAAAAGTGGTGGACTCCGCCGGGACGATCACGTCTCGCCTTACATTTCTGAGTTGCTGGCCCAGTATGCAATGTCATCAGAGATCCAGGGGTTACTGGGAAGGCAGCCTTGCATTATGGGATCATGGTTCTGGTACTGCTCGCTGTACTTGACGAAGCTGCACAGATGCAAAGGCACGCCAACACACACACACACACACACACACACACACACACACACACACACACACACACACAGATTTATTGTATTAGTGCAGCAGAACGCAGCAGTTAATGGCCACTAATTCCAACTTGCCCCAGGAAGGCTCCATTAGCTGCTCTTATGGAGGGAGCAGTAAGCTTAGTTTGTGGAGGAATTTGGTCCAAGCAACAGCGAGTCCATTAGATCTCGTGTGCGTAAGTGCATAAGAGCAAATGGACACGTGCGAACGTGGCGCGGCAGACCTTCATCGAACCGACACGTACCCTTCGAGGCAGACGGACGACTTCACTCGGTTTCTTCCCAGGGCTCGTCTGGACGTCTCGATCTGTTGAGGACGTGGACAGGTGTGATGGACGCAAACGCAGACAGGGACAGACGCGTCTGAGCTGCAGCGGCGCGTTAATTTACCTCGCTTTTGTAGTAGTCACTGGTCTGGTTCTGGAAGACAGTGAGACGGCATCGTCAACTTAAGGCTGCGCAGACGCGACAGCTGCCAACGAATCGAGCACTTACTTTGACGTAACCCAAGCGGCAAGGAAAACAAAAAAGAAAAAAGAGACAGAGTTAGAGAGAGGGCATGCTAATTCAATAAACAGTTTGAAACGGGGGAGAAGACGAGGGTCAGACCAGAGGGACTCGTGTGCTGAAGTTGTTTGGTCGCTCCAGACCCCAGTCCAACATGTTCTGCAGCCCGGGCTAAGACAAATTATAACAAAAAACAGATACAGAATGAAACTTTAGTAAACGAACATGTTTTTGTTTTTCTTGTTTTGTTTTTTTTTTTTTGTTTTTTTTACACATTTGCTCAAAAGGTCGTGACACTACAGCACGAGAAATCTGTGAAAAGATAGATCTCCTCCACTCTCCTCTTCCTTCAGCTCCGCTACTGCAGCCTGAAGAAATGCACCGACCAAAAACAACCAATCAGAGCCAGGAGGCGGGTCGTAGCGCTGCCAGTATTGCCCGTGTACTCCGCTAAGTGTACTAATGGTGGAGAAGCAAAAAAAATAAATAAAATGCTTATCTGCTGCCATCCTAACTAGCTGTAGCATTCACAACAAGCTAGGCTAGCTGTAGCCTAGCTTGTCAACCCCCCCTCCCCACACACACACATTATGCATGATGCCACCCAATTCCAACAAATGCGTAAAAAAGTATTTTTATAAAAATGATAATGCGGCTTTAAATGTGTACAATTAGAGATATTTTAAAGCGTCTGCTGTGTGTTTTGGACAGATATGTGTCACGCCGATGGGACCAGTTTGAAATTTGCTGTTGTTTTCCACCAACTCTTCCTTTGATTCCAAAGTTGTTTTTTCTCTTCCCCAGGTCGTCTTCCTTAATTCATAAGGTCCACCGACATGGAGTCCCCGTGCAAAACCCTGCTACGCCTCACCGCGTCTTCCCTCCACCTTTCTTTTAAACCTCTCCTCTTCCTCTGGACGCGTTTGTGTGAGGCTGAAGGGAGGCTTACGCCGCTGAAGAAGCGGAGCTGGAGATTTTCTGATTTCTTTCTGCCCCTCAACACCGTCTGTGCTTTTGTCAGCTCTGGCTTTTAACAGTCTGAATATTGCATGCGGTGAGGCGCACGCGGGGAACTGCGGACGAGCATCAGTGGGACGTCTGAGAGTAAGGTTGTTGGCAGTTTTTTTAATAGTTTGTATTGTAGCTTAAGAAAAAAACAAAAGTAGTGAATCAGATAGTTGCTGAAGAATAATTGGATTTTAAAAACACAAATTATAAACTTGGAGAAACCGTATCTGTTTTAACATCCACAGTAATGGTTAGGGCTGCATCGAACTGTTAGTTTAGTAATCAATTATTCTGACTATTAGACAGACTGAAGAATTGGCTTAAGTCTTTTTATACAATGTTAGAGATCTAGCAAAAGATCCAAACGAACAAATAATCTCATTCCTTTTTTAAATAGGGAAAGTAAACATTTTGTTGCCTAAAATGCAATATCATAGCTTTACTTTAGTAAATCTGGGTGAAACTCAAACTATGCCACATAAAAAGTTTTGACTAAAGCATATTTTCTAATGTCTAATGATAAAGCATAGCTACATGAAAGTGTATCCTAGCATAGCAGAATAGTTTTGACTAGCCTAGGATAGCATAGCACCAAATAATATAATGTTTAGGGTTAGGGAGGTTAGGGTTAATCTAGCCTAGCTTAACGTAGTATAGGTAGCTTTTTTTTTCTTTGTTCCAAAAACCTAAATACAAAAATCAACTCTTGTCTCTGTCATCATAAATCAGGTTATGATAAAAACTTGATGGGTTAATCATGACATCTTTTCCTAAAGGGGACTTGGAGCTTTTGCTGCTTTAGACAAATTTTGTGAGTATAGAACAGATTGGTGTGATGGTGAGACTACCGGCGGTCTGTTGATGAGCCAGTACGCCTGCTCCTGACATTCCAGAACGATCCGGTCGCCCTTCCTCCTCTGTTTGGAGGCCCTGTTAGCAGAAATCACAGCGGAAGTCGGCGCGCGTGTTTTAACGGCGCGAGGGGGCGGCGCGGCTGCGTGTAAGCGCACCTCAGTTGCTCTCTGGCTTGCATCACCACGAAGTCCCAGGTGTGGTTGATCCGCTTGTGCAACAGACTGTACCTCTCCTAAAAAGGCGCGGACGGAAGAGAAGTGATGACACAAGCAAACTCATTCCTACATAATTCATCACACACACTCACGCTCTGCTTCTGGGACACACCCGCACACGCTCCCTACCTTTTCATACTCCATCAGTTCTCCTTGTTTTCTAATGTTCTTTTTAGCCAAGTAGATCGCTGTGGACGTAAAAGCAAAGGAAAATACAACAAAGAGGAGATTAGTGCCCATTCTTTCTTTTTCTTTGCGCTTCCTTATGATGTTTGGGAAACATTTCCTACCATAGTCCAGCTCTGAGGCGGGCCAGCGGGTACTGGTCCAGAAATAAGGAGTCTGGGAAAACACACAGGATTGTATTTTTTAAACTGATATCGTTCCGGGCAACAAAAGAAGAGAAAACAGACCCCGACAGAGAGATGAGGGATTCATTTAGGAGGTTGACTGATGGAGAGAGAGTGAAAAACGGCGATGAGAAAACTGGAGATAAAGTGGCAGTTTAGCTGAAGTTAGGTTTACGGAAGACATTTTCCTTTTCTAGATGTTGACACAAACATGCAGTCGATGGTCTGACCTGGAAGCGGTAGGGCGACTCGTCGGGTCGCAGCACCAGGCAGCGAGGCTCTTTGAGAGGATAGATGTATCCGTATTTGACCAGCATCTCGCCAAGATGCAGGGCCTCTGAGAAACGAAAAAGTGTAATATTAAGAAATCATAATCCATTCACTTGTATGTAGTCCCACTGACAGTGGCGCCTTTTCATAGGAGTTTCCAGACCGGGCTGGTAAAAATTTTAGGAGGTACAGCTAATATATACATATATATATATTAGACATACAGACATCACCATTTATAACAGCTCTTTAATTAAATGAGCTAAAGCAACATTGAAATTTTCCTTCGCGATCATGTATTTGTGGACTTTGAACTGAATTCAAATCATCCACTGAATTCGACTCCACCTAATTATATAAATAGTGAGAATTCAGGTAAGTCCATTTCAGTCAAAAACTATGTGATTTAATTGATCTGAAAGAGGAATTTCGCATTGAAAAACAAAAATCTTTGAGTACTCTCATGCCACCCCTGTATAAGGTGCCGCCCTGGGTGTTTGCCCATATAAGAAAGAGTCACGGTTCTATATAAAAATTTGATCCATTTGGAGTTTAGGAGACAATAGTTGCGACTTGGCACTATATTAATAAACTGAACTGAGCTAAATTTGACTTTTTTTTTTGAGTGACACCTTATTTCCTTCTTTCACACTCTTAAGTCCATACAGCGTGAAAAAGGAACAGTGTCCAACCTTGAAATTAGTTCAGGCATGGCAATATCCCCTGAGGACCTCCGCCGCGAGAGAACACTAATCAAACGCACATCATCAAGCGACTTAATCAAATTCCGGCCCAGCGGGCCTCACTCTATTCCTGTTTACTGGAAACAGCCACCCCTGGATCCTGGATCACACACACACACACACACACACACACACACACACACACACACACACACACACACACACACACACACACACACACACACACACACACCCGAATCACATCTACCTGGTCTCATCTTGAGAGCAAACACCATATCCTGGCAACTCTCCTATGACACACAACAAGCTATAGTCACACACCTCTTATCACCCAGAGCACTCACCCTCCTCACAGATGTGGTATTTCTGAATCAGCCAGGTAATTATATCACGGCCTATGAAATCAAAAACATAAAAAGAGGAGAAAATGTCATTTAAAAAGCAGAGTTTTTGACATCCTGGAGGGTCTGAAATCCCTTCTGTTGTTGTCATATTTTTGGTCAGTAGCAGAGGTTTTCACATAAGCACACACACACACACACACACACACACACACACGCACGCACACACACACACGCACACACACACACACACACACACACACACACACGCACGCACGCACACACACACACACACACACACACACACACACACACACACACACACACACACACACACACACACACACACACCTGTCATGGCGTGTGGGATGACAGTGATGAGGAGTCTCTGATTTCTCATCTTCATGCCCATGTCCGGGTCCTGCATGGCCACGAGCACTTTCTCCATCTGTCAAACGGGCGCGCGCATGAAACACTAGGTGAAAAACCTCACATCAAACGCCGCCGCCGCTCATCAATAAGTTAGAAGTTCAGAAACAAAACAGTCACGTTCTGCTTATTCACTTTCTATCGTGAGGTACAATATTATGCAAGGTTATCTCGGTTCGCTCCTGTTGTGCAGTAGAATGTTTTATATCTAAATAAATATCTATATATTTATTTAGAAATATAAAACAACAGCTGACGGATTTGAAAAGCGTTACCTTCCGAAAGCATGACATTTGCTCCGGCTGCAGTCCTCCTTTAGCCAGGGTGTTAATTGTCATCTTGCGGGATGCTGAGATCACCCGGCGGGACGGCGAAGTGCAAAACACCAAAGTGCTGTCGGGAGCGAGCGAACGAGCGCGCGGCAGCGACTAGTCCACACGCGCGCGTTGCTGTCAACACCGTGGGCGCGCATATAGCCTATAATGTTATGAAGAATAAAAAAAGATTTGTAGTTGAATTCCTGCCTTTAATTCAATAAAAACGTTTTTTATTATTATTGTTGTTGTATATTTTTGTGTGGCACACAAAAAAATGACCATGTTAAAAGTGTAAATAAAAACAATAAAATATAAATAAATAAATGCAGTAATAACTCCGCGTTTTTCCGATTTATACGAATAAACTGGTCACATCTTATTGAATTTTCGATTAGTTTTTTTTGTCAATTTTGATTTTGTTCCATCAAATGTTTAAAGATTGCTTATAAATAAAATGCACGTTGTGCAGGATAATTTAAAATCGGCGCAACTTTGCTTTAAATACATCTGAAAGACTCTTAAAAAGCCAACTTAAAGTTGTTGTGGAAAATAAACAAAAAACTTAAATTTCTTTGTTTATGTTTTGTGTAGTTTTTCATGTTATATTTTAACGCTAACAATATTTTATGTTGTTTATTTATAATTCTTAAATAACTAATCCTATATTATATTATATTATATTATATTATATTATATTATATTATATTATATTATATTATATTATATTATATTATATTATATTATATTATATTATATTATATTATATTATATTATAACATTTGCTCTGACAATACTGGCGAGTTGTATACCAAGCCGGCTTCCGTAGGAGGAGGAAGCGGTTCATTCTCTCCATTAGTGAGGTCTATTTGTATTTCATTTTTTTTACTTAGTTTTACTCCACTCGGCATTTCACTGCTGAATTAGAGTCTTCAAAGAGGTAAAAGCTTTCAGCGTGTCTGTTTGTCTTCTCGGAGGAGCTGACTGGTGCAAGTTTTGGTCGCGAAGCTGAAAACTAGCCGCTAGTTGTTGCCTTGCTAGCAGCGAGCGGCGCAGAATGGACAGAGACCGAGTGAAGGATGAGCTGCAGAAACACTGAAAATCCTGACTCCGCGGACTCTCAGTGGGCAGTGGTCACTCCAAAATCCGACGTTGAAACGAGTACTTTGTTTTCGTCTGTTTAGTTTCCTTTTTTTTTTTGGCGTCATTTATACATGTATTTACAGGGGAAGAGCCTGTCGCTTTGTTGTATTACTACTCCGTGTTGCTGCTTTTCCTTTCGACATTGCGCCCCGTGCAGCATTTCACACTCACCAGGGATATTTAACTCTTGACAGGGACGCGTTTTGGGGTTCCCTTGGACATGAACCAGAGTTGGGGACTCGGGTCGTTAAAATCAAGTCTTGAGACTCGCAAAACAGTCTCTGGCGTGGACAGTCCGCACGTGGACAGGATCTAATGATTGTTATGGAGACTTGTTGACCGCAAGGTGCCATTTGTAGCTGCAGTGTTTCTACCTCCCTCATCATTCCGTTCCCCTCCATTGAGGGAAGTTACCTGTCACCCAGCCTGGTTCTCAATGGACAAAATGAATTAGCCTTTGATTAGCGTCATGTTTGACTTGCATCATATTTACAGCCCAAGGAACCAGGAAACCTTTGTTTACCAATTCCTTCAGTTCCCAGAAATCAGTGCATTTATATGTAAACAGTAAGTCTAATCATGCTTTTTAAATGACCTTGAACAAAAGATGGGGTTTTCAGGTTTCTATTTAATGAGCATTTTATTTGATCTGTAGATGCTTTATGAATGCACGGTTGTTTAAAATTGCATTTACTCCACTTTACATACCATTTAATTTTGTGTTCAGTGGTGTATATGTTGTTACTGCGCTGCTGTAACGTGAATCTCCCCACTGTGGGATTCATAAAAAAATACTCTCTTGTTTTAAAACTCATCATTTTACATGAAACCAGTAAAAAATAGAATCTAGAAATTTGAGTTGAATAACAAATATGTTTTGATGTCAAACAGTTTTATTGAGGAATCAGACATGAAGATTTGAACAAACGATACAAATCCATCCTCTTTTTGATGTGAACATAAAACAGAAAAACAATACAAAGTCAAAACAAAGGCAACATAAACAAGGACACTTCAAAACCCACCCACCTCCCCATTCCCTAGGACTTACATCTTATCACACCGAGAGTCAAATCAGATTTTTTCAAGTGGAGTTATCAATATATTGTCGAAGGGGTTGCCAAGTTTTATTGAATCGTTTTAAGTTATTTGTTAGTGAAAACCGTATTCTTTCCAGATGAGAGAGCCTTACCAGTTCCTCCAGCCACAATTTGACTGATGGAGCCTCAGATTTTTTCCAAAACATCAGCACTAGCTTTTTTCCTATGATGAAGGCATAAGACAAAAGTTGTCGTTGGTATTTATTAAATTGTGACAATTGAGCAGAAACTCCGAGTACAATCAGAAGTGGCTCCAGCCTTAACTCTGTATGAAACATATCTGATAAAGTTTTAAATATGCCAGACCAAAATGGGGTCAACTTAGTACACAAGGAGTAAGAATGAAGAAGTGTGGCTTCTTCAATATGGCATTTGTCACACAGAACAAATATGTTTAACACTGCCTTAAGCGCATTGTACATTATTGCATTTATTTTTTTTAATAACATATTGAAATAAAAGTGTGTGTAAAAGGCACTTTAATCTAACAAATGAGCCTCATTGGAACACAAATAATTTATCTAAAGTGACTGTAGATTCATTTCTCCAGTTTGAGGTTATCTTCCTACAATCAAAGAAATTGACTTTGAAGCTGTTGACGCGCCGTTCCCTCAGGGGCTAACAGTTTATTTTCCACATCTGTGCGGTAAAGGTGACATCCATACATTAATCGTGTGTGTGTGTGTGTGTGTGTGCGGGCGTGTGTGTGTGTGCGGGCGTGTGTGTGTTCCCCTGTCAGGTTGCGATGGGTGATATCCGTCAGTCATTGCTGCCTCGGGACGTGCTGAGCGCCGCCAAGGAGCTGCTCTACCACCTGGACATCTACATCTGCAACATGGTGCAGTCGGGCAGGCAGCCCCCTCAGGTCGACTCCAAAACCCTGGATCTGATCGAGGAGTTCATCCTGCACACGCCCAAGGACAGAAACGCACCAGTCAGGGTCAGTTCCCCTGAATTTACTCTGAGTATTTACTCTGAGCAGCTCCCTCAGAGTAAATACTCAACAGCATCAAAATGTAAACGCCAACTATGTATTTATTGTTTATTCCAACAGAGGATGAGTGCTCTGCAGGAGCTACAGCTCCTGGAGATCATGTGCAGCTGTTTCCAGGAACAGAGTCGGGACACGGTGCGCCAGCTCATGTTCTCCGCCCTCTTCAATCTCCAAGGAAACCAGGCGGACGAGAGTCGGATGGCGCTGCTCAGCAAACTGGTCTCCATGGCAGTCGCTGTGGGCAGGGTTCCCATTCTGGAATGTGCCGCCACCTGGCTACAGGTGAGGAGTCCACGTAGGGCTGGAACCATCAATCGGATTGATTCTGATGAATCTTGAGATTTGGGAAGAACAGATTTACTTCCTAATTATTATCTTAAATGCAAAATGTATCTATTTTTTGTACAGCATTGCCTTAATTACTGCTCTCAATATGTTCTTTCAGCAAATTGCTTTTGTTGAGCCTGTAAATGCTAACGATTAATTGATTAGTAAAATAGTTGACTATTATTTCACCTATCGATTAATCCGATTAAAAGTTTCAGCTCTGTTGTGAAGAAGGAAAATAATTTACAGTGTATTTTTACAAATAAAAATCAGAATAGAGTGGTGTGCTTTCATTTCTGGCCCCCTCTAATTAATTGCCCCTGAATAAAACTCTAAGCCTCTGTCGTGTGGAGTGTGAAAGTGTTCATGCTCTGCCTGCCTGTGGTTGTGCCTACAGAGGACCCATCGTGTGTACTGCATCCGCCTGGCACAGGTGCTGGTGGACGACTACTGCAGCATGGTACCGGGATCTGGGCCCACTCTGCACAACATCCACAGCGCCAGCCCACGCTTCTGCTGCCAGTTCATCACAGCCGTCACCACTCTGTACGACCTCACCTCAGGTACGTCAGGATCACGGAGAAATCCTCAGCGTTGGAGCGGAACATCTAGCAACCTCAACAACACGTCTGGGTTTGGTTTGTTTTGTTTTCGTTTTTATTTTTCCAGAGGAGCTCACGCCTCCGATGGAGCTCCTCCAGATGATCGTGTCGTGGATCCAAGACGACCCCCGACTGGTCCTGATCACCTTCTTGAACTCGCCCCTGTCCGGCAGCCAGCCAATCAGCTCTCTGGACGTGACGCCGCTCGGCGGGTTGATCCGCTGGTGCATCAAAGCGCCGCTGGCCTACAGGCGAGACAAGAAGCAGGCGAGCGACGGGAGCTCTGACGGCGAGCCAAGCGCAGCGAGCCTCTTCTCAGCTCTACATCTAAGTGTTCTTCAGGTGTGTGTGTGCTTTTGTTTGTAATACTTTGTGTGGACCATTTTCCTGACTCATACTATGTTGTTGGGACCCGCTTCTTCTTTTGGGGACCGAAACCTGGCTTCCCCACAGAGATAACCATGCAAATATGTGTGTGTGTGTGCGTGCATGCGTGCGTGCATGTGTGTGTGCTAGTTAAACATTAAAGATATGTTGCAACGTGACGTCACGCACAAGATCCCACCTGCCAACTCCCTTTAGTAGGGCAACAAAACCGCTCGCTGGTTTTAGCTGTCAAGTTGTCAACACAACATGCTAAATCTTAAATGTCAACACTACGACAGCCGCATAACAAGGTCCAAGGGTGTCACATTTCACAGCTGAGTGAAAAGTTTTAATTTAAAAAAAAATATGCAAAGGAGAGGGAAGTAAGTCAACTATGCTAGCTTGACTTTGACAACCTCAACATGCAGATGTGCTGCAGAACTCGGAGTGTTTCGTTTGAGTTAAAATAAAAAGGCGACCCACACATCAACTCTGACAGATTGTCAGTAGAGCAGGTGTTTAAATTATATAATCAACCACCGGCGTGTTCAGACAATTATTAATAAATGTAAAATACACATCAAACCTGAAAACATAAAACTAATGGACCAAATGTTCTGTTCTTTGTGTGGGAAATGTTTGCGTGTTTTATGGTGTTAGATCCTGAAATGCTCGTGAAGCTGTTGTCAGTCGGTTGCTACGGTAATGAATCTTTGCGTATCGTAGCTGATACGAGTGGTTTTGAGTTTCTCGACGTTTTGTTTTTTTGTGTTATTTTTCCCTTTGCACTAATGCGGCAGGCCGTTATGGACCTCATGTAGAAGAATCATCTTTTTGCCCTTTAAAGTTGTGTGCATGTGTGAAATTTCTGCATCTATACATTCAGTCCAAACAGTGACGACAACCAAACTTTTTTTTTTTTTTCTCTCCTTCTTCTGCCTAATGTAGGTGTTCATGCTTTTACCCAACATACTCAACGAGAAGGGGCTCTTCGGCCGCCTGGCGCTGCTTCAGATGGAGTCGGTGGCCGCCCTGACCTCCGATCTCTCTCGCCTCCTGGACCAGGCCGACAAACACACACACGCAGCCACCAGCGACACACAGGCTGCGTCCCAGCTGGCACTGGACCGCCTGGCCCAGGCTCTGCAGGTGGCGATGGCCAGCGGGGCGCTGCTCTGCTCCAGAGGTACGAGTGAGCGAGGAGGAAACGGGGTGCAGGGAAGCCGTTGTTGTTTTATCCGTCACAATAAAGTCCATTCAAACACTACAGCAGAGATAAAAGGTTGAGAAATTTCAAATGTATATTTGTCTTTGGTTCACAATTCAGGTTAAATAGCCAATAACATTCAGTTGTACCTAAATTTGCTACTTTAGCTGCAACTGAACTTGTGACTTTTCTTTTGGGGAAAGACTAAGAAAATAAAGAATACAGAATAAAGTCATAATTTTAAGAGAATAAAGTCGTACAAAATTAATGAGAATAAATTATTATTACGACTTTATTCTGGTAATATTGACTGTTCTCAAAATATGACTTTGTTCTCATATTATTGTGACTTGTTTTTTATAATATTTCAATTTTATTCTCAATATCACAATTTTATTCTTGTAATATTGACTTTATTCTCATATTATGACTTTATTCTTGTATTGCTATGACATTATTTTTATATTATATTTTTATATTCTTGTAATTTTATGACTTTGTTTTTATAATATAATAACTTCATTCAATTCTTTGACTTTATTGTTGAAATATTGTGATTTTATTCATGTTGGGAGTTTTTTTTTATTTTTCTTAACATGACCCGAATACTTTGTTGTACTTTTCTAACTAGGGTTCAAACCGGTCCAAAGAAGTGTTATTGAAGTAGAAACACATCATTAGTAGTTTGGTGTCTGAACACAGTGTCCCAACAATTGAAGAAAACTTTCTCGCCGTAAAATGAAGCCCATAATCTGACAAAAAATGTTAAAGTGGAGACTATATTGAGGTGACCCAGACAGCAGTCAGAACCAAAGCAATACATTTTCTAAGAGTTTCTCTTTTTTTTGGTACACAGAATTCAAGTTTGGGTCGTTGAATTAAATGATTTTGTTCATCTGGGGCGTCTTCGGCGTTTCCATCAAGTGACAGTAAATGCTTAAGAGATGCATTTTTGTCTCCACAGAGGACCTGAGAGCCATCTGTTCACGGCTCCCTCACAACAAGTAAGACATTTTGTCTCTGTTTTTTTAATGCATAATTAGATTTAGATCTTGGTTTGAACTAGGCCATTTTAACGCTTTCATATGTTTTGATGGTAGCTCTGACTCTGTTTTGTTGTCCTGCTGCGAGGTGAATCTCTGCCCCAGTTTCAAGTTCTTTGTTGTTTTTTTTAGTTTAATTTGTTTCTTATGGAGGACCAAAACTGACATAATAAGAAATATATATGTAGTTTTTACTTGTCGTCAAGAAATATATATAAATAAATGTATATAAAACAATATATATCTATATTTCTTGACTTAAACGTATGTGTAAGGACAAGAAAAAAACTTAATATAAATTTCTGCTTCAATTTCTTATGATGTCAGTTTTGGCCCTCCATACCTGCTATACTTACTACGGTTTCATACAAATCGGTATTGGTCAAAATCAGTTGGTAAGATTTTTTGAACATTAGCTGTTGTCCAGAAAACGGCAATCAGTGCACCGCTATGAACATACCCTGGCTAGCTAGCTAGGCCCTTAGCTTTTATTCGTCCATCATGGGTAAGAGAAAATTTGTCTGCAGTTGGCTGGACGAAATTTCTACATTCCTGCCGAGATGCAGGTCTTAACTTTGTAATGGTCTTATTACATGACTTGATTATCTCTAATCTTACAACCTGCTTGAACCAAGATGTGTCCATTTTTTTTTCTTCCCCTCTCCAGTCTGCTCCAGTTGGTTCTGTCCGGCCCGGTGATGTACTACAACAACATCCACACCCCTCCGCTGGCCTACAGCCCCCACGCCGCTCACTCTCCCATCCCCGCGCACCCCACTCTGCCGCCTCACACACCCCACACCCCTCTGGCCGCCCACCCGGCCCCTCACGTCCAGTACCCCGCTCAGCCCTTCATGACAGGGATGCCGTTCCCCTTCAGACCCGGCCACTGAAAAGAAAAGAAAACACAGACTGCCGCTCCGTGGCTGCAGACATGAGGGACATGACGAGTGTTTGAAGGAATGTTTGGATTTTTGAGCGCTTGTGAATGTTTTCCAGTGTATCCGCATTGAATAAATATTTTTTTACTTTACATGTGGTGCAGTTCTCGACGTCTACCACTTGTGGTCGCTATTGCAGCTACAATCGCACATGGTCAAAGAAATGAGGCTTAAATTTCCAATTTTTACAAATTAGAATAAACCAACGTGGCTTTTAATTACTCTTTCTGGTCGGGATTTCTAAAGCTGCATAGCAATAAAACATTTGGAAAAAAGAAAAAGTGCAAACTCAACCGTCAAGAGATTTCTTGAGAAATTTACTCAGGAAAAACAAGTGGGGCAATGCTGAGGAAATTCTGTCATGATGTGACTTGTATGGTTTACTACACACACTTTACTCACACAGAACGTTAAAGAACATCTGAAGGTGGACTGTTCAGCTCTTTCCCACACTCAGCGGGGTTTCATTGGGTAACTATGAGATGTCACTATCTTCCAGCAAGCAGGAGTGGAGCCCTGTTTTCATACAGATAGGATATCATCCAACAGCCTTAACACAACCCCCACCTTCACCCTCACTGCTCTCATTTAAGACGAAAATTGCATCATCTCCCCATCGCAGCTGCTGTCCACTTCCTCATTTCAATACAAAGCAAAGATTTAGGGGAATTTTGACCTGCTAAGGTAGACTAAATCTCACAATTTTCCTTTTGTCTTCACTTCCTTTAAGTAATAAAGGAGGAACTATAAACATGAAATAGTTTAGCCATAATTAGACTGCGCTTCCTTTCCACAGGTGGAAAGCCTGGGCAACCGTCCAGTAATATTTACTTCTGCGCATCCCAGATGGTTTGTGCAAACACAGATTCCCTGCAGTTCATCTCCACGAGGTTCCACCGCAGAGCAAACACATGTCGGGGAGATTGGGCCGCCTGCTGGGTTTCCTCCCTGCAGAGCGGGTGGGGCTGCGATAAGAATATCTTCACGCTATCGTGACGGTTGAGGTGCCTGATAAAGACGCAGTTCGAGTGAAAAGGCGGGATCGTGGGTGTTTCGGGGCCTCTGAGGTCGCGATGAAGAGAAGAAGCGGTTTGCTCGCTGACAGATTTCTTTGGATTGTGTTTCTGTCGCTGTTGGGAAAAAGCTTTGAAAAGTATGTGAAGAAGTGAAACCTCCAAAGCCTACAGTAATTACTTTGCAATGTTTGCAATAAATTAAGTCATCACTTTTTTGATTTAGCAGCACTGAAGGATTTTCCAGGCTGTTTGACCTTCAACAGTCTGTACATTGACTAGGCCTCTCAAAACCCTTCATTTTTGTTGTTCCTTAACGGGGCAGTGTAACGTCAAATCAACACGTTTTGACCTTTACATCATGTTATAATGTTATTCCCTCATCAAAAACATACCTGCGGCGTTGCCTTGATTCAGTCACGCACGTTTGAGAAATCCCTTAGTTTCCATGGCAACCACTCAGCTGTGCAAAACACCTAGGTGAACCTAGCCCCGCCTTCAATCGCGAAGCTCCTCCTCGGAGCTGCAGTTTCTGAGCTTCCGCCTCACTCAGCTCCTTCAGACTAGCCAGCAGCAGTTAGCAAACATCTGGTGGAGCTGCAATACATTACACTGGCTTCTTCTCAGTACTGGTAAAGATGTTTTTTTATTGTTTTTTTTACCCAAGTCGTACTTTTGAATCACAAATTTTGACCTTACATGACGCCTCTGGGTTCCTTTCTTACTTCATGCCTTCGTTTTTCACATACTGTAGAACCAAGTTGGTTTGGAAAGCTTTTTTTCTCTCATTCTTGAGAAATAAAATTATAAAAAAAATTCCCTTCTCACCACCGCAGGTGGTTCTTATATATATATATATATATATATATATATATATATATATATATATATATATATATATATATATATATATATATATATATATATATATATATATATATATATATATATATATACACACACACACACACACACACACACTCAGGTTATCTTTGATATTAAAATGTGTTTGAGTCTGATAACGGTTACGTGTGACAAAACAAAAATCCAATGCAACTTATTATGGGGGCAAATATTTTTTAAATTTCCATATGCGGACCACTTAGGTGACGATATTTATTTATAAACATTCTTAGTTTTTTTCTTTTGTTTTAAAGTTATTTCCCATCAATATTCTTATATATAAATACAGTATCTGCAGTTTTTCACTAAATGTAGACTTTCTCTATTTCCACAGCTGGAAACCAAAACAAACCTCACCTGTCTCTTTTGCACATCGAGTGGTTACATGAAGCACAGTTTCCATCGATTCAGGGGAAATTGTGGTTTGGTGTTTGCCCAGCTGAGCCTCGCAGGTGTGTGTGTGTGCGTGTGCGTGTGTGTGTGTGTGTGTGCGTGTGCGTCTGTGTGTGTGTGTGTGTGTGTGTGTGTGTGTGTGTGTGTGTGTGTGTGTGTGTGTGTGACTGCCTGCAAACGCTGCAGCTGCAAAAAATACCTGACCCACAACCGCAAGGCCAAACCCAAAATCAGATTAACTGGGTCCTCCAAGCCAGCGTTGCAGCAGATGTATGAACCTTAGTCTGAGTAGGACACAATTGAACCAGGTCAGTCATTAACTAATGGCCATTTCCACTGAAAGCTCAAGCAGCGATTAAACCGTTTTCTTTTTCTTCTTCTTTTTTTTTATTGCTGTTTTACCTGTAAATCCACTTCCGTTAGTAGGATCAGATGAGGAAACGCCGTAGGTTGGAACCTAACGACCTCCTCATGGTCACTCAAGTTGAGAAAGTATTTTTAAAAATGTTAAAAAAAAACGTTGCAATTGCGCTACATCAAATCCGACAAGTAACACGCACATTACTTAAATATGGAATTTTGCTGCAATGTAACTTGATGGAACAGCACAAAGGGACGCAGAAGTTTGTCTAAGAAAAGCCTGGGACAGCGCCGAGTCGTTCAGCGTCTCCACCGGCTTTACACATCAAGAGTCTTGGCATCTTTAAATACCACATTTTCAGTCTCGCCACAGATTTTATATTGGATTTTGGTCTGAACTTTAACTAGGCCGTTCTGACATGCGTTTCTCTAAACCAGGGATGTCAAACTCTTTCTCATTTCGGCCCACATCAAGGTCCTGAATGCCCTCTAAGGGGCGGTTATGGCAGAATGTTTTGCTAAAACTACCTATTAACAAAACTCTTTAAATTATTACAGCTTTCTCTACATTTTAGGAATATGTCCAAAAAAAAAACAATATTTAACATTATGCTAACTGGGGACTGTACAAATAAAAACAGAATTGATTTGAATAATAAAATAATACTTCAGCAGAACTGCTATCTTCAGGTTATTTTTCGGCCACAGAAATGGCTAAGGCGGGCCGGATTTGGGCCGAGTCCTCGAGTTTGACAATAATGGACTCACGCATGCATCATTAAAATAGTCTTTAAAAAGTATTTAAATTTATGTGGCTAAAATTAAGATCTTTAAACCCCATAAATAAGTAAAAAGTAAGTTGAATTTTTTTTACTAACTTGAAAAAAGAATAAAAGTGCTGGCTTATGTAACAGAACGCAATAAACAGGTTTTGCATCTTTTTTTTTTTTTTTTTTTGCTAAAAATGATGCAAGTGTTACAGACGGTTCCTCTACCTTGACTACAACAGCGATCTGAAAAGCACCTGAAAGAGTTCTGCTCTTTCAGCAGGCTTCTTTCAGCTGCGATGGACAGGAAACTGGGAGCGAATTTCCTGCCAGGCACCATAATGAAGGCCTTTCTGGTTATTTCCTTTTACCCGAGACGCTTTCGAATTGAAGAACACAAGCGCCGCGGTTTCTGTGGGACCACCCTCATTAGTTTCCTTTAAAGACGGGATCCCTGCCAAAGTCGCAGCCCGAGAATCCTGAGCTTAGCTGTCTTTACCTCAAAGCCGGCTCCTGAGTGTTGACACAACACGGTTTTTAAAGGGATTTTGTGGCTTTGTGGGAAACACAAGTTCTTCCTTTCTCATAACTCCTCTCGGAATCTGTTTCTTCAAGCCGATTGAGGCTGTCTGTGATGAGCTTCTGGTGTTTGCTCTACTTAAAACTCTTCTGATATAATTTGGAACAATCCGTGCGTTGCTGTAGCTTATCTCTTTAGCCTAGCTAGCAGTGGATTAGCAGCAAATGCAGCTAACAAGTGCACCCCTTGTACAAATAAATCATGCTAAACTCTATGTTTGAACCAGCAGCATTGTAACTGAGCTTTCATGAGTCTGAGGAGTAGCACTTAACAGTTTCTTTTTAAAGAAGCCATTTTTGTTTTCAAAGATCCGATTGACGCCTGCGGTGTAGATTCAACTTGCTCTACAGTTGAAACTCGACTTCTAACTAACAGTGTACTACTGGAGGAATGGTCTGTGAATTAAGAATGAGATTGAATTGCCTGCTCTGTAAACAACTGCTAAAAATTATACTGGAGGAATCCAAGTTGATGGGAGGAAGCTCAAAGGGATCACTGAAGGAAGATGAGAATCAACCAGAATTATGCATAGAAAGGCAATGGCAAGGCTAAAATCACCTGTGGATTTTGTGAGACTAAGAAAAGGTTTTTCTTTCACTGTCAAATGCTAATATTAACTATTTAAAAAGCCACTCAATGAAGCCGCATTTCTCTGGAAAAACAAATGAATCAACACTGCTCTATACAAAATAACTGAACTAAACGGTTCTATCAAGTAAAACATTTTCTCAAAGGAGGATGTTTTTCTAAAGTGTGGCCAAAAAGAAAAAGAGATGTTGTGTTTTGTCACAATTTCAGAATCTTGCTACCCTTTTTTAGCCCGAGAATACAGAACCTTTTCAAAAGGTCCTGTTACAGCCGACTCTTGCAGTCTTGCTTTTCTGAGAAAACAGTTGCCTCACTACTTTCGCACAGACAGAACTTTGTTGCAGCGGCGTGGGTGCCGGCTGCAAAAACAGTGGAAACGTTCGGGTCTGAACGAGGCTACCTGTGACCTGAACGAGACGGGTACATTTCACTCTGACACTCGTCTCTCCTCCATGGCAACGTCACATTCTTGACCTTAAACATTGGTGCAACCACATCAACCACTTAGAATGAAACACGTCCTGAACTTTTGGGGCTCTAAATGCTTGACTGTGGGAAAAAAAAAACAACAAAAAAAAAGTGTGCACAGGAGGGATAGAAGGTTCTGGAGTGTAAAAATAGTCACGTTCTTCACGTCTGCACTGTATTTGTGTTCACGTGAGGAAGTTTCCTGGAACTTTAATATTTACAGACTTTAATATTTACAGCAGACAGACCAAAAACACAGCAACACATGATTGTGAAGCTTTTGAACATGTGGTTTTCAAGATGCATTAGTGTGTCAGGTAATTATTTTCTTTGGCCGTACCTTTCAGAACACCTTTTAGAAACCGTGTCACCCGTCTTGACACTCAAACTTTTGACTGCACTTCTTTACAAAACGGCTTGAATTCAGTCAAACTGGATGAAAAACGTTGACGTTTTGGATTTAATCTAGACTTTGACTGGACCGTTCTGTCTTATAAAAAGCCTTTGATCTACACCAGGAGTGTCAAACTCAAGTTTTATTTTGCACCGTATCAAAAATCTGAATGTTTTGTTTTTTTAAAGAGTCGGTTGTGCCAGAATATGTTTATAAAACCAATTAAACTGTTAAGATATTACTAAGTAGCTGCTCCTGCAGGATTTTGTGATTGTTTTAGTGGTTTCTTTTTTTTTGCAAGGAATGTTTTTAAGGAATCTTTACTGTATTTGTGCTGATGCATGATGCTAAATGTGACAAGTTACACACCGTCACTTGACATCAAGTGGGGCTGCGGCAGCATTCACTTCAACTCAACGTTTTTGACCAATTTTGAGAAAAAATGTGGAGATTTGTGGATTTTGGCTAAATTTATTGATGTAATTTGGAATTTAGAGGGCCACAATGAAAAAAAGTTACCGTGGGCCACATATGGCCCCCGGGCCTCGTGTTTGACACATGCGACCATGCAGCTCTGTGTTCATGGCCGTTCTCTCCCAGAAAGGTGAACTTCCATTCCCGGTCTACAGTCCTTCCCGTTATTGGTGTACCACACTTTTTCCTTCCGTTTGACTTTCTCTGAAAATCGTGTAACAATATTCAGATTTCTTTCTTTTTTTTGTTTGTTTATGTTCACAATGTTGGGTAACACGGAACCGTCACCTGGGAACCCGAAGCCGACCGGAGAGGGCACCGACTGCTCTCTAATTCTCACAAATTGCACGTTATAGGAAGAGGAGCCGAGCGTAAACATGTCATTATTAAAGTCGCACAAAAGGAGAGATTAGAGGTGCAGTCATGTAATCTCCATCCGGGGCTGTTTTCGCCCGGGCGTCATCAATGATTAAATCGTAAGGGCATATAAACACAAGTAGAAACTGTTTAAAAAAAAAACCCTCAAAGAACTCAGAAATTTCTGTTTAAGGTTTTAGTAATTATTCACCCCCGGTGGCAATTGATTCACCCCCCGGCCTGCCAACGATGCCCAGTCACACAGGCTGTTGATGTGTCAGCCCACGTCTGCGCGGACGTCAAATGATCACTTTTGTTCTTGTTGCCGAATCATGACTTGTGTGCTTTCTTTATCTATTTGATTTTTGCTTTATAAAGTCTGAACAAAATACCCTCATTTTATTCACCAGGTTTGGGTTCAGCAACAGGGGGGCAAATGGTTAGCAGGTGCAGGGTCAGGGTTGGAACTTTAAGCTTCAACTCGAGCTGTTCTATATTAATCCTGTGTGGAAAAAGACAAGGCCTCGGGCGACACAACTGGAAAATATACAAAAACAAAAAAACAAAAAAAATAAAGAAAGAGAATCAGTGCGGCTGAGTCAGCTGCCCCACACGCTTACATTTTCACAGCTGCTGTAAGAAAAAAGAGGAAAAAAGATTATTACTGGAACATTGGGTCTGACGAAGGCAAAATAAGGTCCCTGGCAGATAGCAATGTGTTTGCCTTCACCTCAAGGTGAGCAGACAGTGGAAGACGCCAAGCCGTCTGCGACCTGCTGGCAAGCTTCTTTTTTTTTTTCAACCGAGTTCAGGTGGACCTGACCTCTGAAGCCCAAGTATTATTTTTTTTTAAGGGGGAAAAACATCATTAAAGCAAAAAACAAGAAAAGAGAAAAAGCAAACAAGGTCGCAAAGTCCTTAATTTCAGGTTTACATCTATTTAAAGTGAGTCTCGTCAACAAACAGATCTTAATGCAGTTAAAGCGAGGGGAAAGCACTGATTATGACGCGTTTGAGCCTCTGTCAATGCTGGGTCACCACTGGCTCTGACACGCATTATAGACTAAACTGACGTTTCGGCAACTGGAGCTGCTTTGTTATGTTTGGGTCCCCAAAAAAAAAAAAAAAAAAAGAATCTGTTTTCTTGTACAAAGTGTAAGATTTTAACTCATGAACTTTGACAACAAAGCACTTATGCATTTTATTTGGACATTTCTTTTGCTTTGATAACCCAGACTGCAAGTTACATACGTTCACACTGTAACGCCAAAGATTATTGTCTTCAAATGGATGATATTTATCCATTTTACATGTGCATTATAGTCACCGGGTTTCGTTTTATCGATAAAACTTAAGAGGAAAACATCTGAAGGCGAGAGAAGTCTTTATGTCTGGATGTGAATTGGACGTGTTTGTCTTGTTGAAAGTGCTGAGTCAAAACTGAGTATTTCATAAAAGTATTTTTTCCCCCTCCCACCCCCGTGAAGGTGACCTCTTTCACCTCCTTTCACCTCTGATGCTCTTTGTTTTGGCTCTCAGTTCGGACAAAGAAGGTGTTTAACTTTTCTGCTCTGCAACAAACTAAAAACTAGATTAGTTGATTAAAAATAAAGCCGCCCAAGCTGATTTATCCCCCCACAAAACCCCACGGGTTTACTAAGTTTGTCACGCTGTATGGAAAAAAAAGAGCACATGTCCTCAAGAAAACCTGTAGTCAGGCAGTTTGGATATAAAATTACGTTACATCTAAAAATGGGTACAGCTACATTTCGACTATGTGAATTAAGAAATCGCACCTAAGCCCTATTGAGCTGCCACATAGCTGTCCAAACAGTTGCCCTGCAGAGGTTTGGGTTTCCTGCACAAAAATTGCCATAATGTAGGAAGAGCTCAGCAGGAAGGAATATGTCATTTTTCCAATCTGGAATTTTGACTTGTCATAATAACATATCTCAGTGAGGTCATTTATTGTAATTTACGGGTGTGATCAGATCGCTCTGGAGTCAATGAGAACTGTGCCGCGAAACCGATTTTATGCTGTAACGGCCGGCCATACATTAAAATCTCGCGATAGGTAAATGTGACTCGTACTAGTGACGTCTGTGAGATAAAACTGGAAGCCGCGTGGTCCTCACTCAAGGACATCCGGACCGGCGCGCGAGCGAGAGACACGGCCAGCGGACCGCACAGGCTTCCTCGAGTCCGGGACTGTCACTGTCGTTGTTCTGCGCTGAAGTGAAGGTGGGTGTCTTTATTTCTTTAGCCGTTGATAAACACCAGCCGTTACAAAGTCTCGTGCTGGAGTCGACACAGGTTCAAACACGCTGGCGCGTGGAAAAGTCAAACCCCCCCCACACACGTTTTATGAACCAGTTAAAGCCGGTAACTTTAATAATAATTGCCCAGGTGTTTTACAATAGCATTTTAAATGCCGTACGGAGTTCATAACGCGTAGCAGCCATTCATTGAACAGTGACTCTAAAGGCACCTGCTCGCTCGCTTGTCTTCCTGCTAACGAGGAAACGCAACCAGCCTCCAGGTAGTCGGGCTGTCATCGCGCGGGACGGGACGCCATAACCGAGGAAGGAGGTAGTCACGTTCAACAACCCCCCCTCCCCCCCCACCAACAAGCTAACTTGTTGTACTACTAAAGTGGGGTTCAGTTTCGCTCACTGACTCTTTAACAGAGACCCGGAAGTGTCCACTGCTGAAACCTCACGACCACCCTCTTTTTTTCAAACCAACTTCTTTTTTCTTTTTTTCTCACCTGTCAATTGGAGCAGTAATGCATCCACTTGTATCTTAAGTGATGAAGCCAGCTTTTCTGGGGTTTTTTTTCTTTCAATGGGGGTAAATAAAGCTCTGAAATGTGCAATTTCAGTCTAAAACAACCTTTAACATTATTTACCTTTAACAGTGTAACATTGCATTCAGCTGGCATGAAGTAAATTAATTCAAATCTCAGAGGTAAAAAACAAAACAAACCAAAAAACCTATCAGTTTGTTGCTACGTCTCATGCAGGCCTGCAGAGTGGGATTTGAGTGCCCCAGTCTCCTTCCTTTCTTTTTTTTCTCAGGGTTTTCTTGGAGCTTTCCTCCAGTGTGACTCTCACATGATTTACCGCCACACAGGGACTCCTATGCTTCCTTCACCCTCCGTGTTTTTTAATTATTTTTTATATCAAACACAGTCATTCCCCCCTCCATCACCATCTTTCCCTGTATTTTCTCGTTCGTCTTCTGCACGACAAAAATTGAGCATCTCGTTTGTTTGACATTTTGATTCGCATTTGTTCAGTCTCTGGAACGTTAGACGAAGTAATTAAGATGTTATGTTTTCTAAGCAAAGGTATCCAATCTGCATGTGTGATTTATTCCGATTTATGTGCAACAAACAAGTGCATTGTCGTGTTTATTTATTTTTTACTTTCATGTATTGCTTCATTTGTCAAACTTCTTTTAAAGGTATGACATTTTATTAACACAAATCTCCAGCTGGCTCTGTTATGCCTTCATGGGTGAAGCGTTTCCTCATGCCTTTTACACAATTCGGAAGACAATTACTTTTTTTAAATCTATTTTCCAGTAAGGAAGAACTTGAAACCTGTTCCTGCAGGGAAGAAGCGCTGCGTGCTGCAAAATTTCGCGAAAGTAAAGACAAACAAACATTTACGTGTTTAATAGGCTTGATTTATTGCTGCAGAAATAATTAATTGAAGGTGTGTCTTTTGTATTTTTTGACCTGCTGGTCGGATTTTGAACGATTCAGATTTTTGTTTCTGAAACCAATGAGAAGTATTAGATAAGCACAGTTTAAATAAGGCACTCAAATGTTCATTAAAGTAGATATTGATGTATTAATGAGTGAAAATGCTTGTTTTTAGTTTTGATGGGTCTTTATAACAAAGCTGATGAGGAAAAAGTCACATCTCTTATGCGATTGGTGCTTTTCTATTAATAGTTGAACATGTAAAAGGGTTAGTTGTGGCAAAGAATGTTTAATTTTTAATTCTTTTCCTTTCTTAATAACAAAACTCTGTTGCAACCTGCCTAAGAAACCGGTTTTGGTCACTTACTAAGACCAAAGCGGTTTAGCTACTTTTTAATCCACCTGACACCAATCAGCGTGGCGCGCCCCTCATCTGCTCTCTTGGTAAACCTTGAAGTGAAACCTGTGCAGTTTTCCTTGGAGGAAAGAAAAAAAAAATCTAAACTGTAACCGGTAAAGAAGAAATGAACAGCTGTTTGCCTTTTTGCGTTTTATTTTAAAAACCTCAACTACAAGCTTATCTCCTGCCAAAGCTCGGAGGAGCGCGGCGCCGTCACGCTGCGCTCCGCCAAGAGTGGGACTCGATTATCCTGCTATCTGTCACGTGCACACACACACACACACACACACACACACACACACACACACACACACACACACACACACACACACACACACACACACACACACACACACACACACGTGTCCAAAAGTTCTTGAAATCGGCTACAGAGAAAAAAAGTTGTAAGGGTTTAAACTTTCTGGTGAAGCACAGATGCTTCATGTTTGCATATATTTAAATTCACAATGAGGTCTTTTTTTTTCCTTCCAGTTTTTGTTATCCATAGGTTTCTGCGTCTGAAAAAGAGCACTTTAATTTGCCAATCGGCTTAATGAATTAGCCCCGAAAAGTCCGGTATGGTTGGTATGTGAGATTAGAGAGGGGCTTTGCCCACCTTGGAGGGTAAATACAGATTTCCGGTTCGTCTCATCCTTACCTGCCACCATTTTTCTAGCCACTGTCTTGACAGAGAATCCAGTTTTTTCCTTGGAGATCTATACAACAAATTTACAGTTGCTTTTAAGAGAGGAGAGGTCATCTCCATGGTCCCCATGCAGCTTAGAAAGAAGGTCAAAGTTGCTCTCCCTGCCGAGCCAGACTCTAAAGTTAGCTGTGCTTCACAATGCCTAGAATAACAAAGTGTTTCCAGAGCGAGGAGCTTCCTTCTTTGATTCAGCCATGCAACGGACTCATCGGTGGAAGTCGAGTATTTTTATCCATTGGTTCTGCGGTAGTATCGTCTGCTTCTGCTAGCCTTTGATTTAACCTCAAAGTTCTTCGTACTAAGTTTGAATATGGAGCAATCTATTGGCAAAGTGTGATAAACATGAGAAACATGATTCAAATTCTCTTATTTAAAACAGGAAAGCTTTAGTTATACCTACTGTTGGCATAATATCTATAATTTGTAATATAGCTTAATCTGGTTATAATAACGCTACCTTAAGTATTTATGTTCCTGCTTTACGAACCAAGAAATTATGCAGGATTTTGTTAGTTTTCAGTGCATTTTGCATGGAGTACGATACCTTCTTGCTGCGCTTCACCTTATAGAATAACTTTACAGTTGATCTTAAACTCGTATGTCAAAAACTGCGGCCTTAAAACGTCTTAACTCCATTTTTAAAAGAGTAAATTGACCTTAAGAATATTAATCACAGGTGTAACCTGCAGAAACTCTGCTCTTTGACCTCAAACTGCAGCTGTAAAACCGTTGAATCAGCGTAAGGGATCAACGCTTGCTTAGTTTCCACACGAACAGTCATGCGTAAGCAAGGCAAAGTTTTTCAGCCAGCTGATTGGCAGTGTGGAGCAACATCTGGCTTCTTATATTCTCCGTGAAACCACAGAAAACATGCATCTTTTATTGCAGATGGAGAACATTTTGTAGCTATTAAACCATTTTAGATAACTCAGTAACTCAGTAATTGTATTTGGATAATTATTTCCTTTTAAAAAGCCAAACCAATTGGTTTTAATCAGTGTTGCAAATGTGCTGCTGCTGTATCCCAGTGTTTACTTATCGCTGCAGACGAGTAACCTTCAGTCATGTTTTCACACGTACGACGAAGAGTTGAAGCCACTTCTGTGACCTTACCAAGACAAACACGTGGCGTTCTAGAGATTTAAGTGTTTGCTCTTCACGGTGAGCCCGGGGGTCAAAGGTTATGGCCTTTGTACAACAATTGTTGTTTAACCCAGTTTGCTTGCCTTTGTTTCCAATAGCTCTCTTTTTATTTCATAGCCGCTGAAGGATTTGCTCACCTGTTTGTAATGAGACAGAAATATGGCTGCTTGTTTTTGAGCAGATGTTGTAGGATTATAATAAATACCAGACAGGGAAGAAGACATGGGGAAGCTGCTTTTTCTAACGGCTTAGCATAAACCACCAACTGTCAAAGCAAGTAAAAAGATTTTTTTTTTTTTTTGTGTAAATATTGCAAAAGAATTTCCATATCTACTCGGACAGAATGCAGATTTAAAATAATCCATTTTGTTTAGCGAAATACGACAGACACATCTGTGTTCCTGGTTCGATTGCAGCGCTTCAAGTTCCCAAAACATAAGGATGTTTTTAAATGTGATAAGCTGGTCGTGTTTTGTCTTCTTGACTGCTCCTGTCCTCATAAAAAAGAGAAAAAAAATGGCGGTGGAAGGTCATGAAGAAACTGAGCGGTGTCTGATTGCAGTAAATCCCTGAGTGCTCAGAAACTCTATATCACGCCAATATTTATTTATTTTTTTCAGTTTTTCGATCGGCTCAGTGGAGAATGATCTGCCGAGCTCTTATTCCTCTTCTTGTTATTTTATAAATAAAACCGATCCTCTGCTTGGACCAGCTGATGATTTCTCCCACTGAGGCGCGCCGAGGGCCGGTCCGTTTCCGGACTCTGCCGGTGACTGAGTTCACATCGCAGCACTGAGTCCGCGCTAACCTGGGCAGCACACTGCTCTTTTGTGTTCAAAAACGGGGGCTTTCTTTCAAGCTGGCCACAAAGGAAAACCTCAGGGATGTTTTGACAAGAGGTGGGAACACTTTCTTTGGAAACAGAACTGTTCCCGGAGTTTAACAGGAACGTGTTTGTTACTGAAAGTGCTAAAAGATAAGTGAAAGTCTACACTCGGGAGAAGCGATTCACCAACTCTTCTGCAGAGTTGAGCAGGTTTTGAAAGTGATACAATGTAACTGTTTTCAGAGTCTGGGAATCTAAAAATCAAATTCTTTTTTTTTTTTTGTTTAGAGTCCTGAGAAGCAGAGATGGAACAAGCAAGGTCAACAATATCCAAAATTGTAAGTATTTGAACTACTAACTTGTTGTTTTATCATATTTCTTGTTCATATTGTTGCTACTGCTGAGAAAACTGCAACACGCCTTGCTGGGAAAGTGATGAATCTGGAGAAATCAGCTGTTTTTTCTCAACTCTAGTATTGGTTGATGTGTTGTTTTTTTATAAACATGACTATCTTCATATTAAAGCCAGATCGAAAACCAGATAGAAATTAATTACAAATTCACTTTACTGTGCAGGGTTTCCAAGTTTCCTTTTCTGAGGAATTACAGGTTATTCAACATCTCACAAATTCCTGCTGTACATTCACAATAGTTTGTCAAACCAGAATAGAAACTGTAAAACATTCCTTCAGCAAGTAAAGTCCAGGCAAAACCCTAATCCACAAAGTTGGGGGGGAAAACCACTAAAAACAGTCTTTAAAAAGTCTTAAAATCATGGATCAAAAAGTAAGGCCTTACAATGTCTAAAGTTTATTCAATAAAAAATTTAAGTTGATCTTAAATAAATTCATCACTGATCTTAAATTTGGATGTGGCCGGGCTATTTAACCCGATGAATGCAGTTTAATTCATTTTTTCAGATGGGATGTTTTTCTTCTTGTAAAAGTGATTCACACGCTTTGATTTTGATTCTGTGACTCGAGGCAGTTGAGGCTACCGCTAACCTCGCTAGTTGCCCATTTAACTTTTTTACACCCATCATGGCTGAGTGCAAATGTATCGCCTTTTGTACATTTTTGTTGTGATACAGGTCTTAAATTTCAGTCATAAGTCTTTTTAAAGTCTTAAATTCATGTATCTAAAATTAAGGCCTTATAATGTATTTGGGTCATTAAATAAGTTCATTGCTGGTCTTTTGAAGAGGCAGCACTACTTGATCTCATAAATGTAGTTTTATGGGGGCTTTTCATATGGGACTTTGCTGTCTGTGTCATTGCGTCACAATGACGGAGTTCAAGACGAATGCGGGTCAGCAGGGCTCCAGGCTTCCTCTGAGGGTTTTCAAGCTGGTGTAACACGAGCTAACTCTAATCCTTTTATTCCCGTCCCCGTCTTTTCTTGTCGTTGACCAGTTTAACGGTGAGCCGCACACCTATACGCGGTTCAACCTGACCCAGAACATGGAGGGCGACACCAGCCAGGTGGAAATGAAGCTGTCGTCGGACGTGGACGAGGAGGTTGGGGAGAACGGCGTGGGAGACCATCGTCATCATCACAACTCCAACGGCAGGCCCTACATGGTTCAAAAGCTGCAGCGCACGCCCAGGAACTTGTGCTACATGGTGTGTGGCGTCCTCCTCATCTTCATCATCGGTAAGTTGGAGGCACCAAAGAAGGAATGTTGGATGCACTGATCCAGTATTAATACATGTATTGGTCCCAATATTGATGAAAATTCTAGATCAGATATTGTGACAATGTGCCCGGTCTATAAGAGCAAATCTATTTGGTCTAATTCTATGCCATGTGCCCTGAGTGATGCCATACTTTATTTATTTTAGGTTATTTTTAGAACTTTCTGAACTGTTTGTTGTAGTTCATTCTTTACATTTCTCAGCCTTTTGTTATTATCAGTTTATTACTTTAAATGAGCTGTTTTGCTCCCTGTTCTACTGATTGAACAAAATAAAGTTTTGTTTTTGCATATTTCACCAAGATTGTGAAGCTATTGGTGTATTTAATTCAGCACAATTATATCTGTTCAGAAAAAGAAATGAAACATTTCAAGTAGGGCTGGATAATAAATTACAATATATATCTTGATAGACAATATCAGCAGAACTTTTAATAATTTCACTGATGTCAGATTTACAACCTCATTCTGGCTCTAAGTCATCCAGATAGAAAAGGTTGGTGACATCAGCTAACTGGTTACCTAGCAACAACCTGTTAAATAACTGGCGCAGCAGCAGTTCAAGGTTTTGCCACCGAGCCTCATGGCTGCATAAAAATAAAATAAAACGGCATTTTGTGAAAACTGGATAAAAACAAGAACCGTCACGCCTCCTGTTTTAGTAATTCAGATATTTAAAGCAAACAAAAAAAACTCATCAATATAATAGTGACTTATTTGAAAGTCTGATAGTTTTCAGTATCACAGTATCAGTATCACCGTCGCTCGGTCCTAATTTTTAGTCAGTTTTTCTGTCAGATTGGTATTGATACTAAACCTCAGATATCTGTATTGGAAGTGGAAAATGGAATCATCGTTAAATTTGTCATGCAGTTTTAGTTTTCTTTACGCATTGTCTTTAAACCTAATTCCACTGGCTTCTTCCAGGGCTGTTGATCGGCTACATGATTAACACGAAAAAGGAAGTGGCTCCCGTTTGCGCATCCTCCGTCAGCGTCGTCAATGACGACGTTCCCCACGAGACGGGCGCCGCGCCCCTCATGGACTGGGACGATGTCAAAAAACTCCTCACTGACAAATTCTCTGCTGCCAAACTAGAAAAAGTTTTGAGGTGATCAAAAAGTTAAAAAAATAAAATAAAATGTGAACAGTTTATTTTCATTGCATTCCAGGTGTGTAACGGTGTTTCTGTCCTGTCATAGTGAGTTTTCTCAAAGCAGCCACCGGGCCGGTTCTCCTCAGGATGAATCCCTGGCAAACCGAGTACTCCAGAAGTTCAAGGTCAACGGCATGAAGACCTGGACGGACGAGCACTTCATCAAGGTCCACGACCTGCCGGCGGGAAGCTGCAACGAAATCATCTTCAAGAACACGTCAACGGAGTGCACCAAGGGGTTCCTGTCCTACAGCTCCAACGGATCGGTAAAGGTAGGCAACAAAACGGAGAGAGAAAAACCTGAAAGCGGCCAACGCGTGTAGGTAACCAGAACGCTGCTGCACTTCCAGGGCGCTGTGCTGTACGCTCATTACGGCGAGGACAACGACTTCCAGGTGCTGTTGGACAAAAACATCAACATGAGCGGCAGAGTTATGCTGATCAGAGCCGGAAAGATCAGCTTCGCTGAGAAGGTGACCGGTTTAAGACGACAGCTACTTCGTCATTTGTTACATATTTATTTTTGTGGTTTTTGAATCAAACACATTTTAGATCTGGGTTTCTTTGTGATTCCAGGTTGCCAACGCCGCCAGAATGAACGCCTCTGCTGTTCTGATCTACCTGGACCCGAGTGATTACAATATCAGAGAGAACATTGAGCTCTACGGACATGTGAGTGACGCGCCTGATGCTAAATCAGTCAGACGAAATCGCAGTAGAATGCAAAACCATCTTACCTTAAACCTGCTGGTCAGACATGCACAGAAATGCTCTGATCAGGTCCTGCTGGGAAATGACATCAGCATCTCTTTAAAGCTTGTCAGCAGAAGGAAACGTTGAGGCTCTAAAGATTCCTGGTAGACGGCTTCAATGACTCCACAAATAATCTTCATCCGGAACATGGAACCTCAATTCCTTGCCATCTCTAAATAAATCATTTTTCTTTAGCCTAGAAACACCAACTCAAGCAAAAATCACACTCAAGCAAAAATCACACCTTGTGAATGTCTTTGAAAAGCTTGAAGAAACTTTGCTTCACTTCCAGCCACACCCTTTCCTTCCACTTAACTTTACATTAATGCACTTGAATGCAGATGTTTGTGAGCAGCCAGCAGTGACTTTGTGGCTTCGCCCCCCTTGTGCAGTCGGTACTGTGAAGGCACCCTGTGACTTTATAGGCCAAAAAGCTAACATTCATGTCTTATAAATGTATATAAAACCAATAATTAATTGTTTATAAGTGACAGAATTTGAGATTCTGTTACTTGCGAGCTATAACAATCAAAATTAACAGAATTAAAATAGATTATATAATTATGCCCATTTAGTCTATTTTGAGTTTTACTTTGCATTTCTGATGCTGTTTATTTAGTCAGTCAGTTTGTGGTGTTTGGTCTGAAATGGCTTAAATTATTCCTACATTGGGAAATTATTTTATTTTACGTTAAATGAAAATTAAAATTATAATCAAGTTGTTTTATCCCCATGGAGCAAGTTTATGAAGCCATCATGGGGCCAGTGGTTTGGTTAATGCTAGAGCGCCCTCTGGTGGACATTTGCTTCCGTCTGTTCTTCTTGTAGTTTAGCGCTGTGTTCAAATCAAACACACTTTACGGGTCAGAAACACGTTGAGTACCTCAAGTTGGATGTTTGTGCACTTTGAAGTCACTTGATTGATATCAAGTGTGAAAAATCACTACAGATGTGGGAGGAACTTCTAGACCTTTTTTTTTTTTTTCTCCCATTCTTTTTGCGCTATGGTGGATGAAATATTGAGAATGTCTTGGCTGCATTTACTAAAAGGAAGAGAAAGTTGTCGTTGGAATTTCACCAGATGATTCAGAAGTGTTGTGAGCTTTGTCACGTACGCCGATGAGGATCACTTTCAGACACTCGAATCACATTTGGTCTGAATTCAGCACAGGACTTTAGCGCCACACTCCCTGTAAATGTCAGAGCTGCATACGCCTCTTATCCTGTGGCTTAAATGGTTGAAAACAGGACATTAAACAGTTGATACAAATCAAACATAATCATAACACTCAATCTTCTCCTGCAGGTCCACATGGGCTCAGGTGATCCTTACACCCCCGGATTCCCCTCCTTCAACCACACCCAGTTCCCTCCTGCAGAGTCTTCAGGCCTGCCCAAAATCCTGGCACAGACCATCACGTTGGGCATGGCAAAGAAAATCCTGAAGTAAAGCTCATATCTTTGATTTGTTTAGTTTTTCACATTGTTACCAGTTGGCTCTGTAACGTGTTCCTCTGCGGCTCCCACAGCCAGCTCAGTGGTCCAAAGAGGCCTGACAACTGGGAAGGTTTCAGCAAATTGGGAGACGAGACAGACATGGTCACTGTGGAGGTCAAAAACGTTCTCACAGAGAAGAGGATCCATAACGTGTTTGGGGTCATCAAAGGTTTTGTCGACCCAGGTAATATGAAACTGGAATGCAAAGAGAGAGGAGTCTGTGTGTGTGTGTGTTTGGAGAAAATTATTGTCAGGAACTCCTCTGACTTTGTCCAGACCGTTATATGGTTATCGGCGCCCAGAGGGACGCGTGGGGCCCGGGCTACGCTGCATCAACCGTCGGCACCAGCATCCTGGTGGAGTTGGCCCGCTCCATCTCTGACATGGTGAAGAACGGTGAGCATCAGAACACGCTCGGCCTTTTCTAAGATGTGCGGCTTGAAAACTTCACAAACACCTGCAAACCTGTTTTTACAGAGGGATTCAAGCCGAGGAGGAGCATCGTGTTTGCTAGCTGGAGCGCTGGAGAATACGGAAGCATTGGTGCCACCGAGTGGTTGGAGGTGAGGACTGCAAGACATTTTTTTTCCCAAACTTTTTTTTTTTTACTCTTATAACAACTTTTAATAAAATATTGAGTGTTATGTTTACCCTAACTGTTGTTTAACCTCACCTGTAGGGATATTTGTCTTCTCTGAGCATGAAAGCCTTCTCTTACATCAACCTAGATGGCGTTGTAACAGGTACTCGCTCTGTTTCATATTCAATGTATTTGGTGCCCATTACATTTTACAAGCACATTATGGTGCTCTATAAAGTAGCATTTTTGTATTTAAATAAGTATAATTTCTTATTTTTAGGTCTGAATGGATTTAAAGTGGCAGCCAGTCCCCTAATGCACACCCTGATTGAAAATGCCCTAAAAGAGGTAAACATCCAGCAAATTTGGCTTTTATAACAAATTGGTATTTTAAGTGTATTGGTGTTTTTGTATGCACAT
The DNA here is from genome assembly GCF_027474105.1 of Poeciliopsis prolifica. NCBI lineage: Eukaryota > Metazoa > Chordata > Actinopteri > Cyprinodontiformes > Poeciliidae > Poeciliopsis > Poeciliopsis prolifica. The sequence goes on from NW_026562383.1 coordinate 3,959,187, forward strand.
ATTTTTGTTTTTTTTCTAACAGGTAAAAAACAAAGATGTCATTCTTTATAAGCAATTTGCAAAAGACAACTTTGAAACAAATATGTAAGTGTGTCATAAATGTTAACCAATAACATCGAACTCAATTTCCTGAATGTTTGACATTTGTAATTTGTTCTGATCATTCTTGCTGCTTTTGTTCTGCAGTCTGGAGCCGATGCGGGTGGATAGCGCTGCGTATCCTTTCCTTGCCTTCTCTGGAATCCCCTCCATGTCGTTCAGGTTCTCCCCGGACAACTCGGTGAGTTGTTCTTGTTCACCGTAGATTCTTTGTGAACTCGACAGCTGCTGATGGCGTAGCCTCATTTCTCCTCCTGTTTTTCCCCCCTCAGAACTACAAGTACTTTGGCACGATGGAGGACACCGCAGAAAACCTGAACGCCGCCACGTCCAGCCAGGTTCCCCAGCTGGCGGAGACGGCGGGCCGCTTCGCCGGCCACATAGCTCTGAGGCTGGTCCACGACCATCTGCTGCAGCTGGACGTGATGAAATATTACAAGGTCGTCCGTTCCTACGTGACCAAGATCAATGGAAGAGTCAAGGAAGTTCTTCAGGTGAGTTGGGATATGTTTAATTTTGTCGTTTTTTCATTACTTTTTTTTTTTTTTTTAATTATGCTTTATCTGTTTGTTGTTCAAGATGCAACCCCAGCTGTTGCCCAAATCCCTGACTGTGCAGTGGTTGATCTCCGCCACGGGTTCGTACAGCCGTGCCGCCCAGAGCCTGCAGAACGACATCCAGAACAGCGACCTGGAGGACATCGAAATGTGCCGGCTCATCAACGACCGTATCATGGCGGTAAGGCCTTCATAGCTCGATTCAGCATGTCTGCAGGCCGATCAGTCTTTTGAGAAAACTGCCTTTTTTGAGTCTGTATAATCCAGATAATGATTAATCAACGACTAAATTAGCTGATAGATTACTTCAACAATTGATTAATCACAGTAAATTGTTTCATCCTCAGTTCAGTCATTTCAGAACGACCTGTTTTTACAAACCACTTCAAAAACATCCCCTACTGTAGTTTTCCTGATCAGCACGGTTACTTTTAGAACGACGCTTGAACTTTCACAAGTTATCGACAAATTTGAATCTGAGCTTTCCCTCCTGCGCCCTCCTTGCAGGTGGAAAGAAACTTCCTGTCCCATTACGTCTCCCCCAAGCAGAGCCCTTTCCGCCACATCCTGCTCGGCTCGGGCCCCCACACTCTCAAAGCACTCACCAAACACCTGGACGCCCTGAAGACGAACAACCCCGAGGCAAACGCCGAGCTGTTCCTCAACGAGTTCGCCCTGGCAACCTGGACCATCCAGGGCTGCGCCAACTCCTTAGCAGGGGACATCTGGTCTCTGGATAACGAAATCTAAACCAACCAACAGTTTCACAACCTTAAAGAAAAATCTATAAGTTTTAACAATTGGAGAAAATAACTTGGTCCCCCCTTTTATATTCATTTGAGCTTACTTTTTATCCACATGTAACACTTGAAAAACCACATTTTTGATGCGTTGGTGCTACTAATGACTACTATGACATCCCAGTAGTTGTGTTTTCCTATGAATGAGCTGAATGTAGAGCATTTCCCAACATCCCAATAGGTCATGATCACTCAGAGAATTACATCACCAAAGGTCAGTATGATAAACTAAACTTTTTATCTGTTTACTAAAAATGACTACAATGCTGTTGAAGCCAAATGTTCGAGCCTGAGCTGGTTTATGTTGGTAGCTACAGTTTTCTAAAAAACCCAGCTCATCAATTTCAGAAGGTGCTCAAATCGGCAATTACAAAGAAATGAAAATAAAAAGAAACGCAACTACAATGCAGTTTCCACGGTGCACAGAGCGCAGCCATTATCTGCCTCGAAGCTCATGTGACTTAAAAAAAAAAAGTCCTGAACCAATCAGATCACAGAGCTGAAATGTGCGGACCTTCCCCAAAAAATTGAAGGTGGAAGGTTCCCAAAAAGACATAGCACTGAACCATAAACCGTACGTTTTTATTTATTGTTATTTATTTATCAGTGGCAGGGTTCACTATAAATAGGTTTATATTGCCTTTTTATTTTTAATTATTTTGTATAATTATCGGGAGCAGTGCCTCCCATAATTATGACAGTTATACTGTCGAAATGACAAAAGCAGCATCTGCTAAAACAAGAGAAGCGTGCGTGTGGACCGACGGGGCGGCCCGGACCAAAAACCAAACGATCCGTCATCTCCGCTGCTGCCTCGGTTTCATGCGCTCTTCTCGTCCTCACAGCATTATCGGGAGCAGTGTTTTCCATAATGTGAAAAAAAAAACAAAAAAAACAGAAGAAGGTAGTTTTTGTCTACCAGCACGTGTGTCCGTATCGGAGGCAGTGCCCTCCATATTTCACTGTAGGGGCGAATGTTTTTTTTTTTCCTCCTGTTTTTTTTGTAATTATCGGGAACAGTGTTTCCCATAATGTGTAAATAATACAGCTGATGGCTATGCATACATGTCGCTTACTCTCCTGCATTCTCTGCGTGTGTGTGTGTCAAATCAATTTCTTGGCCGACTCGTCTTTTACATATACATATTCGAGCTGATACAGGAAATATTCTGATTTATGCAGAAGTAAGCACTTGGGACTTGCGAGGTTACATCATCGGTCTGGTATTCCTGTGGTTCATTATGATTTTTATTACTGATTCATTCAATTTGAAAATTCTTTGCTGTTTTCTTTTTGTGCCTTTTTAAGTTTTGTAACTTAACTATAAAAATTGAATGTAATTTTAGAAGGTAAAAGGCTTTTCTTGTTTAGGTTTCTTTTTTTTTTTTTTCTTTTATTCTTGCCAGAATCTGAAGTTACTGCTTTAAGCAGCTGTTGCAACATCCTGGAATCAAACTTCACATTTAAGATGATTCTTGTGGGGGGAAAAAAATTGTTTTATAATCAGTAAAGATGCATCCCCTTTAAAAAAATGGATATAGATAGATTGATAATGGCCCTGTTTGAGGCTGCAAATCCGAGCCTGAAAATAAACAAAATTCATGAATTGTCTTAGAAAAATTCTTCAATCAATGAATTTGTCTGGAAATTGCTTAACCTTGTTTTCTTTCTTCCGACTGTGTCAGCAGGCTTTGCTGGGCATTTTTACTGCAATAAAAGTCACTCATCATGACGTCTTGGCTTTGTTTTAATTTTTCATACAAGCATAGGATTTATTTTCTTTATCCACAATGTAAAATGTGGAGCTTCTTTGTACCGTTTAGTGTAATTTACTGTTCTTTCTCTAAACTGCCTTTTTTTTGAGTCCATATGCCTCTTAACTATCGACTACTAAATTAGTTGTCAATCATTTTAACAATCACAATCCAATTAATCAATTCAGCCTTAGATTAATCACCAAAACATTTTTTTTGTTCTTGTTAATAGTTGCTGGATCATTTCATACCGAAGATCTTTAACTTTTTAGTTATTTTTGACTGTTTCTCATTCTGAAGGAGAATCAACTAACAAATCATCTAGTGGCCAGATGATGGAGACAAAGTAAACCTTTTTAAATGACGGATTCTGTCAACTGGATCCTGTCACAATTTCTAAATCATGGTTTCAGAAGGAGCGTTGCTCCCATAGACTGCAAATGTTTTAAGGGGGTTTTCTTTTAGGGTTTTCTTTAAAAAAAAAAAAGTCTAATATCCAGCCGCTCTCTAAAAATAGTGTGAGATAATGTATTTGAACAGTGAAACCTGAAAAATGTTTACAGAAACAAAATCAAGCATTTTTTTTTTTATTCTGATCAAATTCTTAATTTTCTTATTTAAACTTTGACTGCTCCTTTAAGATGGGCCGACATATAAAAACCTGGAGAGCTCTCTCTTTACTTTTATTGTTGGTGAGGATTCAATTTTTTTGCACAGAATTTATACACAATTATTTTACTTATTTAATATTGTATCAGAAAATGTTAAAGCAATTACATGAACCTGCTATGATATGCAAACAAAGCTGTAGCTTAAGGCCAGCAGGAGTCTGTCACAAAACGCAAGGACATTTGTGTTGCATATATTTTTCTCTCTCCAAACAAGTCATGGCAATTTATCATATTGTTTAACCATCTATACATACCTCCATAGGTGGTGCCACATTTTTAAGTGAAAGTTTGAGTTGCAGGGTTGAATATGTGAACTCCACCCAAGAAAAGCTTGTCAAAGCAGTTTGCAAATAACTCCCAACTCTGGACTTAAAATGTTTTTTTTTAAAAATGGATTGGATTCCCAGATTAATTTCTTCTTATTCAACCTTAAGCCAAGCCTAAATTTAAACAAATAAATACAAGAGCAGGTTCAGTTTTGACCTTCGGAGTGACGCATCTTCACGCTCATAGACGATCTCTGCGCCGTACATGGCTTGAATCGACGCGACGCCAGCAGTGCAGAGTATTCAAACTCGCGCTGGTGAGCGAGCGAGCGCGGCGGCGCAAAACTTTACCGAGCTTCGTTAGCGCCTCTGACCGGGAACCTGAAGCTTTCAGCGGGACGTCGGGACTTGTCGGTCCGCAGCGAGTGGTTTGTTTGGAGTGGTGAAGCAGAGAGGAGAACCGGAGAGTGACAGGTAGGAGTCATTCAAGAACGAGTCTGAAACTCAAAAAAAAAAAAAAAAAAAAAACCCTCTTTACGCTTTTCAGTTAAAAGCTAACAAGGCAAAAAAAAAAAAAAAAAAAAAGATAACAGATGCGACTCTCGATAAACGACTGTTGGAGGCAGGAGGTGAAGGCTGCTGCTGTCACCTGTAGGTCAGGTGAACCCCCGCTGTGCTTTGTTACACAACTAAAAGCAACTTTAACCTAATGAACTTATTGAGGTTTCACATAACTGTAAAGCCGCACAGGTGGCCAAGTATCCATTTCAACAGAGTTGCCCCTCAAGCTGAGGCGCCTGAAGGTGAAATAAAGCAATTGTTGCTATAAAACGTCATCAACAATAGCACCTCGGGATGAAGGGAGTTTAACTTGTTTATTAGAATGAAAATAATATTTTGTCTATTTCCATCAGTATGGAATGACAAAAGTGTAGATAATTGTGCAATTTGATTTGATGCATTTTAGCTTAAATGCATCATTTAACCCAAAATGAGTAGATGCATAATTGTTTTTTTTTTTAAAGGTTTTACATTTTTCTTGTTTGTTTAATTGCGGTTGCATTGTAAAAGTGGCATTTAATTAATTTATGCTTTTATCAAAGGTAAATTTAATTGAGTCTTGACTCGTATCATCCAAGTGTTTTCAAAGTAAGTTGTCATTTTTCATTTTCATTCAGAACTTTTGTTTTTGTAAACATGTGTCATGTTCATTTTGAACTGTAAATGAATGAAATAAACAAATTATTGTTTATTATTTTAAAAACCCATGAATGAAAACACCTATTTTATTTATTTTTTATTTTTTGTTGCTTTTCTTTAAACCCATCTGGCACATTAAATACAAGCTGGGCAGAGAGATGCTGGAGTAGGGGATATTTGGCTACTGTGAATAATAGAAAAAAGTTTGCTATATGACTTTTATTTTTTACCAATAGGTTTCAAAAATGGCCACATTTTCTTCTTCTTCAAGTTCGGGTCACTAAATCCTACCACTTCAGCATGAATATGTAACAAATATAACCCAAGACAAGTCTGGAAAGATTGTCTGACTCTTAGGGTTTTAATCCATCCAATTCAATTTCCACTAACATGCTTGCCAGACATGTTGTGGTAAGAGCTCTCTGCATGTCCCATTTCACCTCTCCTGTCCCCTTATCTCCAGATCTGTAAACAATCTTTTATAGTTTTATTTTCAGTGCTATGAAAGCCATTTGAGCATAACAATCTTTTTATTGGTGCAATTTATTTTAAATGAGACCATTATCTTTCAGGCCAGGCCTTTCTACTCCAGGTGGTTAATAAAGTCGCTTTGGGATTTGTTTTCTTCGTGATGTTAATGTGGTCTTTGGTGTTGGGGAACAAAAGAACTAGTTTTCTTCTTGTTGGTTCAAGGTTGGGCTGTGTGGTGATGGCTGAAGTTAGACTGTGTTTATCTCACATAGTGAGAGGTTAAAGAGGGAGCGCTGCTTCTGCCCTATGACCTGCTGGAGTGGTTCGCCTTTGGGATGTGGTCGAACGTCAAACTGGAGTAAATGGTGTGAAAGTCAATGGAAAGACAGCCAACATATACAGTACGTTGCAAAAGTATTGAAACTTTTGTGACATTGGAGCGTCACGATACTTCTCGCTGGGGTAAATACTGTTTTGCCAAACTTCACCTGAAGACGTTGTAGCAGAAGTTGCCCCAGCTACCCAGAAACCATCTTTTTGGCAACATTTTGGGTTCCCAGTAGGTACGATAAATGACAACAGAGTTGTCCGAAATACAATCATCACAAATCTTACATTTTGTGTTGGCAGAGCTATTTACTCTATGATGTTGGGGGGGTTTCTCTCTGGACTTCTCCGTTGCGCAATAGTCGTGCAGTGCATCTTCATTGTGTTCTGTGATTCGAGGCTACTGCTGCCTGCTTGCTTATATACCCTTGCTAGCTAACTAGCCAGGTTTTTGCATCGGTTGTGGGTGAGACGAAATTTTGTTTTGACGTTCGATTTAACGTGGCAACGAAAACAATCGCCGCCGCTGGTCTCAAAGCATTATTTGGTGCGACACAAACTCTGAAGTCAGAGGTTCAGCGGGTTTTAAACGTGGAGGTCAAGCACTACTGGTCTTCCCATTCCTTAAATCATGTTCATGATGGTCTTGAAAGGTCTTACATCTGAGTTGGTGAAACCTGCAGAAACCCGGGTGTCTGTGAAAGACGTTTTTTGCAAAATCACAGCTATTCTACTTTATCTCAAGAAAAGCCGAAGATAATTGGGCTGCGCGGAGGTAGATATGAGTCATACCATTCAGGTATTACAGCTCGCATGTCTAGGTCAAAAAGAGGGGGCGGGTGGAAAAATTCTTTCAATATAAAATACATTTGCAGTGCTGGACCGCAGCCGAGCCCAGCCGGGCAGAATCCGAGTCCACTCGCTGTCTGAAGTCAGAAGACGACTCTAATTTCATTACGCGCCGGATGTTTCTTTAATTACCGAACTTGTGGGACGAGGCTGACAGTCATGAGACGTAAATGCAATAGCGCGTATTTAGAGACAAAAAGTCAGTCATGCTGCTCCCCCTTAGGGCAGACGGGTAGTGGATCATTTTTATGACTATAATAAAATATCCTTAAGGCGAGTGTTGAGACTTTGAGAGCAAATTCTGCTGCTTTTTAACACAGAGTGATGAGATGTGCTTCGTTTGGTGGACTTATATAGCTATAAATGCTGATGGATTGATAGTGAAACAGTTTTACTTAAACTTGCTCGTGCAGGATGTTGGCAAATAGGAAGGGTTGCATTTCGTCAAATTGCAAGTTTGGTTGCATACCCTGAGGCTCGCTGATTGTTGAGGTTTGATTTGCGGTTGGAGCAACTTTCTCCCTAGGAAATTGGGGAGAACAGGAATTATCACTGATTACTTCATATTACTGTCACTTGGTAAGCTGTAAACAGAGCACTAATGATCCCAGCGGTGTAATTATTATAATAACTCCCCCCCTGTCCCTTGAGGGGGATGTGAAAGAGTCTCCTCAACATGTTCCAACACACGCCGTGATTACGGCTGATTTGGGAGACGTCGGATGCGTTTGAGAGGAAACGCTCTGTGGCTCAGCGCCCGACATGCGGTTAGTGGAGCTGGAGCTGTGCCAGATTTGTTCAGTCCCAGCAGGAAGTCAATCTGCAGGGGTGTTGGGCCACCTTCCTGCACAAACACTCGATGACTCGGAGGCCAACGGTCTATGAGGCAACTCCAGGTCTGACACTGGAGCCGGGAGTTTTTTTCAGAAGGCGGTTTAAGAGAACAGGGCAGCTTCTCTTTCAGGTCAAGAACTGAGTTAGAGGGCTTTAATTCAAATTCAAAACCCCAAACAGAAATGTAATGTTGTGACTCATTAATTCAAAAGAGTTATTGTAGATGTGATGGCAATAACTAAAGGCGTCAATAAGCTAACACAAGCAAAGCTGCAACACTTAAAGAGCACAACGCGTCTGAGTCAAATGACAGGGATGAAACAATGACACCTCGCCTTCCCCACTGAGTCCCTCCAGACTAGCGGCAGCAGCAGTTAGCAAACACCTGCTGAGCTCATCATAAAGACCTCTCAGTGCAACTCTCCTAAGGACGCCTGCAAACGAGATAATGGAGCGTTGTTATGAAGTGCTAAAGGTAGAGTGTCAGAAAAAATAGGAGCTTCTTAAAGAGACGGAGGTCCAATTTGAAAGTGTGAAATTTCCAAGTCAAATTTCTTTTATTTTATGTTTGATATATAAAGTATTTTTATAACAATTGATGACACTATTTGTCAGAAGTACTTACTACTCTGCCTTTGTGTAGCTTTGAACTTGAGTGGCTTTCCTTTCCTAAGTCACAAACTTTAATATGCAGTCAGGTTAAACAATTTTTTTCTTGTCATTTATCATGATAAATTCCTTATAAAATTTTTTTGATTTATTATTGTCAGGGTCAATTGTTCATTTTAGAGTTTTTCCCACTGTTCATTTTATTATTTATCATTTATTGCGATCAATTTCTTGTAAGAATTTTGATCTATAGCTGTTGCAATAAATCCCAAGTAATGTTAAAAAAAACATAAAATTGTAAGTCCGTATCGCTTGGCCCTAAAATAATTATTGCCAATTAAACCTCATAAAGCACCACATATTTACTCACTATAGATAATGCCAAATCTGTTGATGCGTATGGAGTCTTTAAAAGAGGCTCACTGTGTGTGTGTGTGTGTGTGCACATGTGCGCGTGTGTGCATATGTGCGCGTGTGTTATTTTTAGCCTGTCTCGCTCTCTAAGCGGACAGGGTTTCCTGCCCCACGGAAGGGATGAAGCATCAGCCTCCCTCTGACAGTTGCGTAACTAAAATCCGAGACCCGCTGGCATCGATCGTTTTCACTGGAACAATACGTTTTAGGGGTTCGTCGATTAATAATTGACAGCAAATCGGCTGGTCGTCACATAAAAAAGCCCCCTCACTGTGAAGTTTTGTATTTGTGTGACTGGTGCGTCCTGCTGTCCTCTTGCGGTCCTCGCTGGTCCATTTTGTCCCAAACAAAGGAGACAAAGGGTTCAATTGTCAAGCCTGTGGGGGGTGGAGGGGAAGAATAGCCTGGTGTTTCTCCTTGTTGTGGGCTTCTCCTCTGATACTGAGGGTTCCAGTCAGCTACATTGCTCGGTAATGGTGGGTGGGCCGCGTCCTCGTGTGTCTGAGCGAGACCGGTTTGTTTCATTCAGTCTGTGCTTTCCTGTGCAGGGCCCCTCAGGCATTCCGGCCCCAGCCCCCAGATCTAAGTCGGAATAATGTCAAAGTCACTTCACAGGGCTGGGAGTTGCTTCCGGTCCCGACACTGCCGCAGCCTGTCATCCAGCCGGGCGGAACTTGATGTTCTCGTTCGTGTTTTCAGGATTTAACAACTCTCAAGATGTGAGGTGATTCAGGATGGTGTAGTAGTCTCGATCTTACACTGGTATTTTTCCACACAGAATATAAAAATACACTTGTTTGCTGTTACTATGCCTCATTTTCATAATAAATATAGTTGTAGTGGTCGGTTATTCATTTAGCAAACCAACGGACCATAGGTGTAAATCCCGGGGGGTCAGGGAGGTCCAGACTCCCCCACCCCAATCATGGAAAAGTCCAGAATTGTTCCCCCCCAAAGAAATCATGAAATAAATCTTTGTATCTAAACTATCAATATAAAAAGGCAATAGAAAAAAAAAGAACAAAATAAATTAAATAAAAAATAATGGTTTAGAGCAACTTAATTTATCATTTAAATAACACGACTTATATTGAGAATCACTGCAATAAATCAATATTTGTGAGAAATTTTATTGAGTGGAGTTACTTATTAAAACTTTTCAGTCAGAGTCTTACATTTTTGTAAAGGTGTAGCAGAGATTCGATCTGTGATGTTGAACCAAACTCTTATGTAAACGTTTGAATCTTAGTTCGACTTCTATGGGTCTCAGCAGGTTGTTTACAGAGAAAAACACCTTTGTTATTGATTGCTACTTTCAAGTAATTTTTGGTGGTGCAGCTTATAATAAAACATTTTTTAAACCACAGTTTACATTACATTTGACTGTAACTTTTCCCACCCCCCCTCCAAAATTGCTCTTAAAAACGTTTTTAAGAGCAATAATCAGATGGGATTTATGCCTTCGCAACAGACAATGCATAAAGAAACATCAACCATCTGAATAATTATTACATTTGTTCAGCATAAGTGCTTTCTCATATCTGTTGACTGTTGTTAGCTCTGCTACGCTAGCTTGAGTAGCAAAGCTGCTTGATAAATAATAAAAAAAAACTTTAGGCAATTGTGAACAGGCATTAAACATAACGGAAAGAAAGAAAAGGGATGTTTATGTTTTAATATTATTGCATTATCTCAATAATAAAATAAAAACACAAGCTGATTCTAAAATGGTGTAGGTTTGTCCAAATGCCCCAAAATAATAGTGAAATGTTCCTTTACCTCCATGCTGAGTCACAAACCAGGAGAAACTTATTTTCTGTGCTTTTATTGTTTTTTTTTTTTTTTTCCCAAGGCAATTCCAGCAATAAAAACTCCTGGATTTCTGTTCGTCAATGGATTCAGAAGAAACGACGCGACCGCACACCGACCTTCAGGCACCATGAACACCAGTTCAGGTCGCCTCGGCGGACTGGGAGCTTCGACTCAATACGGCCGACCTGCTGTCAGTCAGAGCAGATGCTGAAAGAAAACAAGATTTCTGAGGCTCAAATATTCCAGGTATGAAGCTCAAGTGCATGTGTACACATTAAAATATGATCGTGTGTTCCAGGAGCCAGACGGCTATCAGCAGCTGTGATTGTTCAGTGGAGTCAGGTGTGACTGCATGCTGCGTTTATGTCACACGGTGTGGAGACAAGCTCTTGTCTTTGTGTATGTGAAACGTGATGTCTTGCCTTCTGTGTGCTGTGGAGTGTGTGTGTGTATGTGAACAGAGAAAGCTAATATATAATCGGGGAAGGTGAAAAGGGCATGATGTGACTGTAGTGACTGAAACACTCAGTATGAATTTAGAACTGCATGAATCTTACTGTTAGGATTAAAAATAATTGGGGCCGAATCTTACGATTGTTTTAGTAATTAATTAATCTATCGACTTTCTGAAAATCTAATTTAGAAAACGCATTCTCCAGATTTTTCCTTTCACCACTTTAGACATTTTTGTGCAAGATTAATGATATATTCGAACATGCACAACCCTTCACCCCAATAATAATTTTTTTTCTTCTTTTATTTTGAAATAAGAAAATCAAAATGTTTTGCGTAAAATGCAATGACAGCATTTCTTTAGTAAATGTGAACGGGTGAAGTTAAAACTGTGCCACCTGGAGAGTTTTGGCTAAAATATATTGACAGGAAAAGGTGTTTTTATGTTGAATGCAAAATGTGTGTATTTTTTTTTATTTAATTTAATTTTTTACAGTTTTGGCTTAATTCCTGCTCTGATGGGGGTTTTTTCCTCAGCAAAATGACCCATTTTGAGTGAACACTCCAGTTAACGATCAATCAATTTAGTCAATTAGTTGGCAATTATTTTAAGAAACCAGGAATCCTTTTTTTTGGTTTCTTCTAAACAGTTTAATTTTCCTAGATGTTTTCAGGGCATACAAAAAAAACATAAAACCAATAATCAATTAATGAAGATAATGAGATTAATTGTTTCAGACCTAAAAACAGTTGATGTTTATTGCTGTTAATTTCATCTATGCCAAAGGTTGGAGTTAAAGGTCATTGGAATCCATCCATATGAACAATGTATCACTAGGATGGACAGCATTTGTCCATGGCATTTGAATTTTATTAGCCTGCCAAGTATTGTGTAAAAGTGACGTTTATTCTTTATGCTGCACAACAAAAGAATTAAAAATGATGGTTAATCCCAGCTGTAACACACTGGGGAAGCTGTTTAACTTCTGTTAAAGTATGACACTGCTTTTATGAGAGCACCACTGACCTCATTATTACTGCTGGGCTTTCTACACAAGCCTGCATGTTGCTAGCAGTTAGCACTGCTGACACCCACAGTCCAAGGAAGGTTAATTGACTTCTATAAATCTCCCTCGGTTATGGGTACATAGTTGTAAATATGGCTGAGAAGATTAATCATTAAAAAAAGATTAATTCATTGTAATGAATCAATTATTGTATTACACATCAACTAATTTAGCAATCGATTAATGGATATAGATTCGAAAAAAGGCAATTTTCTGAAAGGGAAAAAAAAAAAGAAACGCCCGGAGGAGTTGAGCCAAACCTGTACAAAAGAATATACATTTTACATTGAAGATAAGAAGAAAACAATCTTTGTAAATGTGTTACTCAGAACTCAAGGTCCAGCTTCTTCCGGTTCAAATTCTGTAAACAAAAGAAAAGAGAAAACAAATCTCAGATTAAACACCTTCTGATAAGTCGAGCCTAATAACTTTCCACATGTTGGTAGAAGTTTGTTTTTCGGCTAGAGATTCATCCTTTGCAACAAATGGCCAAGCATACACTAGAAGAACGCCATGTTGTTTCATTTTAGGCAACAAGATATTTATTTTCTTATTTAAAAATGAATTTAATTGTTCAGTTGGATCTTTTGATGCATTTCTAATGTTGTATAAAACAGGCTCAAATGAAAAATCTGCAAGATGCTTTACTAATGAATTGATAAATTGTCAAATAATCGATGGCTAGAATAACTGCTAGTTGCAGTTATTCTAGCCATCGATTAGGATGGCACGATTCATTTCAAAACTGTGTCTCTGTGGAATGAAACAATTCAGACAGCAGATTGAAAGTTGCAGATTGTTGAGTGAACGGAAGCCAGAGCTCAGGCGGATCTCCCAGAATAGCAGCGGTGATCAGTGAGCGTGCTTTTTGTGGCCTCAGACGCCCAGACAGAGGAGAACGCCGGGGAGAGCCGGCCTCCTGGAGGGCGAGAGAGAGAACCTAGTGTTATTTTAACCATGAACTTCACACCATAACCCGACTTTCCTCCCTCTTCCAACCCACCACCAGGGTTTCCAGCCAACCTGCCTTCTGTCCTTCTCCTTTACTTTTCGCTGATGGATTTTCTCCTGTTTTTTTGTCGTCATACCATCATTTTTCTGGTTTTCTCAGCAGTTAGTCGCCCCCCTGCGGTGTGGTGAGCTGCGAGTTGCCTTTCCGGTGCATTGTGTGCTAGCTGCGCCATTAATGCATCGAGTTTCCTCATTGAGTCTCCCTGTAATGAGTCACCTTGTGACATCGGCATTCTAGAGCCTCCTGGCTGAAGGATGGCACGATTCATTTCAAAACTGTCTCTGTGGAAAAATAAGCCACAAAATGAGAAAATGTCTGGGACGCACACTGACTATATATTGTCGAGACTGTTGGAGATTCGATACATCGCTGTCGTAAATAACAGAATTAACAGTAAGATTATATTTGTTGTGCTTTTAATGAGTACATATTCATATTTTATGTATGTAAAAGCAAACAGGAGATCGTAAAATCACAAAAAAGGGGAACTTCAGGTGAGACTCCACAGCAACCGGGTATTGAGAAAGTTGTCGTTTCCTGACTGTTGAAATCAGAGTGTTTGGGGAAGTGCGTGTGCTTTAAAACTGCAGTGTGTAACGTTTATAAAAATATATATTTACATTTTTCTACGTACTTGTTGAAACTGTCACCATGTCATAACGGCCTGGCACGTTCACGAGGTTGATTGCCAGCGGTAAGACCCTCCTCCTGGCTCTGATTGGCAGCTTTTGACCACGAACTGTGCATTTCTTCAGACGGCAAAGGCAAAAAAAAAATGTTTTTAAATAAAAGTTACATGCGGATTTTAGAGAAAACATTCTGTAAATAAACATTTTGTTATATTTTATTTTCCCTTAAAAGGATATTCCAGGATGTAGCACAAACCTTCATAGTGAAGGCAGAAGGAACAGGATTTGACAAAAATGACTGAATAGAAATAGAACAGAAACAACCTTACTTTTCCTGATATGTAAAAAGTTACAAAAATATATGAAAAATAAGATTAACAAAACCAACAGTAGCAATAATAATATACTGTAAGATTATAATGCAACATTTCCAAATGCAGATTTTAATACCGCCATTTTGTTTACAACACAGTGTGTTCAGCAGCTCTATTATATGCAGTCAGCGCCTCAGGAGGTAACCTGTATTATTGCTTTTATCTCATCTGCACTCTTTTGGACCGGAAGAGAAGTTTACACATTGACTACACACACACAGAGTAGAGAGTGATGCCATTATTTTGGCGGGTTGGCACACACTGACAACATGCCGACTGTCTTCTGTATTCATTTCACTCGGCTCCAGTAAAACAGAAATAAAGATAATAATAAATATTGGGATAAGAAAATGTTAAAACTGCTAGAGATTCTAGCTACTGGATTAAAAAAAAAAGTTTCAATGGAAAACTGATTGAAATGGCACACTGCCATTGGAGGGCCTTTTCTGAAAATAGAGAGTGCAAGATAAGATAATTATTAACACACAACTTGGTTTGCTTTTGAGAAATTTTCTGCAGTTTTTTTCCATCTCATCTAAATTACTTCAGCTCTACAAAAAATACTTTTGAGTTTCTAATTTGTCTTCCTTAGCTTCTTTGGAATGAACTACTTTTATACTCTTCTTTCTATTTTCCTTGAAGTTTTTTTTTTTTTTTTTTTTTTTTCAGTTTGATAAATAACTAATTTCAGATGCATGATTGGTTGGAAATTATTTTATTTACACCTGCTTTTGAAGGCTTCAAATTTTCCTTCTCCTTTGTGCTCTTAGACTGCCCCCGTGTGGCTGGAAAAAGTAATAAAACCAGGAAAGGCAACACTATTTCAGTTAAATTAATTTGAATGAAGTTTGCATGTTCATCGAGATGGTGCTACTTTAATTCATGAGCTTATTTTACCTTCCAACAATCTTTCGTTTTCCGTCCCAGCTGCCAGATGGGCTGCTTTGGCCTAAGCTATTCATACTCCTCAAACAAGGGCTTTTCAGAGAGTGGGCAGCGCCACCCCTTGGTGGCAGACCAAGAAAAAGTTGTGCGTTATTGTGAAGTGAAATAAAAATGGCTTCCAAAGTTGATTGCACATACTTTTCTGAAATGGGTGGCATGCATTTGAATTCCATCCAGTGAAGTCAATACAGCGCAAAGTTACCATTACAGGTGTAGCAATATTTATAAAATAAATAAATAAATAAATAAATAAGGGAAGTTTTTTGCTGAAAGTGTTTTGCGTTATGATGTAGTTTTCAAGTCACTTCATCAACAGTCACGTTACTACTGGCTGAAACGTCAAAGAAGACGACAAAAATTGGTAAGATCATGGCTCCTCATTTTTTAAACTTATTCTCATGTGATTTTTATTGCGTTTCTTATTTAATGGAAACACAGCAATTGGGAATCCTCCCAACATTAGCAGTATATTGACAAAGTTTTGCACACATTTGCAATATAAGCACAGCTACTTCCCAGGAAGAGTTTACAGATTATCTTCCCTGCTATGGTCATATTCCAACTTTGCATTTCTTAAACAAAATGTTCTGGAGCAGTTTTCTTACTATAAGTTTGCCATTTTGAATTTTTAAACAAGTATCCCTATACTAATGATAAAGCATATTTCTTTTCTTTTCATATAACATTTTTATTACATGGTGCACAAACTGACTTTTGGTGTGACCTGGTTTCCAGACAGCAGGGCCAGGCGTGTGCGCTGAAGGTGTAAAGTGTTGAGAAGTTCATGGTCGTCGTCCCTCCAATGTCACTGTGCACATTCATCCAAAACCCCCGGCTTTAACTTTGGATCACTTGCATACATCCTCACAATCTCTGTGTGTGCTGGTCACAAAAACACAGATTAAGGACGGGGTGTGGAGAGGGGTCCTTGTCTCTTTTAATCTTGCGAATATTCCTATACCCTGTATGGCTCTTTCTTAAACCCCACCTGTTCAGCCTGCGGGGTTCGGAGTGTGCCAATGCGATGTGTGATCATTTGCCCCTTCCATATTTCCTAGAAAGTCAACATGAGACTGGGATTAGATGGTGTGAATGTGTACTCGTCTCCTACGCTCTTTTACATACACACAAACACACATGCTCTCTGACGTGTTGTCCTTTAGTTTCTGACCCTCACCTCTGTCCACAGAGGATTTGCAAAGCGTGCCTGCACCTCCCTGATTTGGCTTATGTGGAAATCTTTCTGTGAGAGGAAATGAGAGAGGATTTGTGATGGATAATAGTTTCTAAGTTGGTTGGAGACACAGAGTAGATGGGAGTTATTAGCAGGTCTGACTCTGTGCCTAATACTGTCTGACCCTAACCCTGACCCGTGGCTGGCATTAAGTTTAAACCATCTCTGAAGGTCAGTCTCGTGGTTATGATGGAATTATTTTTAGAAAAACTTGTCCGTTAGAAAAAACGTGCAGTATTTTCTTTTCATGGTTTCAAACTTTTCACTAAACTTTCACCCCCCCTTAATGTTGAATTCAATTCAATTCAGGCTTTATTAAAAACACAGAATGCTACTCTGAATTTGATATATGAAGAGAAACTAGAGATCAGAGATTTTTAGGCGATTAATCCTGAAAATCGATTAATCTGATTAAAAAAAAAAAAAAGAAAAAAACTGGCACAGTCTGCAGAAATTTAATTCAAGTCTGTTTTATACGATTTTAGAAATATAGTGAAAGCTAAGATGTATTTTTGCAATAATATAACATTACTTTGCTTAATTTGAGTCTGAATGCTCTTAACAATTAATGTGGGCAGTGATTTAAAAAAAAAATATTTATTTTTTTAAATTCAAAGTAGAATTAGTTTTGTTACTACTTTAAAAAAATAGACTAAATGGTCAGAGATTGTAAACGGCCTACTACACCACATGTTACCAAGTAGCACAGTTAGCACACTTGGCACTATCCAATGATTACTCTTTTCCCTCACTTGCAAAAAAAAAAATCAAAAATCAACTGGCTGCTGACTGGCTACCACAGCAGATGGCCCGACCAAATAAAGTCGATAGCAGCATGTTAGACTTGTGGCATCCTATAAATAGCAGAGACACAAAGACGGGTAACATTAATCATAAGAGCCTGTGAAAATGTTGAAACTGGAACTGTTGCCGTGACAGAAATTACAGTACCTTCTGTAGTGAACACCTCAGGTTCACATTTTTTTCCAGGGCTTAATTCAGGATTAAAATAGATCCGTTTTTGTTTGTTTGTCTGATGACCTCGGCTTTAAAGAGGATAACAGTTTAATGTGATGCGGTCTGAGCAGACATTTATTGCATCCCGTAGCCGAGAGGAGGCCTTGACTTAGGCAGGTCTCTATTATTTACCGTCATATTTTTCCTTGTTTCAAATGTGTAACACAGTTACATTGTTGGAGTTGGTATGCACTTCATTGTGAGAGTCTGCTTTACATCACTTCCATAACTGGTACGTTAATCACATAGTTCTGGTTCTGAGTCTCAACCAGATGTGAACACCTGTCCTCATCTGTCCTCACAGTTAAAAGACTGCCAGTTCAACAAAGTCTTCCTGTAATAATTCCCAAATACTCCAGAAATATCTGTGCATAACTTTTGTGGTTATGGCAGCAACTCTTTAATAATGAAACTCTTTAATTATTGCCTTAATACAGAGGATTTAGATCAAATGGATTTAACTAATCTATATGGACCGATCCAACAACAGCTGGGAATGAAATCCAGAGATTCCAAGGAAGATAAAGTGCAACTGCTCAAGAATCCACACTGACGTAGCTCTTGCCTCACATATCTTCCTTAGTGGCATATGACGTCACTCCTATGTCAGTAGTTTCCCAGAAACACTGACCTCAGTACAGCTGTAGCACGCATATGGTTCATATCGACTGCTTCGTAAGACCATGTTGCCGTGTAACATCTGGGAGCAGTTGTGCAGCCGTGGGAGGGGGTTACTACAATGTCTATAAAAAGCCTTGCCTCTGTCTCGGTGAAATGCTTAAGCAGGGGTGTCAAACTCCGGTCCTCAAGGGCCGATGTCTTGCAACTTTTAGATGTGCCTCTGCTGCACCACACCTGAATAGAATAAATAGGTCATTAGCAAGGCTCTGGGAAACTTATCAACACAAGGAGGAGGTAATTAAGCCATTTCATTCCAGTGTTTAGTACCTGTGGCACATCTAAAAATTGCAGGACACCGGCCCTTGAGGACTGGAGTTTGAAACCTGTGGTTTAGAGTCTGGACCCAGAACAGATCATGCCAAAGCTTCGTCTGGTTTCTGTGCAGAAACAAGTATGTAAGCATTTCCATCTTAAGAGTTTTTTTTAGCTAAATCTATATAGTACTGTATTTCTTAAGTGGATATCTACAAACATCCTATTGGATAATTACTACTAGGCAATTGATCATTGTTCAGCTGGCAACACGTTGTTTAAGCCTAACTAGTGCAATGAGCAGCTTCTTATTTTTTAAACAACAAAGTTGGAAGACACGTCCCACCTTTGTGGAAAGTTGTTAGAGATGTCAGTGGTTTGACTCTTCTTAAACCTCCGAAGAGAAAACATTTGAGGAGATTGCAGAAATCTCCTAACATTGGGTAAAGAACTGTCCAACAGATTATTGAAAACTAGAAGGAAAGTCCGTAACAATCTGCCAACACTTAAACGTTTGACATCAAGTTGAAGAAAAACAACAGTAGAACTGCTGGCTGTGTTAAGTAGTAAAAATGAGAGCATTTCCATGCACACAATGCAAAGGAACCTGGAGGGATTGGGACTGAACAGCTGTGTAGACACAAGAAAACCTCTACTCAGTGAGGCTAACCAGAGTAAATGGCAAGGGAGCATAAAGACTTCGCTCTGGAGCAATTTCACAAAGTCAAGTGGTCTGAATCCAGATTTACCTTCCGCCGGTGTGCAGAACACATCGGGGTAAAAATTGGTGCCCATGTGCAGCAATCATCAGTCTAGAGGCGGAGTAAACCCCGTACAGGTTGCCATTTCATCACAGAGAAACACAGAGAAACAACTCTCTCATTGAGCCATTAACTCATGTTCTTAGACTGTGGGAGGAAGCTGTACTACCCACTGAGAAGCCCTCCCTAAAACCCCAACACACTCACATGGCTTATACAGAAACAACCACGGCCGGGATTCACATCTAATATCTTAGCAAGGCAACAGTGCCATCAACTCTTCTGCTGTTGAGGAATCCTTATTCAACTTCCTGTTTTTCATTGAAATCTCACCAAAGGACCATGGGAGCCATGCCTGTGAAGTGAAAGTTTTTTATTTTTTTTTATTTTAGAATCTTCTTTTACCTTTTGTGCTTCATCTGACTTCTGTTTTTTTAACAGCTCATTGATACTAAAAGCAGCTAAAGTGGCTGCAGGTTGGCGTCCACACTGAGTCTTGCCAAATGAACCTCTTGGAACTTAGTTGTTTCAAGATGCATTCACTAATTAGAAAAAGATCTGGATTTTCCTAAACGATCGTACATTCATGATTAGTTACCAGTCATTTTCTCCACGAGTCTTTAAGGGTCTTTAGTTGTCAAGGTAGCTATAAGTTATAGTTTGTGGCAAACTTATTTTATTAAAAATTTTTGTTAAACAAAACAATAATTATTTGACAAGTTTAAATTAAAGTTTTCCTGTCATTGTTACTTTTTAAAGCCGATCTTCATGTTGCAGTTGAGGGATTTCAGAAGGCCTGTCTCTTCATAACACGGGTTTTGAAAACCTTATTAAAGGGGCATTATAAAAATATATTTTCCTCATGAACGTTGAATAGTCCTTTGTGCATTTCTATTTGCTACAAAATGTTATCTTATTCAACTTAATTTATAACCCTGATTGAATTTCCACTTGCAAAGTACACATCAGCAGACACACCTCGGCCTCCCCCCAGCTTCTGGATAACAGCTTACTGCTGCCCCCAGAGCCTGAGGTCTACCCACTTACAGTCATAAAGAGACAGGAAGGACCCAGGACTCTGTGCTTCTGGGACTCTGAGCGGCCATTTATCAGTGGGGATTGAGACATCATGTGATATTTGGGCTGGTAACGGTGTGTTATTACACCCACAGCCTGTCTGGTGGGCTTCTCGCAGCGCCCCATCATGGAGCTAGAGAAGGCGTTTGCATTGATTTAACAGGCTTGGTTTCAGCCTCCCCTGGCAAAAGTTTGATCTGGCAGGGTCAAAGGTTGAGAACTAGAGGAGGTCCCAGATTTAATGTTGCTTTTTTATTCCAAGTGGTTTTCCAGGCTTCTGGAGCGGTATTTGGGAAATATGGTCTTAAACATGATTAAACTCTTTTGATGGAGACATATTTGGGTAAGAAAAGCTTTTAATGAATAAAAAAAAATAAAAATCTACCTGACGTGCTGACAGTTGCTCGTTGTCTTGAATGTCTAAACGTCTCACTGTCGTAATTGGGCAAATTTACTCAGATATCCGCTCCTACATTTTCTCTGATAAGTTTTTTCTTCACTGCAGAATGATGACTATGAAGTTATTTGGAAATATTCTTACAACCCTTGTGAAATTGAAGGAAAGCAGCAATTCCTTTGATATAGTTGACATTGCATGCTCCAGAGCATAAAATATAAAGCACAAAAAAATCATAGAGGTATTTGTGCTGATGATTGTTTAATCAAGTGTGTCTGGGTGGTTTTGTACATTCCAGATGTAATTTTCGAACCTTGTGCTTGGAAACATGATTCAGATAATTTTTATCTTATCCATATGCTTAAGAACCAACAACTCAAAGACTATGCTTTCAATTTTGCACCTGAATGCTTATTTTCCCATGTGAATATCTTTGTCTGATGGTAAATTTGTGTTTTTATGACTTCTAGCCTCAGAAGAACTGATTCTGCCGTAACCAGTGGTGAGAAGTAACAAAGTACAAGTACTTCGTCACTGTACTTATGTACAATTTTTATGTATCTGTACTTAAGATTGTATCTTTTGACTTTTACTCCACTACATTTTACAGTAAATATCTGTAATTTCTACTTCACTGCATTTGTGTTGTTACATCCAAGTCGCATTGCGCTTTCTTTCGCTAGAATGTGAAGTTCAGGAATTTAACGTGGGGCTGTAAAATCCAAGCAATAACGTGACTTACTAATTACGTGTGTCTATTGTCACCCATCGCCTGCGCAGTGGTTTTCTCTAAGCGGGAGAAGATGTCTGTCTAATACATAAATCAAAAGATTTGGCGACATGTAAATTCAGCAGCGCTTCGCTTTCACAGACAGTGGGGACTTCATCCAACTTTTAGCGTCACTTGGAAAAGAAGCTTAAAGAAAGCGAACATGATGTTGGCAAAGCTCGCTGTACAAAGACGGATATGTTACTTGACAAAACGTTGTCACTCATTGGGCTGAATTGAATTGTTGTGCAGAGATGTTGACAGGGGAGAATTGAGGAAGAAGGAAAACAAACAAACATTGTTTGGAACAGGAATTGGGAACGAATGAAGAAAAATGTGGGCTGAGAGGGGAAATATCCATGACCTGCCTTGAATTTTGACCTTTTGTGAAGATCCCGATAATACGTACCAATAAACATTTTAAGAGAATTGTTACTTCTTAATTTAAGTCAATTTATGAAGGAAATTGTCGTCTATTTTTGTTGTTTCACGAAAACATTGCATGAGGATGGAGCATACAGAGGAGTGTTTGCTTATTTCCTTTGCACCAACGCTGTAAATCTTCTCTCTCTAAATAAATGTACCTGTATGTGCTAAGGATTTTCCTAACTGCAGCAGTGGAACTCAATGACACATCTCTGTAAAGACCAGCAGGCGGGGTTACACGTGCACATTGTTCTTTCACGCTGTTTTCTCCGCCATCCAGATGTCCGCTTAGTGAGGATCCAGATGGCCTGGATACCCTCTCTGTAGAAGAGAGATGCTTTTTGATGCACACAAGTACACACACAAAGCCGCATGGGCATGTTTTTCTCCCTCTGAGGGAAGATTAACTCTCCTCATTAGGACCCCCCTTCCCACACGCGCGCACACACACACACACACACACACACACACACACACACACACACACACACACACACACACACACACACACCCTTACATCTCTCTCTCCTCCCCTCCTGTCTTCTTCCCTGCTTCACCCTCATTGGCTCCCTCTGTGAGGACCACCGCCGACCGGACCACTGTGACCGGAGGACACCAGAGCGGGGAGGTGGCGGGGATTGGTTGATGTTGCCACGGTAATGGAGGAGGTGGCCACTCACCAAATCATTGAGCTAAAGCTGAAATGGAAAAACAAAAAAAAAAAAGTGGACGGGTGCGGAAAGCAGGTTAGAGGTTGGGGGAATGAACAGAGGAGAGGAGGGGAAAACAACAACAACAACAACGGCGAGGGATTAGCCATCGACCGTGCAATTAGTCGGTCCATTTAGGGCAAAGCTGTGTCAGAAATCCCCGTCAGACCACCGGGCGTCATCTTCAGAGCTCTGCTGCCAGATCAGAATCCTGGCATGCTCATCGATATACAAAGAAAACTGAGATTCTAAAAGCAGCTTTTGGAGCGAGAAGGTCTCGGATCGTCAATATGAGATTTGTGCCGTCAGTGAAGGAAAGGCAGGAAGCTGACCGTGGCGATGCCTTGGAAATAATGTGGTAGAAAGAGAAAAAGAGAGAGAGAGAGAGAGAGAGATAGAGAGACAGTAGGAGTACTGCTGGATCTAAAGAGCATGCGTCAGCATGACGGCAGAATGCATTAGATGCTGGGACAGACGGTGTCAGAAGAGCTGAGTAGTATGGAGACGGTTTTTAAGGTCTGATGGTTGGATGAGAGTAGAAATCCGCTGGACTCTGTGCCACACCTTGACTGCATCGGGGAAAACTCCAATAAAAAAGGACCTTTTCTATTCCAGAAGAGGAATTTCCTGTGTATTCTTAAAAGCTACAGAATGCAAAAAGGATCTGTTCTTCAGTGCCTTCTTGAATTCTGCAAGAAACTGACACTTTAGTCGTCTTGCATGGGAACATTGCCACCGTTTCCCAGAGGAACACATCCCTTCAGCAATCTGCACCTGCACTCTCCACTCTGCTGGGCTGGTCAGCGAAGGACGCCCTGTTGCAACTGAGGTTTTTATTGTCCAGCCCTTTTTTTTATTTTGTTTTTCTTTTTTCTCCCGACGAGCGCTGACTCAGCCCAAATGTCGGAGGGAATCACGTTGGCATCGCAAGCGGCCGGGATTTAGCAGCGAGCATAGTTCAGATAGAAGTCATACTGTGATTGTGCCAAGCGATCTGGAATAATGCTGTGTACGCTGTGCTGTGCCTGTCCTCCCCAATGACAGCAGTGACGGCATGGATCTCGATGCAAGCCGACTAACAGGGCTGAGTGCGTGGGTTGCTTGCTGACTGGAGCGGTTGCTGTTTGAGGTCTTTGAGAAGTGGCGGTCCCAGCGATGGGAGAGACGGCGGAGTACCAGAGGCTGCAGGAGACGGCAGAGTCAGACTACCAGAGCTTGCCGAGTGACGATGAAGAGGTAAACCCCTCACGTCTGCCTCATCTATGATGATGACAAATACAAATTTCAACAAGTTTTAAACATTGTTTTTTGGTGAAATTTAACCTGGAGTTATATAGAGTTGACTTTGAGTTGGTGTTATTTTTTGAAATCCACATTGGCAGCAGTGAGAACAGGCATTTGTGCTATTTTGGTGTTTATTCATGATGAGGGAGTTTCATGTGACTCTAGCGTCAACACTTGGTTCTTTTTGTCAACGTGAATGAGGTGTTTTTTTTTTAAATAATCCAGTTCCAACACTCCTCTCTTTGTCACAGCTGACCAGGGCAGCCGTCGTCGTTAGTGTAAACTCTTGCATATTTTTCACACTTAATAATCGATTACAACTTGTAGTTTCATGAGTAGCACGTTGGATGTTTTTTTTTTACACCCGTTGTCATCGTCATCTTTAGTCCACTGGTGTGCACTCCACAACCCCACCCAGGGCTGGGCCCAGTGTGTGCTGACCGCTGAGCTGTTGGAAGTGGGAGCATGAGCTCATCGATGACGTTCTGCAGAATGAACTCGGTGAAAGGCAAAATAGTGACGTTTCATAACTTTCCATATATTCTGTAAATGTGCTGACTGTTCTTTGGTTTTGGAGTTTGTGGGAATCTTGCGCTTCATGGAATATGAAGCTTTTTCCATGGTGTATTTTCTTTCATGTTGTCTCCGACTTCAGTGTCACAGTCCTGCAGATGCATACACATCTGAATAAAATGGCCACAGTTCTTCGGTCATGAAGTTTTGCGGAGGCCTTTAACAAGTCTGTCATTTGAAATTAATTTGTTGATGATCTCATTGAACAAACACTGGAGAAAACTGTGAAACTAACAATCCCAGCAATACAAATACTTGTTTTTTTTAAAAAAAGAAATTAACTAGAACTTATCATGACAACGATAAATCAAAATTCTTTTCAGAAATTGATTACGGTAAATGATTAACGACACGTCTGTGTGTAGACGAATAGCTCCAGCGTCATTAAATGTTTTTATCGTTGACTAGAATGATATTGATCCTATTGGTTTTCTATTGGTTTCCAAGCACACACTGCCCCTTTGACCACTCCTCTGCCTTTAATACAATCCCCGCTCCGAACAAAGGCGCACAGAAACCGAGCCGAACATGTTGTTTTCTGGATCAGTCTAAATGAGCTGAATGTTCCCTGTGTGCCGAAGATCTGTGCTCCACTTCAGTGGAGTTGATGCGCTGTACGCTGCAGCTGTCCTCGTCGCTGCAGGCTCAATCGGATCGCCTTCTGCAGCTGCAGCAGCTACATGCTGAATGAAGGGACTTGCATGTAGACGTGGACCCGATATAAGATAGGAACGCTTTCATATACAAAAACGGTTTTAACAAGCCTCACATGGTGGAAATGCTTTAATTTAAAACAGGAAGGCGGCAATTATTCTGACTGGTGCTGACATTTGTTTATTATGTTTATTTAATATCATTTTGAATTTTTACATGGAGATGTAAGCAAAAATGAAACACAAGCTAGATTTTGTTGTTTACAAGACGTATTAATGTTTAATATCTTGCTAATCAAAGTACAACAAGATATCTGCTAGTTAGTGAGTCCAGCTATTTGCCATTGAATACACACTGCACACTGCACAGCTGTCATTTTTAAACATTAACCTTAATAATTTTACTACTTTATTTTACATTAAGAAATACAAAGAGGGAAAAACAACTCTAACAAACTGACACCTAATGAAAAATGATGAACTGTTGAGAAGCTGTATAGCTGAAATTGATGTTTTTGGACTGAGGAAACTGGAGAGAATCCACGCATACACACACTGGCACATACAGCAAAACATGCTGTGTATGGAAAGTTAATAAAAGATTCAAAAATACCAAAAAAAAAAAAAAGACATCCCCCCACATTTGCTGTTTTGCCTTTTTGGAAACTGCTGAGGTCTCATACTCTAAAATTAACTGCAGAAATATCTCAGCAGAAATATCTCAACATGTTGTTTTAAATTCTTTCTCCGAGTCATGGGCATTTATCATATTGTTTATTATTTGTTGTTTCTCATAAGAATTTTTGATTTATCCTTAAGACAAATTTCAGTTATTGATGATAAATAAAAAACAGACCTGACAGAATGATCAGAAATGACATTTTTCTTCATTGTTCATTAGTACATCAATAAATATTAGTAAATTAAAAATTATGATTAAATGCAGTTATGTACAGTTTTTCTTTTTTTGGCATCCTGAAGAACCCTGATTCAAATGAAAATATTTCTAGAACAATATTGTGAACACTGTCCCATGCAGTATCTAAAAAAAATACTAGTTATTTTTTATCATTATTATCACAAATTATCAAGTCCATGTTGATATCCACCTTCACATTTACTTAGTGTTGTCAGTTTAACCTGGTGGAAATTGTGTATGCTTGATTTGCCAATTGTAAATTGGAGCTCAGGGCTGAAGGCGAAGCATTGTCTGATTCAGGTCAGCAGCCATTTTCTCAGCGAGTCTTCGATGGTTTTGTCAAGAACAGCTTAAAGCAAAACGAACGGGCCATTCCCGCAGATCGCAACCGTGTTTAAGCCGGAGAGATTTTAAGACTCTGATGTGATTTTAGGTATAGGAAGGAAGACATATTTTTTGAGTTTTTGCTTCATGCTGCACAGTTTGCTTCTCTGTCGTGATACTTCTGTGGCATTTTGCACCAGCGCCCTCCTCCACCCTCTAAACCAGCTTTACTGGGATCAAACAAAGAATAGCTGAGGATTGGGGTGCATTTGCAGGATTAGGGGGACATCATTGGGAGGGTTGTTATTGTGATTGGGATTTATGGTTATTAAATATGGCCATCAAAACAATCTTTGGGTAGACATGTATTCCATGGGGCCTGTTCATGTACAGAGTTCCTATCCAAACATCAGGCCTCCTCGTGTTTTCGCTCTACGGACAACGAACCGTCGGAGGCAGCGAAGGGAAAGCCAGGCCTCGTCAAATGTGCGTAGTATCTGTGAGGTCAGCAGTGACGCATATCAGTCTGTCTGTGCATGCAGTGAAATCCTGTGTGTAAGGGTGTGTAGTTGTTTTGCTTGCACGGTTGTAAGAGGGATTATTACTGCCATCACTATGCTCTGGCAGCTTTTTGGCACCAGCTAGTTAAACCACAAAACTCACTTTGCTGCCAAAAGATTCCAAGATAAACTCCAAGGTGGCTTAGCTCCCAATACCGTACGTCACGGTGGATCCCTGCGATGGAAGCACATGCCTTTTCATGCCTCAAACCCACTACAATGAGCATCACGTTACGGAGATGAGCTCAATGGGATTGCGTGTTGCAAAAAAGGTCGACTCTGTACCACTCTTTTAATTTAGTAGATTTTTTTAGCATAAAAGCTTCTGCTTTAATGCCAGTTGCTGATAAAATGATCTACAGAGTTATAGTTTGAGATTTGTAACATAAGTGTGCTTTCATTGTGTTCAACTTGTACAGCTGACGGACTCCTGCTGCTTTTTGAGGGAGTATTACAGAGAGAAGATAATAAATGCCAGGTGGAAGCAGCTGGACATGCATGCAGTGGTTCATACGGGGTTCACACTTTTCAGATCTGTAGACCTACATTTTTGACAATTCTTTTCATAATAAGTCAACCTTAGTCAGATTAAATGGGGAGATTTCAGAGTAAGAGATCTGAACTCTCACCTTATATTCAAGTCTGTGCTTTTTTCTAAACTGTTCCATTGTACCATTGTGGCTCTGCTTGTATAGTTTGCCTTCTCCTGTTGGAAAGTGAACCTCTCCTCTGGTCTCAAGTTTAGCACAATTTCTAACAGATTTCTTCCAGTGTCATCTGGTGTTTGGCTACATTCGTCTTCCCAACTTCAAGCTGAAAACACATGTCCCCTTGGCATAATACCTCCATGTTTAAGGGTGAAGATATTTTTTAAAGTGGAGGAGTTAATTCACTACATGGGTCAAAAACCTCTGACTTTTTCAAACAGAGCAACTTCTGTGTAATTGTCTGTACATGTATTATTTTAGGGGTATTAAAGGAAACTTGGGGTAAATAGACGTGCAACCTTATACTTTTTGGATTTGATTTCATTCCACCTTAGATTGGCGCTCTTTCTTTCTGTCATATAAAATCTTCATATAACACTTTTGAGGGGTCTGGCTGTATTATAGCAAAATGTGTAGAGCTTCAAACAGTTCAAATACTTTTGAAAAACACTGTATCATTTGGTTGACCTTTTCCCCACTTCAACCTTGTGTTAACTCATAATATTTCATTGGAATCAGGTTGCTGGTCTTATTGCAGGTCTATGATTACTTAACTTTGGATCAGTCTGCTTTTTATAGTGAATGATGCACTTTTCCATTTTTGTTCTACCTTCCCTTATGCTGAAGAACATAATTGTTTCTCAGAGTCACTAATCTTGGCACAGTCAAATCCTCAAGCACTCTCTTTATGGAAACTTCTGCATTGTCCTTTGGTTCAAAACCTTTTGATGTTGAAATAATTTCCAAAACAATGTCCCACAGTTGTTATCTGCTCAGTTTTACTGATCAGACTGATACCAATATGTTGAATTGTCTGGGATTGGCCGACACCGATGTTGATGCCGATACATCATCCATCTCTCGGTACCATCACGCTGGTTGAGACAGTCCTTTGAGTTTTCTGTCGTTCAACTATGTCTTTATGAATGAGCTTGACATGTCCTCTTTCTGTTGATTTTTACTGCTCAGTTGTTGAACAGGGTTTTGTTATGTTCAAACAAGACCCTGTGGATTTATTGTACAGCTTGTGAAAAACATAAACCACGTTCAGTTTAGTAATGGCTGACCAGCAGACGCTCAGAATACTGAATTATAAAGATTTCATCACCAATTCTAGTCAGAGGTCTGCTGCCACCTGGTGGCTTTTTGTTAGAGCTACACTCACTGTACACTATAAGGTACACAGTGTTTTGATTTGCTCAGTGAGGTGAAACTTGGTTGGCAATTAGACTCCTATTGATTTCAAACTGCAACTATTCAATAAAAGAGCTGATGGTTATCTGTTTGATTGATCTGTGAGGATCAATCAAACTTCGTCAGGGTTTTAAGATTTCAAGTTGTCTTTCCTCTTAAAGACTTTAAGTCGTAAAAGTGCAAGTTTCTTGATAGAAATAGAAATGTAGAATTCTACATTTCCTAATCCAATGATTGGATAAATCTTTTATCCATAGAGTTATATAGTCAAAACACAGCCCATCGAACGTCTTTTTGAGACCTTTATAGTTTTGATGCGTTTAAAGAACAGGTAACCAATTGCATTTTTTACCATCTCATCTGATGGTGACCGTCAGAAACGTCTCATACATCCTTTCTCACTCTGTATTTCTTTTGGTTGTAGATTAACTTTTGGACGTACACTTTGACCTGCGCCCACCCATAGACCCCCCCTATCCCCCACTTCCCTGCTGGATTTCATTTTCTGCAGTTGCTGAATGTTTAATAGGAAGAACACCTGAACACTCTTCAACCTTTTATTCGGCATGTGTTTCAGGTGACGAATCCGTTAAAGGCTCCTCGTCCAGATGTGGGTTTTTAAGGAATGTGGCTTGCTCTCCATCATCTGGTTCACATTAAAGTCCGTTACATAACTGCTCCAAAGCAAACATTATGTCATTAAATTTCATGTCGTGAAGGTCACCAGGCTGTTCTTCCTCGATAAACAATTGCAACTGTGAGGACTGAGTCACAAAAGTTGGTTGTTGTTTTTAATAGTTTTCTCGCAGTTACTTCATTTTGTACAAAAACTACTAAATAACTTCTTTGGAAAAGGACACTAAAAACCAAACAAACCAAAAGGTACTCGGCACCAATTGTTTTTAAGTTTCCTAGTTTCCAGCCCACATGAAAACAAAGTAAATGTTGGGTGAAATGCTGAAAAGTGTTTGGGACGGGGCTGTGTTTACATTCGGCAGAGTGGTGGAAGAGAGATAAGATTTTTGGGGGGATTATAGGCAGGAAATTGAAGGCAGCACCAAATAAAGAAGAAAACACAACGGTTTGGCTGAAGCCTCTTGAGGGAGGAGATTTTTGAAACGGGGGAGGAGAAAGGCGAGGAATTTCCTAAAATACAGCAAACGTCACTGGAGCAGAGCTGGGAAGCAGACTTTGGGTATTATGAGAAATTCTCTAGATCTGTTTTGTTAACGTATAAAAATACAGATACTTCAATCAATCATTGAATCTATTGATATGCAAAGATACTGTCACCTAACATAAAGCGTGGAAAATAGTAAAATTTAAAATCCTGACAATACAGTTTTTTTTTGTTTTTTTAAAAACATCAAAAATATAAATTTTTGATGTTATAAGATCTTATAAGAAATTTAGAACAATAAATGATAAACGATACAATAAATGCCTACCCCAATGATTGACCATTCTGTTATTCTGGATAATGGTGTCGCAGAGGGAAAACAACATATACATTTCCAGATAGTTCACTGATAAAAGTCTGAAAAGTGTGAAACACATTTTCTTCCCATTCTCACCCCGATTCAAACCTTTGGAGAAACCCCTTTTCATTCATTCACTTATAGCTTCACTAATTTTTCACATCTATCAGCTAAAATTTCATCTGTTTTCTAAAAAATAATTTTCAGCGTCTAACAACCTTTTTCCAGGATTTACCTTTTGTTTGACTCTTAAGACAGGAATCCCCACAGCATGATTCAGTCACCACCATGTTTCACTGTAGGCATGGTGGTGAATACACCGTGGTTTTTTTTTTTCATTAAAACAATTTGTCTCATAATTTTAAGGCAATTTTTGGTGTGATGTTGTTATTCTGCTAAAATTATGATTATATTTTCATAATTAACCAAAACGTTTTGTAGCCTGGTTCTTGTACTCAATCATACAATTTGCAGAGGGATGGTTGAAATAAAAGCCACTTTGTGAAATTATTTTCTGTTTGTAGTGTACATCTATGGCTTGAAATCGGATGAAAAAACTCAGATATTATTTGGAAGCCATATTGCTCAGCTCCAATTCTAACCTCATCAATGGTTTTCTTGATGCTGTTTGCTCTCTAACAAATCTCTGGGGCCAACAGAGGGACTGCCGTTGCAACTATACGATTTCTGAAGCTAACTCGTAGCATTGGATTTTTTCCCCCATGGTTTCAGAGCAGAGGGGGCTGAATGAAAATGCAAAGTGTCTCATTAAATTATCAACATCCCCACAAAATTCTGCTTGTGAGGCGACAAAACCTGGAAAGGTTCAAGGATTATGGATACTTATGCGAAGACCGTGCATGTGCATTCTCCCTGTGTGTGTATCTTTTTGTGTTTGGGGCTGTTGCATCACAGGAAGTCGTCCCCCCATCCCACTTTCTCCCAACCCTGTGGTTGAATGTGACCCCTTGGCCCTGGATCAAATGCTGCGCTGAGCCGAACACCATGAAGCCTCTGTCCTCTAAACCACGCACAGCCCTGTCCTGTTCTGCTCCGCTCCGCTATGCACGGATCAACTCCGTGCTTGCAGGACGCTGTGAGGCGGGAGGGAGGGACAGTGGGGCGGAGAGTAGAGTTTCAGAAAGAAGGTGGGAAAAGAAACGCGTGCAGTTTAACTAGATGCAAAACACATTTTTGGAAATCTAAGCAGGTCTCCTCCATGGAACGCCTGTGCTACCTCTCCGATTGCAGGGGAGTCAGATCGGGGAGAAGTTGTTCCTATTTTTAGTTCCACGCACGTCGGAGGGACGGAAAAGCAAACAAGACGGGTTGTTGGATATGCAAAGCTGAGTCGGGGAGGGGATGGAGGAAGGACCGGAGGAAGAAGGCGTGTCTTATTTGTGAAGTTCTGCAAGTTTAAATAACTGGCTCATTGCTGTCTGCACGCGAAAGACGAGGCTGACCCATCCTTCAGCCTTTCCTGATAGAATCAGACTTTTTTTGTCTTTCTGTTTTGTATGCATCAGTGCTGCATTTAAGTGCCTTCTTGACCCTGCGATGAGGCTGTAGAGGCTTTACGTGGGAACTTGTCCTGCCATGGAATGTCACCAAGTCGCCGGACGTTTTGCTTCCCTCTCACCGGATGAGAGCTTCGGGTTCGCATCCAGAGACACTGTCCGCATCTTCTGTCACTCCAAACAGAGGCTTTATTAACAGCCTAAAGGACAGCTAGTTAAATCAACTCGCACTTTAATTTTTCACTCTGATCCAGAAACGGCAGCTTGGCAATGCGGCGCATCGACAAGCTGAAAAAAGCCTTCCCCTTCGTGGCACGCTTCCATCTGTACCGTGTAAGTGTCCGCCGCGGTGCGGCCAGTTGTAGCTACGGCTTGGATCATGTGGTGGAAGCGCCACCCATGAATCATGGTTGTGGTATGGTGAAGTCAGGAAGATGTGAAGGGGGCTCTCCTCTGGGAGACTTGTTGTTGTTGCAGCAGCAGGATATTACAGCAGAACCTAGTCTGGGCCAAGAGATTTCTGTGCGTGTGTGTGTGTGTGTGTGTGTGTGTGTGTTAATTCATCACCACTATGAGGAATGAATTGAGCCAGAAATAATGTTGCTTTGCTGCTGCTGCGAATTCCCACATTCCTCTTTCTCATCCTTCCTTCATACTTCCTTTTTGGTCCTAAGCATTGCTTTTTGTATGGTAAGTGTTTGCAAAAGGGTCTGAGATGAAAATGTACTTTTTCCAACAGTTCTCACCACTTCTGGTTGCTTTTTAGAGGTAGAAAAACAAAACTATTAAAGTACCCTCAGTCCTGGACTTCTGACCAAAGTTTGGTTTCTCAGGAACCTGCTAGAAGTCACGTCTTAGGGTTGGAACATTGCAATCCTGTTGTCATACTCCAGTATGAAAAACATTTTCTTTTTTATTGGAAAATTATAAATACCTAAAAGATTATTAATTTATTTAATTTAAATTGAACACTACCAAGCAAAAAGCTATGTCTCAATTTTCTCTCTCTTCTGAAAGAAAAAATGCCATTTAATTTTAACTCTGACTTCTCTTTAAATAAAGCTTGTAAGTGGATGTACACCATAGTCATAGCGGACTTTTTTCCCCAATACTTAAACTCAATGCGCTCTATTCCGATAGCTATGCATAACTGAGCAGGTCACTCGATGAGGAAAAACCAGGAGCTGCAGCAGCTGATACTGTCTCTCACAGAGAATGTCATTCAGGGTAGAAAAAGACTTTATTTGGGTGAGGCAAAAATTATTTGATTGACAAAATAAAGTGACTTGCAAAACTGAGATTCTATCTTTGGTGGGCCATGCATGCAAATAATTATGAATTTGGTTATTGTTTACTAGAGCTAACCATAAAATCCATGACGGTTCACATGGAGATTCAAATACTAATCTGCACCAGTTTTCTTAATTTTGGGTGATTGACGATTGATTGACCGATCTTCTCTACTTCCACAAAAGTTTGAATATCAGCCGCTGTGCCCGGCACACGCTGCGCGATTAACAGTAGTCACCGCACTGTTGCCAACTTAGCAACTTTGTCTCTATATTTAGGAACATTTCAGACCCCTCTACAGACTTATGAGGTTGTGAGTTGTCAGAATTGACAGGTCAGGCTTTTTGAAGATTGGTGATTGGCCAAAGAACTCCAATCGGTTCACCCCCCACTAATCATTTAAAAAATGCCTTGAGCTGTATCCTGGTCTTACCCAAGGTATTGGCATTGGTTAGTATGTATTTATTTATTTACCTAATTAGCTGATGTAGAAATAACCATCTGACACGGAAATCCTGTTGCACCTTTAATTTGCCCCTTCATTCCTCACATATGACACCGTCATGAAGTCGAGGCCCTGGAGGAAGCCAGTCTGCGTCTTTGGCACTGTCTAGAGAAATAACACCCACATGTCGACTGCCAGGGAAGCTGCACTGCAGAGGTGTACTCGGATCAGCCGTATCAGTGGAACTACTGCTGGTGGTGTTCCTTACCAAAGCAATGCCGTCCTTAAAATGTGCCGGGGTCAGCCAGGGGTTTGTCCAAGCACCGTCTGGCTGTAGGTGGATTCAGATGACTGGAGCTGTAATCAATCCTGGAGCTTTCAAAAGATGTTATCTTACCAACTTTTATGGGTGTACAAAAATATGTATTGGTATACAAATTAAAAAGTCAGAAATTGCTTTATCTAAAATTGAGGCATTAAAATACCTTAAATTTATGAAAAAGCATTTTATAGGACAAACATTTTTTTAATGCGTTTTTCTATTCAAAGTTGTGGAAACTTCTGCTAAATAACTGCTAATGCAACCTTGGTACTTAGCTCGCTAGCATTTTGGTGTCATATCATGGGTAAGGAAAGTAGGAATGTATCACCAGTTGGCTAGACAATGTTTGTTGCTAACCTTTCTTTATATTTAGTTTTTCAATCTTAAATTTGATTCAAAGTAGCATTTAAAAGGTCTTAAGTCTTAAATTGGACTTTCTGAAGCCTGCAGATACCCAGCTAATATTCACTGAGTGCAAAGGGAACAGATGAACGTGAATGTATTTTGTATTTAGGAATATTTAAACATTTATTTTAAAGTTTGGCCCCATATTTTCTGTGTGTGCTTGTGCATGTGAGCCATACTGACGTTTGGCTCCTTAGGCCACCAGTCATTAAACAATGGAGGCCAACCTTTAAGTAAGCGTATTTGAAGTGGCAGAGAGGAAGCTGTGACCCCCTCTGACATTTCTGTCTGGACCTTGTGACCTCGCCTTTGCCAGCACAGGAAGTGTCTCGGTTATTTCCCACTGCCGTATTCGTGGCACTTTGGTGTTTACTCCGCTATGAGACAGGGAGAAATCTCCTGAACAGGTACAGTTCTTCGTCCGCTGCAATTTAAATGTACTTTCTGGTCGGCTGTCACCTTGACGGCAGTTAGGATCACGTTGATGCTACTGTCCTTAAACGTGGTTTTGTTAAGCTGACGGCGATGGATGATATTTTCAGTTGGTGCCTGTGAACAATGAGCACTGATGCTCTGTCTTATTGCATTGCGGTCACATTGTGTTGAAGCTTCCCTGTTCTTCTGAGTGACACTGGCGGCGCATTACTTATCTTGAGTATCTGTTCTGTGCTGGAGGGATGAGTGTGAAGCATGTGGATGGTTCCCACCAAAGCTAGCATTATATAACATTCCTGCCTTGAGGCCTGATTTTGGCCTCTAGGCCTAAATCAGTAAACTAAGACGTTGTTGGTTATCGTCTTAGTTATTGTGTGCTCAGTTTTGAAACCAGCATCTTTTGGGGCACATCACCAACCAGGCCATCCATAACACTGAGTACAATTTTGCTATTAACAAAGATGCCCAATTTCTCATCTCTAACATTTGAACTTTTTAAGAATATATTACACCACCTATATGAATAGCATTCAAAGTACTTTTTCAAGCCTTATGACTGTGGGAGTCTATGAATTTGTATTGCGTAAAGGTGACTCACGGAGTAGCAGCTGTTTCATTGTTATGACAAGTAATAGTTTTAAACTGGTTTCAGAATGTTATTTTAGCAATTTGCTAATGACTCTTAGAGAAAGCCAGGTCTACTCTGGAGATGATTGTTGAAAAATATTATATAATGATTCTTTGAAGGACATTAATGAGATTTATTATAACATCTAACTTAGCTCAGGTATTGGTAGTGTTTTTTTAATTTTATTTATTTTTATTATTTTTTTAAAGATGTGTTAAAATAAAATTATTCTTTGTGCCTGACAGATTCTTAAAACTTGTTCTTCCCTCAGTCTCCACACTGAAGAGTGTTATGTTGTAGCCTGATGGCACATTTATTGGATGGAAAATTTCCCAACTAACAGTTTTTCTTTTTTTGTCTGGGAAATTTCTATTTATTACATTGAGATGAAAGTGAAAACATGGTGGATACATTTAAGTAGCTGAAATATTTTATGGATTTAGTTTCCCGCCTTACTTGTGTTAAAGAAGTTATGATGCAGCAAAGCTAAAAACCTACTTGTATCCTGACTTGAAACATGTGTTTTTCTTCCAATCTGAGATGAACTTCAATTTCCAAAGTGGGACTGTAAACAATCACTGCAGAGGAAGCCGCCTGTGAGCTCGGTTCCTTCTGTTTTCGTACAGAAAAGAATGGTTTCCTGACTTTGTCTCAGGAAACGTAGCGACAGCATTTGAGTCGGCACTGATCGATTTACACCCAGTGTTTTCTCTCTGTTTGTCCTCCAGAGACTGGGCAGTGGCATGCAGTGTGAGGAAGGAACAGAATGGCTGCTGGAGCTGCTGATGGAGGTGCAGCTCCAGCAGTACTTCAAGAGGATCCGAGACGACCTCAACGTCACGCGGCTCTCGCACTTCGACTACGTCAAGAATGAAGACTTGGAGAAAATTGGCATGGGTCGACCCGGTGAGGCAGAAGATCTGTGCGTGTGACGTCAAAAGGCAGAGTTGTGCTCATTACAGATGTTTGTTTTTCACATTTATTGTGCCAAATTACACTGCTGATCGTATTTGTTGACTTACTCTGGTAACTGGTGTAAAAAGCCTTAGAATAAGTTCAGTAGGGCTGGACTGTGAGCCAAGTAAAAATAAAGCAGAAATAAATTATTTAATTTTGTACATATACTGAAAAAATAGACATCTTAAAATAAACAGAGTCACCAGCCATCTTTAAGGCTGTGTACTTAGTATTAGGGCCATATTAATAAAAGAATAAGAAATAAAATTTCAAGAATAAAGTCATAGTATTAGGAGAGTCGTACAGAAAAAGTGTTTACATTGATAATAATGTTGTAATATCATAACTTTATTATTGAATTTTTATTTTATTTTTATTTTCTTAGTGTGATCCTAATAGTCTGTCATGTTTATTAATATTTCTGTTTTGCATATGTATTTCCTTTTGCGGTTAATAATGGCTCAGTGTCATCAGATCTAAATACAATCCTCCAAGTCCCAGCTGATAATTAGACACAATAGGAGGAGACAGTGGAGTGCTGAAGCTTTTGTCTGTGGTGTGTGTGTGTGTGGGTGTGTGAGTGTGAAAGAGATCACATCAATCGTATTCTAAATCCACTTAGTGAATTCCCTCGGGGCCTCCCTTCACAGAGCTACTTCAGACTAATTAAATCCCAGTTCTTTTCTACATATAGGCGCTCACAAACTTTTTATCTGCCCACTCCTTTAATCATCTCTTAAAGACTTTATTTTTAACCGTTTTTGCTGTTTTCCACAAGTTTATCCTCTGTATAATTTTAAAATTTCATCTTACCTCTGTGTTTCACTTTTTCCGCATCGATTCAGGCCAGAGACGTCTTTGGGAGGCCGTGAAGAGGAGGAAGGCCAAGCGGAAA
Organism: Poeciliopsis prolifica; assembly: GCF_027474105.1. Taxonomy (NCBI): domain Eukaryota; kingdom Metazoa; phylum Chordata; class Actinopteri; order Cyprinodontiformes; family Poeciliidae; genus Poeciliopsis; species Poeciliopsis prolifica. Next base: position 3,996,240 of record NW_026562383.1, read on the forward strand.
ACCTGGATGAGCAAGGTGACGGTCAATAATCGATTCATCAAACGCAGGAACGCGTTTCATTACTCTAGTCCGCTGTGAATGAGAAAGATGAGCCTTCTGAAAGAGAAAGCTCTCTGCGGCACTTACTCTTAAAGTTGAGGCAAATATTTATTATAAGCCTGGCGGGCCACCAGGCTTCACTTGCTGCCACACGAGGCTAAGTGTTGTTTAATATAAAAAATACTTGAGCTTTGTACACTGAAAATATTCAGTTTAATATATTAATATGCTGACTTATTGTCCATTGTATAGAAATACTTCTTTTATTCACTTTTAAATGTGAGCATTACAAGCACTACATAACTTGTTTTAAGGACCACTGGCTGATTACTTCATTAGGATGTGACTAAGGTGTCAAAAGATATTTATTTTAATTGCATTTCATTGTGTTTGCCGTCTTTTAAGACGCTGTAGTAAGTGTTTAAGTATTGTTAATAGTGTCTTCCGATAACACATAATAATCTAGTCAAATTTAAAAAATTTCTGTGAACCTTTAACTTTTTGTTTTTTCTAACACAAAACCACGGAGGATGGCCCTATCGACCATTAGCGCCGGGCTCAGCAGGTTTTCTCCTGGAAACGCTGCATAAATGGATTAGCTAAAAGACAAGACTCTTAAAAAGTCAACAGGCTAACTTAAGTCCTCCAGGAAAACTGTGGTAAACAAATAGGAGTGCCTGTTGGCAGTGGAGTCACAGGATCTATAATTACACCTGTCTGTTTCCGCCTCTGGCACCATCCATAGAGAGTCATCTGCTTCCTCAGCATGCTTTCTGAGTGTGTGTGTGTGTATGTGTGCGTGCGCGCGTGTGTGTGTGTGCGCTGCTCAGCCGCAGCTAGAATCTTGTGAATGCCCAGCCTCCTATTTGAAACCAACTGACCACACCGTGACCACAGGGTGGTGGTGTTTTTAAAAAGGTCTGCCCCATTATGTCATGTCTGGTTTTGTTGAGAACGCTAATGGCTACGGGTTATATCCAGACAGTTGTATGTGTTTGGTACAGTGGGTCCATTCAAGAGTCCACTCTCTGTCCTTGTGATTATAATGAGCTCATAAGTCTTAAACCAACATAATGTCAGCGACTCAGAAAGGTGCAAAAGTTTACATGATACTTGGTGAACCACAAAGACTACAGCATAAGGCGTATTTGTTAAATAAAAGGATAATCAGTCTTTTTCACCAATGCAAATCTGTAGAGTGTGTTTATGAAACAGTGATCTTTGTTCCAGGTGTTCAGCGGGAAGCGGATAGAGGGAGAATTCGCCCAGCAGGGCCAGCTGGCCTCGTCGTTCCGCAAACTGTCCCTCACGCCTCCCCTCTGTCTGGGTGATGGCGTCCTGGACACTCAGCTACACGGCGGCGGCGGCCCACTGGACGGCCAGCAGCAGCAGGCCCTCACCTGCCTCATCCCAGAGAAGGACCTGACTCTGTTTGAGAAGCTCGGTGACGGCTCGTTTGGTGTCGTGAAAAGAGGGGAGTGGCTGACGCCTGGAGGGAACGTGGTGAGAAGACGTTTCTCTGGAATGAAGTGCAGTTTTCACGGCAAGGCTGAGGGGAGGGAGGGAAACCAGCCATAAATCTGTTTTTGGGATCCTCCAGCTGAACGTGGCAGTAAAGTGCCTGAAGACGGATGTCCTCAGTCAGCCGGACGCTCTGGAGGATTTCATCTGCGAGGTCAACGCCATGCACTCCCTGGACCATCAGAACCTCATCCGCCTCTACGGCGTGGTTCTCACACACCCCATGAAGATGGTGAGGGCTCAAACTCAAACGCGCAGCAGTTCTTCATAGATACGTTGCATGTTAGTGTTTTACATGTGGAAATTTTGCGCATACACAAAGTTGGAGGGCAAAAAGACAATTTTTTTACGCTCCATCCGAAGCTGCCCTGCTGCAGTAGAACAATCCTATTAACAAAACGAAACCTGCAGGTGTAGGTAGTATGAATTTAGTGCAGTTTGCCACAGCAAAAGGAAAATAACACTGAAAAAAAACTGAGCAACTCAAAAACGCTTGTATTCTTTTATTTTTCCCTCCTCCTTGTCAGCTAGGCTATAGAAAGATGTACTTTCCACACAAAGTACAGACTAATCAGTCTGTCACCAGTTTTCTGTTTTCAAGCTTCATGTTTTATTCGGCGATGTTTTTGTAATTTGCACCTCGGAGTTGGCCTCCAGTACTCTTTGCTGTCCTTCCTCTCAGGTGACCGAGCTGGCTCCTCTGGGTTCTCTGCTGGATCGCCTGCGATGCGTTCATCCTCAGGGCCCGGTGCTGATCCACACTCTGTGCCAGTACGCCGTTCAGGTAGCGAGCGGCATGGCTTACCTGGAGCAGAGACGGTTCATCCACAGGGACCTGGCAGCGAGGTAAGGCAAAGACAGGGACGCTACCCATGTAAAGGAAAGTTAGAAGCACTAATAATTGCTAACTACACCCTCTTCTTTGTTCAGGAACATCCTGCTCTCCTCAGCTAACAGAGTGAAGATCGGGGACTTCGGCCTGATGAGGGCGCTGCCTAACAACGACGAGCACTATGTGATGCAGGAGCATCGCAAGGTTCCCTTTGCTTGGTGGGTGAAGGGTTTAAACTAATGCATTTCAGATCAGGGGAAAAATGTAGTTTTATATAATTGATAAAAATCATAAAAATAAGTTGGTGAAAATTGTCCACAGGAGTTGGGATTATATATGGGGCAGTGGCAAGAACATCTCAAAGGTCAACCTTGTGAAGAAAAGAAATATTTGATTAATTTCAGAAAGGGAAACTTTTATATAGAGACTTAGTCCACATAAAATGAAATATTTCAAGCTTTTATTTATTCTAATTTTGATGAATATGACTTAAAACAATGAAAACCCCAAAAATCTCAGAAAAAGTTTAATTAAAACATAGATATTATAAAACACTCATAAAGAGGTGAGTGGAGGGGAAAAGCATGTTATGAAATGGTTGCAACAGGGATAACCAAAACTATAAGAGTGATGGTTTTTATTAGTAGTATTATTATTATTTTATTGCTCTCATGGAATATTTTACTTTTCATTTACGGTTAACCGTGGGATGATGTTACTGCAATCAAATCGAAATACTTTTTAAGACTTTGTTTCAAACGTCTTTTCCGGACGGTCAATAAATGTGGCAGGTACCAAGTGCACAGCGGTTATTGGCTTCGGTTTCCTGCCTGTCCTGTTGCAGGTGTGCTCCAGAGAGCTTGAAGACAAGAACGTTCTCCCACGCCACTGACACCTGGATGTTCGGCGTCACTCTCTGGGAGATGTTCACGCACGGCCAGGAGCCCTGGCTGGGCCTAAACGGCAGCCAGGTAGGAGCTTAAACCATTCGCCTCACAACAGCCAAGACAAAGGACTCACATTTACTGTCATCTTGGTAAATGCTAACATCAACACCTCTGGAGCATGGACACCTGATCACTTTCCATGAACCATGAGCGCCATCTAGTGGTTATAGAAAGAAAGGACTGCGGTGAAGGATTACATCATATAGTAGCTCAAGAAATGTGGAAATGTTACCTGAAATACTCAGAGTAAGCACATTTGTTTGCTTAACCCTTGTGTGATCCTAACATTCAAAAGCTATTTTGCTTGATGAAAAAATCTGATATTTATCAATTCAACTCAATTTAATTAATTAATTTTTAACATGTATTTTTGTTACACAATGCAAAAAGACGGTCAACGGCACAACACGCTTTTCTTTTTCTTTTTACCACAAGCCAAGTGTTGTAGCAGTTTTCTTTTACACAGTAAATATTTACTGTAATGATAGAAATGTAAAGTTATTACTTCTGAATTAATTTCACTGAAAGGGAAAAAAAGTCAACAATTTGGAACTCTTTAGTCAACGGTTCAGTCCTTTATATTTTTTTTCGGAAGTGAAATATAAAAATACGTCTCATAACACAACAAAACAAAACGTGGCTTGATTTTGTGAACAATTTAACATCAACTCTTATGTTGTGTCTCATAATTATATGAGGGGTTCAACATCAGGTGTTGAACTTATCCATCCCGCCCCACGTTGAACTTAAGATGAAGAACATCCCAATGAGGTGGAGATGTTCTTCACCTTATAAAGATGCTTTTATGTTGAACATCTTCAACAGAAGCCAAAGCACATCCTATGCTTAACATTCCAAGTCGTACATCAAGTGTTCAACACAAGACGTTCAAGAAAATCTTCACCGCATGAAGACGCTCCTATGTTGAACATCTTCAGCACAAGAATTTGTTCAACATCAGATGTTCAACTTCTTATGCTGAAGATCTTTGCTTTGGGTATTTTTTCTCCAGGTAATGAATCACTTTTGACTTGCAAGACAACACAAAGGTTAAGTACATATTACTAGGCTACACAAGTCTGGTGTATCATATGTTTTTTCTTAAATCCTACTGTTTTGTTTTGTTATTTCTGTCATTTCTGCCACTTCCCGGAATATTTTATATATTTGATGTGATGTATATATCAAGTATGAGATATAAACGCTCTAGAGTGTTGCCTTGATGCATGTTTAAGAAATCCTTTAATTTCCGTGGCAACCACTCAGCTGGGAAAAAAACAGCTTGGAGGACTTTCAAGGATGAAGCTCCTCCACTTGGCGAGTTTCCAGACTTCTTAGCTTCTGACTCACAGAGCAGCCACTCTCTGTAACTCCCCCATTCAGCTCCTTCAGACTAGCCATCAGTAAATGGCAAACAACTGGTGGAACTGTCCATCTGCTGACCTGATTCTGCCATCTGCCGCTCAGTGAAATGCTGGTGTAAAACGTTGTTAAAGGGTTAATAGAGGAGCCATGTTGTGAAGACTTCCTGATGGTGAACATTTAGAAAGAGCAGAAGTTTTTAAATTTCAAGATATACATTTTCTTTTATATGTTCAAACAATTGAACATAAAGTTACTTGATTGTTGTATAAAATGAGACTGTGCCTGAAAAAACACACACCGCCTCTTTAAGTGTCTTTTTGTGTGTGTCTCTCTTTCAGACCATGCCTACCGACATGTGCGCTCTGCAGGACTTCGATGAGCTCGACAAGCTTCACATCAAAGTCAACGACGTCATCACCATCATAGAGGGGAGGTCAGTGACTCGGACCGTCGGGGTCGGGGAGCGTTCGGTCGCGGTTCGCTGACTCGCTCGCATGTTTCAGGGCGGAGAATTATTGGTGGCGAGGGCAAAACAAGCGCACCCTGAAGGTGGGGCAGTTCCCCAGGAACGTGGTGACGTCCGTCGCGGGGCTGTCGGCGCACGACATCAGCAGGCCTCTGAAAAACAGCTTCATCCACACGGGTCATGGAGACACCAACCCGCATCGCTGCTGGGGCTTCCCGGACAGGATTGACGAGTAAGAAGCAGCTTTCATCTGAAATAAGTCTCTTTTTGAATGTCAAATCTCTTCCAAATGTTTCGTTCTGTGAGATGTGGGAAATAAATATCGAACTTGTAACCAGCAGAGGGCACTCCTACATTATATTATAATAATTGCGCCTGCTGATTGGAATAAAGTTGTCATGTTGACACTGATGGTTAGTCTGTCCTTGTCTTTCTTTCAGCCTGTACCTGGGGAATCCCATGGATCCTCCTGATGTTCTGGGAGTGGACCTCAACCCCGCTCGGTCCACACAGCTGCCAGGACGAACCAAAAGTGGGTTAAAGTCACACAAAGAGAGGTTTAACCAATCATTAAAAGTGTTAATGTATTCTACTACATGCACAAGTTTGCAAAAGTATCCTTTTTCACATTTGATCACAACCACAAACCTCAGTGTATTTTCTTTGTTTTTTTTTTATGTGATTGAGTCACAAAAATGACATTATAATTATGAGGTGAAAGGAAATGTTTACAAATCAAATATGAAAATTGTAGGGGACACATTGTTTTATACTTGTACTATAGTGTTCTCTGGTGAACCTTGTTTTTAAACGAAACAACTGGATTTGTAGTTTGAGTAAATTACACATGTGAATTCTCGTCACCACGTTGGTAACTTTTGAAAGCTGATGGATGCAGAATGGGGCTCTGAATATAACAGCAAGGTCTATTTGCCTTTTTTTTTATTATTTCAAAAGCATGATTCGTTTTCCTTCCACTTAACAATTATGTCCTATTTTTGATGGCCTGTCACATAAAATCCCCGAATAAAATGAGGGTTATGGTAAGTGATAGTGATCAGGTTTCACTTTGAAATCACATTTTGTAGGATTAAATTGAGATATTTTGGTACTCCAAATATTTTTTTGCTTGCTTTCTTCTGACCTAAAATTTAGAAAGAATCCTCAGTATGCTTTCTGACCTTTGCGTATTTTATTTCTGTCTCTGCTGCTGCTATTTTTCCTCTCTTTGTTTTCTCTTTGCGGCTCTGTTTTTATTTATTTCTGCAGAGGAGCCTCCCCCCCGGCCTCCTCAGCCAGCCATGTTAATCAAGAGTAAGTCTGGTTTCTCTCAGCAGCTTCTTAGCCACTGTTCCTGTCTTCTCTGTTCCCTCTTTGCTCCACTCTTCAAAGGTACATTTTTTTTCACACTTTTTTTCTTATCTCTCCTTTGCTGTGTTTGCAGTGGCTCTGTCCCCCTAACAGTTTTTCTTCCTTAAAATCATTCTTCATTTCCCTATCTGTGTCCATCATTCTTTTGGTGCTTTAACTGGAACGATTTTCAGTTTATATCGTATCGTTTTTGGTGTCAGGTGATCTCTACGTGGTTGACACGGTTACTTACACTGAAACATCGTTCATTAATGACTGGAATCTGTTTTCATCTCCAGAACCGTGCTACGATCCGGTCACTGAAGACGAGGATTCCACCTCTGCAGCACTCAGGAGATTATCTCTTAGGAAAACCGGTTCGCTCAAAGGTCTGAAGCTTAAACCTGCCGCGTGGGTCTCTGCTAACAAGCAGAGTGGCCGGACCTCAAGTTCAGCCCACACCCCGAGCAGCGAGGTGTCCCTTATTGACTTCGGGGAGGATTTCTCACTCACGCCCTCTCCTTCACCCCTGGTCGAAAACCAAAATCCAATGCTGGCAAAGCTAGCGCTGCAAGTGGGCAACATCCTGGACAAGACCCCGCCTCAAAGTCCGTCCAAGTGGCTGCAGCGGCCCCTGCACCCCACGCCGGTGGTAGACTGGGACGCCCGGCCGTTACCGCCGCCGCCGGCCTACGACGACGTAGCCCAAGATGAAGACGACATGGAGGTAAGCTAAACCAGAGTAGCTTCAGTGAATCCAAGAAGCAAAAAAAGTTTGTGTAAATTTTTTAAAGGGGTTCTCCAGTGGTGTATTTCTCCACGAATAAATGTACCACAAGAAAAATAGAGCCTGGCCAATGAAAAATGGATTTTCACTGCAGGTTTTCACCAGACGCCTCACTCTGCTTTGTTTATTTCTTGGTAATCAGAAGAGGCACGAGAATTGGGCGAAACGTTTGGCGTTTAGTGAACAGGATTGCAGACTTTACAACCATTAAAAATTTAAGTTTTAACAAAGTTTCTTAGAGATTCTGAAGCTAAACTGAATTGAATTGTAGTTGCAAGGAGTAAGGGTAGAAACGATTTATTAGATTAATTGTGATTAATCAATTTTCTTAATTGTCAACTAATTTAGTAATTAATCTATAATTAACTGGAGTATATTGACTGAAAAAAGACTATTTGCTTAAATAACATACTCAGAGCAGTAATGAAACCAAAACTGTACAGAATATCTTTCTCTATATATATTTGCATTTATCAAAAAATGGATAGTATAAAAAAAACCGTTTAGCCAAATCACCTCAAGGACCATAGTTTAACTTCACTGAGTTCAGAGTCACTAAAGGATCACTATGTTGGTGCATTTTTGGCAATAGACCGTTAATTTCCTTATTTGAAAAAGAAATTGGATTATTTGCTTGTTTGCATCTTTTTATAATAATTCATACAACATATAAAATGTTGCGTAAGAAAGGCTTAAGTGGCTTAATGAAAAAAGTCTTTAAAATGTGCCATTTTAAAAAATTGAATTAATCAGAATAATCAATAGAAAAATTGATTACTAAAACAATCATTAGTTGAAATCATACAAGGGTTCATCTTCACATTTGAGCCACAGTTTGACCCATAACCATGGCACCGCAGTGGATGCAGAATCTTAAGCAAACAATTATGGAAAATAGAAAAACAAATCGTCAAATCCAGAAAGACATGATGTTCTATATATTGCAAATTGTACCAGATGAAACTTTGATTTGATGGAAAATTCTGGTTGGTAACTTCTGACCGCCTGTCTTCTCAAAGGTGAGCTCCATCACCAGCTCGGAGCAGCAGCTCGAACACAATCAGACTGCTGACCACGGCGTAGACGGAGCTCTCTCCTCAGGACAGGTGACTGAAAGCGACGGCATCATCTCGAAAGATCCAGAAAGACCGGTTCTGGAGGACAACCTTTTCCTTCCCAGCAAGCACAGCCACACTGTCTCCCCGTCCTTCTCCCAATCCGCAGAGATTTTCCAGGAACTCCAGCAGGAGTGCATGAGGAAGCTCAACGTCCCGACAGGTGGGGTTGGTCAGTGGACCCATCAACAGCATCTCTCCATCAATGAGGACAAACCTCAGATCCCCCCACGTGTTCCAATACCCCCTCGCCCAATAAAACGGGGAGACTACACGTCCGCTCGCTGGTCGAGGGACCTTTCTGTTTCCCCGATGCTGTCGGACCCCACGTACAACATTTCTGGCACAAGCTTGGAACGACCGCCTCAGATCCCGCCCAGAGACCCTCTGTCCCAGCCCAACTCCCGGACGCCAAGCCCCAACTGTGCGGTGGTGGGCTCTCTGCAGCAGAGGATCTGCTCCGTTAGCCCCTCCACCCACCAGTCCTCACACTCTTATTGCTCCCACCTCTCCACATCTCCTGGCAAACCTATGCCGACCACACATAGCTTTGCCTCGGACCCCAAATACGCCGCCCCAAAAGTGATCCAAGCCCAGGGGAGGGACAACACCAACAGAGGTCCCTGTATCCTGCCCATTGTCCGAGACGGGCAGAAAGTCAGCAACACGCACTATTACCTCCTGCCTGAGAGGCCGCCGTACCTCGACCGTTTCGAACGCTTCTTCAGAGAGGCTGAGAACCTCCCAGGCGGCAGCAGCGCCGAGGACAGGCATGCACGGCACACCAACACGGCCACCGTGAGACCCATGGTGGTCACTGCCCAGACAGTTCAGGGACTCGTCCAGCCGGGAGAGCTGAAGGCTAACTTCTCCTGCAATAACAACTTTGGCATGAGCACACAGCGGTCAGGGATGAAGACATCAGTCAGTCTCCCTCGTGTGTGTTCAGACGGGCTGATGGGTCCAACAGTGAATTCTTCCTGCACCAGGACAGAAGACGGAGGGAACTCTCTGGACAGAGTCCAAATGGTATGCTTAGATTATACAATCCCCGTTTTACCGTCTTGTCTTTAGCCAGCACATGATGCAAATATAATATTTCATTAGGCTTTTTTCTTCCAGAGCTTCCCTGTGATTGATGAGAAGCTGCTGCACTGGGAGGGTTTTTGTGCTTTTTATAGCAGACCTTATGTCCAGATTAATGTTCCCTGTGATTAATTGTTGTAAAGCGAGTCTAAGGTGGTGACCTCAACCACATAACCATCTGTTCTTGTTTCTCTCATCAATAGCTTTGAACATTTGCCTCTGATACCTCACTAGGGAAGATATATGGTCAGTTTTAGATGCGCTAATTAAATGTGATGAACATTTCATATTTATTAGAGGGTTTGTTTGTCCTGTCTTTATTAAACATGATATATACATATATATATATATATATATATATATAAGTATGTGTGACTTGCAGATTAGCACAACGCTGTCTCTTTCTCACCCGTAACCGTTCACTGCTGGTCAGGTAGATAAAGAAGGCTGTTGGATTTTTACTTTGCTTATAAAAAATGGATTTCATAGAGAGAAAGTTATGGTGTGTAAACTAAACTGGGAGTAGCTGGGTAATTAGTCAGGCCATCTACTCCGATAAATCCTGCAGTTAGCAGTTTTCAAACTGTGTTTTCTTAATGAGTGTGATAGGAGGATTCTTCTCCAGTTTTATCACAATCAATTTAGCATATTTTAAATCTATAACCATTTAAAACTTTGAAATGCTTTCACATCGGTAATCGTTCCAGACTTGCACGTCTTTATTTCTTTTAGTATTTTGTGTACTAAGAGCCGCATTGATGTGTCCTCTCAGTTGATCCTGATAAATGAATAGCCATGGATTGATTTTCTTTATTCTGGAGGCAGTTGGAAACGCTGAAAGCTCTCCATTGATCTGGCAGATACAGAGATGTTTGGCCGATTACAAGAGCAGTGCAATGAGATTTTAGCACCATGTATAAAACGCACTGCAGATCAATGGGAGACACTGACATGCACTGCATAGTTAACTAATTGATGTTTTTGGTTGTTTGTTTTTGGTGGTAATCATGTGTGGAATTACTGCAAGCTTTCTGCTCCCCATGACAGCATCGTCAGTGTTTTTTTCTTTGAAGTTTGGTTTAGTTTGATTGAGCTGAAATGAATACGAGACTTCAGACTGATGTTGGTTAGTTTAGTGGGAGGTGTGGGACTTCTCCCTGATCAATGGAAATGCTCAAATCTCACATCAGCGGGTGAAACTAAAAGTGAGTCAGTTGTTGGTTTTAACATTTGTTTAAAATATTGATTGAAGTCAATACAGATGATTTCATCACCAGGAGATGTGATTATGGTGTTTATACCAAAAAAAAAACAAAAAAAATTCTCTTAGATATCTGAGAAAAGCTGTTTGGAATTGGTGTGTGTTGTAGATGGAGATTTCACTTTTGTCAAGCTGCCTTTGTGCAATTTCAGGTGCAGGAGGCTGTTCACGGCGTGACAATAGCAGAGTGTCAAGCCGCCCTCCAGAGCAACAGCTGGGATGTCCAGAAGGCTGTGCATTACCTAAAGGTGAGAGCATATGATTCACTGCATGGGACAATCCTGCATCTGTGCTGCTCTCTGTAACTGTTTAGTGATGGACTTGCACTAATCAGAATATAACGGCTCACTCCGATGTAAAACTTAGAAATGATTATGGAAGTGACATTTTCTGTCTTTAGCTAGTAGCGCAGTTAGCACCCTGCATTGTGAAAACTTTGCATTGTAGATCCCAGCCTTACCTCAGGTTTCTAAAACACTTGTTCTATATCAGCTTGTTTAAGATCAGAAGTTAATATTGAAATCTCAACAAGATGAAGCAAACTTTTCTGAAATATATTAATCCTTTTTGTTGTATTCTAAAAGTCTTGCTCTCTGTGGCTCTTCACACCATTAATGAGCTAAAGACATTCTAGATAATTGGAAATATGTTTAACTCAGACCTCCTGAAGTCACATAGTTTGGTTCTCCCTGGTTTAAATTATATTTGAACCAGCAAATTTACTGTACTGATTGATTTGTTGGAAATATTTGTTTTAGCTGCAGATCCGTCTTTGCTACAATTGAAGCAAAGGAAATGTTTTGTTACTTCATTCAGAGAGAATACAAATCTATTTAAAAAGAAAGGGACGAATTGTTTATCCAAATGTTTTAATATATTTCTAGTATTTTATCAAAAGACTTAACCGATAACATGAAATGTCTGGAGAGATGGCTGATTTTTTTTCACATTTTTTTATCCAATTAAGCGACTACTAAAACAATTCTTAGCCGCAGCACCAATTATGTATTCTTCATGCAGTAATGGCATCCACTCTGAAGAGTGTTTGCAGTATAACCCGATAACAGTGAACATATGTTGAATTTTGACTTTCCGGCTACCGCAGATCAAACTCGAGATCTGATTCTTGTTAGCATCCACTCATAATTATTTTTCCACTAGTGAATCTTGTGTCAAAAAGATTGTGAAATGTTAATAATCAAAATAACAATCTGGTTGTTTAACTGATAAAAAGTCCAAAGTAATTTTAGGTTTTCTTTTCCTTTCATCTATTGATAAAATGGTGTTGAACTCATTAGCTTTTTTACTTTTCCCCTTTTTGGGTTTCTGTTTTTCTTGGTGCTGTTGCTCTCTTAATCATTTATCGATCTCTGCTCACCAATGGCAATATTTCCAACTTTCTTCATGTTTGTAATGAGAAACACAGGTCCAGACATGTCCTATGTTATTATTGGTTCATGGCTTGTGTTTGTGTGTGTGGGCGTGTGTGTCTAAGACAACAAAACTGTCAGTGTCACCATCTGGAATAGGAGCCTTAAGGACCATTTGCTCAGAGAACAATATCACAGCAACAATGGCAGATTTTGATGGCTTGCTAATGAAAACCCTGAAAATAAAATAAAGTTAAAAGAATCGAAAAAGTTTCTGTCATTCTCTGGAAAAAGATATGAGCATCAGTGTCATTGTGATGATATGTTACTGTCAGCTCTCAGGAGAAGAAACAAGGACAAACTTCACCCTAAGAATATTGAAGAATGGCTGGCAGAGTCATTTTCACACAAATACTGTGTCAATGTAAGATTTAATGGCCCTCAGCCAAGACTGTTTCTAGAGGAAGTGTTTGCTTCTCCATCGGTCATTTCACATAAAACACAGTGACCGTAAAAAGTAACGGTGTTGTGTGTGTGTAGGCGTGTGTGTGTGTAAACTTTGATAGGGTTCACGGGGATCAAACCCTGTTTGATTAGGACCCCATTTTGTCCTCGTAAACCCACTGTTCTCAACATCGACAGGGATTATGTGGACAAAATTGGGTCCTAATGTAGTGAACCCCATTTTTAGGATTCAGGTTAGAGCTAAAGTGTGGATTAAAAAGAAAGATTGATACACACCATACACACATGGATTATAAAGAAAGACTACGTAACTATCACTTAACACTAAAACATGGAAGGGAGGCTTTCTTTGCAGATGTCATAAACAAAAACATCAACAATGCTCGAACTTTATTTGCAACAGTTGACAGGCTCACAAACCCTCCTGTGACGTTACCACCTGAACTCCAATCTAATGCTGCCTGTAAAGTTTTCCAGCTTCTTTTCAGAGAAAATTCAAAAAATCAGAGGATTAATCTGCACATCAACTTCAAAGCCAGAACCATTGCTGTACCAAAACAAAACAAATACAGAAAAAATGACCCACTTTCAACTACTTAATTATAAAACCCTAGAAGAAATTATAAGTCAATTAAGTTCAAGCTCCTGCTGTCTGGATGTCCTTCCCACACATTTCTTTAAGAAAGTCCTGCCTGTTATTGCTACTGATCTGATCCAAATCGTAAACTCATCGCTTACATCAGGTGTTTTCCCCCAGGCCTTAAAAACAGCAGTCATCAAACCACTGTTAAAAAGAACAACCTGGACAAATCGCTATTGCAGAATTACAGGCCGATCTCCAACCTCCCATTCATCATCAAAGTTATTGAAAAAACTGTGTGTAAACAATTAAATAGTTTCCTCATGATGACCAACTGCTTTGACACTTTCCAGTCTGGTTTTCGTGCTCACCACAGCACGGAGACTGCCCTCGTAAAAGTATTCAATGATATCCATATAAATATGGACTGTGGGAGAACCACAGTGTTGGTTCTCTTCTAAATCTCCCAGAAGTCTGTTATTAGGACACAGAGGAGATGGGGTTTGAGAGGCGAACCCATCTGTGTCAGCACTTTACACTGTCGACCATGACATATTACTGAATCGACTGGAGAGTTGGTTGGACTCTCCGGTTCGGTGCTCGACTGGTTTGAATCTTACATAAAGAACAGGGATTTCTTTGTTTCAATTGAAAACTTCTTATCAAAGAGGTCAAAGGTCACATGTGGGGTACCCCAAGGTTCAATCTTAGGACCTCTCTTATTTAACATTTATATTCTCCCACTAGCTCAGGTCATAACAGGAAATAATATTAGCTACCACAACTATGCGGATGACACACAGCTCTACATTACGATGTCACCAGGTGACTCTGAACCCATCCAATCACTGAATAAATGTTTAGAACAGATAAATGTGTGGATGTGCCAAAACTTTCTCCAGCTGAACAAAACAAAACTGAAGTCATTATTTTTGGACCTAAAGAGGAACGATCTAGAGTCAATGCACAGCTTCAGTTATTACAACTAAAAACTAACGATCAGGCCCGAAACCTGGGAGTAGTGATGGACTCGGACTTGAACCTCCAGAGCCACATAAAGACAATTACAAAGTCGGCCTTCTATCACCTGAAGAACATCTCCAGGATTAGGACTAATGTCTCAGCCAGATCTAGAGAAACTCATCCATGCGTTTATCTTTAGTCGCATTGATTATTGTAACAGCGTCTTCACAGGCCTGTCCAACAAATCAATCAAACAGCTGCAGTTGATCCAGAACGCTGCTGCTCGTGTTCTCACTAGAACCAGGAAGATAGAGCACGTAACACCAGTTTTAAAGTCCCTCCACTGGCTCCCTGTAGCTCAAAGAATAGATTTTAAAATACTGTTGTTAGTTTACAAATCACTGAACGGTTTAGCACCACAATACATCAAAGATCTGCTGTTGTTGCATCAACCTTCCAGACCTCTCAGGTCTTCTGGTTCTGGTCTGCTCTGCATCCCCAGAACCAGAACCAAGAGAGGAGAAGCAGCTTTCAGCATCTATGCACCAAAACTTTGGAACAAACTTCCAGACAACTGTAAAACAGCAGAAACCCTGACTTCTTTTAAATCGCAACTAAAAACACACCTGTTTAGAGTTTCATTTGAAATGTAATATGTAACAATGTATTGTCTATTATATGTTGCATGACTTTGTATTCTTGTGTTTATGATGTAAAGCACTTTGAAATGCCTTGCTGAAATGTGCTATACAAATAAAGTTTGATTGATTGATTGATTGATTAATTTGAGATTAGACATTTTAGTCAGTTAAGATTACCAAAATAATCACCTACAAAGTTGAATAAAGTGGATGTATTTTATATGACAAATCCTAAAACACAATGCTTTACTTCTGTACAATCATGAAAAGATTCAAAAATATCACAACATATAATGAAGAGGACAAGTCTGTTTTATTCTGGCGTACAATTTCCAAAAGCCTGAAGGTTTTATGTTTGTTCTTTCAGACAATTAGAATGCAACAATTAATATGTATGTTGTGTCAGTGGAAATAACGTTTTGCGGTCTTTATGGCTAAAAATTCAGTTTATTTACAATTAATCTTATATAATTAGTCCGGGACTGTTCAGCCATCACACAGTTGAGTAGGAGATGGTGTCTTTTCCCCAGAGACAAATGTGTTGCAATGCAAATTGTGTGCATCAACCTTGGAACAAAAGCAAAAGATCTAATAAAGATGGTATGAGAATGTAATTATCAGTAAACCCAATCTTCTATGGACTTCTTCCTCTTTGATTAGTCTTTCAGTCCACTTCAGAGTTTAGTATGACTGAATGTGAGACAACGAAGAGGAAAAGACGTTGGATATCTTTTTACCATGTGCAGGACTTTAATGTGATAATTTTGACTAATTACTTAGATTTAATGAGTTAAACCTTTTAGCGCAAGTAATTGCAATTTTCGTATGTATTATTTTACATAAAATAGTTCTGAGTGGAATCTTTGTATTTGCGTGTTTCTAGTACGCTCGTAAACCTGCCACACAACAGACGACAAATCAGCTTCTCAACTTGGGGTTCAGTTTTGCTTCAGAATATTATCTGATGGGACCCTGGAAAAAACGTATCGTTGTATTAGCTTATTAGCGAAGATATTCAAATCTAAAATAGCATCTCAATGCTAATATGGAGCAACAGTACAAACTTGACCAACGCTGAGGTCGATGTCCAAAGTCCACCATCCTGAGATCTTGTATTTTTTCAAAAAGGTTCAATGACTGATCAGGAGTTCCTGAAACACTTGAAAGCTGTTTGCTTTTAGAAAGTTTTCTAGCTTAGTATTATTGAGGCCATTTTTACGAAGGAGAAATTATTCAACCACTGAGCGCTCCAATTTATTCTACAACAGACTTTTGTTTTTTTTGCTTAACAATGGCTTGATGTGTGATGTGCCTTTCTGCAGGTGGAGCAGTTGTTCTGTTTGGGTCTGAGGAACCGGTCTGAGTGTGTAAAGCTGCTGGAGATGTGTGACTGGAACCTGGAGAAGGCCAGCACTCAGATATTAGAAGATTATGGAAGACAAAGGTGCGGTTTTCAATTCACTTTTTTTGAACGAGACCTTTTAGGTCAAATGTTCAAAAGCGAGACTTCCTTTTTATTTAATTTATACATGAGCTTCCAGTCTACATACATGTGCCACAGATTTAACACGTCATCCGTGACAGCAGTGCCGTTTGAATATTTATTCATTGTTTCTGGAAATTGATGTCAGTCACTTCTGACCCAGTTCTTCTTGCTGACATACCTGTCTTAGGAAAACGTACTACTGAACCGCCCCGTCTTTGCTGAGCTGCTGGAGCTTCGCTTTGTGTATTCTCGCTGCAAGTTTTCTCTGTCTGGCACCAGCATGATGCAATGTTTCTATGACCGTTGTGCTTTGTTAATGAGGCCGCGTGTCACATCTGGCTGCCACAGGGAAAACATACTCTGTCTTCTTTCTGCAAAAGAAAACGTAAAGTGTTTTTTTTATATGTATAATTTTTTTAGCTGTTTTCGCTGCTCTGTGAGGAGTGTGTCCTTCCGATTGTGTGGTTTTCGGGCTGCGGTACACAGTTGCAACAGATCCAGCATAAACGGGGAGGATGTGGTTGCTAATAAACTCACTCATCATTGGTCTCATTGCGTTGAAACAACTGGGCCAATTACGGTGATGCATGGCGACAGGCGCGAAGCCTCCGCTGCGCTGCTGAACAGAGAGCAGTGCAGCACAGCATGGACCGCAGAGGCTCACAGCGCCGCTGGGCTTCTATCCACTTAACTTGCAAAAGTATTTATACACCTTGAACTTTTTTACATAACAATGTCACAACAGATGAAGTGAGGTATAACGGTAGCGGATGGAAAATCGAACGAAAACCTAAACATGTCTAGAGACTAATGGTAGACGCATTTCCATTAGTGAGCAAATCTTTCTTTGTGTTTCGTTAATATATATATATATATAAAAAAAACAATTTCACAAATGTGGTTTTTTCATTAACTGGGAAATTACATTAAAACCACATGTCACAAGTCACTAAATTATGGCAGATGTAAACAATTACATGAGAAATAGTCATAATTCAGCAGTGGCACTCGCGCTCGTTATTTATCAGCGATCAGAGGAGACGTTGGCATGTGATCCAGGCGTTGACGCAGCAAACCCATCGGGAGCGGCTACGAATGCAGTGTTTTGGGAAAAATGTAGTCGGTGAATTTACATAAGGCCTGCGGATTCACCACATTCAAATGACACAGCTTTTTATGAATTGTACGATGCTGTGAGTGATCTGGTGGGTAAAAAAAAAAAAAAGAACAGAAAACGAAAATAAGTCATTCTCCCACCACTTCCTGTCAATAGTAACATCCAGCTGTTGGTCATGTGACTCGTGAGGTATGAAAACAGTGTTTCCATTGCAGTTTTGCAAATAAATCCATTTTGATACGGCCAAACAACCACCTCATCCTAGCACAGACATTTATAGAAAAACATACTTTTTTTTGTATGCTTCCACTAAGCAAATTTATTTTTGTAATCTCCTCGCCATTCATAGTTGGAAGTTTAAGCTGGATAGCTTATAAACCAACTCTCCTTTAAATTTCCCTGCTGTGTTTCTCTCTGACTCGTCTACTGTGCTGCTTTTTTCTTCATGATGTTGTTTGGTCATTAACGCTCTCTTAAAAAGCCTTCCAGGCCTTCGTAGACAGCTGCATTTATACTGAGATGAAATTACACACTGGTGGACGCTGTGCTAATTACTTGCCTTATGAAGACAATTGGTTGGTGATTTGGGAACGGTTTCTTTTCTCTTCATAATTATAGATTGTTCTATCGCATAAAATCGCAATCAAATACCCTGAGGTTTGTGCTTTGAGGTGCCAGAGTACGTCTTCAAGGCACTGATTGTTTTTATTCTTTAAGAGCATCGACTTAATGCAACAAAAAAATAACATATCACTAACTAAATAAACATCAAAAAGCTCAGCAGTGTCTGATTGCTTACCATTTAAACAAATCATTTTCATTGGCCTCTCTTTCGGCAGCAGATCTGTTTCAATCGTCAGTGAATCGGTTGGTATTGATCCACGTTAAAAGGGAGAATCTATTGTCCAGAGACGTTCATTAAAAGCTTGGAGCTCATCAAAACAAAGAAGAAAAAAAAGTGGGATGTGTACAATGATAAATGTACACACCTTGGAGTGTGTGCTCCCTCTGATTTCAGAGAGTGCGCGCAGTTTTCTCCTGACATCCAAATGCTTCTCCTCTCCTCTTTATATTACAGCCGTTGCACATATCTTCAGGTAAATAAGCATTTTTTTGTTTTAAGACAGGTGAGTGAGTCACATCTATATATGCGATGCTCACTTAGAGGACCTTGCAAAACTTTTCACGCTCCCTTGAACTCGTTCACCTTTTTACAACTTCCAAGCACAAACTTCAATATATTTGATCAGGTGATTTGACTGGACTCTGCATTTCACCTCATAAAGTCCTCAATCTAATCTCAAGCTTCTTTATATTTACAGATGATGACTGAAGCTTGGACTCCTCTTCAGCCGATCGCCGTCGACTTCAGTCGAGAAGAGAAGACGAGAAGCACAAACTGGTGAACTTTGATCTGAACCCATCGGTCATAATCACAGACACTGGAGCGGAAAACTAAAGTATCCGAGTCGCTGTCTGACCTTCATGTGGACTGTTGATGTAATTGTTGCACTTAGTTACAAAGACCTCGAATCTGACCGTCTGGCAGGCCAGGGAGGAAGGAACGAACGGTCCCAGACAGAAAGACGGCACTCTGAGCTGTAACGGTTTACAGAAAGAAACAAATAAAACAACAACAACAACAAAAAAGACGGAATAATGTTCTCAGAACGCAGAGTCAGCACAAAACCCCAAACCGCATGCATCTGTTTTGTTAAAGGTGAAGCTCATCTGCTGGCAGCTGGATCACCACTTAGCTCTAGAGAGAAAAAAGGACAATAAAGTGTTTAATTGGCTGGTGGGCAACTATTGTGGAGGAAATATTTGTGTTTCTGTGTCAAGCTAGATGTTTGTTGAGAGTTACGCTGCTGGAAGCTGGAGAGTGTGAGGTGGAGGGAGGGAGGAAACACGGTTACAAATAATAATAATAAAAAAAAACTTTGACTTTATAGTTTGAAGAAGGAAGTGAGTCGCAATGCGGTGCTTCGCTCTCTGCTTATAGAAACACATAAAACCTCTTGGAAAATGATGAATAGATGTTGGGGAGGAAGAGAAAAGGCCAAACAAGCACTTAAGATGATGATATTTAAAAGATATGAATACGCTTTACAGGGAGAAATACATGCTATTCAGCATGTAATGTAATTATTATTTTTTTCCTGAGTAAAGATTGTATATAATATATTTTATTTTGCATCTTCCCTTAAACAAAAAAGATTGTATACAAGACAACACGGTGTGTGGAATATTACCGAACTCCAGGTACAACCGGCCCTCATTTCCTCCCTGTAAGCACTTCGCCCTGAGAGGACTCCCATGCATCAGCCGAAAACCTCAGCCTGTGCAGTTTTCCGCATGCGCCCCCAGACCTTGTTGGCAGCTAATAATGGCGGGGAGAGTGAAGTTTTTTGCTCCGTAATCATCACTTCCCGGCGGTCCTGCGACGCTTTCAGTCAGCAGCTTTACGGGGCCGATCATTTCCAACTGGCAGGGTAAAGTCAGACTCACTGTGGGAGAAACTTTTTTTTTTCTTCTCACTCTGTATTGTCATTGCAAAAGGAGTATTACAGATGCACTGAATAAGTTGGAACTGCGGGGGGGAAATGGTTGAAATTTAAATGGATGTTTCAGGACTTTTGAGTTGCGGTTCTTTTAAAAGGTTCCTTTTATTTAGCCTCAGTTTTTTTGATTGGAGGATGAAGCAAACGGCGAGTCTGAAGGGGAGGGAGGCCAAAGTGGGCTTTTACCATCGTAAACCGACTCAAAATGTGTCAGAGCGGTTTATGAGAATGCTGTTTTATGGGCCATAACGCTACAGCCATATTCACACAGAAGCCGGCTCTTATTTTCTTGGGGAAACGGAGGCTAGGAGACACTGCACTGCCAATGATTTTGCTTTGTGGAAAAGGGAGACAAACATGAGTTGTAGAGCATTTCTGGTCAGATTAACCACCTGCTAGAGAAGTAAAATGGGGCGGAAAAATCTAAACATTTACTTGAACTGTTCATATAAATCTTTGCTTTTTTTTTTTTTTATGCCACTTCGCTTTTATTTCATGTAGGAAGATTATTGATGGCGCACTACCTCCGAACTCCATTTCCTGTAGCGGGGCGGGGGGGATCTTTTGCAAACATGAGAATGGTTTAAGGGTTCGTAAAGCCAGCCCGTCCCAGATTAGCTGTGCGCTTCAGCCTCCTGGATTTATGCCACATGAAGAGTTAAGCTGCAGTGTGAAACATTTTATAAAAAAATGTTTTTACATATTTGTTAAAACTGTCAGTTGGCACTGGGGGATGGCGGAAGAGCTCATTTCATTTATTTTTCTTCTCACATCATCGATCTCATATCAAACTATCACAACAAAATGATAGTTTTAATAAATATACTTTTATTTTTTATAAAAGTTACACCCAGCAGCTTCATTTAGGCTGAACTTCAGAATCTTTATGGAAACCACCTTGAGTATTGTAGAGAGTTTTTTTTAGGTTTGTTTTGTTTTTGTTTTTTTACAGCAATGGTTTCCCTACATGTTGTCACAATAAGTTTGTATAAAACTGCTTAAATCCTCTGAAAGGCTAACAGCTTGGAGAGGCTAAGCTATGTAATTTAGCTTTTTTGACTGATCTGTGTCAGCTCTAGTACCAGGGATGTTTTCTATTATAAATCTTTCCTCTGATCTGAACCTCATTAAAAAAAAAAAAAATCAAAACTATCCTTTTAAAAGACCTAGAAGAAGCAGGATGTAAAGGATCTCACGGTCTGCGTTCAACACACTCACCTGTACGCTCACTGGGTCTGTTTGACGTCTCCGATAAGCTAACCGACAGGAGCATCCGACCATTTTCACGTCTGTGCAGACTGGTTCTGACTAACCGACTGTTTCCAGGGTTAAAGGATGACATTGCAAAGGAGAACATCAGGGCTTTCCTCTGGTTTGGACTCTCTCTCTCTCAGGTAACATGTTACCTGTTCATGTGCTGTTTGTCTTCACAACGAGCTGCTGTAGTTTCTGTTTTTTAGGACTGAAGTGAACCTGGGGATCTCTCCCACACCTCCAATTTATATGTTTATCTCTGTAGATTTTTTTTCTTTCTTCTGTCAGATTTGTTTCTGTAGAACCTTATTTTTATTTAGTCTTCTCTCTTCATTCTGCTGTCTCCTCTTTGCACTCTGTGTTGATCTGAAAGACTCCTTTAAAGTTGCTCTTTATTGTTTCTCTTTTCGCCATTGATGGAAACAAAGTTCATGCTGCCGAATTTACAGATGTATTTTTTATTAAAGAAAGGAGTAATTTTTGTACTTATGTGCCTTTTTGTTTTTACTTTAACTTCACACAATCCTTATGAAAGTGGCATTTATTCAGTTTTAACTACATTTTCATTCCTATGAATTAGTCAGGCACAATATGGCTTCCTAGGTCTTGGTTCAATCAAAGTGAACTCTGGCGCGGTTTGAATGCTTATGTGAAAGCCAAGAGGACTGGAGACCACTCTAAAAGCAGGAAGCAAACTAAAGCGCAGGGCATTCTGGGTAACTACGACCAAAACAATTGCCAGAATCCAAGGCTATCAGGAGAAATGGCTCTCAGTATTTTAACAACAACAAAAGCGAAATCCTACAACCACCAAAATCTTGACACGACTCCATTTTTGTTTACATTTTGTGAAGATGGAAGTTGCACTAAGTGTCTTCTTTGGAGGTGTTCGCGTCGTTTCCGTCAGTGGTTCTTGGTGCAGCACCGCCACAGGCGAGGAGGGGAACAAGTTTTTCAAAAGGTTTGGATTATTTGACAGTGCAATGTGAAAGAGAACCACACTGAATGAATCTTTACCCTTCAAACCTCTCCACATACGCATTTATCTCATTATTGACTCCATAATCGAACGACTGGAATCAGTAAGAGAGAAAGCCCTGATAAACTGTGCAGTTGCACTGCTCTACTGCTCTGTAAGCAAGTAGTCCTTTAAGTCCCCTTAGAAAGTCCATAATGCCTGACTCTGTGTTTGTGTGTTCAGATCAATTTGAATCAGTTAGGGCCACCTTTATGTTTACAATCATCGACTCTCTTAACAATGTCTGGCCTTGAAAAAAACCAACCTAAGTGTAGCGCGGTGTCAACTGCCATCGATCCGGGCGGCTCCGGCTATCCGTTGACCTTCGGGATGTTTGTGGCCGTGCCGTAAGACATTTCCGAAGAGTTCGGGGTCCAGAAGCTGGTTTAATGGGCTCTTTTGCTCATTGACTGGCTCACTCCCAGTTCATGGGGATTAAAAAAAAAAAAAAAAAAACGCTGTGCGCCTGAGAAAGCCTTATAACAATTCTGGAATAAGAACCAAAGCAGGAGGTGAAAACTTGCACACTCACTAATACAAATCATCTTTGATTCTCTTCCATCCCTCATCAATCCCCATCCTCCTTGACACACACACACACACACACACACACTTTTCACACTAGGATATGAGGAACTCCTGCTTACTAATGAGAGATCCCATTCATCTCTCTGTTCTGTGTCTTGGGGCAAATTATTAATGTCTGGTCCACCAGTTGTTTGGGGTGCTGGAGCAGCAACCTGCAGCAATCCCCGGAGAAATTACGGCAAAGAAAAACCCGGCGAATAAATCTTGAAGAGAGACAAAGAAGAAAGAAGAGGAAGCTGCCAAAAAAAAAACTAAAGAAGAAGAAGAAGAAGTGCCAAGCAACAGATAAGAGCGAACCCTTTGACATCTTGGAAAATGTGTGTTTATATATGTGACAGGCTATGTCCGTGTACTCCCGCAGTCTTTTTGCTTATTTTTTTGTTTGTGTTTCCTAAAATATAAAGAAAAAGAAAATCTCCATAAGTGTCACCTCTCTCTCTTTCTCTCTTTTCTTTCTTTTACGTCTCCTTTGTTGTGGGGATTTGAAGCAGAGTGCCCACTGTGGCACAAACCCGGGGCGCGCGACAGATCGGCGGGGAAGACGGAGTGGTGACAGCATGACAGAGCGGGGAGGATGTAAAGGAGCTTCATTTGAGAAGCTGGAGCAGAAAGAAGGAAGAGGAGGGGGGGAGTGATGAAGGTGAAGGAGGGATTGCTGCTTGGCCTGAGAGGGAAACGGGGCTGTGCAGCACTTCATGCATCTCCCCCATCATCTCTCCTTCACTGTCTATTTCTGTCTTGGTGTTTCTACAGTGACTTAGTGGTGGTTCTTCACTCTTCTTCTTCTTCTTCTTCAGTCTGTAAATAAAACGAATGATGAAGCTGCTCCTCTCTC
Source organism: Poeciliopsis prolifica (assembly GCF_027474105.1). NCBI lineage: Eukaryota > Metazoa > Chordata > Actinopteri > Cyprinodontiformes > Poeciliidae > Poeciliopsis > Poeciliopsis prolifica. Next base: position 4,019,887 of record NW_026562383.1, read on the forward strand.
CTGGAGAGGATTGTCCTGCTGAGATTGAATTTTTACAGCACATTTCTCTATAGTTTGTTACAATTAGTGATGTATGTTCAGTCTGACCGGAGTTTTCTCAACGCCCTTTGGTCAAAACATGAATCCTCAGCTGAATGCTTTCAGGCTCCTCTGTGGGAAATCTTTTCTGTTCGCCATGGTGGAAACATTCAAGTTCAATTCCACGAGACGCGGATCCTGCACTGCGAAAAACACTCAGCCTTACAAAGTACTGTTGATTCTAGTGCAAGCATCTTGGTCCACTTGAAGTAAGACCAAACTAACTAGTAACTTGTCAGCAGCACTTCGGAGTTGACGTCCTTAATACAGATGAAACGGTCCTGGTTTTACTGGCAGGATTATTTGTTAATGTTATAAGGGGAATGATGTGCCAACGACAGTTTGATAAATATGAAAGAAATGAACAGACCACGACACTGAAAACCTCCTGCTTGTTCCACCAAATGTTGATTTCCCAGTCAAAACTTTACTTTTCTTGTTTCCAGATGAATATGAACTTGTTCTCGTCGCATTATTTGAGGACTGAAACGCTGCGTCTTTCTCGTTGTTTTGACCGCTTCTCGTTTTCTGCCAATAAATACTGAAAGGCATGCTGTCAGTGGTTCATAGAATAAAAGAACGACGTTCATTTCACTCAAACATAAACCTAGAAAACGTTAAATCAGAGAAACTGATCGTTTTAAATGGTCTATATATATAAAAGCAGCTTTAACATTTCCACCCTGTTAAGGCCAACAAAGTTTCTATAGCAATAACAGAACTGTGTCAGTAATTTAAGGCCCGACTCCATTGCCCTCGTACTCTACTGTCTGACTTATTGCTAAACTTTGTTTACTCTTTCCTTTTATTGGATCCTCAACAATCTGTAAAAGTCCTGCAGCCTCTGTTCAGACCTCGGATCAATAACAGCAGAGCGAGGACAGGCTCTTCTTATTGGGGTCCACTTGGGTGAGAAAGTGAGAGCGCAGAAAGGTGGGCTGTGTTTTGTCATTGAGGGAGAAAACGCATTAATGAACTTCCAGAGAGAAAAACATCAATTAATCATTGCACTTATGGCTGGAGGTAGCCTTTAGTTTAATGTCCCCGTGTGTTTGGAGGTTACTGTGGGATTGTCTGACCTTTAGCAACAAATGAACCTCACTCTGATCCCCAGATCGTGCTGCAGTGTCTCTGGTTTTCAGGTAACAAGTCCCACTTATGCACTTGCTTCCAGGGATGAATTCATAAACATGAGCCGTAAGATGTCTTCAGAGCCTTCCTGGAAAAACAACCATGTTACCGAGTTAGGTGCCATCTGCTGAACCTCAGTCGTGGACGTGACGGCACATACATAAAGTGTGTTGAGTGAAATGTCAAAAGGTCTGGGCACATGCTGAGCCAACCCAGCGCCTTTAACCTCACTTCCTGCCTCTGGATCGGAAACGGCTCCAGAGGAAGGAAGTGAGTTTCAGCGCATGGTATTGCGTGTAAATGCAATCAAAGCAAACATGAGTGGAGCGCTAGTTACAAAAATGACTGTCAGTCTTTTGACAAAGACAAAAGAAATCCTACTAGTAGCACTCAGTTTTTTGCTCACATTCCGTGATGAATGACGTTTCGCTCGGTGTCTCTTCAGAGGTTTTGGTGCAGCGCCGCCACAGGCGCGGAGGGGAACAGGTTTGGTCCGTTGACACGGTTCCGTGTGGAAATGTAACGAATGTCACGGTTTTGGTCCCCGTTTGAAGCGAGACTATCGGACCATCAGTGAAATTCAAAATTTGTGCAGTAGGCTGATCTGCGGCAGGTGAACGGCGCCGTCACGTCAAAAAGAACCGAGATCCCCAGAGCTTTACCACAAACCTTGATGTTTGTGGTACGAATGAATATTTTAGCAAGGCCTTCTTTTTGAAGGGCGCATAAAATAAAACCTCGAATGTGATAGAGCCCTCGTTTATAATCTGATCTGAGTCACTGTTACAGAACCAGTGAAACATGATTGGTATTCCGGTCTTCCTGGGTCCATTTGGCTCCGGCTGCCAGCAGGAGCAGGTGAGCAAGCGGATCTCTTTGGAGGCTTTGTATGCGTGTTCACCCAAAGTGATAAAAGCTGCGAAAACCCCTTTTGCTTGGCAAGTTGCAATTTTTATGGGTTCACCTTTGTCTCCGTGTCACCTTTTACTGTTTCCAAAAGACATGTTGTTGTCCTTCAGCATTTCTCAACTCATGGTCTGCTTTGTCTCTCATTGATGGTGTTAAAGCTGTGTTGTATTTTGATGATTTGGAGTCTCTTCTTTGTTTTGAGTACACTTTTGACACGTTTGCGCTTCTTGGTTGTTGTTGTTAGTCTCCTTATTGTTGTTTTTAAATATCTGTGTGGGTTTTTGTTTATTTTGGGATGCTTTGTGGAGCGTCTGAACAGCTGTTTTGCGTCATGTTTTTTGGCTTTCTCGAGTCTTTCAGGCTATTAGATTTCTCTTTTGCTGTTTTAGAGTTTACTGAGAGGAGCCGTCAAACACGAATTATGTCTCGGTTCAGAGCCGTCTTGGAAACATGTTGGTGCTGCTTTGAATGTCCGTGATTTAAAGTCATTTTGAATAAGGTCCTCATTTTATTCTGTAAGGAAATGGATGTGGTTTAAGCAGCAGGATGTCACTGTTTTTTTGTTTTTTGGGGGGTTTTGCTCCTCCACTCATTGACGTCAGTAGCGCCTTACAAAGTAACATCGAGACGAATCTGAACAGCGCAATAAATTTGAAAACAGCCACGAATGAACGAATCCGTAAAGTCATGTGACTAAACGCCATTATAGTAATTGATAAATGTCACAAATCAGTGCAGTAGCCATCTTAGACTGTGGAGCTCTGTGCGCTGCACTCTGACAGCAAACACAGGGCCGTAACGCAGAACGTGGAGGGTCTGAGGGCAGGATGGGGGCTTTAAAATCCTTCTTAGAGTTTTCCAGACAACAGTGGACCACACAAAAACACACACAAATTACTAACTTTTCTTTTTTGTACTGTTGTAACCATTAATCAATCTCCTCTTCAGTTCAACCGTATGAGTGGAGACACATTGTTGATGTTATAAAATAACTTGCAAGTGAGTATTGGCAAAGATCAATGTCATTTTCATAGGTGTTGTTGTTAGCAGCTGCTGAAAGTAACTAAGAAAGTTACTTTTAATGTAACTTAGTTACTTTACAAATCAAGAAGTAAGTTATTTTTCAAGGAGTAATCAGTAATCTGATTAAAGTTACTTTAATCAGAGTTACTATGCCATCACTTCCTCCAGGTTATTTCCAGCCCACCTGGTTTCTGGATTTTTCTAGTTATGTTTTGTGGTAAATGTTATTTTTTTTTTTATTAGATTTTTTTTCCCTACTTTTATCACGTTTTACAACTTTTGTCCTCCTCCCACATTTTTGCGGGATTGAAAATATGCCTAACTAGTTTTGCCCATTGTTACACTGAAGAGAACGATGAGCCGGGTCACTCCTCTGGTAGCACATTTATTTAGTTTAAACTGCAACAAGAAAGTACAGCGGTTACAAATCTGCTCCGAACATCTGCTGCAACAAGCTGTCCTCTAAGCACTGACGAACTTCTTCCGCCCGCCAGAACATCACCCGCTGCTGCACACAGCGCCCCAACAAATTCACATACTCCCTACTGACATCACCGTACAACTACACAAACATACTTTCATTAACTCACTGAACTCAAATAATATATAAGTTTCGAACACATTTTAGAACACATTAAGCCGACCCACTGAGCCTACATAAGCAAGCCAAGCGCGAGCCGTTAGCCTCGCTCCTTAGCCTATCTCCTTTAGCCTGGTGCTAACTGCGGCTCTACATCTAGTTCGGTAACGCAGCTATACTGAAGCACCTTTGTTCTTTCATTTCGTACCCATCAGAGGCTACTGGTTTTATGAGCTATGCATTTTAATGCTCAGCTTACCTGCAACAAGAAAGTACAGCGGTTACAAATCTGCTCCGAACATCTGCTGCAACAAGCTGTCCTCTAAGCACTGACGAACTTCTTCCGCCCGCCAGAACATCACCCGCTGCCGCACACAGCGCCCTCCGATGGTGGAATACAAACATTGTTACATCTAATAAATTCTAATGCTAGTTTCTGGCTGAGACTGATCGTCACAAAAACAAAATTGGGGGCTACTGGGCTACTAGTTTTGTGACTCACTTTCATAGTGCCACACCATCGCCAGTTTAACTCAATCAGAGGTTGTAATGTCTTGTATTTCAAGAGACTGAAAGGATCAACCTGCAGTTGTATTATTTTAATTTATGATATTTGGCACTTTTTTTATTTTTTTTTAAGTCCAGCCTTTCTTCCTAATGGAAATCTTTAAAACATCTGAATTAGAAGAAAAGAGTAATTTTTGCTTAATATTCTGGCAATTAACAAATAAAGTAATATTAATGGCATTCACTTGATTTGACGTGAATATAGTAGAGAGCTGCTTTACAATTTAGTGAATTAATAACAAATTTAAATTATAGTGTAGTTTTTAACTGCGAAAGTTTGGAGCTTTAGAAATTTTTTTCTTTCTTTTCTTTTCTTTTCTTTCTTTACTTCAACACTAATCCTTGGTTTTCAGACTGGCCTCCTCTGTCAGGCAATTTGCCTCCTTAGTTTCTGCTGCTGTCCAGATTCCCCCCCTTGGCCAGAGATAATGAAATGGGATTCTTATCAGAGGGACACATTGCAGAATTGGACACTAGAAATCCCAACTCTGCAATCTTCATTCTCGCTAATTTAAACTGGAACCGGTTAGCTCTCCACCCTGAGGACAAAATATTCAATCTACTGTTTTGTTGGGGGTTTTTTAGTGTGTGTGTATGTGTGTGTGTGTGTTTCACTACATAAAGGTGGATCTGCCTGAAGCGGATCTGAACATGGAGGAACTCGGTCTGTTATTCCACTGGAATTTCAATCATGTCAAACATGTTGAGGCCAGAGGGAAACTGGAAAGCTTGGGAAGAGGAAGCGGCGTTGCATTAAAGCTCAGGCGCTGTCTGGACTTTGTGTCCTCTTGAGGATCCAAAGCAAAAATTCTAGAGGAATCGATACCATCCGTACTTTTGCGGTGGGAAATATAAATTAAGAAAGAAGCGTCACTGTGTGGAGGCAGGTAGAACTAGAATCAGAGTATTTTCAGTTTCTCTACAAACTTATTTTTAAACCCAAGTTGCAATAAATGTGCCAAATTCACCAAACTGGTGAATCCAACTTTTTCCACCCTGTTGTGGAAAAAGCTTTAAAATTTTGAGAATAGATAAAAAGGCAAAAAATAATTGTTATACCAATGATAAGTGCAAGCAAACATTTGACCTATAAGCATATTTGAAACTTTATAATTTCCTTAAAAACAATATGTGGGGGAAATATGACACAGTTTACCTTAAATTGAATCTTGAAGTTAATTGATGTCAGTTTCAACATTTATAAATTTGATTTTCTTGAAGACATGCAGTTTTGGAAAAGCTGATTACTTTTAAAGGTGACATCTAAAGTTGACTTATGAACATTTTTGAGCATTTGTGTGTCATAACAACAACTTTGTTTCAACTACTTAAAGAGAAGGCTTTGGAAAAGTTGACATTTTAAAATAAGATGCAAAAAAATGAAATTTTAGGGCGTTAAAATGTTAGACTGGAACAGAAATATGTTGGTGTTAAAATTGACACTAACAGCCCACTGATGTTGATTTTTTTAAAATTTGGGGTTTAAGCGACTTATCAGCAGCAGTAGCGATAATTTGGCCCTTTTATTTTTTTTTTCTAGATCACTGCAAACATTTTTTCTAGAAATGTTCTAGAAAAAAAACATGAACACTTTTCTAGTTTTACAAGTTAAAGATTTGTTAGAAGAGACTCAGAAATGTTTATATTTAATCTCGGAAACCTTTAAAAAAAAATTCTAGAAGATATCTGAGACTTAATATTAAAACTTGAGTTTTTTCCAACTCCTCTTTTGACTTTTGAACCTCCAAAATTTCCAGTTTTTTTTTAAATAGAAAATGTAGGAGGTTGATCTCAAAATTAGTTTTTCCTAGAATTGTTTTTTTTCTTTAAAACTCAATAAATTTGAGCAAAATGTCCAAGTTCTTTTTTTTCCCTCTGAGATTTAATCTAAAAATTTCTGAGGTTTTGGCAGAAATTTACTCCTTCATTTTTCCATCGACAATATCCATAATTTGACGCCGTTGGAAACGACGTTCCTCAGACGTCCGAGAATACAAACGAAGTAATAACAGAAATAATAATTCTGTCAATGTTTCCCGTCCAAACAAGACCAAAAGTACTTGGTAAGATTTAGGTTTTTTTGGGTTGTTGTTGCAGCTTACATCACCGTCTTGCGGCAGCGTCTCACTTTGGTTGCCTGCAGCATGCAGACGTTTGGCCACGAGTTCCATCGCCTCATCCTCGCCTCATCTCTCATGTTCAGACCAAAAGCACAGACAGCCGAAATCATTGGCGCTGTCCAGTTTAGAACCTCGGAGCTGATGTTCAGAATAGATGGCAGGTGAAATCCCTGTTGATAAGAACTCTAGAGACGATCGCATCATCTCGGTCCTCTGTGACTTTTCGAAGGGAAGACTCGAGCTCACATGCATCGCCTGCTGCGCTGTGTTTTCCCCGCGAGGTTCTGATATCGATCGCTGGCCCCTCTTTCTCACCAGCACTCATACCTCAGTGGCTTGTCTCTTCCTCTGCCCGTCTCTGTTTTCTTTCTGCACCCCATTAGTGCTGTGAACAGCCGCCGGGGACGCCCAGAGCTGCTGGACCAACGGACCGGCTGGAGGCCGACGGGGGGGAGGAAGTCAGCAAGAAGACAGAGGGGGTGAAAAAAAAAAAAACAGGAATAGAGAGATGAGATCATGAGTAGAGAGACGTAAGCAGGATGGAAGCATCTTCTCACTGGCAGGACGTTTCAAGCAGTGAGGAAATGCAATGGTCTGCACAAACACGCAGTACAGGAGAATTGTTGCAGCGTGGGATATTTTTGGAGTTATGGGCTTTTTTTTAAATGCAGAACTACTGTCGGATATTTCCACAGTAATATTTGTGGCGGCTATAAGAGGAACCCAAGTGAAAAAAAAAATTGCGTAATCTTACTTTCACGCCTTTAACCCTCACACTCAGGAGAATGTCAGACAGCTTCCCCGCTGTCTGACCGTCAGATTGTTAGATTCAGAAACCACACACACAAAAAAAATTGTAAAAGCACACAGAGTCCAAAACTTGTGGAGTCCAAATGACACCATCTCTTAAAACGGCCACAAGATTATGGGGTAAAGAAATAAACTGAGGCTCTCTGAAATGATCATTCTTGACACACTAATTATTATTTCACAATAGTTTTGTTTTAAAGGGACAGTATTATGCATTTTCCATCCACATTGTAATGCCATTTTTGTGGAACAATGTTTCTTCCAGCTGCATCTCAAACATTACTTTGACTTCGCTGTTTGACACTCGTGTTTCTTTAAGAAACTCCAGATCTTTCCGACACTCGTCATCTCAACATTTCTCCGTTAAGCCATGTACAAATGTCCTTAGGAGCTTTGGACAGAGAAACGATTCATATAATGAGCGCCACAGATCCGCAGTTCCCCCAGCTGTTTGCTAATTGCTGCTGCCGCTAGTCTATAGGAGCCAAGTGGGAAAGATCCCGCAAAAAATGTGGGAGGAGGAGAAAAGTTGTAAAACGTGATGAAAGTAGGGGGAAAAAATCAAATAAAAAAAATATAACATTGACCAGAAGAGCAGAAGTCTGAGTGTTTTGATATCCTAACATCTAATAGACGGTATTTAGGGCTGGATGACGTGGATGAGAAACGTATCACGATAAAAGCGTTTCTTATCAGATGATATCGATAATTATTGATAGTTTTTTTTTGTTTTAAATATCTGACATGCTGCCAAACTGGTGAAGCGACCTTTCCTGTTTTATCCACAGTTTTCCCTCCATGCCGTTGTATAGCTGCACATGTTACTCACCAGATTGTTGCTAGGTAACCAGCGAGTGAGTGAATTAGTCGATGCCACCAAACAAGCTTCGCTAACTGTGAGAGGCTGAACGGCTAAAGCGTTTTCTCTGCCACATCTCCCATAATGCAGTGCGGCTCTGGACTGGAGTTCAGCTAAATGGCTGAATAATCCATCAAACATATTATTTAATGATTTTACTTAAAATATTTAATATTGATCAGGTGTCTATAGCGACATACACATATATTATTGGTTTACTTTTCAGAGAAAGTGGAATTTCACATGAAATATTTTTGGTAAATAATATTTCATGTGACATTCATCCCAATGAATGTTTTTGTTGTTTTCACCCAGATATGTATATCTGGATGGAACCATAATGAATAAACTCAATGCTGTGGTGATTTACTTCATGTGGAACATAAACAGTTTCTCTTCTGTGAACCACTTCCTGTTCAGGGGTTGCAGAACCATTGTGTTGGTATTGCGCTCACTAATTTTTCTTTTGCCGACCACCGTACCATAAAAGGTCAGCGGTGTCGGGAGAGCTCTCTGTTCCTCAGCAGCGACAGACCCCTGAGTCAAAGGTCACCGAGTTACAGCATCGATGCACAACGCAACGCGCCCGCCAGCCATGTGAAAAGTGACATCGTCATAATCTTCCTCAGAAAATCCGGGCTCTGGTCCTTCACCGCTGTGCATTATATTTCTTTTGTGAACTTATGAACCTTAGAAAACTTTCTCGGAAAAATAGCAACGGAGAAAATGATATGTCAGCGCTGATGCAAGAGTGTGTGTTCATAACACAACACCTGCGTGGCTGCATTTGCACGTTATATGCATATCTGATGCGTATCGCGCTTTGCAGGCTTTAAACATTCATCTTTTCCCCTCTGTGTTACTTCAAATGCAAATGTCAATATTAATTTTTTTTTTTGCTGCTTGCTGACTTTCACATTTAGACATAAAAAGACAGAAATAGAAAAAAATGATTAAGCAGTCGAGCCTGAAGTCTTGACGGGCTTCTCTCGCTCTTTGACCTTTAGCGTTCGTGGCGACGTAAGTGATTTCCATTTCACCCATGAAAGACCAACGGTTTGATAGACATGGCTTACTCGCAACATTCAGCTCACCTTTCTCATCAAAGGGGAAGTTTGAGGGTCAAAGCCCACAGTCACCATTAGCCAAATCCCATCGAATAATGAGTTCAACGCAAACGACGACTGTCAGAAACCGAGCTGTCATACGGAGGCAGAATCCCATCAAAAGGTGTGAGTGCAATAACCCAGAATGAATCTTCATTCCAACAATCTACAAGTTGTAAAATCACTTCACTTAGCCGAGGCTCCAGACAAAGACGTTTTAAAAACTACAAATATTTTCCGTCATTCTGCTCCTTAAAGTCCCTCGTAAAAACAAATGCCAGAGAATCTTCCGTCGCTCTCTGCTCACCCTTCCCTACCCCATTTCTGCGCACCACCGGCCTTCCGCTCATTTGATTTATATTCGGACACAAAGTCGGCCGCTCCGACATGGCCGCTGTGTAGAGTTCAGGAAGCTCGGCCCATCAGTGTTATTAATGTAAGGCCTTTTGGGAAGTAGAGGACCATCTCTGTAGAGCAGCAGACTGCAGGCCAGCTAACGGAGCCAAGAGTCGTGTTAATCAACCAGCTGATGTCTATTAAGAACAGAATGATGAAAGGTGCCCAAGCACTGAAGCTACTTTTAAAAATACCAAACTGTTTTGCCTGAAACTGGATTGAAATTTATCTCACTACTTGTGACCTAATTTTTTCCAGATGTCTTCAGCTGAAAACCCTCGTTTGTAAATCCCTGTCATGCCGCCCGTACGTAAAACTACTGACACAGCAACGGTCAACACGTTCATCCGTTGTTTCCGGGTTTCTCGGTCACCGAACCCGTCGATGTGTATGAACATGGATGGTATTTCTCACTGCATCAGACCTAAATGGTGACGGGCAAAAATAATCTTTTTGTAGATCATTGAACACAGTGGCTTCTAAGACCGTCTTCACTGGTAAAACCAAAGAAGTCGAGCTACATCACAGGTCTTCACATTGCTACTGGGAAGTCCAATGAAGAGAAATAAGCCACATGGTGTATGTTTATTTCTGACTGCAGTTACTGTTAGAGTCAGTGAATCCTAATCATCTCTCTGCATAAAAAAAAACATAAAAATAAACACACACAATATTTTTCAGGTTTATTTATTATCTAGGTCACCTTGTGTTTGATATATGCATGTGTTCATATGGGAATGTGATCACATGAAGATTTGTAGACCAATTATAAATACCTGGTTATAAAGCCTCTGCTAAGTCTGCAGAGAATCTATATATTTAACGCTCCAGTGCATTCGTCCTTGCTGGGACAGGTGGGCTGTATGTGAACTGAACGGACGACACAAAATCTTTGTGGAGAAGGAACCTGACACTTCAGAGAAACAAAGTTTATTGCCTATGATACAGTTTTTCTCTTTTTAAGCAAAGCCTCCATTTTCCTTATAGATTTCGGTGTAAATGGACACTAAATTTGACCAACTAACAAGAAAGTATGGGGTTTATTTGGTAGACTTAAATTACTATTGATGATAATAGTATACAAGTACAATTTTAAAAGAAATGGAAATCAGCTACCTGGCTGTGATGTCATTCAGTAATACATTTTGTCCTGTTTTGTGCTTATTGCAAACACCACTTGCCACCTACAGAACTCCTTTCTGGACCAACTCCTCCGCAATAAGAAAACCGCTTTATTCTATCATGTAGCACTCATTCAACATTTTACTCTAACAAACAGTTTTGTCCTTCGTGAGCTCCTGATTCAACTCTGAACTCAAAAGAAACTCTTTCTTGACAATAAACTGTTAAAGTTGTCATTGTTTGTCGGTAATGGCTGCCCGCACTACAGTCTCAAAGAGCTTCAACATGACAAAAAGTCAAAAGTTTGTTCTTTTATTGACTTGGATAATAAAAACTCTGCTGTGTTTCCATTGACCAGATGACTGCTCAATTTGACAATTTAAAAATAAATGTGTTGAATGGAAATGTGCCAATTTGAAAAATAAAAAACTCAAATGTTTTGGGCTAGGATGAGATGTTGTTTTGTAATTAATTTAATGATCACAAAACTGGATGTTGCTATTGGTGCAAACCACAAACAACAAAACAGGAAGTGGTTGAAGGATAACAGCTTTAATGACTTACTGTGTGAACAAACTTATCCATATATGATTTTAATTGCATTTCTTGTTGTTTGGAAGCACTGTAAATGTGAAATATTTTTTTTTTCTAAATTAAAGGAATACTGACAACGTTTTGTGCACATTTGCAATGGAAAAGCAGCCAGTGTCAGTAGAAGCACGGCAATAGTTTCTGTAAGTTCAGTTTACACAAATAAAGGCCACTTGTGACCTTTATTTCACAGTAACTTGACAGGAAAGAGAAGAGGAAGACTTTCATTAAATGGCCCAAGACTGAAAACTGAACCTAGGAAAGCGTTCATTTTACTGAGTCACACAGCAACCCACACACAGCTACAATTTTCAGTAACCGCTATGCAGGTTTTCAGCAAAATTGACAAAAAGACACCATCAAAATCCCTAAAGGTTCCAAACTTTTCAACTTTTCTGCATGTAATTTGCAAAATAAGTATCATCAGGCTGCATCGTTTCTGCTTTTGCTTTACATTCAAACCTGAAATGAGTCCTTCTTCTCTTTCTACCTTTTCCGAACGCACCCACTTATCCCAGTAGCGCCAGCCCTAACAGGCAAACAAGAGGCGCGCCGACATGGAAACAGAATTCTAATTCGAGAGGTTTCTACGCCGTGGTCCTCCCCACGGGCCCACGCTCTGACACCATGATGAATGACTTCGAATTTGCTGGATGAGGTGGTCTACTTATGTGTGTGTGTGTGTCTGCAGGAAGGTTCACAGCACAAAGGTTGTCACTTGTCGGAACACTCCCCTCGCTCAACACCTATTATGTTGGCTGTGGATAATTGAACCTAGTTTTGAAGAGTTACCTTGCTATTATTTATTTACTTGTTTTGTCCAAGAAGTGTGAGCTGGCTTTTATCAGGCGTTGACATGTTCATGGAAAAATGGAATGACGGAAAAGGCAAAATTGTGCCGTTCCTGGGTTCGGGTGTTTGGGTGCGTCTTTTGTTTTTGTACCCAATATCGTGTTAAAAACATCACCTTCTGAATAAAAAAGTATTTTTGTACAATAATCAGTGATGCCTAAGGAATAGTAATTCTGGATGTAATACAATCTATGACTCACTGATGACCCAACAAATGATTGCACCGGCCTCGACTCAAAGCTGAACCTTTGAAAAAATGCGAGTTTCTTCCCAGATTTGACCACCACGAGCCGCTTGAATAGCATGTTAAATCTCTCTTCTCCTGACATGTCTTACACTGGTTGAGGCAGTTCGTAGAAACTTTCTGACAACGTCTGAAACGACAAATGATCAGAAAGCCGACTCTTGGACGAGACAAAGGAAGGCAAAGGTTTTCACTCACAAGTTGTTCTTAAAGTTGTTGTAATGAGCAGAAATAAATATGCATCTAAGATTCTGATGTATATATCAAAAACACATTTTTACTTCCACTTTGAGAAATGGTAATAATAAAAACAATCATCCTTTCCATACAGAAGAGGATCCTGCAAGGTGACAAAACCTACTTTGACGGCGATGTGTGGAAGAGTTGATATATTTTCCATTAGCATCACGTTAGCATTGATGGGTGTTTTTTATGAATACTAAAACTTTATGAAGCTAACTTATGCGTAAGCACAATAAAGGTTAAAGGAAGCATGCCAAGCATTTTGTCACATCTCCTATACAAGGAAGGTTGTGTTACTGGACTTGTACAGCATCTTTAAATCTAAAAAGATGTCTCAAAGATGAGACTCCATTAACAATTTATTGAAATTAGCTCAACCTTCTGCTGCCACTGGTGGTGCTCCTAAAGTCCTCTAGATAGGGTTTTACCCTTTTCTTATTGTGGTCATCAGCTGTGGTCATCTTATTGTGGCAGCTGAGATTTTGGTTGTTTTCAAAGCAAACTAAAGAAGCATCACTTCAGCCTGACTTCGAGTTGGCGTTTCCAACTAATTTAGTTTATTTTACCTTAGCCACTTTTCTGTCATCTACAAGAATACATTTTTTTTTACTTCGTTTATCATCAAGTACATCAGTTTTTAAAGAAATTTGCTCTTTCATGTTCTAGATTTTTTGTGCATTTTTAAAATGTTCTCTCTATAAAATATGCTTGAAGCTTTCCTTGCTAATATACACAAATTTTTCTTTATTCTGCATTGATTTAACAGCAGTCATTTTATATCTGTATTTACTTGATTTAATTATGATCCTCTTGTGTGGTTACATGTCTGTATTTGTCTTCTGTAAAACACTTTGTGTTAAATCTGACTGTGAAAGGTGCTGTGTATATAGGTAATGTTGATTGATTGACTGGTTTCTTTCCATCTTTCATCGCTGTTGAATTTCCTGTCAGAAAATGTAGAACGTTTGAACATTTTATTGTCAACCTCATCATGGGAACGCTTAGCTAAAAGATATTATCAAAGATAACGTCGATCCCTAGAGGCCGAGACAAAAGATCATCACATGTGTTGTCTCTTACCCTCATAGCAGCTCAGAAAAAACCTCAGAGAATGATGGAAGCACCGGCTGACTGCAGATTCATTACAGTGTACATATAGTGTAGTTAATATATGATACTTAAGCTATGGGCTTTAGTAAGAAATGACTGTATAAGATACTGTATGTGCTGGAGTATTCCTTGGTGGCTTGGCTGACATGTATGTTTAATGCACATGTCCCGTGGCAAACCATTACTGTATACAGTTTCCCCCTGAGGAGAAAACCGCAACCAATTAAAACTCACCCTGAATGGGAGCTGTGCTCAGAGAGGATTACATGCCAGTATGTGACAGGTAAATGAGGGTGCCATCTTGGCTTCCAGCTTGTGTGTGTATGTGTGTGTGTGTGTCTGTTTTTACTCCGTACAGGGGACCATTATACCATTTTAACCAACAAATGGAGGTCATTTGTGGAAAAGAGGACATTTTTCTGGTACTCATTTTTTTCAGATGTAATGGGCTGTACTGGCTATATTTAGAGATATGGTGTGAATAAAGTTTTGGTTTGCTGCTGATTGAGAACAAATAAGATTAGAGCTCTTTCAGCTTCTGTTCACTTTTGCATTGAAACAACAAACTGTACATTTCCTGTACCTGTCACTCAGGATGTGACAATGAGTAATGAGCTCCACTCATGTCTGTGTTTCATTTTGACACACTGTCCCCTCCCTTAAGCCGCTATTTGAATCTTCACAGTTCCTCCATGTTGTTTTTTTGACCCGCTAAAGCCCAGGTGTCTGCCCCACAAGAAATGGGAGTCACAGAAATTAAATAGAGGTGATAAAAATGTCGCTGAGCTTGAAAAGAAAAATGAAATGGTAAAAAAGACAAATGACATGAGAAATGGAGGGCTACGTTTTAATCAATGTGTATCTTCACACGCCCAAAGTCTGAAACAATGATTGATTGAAAAGCTCTGCGAGACGTCCAGAGCTTGGCATGTTGTTTATTAACCCAACTCTGCCTCAAACTTTTCCAAAACTGTATCCCCCGACCTGTCTGCTGTGTTTGTTCACTAAAACACAGCAGACAAAATCAGGAGGGGGAGATTTTCATGGTGCACCTTGGGCCACTTAGCACCAACTTGCAACTTTTAAACCTAACAGATTTTACTGTCCATTTCTTCCTAACAACATTGTACCTATCTACTTCCAGCAGGAAAAATTACCGTGTCACAGACCTCAGTTCAATTCTCTGCCAAACATCTGCATTCATGATATTAAACTAAACACAGGTAGATTCTAGTCGGTAATTTGGTGAAACTGGAAGTTAGTTTGTAATATATTTATTTAATCTCATCTAAGTTAACTGGGCTGAATACATAAACATACCTCAATGTTTTTACCTTTATATGTATGAACATGTATGTAGATATATGTATATATATATATATACACATAAATATATATGAATATGTATACATCTCACAGCTACAGGACTGGAACCTCCTGTAATAAAGTGTTTAATCCATGCCTATCCTTTTCCAGCTCTTTAGTCATCTTATGCATGTACAAGGCTGAAATCATCCCTGTGGTATCTGTTTGCTGTGGAGTTTACTTGGTTCCTTACATCCTGGTGGGCATCTTAGTTTCTCTGATACAGGCACAGAGAAAGACATTAGGAGTCCTTATTTTTACATCATTTTAAATTCTTGTTTGTTGGATGCTGAATGGACATGAAAGCATCTTCTGCAAATGCATGCAGCCCCAGGCATAAAATATGTAAATCACTGTTGTCAGAGAATGCTCAGTTGTTTTAATGTGTAGGGGGAGAAAAAGCACATTTATATATCTAAATGGCTTGAAGGTGACATGGTGATGTTAAAAGAGAGCCTCCGAAAGGGAATTCCAGTGCTTGTAATTGGGAAAATTTTTTTTCCCAATTTATTTTAGTCGGAAAAAAAATTGGGAAAGTGTTTTCTGTCATAGGTAGATTTTGTCTAAACAACATAAACGCATGAATGCATCTGGCTAGGTGGAGACTGGTTGTGCTGGAATTTGCAGGGGGAGATTTTCTTGGTGCACCTTGGGCCACTAAGCACCAACTTGGAACTTTTAAACCTAGCAGCTGTTACTGTACATTTCTTTCTAAACACATTGTACCTATCTACTTCCAGCAGGAAAGATCATGGTGTCAAAAAGCTCAGTTCAGCCCTAAAGGCACATTCTGACAATGAGAGCTTAAGCAATTTTTTTTACCCAAACATTTCTCCCAGAGGTTTAATTCACTCTGCCATTTTTGTGTATTTTCACTGTGCAGTTCAGAACAGGCCCATTGACACGGAGTGGCAACTACTCCCATTTCGATCTGTCTTCCAAGGTTGCTATCACAGCAACTTCATAGCTTGTACGCAAACTCCACGGAAAGGTGTAGCAAATTTTAAATGGATTTCCTCAGCAAGAACTCCAGGGTTCTCCCCAGAAAACCTGCTAAACGGGGTAGTTATGGCACAATCCACTGGCTGCCCAGGTTACAAAACTTCAGAGATTCCTGATTAGGCATCGTATTGTAGAAATGGCAACATGTGAGGCAAACGGACGGGTGTGCACCACCTAGCTTAACTCATCTTTATTAGCCCTGTAGGTGACTACAGGGCTAATAAAAGGGCTAATAAAAAAATATTTACTTGTAACACTACTTTGACACTTTAGTCATTGGATCAGAACAGTTATCCATTTCTAAATTCATCCAAATGGTTTTAAGCAGATTTAGTTCTACTGACAACTAAAGTAATTCTAAGAAACACAACAGAGAACGAATGAAGCTTTGCTCACTGCTTTCAAAGGATTTTGATTGGTCCATCTCCAAATTCAGAAATCCACAACTTTCTTTTCAATTCGGAAATCTAGGAATAAATCTACAATCTTATTTGTTCCGTCAGTCAAATAATTTGCTTTTGCTAAAGTCGGTCGATCCCTGCCTCGGTGACACAATTCATCACCAGTACAACGCCGTCTGCATTTCTGCATGTGAGTCGTGGAAATGTGGTCGCCAGACTTTTAACTTCCATGAAAATATGTGGCAATGTGAGGAGCACACAGCAGCCACCCTGTCAGCCTGCCTCTTTGTCAAACAGACAGCGAGTGTGCACAGGAAGTGTTTTTCACACTGAATGTCATCATCACCCAATCTCCACAATGTCATCTCTTCACACACAAGAACGCCACGGCAAATCTCACTGAGGAATGTCAAGTATTAATATTGCAGAGGTGGAAGCAGTTTCAAAACCCCTGCTATTTCTGCTCCGCTTCCCAAATGGTTAAAAAAAAAAATCTTTTCAGTACTGTACTCTTCCTCTCCGTTTTCCCTCTGTGTATATATATTTATGTTTTTGCTCTGAAAACAGTGAGAGAAAGAACGAAGTCTTAAGAGTCTTAATCTCTGCCTGAATTGTTAGACTTTTCTAATCAACCTTCCTACTCACTCCCTGTGATGCTGCCCACAAGGGTGACACGTTTGTCACTGGAAACGTTTTTTATTACTATTTTAATTGGAGCAGCATGACCTCGCCTTATACGGGCAAGTTTAGGCTGTGGCAAAAACACACAAAGAAGGACATTAATGTGAAGATGTTGGCAAAAAAAAGAGGCAACAAAAAACCCACTGGAATTATTCAAACCTTTTGTGTGGGTTGTACAAAACAAAAGAAGAGACGTAATGTGGCATCAACCAAGTTTTAGTTAGTAATTTAATGGCTTTCTAATAATGCTGTGGATTAATGAGCTGGACCTTGGCTCAGTGAAGGCTGTCAACTGACCCAACGGTCTAAAGTTAAACAGCGCTGGGTGAGTTTAAGTAAACTGAAACAGCATTTTTCAGACATGGTGGTAAGGTTGTGAAATAACAGCAGAACGTGTGCTATTATACGCACCGCCATATTTTCCAAGCTTTTTCCATCCAATATTTGCTTATGTATGCAGCATCCAGACCGGCTCAGAATGCATTAAAAAATAAAATGGAGATTAGAGGAAGTCACATTTTCACAAAAATAAAGTGTTTTAAGTTAAATGGTTTGTATTCCATAATGTGTATCTCGGAATTTACAATAAAAAAAAATTCTTTCTAACAGTGGCATGCGTGTGTATTTCTTTTCTGTTGTTTTTATTTTAGTGGAGTTTTTTTTTTTTTTTAGGCCAAGTCAGTGAAAGAAAACAAACTGAAAATGTCAAAAACATTAAAGGTGCCATCTGTGCTCTTGAAGTGATGATGGAAACGCAACCAGAACCACATATTCTGAATTGTCAAGTAGGCAATCACAGAATGGCAGCATCACTGTCCAGGCAGGTTCTGCAGTGCAAAGTGCATACAGTATTATAAGAAAAAAACAGAGAGGTTTGGAAGTCAGTGAAATAGAACCACATGGCAGAAACGACATTCTTCTTGAACATAAAAATCTTTCACTTTTTCCCAACATTTAAAGAACAATTGTGCAATTAAAGTAAGCAAAAATATCCAGGTGGAGATTTTAAATTTAGGTAATAAAGGGTTAATACTAACAAACTCAACACACTTTTCAGATTTCTGTGAAAAAAGAAGAAACTGTAAACCATCATTTTTCATTGCTACTTTGTGCTGGTCCACCTCTTTAGCTGTACCTTGTCACGCTGCACCAAGTGTTCCCTTCTTTAAAGGAAAAAGAAAAAAAATCTTAGACTGGTTAAAAAACTTTCTCCGTTTTGGAATGATTCATCACTATTTGCTGCTGGCTGCATTCAAAGCTCTGACACGGTTTCATTGTGGGAGTCTACAGAGAGAAATCCTTGGGCTTCATTAGTTCGAGTCCCGGCGCTCTGTGAATTACGTCACCTGGCTTATGCGAGCTGGTAAAATGCTGGACCTTTCATAACAAAATTCAGGGTGGTATTGAGCACACCGAGTACTTTTATGCTCCCTTTCAAATGCTGCTTTTCATGCTATGCAGCGGAGCACCTTGAAATGTTTAATAGAAATGTGGACTGAAGAGATGGAGACTGAATCGCTGATGTTCTGAAGAGCAGTACTTCGAAAGTGTCTGTCTTAGCCGTGTCCTCGGGTGAGACGCTTCACCCGTCCTGCCTACTGCTGGTCAGAGGGCCGATTAGCATCCAGTGCATCACGGCCTCTCTTCTGTCTGACTGCCCACAGGGAAAACTACGACGTCTATGAAGCTTACCACAATCAGCGTGCGATTGAATGCAGCGCAAACCGCTTTGGAGTTTTCTGAACCTGACAAAGCGCCGTCCAGGCACAGGACATTTGCTATTTCAAAGCCTTGCCACGTTCGCCCCTCCTTTCTAAAGTTTGTCCCATCAATTCATTTCTCTCCGGGCTGACTCACAGAACCTCTACGCACCAAGTAAAAGATTCATGAAGCCGAATCGATGCGTGAACAAAATGTGGCGCTCTCAAGCCTCTGGGTGGAAAGAGGAACTGCAATAAATCGACAGATTCCTTGTAAAAGTTAAAAGGTTGTTTTTCTCGCCTGGATGGTCTCTGAGGGATTCGGGTTTTGCCAAACCAAAGAAGCAAAGACAACGAAACAATGCCGAACTGAAAACAATTCTGGGTTACAGCAAAAAGAAAACAACTCTGGTCTCCCTTTCGAACAAGGCTTACCAAAAACATTTCATTGGTAGAAAGCAAACAACTCCACTGACATGTATAACAGGAAGATGCCTCTGTGTGGAAACACACATATTATCTCAACGCTTACAGAGTTCTTCAACTCTTTCAGTAAGGTGCCTTTAAATTAAGTGAATTGAAACTAAATTTAAAATTCTCACAAAAGTTAGGGGGATCTCAAAAAAGTTTTAAGAGCACAGCCCCAGAACTGCATTGTGAACTTTTTTTATTTTATTTTTCTTTTCTGGCGAAACTTCAAATGAACTGCATTTGTTGAACTTTTTGCTCCACAGGGATACGATAGAAGGTTTTTCAATTTTAAGCCTTCATTTGATTGTTGTGCTTTTTGGGAGCTGTCTGTTTGCATTTCGTGTTTCGCTGCCAGCAGTCGATCGCTATCTGTACTGAAAAATAAATGAATGGCGGGGGGGGGGGGGACACAACAACAAAAACATCACAATTCTCTTTGCCAGTGTGGAAAACAAGAGCCCGAAATGTGCCAACGTTGGTTGTGATGTACAGCCCCCGTCTACACTACGCAGTCTAGACGGGAACAGTTATCGCAAAGTTCATATCTGGTGTGCTTCTCCGTTATCTGGATGGGTACTTTGGGTTTGTTGTCTGCAAATGTGATTGTCTGGCTAAATGGAGGGGCTGCTTAAAGCGGCAATAAAACAGCAGTGAAAGGAAAAGAGCACCAGGGCAGTCTGGAAAATGGCCAGATTTGTCATCAGCCAAGATCTGCAATGATCACTTCGATGCCAAATCCATATAAAAAAAAAAAATGCAAGGCCTGGTCGGCGTTCTCTGTTTGGAAGCTGGAAGCGAAACCTGGTTTTCAATTCCCAATGACGTTTTGCTGCTGAGAACAGCAGAAACACTGAATCACCGGGAGTAAGTCAGTCAGTCTTATGACTTTTATACCAGTTAACCCCTCTATTGGCTGAGATTGGACTCCAGTTTATACCATTGACATCGTTTCCGCTGTAGAAGTAGGAAAATGTAGAGAAAGTCATATTACTCTGCAGAAAGAGAAAAGGTATTTGAGGAACCTCTCCCAGCTCACTAAAGTCTTAAAACATTTTGAGGAAGCCTTAAATGCCAGTGAACCGTGTCCAACATGGAATAGTAATGACACTCCAGAGCACAGATATTGACATCTTATGCCAAAAGATTTGAGATGCAGCAGAGGCATCAGGTTAGTGAACTCTAAGTGTAAATGTTTGCTTAGTTTATTTAGAATGCACAAAAAGACAATAAAAAGTTTAAACAATGAAAGGAGAGGCAACATCGCTCAAATAATACCTGGGAAGCCTCCATCAAGATGCTTGGGAAATAAAAGTGATTATGCAATCACTTAAATAAAACCAAAAGTTAAAGGGGAGCATAAAAATTTGCATCGGTAAGAAGAGTTGTCCCTCAAGGCCCTCAAGGTAAAAGATCGTTTTTACATTTTATATTCATAATGGCGCCTTTCCCTCTCTATGCTGGTAACACAGTCGTTGGCTATGACTTCAGTCCAATTAAGTTTCACATTAAACTGGAATTAAATGGTGAAAAAAAGTTGATGTTTCGAAAAATGTTCCTTGACAACCTTTTTTATAGCCACAACTGAGAGAACGGTTAAAGTACATTAAGTCAAATTGCAGCTGTTGTTGAGGTTTTTCTTTTTTAAGTCTACAGGTGAAACACTTTCAGACTTGGCAGTTTGTGTCGATCTATGTTGATCTGATTGTTAAACCAACATCAGCTCATTGTTAGGTCTTTTGATCTGAGGCTGCCGACTGAGACCGACCGACTAACACTATGTTGTGTGTTATGACAGCGTCGGCTGATGTGGCACTGCTCCAGATTGTCCCGGCCCACTTTAATACCTGCACATACAGACATGGCATAAAGTAGAATCCACTCCTGCAAACTACGACCGCAACATTCTAGGGCAAAATACTTCAGTTCCAGGCAGAGGTGATCCTTAAAGTCTGTTTCCGTCCAGGTTCCACTTGTTAACCGTGCCTTGTTCTTTCTCCTGCTTCTCCTTTTCCTCTACCTCATCTGTTCCCTGTCTCACCATTCCCTGAGCGAGGATGAAATGTCTTTTTGCCCCCGTCATTTAAAGTCCTCATACGCTGTTCACTCCTTCCAAGCAGAGAGAAGACAGCCAGCCAGCGGGCAATGAGGCTTGAGTCATGATCCGGCCTGCTTTATTCAGCACAACTCCACACAGTTTCAAGCCCTGATTGACTGACTCAAACTTGTGCAGCACTAGAAGACGTCTTATGGGAATAGTTTCAGTCCTTCAGAGACAGGATGAAACGACATCAACAGTGTCGTTAATCACGAATTTGAATCTATCTTGGTTTTCAATATTGCTGTGGCTTTGTTAAAATGTGCTGCATTACAAGGCTTTGTTTACAGAATGAGTTTGAGAGAACCCAGACCAAGATTATCATATGACTCGTAGACATATTGATGAGCCAAATGTTAGAAACTCTCATCCAACTCTATCAGGGAGGTGTGTACAAAGTTAGACATAGGAAAAAAAAAATTCTACCCTGGTCTACAACTTATATAACACTTGGAAAGGTGATGGTCATTTGGAAACAAAAGAAGAATCTTTGAGATGGAAGTAACCTTAAGGAACGAATGAATCTGTGAGCCTCTGGGAAAAAGTCTTTTTGTTTTTTTTGTTTTTTTACGAGTTGAAGAAGAAACTTTAGCTAAGTTATGAACTGCTCAACTCGGAACGGCACTTTTAAAAGAATCATTGACAAACACAAAAGATGAACGGACTGTTAGAAAAACTCCTCCTCAGAACCACAAAGTAATCGTCTTTGTCCTGTTTATACTTTTCAGGCTGGAAAGTGTCAGCATGTATTTGAAAAATCCCACTATAGGTTCCATCTGTGGGCTGATAATGCTACTCAACCTGTCTCCCAGCCCCACTCCTACTTTCCTTTCTGCTCTTAAGCTGCAGCATTGATTCCTTTGGTCCCGGCTCTGTGAAATGCTGTCATTTGCTAAGTAATTTGCGCTGATGCTTTGGCAGGTATAATTCAAAGGGGTCACGACTGGTGCTGGTTGATCGGCTGAACGCTCCGCACACAAACCAGCCCATTGTGAGACAATCCAAATAAATAACACCCTTAAAGCAGGAGGATGATGTCTCTGTGAAGGAACTGTTATTGATGGGGAGACGAACTGAAGGGGGGGGAAAAAAAGACACAGAATCAGTAAGTCAGGGCACTCAACCAATCAGCAGCAAAACGCACTATAATTTGAAGCTGCGCTCCACAATTTACAGTCAGTGTTTGAATCAAACTTTGGATTTTGCTCTTGGTTTTTTTTTTTCTTGACTAATGGGTTTTGAAAAAAACATCTAAAAATTAAAATAAAAACCTTACCATATGACAAATAAGTATTTACATGTGGCTTGCTACATGCAAAAAATAAAATGGATTAAAAAGCAAAGTTTTAACATATCACCAGAATGACACCAATTATTGCATTTCAAGCTGATATTTATTGCACAAACTAGAAGTAAACAAATTTCTTAGAATTTCTCCTTTAACACCTCAAACTATCTGAATGGCATTTTAGGAAACCAAACATCAAATTGTGTTACTGTGTTGGAAAATGAACTTCTGTTGATTAACAGTGTTAAGAGAGCTGCTGGAAAGAAAAATAGGGAGTTGAGTCTTTATGTCTATTTAGACCAGGAGTCTGATGGATCAATCAATCAATCAATCATAGTCCAGATTTCTGAATTCTGTAGCGATCGGTTTTCTCATCTGTCCTAACCCCGCTAAATTCAGATTCTAGTCCATTTTCGTTCGTTTTATAAACATTTCAAACCTCTGAGCTAAAGGGTTGATAGAGGAGAGATGTTGAAACATTTTTCCCCCTGGCGTCTACTGGGCTTCATGCGCACACACTTGAACTCGGAATCCAATTCATTCAAGGGAAAACAAATAACGCACAGCTGTGTGCGCCGTGAACAGATTCCCTCTGCTTTACTCTTCTTCATTTCCAGCGGCCGCTGGTCTCCACTCCACTCGCCGCTTCTACAGCCCCTTTCTGTTTCAGCAGATGCGGGAATGCTGGCACCTCTTCTGCGACCAGCTGGATTCAGACTGCGCAGATCTCCAAAAGCTGAAAACGCAGCAGTAGGTGACAGTACCTTGCACGGTGCCTGCTTACAGCTGTAAATAATCTATTCTGTTATCCTAAAGGTGAGCGTTAGCAGGAAAATGCAGGTCAGCTGTCCTGCCTCGGCCGGTCGGATGCTTCCTCTGCAGCTGGTGATGCAGCTTCTCTTCTGTGCGTCATCCGCCAGAAATAATCGAAAGTTCTCATAATCTCCGTTGTAAGCTGTTAAAAAAAAATGTCTCTGAATCATCATGCAAAGTACCAAAAATAAGAGACGAGTGGAAACTGCTGCAGACTTATGCACAGCAACTTTTGAGTTTTTCCTTTTTCTACAGGACGGTGGCCGGCGACGCCAAGGAAGTGGTGTTTGCTTTTAACTAAAAGAAGGAAGCTTACCAAAACCAGAGTGAGAAAAGGCAACTAACGCCTTTAACCAGCTGGAGGACATTAACACAGGCAAGATCTGCTGTAAAATACTTGTTGTGAAATGTGATAGTAAAGCTGTATGATGTAGAAAATGACTGTTCTGCGAAATGTTTTCGCCTTTCTCACCACTCCACTTGCACGTCTTTAGAAGAGAATCCTTCTTTTAAAGGGGCAGCGTGACATGGAGCTGCAGCGCGATGTCATCCTCTTCTTCCTGGTCCGTGGCGAGGAGACACAGAAACACGCTGTCCGGATCTCTGCAGCGGAACCAGGAGGAGAGCAGAGTCACAACAACAGACCCAGAAAGCACCTAAATGTTGAACTTCAACTCCTACTTACACGTTCGTAAGTTGTTTTGTTGACAGCAGCTGGGGGTGAAGAGGACGGTTCAACACAGCCAAACCAAAAAAAAAAAAAAGACTTTTACCTTCCTAACAACTATTATTGTAGGTCTTTAGAACCAAAAACCTTCTTCTAAATGATCATAGATTTCACAACATTTTAAAAACTCTTGTCCAATTGCAACGACACACACTTTTCTTCATTTATTTATTTTACTTTTAATTCCAGTAACTATTGAATTTGCATGTTAGAATCCATTAGACACACCTGGATCTGCGTTTAGTTTTTTTTTTTTTGTCCGGTCCGCTGCATCAATAAATCAGTAGAACCTTTTAAACCACGAAGCCAACATCGACTACTCCAGCGTAGGCCTGCTGCGTTCTGCTGCTCGTGTCACTCGGAGGAAACGAAGGCCTTGGTGTGTGAGGAGGGAGCGCATTTGATGAATGTCCGCGAGTTTCCTTTGTGACCCGGGGAAATGTCTGCACCACCCACATTGTCCCTTACTTTCAGAACAAAGTGTTTAGCTGACATTTCTGACCTTATCCCACTTTCTGAGGCTGTTTAATATATCGTCTCCTGCTGAATAAATGGATTTTAAAGTTCATGCCGCAGCGCGCAGCCTCCAACTCGCCAGCGAGTAGCAAGATTATTTTTATAAAACGTCTTGTGCTTTTCAGAAGATCTCATAGAACAGGGCTCAGTCCATCAGCCAGAACAAAAGATGTTGGCTAATAAGTCAACTGAGACGAGGTTCTTCACCTTGATTGGAAGGGAAAGGCAAGAAGAGCATTGATTGGTAAATGGCCATCCATCCATCAGGCAGAAAAACTCTGGGTTTTGACAACTTTAGATCCTCTGTGACTTTTGAGCATCAGCTTGATCAAAACCTAAAGGAGGAGTTTGATCGAATTCAAAAGCAATAAACTTCCAATAAAGTAAAGTGAAAAGAAGAAAGTTGTTGCGGTCTGCTCAATTCAGTTTACTTGTGTAGCGCCAATTCACAGCAACGCCCCCTGAACGCATTTTGCAAAGAAACCCCCTGAAAAACATTTTGATGAAATCACACATACATTCCAGTTGATCGTGGTTATCAAACAGTACAGTATGCTCAATTATTCAAAGCACTTTCAAAAATTTCTATCTAAAGAAACCCAATCAAGACAAGACAGTCGTTTGCGTTGTTGTTGATTTTCCAGCAGTCCCTCGCACAAAGCATGCATGTTGGGACAGTGGAGAGGAAAAACTTCCCTTGAACAGGAAGAAACCTCCAGCACAACCAGAGCCGGGCTCGGGTTCCTCAATCCTGAACACACTCAAATTTCAGCCATGTCTGACGGACGTGTGTGCAAAGTGTAACTTTCTTTTTTTATTATGTCAAGGCCTTCAAGCAGCCAGTCTAGTCTGTGGAAGAATAATAAACTACAGCACAGCACTTTTAAAAAACAAACAGTCTTTTTGTCTCTCAGCGTGAATTTTTGTTTCCTTCATCTCTGCAGAAACACCTCACAAGCAGTTTTTGCATCAGCCTGCACGTTTCTCAGGATGCATCACAACAGGAGGGTCTGGGTGAAAAGCAAACGCCGCAGCGATGCACCACTGTGTGTAAAATTAGGCTGCATGGATTTGGCTAAGAAGGTTTCTTTATTCTTTCTTTCTTTTAGTCCAGTGGTACAGTTACAGGGAAGTTTCCTTCTGTCCTACAAACTCAAGAAAAAGAAAAAAAGAAAAGCCATATAGTTTTAATGAGAACAGCTCTGAACATTTTCCTGAAGATTCAAAGACATTTTCTTTGTCCTCGCTCCGAACTTCCAGCTCATTACTCATGCAGCTGCACAAACATCAGAGGCGAACAGGCCGCATTCCAGCAGCAGCGACTAGAATCAGCAAGTCGTTCCTACAACCTCACTTCACGTTCATTATTTAGCTGCAGGTGGAACATTTTTGCGTCGTCGTGGCATGAAGAACTGGCAGTGAGGAGATCTACGAATCGAAACGCACCGATCCTCTTCCTACGAATCGAAACGCACCGATCCTCTTCCTACGAATCGAAACGCACCGATCCTCTTCCTACGAATCGAAACGCACCGATCCTCTTCCTACGAATCGAAACGCACCGATCCTCTTCCGGCAGAACCTTTCGTGAAGGCGAGCAGCACGGTCACCATGGCAACCAGGAGGACGTCCCAGACGTGCGGACTGCATGGCGGCCGCGAACGGAGGAAGACAGGAGTCAGGCAGCAAACAGTGTGAAAATCCAAAACTTCACGTCTGAGGTTGCTGGGTCAAGGTCAAAGGTCACGGGATGAGAGTTGGCCGGAAAATCCAAAAACCCTGACGTGGCTAACGACTTGAGATAAAGTCGGCAGCAGGGCAGAGTGTCAGGACGGGGTCGAAAAGTTCTCCACAGCAAAACTGCATGAAATAACAACAGAGGGAAGAAAGAGAATCTATAAAGGTATTTTTAAACCCAATTTTGTTTCCACCAAATTATTTTCAGAGTTGCAAAATATTCTAATTTAACCCTGAAAATCAGAACATGAGATTTTTTTCCTCCTTAGCGATCTTAACTAAGGAAGACTGTAAAAGCTGAAGCCCAAGAAGAATCTAGGAACTTATTGGATTTCTATTCTCTTGGTTTATAGTATCTACAGTCATGACCTATCAAAATACTTGCATATTTAAAGCTTTAAGCATAACGTAGAACCTGAGGGGAGCAGAGAAAGTGCAACACTAAATATTTGTATTTTTCCAACCAGAGACGTTTACAGAAAAGCCAACTTTTCTTCATCCCAATCAGCTTTCATTTAATTTACTGAACTCGGCTAAACACAGCAAACGGTTTGAAAGGAAAGTGACCCGAATTCTGTTCAATCAAATCCAGAGGAATCTGAAAGCCAGACAATTTTCTGTTAATACGGCGAACTTTCAAAACATCCCTGTCAGGTTTTTGATCTACGATGAATAAAATTCAGAATTTCTTTCTTGAGCTCAAAGGGAAATCAAATGTTGTTGACTGTATTAATTCAAGTTATTGTAGATAGTAGTGACTGTTGACAGGAAAGGTCTCTAAGTAACATCTGTTTTGTATATGAAAAAAAGATCTAGTAATTCCTGACTGAATGTTGAGGTTGAGGTTACCAAAATATGTCGAGTCAACCAGGTTTGAATTGGGTTGACTTGGACTTGGCGAGACATTTGTCAAGTCAAAGGTGAGGAACGTCTGAGTTGACGACTTTGGCCCTTGTGTCAAAATGTCCGGACGCCGGTTTTAGTTTTCAAACAGGCCGCAGGTTGTACGTCGTGAAATACCGCAGTTTCACCTGGAGCAAAAACACTTCAAGTCTAACACGACTGAGACGCTCTAGCCACGTCTGGCTGGAGCCGGTCACCTTGGTCAGAACGTTCTCAAACTGGACTTTGAGGTTTCCACAAACTTCAGGAGGTGAAAGAGTCGCTCCCCTGACCAACTCACAATAACTTCCCATCTCCTCAACAAGAGCGGCACGCGGTCCGTGTGATGGAGTCCACGCCGCTCGACGTTCACCCAGCGCCTCGCCAAAGCGGCTGGACATGCTAACGCGACACGGTCACATGTTGGAACGGAAACCGCTCTCTCCCTCACACTCTCATCAGAGGGAACCACTA
This sequence comes from Poeciliopsis prolifica, assembly GCF_027474105.1. Lineage (NCBI taxonomy): Eukaryota > Metazoa > Chordata > Actinopteri > Cyprinodontiformes > Poeciliidae > Poeciliopsis > Poeciliopsis prolifica. Next base: position 4,047,780 of record NW_026562383.1, read on the forward strand.
AAGCTTATGTCAATGTAAGGACATAAACCCAAAGTACAAATGTAACCATCCATTATAGCACAGCTGACTGGACAAGTGAATTAACCTTGCTGTAGTAATTGAAATTACTCAAAAAAAAAAAAAACCCTGAAAAAAAATCTGAAAGTTTACTGAGAACTTGTAGTTTTATGCCCAACTATGCATTAAATAGAAAACAGGCTCTGCCGAGCGAGGACTTTTCCTAAGTGATCCTATTTGTCTTGCACTCATGTTTGCAGGTGTTTCTTTAGGTAGAAATATTCAGAACATACACACTGCTCATGCCACGCCTGTAAATTAAAGGGACATTTCAGTAAAAAGAAAAAAACAATAATAATAAAGAAGACTTTATGAATGTGTCTGGGCTCTGTTGGTTTGTTATTTTCAGATTTGTTTGGATGAAGGAGTTACAGATAACCAGAACTCTTCACAAAGGTTTCAAGTGTAGCTGAATAAAGTTCGAACGCAGTGACAGTTGTTCACACTTTAACTTCGATCAGGTCGGACTTGATCAAGGCACATTTTGTCAAATGCCATCATCAAAACCATCAAGCGAATACATGTCAAATATGTGGATCGGTGTCTCATTACTAGTTACTCGAGGGCAGAACAGGCGGGTTTTTAGTCTTGATTTAAAGAAAGTTGCAAGCAAATGGATTTGATCGTCACAACCCATTCCGGACTTTTAACTCCCTATAAAAAAATCAGATTAGAGAGAAAATGATAGACAACTCCTCCTCGCGGCAGTTTTATCAGAAAAAGTTTTTTTTTTGCCAGTCGGTTGGATCCAGATGACGCTTCAAGCTGAGAAAACAAAAGTAAAACATGTCACAAGTTCGAAAACAGTGTTTTTGGGACACATTTCTGGCCAGTGACCACATGCGCTCCCACTTTAGGCGCGGCAGTTGCAGAGTCATGAGCGACCCGCACCAATCGAACACGAGTTTCCTTAGAAGATGTGACTTTTTTTTTTAGCGCTGTTGTTTATCAACCCTGGGAACCGCCTCAGCAAATGAATTCGCCTGAACAATGGCTCAGCGTATTCCTGTCTATTTACCTAATGGTCTTTCTGCCTCCATTTTCTCCTCACCTGCCTGTTATTCTTCGCCCGGGCCCTCCGTCTTCTCGCGTCCCTGAGGATGTGATTAGATGTGTCTGTGGTCCCGGTGGGAAATCACTCGTGTTGCTCCTGGCATGTCTGTAGTGACAGATTAGAGCCCGGGACTCACCGGCTGCTAAATTACTCCACAGAGCTGGTGGGAGGCTCGGGGGGCGGGGGTCAAGAGGAGCGAGGAGGAGAAGGAAAAAGGAAACAAGATGTACTCGAGAAAGAGGTTCAGAGTCGAAAGTACTTGAGGAATGTGGGCATGGAAAAGAAGACGGAAGAGTTTGCGTTGTAACTCAGAGGATGAAACACAGTTCAGTTTGATCCTAAAGGTTTTCACATTACTGCAAAAAGCTGTTTGTCTAAAAGTTTTGGACGTGATGTAAAGGCTTTCCATGCACTCCAGAAAATACTCAGCAGAAATATCATTAAAAAATTGGTACTTCTTTTTTAGCTTTATGCCATGTTATGATGTTACATCTAGGAGCAGGTTATATCTGTTATCTGTGATTGTTGAGACTATATTATTAAGTAAAACCTTTTCCTATGTTTGCTGTAATTTTGCTCCGTGCTCCATTGTTGCTGTAAAGGAGAAGCGACAGAGTAACAGCCGTTTTCTTATCTCTTGATTTTCGGTGAATTTCGCCGTGTGAAAAGCTGACTGTTTGACTGAAGACTTCGTCAAACCCGACTGCAAAGCAATTTAAAGCAGAAGCTTCGTAAGAACGGCTGAAAACAGAGTCACTGACTTCTTTCAACTGGTCTTGCGGTGCTGACCTACAGACTCTCTGGTCTGAACTCGTTCTGTTCCTCAAGTCCTTCCACCTCCGATCACCGTTGTTCCACAATAAGATCCTTTTGTCATCGTTTTGTGAAATGAGAGAAATTTGTGTATTTGTTGGTGGTTCAATGTTTGTCAACCTTCATGCTTTTGTTTTTGATTCAGTCTCAAATTAAAGTTGCTTTTGTTTTGTTTTTTTCCAATGATCGAAAGTTTTTAATTTTTCTTAAAAAAGAAAAGTTTTTTACATATTTCTTTAAGCTGTGGCGACGTTGCAGTTTCAGCACTGGGAGGAAACGCACCGCTCATGGACAGAAACAGCCAATCAGAGCCAGGAGGCAGGTCTGTCAATCATCCTCATGTATGCGCTGTTCAACATGCTAATGGCGGAGAAACAATTTACCGTTCCAGTAACACTGTTTAATCGTCGCTGATGGCCATGCTGACTAGCCTTAGCATCCACAGCAGACTCTGGTTCGGGGCTGCAGCTGCAGCACAGCAGGAAGCAAGGGAACGGATCCGGGTGCTAAGACCCTCCTCCCGGCTCTGTTTGGTTGCGTCTGCAGACGGGAAAAAGCAGAGAACTTCAAATCTTTTTTTTTTGTCTACAGATTGACTGTCCCATGCTATACCTTCAAGCACAAAATGACAGATTAAACCTGTTCTTAATAACTTACACACGCCATTATTGTTCATCATGTGTCGGTTGTCTATAATACTTGTTTGCACATTATTAACTCTTTCCTAGCAGGCAAGGCAGTAACTGGTCAGGAAGTTTGTACCATTTTTTGTTTATTAATCATCACTCCTCTTTCCACATGATCACACAGCCAATGATACGTGACACCCCAACTCTTCCTTACATTTAAAATCTGATGACTTTTGTATATATATGTATATATTATGTCAGACGGTTGAAATGAAATGTTAAACCTGAAGCAGCAACTGCTGAATGACGGGTAGATAGATGGCTTTTGCAAACATTACTGGGATGTAAAGTGATTTTTTGTTCTCATTCAAACGAAGCGAAGTTTCAGAAACTGCAAACTGTGGTAGTCAGAACTATGCAAGGTTGCATTTCCCTGCCATCTAATTGCCTTGTCATATTATGGACAGCGGGGTCAGTCTGTGGACAGGCAGTCCCAACCCACACAGCTCAGTGTTCGGGGGAAAAAGCCTAATTACTTCTCGCCAATCAAAGTCCAAAAAGTACAGATGTTGCGTTTTGCTCGAAAGGACTTTTGGCACGGCTTGATTTGTCTAAATCGATGCGTAGCTTTTGAGAAGGGTTTTGTCTGAACCGGGAAGGCAGTTTCATTTCTCCGTAGGACGTTCTCTCTGATCTCAACAGCTTAATAGAAAAACGCTCCTTTTGACAGGTTTTGCTTAAAGGCTGTTTGTTTTCCTCCATCTCATCACACCGTTAATCTTGGTGCTCATTTTAATTTATATTCCCCCAGATGAATCACTCTGAGCTCACTCCATGTCACCCCTGGCCCCTCGGTGAAACGATAAATAACTGCGCCGTCATATTTTCTGTGTGGCTCGGGAAATGAGCGACGTTGATCTGCGACCGCGGGACTTGTACTTCGCTAACCTTTTTTTATTTTTATTGATTCCCTGTGTTCGCGACGGCAACGTTTACTTTAAATGTGCGGAAAGTCTGACTGTAGTTTCGCGGAGATAATTTAAACATGGCTGACGCAGCGCGTAGCACAAAACCCCCAGCTAAACACTTTTAAATGGAAAAGAAAAAGAAAAAAAAGAGCATAGGCCATGATTGGACTGGAATCAATTTGATACGTCCTGATAATTTGAAATTGGACTCTGAACTGACCATCGTTTATTGCTGAATAATCCCAGAAAGTGCTGCCCACCTGCTTCCCTTAGGCATTTTCAGCTACTTAATGATGAGAAGAAAAAGAAACACGAACCAGAATATGACCCGGGTCACAGTTTCTTTTGTCTTCAAGTGGTAAAAAAAAAAAAAAAAAAAAAAAAAAAACACCCAGCAAAGCAATAATGTTACAATAAGTAAAACTCTGTAATAAATCACATCTTTTTTTTTTTTAGATCTTCATTGTAATGGGGAAATGTAAATTTTTTTCTTTTTTTCTTGTTTCAGCTACACTTTCTTACTTCTAATATATTTAGTCTGCAGACGAGATACATCGGGGGTCGGTGACTTCCTGCACAGACGGCCTCATTAGGTCTTTTTCTTTCAGACTGGACATCGATAGACTGACATTTTTGCTCAGTCTTTTTTCAAGTTTGGACAAATTGGGTGGAGAACCTCTTTAGAGTAGTCTGGTAGAAACCGGCTCCTTGTTCTACGCGTCGCTTCGTACAGAGAGCCTGGGATCTGAGCTATGAAGGAACAATTGCTCCTTGGAGACCTGGATTAAATAGAAGTTTGAAACTTTGAGGGATCAGTGATGTTTGTCTTGGACAGATGCAATGTGCCAGTTTGACCACATGAAGCCTTTCACATGCACTGGAGACAACCATCGTCCAGAGTGAAGAGAGGAGTGCCGATCCGAACGGGGTGGCGGTCGATGCTAATTCGATATTTGGAGGCGTGGCCAACACGGACTGAACGGATTCGTTTATTTCCTCCACTGCCATTTCTACGATAGACTGCAATTATAAAACGGCACAGAAAAACGTTAAACATCCAACCTTCTGTTCAGTCACTGCTTGAAATTCTATCGGAAAAATCCAAGTGAATGGAAGAAAATCCAAACTGACCTCTGAAGGGAGATTAGAATCAAACAGAACTGCACAGACAGGCAATGATGTTTTTCATTTTTTTAATAAATGTGTTTTGCAAACTTGTGCTTTACATAAAACTCATCTCAAGCAGGCAATATGAATATTTTGCGATTTTAATGAACATAAACTATAGTTATATATAAGTGTTTCTTTAAAATTTCTTTGGAAATAATATTCAACCTACCATACGTCCTTTCATACCCAATGATGTAATGGACTACCTATTAATGTACTGTAATTTGCATTGGTAAAATAACTGATTTAGTGGCATGGGCACCAAAACTGACTCCAGACCAGGGACCCACATCCTCGTAAATCCGGCCCTGGTGACTGAGGTGCATCTTGGTCAAAAAGCGTCACAAGAAAAAAAAAAATCCTGCCTTTTTTGAACATTAGTGAATATTTATTTACTAGTTTAATGGGTAAGGTTCACATATTATTGCCTAAATTGCATTTGGCTGCTACTGTCTTCTCCTTGTCACTTCATTTTAAAACATCTTTCGAAGAGCATAACCATTTTCTCATCAAACTGCCTTTGATATCCTGCTTACTTGGCGTTTTGTGCCCTGACAAATTGCCAAACGTCTCCTTTTCCTCTCTCCGCTGTTTCCACTGACCCGGCTGCCTGACAAATGGACGCCCGCCGGCCCACACATTAGATACGGCAGTGGGAGAAATAACGCGTCATGACTGGGCTAATGTGGATAAACAGTGTTTAGGTTTTTTTATTGCTGTTTTTTAAATGCCAGATGTGAAAGTCAAGCAGGAAACCCAGCTTACTCTTTGTCCTGGGTTTTCAGTCCCAGAGATCCGAACAAAAGGAATTATCCAGCATGAGAAGGCTGAATGCAACTTCAATCACTGAGACAAATTGGGGGAAAATGAAATGAAAAGTTATCTGACTGCACTGCGGTAAATGCAGAGTACGATCCACTTCGTGTCAGAGCTAGCAGTGCAATTTTACTGAACATAAACTATAGTTATATATAAGTTAGAGATAAACACTGCTGCTGGACGTCCCACAACAGAAAGCCCAAATACAAAACCAGAGATATTTTGGTGTACTCCGTTCAGACTTCCTGTTTTACCAGAGACGTCTCGCTCTCTCTCAACCTTTCACAGCCTGTTTAAAATTAAAGTAAGGCAAACTTTTTGTAGTCTCTCAACCATCCACAATAATCTTTGGACGGAGCTGAAGATTGAAAAGGAAAATCTTCAAAATGCTGGTGGAAATGTGAAACAGGCTGGTCAGCTTGATTTACGAAGGCTTTGGTCACTGCACCACTAAGAAAGAAGTTTCAGTTGATTATAAAAATGAAACATCAATTTCAGCTTTTTTATTTAAATGTATACATTTTTACAGTAGCTATGTTTTCATTAGAAATGTGCGCAAAACTTTATTGATATTCTCCCAATATAAAAAAAAAAAGGAAAAACAATTTTGTTACTGCAGTTTTTTCATCAAATAAGAAATGCAAATATGTTTCTTCACATGACAGGTCATTAAAAGAAATGTTATCCTCCTACCACTTTCTGTTGTCTTCTTTGTCGTTTTCACCAGTAGCAACATCCGGCTGTTGATCATGTGACTCATATGAAGGGAACAAGGTGTTTCCGTTACAGTTTTGTGAAATACACAAATTTTGATATGACCATGAAACTGCAAACGCTTGTTTGAATTTTTTTTTAATTGCCATTTCTATTTAATTCAATTTATTTTCGGAATTCTAAACACTGAAAATGGAAACGTGGCTTTTGTTTTAAAGGAACAGTACTGCGTAAAATTGACCTTTTTGAGCTATACATAATGTTATGTTATTCACCCTCCTGACCTGTGGTGGCGCTGCACAAAAATTCACAAAAGAAAACAAAACAAAAACCTCTGAAGAAGACAGGAGGCGAGCACAACCGCCTTCACAAAAAGCGAAGTAAAATGGAGTGGTGTCGTGTTTTAGCAGAGCTAGAATTGTTCTGGAGCCATTTCTCCCGCTGGGACTCGACCCTCGCGTTTGTTTTTGGTTGAATTTACCCACAGTGCCCAGCTCTCAGTCTGCTTACATCCGATCTGGGGTTTTTAGGGAACCAGAGATCGATTGTTTTATGGTCCGCATCAGAGTTCGGCTGCGCCTTCACACCCGCCCAAACGAGCCGGTCTCCGGGAGCAAATGGACTGGAGTTTGACTACAGCGAACTAAACGGGACTGGTGTGAACGCACCCCTATTCACCTCGGAAACACGACTGTTGTTGTCAGGCCCATGTAGTGTTTATGGACGGTGATTAGCGTTCTCAAGGACTCTTGCAATCACCCGTCGCTGGTCTGGTTTGATCAAGCTGGAAAAAAATCGTCCGATCCCCGTCAGCAGCTGTCTGACCTCCTCAGACAGCAGGTTTCCTACCGGAGAGTGAAATAGCAATGATGATCATATAAGGACTGCATAATGAGGCAACATGCACCGGGAAACTCTGAAAAACACTAATTAGAAAAAAAAACCAAACAGAAAAAAGCAGTAATGAAGCTCTCTAGCTAGCTGTCTTCTTCTGTATGTAATCAATTGATGAGCTCTTAGTCGCAGCAGATTTTCACCATAAATATCCTCAGGAGTAAACATATCTACAGAATGGCGACGGTTTTTCTACTTACCAAAAATAAATAGGAAACCAGACGCAGCAGCTTTGAAATGAAGAAATACAACCTGAAAAGAAAAAGAGCAGTTTAGATGATCTTTTGACTCCACGCTCACGCTTTAAAACGAGTCCCCCCCCCCAAAAAAAAAAAAACAAAACATGTTTTCTTGTCTTTGTCTGGCATAAAAAGACGCATTTGTTACAATAATAGCGAGAGATGCTTCTCAGTCCTGAGTGCTTTCCAACTGCGTGGCTCTCAGACGGTCCGGCAAATTGCTTTTCTTCATTTGGCCTGAAAAAGGTGTTTGGTTGACAAAGATTAACGAGGCACTCCGTAACAGTGATATCTAAAAAAGCCTGCTAATGATTAGCAGACTAACGGGGAGCATGATGTGCTGATCCGGAGGGAAGGAGGCGAGAGGAAACACACAGCCAAGCGAACTCTGCTTGGGAACACTGATCGTGCTCTTCTGTGTTTATTGCGTTCGAAAAGTCTAATGGCAAGTCGTAAAATAAAGCACGGAACGAATCAAAAATGTCTCACGCTCCTCAGAACTGCACATATTTTTAAGTAAAGTGCACTTGGGATTTTCTCCCTCTCTCTAAACGGCTAAACAAGTTGAACTGCATGTAATTTCATAATGGCTTCTGCCACTTTCAATGGGTTAATTCTTGTAAATAACCTCAAAACCAATGAACACTTTACCTTTCAAGACGTGGAATCAATTGTAATGACAAGCAGAAATCTGTTTTTGTTCAAATCCAGCAATCCAAGATGAGCCAATAAAATCCAAACCGGGGAGAGGAAAATGGGCAGGCGGAGGTGAAATTGACAGATCAGAGGTTGCAGCAAACAGCCAATGTACAGTATGTCCTGCCAGGTGCCTTAAAGTCTTAAAGTCGAGAGGGCTGAGTCACTCCAAAGCAGAGCAAAAGTTATGATGTATACAATCCTCAGAAGATGATTATCTCACTCAAGAGGAGACATTGAGGAGGCTAGCAAACTGGCAGGGAGATGATGTCTCATCTCGCCTGAAGATCCGCGGCGTCACTCGCAGCAGATCTTGATGCTCCTCGCTGACGATGACTGCTGTTGCTTTTAGCGGTCAAGTTGTCGACTCTGTGATGTAAGTGTGACACGTGAAAGAGAAAGGGATTCAAGGCTCAGGCGTCGATTACGGACACTTGGAGAAAAGCAAGAGTATCACAGGCCGCAGAAAAAGAAGATGCTAGTTATGCTAGTTTGACTTTGACAGCTTTAACATGTAGCTGTGCCGCGGAATTCGGTTTGTATTTTCATCGTCTGGCATAAAAAGGCAAAAGCAGAAAGGTTATCCGACAGATCAGCAGCAGAGCAGGTAATAAATTAGCGAATCAACCATCGCTGTGTTCAGACTTACTAACAATCGCAAAATAAAACAGCAAGCCTGAAAACATAAAACTCTTAACGGACTGAATGTTCTGTTCTTTGTGTGGGAAACGTCTGAGTGTATTTTGAATCCTGACACACTTGCGGAGATGTTGTCAGTCAGTTACTATGACAACGGGTCTGTGTTTAGCACAGCTGGAGAAAAGAATAGCACAAGTGGCTTTAACATGCATAAAGCCTTCTCTGCCTTATTTTCCCCTCTGCTGTGGCGCATTGCTCTGAATTCATAACACCGACATCTACAGGTTCAGATGAGTTTGCAGGATCGTGGTACCGCTGCGGCGCGGCTACGGATAGCAGGTAGAAGAATGGCCTTGTTGCCCTCCAGCTTTGTCCGCGTGGGTGAAAGATCCAGACATAAACAGTAACATGCAACATGTCTGCATGACAACATTTGAGATGATAGTCTCTGGTTGCTCCTCCAACACTCCTTTGCCACCCAACCGTAAGACCAACTCTGCTGTTGAAGAGGTGGTAATAAGTAAAATATACTTCCTTCTTCTTTTTTATTTTTTAGCTTTGTATCATGCTATAATGTTTTCCCCATGTTTGAGAAATTCTTGAATTCCAACAACACTTTTAAAATCTGGATCTTTCCTGCATCGGTAAATGAGTGTCACCAGTAATTACCAGGTTGCGTCTGATGTTTACTGAGGGAGAACGGACTGTAATGTCACAGAAACTGCATCTCTGTAAAGACACAAAGGGATAATATTTGAACTGGATGACTATTAAAAGAAAAAACGAGATGAGTAAAAACAGAAGATAACCAAACGGTTCAAGTCCACCGAGAAGGATGAGAACACTGAATTTTCTCGTATAGTTTTCAATCTTTTCACTGCAGCGAATGAAGATGACAATAAAGATGATTGGTGACAAGCCTGTCTCTACATAGTGAAGGCATTTTAAAAGCCTTTCATATTCATTTCCCTCTTCAGACCCAAATTTAATTAACTGAAAAACAGATGCAGCTGTTAGAGTTCCTCTCCATCAAGTCAGTTTTTAATAAGAAAAAGAAATAAAGTTCGCATTTTGAGAAGAAACTGACAGCCGGCTTTGCTTTTTGAAGAAAGAGCCTCTTTTGCCTCAGCTTGTTTGAGCAACTCCGTTACGGTCCAACGATACTGTGACCTTTAGAAAGCAGACAGGAACTGATATCACAGCTGAGAACTGATGGCGTTCGGAGACAAAAACATGTCAAAGCCAACGAGAATATTCAATTTAACCAAGAAATGCGTCACCAGGGTATTGAAGGCGTTGACCAAGGTTTGGCGGCTCAAACTAATCCTGGTGAAAAAACATTACTAAATGAAACTTTACCTATTGAGATTTAGTACATGTTTAATTTTCTTTCAAATCAAAATCTTGTTTTACGATTAGAGATGAGAGCTTCTTTGGTTGGAGTAGAAGGAAAAGGCAATCGTTTGTCATCTTATAATTATGTTATCATCGCATAACCTCTTGGTCAGTGGCGTCTTTCTTTTATAGGAACGTGAGAAATTACTAATTATAACGTTTGGTTTGGGAAAATAACAGAGAACTGTTTTTGCTCAGATCCAACTTTAAAAAGGCTGACGCTGTTTGACCAAAGTTAATCAAAGAACTAGACAGATGTGTGCCCTGGAGAATATCAAACATTCACATTAATAAAATATGAATCCGATATAATGAAACCGCACAGTGCGGTGGAAATGTACTTACCCAGCAGTTCCGTGTTATTTTCTTCCTTGCTTGCTTTCTGTCGCGCCTAAATATTTCAGATCGTCAAACATCAACTACCAAACAACCTGGGAGGATCCAAGACTCTATTTTTGCCCTGAGGAAACCGTTCTGTCTCTTCCACTGTGTGGTAACAGGACTGCGCCGATCGCAAGTTTCTGGCTGATTGCTGATTACAGATGTTTAACAAGCTTGACCCAAATCAAACCGATTTCAACTTTGGCCAATAATCAATGTTTCAGACACAAATATATGTGTCATCCAAAATCGGAATCGGCTTTTTAAAGATCGTAATGACGGCCGGGTGATCGCTTCTCTCAAAACAAGTCAGAGCCACAAAGTCTAAAAAGAGCAGATAACGGAGAGGAAAAACTCTCTGCTCTATAAACAGGCCTGGGTTGTTTTTTTTGTTTTTGTTTTTTTTTGCAGGAAACGCCATTATACAATACGGGACATTGGGATTCAGAGTGTGTGGAGGCAGTCTCTGGTTCGCTGTGTCTGAATGATGCATCTCAAGCATTTCCGCCTGTGGCAGGTGTGACTGTCCCTGCGCGCCTCTCACACCGTGTGGTTTGATTTGGGTCCAGCATACATTTTTCTGTTTTGAAGCTCCGCTTCGTTCTTTTCAGCCTCCTCTTGTGGGAAAAGTTTGAAACCAGAAGAAACGCCGAAATCAAAGTCTGACGTCGTAAGTCAGCAGCTGTGTGCCAAACGCAGAGCTCTCAAATACTGCAAATCCACCCGCAGAGGCTGTTCTGTTGCCTTATTTATTCCACATCAACGGTTTGCTTCGGATTTTACTTCAGGAACAGTCCATGGTCACGTTTCGTTTTTCAAAAACTGAACGGAGCCGTGAATATTCGGTTTTTACTTTTGAGTCCCATCTTCGTTCACCCCAGAACAGATGCTGCAGGAATAAAAATAACACCAGCCGCTCAGAGAATGCTCTTCTGTGAAAAATGTTGTGCGACACAGCGCACTATTCCCATAAAATAGCAGGACATGCATCCTTTGCAAAAGAATATTTTCCACTGAAAAATGTATTTAAAAAACAACAACTCACCAGTAGCTCAGAGGTCATGGGCGATTATTTAGAAATGCACTTGTTGTTTGCTCTCACGTCTTTTTATGTGAAATTGCACTTATTAACTTACACATCTTAATGACCTGCCACAACCTCGATAAATATGAGGAAGGTTCTTTGTGACATTTTTGTATGCATGATTTGACGCCGTCAGGAACTTGGGTTGCTCTGGATGTTTCCGGGTTTTTAGTTCTGATCGTCGATCGATTCGGTTCTGGCCTTGGTTTGCTTTTATTATGTTTAGTTTTGCAAAAGTATTCATACTCGGTGAAATTTGTTCACAATTTGTTATGTTAAAAACAACATTTTATGGATTTTATCGGCACGTAATGAGATGCAGTTACACAAAGTAGTGCATAAGTGACAAAGTGACAGCATTCAGTTCAAACCATTTTCCGTTTCAACGGCATGTGGAGGGTGCAGTATTGCTTGAACCGACACCTACTCTGTGTCGGTTCATCACATGAAATCATAACAAAATACAGTGAAGTTTACGACTGTAGCAACCAACTGAGGAAATGTTCAAGGGGTGCAAATCCCTTCGAAAGTGACTGAATGTTTTTTTTGACGTGTCATTTCAGGGGAAACGTTTCCAAAGCTCAGTGGCTTCGTCTCATCTGATATTTCAACCAGGACATTTCCTCACGAACAACAAATATTAAACAATTCTCAGAGACACAAAATCGAAAACAATAAAAGCTCCAGGTTTCGATGATGGGAAGCTGGATTTTGCGGCCTCACCCGGCGACACGCGAACTTATTAAATGCTGAGTTTGTCACAGACAAAGAGTGAAGGCAAAATTGAAGCATCTCAGTATGACATTTTGAAAACCCTGAGAAAAACGGGGAGGTGCCAACGAGGTGGTGCTCTGGCAATGATTGAAAGGAGCAGGAGTTGATTATGAATCAATTAAAAAGTTTTAAGAAAACAAAAGTCTGGGTGGAAGGTCGCGGTCCAAAAGCTCTTCTCCTGTTTTCAAGACTAAAAATTTTGAAGATTAGATGGAGAAAAGACTGTTTTTTTAATGTTCATACACCTTTCACTGAAACCATCAGAACTTATTTTGTTTCAGCAGAATGAGTCATCTTCGTCTTCAGGGAAGGTATCTTTTCAGCAGGAAAGTTTAAAGGTGACATTTTCATGGAGCATAGAGTGGCAAGAGAGATTTTACATCTCTTCATTTAAATCTTGTCTGATGAGACGACTCCCAAAGGAGGGGAGAGATTCTCTCCAAAGCATAGTTGGAACAATAACACAGAGGTTTCGAAAGGAAAAAAAGGCCTAAAGTGCCTCTGATGAATCCGATTTAAAAATCCACCTGGACTCTTTTGGAATGTCGTCAATCTTTTGAACGCTTGCCGATTTTAAAGGGGCAGAGTTGTGCGAGGTCGACTTTTTTGAGCTTTATTGTCTCATCACAAACACACCTGGAGTGTCGCCTTGGTTCTTTTGTGCAAGTTTCAGAAATCCTTCGTTCTCCCACGGCAACCATTCAGCTGCGCAAAACGTCTGGGTGGACCTAGCTCCGCCCTCGAGGATAATTCTCCTCCTCAAAGCACCAGTTTCCAAGCTAAGCGACTCCAGCAGAAAGGAGAAAACACCCGGTGGAGCTGAGCGTCTGCGGAGCTTGTTGTAGGAGCTGCTGCTCACTGAAACGCTGGTAAACATGATAAGCAACGTGGCGACGACTTCCTGAAGGCGGAGTTTCAGAAAGAGCAGGAGTTCCTTAAAAAGACAGAGGCCCAATTTCAAAGCGTTAATTTTGAAGTTAAACTTCCTGTGAGTGACATTGGATACACACAACTGAACGTTACATAGTTTGGATTGTGCTACAAAATAGCACTATGTTCCCAGATTCTTCTTCTTGTTGTTGTACGAAAACGTTCAAACTATTTATAATTTCTCTCCCTAATCAAACCAAACAAAGACTAGGACACATGAATCCTATCTAAAAACATGATACTTGCTTTGATTTCCTTCTGTAGCTTTGTGTGCTAGCACACACGCTCCCGATGTTTTAATCACTTCTATTTAATAAGCCACAGTTCGGCTCGGCAATATTGCTGCTCTGCAGAACTGATGTGACATTTAGGTGATATTCCTCAAGGGTGTACTCACTCCTGTTGTGTATTGTAACATATTCAAATGCCATCTCTTAATAGGATTCTGGCAGATTTGAAATGACTCAGATATATGTCCTAATCTATAATAACCTCGTGCTGTTCAGGTGTGACAGAAGGAAATCGGGGTTTTGCTGGAGTACAAGGAGACTCCCCCCACCGTCCTCATATGCAGCTTGTTACTCAGAATTGGCTCCATATCTGAGTGTCTGCAGACTGCCACCTGGTCGCCTGCTGGTTTGTCCGGCAGGTCGTTCAGATCCGCTCTGAGCTGATCTCTGTTTTCTGAAGAAATCACTTTGGATAATGGAGACGCATTCTGATACGGTGTTTTAGCACCTCTGAGCGCGCAGTCCCAGAACTGGTTTAAAAACAAATTGGGTTTTAAGAGATTTGTCCCGAAAACCAGGAAGGAGGAGTTAAATTAGAAGAGCTAGTCATTCAAGAGACAATATTTATTGTCAGGACACAAAAAAATCTGCTTCTTACCGACTTATCAAATTACTTGAAGCGACACTATGACGTAAAAAAAACAAAAGATATTCATGAAAGAAAGTATAATTCAGTAGTTTGTAGAACTACCCTTTAGTCTGGTTTTTATTCCCATCATTGTAACAACCTTAATTTTAAAAAAACAACAAAAAAACAAAACAAAAATAATCTCTTCTTGGCTGACTCCAGTCCACTCTCCTGACCTTTGACCCATCCCACTGACATCACAGTCACTCCCAGCTTCACTCAAGTCTCTCTGGCCAAACTCAGTTCACTCAGTTCACTCAGATGAACTCAGATGAACTCCTCTCCTGTCAGTCCTGGAGTTACGCAGTAAATAATTAACTACCAATACTTAGATTTATTCAGCCTGTGAGAGAAAAAAATAATCTAGGACTTCATTTTTCAAAGTCAAAATATCTCAATTTCTCAATCATTATTGAATTTCAGAGTTAAAAATCTAAATATTTAATTTGCAAACTAAACATTTAGCATTCAAACTAAGTATCAAATTCAAAAACCAAATATTTAGCGAGGACTTAAACATTTAGTTGGCAACTAAATATTTAGTTCGTTCACTAGACAATTTAAAAAAAAGCTAAATATTGACTTTCAGAACTAAATATTCTGAAATAATAGTTCATAATAATTCATATTTGGTCGAGTTATAACCAAATATTAATGATTTGGTTTGGAACTCTGATTTTATAAATGTAGGAAAAACATGGTGAAAATGTGGATTTATTTTCTGTTGCAGGCTAAAATAAAAAATAATGATGCTTTTCGTGTTTTACTCTGTAACTTCACAGACGGCACCCCATTGGCTCCTGTGTATGAACTTTGACCTTTATCTGCTCATTGCAAAAGCAAAATTCATCATTTTCACTCTCGTTTTCGGGTTCATAAACCGGTGCGCACTTGATTCTCTGCCCCGGCGCCTGCTATTACAGAACAGTGAGAATTACGGCTTTAACCAGCACATTCATTCAGCGGTTCTGACACCCACATGATTTATTAAAGCTCTCTGCCATTAACAGATGTGCAGGTCCGGGAGAAAGCCAACACAAACCGCAAAAGTCCCACTTAATGAGCAGAAACGCTGTGCAGCTCGTTTTGTGGAGCATGATGCCGTCGTCCTCACGGGATCCAGTTGACTTAAATTATTCCTAACAACTGAAAAGCAGAAGTGAGGGACTGTAATATTTTATTTTTAAGACACTCTCTCATCGTCCTCCGCGGCCCTAATCCCCAAGTCTGGGGGTGACAGGTGTCAACACCCAAGGACGAGCTCCTAATTTGACACCTGTCGGTTTGCCACAGAGATCCTGCGCCGCATCGTGATTTGCTTCTCACGGTCTGTTCCCGGACGCCGCTTCCGTCATCCCAGATAAATTTCCCTTCCCGTCTCGTGTCACGGCGGGCGGCGTGTCGAGTGTTTAGAAGCGAGGGCCTCCAGTGACCCGAGTGGCCAGAGGAACACCAGGGGGCCCCGAACGGACTCACGTTCTGAGATGGGCGGGTCATAAATTTAGATCATCTACAGGGGCCCCGTCTCTCCTTCAGGCTTCGCTTGAGGTGAGTCGAAAGGCCCCGATCAAGGTCAGCGACGGAGGATGGAGCCTGGAAGGTGAATAAGAGCTGGATCGGGCATAAATGTGGGACTGATGGGCTTCAGACTCAAATAAAATGTCTCACTGGCCATCAGATTGCTCATCAATCCCATCGCTAAGACCGCCTGAGACTGCTTGAAAATACTAAGTAAAATATATTTAACAAGATATTTTTATTTGCATATTATGCCATTGTAGGCTTTTTCGTTTCAACTGTATCGAGAATACTGACACCAAGTCCGTTTTGGATCGGATTGACAATGGTGTAGTAGGGCTAATATATCTATTTTTTCTTGAAAACATATTTCATTTTTCTGTTATAGTTTCTCAACTCTCCCTAAAAAAGTTTGATTTGCTCTCAAAAGAAAATGTTTTGCTCTTTTTTTATTTCATAATTAGTTTTTTCTCCCAGATGCCTCTCCGTCTTCATTTAAATCTAACCTTCAAACTAATTTCATCAAGCTGGTTTATTCTGCTTAGCGTCGTTTCTATCTACCATTAATTGCATTTGACACATTGATCAATTGTATCAATACATTGCGATATATTTCCTGTAGAGCTCGATAAAGCAAATTGTACATAATGCTTCTCCTTTATGTCATAATACAACCCGGCGTCATATTGTATATTGATCCATTGTGACTCCAGAACCAATAAGAATAGCTTATGTCTCCTCTAATGTGTATTAAAAATTATTATTCAAGCAAACAAATAAGAAAGTTTGTGAAAAACACGACTTCTGCTTCAGCGCTTCAGCAGATCCATCCCTCCTTCAAATCGCCGGTTTTCAGCCTTACATCCCTTCCTCCTTGACTCTGTGACACGTTTGTTTGTTTTCTCCACGCGACAGTGGCAGGATGTTGGCACCATTTGCATACACTACACACTCCGGTTGCATGTTATTCAGATGTAGGCCTCTGATGGCTGGTGACACTTTGACCTTGTGGCGTCCGACCTTTGGGATGCATCGTGTGTTGCTTTAAGCCCGACAGCGAGGCTTCCTTCGGTCTCACCGTGTGCAACGAATAAACGAATCAAGCGCACCCTGTCCGGGCTCAGCAGTCCGGGAGTGCAAGACGGGCTTTCAGGGCCTCACAATAAATATTCACATCGTCAACTTTCCACACTTCATCGTGTTGCGACTACAAACTTTATTCCGTCTCATTGTTAATTCATGTATCGTGAGACGGCGACACAGAGGGGTTTGAAGTGGAGGAAGAGCAGCTCTACCACACAGTCGAAGCTGTTACAGAGTGACCTACACCACAGTTTCACTGCTACGAAAAGATCTTCAATTTTCAAAGTGGTTGCCTTTCTTTCAACAAAGAAATAACGGAAAACCTTGATTCACACATTCTTTTTCTATAAAAAAATGATACTGCTTGTATTTTCTTTGTTTATTTGAAATAGTTGATGCTTTGTTGGTGTTTTGAGCAGGAACAGAATTCCCGTTAAAAGATCTTAGGGTTTAAGGTGTTGTTTTTTTAACTCTCAAGTAGCCATGTAGCAAGAGGTTTGGACACTCCTGGCTTAGACCAAAGTGCATGTCGGAAAGGCCCAGTCAAAGTCCGGACCTAAAATCCAGCTGAAAATCTGTGGCAAGCAGTGAAAGGTAGAAGCCGACATGTCACGTTCAAGCTGTCGGCAGAGACTTTCAAAAATCTCCAGACATGTCTTTATTCAAAGTTGAAAACACAAAGACAAGATGCGTCAACATTTAAGATAAAAGGAACTGACCTGAAAACCGTGGAGGCGAAATAAATTCAATTTCGCCCGGAGGATTTACGCTTCCTTAACGGTGAATGCAAAGAAGGCAAATTACTGAAATCGTGTTCGCTTCCTTCACACAAGATTCCTGCATTGCAGTAAAAACATGGCGCTTCCATCTTTTCCCTGCATTGCAGAAATCTTGTTTCTTCTAGCAAAAAATAATAATAAAAAAAATACACATAATGCATAAAACATGGCAAGATCTGTCATTCTGCTGCTATGGTATAGACCAAGGCATCTATAAATACATGTGCTGCCACAGCGGCTCCGAAAAGAAACAAAACAAACATAAAAAATGCTTTCAGCTCAATCCCAAAATCAATTTTACTTCTATTCATTTGAAGAGAAATGTGAGTTTTGAGGGATTTTAATCTGTTTCAGTTTATTTGTAAGGCGAGTGTTCACTGCCTTGTTTCCACAACACTAAACGTTTGGGAGCCGAAGCCGCGGGAAGGAAATGTTCTTTCTTTTTTTTTTTTCCTCTTTACTTGTAAATACAAACTCGGAGCCGAGTGTCGACGCGGCGGGCATTCCTCCACGGCACAAAATATTCCAGTCCCACAATAAACGCTCAGAAATGTTCACCCATCCCGTGTTCCGCCTTTAACACAGCTCTTAATGCTGAACTGTTATGGCACGGTAGTGGCAGAAATCCTGGGAATATGGGATTTCTTGTGTCAGGCTACGTTGGTCCCGTTTCTCCAAAGGACGTCGTTCCAGGAATCCTGCGGCTGATTTGGGACTTGCTTTTCCAAAATAAATTGTTAATTAAATAAAATAAATTGTTATTATGTCCTGATACTAAATGGCTTCATCCATCAGAGTTTCTAAGAAAAAAAAAAAGAAGGTTGAACTGACAATGAAATCAGTGAGTCCCGCATAAGAGGAATTTCTATTCGGCACACAAGCGACTCTACAACGGCAGATCTTCAGCCTGAAAATGTATTCTCCTTGGATCAGGTGATTTGGCCGTTTGATTCTGGTGTTTGGGCCGCCGACACACCCCGTCAAATAAAGCATGACCAGAAAAAAATGCTAAAGAGCTGGGGATCTTAAGCATAATAAGACAACAAATCAAATTAAAGCACGTATGACGTACAGCTGGCTTTGCTTCATCGTGAGCTCTAACTTGCTCATCACCAGGCTGACCTAAACGTCCTGTTAAATACCAGCGCTCCAGTGTCCCTGTCCAAGAGAAACGAGGATGGTATTCACAGCAGAGCCCACGTCTCTTAACTCGACTCAATTAGGCCTTGAATGCAAGCAGGAAATGTCACCGGACACTGCCGGTGGGTAATTACCTTCGTCCCAGTGTGACAAGGGGCCTGTTTGGTGGGAAAGGCTCCGAATCGTTCCATGATGGCGAAAATAAAGTTTCCTCCTCGAAATCTTGAACTTTTGTTTTGTATTCAAAGTCAGGAATAATAGAGGGCATATTATTATCACCATAATTGGGAGAAGTCGCTGTTTCACAGGGATTGGAAGTTAATTAGCAGCAAATTGCTGACATTTTGAACTTGTGCTCGACTCGTTTTAAAGGCCTTTGTTGTTTTTGTGTGGGCGCAGGAGCTCAGCAGGAGATCCTGGCTGGTCTGCTCCATTCAGCCTTCATGC
The DNA here is from genome assembly GCF_027474105.1 of Poeciliopsis prolifica. Lineage (NCBI taxonomy): Eukaryota > Metazoa > Chordata > Actinopteri > Cyprinodontiformes > Poeciliidae > Poeciliopsis > Poeciliopsis prolifica. The sequence continues at coordinate 4,066,921 of NW_026562383.1, forward strand.
TCCATGAACCTTCTCACGTTCCGTCAAATGTGGCCGAAAACTTCTCTTTTTCAATTTTGTGATTTTGTTTGAATTTGTGGGAAATTGAAGTGAACACAGGCCGGCGGCAAACTCTCGACACTAAATGAACACAGCTGGAGGAACGGCAGCTTGGAGGGGAATCTACAAGGAACGGAACAAACAGCAGTCATCATCATGCGCCCCACAAAGCTGCTGTTGCAAAAAGTCAATTTTCCCGCTGTGTGGGCTGATACTGGAGAGCTTTGTCTGTGTGGACAAAAGTCTTGTGGAATAGAAACACAAACGTTGATTTAGCATTAGCAGAGAGCAAGGGCGAGGATGTGAGCAGCGCCTACATGAACTTGATTGACAGCACTAAAATACTCCCCGTGCTCTAATTGTCTGTTTCTGATTAAGTGTTTTATTTCTTGATTTGGTAAAGATCTTGATTTGTTTTTCACAGATTATCCAACTCATTCATCACAGTGACAGTTCTAACCAATACGTAAAATATACGCATGTATATATATATTTTTGAAAAGCTGCGTATTCCAGCTTTTGTGTTCCATACAACTTGTCAGCAGTGAGATCTCAGAAATGGGGACACAGTTGAACATGTTCTGGCGGTGTGTAGAAATTGCACCTGCTGATTTGAGTTTTCGAGGTTTCCAGCCAAAAGATGCAACCAGAACAGCCCCCAAGTTTGAATTTTGATCCAGAGAGTCAGATTTCTGCTGAGGTCCATACCTGACATCGCTGCCATACATATAAAACGTGTAGTGAGAGTCGGAGGTAAACAATATGCAGTAGTATTTCTGGCAGCTCGTGTTTCATTAAGCAATTGACACGCACACACACACAATGCTGTACAGACTCGAAATGGAAACATGTTATTCTAATGTTCAAAGTTACAGAGTGGGGAAAAATCCTCCACTCTGTTTTTAATGTTTACTTGCAAATTCCACTAAGTGCCTGGAAGGCGTGACGTCATTCCCAGATCCAAAACGAATCAAAGCTGGCATCGTTGTAAATGATAGCTAGCAATGTTAGTTGCTGGCGAACGTCGGAGACTAAATGAGCATTTTGCAGCTCACAGGTTACACAGCTCTGTGTGCCACAGGGAGACACTTTTTTTGTGTGGCAGCCCCATTTGGTATTGAATGTGGGTCTGATCCTGCTCAGGTGTGTTTGCAGTAAGACGTCAGACAGTATTCAGAGTTCGCTGTTGGAAATCCAATGAGAAATGGGAACTTTGACTCAGAAAGTCAGATCGTTTCATGTCTAGCATTGCAGTGGTTTATGTAAAGCCACGGCATTTACAGGTATAGGCTAATAATAATGATCACTTCTGACGACAGGCATCTGTTTAAACTACAGACATGCAGCTCAGTGTCTATCTCCAGTAGTCACTGGGTCAGAAGTGGAGCAGGTCATTGCACAGGTTTCCAGTTCATAACAGAGCAATGCCAACAACTGCATGGCAGCCATTTTGAATTTTTAAACTTATTCATAGAAAACGTAATTTTAAAAAAAAAAATGTTTTTCTTTCACCATGGTCCCAGTTCAAGTCTTTGTCTTCTGGACTTCTCTTCATACTTTTCACATTGCCATTTTAAAGTACACCAAATATAAACTTTGTGTACGCTGCCTCGTTTCTAGACGAAAGTAAATATACTGGCAGCAGACGCGTTTTAAGTTACTTTTTGCTACAGGTTGTGTTGATTTAACACAAAATAAGCAAAACACTGAGGTTTCTGAGTGTAATATGCCAACGTGTTTACAAGGTTAAGGGGTAAGAATGCTGGAATCGGTGTGTGTTTGAAAGATATCTAAGTCAATAATGGCCTGCTGCGATTACAAGTTTTTCTGAACGATACATTGTCTCACAGATCAATAAGCTTTCATTTCTAACAAACATTTAACATCGAAGCCAGAAGACATTTTAAATATTTAAAGAAAACAGAAGCAACATATAAAATTAATTAATATATATATATATATATATATATATATATATATATATATATATATATATATATATATATATATTATATATATATATATATTATATATATATATATATATATATATATATATATATATATATAATATATATATATATATATATAAAATTCCCTTCTCACCCACCGCGGGTGGTTCTTATCCTCTGAGCTTGAGGGTTCTGCGCAGTATCTTGGCTGTGCCAAGGACTGCACATTTCTGGACTGAGATGTCTGATGTTGTTCCTGGGATCTGTTGTAGCCACTGCTCCAGTTTGGGGGTTACTGCCCCGAGGGCCCCGATGACCTCAGGCACCACTGTGGTCTTCACCTTCCAGGCCCTCTCCAGTTCTTCCCTGAGGTCCTGGTATTTCTCCAGTTTCTCGTGCTCCTTTTTCCTGATGTTGCAATCACTTGGTATTGCTACATCTACCACAACGGCTTTCCTCTGATGTTTATATATATATATATATATATATATATATATATATATATATATATATATATATATATATATATATATAATATATATATATATATATATATATATATACAATTTTGTCCACAGACATATATATATATATATGTATATATATATATCTATATATATATATATATATATATATATACAATTTTGTCCACAGACATATATATATATATATATATATATATATATATATATATATATATATATATATATATATATATATATATATATATATATATATATATATATGTCTGTGGACAAAATTGTCCTTCAACAAAAGGGGCTAGTTGAGACCAGCGCACCAGACTGGAGACTTTTATCATTCGGTGTAGAGAGACAAGTAAACCGATGAATTACGCAAACGGATATTATTAAGATCGTTTTTCATTTAGCACGCGATTCATCGATTTGTTGCTTGTTGCGACAGGTCGACTCTAGAATGCAAAGTCATCTGTAGCACCGACGAGGCTGGGACTGGTTTCAGCACCCTGGACAGAGCCAGGAGAAAGAGAAGCGGCTCCTGAAACTCGGACTCGGTTAATCGAGCACAGAATCCTCTCTGAAGAGCTGCACGGTCCCGCAGATGGATTTCCAAGCGGCTCTTCGGTTCATTTGTTTTGTTTTTTGTTTTGATTTTATTTTTTTTTGTACTTCTGTTTCCCGCCCACCCTCTCCACCCCTCCGCTCCGGGAACGTCAGCCGCCGGGGCGGCGGTGATTTAAATACGGTCCGAGAAGAGAAGGTGACTGGATGAGACGCGGCAGCGTCTCTGAGAAGGTTGAGAGTCAGAGGCTGCCACACGGTGGAGCAGAGCTTTACTAAACTTTTCTCCTGCAACATTTTACAACACCTCTCCAAACCCCCCCTCCCCTAAGGTTTCCCCTCCCGTCCCCACGAACCGACCAAAAAACAGAAAAAAAAAAAGTTTTTAAATTTTCCATCTGAACAGCTTATGATCTAAAAATCTGCAGGTTTTTCCAACTTGGTTTTTACTTTTTTCTTCTTTTTTATTATTATTCTTTTGAGTTCATTTCCTTTTTCCACATTGAGAGGGGACAATAATAATAATAATATAAAAAATAAACTAGAAATGCCGTCGCCTCATTAGTCGCCGCGGCCGCCCGGCGTGTTTCCGCCGCAGTGACACGGGCTCGCCATGCTCGCGTCCAACGCGAGCCTGGGCGGCTGCGCGGAGTTCGGCGGCGCCCTGTGCGCCGGAGCCGGCGAAGGGCGCCCGGGGGGCGGCTCGCTCCGGACCACCCTCAGCCCGACGGGGCACCTGGTCGTGGCCGTGTGCCTCGGCTTCATCGGAGCGCTCGGACTCCTCAACAACCTGCTGGTGCTGGTCCTGTTCTGCCGCTACAAGATGCTGCGCTCCCCCATCAACCTGCTGCTGGTCAACATCTCCGTCAGCGACCTGCTGGTGTGCGTGCTCGGGACGCCGTTCAGCTTCGCGGCCAGCACGCAGGGACGCTGGCTCATCGGCGCCGAGGGGTGCGTGTGGTACGGTTTCGCCAACTCCCTCTGCGGTGAGTGAAATGCGCAATATTGGAGGAAAAACACCACCCAAAACAAATCGTAATGTACGGGTTTGTTTGTTTGCAGGCTTCATTTTTAACCGGGTTTATGTCACTTGGATTGAAATTCTCATTTTGTCCGGGAGGACAATTTACCTACAAATGACAGAAACACACATACCAAAACCAGATCGTGTTTGTTTCGTTGTGTTTGTGTGTTTTTTTGTAAATCAGCCTCTCGTGTCGCGTTGTTTCCGTTCTAGATGGGATTTTTTATTTTTTTAGTGTGTTTTGGCCAAAACGTCTTGGCAAAGACTTTAACTGTCAAAACGATCAGAAGAAACACTTTCAGCTCGAGAAACTTCCGGAGGGGAGAAGAGACCAAATTGGATGATTTCAGGGTTTATTACCGAGTTCAGCTCGTACGTGCAGTCGGCGATTTGCTCGCATGCAAATCTGAAAAGATGCATGAATGTATACATTGTATTCATTCATGGTCAGCGCTGATTATCTTCTCTTCATAACAATCATCTGATTATCTTCTCTTAATAACAATCATACCGCATAAGCGGTCTGCAGTTAGAGTCTTCACAGATCATTAGATCATCTGCAGCAGGGAATCCTGCACAAAAGGTCAAACTGGTTCGGTGCAGTTAAAGAGAAACTTCATGATTGCTATTATTATTATTATGAATCATGAACTATTAGGACGTCTCGCCGGTGTGTGAATTGTTGCCAGGTCTGGCTCCGCCCCTGCTGACTAATGCCACTAAACAAAACCAGAAGTTGTCCAAGAGGATTCAATCTGCAAAAGAAATAACTTTACAATTTACGGGACGCTCTCTGAATCCTCACCGTTCTGCTCAGTGATTCGGTTTGTGATGACTCGGGGATCAGGGTGTCAGACTTGCATCTTGAACTATTTGTTGGGCAACTTCATTATTTTGCAACTTAGAAAATCCTGCCGTTTATTTATTCATACATCATTTTAGCCTCTTTTTGTCAGCCTCCTAGAACTTGAACTCTTTGGCAAGAATCTCCAACGTTTCCATGATGAACTTTAGGATTATGGCGCTGCAGTGAAACGCTGAGTTTATGTCAAAGTGTGAAACGGTTCCGGTTCGGAACCCAAAGTGAAATCAATGAATAAATATTTAGGTTCCTCTAATAAAAACGACTCATATTTTCACATTTCGATTCAGTGACAGACTTGATCCCAATCTAATCCAGCATTTTTGATTGGTCCGTTGTTTGTGAAATGTGTGGCTGCAGCCACTGAGATTGTAGAAATCTGTCACCACATGATGTCCAGGCTGTCGCTCGTTTCCAGCCACCTGTTCATTCAGGAACGCCGGGAAAAAAGATTGTTTGGCCGCTTAGGATGATGATGAAACTCGGACTGTGGGCTGTTTATGCGCACGAAAACTATGCCAAGATGGAAAACAGAAAGGTCAAAAAATGGCACTGGGTTGCGTCGTAGATCAGAGATGCTGTCGGAGCTCAGAGGACTCGGTGATCCGGTCCACTTCAGGTGAAAGGGGGTCAAACACCAGGTCTGTGTGCGAGATGCTAAGCTGCATCATAGTGAAACAGATGGATGCTAAAACACAGCCCCAAAAAAAGTTATGACCACCCTGTCAGAAGTTGGGGTTCAAAGGTCACTCCTACAGTTTCTCCCACTGTCCGAGTTTTACCTTTTCTCTTCTTTTGTTTGAGTTAATTATATATGTGCTGCTGCTAATTTTTAAAAAAACATAACTTGCTATTCTTCTTTACTTGCTGCTGTTAAGGTTTTAAGCTCTTCACCTTTCTTGTCTTTTTTTCTTTCTTATGATTTCTTTAAAAGATTTCCACTGAGACAATCTTCGAAGAGCAGGCAGTCTGCGATATTGATTTTTAAGCTCTGTTTTAGCCTCTCTCTCTCTGACATTAGTACATTATACGATTCTCAAACTCTTTTTTCCCCTCTCTTGCTGCTCTGTCAGACTGCTTCTCAGTGGATGTTTGACAGGTTGTACACAAGTCTGGAAGGCTTCAGGATAAAGCAGGGCAAGAAGGAGAAGATTAATTTTGCATTAACTTGATTCCCCTCTGCGTTCGGTTCTGCCTGCTCAACAGTTGTCCAGTTGTGAGGCAGATCAGGTGGAAAGACAGCTGCGCAGGAATCGCTAATAAGCCCTAAAGCAACTTTTATGAGGAAAAAGTTGGATTTTGAGAGCAGCTGAGATAATTTGATCACCAGGAGTTCGAAGCCGAGCGACGCCCTGCGTGTGCTCCTTCTTTTTGTTCTCTAAAAACCAATCTAAAAATGATTGACAAAAGGAATAAAGATTTAGTTAGTCTCAAAGTTGTTCAAAGGAATCTGCAGTCTGAATGAATCAGTCTAGGTTTGATCGGACAGCGTTTTCAGAAAGGAACACACCAATTTGCTTTATTTCCACTTCTGATACCGATATCGATATCCGCCGATTCGAGGTTTAGAATCGGCTGATCCGAATTGACAAACGTTCATTTCTTTGAAACGCAGTCGAAAACTTACTGAATTATGAACATATCTCACACCTCTGAACTAGTGCAGCCCACTTACATACACCAACAGCTTCACAAGCAAACATGTAAAAACAACACAACTTTAATTTGTTCAGTCAGCACAATCAGGAGTAAAAATAGACAATGTCAAGTAATTGAATAAACTGAGACTGACAGACTAAAGGTCAAACGTGTAAAAAGTAAACTGCAATAAAATTTCTTTAAAATGTTTCAGAAATGATATAAGGAGTTCCACATTTAATAATAAATAATAAATCATGATGTCACTCAGAGCACAAAGCATAGAATTAGACAAAATAGATCTGCCGTCATCACTGACGCCAAAATCCAATCTAGAATTTCTTTTCAATATCGGGACCGATACAGATCGTATCGGATTGGTGCCTCTCTAATTTGATGATAAATTACAGTTTAGATTGGTGGGAGAAAAAAATTAAAAAAAATCTTAAATGTAATAGTTTTTTTTTTTACTGTTTTTCTTTGGAGAATCTGAGGTAAGTTTCAATATTCAATTTTTCTCTGGTCTTGTTTTCAGCAGCTGTGCTCACTGTCTTCTGAAATCCTGACGTTCATTGACCAAAAATAAAAACATGTCAGTCTCTTTTCTTTTTTTTTTTTCCTTCTTTACAAGTTTTGAGAAACAGTTTTTGGTCAAATATTCTTGAGTTCTTGAAACCTCAGCCTCTGTTGGTAAAGTGAGATCGGCTGAAGGTCGGTGCTTTTCAAAGCGTCTTATTCTCCCAAAAGTCAAACACTCAAACTAACTAAACACCAGAACTTCTAAATCTTTTCTTATTTCAGATGTTTATTTAGCTAGTGGGAAAGAGATTCATCCTGCAAGAGTGTTGAAACTGTTTGAAATATTTCACGTTGTAACGTTGCAGCCACAAACTTGATCATTTTTGCAAGCATCTTATATCACAAACTAGTGATGAACACAAAGTTAATTTGTCTTGGCCTGCTCAACATTAGCTTAAGCGCACAATAGTTTTTCACCTGTAAATCATAGATTTAAAACATTAAAAGGATCTTGCACATATTTGTGAAGAAAGGCCTAGAACATACATTCTATGTAGCGATGTACCAATCCGTTCTGATATTGATATCTCAAATTAATATTGCAGTTATGGTCGATAACTGATATTTGCCGACATTACGTATATTGCACTACCATTTTGACACCTTTGGAGAAAGACAGACGGCAACAATATAAAAATGAACGTTGGTTGTTCCTATCAGCCCAGTTGTATTTATTAGACCGATGCTTGGGCCGATATGTCGTACATCCCTAATTTCATGGGTCAATTTTGGTCAGTCAATTTGAAAACAGCTGTCTAAGCGAGTGTGTTTCGATTCTTGAAGGTATGTTTGAGGAATCCTGAAGTCTCCCGTTCAAAATGTGTTAAATGTTAGAAACAAAAGTTTCTTGACCTACTTGTACTATTATGCCGTTACCTTTGATATTACTTGAAAATAAGCTTAGAATGACAATACTATTTATCGCGATAACTTCTGGGACGATTTATGGACGAGCAAAAGTAGTCGTGACAGCTGCAGTCGAATGTTGAAGGTGAACTTTTCCCCGACATGAACTCTGATGGAGCGCAGCATCTGGACGTTTGTTCAGCGACGACCTTTTCTTATGATGGTCGACCTTCAACGCTAGATTTGGTTTTTTCTTTCGCTTCATTATTCTGTACCAACATGTATTTGTCTTGCATAGAATTGCAATAAAAGTTTTGATTTGTCAAAATGTAGACATTTTCAGTTTTGTAACAAATTTTAACTTGAGCGTGCATTTCATAGAGGACATGAAAATACTCAAATATTCAGATTTGATTTTTTTTTTATTTCATGGAATTAATTTCTGCCACTTTCACTTTCCCAACAACAAGTTGAGAATTTGAACTTATTTCACATTGACAGAAAACTCAGTTGTTCGATTACTCGTTTGTTAATGAAACGTCGTCTCAGGACACTTTACGGAATAATCGTTTCGACTCAATTGCACCTCAATTCCAGTCGATCCTGGTTATCAAACGGTACATTAACCTCAATTAAATATTCAAAGTAGTTCAAAAAGTTTCCATCTAAGGAAACCCGGCGGGTCAGTTAAAACGCGATCTCTGACTGCATCCACTGTCTGTAACTTAAGGAGGACCAACATCCACAAGGAGCCAATTTCTTGAAATCTGTTCACCGGAACCTTTTACATTTTTAACGAACTGAAACCTTTCCGAAACACAGACGGAACGCCGAGCATGTGAAAGACGGCGGGAGCTGCCAGACATGGTTAGAGCCGACATTGGTTAGGAGTGAGTAATTCCTCAATGGGCTCATAAAACAGGGACAAAGGGGGAAAATGAGGGAGGATCTGAGAAAGGAAAGAAGAAGCTAAATTGATTGTTTGGATGAATGATGCTTGGCAGCGAGCTGTAACAAAGCGACTGTGTCTGAATTCACTGAAAATCTACGACGCTTCCCCCAGTGATCAATGCTCCTCCGTCGCGAGGTGCCAGGACGGTGCGTTCGTGCGCCCTCGTTCAAATCGATTTCTGCTCGTCCTCCTGCTTGTGAGATCCTCCACTCTGACAACTGGCATTTCGCAACGAAATTCACCTTTTTCTCTTTTGCATACAATCCCCGCTTTGCAACTTTTTCTTTTCTTTTTCGACCCCTTCACCTCTCCTCAGATCCTTTTTGGTATTCTCCTCCTGCCTGTCTGGGCTGAGCTAATATTTTCTCCCTCAGTTCTGAGGAGGAACGGCTCCGAATTCCCATTTCTGTCTCTGCGAGCGTGTTCCTGCATGCAGCCGGCCGCCTTCTGCCACAAGTGGACTCTGCAAGGCGCCAGTGAATTAACCTTGCACCGTCGAGCCAATGTGCAGCATACTGAATCAATGCACACACACACACACGCACACACACACACACACACACACACACACACGCACACACACACACGCACACACAGGTGACAAGAGAAATGGCTCGAAACAAGAGAGGAAGTGATTATAAATGTACACGATGTTGGCAGAAGCAGCACCTGACCTAAGTGAAGTTAATTTGTTGTGGCGGCGCGGAGCACAAAGAAGCAAAAGCAGAACAGCAGCGCGCTGGCAGAGCAGCCAGAATGACAAGCTGGGCAGGAAGAAATGAAATGTGTTTTAGAAAAAGAAAATGGAGTGGAGCGTAGAGATGCAAATCTTTCAGAGTCGGATTTGAGTCTGACTGTTAGTGTCACTATTTGATTCAGAAATGATCTCTCATACAGGAACTAGTTTTTCTATTTTGACATTCTTGAGATCCTGGTTAAATGATCTGACCAACAAGAGGAATACAGTGCAAACAAGTACATTTGTTTAAAACTCTTCCTTAAGGTTCCATGATGCATCAATTTCCATACTGAAACAAAATAGGTTTGGGCGTCAAATGATGCGTCTTAGATCCCCAGTGTTAGGTTAGCTGCCTGTTTTTTTCCTTTGTTAAAAACGATAATTATTCAAAATGCATACAGTTGGAGAGACGGCCTTCTACGCTGTGAGTGGATGCGTAATGCAGCACACTCTCAAATCGGAGCGGCAGTGACGTAGGATGTTTTGAATTGATTCAGAATTCCCAGGACCAGGAATTTGCACTTTTCTACGGAACCGTTTTTTTTTCTGCACCTGTAACGAAAAGTGTTTGAGTGAGAATAATGCTGGATTTGTGTGCCAAACAATCGCAAACGTTCAAACGCGTTCATATTGATGAATGCACCTGTGATGGCTCAGGAAAAGAGGCCGGCGTGAGACGTCCAGAACAATCACGTCTTTCCTCGGTCTTGTGTTCTCCCATCGAACCGCCATCGGCTGGATCAACACTTCTTCTAAGTCGGTGCCATGAAGACGCACAGGCACGGCGACTGGAGCAGTTCTAGAAAGAGTCAGCCGTGATGTTTAACAACTTAAACATCACGCCGCAAAACAATAAGACGTCCTACGATTCCACTGCTGCATCTCATTTAGTGGGAGTGTTGCCTTTCACAACCACATCACATTCCCTTGGATAAAAGTGCTTTTGTCTCCCACGTAGCCTGCTGCGTAACCAGAGACATGATGACATCCTAAAGAGTGAAAATATTCATCGTAGCCAGCTGAGAGAACACGTTTTAGAAACTGAAGAGTTCCCATTATTCATGTAAAAAGGACTATCACATTTTAGACTTTTCATCTAACAACTTAAGTCTTTCTTTTGTACAATATTTGAAATGAAAGACACAAGTAAACTATTAAATTGGTCATTTGTAGCAAAGGAAGGTCCAGCATTTCTGCTTGACTTAGCATCACTACACCGAGGGGCTAAAGTGTTTATTTTATTTTGTACTAACTGACTAATAATCGACTAGCAAAAGGTGGCATGCAATAATTTTTTGAAACCGAGTTTAAACCAGGATGAAGCTTAAAAACTATGCGACTGGAGGAGTTGTGGTTAGAACATGTTTACAGTCAAAATAGCTCTAAAGCTTAAATGCAAAACGTCTATTTCGTATAGTTTTGGATTAATTACAGTTTTCGCTGTTCTGGGGCTTTCGATTAAGAAATGACTAAATTAGTTCACAATGATATGAATAATCGATTCTTCACGATTAATCTGATGAATTGTTTCAGGTCTGTTTAAGACGTTTTGATCCTTACGCGGATGGTCGTTTTACTGTACGTGCAATTTCTGGAATGCTCCTTAGCGAAGCTTCTTTTACCATCGATATGGCGCATTGCAAACATCACGGCTAAATGTTAGCGAGTGAAAAAAATCATCAACAATTGATTAAACCTTTAACAGAGCCTTTAGGAAACAATTATTTCTCAATATCTGAGAGTCCAGATGAAGTGAAGCGTAGAATGAGGGGCTGGTTTTTAAAGTTTTCTAAAACTTCCCATCTGATATCATTATTCTTCAGCCACACTAAAGGAAACACATTTCAGAACTTTTCTATTTTCCCAAAAGTTACAGAAGATTTCTCTGACAGGGTCACCAGACTATTCTCCAAAGAAATGGTTTATAACCCAACACTCAAGTGATTTTTGTGTCGGCGGTACTCTCATAATTAGCGATGACACTCAGCTATTGACACTCCCGCTAAGTCTCCAGTTTGGGGAAGACACGGGCTTGTCCGTGCGCTGCAGCCGGACACTTCTGCCGTTGTCTTATTTCACACCTGACTGAGTGCGGAGAGGAAACGGCAGAGGACTCTCCAACTGTATGCATTTTGAATAATTATCGTTTTTAACAAAGGAAAAAAACTGGCAGGGCATCAAAAACATGTTACGTCTCAAACAGATTTCAAGCCGCTTGCAACGAGTCATGGCAGATCAAACAGAAGCTCGTTTCTGAAGCTGTGTTGACTCTTTGCTTCCACGGAAACTTTACTAATACGAGCAATAGAGGAAAAAACAACACGAGTTTAATACAAGAGAGCAAACAGGCCAGCGCAACTGTGCCGCTGCCATGCTGGTCGTTTTTTTTCCACGATGCAATAAAAATATTAAATTTTCCTTTATTGTGCCGCAATTGTTTCATCTACAACACAAATGTCTGTGCCTGACCAACATAAAGCGTTGTAGTAGTTGGTGGAAGGAAAACAATACATCGATTTAAGTTAAATAAAGGAACTAGTCCATTTTCATTAGTATTGGGGAATTACTGACACAAAACAAGCTCTCACATTTTGCTGAAAAGTTAGTCGTACTTTAGTTTTGTCTTATTTCAAGTGTACAAACATATTTGCATTAGAAAGTAGACCAAACCTACTCTGAATGACTTTGTACTTTGGCAGTGAGATTTTTCATAGATGAAACTCTGAAGAGTTTGGTGTAGATTTGTTTCAATCCCTCGTCACTGTCGTATGCCTAAATAAAATCTATTGCCGGAAAGTCCAGATCGTTTGGGGAGGTGTGAACGCGCAGTCGAATTCTGACACGGACCAAGACAGCAAACACCGGGCTGCCTATAAGCTCCGTTTGGTTGACGTTAACGCCGGTACAGTTTGAATGCACATGTGAATAAAAGCTGACCAGAAACCACTCTTACAACAGGAAGAGAACTATAGCGCTGGGCATTCTGGGTAAATACAACCAAAACAAACAGCAGAATCTAATGCAAGACAACAACAAAAATCCTACAACCACTAAAATTTGGTTGAAGTTACGCTCATGCCGAGTTTTTTCATAAATTTTTCTCGGTGATTCTCGGTGCAGCGCCACCACAGGTAAGGAGGTGAATAGGCTTTTCAGTTAGTTAGGATTGTTTGACACGGTGCAGTGTGAAAGGGAACACACCAGGTGGAAATGTGGCAAATGTTGCGATTTTGGTCCCAGGTCAAATCGAGCTCACTGGACTATCAGGTGTGAAAACGTCCTAAGCTTGAGGCCGTCATGTGACAAAATATGAATGATGGCAGATCGTTACCACTTTAACAGGTGAACTGAAATTTGTTTCCATCTCATTGTAATGGCTCCCTGTTATTTTCCTCTGCCCCCTTTTGTGCTGAGTGTCCGGCAGAAGGCCTTCGTAGAGGTGCTCCCGCTTTAAGTCTCCTTCGCTGCCATTGAAAATCAATGGGCTTTCCTGACAGCCCGGTGGGTCATTATAGCTTCAAAACAAATAGCAGGCAGGATGAAAAGGCCAAAGGACTGGCGCAAACACTCGGTGCCCTCGCTCTTCAGTGTCAGAACCACAATGCAATAGAGACGTGGAGAAAGCCAGAAAAGGCACAATGAAGATGTTCACCGAGCGATCAAAAAAAGACATTAAAGCCTTTACAACGTGTTGTTTTTGACGAGCTCCTACAAGAGACAGCTCAGGTTGTTGTTTTTGTCCGTTTCACAACAACTGGGATCCGGTGCAGACAGCAGAAAATGAACAAAAAATGCCGGCCTGTTAGAAACGTTCCGCACACTCAATTTAAAAGAAACATCATGAATCCCGTGTTTTTTCTATTTTTTTTATTATTATTTCAGAGAGAGCTGTGAAGTCTTTTCAAGGCAGTGGGAGGATATGCACTTGAACATGCAGTGCGATTCAGACTCCAGTTTATGATCCAATTGAACAAAAACGTGTCTGCCGGTCCAATGCGTTTGTTTTCCGTTGCACGCCGTTTGTCTGAAGTTTATCTACGTCCGTCTTCAATGCTAAAACACAAAATCGGACCAAAAATTTTTAGTCTAGTTTCTAGAGAAAATATCTTAGTACACATGAAATAAGACTAAATGAACCTACAACTTCTTCACAATATAGGCGATTATTTATCAACAAGTCCTTAATATTGATGATAAAAATGCTAGTTCCATCATGAGGTTATTTAACTTATAGCAAGGCATCAATATCCCCTGCGTGGAGCTAGTAATTTTACATCAATATTAAGAAATTATTGACTTTAAAGAAGCTCCTACATCTTACTGAAAAGTTACTTGTGGATTTGTTTCATCTGGTTTCAACTCTGGGTGTTTTCACCTCTGATAATTCGGTACTGTCGGGTTACAATTGGGACCCAAATTGCATCATTTTCAGCTGGTGTGGTTAAGTTTCACACAAACAACCCGAAAAACCTGCTCACCTCCTATCCTGTGGTGGCGCTGCAACAAAAACTAATGAAGTAAACATTAAAACCTCAGAAAGAGATACAGAGTGGAACTTCTAAGCAAAAATGAAGTAGTGTCAGATTTTAGCATTTGGAGGATTTCTTTTGTCTTTGGTAAAAAAAACAACAAAAAAACAAGGTATTTCTCATGCTAGTATCAGGCACTATAAGTTATGATCCAATTCAATGTTTGTATTGGTTGGTAAGGCGATTCGTAGAAAGTGAACAATAGTTGTAATTTGCTTCAGTGCACTTCTTTTTTTTGTGGATTGCTCTCAGAGTTCGATTGTGCATTGACACCTCCCCAAACAAACCAAACTTTCTAGGCAAATGAAGTAGAGTTCGATTAAAGTGGACTGAATAGGGTTAGTGTGAGTACACCCTAAGATATTTGGAGTAGAAACTTGACAAAAATACTTAAGATTTTTGTTTTCTTGCCATGGTGAGAGTGCATTTTAAAATAAACGTATGTAACCTTTCTGTGTCCTGTAGGCATCGTGTCCCTGATTTCCTTGGCTGTCCTGTCCTATGAGCGCTACAGCACCATGGTAACCCCGACCGAGGCCGACTCCTCTAACTACCGCAAGACCTCCCTGGGCATCCTTTTGTCCTGGATCTACTCTCTCTTATGGACCCTTCCACCGCTCTTTGGCTGGAGCCACTACGGTCCAGAGGGCCCCGGAACCACCTGCTCAGTCGACTGGACAGCGAAGACGGCGAATAACATATCTTACATCATCTGCCTGTTTGTGTTCTGCCTCATCGGACCTTTCCTGGTGATCGTCTACTGCTACGGGAAACTGTTGTACGCCATCAAACAGGTGAGTCACACAGGACAGCAAATGGATACCTTCTTAAATTATATGGTCATTTTAGTTGAACATATCATTATAATGGCACCCAACCAGGCTTCCTGTTGTTTATTTTGAACAGAGTTTTTTATAGACCAGTGACAGTAAAGACAGCGACGGTTAAATGCATCAACTATTGAACTGGGCAGGAGGAGTTGTGCACCAATTGTGCCATCCCTGCACCTTCCCACTGCCCTCACTATTAATTATAATGCCTGCCTTGCTTTTCCAAATTTTTGTAACTTTTAACACTGTTAGCTGAAAAACACAGTGAGTCGCTGTTGGACTGCCCTAGAATCTCTACCATCAGGGTTGGTAGCGCATGTTCTCTGGGGGAGGAAAAAAACTAGTTTTTTTTAATAAAACATTTTTCCAGTAGTACAAAGTGGTTTCCAGCTGTATCAAAACTGGTTTATAGTGCAAAACTGTAATAGGAACACTTTTTTTTTGCATTACACGAGGCATTTGATCAACAACCGGATGTTGCCACTGGTGCAAACTACGAAGAAAAAGACAACATCAGGAAGTGGTTGGAGGATGACGGCACGATAATGACTTATTGGATAAACAAACCTATTCACAAGTGATTTTTATTGTGTTTCTTATTAGAGGAATATTAAAGTTTTGCACACATTTGTATAAAAACGCAGCCAGTGGCTGAATCATATTTCACTTTAGCTTTTACACAAGTAAAAGCTAAAGTTAGTCGACAGTGGTTTTGTCTGCTTGTGGAAATAATAACCATTAGATGAAAATAGTCCTGCTCAAGTTTTGTTTATGTACTAAATAAGCACATTAACTTTAGAAAAATATTTCTCTTTAATATGAAGGTAAAATAGTAATTTCAATTCAGCTTAAGTTAGCACCGATTCCTAACAGAGGTCATCTCAAGGCACTTTGCAACATAGATATGCAGAAATATTCATTCCACTCAATCGAATCGCATTGATGAACTTATATTCAACTAAATGCATCCCGACTGAGGGACAACAATGTGGTGATTAAGTTCAGTTTATCATATGGCAAAATAAATCCAGATCGGGTGTCTGTGACGCTGTTGCCAGTCAGTAAGAGCAGAAAGTTATTTTTATGCTTGACCAAGCTTGTGAAGCTGTTGGTGTATTTTGAGCGTGCTCTTCTGGTGCAGGGTCATCAAGTGAATCTGTTATTCAAAAAAAAATTAGGTCAGCTCAGCTCTCTTTTTCTCCTTCTAAACCTCAGATATCGGTACCAGTGCATCCCTGGTAAATAGTAAATGCTTGATTTGTGCTGGGTTAACAGTGAAAGGACAATGCAAATGATATCATTAAGTTTTTGTTCCTATTAAGTCAGCCCACAGCCACCTGCATGCCGGTTTCACTGCTACCCATTAATGCTGGAGCAGATGTTAACTTTTATGATGAGAAAACTTTTTTAATTAGAATGCAGCTCTAATGGCAGTAATAGTCCGGATGATGCGTAATCGGAGAAGAATAAGAGAAAGTAGTAGAGTGAGTGAGGTAAAGAAGTCAGTGTGTCTTCACGCAGCCTAAACCTATGCAAACATAACTACAGTTACGTTAACTACTCAAACTGAAAGCTTTACTATATATATATATATATATATATATAATATATATATATATATAATATATATATATATATATATATATATATATATATATATAGTGGGTGTAGGATTTCTCTCCCTTTTTTTCTTGGTAAAAGACCACAAAGTGTTTCAGCCACTAGCGCTAGACTCGTTTGTTACATTAAAGACACACTAGCTGTTCCACCGTTGTTATGCACTCAATGAAGCTATCCCATTGGATGAAAAAAAAAAGACAGCTGAAATAACCTTGTCCTGTTTGAGCTCTACTGTGAGGTAGCGCATTATTTCATAAACTCTCACATGGAGGCGACAGTCGAGTTATTATCCTTAATCTCCAAAGTCTTTTTGTTCCCAAATGTACTCCACCAAATAAATCCTTGCTAGGTTTCACTTGAAGCCACAGCCCATCACCTAAACCCCAGAGTTTGCCAATGATTGAGCAGCAGATTTAGTCAAGTTTGTCTGAGAGTAATGGAATTTTTAATAGAACTTTGATTTAAATGGAAAGTCACACTCACACCATTTGGTTCGCACATTTATTAAATCCCTATAGAGGAAAAAGTAGATTAATATGGTTGGAAGTCAAGCAGTCGGTTTGATTCAGCTGATGATTGTTCCCTCGCATGATTAAATCATTGCGTTGCTTATATTCTGCCTTGCCTCATGTTGCTGTTGCCTGAATCATTTGGGGATGTATGTACAGGTCACTGGTACCAATTGTTACTGAAGCGCAAAGGTACATCAGGTAAGTGTGACTGATGTCATTTTGACATAAATGTTTGAATTCTGGAAACATTTTAGAAATGTTGGTCTAATTAACCAGATGCAATCTCAATACTGCAATATATGTCTTGCTGTATGTGTGAGAAAAGTTCCCCCCCGCCAAAAGCAAAGATCATCCAGTTTCAGTCGCCAACTTCTTGATGCATTTCTGGTTGAAAAATTAAACCTGACAACAAAGTTCTGTAATATCAGATTGCTTCAGTGTTTCAGCCAGGGGTTTTCAGCGTCTGAAAAAGGTCAATGAATTCAATTTTGAAACTTCCACCCTGCCTTAGCAGAGCTTTCAATGCCATTTATTTCAGTCTTAAACTTCTTTCATTCATTTGTTTTCCCTTCAACAATACTTTCATAGAAGACATCTTTAAAAAAAAAAATGTCTGGCTTACTTCTTCAAACTATTGGGCAATCTTTGCCTTCAGCATAGACTGTAGTAGTCATAAGCTTGACTTGACTGAACCATTGAAGTAAACGACACAAAACCCTCAGTGACCCAAAGTCCTTCTTCACAAAATGTAACAAAATGGAGTGCGTCAGATTTTAGTGGGTGTAGGATTTCTCTCCCTTTTTTTCTTGGTAAAAGACCACAAAGTGTTTCAGCCACTAGCGCTAGACTCGTTTTGTTTTGGTTGCATTTACCCAGAATCCCTTGTGGTAAGGTTCACTTCTTGTTTTTGGAGCGGTCTTTGTTTGAACCCAACCGAAACCTACGTTTTTAGGCGGACACGAGTTCGATTGTGCCGTCACACCTCGGACTTTCTGTGCAAACGAACCAGAGTTCAATGAAAGTGGACTAAGCAGGTCAGAACGTGAACCGCATCAGAGCGGCATCTTGAGGTCACACAGTGTCCAGGACAACCATTAGACCCTGTTCATGTACTAATCTCTCCCAAACCTTTATTCTGTCACATGTTACATATGTAAAGGTGGATTTTTCTTTTAAATAATACCAGGACTTTAACTGAAACTGCACACTTTGGTCTGATGAGAGTAAAATTGAGCTCGGTGAAGGACGAGTGATGCTGAGGGTTTGTTTCTGTTCTGAAGACTTTTGAAGAGCACCAGAACATTTCGCCACCCGAAACCTTGAAATTAATTGTGCTTGGATCTAAAACATTTGGCTGCAACATCAAAGAAACCAGTCTGAGGAAACAAAGTCAAACTTCTTCCATAGAAACTAAGGACTCTGAATGATGTAGAGGTCTTCCAACAGGAATAGTCAAACATTTATCTCTGCATGCTCCAACATGGTGGATCAAGTGCTGCGGACTGGAAAAGCCGGGTTACTTAACGGTTTGTGATTTTGCTAGAAGAAATTATTTCTTATTATGGATTTTTTTTTTACTCTGAATAAATATATTCTAATTAAAGTTTAAAAAAAAAAAAACCCCACAAACATCTTGAGTGTAAGATTAAGCCACTAGCTTTTGTTTTTGCTGTACCGTTAATGCTGCTGAAAGGGCCAGCACTGTATTTATCACTTCCCGATACGGAGATGCCACCGTCTGAAATGCTCAGAGGGATTCTCAGACACTTGATGAATATTTGACTTGATACTGCGCATAAATATTCAGCAGCAATCGCCTCGCTCTGAGTAGCGAGAAGCAGCGGATCAGACCATGTTTTCCCAGATTTGCACCTTTTCCCCCCTCGGCTACAAACTGTAGCACGAGTTAAACCAGTGTTTGGGTTTCCGCGCTGGCTGACTGACTCGCACACCCACACACACACACACACGTCCCAACGGCGGGTTGAGGGAAAGTTTCATTCATTGCTCGCTCCAGCTGTGATCATCAGGTTTCCCCAGACAAACGGTGGGAAGTGAGTGTGTGGTAGATTCATGGGACCGATGTTCTCTTTTGGTTCAGATGATCAGTGCTGCCTGGTGTCAACATATAAGGCAAGAAGATAAAATACATTTACAGAGCCTGACGACGTGGAAGGTAAAGACGACGAACAAAAACAAATGTGTGAACAAACATGACTTATGATTAAGTCTTTCTCACGAAATAAGTCGTTCCCATGAGACATTACGTTGTGGGCACAAGTTATTATGGTGCATTCACACTAGACGTATTATGCATGTCAAAAACGTGTTCAATGTGTGTGCACTTTGAAAGCAGATGCTTGACATTTCACTCTACACCACATGTGTCAAACTCGAGGCCCGTGGGCCAAATCTGGCCCACTGTAGTTTTTTATGTGGCCCTAAACACTAAGTGTGCTTAAATATTATGTTATCAAATCAATGCTATTTCATGTTTATTGCCAAATAATATCAATCAGTTCCTCCAGTTTCTTGAGAATTATCGTGGAAATTCACATAAAATCAACAAAGCCCTGCACTTTTGTGCACTAATACGTAACGGAGTTTATTGCAGATTTTTCTCAAAAACTTTTTCTTGTACTAAACAGCTGCCTCAGCCTTAATTGATGTCAGATTAAAGTCCATGGCCTAAATAAAAAGTGGCATTTACCATCATATATAAATGAAATAACAGAAAATATTGCAAATCTCCAAATTAGCACTGCAAACACTTTGATTTTCATTGCAAAAATCACAAAAAAATAATCATAAAACCCTGGAGGTCTCATGTTTTGTGTTTTTTCCTTGTTGACCTGTCCAGCCCTTGATTGCTCCCAGGTGTTTCTTGTTCCCTGATTACCTCCTGTGTATTTAATGTCACCTGTGTCTCAGCGTCTCTGTCGGGTCCTTGTCGTTTCCGTCCATCCGTCCCAGTTACACCAGCACAATGAGACACAAGATAATTTCCTGACAGAAGCTTCTCGGGGCCCGGTTCACTGGCGGCTCAGGGCGAGAACCTACCGAACGAAGGTAACCGGTTCCGGGGTTGGAACCGCCAGTCTGGACCCCAGCAGAAGCTCTCGGTTCACCCTGGCGAGAGTTTCGTAGAGGATCATGACCTCCATCCCGGATCTCCTCCCTGCGCCTCATTGCTTTGGTGGGATCATTCTGTCAGAGGCGGTCATTTGCTGAAGGAGGCGAAAACGGATGCAGCTTGATTTGAAAAAATAAATAACTATAAAATCATTTTTTCCCAAGACTGGTACTTTTTCATATGTACATGTTCTTAAATTTCACAGAGAGCAGCGAACAACGCAGATGATCCCGCAAATAACAACCGGAGAACTTAAATACATGAACAAACACAATCAAGAACACAAAACTGCGATAATCACGCTCTGGTGGCAGACATGACGAGACAAGACGAAAAAACACGCCTCATGACGGGAGGAGCTGAGAAGATGTTCACTAGTATTTCATCTTAAGAATTCATTGATACTTCAACACTTTGTGATCAGATTTAATCAATAACATTCACACAGTAACAATTTGCCCTGTATTTTTACAGTAAAATACTGGCAGCAGGGTTGCCAGCATTATACTGTTAATTATACAGTACCCTTACTGTAATCAACTTTACAGTATATTACTGTCACAAAAGAAATCTCTTGATTACAGCACATTGCTGTTTTTATCAGATTTTCAGTAAACTACTGGCAGCAGTGTTGCCAGTATATTATCGTTTTTCTATGGTACCATTACTGTTGAATTCACATACAGCTTACTACTGTAAATTTCCAATATAAAATAGAAACATGACAACAACAACAAAAAAACACTTAGAAAATGTAAGTTCCATCATGTCAAACATTTATTTGGGAAAAAAAAGAACCAACTCAAACATTGACTCATACACAGTGTTTAGTGGGCCACATAATAAAGACGAAGGTTTTGAAACGACAACGTATGTTGTGCCTTAAACCTAAACCTTTTCTACAAGAATGTTGAGGGCAAACTGTCCAAAGTAAGTCATATTCTGGAAAAACAGTAAGAAAATCACCATCTATTTTGTGAAATAAATTTCTTAACTGATTTAAAGAGTATTTGAATAAAGCATGAATTGTGGCCTTTTAATTAGTCTGAAATTAAATAAGTATGAAATAAATTATGGAAATAATGCATTGTACAACTCAGCACACTACTTTTTCAATACAAAATAATACTTTTTGTGGAAGTGAGGAACAATATGATGCAACATAAAACAAATGAAACATTTAACTTTCAATCTAAAGCATAGAAAAAAAATTGCAAATTTTAGTTTGATAAAAATTTAAATGAAACATTTAGACTTGAATTTCCTTTAGGGCAAAATCAGAGCTCCAACTTCAAAATATAAAACAGTGAAACAATATTTGACAACACTGCCAATATAAGTTAAACATGGTGTACATGTACAGTCAAAATTACATTTGAAGAACAGAAAGTGGGAGCCTTAACAAAATTTATGCTCTTAATTAAAAGAGATGTCTTAAGATTATGCTGACCTTTAAACCAAAAAAATCTCTCAAGAACACTCCTGTTCAGGGATAAGTTGCCTTCATGCCTGTATAGTTTTTTGTTTGTTTGTTTTTGCGTGGAGGGGCAACAGCACAGCTGGCCCTTTAAGAGCATTTATGATTTTTATTTGGCCCAAAACAAAAATTTGTTTGACACTGCTGCTCTACTTGCGTTTCGTGTGTCAGATGCGTTGATTCTGGCTGTTTTCCATTGGGCGCTCTTGATGCGTGAAACACTCCAAACTGTTGGAATCGCGGCGCATTAGACACTCGAAACCTCTACATAAGACTAGAATATAAACCTGACGCTCCAAACATGTTTGGTGAACGCACCATTAAGCCGTCTCGACAAAATTCTGTTGTATTCACAAATTCAGCAAAATGTTCCCACGAGTCAATTCGTGGACGTGAGATTTTAAGTCGTGGGCACGAGGGATTCTGTCAACGAAATATTGAGCCATCGTCATGAGATGTTATGTTAAATCTTTCATGTCCACAAGTCATTCCCACGAATTAAGTTGTTTCTACACGATTTTAACTCCACAAACTGAACACCTCGTTCCCACAAGTTTAGTCAAAGGCACCATATATTAAGTCATGGCGTGAAGTTATTCTGTCGTTCCCAAATGACATTAGGGAAGTCATAATTTCTACAACTCTGATCCGTTTGTCTTGAATCGAGTTGATTTAACCACAAGTTGTTAAATCGTTGCCACATTATTGTTTTTATTTTCTCTCTCGTCACCAGACAGGCTACGTAAACACTAATCAGTCGGGAAACAATATTTTCTTTGCTTTTCTTCTCATGTCATTTCAGGACTTAGGATTTTGCCTTTCTAAGCTCACCCTATTTCTTGTAATGTTATAAGATTTTGCTTCCTTTTTGCCCTTCTTTCCCCCCCATCCTTTACTCATCTACAGTAACAGCATCCGCTTCTATATGTTTTGCATTTTGTTCCTTTTTCGCGTAAGTTCATGTGAACGATCTCTTAAATTGCTCGCAATGCAGGTCCCTGGTCCTCTCCCAATGGAGAGTCTACGTGAAATAAAGCGCTCCAGCTGTGCTGTCAGGCCACATGGGTGAGCAGCGGCTGAGCCGGGTAAAAATAATTTCTAAATTCCTGTTTGAATGTGTGGAAAAGAAATGGACAGGTACACAAAGAGACAGGGAGAGACAAGCCGGTAAAAAGCCATAAAAGTGTCTGCTGGCTTACTCACAGCTGACAGTCAGAGTTCTCCTTTTCTTTATGTCACTCCTCCCTGATAATGAGAGTTACGCTTTTTATACGAGCGGAAAGCAATTCCAGCAGTGGCAGGCTGTGCGTTTGCTTCCTAGGTCTTCAGGAGTGAGTTTACTCATTTAATCCACCGCTTTGATGGTGCCTCCAGAATGTTGAGATGTTTTTTTGGATGATTGTTGTGGCCTAAAATTACAGATCCATAAGCTGGGCATTTTAATTTAAACTATATTTTTGCCACAACATGGTCTCTTGCAAAGAAACTGAAATTCACTGCACATTACTTTTCCAAAATGGCAGGATTTTAACAAAGTTAAAATTTTGTAACTGTGATATAAGCGCAAATAACATTTTCAAGCACCTTCTTGAAACAGCACCAATAATACAAAGAAATTGTGTCCTGAGGAAATCATAAGGTTTAAAGGAAGAATTTCACATTGGTTATTCACGTTACCATGAACTGCATGACGGAATAAGCTAAAATGTATTGGCTAATAAAATTTGAGATGTATAAGTTAACGTCTCAAAGTCGCGTTTCCAAATGGCATCACACATGCTTACAGATTGCAATTACAGCGTCTTACAGATTCGACTCTCAAGAGACATTGTGAAACAGGAAGTTACATTAGAAGGGAGCTGAGGGGATTGGTCAAAATTCAACCGAGTGCCGGCGATTGATCAGAACAGGAGATACAGAAAATGCTGAAGTGATTGGTCAGATTTGCCCTCAATGTTTCTTTGGAGGTTCCTCCATCTTTTCCTCAGTGTTAGTATTTATTTAAATGTTTTTACATTGATCATTTAATCTTTTCTTTGGTGGGTTTTGTATTAGGTTGTTTACTAATTTGGGTGCACACAGTTAGCAAACACCTTATGTTTATTTAGATCATTAACTATTTGTTGTTTTTGCTGAGTTTGAAGGACTGGCTGGGAGAAGATGATTGGTTTAAGGCAAACCAGGAAATGGAACAAACCATCAGGCTGCTGGAAACCGGGGACTCTCGCTCTACTAATAGCATAACCTCTAAAACATTTATGGTATTAGGTTGTTTTGTTTTCATAGTTGTGTTAATGTTCAAATGTTTGATTTGAATTTGATATTTATGTATGTATTGTTTGTCTTTTTCCCCACCCCTCCTCCTGTGTGTATAAATTCCCTTGTGTGTTGTGTGAGGTTAGTTTTTTTTCTGGTTTGTCATATTGAGTTAGTATGCTTTAGTTGATTTTCTTTTGGGCCCATTTTTCTTATGTTTGAGATTTGTTGTAGAAACCTTCTTTTGTTAAGATCGATTGGAAAAATTAAATAGAAGTTATTTTTTTATATGCCTTTGTTATTGCTCTTTGCTGGTCGGCCCGTAACAGTGTCATTCAAACCTGGCATAAAATAAAAACAAATGAATATTTCTGAGGATGTGCTTCGCTGGTAAAACATCGGCGTTATATGTTGGTTCTTCTAGCAGGCTCTGAGGCTAACCTGAAATGCTGATGGGTTTTTTTACACTTCTTGCTGGGTTTCAGATGACGTAGCACCGACGTTACCCAATGCAGATGGAGGGCCGGCAGTAAATGCAGCCCATTTAATTCTGTTGATCCGGCATCAAAATGCATAAAGTCTGTGTCCTGTACGGTTGTTCCTACCTTTCCAATAGAGATAAAGATAAACGTTATTTTTGAGTTTCGAAGGTAGTTGGTCACAAGGGAGTTGAATTTAACAAACCTACCTTAAAAAAGAGAAAAGCGGATAAACAATCTACGGCTAAAAACAGAAGGTGTGGAAACTAACAATGTCAGAGTTTGTAGCACCCTCTTTATAACGAATTGTGTTTTCAGATATTTTATTGGACAGTTGGTAAAAGGACAAGCGTTGGTATGTAACGTAAAATATTTTTACGGCCTACCCTTGGAAGTTGTTAGAATGCTAATGTTGTTAGCAGTTAGCTCAGTGCTGAGTCCCAGACAGAAAATATATTTATTCAGTGGGACTTTCTAAAAAGCTATATAAATGAAATATAACTTGTCCAGCCACGCAGTCACAATGAGCTGTGACTATTCCCCGACATGGTTCATGTCTGAACACAAGCTACATTCGTGGCCACACAAACATGGGGTTTTCTGTATATCGCTGTGAATTGGACCTGAATCCAACATCCAACGGCCCAACAATCCCAGCATGAATTTGGGTTAACAGAACCTAAATAAATTATTTACAGGCAGATTCAAGCTCATAGAAATAACATGGCTTAGTTTGTTGTTAGCATAGCATAGCATCGTTTTCATAGAGTAATTACTTAAAATAACACAGTTCACTACTCACCTGTTTAGAAACAAGTCGCTAGTCATTTAATGCTTCTTTTGATCCTAACTCGACACAACTTGAAACAAAATAATTTTATTCTCCAGGCTTTTGAAAGTCATATATTATGAACTCTGCAGCACCAGATTGTTAGTTATGTGGGTCGCCTCGACACCGGGTAAATCCTCAAGATTATAAGACAAGTCTTTCTTTACTGATATAATACGGATCATATTTTTCAGCCTATTTATGCATTAGTTTACTTGTTGTGAGCCATTTCGCTGTTTAAAACCGCAGAAATCCACTTCCCGGTCACATGTCTGAAACCCAGCAGTATTGCTTAGCTAACGTATGTTTATGTTAGCTAAGCATTACTGTTAATGCTTAGCTAATGCTTAGCTAATGCTGAAATCTGAACAGAACATCAATAATTCACACAGACATCTAGTTAAGCGGCACAACCACAACAAATGTTACAAAAAAGAGAATTGACTATTGAAGGTAACATAATAACATTTTATTGAACTAGCAATATAATTTAGGTGGTAGGGAATAAGCCTGTTGAGAAGGCACATCTCAAACAGGCTTTAAAAGTTTACCCTTTATTTTCTTTCCAACCACTTATCCTAGAACATCCACTTATAGCAAATTGACCAGTTTCTGTAGAACCAGTTTCAGCAAGGCTACCAGTTTCACCAGAACAATCAGAGGAATTAGAAAATGAATGGTGGTAACCAGCACCTGAATGTTTCCATTTCGTACATTGTCTGGAAAACTGTACCTGCACCCGAACCTAGTCTTTTGAGAGTTGAAGTTGGTCCCTGGTTCCTGCTCTTCATCCTCCTCTTCCTTTTCAGCCAACCTTTTCTTAAGCCAAGCATTTTCAGACTTTAAAGTTTCTCGATGTCTTTACGATCTCTCTCGTGCCAGCTTTGGAGATTCATCTGAAACACTCTCCAACTCTTCGAACTGCATTTCCATACATAGCTGTGTCTTTCTCAAGGCCATCCAAAGCTGCTGAAGTCTTTGTTTCAGAGACTAGTGCAATGCATTGCACCTCTCATGTCCTTGTTTTTAAGCTCAGTCTTTAAAGAGGTGCACAAATATATATGAGCTGTGGATAGAGTGCATCATTTTTGTTTGCAAGCATATCATGTTGAACTTGCAGGTCTTGTTGACTGGTACTTCCCGCAGTTTTGGAGCGCTCCATTTTGTGACAGAGATTTTCCACAATCCATAGTTATTCATTCTCTTTCTCCAATCTTTCACGTGTCCCGTCAGGAAAAGGCTAGCCAGGAAAACACCAGTCACAACCACCTTTGGCCATTTTTTAAATGTAGCAAATCATTCCTCTGAAAAGCGGGAATAAAAAAACTATACTTACCCATACCTGTTTAAATCGGTTAATGATTCGGTGGAAAGTCTTAAGATGCGTTGGCGAATTGTGTCCACTTGTGATCTTCAGTGTGAATGCAACTTAACATCTGGAACACCCAGTGACTGTAGGGAGAAAAAACAACGTTAGCTTTCTGCTACGTAGAACACAAAAACTATGGGGCTAAATTTGTTTCACAATTATTCAATCAAAACATTTATCTAAAATAAAATTGTGAACAAAACTTTTGCATCTACCATGATTTTTTTTTAAACAAAACATTTTTTGTTGGATATATATATATATTATATATCCAACAATATATATATATATATATATATATATATATATATATATAAATTCATATATATATTTATTTATTAAAATATATATATATATATATATATATATATATATATATATTTTTTTTTTTTTTTTTTTTTTTTTTTTTTTAATTAAAGTTACTAATTTTGTCTGAAGTGAAATAAACTTTTATTTGCGCAAGTCAGAAATCTTTGTTAACGACTGTCACTTTTTCTTTGGTTGCGCTTCTCAAACTCTTTTGCTTGTGATTTTAAGTTTTTGCTTGCGAGACAAGTTTTTAATTTTATAATTTGACATGAACATTGTGCAGTCGCGCAATGCAAGGAATTATATTATTGTAGGCAAGTCATTTATCCAATCGGTGCACCGATTTATTGGTGTCGATATCCTTCATTTTGGGAGATCAATGATCGGCCAGTTTTTACATGTGAAGCCGATCTCATCCATGGATCTTATCTAGCTTGACAAATGTATAAGAATCAGCAACTGTCCTCTTGATAAAGGTTTGACTGAGAGATCGACACATCAAGTTATGTCTGCACTTTTACAATTAACAATAGTTAACCCCATTGCAGTCAACCTTTCAACTTCCTTGTTATAATGAGCAACATTTCAGACAAAAAAATTGGGATCAGCCAAAATTGGACTGAGCAGGTGACGCTTTTTAAAAGATTGCTATCAGACATGCCTCGTATTAATATATTTGATTCTGCTAGTTTCCTAAGCTCATTATTCAGCCTTTGACTGGACAAATGTAAACAAGAGTATGCATATGTGTTCATAATGGCACATGGTTTATGTTGCTTATGATTGGGTGAACAAAATCCTGTCTAAGATCAGAAGGCTGTTAGAGATCAGTAGCACTGTGCTGGCGGATGTTTTGTGTTCTACGAAGCAGAAAGCTGACGTTGTTTCTCCCTACATCCACTGGGTGGCGAAGGTTGCTACAATCGATAGTAGCCACACAGGCACATCCGCTAGAAGGAAACAAATGCACACAGTACCACACTTTCATTCTATTGGCTGAGAGGTTGCCAGGCGACTGTGCCAAAAGAGAATTTTGTTTCGTAAGCGAGCAGAGACTAAATGTGAGCGTGAGAAGTTTTGAGTACAAACGTTACAAGTTTTGAGAATGCGGTCCTGCTTTCAAAATTAAAATGTGTGCTCTTGGATTATGGCTGGAAAATTCCCCTATACAATAGGTGAACTGTGAAAGTTGTGAGCGATTTCCTGCAATGCTTTATAATTATAGTCTGCCAATAGTTTTAGCAGGAAGTGATGGCATCATTCAGTCCATGTTGGACACATTTTCAATTATTGAATAATAAAGCACCTAATCTTAACGCTAGGATCGGAAGTTATTACGTGTTTTACATTCACAATCGCCAAAGCAAGATCGTACCAGGAAGTTAACATATAAACAATATAAATGTCTCTGAAATGAGCCCGTGGCTTAAAAGGGGGATTGAGAAATATTATCTTAATGCATCTGGAAATCCCTGGTGTGAAGGAATGAATCCAGATAATTTCTTTGAGTATAAACAAGAACATAAAAAAAGCAGTGAAATCAACATCAGCAATTGATGGCCAGCTCTTTCGAAAGACAAATTACAGGGTCTGCACTGAGGCGGCTGATTATTTCATCAGTAGTTTAATCTCTGATTGGAAGCTGGTTCTGCTGGAGACTGCGTTTTCTTTTTTTTTTCTTTTTTTGTGTCTGGTCTCTATGAACGGTCGCAGCTTATCAAAGCACTGGAAGGGCGTTGCGGACTGTGGCGACACATTTTGTTTTCTTCTCACTCTCGGAGGAACGCTGTGACTCTGTGTGGTTGGAAAGAGAACACGCTGAAACACAGAGGCAGGAATTGTATGTGCTCTATGCACCACAACCAGATTGCTCTTAATTAGCTTCAGTAAAGTTACAGCAGACTTCCGTTTTGTTTCGTTTCTGCATCGTCTATGTCTCATACCTCTTTCATGCTGCTGCTTAAAGGGACTTGAAAAGCATTTCACAGTGAGAAAATGATGGTTACTGATTTGCTTCCTTTGTAAAATCTTCCACTACCCCATATAAAGCTAAAGTACTTCTGCATGGTTAGGGGTTAGGATTCTATTCCTAACTCCTTACCTTAAAGGGACACTCTCATGTAAAAAATTACTTTTTTAGCTATGCATCATGTCATATTATTCCCTCATCAAAAACAAACCCGGAGTGTTACTTTGATTCTTTCAAGCATGTTTGAGAAATCTCCCACAACAACTATTCAGCTGTGCAAAACACCTTGTTAGACCATCCTGCAGGATGTGGGACGACGGAAACCATTCTTGCTCTAAGAAATACTAGACTACTTTGGGTCACCTTCTGGAATATTGAAATTCCTTTTTCAGATTACTGGTTTATCCTTTTATTTGGAAAATAGTGACAATAAAGCAAGAAGCTGCCGTTATGGAAAGAAACACACCCGGTCACGAAGGAACGGGACACTGTGGATTTCCCCCCATGAATCTCCAGTTTCCGTAAACTTGTCACAGCAGGAGAACATCAAAAGTGACAAATATTCTTTAAAGATGTGGTGGGATTTGATGTTCCACAAAATCTCCTTCATTTCCACATGTTTAGACAGGAGTCACAGGTGTTTTAAATGCAAGCATACATGTCAACATATCAAATGAGGTGCAAGTACTCTGCAGGATTACAATACGTAGGTTCAGCATCAAGAGACAAAATGAGAGTGGATAAATAACTGAGTTATAAATTTAAATTCAAGCAGGAAATTCAGAAGTTTTAGAAATACTGGTCAATAAAACCTAGAAGGTAAATAAAAATTGTAATAACATCTAAAAAAAGACTAGTGAGTAGTCCCACTGTTCTTCACTACTCACTCAGTATGTATTATTTTATAACTTTGATTTTTTGTAACTCACCCTTGCCATTGATACTCACATATATGATGCTCCAAAGGGCAAACATTTTTCTCCTCCATAAACTGCAGGCTCAGATGTGTCATCAGAAATGCATCCCTGATGTAATCATTGTATTTGTTGTAATGCACTTATTGTTTCTGCAAGGGAAACAATAACCCCTGAGGCAAAGCTCAGGGGTTCAGGCAAAAGATGTTTGCTAAGATACTTGCTTGATTTATGTTGAGCGATTTAAAAAGGAATTTTGGTTTAGTTTAAATTCTGGCCGACCTTCTGAAACCGCTCAGATGTGGTTGAAACGATAATGAAAAGCTTTTCATGAATCACAGCATAAGCAGACTCACAAGACGGGAAGCAAAATGGATTAAAGCTGAAAAGAGAACCAATAATGTTGGCACTCACACAAGGGAAGTTTGCATTTCTACCAATGTTAAGGCTGTTCATGAACTTCCATTCATTTAAGTAATGCATTCATGCCTAACCCAGAAACTTTCCCTGACCCTAACCTTTATTGACCTTAAAACTTAGAACTAAGCCCCAACTCTTAAAGGGACAGTAGCATGTAACACTAGATTTTTTGCTTTACATCATGTCATCATATTCTACAATCAAAAACAAACCTGGAGTGTTGCTGATTCTTTCTTGCATGTTTGGGAAATCCTTTAATCTCCCAATGCAACTATTAAGATGGTCCTCATAAGGCCTCCAGGTCTTCAGAAGATTAGTAAATATACCAGAAATGGTACAAAGAAGAGTAGCTAAACAAGTACGCTCACACACACGTCAAGTGGTCCTTGGTTAAATAACCATCACTTAATCGTGGCATCTCTAACCTTGGTTTGGATATGTGTTAATCGTATTACTGCAAAATTTCTCAAAGGTTCTGCATTTGGTGGAAACATGTTGGCAGGTAGGAAGACAGAATAGAAATGACATTTTGCTGCTGCTTCAGGCGGACGAGAGGCAAAAAAAGACACGCAAGGCATTTACGTAAATCCAGAAATTAAAAAACAAAATATAAACGAGACAAATGAGGACAAATTTACATCACTGAAAAAGATGGAGAGATCAGGATCAAGTGATGAAGGCAGAAGGATGAGAAGGTTATCTTACTAACTAGTCTGTTGCCACTTGTTGGTGTTGCCAAGCCACTCAGTGGGACAGATGGCCTGGTATCGATTAGCTGTAGCTAAAATGGAATTTCATGGCTTCCTCACAAGTTGCCCACTTTGCTTTGACTTGAAATCAATGTACTTGAAAGCTTGGTCATTTATTTCTATTCCAATTGAAACATCAAGATGAACTGATTATTCTAAGGGTTCTGCACAGTCCCTTGGCAAACGTTTCCTGCCATTGGTCTGAATTTAGTTGGGTTTTTTTGTGTTTGTTTATGTGGAAAACACCTCAACTACTCGACTTCCAGAAGTCTGTTTTCCAGCCAGAGATTAGTTTTGAGGAGCATATTGTCCGACGCCATGAGGAAGAACGTTCCGAAATATTAAACTCCCTCGGTTCTGATCCGACATAGTGGGGGGAACGTCTCACCGATGCCTTTGTTTTTTTAATTTCCTTTTGATGACGTGGAAGAGACGTAACCAGAAGGCCTCTCGTGTTTTTTTAGTCATCATTTCCTCCTCAAACTCTTTATGACATAGAAACTGTTGGTTGGTGCTTCACCAGTCTGGCCTGTGTGTGAATAGGTAAATAACTGAATGTTGGGTAAAAAGCGACACGAACAGCATTCACAGTTTCCCATGTCAATATATTGAAGTTACCTTGACAGCGCTTATTGCTTTATCGAAATGTGTTGCCATGGAAATGCAGACGGATCAGTAAAGCAAATGAGAGAAAAGTAATTAGCATTAGCTAATCGGGTTTGAGCCCTTAAAAAAATTCAAGACTGGACATTTTCAGACTTTGGGTTCTGAGGAATTACCACAAGCACCTTTAGAAATCTTTTCTTTTTATTAAAAATAAGTAAACAAGGTTTACATTTATGCAAAAAAAAAAAAAAAAGAAGATAACTTAAATTTCTGCAAAACAAAGGAGTTTGTTGGATACTATTTGAGAAGAGCTTTTCATAACCAGGTTATAAAAATGAATTCTTGAATTAACCTGGAAGTATTTGCTGTGACGAGTTTTATAAAAGTCTCTCTTAACGAATAAAGAATCAAGCAAGCACAGAAATGAACTCAGGACTCTGAATACATTTACAGTTAGCAGATACTTCCTCAAGTATTGACTCAGCCTCCATTTAGTTCAAATTAGCAAAGACTTACTCTGCAGTAATCCTTAACACCTTCAGCAATTCTCTTAATTATGTACATCTAAACAAAACAAATTCAGCCAAATGCATCAGTATTGCATAGAGAAACCATTAACACTTTGTGACTGTTAATTTACTACTGATTAACTTTCAACTATTCAGAATGAAAATTCTGGTTTGATCTAAATGTGGAGACCAGCAGAAAACTTTTTTTCTTTTTTTTTTATTGCATTGCAGCGACTCCTTTTTTTTTTTTAAACAGCAAACTGAAACATCAATGACAAACATATTTGTCATTGATCTTTCAATGACAAATATTTCTGTGCAACATTTCTGTGGTTCGACTTTAACAGGTGACACCAAAAGAAAAACAGAGAGGTTTAAAGGGACAGTATTTACCTTTGGATCAGTTTATAATGTTATTCCCTCATCAAAAGCAATCATTCAGCTGGGCAAAACGCCTGAGTGGATCTGGTGCTCCCTCAGACTAGCCGGCAGCAATTAGCAAACAACTGGTGGAACTGTATGTCTGCTAAACTCATTACAGGGCCTACTTCTCTAACAGCGCCCCTAAGAATGATTTTAAAGGCCTTTTCCAACAGTTCTAAAGGCCTTATTTTAAAATAAAGCATGTTTTTTAACAATGTTAAAGGCTTTTTTTTTAGCAATGAATATGTTTTCAACAATATTAGTCTTCTTTTTCACAATGATAAAAAAAAAAATTTCAAAACATTGTAGGCATTTGCTAACAATGCTAATGTAAAGGCTTCTTTTGTAATGAGGATGACACGCTGAAAGCAGAGTTCCTTAAAGAGACAGAGGCCCAATTTCAAGTTAATTCACAAAGTTGAATCTTGTTGAAAATGCTTGATTTATAAACAATTTTTATAACAGCTGCAGGGAACAAAGTTACTGAGATGACTTCAGAGATTAAGCAGCAGCGCGGGAGGCAACACGCAGAGGCACAAGCTGTGTGATTGGTCTACTCCCAACTTTAAATATTTTATAAATCTGCTCCACAAGTGAAAACTGGAGACACCTGCAATAAATTAAGCGATTTAATTTTATTTTTTTCCCCCAATTGTTAAGTTTTCTAAAAATATAACCAAGCAACGCTTAGCCTGGCGGGGAATCTAGTAAAGCATGGCGGGCCGCCAGACTTATTATTATCACTGGGGGAAAATCTGTACTCCAAGTGTTTCATACTTGGAAAGAGACACTTTAAAGTCATCTTACAATTTAGTTTTTGATATTTTCTACCAAATTGCCTCCAGGAGCATCACAATCTTTGCAGCATCCAACTCCAGCATTGTTTCTGCTCCAGTTTAATAGCTTTTAGGATCCCACAGGGATTCTGCTCTTCTCCAGTAGCTGACAAGCAAGAAACAAAGCACAAAAAAAAGGCTCACCGTTTTGTGTTGATTTATTTGGAAAGCCGTGGGGACTCTGACCAGCAGTTCACACTGAGGAAAAAGTGTTAAAAACTTTCAGAGAGCGTCAAAGTTAAGAAGCACTCCCGACAGTGAATCAATCCAAACAATAGCAGCTTTTTCTTTTTTTTTTTTGGTTTGTGGTCCCTGATCACACATTAGAGGACGAAAAAATTCCACTGATGTCTGTGATAAGTTCTTGACCGCAGCATCTCTAACAGGACCTCTAGTGGTAATGGAGCTCCTCCCATTAACGCGAGAGAGCCACAAGGAGACGCAGCTGTGGGGGGGGGGAAACAAAAAAGAGTTCTTGGGAAACGCTCTGACTGAAAACCACTAACACTCTGCTTGATACGAGTGGCAGGAAGTTGGAGGCTCGACGGAACAATTCAGGCAGAAATTGGTTCTCAGATGGTGCTGGGATGAATCTGTGATCCATGAGTGGCTTGTGTTACGATGCTTCTTCATACTTGAATTCGTGTTTCTTGTTTGTTTTTGGGGGTTCTTTTCTAAGTGTCTACCTCTGATTTCATTTCGGCCCCTCTGACATTTTAGACCATAACGACCGTCGCGCGTGCATTTCCTCGGTTCTACTTCCTGATTGCTCACGCTAAAGCCCACAAACCAGCAACTCCCTTCATTTTTATACACTGACAGCTTCAATCCATGCTGGGTTTTTTTCTCTCAATCTTCCTGAGGCTCCCTTGCTCACATTTTCCTCTCCCGTTCACACGGGCTCCCTCTTTCTGTGCCATTATCATCCATCTTCTTCACCTTGGTTGTCGTGGTTGCCATTATTACTTCCATTCCATCTCCACCCCTCATCGCCTCTGTGTGGAGCAACTCGAATTGCACGGTTTGTGTTCAGGCGACACGTGTGTTGACCCCCAGACGGCAAAAGTTTCTCGTCCAGGGAAACTTTGACGCATCTGATCTTACGACGAAAGCAAACTTAAATGTGTTTTATTGGGATTTTTAAAATTTTTAAAAGTTTATGCGACACACGGTTTCAATTGATCAATTGATCAAGTTCATTTGCAGAGCACAGTCCAGGAGCAAGGCAGTTGAAAATATAAAGACATAAACGCATTGTACAAACACAAGGGGGGCAGAGTGAAAAGAGGTGAGGGACGAGAGGGAGAGGAGTGATTACAGTGGAGGAGTGTTTGTAAAAACCAGAAGCAGACATTACATTTTATCAATTGCCATCGTCAAAACTCATCAATGCATGTCAAATTCATTGGTCAATGTTTCATTTACTATTATTCTGAACGGGTGCGTTTTTAAGTGTTGATTTAAAGGAACTCTGTGTTTTAGCTGTTTTCCAGTTTCAAACTGAAAAGGGAGACGGTTTCCAGATTTTTATTGCAAGAAAACTGAAAGCTGTGGCATTCGTTTCCTTCCTTGGTATTCCTCCGAATTACAATCAGGTTCAACCGCTTGCCTTCACAAGTGGCTGCGCTTGTGGACCGCCTGTGAAGGTCAACTATTTTCATATTGTGAAAAAAAAATCTAACTTCACTTACATTCCTACTGCTGAAATATGTCACTGAACCAACCAATCAGAGCAAAGAGGAGGGCCTTAGTGCTGTCAATCAATGTTGCGTACTCATTGCTTATAGCCTCTCACTTTCTCTTTTGCTGTAGTGTGCCATGAACGCTAAAGCTAGTTAGCTTAGTCACTGATGTCTTTGGTAACCAGTGCGTACACAAGCATGATTAACAGCACTAAGACATTCCTCCTGGCGCTAATTGTTTTTTGTTTTTGACCACCAACACATTTCTTTTTAAAGTTAAAGGAATGAGTGTCCAGAATTCGAACCTAAAAGTTGTCATTTCTTAACTACTTTTTTAAGCTCAAAGTCAATTTCCACAAGTATTTAAAAAACATTTTAATGAGATTATAATAACGCTCAGCATGTAAAATTTATATATAAAACATGACTTATGAAGCACAAAGGAGACTACAGCATAGAAATTGGTGATAGTGGTTTTTAATGTACATAAATAAGTTTTTAATAAGAATTTATGGGTCAAATTTCCAGTTTATGGGTCAAATTTCCAGAATACAGCCTTATCATTTGTCCAATGTGTGAAGAGAGAATAGTAAAAGTATTGCAAGATGTTTGCGTAACATCGTGATGATGATGATAATAAGATGTTGCCAATTACTGTACAAAAAACAAACAAGGAACTTGGAGCACATTTCTGATCCCAGTCAGTGTCACTGATCTATGGTCCAGATGTTATTAAAGTTGGATCAAAAACTTTAATGAGACGCTGATAATTCAGTCCAGGCTGGATTGAACTGCAATGCTTCTTTATGTTTTTGGTGAACATGACATAAATAAAATGACCTTCCGTTGCAATCGATTGCAAACTTTTTCTTCAATTTTCTCAAGGAACGTTTAGTTTTTATTTATCTGCCACTTTCCATGACATGACGGCAGAGCTGTGAGCTGGCTGTATTGGATATTATTGCATCTTGAATTATATATCACTGAATTAATGTTTAGTTTCTGCGGTCGGCGTTGCTTTGGGAACGCTGCACAGAAATAAGATGCACTCAAGAAGATTGTTTGGCCATTTCGCAGAGGTTCCACGTAATCCAAATAAATCTGAAAAAGAAGAAAAAAAAATCTTTATTAAGATGCAGATGCTGCTCCACTTAAAGATGAACCAGTTTGTGTTGGATTCTGCTAACGGGTTTAAGATCAGGTCAAAGATTTTTGACTTTTAGTTGGAGGGGAAAGCAGATGTGGCACATATAAGCAGAGCCATCCCTGGCATCACGGACAGACTGTGGGGTATGAGCGCTGAGCGAAATGGACGCTGAGGGAACAGCTGGAGCGGATTTTATAACCGGAGCCAGGCACGGTTTGATGAGCCAGCAAAAGGAGGACAGATCCAAAGTCATTGACGACCGTGCAGCTGTAATCTTTCATGAATTGGATTCTTTTTTTTTCCCCGTTAGATTGTCCAGGAAGCTTTCCTACTTTTCTTTACAGTTGAATCAAACAGGGCAAGTGTGACACACAATCGTCTGGTGTTGCCCCCACTGCGAAGCTTTAACAACTTTACTGTTTCAATGACCATTGTCAAGGTTGAGGTGTGTTTACGTGCTTCATCCACCACTTTTTTGGCAAGATCCAAGATGCAATGTAGCTAACCACTATCAGTGTGTGTGTGTGTGTGTGTGTGTGTGTGTGTGTGTGTGTGTGTGTGTGCGTGTGTGTGTGTGTGTGTGTGTGTGTGTGTGTGTGTGTGTGTGTGTGTGGGTGTGTGTGTGTGTGTGTGTGTGTGTGCGTGAATGACTGGATGTAGTCTGAAGCCCTTTGGAGTCCTCTGGACTAGATAAAGCCTTGTAAAAGTACATAATTTCATCAAGAGGCATGTATTTGAGGTCAGACACTGATGTTGGTCTGGATCACAACTTCTACTTTAATTGATTGCAGTTGTGTTCCGTTTACGTCTAAGTCAAAGCTGATTGTGCTTGGCTTTGACTACACACTGCTAGTTTCTGTTTCTGCAGTGGATGATTTCCGGATTCTGTCTCAAAGTTTCTTCTTCGCAGGTTCAGCGTCTTTTATTCGACCAAGAAGCTCAAGATGTTTCGTCCTTTCGAGTTTCCAGGATGAAACTTTCTGTCCACGTGTCGGCCTTTAAACGTCAGCGACGCCAGCAAAGTTTCTGGCACCATAGTAAATGCTTGCAGATTTAGTTTGATCAGTTTGTTCAGTTCATTCCAATAGATGGGCCAAACCCATTTTTGTCTCCAAATGTCCACTTGATCCTTAAATATGGAACAAAATATGAGAGGGTGACATGGTGTTCTCTACCCAGATTTAATTACACACTGAATTTTACACCTTACATCACAATACTCTGACACTATTCAAGACGGGCTGGCGTCATTTCCATACTTTAAACATGTGACGGGACTTGCTGTTCCTAAAAATTCACTTAACTTCCTCACATATGACACTCACTTTTTTTAGATGTGCCCGCAGACGTTGCCAGAATAGAAACGACATGACAGCAGTCAGTCATAAGGAAGCTGCCCAGAAAAGCCACCATCCTGGGGAAATGTACGTCCTCACACCTCAAACCTGAAAGTGCTCGTAGATTATCGTCGGTTTGTGGCGGCTCGTTAATAAATGCGATGAAAACACCCAGAAAACTTTGACATAATGTTATATGGTCCCACAAATGGTTTCATAAATCCAAGATTAAACTAATTATAGGGCATGTCAGAAGTTCAAGGTGAAGCACAAAAACGGCATGTTCATTTACTGTTAAAGAACTACGAGTTCAAATCTAAGAGAATTACTCATTTAACTTGAAACAAACATTAGTAATCTTTTGTAAATAAAGACGACTACAGCAGCCAACATGTATGATGACATTTTCCTGTGTAGATGTAGGGAATAGATTCAAAATCCCCCCCGTCTGCTGCTGTTCAAACATGGCTGACAAAGTCCATGTAAGCCTCCCAAACACTGATGAGCTTTTATATCTGTCGGTGCAGAGCTTCTTACTTCATGTTAATAAGCTCTTACTCAAAAATCACCTTCACCATGCCTATATTTGAGTAGCAAAAAATCCTTGAAGAATAAGTCCAAGTTGGGTGTCAGCAGAATCAATCTGAATCCCGGTTAGGTCTGTGGATTGTTTATTTTTTATCTTTTATTGGGGTTGCACTGCTTAATTGGACTCGGATTTCCCTGAAGCCTGGCTGTGTCCTTCATGCATGTCAAGGTGTCCTGGTGATCCCACAGAAGCCGTGGTGCCGCTAAGAAATATTAGCTCAGGTGAAGAGGGGGAGACGCAGCTAATAGTGATGGTGGAAGTTGGTGGAAAAACATCCTGTTTGTTTTTAACGGCCTTAAAGGGATTGGTTAGAATCATAGGAGAGAGGTTTGGTTTGAAGGTTGAAAGCGATCAATGCTGCACATTCAAAGAATGATCAAGACACTCTCGGTGTGTTGATGAGGGAATAACATTAAAACAAAAGTCAATTTTACATAGTAACTGTTCCCATGCTTGCATTGGGAAATTTACAAAAAAAAAAAAAAAACTCTAATACTATTTATTTACAAATAAAATGGGACTAGAAAGCTTCCTGATTCACACCTTCCCTCTGCAGTATTTGCTTCGCACTGCCTCCTTCCTCCACTGCATAATCACGGCTCTCTGCTTAAATAACCGCCCAATGCAAATGTGAGAGCTGCATAAAGCTTGATAAAACAGCTTTTGCATAAAGCGTTGAGATGTTTCATGCCTGAAGTTGTCTTAAGATGATGGACATCTGCTTTTTTCATGGCCTCTCTGGGACTAGCAGTCAGCTTTAATCTGTTTGAACAACTATTCTGGTTTCATACTGAACGGAGAGGCCAAAAAACGAAAAGGGGGGAAAAAAATTACGGCAACGGCTTCTAACATTGCCACAAAAATCGCAAATTGTACACCTTTAAGTTTTTCATGAATTAATTATTACTTTTGAAGTAGGACATAAACAACAAAGAAGCACACTCATTAAAAACCTATGGTGCTTTTTCACACACATTTCCGTTTTAGCTAATGCTATGCTAATAAACCTTGTCCTGTCTGAATTCACGTTTGAATAGGAAATAGAAAACCAGTTTTAGATCATATAAAGGCTGGCATTTTTTCTATCAATGTCAGATACAAAATTATTTATATTTCGATAGACAGCTATTGTATTTTGGAAATATTAGCAATGAAAAATGCTTCCTTAAAATGCCTTGAGTTCATTCATCTGAACCTACAGCTTTGAAATGAACTAAATTCATTAAAAAACTAAATGTTGGTCTTACATTTTGTCATGGCATAACTATTTAATCTTGTATATTGTATGTAGTGAGAGTTAGGATTAGCAGTGTCTGCAAATATTGGTGTCAACTGCAGATATACTGTCACAAATAATCATAATAATCACATTCAAAGTGATTGTCGAAACAAAAAAAGTACATTTGTTGGCTCAAAGACTGTTGGGTAAATTAATTAGACATTCCTGTGATGTAAAAGTTCCAAAAATAATGAGATGCATTTAGCTTAGGAATTCCCATGCTCGGCTGTCACCGTCATTTCTAGTGAGACGGAAAGTTTTCTGTGTTTACATATTGACCCAGGAACTCAAATACATTCACCACATGGGTAAAAGCAACTTAATTATTCATGACCATGCTGCATTAATTATTGACACACAAGCCAAGGCCCTCTGCCCAAAGGTTAAAAAGTTTGCAGGATGGCCTCCAATTTGTTTATTTTTTTATATGAAAGCTGCTTGCAGGCACATCTGGTGATTCCCATCACATGTGTTTTCACATCAAACTGGGACAGGAAAATCTGAAAATATCAACCCCGTTCTAGCTTTGCCCACGCTTTCATGTGGCGTCCCAGAAAGGAAGCTGAAGTGGGGCCTTCAAAGTTATAGGGAAAAAGTAAAAAGACAAAAACTCTCTCCAGTTGCATTATTGAATGATCGCATAGTTTTCACATTTTTCCAGATGTAATGTCCTGAAGTTGCACGGCTGTTACCCGAAAATAAAATCTTGCCCCGCAGTTTGACGTCAACTCAGGAATCCTCGTCTTTTGCATGCTAGACTTAACACTCTCAAGCGGTCCGAACAGGGACTCACATGCGCAAATATTCAAATAAACTCGGTCAAGATGATAAAATCTTGTGTTTGTCACGTGACCAAATTCATGGCCGTCCGTCATGCGATGAATAAGAAGCATCGGGTCGTTGTTTTTCTCCGTTTGGGTGTGGACTGAGGAACGCCATGTTTCTCCGGGAGGTCGGCTGCGACGTATTAATGTGCTAATGAGGAAGTACTTTCACTGCCAACTTCAGAAGCCATCCGTCTGTAAGACAGCACCATTGCCACGTTCTGCTGAGGTACACACCTCACACCCATTTATTGAGCAGAACAGATGAACACCGAAGCCTTCCTTGGAATTATTGCTGACTCCCATCGCCATATATTACAGGCCACGGGCTTATTAAGGATGGCTGCCTGCTATTGTGACAGAACTGCCTTCCGTCTGTTTTTTGAGCATTCAGTTTGGAAAGTAGAACTGCACGTTTATTATGTCTTTTGTAGTCTTCTAGCATTGATTTACTTTTTTCTCTCAGATAATCTTTAACATATGTATGCACGGTATTCTGTTTGACACTGCGACTTGTACTCTGGACCGACTTATGTGTGGAAATTAACACATTATTATATCATATCACATTTTCACATGAAACCTCGAGAGGGCGCTCTAAGCCTGTGTCATTCTGCCTTCAGCGTTAGCAGAGTCGTTTGAAAGCGACATCGAGGACGAAGATTTCATTTGATTTAGTGATTTGGGGAGACACGGAGGGTTTGGTAAACTTGTTAGCATGTTATTTATGCTATAGCTATCTGAATAACTCTTAAGATGTTATACTCCGGTGCGACTTATAGTCCGGAAAATACGGCAGCTTTAATATGAAATGTGTGTCTTGACACTTTCATCACAATAACTCCTTTAGATCCCTGACTCGTCTGTTTTAAAGAGCTGTGACAGATTAAAATAAGTATGAATTGAATCATTTGTACTTATTATGCGGTTGTACAGTTGAAACTGTGTATAATTAGGTCATCTTCATGGGTAATCTTTGTAAAATATGAAACTCTGAATAATAAAAACATGAAGAAAAAGCGAAGGTTCCAGGTTTAAAGGCAGATAGTTTCACGTCAATGGCGCTCTGCGTTATGACCGCCTCTGATAGAGATGATTCCCTTGGCGGCGCCTCAGCAAGAACAGATAGTTTGTCGTAATTACATTTGTTAACCTAATGAGAGATGATTTATAACTGTGATGCCGGACGGATTATGAAACACGAGAGGAGAAAAATCCTCACCCACAAAGCCCTGCTATTTCAAAGATTGACATACATTATTTCTTTAATATACTTGAATCTACTCTACAAGAAAAACTTGTAATATGTAAAATCCATTTTCTCCTGGTGTTTTAATAAGAGCCTGTTTTTGAAATACACTTGAACTACTTTTAGAAAAAAAACCCATAGAGTTTCTTGCTGGTGTTTTTTGACAAAATGTCACATTTTAAACCTGCAATCTATTGTCCAGGAAAGCCATGCTTTCTCTTCACTCTGAAGTGCAGCTCTGCTAAATCAGAAAGTGTCTGGTCCTACACTGGAATTGTTTGCACCTTTTCTTTTCAACAACTCGGACTTGTTTATCTATTTGTCTATTTCCAGCCACGTTAGCAACACCTCCAAATGACTAAACCTTCAAATTAATCCTCTGGTTTCCCCCCCAGACGTGCAGGATGAGTCCAACGACGTATAAATCTTGAAGTCACTTCAGTAACGTCTCCTAATTACCGTTTCCACTATTTTTCTAAACTAAATATTCATCCAGATGATTAATTTCCTCGTGGAACTTATCGTCCCCTTGCGATATTAAAGAAGATCTGTAACGAGGGCAATCAATTACGCTCAAGCTGAAAGGTGTTGCAGCGACGTTGTGGACAGAACTCCTGATTTGGTGTGTGTGTGTGTGTGCGTGCGTGTGTGTGTGTGTGTGTGTGCGTGTGTGCATTTGGCAGTTCCAGGACACGCTGAGTGATGAGCTGAAAGCCCCTGCTGTGAACTGATGAAACACAAGAAAATCACGGTTATCTTTTGTGTTTGTGTATTTGTGTGCACGTGTGCTTGTGTTGGCCCGCGACTGAGCGTGTGTGAGGGAGCAGGATACAGCGCCATGCGGTACACCCAATTAGCAAGGGCTTCATTGCGCGGACTCCACGGATATAATTCATCCTGCCGATGACGCCGTTGAACAATTTCAGCATGAAAACCTCAGAAAGTTCAGCAGACCGAAAAGCCTCTTTGAGGATTATTTATGAGCGCCACAGTGCACTTTGCATGCAGTTTGAACTAGTTCTGATGAAACTTCAATCGCCTCACAGCAGAAAAAAGGCGGTTGTGTGCTGTCATAGGCCAAACTACGGTTTATGATTTCTAAGATTTTATTTTTTGCCTATTGCAGCCATCAACTCATTCCAGCTGAAAACAGCGAAACAAAAAAGTTTATTTGTGGGACTCGTGCGCAAGGCGCAGGGCGGCGGTTTCGGCTTTCGCTCAACGTCGTTGCATACGAGACACCTTTCTGCCAAACGCATGTAACGCTGCCTGTGAGGCGTCCTCTGCGTCCGCTGACCTTCATTTACTGTTTTCATCAAATGTCAGATCCTGGACAAGCATCACTGGACTGGCGATGCCGCTGCAATACCCCGTGGTGCCGTCCTAAATGTGCCAGGCTCCTGCGAATGGAACCAGCTCCATCCGTCTCTAGTCTGCAAGTGCACTAAATTACCTGCCAAGAGACACGTGGTTCTTTATTACACGAAAACCTTCGATGGAAAGCTGGTGTAGTTTGGTGGTGTTGCCTGCAGGCTTTACCTGGTTATTTTGGGATCTAAACTTGAGGCGTTTACTGAATGTCAGAAATGTTGTATGCGCTCGCTGAAATTAACTCATCTTTGACACCTTTCATGCAGCCGGCGGACATAATTCATTTTGTTCTCAGTGCTTTGTGACCCCTATATAGACTTCTGACATTGAAAAGAACATCAGTCTGTTCTTTTTTTTTTTGTCTCTCTCTCTCTCGCTCTTGCTCCCCAATCTGTAGTCCTGTCAGCACTCCTGGAATCAGGACAGGAGGCAGGATCTCCAGACGCTACCAAAAGCAATCTAATGGTGGAAAAAAAAGGGTCAACAATTGAACAACTCAATTCCACACCGCCTCTTACAGTGCGTCTCGCTCCCGTCTGTCCTCAGAGTGTTATTACTCTAAATGAAAATGAATGCACCCACGCTCCACCTCGACACAGAAGGCACACACACACACACACACACACACACACACACACACACACACACACACACACACACACACACACACACACACACACACACATGCAACTTCAGAGCATGTTCATTCAGCACATCTGGTCCTCATGTCCCCTGCAGCCAGACAGTCTCACCATCAGTTTCATTCCTCAGGCCTTCCCTTACAACTTGTTTGTCTGTGAATGGAGACGATGTTGCTCATTCTGTCTGCCTGCCAGATGTAAGTTCTCGACTTTCCCTCATTCAATAAAACTTTATCGCTTTGCTCTTTTTTTTTGTTCTTTCCTCTTTTTCCTGAAATCACGGATGTGGAGGGAGGGTCACGGGTGTCCCGCAGTAATCCGGCGGACGCAGTGAGGCGTTCAGGACTCCAGCTGAGAGGGTCCCTTTGATTGGTGACAGGCAAACCTGCAAACAATCCCTGTGATTGTTTGCGGGCCACACAAACCTGCAAACGAGGCCGACGGTGTTGGAAGACAAATTCAGCAGAAGCACATCCTACAATCAGTCAGATTTAGCAGTCGACGACTTTGCAGGCAGGACGCCCGGTCCTCATGTCCCCTGCATGAGGACCGGGGACAATTAGGTCCCAATCAGGAGCCACAGAGCTGAGGCAGAACATGAAAGTGGTTCATCCACGTCTTTTCAACTTCTGGTTCATGTGAGATTGGGTACTCTCAAATTGTCTTTGTTTTGTTCCTGATTCGGATGTTAGAGCTACGTGTTTTGGTCAGGAGCATGTCTGTTTTGA
Source organism: Poeciliopsis prolifica (assembly GCF_027474105.1). Lineage (NCBI taxonomy): Eukaryota > Metazoa > Chordata > Actinopteri > Cyprinodontiformes > Poeciliidae > Poeciliopsis > Poeciliopsis prolifica. The sequence goes on from NW_026562383.1 coordinate 4,111,207, forward strand.
TCAAAGACAACTTAGACTTTTTTGCAATTGATCATCAGGTTGATTTTTTTTTTTTTTTAACTCCGGCAGCCTTTATTTTATTTAACAGTGTATTGACAGGAAAGTGGGCTGGGAGAGAGGAGGAAGACATGCAGCAAAGGTGAACAACCTGAGACGTCCACATAGAAGACTTTGTACACGGGTCTCTTGCTTTGTGCCACTGCTGCACGCCGGTCATCAGATTTCCTTTAGGTGTCATGGCTGCCGCTTGGCAACTTAAAGTTTTAGCTCCCCATGTAGATGTTTAGCATGATTGAGATCTGGAGACTGGCAAGGCTGCCCCGTGGCCTTAATGTGCTTTTTCTGAACTACTCCAAAAGGACCTTGAATGTTTGGGGGAATTGGTTTGTTCTGGCTGAGATGAAATCATTTCTTTCCAGATGGCCTCTTTCTAGCTACTTAATAATATTGCTCTACTGGAGACACACCGAGGTGGCGATGTGGGACTTCTTACTTTTATGGAACGGAGCAATGTGTTTGAGCTGTTCAACTCATCTCTCTAAGGCAAGTTTTTTCCTTGGCCACATTTAGGTGGTTAACTGACCCTTAAATGTGGATAAGTCCTTAGAACCTTTTGCATATACCAAAGTATACCACCTCTATGCTTGACTACATGGATGGTGTTGCTTGAGGCACACTCTGTATTTTCCTTAATAAAAAAATGGCGGGTCAGACACACTTGCTCCCATTGCCTGATTGTGGTTTCTGTTGGCTTCACATCCTCCTCGTTCATTGGGGGCTGATCCCGACACACCAGACAAGACAATGAAGTATTGAGGTTGTGGTGAAGTTTAAAAGAGGTTTATGTCATAAAATAAATAATATCCCAAATTTTGAACTTCCGTTAAGAGAGGACAGATCCAAGTAGAAACTCCGAGACTTGGGATTTAGATCGAATCCTATCCATGTTCCACCCATTCAAAGTTCAAAGATAAATCAAAGTGAGGACTTAGAAAATTGTTTGCAGATACTCTCAAATATTTCTGCAAAAGGATGGAGACAGAAACTCCCTAAATGAGCAAATGCAACTGCAGGAAAGGATTGTTCCACTAAGTTTTGACTCCACAGGCTTGAACACTAATCCTCTCTACATCCTTCTGTTTCAAAGCCAGGTGTCGCTTAATTATGCACTACATTAAGTTAGTCTGCTGCATGAAATTCTAAGAAGTTCACTGCTGAAGGGGCATTTATAAAGACACTGTACTGTAGGAAGTTCAGACCAGACGTAGCAGCCATTGATTTACTCTTGGTGGCACGCGGGCACACAGCTGCCACGAACACCAACAAGAAACTTTTTTTGGAAGTTGGCAAGCTTGCAACATACCACAGGAGATCAAATTATTTCACCAATTGTACACGGATCCCCACCCCACAAAACACCATCTTGTTGCAGCTGTGTTCAGATGATCAACGCCGTGTTCCCCCGTCATTTCAGACAAACGTCACCCTCACGATCGCTAATGTGTTTTCATGTGACTCCCTGCGTCGGCTGAGTGCCCCCGTCTCCGCGACGGCGCTTCCCCCCTCCGCCAGGCCTCTGGCAGAGAGGGGAGGGAAGCTGATGGAAGGGTGAAGAGTGCGATTAGATTGGTGAGCGTGTAGCTTTCCGAGGCGCTCGTGTTCGGCTGCCAGCTTTCGACTTCAGCTTTGATATCGCGGCGACGTTTCGGCCGACTCAAGTCCTGCCAAAGGCCTGGAATAACTAATCACACGCAGATACAGTTTCTCAGCAGAGATGCGCTTTTTCACAGCTTTAGCTTAAATCTCCGGCTGTCATGCGGACGCCTGAAACAAAAATGAGTTACATTACATTTATAATTCCAGTGCTGCTGGTCTTAAAAAGCTCTGGCTGTCAGTCAGCAGCCGGGGGCGGGGCGGGGGTGTATTTTGACAGAAGCACATGCTTCTGTTTAATAACTTATTGGAAGAAAAAAAGGAGGAAAAAAAGACCTTAAGTTATGAGGAAACATGCTTTTTGATAAGGGAAAGTTGCTAAAGAGTTGTGAAGTTAAAACTGAACAAAGTGCAGAAGTATGTGTGTTTTGCTCCCTTTTTAAAATAAAACTTTGGATCTTCGCCTGCCAGTGACAGCACTGTGGAAAAGTTTTGGCTCCCTCATGGATTTTCCCTGTTTTTTTTTGTTTTGCTTTCTCTCACCCTTGCGCACTTATTAAACAGCAAACGATTTAACTGACACCTTCACAACTTGCCCTTGCAAGTACTTTTATGAAACGTGTTTAGTTTTGCACCAGATGTAAGAGAACACACACCTTCCAAAAGTTTCCTCCTTTGTGTCGTTAGTCCAAAGACTATTTTCCCAGAATGTTTTTTGGGGCATGTGAGGAATGGGACCAGAGTCCTCTCCAAAAGCAGGAACCGTACTACAGCACAGGGCATTCTGGGTAAATACAACCAAAAGATAAGCATGAGTCTAGTGCTAGCGGGTGAATTAGTTCGTCGTCTTTTACCAAAGACGAAAAAGAAATCCTACAAACACTAAAATCTGACGTCACTGCATTTTCCTTTACATTTTGCGAAGAAGGGAGTTGTGCTCTTGTCTTCTTCTTCTTTTCCTTCAGTGGTTCTTGTTACAGCGCCACCACAGGCAAGAAGGGGAACGGGTTGATTGAAGCGTTTGGTTCATTTCACACTGCAGCGTAAAAACGAACCTCAGCAGCCGAAAATGTCGTTTTGGCAATTTATGGACCCACGTCGAACCGAGTCCAAAAGACGGTCAGGTGTGGAAGCTCTCATGTGACCCTTTCCTGCTGTCGATGTTTACGATTCTCATCTTGAATTTCTTTAGATTGAGGAGTGAAGTGTTGCTTTTTGAGATCTCATAGTCTACTTCATTTTGTCACCAGGGTTTTAATTATGTCACTTATTGACCTGAAATTGTTTTGATTCATGTAATTTGAGCCCAAAAATTTGACTTTAATGAATGGGAAATTTTAATTTGAATACTGCGTCTTCTACTTAGTCTTGATCTCGACACTGATTGTGTTATCTGAAACACCTTTCAGTCAGCTGAAAGACTTCCAGGGGAAAAAAAGGAAGCAGTTTTATGCAAAATACAGAATGTACAGTAAATTGCCTCTACTCTCCTTTTTTTCCAGTTGAGTTAACATCAACCTGCTCCACTTCACCTCTCCCAGGGGTCGTTCAGGCGCTCCCAGCACATTCCAGCAGAAAAACCCCCGAAAAACTCTCCAGGTGTGGTAGATACTAATTGCCTCAAATCACTTGGTTCTGGTCCGTTTCCCTCGAAGGTTACGAGGCGGTTATTTGTGGCAGCTTGCGTAGTGAAGAGAGCTTACATGACAGCCCTGTCTCTTAAGGTTGAACGGCCGCGTAGCCGGCGAGTCAGCCGTGGCTGCCGAGCGTTTCTCTGCAGTCAGCTAAATCTGCTCACTCTGGAATCCAAACCCAGCTGGTGGCGTCGTGGGCCGGGCCCCTCATGACAACACTCCATCCAGACAACCGCGAAGGCGGCGATGGGGGTGGAGGGAGGCTTGTCTGCCACAACACCTCAGTGCTAATTTGATGTTCATATTTGACTCGCAGCAGGAGAAGTGGGTTACACACCTGCAAGGACTTCTTGCCGTTTCCCCTCCATCTCTCGCCCTCTGGGAAATCCACTCTTCCATCTCTCCTCCTCTCGTTTCTCTCCGCTTCGCTCTTCCCTCTTCTTCCCGCTGTGCACATTTTCCTCTCTTTGCCCTATTTCACAATTTGATTCCCCCTTCCTCACCGCCTCTATCTTCACTTCTCTCTCTCTTGTCGTCCCGTGTAGTTTGAGTTTCAACCTGCCTGGTTTCTGGTTTGCCCAGCAGACCAGAACCTGGCCAACATGGCGGTTTTATTCTAAGACCCAATCAGTAATTATGAGTTACATTTATCTTTTTTTTTAGCTGTGCTTGCTACAGTGATGCTTGGCTTTTATCAGTCTCCTTTTCATGACATGTCAGTAAGTCCAAGTTACAAAAATGTATTTTTTTGTTTGTTAAATCTGAAGAAAAGTACAGCTCCCTGTGAGAAACAACCAATCAAAGCCCGGGAGAGGGTCTTAGGTTGTGTGTGAGGCACTAGATTTTCAATCTGATATGCTGAGGCTATTAATAGATTAGTGGCAATAGAGTCAAAATGTCACTAAGCTAAAAGCAGAGGACCTGCAGCTTTATATATGTCTTAATTATGTAACACCAAAAATAATTTAACGCAAAAAATTAAGTCATACATTTGTACATATGCGTGTATTAATCCTCTGTTTTGATGTTTTTATTAGGGATGTTGAATATATGTTTCCATGCCCAATTTGAGTGGTCTGTTTTATGAACAGAGGAAGTCTTTACAGACTTTTAACTTGTTCTCATACACGGCCCCTTTTTGAAGAGCAGGCGTCCACAGAATGTGGCAAAGTCTTTAGAAACAATGCATGTAGTGACTGGAGTTCTTGTCTGAGCTGTCTCTGAAACGGACACGTATTGATCTCTTTCTACAACACAACGCCAGACCTATAGGCTCACCTGGAGAGCCGTTCTTTTGTATTATCGTAACATGCTGAAGGCGAGTTTTCTTTCTAAAGAATTGCAGATTGACATGCTGTGATTCTCTTAAAAAGAAAATTAAATAAATAAAGACAAATGCACCATGTAAGAAATAAGAAACGTCTCTGTCGTCTAACTTTTAGTGAGTATTATAATGGTATAAAGACTTATTGTAGTACAACATTCTGATTGTAAGATAACTGAGGAAAAATACCATGGTCTGATTGTATTGCAGTATTTATCCATGGCATACATCAAGACCGGTAATTGGCCCATTACTAAATTATTCCTTCCTAATGCCAGGATGCTTCCTTAAGAGACTAATGATCAACTGTTTTCGTCTAAATATGACTGATGAGACTATTTGATTATACTTATTGATGTAAGCATAACCCAATAGTCCATTTGTCCATATTTATATAAAAAGCAGCTGATCCCATTCATGGGTTTCAAGACTTCTCGGATGATTATGGGCCAATACAAGAGAATGCATACTGAAAGTCATGCACGTAATGATGTGTGCTGGAATGAATCCCAACGATGTTTATGTAATAAATGGCCTCGCAAAAGTATTCATACACTTTGTCATATTTTGCCATATTACAAATACAAAATACTACGGTAATCAGCACCAGTTTCGTTACGATATTAGCATTTCCACAGTTTCTCAACAGACATGTTTAGCGCTGCGTTGTCTTTAGCCAAACAACTTATCCGTTGCTATGTGAACTTACCTTGCTTCATCATGCAGATTGTATAAATATTTGCCTTAGCGGTTAATTCGGCTGAGTTGATTGAGTCCACTAATAGAATTAAAACACCTAGTTATACAAAGTGCCGCCTGTTGACGTAACTCTCCCTGGGGCTACAGTCTCCAGCAGAGTTCCTGCTATACAGACCCTCTAGACTAGTGGCAGCAGCAATTATCAAACACCCTGCAGAACAGAGCATCAGTTGGAAGCGACATTACGAAAAGGCAGTATTGTGATGACTTCCTGAAGGTGGCATGTCAGAGTAGGAGCTTCTTAAAGAGACAGAGGCGTCTCAAGTCATATTTGGCATGCAGCATGTTTATAAGAATGGAAGGTAACGTCATTATCTTGGTTGTGCCTGAAAAACACATTAAGCTTCCAACACCTCCTAAGTTCATTATTGTTATAGTTTCAAAGCTGTGCGCCAACTCAGGTGTGTACTTCTATTAGCTTTGACACAAATGACTTTCTTAAAAAACAAATGTATTTGCTCAGATGCATCAACCCTCGTCCACACAGTGAGCTTTTTAATTAAAACAAATTGCTGCTCATTCAGCAGTCCCTCCCTCTACCTACAAGATGGCCTATACCAAACATTAAGCAGAGTCAGGAATTCTCTAGAAGAAAAACACACACACACACACACACACAGTGGATCTCGTGATTCTGCTGCAGCAAGAAATTCCCGCTCTGATCTTATAAGAGCAAGTTTCCACAGTGTGACATGTACAAGTCGTCTCTGTTTCCTGAGACCACCAGCATGCAGCAGCCACCGTAGCGTTGTTCCCTCCAGACAGCTCTTGCTCTCGACTCAGCATTCGATAAACCTCCTCTTCTGGCTCGCTCTGCGGGACACTGGAGAGAACAGTGAGGAGGTAGTCCAAGTGACATGCTTCCCCTCTCTGGTGCTCTGTAATTTATGTGGTTCATCAGACAAATTAGAGGTGAAAAATAAAAATAAAATAAAAAATTTGTGTGTTTTTTCTTATGCCTTTCTCGCGGAAAAAAAAAAACCCAGAAAGAAAAGGAAATAAGGACAGAACGACACTGGATTCCTCAACGAGCTCAACAACTTCTTCGGAAGATTTGAGGAGCTGAACAACAACCCTGCGAGGAAAGCGATGCCACACCCCGATGAACAGGAGCTCAGACTAGAAACATCAGCAGGGCGGAAGGTTCTGAGGAAGGTCAACGCGCGGAAAGCTGCAAGTCCGCACAACATTCCAGGTCTGCTAATCAAGGAATGCTCGGACCAGCTGGCCCACGTGCTCACGGACATCTTCAACACGTCCCTGGACCAGGCTGTCGTCCCACGGTGCTTCAAGTCTGCCACTGTCCTTCCGGTCCCGAAGACAACCACCATCACATGCCTTAACGACTTCCGCCCCGTCGCACTGACATCCACCATCATGAAGTGCTTCGAAAGACTTGTTAAGGACCACATCATCTCCACGCTCCCCACATCACACGACCCTTTCCAGTTTGCATACCAGTCCAAGTGCAGTGCTGAGGATGCAGTCTCCACTGCTCTCCACCTGAGCCTGGAGCATCTGGAGGAGAAGAACACCCACGTGCGGATGCTGTTCCTGGACTTCAGCTCAGCGTTCAACACGATCATCCCCCAAGACCTGGTGGGCAAACTGGGCCCCTTAGGAATTAACACCCCCCTCTGCAACTGGCTGCTGGACTTCCTCACTGACAGAACCCAGGCTGTCAGAATGGAGAACAACACCTCCGATGTCATCACCGAACACTCAGGGCTGTCCTGAGCCCCCTGCTGTTCACCCTGATGACCCACGACTGCCGTCCACACTTCAGATCCAACCACATCCTGAAGTACGCGGACGACACCACAGTGGTGGGCCTCATCCGGGACAACAACGAGACGGCCTATAGGGAGGAGGTGCGGCATCTGGTGGACTGGTGCAGAGGAAACAACCTGATCCTGAATGTCAACTTTCGGTATTTTTTTTATTTCCCTAGCGTGGCTCTGATGCTCCATTGTAAACTGGATGACACCAGAATCCCATAACTATTTAATTTCTCTTTATCTAACTTCTCCCCCAAACTGTGCAGGAAAGCAAATATTTGTCAGCCAACAACGAGTGTTAAAAAAATTTAAAAAAATCTCTTTGGGAAGCAACGCTGAAAAATAGATAAGGTGGATGTCAGGACTCCTGCCTCTTTTTTATGTTTTATTAATTTATTTTTTTTCTTTTCCTCTGGACCTTTCCATCACCGCTGACAAACCTGCAGGAGTTCTGACTTGCCTTCAGACGAGGAGCTGTCATACGACGCCTCCACAACCTCGGGATGGAGGTTTTTCTGCTTTGAGTGAAACATACTAAATCTGATCCCATCAGTCCGGTTCTGTCCTGCCCTTTACTGAAACTTTAATCAGCCCCAGGTCAGAGCCGGGCCACAGAGCCGGGCTCTGACCTGGGGTTGGCTCGCTGCTTCGCTTTCGACCCGGTCCGCGGCGCCGTCGGTCACACCAGAGCCTTCCTCCGTGTGCGCTTTGAACGCGGCTGGACGTGCGGCGGCCTGCTGCCTGATGAGACTCTGAGCAAATGATCAGGAAGTGGAAGAACAGTAGCATATATTTATTTACAAGTGTACTCAGCCTCCTTTACTCTGATGCCCTTAAATAAAATTCTACCAGGCAGCTGGTAGAAATACCGCTAAAGTGTTGATAAAGTTATTCCTTGTCTAATAGCTAAATTGTACTTTATTTTTTTACTTGTAGTTTGCTGTGAAACAAACTTTTGACATGAAATGACGTCGTAACGTGTAGCATCATGTGCTTCTGCATTGTTGCCAAGTAATGAGTTGAAGTTGAGTTTAATTATATACTTAAAAGCAATAACTTAGTACTCGGAAGAGTGTATGTTGCATGTTTTTAAACTTTTGCAAATGAATTCTGCTGGCTTTGAATACATATCGCATTAAGTAAAAGTGATTTTTGGATCGTGTTTAATCCAGTTTTTATATGGTGAATTTTAAAATAAATCATCTTTTTTTTACCCAATTATAGTGGTACAAAACCCCTTGTGAACGGCTGCGGGTTTCAACCTAAATGTTGGGTCATTTCAACCAGTTGCCCTGACCCAGTGTGTCGGGTCAAACCATCAACGCAACACGTTACGACGTCATTAAAACACCGCAGCGTTGGCTCGGTGCAAGTTTGACCCCCCACTGGGTCACAAATGGAGTTGTTTTTAACCCAGCAGTTTTTACTGTGTAAGTTCTGTATTAGTTAGTGTTACTGGGGGGAATAAACCAACTGTTTAAAGAGCCAGTATTATGTAAAATCAACCTTTTTTAGCTTCACGTCACGTTGTAATGTTATTCCCTCAAAGACAAACCCGCGGTGTCCTCTTCTTTACGTACAGCCTGTGAACGCCTCACGGCGTCGTCGTTATCATCGGAAGCTCTGGAGACACACAGTGTCACGCGCCCCCCCACCCATCCACTTCACACGCCATTATTCTTTCTTTCCGCGCGTGACAAACTGTGATTAGAATAGATGGCTTTGCCCACAGACAGGACGTTTGTGCAGCGCGTCTCGGTGGTGACAGCAGAAGGACCGTGGAGCTGCGCCGAGGAGCAGCCCGGCTGACACGAGCTGAAGGCAGGCTGTTAATGTCAGCTTCACTGACATCTGGCAGGGAGAGAGAGACAGAGAGAGAGAGACAGAGAGAGAGAGACAGAGAGAGAGAGAAAAAAAAGTTTCGCCGCTCTCCTTAGTGGCCCATCACTGCTAATGGAAAAAAGAACGTTCGCTTCTTTCGGAGGAAATCATTTTGAGGTTTAGTTTCTGACAGAGGCGTCCGTCTCGCTTTTACGACGACAATTTGTCCGTCAATGTTGGCACACGGTTTTGAGTTTTCTGGGCTTTTCCCCCTTCTTCTTCTTCTTCTTCTTCTTCCTACTCAGCAGTTCGTGTGGTCCCCGCGGTGTTCTCCGCGCTGCTCTGTCAGCGCTTTCATCCGGGCCTTTTTTTCGGACGGACGGCCCGTCACGCGCCGCAGGAACCGGGGCCGGGCCCCGCTGCGTTCACGGTCCTTTCACCTAACAAAGGAACCGCTGCGGCTTTGACCACCTGACACATTTTTCAATTTTTTATGCTCTTTTGATGTCAATCATCCCTGAAAAAAGGCAGAAAGTTAAAAAAAATAATAATAATATTTAAGAAGTTTGGAACTAAGAGAGCCGTTGTGGAATATATAGGGAGACTGTAAACAGCTGGCCAATGTGAACTGATGAGGTGCTAAACTGTCATCTGTCCATATCACCTTCCACACACTTTCACAAGTCCAGTTATTATTCGAGGAACCTGTTAAAAACAACAGGTTTTCTCTTAAATTTACCTTTGAAGGTGTTGCTGCTCTGTTCTATGGCACATGCTGCTCAAAAGTGAAATGTGAGGTTTATTTTCCTGCAGCAAATGAGAGGAAAGTCAATAACTAAATTTGAGCTACAAATTAGTTGCTCAAATTAGTTTTGTTTTTTGCTTCAAAGTTATGTGTTTTCCAGCCACAGAGTATCATTTTGTAGCACAATCAAGTGCAATAATGGGGGTGTGGGGTTGGTTGGCCACATAGGAATTAGTTTATTTCACAAAATTTGCAAGAAACACTTTTTTTTCCACATCACGAGTCACGAGATCAACGACCACTGGAAGAAGACGACAGGAGGCATTGCATGTTTATTGTCAATTCACGTATTGTGTATTGGAAATGGACCTTGTCTGAACGTGGCTCTGACATATGAGCTGGTTGCTCTGCAGAATTGCAGGATTCCATATTTCAGTACTGAAAATTTAACCGATGTTGTGAGTGCCTGCAGTTTTTTAAAAAAAATATTCTTAATATTTTAGTACAAAGAAGGTGTACAGAACTTAGAACATTACTCAAGTTTTTCCTTTTCTTTTTTCAAAACAAGCAACTTTCACATAAAGAGACAAAATATGGCACATCAAAATTTCTTCCAATGGAGGCCAGAGCTAAGTTCACAAAAACAGCCAAATCTGTTTTTGTGAACTACTCAATTTAATAAAGAGAATCTGAGGCTCCATGATTGCAGCATCAATGCTTGTGAGGAATGTTTTGTTTCTCCCTATTGTAGTTGTACAACTTTTATCATTTTCAACTTGAGCCTCACCAGGCATCCAGACATGTCTGCTCAGCCCAGCAGAGCGTTGATGCCATTTGCTTGTGCAATCCTCAAAGTAAACTGACAGAGAGAAAAAAAATCATCCATTGAATATAATCTGCTATAAACAGCAGCTGAAACCTTCGGCCGCTTAGTATCATTTAGATCTGCAAGAGTAGTAATGCTCCAGTTTCATATTTTCTAAGTCTGGACGGCACCAAATCCACAAATCTTTTCTCGACCCGACATTGAAGTTTGTTTTACTCTCTAGAGCTGGTAAGAATGTGTTTATTGAATATTTGCGTGCTGCTTCGAGTAGAAATTGCCGATATGGTCTTGAGATCCTGTCCCAATATTTTGAGGTCTTATTGTGATATTGATATAGATTATGACTAAAAAAGGTAAGTTTTTTTTTTTTTGGTTGTGTCTGTATGTCACAGTATTGTTCTTTAAAAACATTCCCATTTGAAAAAGGCTCCGTCAGGATGCCAAATTCTTAAAAAAAATAAAAAAATTATTGACGTTCTCATGGGACAAACAGTGGAGAAAATGGCAAAATTTACATTTCCAATAATACTGTCAATTTTTTTTATTCAAATTTATAGTGACAACGATAAGTCTAGTTTCTTGTCATGAATAAGATATTTCTCACAATAAATGACAAATGATACGATAAATGCCCACCAAAGTATTTTTGGTTTAGTTTTTAGTGCAAATATCTTGAAATGAGTTGAGATCAACTCACTCTTCAGCAAGACGTAGGAACCTGCTGAAAATGGAACAAAAAGTACTAGTTTCTCTGATAACATGAGTAAAATGTTTTGTTATATTTATAGAAATATTAAGGAATTGCTGACTTTAATCAAGCTCCTATATCTTGCTAAAAAGTGACCTGTAAGTTCGTTTTGACTTATTTCAAGTGTACAGAGATGTTTGCACAAAAAATCTTACTTGGTAAGATTTTGTGTTTTTGCAGTTATCTAACATCTTTCCTGACAAAGCAACAATAATTGGATTTTTTTTATTTTTACAGCATCTTTTATGATGAAGTGAATGGGGGAAATTGCCTACTTTTGTGAGGATTGTAGTTTTTCTCTCCGTTTGGACCCAACACAGTTAGCAGTTCACAGCCACATTTAAATATGTAAGACTTCTTCTCCACATCAAACCAGAAGCAAAAACTCACCGTTTGCATGTAAACTCCGACCGTCGCGGCAAAATCTTCTCGCTTCCCGTCCCCCCAGAGCCGACCTCTATAAACCCATCACTTGTTAAAAGCGTATAATCGAGCAGCCTTTTCACAAACCTTTTCAGAGAAAGTAAACACTCGAGAGTTTGAAGTTCTGCACAAATATCTTCCTGAACAAAAAAAATTGAAAAAAATCTCCACTTCAGAAGGTTACTGAAGACTCTTGGGGGGTAAATGAGGAAAATGTGAAGTGGCTGTCAGTCCCCGGAAAAGTTTGATTAGTCTGCCACAATGGAGGAGCGTTTATTTGTGCAGGGACTCGCTGTTTAAGAAGTACAAACACACCTGTCTGATGAAAGCTCAGCTCTGGCTATGAATGCTAAAGGAACGAGAAGCTACAGGCGGCCAAAGCCCCACACGGTGCTGCTGGCTTTTCCTTTCAATGGGAACCGGTTTGTACTTTCGATTCCTTTGTTTTCTCAGATGCAGCGGCCATGTTACGTCTCTTTTGCGATTCGTATTTTTACTTCTCTTTGGGTGTCGGAATGCTTCTTGGAACCAGAGCCGCGAACTCTGGTGAAATGACATAAAACAAAGGCTGCCACAGCTGGAGATCTTCTTGGAGGTCGTGACCTCTGTCATTTTGGCTAAGAAGCAAAGTGGCAGAGCCGGCCATCGGTCAGTGACGCTGACGGATAGAAGCTCTAATCGTGCCGAGGGGAAAGTGTTTTTGAGCGAGGAAGTGTTTCACGTCGTGGTTTATGTGGTAAGGTTTTAATTTTGGCAGCTTCCTCTCATGCTTTTCAGTCCGGTGAGGAAAAACTCCGGTTTAAAACCGTTTCTTCATGACTTCAACTAGTACATTTAGCAAAAAAAAGAAAAGAAAAAATACAATTCTCTCAGAAAGTCTTTTTTTCTATTTCTGCTCTAATGACTTGTTCTCAGCTTTACTTAAATTAATATTCAATCAATTTGAATGAGCTCTGTTTGTCAGATTAAAAGAGCCTTTTAAAAATAACAACTATTAAAGGCATTACGCACTTCTCATCAAAGCTCACATTTCTATTTTAAATGCTATGTTTCCATTAGCTGCAAGTGGAAAATCACAGTTGACAGAAACAAAGGCTTTCTAGTATCCATCTGTGTGCAATTAATCTATGTAATGTCTCAATTAGTGATAAAGTTTCTAAAATAAATCGCTTTTCAAAAATAATCTCATTCCTTTCCCGCATAGAGGATCTCTGGTGAACAGAAGACTGCTCACTCAGTCTTTTTATGTGAGCAAGCAGCTACATATCCATTTAGCGTAATTAGAAAGCTCTGTTCTGCTGACAAAGCTAAATTTAAGTCTGCTTTTTTTTTTTTGAAGTAGCAATGTCAACTTTATTTATCCTGCAATTTACAACAATTGGGTTGCACCAAAGGATTGTACAGCAAGAACAAAATAACTGGTAGGAGTTGTTAAACAGAACTAGGTTAAAAATCAAGTCAAAGAATGCTGGTGATTGAGTTAAACCAGCTAATGTCTAGCTGAGGTTATTGAAAACATTTTATCGTTTCATTTATTTGTGAAGCCCTTTGTTCTCTAACGTCATCGTTTACCTCCAGCAAAACCTGAGATCTCACTTAGCAGGTTAAATGCTCTGTTTCCGTTAAGCACACACACACACACACACAAACACACACCACACACACACACACACACACAAACACACACACACACACACGGGCACCATCTGTCTGTTTAATGCAAAGTCACATCCCTTCCTGTGAGAAGTGGCGATATCGTCCTGACTGACTCTGGAGAAAGACACACTTATTATTGGGATTGGTTCCAGAGTCACAACGCTGAATGAAGTCGTTTCCAGCTTTATGGCGCTAATGTAATATAACAACTATTAAAACGTATCTGGTTTCATTCCATGTACCAGTTGCGATGTTTTGTCCATATCTGGAGAAACTCTGGGTTGAGGTTACCATGGTACTGGTGGGAACATTTTCCCACTGAACATCACGTCTTCCGGCTGAATCGGGCTTTGCATCTGTCACAGTCCCGAAGAATCCACCTGGAGACTCTACGCCCCGACCCGAGGAGAGGTTCTGGAAACAAATTAGTTGCATTTCTATTACATATGTACACAAATCTTCAATTTTCTGCTGATGTCAAAAACCATTGTTTCATACCCAATTGTTTCAGTATACAGACAGGACGGCAGTCGTACCCTGATTCCTTCACTGAATCAGGACAGAGAGAGAGAGACTCGGGCAGGAAACAGGAAGGCTACATTCACATTCAGTCTGTCCTGGAACATTCAGTATTTGGAAATGTTGGCAACCTTTTTTAAAATGAGGTGAAGGACTGCTCTGAATTTTAATTTTGTCAGGCACATTGGAATAAAAAGGGTAAAAAGTGTTTTCTCTAACTCTCAAGTCATCCTCCTGCAGTTCTTGCTAATGTCTCATTCCTCTGGATTCTCCTCTTCCTCTGTTTTATCCTCATCACAAACCTCTTCCTTCTCACTCTTTTGTCTTTCTTCCATCAGCTCTGACAAGCGGCAGACTTCCAGCCATCAAAAACCTAAACGTCAGAACAGATCTCATCATCTCAGGAGTCTCTCCTGTCCTTAAACCTCTGACTCCTCTCCTCTCTTGTGCCGCCTGCAGGTGAGCGGGATCAACGCGTCGCTGAGCAGGAAGCGTGAGCAGCGCGTCCTGTTCATGGTGGTGATCATGGTGATCTGCTACCTGCTCTGCTGGATGCCGTACGGGATCATGGCGCTGTTGGCCACCTTCGGGCCGCCCGGCCTGGTCACGCCCGAGGCGAGCATCATCCCCTCGGTGCTGGCCAAGGCGAGCACCGTCATCAACCCGGTCATCTACGTCTTCATGAATAAACAGGTGAGAGGTAGCAGAGAGCGAGGATTCGAGCCGAGGTCACCGTTTTGTTGTTTTTGAGTCTTGGTTTGAAACTCTTACAGCAGGTTTCCCTAAAGTTTTCTAGGTGTTTGAATTTAACATCTGCTTTGTGTTTCTGTAAGGAACAGTTTCAAATGTACATACTGAATAATTTACATTATGAGCAAATAAGATGAAAAGCTGGTGTTTTATTTCTTATTTGGTTAAAATAAAATGTGCTGAAAACACAACCTTGAGGAATCCCAGTCCAATAATTTGGAATATGATGGCAGTAAAATCTATATATGTCCCTCATTTATATCTGTATCGGATATTGAAAATAAAGCTAGATGGGGTATCGTGATGAAGTGTCCGGTCCGTAGGGACAGATCCATTCAATCTAATTCTGTGCTTCTATACTGGCTGTTCTACTCCTAATTGCACTGACTGAACAGATTAAAGTTGTTTTTACATGTTTGATCAAACTTGTAAAGCTATTGGTACTTTTAAGTGTGCTGTTCTGGTGCAGTTTTCTAATTAATTTGTAATTCTTTATGTTTATGTCTGTGTTGGGGGGTTGAGAGGGTATTTTCGGTCAATTCTGCAGTTTTTCGGTATCGGATCGGTATCGGCCAATACTAAACCTCAGATATCGGTATCGGATGTGAAAAACACGGATCAGTGCACGCCTGTTAATCAAACAATAATCTGCCCATTTCCATAAATCCCAGGTCACTTTGAACAAATATACTTAATACATTTTGCTGTCAATGTACGGACGCCCTTCCTGTCATTCCACCAAATCTACGGTTTGAAGTTTCCGTCAGAACATTCTGGCTGTGCGCCGTGTCGTGAAAGGACTCATTATCCAAAGTGATGACGGTTCAATTCACACTCTGCCTCACTTCATCTTGTCAGACATTCTCTTAAAATAGGAAGTTAGCTTTCTATTATTCGCCGATATGTAAACTTTCTCATGCCTTGACAAACAGCATTAGCTGTGCAGACAGTTATGTAAAGACGCGTCAACTTTCAGAATGTTTTACTTTTATGAATGTAATTAATATCTATTGTAATAATGCCAACCATTAGGGAGAAATTAAATAGAAATATGAAAAGTACACCATTATTATGAGACAAACATCTGAAACAATCCTGTACCTTTTATTTTATAAATATATATGGATGCAGTAACTTGATTAAAGCTAATGCAGAAAAACAAAGTTTTTCAAGTTTGACATCCATAATTATGTCGAAGGGCAAAACTACAACTTTTCTAAAAGTTGAATTGAATACACAAATTCAATTCCAAACAAGTGGGTCTCGGACCGGCTTATTGTTTCATGACCGAGGAGCCGTAGTGTGATGAGATGAAAGCCAAAACAACAGAAGGAGCCCGGAAACGAACTCCAACATCAGATACTTTCCCCGACGGCACATCTGATCAGAAACCAGCTGTATGCACACACCGAATGGGAAACACAAAGACTTTGAGTAGGAATATTCAATCACAGCTGGCCATACAAGCAAAGTCACATAATTTCATGCACTTCTTGGTCTTTTTTTGCTGTTGTTGTTGTTATTTAATTAGATCCAGTGAGCAATGAAAACGAGCCTGTTTTTGTTCCATAATTCTGCCGGACTTCACTTATCCAGCGGTTTCCTTTTCACCCAGCAAGGGAGTTTGGAGATCAGAAAACAATGCAGATCCAAGAATCTCCTCACAGAAAATGAGATTAATCTATTTTGAGGAGAAGATGTGATGAATATAAATTGGATTTACTGACCCTCGTTGACTTATTAATAAGAATGGTCCTGCAGCGATGCTGCAAAGAAAAAGATCCAATTATGGAGCTGTGAGCAGGAATTGTTGAAGCAGGACTCCAGTCACTTTTCATTTGGTCTCATTTGTCAGTCTTGTTCCTTCATGAAGATATATTATTATTATTATTATTATTATTATTATTACTGATAATTGTACAAATTAATCCATTTTTTTCTGTTCTCCAGGGTCTCTCAGTAATCTCAACTATTCCAGCTGTTGTTGTTCGTGGACTTCAGAACATGTTTTCAATTTCAGGGCTTTTAAAAAAAAAAAAAAAATCCTTCACATGAAGAGCTCTTAACCTGCTGTATAGTTGTAGAAATATTTCCCAAATCGTTGAATACAGGTCAGAACCTTGAGAGTTCTGGGAGTCTTGTGGGATTAAATCAATTTTAAGACATAAATGTGTTGGTTAATGTCGCGGTTTTCAAATTTTGATTGACAAGCTGAATTACAACAAGCTCACTGCTGTTCATCGCCTCATGCACAGACATGACGACACTCTGGTCAGGTTGTTTGATCTTTTTTATTTCTCCTCTGGATTCTGTTTCAAAGTTGTTTAAGGCGGTGGCGTTCAAAGTTGGGTCTCAAACTTGTTGGTCTTTCCCTTGCTATCTAAATAAAATACACTGAAGTTTCTTGTTGTGATGTAATAAATTGTGAGAAGGTTGAATGGGTGTTCAAATGTCAGCAGAAAAACGCAGACATTTGACCGCTACTGTGGTTATATCCTGCAACATAAATGGGCTCACTGGAGGCATCGTCCCGCCCTTCCTGTGCAGAGAACCAATCAAAAATCCCAGCGAGAGTTTGCAGCTATTTATTTCACAAAAGCATAAGTAGATTTTCTCATCCCCGTCAGAACAGACGACTCGTATAACTCGTTAGGGGACTTCACACATTTAATTAGAGATTATGTCATCCCAGATGTTTTAACCCCACTTCTGCCAGTGAGACGGAAAAAAAAAAAGAGAAAGTTACGAAGCAAAACTTATCGATGACATAAAACCGCAGCAAACAATTCAAACTCAAACGAATCACCCTCACCAGCTAATGGCTTCCTGGTTTTTCTTAGTCGTTTAATGTCTTCTTGAACGATTTCGAATGAGCCTTTTTATCCAAAGTTTACTCCTCATAATTCCTGCTCCGTTTTCTCTCTGCGCCTCCTTATCAAGTTGCTCTGTAAAGCAAATCCCTTTGTGCCACCCAATACGTTTGGACACATGATTAAAGATGTTTTCGTCCCCTTCTGAGGTATTGTTCATCACGGTGAGAAAACATAATGGGAGATAACTGAGATTGTCCCGCCAGAGCAGACCAATAAAGCATTTTCCTCAACGTAATCTTTATTATCGCTTTGCGGTCCGAGTGAAGCTCGAAAAGGTTTAGAAAAATATTCCCTTCAGATCTTGTCAGAGAGATTTATACTGTACCAAGCAAGACTAAAATCATGTACAGTTCTCTGTGCTGGAAAAGGAAATCTTATCTCCAAAGGCTTTTGAAGTGTAAACTTCTGCTCAAGAGTTACAGTCAAGAGTTTCATTATTGTGCAGATGGAAAGTTGAAAAGATGGAGGAGAGAAAAAAAAAAAAAAGACGTAGCAATGGTTTCCTTTTGGGATGACACCGACTGACCTCAGAGAGACGCCGGAGTCCGTCGACCTCCAAGCAGCTCGAAAGAGACGCCGACGAGAGACGCCGACGAGCGCGGGGGAGACGCCGAATGTCCTGTATGTCATTTTCAGTCTTCAATTCCTCCCAGCCCGTTACTATGGAAACTGTGAGTTGAGGCGAGTTGAAGACTAAAAATGCTGTACAGATACAAGTAGCAGCTGGTGTGCGTTCGTCCCCATCCACAGTCAGCGGCGGTCAGGGCGAAGAGGCCTGGGGATGAAGGGTAAGTTTCCTCTGAATCCTCTTCCTCTCCACTAAGTGTCAGCTGTGCTGCTGCAAAGTGTTTTCCTGTCAACACCTGTTTGTCCTCCACGGTCCACAAATGTGTTCGCTGCGTAGCAGTGGGGTAAACTCTGACCACAGTTTCATCAGCTGGAAAGAGGAATCCCTCATCCTATTGGCTGATCTTAAATCAAAGCGGAGGAACACACACATGGTCCTTTCCTCACAGGCTGGGCAGGTTTGGGTTCTGGATCCTCTCATCAAACCAGTAATGGAAAATGAAGAAGTAAAACTTTAGGATTTTTGTTTAAAAAAAAAAAAAAGAAGCAGGTTTAACTCAAAAGATGTTCTCAAAAAGAAGTGGTGCGCTCTCAGACAAAAGAAATGACATAAATGACCTTGATAAGCAGATAAAGTTGGGGGGATCCAATCAATATGCCTGGAAGCGTTGAATGAAATCTTCTGTTCGCATAGCAAAACTCCTAGGATTGTTTCAGTCAGAGAAAATGCATATTTTATTTTTTGGCATATCAGCAGGGCAGTAATGTTCGGAGCCGAGAGTAGAGTGCCAGGAAATCCCAAGAGGAAATCAGACGATTCATTCTTTTCACCCGTTCCAGTGTGCCGGAGCAGCCGGATCTATTCATTTTTCCCGTTGCACTCGGTGGGCTTTGCCGCAACAACACTGGGGAGTTTACAGAAACAGATTAAGTCAAAACTATTTTCAGGTGAGGTTTTGGGTCAGGTTTTTGGTACTTTACTGTTACAGAAAGTAAAAATTCTTCCCATCTTGGTGTTTTTCAGTCGTTTCTGTCAGCTGCAAGAAACTGAATTTCTGCTCCCAGCCAATACAAGTTCACCTCAGTGAGTCAGTATGTAATTAAAATATGTTTCAGTCAATTCAGTTTGTCAGAAAATTATAAAGTTGCATTTTAAGGGGTAAAAGTACAAGTTATGCTACAATCATGGAAACAAAGGTTGACTGGACAGCAGAAGGTCATTAACACCCAGCTTCAATCGGTCACTTCTACTGAAGCTAAAGCACTGAATGCTGCATCAAAAGGTGTGGAGAGAAAATGGAGTGGAAGGAAAAAGTAGAAAAATATGCACAAGGAACAAGAATAACGGCAAAGTGAATTAAAATTTATTGAAGAATCTAGGATGGATGAGTGAAGGTGTCGATCAAGAGGTTGGATAAGCAGAAGCAAGAAGGTCTTTTGTCATTTTTATCATGTATTTCGTTACAATGGAGTTGAAAGTCAGATTAAAATTCTTCATTTTATTTGATAGGTTTAAATTGATTGACTTTTTTGAGAACTTTGGAAACGGCGGGTGGATCTGATATAAGAGTTTTGAAGTTCGAAGGGTCGAGACCCGGTTCCTTGATAGTGGGAGTAACGGCGGCGGATTTGAAATGCTGCAGGGACGATTCCAGAAGACAGAGAGGAGCGGATGATGTCTGCGACGAAGCAGAGAAGAGCAGGGACAGGTTTTGACAAAGACCGTTGGAAAAAATTGAGCTGACGGGAAGAGGGCTCAGACAATATCTTCATCCTATAGCAGAGGGGACAGAAAAAAACCAGAACAACTTCTGCATTTCTTCTAAGTTAGTCTTGTTCAAACTTTGGAAGCATCTAACCTGAAATAAGAAGAAAAACTACTAGACTGTTAATCTGTGGTTTAAAGTCCTCTTTCCAGAAAGAAGTGAGTTTTGCATTTTCATTGGTAATTGATTTGGGGAACAAAACGCATCAATGCCTGATTAAACGGCCAGCGAAGTGGACAGATTCTCATCCTGCAGGAAAGATGAGAGACAGCAGAACGACGATTCTGATGCAGCAGCTGAAAGGAACAACTGGAACATCCTCAACGCCTCGGTGGACCCGGACTCTGATCACTTCCAACACCTGCAGTAACTCAGGACAGAACATGGCGGACATCTCTTTAGGTTGACTGACCGGTATCATAATTCATTTCTTGTTGGACACTTAATCTGGAGACACTTCAAATGTGGTGAATAACCGAAACAGATCGACTTTCAATCAGTGGAATATCGTGAAAAGGTTTAGGCATGCCTGTATGAAATAAATCAAATCATGGTCTTCTCACAGAACAACACTCTTCATTCTTCATGACAAGCGAGTTCCCAGAGAGAGAGGCGATTCGTGACATTTTAACCTTTGTGCTTTTTCTCTAGCTGCACCGCAGCGAGCTATGATCCTCTAGAACACCGAGTGAACAAACTGCATGCGGATAATCTCAGACGCAACCCTTCCTTACGTGTTGTCTCCACCACAAACCCCTCTGTCCAACGCTTCCCGTCAGTCCACGTCTCTCATCCGTCTCCCTGACATGCTGCGCATCATCTGTCGAAGCCTTCACCTCCGTGTCCACCGCCTCAGAACAAACGCTTCTCAACTAACTTCCTCCTCCACCATTTACCCGTCGTCTCCACCACGCTTCCCTCCATCCTTCCCACCTGCCCGTATTGTGGCACACCTGGGTGCCGATCATCTCGTTTCCCCCTGCACCGCCTCTCGCAAGCGTTCCCTTTTGGATGACCTGCAGGTTGTGCGCTGACGGGCGCCGGGGGATGAGCGTGTGGCTTGTGCAGACAGTGTGAGGAGATGTTTTTGTTAGAGCCTGGGGCACTTCTCGCTTTCCGTCCCACTGTGCATCCCTTCCCACACAGAACACGCTCGACAGAAAGCAGAGCGCTGCGTCAAACAGCTCCTAATTCTCAACAAGGTAATGAGTGAATGTATTCCTAAGATAAGTTTGTGGCAGCGGCGCAGAAGTTGTAAAAATGTAAACCTTTACACGCTTGTTAGCCTCTTAGACTCTTGATTCAGTCACATTTTATAGAGTGTTTTCTGTGTGTGTAGAAACGATGCATAAAATTGTACACAGTTTGTATTTTCCAGGTATGTAGTGCGACTTTATAGCACAATCAAGTAACTAATTTGTTACAGAAATGTTGTATGTATTATTTAAAATAATTTTGACTTCATAATTTGAAATTGGACCTCTGTCTCTTTAAGAAACTATTGCTCTTTCTGAAACTCCACCTCCAGGAAGCCATCACAACATGGCTCCTCTATTAATCCTTTAACGTTTTTATCGGCGTTTCACTGAGAAGCAGCTCCCACATCGAGATCCGGTCCACCAGGAATTTGCTCATTTCTGCCGGCTTGTTTTTTCTGTATGTGATTTTGTGGCCTGTGTTAGACAGACGAGAACCTTTTTGTAGCCACAGGCTGCATGTAATAAATGAAAAAAATTCAATAATAAGTCAGTGAGTAAAACAGGTCAGAAAAAAGCTTCAGGTATGTTTTTGATGAGAGGAATAGAATAACATGATGTTAAGCTAAAAAAAAAAATAAAAGTGAATTTTAGAAACTACTGTCCTTTAAAAGATGAGAGGTAAAACATGCCCAAGAAACATTTTAATAAATCATCTACAGCCACTCTACGTAGTTAGAACCTGCTGGAGATTGAATTTAGTTGAAATGTCCTTCAGACTGCAAGACTTGACTGAAACACTTTGGGTATCTACAAGATTCTTGCTGGAATTACATCTCAGTAAGATGTGGAAAATGTTCAACAGAAGCTGACAGAAACATAAAATAATCGTCTGAGCTTTCCCAAACTTCTCGGCGCAGTCTTGCCGAGTTTGAAACGCTGAAATTCTACTAGAAAATTTCTGATTCTGGTTAACAGAAAATGGAAACAGTTTTTGTGACTTTCCTCAGTACTTCACCACACATGGCGCCCGCGAGAAAATGTAGTAGACTACGAGTATACATGAATCTCTGAAAGTATACTAAGTATACTACGTTTACTTGAGAGCGTTTTCCACCTACAGGATCTGGGCAGGAGGAGCGGGTGAATTGTGCAAGGCGCGCATCAGCCTTGAACGTGCGCTGAGAGGTTTTTGTCGCGGACGTGCCGAGAATTGAAAACGTGGGGAAAGCATTGTTATGCTTTCAACCTGTCACTGTGGCCCTCACTTATTTATAATCTTCCTGTCTGTCCATCATTATGGCCAGGTTCTAGCTGGGATAAAGCCAGGGCTCTGTGTTACGCTGCAGGGTTTGTTGTAGAGCAGGGAAATGTGCATAAAATCACAACTTCCAATCTGAGAGCTTGAATGTGTTGTGATATGAGGTGTTTGCATGTTTTTGCCTTCAAGACTGTCTGTGTCAAACGTTTCTTGTCCCACTCGGACGGTTAATGCAGCTCAGAGCTGAATTTCTGGTAGTTTTTCCTAAAAATAATCCCAGGTTTATTTTTAGGAAAACTTTTACATTTCTTTAAGGGAAAAGTTGGGCTTTAAATGCTTTGATTGGTTAAAAGTAGGGACTCACCAAGCCACATATTTCACTTCCGATACCTGAAGTTTGGTATCAGCCGATACGATACAGAAATGTTGCTAAACTGACTTAATTTTATTTTATTTTTTAAAAAAATAAACATGGACACACTCACTTACAAATTAATTTGATAACTCAGGACCAGTATATCAGTCTTAAATTCTACGCTAGCTTCAAAAGCTCGATCAACGGTACCGTTTACTGTAAAACAGCAAATGTTTTACTGGCTTTATCATGTTTTTATAAAATAAATAAAAATAAAAAAAAACTTTGTCAAAGGTCTTTGGGATCATAGTTTTTTTTTCTTGATTTTTCACAAATCTAAAACGGGTTTGTGTTTTTTCTAGTGGTTTAGTCTCCCGCTGATAATAAATCTGTTTCAGTGTGTGTCTTCACTTCAAAAATTTTGATTTTGTTCTGGATTCTTTTTTTAATCAACAGGATGATCTATTTTGTTTTTCTTTGCAAAACCACACATTACAATGCAAAAATTTAAAATCTTACCAAGTATTTTAGTCCATTTTCTTATTGAAAATATCTTAACACACTTGAAATAAGACTAACTTTTTCAGCAAGATACAGGAACTTGTTTGAAGTGAATAACTAATTTATATTGATGAAAAAAGTGCTGTTGCCACTGGTAGATTATTTCACTTACAACAAAAGTGGAAAAGTCCAAACTAGAACTTTTTGCATCAATATTAATGATTTATTCACTTGAAACAAGCTCTTGTATCTTGCTGATAAGTTACTGGAGTCGTATTTCAAGTTTGGTAAAATATTCACAGTAAAGCCAGAAACTATAAAACACCTCGTAAGCTTGTGTGTTTTTGCAGTGTAATTGGTTCACTACCATCAAAATTGCTTTCTGTAATAAAAAATACAACAACAAAAAATAGTGGAAAGAGCAGCTCGCTGTTGAGAGCAGACCTGGAAACACGAAACAAAAGGAAAGTATGGAGAATGAAAAGGTCCAATTATTCAGATTATGTTCATCATCCAGAACCTTCCTGGGGTTTTGTTCATTTTTTTGTTTGTTTCCCTCACAAAACGCTCTAAGTTCGCTCTATGTTCTGGTAAAGCAGAGCACACGTTCTAACAGACTTTCCACTCGTTTCCCATGCAGCTGTTATCTAACCGGAGCGCCCGCGCTTTGCCCCATCTCCTCGTCATATTTAGCCTCTTTGGCGCCGCAGAGAGGCAGCGGGCACCGCCACTCTCAACCTCTCATCTCTGAAGAGCTCTCGTGTTTTTCCACAGCAGCGAGAACGCAGCTGCCGCTTCACACCCGATCACCAGGAGGCCTCGCCTGCCTAATGAATAAATTATCCAGGTCAGGGCGGTGGCAGCGTTGGTTTATTTTTCCCAGTTTTGAATTAATCTTCCTCAAGTCGGCCGTAACTCATCGCTCTTCTTCCTTTGGACGTCCTCTCTGATTCCTGAGAGGAATCCATATTGGGTTTCTGAGCTGCTGACCTAGATGAATCTTCCACATGTACGTGAGACAGAAGTCTGAAAGCCCCAGGCTTAGTGGCGGTTAAACGCGCCTAACCTGGGTCACACCATCTTCTGGGTCGCTGGTAAGCGCGTATGCTAGCGGCGCCCCCACAGCCTTTCTGGGCCACAAATGTGAGTGTGATTCATGAAAGTTTGGGGGGGGAAACTGCAAAAATGAGGTCCCTTAACTTTAAGTTGTTTCCCCCAAAGGAGCCCAGGGGCCAACAGAGCAGGGGTCCAGACCCCCACAAACTTGGAAAAGTTTAAAATTAGCCCCCCCTCCAAAAAAAAATCATTGAAGAAACATTTAAATAATATCAATATGAAAAGGCAAAAGAAACAAAGAATGAATTAAGTCTGCTATTTATCTCAGAAAAAATAAGAATTAATTTTTAGGTTTTTAGTGTAGGAGGAGCAACAGCAGCTGAACGGTACAGGTTAGCTGCTAGCTGTTAGCTGCTAGCACAAACTTAAAACCCTCCAGTATGTAAATACTTACAGGAAACGACATGTAAACCTTTTATTTACATTCACAGCTCAATGAGAAGAAACACATGAACAATAAAGATCAGACTGCATTATTGTTGTTTCATTACTTTCATTACTTT
The DNA here is from genome assembly GCF_027474105.1 of Poeciliopsis prolifica. Classification (NCBI taxonomy): domain Eukaryota; kingdom Metazoa; phylum Chordata; class Actinopteri; order Cyprinodontiformes; family Poeciliidae; genus Poeciliopsis; species Poeciliopsis prolifica. The sequence continues at coordinate 4,135,981 of NW_026562383.1, forward strand.
GGCTGAATCATGATAAGCCGCCTCATTAGCAAAACCTCTACACTGCTTTCATAGAGTTAAGGTTTTCTTTGTTAAAGGTAGAAAACATTTCATTCATATTTAGCTCTTTAACTTTTAGTTGATTCGAAGAGTTTGAAACGGTAGGGAGGGGCCAAGCGAGTGGGCCCGGCTCAGAGTCTGGGAGCCGAGAATAGATCAAAAAAACTAAAAGTTATGCCTTTATTTCTCTGCATCACCCAGGATATGACAAAACTAAAAAAGGCTTAAAAATAAAGCAACTAAAGTTACAATTTAAAAAGGCCATAACTTGTATTTGGAGCCATTTCAATAAATCAATGTAAATTAGGAATTTTATCAAGAGCAGTTACTCATTAAAGGTTTTTATTTAGAACCTTAAAGTTTTGTAAAAGTGTAGCAGAGATTAGATCAGTCAGACTAAATGAAACTTGTATCTAAGCAACATTTGAATTTTAGTTTTACTTCTCAACAGGTTGCTTACTTAGAAAAACACGTTTAATGTGCATTACTTGTCATTTTTGGCCCTGCAGCTTGAATGTGGTTTAAAAACTTCTTAAATCACATTTCACATTGTGATGTAAAAGTTACTGTAACTTTGCCGAAACCCCCCCTCCTCCAAAATTGGTCTGAAGAAATGTTTCTGTTTTTGCCCCACCCTTGGCTGTGACTGTATTTAAAAATGATCCATACATAATTACTTACCGATATCATTTCTCTCCCTCCTCCGTCTGCTTCTCCTGGTCTGGGTCATCTCTGACAACTTCCAGGTGTGAAACTCTGGGAAACCAGAAAAGGAGGCCAGCGCTCTGAGAGACCCGGCTGGTTTAAAAAAAGAAAGAAATCTTGTTTTTGTTAAAACCCAACAGTGAAGGCTGGAAATGAAGGACTTTAAAGGTGTCCTTTTCCTGTTTAATTCACGTCTTGTAGTAAAACTAGTTGCAGCACTACGTTGAAGGAGACCACACACACGCGCACTCACACACACTCAGATGGATAATACACTCTTAAGCATATTGTATTGGGGTTTGCTACTGTAGTTGCGGCATGTAACTTTTGTAAAAAAAAATTTTTTTTACATTTTTGTCTAAATGGTCACTATGTCTTGACAGCATTGTATGAAACAGAATATCTGCTAGCAGAAAACAAACAGAAAAAAAGGTTTTCTGCCTTTTCTTGGCGCCAACTGAAAACAACCAATCAGAGCCAGGAGGCGGGTCTTAGCGCTGTCAATCATAAGACTATTTAGCACGAGCACTGATGACACCATGTGAATGTTTTTTCAAAAGTGGTCAGTTGGTTTTTGTGCCATTAGCACATTTAGCAGCTCATACAAAAGGATTGATTGACAGCGATAAGACCCTCCCCCTGTTTGGTTTTGGTTGGGAGCGCTGCATTTGTTCAGCAGAGACGAGACGGAGATCAATCTTTGTTCAGATTGTCTGAATATGGTGGTAGTATTAACAAATATGTAAAAAAAAAACTTTTTATCAAACAAAAAAAAATAGTTTTTTGTATGATTAAGCAGCTGGATCAATCATACAGTGTTAATTCCGCACATAAATCAAAATATGTTGCTTTTTCTTTCTTTTTATAATCAGTTTTTATTGTGGAAATCTGAATTCAGTGAAGTTCAGTGGTGGAGTTTACAGGGTTGCTTTGCTTCACAGATAGATACAAAATTTCTCAATGACGACACAGATTTTCTTTTTGACCCTAACCTGCCCTCGCCCTAACCTTTTCTATTTTTCCCTCATATTAAAGGCCCAAGCTGACTGACGTGGCATAATATGTATTAATCATGGCTTAAGTTTCTCTTTCAGTTTAGGTTGGTAATCAAAGCATATTTACAAAGATCCCTGTATATTTTCGAAGTTTACAGAAGTAAGTCATATTTGACGTGACAACTCAGACAAAAAGCAACACGTTTGACATTTGTTCCTGAGTAAACAGCAACTGTAGATATGCTAACGTTCGTCTTAGGATAGGAATAGGTAACATTGAACAAAAACTCATACTATTTTCTCTTAACGTTCAGCAGCTTTGTGCTCATTTCTTTTAAGGGCAGGTTTTCAAACATCCATTACAAAAGCTTTTTGAACACGCACTGAAAACACTGAGAGTCCGTTAGCAATCTGCTGCTGGAGGGTCACAAACAGAGGAGAACGAGGCATTTCTCTTTTCAACCACACTCACAAAAAGCACACACTTTTACACTGGCTTTCCTTTTCTCATTGCGAATGTCATTACCTGATTAATTTGGGAGCAAATAATTTGTTTCCATTGGTGTATTGTTCGCGCAACACAAAGAGGGCGGCACAATTATCCCGATGAAAAACTTTATAATGAAGTGCGTGGAACACGGGGAGAAAGCAGAAAGCTGAGGTCGGGCATAATTAGTTGCATTTTGCCCAAAGGGTGAACAGTGAGGTGTGCAGGAAATGCAAGTGAACATTCTTTTTGCACTTTGGACCTAATCGGAGTTAAATGTTCTACTGTGCAAAGCAGGTGAAACTGGAGATGCTTTTGTGTTGTGTTCTGACTCTGTGTTTGTGCGCTTGCCCCAGTTCTACAGATGTTTCCGAGCCCTGCTGCATTGTGAAGCTCCGCGCAGAGGCTCCAGCATGAAGAGCTCGTCCAAGGCGGCTACCAAAGCTGTGAAGGGGGCGGCGGTGACCGGCCCCCGCCGGACCGACGACTTGTTGTTTATGGTCGCCTCTCTGGGCCAGCCGGCTGCCACCGTACCCCAGCTGGACCCGTCCTGTGAACCGACCATTGACCTCACCAAAGCCCCGTCGTCTTACAACCAACCCGTGGTTGTGGTTTCGCTGATGGCCCACTTTGAAGGCTGACACTTGGCTATTGCTGTGAAAATGTCAAATCCCTGGAAATCGTTAACAATGTTGCAGGGCGGCGGACGTCGTCATCTCTGCCTCGGCCTGCCTGGTGGTAGACTGGTGACTAAGGGAAACCGTGAAATGCCTCTGGACAACGTGAGCAAAAACCCACTGCAGTGAACACACAGAACCTTTTGTTTGTCTGCAGAACACTTGACTTTTTGACTTTTCTTTCAAAGAAACAAACAAAAAAGGAGAATTATCTGGATCATTCAAATGGCCTTACGTGTTTTCAAGCTGAACATTGACTGAGGTATATTTTTCAACCGATTTGTTACCAACAGCACAAGAAGAACCTGGGCAGTTTATGACCCAAAGTATTGTAAAGTTTTGTTACTCAGAGGTAAAGTTTTGACAAAATGCTTGAGCACAAGAAAAATACTGTACAAATTATTTTAGACCTTTAATTTTTTAAAGCTTTCAACTTGCTGCAATTTCACGGAAGGACGTCAACCTGCATCAAACAACCTGGTTATAAATAGAGACTTGCTCTATATGTAGCACTGCTGATGTAGCACGCTAACAACATTAAAGTTCCTCCGGTGCAACATGGCTTTGAGTGCCGTCTGTGCATGGACACTGTTACTAGGCGGAACGGCAGAATGAGGTTTAACTATGACGAGAAGAATCTTAATAGCTTCACGTGGTGATCTGTCCCCAAGCTTGCTTTTTTAAAAATAAATAAATAAGGGAGAGGATTAGCAAAACAATTGATCATACTCTCAAATTGATTGTTTGAAGGAATCATGTGATCCAATCTCAGATAAACAGGAGAGAACTGGAGCCAAAATAAAAGGTAGCCCATTCCAACAAACTATAAAATATTGTACAACACAACACTGACTATTACAAGGATTTTTGTTTTTTTTTTTCTGTCGTTTTGGGCACTGACGGTCTGACAGGACATTCCCCCCAGTGTAGAAGAGAACATAAGTGCAACACTGAGCCTTTATTTCGCCAGCTACTTGTGTGTGAGCTTCTAAGCTTGCAAACTTTACAGATAAATGGGGTATTACTGCAGATCACAGTAATGCTTTTTGAATTCTAATGCATTTGGATCCATAAGATCAGTTGAACAACAGCATAGAAATCACTATTTATCTTCATAATACATACCCTGTGTTAACTGTTAATATTAATAATATTATTTCTACGGTTAACGTAACATTCATCCTGCTTGATGCAACTGAAACAACAAAAAAGTTGTTGGTTTGTGCATGTGTGTTAGATTGACCTCGTAAAGTTACAGAGGATTGAAAGAATGGTTCTGTGCAAAGGTATCAGTCAGGAAAAAGATACAAAACAATGTCTAACGCAGAGCTTTGGTCTTATGTAATATCTTGCATTGTCCACATGTTTAGCCTAAGCAGTAAGCTCTTCTCCTGCACATCTGGATTAAATTACATTCTGGTGACACCAAACGTGAAATCTGGCTATAATAACGTGTTTGAGACGAAAACATCACCAAAAGAACTCAGTGGCTCTACAGGATAACATGGTGGAGGCAGCATTATGCTCTGGGGGTTACGTTTTTAAAAAGTTTCGTTGAACAACGTGGACAAAATTATAAACCGTTTTCACACCTCTGTGCGGTTTCCCGTCCAGAGATTGGATGAACTTTTTAAGATTTTCAAAATGTAAAATAAAAACAATTTTAGAGACATGCTTCTAAGTTGTTTAAAATTTATTATGGTACACTTTATAAAATAATGTAAGATTACAAAAGTTATACTTTGGATAATCTCTTTAAAGTACACTGCACATATTTATAAAAATGCATATTTTAAATGTGTGACAATGTCTACTTATGTTGTACTTCAGATGGCGTTTTCAAGTAGATTTTGTGTATTTTCCTAAACAGTTTTCAATCATTCTTAAAATAATTGTAAGGACTCTTGTGTCATGAGACACGTTCAGTGGTGGACATGATCTTTCCAATGTAGTATGCCTTACTAAGTGCCTTAATTGGTTATGATTTTGTAAAGTAAATAAATAAGCAAAATTCTAATTAGAATTACTGCAAAAATATAGCAGGCTTTACATTTCCTTACCTTTTAATCTCTTTCAATACTGACAAAGGAATAGCAAATAATTTGTTTATGGCTCCTGACGTCACACATTGACGTCCAGACAGCATCTACAGCGACTGTATAACTGATCCTGAAAAACAGAAGCTGTCTTCTCTAAACCGTCCATTTTCAGACATAAACTCTGAGTGAACAGCATCATCTCCAGTACACACTCCGTACCAGTTGGTGGCAGTAATGTGCGCCTTCGTTTTTTTTGAAACCCGCCAAAAAAGTTAAAAAAAAATCAACTCTACCAAAAAATAACTGGATCACCTCCAACAGGGAAACAGAAAAGATTATGCCCTTAAAATTCACTTTTTTTGCTGTGTGCAATTAAACCTTATCAGTAGAGCAGATTATGGTTTTGGTAAATTCAAGAAAATTGCTGCCCAGCTGGATTTAAATAGCAACTAGCTAACAAAGTAGCTACCTTGCTGACTAGATACCCATTGCTAGATAGCTGTAGGCTAACTAGCTGTCTATTTATATCTGTATTTCCCACCACAGCAAATTGTACTATTGTTATTGCAATGAATCTTCTCTGCTTTTATACTTAATATTATCCTAGTCTGTTATTCTCCTCGGTCTGCTGCAGTGAATGTATTTTTTACCTGCACACAATAGAGACTAAAAAAAATTATTTAAAAAATAAATAAATGAGCTCTCAGGTGAGCAGTGGATTCCAGCCTTCATGCTAATGATCTGGTCCTGGATGAGTAACAGACGGCACCATGCTACATGGGAAGATGATGCCTCTTTTACCGAAACACCAGGGCATCGCTCACCGTGGGCTTCATAAGACGATGGGCTGGAAAAAGCGTGCCAGACGGTAAACCTGCTGACGGTCCGTATCGCTGAGCGTTCCCTCAGTGACTGATGGTGTGTTCTTTGGGCCTGGCAATGCAGAAGTGGGACTGCGAGAATATTTATGCATGTGTGTGAAAGAGAGCGCAGGGGAAAGGTGGTGAGCATCGTGTAGGAAGACCCAGAATAGAGAGGGCAGGCTACATTTTGTTTGCACCGCTGGTAAAAATCCCTAATACGAGTTATTCTTTTATCCCGCCAACGTGCTCTGACACTTACATTTTTAAAAAGTCAGCTGTTAATCTGAGTCCACCTTTTCAGTATCAGGATAACAAAATCACAGGGATGATTGTTTTCCACGAGGTGTCGCATGCTAAACGGTTTTTCTGGAACAATAAGTTCTTTCGCCGCCACTAGCACGTTCAGCAGCGCATATAGAAGGTTGATTGGCAGCGCAACGACCCTCCTCCTTGTTCTGATTGGCTGTTTCTGACCAGGAGCGGTTCATTCCTTCAGTAGCTCAGGAAAGAGGTGGAGGAGATCGATCTTTTCACAGATCATCTGTCTCATATTAAACTGCCACAACATGGTGACAGTTTTGACAAATATGTAAAATTTTCGTAAAAGTTACATCCTGTAGCTTTAACGTGTCACCCTGTTAGAGCTTAGAGAGAGGATGCTCTTTGACCCCTTAATAAATGTATGTAAATTACCCATGTGTTGATTTATCGTCTCACTTGTTACTCTAAGTGATAATCTGGTACCAATTTTCTGGTTGAGAATAAAACCATTTTCTTACTAAAATGAACATAAACTGGAAAGGACACATTATAAAACACTTGTAGATCAAAATCACAATCACGTTTCCCAGGATGCTTTACGGAGAAATGGACTCACCTCATCATGGATTCTTCGCCATACTCAGCGGCAAGCATGACACGCGTTTCCTTCCCCTTCGGTTTCACATCAGTCCTGCTGCTTGGTGTTAAAACCCTCAATCCTGGTCTCATCTGAACAAAGCCCAGAGTTTCAGCTAGAAAGTCCCGGTTCAGTTCAGCAATTTTCCCGTTTTAACAAATGAAAAGAATGTTTTATCCTCCAGTTTTGTTTTTGATACCTCAAGGTCTGCGTTGTGTTACGTCTCTGACAGAACAAATTATTCTCCGTAGAAGGAGACTCTGCCTGCAACGAAGTTTTTTAAAAATAAAGGAAGAAAATGGTCTTTAGTAACTACAATGGTTTTCAATTCTTTTTTTATTCCTCTGTTGCTTCTTTGTGAAATGTATTTAAATTTTGTGCACCACAGTGCTCTGGCTTGGCTTCGACTATTGCTGTTAGCTCTTAAAGACATTATGGTTACGCTGTTTGGCGTCTTTCCACTGTAGTTGAAGGTACATCCACTGTGTGAGTTTTCATTGACCCTAAAACCTTCGGGCATGAATGTAGCAATCAAGAAAATGCTCTTCTTTGCTGTAAATTATGGCAAAGATAATATCGAGAAGCATCGCTGCGATGACTTCCTGAAGGCGGAGTTTCAGGAAGTGCAGGAGCTTCTTAAAGAGACAGAGGTCCAATTTCAAGATGTCAAATTACAAACCCGAGTTTCTTTTGTCATAATTGGTTTATACAGCATTTTTATAACACCTGAAGGTAATACACTTACTTGATTGCGCTGTAAAACACATATCACTCATTTAAAATAACGGCCCGATTACGAAATCTCATATGGAATGGCTCCCAACAATTCTGTCACAAACTATAGCTTAAAAATCGCAAACACTCTCAGAAAAAGCTTTTATCCAGCTGCTGGTTGCAGTTGCAGTACTTGGGTCTGAAGCAATATATTGTGTGTAGTCACTAATGTATTGGTCCAATCATAATGTCCACACTTTAGAAAGCATTTGCCTGTTAAGAAGCACCTCTACACTTTTTTAAAAGTCTCTGAATCACAATGAAACTTTATTGACAGTGATATCGAACTATAAAAAAACAAAACAAATAAAAATCACTTTACCTTTTAAATATCTATTTTCTGGGGAATGATTTTGGTTTGTAAACACGATGCATCACTCGGTTGCTTTTTGCATAAAATGTTGGCGAAGCTGCAAATGTGGTGCAACTTCTCGCTGGAAGGTGTAGACTCTGATTTATTGTGCTGACGTTTCAGCACAAACTTGTATATTAATGTGCATAAGTTGATACCAAAGCAGAGAACATTTCAATAATTTTAGAAGGATGTCGAATAAAGCTGTTGTTTTTTTTTTTTTGTTTTTTTTGGGGGGGGGGGGGTTTTGTTAATCTGATGCAGTGGGAAGTTTTTTTTTCCAGTGTTTGGCAGAATTTCTTTAGCGGCTGGAGAATTTGGTGAATTCAGGAATAAAAAGGCTGTAAATGTAACGTGGCTGAGTGGTAATGTGTACTTTCCAAAGTGTTTTGAACAAAGGTGAGCGTTTTCGTTTTAGTGTGACTGATATTCTGACTTTAATACAACAAGATGACATGTCTGAACTTCAGACCTGAATATTCAGAGTCTCAGAAGGTCCTGGAAATATCTGCAGCAGGCGAACAGAACGGCACAAAAATAAATCTGCTTAATAGAAACTTCAATTTTTGGAAAAAAAAAAAATAATAATTTCAATAACATATTTTTTGGGCTAGTATTAGGTGGTTTCTCTGTCATATTGAAACATGGACAATAGCCAGATGTTAATACTGGCTTAAAAGATGACAAAGAAGAAGAAGAAGTCAGGAAGTGGTAGGAAGATGATGGAACCGCGTGTTTATTAATGGCTTATCACATGAACAAACATATTCACATGTGATCTGCTTTCATTGTCTTCAACACGTCGACTCTGACGATGCCTGAGCTGAACAAATACCGATAAGGACGACTTCTTGACATGAAACTTATTTGGACTCCATTTATGCATTTTTTTCCCCCTTAAATTTAGCTGAGAATAAAAATCCCAGTATTTTCCCCGGTCAGCTGGCCTCACATCCAGTTTGTTCCTGTCCGTCACCGCGGTGTTGAGCCGTGACCTGTTGACCCTTCAGGGTGAAGGGGCAGGCAGATTTGTTTTTGTGTTTCTGGGGACAACGGCACAAAAGAATCAGAAGGCCTTTCTGGACTCCATACCTGGTGTTTAGTTATTCTGCTCACTAAAACTGATTTGAAGTCACTTCCAGGCTGCAGCGCTCCTCCAGGGCTCTTCTGCTAATTGTTCCTGTGTAGCGTTTGGGCCCGAGCCTCCCCAGTTTACAATGAAGCCCCTGGTGGAGCGCAGATAAGAGGCACCTCAAGTAATGAAATATGCAAAACACGACATTTTCATTCCAGAGTCATCTTTACGAGACATTTTCTGCTAAATAAACCACCTATGGTCCAGAATGCCACACGGAAATGCAGTTATTTATAAAAATTACTTCACATAGAGTTGTATATATATATATATTTTTTTTTTTAATAATTTTGAACTTTAAGTGCACATTATCCCGCAGTCTCAAAATTTGTTTTTAAACCCTAAAACCCTAAAAGTTTGATCTACGCAACGTTCACAGACGACGACTTAGAGGTCGGAATGAGATTTGACCCTTTCTACATCAACTCTACGACACAAACGGTAACACTGAACTTACAGAGTGACGCAGAATGTAAAGAGTTTCTAGAGTTGATGACTGATTCATTGCTTTTAGAAATCAGTCACGTATGGAGCCCATGTGGGAACACTTAACTGCACTTGGCCGAACGTTTCAAAACACAAATAAACAAGGATTGCGACATTAAACGCGTCGATTCGGGTGCGGCGTTTCGCTTCTGCGCCGTCGCTAGAAATCCCTAATGAGCCCTGCGGTCGCGCTGTCAATTCACCAGGTGTTCACTGTGAACCCACTCTGATCTCATTAGAACCTCGGTACCAGTTTTCAGCCCGAGAGCGCGCCGGCCGCTTGTCTGCTGCCAGGTGGGACACCAACCACTAACCATGAGCGAGTCACAAAACCTCCACTTTGAGATACAACCAAACAAACTTTATAATTGGAGAAATTGCGGGTGCTCTCCACCTGACAGCTGCAACTAGTTAGAAAACCTGAAAATAGCACCCAAAGTTGAAACAACACTGCATCTAATTGGATGCACCGGTTTTGGAGGTGCTGCATGTCTTATAACAGCCAATGTGTGTGTTTTTAAAGATATATAGATAGATGTAGTTTTGGACCATAATTTATGCCATCTGCAGTAACAATGGCTCCACCACACAAACTATGCACAAATAGTAAGTCCAGTATTTTACATTTTCTTTATAGTAACAACCAGTTTCAGTTTGATACCCGTGGTATGATCAGTGACCATCGTTACGCTCCAGCCGTTGACTGCCTTGTGGAACAGAAAGTTCTCTGCATTGTAATGAGTTGATGATGGTAAACGTCGTACCATTAGTTCTCCCGTGTGACAGAATGACGGAGAGCATCCTGGGCCTTTCAGCCGACGCCAGAACTTTCCCCAACTGTCAAATCTTCATCATTAGAGCCTGACTGTGCGCTCCCATTAGTCCAACCAGCTCGCAGCGCACTTAGGGCCAGCCATGAGGTTTTAATTAGAGCCGAGGGATTCGGATCGGGTCGTCGCTTTCTGTGAAGTCCTCGTATACGGCTGAGAGCACATATTTACACAGACTGTATAAAAAAGGGCATCGGATGCATTTCCCTCCTCATCGTTTGACATCAATACATTTCCATTCTTCTCTTTCCAGATGAGCTTTTCGCAATCAGAAATTATTCTCGCAATTAATCGAGTAATCGGATCAAAAAAAAAAAAAAGATCAAGTAAAACGTTGGTAAATATAGCATAACACTCTATTTGCTATATATGTATGAACACACCTGCAGCGCTCTGAACCGGCCACTAGGCGGCTGCAGTGGGAGGAGAAGAGCTGCCGCACTCCAGTTATCATGCATTTTTAAGGAGGCATCAATGAAATCCTCAAAGGCCGAACTTGAAAACTGGACATTATGCCACCAACACTTAGCTCCGCGCAACACAAGTAATAACCCGGCCGGAACGCGACGCATTCAATAACGAAATATAATCTAACGAAGCGTCGAGGCAGATACATTTTCCTCCAGGAATTTTAATAATTGAGGTCCTCGAATCACTAGAGGAATTATTTCAGGCCTTACGTGAACTTGTCTAATTGAAACATTAATAGTCTTTAAAAATATGGAACTGGTTAATGAATTTGGACCTAAAACAGGAAAACGTAAGTCTCATTTAATGTCAGGCTGTGTGAAAAATGGTTATGTATTTTCATAGTGTGTGTGTAAACATCTGTTTTCAAACATATAGATTCCATATTTAGGTTGACATAAAAAAAAAGCTCTTATAATTCATTACAATGAAAACAGACTGAGACAGTACTCTCATTTACTTACAGAAATACTGTGTGTGTGTATGTGTGTGTGGGTGTGTGTGCGTGCGTGTGTGTGTGGGGGGGGGTTTACATCCTCCTCTCCACTGCTGCCGTCTCTGCCTGAAGTCGTGCAGCAATACAGCAGCATGAAAGCAATCAATCTGGGACGTAAAAGCAGAATAAATGAGTTACCTTTCATCCTTTGTGCGAATGTCATGGAGATTTATGTCGAGCTTGCATTGTCTCTGGAATCATCCGCGAGCTTCGGGTTCGAGTTCATTTGCTGCGACAGAAACTAATGGGGCCTCGCGGAGGTAAAGCAGCAAAATCGGGAGGTTATTACACCATGCTAATTGTCCCATCTGGTATTATAGAGGTCCATTGACATAAAACAAAACCCAGGCTGGAAATAAGCCCCAATTAGCTCAAATACAGCCAGACTCAGAGAGCTGAATGGACGGCCAAGTGAAGAAGGGTTTGTACGAATGGCTGAATAGGAACGGACGGGGAAAAATGGAAGCTTTATGAAATTATAGATATTAAATTAATGTAGTACAGCTTACTGTAATTCGAGTGTGCTATTAAAATAAACTCAGGGAGCAGACGAAGTGAAAACAGCCCAGCACAAAAGATCATTTAGAACAAAACGCAAAAGAAGAAGTTCATTTAATTGGGGGGTTCGGCCCAATTAGATGAGCCCAGTGAAACTTTCCAGTCATTTATAAGCACTTAGCTTCATTTTGGTCCTTGTTTCTTAATCTATAGCTGATGAAAATCTTCAGCTTTCTCTCACTGTTAACTTGGACAAAAACTCCTGTTGAAACTTTTGAAGTTGTTCAGTTTGGTGTAACTTTTGAGGATTTTACAAGTAACGATGCATAAAGTTCGGTGAACTTTGAATTTTATCAACAGAATAAAAATAAAAAATAAAGTACATCAAGCACCCCAGTCTGTTGCTTTTCAAGCAGAGACCATTGCTGACAGGTGGTAAATAATAATAACAACAATAATAATAACCAATGTGATGTGTTGTACTGCCAGGACAAAGATGACGGAGAATCATGTCCAACACGTCGATTTCAAAAAGCCCCACAGGCTGAAATATGAAGCTGTAGCAGAATCACTGACATTATTGTTCTCCCAATCAATGGACCCATCATGTTGTCATCCTGCCAGAGACAATTCCCATCAGCGCAGACGTGTTTTATTACCCAACAGAGGCGATCACCAGAAACACCGTATCGATTGGCGGGGGTGACATATTTCTGTAATTGAACGCATCGTTGCAACCCTGCCTCCATGTTTAGGGTACCGCCGTCTATAAAACCAGGCTAAAAATAGAGTTTTTAAAGACCCCTCTGTCTTTTGTGTACGTCTCATTTAAAGCGGACACGTTCGCTCTAGGGCCCCGACGCGTCGTTCTCATTCATCCACCAACACAAACGTCTCCAGCCTCTTCTCAACTCATTTTCCTGCAAAACCAATTTCCTCCTTTGCTCGACCTGCTGCTCTGATGTCACCAGTATGAAGCAGAAGTGGCTCGTTTGCCCAAACCGGACCCAAAGAGAGATTCAAAGCTCTAGCATCGTTGTAGCTTGCGTGTCCATTGAACAAAATCAGTTTTTATTGAGCGAAGGGTCTTGTGTTTCTCAAATTTGTTGGACTGTATGTTGACTGGATATTTTTTAAGTCGGCTCTTACGTGACCCTGACACCAGAGACGTCATGGAAAAATTATTTAATACTGCTACTTCCAACCTGTGGTTTGTACTAAGTACCTATTTTTCATTTAGCTCAACCAATTCTAATGATTTTTTTTCTTCAAAAATTGCAGAATTTTTGCATTTTGCCATTCAAATGCTCAGAAGTGAAGCAGGTGAGGCAGATTCAGTTTACTGCAGACTGAATGTTCTGCTTCGTATGAGAAATACTTGAGTGTTTATTTGGGGGGGGGTTGCGGCGTTGTTGTCAGTTGCTAAGACAATGAGTCTGCGTGTGTCTGCGCCGATACAGAGAGAAGGAAGTGGTTTCTGATCACTGAGTCTGTGATAGTTTAATCTCCTCAGGAGCTACAAAGTGACCTGGATGGAATGCTGCCTTCCAGTTGTATTTGAAAGCGGGAAATTCCGACTTCTAAGTCGGAAAGAATCGATTGGAACGAACACTGAAGTGGAACGTCCCAGTGGGAAATCTGGGAGCAATTTCTGACTTCACTCCCATAACATCCTAACTTTATTCTGGTAATTGAATTATTTTTATTCTCTCAGCGTGACCCTAATATTCCATCATATAAGAAAAAATTTTTTGAAGTGTTTGCTGATATCCCATCCAAACCGGCTTCACAATACGGAAACCAAATCAAAATCCCAAAAGAAATCCCCAAATATCCCTTAGAGGTTTTGAATATTTTCACTTTGCGTGTTGACGGGAGCAATAAATGACAATCTCAGTTTTTCCTCTTCCCGCCCTCTGTGACAACAAGTGCAGCTGTTATTCCTCAGATTTCCGCATTTCCACTTCGGCGCCACGTTTGCCGCGACAAACATCAACAGCAGAAGGAACTGGGCTGCTCCCAGTTACTGGATGCAAGCAGAAAAGCAGAGCGGGTCCGGGGAAAGATTCAGACACAGGACGGCGAGGAGCCGTTTCCGTGTCTGAAGGGGTGAAATTCCCTGGGAAAACAGATGGGATTCCGTACTTCATTAATCACCAGTCAGGGTGACAGCCAGACTCAATTGGAAAGGCAGACAGTCTTTCTCCATCATCCTTCCTCCACCCCACTCTTCTTTTTTCGTCTTCATCAGCAGCACCTTCTCTGACCTCTCTGCCTACTTTTACTTGTTCACACACACACACACACACACACACACACACACACACACACACACACACACACACACACACACACACACACACACACACACACACACGCACACACGTCCCAATTTTATCCACGAAACCTCCAATCAAGCGCTGCCTTCTGATGCCATTAGACCTTTTCCTTTCTTCGTCGACGTCTTGTTGCTCAAGACGTCGTCCTGCGTCAGGTTTTTACAGAGCGATGATTCGATTATTTTCATGTAGAAAAAACATCCTCTAGATGTAGCAGCTGCTGTGCTCCTCATGCTGGCACAGCAACAGCCAATTGGAAACATTTTTGACAAAGACAAGAGCAAATAAACCAAAGTTCAGCGAAAAATAAAACAAACAAAAACCAAAGAACTCGTGTCCAAACATAAATCAGAAGGTGCTAAACAATATAATGATTTTTGAATGGTGAATAAAAGCGGAAAGAAAAAAAATCACGTTGTACGTATTCAGCGTTGTCTGTAGGTTTTTCTCTGGGCCAAGAGGCTGATGCTCTTTGGGGAGGGTTTAGCATCAGTTCACACTAAACTGATGTGATGACACTACGAGTTATCACTGTAGTGTTTAGTGATAACTCGTGGAGGAAGTTGTCGTTCACAATCCAGTTGTTTGGTGCGATCCTTCACACGGCGACGCGAGCAGCACCAGCAGCGCGACATCGAAAACGAACCCTGCAACGAAAACGGCACAATTTGGCTCCGATATTAAGAACAAAGTACAACATCAACAAAGTCGATTTAGTCACTTACCTGCCCCCTCTCTGCAATAAACCCGGTCCTTGAACCCAGTTTGAACTCTTAACAAGTCAGGCTTTTCTCCAGGGGTTAAGAGTCCTGGAGCCTGAGTGTCATTGTCTGATTCCCTCTGCGTTAACAAGCAGTTCAGCAAGTTTGCCTAATAAAGTGGCCAGCATTTTTCAATAAGCGCCTCAGTATTTCCATGTTTACATCTCACGTGGCTCTATTAGGCCATCGTCATAGTGTCAGAGGATGACATGGAAAGAGCCTGATCAGAAAGTCGTGGATTGGATTGGAAAAGTTCTCGGCTTCTTATTCACCGCAGGAGGAAAAACTCCAGCGCCGCGACCTGACTCACTTCTGCACCCCCAAAAAAAACAGGCAGCCACAAAATATGAATGCCATCCGATCGGCATTCCTTCAAAGCTGCTCATTCTGTCAATTTCACTTGAGGCTGCGGCCAGATAAAACTTTCATCAGTTGTCACAGATCTGCTAAATCTCCTGCGCTGCGATCGCAAGAATCCAAGTCGGGGTCCATCGGTGGGGGGAGAACGAACCTGTCAGCTCAACGAGGTTTCCGACTTTCTTTTCTCCTCTCTGCTGAGAAAATCAAACCAATTACCAACACTGCGGCTCTGACATCTGTCGAAAAGCGGACGGCTTGTTGAAAAGCCGACTCCACCTCCCCTTGTTTTCAGTGTGATCTTAAACAACGCTAAGAGGAACCGAACTGCATTGAAATATCGATTAATCGACCGCGAGCATGAAGTCAAACGTTCCTGTTTTTAAGGTGACTTTACTCACCAATGACTGATAAAATCCCACAGTTCTGGTCGCAGGTTTTCAAATGCAGCATAACATTTGCCGATATTGTTTTTGAACTGTGAATGGATGAAGAAGCAAAACGCAACTTCAGCAGTGAGTTTGTGACTCTGACTGTATATATAAAATATCTGCCCACCAAACTTGCTTCACATTAATCCCCAACATCTCGCACATAGAAAATAACCCATAGGCTGGGTTATTTTGTGGCTGCCTGGCGTTGTTTGCACATAAGCACAGTGACACTATGGAGTTATTGCTATAATGCATCATTTGTTCCTCAGGCGGCTGTAGGGGGTTAATGAGCCTACAAGAAGCACGGAGAGTTAACAACTCCGAGGTTAGTCTTTAAAACTTTGCAAATACTGAAGTATTTCCACCAAACTCTGCAGCATGACACACGGCTATAACCTTCGTCTGGTTTCACTTAAACACGCTCATATTGAGCTCAATGTTTTTACGCAATTGTTCTGTTTGACCAGAAGCAGATTTTCTAAATCTAAACATGAGCGCACACATTAGCGGACAACGAGTCGCTGCTGACCGGGTGCGGCTAATGAAGTCCCCCGGCGGGGACGGCCGGGCGACCTTCCTCTCTGAACTGCAAAATGCAAGGGGCGGAGGGCGTTGTCAGGGGGACGCAGCGGAAAGTTGATGAAGAGCATTCATGACTGTTGGAAACAGAAAGAAAAAAAAAAGAACGTGCGACTTTGGCAAACCAAAGTTTGAGATAGTTTGCGTCCCTCCCGCAGCCCTTTGTGCCCTCCGTTCGCACCGCCGCCCCGTCCTCCCCGACCTCCCCTACGCAGGCCGAGAGCGGCAGAGTCGGAGGAGGAGGGAAGACGCGAGCCTGCGAGAATTGGACTGCGGGGAAATCAGTGTGTTGTTCCTGAGGTCCTGAGGACAAAAAACGGAGGGGGGACGTGGGGGAGAATCTGCAGCTGTTGGAGGGTGGGAGAAAGAGAGCTTGTCATTTTCAGACATTTAATTACTTTCCCTGGTCCCTGAAGCAGGCGGCGGTGGGATTTACAGCGAGGGCAGAGAGTGAGGCAGGGCCAGACTGAAGGAAGGGAAACAAGAGCCGAGGTGAGATGTGCAAGACGCCGTTCGCATTGCAACCGCTGATGGTTTCCACCAGAAACCTGCTAGAATGACTTTAATCTGTACGAAGTAGAGAAACTAAGACATGAAGCTGTATGAAGATGACAAGTAAATGATACATTTATACATGTGTTTTTTCTTAAAGGGGCAGCGTTATGTAAAGTTGATTTTTCTTATGGGCTTTCCATTCTACAGCTTAGTTTTATTCCCTCATGCATGTTTTGAGGCGTCCTCTAATCTCCTGTGGCAACCGTCCCTCCTCAGAGCGGTGGCTTCCAAGCTACTGAGCTTTTGGCAGCTCTCCCCTCCCACTCAGCCCCTTCAGACTAGCCAGCAGCAATCAGCAAACATCTGCTGAGACAGAGACAAAGGCCCAATTTCAAGGCATTGAATTATGACATCAGATTTCTTCTAAGTCATATTTGATATACATTTTAATATGTGAAGGTGACAGGTTGTTGTGTGCAACTACAAATAAACAATAAACAAATAAACAATGACTAGAAAAGCACTCTCAATGTGCTTTGCAATGTACAAACCCTTTCAATATATAACTGAAATTCAATTTATTTTATCACTAAGTGGAACACATTATATAGATTAATCGCACACTGATTGGTGTTTATTTCTGTTAATTATGATCATTTTCTGCATACAAATTGTGAAAATATGGCAACTCTTCCATTTATTAAACATGACCGTAAATCCAGTTACAAAGAGATGAATTTCTTTCTAAATTTTATTTAAATCGATCCGGATCTTCACAAAGCAATTCAGTCGCATCGACAGATCCAGATTCGGCTGCATGCAGTACAAGCAACGTCAACCGCGCCCTTTGTGATGGGAGGATGGTAACTTTTCGGATTACCCCTGAACACACCACAGGGAAACATGGTGGTGGCACCATCATGTTAGGGGAAAGCAATTTTTATTTATTTTTGTTTTGCGGACTTCAGAGCAACGGACCGGTTCAGAACAAACCGACCGGTATTGATGTGTTGCAACGGCCTAGTCAAAGTGCAGAGCTAAATTCAATTGAGAATCCGTGGCAACATTTTAATTGACATCATATTGCTAATATGAAGCTATTTTTGCTGAACAGACGTGGTTCTCGGTGAGCAGGAAGCTTGTTAGACAAACAAAACGCTCCCAGTCGGAGCAGATAAACAGCTTCCCTTGTTTTCACGGTAACTTTCTGTGCTTTTCAGAGCACAGAAAGTGGCTCAGAAATTTCGAGTAAATGAAAATGTTTGCGTGCCATCATTCTGTTGTGAAGCCCTGCAGAGAGGAGTCTGGACGCCTGCGGAGCTGAAATATGGAGCTGTCATGGTCGGGCACACAGCGGCAGACAAAGGACGCTGTGACCCAGCCAGGAAGTTTGGTGCAGATGTGGTGGGACGGGTTCAGACAGCTTTATGCCTGCTGCTGGTTGTCAGAGCCCTCGCTCAAGTCCTTCCTTGATCCCTTTAGAGAGAAAAGAAAACGACGCAAACAACGGTAAAATTGCCACACCAGCGGGGGGGCTGGCGATAGACGCGGCGGTTGTTTAAAGTGAATGAGGCGGCGTGTCATATCGCGCCCTGCGCTCTCAACGGTTTAGCGAGTTCTCCGGCAGACAGATGACAAGCCGTTCTCCGAATGCAAATAAACGGAGAACGCGTCCTCAAGTTCAACTCCAGTGTCGCTGTGGTGCTGGCACTCACACCTGCAAGGCGCCAACTGGCTGCACTTTCCAGGGTAATGAGGTTTGGCTCCTGCGACGGCTGCCGCTGGGTCGTCCTTGAGCAAAACCAAGAGAATAAAGCGGTCATGGCGCGTGAGCCGACTCGACAGAAGGTGGAAGGAGAAACCGTTGAGGTGAAGTCCAGTGATGGCGCTTGTGGCTCTTTGAGAGCCTTCAGCGCCGTTTACTGGGTTTTAATCTCAACTCCAGTTCATTTGTGTAGAAAGTTCGGTTTGTTTGGGGAGGTGTGAATGCAGGATGGATCTCTGATGCGAACCAAAACATCAAACAGTTTTGGTTTGGTTGAACTCTGGTCCAGTGTAGATGCAAGCGGACTGCAGTGTCGGTCATTCAGGGTAAATACAACCAAACATAAACATGAGTTTAGTGTTATAGTGAGAGAAACGGCTCATGGACGAAAGGTACAAGCTGATCCTACTTCCTGTCAGTCAGATGACTGGAGGAAGCAGGTCGATAGCGACTACCAGGTAGTCAAGAAAGGTATTTTGCTCCATAAAGTGTTTCTAATCTATTATTTGATGTAAAAGCTGCAGGCTGGACGTTTGAAATTAAGAGTATTAAATCACTTTGGTGAGTCTGAGTTGTTTCTTTAGCATTAGCTGCTAGTGGTTGGCATAACCCGCTAATGGTTAGCTTTTTGCAGATGCAATGCTTTGTGAAATGCATTTAATGCCAATTATGGATTATTTGTTGCTTTGTTTTGTGGAAAACTATTAAGTTGTAAATATTAATAACATATTTGGAATTTGAGATTTATTCGTTTAGTTTTGGATTTATGTTGTTTGATGTATACACACGGCCAAGCTTTCCCTCAAGTTAGAATTTGTTACGTTACATCATACGAGTCCACAAAGAAAATAATCGCAGGAAGTAGTTGGAGGATGCTTTTTAATGCCTTACCAAGTGTAATTTCAATGGCTCTTCTTATAAATTCTGGTCTTGTGAAATGTGTTTTTTTCCTTTGCACGAAATTGAAAACGTTTTTGCGCACAATTTTTAATGGACACTCAGCTATTTTACTGGATTTTACCAATCACTGAACGGTTTAGCACCACAATACATCAAAGATCTGCTGTTGTTGTATCAACCTTCCAGACCTCTCAGGTCTTCTGGTTCTGGACTGCTCTGCATCCCCAGAACCAGAACCAAGAGAGGAGAAGCAGCTTTCAGCATCTATGCACCAAAAATTTGGAACAAACTTCCAGAAAACTGTAAAACAGCAGAAACCCTGACTTCCTTTAAATCTAAACTAAAAACACACCTGTTTAGAAATGTAATAAGTAACAATGTATTGTTTATTCCATGATGCATGACTTTGTGTTTTTGTGTTTATGATGTAAAGCTCTTTGAAATGCCTTGCTGCTGAAGTGTGCTGTACAAATAAAATTTGATTTTGATTCGAAAGGGATTAAATGATCTAATCAGAGCAACTGCGCCTTCAGCATTTTTGGCTCTGGGATTAGTTGATGGAACGCGACTCTCCAGTCCAACCATTCAACCTTCAGGTTCAGCACGTCGATGGCGGCGGCAGAGGTTGCGTCTGCTCGTGCGCGTTCGCCGAAACCGGAAACTTGCCCCGTCTGTCCCGCCGCTTTCTCGCCCGGTGCATGTGCGGCCTCAGTGATTATTCATGTTACGTGGCCAACAACGTTTACGTTTTGCAATTATCCACAGAAGATTTATGGGGCAGACGGAAGTGTCGGCGTTGCCGCTCTGCAAACGACAACGGCGCGGTGTAATTGTGCGTCTGCGCCCTCAGATGTGTGGACGTCTACAAAAACAGGAGCGCGTCGGCTGCTCGCATGTGTGCGCAACAATGCGTGCTTGAGAGGTATTTGGCGGCAGGGGCGGCTTGTGGCCATGCGATAACAGCGATGAATGGCTCCGCCAAGCGTCTAATGAAGCATTAGTGACACGGGGAGGAAGGGCAACGTTAGCCTCCTCTGCAGCCGCTGCTTTAGTTTCCATTTTTCATCCGGCACGCGAAGGAAGTGGACAAAAGATTAAAGCAGAGGCGTAGAAAGCGGCGTGGAGGAGATGCACACGACAAGCCCTCACCTTAAGGCAAAGGACTGTCAGCTCAGCGTTAAGCACCAAAACTCTGCATCTCGTTGAATGCATTCATTAGCCACAAGCATTTGCTGAATATGCTAAATGGAGAATGTCTCTATGTATCACGACTGTATTGGTTGTTGGCTGAGTGTGGGGGAGGGAAAAAAGGCCGTAATTGAAAATCCATGTGTGGGTACCACCAACTGGTACGGATTTAATGAACCACTGAAAACACGTCCGCACACGTCGAATTCAGAGCATCGGGAATTTATTCATGGCTCTCCTGGTTCCTAGCATTTTGTTACAGCCTCGTTTCAAAACGGATCATCTTCGTTTTTTTCCTCCTTCTAACTAGTTTTACTTTTTACAAGTAGGAGAAATAAAGCTGGGCGACTGCTGGTGCTGCTGCCTCTCCAGCTAACGACCCGGCCGAGAGGCGGGGTCACCGTGGTCGGGTCGCCAGTCTGTCGCAGGGCAGGATTAAAACTCAAATTTCCAATTTTTATTTTTTTTTTTCTTGCCTGATCCAACCCACTGGATTGCCCTACTTCCTGTGCTGGCTGTTAGCATGGTTAGGCTAGCACTCAGTTAGCATTGTATAGGCAGGCAACTAACATCGGTAGGCTGGTAACCTGTGACGTATCTTATTTTTAAAAGAGAAAACAATTTGTCTTCTGTAAAAAAATTTTTAAAAAAATAGGTTGGTGTACAATATCTGCAGGTGATATACATCAGATGCATTGACGTGTTCTTTTGACGGAGTTTACTGTCATCCAACTATATTCATTGGACCATTTATCTACCAATCACCAGCCTGCATGTGCATCGACCTATTGTATGTAATTAGGGTGTTTCCAACACACCTTCACAAACAACCGCATTACATTACTTTGTCATTTTAAGACATTTATTCAATTCAATGGATTCAGAGTGTTGTCACCTCTGCAACGACCTTGAGTTTCACTACCCGCACCTCCTTGCCTTCCCCTTCAAAGTGCCAACTACGGACTTGAAATGAGTTACGGCCGGCTGCTGGATCAACATGCGATCCATCCGTCATGTTGCTGACAGCGCTTCATTCCCCCCCAAATACTCAGAGCATATGTGCCTGAAATTGACCACTAACTCGCATAAACCCTCCCGACAGCCATTCTGAGCAACCTCACCCATCAACAACGTAAAAACATTTGGTCAGGGACAAGGTGACCTCAATAGAAAGTAGTAAAGTAGACGACTGTGGTTAAGGTTGAAATTCAACTGGATTCTATGTTGCCTATTCTACCAAGATGCCACAGTTTGCTACATTTTCTGCTTTCTCACTGCAAAATTTAGTAACCTTTGTGACCACTATGAACCTTAAAGATTGGGGGTAACTTGATAGTACCTACAGGGAACAGTGGTATTCAGTAAACTTGACCAGTTTTTAAAGCTAAACACAGTTTTAACCTCTTTTAATTTGACAGTATTCCATATAGAAAAACATCCTTAAACAGGCCCTGAAACACGTCTAGCCAAGATGGGATCGCAATGCTTTCCCCAAATCCCCAAAGTCATTTTCATACAAACAGCCGATTCATCTCATTCCTGGATTTGTTGGTGTGGCGTCGGTTGCGGGTGCAACTTCTGGTACTATGATGACAGCACTAAAGGTGGGTTTTGGTACTGACCTTTCCTTCGTATTGAGGGTCTGAACCCATTGCTTACTTGAGGTGTGGACTCTGTTGATTTCTAAATGTTACCCAATCTCTAACGTTTAGCCACGACGTATGCAATGTGCCAGTTTGACACTCTGAACCTTCCTGGAAGCAACATGTGCTGTAAACAACATGCACCCAAAGTGAAACAGGATTATTCCTGCGCTCAGTGGCGCATTTTCTTTTGATAGGAGCTTCTCCCTTGATACATCCTGCTGCCTGTGGTCACGGGAAATGTCAAAGATAACTGAGCATTTGTATTATTTTACAAGCACATCTTAAGGTTTTCTTTCACATGATGCAACACTTTCCCGTTCTCCTATAAAGCGGCAACATTCCCCACCAAACTGTGTCCACAGACCCAAACTGAAAATGTCTACACTGCGTTCTGTGTTCACTGAAGTAGAAAGCAAGACCACTTGGCCTGAATCACTTTATCAGAATATGACAACTTTAATTTATAAGGTTGGGCTGCATCTGCTTGAGATACACTGTAAGTGCCTCAAAGTAGTCATTCAGCACAACCCTAATCAGCAAAATGAATAATAAGCTCTCAGGATGGAAACACATGCTGAAAGAACAGACTTCAAACACTGCTTGCACAAGCTCTTCGCTTAGAGAGCAATTTTTCACAAATGATTTTAGAGCGCTATAGCTCTACTTTAGCAAGTTTTTTTTTTTTTTTTGTAATTATACTGGGAAGCAGATCAAT
The DNA here is from genome assembly GCF_027474105.1 of Poeciliopsis prolifica. Lineage (NCBI taxonomy): Eukaryota > Metazoa > Chordata > Actinopteri > Cyprinodontiformes > Poeciliidae > Poeciliopsis > Poeciliopsis prolifica. The sequence continues at coordinate 4,158,902 of NW_026562383.1, forward strand.
TTCACATCTTTTTCAGGAAGCCTTCAGGAAGCCTTCCAGTAGTAGTGGGCATTTTTTTTCCCCCACAGAGGAAATAAATCATTCATTCAATTCAGCTATTATCTATCCATTCTTAGCCAAAAAAGAAAAATAATGCAAGCTTATCAAATATGAACACTTAGAAATCTAATTGACAAGGCACAAAAGTTGCACGTTTTGGTCAATTTTTTTTTTTTTTTTGTCCTTTGAAAACCATTTGCTGCTTTGTCCGATACCAAGTCAATTCACTGCCTGTATCACTGTTACTGATGCTGACGGCGATATTTTCTGATGTATCACCAAACTTATAACTTTAAGGAGTTTTCCTTTGAACACTTTTGTTCAAAATGTGGACATAATTTCATCAAAGTTTATAGGCATCTACAAAATACTTTAATAATATTAAATAAATAAAAATGTTGAAGTAGAAAGCAGGACCACTAGTTTTAAATTTGGGCTACACAGAAACATGTAGACGCTTAGCAACGATAGACATTTTACCCAGAATGCCTTGGGGTGAGAAGTGGGTAGAAACAACTTAATAACACTTAGGACATGCAATAAATCCTATTTGAAAACAAAATATATAAAAAAATCCAGTAGTTATATAACCATGAGAAGAAATGGCGCTTGAAAGGCACAGCAAATACAAAGAAAGCCATGTGAAACGAATCCCTTTATTTGACTACAAAGCAAATCAAAATAGAAAATACAAATTTGCAGCTGAAAAAAAAAATGGATTGATTTCTTCCCAGGGTGCTTTTGATCTAGGTTCAGAATCAGTCTTTTGTACAATGACACTCTGAACAATACAAAATGAAATACGACAAAAGGATATTCTGGGGTTTTTCGCAGCTCACTCAGTTTGACAGACAAAAGCAAAAATAGCCTTTATGCTGCAGATTCTTCCAAGTCTGCGTGAAATTTGATTCTTACTTGAAAACTGAAGACGTAGCAGAGAAAGATTCGTGTACCGTTTATTTGCCGTCTACTTGGTCCTTCAGCTCAATTTGTGCAGCAACAAACATCGACTCAAGGCGCTTTTCACGACAAAAACATTCAAATAGCCTCCAAATGTGGAGAATTCAAATAAGCCAACGTCCGACGCAAACAAGCCCAATGTGATGGTGCCAAAGTACACAGTTCAGTTTCGCTCAACGTCTTGTGACGATGAAATTCAGCTCGGCGTTTCCTGGCAATGCAGATCTGGTAGGTGACAGCAGTCGAAGTGACCTCTCAAATCATTTCCAGAGGAATCAAACCACTGAACTCCTCTTTGTAGGAAAGGAGAACAAGAAACATCCTGAGTTGAAAGCAAACCTTCAGTTACTCCACTGTTTTCCTCGTGGCGTTTCTGTGTGCTATAACTTCTAATTATGGGGACTTTACTTTTTTGCAGCCTTATTGCTAATCTTGAGTTAGCGAGCCGTTCACCGTCTTCCCTCCACAAGCAGCAAGTTTTTCTTCCCCATTAATTACGTGTTTTTGTCTGCATCCTATTTCTTCTACTTGTAAGCTTTTCTTTTAGAGAGACTTTTTTTCAACCGAGAATAATAATGATAATCGCTACAGCATCTCTCTCCAACAAACACTTTCAAGATTTGCCTTCCTCAAGAAAGTCATTCATTTTTCTTTTTCTTTTTTTACTTACTTACCCGTTTGCTGTCAAGGTTGCAGGTGCAATTGCAACCAACCGCGTGCCTGGATGAAAACACGAGCGCCTTTACATTTTAAGAGAATTTCTGCGTTTATTCCGCGTGAGGAGACAACACAGGAGGTGGACTGATGTAAGCTTCTGCAACACAAGGCACACAGAATATATAACCAAAGTATTTAGTTTCTGCAAATCCGTCTGGATGCCTTTCAGGTTCTATTTACAAAAATAGAAGCTGTGCACTACTGTCAATTATGTACTCCACAGTTTGCCACATCAGGGGTTGATTGAGAGCTGAGTTGTGGGGGCTGAATAGGTTCCTGCTTGCTAGATTTGATCAATGGAAGCAAAACGAGAACACAGTAATCACAATTGTTCTGCATTTCTATTAATCATGACATTGCACAGATTGAAAGTATGAAAATAAACTATATGGAAACGTATTGATCTCAAAAATTGTATTTTTTGATAAAAGGTTTTGGCACTAATACATGAAGGTTTTCATCCAAATCAAAATTTGGATGAAAATTTTGATTTATTTGACAAAACTGAAATGGAAACACTTTTTCGGATCAGCTGGATGTTACTACTGGCAAAAACCATGAAGAAGACGACTGGAAGCAGTAGTCGGATGAAGTTTTTTTTGTTTGTTTTTCAGACAATGTGCACTCGGCTCGACCAGAGCAGTTCGTAAAAAGTTTTGTGTGTCATTCCAACTTGTTGAATCCACAGCTCTTCTCTGAAATTGCCCATTGTAATTTCCCCAAAACGCAGCGTACGTAGCCGCTGCCAAACATTAGGGGCTTGTTGCTCCAACGCCTGAATAAGACTCTGATTGGCTGTTGGCTGATGTTAAAGCGCCATGGCTGAATTATGAATACATATCATGTAACTGTTTACATCTGTTGCTATCGTGACATTAATCAATTTATGACGCGAACAAACTTCTCTAATGAAAACCACGGCTCATCAAAACCTAAAGAGTTACCGTTTTATTCACTCTCTCCTCAGTGCATTGCCTTTGCATTCTGCCATGTCCAGGCAGGGTCCAGTTCGTTTTGGAGTATCAACATGGCACCCGAATGGTAATTTTGCCTCGAGGCCGAGAAAGCAGAGCTGGAGTACCGTGACTCTCTATGGACGGTGTGTATTTGTGTGTGAGGAGTTTATGGTAACTTTATTTAACACACAAGTATATATATGTACGGGATGTGAATTATTTTGAGAAAAATGTCAGTCTGTTGCAGCATCCATCTACTCTCAGGAGCTTAAAGTTGTCTATGTCATGAACTGCAGTTTAGATCACCTCTCTCCAACGTTTATCATGAAACGCATCCAGAAATTTATTTCTCGGGCAACACATGACAGCAATAACATTTTCATTGCATTGTTTTCTGAGATTGCACTGTGATTTTCTTTCAATACCAATAAGCAAAAGTCATTTTTCATTCTGTTTATCTACCAACACGTGTCACTTGTTGCAAAATACGAAAGCAGGAACCAAAGAACCTGTTCACGCCCTCACCTGTGGCGGCGCTGCACCAAGAGCCACTGAGGAAAATGACACTAAAACATCCAAAGAAGACGCAGAGACCAGAATCTTTATCCGCAAAATGTACATAAAAATAGAGAAGCATCAGAGATCAGATTTCTCCTTTGTCTTTGGTAAAGAACCACAAACCGTTTCTTCCGCTAACGTTAAGACTCCAGGATTTGTGTTGGTCGTATTTACCCAGAATGCCCTTGATTAACATCAAGACCTTCGGAGATTTGATAACTGACGAGTCAATGTCCTCTTCAGGTCCATGTTCACAATTCAAGGCCAGAGTTGGAGGTTTTTTGTCACTGCAGAGAAACGATTATGTTGATGTGTGATGGCATCATATGGATTCTATGTTCAGCTAGTTAAATACTAAACTGAATTAAAATGAAACACCACTCTTTATTACTTTAAAACCTGTCGGGTAAAAATGGATTATGATGGGGGGTTTTTTTACTACAGTAAAACCCACTTGGTGTCAAAAGATTATTCAAGGCTACATTGTTTCTAAAAACTTGTAAAATAAGAAAAACAACTTTATTTTAATGAATTAAAACATTCTTGGTTCACAGAAACTATCACCTTCGCCTCAGTTCATTTCTCTGAAACAAACAACAGAGTCAACAAACTTTCACAAACTGAATTGGGAAAAGCTACAAACTTTTTCAGTTTGTCGACTTCGTATTGGAGTCAACCGAATAGTTTCAGTGTACCCAAAGTCCCCTTAAGTCCGTCATGCTTTTAATTATTCAGTTCCCTGTTGTGGTGATGACTGAGACTTGATTCTTCTTGCTGCTTCCAGATGAACTACTTTGACTCCCTGCGACTGGCCGACACAGAGGCTACAGTTCCCAAACTGTTGGACCTTCAGTGGCATTTAGAAACCCACAGGAAATGGCCGCCAGTAATCGACAGTGTTTAAAAGTTGTTGGGCCGTTATTTGAAAGCTCGTGTCCTGATGCGCAGGGACAAGCGAATGCTGGAAGGAACAATGTGTGTCCTTGGAGAATGGGACACTGCAGGAGCCGTACGGCCTGCATCACAAACACTTCTCGGCGAGTATGACAGGTGAGACACGAGATTAATGGTGTCTTTTTTTTTCCCTTCCCCCTCTCCTCCTTAAAAAGAAAGTCACCAAAGCCCAAAGCGATCGGCGAGAGAGTTGAGGTCAGGTAGCAGCTACTTTGTATCGTGTCAAAATGTGAGGCGAGGTTTTGAATTTAAAGGGAAAATCAGATTTATATCAGGTGTGAACGCATCTACTGTAGGATCAGATTATTTTAGAGGACTCAATCCACATGATGAAGACGACAGAAAGGGCAGGCGTTTAACGCCTGAGCACAAGGTGATCAACGTTGTCATCTCGCTGCGCGTCTGGACAGTTTAATCCAAACCAGAACAATAATTTCACATTCATGTGCGAAGCGCATACCAAGTCTTTACCAAGCAATATTCTGAACAGATTTGTGACGAGAGAAAACAAGTACGACATACATGAAGAAGAAAAAAAATGGCGTCAAAGTAAAGATGCTTTTCAGTTGAATCTTCATTAGTAAAATTAATAAGTGCAAATCTTTCTCCATTCAAAAGTAAATTTGATTGACAGTGTGAAGACCCCCCTCTTGGTGCCGATTGTTGACACCAGGAGAAAGAGGAGCAAGATTTTTTTTTTCTCCAGATTTTTCGTCCTATACTGTGCAGTTACGATGTAGTGACAGATTCAACAAACATAAAGAAAAATATATATATATGTAATAATAATTACATGCTATGACTTCTGTAACATTTTCTCTGTGACATCATGAAATTGATACTCTGAATAAACAGCAGCTGTTTTCCTTTTAATCATTCGTGTTTCTCCGGATGGGTTAATTTTTTTTTTTTTTTTTTTTGTCTTTACAAATTGTCACAAGTGTCTCATCTCTGAAACCCGGTCACAGCAACACCGTCACAACCCAGGCAGAGAGAAACAACCAGAGAGGCGCTTTGAATCAACCCGGCCGCCTCCTGTCAGATCACCCGGCGCCCTCGCAGCCCGGCATGCACCGAGGGAAATTGCTTGTTAGCCACGCTCCTCTTCCCCTGCCTCCTGTCTGGATGTGAGAAGCTCATAGATCCTGCAGCCGATCAGCACGTAGGTGTCACGCAGAGGCACTTTTATGGGATTTATATGACAGCTGCCTGGATGATGAAGGCTAGCCGCGGCCGGCTGGGTGAGGGCGCCGGCGTCGGAGGCCGCAGCTGTTCGCTCTCGCCGAGGCGAGACGTGACTTATGCGAGACAACACCTCGACGCACCTGACCGCCGTAATCAAGAGATTGATGCGGCGCGGATTTTCACGAACCCATTCGCCCGCCGCTCTGCTTGCAGGGGGCGAAAATAAACTTTTTCTAAAAAAAAAAAAAAAAAACATTTTACAGCGTATGTCTGTTCTTATTGTGAAAGACGGTCGTAACTTTTCCTTTTTCTTTACTACCCAGACCTGAGTGAGACATTTTGAAATCCTTTAACCGACCAAGCAGGGAATCAATCACAAGCCCTTGCGCCGCTTCTGCTAAATAATAAAAAAAAAGACTTTTGTTTAAACTTCCTTTCTTTCCTTTTCGTCTTTTACTCCGCGAAGCCATGAGCAAATATTCCTTGGCATTCATTTGATCACAGATAATGGATTTTGCACGCACGTCTCTCCAGGACGGCAATTCAAGCTTTCATAAATAAAGCAACAAAAGAGAGCCGTCGAGCTTTTCTCTTCCTTTTTTTCCCCCTTTCTGTAAGTTGAGGCGAGTGTCTGCATGTAAAATTAATCTGACAACAAGAATGCATCGCATTAATCGCTTTTTTGTATTAACCCGCAACAAAACGTCGATCTGTGAACACTGGCGGGGAAAATGAGTACGCCGCGTCGACTGACCTGTAACACACGAATGGAAACTTCATTGGAACATAGAAAACAAATGAGAGAATATGAACAACATCATTTTTGGTGGGGCGGGGGGTAATCCTTTTTTATATTCATTAATTTGCCTACAATCACCAAACTGCAGTGGCACAGTTGAAATCAAATATTTTCATACACCATATAGCTACGCATTTATCTCACTAAAATTAAAGCAGATGTTCGACATTTAGGGTCAGTTTTTATTACAAGTAATATTTGCAACATGGTAAAATACTGAGAAATAGGCTTTCGTTAGAACTTCCTTCAAAATCAAGTTTGTGTGCATCGAAATGATCATCGGTTCCTCAGACACGCGATTGAAGGATTCAAATATTCGCAATGCATCGTGACTATGTTTGGCCACCACCAGGTACGGCAGATGAATCACTCACCCGCAGCACAAACCCAGCATCACAGCTGCATTGCGCAATTCACCATTTTTAAAAACGTCTTCCCCAAGGTGCATTTTGTCAAACACGATGAAAGTACGTGTTCATTCAAACACGCCGACGTCGTTCTGTCAAACAAACGTTTCGGTTTGCGAGATGCATGGAGTCGACTGGAGCGCACCGACGTTAAGGAAACGGAAAGTGAGGCAGCTCCCATCAACTCAAGTCATAAAGTTTTTATTGAGGTTATCTTAAATTGTATGTTTTTCTTTTCTTTTCTTTTTTTTTGCTGACTACAAAGTAGCATCTGCCACATCAATGTGTGGAAAAAGTTGATATAAATGATGAGTGAGGAGCATAATTTCACAATGAAAAACATTCTATTTCTTCGTGGAGTATGTTTATGTTTTGCAGAAATGCTGCAAGTCAATAATAACTCGATGCTGCTGGGTTTTCTTGGATGTGGAGCTTTTTCTTTAAGCGATTTCAAACTGAACTTGACTGTTTGGAAACTTGGATAGATTGGATTTAGTTTGTGTTTTTTTGGTACACTGTCAAGAAGACGTATTTGGAATTAAATACATTCAAATAAAATAAATTAGTAGTGAGTTGGGAGTTTGTGGCAAGATGCACATTATTCTCAGATGGCCAGGATTTATGAAAAAAAAGCTTTTTTTTTTACAACATAATGAAAAAAAAGCTACCTTATAATGATCGCGCTGAACCTTTATTACAAGTTAAATTATTTTTGTTTTTTGTTTTTGCACTATTACTAAATTACAACATCAACATCTAAAGTTCAGTTTACAACGTCGATATTTCACTGTGTGCTTCTTCAACTTTCATCTTTTTCATTTCATTCAATTTTCAGCGAGTCACGTAACTTTGTGAGAGAAAGACGCTCATTTTCTGGACTGCGGCGCGTCGCCACCTGCTGAAAACTAAACTGATCTGATGTGTTTCTACTCAACCTGAGGAAAGTAACCTGCTAATGTTTGTACCATGTGAAATCACAAAGAACGGGTTTATTTCTGAGGACTCTATTCATAAGCTACTTCTGAAATAACTGTTGGGCAAGAAAAAGTAGATGAAATGCATAGGAAACCTGGTTTACGCAGAATCTAGGATTTAATTTGAAATATTCTGAATCAAATTTTATTTCGGACCAGCAGCCATGAATTAACCGACTTTCAGCAGCAGGAAGAGGAGGAGCTTCAGAAGGAAGTTAAAAATGCACTTTGTTAATTAACACGTTTACGCCACTATTAATTTATATGTGGATTTTTTTTTCTTTTGAGCTTTTGTTTTGAAGATCCAGCTTTCTTTGCATTGTTCTGCTTGTGTGTATGTAACTTCCTCTCCCCCACATAAACTTTGAGAGTATGTCACATTTGGAAAAGTTGCTGATATGTTTGGATTTTCTTTGCACATTTCCTCTTTTGGTACAAACTCACTGGAAGGTTTAGTTTCTAAAATGTTACCCCAGCACTTCGTTAAAATTTTGGCTGTGAATACAACTTTAACGCATTCGACGGTCGCTGTTAAAAGCCCTCAAATTATTTATTAGTATTAACATTGTTTTCTTACAGCTGTTGAAGACCGAAGTACACAAAACCAGAAGACATCTGATTTATGTTTTTCTTTATTGTCTTCTACAGGTTTGTGTAACATCTTAAAGGTTAAAGGTCAGACAAGAGCTTTCAAGTTGTTTGTTTTTATATATTTTTTCCACCAGGTGGCACTATTGTACTAAAAATGTCCTGGTTGAATAATATTTGGTTTTCTTTTGTTTGTTTGTTTGTTTGTTTTATGAAAAACATAATTTTGTTGTGTTAAAATATTTTCTTATGTTTTCCAAGACTGTATTAGGTAATGGCAAATTATTGTATTTTTATTTATTTATGTATTTATTTATTTAGGTACTGATTTATTCATCGAGTTTTGCCAAAGACGCCCCAATTGATCAAAGTTGAGCTATGCTAGCCACGCATAGCTGTAGCTAACTCTTCCAGCTGAGGAGGTGACTCTGGACCACCGCTAGCCCGTAACGGTAAGCTAACTCTTGACCAAACACTTCAGTTATTTCTGGGCCGCAGATGAAGATGTTGAGAGCCCCTGCCTGGCCTTCCAGGACCCCAAGCTGCTAACCACAGCAGCTAACGTCTCCCGACACAGACGCCGCCACCCGAATCTCCATCAGAACGCTGTTCACTTACTGGGCAGTAATAATAACTTAGGGTCGTCATTTAGAATAGAATAGAATTCAACTTTATTTGAAGTGTTTTGTGCATTTTGTCATTCAGAACGGCATCCAAACGGAGCAGATGCTACGGCCAAAGCTATTTTAAAACTTAAATTCCTAGTTTTATATTAATAATTGCCATAAGCAAATATTTTTTCATAGCTGACGTCAAAGCTACTGAAGTTCGACATTTTTGATGCCCCCGTTAATGCGTTGGCACAACATTTTCATTGCCTTCATTGTGAGGTGCCCATACCACACTTATGAGATTCTAATTTATGCAAGCTGCACCGCCTGCACCAGATCTATTTGAGCTATGAAAACATTCTATTATCCCACATTTTATATTTATGTAAATACCTTATTTACCGGAGGAGATTTAATGAATCAGGAAGATTAATAAGGTTAATTCCAGGGTTTATAGTTTCTTTTGCTTACGGACTGCATCTGTGTCGCTCTAGCCGACATTATGCTAATCTTCTTACTCTGTGAGAAACAGAGAAAATGTTAGCAGACCTTCACAACTCACCAAGAGATTTGCTTCCTGTGGCAGAAGATCAAGAACCTGTGGATGGAAGTGCTTTGCAGAAGCTTAAAAGAAAACTAAAAAACTGTCCTTACTGGTGTAACAAAACTCCAAGGAAACACATGAAGATGAGGTGCGTAACCATAAACCCAGTTACAAGATGAGAGGGTAGGCCAAACCCACGTTGGGTCTTCACGCCTTCGTAAACAAGCGTTGGTATTTTGTCAGTCGCTGTCGCCACACAAACAATTTGAACGTTCGGAGGGGTTTCTCGTAACCAAATGTGTCGGATAGCTCTACTGGCTTGTTTCTTCAAAATAAGAGTTTTAGCTCTATTCATCTCTAGAGCTTATAGTTGCGTAAACCTATCGATAAGATCAGGTCATGTACCAACGACAACTGGTTGCCATCACCTTTCACGAGATATACAAGCATTTCCATTTCCATTGCAAATGTGCGCAAAACTTTGTCCATACTTTCTGTAAAGCTTCATTTTGCAGTTGCAGTGTGTCTCCATTAAATAACAAACGCAATTAAAATCGTGTGAATAAGTTTGTCTGCTCATAAAAACAAACCTAACTAGTTGACACCATTAGCTAACGAGACGGCCAGGAGTTCCTCTCAGGAGATGAGGTAAGTCATTAAAGTTGCTGCAATATGACTGTCCAACTATTTTCATCGTTTGCACCAGTGGCAACGTGTAAGTCGTGTAATGCAAAAAAGTGTTTCCTTCACAGTTTTGCAAAATAAACTGATCTTGACACGTCATCTTGGCGCCACATCTTTTAATCCAAAAACAGTTTTTCCCCCTTTAAATTGCTGTGCACATTTATTTTGTAATGTCAGATAGCGCATATGGTTAATGGAAACACAGCTGCTGCAATACTACAGTATTGCGACATCCCTATTCATTTGAGTAGATTCCAGTTTACTAACAGAAAGAGAAATAAGCTTTTTCTTTTCTTTGTTTCGGAGAATTTGAGCCACGCTGGCAAATGAAATTGGAAAGCTCAGAGCACAAAAATAGAGCCCCAAACCTCACCGCAGGAACATTTCCCCCCCCAACACCTCACTGCCCGGCTGTCAGACTTCACAAGCGGAGAGACATCACAAATCAAAGAGAAGGGGTTGTTGCGACAGATGCAAGTCCCGTCTCTATAACCCAGATAAAATCTTAAGTTTCTGGCCATTGTATCTATCAGGAAAGAGAGTATGATAATATTCAACAACAACAACAAAAAGGTGAGATCAGGTTGTACCCAGCAGTTGGGGAAAAATGCTCAAAAGCACAGCAAGAGACCTTATCCTGCCTAATAAATGGAGGTCTATGAAGTTCAAAGCTTTTAAGCGAGAGGCTTTTTGCTGGTTAAACTCTGACAGAGCCCATGGTGCTGAATGAAAAGGCACTGTCTGCCTTTCAAAAGTTCTCACACAGGAATATCTTTCAGGTCAGTTCTTGGAGGGCCTTGAAAAGCTGTGCAAGATTGGCAGATTTCCCCTGGGCAGCACAGGTGGAGTGCCGCTCATCAACCAGCTAACAGCAAGACGGCCAGGAGTTACTCTCAGAAGATGAGGGCTCCTCCAGCTGTGATCGCTGGCCCAGTGGTAAGCAGCAGAGACGCAGGTGGAGAGAGTCTGAGCTGCATTCATACCCACAGTCTGAATGTGAAAGTCGGGGGATCGGCGTCGGAAATCAAACTGGAGGCCAAAGCGACGATTTCGAAGCGCTTAATTCAATCGTTCTTGGACAGACCAATCATCGCTTATTGCTGGTTTACTCTTTTCTCTTTCTGTTTTTCTTTTCTCACTGAGCACACCGTTCCCTGCCGCTGTCTTTCTCTCTGATCGACTCTCCTCTTTGTCTCGAGTTCCGTCCTTTCCTTCCTGTTCTGTCCTGTCCTGCCCCGGTACGAGCCGGATAAATGAAAGACCATCGAGAAGATATCAAGATAAACATAAAAGTACTCTAGGGTTGACAAGAAAATAAGAGTCATCCATCAAAGGGCCGAGCTACTTTCACGACGTGTCAGTAGAAAGCCAGGATTCTCAAGGCAATGCCCAGCGCACTTTAATTCAGGACAGTGAACCGGATCAACACGTCAGCACAGCAAGCCTGAGAGATAGAAAACGGGGGGAAAAAAACGCCTAAATGTGACTTTTACAAAGGTTACTTCATTGACCTGTTCAAGCATTGTGTTAATTATTTTGAGAAAACGGGAGTGAGAAAAATCAGAATAAGGCTTGTACACCCGTAAAAGACATAAAAACATGCTGCTATCTGGAAAAAGATCTAGAAATAATTTTTTTAATCTTGTGTTAGCTGTGTCTGAGTTGGCATCCACTTGAACAAGACAGCATAAATTTCACAAACGTCTTGAAGATGTAGATTTAACTCTCAGCTGTTTGGTTCTCGGAGCGTTTGGACCAAACGGCTCTTTTATCTGATTTACTAAATCTACTCAAACAGAAATGCTTGCAGCAACGTTTTTGAAGCTCTACAGTGTTAGTATGTTGGACTTATTTTGCGCGTGTTCAACAGAAGAACTGCGGACGTCCATCTCTAAGGTACTTTAGGTTTTCACATTTAAAGAAACGTCACCAAGTTTCCTCGACTTTTCAACGATAAACTGAACGATTGCCTCATTCGACAGGGAAGACGTTTTAATATTGAATTCTGTATCGTCAGAAAAGAGCACTTTCAGTTGAAATTGCTAAAATTGCCTAATACTGGGATTTAGTTTGATTAGTTCTTAGCCTCCCAGAAAACTGAGGATGAGTTTATGTTTATTACTCACTCGTGGTAGTTTCACAAATGAAGGAACAATTTCAGATATTTTCATTGAATTTGAAAAGAAAATCCTAATGACTCCTTCAAGACCCCACACAGTCAAGTTTCCGTAAAATGAGCCTCTTGTCAGAGTCCAAGCGGGACCAATACAAGTGGATAAATAAATATATATATATATTCATCTCACGCTTTGTCACTTGGTTGCTTTTAACCAGTGACGTATTGGGAGTGGATTAGTTATAGAAAGGTCACGAATTTAATGCGATTCAAAGAGTTTGCCAAAAGTGGCTGACAGCCCACTTTGTGAGTCAATACTTCATCATAACGAAGCATTGACGGCGCCGCCATGTACGCCGCTTCAGTGTACTGCAATGAAATGCACTTGGTGACTTAATCACATGTTAGTAAGTAGGGGTTAAAGGTCAGCACGCTCCCTGTTTTTTACCTGGTGGGAGTTATTGTGACTCTCACCGGTTCCCAGGATGCAGAACCCTTCTGGCTACAAATTAAAAATTCTTTCTTCGTCCCTATTTTGTGGCAGAGGGATAAATGAGTTTGGCTTCCTGTGTGGAATCTGGCATTATAATGAATACAAACACAATAAAGGGAATTCCTGTCAGAAAACCTTGGATAGTTCTTGGGTTGCATTGTAACTTCAGCTTCCTGTAAACGTGGCCACTATTTTTGGTGGAAAATGCTGCTTGGGTCTGTGATAAATTTGTGCGTTTCGCAGACCTTTGTTTCCTTTTTTTTTTTGACGCCTATGTAAAACATCAGGGTATTACATATGCACATGTTTTAACTCTGAAAAAAAGGAGGCGTCAAGACAGGCTCCATCCACAATGCGTGTCTGTACACATTATGACCTTTAGTTGTCAGATTATGAGGTCAGATTAAATATCCTGTTTCAAAAACGTATGCAATATGCATCGATGCACAAAAGCAGGAGGCGGTGATGTAACATCGGCACTGTGCGCTGAAACCATCCGTTCGTTGTCTGTAACCAGTTCAACCAGTGAAAACAAAGCCGGAGCCTCTTTCATCTGACCCTGAGTCAACGGGGGGAGCTTCCACGTCTACGTACGGTGGAGGCGTGTTGCTCGTGAAACGCTATTAAAATGTCGAGGTATTTCTTTTCAAAGTGAAGTCTTTCTCACAATACGCTATCCAGTCGCTGCCAGCACGCGATTTTATCCTGTGAAAAAAGTCAAGTGAGGTCTTATGACCCATGAAGGCATGGTAGAAAAAAACCCTCTGAAACGTTTGGCTTAATCTCAGAAGGTTTGGGGGAACAAACCTTCTGAGTTTGAAAAGTGGAAAAATCAATAAACAGTTAAATGACAAAAACTTGTTCAAAAGGTTACAAAAAAAATAAAAATTTGAAAGGTGTTTTTTGTGGCGGAAGTATTGCATTGTATCGCATCGTTATCTGCCAGGCACGTCGTCATTCCTGAGGCGTTGCTGTTTGCCATGTCTATTAATAATTATGTAGAACACGTTGTTTTTTCCTTTTAATGCATTAATATCAACCTGGAAAATCTGCGGGGGTAAATGGGGTGTTTGTCAATGGTATCAATTTCACATCAGACAAAGTCTGTGGGTGTTTTTTTTTCCAGACAAGTGTAAAACCAAGGTGCTTACCAACCCTAAAGTATATAACTTTAACAGTGAGCAATAAAATCCCACTTCCTCAGTGTTTCAGAGTTTATTAGGAACATTATTGCGAGACACTTTATAACACTCAGTCTTAATGGTTGCAGCACCCCTCGTAGGGCCATGAAAGCATTAGTTTTAAAAAATAATGACGAGGCAATCTGGCAGCAAGCTGAAGAGCAAAACTGAAAGCAAATCATTATTGTCATCACTCTTTGATTTTGTGCTTCTCTGTCACCTTTAGTGATGACTTAAACTTTATTTTTATTATTTTTGAAAAACTGGAAATCAAAGCAGATTTCATTTCTTTTTCTTTTCCTCTTGTGTTTGCATCGTGGATGTCACCGTGAACAAACAGCAGAACATAAAGGTTGACGTTTTGCTCTCAATTTAGATTTATTGGCGAGGTGTCATTTCGAAACAGACTCCCATCCCAAGGTGCTCTACAAAGATAGCAGTCGAGCTCGATGGAAAACGGGGGTTAAATCAAGCCGAGCGCAACGCAGACCGTCTGTCCAGTGGGCTGCATGAGGAAAAGCGGCCGACGACACGCTGGATGTTCGCTGCGCCGCGATGCTGAGCGACGCGCATCAGTGAAGTCTGAACTGCAAGAGCCGTGAGCGGAGTCAAGAGTAACGAATCATTTCCATATCATTTCTGTCACAACGTCAAAAACGACATTTGTTACTTGTGAGGAAAGCTGGAAAAATTAACATGCAGTTCGTTCAAACGCATCCAATAATATTTAATTGATATTTAATTGGATGCAATTCAACACAAAATGATCTCCAATGCAGTGAAACTGAGTTAATAATCTAGTGTTAACATGGAAAAAAAAAAAAAAGTTACTAGCCTAGCCTGCGTCAGCATCCGGTCTGTATTGACAATGTGCTGATGAAGTATTATGTGTTCATGTGTGAGATGCCAACTCTTACTTAGCAGGCTTATTAGCAAGTGAAGCTCAGTAAAATGAATGTTAGTTTAGAAAACTGATTTTCTAGAAAACTGTTAAAGTACACAAAAACATTTTTTGCACCTTTATCTACACTTTATTTAAAACAGCGTTTCAAATGATGACCACTCTCTTCTCAAGAAGCGGTGGAAAAACCACAAACCTGAAAGCCTCTCCAGAAATCATCCTGGGGGAAACAAAGAGCCAGCAAGCACAAATGAATTGCCAGTTACCATAAATTAAAGGAGAGCGCTGCAGATGAGAGGAAATGAATTAAGAAGAATGTGGAGCCTTGTTCTCCATTATAAAGGTCCCAAGTTTCCCTTAAAACAGTTTCCTGGATTAAGGGAAACTGTTTCATCAGCTTCTTGCACATCTCTGCATTTACCCCTCCAATGATTCCCCTTTGCACGATATGGACTCCCCCTGCTGTTCACGCTGTCGCTTCTACAGCATTTCAGTTTTCATTATATCTACAAAATTATTAAATGTGGCTTTTAATAACCGATCATTTGAAATGACAAAACCGACATCAAGCTTCATCTCTTGCAATAGTGGGGATGGCATGTTGAGGGTAATTTGATGTTAATTTTCCTCCAAGCAAGAGACAAAAACATTTGAAAAATCAATTTTGGTGCGATTTGTTCAAAGTGTCTTTATCCGCTTGTGTTAAACTGTCTATCTGGGCTCTGTGGGGGAACGGGGTGGGGGTGTCGGGGGTTTCCCAGGGTGGCATAAAGGTGCGGGCGCCCAAACCTAGAAAGTAAAATATATCTTATGTCAGTTATGCACTGTAAAAGCAAACTATAGAATTTACCCTAAAAAAGTGAGGTAACAATTTGCACTGTCCCCGTTAAGGTATATTCAGTTAAATATATTGAGTATTAAGTAATTAACTTAGACATGTAAGAAATACTTAAAAAAGTTGGGTAAAATGTACCTCATATTTATGGTTAAATTCAACAGGTATTTAGTCAGTTAAAATAGGTAAAAATGTGTCTTGTTTGCTAGTAAATCTTAGCTGAAAATTAAGAGTTAAAGTTAACTGAAATCACTGAGTTACCTTTACTTATTCAGGTAAGTTAAAATGTAGCCCCAAATAATAGATCGAGATGATACACTTTTACAATTATTTTATTCTAAGAACTCATGCAAAAAGTACAACACAGAATTAAGTACAACACAGCAGTGTCAAGAAAAATTCCAAATACTTAAACCGCAGTATAACATCTTCAAATATTTTTTCAGTAATGTAGGACTATAAAACATGTCAGACATCCAATCTCAGGAGTACATCAGAGAAAAGGACAATTCAGGAGAACAGAGAAAATTAAAGGAGAAGTGAGGTGCAAGGGATAAAGTCTTAATTGTGTTTCCTCGGCCTCACACAACAGTGACTGAGCAAATCTTCAGATGTGCAGGTGTATTTAAACACAACAAATAACAGAACTATAACACAACATTAACAATAAATGAATAAAGTGCAGTACAACAGCTACAACATTTAGACATTTCATAACACATTTTATAACACACTGAGCTAACGGCTACATATGTTGTCTCTGGATAAGTATTTAATGCAACCAAACTTTAAGAGTCCCCTTATTCTATTCCAAAAGCTTCAAAACCCACACACAAACTGAAATACTTTTTTTTTCTGCGTGTGTACAGTACTAAACATCTGGATGAAGGCAGATCAGAAAAACAACAGTCCTTAGTTAATATCGTTGCACTCATTCAGGTAGAATGACAATAACAGAAACAACGAAATTGGGAAAGAGGTGATTTTTAAATTTGTCAGAATTCAGTCAGTGTTAATGACCAGACTGTCCAGTTTACATTGTTTTTCCATTTCTGTCAATGTGGAGAAATCAGAGAACAATGGAGTGGGCTAAGAGAGGCTGCAACATATGTATCCACATATATGTCTGTGTGTGTATGGAGCAGAGGACAGAACAGAACAAAAATAAAAAGCTATACTACCTTAAAACTCTGTCCAGACAAAAGATCCTCTTGGAACAGGACGGAAAATGTATGCCTTGAGCTTGTTCTTCAGACTGTGGACCTTCTTCAGTAGTTTTGCCCCATCAATTTCCAAAAAAGTTTTGAAAAGCTTCAAATGTGTTCTTGAGCTGCTTTGGATAGTCCAGGTTCAGGGCAAATATGAGTCCCATCAGCAGTACACGTCTTTGTTCGGCTTCCACATCCTTCCATCACTTGGTTTCCCTCAATCACAATCTGATGGATCCTCCTCAGCAATGATGTTGTGCATCACGATCACCATCATTGTTTTGTCTGTGTGGTCCTCACATTCCTATATGTTAAAAATAATCAAAAAAGATACACATTTAAAATTTTATTGAAGATGCTTTTTCCATACATTTCAACATATCTAAAGGAGAGCAGAGGGTAGTGATCAGAAGGTAGAAAGACAAGATGAGAGAAGGAAAAGGAGTGAAGAGGATCCCTTGAGTTAATCGATCATCTGTTTTCAAGGACATACCTGGCAATGATGGAAAAGATCTTCTTGTCTTTCACCAAAGTAGTTAATGAGGCAGCAGACAACTGTATCCCTTTTTCCTCAATGCTCTGTGGCTGTAGGGAAATGCAATTTAGTGAAAAGACTGTTAGTGGAGAGTGGGGAGAGATTTACACACACTAAGTTGGTAAGGAGCTCAACTTTGTGCACAACAAAGCAATTCTTTACAAATTATTTCAATTTTTAATTTAAGTATATCAATAATGACATATTTCCGAAAAAAAAATTAAATTAGCATACGTCATTTAAAGTGTCCAGCAGAAGGTGCATCTTTGAACCAGCAGCCCCTCCTTTAGCACTAAGCTGCAGAAGACCTGGTGTGTTCTCATCAAGCTTTAGCATGAATGTCTCCTCCAAGGAAACTGTCGATAAGTCTGAACTCTTCCTTGATCTAGGACATAAAAGGACAAAAGTCAAATTCTAAATGAAAAACCAGATCTCATAGTCTTCACATGAATGTTTCTTGATGGGAAGAAAAATTATAAAACTATGAGAAGTAACGCTAAACTTTCACAACATAGACACACGTACGCAGACATGCAGGTGAACTGGAGAGAAAATCACGTTGTTTTTAAACAGACCGCGGCGGAGAGCGACTCTCCAGCAGCCATGTTAGCTAACGGAGCTAACAGGTCAACAATATAAAACACGGCAGGCATTTCATATGTTGGCGACATATTACTATTAGTATTTTAAGACGGAACTTCTCATGTGCGGCGAAAATACACTAATGAATTGTTCAGCAAATTATTTGTGCCCGTGTCTCGGTGCAGCGTGACGTGGGAGCAGAGACCTGCAGATACTTAACGACCGTTACAACTTAACCACACCGGCAAAAGTTCAGCTTTAGCGTTAGACTAGTTTCTAACCTTAAAACCAGCGGTAACAAACAGTCATGCATGCTGGCTAATCTCAAAAGCACCGCGAACAAATTAAAACTACCTGCTGTCCAGACAGTTAACAACCATGTTCGCACCATGGAAAAATTCAAATTTTGATGTACAGTATTGGCATGTTACAGAGATGCACATAGAATATAAGTGAAGTATCTAATCATTTGTAATGTTAGAATTTGCATTCGTGCTATCATTCACAGCACAACTATATTAATAGCTTACCTTCAGCTCCGGTTCGATGGCAGAGAGGATCCAGAGTTCCTTGTCCCGCTCTTTCAAAAACCCAGTCTGACGCATGCGCAGCTTTGGAGCACCGGACTTAAGAATCGGGGGTAGATTTTACTGTAATTTCCTGTCTAATAGTTTTTAATGTTAACGAATGGGTAGCACATGTAGAAATTACCCAACATTTCTTCAATCATTGGCTACCTAAAAAAATACATTAAAATTTACACGATTTTTATGGATCATATTTAACACTCGCAAAAATCACTTTTTTCAGTGTGCCCTGAACAAGTTTGCTTTTCTTTATACACAGAGGAGTAAGTTTCCTTTACTTGCAGCTGGGAATGCTTAGAACAGTGCTTCTCAATTATTTTCCGTTACGCCCCCCCTAGCAAGAAGAAAACTATTCGCGCCCCCCACTCCCCACCGTGACTATCCATCTCTGCATAAAATTTTTTCCTTAACATTTTTTTTTTTCGCTGAAAAAACTCTGGCGGCTTATCCGCGTGATTGGGATGTAACGTGTTTAAGTGACGCGCTAATTTATTTGGCTTCATGCTGTCCGCTGCGAGCATTTTTAGACACAGCAAACACACCGGTCTTTCCTCTTCTCCAACTGTAGTCACAGTGAAGCCAAGCGCTAAATACGCTTCGTCGTATTTCTTCTTCTTAGCTTTCGGTTGACTTTCTGTTGTCTCATTATCTTGTCTCTCTCCGCTTTTCTTTTCATCCCTGTGAAAAACTTTTTCATGTTGGGGGTTGTTGAATAACGGAGGCCATAGACAGAACGCAGTCGGAGCTTTTGTTGACTTAACACTGCTAACCAAGGCAAACCTGTTGTCTTGTAAGTCGTAAAATGTTGCACTGTCGCAAACGTGACAGAAGTAACAATGAGAGCGCCACTGCCACCTACTGTGCGCAATTACACTTTATACTAGTTCGGCCAAAAAAAAAAAAAAAAGCCTGTTCCCCAGGATCACACGCGCCCCCCAGCTATCGCACCGCGCCCCCCAAAGGGGGCCCGCCCACTATTTGAGAAGCACTGATCTAGTGTAACATCACATCGCTACACACGCTCTTTTAGCTCGAGATAAATTGTTTAGATGAGCCACAAAAAGAGCTCCACAATTTTGCAACTTTTATGGTTTTTGGTTTATTTTTTAATTTCAAGGAAATGTGCAACATTTACAGATGTGTTCCAAAGATCTGATCAAAATGTTTTTGTTAAGATGTGAAAACAGTGTTGGTATCTCAAACATTAAACTCAGAATCTCAGATGTAACGTTTGTTTGAGAAAACGGATGAAAAATGAGTTTGGGGTTATTCTTATAATTAAATTATTTTATTTATTTTTTTTAAAGGGCATATTTGCCATACAGAGGCCTTGATAAATAATTAAAATGGGAGGAAATGTTTTAAAATGTTCATGTGTTAAATTTCATTCAGATAAAGTGTCATTTTAAAAGTAATTAGAAGGTGTTTTGTAGTGGCAGTTGTTTGTGTGTGGGTTGATTATGGGGGGGGGAGGCTGACATTGTGTTCCTTGGAGGGGGGGCTCACCCTTTCATACTTTGAAAACCCCTGCTTTATATTATTTAAATATTAAAGAAGAATACTAATATATTTCTGTCAAAACAAGATTATGTAGTCCCTGGTTATCAAAAGGGTTATTTTTAGTAAATAAACATTTACCTCAAGTTTTGTAGTGACCTATTAAAACTTTTATTAATCCGAACATATAGTTATTAGTAACCTCCGTATAACACTGGGATACAAAGGTTTTATCAAAGATAAAAGTTACTGTGTGATCTTTCTCTTAGTCTTAATTTAGACTAACAAATTCAAGATGAACTGAACAAAAAAAGTGCAATTCAACATGAAAACTGTGTAGAAAAGGGAAAAACAAGAACAATCCATGAAAGTATGAAAACAGAGAACTTAATCAGAAATCATTTCCGTTACAGGAAGAAATCAATTCTTAGATAAATAAATTGTAATAAATATGAAGCTTTTATGTTGTTGAGCTTATAGTTGTCTGCTTGTATAAAAGAGAAGAAAAAGAGGCTTAGAAATGCCTACATCAGTTTTTTAACCAGCTTTATAGTCAGACTGCAAATTATGTTTTGTTTAGGACATTACTTATAGGCTTTGTTTGTCAACCTGGGTTTAATTCCCAGTCCTGGGGAATCTGCTGCATGTCATTCCCTCCTTTATCCTCCCAATTTCCTGTTCAATCACTGTAAAATAATGGCTACTAGAGTCTAAAACACTTTATTAGAGCCTATAAAACTTTTTACAAAATAAACAAATGGACCAAAAGTCAGAATATGATTACCTCCACATTGTGCTCGTTTCTTCATGTTAACAACTTTCTTCCATTTTCTCTTTTCCTACATAATTAACAGGTTATTTAATACACACACATGCACACATCCCTCCATGGCTGCTATCTTATCGTTGTGTTTTGTTGAGTGTCCCAGTGATCCAAGCAGTTATGCTGTCGGGGCTTCATGCCTCTGGTTGGGCCACCCGATGCGGACGGGTCCAAGGTGAGGCACCAGACCAAGCGCAGCCCAAAGATGCCATATGATCAATAACCATTGGAAACAGGTTGTACTCAACCATACAGGAGATCCTACCCTTACGGAGGCCCTGAGGTGCAAACCACTTCAGCATATTGAAAGCATGATTACAAATTACATAAGCGCCAAAACATGAATGAAGGCACTAAAACGTTGACGAAATGGATCAGGTATGTCCCAGTGGGAGACCTAAGAAATGGCTGATTGCTCTGCGGCTCGTTTTTACTTTGAATCGGAAGTTATTCTGTCTTTAACGTGTTTTTATTAATAAACATGAACGTTCTCGGTGATATTAAAACGCTTTCATTAATGTTGTTGTGCTTTCGTTCATGTTATAGAGCTTTTGTAAATGTGGTTTCAATTTGAACCTCAGGGCCACCGTACACCCTGGAGCCAGGCTGGGGCGCTTTGGGAGCCCCTGGTGGCCAGTGGGTGATATGACAATAAAAATCCTTTAATCCCTGAACAATATCAACAATTTGTGCATCGAGAAATACACTTAGCATACATACTAAGGTAAATGTTATTTAATTTGGTTAAGAATAATTATCGTACTATCAATAAATGACTTCTAATGCATGTTGTCAGTTGCCAGAGCAACAATAACACTTATCAGCTCAGAGGTTCAAACTGATGAAAAGTGAGGATGGATGCTCTCTGCTAAAATATTCCTCGCCATCTTCCATGTTCTTTCAGCAAACAGTGGAAACAGAGTTGTTTTTGGTTTCTCCACCATTGACCTGCTACTTTACCCGCCATTGAAAGTTTTATTAAAGTTTGTCTGCTAGTCTGCAGCTCATGTGACCAAAGCAGGCGAGGAGGTGAAAGGTTAAAACAGTCAACATTGTCTTGTTGGGAAACCCCAAGATCACTGGGAGTCTTAAAAGATACATTTGATTATTTTAGTTCATTTTTATCTACAAAGAGTGGTGCTGCAAAAGTTTGAACAATCGCAAACGGACTGATTAGTGTGAAAAGATGTTCAATATTATTTTATTTTAAACACTTATTTAATGCTGAAACACCGATTCATTGATATTTTAACAATTGAATTGGTTTTTATCAATGCAACCTGGCACAACATTCAGATTTTTGATCTGGGCCCAAATGGAAATGAGTTTGATGTCCCTGACATAAGACAAGAGAATCATGGACTATTTTGACTGTAAACAAGATATTTGGAGGTGGAATGATGTCACACCGCCAGCAAAGGGAGATTCTGTGATGTCACTGGCGATGCCGTCTGTGATGTCATCAACTGCAGAATTGTATGTAACACAATTCTGCATATTTGTCATTGCTCGCAATACTACTGACCAGTTCAGACGCTCGCAAACTCTGAGATATTTTATTGACGATTTCATTGATAGTGTTTGAGAAAATGTCTCAGAAAAGTGCAAGATCAACGATGATGGGATTTAATCCAAGGAGGGGAAACCACCAACACCCCCAAGGCAGGAGCTCTACTGCCAACCCCGATAATATGGAAAGAGAGATCCATCGACTTAACGGCCTTTTGAACAAGGAAAAGGCCAAAAGGCTTTCAGTGAGAGAGAAACTGGAGGAAGAGCTCCAAGGGATGGAGTTCCAAGTCAAGAAGCAGGAGGAACTGAAAGTTGGCTATTTTGATCAGGCCTGCAGAGCGAAGGCCGAACTGGAAAGCCTGCAGAAGTTCAGAGACGTGGAAGTCCTGAAATTTGATGAGATCGCTTCTCAGGCTCAGATTGAAGTGAAAGATTTGGAGAAGGAAGAAATACAGCAAAAATATGAACAAGTGAGGGTCTCCTGCTCTCACACAGCTGAAGCTTTTATGGATGAACTTCATCAAGAGAAAGAGAAGAAAAAGGCCCTAGAGGAAGAAATCGCAATCCTGAAACAAGACCTGGAGCGATGCCAACAGGAGCTAAGGCAAGAAAAAGAAAATAATTTAGAAAACCTCTTAAAAATTAAGGAGCTGACCGACGAACTTAAAGCCGAGAGACAAAGTGCAGAAATCCTGAGAAAGCAAATAACAGAAGACAGGAGATTATATCTAGAGAACACAGAGGAGAAAAAGAAGCTCATCGACATACTGGAAATGAAAAACACTGTCCTGCAAAAAACATCAAAAGTTGAGATAAAATGCCTGCAGGACAAACTGAGCAACGTCATGGAAGAAGTAAAAAAAGTGGACATTTTGTATGAAGACCTCTCAATCAGATATGAAAGAGAAATCAGTTCACTTAAAAAATCAGCTGAACGAAACCAATTTAAAAGTTTTTCTGTGCAAAATATTGTTGAATCTTCGAACGATTTACCGTCAACCAACACGGCGAGTCCTCAAGAAGAGAGGAAACATCAGTCGGCCATGTTGACCCGATTGATGAATCAAATGACAACATGGATTCAGACGAGGAACAACCTGGACAACCTGAACCACAACTAGAACCAGAACCAGAACCAGAACAAGAACAAGAAGCAGAACCAGAACAAGAACCAGACCCAGAACAAGAACCAGAACCAGAACAAGAACCAGAACCAGACCCAGAACAAGAACAAGAACCAGAACCAGAACAAGAACAAGAACAAGAACCAGAACCACAACAAGAAACAAAACCAGAACCAGAACCAGAACAAGAACCAAAACCAGAACAGGAACCGGAGCAAGAACCAGAACCAGAACAAGAACAGACCCAGAACAAGAACCAGAAGCAGAACCAGAACCAGAACAAGAACCAAAACCAGAACCAGAACCACAACAGGAACCGGAACAAGAACCAGAACCAGAACACGAACCAGAACCAGAACAAGAACCAGAACCAGAACAAGAACCAAAACCAGAACAAGAACCAGTACCAGAACCAGCACCAGAACCGGAACAGGAACCGGAACAAGAACCAGAACCAGAACCAGACCAAGAACCAAAACCAGAACAAGAACCAGAACCGGAACAAGAACCAGAACCAGAACCAGAACAAGAACCAAAACCAGAACAAGAACCAGAATCAGAACCAGGTTGTTCTAAGGACTCTGACACCATTGAGAAAATCGTGACTCAAGAAGAAAGTGATTTTCAGGATATAGATGGTAAAAAGAAACCGAAAAAAACTATCTGGAAAAGAATAAAAAGATTTCTAGGTTTTAAATCAAAGAAAAAAAAAGAATTAGAAGAATAAGGAATATTAATTTGGTATTTATCAAAAACTTTATAGTTTCAAAGTTTTAAAACTTTATGGTTTTAAAACTTTATGGTTCTAAAACTTTATAGTTTTAAAGTTTTAAAGTTCTAAAACTTTATGGTTTTAAAGTTTTAAAACTTTAAAGTTTTAAAACAAAGTTTTAAAGACAGAACTTTGTCTTTAAAAAGACAGTTTTTCCCCCGATTGACAATAGATCCTCCCAACCCAACAGAAAAATGGTGGGCAGCACGGTGGCGCAGCGGTTAGCGCTGCGTCTTCACAGAGACCATCTGTGTGGAGTTTGCATGGTCTCCCCGTGTTTGCGTGGGTTTTCCCCGGGCGCTCCGGTTCCCCCCACACCCTCTAAAACATGCAGGTCAGGTCAGTTGGTCACTGCAAATCGTCCCCAAAACAGTTTATAAACTCCAACAATGTTCAGTTTTATTGTTAAACTTGTGAAATTAATTGGCATTTTCCCTCCATTTTCCAGGGGTCAGTTGAGAGAGTGGATAGAGGTTTGATAGTTTGGATAGCAGAGTTTGGATAGTGGTTATTTAGTTTGAGACAGTTAGTTTGGTGTTTGGAGAGTTTAGGAGAAAGAGAGAGATCGGAGATTTAGGAGCGTGTCTTTTCAAAGGCTGGAGAAGTAGTGTCAAAAAAGAGGAATAGTTTGAAACCAAAAACTGTGGAGAAATTGTTGTTTCTTAATAAAAATGCATGAAATCATCCAAGTTACACAAGCATTAGCCTATTCACTGCCCCCTCCCTAGTTCCACAAGCACTTTCACTGTCCTCTGCCTGATTAAGCCATTTTTCTAGAGCCACAGATAAACATTATTACACAACATGCCATATCACATGACACGACTATTTGGAGAAAAATTACACAGAGAATACATTCAAACAATATTTTTGTACATATATGTATGTACATAATTTATGTAGACAAATTATTTCGTCCTACACCTTTTGTGACGTCATTCCCAAGAGCCATAATAGACAAATATTCAATGCATCACACGTGTTGAGATACAGCTGGCTGTGATTATACACCTGGCCAGTAGGTGGTTTCGTGAGCACATGAAGCTTCAAGAAATGAACCCTTTCTCGAACCATTTGGATCAAGTGGTTCAATGCCTCATGAGGCTTCATCTCACCATCACTAGTTTTCATACCAAACATGAAAAACGTGATTTAACACGTTTAGACTTTTTCAGGTTCCAGTTAAATTAAGATTAGAGTTAAATCTGTACATGGAATTAGATGATAATTGTAATCATAATTTAATAATCTGGACCGTGAAGAAGCCCAAAGTTGTTGTATCTTTGATAAAACAGGTGTAGCACCTTCTTCCATTCTATGTAAAGAAACTAAAATGGAGGGTGCTGGGTTCCATGTACCTCCCGTACCCCAATTGTTGGGCGGCACCGATTACCTAATTTATGACAAATATGACCCAGAGAAAGTTTAGAATTTTAGGCGAAATGGTTCAGCCTAACTTTATTAAACTAAAGTGACAGGAAACCTATTAGTTAGTCACCCCTATAACTTCAAAGTTGAACAACCATTCAATAATATTTACAAAACATAAAAATAAGGCAAAAAATATGAAGACATTAATGTCCACCTTTTGATTCCAATGAACCAGAACACAACAACAGTCTTAAACAAATGTAACCCTGGCAGTTGGGTTACTCACGACCTCCAGGAGAGTGTGAAAAAACGTTGCAGGCCTGTTACAAAAACAAAGAGTTGAAGTCCCGAAGAAAAAACCAAAACATTGAGAGCGTTGCACTTCACAAAAACATTGAGAGCGCTGCAAATCCACTGGACTGTGTTCAGTGGATTGAAGTCCCTTGTCCAAAGCGGCTAGCTTCTTTAGCTTGAAGTGGCTAGCTCCTTTAGCTTAGCCGAACTCGTCCGGACTACTCCCGTCTATCTCCTCTTGTTCAGTCCCTCTCGCGGCGACCTAAGTCCCTCAAACTTCTTCCGAACTTCGTCTTCTCCAGTGTGTTTTTTTTCTCCCGTTCTCTATCGCTCAAATCTGTTTTCTTCTTCCTTTCTGATCGGTTCGCCTCACCCTCCGCTATTCACCATTTTTCTTCTCCTCACTCCTCTCCTTCTCTCTCCACCCTTCCCTTCTCTCCACCAATCAGGAGTCACGCCCCAGTCGGACTGTATTAATAACCAATCAAATGGCAAAGCCAAATAAAATCCCCTTTATATCGGCGGTTTTCAAAGTGTGAGGCGCGCCTCCCCTGTGGGGCGCCAGAGCACTTTAGGGGAGGCGCGGTGCAAGGGAAAAAATAAACCGAAGAAGAAGCTATCCGCTTGCTGTCTACTGATGTGAGAGGAAAAAAATGGACAAATTTTTAGTAAACCTGCTCATTCCCTTCACTTCAACCTATCCTATCTCTGTGAATGTGGGTTTTCCGCTCTCGCAGAGATGAAAAGCAAATCCCGGTCAGGGCTGCTGGTTGAAGATGATCTGCGGTTATACCGCTCCACAGCGCAACCCCGTATTAACCGGATTTGCGCATCAAAATGTTCCCACTAAAACGAAGGTGAGCTGAACAGTAATGTTGCCACTTTAGTTAAAATCATAAATAAAATGAGTTACACATGATTCAGGACCGTGATAGAAAAAGAAATGGTGCGCATAGCGTGCATAAATGTTTTTTTTTTTTGTATGCCTCCGCTCTTTCATACAGCACGTGTAGCGTAGTTAATCCTGCATTGTGTCTTTTTGAGGCAAGAAAAGCCAAACAACAGCTGATGTGCAGATGATTTTAATGCACCTGCATTCAAATGGCAGAAAATAGTATCAATCAGAACAGTGTACTTTTCAGTCCCGCACAGCGCCTTCTCCCACGGAATCCGAACAGAAAGAGCGCAAGTGCGTGTGACTTAAGTAAAGTAACACATTTACTTTATGAAATAAAAACAGTTGCATTAATAAGTAACTGAGCCCAAACATGGACATATTAACCTTAAACAGTACATTAATGAAAACCAAATAAAATACCATAAATAGTAATGAAACATCACATACCTGCATTCAAATGGCAGAAAATAGTATCAATCAGAACAGTGTACTTTTAAGTCCCGCACAGCGCCTGTTCAACCATGAACAATACTATCTTCAGCACATGCACATACGATTTGTTAGCAATGTTTCATGTATAAAACAGCTAGCTAACTGTTAGCTACTAGCCTTAATTTAACAAAGGTTAATTTATACTACAATAACAATACACATTATTTTACAAAAAAACTGTGATAAAACCATCACTTAATACACTAACATACACTTATTAAACACAAAAACGAAACTTCATAACTTCTCCCAATCCGAACAGAAAGAGCGCGACCGAGAGTGTGGGAAAACCTTTCACGGCCTACAATGGTATGATCCACTAATTTATATTTTTAAACTCCAAACTGATACTAGATATAATGACCCATGAACTAAATATGTTCAACAGCAACAATAATAATTCCCATTTCTATTTACAACACATGAAAGTTTAATAAAAATAATAATTTGGAGACAGGAAGTTACCCGCTGGATTACAATGGATCTGTCGTCCTTTCAAAATAAAGCTGCCGGTGCTCAGAATTTCCCATCGGAACACCCTCCCACTTAACAATCTTAGAACAACATCTATTGACAAACTATTTTTTTCAACATTAAAGAATTATTTACTTAAAACAAGCTGTTATATCTAAATGAAAAGTTGCTTCACAGTTAGTTTTCTCATTGAAATTGTGCTGCAATATGAATCACTGGAAACTAGATCAAAAATACTTGGTAAGATTTTGGGGACCAAAAATGGAAAACCATTTGCGTATTTTTCCCCTACTTAACCATTTGTGTTGGTTTATTTAAAAAGAAACAAAACCAAAAAAAAAACCCATTAAATAAGGTTTGAGCTGACTAAATCTAAAAAGGGTCAAAGGTTGAATGCATTTGCAAGTCTGCAATACAGGCTGAGCTTTTAACGATGTTGCAGTTATTTTAAAAGGACATGGCTCTTGCTGCAGGTCCGCCTTGAGTTGATCTTCTCCTGGCTTGTGGCCATGTTTGCCTAACATCCCCAACAATGTGGAGGGGGGAGGTGGGACAAAAAGGAGTTTGGAGAGCTCCACGGGGCTTCACTCTGGCAACCCTCCAAATACTCTCAAGATAATCCCGAAGCCACAGCGAGGACCCACGGCGCTATTCATCACTGCCGGGTTGAGAGCCGCAAGCCATTAGTTTGAGAAGCCGGGGCCGTCCGCACCGATGCTCGCCGCTGACATCATCACTTGGATGAGCGGCCGAGTCGGAGGCCGCGCGACCTGCAAACAACTGGGAAAACATAAAAAAGAAAGCAGGCCGAGGTTATCACTTATCGCCTCAATTAGAGCGGTTCGTAGGTTCTCGTCGTCCCAAAAAATAAATAAATGTAATCTTTGTCTTCTAGGCCTCACTGTGCAGCCGGCTTCCAAACTACACCACCTCTGGCACGAGAAACAATGGATTATCGATTGAGCAGCGCGCTGCAGTATAATTAAAAACCAGACATAATTACTAATCAGGGAGGTTAGGGATGAATCTTGGCCGATGAATCTCTCACTGTATCGGTACATTTGCTACTGAAGGGATTTTGGCATTTAAGCAGCAAAGTAAATGAACCCAAGCTCCATCTTTACAGCTTTTTTTTTTATTTATTTTTTTTATCTGTTTTGCTATCGAGGTGGAAAGGAAAAATGCTGGAGCAGAAACAATGAAGATGTATGGTCCTGATTAGCCGTTGTGATTGGGAGTAATGCGTCAAGAAAAGTGCGTCGCTTCAATTTAAATCAGGTCAAAGGTGGCGTGTTGCAATTCCGAGCAATTGGTAAATGAGAGAAGATGTGTTTTGTAGTTTTTTTCCCTCTCCCTCTAATATTTGTTTTTATGTCTGATGGTGTATTGTGGCCATTGCATTTTGAAAACAGAAGAACATTTTGGTCAGAAAACTCTTAAATTTCCGACAAAAAAAACCCCCAAAACTTTTGAGTTTGAAAAGTTAAACGTTGAAGAGTAAAAAAAAAAAATTTTTTTTTAATGCAAAAAAAAAAAACTCAGGAAATTTTAAGAAAATAAAATATGTTTCCGCTATTTGGAACATTTCTTTTTTTGAAACATTTCTGTATTTTTCTAGCTATTTTTTTACTTTTCATATTTAGAAAAAAAAAGTTGACACATTTTTGTAAAGGTGTCAAATGAGTATGGGGGGGCAAAAAGTCAAAATCATTTAAAAAATATTTCTAAAAAGTGTCCCGTTTTTTCAAACCAATTTTCAACTTCTCAAACTCACAATTCAGAAAGGCATCCAAAGAAGAAAAGATGTCGAATGAGGGTAGAGGTGGGTAGGAAACTTTAAAACATTTTTTGTGGCATAATTTAATGTCTCAACCTCAAATTCCTTTGTCAAACAAAATGCTTTCAAAAGGCGTCGACAGAAGGAGGCGGGCATTCGGGCATCAACAGAGCAGGAAACCTTGACATTCTGATTGGATTCTTTACATCACAGGTTTTATGCTTGAAATATTTAGTCTGTTAAAAACAGCACCATTCGTGAAAGAGCTGCAATATCTCATAAAAAGAAAAAGGCTGCATACATAAAATCCAGACATAATGC
Source organism: Poeciliopsis prolifica (assembly GCF_027474105.1). Taxonomy (NCBI): domain Eukaryota; kingdom Metazoa; phylum Chordata; class Actinopteri; order Cyprinodontiformes; family Poeciliidae; genus Poeciliopsis; species Poeciliopsis prolifica. The sequence goes on from NW_026562383.1 coordinate 4,188,671, forward strand.
TTTGCCACCCAGATGCAATTCAGATACTTCAGTGGTTTGAAAATACCTCTTTACAAATCAATCATCTTGCACTACTTGGGGAAGAAAGAAAGAAAGAAAGAAAAAGGAGGAGCACATTTAGCCTCAAAGCGCAGCAAAACTTCACGTCCTGAGCCTCAAGCGTAAGTGTTAATGAAATCTCTAGGACGGTCTCTTGTTTCTGGTGGTTCTGCTGAGCCGGATCAAGAGCTTCCATCAAAACGCGTGGAGCGTTTGTGGAGGGCTGCTGGGGTTTCAATCATCCCGGCATATACTTGTAATCACCGGGTGCGAGACGTTCCCTCGTCCTTGTGTGCAAGCGGCTCGGCCGGCAGACGTTTGTTTACGAGAAGGCATAAAGACCTCACGATAAAGTGCGAGAGGGAAAAAAAATCATTTTGTGAAACAAGGCAGTTTAAAGAGGAAAGTAAGACGACCTCCATGGGAGAATCTGACTGTCTGTAAATCCACTGTGATGTCTTCCAACTTTATGTATATATTTTGATAATGCACTGTTGTGCCGTTTTGTCCCAAATACCCAGTTTAAGTAACGGTCTGCTCATTCGCCGTGTCGCTTGGTTCAGATTAAAACCTGAAGGCTTCATTACCTCTGCAGTTTGCCCGACTTGCAGTTGAAAAACGATATGCTCCTGCAGTTCTGCAGTCCATGAATACATTTCCTGGTTGTTGTTGTTTTTTGTTTTTTTTATCAAACATTAGCATTTAAAGTGTAGCAGTGTGTTACAGCGCTGTGGCGTTTTCAGCTGTGTACATGCACCTCCCCTTGAAAAGTTGTCTGCTTCAGACATCTTAAAATGACCCAGGGTTAATTTATCAGTGAAACGTATTCACCCGCTTGGATGTTTTACCCCTTAAAAAAAAAATAAAAAATTCCAAATTAGTCAACAAAATTTGGCTTTCTTTGACCAAACAATTGCAACAAAACTAAGATGAAATTGAAAACTGATTTCTACAACATACAAATAAAATTATGTAACGGTGACCTGTGTGACTGGTCCTCATCATCTAACAGCTGCATTCCCTTTGTAATTACTGTATTTCGCAAAACTGCAACGAAAACAGTTTTTTTGTGCCACGAGTCACGTGATCAACAACCGGATGTTACTACTGCCGGAAACGACAAAGAAGAAGACAGGAAGTGGCAGGAGGAAGGTGGCATTCAGGAATTCAGCTTCTATGCGCCTCGAATCTGGAACAAGCTTCCAGAAAACAGCTCAGAGTTGCCTTTGTGAATGTGACGTCGATCAACATATTTGATGGTAGAGTTTGACAAAATGGGATGTCTATTGCTTGTCTCACACAATTGGTGATGTTTTTAAAGCACATAAAGCATTCTCAACTGTAGAAATGTGCTACACCAATAAGCTTGAACTTTCAGGGCAACTCATACAACAAACACAAACAGTTGCCAGCGAGAGTTTTTTGGTCTGCTCGTTCATGTTTGATCAAGATCTGGTCGGTCTGGCAGCTTGGTCCTGCCAGACCGCAATAACTCTGAGCCGATGCATGGCGCTGACTCAGCACTGACGGGACACATCCCTTTTATTAAACTGATATAACCCGGAGGTCCAGAAGGAGCGCTTCCAAGTCACTCCGCAGCAAAACGACGAAGCAAACAAACCATGTAATGGAGACAATTAAAACATGCGGCACACTGCTTGAAACCCAGCAGGAAGAAAACAAAAATCTTTCCCATCAGACCCTCTGATGGCGCCTTTGGTGACATCGTTTTGTCCTTAACGGCTGCATTTTTCACATCCATCATGTGCTACCAGACGTGATTCACAACTCCAGAAACTCCACACTTTATAGTTTCATCTGGTCTGTTCTCACATAAATTGGACCCATTTTGTCCTGATTACTGTATTGCCATTGATTTGTCCCAAAAAAGAGGAAAAAGTAAGAATGTTGAGTAATTTATGGTTTTGTTTGTTTTTTTTGTGTGTGTGTGGTTTATGCTAAGATTTTCCAATTGCAAACAAGCTATAAGTTTCTAAGAGGTAACAAAAAACAAAAAAAAAAACATAACAATTAAATCTACAATAGGGGCTAACAGCACCCTCCTGTGGTGAAAATGTGTAGTTACAACTTTAAGGTAACACGCATGTCAACCCATTGTTACCTACAATGACGACTTGTTGGGACAGAAAAGAAAAGTATATTCCTGCCCCCAAAAAAACCAAAACACATTTTGAGAATAATGTCAGCAAATTGGACATTTCTGTTTGAAAAGTCAAAAATCTGCACCGTAATGTTACTGTTAGGTCACATCTGACTGATAACGTGCCTTGAAAGACATTTGTTTGTGCAGGATTATGCAACCGGATTGTTGGTTTTGTGGTGAAAAGTCGCCTCGTCTTTCCTCTGCAGCCGAACGCTTGTCTTGCATTCTGACCGTGAAGTTCTGAACAGATGAGCCTTCGGTGTTTGGGGAGCCGGGAAAACATAAATTTGTGTTGAGGAAACAAACAAGAACAAGCCAAAAGATTTTAGATGCGCGTGTGCTCTCTTACGGCGAGAAATTGCAAACCATGAGTGAGTTCGTTGTGATTTTGAGGGACTTTTATTGCCACAGAAACAATGAACAGCGACCTGAATAATTCACGCCTGCTGTGATTGCTATAGGCGATAAATCATGGCACTGCATGGGATCATCAAATGGGATTACGGCTTTTTCTTCCCCACGTTGGAGCAAATTTTACGTTAACGTTGAAGGCCAGCACAGGAACACAATCTCTTGTTGCTTTATGTGTTAATGCAGCATTGTGTCTCATTTGTACATTGATTTCCTGGTAGGACTCTCGATCGAATCGACAGTCATTAATGTTAAACGCACAGTAAAGAATTTTATATCCGACTGTGAGCTGAATAACAAGGGCTTAAAAGCAGCTCCTTTATCCGTCCCCACAGCCGATACGTCTGCCTCCGTCGCTCCTATTCCTATTCACACAAACCCTCTGCTTATAATCTGTAAACCTCTTGGCTGTTTTTTCTCCTTCCCTCCCCCTTGTTAGCTCCATATTCGACATCCTTCCTTCAGTAAACCCACCACCACTCCTCTGCAGGTCCTTTCAGCATCTCCAAACCGGTGTTGTGAAAAAGCCTGAACTTTGACTTTTTAATCAGTTTATCTTAGAAGTGAAACCCGTCTGACAGCGTGAAATAGACTAAAGCGTCTAAAAAAGCAACACACCATGCCCTGCAAGCTTCACTTGCCATCTTAAGGTCAGCGTTCATGATACAACAATAAGAGAGTGTAGTCCAAAGACACAGAGTCTTTGTAGCAACAGAGGGGTCAGAAGAGAAAACTGCAGTTGACCAAACGAAACACATTTCCTAAAATCTTCTTGATGAGAAGAAGTCAAACTTTTGGGAAAGTGCTTAGGAATGTTCTTTATAGAACTATACATTTTGAACAAAACTAGGAACTAAATGTCTCTGAATACTGAAAACCTGTGGTCTAAATGACCCCATCTCATAAGACGAGAGGGTTAAGGCAGTTTTTTTGTCTAGGGTTGTAGTGCCAGGTTGCTTCATTGAATGTTTCCTCCTCGGTAAATAAAACCATCATTGGAAAACAATGTTTTGTATTTGCTCAGGTTGTTTTTCTCTGTTCTTCTTCGTCTTTCTGATCACTTTCCAGGGGTCGCCACAACAAGTCATCCTCCTCCACATAACTGCCTCATCTCTCACTCCTACTACCTCCATGTCTTCTCTAACTGCATCCATATGTCTCTTCTATGGCCTTCCTCATTGTCCTTTTCCTGGCAGGTGCATCTCTAACATCCTTCTCCCAATATACCCACTGTCCTTCCTCTGCATGGCAAATTGTCTCGGTCGAGCCTCTCTAACTTTATCAACCAGTGCTAAGCCCCTCATCATTAACACCATTCATTCTCCTCACTCCCAAGGGGAACTTTCGTCTTCAGCTCTATCACTTTCCAGTTCTCCCTCCTGCCTCGACCGCTTTGGAGAAATTTTGCACTGAAATCTCCTGTTGACCTTTGTTGCCACTCTTTAGTCACAAGTACACTCCTGCAACTTTTCTCCATCCTGGACTCTCTTCTTTCCATGTTTTCCTGGACAATCAAAGTCCTGTACCGTTGCGACCTCTCCTCCTTGTTTCCTCACTAGTCACATTACCATTGAATGTGACTACGGGTTACGGAAATTTTGTAATTTCAATTTGCATTGCGCAAATTGAAATTACAAAAATAAAATCGCTTAACGGAAACGCATCAGTTTCGGATAAAAAGTTTATCGATAAAAAGCTGCTGCGCTGGGATGAGGTGGGTTTTCAGCCATATCGAAATGCCTCCACTTCACAAAATGCTACACTCGCATCACACGAGTCATGTGTGATGACACATGACGAAGATGACAGGAAGTAGCGTGAGGATGGTGGTTCACAGCCCTTATGGCGTCGCACAGTTCTAACGTGTTGAATCCATAGCTCCTCTGAAAACAATTTGCTTAAAATGCAGCGTTTCCAGCTGCTCCAAATAAAGGTGGTTTACTAAGAAAAAATATTTCTGATTTAGTTTGTGAAATATGTTTCCTTGCTCTTCCCAAACTATGCATGACTTTGTGTCACATATGAAAAGAAAAAAAAAACAAAACATAAAAGTCTTCGGTTGTAAATTGCCAACAAGTGAAGATGTTCGAGGGGTGCGAATACTTTCACAAAGCCCTTTATCACAATTCACCAGCCTGTAAATCTGGCACCACCATCCACAACATCCTTCACCGGCAGCCATGAATTCATTATCACTTCTCCGCTAATGCGGGTCTGCCGCACGTACAGAAAGATCCTCCCGGCACACGCAGAGACGACTAAAAGTAATGACAACATGTCCCGTCAGTGACACTCTAAACGACGTGCTTTTTAAAAGGCCCTGTGCCACGGGCTCTTCTCGTTCATCAAAAGTTTGTTGGGGGTTATTTTGTTTGGTTTTTTTTCCCAAAGTCAACCGGAGCCAACATGTCGGGCTCGGTGTGAACGGGGGAGGTTTTGGGGGGTTGTGGGTCACTCCGGGACGATGAGGAGTCAGCAAAATCGGGAGTGCAAACGCATCAGGGAAGGGGCGTCCCGAGAGTTCGACTACCATTGTTGCTACACTGAAGCCGAAAGAAGAATACTCATCATATAATAGAAACAGATGAAATGGGATGGAAAGTCAAAGCTTTAGATAGCAGTGGGGGGTGAAGGTGGGGTTGAGAGGGAGAGGAGCTAATGGGAGTCAAGAGAAAGGTGAAAGAGAAAAGGGGCTAATGGTTGCTCAACCACAGCTGGCTCCCTTATAAACGGATTACGGCTATAAATATATTATGACAGGCAATCAGCACAGTTACCCGAGTCCCCCAAGGATGTTTTGGGTTGAAAGGCCCAGGGTCCCACACATACACGCGCATCGTTGCCAGATTATCTGTTGACGAGTACTGTGTGTGAGAAGATGTCACAAAAATCTGACCCCCTGGAGGTAAACCTGACTCAGAGCAGGTGAGAGAGGCTGAAGGTCACCTTTAACCCTCGACATGTGGGGCCAACACAAACCGTGATGGGGTCTATAAATCACGGGGGCTAAAAGACGTTTGGGGGACATGAGGACAGACGGTTCAGGCCTGTCACAGCTGGGGGTAAAATGAAAAAATTGACAGTTTTTCAGATTTAAAAGGAAGGACAACATCCTGTCAAATGTTACTTCAATGGGAGTTTTTTGTCAAATGGTTGAGTGGTGTCATGTAAAAGAGAGAAAAAAAAGAAAATTGAGAAAGAAACATGTCGCCGTTAGTCTTCTAAAGTAACATTTTGAATCTTGAACAAAAAACATTTTTAGCTCTCGGATTGGCTTGCCTTCACATCTCTCGATCTTTTTTTTATGTTTTTTTTTTTTTTGCAGCTCTAAAAGGTAAACGTTGTGAACGCTGAGCCGCTTGTTCCGCTCATGCCACACGCCTGAATTGCCTAACAGAATCAAAACAAGGGGATTGCTCTAAAAATGGTGAGAACCTGAAGGCAGCGGGAAGTCGGACATTTCAACATGGCGACGCTCACAATGCAATCGATGTTTACACTCATTATAACCCATCCATAAGCAAACGACACTTTCAATGTGTTTAGAGTTTGCGTTTAGAGTCGCAAGCGCTCATTTTAGACATGTTTATTTGTATGTCTTATAAAAACATTTCAGAAAGTAGTTGCAACATGGAGAAACCCTCAATTTAGAGACCAATCGACCCATCAGTCATGGTGTTTGGACTGTGAAAGAGGACAACAGCATGCAGGACATGCCAACCCTCTGGAAAAATAATAATAATAAATCCTTGAACCTTCTTGCTGCAACGATGCTACAAACTGTGACAACTTTTTACGCCACGTTGTCACTGTGGTGAAGCACAACTGCACGCTCCAAACCGGCAAATTGCCAGGACTCCTGTTTTTGTGTTCACAGTGACGGAGCACTCAAGAACGCTTCATCCGCAGCAACTCATTTCAACTTTCCCTCCTAAATCCCTATGGAAGCAGCAAGGATTATTATTTTTGTTCCCCTTTCTTTCTTGGCACAAGTCGTGTATCGTCCTTGATCATCGGCGCTGGTGCAGAATCGTAACAGGCCTGAGCTCGGGTTTGATTTTATCCAACAGCCTGGCTGCTGTTTCAGCCACATTTCACATGTGACATATGAGGTAATGGGTTTTTTAATCTGATGGAAGTCAACTGTGGAGCAAATGTGTAGATAAATCCATGAGGTTGAAGAAAAAAACAAAAAGTGCTCGACGCTGCCATCTGGTGGTCTGGGAAAAACATTACAAGTGGAGAATTTCACATCTTCTGCTTATGAAGAAGGTAGAGTCAAGAACACCAAACCGGATTATAAAACAAGATATATCAAGAACAGCTGCTTTCAATCTTTGTGTATTTTTAGTCAATCGTTGCTTTTGATAATTGAATCCAGTGAAATGTGTACGTTCCTTTCATATCAGCCGACACACACAGAGAGCCGCTACAGTGTTTTTCCAGTTTCTGTAACGACTCAACATCCATTCTATCAAAATAAAGAATTTATGTCAATGAGGTCACAAAATTCTACTTTTTAAAGTGACTCATTGACATAAATCAAGTTTTCGGTGACTTGCAAAACAAGAAGAAACTGAGAAGTCAACCATTAGGTGCAGTATAGTATTTATTCACATATTTTATGGAATACAAATACCCTAAACACCCCAACCTCCCTTTGCCCTGCCCCTCCCTCCCATCCCACCCGCAAAAAATGTGCACATCAGACCTGACGGGATCTATTGAAAGAGTAGCGAGACAAAGGAATTTGTTTTATAGGCGATAAAAGGGAATGACTGCAGTTAAATGTGATGTTGGTATAAAAAGTTTTCCCTATTGTAAAGAGTTAATCCTTAAAAAAAAAAAAAAAAGTAGCCAAATCAGGCTACAGTCAGGTAACAAAAAAAAACAAAAACAAAAAAATATACTGTCCTTACAGAAACCAAAAAAGGAGAACTTCCCACTTTACCTTTTTCCATTTCACTACAAAGGACGGTAATCATCATGTGCAACAATAATTTAGCTTTGCGTGACTGTAAATTCATTCACTTTTGTAATGCGTCACAAAATCTCTCTCCGAGATAAAGTCGATAAGGAATGCAGAACTTTCCGGGACTGGAAGCGAAACGACGGCCGATTGAGTGGAAACTACAGACGGAATGAGAGCGCTGGCGGCTGAGAGACGATAATGTACAGAAGCTCAGTTTCACAAGAGGTCACTGCATGTTATCCTTTAATCAGAATGGCTCCGACCGAGAAAACCGATGTCATACTGCCTCAAATCACAACAGGATGGCAAAACAATTTCTAAGTATAGTGAATTAAAAAAAAACAAAAAGCTATCAGTGAGAATCTGTAAGTTTTAAATGTACGAGAAAGTCTGTTTTAGAAGTGCGATGAGCGGCATCGTTCGTTGACCCAAGGCGGTGTTGCGGAAACGTTTACGATGTCTATTTTTAAATCTGGTCCTCAACACTACACGTCAAAACAAAAAAAGCACGCCGGAAAACAACTTCACCCGATATGATACACGCGATTCGAGCTCCGTGGTCCGAGAAGGTGCCGTCTGCCAGTAATCACAGGTCCTGTGTCCACGTGTCTGAACCACGAGGTCTGGCCTTTTCAGACCAACCAGTCAATGTGGCAGGACACTGAAAACAAAATTTTGAAGTTAAAACTAAAAGAGGGAAAAAAAAAAAAAAGGGGGTGGACTCGGCTGCAGCCTTTTGAAAACATTCCGGAGCGGCTTGCTGTCCATATCTCAGCCGTTTCCGCTCACAGACTCTCAGGTCCTCACACCATGTAGGAGTTCTGGTTCTTCAGTTTGTCCAGCTCTTTGCTCTGCTGCCTCAGAAACAGGACTCTACATAAAGGAGAAGACAACACAAATCCTCAGTTTTAGGCCTGAGTTTGTCCAGTGTGTTCATGCAAACCTCGCTTCCTGTTCCTACCTTTGTTCCCTCAGCGTAGCCTGGATTTCACACACTCTGACCAGAGAGCGGAGGTTCTTCATCTCCGTGCAGATTTCAGACATGTACAGGCTGCCCATGTTGTGGAAGTCCTCTCGCAACCGAGCCGCCTGTTGGAACGGAACCATGGCATCGCGTCACGAAGGCTGCTCGGCAGAAAGATGCCGAGTGGTTCGGGGTTCTGACAGCACCTACCTGTTTCTCTGTGTTCTCTGAAGGCCACCCTTGGATGTGTCGGATGAGGGTTTCATCGAAATGAGTCGCCAAGGTGGGAGTGAAGGAGCCGGGGGGGTCCGATTGGGTTTGGCCGCTGCCGCCGCCGCCACTGCTACTGCTGGACGATGCATGGGGCAAAACAGACACAATTGGTACGGCGCACAGAATCGCCTGGCTGCTGGAGATAGACGGCTCAACAGCCTCGTCACAGCCTCCACATTTTTACATTCTGTCCAGCTACATTTCCAAACTTCAATGTATTTTAAACGACTGGAACTTTTGTCCAAGAAATTGGGTTACAAAACATTTTCTGGATAACGTAGGTGAAATTGGCCTCCAAGATCACAAAGTTTTGAGCAGCTGGGGCTTATACCTTCTTTGTAGAGTCCTGGGGTCTTCTGGACGCTTTTCGGTTGTCTGACACAAAGACGCTGATCCCTGCTTTCCTGATGGCATGCCACCCTGAAGAGGAAAGTGGAGAGAAAATCAGCGGCAGGTGGAACAGAAAGTGGCGGCGGCTCCTGAAGCCACGTACTCTAGCTTGTGAGGGGGTGACGCTGCCGATATGCATGCCCAGAAGGGGCTTCTGGCTGTTCTGGGGCGTGCCGTTCCGCGGCGAGACATATGGGTGCGGGGACGACGAATCTGTCGTCACTGAGACCGGGGACTGACTGGAGAGCTGGGCTGCAATAAGAAACGACACAGTAGAAGAGTGTTGATCAGGGGCGATCCTCTCACTTTTACGCACACTTTTCATTTCTGAAAGCGAATTCTGAGGACAGGAAACGATAAACGGCGTCAAAAAATACCCTACCTTGATTGGAGTGCTGCGCAGCTGAGAGCAGAGCCGAGACGTTGAAAGCGGGTCCAGCAGCGAGGAGCTTATGAAGCACAGACCGCAAGGAAGCCTGGGTGACAGCAGCCGCCAGGACTGGTAGGACGAAAGAAGGAATGAACACACGTGACAGCACGCACACACACACACACACACACACACACACACACACACACACACACACACACACACACACACACACACACACACCACCACACACACACACACACACACACACACACACACACACACACACACGACCAGGGAGATCTTAGTTTTTTTTTACTGTGTCACGAGAGGCGGCTAACGTACATACGATACTAGGGAAGGAAGTCTAATGCAACCTGACCAGCGTAAGGGCTATGTTCTCCCAGAAATAGGACAAAACTCATCAGAAATAACAACTACAAATTAAGTAAAGGGTTGCATTAAAATGACAATGTATTCAGCACTAAAGATACACAAATCTCTAAATTAGTCAGCCTCCAGCTCAAATTTTAAGATTGTTAAGAACAAAATGCAAGACTCACAAATGTGAAAAAGAAATGTATAGTTGTGGGTTGGCAACATAAGTGAAGCGGAACAAATTTATGGATAAGTACATCTGTACTGACTCATAACGGATACAAAAAAGCTAGCTACCTAGCAAGGGTATATTAGCAGCTAGTTAGCAGTAGCTTCAAGCAACTCAAGTCACAAAATGCAATGAAAACATCTGAGCCAAACTCGGGTATTAAAGCTGAGCCAAAAATGGCTTCGCAAAGTGTTACGTCCACAAAATTAGGGAATAAAACTCTCCGTTAGATCCACAGAAAGACATGAAGTTGGAGCTGCTGATAATCTGTTTCAGCTCGGCAGTCAAAAGGAACAAAACATGACATGTCACAGCTCAATAGGGTGGCAGATTATTTATCAAAAATCTCTGGGATCAGTTTGGGAGGGTTCCTTAATTGAATAATAAACAGTCAACATGCAAAGCTTGTGGTTTCAGTCTGCAGCTGTACTAAAGTACAGGAAACCTACATTTTTGAGCATTTCATAAAATCATAGAAACAATTACTGATACAAAGTTTCCCCCAGAAAACCTGACAGCTCTATGGTAGGGCAGCCATTCATCCAGAAGCCTGCTGACGCTTTGAGTTTAAAGTTGACAGAAAATTTGAAAATATGATTTGATAATTATGTGCTATTAAAAGATTGGAAGATTAATACCTAAACACTAACTGGAAAGTTTTAAAATATGCTAAATTTAAAAAAATAAATAAAATAAAGTATAAATAAGCAATGCTTAGCCTGGCTGGAGTATAATTAAAACCTGGCTTATAATATACTGGGGTAAACCCTGCAATATGATTAGACACTGAAAAGTTTGAATATTTATGATGCTAATTCAGCTTCAGGCATGTTGAAGAAGCTGGTTTCTGATTTCTCTGAAGCAGAAAGCTTTTTCAGTCAGCAAAAGATAAGCATTGTGACATAGTTACTGATGTCATCATAGACAGAGGAGGACCAGCCACCTGAGGAGATAGATATGAATTATCCGTCCTATTTTACAGCTGTAAAACTGAGGTAAGTCACTCAGTGACTCCACATATCCAACACAGCGCTAACTTAACTACGGATAAGCAGTTTTTCTTTTTAAGCCCATCGAACCATGCCGTCCTCACCTTCGTTGAGCTTGGCCATGTCCATGCTGCCGTTGTTCATCTGCAGAGTCGCCTGCAGAGCCGGTAGGAGCTGATGCAAGAGGGCCGGGTCCTGAAGCAACGCCGCCGACTGCGCGCTCTGAGCCGCTGCCGACGAGGAAGACGACATGCTGGATGGGGCGGAGCCTAACGGACCGCCTGCAGAGTTCGGGTTCTGAGAAGAAGAGAGGGAGGAGGAATGGCCGCTGTTTGATGGCGTGGATGGGTCCGCTGATGTCGTCTCTGTGTGAGAACAGCAGAAAAGGAAGCGGAGCAGTGAATTTAAGCACATTTCTAGCAAATTCACTATTACTACTGTTCTTAATAATGTCTTGTAGTATTCTACATTGTACAGCAGGGATAGGGTAAAGAGAATAAGTAGACAATCAGAGATTATTAACAGAGTTTCACAGTTGATTCTTACTAGTCGTGGCTTTGTCCTGCAAGGCCTCTTGTCTGTAGTCCATATCCTTGGGGAAACTGTTCGCCGCCATCTTGGCCGAGTCTTTCTGTCGTTGTTCCCTGAAGTGAAAGCAGGCACTATCTATGAATCTGAGCACATAGCCGCTCTACATGAAGAGCGTAACACTACGAGCAGCATAAGGAATATTTCTGGTTGAACATAAAGCGAAACTGGGACTTGCCTCTCCAGCAGGTCCTTGGGCTTCTCCCACTGGGAGACTTCAGTTCTACAGTTGTAGTAGTACTTCTTGCCGGAGGAGCTAATGTGTTCTGTCCAGTCGTCGGCAGGGTCCTGCAGCAGAGACAGTCGCCACAGGGATAAAGATCAAGACACACGAAGGACAGCACAACGTTTGTAGGGAAAGGGAGAAATATCGCAAAGTGGGACCTCCTTCCACAAAAACGAAAACATCAAGTTCACGAATAATCGCCTGGATGAGCTTTCAGGCCATCTGTTGGCCGATAGATGCCATTACAATTGATGTCAAGTGTTCATAACGTCTTGTAGTTTTTGATTTTTTAATATTTAGAAAGAGCAGCTTTCGGATAAAGCCTAAATAATGTAACAAAATAGGAAATACATTTTTAATCCTTTCAAGTCTTTGCCAGCGTTTTATGAACACATACAAAGTTGCACTATAGGGTCTTGCAAAAGTATTCAAACTTTCTCACGTTACAACAAGCTCATATTAGACTTGTATGACCAAAACAAGTAAAGCTCAACAAAGCAACACACAATTTAACACTACACAGATCAAAATCTGAATAGTGTGTTCTGCATTTGTATACAACCCGTTGAGTCAAATCTGGTGCAAGTCACCTAATAATTACCGTGCGTCCCAAGTAGCTAGCGTTTATTTTAATAATCGACTATCCTGATGATTAATGGGGTTTTCAAAAAAGCCACATTTTGTAGATTTTTTTTATTTAAGCACTTAAGGGTATTTTATTCAATATTAGAAATGTGTAAGAAAATGCAAACAATTCAGTTCCTTTGTTTAAATAAGAAAATAAATATTTTCTTGGCTAAAATAGATTACAAAGGATTTCTCTAGCAAATGTTTGATTATTTGCAGCACAGGACGCATCTGTGGATAAAAAATAAATACTTCCAACATCATACTAAATGGTCAGCCATTTCTGCTCGACTTATCAATACAGTGTCTGACAATCTGCTGACAATTCGTTTTGACTGATCATTTTTGTACAGTTATGACTTCACTATTGCTCGGAGGGTGTTGTTCTTCCAGCAAATGTTTTTTTTATTTTTTTTTTGAGTCTGTATATTTCAGTCAACATTTAATTGATTAGTAATTCAGCTGATTTCAATAATCGATTAATCACGATTAGCAGCTTTAGTACCGGAATTTAATATCGGAGGCTGAGCAATATTACACACCATTATGTGCATTATTCTTAATTTTCATATCACAAAGAACTGTTTGGAATGCAATAGATGCTGGATTACAGATACCAGATGTTATGAACTCACATTTTTCATGCTAATGCAATAACTCACACACTCACTGCGTGAAAAAGTTGGTTCGAAAGCCAATTTTTTGAATATTTATCCATCGAGCGTTGCTGTGCCATTTGTTTTGATGAGCACCGGCGCACACGACGGCCCGTGTGTCGCTTCCTGAGCAAGGTGAAGAACCTTCGAGCAGCAAAAAAGGAAGGAAGGAAAGGAGGAACAGGAACAGTAACTCACTCGTTCTGCAGGCTTGCTCTGGCTTGCGTGAGTTTCAGTGCCTTGGTGGGAGCTGTTGTTGTGAGAGGCCTCCTGAGGTGAGCTGCTGGTCCCTGGAACAAATTCTTCCTTTAGTCAAACAAACACGACTTGCACACCAGAGGACTTTGCGTTCGAGGCGTTGTGTCGCTGTGCTGCTATTAAATTGCAAAGAGCAGAAGGATTCAACCACCTCCATCTAGTGTTAAAATCATGAACAAGTGCATGGATTTGTTCATTGGATTTTCTCTAAATCCACACAAAAAAATAAATAAATAAAAAAAAATAAACCTTCAGCTTAAACATCTACGTGTGTTCCTCCACCAATTTGGTGAAATGTCCATTTAGAAATTTCAGCTCAACTATTAATGAGATTCTACCTTGATCATTAGCCACTCTTAATCTTGAGAGTTCTTCTGAATTAATTGATTTCCTTTAACAGACCTGAATCCACTTTTTTCCCCTAATCTTTCTAAAATAGCAAGCAAGCTTAAGGATATGAAGCATAAGGTGTGTATAATTTTGATCATGTCAAAATGTACATTTTTATAAACGTATAATATTCGTTTTTGTCAGATCCCGTTTGCTCTTGTTCCACCTTAGAAGAATAGCTAAAACAACTAAAGCCTGATATTAATTCCTACCAGAGATGACTGTACGTAAACTTCTGACCACAAAATTAAACACTCGCAATTTGTCAGGTAAACAACTGCAGAATAGAATTAAAACAAATATTTACTTTATCTATGATCGTTTCAAACTTTTATTTAAAAAAATCAAACATCTATTTTTACCCTATCTGAAACATTAGCAGAATGTTTCAATGTTTCAAATGAAACATTAGCAGAAAGTAACACCGACACTTACCGTTTTTGCCTCTAACAGGAAAGGAGGTTTTGGCCTTGCCATGCTGCCCGATAGCATCCCCTTGTCTGCTGACAGGACTCTCGTCGGAGCGTCGCAGCACCTTGTACGGGGGTATGGGATCTGATGAACCGTCGCGCACCTTGGTGTAGCGGTGAAGGCTGCTGGACTGGCTCTTTGGCTGAGATTTATGGGCCTGGAAACAAAAACAGTGGGCAGCAGATCAAGCTGGTTAGTTCGAGTTCAGTGTCCAGTCTTGGATACCTCTAGTCACCCTGAATCTCTATTCTGGAGAGTGTGTATAACTAACTCTTCCAACTGGTTTTTCTTCAAATCAGTCAACACAACATTGAACTTAAGTTTTAGATTAACATTGGAAAAGAAGGTGTAATGGAAACTTTTGGCTACAGTGGCTTGCTTCAACTTTTTGTACACAGTGTACAAAACGCACAGTGTTTTTTTTTTTGTTATTAGAAAACAGAATGATGTAAAGTGACAAGAATGTGTTTCAGCTCACACGATAGGAAGTCATATGCATTAATGTGCCATAATAACAATAGAAAAAAAATTGGTCAAAGTGTACCTGATAGGACTGAGAATCCCTTCTGTCGTTGCACCTGTGGAAACACACAGAACTGAAGTCAGTTTCTTCCAAGACACTTTGTGGACGACTTTAAGTTAGCTAACGTTAGCACAATTTCCATTTGGCTCCGAGTAGTTCGTCATATTTATACCCCCCCCCCCCCCCCCGCTACTCCCAATAAAGATAAAGAGTGGCTTAAATTTCTCAGGGACTTCAAAAGAAGTATATATGTTTTACTAGTCTTAAATCACTACGTTAGTAGTTCACGTCATGCTAACGTATGTAGCCTAGCTAAAGAAGGAAGAAAAAAAATTAACCGGAACCTCAAGCTAACCAACTGCAGTTAGCTGGTAGCCATGACAGCTAACAGCTAAAAGAAAGCTACCGCTCCTGAGGCTAAAGCAGTTACACGTATGCGCCTTATTTACACGTGACAATGCAATGACCAGCGTTTCATTTACCCATCGCTGACTCTTGTTGGTTTCCTTGCATACATCACCATCAAGGCCCCGGTGGTGTGTGTGTGTGTTTGAGGGGGAAACCGTGGCCTCCTGTCTGTCTGCTCTCACAGTTTTTTTTCTTCTTCTTCTTCTTCCTGGAGTCTGATCTCGGGCCTTTCTCACCAGACAAACGGCTACAAGTCGAGCGCCGAGCACCTGCACTGCATAGCGGGTGGTACAATTAAAACCCACCCTCAATGCATCATCTGGCTTGTAGTTACGGTATGCGGTGAGACTCGGCCGATGTAGCTCAGTGGAGAGCGGCAGAGGCAGGCAGGAGGAAGCGGAGGAGACCGACTTATGGTTAAACGTCCGGTTGGTTGGGAAGGGGGGGAACTGGATCCGGGACGACCTGTCAAAATAAAAGAGGATGTTGGTGCGAAAATGTAAGACATGTAAAATCTTTTCGGTTTAAAGATCAGGTGAACTCAGGAAACTAAATTTATTGAGTTTCTGAAGGACTTTAAGGTCGATCATCTAATCACTTACATTATCAACATTATATTGTGTATTGACTAAATACAAGAGTAACGAAAGAAAAAAAATCAAATGTATTTGTTAGTATTTAATAAAATTGCTTTTAAGTTGTATGAGAGACGTTCATAACACTTTACAGAAATTTTGATTAAGTCCTCCTGAAGGAGATGACATTTTTTTGTGATGACCAATCTGACTTCGTTCTCACTTCCTGTGGTGGTTTCTGATATGGGCAACCACCCAGGGCAGCATCCTCTGGAGGGCGAGGGGGGGTGACATAAAAGGGTTGCTCATTTGCTAAATTAGATTAGGAAGTGATTCCATCCTACCGTCAAAGGGTGGAATCATCTTTCAAATCCCGAGGGCATCGTTGTTTTCTCGAGAAAACCAACAGGAAATTCACTCTTCGTCTTGAGAAAATCATTGGGGAAAAAGTATAAACGGAAAACAGGAAATGGAACTCGTTAACCTCAAGAAATCAGTCAGGGAATTTAACTCATCTTGAGAAAATCATCAAAAGCTCATTATTTCGAGAAACCCATCGGGGAATAAAGTACATTTTGGAAAACGGGAAGTTAACTCACTATCTTGGGAAAAAGTAGAAAATACGAGATTAACTTGTTATCTTGAGAAACTCCCCCAAAAATGTGCTTATTTCGAGAAAACACTAAGAAAAAAAAAAGCGGAAAACTGAAAATTAACTCATTATCTTGAGAAAACCGTTGGAGAAAAAGTATATGAGGAAAAAGCCCCTTCTCTGCTTCCACAGGAATGGGGTTCTCAAACAACTGTTTGAATAATACTGTCTGGATTTAATCAAATTTAAAACCAGACAGTAGGGAAAGAAAGGATTGACATGCTTGTATACAATTCATGTACCTAACTGGTTTTATGTTCCAAGCGCTGCAGACGCTGCTCTAATTTAGCCGCATTGTCTGACCGCTCAATGTAGGTCAGACCTGATGGATATCGATGGAATGGGAGTGAGCCTCTTTTCCAGTCCGGCCAGTCAAACACTTCACATCCTCTGTTTGCGGCGTGAATGTTCAAATGGCGCTTGTTCTGTGAAGATATGCAGCAAATGACTCTGCCTAAACCAGGCCTAAAGGAGAGAGTGCATGGTGAGTGAAGATTATGTTGTCGTTTGCACTGATTTAATGTAAATATACAACATTGGACCTTAAAGAAAGAGAAAAATGCTCTTCTGATTAGACTTAAAGATTTACTTCTCATTTCGCTTCTAGGTCTTTTTAGGCTGTTTCTATTGTTGCTCATTTTCAATGTAATAAAAACAAAGAGTGTACTCAAACTTACAAAATAAGAAGATATTGTGCATTTTGTGATAAGACTATTTCTTTTTCTTTTTTTATTTTAAACTGTGAATGTCTATTGTGAAGCAAGTCGTTTTTGTTTGAAGAGGTCTGAACTGATTAAATAGAAGTATTTCATGCCACCAATAGGGGGCAGCAATATCTCAAAAGAAGGAATCTGTTCCAAGTAAAAATGAGATTCAAATGTATATATAAATATATGTGCGTGTGTATTTCTGTTCTCAGACTGATGATGCAGAGGAGAACTGAGGACAGAAGTATGTCTAGGTTTTATCTTTTTTCATCTTTAATTGAAAACTTACAGCAGTCTGAGTAAAGCAGTTTATTTCTGTTTAAATAACTATTTTTTTCTCAATAATGTTGATCTCTGCAGTTGTACCTTAAATTTAAGTTGAAATGTAGTTTAAAATGAAATATCAAGTTAAAAAAAAAACAACATAGAAGAAGTTAGAGTTCATCCGCATGCACCTTTTTTCCTTTAGTCGGTGAATTTAACACACTGCGCTGTAAATAAAATTAAACCCAACCGAATGTTATTCATCTGAGCTGAAATAAGTTAAACTCAGCCTCATGTAGATGAACAGAACTGGAATGCACTGGAAAGGCCTGGACTCGATTTTAATTCATTTAAACTGAGCCGAATCAGACTGAATCAAATTCAATCAAACTGATCCGAACTGAATCACTTTGTACTGAATTGAAATAAACTGAATGAAATTCAATTGAAACAAGCTGCTTTTTTTTGTTGTTGTTGTTGTATAAACTGAATTGAACTAAACCAAACCGAACTATGATCACGTGAGCCGAACAGCAGCCGCACCGAACCGATTCATGTCGAAGTGAATGACATTAACCGTATCTGAAACCGAATTGCTCTCCTGCACCGAGCTGAATGTGTCCGAACAGAACCGGTTGTGAACTGGACTCCTCCAGGCGCGTGCAAGCGGCTCTCCGCGGCCATGTCTGCGTCAGAGTTTCACACCGACAGACAGGAGGACTACAGGTTCCTGCACAACATGCTGATGGAGAGAAAGGTCCACCTGCTGTTTAAGGTAAACATTCCTCACACACTCTTGGCCTTGGCTTCTTCTAAGTCGAAAACCTAGACGACGGGAAGCTAAAGTGAAACGTCACCAGCACTTTCTCTGCCAGAACCAGAACACTAAAAGCTTAAGTTGTAATCTTTCTCGGAGTCAACCCAGTTCTTCTCTCTCTCTCTTGACAGATTCACGAACGGATGAGGCGCTTTGAGAAGCGGAGGCCCGTTCCCGTCCAGGACCATGCGGCGGGTCTGGCCTCTCAAGTGTGTGACTCACCGCTAACATCTTTAGCAGACCGACGCGCCGCGGCGGGTTGACGGCCGAGAGACACGCGACGTTTTTCTCTCGGCCGTTACAGAAAAGACTCCCTCCGTCAGACACGCGCGCGCGGCTGGAATTTGTTTTCCCCGCATATTTTGTCCCGAATTGTTGCCGTAATCCGCAGTTAAAAGGACAGCCGAGAGATAAAGGGGGGGAAAACTTCGGAGTTTTACGACAGTAGGTGCATGTGGGGAGTGAGGGATGGGCTGCTGGAGCTATGTCGTTGGAAAAATAAGATTTTAGATTCAAGATAAAGTCATAAACACTTGTCCTCAGTGAAAAGCAAAACGGTACGTGGTGGTCTTTTTTTAAATTATTTTTATTTTACTTTCTCTCTCCTTCCAGGCTTTTGAGGCTAATCCTCTCTTTTGAACTTGCTTTTTGGGCATCATTCATCTCCAGCGTCCAAACCTCTAGAAATCAAGAGATCTGCCATCGCACACGTGTCAAACTCCAGGCCAGGGGGCCAAATCCGGCCCAACGCAGGCTTTCATCTGGCCTTCTGGACACTAAAACCACCTTCACAACCCAGAGAGCCAGTTTTGTCCACAGTCTGGTGAAATAAAACTTGCTTACAAGCCGTAAAAATTTGTGGCCTTTCGGAAAAAAAAAAAAAGGATAAAGAGCCGATGTAGGAATGTGGTCATTCTTACGGAATCGTCCAGTTTTTCTCTATTTTTAGATTTTACAATCAAGAAAAATGTGAACCTTTGTATAAAAAAAGATGGTAGGCACATTATTTTCTGTGGAAAATTACGTTACTCCTCTCAACTCACATATTTTAAAACTTAGAAATCAAAATATAGATTTAATAAATGTCATGCGTTGTTGAAATTCATCCCAATTATTCAAAACATCTACATTTGTGATTACAATTATGTCTTAGTATTTTCCAGGCAAAATACTGCCTGATTGGCATTTTAGAGCACAATCAAGTAATGATGTTACCTTCGGTTGTCATAAAAACATTTATATAACAAATATGACTTAAAAGAAATTTGACTTTGTAATTAAACATCTTGAAATTGGCTCTCTGTGTCTTAAGAAGCTCCTGCTCTAACTGAAAGCCTGCCTTCAGGAAGTCACCACAATATGGCTCCTCTACTAATAACCCTTGGAAAATGTTTTTACCAGTGTAAAACATTGAAGTCGACTTTTGAAACATAGAAATGTCCTTTCTTTTTCTAAAAAAAATTCTGATTGATCCCAAAATCTTTGAGTTTTTTAGTGGAAATTTTCTCCTTTCTTTCCTCCATCCACGACGGCTTCCAATACATCGTCATGACAGAGACATTTTGTCATGAAGCTCTCTATTGAACTTGCTTTTTGGGCATCATTCATCTCCAGCGTCCAAACCGCTAGAAATCAAGAGATCTGCCATCGCACATGTGTGATGTGTGATGTGGCTTTGTAACACAGAGCCATGTAGGGTTTGTAGAAACCAGCAACAGTAAACGGAAGCAGCTAAAAGTCTGAGTTTAGTATTCTAGGAAATTTTCAACTTTTCAGACTCTGAAACGTCCACCTTTTGTTTTTTGTTTTTTTTTTTTTGCAGTTTAATCTCAAAGTTTTTGAGATTTGTGCCCGAGATTTACTCTTCCTTTCTCATTGTGTCTACAATGGCCCTGATACGACACCACGCTTTTTCAAATCCAATTCACAATCACAGTGCGTGATTGTGACATGATGAAAAAGTTAAAAACCTCAAGAGTCTGAATCTTTTCTTCTTTTTTTTTTGTGCAACTTTCCGCACTATCTTCAGCTAACCCCCCCTATATTTAGTTTCATATTAGCTCTCCGGTGTCTTCACTGTTGGACTGCATTTTCTGCCGTCTTTCCATTTCATCTCCCCTGCATTTGTCTCTTTTCCTTTAGTCGCGTTGCTGTTGGTTTGGTTTGACAGCCGCTCTGCGCCTGGCTTAAGTCAGGAAGGGCCCTTTCGAAGGGGCCAAGCTGTGGCTCTGCTTCCTCTCACACAGTTTGCTCTTGGTGGAAAGTAATGACCTCCGTGCGCGTTGCATCTCCGGAGAACGCCGAGAAGGCAATCGCAGTAACGAGCTTCACGGGATCGGCACAACGGTGTTTGTTCAAAAACAGACCGCGCTAAAAAAAGTAGTCGCTCATCGGAAAGAGCCACAGAACTCGCTGTGCGTGATTTATTCGACAGGCTCTTTTAACTGCGTCTCGTTCCTATACCCCTCTGTGCTGGCTTGAAATAAATCTTAACATGTTTGTGCCACTTTTTTTTTTCCTTCCTTCCTTCTTTTTTTTTTTTTTGTTTCAGTTGGCAGAAGAGCTGCTGTACCACGGATGGAGAGATGAAGTCAAAGAACTGCTTACGCTTATTTCCAAACCTCACTTTAAGGTGAAAAACTATTTCTTCTTTCCATGCTGATGCATTTAGCTTTTAAAAGTCTGTGTGGTCTCGAACGTTTACAAGTCTTCAAGCCCAGTCAAATCACACATTGTCCACCGAAGGAAAAGACGCGTAAAAGACGTGATGTCATGAAAATACATAAAAGAAATTGTTTTGCATAGTTTAGGATGCAAGAGTCGCCAAAAAAAAAAAAGTTATAATGAAGGAATATTTGGACCCAGTAAAATATGTCCTAATGCTGAACAATCAGTCCTAGTTTAGGGAGAAAAGTTAACGCGTTAGAATAAATTCAAAATGTTTATCACGAAGTCGGTAGCATTTTAAATTTTTGATGTCAGACGAGGACGATCTTAAGGACAGGCTACCATTTTACTAATTTTGTTCAGTGAATATTTTGTATAAATCAGTTGGGAATGCGTTTAAAAAATGTGTTTTGTCGAGGCCTTCGCTCCACAAAAGGAGATAGATCTGTTTCTATTAAAGTCAAGTACACCGCAGACGCAGAGCGCTTTGGACCCAGAGCAGCGAACACAGCAACAAAGTTTCTTGTATCCAAGACATTTGTACGGTAAAATACAGGGTTTTACCGCAAATGTTATGGTATTTTACCGTAAATTAGAGACATTTTTATTTTTTTTTACAGTGCAGAAACCAGGACTGGAAGATGCCCCACGATGTCATTTTGTCCTTTCAGCCCTTCACAAGCTTCCTCCACTTTGCACTTGTAAAAGAAAAAAAAACGTCACACCCTTCTGCCTCTGTCTTACTGCATTAGTTTATTTGGTGTTTTGGTTGCTTGTTTTCATGGATTGTGTTCAGATGGGTAAAAGACAACCTGACCTCAAGTAGAATCATTATTATTTATTGCATTGTATTATTTGAAAATGTTTTATAATTCTCTATTCAAGGTCATTTTTGGCTCTTTGTTGCCAGTTTAAGCTGCTGGTCTCTTATCAAATCTGACAGATTTTCACCCCAAAGTGATGCCAAAAATAAAACTTTAAGAGACTTCCTGGTTGTTATGTAACACAATTTTCATATTCTGGACGATGAGGTGAATATAGTGAAGTAAATTAAAATGCCTGGTGGTGGGTATGATAAACACCCACCAGGCATGTTTAGGTCAGAAACATCCAGCGTTTGATGACACCATTTCAAAGATCCTGTGACACATTTTGATCTGCATGAACCCCTTGATTCCACTGATGTAATCTTTAATGTTTTAATTCAGACACATTGGAGTTTGGTTTTCAATCATGGAAAACCTGTTTAGCACCATCTCAATTGATCATAGTTTGACTAGGCCGATCCAAAACATTTTTTTCCCCTCTGTGATAAAAAGAGGTGGATTTGCTGATGTGGTTTGGATAATTTTTCTGCTTTTCAATCTTCTTTGTTCCTTTTGGGCCTCCTTGTTTTTGGTGTCAATGCACTCTTGGAGTAATTTTGGTAGATCAGCCACTCCTGGGAGGGTTCACCTCTTTTCTATTTGTGGATAATGGCACTCCCTGTGGTTCAGCAGAGTCCCAAAGTCTTAAAAGTGTAACGTTCCAGATGAACAGACAAAAGTGTTTCCCCATCTGTTTTTGAAATTCTGTAGTTTGGAGGATGTTGTTGCTTTTAGCCCACATCATGTTGTTAGAAAGAAAAATCACTTTCTTTCTTTTTCTTTAATAGAAAAAAAATCTCCAGGTCTAGCAGTAATCAGATTCTTTTCTTAAATAAATGAAATCACCATTGAAAAATGACCACAAGCATTGAAGTGGAATTAAAAAATAAATAAAATCAGAAATATCAGTGTCAACGCTATGACCCAGAGTTTCCAGAACAGCATGGCTTCGTGACGCAAAGTTCATTTGTACTCATCATCTGCTTGATATTTGAATGGCTTGTCTAATCAGACTCAAATGACAGCTTACGTTACTGCAGCGGTAAACCTGGTAATTACTAAAACACAAACCGTCACGGACATTTTCCTTTCCACTTTAATCCGCTTGGGCGGTTCGCATTTAAAGGGCCGGCAGTGAAATAAGCGCGTTCACAGGTAACGCTGTTAGAATCGGAGCTATTTTTTATTGAACGCCACCTCGACATTGGACCTATAAATTAAAAAAAAGAGAAAGTTTAATTTTCATGCTAACACGCTTCATTTGAGGCATTCCGCTAGAGTGACTGAACACAGGCGCTATAATGGCCGACAGCTTTCTGTTTCCTACAATAAACTCAAACATGAGTCACACGCAGCGACAAATGAATCCAGCAGTAAGTAAAACGTGTTCAAATTGATTTTCACTCCCCTCCCTCTGGCTTCCCCCCCAGGAGGTGCTGACATCTATTAACCACACTGGCACCGAAGCTAATGTTCTCCCAAACTATGTTCATTACGGCGGACCCGGAGATGCCCAGACTGCTCCGGTCAATGTTTTCCTACGTCGAATCTGCTGACAGCTGTGTCTCAGATGCACTGCGTTCATAAATGCACACAGAACATGTTTTCTATTATAATGTGTTGGCAAAAAATTGTGTGTGTGTGTTTTTTTCTTCTTCGTAATTTACGAGGAGTCAAAGCCAGCCGGT
Organism: Poeciliopsis prolifica; assembly: GCF_027474105.1. Taxonomy (NCBI): domain Eukaryota; kingdom Metazoa; phylum Chordata; class Actinopteri; order Cyprinodontiformes; family Poeciliidae; genus Poeciliopsis; species Poeciliopsis prolifica. Next base: position 4,212,233 of record NW_026562383.1, read on the forward strand.
AAGCTAAAGTTTGTTTAAACAGCCCTAATGTTCTTGGCTGCGGCGCTGGAGCTCACACATACTTATGAGCGATGCTGGATATAATATGCTGTAAATGAATGTTTGTTTCCTTAAAAAGAAACGAAGAAGAAGAAGAAAAAAAACACCTTATGAAAGTAGCCAGAGCCGAATTGCTCACGCGCTGGCAGCTTCTGAACAGAGCAAGTGCTGATGGACTTTGGTGTATCCAGCAGAGTTACTGACAGATGGATTGTCTGACTGGTCAAAATGAAGTTGACGAGCAGATGTTTCCCATATTCACATTCCTCCTCTTTACGGTAAATCTCCACTTTTTAATCCGCGCTCGCAGTGAAAGATTAACGGCTTTCCTGAATAATGTTTTTCCACAAGCAAGTGAAACAGCGGTTGTTGCTGTCTCGCAAAAGCAATTGTTTGTTGGAATTTGGTCTCGTACAAAGTCGTGCATATTGCAAATGCTTGGCCCCGTTGACTGAACGTGCTTTGCTGCAATTGCAGATGGACAGGGTGTCTGCGCATCCTTAAAAAGTCTTAAATTCACTTAAATAGATTAATCATAGGTCTTAAAATTGGTCATGGCAGAACAATTTTATCTCACATATTCTGTTTTATTTTATTTTTTGAGGCGCATCCACATATCGTCATTGCGAGGCTGAAATGTCTCTACAGTTGTCTGGTGATATCGATCTTGGCCACTGCCTCACTGCCTGTTGCCAACCCTGCATGATGCTACACCCAAAAAACCTATCTGCTAATATACCCTTTTTAGCTAGCTAGCTAGTCAGGTTAAATTTGAAAAGTTAAATTTTTCTAACCCAGGACACATAGGTTAGGAAACTTTAACATTTATTGGCAGATGGCTGGATTATGTTGGTCTTCGCCACTAACTCATTCTACTAATTGTAGAAGTTTCCAACTTCTAGAATTTTGTGCAATGAACTTGCAGCTAATATACCCTTTCCACCAAGCTAGCCTTTTTGCATTTGTCATTGGTTAGGAAACTTTAAAATGTATCTAAGGTTGACTGGACGATGTTCATCTTTGTCACTGCCTCCCACCTGTTGCCAACCCTGCGCGATCCTGCATGCATTATTTTTTTTTTTGCAAAAATCCCCCAAAAACAATCTGCTAACATACCTCTTCTAATTAGCTAGCTAGCTTTTTTCCATCTGTCATAGATTAGAAAACTTCCAAGTTTTATTTCCAGTTGACTGGACGGCATTCATCTTTGCCATTGGCTCACTCCTGTTCCTTATGATGTTCCTGTTCCTGTTCCTTTATGCATTTTGCGCATAGGGGCTTGGAAATACAAAGCTGCTGCCAAAAGCCTCAACAGACCCCATAAATGTTACAGTTGTGACATAGCGAGACTAAAACTGCCCAGAAAACGGTTGCCGCCACTGCGAGCACTGATGCAACACAAACTCCTCTGAAGTCAGGAGTTTAGATGATTTTAAATGAGGAGGCAAAGCGCTCATCTGACTCGGTCTAAATCACGTTCATACTGGTCTGAAAAGTCGGTGAAACCTGCAGAAAACCTGGATGCATTTCTTTTGGGTCTTATCTGCACCCACTTTGCAAGGAACACTTTTCTTTGTGATTCTTTATTGCAAAGTATCTCTGGATTCAACATGTGAACATTGTTATTCAAGCCTCGCAACATGTTCTTCACTGGATTCTAGTCTAGTCTGCACTTTGACTGGGTTATTCTGTATGAACGTGGTCTGATCTAAACTTTTCCATTGTTGCCCTGGCTGTAATGTTTAGGTTCTCTCTCCTTCTGGAAGGTGCCATCTGATGTGTGAATTGTTTTTTGTCTGACTCACACACTGTACCATTTTTGGCGACCAAACCTAACAAGTTTAACTTCTGTCTTGTTTTGCCAGAGAACTGTATTGGTGTTTGGAGTTTCAGGCGACAAATGTGACAGCCCATTGCAATTAGTGACAAAAATAAATAAATAAACGACCAAAGGACAAAAGTCAGAGTGACGTACAATCTTTTTTGTGTGTGTCCTTTTCCAGAGTCTTCTACGTACCCATGACTTTGTAGCCAAGGGAGACTTTGAACCTGCTCTGCCGCCCCTTCCTGATGATGCAATGGAGGAAGACGAAGAGTCAGTCAAAATTGTGAGCCTGGTGAAAACCAAAGAGCCACTGGTCAGTATCTGTGTGGCAGTCAATCTGCAGTCAGACCATCAACAAAAGCCCTCAGACTTCTCACTTAATTTGATTGTTTTACAGTGCAAATTTTTACAGAGAGTTTTTATTTATTTCTAAACCTAGTGCTTAAAAAAAAGCATACAGAAGTGTATAAACATTTATAATTTATTCAGGACATATTTTTTCAATTGCTCAAATTTCTGTTTAAGATTTCTTGCATGTGGGACTGTCAGGTAAGAGACTCGGGTCGGGAGGACAAGGTGGATTGGTTGCAGTTGCCGACATCACCGCTAGGTGTCACAAAAGTGCAGATGGAATAATCATAAATACATTAGCAGAAACACTGTAGGCTTTGGAGGCCCAAAAGAGTCTTTATCAGGGAAATTAAGTATTTAAAAAATGTAATCAACGACACAGCTAATATGATCAAGATTTATAATTAATTAGCATATTGGTACCCAAACGTTAATCATAAATAGAGTGTATTCGATGAGCTAAATTCCCCCTGCCCCTTTTCCGCTACAGGAGCCACACAATGAATAAATAAAAATGTACATCATTCCAGGGTGTGCTGTGCTGGCACAGGGGTTAAGCACAAACCACATATGGAGGCCTTAGTCCTTGTTGCAGGCGACCTTTGCCACATCTCTTCCCCCTTCTCTCATTTTCCTGTCAATTAACTAACAAATAAAGTTCACTAGAGCCAAAAAATCATAACAATTCCACATAGTTTCAAGATATAAACATTTCTCATTTTAATTAATGTCTCTTGAAATATCAAAATAATAAATTTTTTTTCCTATAATGTTAAAAATGTAATAACTATTCATTTATTAGATTATGGCAGTTCTGGCATTTAATGCAGCTGCACTGAAACACTTCAGCTTCTTAAAGTTACCCAAAGTTGTAACAGAATTCTCGGTTTATGCACCATATCTTTGTACACATGTTTATAAATATTTATATTCTGTATCGCACTTCTGGATAGATGCAAACGACATTTCGTTGCTTTGTACTTGTGACAATGCAATGACAATAAAGTTGAATTCTATTCTATTCTAATTTGAGACACATAAAGTTTATGGTTAGATGTATTTGATATTTAATTTTTTTTTTATATTTATATCTGATTTCAACGACACATTCATACCAAGATAAAATTTAAAAGGAACCTATGACTCCCACGGCAGCCAGGGCTGCTTTTGTGTTTAAACTTTTAACTTCACTCTTAATCCAAGTTTTTTTTTTTCTTTCTTTCTTTCCACAAGCTCTTTTCGCTACATATCACTGTGACACACGACGCACCACGGCTCCAGATGTTCTGTTTATCCAAAGTGAAATAATGCAAACACTGACATCATAATTGAGTCATTAAAGCATCACTGCAGATTTAGAAGGCCGGGGTTAATTTATGTTTCTGTTTCGAGTGCGCATTGATTACCTCCGAGGCCTTTAATCACGGGCCATTTTCCTGATGCTGCTCAAATGTTCTGCTTTATTACTTATTCCATGTCATTGTCTCTTAATTAAAAAAAATAAAAAAAGTTTCCTGGATTGAGTAAAGGAGAAGAGGGGGAAATAAAAAAAAAACATCCCGCGAGGATTCGAGAGCGGCAGACGTTCAGCAATGCCACAAAACCTCGAAATTTGTCATCTTAGTGAAGATAAAATACATATATATATATATATATATTATATATATATATATATATATATATATATATATATATATATATATATATATATATATATATATATATATATATATATATATATATATAAAACCTCTGGATTCATATTTTTTTTGGTTTGCAAGTTTTTCATCAAATACACAAGAACATGCTTCTGTTTTGACTCATCAGAAGAAATGTTCATTTAGAATGTAAAGAATCAATAAAAGAGTCAGTGAATATGCAGATATGCAGGTTGCCAGGTTTTGTAGATATATTGCAAATCAGAAGATAAAGTGCCATTAACATCTCTGGAATAGCAGCACGAAAAAAAAAAAAAAAAAAAAGCTCTCTGTGACTCATCTATCAAACATGCATTTTTCGCTGGCCTTCGAGAGACACTTCTGGACGGATAACTGTGAACATTTTTGCGATGGTTCAAACGCTAGCCTGGAAGAAGAGGGCTGACCCTCCTCTGACTTTGTCCCGCTGATCGATCCAACATGTTCCCATTTTCCAGACAACAGGGCCTCACCCGAGCGAGAGCCGATCGCAGCTCGCCCGTTGCATCAGATGCTGTTTCCATTCATGCATCGCCGCATCAATAACATCTGTTGTAAATAACGCAGCGGTTGTGCGTCTCGGTGTGTGGAACACGAAGGCGTTTAAATGATGAAAAAATAATGAAACAAAATGTTTGAGTGGAGCTCAAAGCGTTTCCGCGACAGATTCGGCAGGTTATCTTCACTCTGTGTCTGTTTGTCGGTTCTTCTTTTTGTGTGTGAATGAAGGGAGCGACGATTAAGAAAGACAAATCCTCGGGGGCCATCGTCGTCGCCAGGATCATGAGAGGAGGCTCAGCCGATAGGAGCGGTAAGCAGACCGCTGGAGTCGTAAGAATCCAAATTCAAGAACACTCCCCTGCTCCCAAAGGGGACATGAAATGTTTCCTGAAACTCGTATTAATTTGAGATTCAATATAATTAACTTTTTTGCCCCTTTCCAAAAGGTCATGTGACGTTTGAGTCATAGAATTATCAATCGGGCTGCAAACACGGCCGTCAAACTACAAATATTTATGATTGCCACTCGAAGCTCTCCTATAAATCGCAAGTTTGGCAATCTTGAATTAACGTAATTTGGCGACTACAAATGTGACTAAATTTTTGCAACCAAAACAATTTCCCAGCCATGTTGCCTTTCTTGTAAGCGAGGGAAAAGTGCGGCAGCCTCCTTTGAGCCAGCTGACCGGCAGCCCGCAGCACCACACACGATAGGGAAAGCTGGATGTTACCCTGCATCGCTTACAAATTCAGGAACTCCGGAAGACTGCAGATCATCTGAACAGCTGACGGAAAATCTGAGCCTTTTGCTGGAAAATGTGTTGAGTTCAGTAATTAGTCATATCCCAAAGGTGTAATAATAACAATGACGCAATGTGTCTTTAAGGCCTGATTCATGAAGGTGACGAGTTGAAGGAGGTGAATGGAGTTTCGCTGGAGCACAGGAAGCCAAAAGAAATCCTTCCTCTCCTGGTCAGTCTTTGTCTCATTTTTCTGCAGATCCTTGTTCTTCCTCTCACCGTTGACTTATTTAACTTATTTAATTGAAAGACGACGTGTTGCTAACTTGTATTTTTAGGACTGCTTGTGTGGTACAAAAAAACAGCAAAGCATAAGTTTGTGAGTGATGAAGCTGAAACTGAGTGAGGTTCACTGAGTTGCTGCTATAAGTCGTCAGTGAAATAATGTCCCACAAAGGCTCCCGTAGCCTTTCAATTTTCCTCAGTTTTAAAAAAGAATGTGTTCGCAAAGTGACTCTATTTTCGCAACTAACGTAGACAGATAGAAGCTGTCCGAATAAAAAGTATATTACTGTAACTTCCATTGCGATGTGTACATGTGGCAGCCATGTTGGACAGGGCGAGTGGGTCAGTGAGGAAACATCTGGATTTCCAACTGAATTCTGAGTTTAAAATCAACTCGCATGTCTCCTTTACCCTGAACCGCAATATCAAGGCCTTAAAATATCCTGCGAGTTTCTAAAATGGATAAGGATTTTGGTTTTAACGTTGGTGTTTTTATAAATTGTATTTATTTATTTTGGTTTTCTCCTTATAGACGATATACATGAATCTCAAGAGCTTCCTCACCCACCATACTTGATTGGTTGCGGTCACTAAGTTTTTTATTCTCAGTAATAACTATTTCTTATCCTGGATTTTGTCATTTTCGTCTTATGTTTTTATTGTGTGTCTTGTGGTCGATGCGTAACTGCAAGTTTTTTGCTAATATTTTGCAAAAAATGGCCCCAAACGTTTCGTTGACGTGAATGCTAACTCCCACCTGCAGGTGGTGGTGTTTCGTGCACCTATCACAGACTAAAAGTTTTGGTCTGTGATAGATATTATGCAAATAATTCAAAATGCCCTGCAGATATTTCTAAATTAGCATTAGAAATTCTTTTGATTTTTATTGGGGAAAAAAAAACCCCCAGAAAAAACTAAATCCTGAAGGGACTGATCAATGCAAGTACTTATCGAAGGCAAAGACAGTTATTTATTAATATTTTAACAGTCAATTAATGGGTTTTTATCAATATATTCTGCTTCAGCCGCCCTGGAGGAACTTTATGGCCTTGATATGATCCGAAAGTTATAAGACAAGTTTAAACCGTTCATTTCACTTTATGTTTCCAACCAACTTTCCATTTGAATATTATTCATTAGCTGGTTAAGATATATATATATATATATATATATATATATATATATATATATATATATATATATATATATATATATATATATATATATAAAAACTGATTTTTTAAAATGGTTTTCAGTTTTGAGTCTTTATGTTTGAATGTCCTGAACATAAAGTACATTTCAGTGTTTTTTTTTCTATGTAGGCTTGTTCTGAGGGTGCAGTTAAATTCAAAATCATTCCTGGATCCACCATAGAGGAAATGACATCACGCGTGACAAAGGTAGAGCAAACAATGAAGCCACTCCTCATGCTGCGTGTCTTGTTTTTCATTTTCATTTGGCGTTTGGTATGCAGGGCAGCTACATGAATTTATGGAGAGGAGTCTTCTGGAATCAGCATCCCTTCAACTTTTACACGCTGTTATTGGACCAGAAACTAAAATGTGTTTTATTAGGATTTTATGTGACACAGCAACACCAAGTAGCGCATAAATTATGGAGTGGAAAGAATTAGGCCCTACTTTCTTTGTATTGGACTCCTTTGGTAATTTTTTTTTGTTTGTTTTTTTGCTGTCATTGCAACATTTCGAGTTTGGAAAAGTGTCATAATCAACAGTTTTAGCAATTTTAGGACAATTATTCAATTAAAACGAGGTGAAAAGTTACGCACTTACAAATTGGATTTGTCTTATTTCAAGTGAACCAAGATATCTGCATAAAATAAAGACCAGAAATGCTTGTTTGCTCTAGCTTGTGTTTTTCCAGTGTATACCACAGCCTCCGCCTCAACATCTGTTGAGATAGTCAGAATCCCTTGGCACCGTCTACCGTTTGGGCTCCATTTATTTAAATTAAAATAAGTAATTGTTACGCAGAAAATATTTGCAGGTCTTCAAGCTTTGCGTTCAGAGAGTTATGGACCACAGCCACGTTGTGCGCTGCGCACGTCAGACGGGGGGAGCTGGAAGCGGACTTGAGAGCAGGCAGCGTTCGCAAATTACTTTCAATAATTGGAGTCGTTTCTCAAAAATGACACGTGGGGGGGAAGTAAAAATTGCTGTTTGTTGTCAGGACACAGATGTTCAAACAACAGCCAGATGACAGACATATGAAAAAGAAAAAAAGAGAAGTTGTTTTCCATTTTTCTCACCATTTTGGGTTTTTTAAGGCCTGAAAAGAAACTGTCATTCCTCAGGTGTTTGTGCGAGCGCTGTTCGACTACGACCCCGCGGAGGATCCGACCGTCCCGTGTAAAGATGCGGCCGTGGCCTTCAAACGAGGAGACGTCCTCCAGGTCGTTGGCACGGACGACGACACCTGGTGGCAGGCCCGTCGCCTGGGAGACGGCAGCGGTCGGGCGGGCCTCGTCCCGTCAAAGCAGCTGCACGAAAGGTGATCTTTTCACACCGCCAGTCGCTCGAATTTTGGGAAAGAAAAACGCAGAAAAGCCCCAAACAAACATTTGTTCTGCTTTTTTAATCTCTTGCAGAAGAGTTGCACTGCAGCGACCCAGAGCCTTGTTCAAGCTTCAGAACATCAAGCCAGCAGGTGATGCTCAGGGGTGTCCAAACTGTGGCTACGGGGCCATTTTAGACACCTTAAAGAATTTGTTTTCGGTGCCTGAATGGTACAAATTTGGTCAACAGGACAGAAAGCAATTGCTGACCCAAAAAATGTGGAAATTGTCTGCCGTTCTTTTAATAAAGCAACTGTCTGAAGCCCTTTTCATGTTTTAAATTTTTAATTATACACAGATTTTATTTAATTAAAACAAAAAAAGGTTTAGCATTGGTAGGAAAAAAAAAGATCAGGGTAAACAAACTTTTTTATTTGATTAATTTTGTGCCACGGCATTAGTTTACATTAGCCAATTTTGGCCTCCGGCGCAAAAAGTTTGGAAACCACTGCTTCACGTCATAAAGACGGACCACCTGAAAAGCATAAAACATTTTGTAAAGAACATCTTCCAGGATGAGAAGAGGAAACCACCTCCCCCCTGCAGGAGAATAACTATTTTGTGTGGATTTTTTTCTCCACATGCTCGGCAGATGACATGGAAGGCACCGTGGGTACGCATTTTGTTTTTCTGGAAGCTTTCCTTCGGCACAACTCATAAAATAAAAGCGCATGCGATGAATCGCTTCACGAGTTTAACATTTTAAAACGTTGGTTTTTCCAAGACCGGTGTGTATTTCTCAAGGTTGCTTCCCTCCCCCAAACCCCCTCACCACAAAATATGACATTTTTACGAGCCGTATCTTTGCTGTAAGTAAGATTGTTAAAAGTATCCATGAACTGGATGGGCTCCCTTATATGGTACTCACAGTTACTTAAATTTTACAAGGCTAATGTATTTCAGAACGTTTGTAATGAGCATGAAGTTCATGTTTGTAGATCAAATTTTCTTTTTAATGATGGTTTTCCACATTTCCTGTTTCTCTCCTTCAGTTTTTCCAGTCCCAGAGGATGTAGACTATGGAGCCATAACAGGAATCCATATTGGTGAGACGCTGCACACTGCATTAGCGTCTGAAATCCACAAATGCTTTAAAATGTCTCGAAAATTACCTAGAACAGCCTATTTTTATAGCCTATTTTTCTCACCATTTTGGGTTTTTTAAGGCCTGAAAAGATAAGAAAATGTCATTGATGCACCCAATGAAAGCTGTTTCGCCACCAAGGTCCACAGTTTTTGCTTTTTCCGCTGTTGGGAGCACAGCCAATCAGCTCCAAAGAAAATGAACAGAGCTCCTCTATTGGCTGCTTTGGAAATACCAGCTGATAGGACAGTTGCTGGGTATTTGCTGGATGAAAAAAAAACAGGTGAAAACAGGTGAATTTATTTTCGCAATCCTATCTTGAGGGATGCTCGTATTTTCTAACATGACTCCAAAAACAACCCGAGAACGCCATCTATACTTCATGAGCAATATCTGATTACTGTATAATATATAATATCCTCTAAAGTCACTCATCGGTCGCTGACTGAAGCTTTTAAGTCTTTTGTGATGCAGAATGACCCGGATCATTTCATCTGTACTGGCTCAGCGCAAGACTCAATTGCAGCATGTCCAAAACGATCTGCAGCAGGATTCATTTGCAAATAACTTCGAGATTCTCTGACAGAAAGACTTAAGATCGAAGAAATATGAATTTGTTTCATTTCGGACTCAACGCAAATGTCTAAAGGGGCTTTCCAGGCACGCAGTGCCATTTTATACTATCTCAACTTCAGCTGTTACAAAATTGTTATACATGTCAAACTTGACTTCATAATTTAATGCCTTAAAATTGGCCCTCTGTCGCTTTAAAAACTCTTCTGAAACTCCGCCTTCAGGAAGTAGTCACAACATGGCTCCTCTGTCAACCCTTTAACGTTTTTAACCAGCGTTGCACTGAGACGTGGCTCATATCACGAGCTCAACAAAGGTGCTTACTAATTGTTGCTGGCTAGTCTGAAGGAGCTGAGTGGATTCACATGGGAGGGCTGCTCTGTGACGCAGAAACTCATAACCTTGGAAACTGCAACTCCGGGGGTGAGCTGCGCCTCAAAGGTGGGGCTCGGCCCGCCCGGGCGTTTTACACAGCTGAATGGCTGCCATGGGAGATTAAAGGGTTTCTCAAACATGCGTGAACGAATCAAAGCAACACTCCAAGTGTGTTTTTAATGTGGAAACGACATTATAACATGACACAAAGCTAAGAAAACATATTACTGCCCCTTTAACGTTTTCTTTATTCCAAAGAAGAACGTTCTTCTTTATGGGTCCGAAAAGGATCACATTTAAACATGCTATAGGAGTTAAAATTAGGAGTTGGAGGAAGATCTGGCCTTGCCACCAGAGTGGTGGTTCTGATCGTGAGCCGAACCAGCGGAGCCAGACCACAGACGCGCTACAGCAGCTGGAAGTCAGACAGAACACCAGCAAAGCGTGACGGACCGAGTCGTGTCTTCACTGAGACATGCCCTTGCGCTGCACAACGCCAGCGCTCTGATGGCTCCTGATTGTATCTATTGACAAAACTTAAGTAATTTGTGTAACCTTTGTTTGTTTTTAGCGTGACACATTACTCATTATCCAAGGACAACAGATGAAAAATCCCCGTTCGGCTAATTCTGGCAAATTTACACAAATGTTCATTCATGTAACTCAGATGTAAAGAAATTATTAGCTAGTTATGGGTAACTAATAGCTTTATTAGTTAGCCGTAACTGGCTGATTAATAGTTAGATTTTAGATTTTCGCAGTTTCAGACATTCTTCAAAGACTGTTGTCGGTTTTATTCCTCCAGCCGGTCTCAGAAGGAGCTTCCGACTCGGACGGAAAAGCAGCAGAGCCAGGAAATCTGCTCAGTTACGAAGGTGGAGCTCTGAGATTCCTGGTGCAGTCTGTCCCCGTACTTATACAGAGGTGGTACCCTACCAGAAGGAGCCAAAGGACAGACACCGCCTCATTGTCCTGGTCGGTATGTGAAAAAAAGACAAAAATGAATCTGTATTCCAAGGAATTCTGCTTTACATCTGCTCCTTTTATGGCTAAGCGAGAACACAAAACACCTTCATTCTATTTGTTTAAATAAAACATATAAAGCCTGTTGTTGATCAAAAAGGAAAAAGCCTTGATGAAGATTTATGTCTCCACTTTTGATCGGAAAAATTATTCCTTCCCATCAGACCCACGTAAAGTGTCAGAAATCTGTGAGTCAAAATATATTGCGTTTACTTGAGCAACACAGCGGTCCAACCCCGCATTCGCTCCTCCTGCCAATCCTGCAGGTCTGCTCTGTGTATTTTTGAGCTCAATCTCCCCACAGGGAATTCCAGTGCGAGCGCCGCCAGAGGTCTTTTTAATGTCATAATAGGATACAACTGAAGGTCACAGAAAAACCGAGGGGGAATAAAACAAAGGAGGAAATGTGGGGAGTCGGAGGAAGAATGAGTAAATTTTGAAAAGTGAAAGACAGGACGGCGAGAAACACCCACAGCTGAAGAGATGTAAAAGCAAGGTCAGATAGGGACGAGATAAAAGATAGCTGACTGGGAGGACAGAGACGAATGTTCATGAATCAGATCCCGCAGGATGTCGGCCAGAAGGTCCATCATCAAACTGGAACACTTAAGACAGCTTGGATTTACATTTAGACTCCTTTAATTGAGTTGGGGCTAACCTCGACTGCGGGTCCCGTTTTACTGTCGACTGTTTCTGGGGACGGTCGACGTCGTTAGGTCGTCATTAGGAATATATCGCTCACTGGCAACGAAAAGTTGCAGACGGCAAAAACTTAAACCCGAATCTCCCCTTTGCGAGACAATGAAGGCTGTTTCTGTCCTAAGGACCAGACGGAGGATGTTAAACCAAATTGGAAGAACATTGATACCGTTACCACATCGCTTACACGTTTCGTCTTAAGCTAAAGACCTGTTTACCGCCAGACGGCATGGTACGTATACCCTGTAGCTCTTACTAAGACATTAAGACTGGAGAGCGTCCAACGAGCCTGATGATAGTCCTCTGCGAGATCTGCCTAGCAGCTGTGGAGCACATCAGCAGTGAAAGAGTAGCAAGTCCATAAACTGGATATTTGGTTATGCATCAAACTCATGGAACCCAGTGATGGAAAAGGCAGGTATGACAGGAATCCTGCTTTTAGACTGCACCCCAATAGAAACTGATGCAATCTGGCAGCGCATCAATCCCAGCTGCTACAGTACTGAACATGTGGACGAATGCCTGCATGCGTGTGTGTGTGTGTGTGCGGACTCCGTCCTGCGTCTCCTACATTATAACGACACCGATACTGCATGGCTTTGCAGATGGTACATTTAGGTACGACGCTATGGCTTTTCCAGAGAGTGTAGGAGCATTCAGACCGATCAGACGAAAGGCTGTTTGAGCATCATTGTTCGAATGAAATCAGAGCTCCATCTGTCTGACTTTCATTTGCTCTCTAATTCTCTGATGATAAAGACAGCTGTGTCATTTACTGTTGGGCTCCGCTCAAGGAAAGCATTACCGCACGGTGATATTGAGAATTAAAACCCACATTCAGAATACCGTGTTCTGATCCATGTCTCCAGGGCCTAGCGGGGTTGGCGTGAACGAGCTGAAGAGGAGGCTGGTGATCTCCGAACCGGACCGCTATGGCGTCAGTGTGCCGTGTAAGTTGCACATCTTGAGGTTTCATTACTTTTGGCTTTTACGTCCGGCGCGCAGCGTAAATTCTCTCCCCGCGAACACAAAGCAGTGTCCCATCTCTTTTGGCGTTCTGCAGACACGACACGCGAGAAAAGGAGGCAGGAGAGCGACGGCCTGGACTATCATTTTGTTTCAGTTCAGGTGTTCGAAGAGCTCATCCTCAACCACAGGTGTGGGTTAAGTGACCCTAGTTGAGCCCATTGCGGGTCTTATTCAACCATTTGAAGCTTTCTCACCTGGTCTCCGGTTTTCTGCTTGCCTCACCATGTCTGTAGGTTTGTGGAGTATGGTCAGTACAATGGTAACTACTACGGGTCGAATCTGGACTCGGTCCAGAGAGTGATGGCTGAAGGCAAAGTCTGTCTCCTGGATGTTCATCCAAGCGTAAGCATAACCCCAGCAAAAAGACGTTGAGGTTCACTCAGTTTTGATGAACACTCGCTGCGTTTCCTTTACAAATGTGCACAAATCTTTGGCAATGTTCTGCCAATGTTGAAAAATACAAGTTTTCAGTTGCTGTGAGTTTATTACATAAGGAATTAAATTAAAGTCACATGTGAGTGAGCTTGTTCACGCGAGAAGTCATTAAAAATTGTGGTAGCAACAGATGTAAACAGCTACATGAGATGTATTCATCTTTCAGCCATGGAGCTAGTGCTCATCATCTATCAGCCAATCAGAGGAGAGGTCGGAGTCTTATTCAGGCGTTGGAGAGGCTCCGTATTCTGGATTTTGGGGAAATTGTAGTTGGCAATTTTACAGAAGAGTTGTGGATTCAATACGGTCAAATAACACTTAACTTTTTATGAACCGTCATCGTTTTCTCCAGTAGCAACATGCGGGTGTTGATCACGTGACTCATGGGATGGTTAAAAAAGAGAGAAATTTGGAAACAACATGAATTTTTTTTTAAATTTCAAAATGACATGTTTTTATTAAGCAAATGCATTTTCGTAATTGCAATTTTACGGTTAATGGAAACGCAGCTACTGCCTTGCAAAACTAATTATTTGGTATTTTGTCACATTTCTACCAGATCAGTTAGTTTATTTTTTGAATGAACTAATGTACATTATGCTTCATGTACTGCCTGAATGATGTCAAAACTTTTGTTTTACACATTCCAGGAAGTGGAGTGAAGTATAAACTTATTAAAATTCCCAACTCCTGAAAAATCTACTTAATCTGACATTAAACATACATAGTCCATACATTTCACAACTAAACCAGTGGTAACTACTACAGAAACCCATTAATGTAGTATCTATTTAATTTTAAAGTTCAGTATGAAAGATTTATTGAAAAATATTTATCAGAAAAAAGATAATTGAAAAAACATTTGTATTTTCAAAAAAATGTTTTTAAAAAACATTCTTTATGCGCACTTTATTCTTTATGTTTACTGCAAATAAATTAACGTAATTTCAGTAAATGTTAAATCTGTGTTCTCTTGAAAATGTGAGAACATTCAAGGATTATAAATTGGTTTGTTTTATTCAACACTGAGCTGCATAAATCACAGTTTTAGTTCTTTGGGTGTTTTTCAGCTGTGGAATAAAGTTACTAGCATTTTCATTGCTTTTCTCCAGTCTCGTGAGGGATGTTTCTGATTTTGTCTGGTTATGAAAAAGTTGCCTGAATCAGAAGTGGGTCATGAAAGCATACAAAATTTCCAAAAAGGAAATCAAAGCAAAAAAACAAATAAATAAAAAAACATAAATTAACAAAACGTTTCCCTGTGAATTGCAATTTCTTCCACAATATAGCATTTAAATTACATCCAAAGACAAGAGATGCTCACAAACCATGAACATTTCTTTTACGCATTCATGTGACCCTATCCTTTTTTCTGTTATTTCCCCCCCCTCTGCAGAAAATAAAGCATGTTTACACTTCTGAATTCAAACCATACGTGGTGTTCGTGAAACCGCCAAGGATTGAGGAGCTTCGCCTCACCAGGCGGAGAGCGAAATTTGTCTGTGATGAAGGCAGTACGCAAGTCAGGATGTTTTCAGTAAGTACATATGGATACTTTTAGCCTAAGCTCCAAAGCTAGCTTGTCGGTTCACATAACAACTTCACGCGTTTATTTCTAGCTATTATTGTCACAAAGGGAATTTTTTTCTTATCTGAAGAGTTGAAGAGTATCTAGCATAGTATGTAAGTAGTGGTACTGAGTACAGTTAATACTTAGCTTTATTTTGTAGGTAGCTTCAAATCTAGCACTGCTAGCATTGTTTGCAGCTAATGGTTCGCCAGTCATGGCAATCTGGCAATAATAGAAGCCAAATATGTGTATTTTTGGTTTTTGGTCACTAGATGGGGCTGTGGCCTCCAGTATATGAACCCAGAGGTGACAGGTAGTTGACAGGTGTTGAACCTGGAAGGGCAAACAAGTTTTTGACCGCTGTGGCGGAGTCATTGTTAACGCTGTTGCTATGTATCGTGGAATAAATGGATTTTGTTCACAAATGGTTCATCTGACTGGAACAAATTTGGACTACCAGAAGACCTCTGGGATTGACCTTACATGCAAACAACAGGCACGTTAGCCGCTCAGCGCGTCGTAACTAAGCAGCAACGCATCAACGTTTACTAGTGCAGTATTAAACTGGTTAGTGCACAAACCATTATGTTTTTTTTATGTCACTGTAATACCATTTCTGTTTTATACAGATTACCCAAAATTTTGCTACATAAGCAATTTAAAAGGCAGTCCAACATAGATGCAACTGGCCGCCAAGCTAACAGCTCATTCCTTTATATCTGGGGCATATAATAACATTTTAAGCTATCTTTACCTAACAATGATAGGAACTAGGTAGCGCTTTGTGAGACAATGTATATTAATTTTGATTAATGTGATAGACCAAGATAATGTGCCTTATTATGAACTGTAAGAAAGAGTATAGATTTTTAATACCTTTTTCTTTTTTGCAAAAAAAAAAGAAATAACATCTGAAAGGTGTGTATTCAACCGCCATGGGTCTACAGTTTATAAAACCACCTTTTGGTGTAAATGTAGCACCGTTTTAGGGTTTGCCTACACCAGGAACTGAAGCGTTGCCCATTCTTTCCAAAACAGCTCAAGCTCAGTCAAATTCATTGACGGTAGGAACAATCCCTTCCGTGCCCCTAGAGAGCATCACCGATCAGTGATTTTAGGTCTTCTTGTCACAGACTTGGATTTAGTGAATGTAAGTAGGTTTTCCGACCAACATCGAAACAGCACTGAAACTGGATACATTAAGTCAGGTGCTTATTGCATGCCTTGAGACTTGCAGGCCAAAGTGGGGGCTATAAACCAGGCGCACACCTTGCTTTGACCGTGTAATTTGCTTCTTAGACACTTTCAAGAGACATTATGGGTACTATGCAGGTGTTTTTTCTGGTCTTGGCTGTTTGCCCAGAAAAACGTTTGCATTTTTGTAGATGTGCGATGTTTCAAGGCAATGACTGAAAGCAGGTGGTGGTTGAGTTTATCTTGTAGGTTTTTTTCCCTCAAACAGAAGCATATAGATTACAGATTGCACATACATTTACTGAGAAAGACAAGTAAGCTTTTTCCTAATTGCCACATGGCTTCACATTCACTGTTGGACTCTGTTTGTCCGTGTGGCCCTTATTAGAACCGTGATACAGCGAGGCTTTGGTGCTTTGCCCGACACCAACAACCCAAACCTTCAAAGAGTCAGAGCCAATCCAAAAAGTCTGCTTTCAACTGGAACCACATCTGGTCGGAAAAGGTCTCGTAGCCATTACGCGGAGCATGTAACGACTGTGGCATGCCTCACCAGTGCAGCTCTGCGGTTATGGTTTTGTATCCTGTTGTATTTGAGTGCTTCAGGTTAAACTAAAACAACTATCAGCAACAGCGAGGACCTATGTGAAAGCAGGTGTTTTAGCGGATTGTTGGTTTGGAGAATGCAGGTAGGAAAGACTAAAGCATTATCCATTCCTTACACTAAGGTCTATGTTGACGTTTCCAGAAACTATTCAGCACCAAAGCAAATGCATATTTAGACGTTTTAAGCAAACTTGGCCTGCCTCCAGAAAGCAAAGCTGAACCGAGTCAGGCAAAGTAATACCAAGCCATTTTCCCATTGTTCTGATGATCTTTTGCCAAAAAGGGCTGAACTAAAGGACCAGGGCCACATTGTATGAATAAAAACACCTTAAATTCTCTTCCATTTTTCCAGCACAAGCTGTTCTCCAGTACACCCACGCTAAAAAGATGATTAGGTGTGAAATAATCATGGTTAAGTATCTTATAAAGTGTCATCTCTCCTCTTGCCTCTCTTGCGAACTATCTCATATATTCTCAGAAGTAAACCGTAGAAGGGATAACTTGTTTTTTATAACCGTTTTCCATTTTTCTATCTACTGGCGTCAAACAACAAAGTCTGCTGATTGGGGCACAGAAAAACATGACAACTGGCAACAAGCTGGAGACGTACCAGCACGCCACGCTTGTCGTCAAACCAGTATGACGTCAGAGTCCAACTGGCAGCAGAAACGCTGTCCATCAATAGTGCGGATTATGGCGTCACAGATTACACCGACCGGTGTCCTACCGCTTAGTGGAAACAAAGCAGACTTAACCTTCCTTTTTCCAGGGTGCTCAATTTATTGGGGGTATTTTTCTGGGTTCACAGGAGGAGGATTTTGAGGACATGCTCGACCAGGCTGAGATGTTGGACAGCCAGTACGGCCACCTGTTCGACAAAGTGATTGTCAACGGAGACGTCGCCGCGGCATTCAGAGAGCTGAAAGCCGACGTGGACAAGCTGGACGAGCCAGAGGTCCAGTGGGTTCCTGCAGCGTGGATGCGCTCGGCACCGACAAAAGCGTGGAGAAGCTGCAGCAGCTTGACTGGCTGGATTTGAACGGGGATCGCTTACGATTGCATCAAATATTCCTTAAGGGCCCCTTTTAAATCTTATTTAATATAGTCTCCTTAAAAGTGATGCACACTATGTTCCTCTGTGCATAAGTACTGCGTTCGAGTTGAATAAATTTAGATAATAATCTCTGTCATTTTTATTAGTTTTTCATGATTCCCAGCTTCCCTAAATTTTTACATTGGTGATCTAGTTTAATCAAATTCATCTCTCTCTGTTCTCCCTCTTTCTGTGTCTAATGCTTTTTCCAGTCGTCTCGGACTCAGCTTCTCTTTAAGCATTTAGTTGACATAACTTTAATTTGTAGAACGAAGAAGGGGTGGGGGGCAAAAACTTGATCTTGTGAAGAGTTTGCGGCCGAGAGTCGTCCGTTGCTGCCAAGTTCCAAACATCGGCATGGAATTATTCTGACAGCTGCTGCACTTCAATTAGCTGTAATGTGCACCAGTGAAACATTAGTAGCAGCCCGTGAGGCTTTCTGCCAACTATGCGCTCGCTGTCCGAAACGCACATAAACAGGAAAACAATCATAGATCAGAGTTGAATCATAGGTATCCACGCCCCTCGAACTTTTTCAGATTTCCTCATGTTTGAGTCGCCTGCGTTCACAGCTGTGAGTATTTTGGGGGTATTTATCGGCTTTATACATGTCGAAATGGACACTTTTTGCGTCGTTGTGAAATATCTCGAGCTTAATCGGAGTGGATTTAACGCATCTGTGAACGGCGATTTCCAAGTTTTATCCACTGGATAAAAGAGGGGACTTCAAATGGGCCATCCTAACCCATGAAAAAAACTTTCATTTCGCTCTGTGGATTCATAACATGGCAGCAAAACAATGAATCTTATCTATTGTCCCTTTCACATAACAACTTCAAATGCATACAAATGACATACAGTGAAATGCTGGAGAAATTCATGGTATGAAGTGCATTTGTTATGCACCACATCATTTTCTGGATTTAAAAAAAATGATTAGTCCCCTGGAGAAGATCTAGAGCACTTGACTCACAACTAAAACCAGCAATTAACAGCGCAGACTCCATTGAACACAGCTTTCATCCAGACCACTCTGTTCTAGAACCGCCTGGCACTAGTCCATAAAGAAAGACACAAGTATAAACGTGGAATGGTACAGGAAAGAAGTCATGAACACGTGTATGTGTAAGAAACCAGCTGAAATCTGGCAGCATTTAGAAGTCATTCTTGCTATGTGTCAGTCCATATAGGCTGCTTTAATATTAACTCAGGTCCATTACCAAATTATCCCACAGACTGGCACAATTGGCAAAAGCTGAGAAAGCTTCTAACAAGAAAAAGGTTACCTTTGCAAACTTTTTTGCGAAGGCCACGGTTGCAGCCAAATCTTTTAACCTACAGAATGTTCCACCCGTAATCCAAAGTGGGACAGAACATTACTTTACCATAAACCAGCCAAGACCCGGTTACAGAGGAGTCAGAAGAATAATCAAAAGGCTCAAGGAGCCAATGAGTAATACACTGCACACAAGACTCCACTGCTGAAGGAAAAGGGTCAGGGTGAGTGAACACATCGTGTTTAGGAGAAGAATGTCACTGGAAACGTCTCAGTCGCATCATGCCAGAACTGGAGTTTGCAGGTGGGAATAGAGGTAGTTGTCTTACAGAACAGACCTGAAAGTGGGATACATGCTGAACAGTCCCTGGGAATTCCTGATCAGATCTACGGATGAAACAAGGGTCGGTTTCCAAAGAAGATGTTTGTCCCAAACACACAGCCAGGGATGTCTGAAGAAAAAAACAAAGTAAAGCTGCAAGATCGAAATTTATAAATCTAGATTTAAAAAATCAATGAACTGAAGACGAGAGTGTATGTAAGTGATCGCAAGAACCTTTAAGCATTTGCGGACAGAAGCATGGCTCAAAATCGCACAAACGAAATGCAAATTTCTAACTTTCTATATAGTGGAGACGAGTTGAAGTTCTCATGAAGAAAAACGGCCTTTCCAAAAAACGGGTGTATTACAGCGGCACACTGGAGCCATTGGAGATAGAAGAAAAACGGAGCCGTAAATTTCCACCAAAAAACAAAAAAATTTTTTTGATGAATCTCAAAATTTATTCCTCTTTTTTTATCCTACTTGCAATTGCCCTGATATGCCGTAGTAATGTTTTTGTGATTATATACTACTTGGGTTGTTCCCAACATGCGGTGTGAATGTAATTTATAAAGCCTCAATAAAAATATTGAAACAGGAGACAATGTTGATGTGTACAGTACTTATTTTACCGACTGTAAAAAGCATCGCAGTAAATCGGGAGAGAAAAAAAAAAGAAGAAAAATCTGTTGTGTCAAATTCTTCATTTGCATTCAGTGTATTCAAGAGTGCGCCACTGAATTATAAGACCTTGGGATATTCTCTTATTACCGAACTCAGCTTTAAACCTCTTCACATCTTCCTATCCACCATTAGACTGAAGGATTTCATTTAGGGTCATCAGATTAAAAGGGGCAAAAACATAAATTCACGTCGTACTTTTTCACACTTGTACTCATGAAAACTTCATGTGAGTCTACCAAATGAAAATCTCGATAATATACATTGAAACCTTTTGGTTGTGGTCTTATAAAAAAAGCTCAAGAGATACTTTTGCAATGTTTTTGAGTATACCTTAGTGTTAGATGTTACAACAGCTTGAACTCTCCAACTCCAAAGGCTTCAGGGATTTTTCTCACCATCATGAGGTACTTAATTGTACTTCCATTCCTCTGAAAGTCATGGCAGTTTTACTCTCTTTGTCGGCGCTTCGCTCCATTACGTGTGACAAAGTGTTAATCTGCTTCATGTAGCGGGGAAAGTTGGGAACAAGGGAGCGCAGTGTCATGCCGGGAAACGCCGATGGCTCTCGAGGGACATGACCATCATAGAGAAATTACGAGCTGCCATAAAAGCTGACGGTGAAGGTGGCAGCACCACCGCTGGGATGAAAAGACCGTTATTTCAGCAACGGTGGCAAAGTGTGCAGACGAGTCGCTTGAGTTCAGGGCAGGCAGGCCTGTGCCAGGCCTGAAGCGAGGCCTAGACCCAAACCGTGGCAGTATAACTTCATCGCCGGGCTGAGAATCTGCAGGCACCCTGTGAAATCATAACAATGCCATTAAAGACACGGGAGCCGTCCAACCAAAACCCATGTCCGCACCTCCCACATCAAAAGGTTCCAAAGAAATGCATGATGTCAGCAGGCCTTGGATCATTTCAGTCCTGGTCGTCTGTTGAAAGCGTGCTAAAGTAAATAGAGCAAATGTTCAACCTTATCATCATCTTAGAGTCTATGAGTGTCTTAAAACAACCAGCACGTGTTTAACTCATAAGTTGTGCTAAGTAATCAGGCTAACCATTATCAGCAGCACAAGCTAATGGAAAAGCATTAATACCATGAAGAAAAATAAACATTACAGCTTTTTCCTTCCATACATCTCTGTATATGTGACAGAATTGATATAAGACCAAGTGCTTCTGAAATGTTGCACCAATGAACCAGGAATAGCATTAGCTCGTCCCATTTTACCTGTAATACTCACCTGTGGGCCCCTTGAAGCCGCTCGCGACCGCTACCATTGGTTGTAGCTGTTAGATATAATAGCCTCTAAACCTCAAATGTACCCCTAATATGTTAGGTCAGGAAAAAGTTTTCAGAACTGTAACACGTAAGTGTTACGAGGAAGTTAGTTGCGTTTCGGTCACAAGCGCCACTTTTCCGCACATAAACAACGAGCCAGTGAAGTATCCGTGTGACGTCACAGAAAGCGTCTGACAGCAGCGCTGCAGAAGCGCCATGTTTGACCGAACCTTCCCTTCTTTTCGCCGGAGTTTGTGAACCTGTGAGGCAAACACCGAACACCGGAACGAGCGCCAAATTACCCAAAGAAAGAAAGCAGAATATGTGTCCTCCTTTTATTTTATTTTTTGGTTCTTGTTGTTTTTTAACTGCCCCCTCCCCCCCAAGGCGCAGACGGCCGGCGTGTTCCCGTAAGATCAACAGCGCGGCCCGCAGAGGGCCGGGCTGTTAAGCGGAGTGATAGCGGGGCCAGGCCGGCCGCTCTGCGGCCGCCGCGCAGGAATGCGAGCGAGGAATTTACGGCACCTACCGGAGATGCTTCTGCTCCATGTGGTTTTCAGCTCCGAAAGCTCTAAAACTCAACCTGCCCATTCACGGTGTTGAGTTATGAACTTGGAAAAGACATTTGTCTTTAAGTGTGTCGAACGAGCGCTGCTTGAATTTCAGCCATAATTTAAAGGCGGCCCCACTTAGGAAAATAATTACAGCGCCTCGCAGTACTATTCACACCCCTTTTGACTTCTTCCTCCTCTCCCCCCCCCCCCCTTCTCCTGACACATTACTGCATTACAAAGAAAACTACAAAGTATTTTCTTTTCTCCTTTATTTTATGTTACGGGTCAAATCTTATTTCAAAGTGTGATAAAAACTACACATGCTTTTAGTATTTTTTTTTTTTAGATACAAATCAGTGAAGTTTTTCCTTTGATTCTCCTAAATAAAATGTAATGTTACAAAGACTTACTTGTTGCAGAACCAGTAAGTCTTGTATACTTATATACAGCAAGAGAGTTGTTTAGACCAGAGCAGATGAATGGCCCAGTCAAAGCGCAGCACTAAGTCAAACTGAGTATCTCCTGTAAGACTTTTACATTAGTGTCCAAAGTCACTTTGCATCCAATAAGGCTTAATAAAAGCTTGAGCTGACTTACAAATAGGAATGCATAGGGCTGGACACAATCAATAACAATATCCATAGCAAGAAAATCGATAATACATCATTATAGAATATTGATTATATATAGAATATTCACTGAGCTCCGATCAAGAATCGAACAGCATTCCGAGGGATGTAGGCAGAGGAAAATTGTCGCTGCTCAACCTCTCATAGCAATCAACAGCATCAACTTACTCACTCACTCTGATAACCTAGCAACAACTCGCTAATTAACTTGCGCAGCAGCAGTTTCAGGTTGTCTTGCCTCATAACTGCTTAAAACTAATAATGGAGAGGAAGCTGGATCAAACAGGAGCGCCACCAGTTTGGCAGTATTTAGGACATTTAAAACTGAAAACTAATCGTAATTATCGATATCGGCTGATATCAAATGCTTATATTGTGATATGTGTTTCTAGCAACAGGAATAGAATAAAAAAATAAATAAACGTTAGTCTCAAAATAAATTTTACAAGAGGCCGTATGTCGTAAACACGATTAAATGTTAAAATGCACGCAATCATTCCACATGTCTGGATGAAGATGTGTCGAGCATGTTTTGTCGTGAATTGTTTATAAGCGCACTTGTGATCCTAATTGAATGTATCTACAAGCTGAACGCGGTTCCTCTCTGAACAGCTGGTTTTTACTGAAATCCATACCCAAGCCCCCCCTCTTCCCCCAGCACCCCTCCAGAAAAACAGCGGGATTTCCTGCCTGACATGAGCCGTCGTTTTGTGGTTTTTAGCAACCATGTTATTACGCTCGTAAATTTCCAGAATCCCCTGATAAAACATGGATTATTATTTGCTGACACCATTCTTAGTGATGCCGCAAGATCCGCAAGAATCGTGCGGCTCATGCTGAAAGTATGAGGCCACGCTTAAGCAGCTTCGCGCAGACTGACAGAATCACTTTCTAGTAAACCTAATGACTGGGTTTGCTGATATTCTTTGGAGTGGACTCATTTTTCACATCCAGAGGTACTGCTGCAGGACTCTCTCTGCGAGGCAGCACTCTGCAAGAAAAGGCTTTGCAGAGTGTTGCAGCGAGTCGATTGGCTGGCGTGCAGACCAATAGTCTGCAGAGCTGAGTGTTATTTGAACTCTCCTCAGACAGAACAGTAAAACCAGACAACATCATCTGACTTTTCTAAAATTATTCCCTGGTAAGGTTCAGTTTTTATTTGCTCCTGAGACTCCAGAAAAAACAACAACAAAAAGGAGCAGTGGACATAATTTATATATTTTTTCCTTGTCTATAAAGAATGAGGATCTATCGTTTGTGGACGTCTGTGGGAGTCTGTTGATGCACCTGTTGACAGAGGAGAAACCCTGCGTGTTTAAGAATGGACAAATGTGCAGCGATGAAGACTGATGATGCTCAGTTTTGTTTGGACGACTACAGAAGAGTCGGAGACAGGACCGGGCCGAACTGTGAAGACTCACCTCAGACGAGTTTAACAGACGGACAGAGCCCAGACATGCAGCAGGCCGAGAAAATCTCTGCCATGAAGTACAGAAGATGCAGGTAGGAATCTTTTCTTTAAGATTCTTTTTTTGTAATTCTTTAAATTTTGGACTTAAAAGATAACATGAGCTGGTTTATGGAAGCTCCTACCTAAAACAGGAAAGATATATGCATGAAGTATTTGTCTTGTAGCTCCCCCAGATCTCGTCTCGGTGGGGTGAAAGCTCGTCACAAAAGGCAGGTACTCCAGGACATGGCTCGGCCGCTGAAACACTGGCTGTACAAGCACCGGGACAACCCTTACCCAACAAAAACCGAGAAGGTTCTTCTCGCTCTGGGTTCACACATGACACTAGTGCAGGTGAGACCATCTCGTCAAAAGGAATGCTTATGTCATTTTTTTTGTCAGGGCTAGTCATACTGATCGATCAAGCGATGTCTGTGCAAGGTTTCCAACTGGTTTGCAAACGCCCGGCGAAGGCTGAAGAACACGGTGAGGCAGCCAGACCTGAGCTGGGCGCTGAGGATCAAGCTCTACAATAAATACATCCAGGGCAATGCTGAGAGGCTGAGTGTGTGCAGTGACGATACAAACTCGGACGGTGAGGCTTTAGGATTAATGGATCGACATAGTGCAGCCTTTTCGTTTCACTAGTCAAGCGATTTCTAAGAATTAGGTCTGGACCAGTGGCTCTCAAGGGCTGATGTCCTGCAACTTTGACATGAGGCAGTTTCACTGCTTACTTCAAGTGTGCAGGACAAGGGACACATCTAGAAGATTCAGCGCTTGAGGAATGCGGCTCGGAAAGTTTAAATCTGCTGCTATGTCCACTAAATCTCTCTTGTTAAGCAGAATTTGTAGTGATGGTTTTGTTTTCTCCTCTCCAGATGAAGAGTGCGCCCTACAGACGCCAATAGCCCAATCAAACTTTGGCGGCTCGTCTTACCGCCGAAGCCTTCTTGAGAAACAGGCCAGCGTCCTCGCCGGGGCAGACTGCTCCAACGAAGAGGACGGCACGTCTCCTCCGTCCAAGTACAAGAGTAGCTTGCTGAACCGCTACCTGAATGACACCCTGCGACACATGATGGCGGCAAAGGCTGACGCCATTGCCTCTGCTCGCGTTCTTTCCCAATCGTTCAGCTCCAAGGAATGCGATCGAGACGTTGTCTCGCCAGATTCTTCCTCAGAAGCAGAGGCCAACTTCATCTACAGCATGGGTAAGAGATTATTAGCCTGCGGAAAGGTCTGAGCTATTAAGAAACTGTTTCTTCCTGGAGACGTAAACTCTGTTGAAGGTTTAAATTTTATCCAGTTGTGACTTACGTGATGCATCAGTTTGACACTATGAAGCTTACCGGAAATTGTAAGCAATCATCCTCCAACGCGAAGAGAGACGTGGCAAACCAAACGAAGAGCTACTGGCAATCCTAATTCAATATTTGGAAGTGTGTCCAACACAGACTCAACAGCTTTGTTCGCTTCTTCAGCTCCCATTGTTAAAACTACAGACAGACAACGATACTAAAACTTTGCAGAAAAATGTGGTCATCGTTCACAACCGGTAGAAATTTGATTCTGCTGTCAGCAAGATTTGAATCGAGTGGAATAGCGCAGGAAGACAATGTCCAAGGTCATAAGAGATGATTGACCTTGTAGGAGCAGCAAACAGGTTAGGATGTTATATACATCAAGGTTCATGAAGAGAAACAACAAGGGTCCTCCGGCTGAAGAAATAATAAAGACATCTTCCTCGTTAATTAAAGATTAACGATGAATGCAAAGCTCACTGGCAGTTTTACGACCCTGTTTCCTCGCAGTTCCATTTTAAAACACCACAGTGTGCAGTAAAATAAGAACACAGCAAACAGAAACCTCCAACTTGGCTCCCGAGGGCGATCTGACATTAATAAATCTCTGGCGTCCGTCTGTAAGTCAGAAGCTCGGCGAGATTCAATCATAAATGCAACGCCGAAACAGAGGGGGGGGAGTTTGACACATGGTTACCTTCTCAGACATACGGGGAGCACAGCGCACTGGCACGTCTCAAAGCCACTCGCAGAAGTCAGCCAAAGCCTCTGCAAAGATCACTAATAAAGACTCACGCAGATGCTGAAATCCTGCATTTAAGAATTGGAAGGGGCTCTCGCTGGCTGCCACCGAACACCACAAATATCATTTCCATATACTTAGAATGTGCCATTTGTTCCACTTCGACTTCTAGCCTTGGTGGAAATGTCCAGTCCGGCCTCAAGGACAATTACAGCATGTCTGAGACTTTATTTCTCCCAGGGTGAGAAGTGGAAACATCAGCCTGAGTGTAGAAAGGGAACAGTCTGTCGGCAAAAAAACCCCCCCAAAAAACGCTGAAGACAGACAGATTGTAGAGTAAGTGCTGCAGCAGCCACGCAAATGTGAGGCAACACGCTAATATTTACTTGGCTTGTTCTCGCAGTCTGTGAGGATGTAGCTGTGTGCCTTGGCAGTCTGTATCTTCCATGTGTTACTTTCCTGCTTGAAAGCAGTTTTATTTGCGTCGCATTGGAGGAGTTGTGTGTAGCGTTTCTGTAATCACTTCCACTCTCTTGCGCCTCTGTGTAGGTTTCAGTCCAACACTGAGGACGGGGCTGCCTAATTATTCCTGGCAACAAAGAAGTTCCAGCCTCGCAAAGTTACTTAAGGAATGTTTTTTATAGTTTGAGTATAACTTGTGTGTGAAAAAGGGAGCTCGGACAAAGGTTAGCAATTAAACAGGAGAAAAGTTTAACACCCGAACACAAGCTTTCTGCGGTTAGATAGACTCACGAAACGAGTATGTCATGTTCGTTTTAGAGGTTCGCCGTGAGCTGAGAGTGAAAAATGCAGTGGTTTCGTTTATGTTTTTGCTTTGTGAGGAGTTTGCGTCCTTCTCTTAGTGCTTTTCTCGTCCTGCTATCGGTTAATCGGCGCACCTGTTACTCATCCTGTGATTGCTCTTCCGGTTTGCTTTGTTCATAGTCAGACAGAACCCTGCTAACATCATTTCCTGTGTATTGTCCTCTGCTTACCTTTGGTTTTGGGGTGCTGC
The DNA here is from genome assembly GCF_027474105.1 of Poeciliopsis prolifica. Classification (NCBI taxonomy): domain Eukaryota; kingdom Metazoa; phylum Chordata; class Actinopteri; order Cyprinodontiformes; family Poeciliidae; genus Poeciliopsis; species Poeciliopsis prolifica. Next base: position 4,239,179 of record NW_026562383.1, read on the forward strand.
CTTTTCAGGTGACTTTGTATTGCAGCTACCCTCTCGGACGTCTGCTTCTGGAGTCTGTCTGAAATTTGAATTCATTTGAGCTGCTCCGTTAGGACAGGAAAATACCTGGAACTCTATAGTTTATTGTAGCGTTCATATATTTATTATATATATCTCTAAGATGCCCTAAATTTCAATGGTTCAGTGGTGCATCCAATACAACAAAATACAATGCAATCAACAACAGAAAATCATCCCACAGACACTTAAATAAGATTATCAATTAAAACTAAGACAATCATTAATGTCACTTTTAAACTTTGCTTAATCTCTACTGCTTTTTAGAAATGTTTTGTTCTGAAAGCGAAGCTGTGATTGTGAGAAATTCATTATAATTAACATTCCAGGAAAGGCGGTCTAATGAGTAAAGCTTTAGTTTTTTTAGAATGACAAGCAGAGAGCCAGCTTTTGGATGAAAAATACGGTTAAGCACACAAACGATGCTAAAGCATCCATTAAACAAGGCGAGAATGACGACAAAAACTGGGTTTTACAGTTTTCCTTCTCATGGTTTGATTTACGGATAGGCCTGTCGCGATAAACGATAAATCAATTAATCGTACGATAAATTAAAACTATCGACGTCATTTTAATTATCGCTATATCGTTTCTTCCTGCCGTATTTCTCCTACTGTTGATGACACTGAATGAAAAAAGGCTCAACTCTGGTGCTCTCCACTGACCCTCTCTTCCTTATTTCCTTAGTGTAATGCGCGCTGCACGATCTTATGTCGCCGATTGTCGGCCCATTATCAAAACCTGAGAGACACATTAGCCGACAGAAAGCCTAGTTATAACGGTTCTATCGAACCGTGTTGTGTCCAACAATGGACACAAAATAATAAGTCCAGTTCACTAACTTTGAAACCAGGCATTAATCTATTCCTTACTACAATCTACCTGCAATGCATCTAGCTAGTGTCAGTCTGACTGAATGAAAATCATTATAACCTATTCATGTCACGTTAACAAAGAACAGCTGAAAAGTTACCGGGTTTTCTGGCAGAAATTTCGTTCCAACTCCTCCCCTAGTTGTTTATATTTTCTTTGCACGAACTGTTGAATAAACATTCATGTTGTTTCGATGTCTGCTGGACTTCAGGTTGCACCGTGTCAGCTGTAGATCTATAAACCTATGCTAAATTTTATTTAGGTTTGTTTTTTTGCAGTTCGCCCAGAAGATTTTTTTTCAAGTTTTCCCCAACATTTGCGGTTGATTTTGGGGAGTCCATCCTGAAGACAAAAAATTAGGGGAAGCGATGAAGCTAGCACGCTAGCATCTGCTGTATTTGTTGTGTTTACAGTCTAATTCCTTCCTATATTGTCGAACCGTTTGCACTGAATTTAAATCTGGGAAGTTGTGTAGCTTAAAAAAAGATTATAATAAGATTTTTTTTGGTCAGTGTAACATATTTAGACTCAGGCCTTGCTTCAATATTATAGTGGGTAACTATTTGCACAAAAAGCAAGAACATTTGTGTTTGCCTAGTTATTTTTACAATCCTTCCTCACACACAAAAAAAGTATTCGTTTGGAAAGTCTTTTTTTATATCCAGTTAAATGGTGCTACGTTTTGAAAGGAAAATGGATTTGCTGGTTTAACAGCAGAGTTATGTGGGCGAAGCGACCTGCCAAATCCTCTCCATGAATCCCTCCTTCTCTATTGACTCTGGTTTGGTGTTGGATTTCGGGCTGTCCTGGACTGGAAGATGACTGGAGTTTGAAAAATTGTTTGTTCGTAGCAAACGGAGGCCAGAACAGCACAGAGTGTGTGTGTTTGTGTGTGTGTGCAGACCATTTCATTCTGGCCACCTCCAAACCCTGGAGGTGGCCTCTGATGAACCCCAAATCGGTGGGCGATGACATGTCGGACAGTTTGGCATTGGTTGCAATATCTCATCTCCATATTTGAGCTGAGACGGCCTTCACCGATGACATGCGTTATTTTTTTTCCCCATTAGGGCGTTGCCGCCTCACACCCTCACAATACCTCCACAAAGAGCTGATTGGCATTGGCAGAAAGGCCTTGGCAAGCCTCTCATGGGTGCTGCCAATACACTCAACTCTGCTTATTAACACACAAATGCATTTTCCTTACAAACGTGGCCCCGTTTAAGGGGCAAATAAACAGGCTCGCCAACAGTATAATATTAATTGCCAAGAAGCTTTGATACATCAAAGAAATAAATTGACCAAAGGCTAATTTCATTGCTCTTTGTGCTAAGCTTAGTTAAACTTGTATAGGAATACTGTAGTCAAAGGAGAGTTTCTTTTAAGCTAAAAAAAAAAAAAAAAAAACTGGGCACTTGAGATTTTTATTAGCGATTCAGATACAAGAGACACTATTTCTTCTGCCTGCACAGGTAAAATTCACCGAATTTTGTCTGGAATATTTTTTCTAAACTTAATGAAGAGAATGCTTTGTTCGCGTAAATTGTGGCTGCGCTTGTGAAGCCGTATGATAAACGATAACCACCCATTCATAGGCTGCTACCTTCCTCTAGTAGTCATTAGTGGGTGCACAAGAGATTCTGATAATAATCATTGAAGCAAAAAAAATAAAATAAAATAAAACATCTAATAATAATTGATTGTTTTCAATTAACGCTGTTCAAATTTAAATGTAATAAGAAGCTGATGTGAATTTTGTACATATAATAACTTATAAAAGATGCTTTACATATTTTAGATGTCCTTAGAAATCAGTTTTAATAGCATGTTTGCCATGATCTTCTTTTTATGACTTTATCTTTTCAAGCTGTCAGTTAACTCCTTCACTTAAGCAAAATGCTACGATTACCTTTAACGCCACTGGTAGCATTTGGAACTCTTAGCAACAATTAAGCTATTGGTTGGTTAAATGCTAACCAATAGCATAGCTACATGCTATTGTTGCAATAAATGCTATTGCAACCAGTAGCATTGGGTTAGCTTAAGTGCTACGAGTGCTAATTTTACTTAATTGCTAAATAAGCTTGTAGCACTCAAGCTACAAGCTAATGTTATCTTAAATTCTACAAAAAATTAAAGCTAACAATTATTTATTGGAATGCTACTTACAATAAATGCTAATGCTATATTGAAAGTAGCATTAGCCTTTTTATTAACTTACTGAAGTGAATGCTTTGGTCATGTAAATTGTAGCCACACTTGTGAGACCATTTTAAGCTACTTGTAGCATATTAGCTAACGTGAGCATTTTAGCAAATTTTATAAAAAAGCTAAGAATCCCATACTAAAGGGAGTATGTCTTTTTATTAAAATTCTGGATTATTTTGTGCTTACATTCTTGCTAGAATCCCCTAAACACTAGTCCGCTCATTAAAGCTACAGCTCCTGGTCATTATGGCTCCTCTGTGAAGATAAAACGGAGAACATGACAATCACCAGCACCGCTAATGTGTTTTCAGAGTGCGTGAAGCAGCCACTGAACCTGCAGTGAGCCTGATTTAGGTGGAGTGTGTGGTACAAGTTGTCAGTCTCAAAGGAGGTAAAGGTATTAGGAATGGCTTCCTGGGAATTTTATCATTTATTATTAAGGATTTTTTTTTACAGTGGACACTGACACCAGCTCAGTTTTACCTGTAGGGATCCTGTCAGTGTGACTGGAGCTGTGTTTGTTGGAAATAATTCAGGACAGGGGCCTTGCTGTGTTTTTCTTCACCCCTTTTTTCCTCCTTCTGTTTTTCATTGTTTCAAAGTGGGGATTATGTTGCTGAAAAGATGTATGCTCTCAGTAAAAAACTGAAAAATCCACTTTGCACTAAAAAAGGAGAATGGAGCTCAGACTAAAAAAAAAATGTGCTGGTCACATTCAACCGAATGGAGTTTGTTGAGCTTCCTTTTTCATGTTTATTTAAATTTACTAAGTTTACTTAGTGAACTTAGTAAATTAACTTTGCATAAACTTAATATGGTTACCCGCGACAATCAACAACGTATTTAAGTTGGATCTCGTTACAGGTTTATTTAACGGTTTTAGAGAGTCGGGACTCTGAATGTTGTTCTTCTACAACATTCAGAGATTCCTTTTAAAGTGCATTTTCAGAGTCATGAAGCTAACTGTTTATCCTATTTTCTCACTTTCTGTCTCTCTAGGAATCTACTTTAGTCTATATCTTGATCTACATTTACATCTACATGTCCGTATCTGTCCATTGGAAGTTATATTTAAAGAGACAGACATGGATAAATATTACAGAATCTGCCATAATATTTATCAGATCATCCATTTTATTTGTATTTTGAAAGCCTACTTCTTTATGGTGTGTGTGTGTATATATATATATATATATATATATATATATATATATATATATATATATATATATATAAAACACAGTCAAACATCAGACAGATACATCTTCTTTAATTCTTAATTTGTGTGAGAATTTATGTATTAGAAAAGGTAAATAGCCGTTTGTGGCCGTGGAAGCGGAACAGGTGCGCACAGCGTTTATGTTTCAAATAATGAAATGATGAAACAGGTCTTTGCTCCTTGTGCAGCTTTATGAGCATGAAGCTACGATCTATTGCGCTTCCATTTTCCTATTGATTAAGACGTATCACCCACTGGAAACAAAGCACCGATCGGATTCATTGCTAACTTATAAAATTACGTTGTCACTAATCCCCTTTCGCATAGTGAAACTCACCAGAGGTAAAACTAAGTTTTTTCCCCCTGGCCATAAATATAGCAGAGGTACAGAGCTACTTTCTTGGCAGGGGCACTTTATGGCTTAGGAGGGACATGGTGAGGGATGTTCAGTAGCAAAGCAAAAAAGCATAACACACAAAAGTGATTTACTATCAGCAAGAAGTTACTTTTGGCTCAGGTTTGCGGTATGTTTCAGACTGTTAGCGCCGAAAGGCTTAGTTTCAGCATCTAATTTCTTTTTCTATTGGACTCTGAAGAGAAATCGGTTTTGGCCACTATCTACGTGCTCAAACCTAAAATGAGGCTGTAATCCAAAGCAAAGATGGAAAATATATTCTACAAATATCGCACATGTATGCACAGACCGCAAACAGAAATTGCAGGTTAGAAGCAACGTAACATTGGTTATGGTCTCTCTCTCTCTCTCTCTCTCCTTTTCCTCTCGTCTGTGCTCATAAAAAACGTCTTCGAAGCCCCTTTGGAGAACAACTGATCCTTAGTTATTCAGGAGACACAGCCAAGGCATCCAGCATTGATTTCTGAAATGTTTCCTACCCGTTAGCGCTTGTGCTTGAGCTGAGATAAAGACCTGCAACCCACCAACTTTAGAGACACATGACTGAATATTTGAGAGGAGGGAGGAGAATCACATTCCAACGTTCAACCAAAGCATGAACACATACCGAAAGAATTTGCACCAAACATTGGAGTAATTGCTCGAACGCAAGCAGAAAACTGAACCAGTTTCATGTTTGTGTTTGCTATAAGCATTCGACAGCCTAATGATCTGGTAAGTAGCTTCGTGGCACATTTGCTAAGTTTTCCATGTTTTTATGTTTTTTTGCAGATACAACTGACAGCACTTCGGTTAAAAGTTGCAGGTTAGTACCGTAATTCATATCTCATAACCCTGTTAATGTGACTTTTACTTTTTCCCAAAAAAACAAAAACTCTGCCTCCGCTGTTGAAGACCTTTCAAAATAAATGTCCTCTTTTATTGCAGAAGCATAACCTCACTGTTCATTTTAGCAAAGTTAAAGCTTAACTTTGAGTAGGTCGACTGGTTCAATGTTAAAGGGACAGCATTATCATTAATATCATGTTGTAATGTAATTCCCTTATCAAAAACAGGTTGCTTTCAAAAAAACACTTTTGCAAGTGATTTTTGCAAAGTGTCAATGACTACCATCATGGGTAGTCATTGAGAATGAACCCGCTGGAGACTGCCGGTCCTGGCATTTGTTTTCAGCGTGATTGTATTTCGGACTTCCAGGTTCCCGGCGTACGTGGAGGAGAAAAGAGGCCAACAGAATCACATATTTTCCACTCTGCTCAACAGTGGGCATGAAATAATGTTCCCCATGTTCATCCTCTGTTTCACATCAAACCCACCTGGAGTTTGTTACCATGAAGCTCGAGCTCGGACTCATCTGACTGAACCGGATTGTTGAAGTCCCGGTACAGCTGAGCAAAGTCCGCATGACTGTGTTTGTGTTGGAAGCAAATTTTACTCAAATTCCGTTCAAGCATGCTTTACTTATCGCAAAGGAAATTGGATACGGTCAAACCTCACCGAGAGCTGCTGCGGGAAAGACGGCTCTCCTGCAACAGTCAGTTTTGCAGCACATCTGAAGGTGCCTCTGATTGAAGACCGTCGCATGTTGTCTCAACTTTCATAAGATGCTAACATCTTCATCTGTAGTTCGCATGGACGACACCATCAGTTGTTGGCAAGCACTGCTAATCCAGCTGGTTTGCTTTTGCCGCTCCAGTTTAAGTCTGACTGGCCATGTGGTTAGAAAGGCGGGCTGTAATAATAATAATATTAATAATAATAGTGAATATCATCTTTTTTCTCTATTCTCTTTGGACCTGCTTTTCATCCACGAAGCCTTTTTGTTCCAACTCCTCTGGGATTTTGGTTTGTAGTTCAGGTTTTATTAGAGCTTTCGAGAAGCTGACCAGCTGCTCCTGGATGTAAAAAAAAATATATATATTTTCTTTTCTTTTTTTTTTTTTACCACTGCTACATCATAACAAACTGTCCAAAAGTACAAAAAGTAAGAGGAATAATCCCCTCGGCTGCACAGCATCCAAAACCAGACAGGATAACAGGCCGAACATGCAACCGAAATAACGATGAGCTAAAAGGCTACAAAATGTGACTCCATCATGAGCGGCGCGTAGAAAGACTAGTGGTTGTTATCGAGACTTGCTGTGTCGTCATTTTAAAAAAAACATTTATTTCGCCGTAGTTTTGTGGCGGTAGGCTTTGGAAATGTTTTATTACCTCCTCCATCATGTTGCTCGCCACATGTGATGGCAAGATAAGTATGGCTCTTCGTTCAATCTGGTGGTCAGTTGGTTAAAAAAAAAAAACAAGAAGAAGAAGAAGAAGAACATCATATTTATAGTCCAGGAGAACGGAAAGTTGTGGATTACGGATTACAAAAACATAACATCTCACCAAGGATTTCTGGTCTAGTTCTGAGTGCAGGGACCTCAGTACAAATGAGACAAAGCCAAATCACAAACAACTTTCCAGGAAGAGACACAATCTTGTTTTCAAGTCGATAATACCTTAATATTGACGAAGAAGAACTACTGGCAGATTATTTTACTTATAATATAGATTTTTAAATAGATTTCAAGCTTTTATTTGTTTGTACAGCTGTCAATGACCATCATCATTTATAAGAGTTGCTTAGCCTTGAATGTGATTTTTGAAAAAAAAAAAAATATATATATATGTAAATATATTTATATTTTTTATATGTATTTATACTTTTGTGGAAAAAGTCATTATATTGTGACAGAATTGTATGAGACAGATAATCTGTGAAAATGTTTTTAACTCCTCTTCCTGCTCTCAGTGCAAACCAGAGACACCCAATCAGAGCCAGGGGGGCGGGTCTTAACGGTGTCAATCACTTTCCGTCTGACGCTGCTCATCGCTCTTCCCTCTCCTCCACTTGCTCTCTGCGTTGCTACAGCTTTTCTCCGTCAGCACATCCTGTTGTGAATGCAACCGCCGGTTAGCGTTAAGCTGTTTCTCTGTCATTAGCGCATTTAGCCGCGCATTTAGCAGCACATACACGCGATGGATCGAGGCCCTGATTGGTTGACTTTGGTCGTTGCATTTCTCCAGACGGCAATAGCAGCTCAGAGTTGGTGGAAGAGCTGAATCTCTTTACAGACTATCTGCCTCATATACGGTCATGACATGGTGACAGATTTAACAAATATGTAGCAACATACTATTTATAAAAGCTACATACTGCAGCTTTAACTGTGTGGTTTTATTTTGCTTGTTCTGCGTTTATTTGCTATGTTTTCTTATTGCTGTGTTTTTCATGTTCTTTATGAACCTGTAAACCATTTTTAGTCTCCCATACTGTGGTTGTGTGAAGTGCTGTATGAATTATTGACTGATGAAATATATTTCTATCTTTATGAGTGAAATCTGCCAGTGGAACAGCTTTTTTTTTTTTTTTTTTTACTTTAATGTTGAAACATGCTCTCCAAATCTTTTTGAAAAGTTCCTTGTAAGTTGGTTTTTGTCTTTAAATGTACTTTAGATAGTTGCGCTAGAAACTAGACCAAAAATACTTGGTAAGATTTTGCATTTTTTTCAGTGTGGAAGTTCCTAGAAACACACAAAATTGAAACAGCAACATAAAAAAGTGAAGAAGAAAAAAAAAAAAGCTCTGGCTACCGCTGAATAAAAGTGCTCAGATTAAAAATATCATTTTCCTCAATGTTGCTGCTGCAATAAAGTTTATATATATATTTTTTTATGGCGAGTGGCGTGAATAAAGCACAGCCTCACCTGGCAGCTCTAACTCATCTGGATCTCACTGGCTTGTTGTTCGCAGGGCCCAGCTGCAGAGCCGAAACCCACCGAGAAAGGACGGCCAGGGCTGGAGGGAGATCCACGCCGCCGTGGCCCTCACCAGCCTGGCCCAGGGCAAGAGCTGCAAGGCGGCTCCGAGCGCCGACCCGGCGCCCGGCGCCGCCAGGCTGTGTGTGGCGGGAGCCGTGTCGGCCCTGAAGCAGAGCGCGGGGACGGCCCTCACCAGCCGCATCATCCAGAAGTCGTCTCATATCTCCGAGGTCCAGACTGTCAAAGCCCCCCTGGCGAACACCGGGTAGGCACTGAACGCCGTGTTCCACTCGCCGCCAGCCAAAGTGCCTGGTGGTGTACACAGTGTACAGGCCTAACGTTTTACACCTTTAACACCTTTCTAATTATGTTATATACTGTAACATCTAATTAGTACCCCGAAGAGTGAATCCAAATAATGTCTGCTTGCTTTGCTACGCCCTACATGACCTTCGTTTTCCATAACTTATAAGAACTGTCGAGACACCGGAGAATCCTCCCATGATGAAGTTTTACAGCAGCCGTTTGAATAAAGCCAATGTGAAAGCGTCTGGCCTGCCTTTTTTTTTTTTTTTTTCTGCTTTAAATCGTTACTTTGCAGGGGCTGAGACAACCTAATTATGTTCCACGGAGCTGTTCTTAGTGGTGGGTTTCATGTGCTTTATGGTCTTTCATTTAGAAAATGCACTGTGGAGAAAAAAAAAAAAGAGAGATGGCAAACCGAGAGGAGTCCGAACACGGCTCCTGGAGGCACAGAGGTCAGACAGAATCAACTGGGATGAAAAAAACGTTGGCAGACATCCGGCTGCTGATCACGTGACTCGTGTGACAGGAAAAAAAAAAAAGTGTTTTCATTGCAGTTTTGCCAAATCCTTGCTCGTAATGAGAGACAAGAATTGAGACTTCTGTAATTTAGATATTTCTCACTGAAATTTCTCATTTTATGCTTCCTTTTTGATATTTTCCCATGTTTTCCTTTTTCATTTCAGTGTTTTAAATGTGCACTACTGTTTAATATCAACTGTGTACACATTTCATTGGACTTTGACTCAAATTTGTAACTTGCAAAAACCAGATGATTTATGGATGGACTGATAGATTAATGAACGACGGACAGATAAAGTGATGTTCCGAAAGTGGGACTGATTGGTTTGTGGACGGATGGACAGACAAATTGACAGACTGGAACGTTATTGTGTTATGGAAAAACTGACAGACAGACGGAAAGATCAACAAACAGATGCATGGTTTAAAGTCTCTCTTGTCTAATAATTTTCAGATAAAGTAATGAAGTTCTGGATTAATGAATAGATGTCACTTTCAGACAGTGGGATAAAGAAAAGAGTCTGGAATCACATTTTTCCAAACTCAGTTTTATCTATTCCTATCCCAACTTGGAAAATACTGCCAGACTGCACTGGAAACATAAAACCATGTTACTTTTCCACTGCTGCAAGTATTTCTGAATTAGTTTTTTTTTTTTTATCATTTATCTTGGATTTTCAGCATGTGCTGCTTTTGCTCTGCAGACTTTTTCTCTCTTTTTTGGAGGAGGGCGTTGGGATGAATTATTATTATTTATTTTTTTCCAACAAATATTTTCATTCTTACATCCAGTCATCAACAGCGCACCGCGCCAGCTACCAAACAGCAAACAATCATTGGAGCCGAGAGATCAAATCTGCAGGTTTCTATTTATTTACGTTCAAAACAAATCAAATGCTACTCGACTGCAGCTCTTGGTGTTAAGGCAGGTCTCAGATCGACGTGTGACAACAAGACTGAAAAACACAACCAAGAAACAAACAAAAAAAAGATTAAATTCATTTCTTCTCCCAGGTAACAGCAACTAGGACTAGTAAAGTATTAATAATTAAAGCTGGAATTCAAATACATGAAGGAGACGGAAGAGTTCTTGGGAATGTTCTGAGTCTATGGTTGACAAATGATAACTGCAAAGAAATCACCGCAAAACTAAAACTCACCAGAGATTAAGTTGGACTACAGAGGCTGATAATGCCGAGAAAACAGCATTCAAACAATAAGTGGGGAATACTTTGCAGCAAGAAGTAACGATGTGGACACAAGAGTTTAAAGACGGGCAAAAAAAAAAAAAAGGCAGTAACTGGGCTCCACGGTTCAGAGAATTCAGTGCTGAGGTGTGATAAAGTCGGGAATCTGAAGGGAGTCGGACATAACCTGGGAGATTTCATTTTTTAAACTGTTTAGGATTAGATATTCAGGATGAAACCTGAAGCGCCACCTAAAATCTGATTATGTTACAGGCACAATTCTGGTAAAGTAATGCCGAACTGAACAGCTGCTGCTAATGATGGAGAGCCGCCCCAGACGCGCGCTGCTGCGACGCCCTGGGCACGTCTCGTTTTATCTGAAGACACCGCTGGCCGAAAGCCGACTGACGCGCTCGCTAACGAAACATGATAAGAGTCGAATGAGTGATGACGTTTGAACAGTAATTGTGCAAAACTGCAGGGTTCCCTCAGATGGCAGAGCTCTCAACAGTTGACTTCCTTTTCTTCTTCCGCCTCTGTAGTTCCGTTTCTCTGGTCCTTAGTGTTTCTCCGTCAGGTCGCCGTTTCTGTGGGTTTCAGGGTATGGAGCAGTATCCGCCGCACGCCCGTCCCCCGCCCTGCTCCTGCCGCCCCAGCTGGACCTTCTGATCCTGGCCGTCGCTCTCCCAGAGCCCCGGAGTCTGGAGGATCTTCTCCACTAGCTCCTCGAAGGCGCACTGGACGCCATCTTTGGTCTTAGCACTGGCCTCTGGACAAAGACGGGATTAAATGTGATCCGGGAGGTAAAAGTGCAGCAGAAGCCAAACACAGAGTAACAACGACACAAACGTCACTTCGGGTCTAAAAATTGTGACGCTTCTCATCGGCGAGGATTTATTTTATCGGAATAAATTTCTTATCATCTCAAGAATCTTGATTTATTTTTGCTACGATAAATTCCAATTAATGGTGTTAAGAAAAACTGAACCACCCTCCACTATTTTCTCCATGTTCAATGAGAATATTCATAAATTTGAAACAAATGACTGACAGTTCTGCTTATCGGACCGACACTGATCTGTCAAAAACACCCGATACTGATGTTGACGCCAATATGTCGTGAATCCCTAGTTCCTGTCAAATTCTTCACATCAGAACTAAGAAATCGGTATTAGCCAGGAGAAATCGGTCCATTTCTATTTCCAGCCAACAACAGGAAGGATTTTTCTGAATTTGCAAATGTTTTGTGACGGTTCTGCGGCTTCTAACTAACATGAAGACTTAATTGTTTAGATATTTCACTTTTCAATTTCTTCTTCTTCTTCAAAAAGAAAAATCTGGATCAGCAAGTCATAACTCAAAGAAAACGTATAATGTCCAGGAAAACCTTGAAATAGTGCATCTCTAAATAGAAAATAGCAATTAGAATAAAGAGATCAGATCCATCATATCTTGTGATTTTGCCTTTAAAATTCTTCATTCAGTTTTTCTAGAACAAATTCCAGATAAGTTGATGAAAAGGTGGAAGTCAGGACCAGACGCTGACATGGATTTGGTCACTTCGAGCAGCTCAATTTTAATAATAGCGCCATTTTACTTATTTATTTTTTCCCTGGTTGTCTGCGGCGCTCCATTTCTTGTCGTGAGCAAAGCACCGTGAAAAGCAGGCCAGCTAATCCGCGCTGTGCGCACGACTTCCTCTGTGACATTTAATGACAGCTGTAACTTTTAAATACAATTTGAAGAGTTTTATTGGCGCCGGCTGGAACTTTACGGCTCTCTCGCTGTAAACGAACATGACCGACAACATCTGATTCCGCACTCAGGCCAGTGCTTACCAATAAAAAGCATCGAGTGTTTCCTGGCAAATTTCAGTCCTTCATTTCTGTCCACTTCACGGTCATCCTGAAACCACATCAGATGTTTAAGGATCGTAAAAGAACTACTCCAGACCAACAGCAGCAGAGCGGCACAAAATGCATTAAACAGATATTTCACTGCTTATTTTATTTTGTTTTGACCAAAGAACAATCATGCAAGTCGTCCGACATTCATGAAAACAGTCAGATTAAAACTTAAAACGTCTGTTTCTAGCATTGGGGTCAGTCCCCCGCTGTGCGTGCGAGAACTACCAGGAAGCGACTCACCTTGTCGATTTTGTTGCCGACCAGCATTTTGACGATGTCGTTGCGTGTCGAGTACGTTTCCAGTTCGTTCAACCAGTTTTCGAGCTTCGTGAAAGAGTCGCGCCGTGTGACGTCGTACACTGACAAAGAGAAAACACGACAACAACAGCGCGCCGTGATGAGAGAGGCCCGACACGTCAGCAGCGTCGTCGATTGGATTTGAACTGAAGCACAGAAGCAGGCTAAGAAAGTTTGGCACAGATCGATAAATGTCTATAAATATCGACCCAAATGTTCGCATCGGTGCATCTGCAGCTGTGTTGTGCAAAAACGCTTGAGCTCCGACTTCACTAATGCAACTTAAAAACCTTTTATCTCAAGCAATTTTCTTCAGTTTTTGTTGAGCTGTATTGTACATTTCAAAATACGTTAAATCAGAATTTTATGAGCTGAACAAAAAGTCTAACGTCAGGTTTTCTATGTGTTTTTTTTGTTTTGTATAGCCTAAATCCAGTCATCCTGCGAAGGCAAAAGAGGTTTGTTATTAGGGAACAACAGTGAATAAACAGCATCATGAAGACAGAGGAACACAGTTGTGGAGAAGTTTAAAGAAGGGTTATTATTTATTTTGAAAAAATAAATAATAATAATAATTTTCTTCCAAGTAAATCTGGAACAAATTTCTCTTTACTATAAAACCCAAACATTGAAATAAATTGGTGGTTCTTTAAGAAAAAAAAAGAAAAGAGAAAAGCTTTCTATAAGAAAATCAAATCATTTTTTGTTCAAAAGATCATATGAGATGAGTTTTATTTAGCTGTACAGGCTAAATAAATAAATGGCTTCAAGGTTCAAGCAGCCTTAAGACTAAACGGAAGTCGTCGCATGTTAAAGTTAAAGCAAAAATATGATAACCAAAACACGAGGTAAACAAGTGCAGGTGAGGTGGATGGAAAAAGAAAAAAAAAAGACAGCGAGAAGGCAGTTTGACTTGAAAAGTATCGGCTGTTTACCGAGTATGACTCCCTGCGCGCCGCGGTAGTAGCTGGGCGTCAGCGTGCGAAACCTCTCCTGTCCAGCCGTGTCCTGAAGAAGAAAACACACCGGACTTTAAAGTGACATTTTCCACCACTTAGCACAATGCATCTCAAAGATAATGTCCCCATTTACTGCCGGACGACTCAGAAATGACCCTTTAATGAACTGATCATTGCTTTAATAATCTTTATAAGTCCACAAAGGGATGCCTTTGTGGTCCTTGGGACATCTTGACCTGTCGTGGGGGAAGGACGGGGATCTCAGCAAACATTTCACCTTGTGAATAAGCTTTAGCTTCTAAAATTCATTGCTAAAAGGCGCTTCAACTCTTACTGTGACCTCAGAGCTGCAGCTCAACAGTATTTACTGCTGCGCAATGTCGCCATCGTGTGGAGGAAACGTCCAACTTCACCATGTTTGTGAATGTGGGTGAGGATGGAGGTCGTGAAGAAGACTCACCCAAATGGCGAGCTTCGCTTTGTTCCCTTCAATCGCAAGGGTCTTGACTTTGAAGTCCACACCTTAAGAAACACGACAAACAAACGAGAAAGTGGATTCAACTGAAATACCGCCGACACGAAACAGTTTCTGTATTCTGCATCGGCAGATGTGAGTGTGTTTGTGACTGTGGAACCTATTGTGGCCGACTGCTCTGGGTCAAAAGTGTCTTCTGTGAACCTGAGCAGGAGGCTGCGGGGGGAAACGAGGACACACAGGACATGAACAGGATGTTCAGCAGGACACTGTGGGGAAAACTCATTGAGCTAGCTTTCTGCCAGGAACAACAACAACACATTTCTGATACCGAACGAGCAGCGTCTTCCCTTCAGAGCGAAAACTAGACTTTCACACCTATCAAAGCCAACAAGTACTACTTTTATTTTGTTGAGCAACTTTCGCCTTGTGTTAAACAAGTAGCAAACTTCAAAAAGCGACGTTAGCACGAAGCGGCAGCTGCTGAGCGGAGAATAACAAACTTACGTAACGTCAACGTCAACAAGCGGCTAGCAGCGGCTAGCATGCACAAACCTGGACTTCCCCACCCCGCTCTCTCCGATTATCAGCAGCTTCAGGGTGGTCAGCACGTCCTCGTCCATGTTGGCCGTCAGCGGGCGTCCAGGGTCAGACGCTTGGAGCGACGAGATGCTGGCGGCTCTCGGCGACGATGACAGCTGGCCGCGCGACTTCCGCCTAATCTGCTGCGACGCGCGTGACGTCACCGAAGTTCACGAGGACTCAGCAAAAAAAATTAAAAAATAAAAATAATTCACTTCTTTAATACCGACAGCCTCTTCGTATCCGCAAAAATAATATGTAAAACGATTTCACTTTTTTTGCTGTTTCATGAATCCAATAAAAATTTTTTGTTCCGTTATAATTATTCTGGTTGGGGTCAGGGGTCAAAATCAGTCATGAAACTCAACAGGCCCAAAATGCTCGCGGATCAAACAGTCCGGAGCTAAGCCGTTTATAAAGATACAGAGTCTGAACCTGACAGTAATGATCAGGTTTATTCTCTTCCACACTAAATACTGTTTGGTTTGTCGACTCGATGTTTAGCTCACTAACTGAACATTGAGTTTGCAAATTAAATGTTTATTTGAGAACAGTGACATTCAGAAAATACATGAATTGATGGGGATGCAAAGTCAAAACCTCCATTGACCAAAAGATGTCAAAAAAAAAAAATGCTGCCAAAGGCATTTCATGTTTAAACTTCACTGGAAAAATAATCTCTGGACCAAATGAGGTCAAAGTGAAACTTTAGTTTTGGTTTCATTGAGTGTTCACTTTTTTTGTTTTTTGGTCATTTCTGTCAAATATGCTCAGATCGATTTGATTATCGTTTAGTATTCTGAAGTTGACTGTGGCGGATGTGGTGCTTTCATCATTTTTGTTCTGCTCCTGAAACAGCAAACATAAGGATTATTTCACTGAACAGAAAAAAAAATGCTACAGTTTTACAAGAAATCGGCCACTTCTCGCTTTTTTTTGTACTTTTTTTTTTAAAGCTTTTATTTGGAGTTTGTTTATTTCTGCAGCACATGATCAGTCTTCATCACACTACTGCAGTGGGGAGTCTTTCAGAGAGTACAGAGCATAAAAGCATTCCTATACATTTATATACAGGTTTCCCACCACCGAGTCGTATATACATGCCAAGCAAAGCTAAGAGACCAAGAAACAGAACGTGTGAAACCAAAGCCAACGTCAAGAAAATATTGCTAACTCTGTTGATTATGGTATAGATTTAAATAATGGACTGCTCTAAACTTGGCGTATGCTCTCAGTTGCCTCAGATATGAACCACAATACAATAAAAATGTCCAAACATTTCCAGAGTCTAGGATGTTGCTTCCAGGTTCAGTTTGAGCCAGCCCGAGTCACTCCTCCGTACTGACGAAGCCTCAGCTTCCAAAGAGAAAAATGAAACACATATCTGCAGAAGCCAATGTGGGCAGGAGATTTGTCCGCAGCGAAGAACAAGAAGAGAGACGCAAAACGGGCCTCTTGGTTCGTCTTCGCTTCACACGTCTGTAATTACAAGCGGACTAGTGTTTCGCTCGGAGGCTTTCCAAAGGCCAAACGAAATAAATAAGGATAGTTTCGACTTTACGATGAGAAAATAAAGTGCGTCGACAGTAATGCACCGAAGTGCAAAAATGGCTCGTTGCGCATTCACCCAAAACGCCGCCTTCACGACGAAGGAGCGCCTCGTCAAACACTAAGACGGAAAACATGGTGGCTGAAGTGTTTTTGTGTTATTACCTCATCATTTTTACCATCTTAGTAAAATCTTGGCGTGAAGAACCTCCCCGTACGCGACGTCTTCCAGCAAAAGTGAGCGGGTCGTCCACTTTTAAAGTGGATGAACGTTTAAAAGTTCCTCCATACATTCAAGAATCATTACAGGTGAGGACGGACGTGGAAAAACGATTAAATTTGATTCCTCTTTTACAGTGGCAGCATAATCCCGTGCTGAAAATAATAATCATACAAAATCCTGCCTTCAGTTTGAGTTCTATTTATTTTAGCGAGAAAAGGAAAATTCCCCAAACAAAATCAGCATCCATCGAAAAAGATACAAATTTTAAACAAGACAAAGTCTGAATTTTGTAAGAACGACTCATAATTTCTGTCATCTTTTTGTGCTGGTTGGTTTCTACCCTATTTACATGACTTGATGTTTATCTAATTCACTGTGGAACAATAATAATAATAAAAGTAAATGCGGTTAGTAGACAATAATCTGCATCTATTTTTGAGAACTCGTTCATCAGCAAAAATGTCACCCTTAAAATAATACAAATAAACATCTAAACCACAAACACATCAACTGCCTGTCCTTGCTCAAGCAAGAAAAATATAGATAACTTTAATAATAATAATACAAATAATAATTCATAGGGCTGTAAAAGGCTCACCGACACTCCAGGATCTAGATAATCTGTTCCAAGATTTCTCTCCAATATGTCATTGATGATTGAGTTAAAATTTAATGTGGATTATTTTCCTCCCACAGAATAAATACAAATAAATTAAAGTTGATATTTTGTCCCCTGCAAATTTCAATGTGAGATTATGACCCTGCCGTAAAAGATTTATTTATGTAAAGGCGTTCCACACGTCGGTACCACGAGGTTCAAAAAGAAAAGAAAAAAAGACCTGCACCATGCCGACGACGATGAGTCTTTGCTCCAAGAATCAGCGTGAACTGTTTGGGAGGTTCCACGAAGTCATGAGGCTATAAAGTGGAGCACTTTTTTTTTTAAAAGGAGACACTATGGACGGATGCCTCTGATTTAATTCTCTTTGAAAATGTATGCATCCCACTCCCCCGATCGTTCCCCGGCTGTGTCCCTGCTGGTTTTATCTGCTGTCCAGCGTTTTGCCCTCCAGGACCAGCTGAATCTCTTTGGCGTCCAGCGTCTCATACATGAGCAGAGCGTCGGCCAGGTTCTTGTGCTCCTTGGCGTGAGACCTCAGCAGAGATTTGGCACGCTCGTAGGAGTCCTGAAAACAATAACAACAACAAAACAAAACAAAACAGGTGTTACACAAGGCTCACAGGAGCACAGGAGGCCCATTTGTGTCGATACGATTGAGGTAGACCTTCAGCAGAACCCTGACTTCCTGCTCCACAGCGGCTTGTGTCTCCGGACTTTGGGTTGTCAGGTCGGAGTACGTCATCACGCCTAACTGAGAGACGGGGGAGCGGAGTCAGTAAATACAAATAAATGAAGCGCGACGTTTTTCTGCCGTCAGTTGAAAGTTTTCGGCCTACCTTCTCACACATCCCGTATCTGGTCACCATCATCTTAGCAATCCTGGTGGCGCTATCGAAGTCGCTCGACGCGCCTTAAAAAGGAGAAACGACAACACCTTGTTTGCGTCGATGTCTTTTGAGGTTAGAAAAGGTTGTTGGACACTGTAAAGTTCAACGCGACTTCCTCAATTTTGCAAAAAGGTTTTGACGCCGACTTGAGTTAATGCGGGAAAGGGGAGATGGGAACACATTTGCCCGACAGGTCCTGAGATCAACAAATTTTTGATCTCCATGCCTTTGGTAAGGCACAAAGCCATGCGAAATGTCAACATTTGTTGAAATTACGCTCTGTGTAGCCTGGTTGATTTGCTCCAAACCAGCAGAAGAAAACACCCAAGTTTAATTTGTTTTTTCTTTGAAAAAAAATAATAAAATAATTATGACATTTTAAAAATTTGCTCAAAATTTATAAGACAATTAGAGGGAAACATAGCTACACTAAACATTAGGGCGATATGACATAAAAATTTTATCTCTTTAATCAATTTATTTCCCCCTTTGCTTTCTTTTCTAAAATATAACAGAAAACATTTTCAAAAAGTACATTTTAGTTCGAGTTGGACGGGAAGTTATGAAGATATGATCTTACGAGAATTACGTCTTAAAATTACAAGAAAGCTGCTTTAATGAGAAAATAGCTCGGATGATTTATATTTATTTTTCATGTTGAAGCTCTCGTAACAATACCAAGCCATTCTCAAAATATTACGATTGTGCTTTTGTATAATTATGACATCACTCTCCTAATCGACTCAGAGAGTTGACTTGAATTCAAAGTCCAAATAAATAGAAACTGTAAAACACACGAGTCAAACAAGATGGCCGCCCTGGGGGAGCCGACAGCATTCTGAAGTATGGAAACCCAAAGAGTTCATTGATGGAAGAAAAATAATCCAGATTTACCAAAAATCAAAAAAAAAAAAAAAAAATGCATTAATTTATAAAATCAGTCTGTTACCCAGTCCTAGAAAACAATGTTCTACACTTCCTTCTCCCAATCACCCATGAAAGGCGCCGTTTCCTACCTGTTGTGATGTTTTCGTGGCCAAAAATAATCTCCTCTGCCACACGGCCGCCCATACTGACGTCCATCTGAGCCAGAAGCTGAGTGCGGGTCTCGCTCCACCTGTCGTTCTCCGGAAGCATGGAAACCTGGAGGACAGAGAGGCTCTCAAACGTTTACATCACGCTAAAAATAAACAAAAAAACATCTACGTTCAACAAAAAAAAAAAAACTAGATCTGGATTCTCCTACGTGTCCCAGGCTCGGGCCTCTGGGCATGATGGTGGCCTTGTTAATCGGCATGGCGTCTTTGGTGTAGTACGCTACGATGGCGTGACCAGACTCATGGTACGCCGTGATGAGCTTGTTCTTCTGGTCTACTTCTGCACTCCTTCTCTCAGGGCCTTGAAGAAAAAAAAAAAAAAAAAAAAAAAGGAGGACGTTCAGGGTCTCCTCTACCCGTAATTGACCCTCTTACATAGCAAAATAAACGCCGCCACACATTCAAAATGAGGCTTTTTTTGTTTTTTCACATTAGTTAGTTAGTGACAGGCAAGCAGACAGATAGATAAATGCATGCACACTTACTAACCACAATTAGACTTTGAAATGAATTGAAATATCATGGAACGTTAATATTTTTGCCTGTGTGTCTGGGAAGGTGGCTAGTCTGCGCTCACTCTGAGGAGTGACGTAACTGAAGGAAATGAACTACGGTCTGCAACTACGCCGGCGTGGTGTTACACACCCATGAGGATTTTGTCTTTCGCGAACTCCAGCTCCTTCATGGTGACCATGTCTTTGCCATCGACTGCTGCCTTCAAGGCGGCCTGGTTCACCAGATTTTCCAGATCGGCACCAGAGAATCCGACTGTTCCCCGGGCGATGATGTTGGCCTCAATGGCTGCGGACAGAACAGAGAACAGGCATACAGTCGGAGAATTGCTTGGCTGTGGTAGTCGCAGCTTTGTTTCAATGCTTTATCTTACTATTTTACTGTATAACGAAATAATCAGGTGCACAGAAAGTGGACTTAAAATGCTTTATGAAAGTGTTCAAGCCTCCTGAGTGAATGTTTTTCAGAAAAGCCTTTCACAATTACACCTATGAGAGTTTGAGGCATCTGTTCTCCGCTTTGCACATTTACAAACGTTAGTTTTTTTCACCGGTTAGACAAGTTGAGAACAAGTATGAGCGTCAATGTCTGGATTTAAATCCAGACTTTGTATTGAGCATTCTAAATAATCTCAACTAATCAGTTTTAGTTCTGACTCTAGGTCCAGAATCATCTTAATTCATTTTCCCATCAGCGCTGACCAGCTTACATTTTGAATGTTTTACTTAAGCAACCTTTCTCAATAAGCCTGAGACGCTTTTGTCACCAGGCATTTTGATTCAAATCAGTTCAATAAATGCAGAAAAATTTGAAACAATTCACAAAAAGTCTGCATTTCTTCTCTTCTTCACTGATACTTTGCTGGTAGTTTCTGTTTGATTCCCGGTCTCGTTGCCCCTCATGCAGATGTGCTGCACTCTAACCGGACGAGCCCCCACAGAGAAAACTCTGCCCCCTCATCTCAATGTGACCATGAAACAACAGGAGAGTGAAATAATTTGATTCGAATGAAGCAATGCCTGCAGACACCAACAGCTCACCTGGATCGACTTTGATCTTCTTCAGGTACCAGTTGAGAATCTCCGTCCGTCCCTTCACGTCTGGTTTGGGTACGGTCACCTGCATGTCAAAGCGCCCTGGGCGGATCAGCGCGCTTCGAACACAAACACAGAAACAGAGTAAACGCACAGCTGTGCAGAACCTGAACGGCGGGGAGTACGTTACCCAGCGACATAAAACGTACTTATCCAGAGCCTCTGGGAAGTTAGTTGCTCCAATGATGATCACCCCCTCATTAGGTTTAAACCTACAATAAGAGCTGGTCAATGTCTCTGGGGTCATTTTCTGATAAACAAATGCTTAGCTTGGAAGATGGGAGATTATTTAAAATAAAAATGAGCCAAATTAAAAATATGTAGCCGACCGTTTCCGAGATTACCCGTCCATCTCGGCAAGCAGCTGGTTGATAGTCTGTCTGGAGTAAGGGTGCATAGGAGACTCGATCCTTTTTCCTCCCACGCTGTCCAGTTCGTCGATGAAGATCACACACGGCGCGTTAGCTTTAGCCTCCCCTGAGAAAACAGCAGCTACATCTAAATGAATGCCTCAGCTTTATATATATATATATATATATATATATATAATATATATATATATATATATATATATGTGTGTGTGTGTGTGTGTGTGTGTGTGTGTGTGTGTGTGTGTGTGTGTGTGTGTGTGTGTGTGCGTGTGTGTGTCACCCATTGAAGTAAACGAAGTTCAAGTGATTTACAATCACCATGAGTGTGATTCATAGAGATATGATGAAACAAAACACAACTGCAACGATTTTTCTAAATGAGACTTTTCTGCATAATTTTGAATCTAAAATGTATTTCCTGAAATCCACAAGGGCTCAAGAAAAAAAAAGAAAGAAACAATTGACTTTATACATTTGCGTACACTACTTGTAATATGGGGTTAAATAGCTTATGGACATTTAAATTTTTAATTCAAATTAAAAAAATTAATTTCCTTTTCAGAAATTAAAGCTTTAGTATGTAACTTTTATTTAAAAAAAAAAAGTTTGTAAATATTTGTTAAAACTGACACCATGTTGTGACAGTATAACTCAGATAACCTGTGAAAAGACAGATTTCCTCCACTTCCTTCTTGTGTTGCTGTTGCCATCCGAAGAAATACACCAAAAACAACCAATCAGACCCAGGGAAGGGTCTTAGCGCTGTCAATCAATCTAGTGCACGTGCTGGTAAATGTTCTAATGGAGGAAAAACCATTTAACCGTTTAAATATTCCAGCCTCAAAAGAAGAAGTGATATGATACCCATGTCCAGGATGAGAATGAGTAAACTTCCTTAGGCTCCCAAAGAAAGAAAAACTACCCACTGAAAAGGTTCCTGATGCGACTCGCTCCAACGCCAACAAACATCTCGTCAAACTCTGAACCAGAGGCGTAGTAAAACGGCACGTCGGCCTCTCCGGCCACGGCTCGGGCCAGCAGAGTCTTTCCTGTCCCTGGAGGACCAATGAGCAGAACGCCTAAAATAAAAACAGAGGGGGAAGAAAAAGTTAAAGTAAAACAACAACAACAAAAAAGATGCCACAACTACACCTGTTACTAATAAATTGAAATGAGCTCCATAGTTTCCATTCTAATGATTAATACTTTTTGAAGGGAAGCATTGTTTACAGCGAAATCATAGTTTTATGAGTCAGAGTAATCTAATCATATTCGATCGTCTTTGGCTTTTATTTTCATTTTGATTATTGTTACTGGTTGTTTTGTTTCTTATTTTGAATGTTAATTTTTGCAAAGAAAACCTCACACTGTGACTTGAAGATTTCAGGGGGCAAACTTGCATTATTACGCTACCATCAATATATTAGGGCTGCAATAAATGATTACTTTAGTAATTGATTATTTTGGCTGTTAATCGGATAAAAATTCGTACACTTTACAGATTTTTCACGTAACTACTTAAGTTACTTGTTTTTCTTTTACACCGTTGAAATGATCATCAACCAATTTAGTAATCGAATAATTGTTTTATTCGAAATTGCATGTTGGGGAGAAATTATATCCTCATTCACAAAAGTAACTGAATTATTTGCAAGTTTTAATGTATTTCAAATACAATCGATTAATCGTGATCAATCGTTTCAGCCCTAAAGCATTTCACTTGAAAACGGTCTCAAAAAAGCATTATTGTTTATCGCAATAACTACAGGGACTGTTTTCCACCCATGACGTCTCACCCTTTGGCAGCTTTCCTCCAAGGGCCGTGAACTTCTGCGGGTTCTTCAGGAACTCCACCACCTCCTGCAGCTCGTTTTTGGCTTCTTCGACGCCCTTCACGTGCTCGAACGTCACGTTTTTCATCTGCACCGGGTCCACGGCTGAGTCCAGGCCTGTTGTTGTTCGGAAGCGCACTGTCCAAGTTCAATACAGCACAGGAACGTTATCTAGTCAGAGCAGCGAGCGGCTCAGTTGTGCATGGAGCTGAAAGCTGAGCTCCGTGGCAAACGTTTGCACCCGATTTAAGCCGATCAAGCAGCTAAGATACAAATCAAAAATGTGAAAGTAATTTTGCGTAATTGGGGACAAAAGAAAAAAAAAGAAAGAAGAGAGGTGGGCATTTACCGGATATGAACGGAGTCTTGGAGATGCCGTAGAGCCCGACCAGAAGCAGGACCAGCAGGAACAGACGAGTTCTCCTCAGAGAGTCTGAACAGTCACAACAGAAACATTTTAGTTCTGGTGTCAGTTCTTCTCTCGGTTGGATCAGGTGTGCGACCTGCCTTGGGTGCGCTGCGTCAGCGCCTGAGCTCTGAGGAAACCCTCGGCGAAGCCCCTCTTGAACGCCTCCTGCTGTCCATCAGGTATGTTCTTGTTCCTCACCAGACCGTCCAGGCTGTCAGCCTCCAGCCCCTTCCCGCGCATCAGGAAACCCTGCAGAGAAAAAAAAAACACTGAGGAAAACTAAGACAATTTTTTGTTTAATTAGGAGAAAATATTCATAATATTAGCAGAAAAAATATGCAATTTTACCAGAAAAACATCTTTAAATTTCAGGAAAATTTTGGACAAAGCTTGGATAATTAAATTAACATTTTTTTGTTGAAATTCTCACAACTACCTTTGCAACTGGTACCAGTGTTACAAATTACTACTTTGTTTTCTTAATATTTCAACTTTATCATAGTACTATTTAAATTTCACTGTCATGACTTCTTTATTGTAAGATTATGACTTATTCTCAGTCTGGCCCTTACATTCCTTTTGATCTGAATTCAAATAAATAGAAGCTGGAAAACCTGCTTGTGAAACAACTTTGTGCTAAGCAACAGAATGAGAGAATTGGTGAATAAAAAAAATAATAAAAAAATAATTTTTTCAAAAAATCTGAACCATTTTGAACAAACTATGTGGAACTTTTTCAAAAACCAAACCGTTGATTCATCGATCAAATCGATTCATCGCCCAACCCTGCTTGATGGGCGAGTATCCTTCAGAACCCACCTTGATAAAAGACGGTGCGAAAGTCTCGGAGTCGGCAGGCCGTTCGAAGGCCGACTGCACTCGCCTGGTTTTGGTCCTCAGAGTTTTGAAGCCTCTGCTCTGAAACAACGCTTGAAAAACCGACAGAGTCGTGAACAAACTGGGTGAATTTCTCACGCCGCATAGGAACACATCGCAGAACTTTGCAACTAATCCGACTTATTAGTCTCTCGGCGATCACAGTTGATCGCCGATTGCTGATCGGCAATCGCCGATCAGCAATCGTAATGCAACTAGTCAGCAATTACCTGGACAGTGTTTCAGCTCTGTGCAGACCATCTGAAGGGGAGACGGGCGCTTGTTTAAGTAAACAGGAGGCATCAGGGGCAAGGCGCCCAACGAAAAGCCTGAGTGAAAGAGACAACAGCAGCTGTCAGTTAATTGTGACAACAAGATGAAAACACCAGCAGGCTGCCAAGACAACCGCTGAAAATTAAACATTTTTTCTAAATGAAACATTTCATTTTCACCGTGCTTATTGAGGAAAAAGGAGTGCGAGGAGAGGTGCGAGGTCCTCCATGCCGACGGTCCCCAGGTCGGAGGGGGCGCCTCCTGCGGGCTCAAGCGTGGCAACACCTGGCTCACCAGCTCGTCCAGCTGCTGCTTTCCAAGGTCGGACAAACCGAGCTCCCGGAGGTTCCCGGCGGACAGCGCATACTAAAAAACATGCATGCAGACGACATGAAATTCATGGAAAGGTTCAAGGACAATTGGTTTGTGTTAAAACAAGGAGCACAGAGCTCCATAACGCAATCTGATCTAAAGGAGAAGTCCAAAAAATTTAAAATAATTTTTAAATTACCATTTCAGAATGGTTACTAGAGTTTGACAGATTTTTCTCTACCCTGAATATTTTCCCATGTTTAGATTAATGAAACTTAACGGGTCACAGCTTTTGATGGACAACAGCACTCTCCTACTGTTACTAGAAAAACCCAACAAAATGTGCAGTAGTTCTATATTTGTGTAGACCACAGTACACACATGTTAAAACAAGTAAAAGAAGAAACAACACTTTGTACTTGTTTTCCAATAAAAATTAGGTCTTGATATTAGAAACAGGTTACAAAATTACTGTTACATTTGAGAAAATAATTATGTTTTTCTTTTCACATCATCAGCCTGCCCTGATAATTTTTTTCCTGCCGATAAATTGTCCCAAAAGTTATTGCGATAAATGACAATATCGTTGGTTTGAGACGATAATGGCATAAAAATGAAAGTCTGCTCTCTTAAACAGCCATAAACTTTCATTTCTAACAGACATTTAACACCAGAAGCGGAAGACATTTTAAATCTCCAACATAAATAAACAAAATAACAAACAAAATGGATACTGACATCTCTAAATAACATGCAAGGCTGAAGAGGCTTGTCACCCGCTATCTGGTAGAAAATTAGATAGACACGCACAAAATCAAATATTATACAAATAGAAATTATTGCTTCAATTTATCACGCAATTAATTGATTTATTTCTTATTGCAACAGGCTTGGTTATAATTCATTCCATTCGTTTCGTCTTGGCATCTTGGTCATCCAACACGCCTGGTGCCAAAATCAAGGGAATCTGATGAGCTGAATACACATTACAGGCACCCAAAGTATGAATGATTATGACTTGAAATAGCTGAAATTGAATCCAAACAATTCTGTGAGTGAATATATTGCGCAACTTTATATTTATATATATGCATCCAGATTCGAGGCTAGAGAAAAAACAAATCAAGCACATCTCACGAGAAGTTAATGAAGAACTCCAGCCAGACGATCAGAAACAAACAAAAGCATAATCCAGAAGCACAGATTGTTTACTGTGACTGAATCCAACTTGCGTCTGACGTCAGATGACATTTGAACAGTTTACCGTCGCCCAGAGTTGTTGCCTTGTACCTCTGTACGGTGCAGGTCTGCATCCGGGGCACGCTCCTTTTGCTTTCTCGACGTGCAGGTGGCGCTGCTGCTGCTTCCCACTGAGCTCTTCAGGGGGTGAAGGATGTTGATGAGGTGACTGAGAGGTAGAGTCACCTGCGATGATTCAAACAGCGACGATCACAACCCAATCTGATGTCCCAGAGTTATGCTAAGGCGATATCTGAACCACACGAAGTGTCCCGCGTGTTACTATCATTGTATGTGGTGAAGCAAGGCTGGAATAGTTTAAATGTGTACCAAAGCGGAACAGGAAAACATATAAATGTCCACACGAACTAATATGGTCAAATAAACAGCAGGGTCCGACCCAGCAGGCGCAGCCCAGCCGGCCAGGTCAGAAACAAAAACAACAACAATGCTAAAGCTAGCTCGACCTACTTGTCTCTTACCTGTGGCTGAACAGACATCGATAAGGAAAACATCATCCGCTAATACGAGCCCCAGCAGTCCGAGTCACTTTATGTCGCTGTCCCCGAGAGTTAACGGCGTCGGTATGCTCCCCTCAGCTTCTCCGCAGCAGGCATAGCAAGTTCAACTGCGAACTTCGGCAGAGCAGCATTGACACCGACTGGGGCAGGGAGAGACACCGGATATGACGTCAACGGTGTTGTGGCAACAACAAAACCCGGGGGATCCCTGTCGAAAATTGTTTTGTTTCGATTAGTTCCGTTGGTTAGAAAAGTTGAAAATAGCGGAGAATCAACTCGGATGCATTCTTGGAGTGAATTTAAAGTGACGTTTGGTTTTACCTGAATAAACGTGTTTTCGTTGTTGACGTGTTCCTTCTTTGATTGTCTTATTTGTTTATTTTCAAACAATTGTTACGATGTGTAATCACCTTGGAAACAAGGTATAGTGCGTTAAGTTTTTTTTTTTTTTTTACATAAAACCTGAACTATGATGCCAAACGTCAGAAACTACAGAATATAGAACTGAATATCGATATACTATCAAATAAGTATTGGGCCAGTGTCGCTGATACCAATAATAATTTTTATTATTTAATTTTTTAAAAATATGAGCAAGCTTCTGACCTTTACACGTTTTTTGTGGTTATTTTGTTATTTTGAATTATTTTGTTAGGACACAATTTGGAAGAAATGTGTCTACAAAACACTTAACATATTAACATAATAAAAACAGTGGGGAAAAAAACAAAATAAATGTGTTTTAATTTTCCCCCTAAATAGAGTGCAATAAATCTATAATTTTTAAAGAACAAAATCTTTTGTGAGGTAGAGTTGAGAAACCACATTTAAAAAGTACAATAAAATATCAAGAGGCAATGTTATTAACGTTTTCGACAATATTTTGGCTCAAACCGATCAGCTACAGAGCAAGACCAGAGACCAAATAAGATTAAGATCTACAACATTTTATTTCCTTGAGGATAAATACAGTATATTTTTTTTAACTTCACATTTGTTTTGTGTGTGTGTGTGTTTCTTACCTAGCTGGGTTTCACTTAACACCCTGATTTTTCTAACCCAAACAAAAATAGATAATTGAACACACAGTCCCTATTTTTGCCTTTTTGGGGATTAAATTTCTCTCACCCCATACATACAACCAGGATGGTTCATAGGCTAAATGAGCCGACAGTAGCTTCTATAGATTCACGAGCATCAATGCTCACAAACATGCCAGTATATAAAATATCCTGAGGGAATCAATACTTAGTGCATGGAATGTTTCAACAACCACAGACTAATCAAAACTTTAAATACTGGCCTAAAAACAGTCAGTTTTAGGTACAAAAAATGTTTTATTTTATTTTTTAAGTTTTATACAGTCTCATATTACAACTAGTATTGCTGTAAGATCATCTAAAGTGTACATTATCTTAATTTATACTGTAAAAATGACTAGATGAATGATTAGCTAAGGCTAATATAGATTGTCTTTAGTATGTATTGCAAATGTAGGAAGAATTATGACATAAACAGACACCTGAAACCACACTTGTTCAAGACTTCTGTAGCAGTTTCTTTGTTGCTATTCTTGTTTTTCTTTTATTTTTAAAAGCACATATTTTTCTTTTTTTTTTCCCTCACACAATTTTTTTTTCTAAATTACAAAAACAAAAGCTACCTCTTCATGTAGAAGGAGGAATCATTATTTATTAGTGCACTGCAGTGACAAATTTCTTCTTGCTACGTGAAATGTATATCAGATATTAAGAGAAACACCCTCAGCCAATCTTAAATGTAAAAAATAAAAATACACACATTAAACACTGATTTATTATTTATAAATATATCTTCCCAAGACATTTAAATTAACTAAACTGCACAAACATGATCCACCAAATAATAATGAGAATTTTGAAAACCCCCAATACCGGTGAACTACAGTCACTGTATTATCATAAACTACCATTTCATTTCAGTTATTTTATCGCTTCAGGCTATAATTCAACCTTCTCAAACACCTAACAGGGCTCCCCTTGCTGAGGGGAAACCACCAATTTCCTGCAGCTTTCAGATTTAAGTTTCATAACTCCACATCTGGAACGTTGGCTTAAGTGAAGCCACGGCGAAACAAAATTGCATTTTTGGTTCCTGTCGAGTGTCAGAACCCTCACGGTATTTTCCTGTGAACAGAAAAGTGAAGACTGAGTCAAAATAAAACATTAAAATCTAGTTAGCTTTTATTATTATTATTATTCGGCATGAATCCTGCTCACCTTCTTTTACGTTGGAAATAAAGTTGGACAAGCCAGTGGGTGACAAGAGGCCAGAGTGCCGTCAACACCACAGTGAGTGGAGAGAGGTGGAAAGGCCACCAAGATGGCCTCAGGAGCTACAACACACACAGGCAACCGACTGAAACTGAAATGAACAGATGATCATAACGTTTTGGTAGCGATTGTAGCACGTTTTGCAACAATATGAGAAAGCTGAGAGCAGTTGTTCCTTCTAAAGTTGTTCTTGTGGATTTTCCTATCCATCCCATTATCCTTAGATAAGAAAGTAAATATCTAGAGAGAATGAAAGTCTTTATCTTTGGTTAAAGATGCATCATGCAACTTTTATTTGAAAACTTTTTTTTCTACGTACTTGTTAGAATTAATATTCTGCTCCCAGCATTAACTACATTAGAACACCATTCAGAAACAACAGATCACAGCAAGGAGGAGGGTCTTTACACTGTCAATCACTCTCATGCTCACGCCCTCCAGCCTGCTCTTTGCTAAGCTACAGCTGAGTCACCACAACATAGCCTGCCACTAAAGCTAAAGCTAGTTAGTATAACTAGTAATAGAAAGTTGTTTTTGCACCATTTGCACATTGAGCTGCGTACACGAGCTTGATTGACAGCGCTAATACAATCCTCCGGGCTCTGATTGGCTGTTTTTGACCGACAGTAGGAGGGCTGAGAGGAGGTTTTTCACAGATTATCTGTCTCATACGAAACTGTCACAATATAATGACGGTTTTAATAATTATGGAAAAAATGTGTTTTGAAAAAGCTGCATTCTGCCGCTTTAATGCAAAATGTTACTCATAATTTATTATTCCAAAAATAAACTTTTCTATTGAAGTGATTGGATATTTGTCGAGGGGAAAAGACCATTTTTGAGCTCATAAGATGATTACGAGTAAAATGATTAGAGCTTTCTGGGCTTCAGACATACAGTTACCATGGTGCAAATTTATGTGTCACTGCTTGAACCTTACCAAAGTGGCTAGACGGCAAAATCTTTGGTATTTTTGGTCTAGTTTCAAGAGGAAACACCTCAGCACACTTTAAATAAGTATAGCGATTTGGATGAGGTTTTAACAGATTATCCTCATTGATATGTTCAAAGCTTTTTAAAGCTAGGTCTGATATTAGATGTAGACACATTATGTAAATCCCAAAACCAAATACGTGAATAAGTTTCTGGTACCTAAATGCCTCCTTTATTCTGATTGTGCATACTTAGAGCTACAAATGATTTTAAGTCCAACATATGGTTGCATTAAATACAAACGTCATTCATAAAATCAAGTGAAGAGGGAAAAAAAATGTGCATCTGAAGTTTTCTTCTGCTTTTTTTTAATCGAAAACTTAAAGGTCGCATGTGTCGTCCATGCCTTCTTAAATAAGAAGATAATTACACGAGTGAATCCAAAATATCTATTTTTAACCTGCAACAGAATGCCCGCGTGTCGTTTTTTCATTGTAGTTTCCGGGGCTGAGGATTGCAATGATTTGATTTATTTGGGGAAAAAATAAGAAATTAATTACTATGTGAAAAATAATTGGTACCTAAATCCATTGACTAGTTGTGCCAAGTTTTTTTTTTTCAAAACTCCAAAATCAATTTTGGCCAAAAAATGACTAAGGGCATTGTTTTAGGAAGGTAATGATTCATTTGGTCAGCTCCAAACTTAAGAATCTCATGATAATTTTATGCAGAAAACCCAATAGAAATATTTTTTCTATTGATGTCCACTTTTTGCTACTGTGATCATAAAAGAGAGAACAGTGAAAAGAGAACAGAAATGACAAGAACCTTTCGTGGAACAGGTAAGAAGCCTTCCTCTCTTGGAGACGGAGATCTTGACTAAAATTAAGGAAATAAAGGCATCGTTTAGGACACGCAGACCTGTGACGGTAAACAAGGTGAGCAAAAAATGTGACGTAAACAGAACAAGTCCGGATGCCACTGAAGCAAATGAAGCAGCTGGCGGTTCTGGTTGATCACCTGTGACCTGGTGATCTCTTCTAGAGCGTGCAGCCTGTGCAGCACGTCGGCCATGTTGTGCTGCAGCTGCCGCAGAGCAGCTTCTATTTGCTCGTTCGTGTTTCCCCTCGCAGCAACGACAGGATGTCTGCTCCACAACGCACAACCACAGGCAGCGTCTGCGCTTACACAACGCAGAGGGATGCAGGTGGCTCTGGGCGAACCTGCAACAGAATGAGAGGCAAGAACTTTGTGGGGGAAATCAACATTTTAAAGGCATGGTATTATTTAAAATTTGACTCTTTTTGAGCTGAACATCGTGTTATAGTCAGTGCAACATGTAGTGTTGCCATGATTCATGCATATTTGAGAAATCCCTTAATCTCCCAAGGCAACGATTCAGCTGTGCAAAATGTGTGTTTGGACCGAGCCCCGCCTTCAGGGATGAAGCTGCTCCTCCGAGCTGCAGTTTTCAAGCTTACAGAGCAGATATCTTGTGCAACCCCATCACTTGGCTCCTTCAGATTAGCCCGCAGAAATTAGCAAACACCTGGCAAAACTGCTGAGCTCATTATACGAGCCACTTCTCAGTGAAACGCTGGTATCAACATTGTTAAAAGGCTAGTCATCACACTTCCTGGAGGCAGTCTTAGAAAGCGCAGGGATTTTTAAAGAGGCACAAATTCAAGGCATTAAACTACAAAGTCAAATTTCTTTTAAGTAATATTTGATATATGAGGTGAATTTTTAACAATTGAAGTTAACGCAGTTACTTGATTGTGCTGCAAAATGGCATTAAATGCCTGGAAAACACATAATTTTGCCCCTTCAGTGATGCAGCGTTATCAAGGGAAACTACTGCAGGTTCACCTCGTCCTCGTTTCGACAAGGAGCTGCTGTGCTTTCTTGAAGCCGCTCTTTCTTTCATGTAGAAATCTCCCGCCGGCCCTTCATCTTCGGCATCTTTCAGGGTTGTGCTGCTCTCAAACCAAACGTCGCTCGTCTTCACCGACGTAGCTCCTGACCCGGGGGACCGGCCTTTGGACGGAGGCAGCCGCTGCACACGCAAACGAGAGTCGGGCACAGCCGATTAGAGTCATACACTATTAAAGAAAACCATCTGCACCTACATCATGAATTGTGATTTTTTTTGAAAGACTGAAACATTGCAATTTAAAAAAAAAGCAATATAATAAAGAAATGAGATGCCGCTTTTTTTTCTTGTTATTTTAAATGTAGTATTTTAGAATCCAATAGAAAATAAACAGAGACACTGCAAAAACAAGTATTTTTGGTCTAATGTCTAGTGCACGTATCTCAGTAAACTGGAAAAGACTAAACTAACTTACATATAACTTTTCAGCAAAATATAGGAGCTTACTGAAGTCAACAATTCCTTAATGTTGTTGAAAAAGTAAAACTTACACTGGCAGAATATTTCAGTCATGCAGCAACATTTTTTCCTTGTTACAAGGGAAATGATCTGACAGTGGAACAAGAACTTTATATTAGAAACAACATTAAGGAATCATTGACAAAAAACAAGCTCTCATATCTTGCCAAAAATTTACTTGTAAGTTAGTTTTGTCTTATTTAAAATGTAAAATATTTGGACTAGAAACCAAAAATATTTTGCAAGACTTTGTGTTTTTGCAAATGTACAAGTTAATTCGAGCATCAAAAAATGTGTCGCAAACCGTTACCGGATTTTTATCCGATAACTTTGCAAAGTGCTGCGATGTACTTGCTGTAGGTTGATGTGTTTATAGGCTGAAAGGTGTGGGACGTTCTCACTTTATATTTAAAAATCCAAAGTGCAGTCTGCCATTCAATCTAATTAGGAACTTTCCAGTTCAGAGCTGCGTTTGTTTGTCTGATTGGTGCGTCTGTAATTCTGGCATTTTATTTTCATCAGGGAGATGAAGAGACACGGTGAACCTCCTCCATGGCCAGATGCTCCATTGAGTCACAGAATTCCTCGTTGTCAGAGTCTGTGGGTCGATGGTTCTGCTCAGGAATTGCACCATGGTCGTCTGAGTGGCCAGAAAACAAAGCATACCAAAAACATAAATGTGTTACCAGAAAAAACAAAGAGACTAATCATATCCATCTAATAATATTTGAAAGTCTGACAGTGAAACTGCTTCACTTGCACACATGAGAAAATATTGTAGCGTTGTTTCCATTAAATAAGACACAGAAATTAAAAAAATAAAAATAAATTTCAAGTGAATAAGAAATCATTAGAAATCATTCCACGCCACGATCCTCCAACTACTTCCCGTCTTCTTCTTCTTCATCATTTGCATCGGTTGCAACATCCGGTTGTTGATTATGTGACTCATGTAACGCGAGAAAAGTGTTCCCAAGTGAAATTGTGTTGTGAAACAAACCAATTTCTAAATATTTTGAATCATTTTTCTGAAAATTCCTTGATTGTAGTGACAAAACATTTTTATTGAAAATACATTTTTGTCCCCCCCAAAGTATGCCATGTTTCCATAAAGCTCATTTATTTTTGAAATGTCAAATTGCACAACTGGATGGTCAATGGAAAGCTACATCGTACTGACTAACTTCAGAACTATGTAGAAAAGATTCAACTGAAAACATAAAATCAAGTCGAAAACGGAAAAGGTCTGAGTTCATAGTGTCTGCCAAGAGACGAAGCTCTAATAAAGTGAAGAACAAAAAAAGCTGCGTTTTATTTTCATCGCTTTCCATTTTGTTTTGTTTTCAGTTCAACAGTTTTTTACATTGTTAAATGTAAAAAAAACATTTACCAAGTTCATATTAAGAACCACATAGTGATATAGTGTTACTGGAAGTTTTCCATTTTGTTGCTTTTGGTGAAAGAAGATTAAATTTTCACATCTGATTGTTCTTACTGAGACTATTTTGACACAGTGATAATGTGGGGGATCTGCCACGTTTTGCAGATGCAAGCGGATCCAGGTTGTAGAAAATGAATGATGAATTTAATGAATATGTCAGAGGTGCACAAGACCAGGCAGCACAGGTGAGCGGAAGGCTAATGGCTCAATACTGGTAGCAACTGGTAACTTAATAGACAGGCTTGACGCGACCAGACGACTAGACAAGGACCCGACAAAGAACAAGGAACACAGGTGGGTTTAAATACACAGGGGCAACAAGGAACATGTGTAACTAATCAAGGGGTAGACTGGACAACACAGAGACTCTACAGAACACAGAAAACAAAATAAACACACAAAAATGACCAAATCCTCACAGCATCCTACCGTTAAAGTATCCATTGCAGTGCAGGTATGGGTTATGGAGCCCGGTGGGCTCCATGGAACAGGCCAGCTCCTCCTCCTCCACCTCGCTATTGAGGGAGCTGTGTGTGCCGTTGGTGAAGGACGACACGCTGGGCTCCAGGCTGCTGTTGGACCCCTTGGTGTCAGACCGCCACCTTCTGTCCTCCACGGTTAAAAAGCGTGGATCCTGGTCCCAATCTGGGGTCAAAAAGAAAAGCAGAAACACTTGACAGTGTCTCGTTTTGTTTTTTTTGAATTTCTGATTTTTCGTTGTACCTCCGGTCCCCACAATGTCGGCGCGGAAGTCGTCGTTCCAGTTCTCCCCACTTTCCTCTGTTATCATTTTGCCTCCCACTGTCTCCTCGCTGCTCACACTACGTCTCAGGGCGCCGCTGTCTCTGTCGCTCGCCTGGACATTTTGTATGTCCTCCCACAGATCCCCGTAGCCTGAAAAGTGACAAACAGCACTTCAGGATCTACGGTGCCTTGCCAAACATTCGCACCCCTTAAACCTAAAGATAAAAACCTTTTTCAACTGTGGCAATGATTGATGTCGGACACTTCATTTCAAGTTTTTTTTTCGTGTCTGATCTTGAAGGTCTAAAACATCTGATAGTTTTAAACTGTGTGGAAAAAACAATGAAGGTGTCAAAGTCAAAACCTTTGACCCCCCAGCTTAGAGCTATCATTGTAGCCTGCTAGCAGTAACTGTTGCTACTTGAAAACATCAATTAGGTGACCAGAGCCAAAGCAATCCTCTTACAGCCTCCAGAAGAAAAGAAAAGAAATTACAGGTTAATCATATCTTCAAATATATTGACACTATCATTGAACAGACAGCGGTGTAAAATAGTGAAAAAAAAACACAACCCCAACAATACGGACAGACTCAGGGGTTTTTAAACATCATTGATAGACGTTTACTGTAACAGCGATAACTCAGCACTTTTTAACAAAATTGTAATATATTTGCACAATTCATATGTTTACACTACATGAATTGTCACATTTACGGTATTGCACGTATTTTTATACGTATTGCCATTTGCACCAATTAAAATTCCCTTTGGGATCAATAAAGAATTTTTGAATTGAGTTCATTGTTTCCAGTTATGTCTATGTCTTATATGTTACTGGTAGTTTTGGCAATAAAGTGAAATTGAATTGAATTAAATTGAAACAAAGGTCATTCATGTGGAAAAGCCCCATAGGAGTATCAATACACAAAAGCTTTGACCAATTCTGAATCCTGGCATGAACACATGTCAATTAAATACAACATAAACAATGAAAACACACATTTGTTCTAATGGCCTCTCTTTAACTAGACCAGGCTAATGCACAACACAACCTACTTCTACTGAGTCTAAAGCGACTAACGTCAAAGACTTACCTTCCATTGTTGGCTTCTTAATCGATTTAACCAGCTCCTCTAATGATACGACACGTGGCAAAAACACAGGGAGTATCATTCTGATTACATTTGATGTGCTTTCAGGTGTGAAGCAGCACGAACACGTGGATGTTACCTATCTTCTTTACCTGCGTGCTCCGCAAAAGGCCTGGTGAAGGGCCTCCTGACCGCCTTGTTTCCTTCCTCCTCTCCCTCTCCATCCACCTCGGCGTAGAAGTTGCCGAGCCTCTGCACCAGCTCTGTAACTTCCTCTGAGATCGGGATGGTCTCCAAAATCTGACAACAACGCAGGCACACACACACAAAGTGGAGTTCCAGGGGATATGACGCCGACTCAGCAGCATAAAGGCCCAACGTCTTTTTTTTGTTTGTTTTTTTACATTTTCTGGCCAGTAAACATGGACGTGTTAACGCTCACGCACAAACGTTGACGCACAGAGCAAAACTCGAACACATTACTGTAGACTACGCTTCTGTTTTGTGGGAAAGCAGCTTACCAGCTGGATGTGCTCTATGTAATTCTTCATGGCTTCCTCTTTTGTCATGTTTCCCAGAGAGCTCCATGCGTCCCTGACAACACAGTCCAAGTTCAATACAGAAGAAAGAGCTGAATGCCAAATGACTTGAGCGAAACTGTCTCTCTGAAAGTGTTTTCAGAAAATGAATAAAGCCGTGAGCTTTGGGTAGAGATAAAATTATGTTTGAAAAAAAAAAAAAACTGTTGTTTTTTTCTGCTACAAGGTAAGACAAAGTCCCAACATTCAGCCTTTCGCATGGTTTCTTCCTAAATAAGTGCTTGAGTATTTCCATTAACCATAAACTTTCCTGTGCCTGCTGATGAAAAGCATCAAGTTTGTTGACAGAAAGGCCAGAACGTTCAGCTCTGGTCTCGTCCATCATGAGCACTGCTTTTCAGATGTTTGCTGTATCATTTATGCTTCCATGATCTGTTGGACTCACTGAGCCGCACAGTTTAGTCGTTTTCCTGTCGTCACATCCCAGGTTAAAGTAAACAAGTTGAAGGCTTTCGCAGGCATGTTACTATGGATCAGGGAAACATGTAAAACAAGGAGGATAACAGGCCCAACGGACCGCTGGTGTGCATAACTTGTGGCAAACTGAAAACTTGACTTAGTCTGGCTATCTTTAAAGCTGCAGCATCATTTCTATATATCTACATATATTTCTCATACTTTTTAAAACTGTCACCGTGACATGATAGCATGAGACAGATGATCTGCATACATGTACAGAAGCGTGATTGACAGCGCTAAGACCCGCCTCTATGGCTCTGACTGATTGCTTCTGACCAGAACCGGTGCCTCTCCGGCTAGAAGGAGGCCCACATCCTTGTACCAGTGATGCAGAACCTGTTATTTAAGAATCATAGACTGATCTGCCACCAAAAACAACTGCTTGCTCCAAATTTGATTGCAGATTATCCCTGAAAATGGGACGACAACAACATATTAACACCACAATATTTACATTTTTGACGGCAACAGGTTTTTACAGCCATTTTGACAAAAAGAATAGCAGTCACAAGGCAAGGCAAATGATCTCCAAAGCACAGAAGTGGGGTTAAGCTCTAATAAATTAATCTCTGCATATTCGTAGGTTAAATTCAGCTTAAAAAAGTGAAAGTTTATACCATTTTGCTCTGCCTCCAGTGTCCCAGAAGCCAGTGGGTCTGGGGATGCGGCAGGGCCCCATGGTAGCCTGCTTGTAGTAGCTATAAAACATCAGCATCATGTCATCTGAAGGCTGGAAAGGACCTAAGAAATGAAGACAGGGTGGACGACATTTAAAACCTCATTAAAATAAATGAATAAGCAAAAGATTCCTTTTAAGAATTGCGTGCTAATCCATGATCTAAGCCTCTACACCAGACAAACGGCGGACTCCCTTAATCACGGCTCTTTATGCTTGTGCAGCAGCTTTATGAGAGCATGTAGGTCAGTCACCTGGATTGTTTACACCCCACAAGGCGCGCACGTCACATGGACGACTGCGCATAATTAGACAACTCTGGGTTTATTTTATAATTGCCTTTCCCCCCCAGAACAGATCGGGATGATTCATCACCTTCATCCGGCAAACTCCGGATCACTTTAACCGCCGCGGTAAATTTCGCCTCCAGGCTGTACTCCTCCTCCTCCTCCTCTTCCTCCTGCTCCTCTTTCTTCTTCTCCTGCTGCGCCATGCCGAGTCCACACAGGGATGACATGAAAGGAGCCTCAGATCTTGGACGAGAATAGGGATTAAAATAAAAATCAGGGTGGTTCAGAGAGTGTCCGATGAAGAGTGCAGTCCCCCTGCCCTGCAGCCTATACACAGAAACGGAAGATTAGCATGCTCTCAATTCATTTTATTTTATTAGCCCATATAATCCGCGTAACCCACGCTATCTGTTGCTTTTTTATATATATATCTGCCCAACCTCCCATCTCGGAGTTTGAAGAAACCCACCTTATCGCTTGATAAAGCCGGTGTCTGCCTGCAGTAATGAAGCAGGGAGCCAATCTCCTCTCGGGTTAAGGATGAAGCCCAGCAGTCGACGTTCGAGCGCCGCTCAGGGTTGTGGGAAATGTAGTTCAGAGCAGCAAGAGCCACGCTGGGAAGAGGTTCGCCTCCCACCGCTGACGGCGTTCAAATCCCACAAACCTCATGTACTTGAGGGGGATTTAAAACACAGGGTGGTGATGGGAAATGTAGTCCTAAAATGTGTTTCGTCTATGCAGCAAAACGCTGAAACCCAGTTTGTTGATTTTAAGATGTCAGACTGACACATCTTTGGAAATGTATGTCATATAAGCACTCTGGATTTATTTTAAGCGTTATCATAATTATTTATGTAAATTTCGGACAAATGTTTTACTTACAAATGTAGAAAATAAGGATTGCTTCGAATTATATTATATTATATTATATTATATTATATTATATTATATTATATTATATTATATTATTATAGAAGCTTTGGCTGTTCAGCAAAATCTGAAAATAAACGCTGGTGAACGCATACTCGATGTTTGTCATAACAATTTTATGTGATTTTACATGTTTTTAAAACTGTATTTTATTTAGCAGTTTAATTTTTAATGCGGAGAATTTTGGACTTCTGTATTTCATAGCATATTCAATTTTGTGGGCGTTTCAGTTTGATTGATTTGATGGATGACAAGAGTAAGAGATCTATTTTTTAAAATTAATTTAGTATTAAATTCGTAAATTCAGTTCGACTTTATTGGGTGATATGCGTGAGAGAAATTAAATTTACACCTCCATTTGTGGTTTATTATTGTTGTTAAAATTTGAATAATTATTACAGGCTTTGTTTTATTATTATATGTATTTTCTTTACTATGACAGTTAAATATAAAAAAGTCAAAAAATGTGTAACCTATTTATATTAACATATTAAAAAATCACTTTTCTGTACTAATAAAATGCAAAAGCTACTAAAATATTGCATTACGTCTAAAACCGCCGCAGCGAAATCTGATTGGTTCACTCGCCTCCCCGCTCGGCTTTTGAACCAATGAGCGCTCTCCGTTTACAACGTAGCTGCGATTTGTCACGCGCTGTCGTGAATCGGAGGCCAGCGCCGAGCCACAATGCCAGACGGGGGAGCCCCTTTCTCAGCAATACAGCAGAGCATCACAGCCTCGCCTCACTGAAGGGAAAAAAAAAGAAAGACGGGCAGGAGAGCAATGCAAAGGGATGTAAGATGGCAGAGCTACAAATGCTATTAGAGGAGGAAATCCCGGCCGGTAAAAGAGCGCTGGTGGAGAGCTACCAGAACCTGTCCCGGGTTGCAGAATACTGTGAAAACAATTATGTTCAGGTAAGTAAAGGCCGCTAACCGCGATAATGTCCCCCTCTCCGCCTTCCTCCGTCGTGCCTGCGGTGTTGTAGCTGAGGAGAGTGAAACCACAGCGACAGGAAATGCTGGTCGCAATGAAAGCGGTTCTCCGAGCGCTGGCCTCGCCGAGTCTCGGCTCCCGACTCCGAGCTCCCGGCTCTCGGCTCGGGCAGGGCTGCAGGTCGGCGTTTTCTCCTTTCAGCTTCATTTATAAAGCCGGGGTCGAGTTGAGAGCTGCTGGGGGGCCTTTGAGAGGGTGTGTCGTCCTTAAGGCTATAAGTGGTTTGTCACTTCGGTCTCTTATAGGTACCTGTGAGAGACAATGTCGACCCCATTTTTAATTTTTGACGTTTTTATCCTTCTCTACACGAATCCCGCTGAGTGTGCAGGCGACATTCAGGCGTCACAACAGGGTTACGAAAAGAAAAATTGGTTCTTAAAAGATAAATATATATATAAATGTATTTGGTTTACGTAAATGTGACACTTTTCTAATGTTAATCTTTGCACTGGATTACATTAGTAATCTTCACTTATGCGTGCCACAGGGTAAGCCATTGCCTTGCAGATAAAGAAAAAAAGAAGAAAACACCAAATCAATGCAGAGATGCACCAATCAGTCAGCTTGATATCTCAATATTCCCTGATAAGTAAATAGCATATTAGTTTAAATGGGAATAAATAAATAAATAAAAAGAACACAAAGAATCCCCATCATATTTTATTTACCAACACATTCGCTGCATGAACTTTGATGTTTTTTGGGGTTTTTTTTTTAGTTGAACAAAAAGACACTAAATCAATAAATGGTTCCAACATAAAAAACAAAATCCTGGCTGTTGCATCTCCACTTGTGTTATTACATTATGTCAGGTTTCTTCTAAGGTGTGGTTGTGTGCTAAGCATAACGTTTTGTGAGCAATGGTTCACATTGATAAGATTTGTTCTGTATCAGAACCTGTGCCTCAGTTTTGCTCTATTTTATATGGGGCAGTTACTAGAAATGCGTCCAAACCGTCAAAATCGGAGTAAGCGTTTCAGAAAGCCAGAAATTGGCATCAGCCAGCAATTTCTCTAGTTATTTATGAGTAGCTTGTTGCCAACTTTGCGACATAAACATGATTAGCCACGTTTTCCTCCCTCTCTTCCTTTTTCCCAGCATGCCATTGTCCACATCCCACTTTTTGCATCCCAGTCACTTAAAGCTTGAGTTGAAGAGTCCACCCATCCGGCTAAATGTGGAATTTGAACGTGAAAGCGACTGCGCCGTGATACGACGCTAAATGTTGCATCCGATCAGCTGTTGGAGATTGCAGACCCTGATGCTGTAACCACAAACTGTGATTTGATTTCATATTGCTGCTTTCCCGCAGAGTATTTTCAGTCAATGTGCGAGCCGGCGTCGCTGGCCGAGTGGTCCGGTATGAACTGTTGTGTTTCTCAGCAGTGAGACCAAGAGCTGTGCTCCACAGCGGCAATTATTTTCACTGTGATGCTGTGAAAGACCATAGCCGCAGTTCAACATAATGCCACATCTTTTTTTTTTTTTATTTGTATTTTTTTTTTTTTTTGCTTCACTCCAGTCGCCATCAGAAACACAGTTGTGACCTTCCTATATAAAAGTAGGGTTGAAAGGATTAATCCGATTTATTGAAACAATCATCAGCTAATTTAGTAATCATTAATTGTTAGCTGGAAAAAAGGCCATTTGCTGAAAAAAAACCAAACACAGAACATATTGAGAGCAGAATTTAAGGCAAACATGAACAAAATAAGCATTTTGTCTTTAAAACAAAAACACTGTTCTCTGCAAACATGTCTTATCCAAATCTACTCAACTGGCTTTTGCTTTTTGTTTGTTTGTTTTCTAGCATCCAACCGGATCTGATTTGGTAAAGGAATTCTATATTATTGCTTTGCAATTGTTCAATTTTAAAGAATTGAACAATTTTTTCCTTTTATATTTTAACGTTTTAATGATATTGTGTAAAAAAAAAAAAAAAAAGACAAGTTGTTCAGTAAAAAAATTTGTAAAATGTTACTATGTCAGCTTGTTTGTGTTTATCTTGGACATATTTTGCACAAACGAGCTCTCCAGACAGGAACCACAGAGCCGTACTATTAATTTATTAATTCTACTTTCATTTCAACACGTAGACAAAATTGCACAATAAATAAGTAATTTGGAAATATTTTTCAAGTAGTCAGGACTCTTTTCTGTAGAATCGATGACTTTAACTATTTAAGTGTTGCTAAACAGAAACATGTCACCTTTAGCAGGAAGCAGCGTGGTGCCACCATGACTGTCTGTGTACTTCTAAGCAGCTGAATCTGGGGAAAACGTCAGTGGTACTCCGTCAGCTGAACTATCAGCAGTACATAGAGGACAGTGCCTCCAGTGATCTGTACTTTAACAGCCAGAGAAAGCAAGTGATCAGTTTACGTCATAAGAAAATGTAACTTTACCCAAGAAGAGTCACTTCTCAAACTTATCTAAAGAAGTGAAGAAGTGGAAGTCGCAAGGATTTGCTTAAATGTTTTAAATATATAGATTATTATCAGTAACTTGTGATATGTATTCAATTATTAAGCAACTATTAGTATTATAAACTGCATCATGACAAAAATTTCTGTTGTGCATGGACAGTAAATAGAGGTATTTCAATTTGGTGGGTAAGAAATGCACATTTTCATCTGTTTGTCATAACAACTATATAATCTTTTTAGTACTTTCTTAACCTATTAATCAAAATATGATGACACAGTTAATGTTGATTTTATTTTCGGTGGATCTCGAAAGCAAGGGGTGTAGCGATGCATCTTTTTTCAGTTCCGATACTTTTTTCAGTTCCGATACCACAGCTTTGAGTGTTGGCTGATACGATATTAACCTGATACAATGTCTGTACAGATTATTATTGCTGTTTGTGTAATGTGGAAGGTTAGAAAAGGCTTGATCAAGTGATGTTACTCAATAGGTATGAGAGACATTTATTATTATCTAAAGGGACAGAAGCGCTGCTGGATTGAAATGCTGGGTTTGAATGGAGGCCGTTATAATCCCATACTAATTTTTTGTTTGATATTGGACCGATTTCTTATATCAATATCGGTTCAAGAAACTCCTATCGAAAATTGTTTACCAGTGCAGTGTTTCTCAACAGGTCAGCCATGGAATATGAACATGAATCTTTCTTTTGTTTCTGTTGAATAATAATCCCTTTACGGAGATTAGAAACAGTTAGAATCTGCGTGCATCTTAACGCGCTTTTAAAAAATGATGCCACGAAGCATGCAAATGGTCAGCCAAAACAGCTTCACCGGTAATATGTCTGCTGAGCATTATGACTCCAGCCTCCTGTTGTGAGTCCGTGATGTTGAAGCCCAGAGCTAAAATCTGCTCATCTAATTTCAAATGGTTCTTCATCCTCCTGCATATAGGCCATTTAAAAAGCACTCCTACTGTCAGATCATCAGCTTAAATAGCAGCGCTGCACAAAAACAAACAGCCACGCTGTGATATGGAGATCGTTTGTGTGATGCTTCCGAACTGGAGTTTTATTCTTAGATCAGATATTTGCAAAAAAAAAAACAAAAAAAACAAATCTATTTTGGAGGAGTTGTCAAACTGTCACCCATACAAACGGGTAAGAACAAAGCAGATTTTATATTCGTTTGAGTCTTTTTGCTGTTTGTTTGATAGGCCAGTGCGGGATAAAGGAAAGAAACGCTATTTGTTCCACCATTCTAATTCCACTCTGCATGTTGAACTCATTGTCTCAGTTTGGGACTTTGTTGGACAAATTGCAGTCAGTCACTTCAACTTTAAAGTAGGTTATAGGAATAAATTTCTTGACATGGTCCAGTAATGTGCTTAAAAGTTACTGTCATTTCTAAAGAGGACTTTTTTTCCCTCGTTCATCTTGTGTTGATGTCCACAACATTTGTTGAGGTTGGATTACAGCTGCTTCACTTACATCACGTCCATATTAAACGTGGTCCAATTACAATATATAAAAGTGGTTGAATTTTCTTTTGATGTTGTGCTCAAAAAAAAAAAAAAATCAGGTCTTTATATTTGGTTTGTAAACATTAGACATGCCAACATCCGATATTTTCCCCATTAATTTATTATTACGAGCATTTGTTATATATCCCTCACCCGGTGTAAATGAGAAAATTTACAA
The DNA here is from genome assembly GCF_027474105.1 of Poeciliopsis prolifica. Classification (NCBI taxonomy): domain Eukaryota; kingdom Metazoa; phylum Chordata; class Actinopteri; order Cyprinodontiformes; family Poeciliidae; genus Poeciliopsis; species Poeciliopsis prolifica. The sequence continues at coordinate 4,282,798 of NW_026562383.1, forward strand.
GCTTATACTTTTATTTTCAAGAGGCAAAATCCTTATTTGGCTGTTAAGTTTTATCTTTAGTGCATTAGTAATTAGCAACTATAAACAGAAAGAATGTTCAATCTTACTTAAATGTCTGAAATTTGCAAATTGCTGGCAACATTTCCAAGTCCAGCATGCTCTGTGACGGACAACAGTTTGAAGTGAAAAAGTCAAAACAGGCCGTCTTTGCTTTGACATGTTCATTTCCTGCTTACTGTGATATTTGTTTGGTAGCTAACTTCTCGCACGTTCTGTGCCTTCCCTGCCTTTTTTGACCTCACAAATATCAAAAATAAATATTTGAGGTTTCTTCCCGTTATTAATGACTTCTACTCCCAAAGAGTGTCATAATTAGGGCAGCGGAAATTTTTCCGTCAAAAAAATAGATTTTTGTGTTACTGAGCCGGTCATTTACCAATTGCACTCACCAAACGATGACTCTGTACGTCCATAACCTTTAGGACATCAAGGTTTTCAGTCTCCATTCCAGCTCTGTTCTAACTCTGCACAGTCTGGCTTATTTGCTTCCATCCGCTAAATAGAAAAGTGATACATTTCTTTTTCAATTCTTTTTTTCTAAACCTCCTGTGTTTCACTTGTGAATGCTTCACTGTTTACTGGCTATTTTTAATAAGAAAGCTAAAAGAGTTTGCTTTGCGGTTCCTTAGAATCTTTTGTTTAACAAAATCTTTCTGACTCTTAAGGGATCATTTTGCTTCCCTGTATCCCAGTAGTTTAGTGGCCAGGACAATTTTACCGCATTAAATTGTGTAAAGGTTGCTGTTCAAGTTAACATTTTGTTAAAATGAAAAGTTTTGTACTCATACTTTAGCTTCCATGCTCTTCTTCAGGCGCTGGTGTGAGAGTAATTATGTCTGTGTCCAAAATACGTGCACGGAAAACGTTTAAATATGGACCTTTCATCCAGTATTTGTGATAAAACCCAACCAACAGGGTGTCTGCTGTGTGGCAGGCTGGTGAGCTGGGACTCTGCAGGCAGCAGCAGAGCCTTTCAACAGATATTAGTGCAGCAGGTGGCCTGTCATAGGGGAGGAAGTGGAACAGGAAAACTGCTTGCACATCATCTTTAACGTCATTTTCAAGCTGCTTTCGGCTTACCAGGGTTCTTGTTTTTCATCTTTTAAAAGAATGTTTCTTCAAAAATTTTCTTTCTCCCTTCTTAACACTAAGTGCTGTTAAATCTCGAGGATGCTCATCAGCCTAATTTGTACGGAGGGCAAAAAGGGACCAAATTAAATAAATAAATACACCATTAAGAGGCTTTATTAAATGTACCATGAGATAAATAAATGGTTAATTAAATGTTTAATTGATAGACAATTTGTCAAATAAGTCCTCCTACATTGATCCGTCCTCAACATGAGCCGCCATGGTTTTCAAAGGATGAAGCTAATAGTTTAGCATTAACTCTGCCCATAACTCCACCCCTCGACTTCAATGGGCAAGCTTTGTATATAAAATTACTTCATAGTGACACTGCAGGTACCGGAGCCGTGAAATAGTGAAATAGTAAATTAGTCATCTGCATCCGCTATTATAAGTTTGCATTTTAGCAATTTAATGACAGGTTTAGAATTATAAATGACTTTCATTAGTAACTTAAACATCAAATATTTATTTATTTAAATAAATTTATTATCATGATTAATTTGTTTATTTAAGTGTATTTGTTTAAACGCACAACTTAAGCATTTAAATTAGTTATTTAAATGCATAAACAGATCATTTATTTAATTCAGCAATTATTTATGTCTTCATGATGTATATATTTACTTAATTTTGTCCCATTCAGCCCTCCGTACATTTGGAGAAAAAAGATCAGTGCTCGCCCCGCCCGTAGCTCCGCCCCTCCACTTTGACAGATAAAATTACCTTATGATCACAGTGCAGGAGCGGGAACCATGAAATAATTAAATACATATTTACTTCATTATCTGCACTGGCTACTATCAGTTTGCATTTTGATGAGTTAATGAGTGACATTTAGCACATTCATTTTCTACTAAATAAAAGACTCAAGCCTTTAATTAAACATTTATCTGTCACATGATACAGTTTATTAATGATTTAATTATGTATTTATGTTTAATTTTGTCCCCGTTAACCCTCCATATATTAGAAGAAACTGGCCTTGCTGCTGAACTGTGCACTTTCTAAGTGTTAAGCTAGTTTTGAAATGCAGGTCAGCAGTGAGCTGCTGCAGTGAGATTAGATTCACCTCATAATGAAAGGAGGAGTCCAAGTCTTTGTTCTGATGAAATAGGCACCAAGAAGCAAGTCATGGTCGGCCTTCAAAGCTGTTCATAACGCCGCCTGACATTCTTTTAGCAAAGATTAGCGTGGTATTAAAATTGCTGTTGGGGAATTAGAAAAGCCCTGTGTCATGCAATATTCTCACAAAAACCAAACAGTAAAATCACATCGCATCAGATTGGGCAGTAAACACAGACTCTCTCACGTTTAAGTTGACTACTTGGCTTCAAAGAAGGCCTCCTTATCATCACCCTCATGTATACAAGTCATTCCAAAATGTTAATATTCTATCAAATCAGAAGAGAAATGGTGATGAAAGGAAAGATTGTTTCAAAGCTGAAGCAAGTCCTTTTGGGCTTAGCGGTGTGTGAAGTTCAGATGTCGAAGACTGCATTGATCATATTAACGTTCAGATAATCCTGGAATTCAGAAACACAACTAATGAGTGGCTGGGTGAATTTGCATATCTATGGAATTTTTATTTTTATTTTTAGGATTTAATAAAGCAATAAATTCCACTGTGACAAACTGCATTTTGATGTGCAAAATTAGATTTCTTTCTTTTTTTTTCTTGAAAACATCTGTGGAATAATTGTAATCCTGCTTCCTAACCGGACTTGGCATTTCCCCTGTTAGAGAGCCTCTCTGTGTGTGGCTGCACTATCCCTGTTTGGTTTCCAAACTATAAATATGTCCACTCAATCTCAGTGCTATGCAGAGACATCCAGAAACAGATGGTTTGTGCAGCCGGGCAGACATTTGGGATCCCATAAAATAAAAGTAAAAAAAAAAATAAAATAGGAATGTCCTGGCATTCCTGCATTCTGGGCTTAATTCCCACCATGCACCTGTTCCCACACTGCCAACCTGGCTCACTCTGGAGTTGTGTTGTGAAATTTCCTGGCTTGGATTATCTTCCTCTAGAGTCTCGCAAACTTGCCCTCGCTTCTCCTCGGAGCTTAACGGCGGCTTTGCTGTTTGAGAACAGCCGAGACTGAATGGTCCTGTCAGATACACGTTCTCCACACTCTCAGCTTAAAAAAAAAAAAAAAAAAAAAAAAAACTGACAAGAGAGTAAAAATTAGAGCACAGCATTTCCTCCTACCACACATCCTTTCACTACTTTTCACTTTCTTTTTTTTTTTCTAACTTCTGCTTTCTTTTCCTGTCCCTGCCAGGCTCAAGACAAAAAGAAAGCCCTGGAGGAGACCAAAGCCTACACCACGCAGTCTCTGGCCAGCGTTGCCTACCAGATCAATGCCTTAGCTAACAATGTGCTGCAGCTGCTGGACATTCAGGCCTCGCAGCTACGGCGCATGGAGTCCTCCATCAACCACATCTCCCAGGTACAAAGGCCGGATCGACACCCGGGAGGCTTTAGTTGAGATGATTTCGACACGAACCGTTTCACACACTGCAGGGTTTCCTCTTCATGTAGTTCAAAATAGAGGCACAGAAAAGATGCAAGAAAAGTATCTAAGGAAGGTTAAGTAGAATTAATTTTTAGTTAAACTCTGTGAAAACAATCCATATGTCGTCATATGTTGGATTTGAACGACCGTAGTTAAATTATGTGGTTTGGCCTTCATGCCTAATGTGTCAGATACGTTTTGAAGACTCCCTGATTTACTTAATCACCAGTGTCGTATCACACACATGCACCTTGACAGCCTATGACCAAGGTTTAAAAAACAAATCCCAGAGGACACACTTCACCATGTACCAAAATGTGTACCAAATACGATATGAGCATTTCAGAACCGCACAGCATTCTGGGAGATTCAAGCAGATGAAGGCTTCATCCGCTCAGCCTTTCCCAGCCAGCTAAGCAACGTTGGGTGGCATCAACTAATTAACTCACTCAGCGGTTACCTATGAAGGTGCACCGGTTGTGGTTTTCTGACCGAACGTCGATATTTAAAAAGCCTTATCTGCTCATTCCCATTTTGGCCAATACCTTTTTTTTTTGGTCTGAAATGGCGGTAAATGTAGCAAGAAAGTCACAGAGTTGGCACAGGGATGACTGCTGTTCGCTGCAAATGTGCAGATATGACCTGGTGAGCAGGTCGACCAGTGGGAACTCTGTCACGGCAGAGCAGAAGAAGACAGTTGCTGGTTTTTAGACATTCGCAGAGGTAAATAATATTGTGTGAAAAGATCGGCTTCAAATGTAATAGTCGGCCGATCACTGATGTCACAAAATTAAGTGCCGATAAATCGGTACCCCCCAAGTTACACAGCAACAACTTGTTGAGTAACTTGCATAACAGCGGTTTAAGATTTTACCCGTCTCAAAACTGCCTAAAAATAAAAAAAACGACAATCTGGAGTGAAAACTGTGGACAAGAGAGGAAAGGTCAAGTCATCATTTCATATCTTTCAAACAAAAAACTGATTATTAATGATCAATATCGGCTGATATGAAACGTCCTACAGCCCCAGTCTTTCACTGGGGCTGTGAAAAACTGTTATTGTTATTGTTGTGCTGTTGTATTTCGTATAATTTTAATTTAGACATTCATTCCAGTTGAGTACAAAGAGATGCTTTCCACTTATGTTCTCCGGTATGATGACATTAGAGGAAGTAATAAAGTCTCGGAGACAGATATGATGGAGGGCATGTCACACCTCCTCTGTCTGCTCCCTGTCTCTCTGTCAGTCAGTGAACGTCCCGTGCCCTGCCTCCATGCTTCATTAAGCCCGTCAGGAATGAAGAAAAAGTCCTGACAGCAGTACTCTCTCTCTCTCTCTCTGCATTCTCACCTCCCGCGGCCGGATAGAGCGGCGTTAGGCGCAGTCCGACCAAGAACAATGCGCCGCCTTTATCGACCTGTTACAGAGGCTTAGCGCCCGATCTTGTTTCGCACTTGACATCGCTGCTTCACATTTCATAGCCCTCGGCGCTGACCGCAATGTAACTCTGGCCGTCAAGTGCAGAATTCTCTGTCACTATTGACACTGTGTAATATTTAGGGTTAGGGTTAAGAGCGTAACTTGGACAATTTCACATGATCAGTGTGGTAACAACTCTTAGTAGTTTGTTTTTTTACCCCTGTCAATCGACAAAACAATTTAAAGACAATCACTGTGCTTAATAAGCTTGAAATATAAAATATGCATGCAGTTGGGCAGTGCCCTTGGCAAGCTCCTCCTTCTGTGCGCAGACTCCAACCAATGAAAATGCAAGCAGTTATCAGATTTCTCTTTTTGTAGCAGAAAGTAGGTACTCTAGTCTCCCAGTTCTCAACAGCAACTAAGGGAAACTTATTTCACTACTCATGCATACAAGTTGTAGCAAACTTGTTCAGAGGAAAACCAACAGATAAGATGCATTTTATTTCCTATTCTTGTGAGCCTCACAACTCTCTGATGCCGCCCTGGGCAACCACCCATGAATCCAATATCAAAAACCGCCGCTGGATGTGGACTCAGTGGTTTTCTTGAAAGGCCAGCTAAAAACATAACTTTTTAAAGATTTTTTTATAAATTTGTTTTGTGTATTTATTTTGTTTGTTGAGGCACTTGATGATTTTTTTTATCTTTAGAAGGGCTTTACAAATAAAGCTTTACTTTTCAGACAAAAAAAAATAGGTAACAACTGGCCAGAAAACTGCAGTGGGTACAATCCTAATAATTACAGGGCAATTCTTGGAAATAAACATTGACTGCAGCTAAGTTTCCATTGACCATAAAACTGTGCAAGTTTAAATTGCGGAGATAAATTTGCTGAAAGTAAACAAATGAACTTTGACAAAAACATTTCTGTGCTAGGATGGGTGATTTTTCAGCCTGTTTGAAGGTAAAATTGCAAATGGAGACACTTTTTTTTCACATCACACCAGTTTGTACACAGCAGCATTGTAGGCACTTGTAGGTTAATAAGCTCATTAATGTGGGATTTTAATTGTGTTTCTTGTTTAATAGAAACACTGCAATTGCAAAATTTAGCTATTTTTGATAGCGGAATAACGACAAAGTTTTGCGCACATTTGTACTGGAAGCACAGTACAAACAAGGGTTAACAGTGGAATGGACTAGTCAAAACACATTTAGCGTCCCAGTAAAAGTATAGACCTAAATCCAATTGAGAATCTGAAGTGTTCACAGATTAATGAACTTGAGGTCACACACCCAAAATGCAGTTCAGTTTCTTTTTCCTTTGCACAATACATTTGTAAACTACATGTTTTCCTTTTAACTTTACAATTATTTTCTACATTGTGTTGGTCCATCACATAAATTCCCAATAAACTCCCAACTGAAGATCTCGATTGTCGCATGAGAAAACTGGAAACGCCACAAAGGGCATGAATAATTATGAATGTCCCCACCTCCCTCATTCACGCATCTAAAACAGGCATTTCTGGCTTTTGTTCAGCGTTCAAGTGTTTTTGTGTCTAAAGAATTAAGTTTGAACTTCCAGCTTAGTTCAGCTGAAACGGCTGAAATGAGATTAAAGCGAGAAGGAAGCCAAACGTGGCTTGCCAAGTCCAAGCCTTGTTTCAAAAGCTCACAACAGAGAAGGTGGTGACGGAATAACACAAGGAACGCTTCGACGTCAACACGCCATCTAAAGCTGAGATGTGAATCACTGTTTAGGTTGGATAATTGGGGCTAAAAATATCTTCAATGCAGAGGTAGATAAAACACACACACTCTGGCTGTGTAACACTTTCCACGCCTGCTTTTTTATTTATTTTTTTCTTCATTTTGTTCCCCATAAACAACTGGTCAGTGTCAGGTGATCCAGTCGACTATTAGCTGAGAAGCCTGGATCCAGAGTAAACCTATATGAATAGGAAATGCACCGATCGAATACGAATATCTGTATCGGTCTTGATATTGTGAAAAAAATCTACATTGAGTATCAATGAAAATGTTCCTGATCCATAAGGGTAGATCTAATCAACCCAATGTTTTTGCCAGTTTCTGTTTCTTTATTATTTATTTTACATCGGCTGTTCTGACCGAACAAATTAAAGTTGGGTTGGGTTAAAACTTTTGACCAAGCTTGTGAAGCTATCGGTGTCACTAAGTGTGCTGCACTGGTGCAGAGTTACCAAACAGATAAATCAGTACATTTATGTCTGTGTTCACAAAATAGAAACGTTTTAAATCAATTCAGCATCGTTTTTCTGTATCGGATCAGTATCGGCCGATGGTAACTTCTCAAATATCGGTATCAGGAGTGAGAAAAGCGTATCGACACGTCCCTAATCTGAATAGTACATTCATGACGTTTGAAATCGTCTATCTTATCTTGGACTTTATCCTCCCTGGTGCAGCCACACCTCAGCATATTTGGCTACTTTGTGGAAATGAGGAATTGTTTTGCTAAAAGGAGATTTATTAGACTGAGGCAGGAAATCATCACCCCTGAACCATCTGCTGTTTGAAACACGCAGCAGGGACGTCTCTGAGGGCAAAGATTACAAAAGAAAATGAGACGGAGTGAGTGCAGGACGGGCAGACGGAGTTGTGCCGTCAGCGATTAGGTAACCAGTTATTATGTCTGAAAGATTGACACAGATCATCACGCATGTTCAGGCCTTCAGCAATGAGCGCTCAGAGGAAATGTTGAAAATAGAGATGACGGTGCAGGGTTTCACGATTACCGTGTTTGTTCACGGCCGTGCTAGTGGAGCTAAAGACACGACGGATGTTTACAGCAGCCGTTGTTGCTGAGAAACGTGTCTGCTCTGTGTGCTGGATTTGTTTTAAATCCTACATGTAAATCTCCAATGTAGTTTTCCCTCATCTTCATTGTTTTTTTGTTTTGTTTTTTTGCAATGTAATGTCAGAATCCTCTGTTTGCCAAATATTTTTCTGTTGTTTTTCTTGGTTTTTCTCACTTTATCTAATCTTCGCCTCAGCTCGCCTGTCGCTGGCAGGAAATGGGCGGCTCTTTTCTCTTACTTCCCAGCTGAAGCTGGGTGTGTAACGTTGGTTTCCTATCCTAAAAAAGGACTCAGCTGGTTCTCTATATTTAACTCTCATTCTGTCAGTCAGAGACTTCAGATCAGGCAAAGGCATTTGACAACACCTAGCAAAAACATCAACGCATTCCTACACACTGGGTGGTACATCGTTATTTAAAAACATTTACTACCTGCTGCAGTCATATCACAACTCTCTATTAGTAAAATTATTTAAATGTCTGTATTCAATAAAGAGGCATTCAGTCCTGACCAGTTGGATAAATGCAACATTAAATGTCATTATGTGAACAATTGTATGAAAAGCTACACAATTGAATCAGTATTTCAGTGGATTGATAACTATAAATAATGATTTTGCACATATGCTCAGATTTAGGCCTGCCACAATAACTAATTTTGCCAAACGATAAATTGTCCCAAACTTTTTTGCGATAATCGATAAAATTGTGATTTTGAGATAGTTTTTAAGTAATATAAAGGTGGTCGCATAATAGTGTGAGAACATGTTCTCAAAAATCAATCAAATTTAAATTCTAGCAGACATTTAACACTAAACTGAAAGACATTTTAAATATCAAAATCACATCAACAAAACAACCAAAACAACAAATAACATGAATTATGAAGTGTCTGTGAACAAAAATTGGAAAACTTTGCCATCCAGTTTTTGGTAGAAAGTGAGAGAGAGAAAACAGGAAGGACGCTCTGTGTTGTTCCATAACCTACCTCTACATCTTTGCTTAGTCTTATTTTAAAAAATAAATAAAAAGACAGTATGCCTTTTATCGTAATTTATCTAAAATATTGATACAATTTTTAAGATTTCACTAAGGCCGGAGAACGGGGAGCTCATATTTTTTACTAGCGGTTTGTTCATTAAACAAACCCTGCTTCAGCTCCACTCGTTTTTCCTCCTGCTCTCCTTAGCCCCGCCCCTCTGCCTCTGAGCATCACTCATCCATTCCAGTTTCATCCATCATTCATAGATTGAGGGCCAGTTCATTCAGGAGACTGCTGTGAGTGATAATGACTTAAGCCTTAGAGGAGAAGTAGGTCACCGGTATTTTCAATCAGTCCTGGTGTGAAGGCCCGAAGGGGATCTTTGTGAAAATTACACAGTAAAAACAAAATGAATCACCAGTTAATTAGTTAGCTGTTTGTTCTTTTAGTTTTTACTATGGTTAAAAAAAAGACAAAGACTTACTTTGTTTTGTTTTTAACCATCTTAATATGAGATGTAAAAAGCTGTAATATAATCCCTTAAAATGAAATTGCAATAGCTTTAATGTGTTTTTAGCAATACAATACAGCATTTCTTTATAAATCATTATAAAATGAATAATAAAAAATAAAAGTGGATTCAAGAAATAAAATAAGCACAATGAGGGAGTGCATTGCCGGGACAGGGGTTGAGCACAACCCACATTTTGAGACCTTAGTCCTTGACGCGGCTGTCACAGATTCGATTCCCAGCCTGGAAATTGTTTCTCAAACATATAGAAATTTGTGGTTTTTGCAAAACTGCGATGGAGACACCTTTTTTGCATCACACAGGTCACGTGATCAACAGTGAGATATTACTACTGACGAAAACGACAAAGAAGACGACAGAAAGTAGTAGAAGGAGAATGGGGTGGCTTTTTTTTTTTACTTATGTAAACAAACGTACAAACGAATTCACATGTGATTTTAATTGCATCTCTTATTTAACACAAACACAGCAATTGTGTTTTTTCAACATTAGCACAATATCAACTAACTTTTGTGCACATTTGTAAAGAAAAGAGTGTTAAAGTTTAATATGCCAGATGACTAAATGTGCTGTGTCCCATCATGGGGGCTTCATCCTATGTCTCTCTTTTTCAGACGGTGGACATCCACAAGGAGAAGGTGGCGCGTCGAGAAATCGGCATCTTGACCACAAACAAGAACACCTCTCGTACCCACAAGATCATCGCCCCGGCGAACATGGAGCGGCCCGTCCGGTACATCCGGAAACCCATCGACTACACGCTGCTGGACGACGTGGGACACGGCGTCAAAGTAAGAGGAGACTTTAAAGAGTTCAATTTCAGACGAAGGCAGACAGAACCAGAGGCTCACTGAGGTGTTGAATCAGTCAAGGTACCCCAGATTGGTTGCCACGGGCGATTAAAAGATTTTTCAAAGATACATGAAAGAATCAAAGCAACACTTCAAATATGTTTCCGGTGAGAGAATAACATTATAACAAGATATAAAGCTGAAAGAGTGGATTTTGCATAATATTTTAAAAATGTCTAACCAGAGAAACCCAGAAATGTGATTCTGGAAGAGTTCTGACATTAAAATATGTGGGACCTCCGCGTGTCGCCCTTTACCAGTCGATGCTGAGCAGGTTGCGGACTGTGGCTGAAAGCAGATTCATTAACCAAACCTCTTTTTGAGGGGTTGTGGGGGGCCCAGTACTGTCTGAAGCTGAATGTTGTTTGGTGTGGGTGTGTGTGCGTGTGAGGGTGTGTGTGTGTGTGTGTGTGAGCAAGGAGACAAGAGACGGGAACATCTTTGCCAAGTGTTATGCACACATCCACATCCACTGTTGAAGCATAGAAGAAAAGAAATCTCTCAGCCTTCTTCCGTTTCATTTTGGGATTTTTTATATTTCTCCCCATGATCCATCCTCTCCTCTCCCCCCTCTCTCGTGCATTTTGTGTGTGTGTGTGTGTGTGTGTGTGTGGGTGTGTGTGTGTGTGTGTGTGCGTGTGCGTGTGCGTGTGTGTGTGTGTGTGTGTGTGTGTGTGTGTGTGTACAACCGGTCATGTGCGTAATGTGTGATTTGGCCTGTGCGTCGTTTTCTCCTACCCCCCTTTGGGTCTGTCTCTGTTGAGATAGCGGCTGTCTGCCGATTTTCAAACATCCGCTGATTCAAATTCAAAAGCCTCTGTCTCCTCCTTTGAGAGCTGGCTCACACTGAGGCAGATCTGGCATGGCTGGCTATGCAAATCAGGCATCATTCATGGACACAAGAGATGATGGATCTCTGTGGAAATCAGCGCAGATCAGTGGAGCTGGAGGTTGTTGGAGCTAAAAAAAAAAAAAATCCAAGATTTAAAGCTTTTAACTCAACTACGTTTGGAATTTATTAGGATTTATTTCTCGGTTTTAGCTTCCTATTTGTCTTCTCCTTCTTTTAAAACTCTCCCTGTCTCTCTTCTCCTTCCAGCTGTGTCTGTGCATGTGGATATGCATTTAAATGGATCCAGAAATGTGTATCACATTTCAGTCCCTCCCAAGCACTTTCTTCCATACGCATCTGCAAATAGTTCAGAAGCAATGAAACTCGTCGCTGCGACACAGAAATCTACTGTGCAGCTTATTAGTGCTCCATCCCTTCGACATGTTTCGTTTAAGCTGTGGCGGATTCCCTCGAGCTCCTGAGGCATTATCGTCGTCGTCCTTCTACCTCTTCTTTAATTTCCCCTTCATCAGCCAAAGACGAAGGCTGGGAATTCAGAGACATTCACACGCAGCGTGTTGACTGAGCTCTTCTCTTCTTCGCCACAATAACCTTTGTGGACATTTCTGAGAGTTTCCACAGCGACAGATTTTCTAACAGGTTACAGCCTTCCCATCCCCCGGACTGTCTGCTGTTATTTATGACCTCACAGTCTCTCGTGGTTCTTGTCCAATAGCATCGCTCAAGACATCAGCAGGCCATGTCAGTCAAACAGTATGTAGAGAACAAATGAGCTACGAAATTAAAATATCCCAGTTTTTTTAAGAGTTAAAAAAATGGCAGTGTTTTCCCCAGAGTATTATAAGCCTGGCGGGCCACCAGGCTTTACTTGCTCTCAGTACGCAAATACATAGGGAGACTGAGAATGGATGTTTTTCATTTCCATTCTGTTTTTCCTTTCAGTCCTTACTATGAAACAGTGTTGCTAACCAAGCTTAATAGTAACTTGTTTGTCTCCTCTCTGCCTGCTTGCACTCAGTGGCTTAAAGCCAAGGTAAGAGTTGACTTTGTCTCTTTCTTCTCCTCTGAGTTGAATAGAATGGAAATGAGAGTTTTCATGACGACTAATTTTCAAACCTATTTAAATCAGACGAGCTATGAATGAGCTCTAGACTTAACTCCTCTCTGCTTCTCCAGCAACACGGGAACAATGCAGCAGGACGAGGGGGAACCCTGTCCAGGACCAACCCGCCTTCACAGAAACCCCCGAGTCCCCCTATGGCTGGCCGGGGGACCCTCGGGTAAGAGGCTACAGCGTAATGCTAAATGCAACCAAGTGTCTGCAGGTTTCACCAACTCAGATTTATTTTTCCAGAGGACCAAAACTGAAATATCTGGGGTCTCTGTGGCTGTTGACAGCGGCTCTCTTAACCCCTTAAACTTTTTAAGTATCTTGTGGGTTGGAGAAGCTTAAAAAATGCTAGGCAGCTAGCTAGCAAGTATTGAAAGGTGGTAGCTGGTAGCTTCAACCGTCTTGAGACAGTGCAGTGAGTGATGATATCTGCGTCTGGACTCAAGACTGTAGCCTGAAAGAAAAGTCCCATTAGTGGAAGACCTGTGATCAATGTGTCTTAGGCAACTTATGTTTTCTTTCATGAATTTAAGCCATTTTAAGGCATTAATTTTAGATATGCTAATTTAAGGATTTTAAAGATTTTTAGGGATGCAGATACCCTGTAGATATATTATATTTCAATAACTCAAAACAATCAAAACAAAGGGCGGGTTAAAACCTTCTTCTGAAGGTTTTAACCCGCCCTTTGTTTTGATTGTCAACATTTTTCTTCCTCTACATACCGAGGTTGAAATCTGTTCTCTCTCTTTCACCTTGCTGGTCTGAATCCAGGCGTAACACCCCCTACAAGACCCTGGAGCCCGTGAAGCCTCCGGTGGTGCCTAACGACTACATGACGAGCCCAGCCCGACTGGGGAACCAGCACAGCCCCGCACGCACGGCCTCGCTCAACCAGAGACCCAGGACACACAGGTAGCAAACCTGACACCGTATTGAACTTTTCCAGAGTATGACACAGAGTACGCATTCACACGATGCCAGTCCTCTTTAATCGAACTCTAGTTCGTTTGCCTAGAAAGTCTGGATCATTTGTTGAAGTGTGAAGCTGCAATCAAACTCTAATACAGATCCAAAAAAGCGAACTCTCGTCTGCCTGAAAACTTCTGTCTGGGTTTGGTTGAAGTGAACTCTGGTGCGGTTCGAGTGCATATGTGAATGCCAAGCTGACCAGAGACCGCGCCAAAAGCAGGAGGCAAACTAGCACAGGGCATCTTGGGTAGACACAACCAAAACAAACGTGTGAGCCTAGCATTTGCGGGAAAAATGGTTGTAGAAATTCTGCAACCACTGAAGTTAAACACCACTGCGTTTGTTTACATTTTATGAAGAAGGAAGTTTCCCTTATGTCTTCTTCTGGGGTTTTTATGCCATTCCCTTCAGTAGTTCTTGATGCAGCGCCGTCACAGATGAGGGGGTGGATTGATTTTTCAAAAGATTTGTTTGACACAGTGCAGTGTGAAAGTGAACCGCACCAGATGAAAATGAAACAAATGTTGCAACTTTGGTCCCAGTCAAACCAAGTCCACTGGAATATTGTGAAAACACCATAAAGATGTCAGTTATATGCATTTACATCTGTATTTGAAATATATATTTAATATTTCAAATACAAATGGGCGACTGTGGTTGTGTGGCAGAGTTGTCGTCTTGCAATCGGAAGGTTGTAGGTTCGATTCCAGCTTCCTCCTGCTATATGTCGATGTGCCTCTGGGCAAGGCACTTAACCCCAAATTGCCTACCGGTCTGCGTATGGGTGTATGACTGTGTGTGTGAATGGGTGAATGTGACTCTAGTGTAAAGCGCTTTGAGTGGTCAAAATGACTGGAAAAGCGCTATATAAGTTCAGTCCATTTACCATTTACATCATTTCCCATCCCACAGAGAAAAAAAAAGGGCGATAAAATGTTGGTTATTAAAAGACAAACTAAATTCCAAGTTGTCCTTTTTCACTAGGCCTTGTGACAATGTCTGAAAACATTTTAAATGGCTGGCCTGAGAGCCATTTAAAATGAGAGATAAAGCTTCTTCAAGCTGTTAAGGTGTGTGTGGGCTAAACGAACACACACCCAGATGCAACACATGCCAACAGGAGACTGTTGTTGGTCCACCGTCGGGCTGCAAAATGCAACTGTGAAACATTTTGCATAACCCACGTGACCCTGTTACCTTGGCGATGGAATAAGTGTTGTGACAGAATGACACACGCCGGAGTAATGACGGCCTCCCAGACCCGGTTGTGTAATTAGGGCCTTCCTGAAGCTTCTTCTGCTGTGTCTGCAGCGGCAGCAGCGGGGGCAGCGGCGGCCGGGAGAACAGCGGCGGCACCGGGGTCGGGGTCCCCCTCGCCGTTCCCACTCCGTCCCCGCCCAGCATGGGGCAAGGTGGGTCCCGGCAGCTGCAGCTCACTTCGTTTGTCCTCCATCAAATGGAGAATTCACATGGAATGCAGCAGCCGATTGTTTCACTGTTTTTATTCCTGGCTACCGCCCTCTTCCCGTCCCGCAGTGGCGACCTCCGCGGCGTCGGTGCCGCAGGGCCCCGGCTTGGGTCCCATCCCCATGTCCCAGTTCGGCACCATCTCTCGCCAGATCTCCCGTCACAACTCTTCCACCACTTCCTCGGCCTCCATGGTGTCAGCCACAGGGACCTACCGCCGCGCGCCCTCCGTCTCCTCCCAGCAGCCTCACGTCAACGGGGGCCCGGCGTTCCAACAGAACGCAGGTAGGTCAGAACTTTAGGAGGGAAACACTTTAGTAGTCTTTCTTGCATTTCAACTGTAAAATCAGAGATTTTTTTTTTTACGTTGTTGAATGGGATGAAAATGGATGAGGAGATTTAAAAGTTATGTTTATCTCTTTAGTTTTTTTTTACATCACAGCCACATTATGTCATTGAATAGGAATGAATGTGAAAGATAATAATTAGGGCCGGAACTTTAAGTAATTTCAATAAATTAATCGATTTTAATGTGTTAAAAACTTTGACGCAAATAATCTTTTTTTTTTTCTTTCTTTTTGATTTTAAACATACAAAAGTCTCAAGGCGGAACCTTTGCATTCATTTGTCTCTGGTATGCCTGTAAATCTGACGCACAAGCGACAAAAAAGCCTCTTCTCTTGGCCCACTGGGGTATCATTTCTTCAACAAAAACAACCTAATGGGATTTTGGAGAAAAAACTATTGTTACGCTGAGGTTGTCCTCAACAAAGTTAGCTTTCTATTAAAGCCTATACTAGCACCTAATGCTAAACATGTAACAGTGTCCTCATTTCTAAAGGAGTTCAACAAATTATTAGGGGTTCCTGTGTAGAATGACACCTTGGACCAATTTGACAGTTCAATAACAGATTAAAAAACAATAAATATCTGTTGTTAAACTTATAGTTTTACATGTATAAGTTAGTAGAAATCAGTAGAGAGGTATCTCAAAAAACTACTGGGCTTTTTTCCAAAATGTTCTTTATGTCTGTAGCTGTTTTTACCCCCTAAACTTGATAAAAAAAAATTTTTGGACTGCATCTCCAGCAGAGGCTTGGTCTCCAAAGTATTGTTCCAGAGTGACTGAATTAAAGACAATAAAGCAATTTTTCTTTTTATTGAAAAAGTCTTTTTAAGTAGTGTATAATTTTCCTTCCATCTCATAAATATGTGCTACTCTGTGTCAACCTAATACAAAACTACAAAGCTCTCTAGGCTTCATAATGCTTATGCAACATGCTGCGGATGATGAGTCGTGCTAACTCAGGCCTAGGATGCTGAAACCATCCGGTTTTCGTTCTGATTCGTTTCATCATTACTTCTTAGCACTTTACGTAACAAACCTTCAAATCACCTGGAGGAAACTTTCTACTCTTTAAATATTGTGGGTCTGAAACACGAACGGCCGCCGGACAACGGGGGAAACCCGTTTATTCTCCCCATTCTCCTCTAATGGCTCCTGCCTCCGAGGACGACCATCTTTCTTGGCAGAAAACGCAGAAGGACGAGGCAGACTCTATGCCGGTGTAGCATAACCGAACTGAAAGCGACTCCTGGATCTGAGGCGGTCAGTGGTGATTACAGGAAGCAGGTGACACATTTGAGCCCCAGGCAGACGGACAGCAATGAGGGTTTGGAGCGCAGTGAGAATGCAGACGCCCTTCCATTACATGTGATTTATGAGTCAGAGCTGACATGTGTCTGCGTGTGACATCATCTTTGAGTGAGGACAGCTGTTAGCCTGTCCGCTTATCTCTTTCTCTCTTTATTTTTTTTTTTTGAGATGGTGGGGGTTAAACTGCTTTTTTATACATTATATGCATCTTCAATGTGTATGATGCATATTCTTTAAATGACCTGGATTATATATAAATGCTGTGGCTTTCTGGATGCCTTTCAGCAGGGCTGAAGCGATTAATCGGATTAATCACAATGAATGCATTTTTGAAATGATCGTCAATTAATTGATTAATCGTTAACTGGAGCACACAAAGAGAGCAGTAAATCAACCAAACCTATGCAAAAAATATCTACATTTTGCAGTTAAGATATATCATGAAAAACTTTTGTAGCTATGTTCAGGTGCCACAGTTTGACTTTCACCTGGTTCAAATTCTGTACAAAAATGTCTTAAGCACCTTTTGCTCTCCAATTATTAATCTGTTAATCTGAAACTAATCAACAGCTCAGCAGTATTCTGGATTGATTTTTCACATGTTGATGTTAGAAGTATTTTTTTAGATGCCGATGCATTCTTTGAAACAAAATGATCACCATGTTGTTGGCAATAACATATTTGTTTTTATTTAAATAAGAAATTGAATGATCTCCTTATTTGCATATTTTAATGTATTTCCAACATCACATATGAAAAATCTACAGGAGGTGGCAAATTGTTTTATTGTATTCGATTAATCGTCAGAATATTTGACTCT
This sequence comes from Poeciliopsis prolifica, assembly GCF_027474105.1. NCBI lineage: Eukaryota > Metazoa > Chordata > Actinopteri > Cyprinodontiformes > Poeciliidae > Poeciliopsis > Poeciliopsis prolifica. Next base: position 4,300,015 of record NW_026562383.1, read on the forward strand.
GACGATTAAACAGCTGGTGAACTCGTGCCGCTGCCATGTGTTTGGATCTGTGCAGCTCTTTGCTTTCTTTCAACTGTGTCTGAAGCTTTCTGCAGTGTATTTATTTTTTAATAAAAAAAAATCCAAATGCTGATGAGACAGATCCTCAAACTGAGATTAGAAGAAATTTCACTCTTGACCGGAAAACTGAAAAGCATTTCTTCCTGCACATTTTTATCACCTCTGGCTATTTTTTAAAAAAAATTTTTTTATCTTTACCCCGCTGACTTTCACGCTCTTGTCATGTCCCGTTTCACGTCTCCATCACTCTCCCTGTCCACCTCTGCTCCCCGTCTCTGTCGCTTCCTCTGCTTTCTCGCCTGGGCGTCGCTGCTTCAGTGTCTGTGAATCCTCCGCCTCCTCCCCCCATGGTTCAGCTGACCCCGCAGATCCCCCTGACGGGCTTCGTGGCCAGAATGCAGGAGAGCAGTAAGTACAGCATCACACCCAGCTGCTGGTGAGGACACACATGTTTACACACATCCGGCTTCAGAAGGGCTAGCTTTTACTCGCGCGGCCTAGCAAGGTTGCTGGCGGAGCACCCTCTCTGATGTCTGGGGGGTTGCCTTGGTGATGAATTAGCCCGGATCCTCGAATGTCTGTCCACCAAAAGGTAGAAAATGTGACCTGATGGCTTGTCCTGAATTCTCCACCTGTCTGTGTCTGCCTGCTTAGGGATCAGGGAACATCTGCTGACATTTAATCTGGAAATTTGGAAAAGCCTTACAGGGGCAGTAGCCCAGGGCACCAACTTTTAGGGGTGGCCCCAGAGATTTTTTTTAATTAAATTAAGTCTTTATTTCGAACAAGTAAAACGTCAGAGAAAAGTTAAATAATGAAGAAGAAAACAAAATGTGTATCATAATAACAATCACATAAAAACATAAGACAACAAAACTTCTACACCCAGTTCAAAAAAGGAGAGAAAAGAAGATGAAGCTTATTAAATCCTACCCCGAACTGTCATCTAAATATGTCCCACATCACCCATATTTACATATCTATGAATGTGTGAAAGTGTGTTTTGAAAATATTGTATAAAACTTAATTTAAAACTCCTAGGCCAAATTTACGTGAGTTGTAAGATTTTTGGATTTTTTTTTTTTTTAAATTAGAAAAAAAATCCTACAATTTTTATAAGATTACGGGGTTATAGTCGATCACTGTGACAGGAACATGGAGTGACTGGCTGGAGGACATATTAAACCTACTTCCATTCATACCTGCAGAAGCAGGTGTATGCTTGTAAACACGCAACTTGACTGCAGAAACTGCATGGGTTGCCATGGCTCCCCGCATTTACCTTGCTGTTTTAACATCATCTGGCATGTTGTTGGCATACTACATATCACAGCAAGATCAAATAAGTTATCCCACCAAATTGACATTAGTGGAGAAGAAACGTCTAAAAGAGCCAAACGTTTTGTTGCATGTAATGACGAGAAAAAATGGCCGTCATTTTTTTTGCTCACTTGGGACATGAAAGCAGTTTTGTTCACGGTAAGATCACCAGCGCACAATGAGATGAAAGTGTACATGGTTTCTAAACACATTGCAAATAGATGCAATTTTTTTTGGGTCTGTGCCTAAAGCTCAAAATACATTAACTAAAATAAGCTTAGCGTATTTGCAAGAATAGACAAGAGCAGTTCGTAAGTCAGAATCACGTATTTTAACGAGGGAGCTTCGTAGGCATTTCAAACAGGCACTACTGTCGCTTTGTGTGTCATCCTTAAAGCTGTTTCATTACAGAAACCTTTGCCAGAAATAAACTTAAAGTCTGACTAAATCCAGAGTTTTTACTGCAGGTAATAAAACTGCTGTCAGGGGTCGTTTTATTGTGAACTTAAAACATCACCGGGGTCAATTGGTCGACCAATGGGAAAAGGGAGGTTGGAACCAAAGAGTTGCTTTAGTACATGAGCAAGACATTGTTCATAAAAATGTATGTGAAAACAGATGTGATGTAGACCTACATGCCAAACACATTTTTAGTCAGGATTCTTCACTGCCCTCTACTGGTCAGAGTATTTCAACATTTCTTTGCTGCTTTCTTAAATTAAAAAGAAAGGTTTGTGATGACTTTTACTCACCATATTTAGATCAAATTGAAGCAAAAACACTAATTGTTTTCTACATGTTCTTGCGTTTCAGTAACAGACAGTCCAGCTCCGCCTCCTCCACCCCCCCCAGAGGATGTGGGTGTGTTTGAGGAGCCAGCTCCCCCTCCACCTCCTCCGCCTGTGGACTATGAGGAAGAGGAAGCTGCCGTCGTTCACTACAGCGATCCCTACGCTGATGGAGACCCTCACTGGGCCCCCAAAGCGTACTTAGAGAAAGGTCAGTGCCAGTGGGGAAGGTAATGTTATTCAGAGTTCCTACACAGACTGGAAAGGATCGAGTGTCATTTATGTACATACAGAGCTCAGTTTGGCTCAGTTTACGTCAACTGTGTCAAGATGCAAAGAGGACGAAGCAAATTTCTCTTTTCTTGCGCAATTAATTTTATTTGACATAACTCCCGCTTTAGGAGCCGTAGTTTGTGAAATACTTTACGAAATAATTCATTCTATTTGAAGACTCTTATGAATATCTTGACGATCAACAAACAAAAGAAGCAATTGGTCTAGTTTTCGTCTTTTATTGAAATTACACGGCCACAGCTAAGCTAAAGTTTTGCTGAAAAATTGTTGAGAAACAATTCAAAACCACTCCATTTTTTCTTCTGCTCTGAATCAGCTTTATTCCTCATGCATACCAGTTGTCCTCCACTAGCCTAAATGTGCCAGGGACACCAACACCAAATATTTCCCCCACGAAAAAAAACAAAACAGAGCATTCTGTCCGCTAGAGTTTTATGGTTTCAGGCCTTATGCTTATTTTCCGATTATTAATATAATAATATAACTGAATTCTGCAGCACATCTAGATGGTAAGGTTGTCAAAAGTTAAGCTATCATAATGAATTATGTACTATATAAGTTCTTAGTAAACATTTGTAATTATTGTTAAAAAATGGGCTGATGTTGAGCGTGGAAGAGTCTTGAATTTTGACATGGAAAATTTGTACTCACCCAGTCCTTTATGTTCACTAAACAGACAGCATCTTATGTTTCTTCTGACCCAGTTGTGGCGATCTACGACTACACGAAGGACAAGGAGGACGAGCTGTCTTTCATGGAAGGCGCCATCATCTACATTATCAAAAAGAACGACGATGGATGGTTCGAAGGCGTCTGCAATGGCGTCACCGGACTCTTCCCAGGAAATTACGTCGAATCAATCATGCATTACGCTGACTAAAGAAAAGAACCCAAAAACGAAGAAAAACCTCCACCATATATATAAGGTCTATATATGTACAGCCGTATGACGACAAACGAAGCTCCCATTTTGAGTCATAGTGCCATGGTGATTCTTTTTCTGTCACAGGATTTTATTTAGATCTGTGCGAGTTGTGCTTGCATTTATTTAGTCTACTAAAATACGAATGTTGCACAAAAAAGCGGGGAAGGAGTTTTATTTGACAGGCTGCGGTCTGCTAATTTACACTGGACATGCAAAAATTGGGGCCTCACTGGAATTTACCCGTAACCATACGTTTGTCATTGCAAACTACGAGGAGAAATACAGTCGATTCGGTCCGAAAACTGAGACGAGGCTCCTTTAGCTTCAACCTGCTACCTGATTATTTGCACTGCGGACCACCAGAGCGACTCTCCCCTCCGCTTCAAACGGACAACTAAAACGCCAGCAACAGTGCGTTTAGTTCGGACACGACTGAATGTTCCACGCTGTCGAAATCACGAAAACGTTTACGAGCGGGAGTGTGAAGGTCTGTGCATTCACAACGCTCTGCGTCGAATTACAAAGGAAGGTTGTACAGAATGCGTCAGTAGACGACCAAAAAAAAAAAAAGAGACAATTTCCTTCTTCCGTCTGGTGGAGTTTCTTTTAACGTGTATATAACGTGTAACGTGACCAACTGCCAGTTCAGTACATTTTGTCGGTGTGCTTCGTCAGTGGAGGTGAGTGGTGCCAAGGTTGGGTTTCTTTTTCAACGGAGCTCATTTTTACTTGAATGTTCCATGTTTTTTGTTTTTGTTTGTTTTGCTTTTTTTGTCCTCAACGGTCACGGTGCCATTTCCGTTTTTTGGCTAAGTGATTGTGTCCGTTCCGGTCTGAGTCGGTCGTCGCCGCTGTATTCGGTGACGCCGTCCGGCTTCGGGACTCATTGTTGCGTCTGTTCACGTTTGTTTCCCTTCTGCGTCGTAGCTGCACTGTCAGTCGTCAACGTCTCGCGACAATCAGACGCGAGACTTTGATTTCCGTCTCGCGTCTGATAGAGACGAGCCAGTCGCCGTCAAGCGGCGAGCGACGGAGGACGCCCTGGGAGACCCCGTTTATTCTGCAAACGTTCGCTGGTGCGGCGCTTTCCAGTTGGTGCTCACCGACCCGAACAACCTCAAGTACGACACTGCTCAAAGGAGAACTGTAACGAAGAACGCAGAGGCGTGTCTCTTTATTTTCCGACGTCGCTCGCTTTTTGATTGTAAATTCCTTCAATCATATCCGTAATGTGAATGTAGGCAAATCAGCAGTAGCGCGCTGTCAGTCACTCCTGATCTTTGGTCCAACACTCTGTGCTAAACATCTCTAGCTACTGCTGAGAAAATATGCTTAAAGGGATACGTTAGCTTTGCTAAGCTAACATTCTATTAAAATTTTTAGTAGTAGTTCCTTTACCTGTAGTAGAGGCAGGACATATTCCAGGGAGTTTGCGGAAAAGTGAAGTCCTCAGCTCGTCAGGCATTGTTTCAGCTCATCTGCTGCTGTCTCCCAGCCAATTAAAATGTTTGAAATGATCACAAAGCCTGGGGGGTGATGAAGGCAGCACAGTCCCATAGAAAACAAATATTGTAGGCTCATTATTTTTGTTGCTGCCTGTTCAACAGAAGCAGGTGCCAACTACCCATTGACTGCACTTGCGTGAAAGTAACAAAGTGCTTAAATGACTGACATGTTTGGTCTTTTCATCTGACACTTCAGTGCCTCTCTTTTTTTTAGTACCGCCCTGTGTAAGTGCCCAGATCAAGAGCCATCACTGCCCTTCACATGCAAGGCTACATTAGAGGATATGACCTAGGGTTAGGGTTGACATGTAAATAACCATAACTCAATCAGCAGAGTTTAATGTAGTAAAACAGATACTTTCCTAGTGCCAGGAAATGGTATTCTGTGAAATGTTGACAGTAAATATCCTCTTATGTAGCAGTGTACACTACAGGTGTAAACATTTTTCAGTTTCCGTTGTTTTAAATGGACGAAACACGCTAAATCGGGGAGTGTTGCTGTAACTGACTAGCTGTTAGCCTCCTCCCACTCTCACTCTTCTACAAACTCTCTATACGCTCTGATACCTCTCTGCTGCAGGTAAAGGAACCTCACTTCCAACAATATGTGAACTACACCTTTACGGTCTAAGGAATGAGGGCCGTTGGTAGTTTCCTCTCTCAAAAGAAAACCCTGCTCTTACAAAATGATTGTCAGTGGAAGTAAAGCTCCTACATATCTTTGAAGCCTATTGATCACATGCTCGTTTTCACTTTGAAGCGAAGGCTTTTTATCATTTTTACTTCACCAGGGAATGTCCTGATGTGAGCAGTATTCGTTCAACCTCCCTGCATGATTGTGCGTCATTCAGACTATGATTCTCCTGTGCGTCCCTGTCTGGATTGTATTTGACATCATGAGGCTGTTGTGTGTGTGTGTTTTTTGTTTGTTTGTTTTTTTTAATTCAGAAGACAACTTTTTTCTACGTGATGCATTTTTAACTTTTGACTTGTTGCTTTTCTGTACGTGAGAAACGGCAGAGAAGCATTTGCTCGCGGTTTGTATGTGAAGGCTTTATTTATACCCTTTTTGTTATCTTTTGGAAATCATGAACTGGCCACTAGCGGGCAGAAAATGTTTACTCGCCCCTAACGCCAGGGCATCTCGAGACATGGCACCCTTTCTCCAACGTGTTTTCATATGCTCAAATGTGGAATCAAAAATAAGAAGAACAAAAAACGTGTAACTTAAATGTTCATGGGAATAGAATCTGTTTGTCCTCCTCTCAGTTTGTACATAGAATGTGCTCATTGAAATTTATGTACAGTCTTTTTGTAATAAACAGTTCATTGAAACAATTTTTAAAGTTGTTCTGTTCTTTTCCGAAACAAAATGGAAGTAAAATTTCAGATTTTTCAAAATCCTAGGCGTCACATGCATGTTTATTGGGACGTGTGTTGACACTGTTGTCAAATTTTGCCTGAATTCACACCACATGGTTTATATCCCTGTCATAAATGGCGTTTACCTTTATATCGGAGCAACATTAAAAAGTACAAAAGACGAGATACTAACCAGTTTTTTTTTTCGTCGGTTAAATAATGCAAAATGATTGCAAAAAAAAAAAAAACCCGGGACAAACTCCTTCTTAAATCATCTTTAATAAAAACAATAAAATAAGATAAAACATGATGGCCCATAAAATACTTTCAGCTTTACATTTTTGGCCACGTTGGCAAAACGTTTGTACAAAGTTTGTACAGAGTCAAAGATCCCTGTCTCTTTATGATCCAACCTCAGAGACGAAGTGATGTCTTGTTGGAACGGGGGAGTTGAACAAATGTCCACATCAGGACTCACAGTGATTGCACTTATTATACTTTTTTTTCATAAATAATTGTTTCTTAACCCCTTACTGCCTGAAATTCATGTTTTTATTTGAAGAAAATCATGAATCGTATTTACATGTATATGTCATTCACACTGTGATCACTGGATGGAGCCAAAATGCTTCCAAACGGGACCTTTGATAAATAAGCGTCAACAGAAAACTGGAAGCAAATCGAGAAGATTTCTCAAGAACAGTAGTCTAAATGAGATTATCACCAAATTCCTCTCTGATTTTGTACAACCATGACCTATATACAAGGTCATGCTTAGACCACGAGGTACATGCATGACCTTGCACCTTACAAGGTCATGCCAGTGCAAATAAAAATGGGTTTATTTGAGGTCTGCAATGTCCAAAGTGTCGCCCTAGGGACAATTTGCGGCCCACTAAGTGATTTTGAACATCCTCCAACCACAAATTTGGTATAAAGCAAAGGCAGTTTATCCAGACACTCATTTGATCTTCCAAGATTGCATTTTCAGACAAAATAAAAAAAAAAAAACTAACTCCAAGCAATCTTCATTTATTATTCTACATTAATCCTTGTTGCAAAGTGCTTCAAAAGAAATATTAAGAGTTTGCAGGCATAAAAAAAACTCCCAGAGCCTCCTTCAGTCTACAAAATTAATCCCAAAAATGTGGAAATTGTAATTGTATCCTATAAATAAACACATTATACACAACCCATCTTATGTCTTAGGTCTACGATGTTCGCTTTTAATATGAAAATAAAGAAAGGCACACAAGACTTGTCTTTAAAATTTTCATATATAAAGAAATAATTGTTGTGGCCCCCAACAGTTTGTGACTTGATGTTTCGGGCCTTCCTAGGAAAAGATTCGAACGCCACTGTTGTAAGCTTCATTTTCTTCCACATCTTATCCAAAGGTGTGAATAAATGTGACCTACAAAGTGATGCAAACTCCAGGTAAGATGCTGTACTTAAGGAAGTTCTCGTATGTTTCAAAGATATTCTTGTCCAGAAGGAGGATTGAAGACGTCAGGTGTCGGGTGATGATTTAGTTTCAGTGAATTTGGCTCATGAACTTGGGTGTGGGCCTTCCAGGGAGGTAGCACTGTTGGATTTCTCTGCAGAGAAATATAAAAAAGTCAACAAGTTGTTCCTTCCTGATTGATGTATCCCTACATTTGCGACACCTAAAGAGATTTGGAGGATTTAGCTTGGGCAGAGCCGTTTCTTGTTCTCACCTTTGCATGCTGCTGAGTAGGGAATCTGCAGAGCGGATGCTCTTGTCACCGCAGCTTGATAGTTCTTGTACAGCGCAGCACCGTACTGAAACACACACAGAGGTTCTGTGAACACGCAACACAATGTGCGCATCACAGCGAGTGGCGATGAACCTGACCTTTGCAATCCTGATGGAGTTGACCCAAAGCAGAAGCGTGTGTTTGTCTTCGCAGCACAGGACCTTGATGTAGGGAGACTCCTTCTGGATACAGGGATGCTAAGACAGGGAAAACCTCTGAGTGTATTTATATTTTATTGCAGAAGCATAGTCTCACATTGGAGCATTTGAAAACCACTTCTGTTCCAAAACAGAAGTGGTTTACCAGAAAAATCTGCACGGTGAGCTGAAGAGGAGTTTGCACAAGAGATGACCCGAGATTTTGGATGATTTAGGTAAATAAATAATAATTTAAAAACTAACTATAGCGAAAAATAGTTTATTTAGCAGATGTTTTTCAATGGGATTTTTGTTCCCTCACTGAATAAATGTATTCTGGCCTTGCGTCAATTTGTCATCGTGAGATTGTGCCACTATAAAAGGTGGATTTATTTGAAGACTTTTGACACATCAAGGTCCCAGCAAATGTGCCTGCGTTTGATTGAACCGCTGGCCTCGGTTGTTCTGCTGCAACCCCTCATTTTCCAAACTGGGTCAAGCTGAGATGAGCATGCTGACATGGTTGACATTTTTCATTTAGAGCTACACAAACAATGAATGTATTTCATTATGCCTTGTATAAGGCCCTGAAGCTGGTTTCATCATTTTCTTAAACGAGTAGTACAAAAAAAGAGCCAGCAGAGGGCAGTGTGGGCATGCTGAAACTTAAAAAAAGAAGGAATTTGATATTAAATAGTTTTTTTTTTTTTTTTACCCATATCTAGAGAGTTTAAGCTGTGCTGCTGTTCATGTTGTTGTGTAAAACCAGACAATATGTCTGCTTGACCTCTTAAACTTGCAGCCTGACATTTGACTTCACATATTGTTACCAGCCCTCTTGCTGCTCTGTCGGATCCTTTCAGCTGAAACTACGGAAACACCTCGACACCTCGGCTCACTTTGGTATAGGGCACCACCTCACTGCCCTCTGTTCCTTATTTTGCGCGCTGTCTTCCTCTTTTACTTTGCCTGTTTTCATATGTGGACCTTTAAGAAGTCTGAGGGGAAGCTAAAAATACATCCATCTGTGAACTCTGAATACAGCACATCTGTTAAGCTACAATAGCCCCAAGTGGTAACTCATTGGTACGAAGCTGATTTATTATATTTAACAGCAACTGTTGTCATCAGAAGTCCTTGTAATGCCAGTCACTACTATAAGCTGCTGTTGCCACAAGACCAGTTTGAACATAGATTGTTAAGTGGGAGGGTGTTCCGATGGGAAATTCTGAGCACCGGCAGCTTTATTTTGAAAGGACGACAGATCCATTGTAATCCAGCGGGTAACTTCCTGTCTCCAAATTATTATTTATTAAACTTTCATGTGTTGTAAATAGAAATGGGAATTATTATTGTTGCTGTTGAACATATTTAGTTCATGGGTCATTATATCTAGTATCAGTTTGGAGTTTAAAAATATAAATTAGTGGATCATACCATTGTAGGCCGTGAAAGGTTTTCCCACACTCTCGGTCGCGCTCTTTCTGTTCGGATTCCGTGGGAGAAGTTATGAAGTTTCGTTTTTGTGTTTAATAAGTGTATGTTAGTGTATTAAGTGATGGTTTTATCACAGTTTTTTTGTAAAATAATGTGTATTGTTATTGTAGTATAAATTAACCTTTGTTAAATTAAGGCTAGTAGCTAACAGTTAGCTAGCTGTTTTATACATGAAACATTGCTAACAAATCGTATGTGCATGTGCTGAAGATAGTATTGTTCATGGTTGAACAGGCGCTGTGCGGGACTTAAAAGTACACTGTTCTGATTGATACTATTTTCTGCCATTTGAATGCAGGTATGTGATGTTTCATTACTATTTATGGTATTTTATTTGGTTTTCATTAATGTACTGTTTAAGGTTAATATGTCCATGTTTGGGCTCAGTTACTATTAATGCAACTGTTTTTATTTTCATAAAGTAAATGTGTTACTTTACTTAAGTCACACGCACTTGCGCTCTTTCTGTTCGGATTCCGTGGGAGAAGGCGCTGTGCGGGACTGAAAAGTACACTGTTCTGATTGATACTATTTTCTGCCATTTGAATGCAGGTGCATTAAAATCATCTGCACATCAGCTGTTGTTTGGCTTTTCTTGCCTCAAAAAGACACAATGCAGGATTAACTACGCTACACGTGCTGTATGAAAGAGCGGAGGCATACAAAGGAAAAAAAAACATTTATGCACGCTATGCGCACCATTTCTTTTCTATCACGGTCCTGAATCATGTAACTCATTTTATTTATGATTTTAACTAAAGTGGCAACATTACTGTTCAGCTCACCTTCGTTTTAGTGGGAACATTTTGATGCGCAAATCCGGTTAATACGGGGTTGCGCTGTGGAGCGGTATAACCGCAGATCATCAACCAGCAGCCCTGACCGGGATTTGCTTTTCATCTCTGCGAGAGCGGAAAACCCACATTCACAGAGATAGGTTGAAGTGAAGGGAATGAGCAGGTTTACTAAAAATTTGTCCATTTTTTTCCTCTCACATCAGTAGACAGCAAGCGGATAGCTCTTCTTCGGTTTATTTTTTCCCTTGCACCGCCTCCCCTAAAGTGCTTTGGCGCCCCACAGGGGAGGCGCGCCTCACACTTTGAAAACCGCCGATATAAAGGGGATTTTATTTGGCTTTGCCATTTGATTGGTTATTAATACAGTCCGACTGGGGCGTGACTCCTGATTGGTGGAGAGAAGGGAAGGGTGGAGAGAGAAGGAGAGGAGTGAGGAGAAGAAAAATGGTGAATAGCGGAGGGTGAGGCGAACCGATCAGAAAGGAAGAAGAAAACAGATTTGAGCGATAGAGAACGGGAGAAAAAAACACACTGGAGAAGACGAAGTTCGGAAGAAGTTTGAGGGACTTAGGTCGCCGCGAGAGGGACTGAAAAAGAGGAGATAGACGGGAGTAGTCCGGAGTTCGGCTAAGCTAAAGGAGCTAGCCACTTCAAGCTAAAGAAGCTAGCCGCTTTGGACAAGGGACTTCAATCCACTGAACACAGTCCAGTGGATTTGCAGCGCTCTCAATGTTTTTGTGAAGTGCAACGCTCTCAATGTTTTGGTTTTTTCTTCGGGACTTCAACTCTTTGTTTTTGTAACAGGCCTGCAACGTTTTTTCACACTCTCCTGGAGGTCGTGAGTAACCCAACTGCCAGGGTTACATTTGTTTAAGACTGTTGTTGTGTTCTGGTTCATTGGAATCAAAAGGTGGACATTAATGTCTTCATATTTTTTGCCTTATTTTTATGTTTTGTAAATATTATTGAATGGTTGTTCAACTTTGAAGTTATAGGGGTGACTAACTAATAGGTTTCCTATCACTTTAGTTTAATAAAGTTAGGCTGAACCATTTCGCCTAAAATTCTAAACTTTCTCTGGGTCATATTTGTCATAAATTAGGTAATCGGTGCCGCCCAACAATTGGGGTACGGGAGGTACATGGAACCCAGCACCCTCCATTTTAGTTTCTTTACATAGAATGGAAGAAGGTGCTACACCTGTTTTATCAAAGATACAACAACTTTGGGCTTCTTCACGGTCCAGATTATTAAATTATGATTACAATTATCATCTAATTCCATGTACAGATTTAACTCTAATCTTAATTAACTGGAACCTGAAAAAGTCTAAACGTGTTAAATCACGTTTTTCATGTTTGGTATGAAAACTAGTGATGGTGAGATGAAGCCTCATGAGGCATTGAACCACTTGATCCAAATGGTTCGAGAAAGGGTTCATTTCTTGAAGCTTCATGTGCTCACGAAACCACCTACTGGCCAGGTGTATAATCACAGCCAGCTGTATCTCAACACGTGTGATGCATTGAATATTTGTCTATTATGGCTCTTGGGAATGACGTCACAAAAGGTGTAGGACGAAATAATTTGTCTACATAAATTATGTACATACATATATGTACAATAAAATATTGTTTGAATGTATTCTCTGTGTAATTTTTCTCCAAATAGTCGTGTCATGTGATATGGCATGTTGTGTAATAATGTTTATCTGTGGCTCTAGAAAAATGGCTTAATCAGGCAGAGGACAGTGAAAGTGCTTGTGGAACTAGGGAGGGGGCAGTGAATAGGCTAATGCTTGTGTAACTTGGATGATTTCATGCATTTTTATTAAGAAACAACAATTTCTCCACAGTTTTTGGTTTCAAACTATTCCTCTTTTTTGACACTACTTCTCCAGCCTTTGAAAAGACACGCTCCTAAATCTCCGATCTCTCTCTTTCTCCTAAACTCTCCAAACACCAAACTAACTGTCTCAAACTAAATAACCACTATCCAAACTCTGCTATCCAAACTATCAAACCTCTATCCACTCTCTCAACTGACCCCTGGAAAATGGAGGGAAAATGCCAATTAATTTCACAAGTTTAACAATAAAACTGAACATTGTTGGAGTTTATAAACTGTTTTGGGGACGATTTGCAGTGACCAACTGACCTGACCTGCATGTTTTAGAGGGTGTGGGGGGAACCGGAGCGCCCGGGGAAAACCCACGCAAACACGGGGAGACCATGCAAACTCCACACAGATGGTCTCTGTGAAGACGCAGCGCTAACCGCTGCGCCACCGTGCTGCCCACCATTTTTCTGTTGGGTTGGGAGGATCTATTGTCAATCGGGGGAAAAACTGTCTTTTTAAAGACAAAGTTCTGTCTTTAAAACTTTGTTTTAAAACTTTAAAGTTTTAAAACTTTAAAACCATAAAGTTTTAGAACTTTAAAACTTTAAAACTATAAAGTTTTAGAACCATAAAGTTTTAAAACCATAAAGTTTTAAAACTTTGAAACTATAAAGTTTTTGATAAATACCAAATTAATATTCCTTATTCTTCTAATTCTTTTTTTTTCTTTGATTTAAAACCTAGAAATCTTTTTATTCTTTTCCAGATAGTTTTTTTCGGTTTCTTTTTACCATCTATATCCTGAAAATCACTTTCTTCTTGAGTCACGATTTTCTCAATGGTGTCAGAGTCCTTAGAACAACCTGGTTCTGATTCTGGTTCTTGTTCTGGTTTTGGTTCTGGTTCTTGTTCCGGTTCTGGTTCTTGTTCTGGTTTTGGTTCTTGTTCTGGTTCTGGTTCCGGTTCCTGTTCCGGTTCTGGTGCTGGTTCTGGTACTGGTTCTTGTTCTGGTTTTGGTTCTTGTTGTGGTTTTGGTTCTTGTTCTGGTTCTGGTTCGTGTTCTGGTTCTGGTTCTTGTTCCGGTTCCTGTTGTGGTTCTGGTTCTGGTTTTGGTTCTTGTTCTGGTTCTGCTTCTGGTTCTTGTTCTGGGTCTGGTTCTTGTTCTGGTTCTGGTTCTTGCTCCGGTTCCTGTTCTGGTTTTGGTTCTTGTTCTGGTTCTGGTTCTGGTTTTGTTTCTTGTTGTGGTTCTGGTTCTTGTTCTTGTTCTTGTTCTGGTTCTGGTTCTGGTTTTGTTTCTTGTTGTGGTTCTGGTTCTTGTTCTTGTTCTGGTTCTGGTTCTTGTTCTGGGTCTGGTTCTTGTTCTTGTTCTGGTTCTGCTTCTTGTTCTTGTTCTGGTTCTTGTTCTGGGTCTGGTTCTGGTTCTGGTTCTGGTTCTAGTTGTGGTTCAGGTTGTCCAGGTTGTTCCTCGTCTGAATCCATGTTGTCATTTGATTCATCAATCGGGTCAACATGGCCGACTGATGTTTCCTCTTCTTCTTGAGGACTCGCCGTGTTGGTTGACGGTAAATCGTTCGAAGATTCAACAATATTTTGCACAGAAAAACTTTTAAATTGGTTTCGTTCAGCTGATTTTTTAAGTGAACTGATTTCTCTTTCATATCTGATTGAGAGGTCTTCATACAAAATGTCCACTTTTTTTACTTCTTCCATGACGTTGCTCAGTTTGTCCTGCAGGCATTTTATCTCAACTTTTGATGTTTTTTGCAGGACAGTGTTTTTCATTTCCAGTATGTCGATGAGCTTCTTTTTCTCCTCTGTGTTCTCTAGATATAATCTCCTGTCTTCTGTTATTTGCTTTCTCAGGATTTCTGCACTTTGTCTCTCGGCTTTAAGTTCGTCGGTCAGCTCCTTAATTTTTAAGAGGTTTTCTAAATTATTTTCTTTTTCTTGCCTTAGCTCCTGTTGGCATCGCTCCAGGTCTTGTTTCAGGATTGCGATTTCTTCCTCTAGGGCCTTTTTCTTCTCTTTCTCTTGATGAAGTTCATCCATAAAAGCTTCAGCTGTGTGAGAGCAGGAGACCCTCACTTGTTCATATTTTTGCTGTATTTCTTCCTTCTCCAAATCTTTCACTTCAATCTGAGCCTGAGAAGCGATCTCATCAAATTTCAGGACTTCCACGTCTCTGAACTTCTGCAGGCTTTCCAGTTCGGCCTTCGCTCTGCAGGCCTGATCAAAATAGCCAACTTTCAGTTCCTCCTGCTTCTTGACTTGGAACTCCATCCCTTGGAGCTCTTCCTCCAGTTTCTCTCTCACTGAAAGCCTTTTGGCCTTTTCCTTGTTCAAAAGGCCGTTAAGTCGATGGATCTCTCTTTCCATATTATCGGGGTTGGCAGTAGAGCTCCTGCCTTGGGGTGTTGGTGGTTTCCCCTCCTTGGATTAAATCCCATCATCGTTGATCTTGCACTTTTCTGAGACATTTTCTCAAACACTATCAATGAAATCGTCAATAAAATATCTCAGAGTTTGCGAGCGTCTGAACTGGTCAGTAGTATTGCGAGCAATGACAAATATGCAGAATTGTGTTACATACAATTCTGCAGTTGATGACATCACAGACGGCATCGCCAGTGACATCACAGAATCTCCCTTTGCTGGCGGTGTGACATCATTCCACCTCCAAATATCTTGTTTACAGTCAAAATAGTCCATGATTCTCTTGTCTTATGTCAGGGACATCAAACTCATTTCCATTTGGGCCCAGATCAAAAATCTGAATGTTGTGCCAGGTTGCATTGATAAAAACCAATTCAATTGTTAAAATATCAATGAATCGGTGTTTCAGCATTCAATAAGTGTTTAAAATAAAATAATATTGAACATCTTTTCACACTAATCAGTCCGTTTGCGATTGTTCAGACTTTTGCAGCACCACTCTTTGTAGATAAAAATGAACTAAAATAATCAAATGTATCTTTTAAGACTCCCAGTGATCTTGGGGTTTCCCAACAAGACAATGTTGACTGTTTTAACCTTTCACCTCCTCGCCTGCTTTGGTCACATGAGCTGCAGACTAGCAGACAAACTTTAATAAAACTTTCAATGGCGGGTAAAGTAGCAGGTCAATGGTGGAGAAACCAAAAACAACTCTGTTTCCACTGTTTGCTGAAAGAACATGGAAGATGGCGAGGAATATTTTAGCAGAGAGCATCCATCCTCACTTTTCATCAGTTTGAACCTCTGAGCTGATAAAGGTGTTATTGTTGCTCTGGCAACTGACAACATGCATTAGAAGTCATTTATTGATAGTACGATAATTATTCTTAACCAAATTAAATAACATTTACCTTAGTATGTATGCTAAGTGTATTTCTCGATGCACAAATTGTTGATATTGTTCAGGATTAAAGGATTTTTATTGTCATATCAGGGGGGAAAGCGCCAAGCCTGGCGAGGAGGGTGTACGGTGGCCCTGAGGTTCAAATTGAAACCACATTTACAAAAGCTCTATAACATGAACGAAAGCACAACAACATTAATGAAAGCGTTAATATCACCGAGAACGTTCATGTTTATTAATAAAAACACGTTAAAGACAGAATAACTTCCGATTCAAAGTAAAAACGAGCCGCAGAGCAATCAGCCATTTCTTAGGTCTCCCACTGGGACATACCTGATCCATTTCGTCAACGTTTTAGTGCCTTCATTCATGTTTTGGCGCTTATGTAATTTGTAATCATGCTTTCAATATGCTGAAGTGGTTTGCACCTCAGGGCCTCCGTAAGGGTAGGATCTCCTGTATGGTTGAGTACAACCCGTTCCAATGGTTATTGATCATATGGCATCTTTGGGCTGCGCTTGGTCTGGTGCCTCACCTTGGACCCGTCTGCATCGGGTGGCCCAACCAGAGGCATGAAGCCCCGACAGCATAACTGCTTGGATCACTGGGACACTCAAACCCCCCACAACGATAAGATAGCAGCCATGGAGGGGATGTGTGCATGTGTGTGTGTATTAAATAACCTGTTAATTATGTAGGAAAAGAGAAAATGGAAGAAAGTTGTTAACATGAGGAAACGAGCACAATGTGGAGGTAATCATATTCTGACTTTTGGTCCATTTGTTTATTTTGTAAAAAGTTTTATAGGCTCTAATAAAGTGTTTTAGACTCTAGTAGCCATTATTTACAGTGATTGAACAGGAAATTGGGAGGATAAAGGGGAATGACATGCAGCAGATTCCCAGGACTGGGAATTAAACCCAGGTTGACAAACAAAGCCTATAAGTAATGTCCTAAACAAAACATAATTTGCAGTCTGACTATAAAGCTGGTTAAAAAACTGATGTAGGCATTTCTAAGCCTCTTTTTCTCTCTTTTATACAAGCAGACAACTATAAGCTCAACAACATAAAAGCTTCATATTTATTACAATTTATTTATCTAAGAATTGATTTCTTCCTGTAACGGAAATGATTTCTGATTAAGTTCTCTGTTTTCATACTTTCATGGATTGTTCTTGTTTTTTCCCTTTTCTACACAGTTTTTCATGTTGAATTGCACTTTTTTTGTTCAGTTCATCTTGAATTTGTTAGTCTAAATTAAGACTAAGAGAAAGATCACACAGTAACTTTTATCTTTGATAAAACCTTTGTATCCCAGTGTTATACGGAGGTTACTAATAACTATATGTTCGGATTAATAAAAGTTTTAATAGGTCACTACAAAACTTGAGGTAAATGTTTATTTAAAAAATAACCCTTTTGATAACCAGGGACTACATAATCTTGTTTTGACAGAAATATATATTCTTCTTTAATATTTAAATAATATAAGCAGGGGTTTTCAAAGTATGAAAGGGTGAGCCCCCCCTCCAAGGAACACAATGTCAGCCTCCCCCCCCCCATAATCAACCCACACACAAACAACTGCCACTACAAAACACCTTCTAATTACTTTTAAAATGACACTTTATCTGAATGAAATTTAACACATGAACATTTTAAAACATTTCCTCCCATTTTAATTATTTATCAAGGCCTCTGTATGGCAAATATGCCCTTTAAAAAAAAAAATAAAAATAATTTAATTATAAGAATAACCCCAAACTCATTTTTCATCCGTTTTCTCAAACAAAACGTTACATCTGAGATTCTGAGTTTAATGTTTGAGATACCAACACTGTTTTCACATCTTAACAAAAACATTTTGATCAGATCTTTGGAACACATCTGTAAATGTTGCACATTTCCTTGAAATTAAAAAAAACCAAAAACCATAAAAGTTGCAAAATTGTGGAGCTCTTTTTGTGGCTCATCTAAACAATTTATCTCGAGCTAAAAGAGCGTGTGTAGCGATGTGATGTTACACTAGGGCGAGAAATATAGTTTCCGCCAGTGCATGATCAACGTATTTTTCATAGAGAAAAATACGCCTGAAGAGAAAAGGAGTTCTTTAAATCTTGAACAGCACCTTACCTTTAACAGGAAACAGAAGTCTGTGGGAGCTCGGTATTTCTGTTTGTAGCTGCTGGTGGTGTAGACGTTGACTTTTTCGAAGCGAACAAAACAGGCGAGATCAGTGGAACACTTTGGAAAGAGACAGAAATGTTTAGGGTGTGCATTGATGAAAACGTTGGACGATGTACAAAGGATGTCGCAACTCCTTCAAGACAAGTATCCACAGCACCTTTTCACTATCATGAGCTATAGTAAACATGATTCATGGTCTGGTACTGCATTCTCATAGCATTCTGATGAATCTTACCTTTCTCCTCATGTGAAAAGGCCTTTGGACATTAGTTCCCAACCCCTGTCCTCAGGTGTTCCTCTTCTCTATGTTTTAGGTGTGTCTTTATTCCAGCACACCTGATTCAAATCATTGCATGACCTCCTCTGTAATGCCAGTTGTAATCACTCAGTTGTTTAAGTCAAGTGTGTGGCAGCAAGGAAACACCTAAAACATGCACTGTGACTAATGGAACTGGAGAGTCGGGGTTATGAACCACTGTTGTAGGAAGCCTTCTGTAACCAACTGGTAGCGTACAACTAATACGACATTTTCTGCCTGGATTGGCAATCCCGAGATTAAATCTAGGAGTTTTTCACTACCAGACGTAGCACAGCAGCTCCGTACATCACACACTTCACTGCTTCACTGTAGGCAAGCGAGACATGCTAGTTCACAGACCTGAAAAGTTTCAGTTTTAATTCAGCGTGCCACACAATCCCCAAACCTCTTTGACTCATTTATGGAGCTATGAGGAAACTGGAACTGTGTTTTTTTTGTGGTTTTATGTGTGTGTCTTGGAGTTCAATGAAGAAGTATTTCGACGTTTAGTTTTTCACCACCTGCTTTCTCATGGCCCTTGGCGGTCGGTGATTGTTTCCTGTTTTTACCCCGACAACGTGGTGCAGTCTCTGCTCCTTCTACCTGAACTCAAAAAACTGTCAGCTGTATTTGTAGGAACATTTATAACCTCTGTTTTGTTTTTATTTTTCTTTTTATTGTCTTGTTGTTACAACGTAAGAATCTCTTCTCTGGAGATATTAGACATTTATATCGATGGAGTATTCATTGAAAGTAGGATAAACTTAGACAAAATATTGGACATGTTACTTTTATCTAACAGTTCCTGTGTAATTTGTTTCTTGGAAGCACCTACACAATTTTGAATTCAGCAAAGGGAATCTATTTGTAAATCTATTTGAATAATTTTAGGTGCAACTTGATATTTAGCAATACAGTCTAAAGAATTATATTAAAATTATCTAATTTTAAAGCAAGTTAACATACACAGTTCAAAGGACAGTGTCTAAAACCTTACAACTTTTCTTCTTATTTTTTTTATCATAATGTTGACAGATTTACCCTCATCAACTAACACGGGGTTGTTGGTGACAATATGATACCTAGTGACTTCCTGAAAATGAAGCATTTTGACTGGCTGCTATTTATCTCTCTTAGCAATGAGTTTCAGTCGTTTTTTTCACAACTCGTGTAATTTTCTACAAAATATTTTAAATAGAGTCTCGTATCAGCGCATAAGAAAGACTGCCTGATCATGTGAAAATATGGCAAATGGAATCAAGTTCAGAGGACTCCAAAGCGCTTTACTGGTTCAGTTCACACGCTGATGGCGACGAGCTACTACACTGTAGCCACAGTTGCCGTTGGTGCAACGTAAGGCAGGTGAAGTGTCTTGCCCAAGGACACAACAGCGAGAGTCCCTGTTAAACCGAAACCTTAAATCTGCTCGTCAACGATCTCAAAGATTTTTGGACGTGGGGGTTGAGAGTTTGCAATTGTTTTCTGCAAACACCCAGTTCTAAATCAAATTACTTTCAAACTCGACACAGTCACGTCATGAAAATGTCACGTCGCGTCGGTTCTGCAGTTTTACACGTCAGCATATCAAAAATGATCTGCTCTTCACCAGGCTCTAAAATTAGTTCAGCCTCAAACCCAAAGAGCAGAAAAACAGTCAGCAGCTTGCAGGTTGTAATTATTCACATTAGAAAAGTTAAATTAAAGTGGAAAAACTATGATTTAAGAGCAGTGGCTTATACCAACCACCAACAGGAGCAAAAACTACCGGCAGCTGTTAGTCTTTCATATTGTTGTGAAGTAAATTGTTGCCGACTCTTCTTTACAACAGCAATTCATGCAGTTTTTAGGGTATTTGCTTCTCTACACTCGACGTCCCGATAAGGTCCACTACAGCATGTCAGTCAGGTTGAGATCTGGGCTTTAACTGTCTCACTGCATCACGCTGAGTCATCATCTCCAGCCATTCTGTTTGTAGATTTCCCGCCAAGTTTGGGGACATTTCATTGTAGCCTGACTCATCTTTTGCTAAACACCGAGACTCGAAGTTCGGGGAAGCTAGTAGTCAGCCAAAGCAAGCCCAGATCATAAACTCTCGCCTCTTGTGTTTAATAGTTTCTGCAAGGTGTTTCACACAAGCTATGTTTAGATTTCAGCAAACATGGGGCTGCGCATTATAGTCAAATATCTCTCCACTTCCTCCCCTGCCCCTATCTGTCGAAAGAGCCTCCTTCAACAACTTGTTATATGGTCAGATGCAATCCAGCCAGAATAAATAATGCTGCTTCATTCTGTTCGGAGAGAGTGATATTTCTTGGCAACTTGAGATGTTGAGGAGGTTTTTAGCTGTCCTAAATGTTTTCCTGTTGTCAATAATCTTATTGCAGAAAAGTAGACTTCAGTCAGTTCTCCAAGGTCAATGCTGATGTCGTCCCTTCTAAGTGTTGAGTTAACACACATCCGCATGCTCCGACCCGTCTGCAAATGATTAGATAGTCCACTGCTTTCAATTTGAACCGCCTGGATCTCACTTTGCTTCTTAAATCGTTTAGAAGCAATGCAGTAACATGATTGAAGCACTTTTTCACCAGTGCTATAAATAATGATGTGTGTTTATACTCTTGAGGTTAGATTTAAAGGAGCAGTATTATGTGTTTTCCGGGCACATAATGCAATTTTTAAAAAATCATAATTAAGTAACTATGTCACCATCAATTGTTATAAAATGCTATATGTTCCAGATGTTACTTAAAAGGACTTTTACTTCTTGATTACGTCTTGAAATTGGGCTATAGAGGCCGTCTTGCCCTTTCTGAAACTCCGCCTTCAGGAAGTCGTCACGACATGGCTCCTCTGTTAACCCTTTAACAACATTTTTACCAATGTTTCAGCGAGAGGTAGCTCATGTAATGAACTCAGCAGATACTCAGTTCCACCAGATGTTTGCTAATTACTCCTGGCTAGCCTGAAGGAGCTGAGTGAGGGAGGGCTGTTCTGTGAGGCAAAAGCTCTGAGGTTTGGAACCTGCAGCTCTGAAGGCGGGGCTAAGTCCAATCAGGCGTTTTGGCCAGCTGAATGGTTTCCATGGGAGATTCAAGGATTTCTCAAATATGCGTGAAAGAATCAAGACAACACTACAGGTATGTTTTTGATGAACGAATTACATTATAACATGATATAAAGCTCAAAAGGGTTAGCTTTTTCCTTTTAGTTTCTTTCCTTTTTGTGTCATACCTTCGTTTTTCCTTTGGGGACGTAATAGATCCCAGAGGCCCTAAGCATGAAGTAGCGAGGTTTCCAGACCTTCTTCCCATCCTCTTTTAGGTGTAACACGCCCTCGAGATTAGGGACAATAGTAGTGGAACCTCCGAAATGCTCCTATTGTAAGAAAAGAGAAGCAACGCAAAGGTAATTCTTGGATAACTGAGTTAAAATGCGTGATGAGAGAAGACCAGTTCGGTTTTACCATAACCAACCTTGATAAGAAGCTCTTTGGCCTGGCTATTCATATCGCTGCTAGATTTCTTCTTCTTCCACAAGTAAAAAATCTGCACATTGGATGAGGATTAGGGTAGGTAATGCATTCAGGTGTTTCTCAAAGAGGGGGCTTTTACCTGAGGCTCTGTGAACATCATGTACTTCTGAGGCGTTGACAAGAAGTAGAGTTTGTTTTCGCTGTGCCGATTCCAAGCAGACAGCGGCTCCACGAGACACTCGTGATCCTCAAAGGCCCTTTCTGAGACAATTTGAGGACAACGCTGCCTGAATGAGCGCCTGCGTGCTCGAATGTTCGGAGCGTGCCGGTTGTCTCACCAGTCTGCAGATCTGGATTGGTCTCACACAGGCTCCATTCAATGCTGCTCTCACAGTGTGTCTTCTCAAACAGAGTGTCCAAAACGTCCCTGACTGTCTGCGTCTCGTCCACCATCAGCGTCTTAGAGCTGTTGTCACTCATCAGCACCTTTATAATCAACTACAAGGGGCAGAGTGCTTGGTTTAATTGAGCTGTGCTACTGCAGGGTGGAAGTGAGAGAGTGAGCGCTGAGTTTACCTTCCTCACTTTGGCTTCTTTCAGTTTCTCCAGAGCCACTTTAATTTTATCCGCCTTCGTCTGGGGTTCATTCTGGAAAGGATGAATTGCAGCGTCAGAACAACGGTGGGAGAGCTGTGATGCTGTGGCCTCTGCCTCTTTAAGAAGTTCCCGCTCTTTCTGACACTTTGCCTTCAGCGTGTCGTTTCTCCGTTATGCTACTTCCAGCTGTTCTTAGGAGTGAGAAGCAGTTTGGAGGATGAATTCACCAGATTCACAGATCTATCAGGTGTTTGCTAATATCTCCAGCAGTATTACATTAAATAAAATTGTTTAACTTCATATCATCATATCATTCTATCCATCCATCCATTTTCTAACACTCTTGTCCCTCGTGGGGTCGGGAGGTGCCGGTGTCTTTCTCCAGCTAACGCTCCGGCTGAGAGACGGGGTTCAGTCGCCAGTCTGTTGCAGACGTTATGATGTTTCCTCATCAAAAACACATCTGGAGTGTTTGATTCATGCATACACATGTTTTAGAAATCCTTGAATCTCCCGTGGCAACCATTCAGCTGCGCAAAACACCTGGTTGGGCCTAGCCCCGCCTTCGAGCCCCAAAGGGACCAAACATATCTGTCAAAGACACAAGAAGGACTCAAGAAATATCTGGAACTACTAAAGAAAAGTATACCTGAACTCAGACATTTAAAAATAACTGAACCTGGGAGATGAAAATAACTAAGGGAGGTTGAAATAAGGAATATGTAGAAGGATTAAATAAAAATAAACTATAATCACTGAAGAAAGCTCTACATGGACTCAGACATACAAGAATAACAGAACCTACAGTAACTAAAGAATAACTCAAACTAGAAACACTATAAAGGACTGAAAATAAGGAAAACAACGAGGCAATTCTAATCTCACTAAATAACATCAAATACTGAAACTGAGAAGACCACGCAGGGCTATCCTAAAGCGAACTAAAACATAATGTTCAGTAAAATGAAAAGCAAAACCAAACCCATGAACTCCTGACAGATTCCAAGTTCAAGGCTTGTAGATGTTATTTTTTTGTGCAGATCCATGGTGGCTAAAACACATCGACATTTAAACTTCTGGCATCTAAAATCAATTCCAGACATTTAAAAAAAAAAAGAAAAGTTTTACATCACATGTCTGTGTACGTTTTCCCAGACGTCTACGGAGCATCTCAGTGTTGAGCCATTTTGAACAAAAAATGAAAAGTTTTCATGTTTAAATAGTTTTGCGTGTGCAGTGCCCTGTGAAGCGTTTGAGTCCTACCAGTTTCACGGCTCTTGATGACTGAGTGGTGACCACAGGAAAGGTCACCACAGGCTCGGACTCCTGAGGAACGGCAGGTGGTGGGGTTCCATCTCTTGTTGGGTTGCTGTTGTCATTGTGTGCGGAAGATTGTTGATCGGTGGACTTTGACTCCAGATCGGCCACCAGAGCGTCCAGATCGTGGTCCTCCAGCTCATTCAGAGACTCTGCAGAGGGATGCAGTTGTTAAAGGAAAGCTTTTTAGGAAGTTCGCTGTCCTGCAAACTCTTGGACGTCTGCCTGGTCCAACACACTTGAATCCTATAGCTGGATCACCTCCTAAGTGCAGTCAGGGTTCTCCAAAGTTCTGCTACTGACCTCGTTATTTCACTCAGGTGTGTTGGAGTAGAGACACATCTAAAAGTTGCAGGAGACCAGCAACTGTCTAAGCCTGGAGTTGCCCGCCCCTGGCCAAGACAGTACTACAGCTTTACACATTCTGTCACCACAGTAAGATAATACGCTTTGTGCTACCAGTGAATGCTAGTATCGCTAAGCCTGGCCTAATGGTGTGTTTATTATTAAAACCTTTAACTGCCAAACAGCATATTAATTTTTTTTTTTTGTTATTTCTAACCTACAAGATTCTGTAAAGTACGAGGGACTTCAACTGGGAGAGAATCCCACAGCTGCTGCAAGTTAGCTCAGCAATTTGCTTTTGACGCCAGGGTGGGCAAAATGTTGCTCCCAGAGAGCCACGTTGGTTTAGTTAGAGGAAGAGGAAGACCGTACATTTGTTTTGAAACATTAGTCGACGTCGGAAAACACTTTCACGCTTAATTTTCTGACGACGACAAGGTCGTGGCGTGGTCGGCGTGTCGGCCCTGAGGTTTCTCCTCGAACACAGTGGCGGTTTTCTGGCACGCTGTCTGTGAGATGACATCTGTGATGATACGTGGAGTTTGTGGTTGAATATTGAAACATTTAGAGTTTTTTTTTTTTTTTTTTTAATTTCCCTATGTTTTTAGTAATCTGACTCTGCCAAATGCGTTTGTCAAAAAAAAAAACATCAGATTTTTTGTAAAAGAAAAAAATCTATTATTTGAATTCCTTTCTTAGACCGGAACCAGTTCCTCCATTATTATTATTATTATTATTATTATTATTATTATTATTATTAATAATAAACAAACACATCTGGAAACATATTCCCAGATGAGCTAAATTAAAAAAAATTTAAAGAGAAAAAACAAACAAGACTCTGGTAGTTTTTATCGAAACTAATTTCGATTGCACTTGAGGAGATTGAGTCCTGAAAAGAGATTGACTTCGGACCTGCTCTGCCAACATTCTTCACCACGTCATCTATGTGCGTTATTTTTAGCATCGGGTCCTGGCATGAGAGTTCATTTGGATGAAAGGCGATAAGGGCTGCATGCTTTTCCTTGGAGAGATAACTGTTGCTAACGCGGGAGGAAATGAATACAGCATTATCTGCCCCTCATGCATATGCTCATGATATGACCTGGCTGAAACTGTGCAAGCTCAAAAATAAGAGTGAAAAAGACTTCCTCCTTCTCGTATTAATACATTTCTTTGCGATTCTTTTTATGCGTTTAATCTTGAATCAGGGATTCTGTTGTGAGTTTTCACAACAAAATCTCAATTTGGCTAAAATTACTCTGATTTCATAAACTATCAGCAATTGGACAAAAATCTACCATTGCCTCAGACGAAACAGTCGAGGGCGAAGGAGAACTTGCCGTTCAAGTCGTTGAAGCCGATGGAGAAAGAGCTCTCTTGCGGAGTCGCATCCACTCCTGATGAAACTGTGGCTTCTTCTAGACTCTGCAGAGACATGGGGGGGGCCGGAGGTCAGGGTTCAAATTAAATACTGAACAAGACCAGAGGACTAACAGAACACTGAAAGTTTAGTTAGTTATGTTTGAACTCACTCGTAACATGGGATAAACCTGTTGATGCAAGTGAAAAAAACCTGCCAGTGGAATTAATACTTTTTCATCAATATTAAGGTATTTTATTGACTTACAAACAAGCTCCTATTTCTTGCTGAAAAGTTACTTCTAAGCTACTTTTGTCTTATTTCAGGTGTGCTAAGATATTTGCACAAGAAACTAGAAGAAAAATATGTGCTATGATTTTGTTTTTGCAGTGGGTGAAAGCCTTAGAGTAATCCAATAACCATTAGCTTTATTTTGTCAAAAAATGGGTTGAGCTGCTGTCGGTTGGAGCCCCTTGAAGCATTCAGCATGCTGAGGTGAGTAAATCTTCATCAGTGAAGATGGAATGCTTGCATAGAGTAGCATGAGATTAATCCATGCACCTGTCTGGTACATTAAAAGCTTTTTTGAAAGCTTTGAGCATGTTTTTATGTATGTTGCAACAGTGGTGCGTTTGAGAATATCGTTGGCATTCAACAATATTCCCTTGGCTGTTGATGTAGTTTGTGATTTTACAGTTTTGGAAGTGACCGGCAAAGGCAAGACTGGAGTTTAAATCACTTAATGCTCCGTTTCTTTAAAATCAATTGAAGCAGATCATTAATAGAACAATGGAGATGTTTGCACTTTAATTTAAATCCTTTTCAGTCACACTTTCTTGTTTGAAATTGCTTTTGCAGTTATGATTCTGCTCCAAACTATCAGTGTGAGTCAGTCTGATATGATCTGTAGACTGATCCTTGTCTCTGCGTTGTTCTCGTTTCCAGCTTCTATGCAGACACTGGAGAAGAAGAATGGTAAAATGTGCCTCAGGCTGAGTCTCCATGACATCAGAATGCTCTTGGCGAAAGCTGCAGTTTTTATGATGAGCAGTTTACGTCGTCTCTGCAGCCTGATGTCCTACCCACATGCAGCGGCTTCGGTCCAAACATTAGAGCGCCTGCTGTAATCTGATATCATCTGGGCAAACGCGGTGAATGTCGCGTGACGAACTGATTCCCCAAACGTGGATTTCAGCGCCGAAAAGGAACCGTCTTCTGACCGTTCAGGTGACACTTAAAGTAGAGCGTCTGCAGAAGAAACGGCTGCAAGGCCTTTAAATCTTGAAGCACAGTTTTATTGAGACACAAAGTCATTTATCAGTGGCATCTGGTTCTGTGGGATTGCCCCTTTAACCGAGCTGAGCCATAAACATGTGAGGCTGCAGCTCATTTTACGGGAGGCGAAGGCATCAGTCAGAAACAAACCGATCTGCTGATGCTCAGGAGCCTGAAACACAGCAACAGACGAGTTAAGAAAATCAAGAGATCCTGAAGAAATGATGAATTCATCGGGATCAGTTAGGTTATCTGTAAGAATGAAGAGGAATCATTTGGCCAGACATTGACAAGAATGTTGGTGAATTTAAACCAACCAAAACATCGGGGAAACATTGTCTCATCAGATCATTCATGTCCATGAATCGTCACAATCACAAACCTCCTTGCATTTAATATTTTTGCTTTTTTGTTTTGTTTTTTGCTAATAAAAATCTGAATAGTGCGGTGGGCATCTCCAATAAGTCAACACTTGGAGTGAGCGCCTCTTAATGCAAACGGAGCATTAAGCATTGTGCTGCCTGCATGTGTAGTTCCTCCTTGTCTGCAGTCAATTGCAAAACCTTACCTACAGCTAAAACCAGACGTTTACATGCGTATAAAAAAGACAAACACTTCTTTTTCCTCCATGTCTGACCTTAAACCAGACCAAACTCCTCTTGTTTTAAGTCTGTTAGAATTAAAAAATATATATTGCTGTTTGCCAAATATTACAATAACGAGAGAAGTAATGTGTCAGATTTATATGTATTTATTTATGTCTTCAAAGTCAAAAGTTTCCATTCAGAATAATTACTGTCTCTTTAAGCAATGAGAGAAAGTTCAGATGATGATGTCATGGCTTCTGAAACTTCTCACAGGTTAATTGACACATTTAAGTAAATCGGAGGCCCAAACACAATACTTTCTCGTTAGACATTATTGGACTTTAACATAAATAATAATAATAATAATAATAATAATAATAAATCTCTTGATTTTACCAGCTCTGTGGATTGTAAGCAAAATAATCCCAGTGCTTTTCTGGTGGTTTATATTATTACTTAAACAGATAATATGCTGCTGCCTGAAATACAAGCCCAAAGCATTACTGATCTCCCTCCATGCTTACAAGATGTTTTTTTTTTTAATGAAAGCTGCTTTCACTTTCTCAAATTACTGTTTCAACAGCATTATGTAGGAAAAAGTCTTTGTTGCAGATTGGGACTTTGATGCTGCTGTCAAACTATCAGAAAGCCTCTTTTTAATGTATTAATGTATTTTTTTCTTTATTGATTCAACAATTTAAGTAAATGAACGTAATGCGATGTACAGTGAAAAAAAAAATATAAAAGAAACAAAATAATTGGGTTGCTGCCGTCGTTTTTCCAAATTTTTGCATATTCTGTCCATTTCTTTCCAATGGTACCAATATGCTGACTGACTTGCATCAAACCGACAGCCTTCCACCAGCTAGCTCGTTTAATATATTAGCATTCAGACAAAGACAAAGAAACTTACCTGAGAGAGATGATCCATCTCTCCCAGCAGGTCACTAAACATAGCATCGATGTCATCCATCTGCCAAAAGTAGCAAAATTATAATTTTTTTAATGTACATCTCCTTGCAAAAGTATTCATATCAACTGAACTTTTTTTTAAATTGTCATTTTGTTATATTACAACCCAGAACCTACTTTTGTTTCATTGGGGTTTTGATATGGCGGACCAACAGGCATCACCATAAAAGTCTAAAAATGTGATTTGTGTTTGCAACGCACCCCCTTTACTCTGATTTTCTTCAATGCAATTGAGTGCAATGAGTCGACCTCAGAAGTCAGAGTCCATGTGCTTTCAGAGCATGTACATGGGAATGTGGAACCAAAAGAGTCCTTGCTTATAGTATTGAAGGCGCGCAAAACATTTCCAGTTTGTATGCCTGAATCCCTGCACAAGCTGCCCAAATGTATTAAGTAAATATAATACTAATACAAGAGCAGGTACTTGTACTATTTGAATATGATTTTAAAGAGTTTGTAAAGTGATTCGACTCTGCTTTGGTCTGGATTCCAACACAAGTCAGACTGCAAACTTGAGTCTAATTGAGACTCTGGGGCAATAAGATGATTGTTGTTGTTGTCGTTGACACCGCCACGCCAATCAAACAGGTAGGAAGGCCAGTTTCCAGATGTGCATTGGTGATACGAGACAAAAGACAAATGCTCACTTGACAAGGGTTTAGTTGTAAAAAGAAGAATACTGACAGTGTGTCATTTACTGTCTTTTTCTCAAATATACGCCGCTTTGTGTTGGTCTGTTATGCATAAAATGAACTAATGTTTGTGTCTGCTAATAAGAAAAAAGTGAAAATGGAAGGGATATGTATACTTTTTTGCAAAGGCTGACAAAGAATAGGTACAAGTTTACAAAGCAAAAAGCACATCCTGAACTGAAAACGTGCTGCCACTTTCAGTTCAGTTTAAAATTAGTTTCAGGCAAGAAGCACCGAAAATCGAAACGGTTTGAGTTTAATCTCTTTCTTCACACACACACACACACACACACACACACACGCACACACGCACACACGCACGCACACACACACGCACGCACGCACAGGGAACGTGGCAGTATGCGCGCTGATCGATCCTTCTTCTGGCGGCCCGTGTAAATTGCCAGGACGGATCCCTAATTGCTGCTTGATTGGTTGTGGACTGAATGATATAAATATGAAATGACTCATTTAATTTGAATATCTGTTTTATCTTGACAGGAAAGGCCAGCTATTTGGTGTTGGTGGTGGACTTTCCGGGTTGTGGTCCTCTTCTGATTTGCTGCACAATTTCCTTTAGTTTTGCTGTTTTGTTTGCTGTTTTTATTTAGGTCACTACCCTGAATTACACTGCCATCCTTGACTTGAGCCATCACTGTTATTTAAATATGTGAGTCGTTTTAACATGGTATATTTTATTGATTAGAATGAAATTGAATTTGGTGAGATTGTCTCAAGCCTCATCTGTCGCGGGCCTGTGTGCTTCATCTTAATTAAATTAGTGGTTTTAAATTAAAGTTGTTCTTTCGAATCACACTGGTACCACCACAGAACGTTCGGCTACTTGAGTGACGCTCTGCGTCTCCGGAGCGGATGATGCAGAGTTGTAAAGAAGCAGAGCAGAAATGGTTTCCATGCTCCTCCGGCTGTAAACAAACACAAAGTGCCTTTAATCGCCGGCCAGTGTGCTTCACCCCCAATAAACCCAGAATCAAACTAGATGGTGTCCCGCGTCGATTTCTATCCTCACACCTTGTCCAAATGCCTTCACTTAAGCTTCTGCAGAAAGGGCACGGAATACTTTGCATTTATTATTCCTGCTGAAAGGTTTTATTGAAGTGGACAAGGCTTCACAAAACTCGGCGTCTGGGTGTTTCCATATGGAGGCACCGTCTTGCCAGCTCCGAGGATCAAAAATATACCTTTCATGTGGATTGACTTCAAAAAGCAAACTGAAGAATGAGCTTTCTGTGGCTGCCAACTTGGGGAACGTTTTGCAGAGAGGGTTTTAAAGGCAGAGATTATAGAAACTATAAGCAGGAGATATAAAGAAGGGAAACGGCGAAAAAAGACAGCCATGGTGCACCCGCGTTTTGACTTTACACATTGGTTTTGTATGTGACTGAAGAAGTTCAACGCGCACGGTCCTAAAACTCTCAACTAACCTTCATTTAACTTTATTTATTTTTACAAAATATTATTTCTCAGCCAGTTCTTGTTGGATTCAGTGGTATGTTTCGGGTCGCTGTCGTGCTGCTGCTTCCAATTTGTTTCAGTTTTAGTTTTTATTTCTCCAGATGCTCTCATATTATCCACAAAGAACCTGGACTTTAAGGTAGATTCCATGACAACGACCTGCACCCCACTTTGGCACCAGCTCTGTTTAATCAAACTCCAGTCACCTGCCTCTGCTCAGAGGCTCCTGAACCTGCTGTTGGCCACAACATCTGGCCCATAATGGACCCTTCAGCCAAACAACTGTGAGGTAAAAAGGAGTCCCGGATCAGTGCCGATCTTTTTCGGCTCATTTTAAAATATCTTTTGAACTATAACCTTCTTCTTTCCCCACTGAGGTCAAAAATGACCTCTTGTCATTTCAATACTTTTGGTTAAAGCACTACACTTCATCGACCCATTTCTCGTTTCTGACACTGTGAACCCTGTGGCTGTCCTTGAGCATTCGCCCCACGCTGTATGTCAATGTCACGTCTTGTGTCGACGTCGCCACCAGTTTATCGCGCCACTGCGGAGGAGCTGAATTTCAGACTCTTGGGGTTTCTGAGAAGGTTAGCGGCTTCAATTTTCAGTTTCTTTGAAACTTATCTCACGTCGGCCACTAACTTATCTCTTCCCTCCTCAGCGGCTCCTGAATCTGCTGCTGGTGGTTTCCTGCTTTTCCGCTGTCAGAAATCTTTTAACGATCACTGATTGCATCTGGCTGGAATTTTGGGTCCTCGGTATTTTATACCATTTCAGACAATGTCTTCATGATGACTTACTAACAAATATTTGTATTATCCAAAATTTACACAATGCCAATAAATGAAACCGTCTCTTAGTCTTTGCGGTGTATAAATCTAGGATTTTTCTCTGCAGAAGCAGCTCATCATTTCTAAACAAAAGGCAAATTATCCACTGTAAATACAGACAAACTGAGCAAAACCACACTGTGCTGTTCCATTTGTCCTTCCTTATGTATAAGCTCGGCTAAAAAGACTAGCCATTTGTTATAATACAGTAAAGGGGAACAGGTACACAGCCTCAGATGCCAAGTCTTGTTTTCACATGAAAGTGAAAAACAATCCGAATATGCGCCAGATGTGGAAATCAAGATTGGATTTCTGTCCTCTGCTGTTTTTCAGCTGAAGAGCCACGTTCAGTGAATAAACGCGTGAATAAATGGAGTTCTTGAGCGTGACTGGTGACAAACCCACGGGCGTCGTACGATGCCACCGTCTCATCAGGCCTGTCAGCAGTCGCTCGGTGGGAGGCGTCGACCTCACGCGTCAACACAACGAGGAACTGCTGCAACACCGCCGGGCACGTAAAACAATCGACTTCAACCCAAACCGCGGGTAAGAAAACGATTCATCAAGACTGTTGCGCTTGGAAGGAACACGACGACAGCAAACTGCTGACAGGCGACTGTCATGTCTGATCCCTTTTTTGTGGCTTCATGGTGTCTCCTAATTAGTTGCACGTCCCATGTGTTGGCTCCTGTGAGCACGCATGTGTTTGATTTGATCGAGGCTGACGTGGATCTTCTGGTATTTAACTCTTAGAAGGTCTGATGGACCTGAAAGAGTTCTGCTTCGCAGAAAAGGCCCGATGAGTCTTCAAGTGGCGTCCGCTGTGTGACGCTGAAGGCCGGCGTTTCACTCAGACCCGCTGAAGCCCATTCGGTCACGGAAGAAATTGTCACTTTTCGTTGTCGTGCAAACAGATAGCAGGTGTTGCTGTTTTACACTACGCATCTTTGCTTTGCATCTGCATAAATTAAACTTGCAAACAACAAATACGACTTTATAAATGCAACATGCAGTTAAAAATCAACCGAAAAGACTCACACACACATCTCTGCTAACTATAGTTGTAACCTTCTTACCTCTTCTGCCCGTCACACATGCGATCACCACTGAGTGAGTGTGACTGATGTTCAGCCCACAGGTCACTTTTATAATGTAACCACGCGTTCACATGACTTCTAGCACATATTCACTGAACTTCCTGAGAAATCAGGAAGTAGATCAAACTTCTCTAGTAAAACCCTGTGAGGTTTAGGTTGTTGTTTTTTTTTCTAAACATGTTGCATACATGTGCTTCGGCACCACATATAGGCTCAGGCATTTCTTCACCCCTGTGTGCAGCTTTCTTTCTCTGTGTGTGTGTGTGTGTGTGTGTGTGTGCGTGTGCGTGTGTGTGCGTGCGTGCGTGTGTGTGTGTGTGTGTGTGTGTGTGCGTGTGCGTGTGTGCGTGTGCGTGCGTGTGTGTGTGTGTGTGTGTGTGTATGCGTGTGCGTGTGTGTGTGGGTGCGTGTGCGTGTGTGTGTGGGTGCGTGTGCGTGTGTGTGTGTGTGTGTGCGTGTGTGTGTGTGCGTGTGCGTGTGCGTGTGTGTGTGTGTGTGTGTGCGTGCGTGTGCGTGTGCGTGTGTGCGTGTGCGTGTGCGTGTGTGTGTGTGTGTGTGCAAAAGTGGCCTTTGTGGCTCGTTTGTCTAAGTTGCAGCTATTTACATCTTTTAATTACTCAACTGGCATCGGATAAAGACGAGCTGAAGTTATTTTCCGACTTTCACTCAACCAACGGAGTTTATTCGTGAAGCACATTTCAGCAATAAGGCGATTTATTACGCTAGAAGCTGAGCGCTGCTTCTCCACCTTATGGTTCTGGTTCTGGGGATGCAGAGCAGAACCACAACCAGAAGATCTGAGAGGTCTGGAAGGTTTAATGATCACAAATCTGTCTGGGTTGAATGGTTTGTTTTCTTGTTTTTCCCATTTTTGAGGGTGACTAAGAGGAATGGCGTCCCTGTCATGTGAGAGGATAAATGACCAAGAAAACAAACAAACCAAATAAAAAACAACACCAAATCTTACGGAGTATTTTGGTCTAGTTTCTACTGCAAGTACCTTGAAATCAGATAAAACTAACTTACAAGTAACATCTCAGCAGGATATAGAAGCTTGTTTAAGTCAACAGTTCCTTAATATTAATTTTAAAAAGCACTATTTCCAATGGCAGATGATTTCACTTATAGCAAGACATTTCTCCTATGTTAAGTGAAATAATCTGCCAGTGGAACTAATACTTATATTTTTAGTCAGTATTGAGGAATTATCGATTCAGAACAACCTATATCTTAGCGAAAAGTTACTTATAAGTTAGTTTTGTCTTATTTCAAATGTACTAAGTATTTGCACTATAAATTATATACAAAAGCACTTGGTCAGATTTGGTGTTTTTGCAGTGTGCCAGTGAGTTACACTGAAAAAAAACATTTGTAATGTCGAGTGCAATGTTGTTCACTTGACATTATGTGACAAAGTTTCAAAATTGCCATATATGCAATACATTTTCCGGTTATTCATATTCACCTACATATAAAAATAAAAAAATAATTTTGAGCTGTTATGGGAAACGATGCAAAAAATATACATATATAAATATATAAAAAGGAAGTTAAAGAATAAAATATGCAAGCGCTATTTTTGAAATCTACACATGCATATTTTTATTGTTTCTCTGAGGGTTTGGGGTCTTCGATAGGATCAAGCTGTTGCCTGTCGCCACAGTTTGAAGACCCAGATTCCTTTCTCACTCGGCCGCATGGTTTGATCTCTCCTTGGAATGCAACCCAATAAAAAAGAACCACGAACGAAAATATGGCGAACACGCATGCTGGTTCTGGACACAACCATCCACTGAGGACTTGTCAACACTACGTCCAAGGTGGACAAAAGAGCTGAGTCCCTTCCTCCCAGCAGCTGTTCAACTTTGTGACCATCACATCTCCCAACAGTCTCAAGGAATCTTTACAACTTTACTCCTATTTGCAGTTTTTCTCATTTCAAATAACATTTGTGCGCATTGTCAATAGGCTGTTGGTTTTTACACACTTATGCATGCATGCACAACTTGTGCTTTCTTTCTCTAAATTACCTTCTTCCTTGAAATACCAATATGCCGTTTTTAATAACTGTAGAGTATTACTTTGTGTTATTACTGATGGTCACATTGCACTTTTTTTTTACAAGCTATTACTTATGTATTTATTTATTAGCATGTGTGAATTTGATTTCTGTCTGGGCTCAATAAGGCGTTTTTGAATTTGAATTGAATTCTGTGAATTTGGTTGCATGGGTCACCGCTTGAGTCTGTTTGAGCCACTCGTGTGACGTCATCCCTCAGGGACAAACAAAACCGCGTGGAAATGAGCTGAAGGGACGTGGTGCCTGCATTCAAACAGGTTTTCAGAGAAAACCTGCAGGGAATTTCAAAAGCTGTAATCCTGACACCCAGTTTTTGCTTTGTGTGTAACCTCCTCATGCTGTGTCAGAGACATATGTGAATCCCTCGACTACTATGAGTTTATGTGAATGCTGGTATCAAGCTTACTTAAGCATCTAATGTGAATTCACTATCAGGAAAGGTGGGAAAGTATTGTTAGAACTGAGAGAAGTCACTGATTATGGTTCTGATGTCCGTAGACTGAGGACTTGTGTGAAAGCTAATGAGAATAAACAGAGCACCTTCATCTTTTTTCATCTTCAGGAAAGGGAAATGAAAGTGGCAATGAACTGACATAAAGATGACTTAACAGTTCTGGCCCTGATTTTAAGAAGAGCGTGTTCCAAAAGTCCCACCACAGACTTTCTTAATTCAAGCAAGATGAAAGTCTGAAAGGCATTTCAAGTTTATAATCCCTTCAGGGGGGGCCTGTTAACCCCCCCAAACCCTCCCCACACGCACGCACGCACACACACACACACACCCACACACACACACGCACGCACGCACGCACACACACACGCACACACACACACACACACACACCCACACACACACACGCACACACACACACACACACACATAATTGTCCCTTTCATCAAAATGAAAAGCGTGAAGAGAGAAGGTAAATGTTTCCCTAAAAAGTCCTTTTGAAGTCGCAAATGTCTGGACGTGACGGCCACAAATATTCAAAAAATGAAATGGAGATGTCCAAAAATATCAGCCAAGTGGGACAAAAACGTACCTCCCGGCGGAGAGGTACGGCCAGGAAAGCTACGGGTTAATTTGGGACTCGGAGCAAAGCCTGGTGCCAATTAGGAGCAGTGAGCGCCACATGTGGGCTCGACGCAAAGAGGAGCCAGAAGCCGCGCGCGACGGAGGCAAACCGAACCAGTGCAGTGAAAGTGGAGTTATGTCGATGTTTGCGCAGAGAGATCTGTCTTCTTGTCCCCTGTCCTCACCGTGATGACCAAACGGGACCCGTCAGTCTGAGAAGTCGGACGCGTGAAAACGCTGGCCACCGTCCCCACGTGGGCCCCTTGCACATTTCTCCCCGTGGAACGACCGCAACATGAAGACTGCATGTGTGGCTTTTGTGCTCCTTTCCCTTTCTGCCCTCTGCTCGGGGAGCGGGGCCGAGGTGTGCCGGGGGACGCGCTGCTTCCCTGGTCTGGACTGGAGCGGCAGACCGTGCGTCGGAGCGCAGTGCCAGGGGCGCGCGGAGGCGCCCGCTCCCCGGAGGCAGCCGCACCACGCCGCGCAGTCTAGGACGGGGCAGGTTTACCCCGGCCACCAGCAAGACGGTCAGTCACGCCATCACCACCAAGCTCAAAGCAGCCCGATATTCTCCTACAGCGGCGTCCAGAGTCAACACGGAGGCTTTGGAAGCGACGGCGCCAGGAGGACGAACCCCAGGACCATCACGGCCGAGGTGTTTCATCCCGGATGCTCCGGCGGGTCTTGTCCGACCACCGTTTCTCATCGTGGGACCAGTGATGACAAGGGGGAGTGCAAAGGGATTGGCTGCAGGTTGCCCCACCGGGTGAGCCAAAAGCAGCAGCAGCAGCAGCAGCAATGCGTCGGGAGCGGCTGCAGGACGCACGCTGGAGACGACGGGAGGCAAGACTCTTCTCCTGTTCAAACGACGGACAGGGCTGCACAGTTCCTCGGCGAGCTCCCGGATTTTGGCTTGGATCGTGGAGCTTGGATACAGCTGGCATGTGACATGAAGCCAGGTGAGCGTCAGAGGACACCTTACGGTGTCCTCTGGGACTTTAGTGATGGAAGGCTGTGTGGAGCGGGGGACAGGGCGAGTAAGACTTAAATATTACATTTAAATTCAATTCAAACCCTGTGGTTTGCATAATAGTACAAATATAAGCGTTTATATCCTCACCTTCCTAAAACAATGGCCTAATCACATGTGAGAGGAAGCCCTGAACGTTGTCACATGAAAAGTTTCTGTCTTCCCCAAAGGGTCCAACGAGGTTCCATCAGAGGACGCTCTTGTCCTGCAGCTGCAGCTGTCAAAGGGCCAGGAGAGGTTCGTGGAGGCCCTCAGGGGCCAACAGAGCGAGGTCAAGGAACTGCAGAGACTCCTCAGTGAACAGCAGGGGGCGCTCGTTAACCAGCAGAGGGAAATACTGGAGCAACAGAGGAGGATGTATGAACAGATGGAGCAAGTGAGTCTGCAGGGGCTGATGGGGAATGACTAATGTTTGGTTACTGGCGATAAGAAGAGGAGATCTAAAATAAATAAATAAATAAACAATCTGAAAAAGAACGATTGATTCTGTTCACATTTTGACACAAACTGGAATGTATTTTATTGCCGTTTCATATGAGACAAACAACGATACTGAGTTCATTTGCATTCAGCTCACAGGGATCAATTCTGTGTTGCTCCAGCGCTCAATGCACTTACACATGCTAACCCTTTGGTGTTTGTCTCCAGCAAACATTCTTCTTTACAAATGAGCTCAAGCTCAGAGAGGCTGGATAGAAAACATCTGTGAACATTCATCCCGAGTCTCTTTACAAACATCTCATTTTGAAACCCTGATCCTCAGGGGTCAGTTTCCTGCCGCTTTTAGGTTTTCACTCTTCAGTTTTCCTAAAACAAACAAGAAGGTCATTAGCAGAACCCAGTATAAGTTGATGCTCAGCTGATGATATAATTCAACAACGTGGTTCTGGATCTGGGATGTATCTGAAAGTTGCGGAGCTCCAGTACTTATTCATTGTCATTTTGGTGATTATGGCTTAGAGACGAGAAGGACCCCTCAGTGTCTCACAAATTCAGAATAATATTTTAAACAGAAATGTGAGGCTTCTGAAAAGTTTGTTCACCCAGAACTCGGTTGGGGATCCTCCTGCCTGAATCAAACAAAGCAGTGTGGGTTGGAAGTGACTGGTCAGGTTGCTTTGACAGAAAACTCCAGATCGTCCGCACCGTTGGGTCTGGTCTTCCTGGTCTTCCTCTCGACAGAACCCCACTGCTTCTCTTTAGGTTTCAGGATGGGTCAGTTTGCTGGACAGTCACAGTAACACCATGGCCACTTAACCAAATTTTGGTACATTTAGTAGAGTGGGCGGGTGATAAATCCTGCTGGAAAATTAAACCACAAAGCGTTAAGTGTGCTAAACGTTCAGAATAGACAGCTGCATTACAGAGGACTTCGGTGGACCAACACCAGCAGATGACATGGCGACCTTAAATCATCCCTGACTGTGGAAGTTTCACGCTCAACTTCGAGCAACGTGGACTCTGTGTCTCTCCACTCTGCCTCCAGACTCTGGACTTCGTAATAAAACACAAAAGACGAAGGCAGCAGTCCAGATCTGGTTTATGAGAGGCCTGACATGAGAAATGTAACATTTGTGGCCCATGTGTAGGATTTGTTTGTCTCCTGATGCGCTGAGTCCAGCCTCAGTCTTTCTGAAGTTTCTCTAAATTCTTGAGTGGACGTCGTTTTCGTCTTTGTGTTCAAAGTGTAACGTCTGTTTGATGATCGCACTGAAAGGAAGAGATTTATGTGTGCAGGTAAAAGCCCAGTACAGCATTTTGATGGACACCATCAAGCAGACGTCCTTCCAGAACCTTCAGGAGGAGCTGGACGGTCACATGGAAACCCTGAGTGGGCAAATCAGACCCCATCGAACACAGCAAGCCATGTCACTGCATAAAATGGACATGGAGGCCAGTGTGATGGAGGTGAGCTCATGTTATTCTAGACATTGAGGTATCTAGATCAGCCTCAAACTTAAAACAAAAAAAAAGCGGGGAAGGTTCCTGAAATGTCACACCAGATTAATGCTACTAGTTCAGGGATTCTCACTTCACTGTGTTTAATGTGATCAGGTGAGACAACCCCGGCTGGCCTGTGGGAGCTGCGGTCCAGAGGAGTACTGCGGCTACAGCAGCGGACAGCCTGGCTGTGAAAAGTGCACTGTTTGCCCTCCTGGCTTCTTCCTCGTCGCCCAATGTTCTGTCCACGCTGACAGGATCTGCCAGGTTTGCAATATTATGCTTTCGACAAACGGCTTTCTTAACTCGGCCGAGTCGTGCCAGTTTGGACTGTTTTTTTTTTTTTTTTTGAATTAAATAACTTTGTCAAAAACCCAAATTTAGGAATTGCAGCGTTTCCATTCAATAAGATTGTAAAATTAAAGTCACACATGAATAAGCTTGTTCATGTGATCCTCCTTTTCTCCTTTGTTTTTCTCCATCGGTAGTAACATCGCGCAGGTCGCGTGACTCGTGAGATGCAGAAAAGCGTTTGTGTTGGAGATTTGCGAAATACACACCCATTTCAATTCTGCCGAAAAGTCGTCCAGAAAAACCTTCTCTCAAAAAATTTGAGTTTTTTTCAAAGTTCACCTATCTCCATTTAGCAAATTTATTTTCCAGTTCGAATTTACATAATTGTATGATCAATGGAAACACAGCTATTGTCAGCCATAATGCGCTAACAAAATATAAAATAACGGTTGAACTGCATTTCTTCTGTAAAGTCTTGATTCATTATCTGCTGGCTGCAACCAGCGGCTCTAAGATGTTTGTTGTTATTACAGGACCGAGATGAATGTCTTGAAATTTCAGACTTGTGCAGAGACAAACAGAAGTGTATTAACACTCCAGGTACGATGAATCATGCTTTCATTTATCGACAATGCAGCACTTTCTCTCCTTTTCCCTTTTCTGAATGATGGATTTCTATTTCCACTTGTCCAATTTGCTTTCTGTCGTATCACCAGGTGGATTCAAGTGCCACGGCATGACAGTCCATGACGCCAACTCTGGAATGTGTGGCCACGGCTACTACTACAACTCTGAGATGGATGAATGTCAGGCCTGCAGCGAGTGCGATGGCGAACCGGTTGTTTCCCCTTGCACTGTAGTCACAGACGCCGTCTGCTCCGGCTCTGTTACCGATGTTCCCGCTTTGTCACTCTCCTGGTCCGGAGACATGAGTCTGAAGGGTCCCAAAGGCCAGATCCTGGTGCACGCCTTCCCCAGCGCGCAGCTTCACATCCAGGGAAGAGACGACATGAGTCTGGTCTCAGCTGAGGACGGGCAGCTGGTCCTGAGGCAGCACGGTTTGGTCTGGCTCGACGGAGTTCTGTCGCTTGGTCACGGCTGCCGTAGCTTTGTCCAGGTCTGCCTTCGCGTAAACCACACAGACGGGTCCGACGGCCGGGACCTGAGCGGCATACGGGTGGAGCACCAGGAACGAAGGTCTCTTCAAGGCGTCAGCATCAGTGGGGTTGCTGAAGTCGCCCCGGGTCACCAAATGTCCCTGTTTCTTCGGAGCGCCAGTCATCACTGCAACCAAAGCAACGAAGGTCTGCAGCTTTACGACACCTCTGCAGCCATGCTCTCCCTCCTCTGGCTCTCTCACGACACCGGGGCTGTCGCCATGACAGCACAGGCCGTGGTTTCTGCACATTACCACACAAATTACCGCCCGGCTTTCCGCATCTCCTCCACCTCTGACCCCTACGTAGTGGGGCTGAGCCACGACAGTCGAGGGATCCGTTTCGCAGAGAACGGAACTGTGCGTTTTGTGTTCCAGCAGGCATTGTACTCCATGGGCCAGGCTTGTGTGAGTGACGGCTTTCAGCTCGTGGCATATCTTAACAAAAATGGAACCTCCACTGAGATGTTTCGGGTCTTCAAACCAGGGGTTCACTACCGAGACACATCTATATCTCTGTCGGGAGCCGCCACAGTCAGTCCCGGAGATGCCATCGGCTTTGAGATCCTCTCTCCTGCTCAGTGCAACGTGCGCTTCTTTGGCGATGAGTCCGGCATCAGTCTTGTCAGTCTATTTTGGGTCCCTGCTGCCATCTCATCCTCTTTGACTGCTTCTGTAGCCAACACCGGCCTTCCATCTGGAGCAATACGGAACAAGCCTCTGTTCTTCCACCAGACCAGCCCCCAGGTGCCGCAAATGGGGCTGTTGGCGAAAGGATCTCCAAATCAGAGGAAGGACTTCGTCTTCAGGGAGAGCGGCACAGTCAGTGTGGCGTTGGACCTCAAACTCATTCACTCCTGCAACTTGGTCAAGGTGACTCTGCTGAGGCGAAGTGACTCTGAAGGGGGCCGTGAAGCAGAGGGTCTGCGGCCCGTACCCATAGCCCAGCAGGTGGCGGGTCAGATGCTTGAGGGGTGCCAGTGGGCCAGCTTGAGTCTACGGGCATCCTTTCAGGTTTACAATGGCACCGCTGTCTTCTTCATCCTAGACTGTGTGCGTGGACGAGTCAATCAAATCAGTCACCAAGCAGGGAGTGGGGTGTCAGCGGTTTGGGTGGCAGCATGATAACAAACAGCCTGAAAGGCCAAAACCTTCCCATATTGATTCCTCCTATTTCAGTTTAACAATAAGGCCACATACATTCATAATCTCACTAAAACACCTAACATTTGCACCGATACCTCTAAGTCAAACGACAAAGTTGCTACACCACAAAAACAGAAAATATTTGAATTGAGACAAAACAAGCTCCTATATCTTGCTGAAAAGTTTCTTGTAAGTTGGTTTTTGTCTTATTTCAAATGTACCAAGATATTCGCACTAGAAACTAGGCAAACAAACCTTGGTAAAACTTTGTGTTTTACCAAATGGGCATTGTGTTGAATGCCCATTTGGCCCAGTCAACACAATAGTCTCCTTGAAATATTAGATGTTTCATTTGTCGCGGTTTTGGTGTGAATGCCGTCTTTTGCTCTGGGAGGTTTTATACTAGCAATGCCTTAATCCACATCCAATCGGGATGTTTCATTATTTTCCTATATTGTAATCATAATCTAGTACTCTAAGAACAAAAAAAAAAATGATATGACTCAAATAAATACATCTATTAGCAGGAGGTCATCTAGAGTTGTTTAGTGAAGTGGAATTGGCTTCATTTTTATCTCCCACCATTTATTGCATAAAGCATCCGGCCTGGAGAGAATCTAAGGATGCAAAGGGAGAACAGGTAAGCTTCATCGAAAGAGACTTGAACTCAAACCCAGGATGTCGCTGTCGATCACAGGCATGAACCTCCTCCTGGCTCTGATTGGTCGATTTTGACTGGAGCGCTGCGTTTCTTCAGACTGGAGGAACTTGAGCTCCTCACAGCTCGTCTGTCTTTGACGCAACAGGTTATACTGTCGCATCGAAAATAATTATTTTAACAAATATGTTTTTAAAAAAAAAATATATATATATATATATATATATATATATATATATATATATATATATATATATATATATATATATATATATATATTTTGACCTTCCTAAAATAATGGACTGAGACTTTTTTTTTTTTTTGCCAAAAATTTTTTTTTTTCTTTTCTTCTTTTGCTTAAATCACCTATTGTCAAAAAATGACTGGCTGTCATTTTGTGAATGTGAAAATACTTTTGAGTTACAGAAACCAGCTTCAAAGTAAACTTCCTGCGACTTCATCTGTTCGTATCGATTTCATTTTACACGCATCTGTGGCAGTTTTAAAGCTGGTCTGTCGACTTTAGAGCTGCCAACCAACAAACAAAGCGGCCCGCAGCCTCGCAATTATTAATCCAGCAACGTCCAGGTCTTTAAACTGGACGCTGCTCACGCTGAAGTATGCGGTGGACCATAAATCATTGAAACGGAGCGTCTGTGCTTCATCAGCGGCGAGCGCCGTACTGTGCAGCCCCCAGCACGAGGTCAGGCTTCATTGTCCCGCTGAAGTTCAAAAGACACAGCGAAAGCCAGCTGTTTCCTCCAGACCGTTTCATTCTGCCGCTGTGCAGCAGTAGCCGCCTTCAGACGCTCCCAGAGGTTTTGTCATCTGGAAAATATCTTGTAAATATTGCCTACTGACGGCAAAACAAAGAAGTAACATTTCTCCTAATTTCTTTCCCCCTATGAGCTGCTTGATGATGTAATCAGCTATAATTTACTTTTTTTTTTTTAATCTGTCAAAATGAACTACAGGATATTTAATAAAACAGAATGGATCTTTTATATCATGGAAAACCAGTGGTTTATTTGTACATAGTTATTGTTCACTTATTCCCACCAGACAGTCTTTCAAGCTTCAGCTTTCTGTTCTAAACTGTCTTCAGTTTGCATGTTTTGAGTTGTTTTTGTATATTTAAGTCATTCAGAGATCCTACTCTGTTATGCCAAAGGGCCTTCAGATGACTCCAGTTGTTTAACTGGTTTCTCTTCATTTTTAAGGGCATGTGTTTCACATCAGATGCCAGTCTTGTTGCCGCGAGTGCACTGTACCAAGCATGCAGAGTTTGGCTTAAATATGAATAGAAAGAAAGACTGAGGCCATGTAAAAAAATAAAAATAAAAAAAAAGCAGCCTATTTAAGACTGACAATGACGTGTACATTTGAGGTTTCTCTGTTAACGCA
Source organism: Poeciliopsis prolifica (assembly GCF_027474105.1). Taxonomy (NCBI): domain Eukaryota; kingdom Metazoa; phylum Chordata; class Actinopteri; order Cyprinodontiformes; family Poeciliidae; genus Poeciliopsis; species Poeciliopsis prolifica. The sequence continues at coordinate 4,342,951 of NW_026562383.1, forward strand.
ATAAAAATATTTATCAGATTTGCTGTGGAGCCTGATTATGGAGCCGCATGATTTCTAAAGCAGGGTATAAATGTAAGGCAGACAGCATTTCAGAGGCCGAGGTGTTGGTTCGTGCAACTGTCCTATTACTGAAGAACTGGGAGCTACTTTACCATGAGCTGTGCTATAAAACAGCAGATGTTGCAAACGCAGTGCTTTGTAGCTTGGCTACTTCAGTTGACATTCCCTCACAGATTTCCATGATGCAGATTTCAAACCATGGACTTTATAAAGCGGGAAAAAAATGTCAAAACAAACCAAATCCCAATATGAAATTTAATTTAAATCCCCTTTGTTAAATCTTAAACTAAACATGTTTTTTTTTTTTTTTTTACTAGTTACTGCCAGATCTTTAGATTTAAGAAGTAATATGCAGTAGGCTATGACATCCATGACCCGGATCCAAACAAACTCAAGAACAGATTGAAAACAAAGACGCTGACATGAATCTGCTGTTCCTGGGGCTTTAGGACTCTGGTGAACCACAGGGAGAGTCATTATCTACAGATGGAGAAAACGTGGAACAGCAGGGAACCTTGGTATTAGAGCTGAAAATTTTAAAACAAAAATGCATCAGAACCTCAACCAGGAGTTCACCAATCTACTACAAGCAGCTTGTAACAGGTTCAGATCAATTCTTACTACTCAACAGTAAAGAGACAGTGGCAAAAATTAGAACTCCACAAGAGTTTTCACGGGAAAACTTCTGCTGACCAAAGAGGGCACAAGGACCCGCCCCATATTTGCTCCTAAAAATAACAATAAAACAAAAAGATGTTGATGATTTTCAATACTTTTGAATGCTTTGTAAGTGGATCCAATCCGTTTGGAATGTGTGTGGGCTTTTATAGCCAGTGGAAAAATTTAAAATACAAATTACACTAAGTAGCAATAACATGAAAGCAAAGCCTACCCGCATGATCCACGCCGGAAAGACAGAGACTCGCAGACTTCACTTCTAGTCTTTGGGCAAAAGTTTTGAGGACATGTCACTGTTTGAAAGAGCGCTAGCTAAATTTTACCCAGCTTCATGCCGCAGACATTTACAGACATAATTGGGTCTGGATACACGTGCCCACCTCCAGATACTCTAACAGATGTGGGCTATGTAAAGGACGTTTGACCATTTTTAATTATTCCACTAACGTGTTAATAGTAAAGGGGCAAAATAAAAAAAAAAGTCAAATAACTATATTGCTTTTTTCATTTACATTTACACAAAAGAAAATCTCAAGGTAAGCACAGATGCAAAAGCTCCTGCTGTCAATCGATTAAGGAATTTAATCAGATTAATCACCAATGCTACAATTAATCACAATTAATTAGCATGCTTAACTTTGTAAGCTTGAAATGTGAAAATGTTATTGCCCTAATAGTCTTAAGGAGAAATAAAGTCTCAATCTATATATCTCAGTTTTCTTTATAAACATCATCGCTGTGTTTTTTCAAGCGAAACTTCCCGTTGGACAAATCAGTCTGACTCTCCTCACTCATCTTCTCACCTGACACGCCAATGACCGCAGAAGAAGACCGCTGCACCGTGAACCAGGCGGGACCGACGCTTTTGGCTCAGAACAGGTCGTACGATTAATCTGCATCGTGTAACAGCAGCTGCTTTATATGTAAATGTCTGCAAAACCTTGTCAATATGCCACTAATGTCAAAAAACAATTTGCACATGCGGCGTTTCCATTACAAGAGAAACACAATTAAAATCACCTGGGAATAAGTTTGTTCAGCGATGAGTCATCCTCCAACTACTTCCTGTTGTCTTCTTCATGGTTTCTGCCAGCGACAACATGCGGTTGTTGACTATGTGACTGGTGTGATGCGAAAAAAAAACATGTTTCCATGGCAGTTTTGCAAAATAAACCAATTTTGATACGGTCAACGAAAAACATCACAGCACCAAAACTATCGAAAAACAATGGCGGGATTCCATTAAGTGAATTTATTTTTAAAATGTTTAAGTTGCACAATTATGGCAGATGGAAACGAAGCTACAAACGAGGTAAACATTTTGGATTAATGTCATGCGTTGGCACATAAACCTCGAAAGCCCTTTTTTAGACAAAAAGAACAGAAAAGTGTTAATTCCCTTAAACACACACACACACACACACACACACACACACACACACACACACACACACACACACACAACACACACACACACACACACACACACACACACACACACACACAAAGAATCCTACACCAGACTGGTGTCTACACATCCTGAACCTCTCTATTTATCTGCAGCCACATGTGGTGGGGCCAACACGTCTCAGCCAGGCAAATAAATGGCCAGCCAGAGTTGGTGAGGCCACATATGGTGCACAGACTGGAAGCATATGTACAGAAATTACAGAAAACAGGTGCACACTGATCTCTGAAACTGGCGAAATAAACCATGAGAGGTTCGGAGAAGAAAATGTAGAGGCGGAGGGAGAGACGCTGGCTGTTTATGTGACAGCGGCACATCTGGGATCATTTCATACTTTGATTGACTTCCTTTACTGTCCAGTTTTAACCCAGCCAGAGACGTCACACAGGATTTTCTACTCTGGTATGAATCAAAAGGTGATTGGGGTCAAACCTGTGGACAGAAACCTCTGTTCAAAGTTTCCATATTTCAATATGAAAGTTAAACACACGTCACTTAGAAGAGCAACTAACATCATCTCCAAAACAACATTAATCCCCTGTTTCATTTTATGTTATGTGTGGCTGAATATATTTGACTTTACATCATGATTAGTGTGTTTGGGTTTTTCTCCCCTCAACATCACGGAAATGGTTCAACACTGCCCTCTACAGGAAGAACGAAATCAGTTCAGGTGGTTAAAATTTATTAATATCTATTACATACCAATATTGTACAAACACTAACAGACATCAGTTACATTTTGTTACATGTATACAGTTACGTAAGTTATATTGTAATATGTAATATTTCAATTATGCCTCAGTTCGTTCGTACTAACAGAGCTCAGTCTCAGAGGGACTGCTTTAAAACATCAAAAGTTATCAGCGTCGTCTCAATCAACTATGGCTATTTTTGAAGCAGTGATTTTTAAATACTCAATGCAAAAAATAGTTTAAGAGTGTCTAGAAATCTAAGAACTAGGCAACATGTGAACTTTTAAAAACGACTTGGAGCACTTGCACGTCTCGCTAGTCTTTTGAAATATGCGACCAAACTGCCTGCGGCGAATCCCTTAAACAACCGGGCCTTCCATGAAGACGTCCCAATATTTTAAGTTCTAAGAAAAAGCTCAAATGTCTTCGGATCTTAAAGACTCGATATGATAATCGGGCACTTCTGTGTTGCAGCGGAAAGTAGCTTGCATCGCTTCCAATCTTGTGAAGGTCGTCCTTCAGGCAAATGGTGACATGAAGAATTGATGAGAGACGAATGTGTGTTATTCTGTTAGACGCTTAACGATCGCAGCTGAAAGTGGGAAAACAACAGACGACGATGACTTCGCTGCAAGTTTTAAGATGCATGAACGTGATGCCGTTAGTTCCGCAATTCTGTCGTTGAGTAACTGGACAACAAGTTAAGACGATTTTCTGAAAAGTCTCAAAGGTGTTAACAAAACTTGTAAAAAATTACGACATGTCGAAACACTGCACTGGATTTCGTCGAGTTGGGTTTTTTGTTTTTTGGTCCATGCTGTAAAGTGAACTCTCCGAGATGGAGAAAGCCTAGAGTAGAGAGTGAAGAGAGATAGAAAACAGAGCGTGTAGAGGCATCCCGTTTTGTCACAGCGGAATAAGGCCGGGTGAGGAGCGGACGTGAATGTAAGTGTGTGATTCAGTGCAAGATCTCAATGAGCAGACGCTTAAAGTCTCCCCCACACTCCGAGTCCAGGGCGTCTTTCAGGGTGACGTCGTACTTCTCCAGGTACATGTCTTTCACCGTTTCCAGGTCGATCTGAGGGTTGGAAACAAGGACAGTGGTGCATCCATGGCATTTATATTCTGTAATATTTATTTTTCTACTGCTTGATTCATCATCAATGACTCAAAATACATAAATGTGCCATGAAATGAATGGGAAATTCTTCAAGTCGGTGTGAAAAGTTATTGTCTTTTGCTAGAGAGATGGTTAGAGTAGCCAAAAGTTACACTCTGGTTCTACTTTGACTTATTTTTACTCAACTAGAAAGTAGCTGTCCAAGAAATGACTCAAGTAAGAGTAAAAATGGAAACTGAAATCCTGAGTTACCGATCAAAGAATCAAACATTTAATAATTAGAAATTACAAACCCTAAGCATGTATGATTAAAGTTCTGTACAGACAGGCGGTAAACATTTATAGCACTGCACTCTTGCAAGACGTGACGCGTCGTAATAATACCTTTAATTTCCTGTTAAGTCTATAATAACTTCCCAGACTGTCCACACACACACACACACACACACACACACACACACACACACACACACACACACACACACACACACTTTACCTCGGAGCGTCCTACGATGATGCGTATGAGCGTGTCTTCATCGGTGCCAAGTCCCTTCATTGCAGCATTAAGACGGCGAGCAAAATACAGCTGTGGGTTCTTAGCACACCTCACTGTCAATCCAAACACAAACATGAAATCAGCGGGAAACGGTCCAAAATCAAAAAAAGTGATAAAAACTTTCTGCTCACCAAGAGTAACGTAGCAATCCTTGAGGGTTCCCGTCACCTCGGCGTCAATCGTGTCCAAGATGTCTGTCCCCGACAGCTGCGTGCGAACAAGGCAGCATAAACGTGTGTGAAATTAATGAAAAGAAGCAAAGGGATTCATTTTGGAGGAGGTTTGCCACGGTGCGGTACGTACGGACTCGTAGGCCTTAAAGGTGGCCTGAAGCTGCATGTAGTTCCTGTGTGTCAGGATGTAGGTGAAGGTCGACTCGTCCGTACCAAACCTGCCCTCACCTGCCTGTTGTGTACACAAAATGAAAACAATACGCCAACATGTTTGCAGTTGTATTAGATGTCTCTCTCGGACTGTCGTTTGCTCATTAAGCGGTTGAGAAGACAGTTGATATCTCGGCCAGGTGATAGAGAAATGAAGACATTATAGGTTTAGGAGTTCGGTTGTAAGTTCTTTGATGACTAAGGAAGAGGGGATGAGTTTATATCAAAAAAAGGAAAATGATAAAATCTTTTTAAAGTAAGTATTTGCGAACTAGTTTCTAGTGCAAATACTTGAAATAAGACAAAATTACCCTACAAGTAACATTTCAGCAGATTATTGTTTGCAGCCAATTCCTTGATGCTGATTAAAAACCTCCCATTTCCACTGGGAGATTTTTTCCGGTAAGGTAGGGTTAGGGTTCAGGCTAACCCTAACTGCACCAAGACAATTTTCCCCATGTTGTAAGTTAAATAATCTGTCAGCAGGACTCATAATTTTTCATCAGCATTAAGGAATTAAAACAAGCTGCCATTTCTTGCTGAAAACTTACATTCAGATTGTTTTTGTCCCATTTCACGAAAAACCAAAATATTTGAACTTGAAACCAGACCAAAAATACATGGCGACGTTTTGTGGTTTTGTTTTGCAGTGCGGCTTTGATGACCTAAGGTCTCAGATTTTCTGACCATTTCTCCTTGCAAGACACTTAAAGCTTTGCGGGATCAGATGAAGAGCCTCTACTTTTTAAATAACCTAAACCTGCTTCAAGAATCTCCTCAAATTTCTACTTAGGGCGTTCCACGTCGCTCAATACTGTTTGTTCACTTTTATATTATCATCCGAACCTTCCAGAATGTTAGTATTTACTCTGAGATCAAATTACACCGACATCTACCGGGTCGATGACTTCTGGAAGCAGTTGGTGGAACCGGATTGTATTCGGGTGCGTTATGGTAGAGGGGGCCTAAATCTGAATGAATGCCTTTTGCTTTTCTGATTCTGTGTTCGAAAGGAACTTTTGAAACTGTGAGCCATTTCTTTCCACGCCACTAATGTGTTTCTCCTGAGGTGAATGTATCGTAAAGAAAAGCCTGTCCTGGACACCTCAAACAGAGACACGGCGTCCTGTTCGGCCAAATCCTCGTCCACCTCGTAGCCCTCGTCTCTGCTCGCCTGCGAAGGAAGCAAAGAGAGGGAAGAGGATCAGAAAGATGGGTGGAGAGAGAAATAGAGAGAGAGAGTTAGGGGCAACTTAAAGAGAGTGGACGACAAAAACAACACCAGGCGTTTAATGGGGTAGCAGTCATCTGGAGTTCATAAATAGGAAACGGTTGAAGGCCACTGAAGTTCCCCAGAACGGCACTGCTGTAAAACATGAGTCACTCTCTCTGTTTGTCCTTTTTTTCCCTTCTTATTTACCCGGGGGAAGGAAGGAAAAAGAGAGGAAGCCGAGTCCGAGAGGGCATGGGGGCCCAAGCGTGCCAAGCTATGTGACGAATGTGGCAGTGGGCGAGCCGAGGCACCGACAGCGACTCTGAGAAACAATCTGAGGGAGAGAGAACACAAGCAGCGTTCTTCTCCCGTCTGGACTGGACTCTCCTTCCGGACTCAGGCGGCGGGGCCGGAAGGAGCGCTTTCGTTCGATAACCGACACCCCAACAATGGCTGGTTTTTGTACCTGCAGCAGTGAGATCAGCAGGTTCCTGACGTCTCCGCTGGTATCGCCCTCTATGTCCACCTCCAGGTCACGCTCGTTCACTGGAAGGAGACGACAAACACTCAGGAAACCAGACAAACGCACGCTGCCAAAAGACTTGGGCAGAAGTTCGCCTTCCAGCAGAATTTATTTATTCATTCATTTGCTTTGTAACAATTGTCGTAACCCGACGAAATGTGATAAGGTTCTTCCTGGCTGCATTTTTCAGAACGAACAGAAAACAAAATCTGGTGGGTAGATTGAAAACCTACCCTGGACGTACGCCTCCTTGTAGCTCATGATGTCCTGTGGGACAAACCAAGACGAGTGAAAGTCGACACCAACACAGAGTGAAAACACCAAATCTCAGTTCTGTTTTTTTTTGTTCAAAATAGGACAAAAGCTCAAACACAACACACTCCTCCTTTTATTCAACACCACCAACCCAACTCGCTGCCCACCTGGTTCGTAGCCGTGCACAGGATCTCCACCAGGACAGCCTCGTCTGTTCCCGCCCCCTTCATCGCCTTCCTGAGCTCCTTGGCGAAGAACACCTGCGGCGCATCCAACATGGCCACGATGGCATTTTCAAAGCTACCGGTGAGCTCCTTCTTCAGCACCTCCTCCAGCTCCTGACAGACAACACAGCTCAGTTTGGAACAGAGGACACACACACACACACACACACACACACACACACACACACACACACACAGCAGAGACCAGAGGAGGGCGGGGAACTCACGTCATCATACTTTTCAAAGTAGGCCTGTTTGATCGCCAGACGCTGAGCTGCAGAGCGGTTGGCCAGGATCTGGATGATTGCTTCCTCATCTGTGCCTGGAAAACATGAAGCAACACAGAATTTAGAAACTAGAGCATCTCCCACCCAACTAAACACACTTTAGGCTCTTTTGGAATTTCCATGCACAACGTGCTATTTTGTAGCACAAACAAGAGACTATGTTGTCATTTAAAAAAAAAAAAATTGTGAATATCAAACGTGACTTCAGGTTTTTGTCTCTTTAAGAAGCTCCTGCTCTGACGCTCCACCTTCAGGAAGTTGTCACAGCAACCTTCCTATGTTAATCGTTTTTACCAGTGTTTCACTGAGAAGTAGCTCCTATAACGAGCTCAGCAGATGCTCATTTCCACCAGGTGTTTGCTAATTGCTGCCAGCTAGTCTGAAGGAGCTGAGTGAGGAAGGCAGCGCTTGGTTCCGCCATTCGTCCTCTGCGTCCAGGGGAGATGAATGGATGTCTCAAACATGCACGAAAGAGTCAAAGCAACACTGCTTCTTTTTGATGAGGAAACAAAAACACAACATGATATAAAGCAATAAATAAAAAGTTGTTTTTTATAGCACCGCCCCTTCAGGTATGCTCCAGTTTTAAAAGGCTTTTCTAACAATCTTCCTAAAGATTTTTGTTTGTTTGTTTTGGCTTCAGTGCACTCACCTAAACCTTTACATGCTTTTCTAATGTCTTTGATGTCAGCCGTAACGTCAAAGTCCTCAAATGGGACAACGGTGGGCTGAGGGGAGAAGACACACAGATTATTGAAATATTTATTTGCAAAGAAGAACCACAAAATGACTACAATTAAAAGGAGACGCTGCAGAAGATTTGTTCTGGTGTTGCATCCAGGAAGTAGTCTCTCCCGCGAGAGCAGGGTGCTGCTGCCTGTGCTGAGTCATGGGCCAACAGCAGCAGCAGCACCAGCGGCTGCAGCTACAGCTGCAGCAGCAGCAGCAGCCTCTCCCTCTGCTCTCCTCTTCCGTATTGATCTGAAATTCCCTCAGGCAGAGCACACTCCCTATTCACTGCGCCACTTGCGTTTCATGCTGTTTCCACTGAGTCTAGTTGTCTGGAGGAAACGACAAAAGCCCAGTTGTTTTCTTTTTTCTTTTTTGTTGTTGTGAAATTTAGTTTTCTGATTTGTATTTTTATTCGTAAAACTGATCAGAAATCAATTTTCTAAACAAACTATTAAAAAAAATAAAATAAAACTGTTACTCCTCAAAGTAGTCGCGTTAAGTGGATTCTAACTCAGAGGTGCGTGAATTAGCAGAACAAGTTGGGGGGGATAAAAACAAACAAACAAACAAACAAATAAAATATAATTACTACCTGCACGTTGCCCATGTTGTGCGCACGGATCCCTGCTGTGAAGCGGCTCGTTGGGTTTGGGGGAAACTGGCTGCTTTGCGTCCTGATGTGTCGCTGCTGTGAGCCGTGTGATGTGTCACGCGTGGCGTTGAGCTGCAGTCCGGATGGGATGGGATGGGCAGGACCGGACCGGACCGGGCCGGGCCGGATGGGGGCGGTGGAGCCGGCTGGCTCAAGGATGGCGTCACCTCTATGGAGCTACGTTAAAGTCACAACACTCAATATTCTAATGATGCTCTAATGATAGAAGAGAAAATTCCAGTTTTTTTTTCTTCTAGTTCTCGGACATCCGAGTCAATATGGATGAAACATTGGAAAAGCAACCAGATTCCAGCAGCAAGAAGGGGAATTTATGGAGCTGCAGACAGTCAAACTGCTTTATCACCAACTCATGTGAGCTTTTAAGTTGGAATTTCAATACGTCCTACTTCTTGCCTGGTTTGTTATGATGCTAATGTTTGGAGTTCCTTTAAATCAGTGTTTCTCAGTCCGGTCCTCGGAACCCATGGCCTCCATGTTTTAGGTGTTTCCCTTCTGCCACACACCTGGATTCAATCTGTGGGTGATTAACAGGCTTCTGCAGAAGAAGGTCAAACAGTCATAGAAGAGGTCATATAATCTTTTGGATCGGCTCTTCTGGAATAGAGGCCCATCTAACACATGCAGACTGTGTTAAATCTGCAAGGCTAAATTTCTTTTGGACCGTGATGAATGTGGACCAACATGTGTTGTGATGGTTTTGATTATTGTGCTTAACTTGATGTGGTGTTCTCATGACATCTGATTATTATTTTTTTTTTGTTTTCACGATGTAAAGCACTTTGAACTTGTTGCTAAATGTGCCATATGAATGAATAGATTTTTTTAAATGTCTTCAGCTGTAAGTTCAACCAAAATCAGCTGGAGATTAAAGGAAACTGGACATACTGGAGATTTGATGACGCGTCCTGTCATTAGACAACTAATTATTATATAATACAACAAAGTTTGGATTAGTTTCTCTGTTTCATTTTTCTTTATTTTCATCTCTGTCCCTTTTTGTGTAGATTGGAGAGGCAGTTACACAAACTACTTTTTATTAAAGGTGCCTCGTTACTATATATATTTTTAAATCTTACTAAAGTACCAGTACCTTCACATCATTTTATATTTTCTCTGTCTGTCTCGGTTCCACAAACTAAATCAGAGCGGTAGCAGCATTCACTTTTACTGAAGTAATTTCCTGAACAACTCTACCCACCTCTGTTTTTGCAGTCGTTTTTTTTTCTTCTAACCAGTAAAACAGCATCATACCACTAGAGGGAGCCATTTTTGCAGCCCTCTTTATCTAATTGTGGGTCTCTCCACAAGGTGAGGAAGGCCTCATTCCTGGAAGCTGTCCATAGTGACTGATGTCATCCTGTCCTTCACTCTGACAGGAGCTCTGTGCGTCCAGGTGCAGCAGGGCGGCGTTGTCTTGTTCAGGCCTGGTTTCCTGCGAGGAATGAAGCAGCTGCAGCTCCTGTCCTGGATTACAGTCCAGGCCTTGGGGAATCTCCCCCAAACTCTTCAGTTGTCTTTTCCTTCGTGTTATCTTTGCAACGTTTTCATTCCCCCGTTAGTATGCTTGTGTTCAGCGTTCTCTGTGACTTAAGCTGCCTGCACAGAGAAACAGTGACTGTGACAAAATGTGAAGTCGGCACTTTTCACCATAATTGCTTCAGGCCAGAGCGTGGCGGACATGACATGTCTGTGTTAGCAATCCTTTTAAAAACGAACACTGTCACGATCCTCTGGAGTTTGGGTCTCGCTTTTCTGCTGTGGCACTATTCTGGTAATTTGCTGGGTTTTTACTTATGTTCACTTTATTCTTGTGTTTCTTCTTCTTTTGGCTTCTATTGACGGTTGGCAACCAACCTAAGGTGCACCGCCACCTATCGGACTGGAGTGTGGACGTCATAATCTTATTTTGCTCTTGTCTGTCTGGGTTTTAGTTATCTTAAATTTGTAATATTTTTTTGTCCCGCTAGATTTACGGTAAATTTAAATCCTTATTTTATGTTAACTAATCAGTTGCATTCAGCCCCAGCTCTTCCTCTTTAGCTTTTAATGAGCTCAGATTCTTTGTCCAGCTCCACCTCGCCCGGTATGTTGAGTTTCCCAGTTCCACTTGCACTCGGAACCGGGACATTCTGCCTTCCAAGTCAGAAAAATCAACTGGAACGCTCCAACTTACAAGGCGGACTTCACGCACCAATATGGCTGCCTCTCAAGTCAAGGGCAGTAAAACATTTTGCTGCTTTTTCTGCTACTCTGTCTTGCTGCTTGAAACATAGGCCTATCACTTTTTGCGCCTAAAAAAAATTAGCTTTCCTTTTTTTTTAACCGAATTATTTAAATACATTTTTACAAACGTGCAAACACCACCTTTACTTCATAATCAACATGTTTAAAAAGAACCTGGTAAATCAATGTGATCACCACATTTATCTTTGCCCCATCATGTTCACAGTAGAGTTCTGTCCCTTTAAGCAAATGATAACATTTCCGACTTTTAACTTACAACATCATAAAGATGAGTATTCAATGGACTTGCAATTTTGGCAAGAGGGAACTGGAGAGTAAACAACGTGCAATAAACCTGTTCCGCCACGCGGTGGCAGTGTTGTAATAACAATTCCAATTTAGTCGATTTATCAGAATTTATATGAAACAATTTTACTTGCAGAAGCAGTTTGAGCATGGACAAACACCAGAAATTGTAGTTTTGCACTAATATACATATTTGTAACTCTATGGCGAGCGACAGTCGTTTTAGTTTTGGGTTTGTGATGGAGGAAGTCGCATCCAAACAACGGCGAACTCCAGATGTTTCACTGTTGCAGTCCTGCAAAGAACCGGGAGTCGCTGCAAGTTGGCTTTTCTAGAAATGTTTAATTTGAAATTGAGAACATTATTTACTTTATTTACATGCAACACAATAAGAATACACTGTACAAGTATCCGCATGTGGATGGCACAACCATTTGTTTTAAGCTGCTGGAGCGGCAACACACTGCATAAACAAGCATTAAACAACGTGTAGTGGGCAAACAATGGCATTCCGTTACAAAAACAAGGCCTCTGACTATGAAGCCGTTCATGTTACACATCAAAGTGCTTGATAAATACAGCCAAAATTGAAATAAATGTGCTTGAAAGTGTCCTTTTAAGTATTTTATAAGATATGCAATGATTATTTTATGCTTGCGGGGAAGTTATGGGGTCATGTTCTCACTGTCATGCACACACAACCGTCCTGAAGCTGAGCTGAGTGCCATGTTTGACACATGAGTTGTCAGTGGTGGGTGTCTGATGGCAGGACGGACAGGCTGACTGTTGTTGTTTACGTTGGAGACGATGCCAAAATGATTAATTACTCTCTCTGTCAGAGACATTCAGTCTTGGCGACTGAATATGTGCGCAGTTTTGAAGAGAGGTGCATCCAGGCAGAAGAAATGGGCCAAAGAAGAGATGAGATGTATTATTCACAACATCTGCGATAGGCAGATTAAGATTTGGTCCTTTCGTTTTTCACTGCACGTGTAGAAAAAACCCAAAACAAACAAGGAAACTGCAGCCAATGATAGAGCGTCTCCTTATCCGTATAAAAACATGAGACGCCAGCCAGAAGAGTAGAGTAAACACCAAATAAATACCAACCTCAGCACTGCTGAAAGGTAAACAGCATGCCGTATGAAATGCTGACTCTGACGCAGCAGCGCACGCCATTTCAAAAAGCATCGAGTGCTTTGCAAGTGGACAAACACCGGACGCAACAACATCAAAACTCCCACTGTCATATTTGAGAACAAGTTCACCAGTAGACATTTAGTTATTTGATGTTGGATAGTTTTACCACATGCGATGGTTTTTGTAAACATGAATAAATAAATAAAATTTAAAATGATAATACACAGCGCTTTGCAAAAGTAATCATTCCCCTTTGATCGTTTTCAGATGTTGTCATAAACTTATCTGGCTATCTAACTCGAGGCTGGTGGGATATTCACGCTCGCCGCTGAGCGTCAATCAGGACAAACTGTTGAAGGCGTTTTGTAACAATCTCTCTTTATTGAGTGGTTGCACCAGTGGTACAGATGTGCAGCAGAAGGTCGGTGTGGAGTTGGAGACGCACCAAAGCCTTTGCAGCACCACCTGACAGAGTAAGTCGTGTTTTTAGCATGGAAGGGAAACGAATGGTTGAAACACTGACAGCTTTTTATTTATTCTATATATTTTGCTACATATTCAGCCTGTTTCTATCTAGTGCTTACTGTAGATAGAAATAGGCTGATTTCTGGACAAAAGCTGACAGTTTTTCATTTAGGTTTATGAGAATAAACCTCGGTGTCAGATGGTTTCAACAACTTAAGGCTATTTAGAACGGGATTTAAGACCCATATACTCACAGAAATGTTTCAACTCTGTTCAGCCAACAACCAATAAATTTGCATTTTCCAGGATAAATGCAAGATGGCTTGCTAGCTAGAAAGAGTTATGTTAGCTGCTAGTTAGCGGTATAGCCTCAACTATCTAGAGTCACAGAGGGCAATGAAAATGTCTGAGTGTGACTCGAACTTTTGCCTGGCAGAAAAGTCTAAAAAAAAGCAGTGATTAATATATTTAAGACCAACTTACTTTTTAAATAAATTTAAGACATTTTAAGACCTTAATTTAAGGCTTGAATTTAAAACTTTTTAAAGATGCACAAGCACACTGACAATAGAAGGGCTAATACAAACGCGTCAGTTTCCGTAATAACCTGAAAAATGGTGAAAAGGTATTAAGGGATATGACTACTTTTGCAAGGCACTGTCAATGGAGAACCTTTGCCAAAAGACACAGCTTCCCTCATTTAGCTCTGCTGCAAACCTTTGTTATCCCCACAACTGGTTGATCCAACAGGTCGTCTTCATGACATTAACTGTGCATTCAGCCCAAATACAAGCTGCTTTTCTCCTGCGTCTCAGCGCATCTGAGCCCATGCTCTCCGTTCTTCTGAAGTTTGTCATTTTGTTCCTCGTGCGTCTTCACCATGCAGAGAACACACAGGCGGCTTCGTCTGCTGGGCTCGCCAGTGCAGGCGTGAATCATTTACAAACTCTTCAAGGTGTATTTAAAGGTGATAAAACATACAAACTCTCACAGATGTGCAAGCAGGTGTGCAGAGAAAACAAATGACCTCTTGAAAGCGACACGGTTGCATTCAGAGCTGCGTTATGGAAAGGGCTCCCATAACCCTCTTCACTAAGCCAACATGAAGGGGGAAAAGAAAAACCTTTTACCAAATACTCTGGGATATTTTTAGCATCCCTTTGTCCTGCGAGCTCTCAGTCAGCCAGTACAAAAAGATCAAGTCGTGCCAGCAGTCATCATGCCCTCTCCCCCGACTCCTTCTCTGGGAAGTCCCAGGGACAAACGTCAACCATTTTTGCGCCACTTAGAACTGCGGGTTTGTAACTACTGCGCAAAGACTTCTCCTTCTTCTTTTCGGGGGATTTTTTAGTCTGAGCCAGGCTGCCATGCGCGTGCGAGTGCTCGGCATCACGGGAGAAAACCTCGGCGTCTCTGGTCGAGCTCCTCCGCCGCTCCATCGGCCCCCCGCCCTCCGACGACTGGCTGACCCGTCTCCTCTCCGACGGCGGCTTGCTGGACGAGCTCCGCCTCTCTCTGCTCTTCTCCCTCGCTCGGTCCTTGTCAGATTTGTGGTTCGACGAGGAGGAGCCCTTCCGTTTCTTCTTGTGTGTGGTGGGACTGTTGCAGGTCTTCTCCTGCTTGGGGGAAGGTGGCCCTCCGTAATCCCATGGGGAAATTTCTACCATCAGAGACGGGGGTTGGAGGAGGCTCCCTGTGGACTTGGAGTGGTCCGAATGGAGCCCTTTGGGTTTCCCATCAGTGGGGGTGACACTTTTCTTCCTCCTGATCCTGTCCGGAGAGATAGAGTCCAAATCTCCTCCCACCATGGGCTGTTCGTTGAACTCCCAGGGGCTCACTTCTGGCTTGAGAGGAAGAGGTGATTTGGGCGGCCGGGACTTCCTCGCTTCCCTTCCGTCCTCTCTTTCTCCTCCTTTATCCTTGGAGCGCCGTCTGTTGGACGGAGACTGCCCGGGTTTCTGTCTCTGCTGAGACCGGCTGACTTTAGCCGTCCCCGAACTGCTGCTGCTGCCTCTGCGGCCCGCGGGTGGTTCTACCGGAGCGATGGACACGTGCTTCTGGGTCTTTGCTTCGGAAGGAGTCTGGGCCTCATCCAGCTCCCAGGGACAAACCTCAGACACGTCGTACAGACTCCTTCCTGTCTCAGAGCAAATGGACGGCTGGCTGCCGCTCACCTGAAAAACAAGCAATCAAAGATGAGGAAACAGTGAGATCGGTTTCTTAAACTGCTGAGCTCAGGGCTCGAGTTCAGTTTGGGGATTGGTGTATTGATGATTTTGATCATTTTTGACAGAATATAATGTTTATTACCTATTTCACAACTTGTGATTATTTTTATTACGTAACACACTTTGAACTGTCTTGTTTCTGAAATGTGCTGCAGAAATAAAATGACTTGACTAAAGTGCTTCTGAAGTAATACTGACCATTCAAAGCACTTTATAGAGCCACATTTATTCAATTGGACCCAAACTCACACACATTTATATACTAATACACAAGTCAAGGGAACTGAGGGTTAAGTGCCTTGCCTAGAGTGCAACACTGGACACTGGAATCAAACCCACATCTTTTAGAAGTGATACCCTTTGAGAAAAAGTCGTCCCCATGTAGCCGTCAGGAAAATCTCAGTGGTAATGTAGGGCTCTGAAACAGGGACGTACAGACTTTTTGTCACATGGGCCAAAATCATCAGGTCAAAAGGACTTGGGGGCCAAATAAATAAATAAATCTTTCAAAGATGTCAAACTAATTTTTATTCCGGACCACATCAAGATCATGAATGTCCACAAGGGGGCGACTGTGGAAGAATTCATTGATAAAAGTAGCTGTTAAAAAACCATATTTCCTTCTTGCTTAATACTTTCTCTGCACTCAATGACTACCTCTTCATATGAAATACTTAAATTATTTTCCCCTTGTAGTGTGGTAGCATACAAAGAAAAAATTATTTGACTTTAATATTAAGGTAATATTCAAATACACAACTATTATCTTGAAGAGATCATGAATTAGAGCTAAATTCATGTAGTGACCTATTTATTCTTTTCACAGCCAAACAAAGCAGACAGATAGAAAGGAGGACTATCACAGAAAGTTCAAATGAAATGTGCTGAGCTTTCTGACAAAACGTGGCCCAGTTCAACATGTATCAATTACCTGCACACATGCACAGATTTACCTGTTGCTTCATGATTCCCATCTTCATGGGAGTCTTTGAGTACTCCACCGATTGGCTGATGATCATTTTGGGGAAATGTTCGGGCGTCTCATCCACTTCTGACAGAGTCCTCTCCTCTGGCCCCTTCTGGCCCTTCTTACTGGCGTCTTCCACACTTTGCGTCTTGCTGGAAAGTCCCGGCATCTTCTCCTTGGCGCTCGTAATGACGCTCAGGGACTTCTGCATGATGGAGGTCCGCAGGTGGATGGGTTTCTTCTCGTGAGTGAGGTTGTGGGCGCTGGCCGACTTCCAAAAGAGCGTGAGGGACTCTGTGGACTCGGCCGGCTCCAGCCTCGGCAGAGTGCTGGCCGGTTCCAGCTGCTTCTTGGTGTGTCTGCGGCCGATGAGGGAACCCAGGAGAGAGCCGTCCCCGCTGCTTCCGACGGGGGTCATTTTATCTCCTGGAACCGAGCCGGTTTGGCTCGCTGTTTCTGCATCCTGCTCACAAACATGGTCAAAGCTGAGCGACTTTGTCAGACCGGTGAGTTTGTTCTTCAGGGAATCGTCTTGAAGTTTTCCTGAAGAAAAGTAGCGTAAAAAGTCACATTCTTTGATGTCAAATACATTTTTTAACCTTTCGTTCTTCATAGGTGGTTAGACTCCCTGTCTGTCATTATTTTCCTTTGTTGCAGACAAAGACCCCTCTTCCCTCATCATTGTAAGGATCCGTGTAATACATGCACAAAACAGAAAGCATAAACTATGTGATATTCAGATTTTTATGCTGTCATTTATCAGTATCCAGTTTTACCAGGTCGTCGCTCAATGTGTGCAGAATATATTAATTTAGCTTTTGGAAATTTAACCAATCTTATCAGAAATGATAGAGGTTAGTTAACATGTTTGGTTTTGAGCCAAATGGGTGACTTTTAATCATAGTTCATACAGTTTCCAGGAATATTCCAGAAGCTTTCACTTTAACCGACTCAATTTAAGCCAAGTGTGTTTGTTCCTGCTGACCTAAGTGTTGATTAAATTATGTTGAAGAAACTGAAGGTAGTTCTACTTTATATCATCCATTTTGTGCAATTCACCAACATAAGTTAAGTTGTGATAAAATAAACTCTTAGCGTGACGCTACCAACACTTTCCAGAGAGCTTAATTTGCTCTCTGGCCATAAAACATTCAACCATAAAGTTTGTTCATATTGGCAGGTTTACGTTTCTTTTATGTTTTAACGTGTAAAGTTTGCAGCAGGGACTTCGTTCCTTCTAGCTTCCCTCCGGACAGTAACACTGGTATCCCAGCATCCTCCAGTTAATGATCTCCAGTGAGCTTTTGTGGTTCTTTGCTTCTTCCTGAACCTGATCAACTTCCTGACATCTGAAGGCGACAGTGTGGAGAGACGATGGTTGAAACTATGAAACAATGACTAATGTTCTAAAAACGAAAATAACTCAGATGAAAACTAGCTTAATAAAAATCATTGAATGTTGAAGTCAGTAAGAACTGTTTATTTATTAATACGACATTCATGCTGATGATGACTGTGTGTAAACTGACTAGAAATGCTCAACTTTAAGGTTTGAGAAGTTTCCAGAAAATGGTGTTTCCTTTCCAGAAGATTACTGAACATAACTCAAAGAATTTAAAGAGCATTTAGTATATTTTTTTGGTCTTCTTTCCTGACAGATGTGAAGCTAAAATCAAGTTTAAAGACAACATTAATTGAAAACCAGGTTTCATTTCCTCCATCCTGCCGCTGATTCGAAGCTGTGAACGTACCTTGATGGCTCGCCTCCAGCTGGTTTCTCCTCAGGGTGCCCCGGTTGCTGCCATGTTCACTGCCGTCGTCTCGGCTGCACTGGCGGTGTAAGTGCATGGTCTCTGGGATCTCTGTTATCCGCTTCATCAGGGTGCGACCCAGGCCTTTCTTTGAGTTGCGCTTCTTTTGAAGGTGAGGGTTGTTGGCGAGCATCTTCTTCCTTTTGTGGACCTCCAGCTGGGCGTACAGCTTCTTCAGCTCTTCCTGTATGAGAATTGCATTAATGTCCTGTTACACTTATCCACCTATACAATTAGATGCAGGTTTAAAAAACGACTTCTGAATGAAAACCAGTACTTAATGAAAAGCACTTTTTTTTTAAAGCATTGAAAATCATGTTTCATTTCTGGTCAGGATTTTAAAAGCTGCGCCACCCGTATGTCCTCTGGGTCCAAGCTGTGCTCGCTCCAGGCGGACGTGATGCTGCTGTTCAGGTAAGAGCCGGATCTTCCCATGTCCAGCTCCTCTTCGTAGGCCTCAGTGGCGATATCGTCTCGGGCCTGAGTGCCTTTGGTCAGGAACTGGACCAGATGGAAACAAAGTGTGAAGACTGAGTCCACAGTGCAATAACCGTGCACCGCCCCCAACTTTCCCATTAGTTTAGAATAATATGCAGACTGAGCAGATGTATATTTTGCTCAAGGACTTCTTTGTTTGTTACACTGCAGTTAGAAGCAAAGAATGAACCAGCTGAAATCACTGTCACTTTGAGACTTCTTGTCATTTGTTAGCAATGGATACCACTGCAGAAGGTAAAGGTCATTTTATTTATGTATTTTCAGTGACAAAGCAATGCAAAGCGCTTTACAGGATTTAAAAGGAAATACAAACAAAATAACAAATCAAAGAAAAGAGCAAAAGAAAAAAAGCTAATGATGTTTATCCAAAGTAAATAAACCAGATACTCCTATTCAGGTTGGTAGATAAGTATAAGTAAGTTTCCTATTGTCTAATTCCTTTTGTGGTTTGGAAGAAAAGGAGTCTAAAAAGTAGATGCTAAGGACATTAGAACAATGTAGAATTACCTTTGGAAAACAATTGGGCCTCCTGTGTAAGAAAACCTAAGAATAAATGTATACATCATCAATAACTTCAGGACGTTCATATCATCCCAGCAAGCTAGAGGAGCGCTCAAAAGCTTTGACTGGAAGTGAGCATGAGCCCTACTAAACACATATTATGTCGAGGACTTTTGAACAATGGCTTTGTGACTGGAAAGGTAGCAAAAGCTGCGTTCCTGTTGACCATATAACTGCTCAGTTTGACATTTTGAAAATAAAGTTGTTTAATGGAAAAACGTTTTTTGATAAAAAGCTGACGATATTTGTTGCGGCTTTGCACACCGTAGTAAAATTGGTTTGTTTCACAAAACTGCAATCGAAAAACTTTTTTTTGTAACACACAAGTCAGAACTAGGTTTTACTACTGGTAGAAACCACAAAGAAAACCACAACAATAGGAAATAGTTGGTAAATCATGGTGCGACATGTTTTTTTCAATGATTTATTACGTGAACAAACATATTCACATGTAATTTTAATTGCCTTTCTTATTCAATGGACACAATGCAACTGCAAAATTAGATTTTTTCTATTTTTTCGTGCCCATTTGTAATTGAACCACCTCTACTGAAAGCAATTCTGTCCTAAAAATAATAATAATCTAGCAAGAAAAAAAACCAGACAATGGTAAGCTGGTGATAAATGTATATCTTCTTTCTGAATGTTTGGAATGTGGAGAAGTAAAGGCGACATCTACCATCAGATTGGCTGACGCTGTGGGATCCTGACACAGCCTATCTGTGAGGTTGATTTTCATCCTAGGCTGTGCATCCTCCAGTGGCGCTGGCAAAAAGCACGCATGAATACAGAATAGATTGAAAATGTCCTCCAGGAGGAACTTCTTCCGACAGCCCAGACACAATCTGGTGAGGATCTCTGGATTTCAAGCATTATTGAGCATCGCGTAATGCAGCCAAAGAGATAACAAAGAGGCTCAAAGATTAAAACCCCAGCGAGAGCCACTCACAAAGCAGGTGGCTGAACAACTCCAAGCACCGATAAGATGAGAATGAGTCACTATCAGCCAGGATCTGACCCAGGAGGTCAGACACAGAGATCCAGACTGAGCGAAGAAAGAAAAGCGAAGAATGAAATGCTGAACCATCAGCGATAAACCAGAAAAACATGTTGTACCTCAAAACCCTTCAGCCACAAAAGTCAAGAGTTTCTCATTAATGTATAGGAGGACCCAAATACAAGAATCACCGAAAGCTTTATTTTCATAAACTAAGTGCCAAGAAACAAGAATGATCAAACAAAAGCAACAAAGAGCCAAACTAATTCAATACCAGGCAAGACATGAAGCACAAAGCGAATTTAGACCACAAGACAGCAGGACAGCAGGAGCAACAATAGGTCTGACAAGGAAGGATCTGGCGAGGGAATGGCTCAATAGAGAGGCTTAAATAGCAGGGAGGGCCGATTGCTCAAATGCTAAACAGGAGAGAAGCTGATAACAGCCTGCAGCTGCAGGGAAAAGCAGTAAGCCAGAGAGAGAAATAAAGAGATTAAGGGAAATGACACTAAGTACGCAGGTATCAGTGACAGTCATCAGAATCCAAAACGCAAGGATACCCTGAAAGCACCACGACTGACAAAGTGATTGATTAGCAGAATCTTGATCAGTAGCGACTGGTCATTAGGGACAGCACTGAACACGTCAAATCAACATAAAACCTAGGTTTCATTTACTAATACAATCTGGCATGTAAATACTTTTCTTCTGTTTTGATGGATTAGAAGTGGAGAAGGACTTGGTCCAGTCTCAGTGGGGTCATACAAATGCGCTGCATGCAGGAGTTACTTCACTGAACCGAATGGCGAGAGTTTGCTGCTAGGCGGCGTGCAGTATGTCCTTTTCTGCACAGATATACAAAATCTGGTCTCATAATAAATGGAGGTGCATTAGAAAATATGTCTGTTTACTCAGTTTTATCTTCTATTTAATGCTTTCCTGGTCTCTAAGTTATATCTGTGGGACTGGAGGAACATTGCACTTTTAACCTTACCTTCTTCCTGTTCATTTTCTTATTCTGATACATCTAAAAACATTAATAAAGGATTTAATATGTGTCATAACTTTATATAAATCTTATTGTAATGATTGGGCAATAAAACTGTTTCATTTTTTTTCATAGGTTTTTGCAGGGCTGTTATTGCTAATCCTCAGCAAATTACTTTTCTCGCCCCGAGAGAATATGAACAGCAGGGTGTGAAAAATGCACACTGATGTTGGTGTTTGTTTATTTAATATTTGAACTGATTAATTTTTCAGTCGATAAATACAACACAACTATGTTTTTTTACTGCTTGAGGTCAAATCCAACCGCAGACGACGCGAGGTTTTCGAGAAACAGCAGGAAGGATGAATATGTGTCTCAATTTGACTTGCTGCCTTTGAGCAAGATCAAACAAACTGTACGGGTAATAAACAAATTAAATAAAATACGATTCATTTTCAGTGGGACTAACTTTCCAGAGAATTTGGAAAGTGGTAAAAAACTAAAACAACTGAGCAACAACTGGACCAAAAAACAAAGATAAAAACTTTAAAACAAAAGAAATGTTCAAATGTTTTACGTAATGTATTTATTAATAATAAAATATGAAGCAATTCTTAACATAAAGGATTGATAAGACAGAGAGAGATGTTGATTTCTTGTTAAAAGCCCCACTCTGTAGCGTTTGTTCAGGCTTTTTTTCCCCCCCAAACTGTTGACAAGACAATCAAATTTATGTAGAAAAATAAACGACATCACAACCAACAGCTATTCAATTTCCACCTTTGTTTGAATCACACATACGGGGGCCAGAGAGGATGTCCACATATTTAGTCGGGCTTCATGAACAGATGTTCTGTGAAATTAATGTCCTCCCATTGCGCTCAATTATCCCAGTGTGCTCAACTGGGTTGCGCTTCTGAAGAGCCTAATTAAGAAAGTATAAAAAAACAGGGAGAGCATTTCTCACGCAGCAGGGGAAAGAAACGTTTCCCATCAGCCCTAAAGACACCCACAGGAGTACTCGGCTAAATTACAATAACCACTTAAACAGTCTGATTGAGTTTAAGGTAATGATAGTAAATGAGCCAGTGCGGATTTGAGCACCGCGTCTTGCTCATATCAAATGGACTTAGGCTGACGAATAAAGTGCCGTAAATGGATATTTACGGCCCGTTGATGGAACAGCCTCATGGATGGAGATCTGAACGCCGTCCATCCTCCAATACAGTGGCAACATTTTCTCAGTCCAATGTTATTAGTTTATGAGCAGGCTGTTATGCAACTTGAGAGCAGGGTTTCACTATGTTTTATTTATGAAAAACAAACACAAAGAGAAAAAAAATGTATTGTGTTCTCGTGTGGAAAAGAAGGTTTTACAGCTACTAATTTGCACTAATTTTACAATTACTATTTAATTGAAATAAATCTACAAAACTTCCACACTCATGCCTCTGCTGAGATCACATGAAGCACAAGCATCTTTAGAGCACATCCATTTTTTATTTTCTTGTTGCCGCTTTATTTACATGTTTGTTTGTTTTCTCAAAATCAAATCCACTGTCCTAGAAAATCACATAACTATGTACAGTGATGCACGCCGAATACCACATTAACTTATTTTACAGATGGTGAAGTTGCATTAAAATCTATTTGAAACATTTCTGAAACAATATTTCTCATCATTAGTATTTGCTGCAGCTTTGCTGTTAACAGCAGCTTTCATCTTTGCTTAGGGTCATCAGAGGCAAACCCTGGGTGAGACACTTGAAAATGGATCCTTTGCAACTTAAATACAAATGAGACTTTTCTTATTTGGCTTAGAAATCTGTCAAAAGTAACCTACAAAGTGATCGGATCAGTGCACAAAAGCTGCATTTGTTGAAATTCTGCAGTATAAATCCGTAAGTCGTTACTGTCAGAGTGCATTTGTTGGTGCTTTGCAAACCATTGAAAGATCAGGCATGAAAAGAGAGACAGTCTTCATCAGTAGTCCTGCACTTATTAGTACATTTTTAAATATTCCCCCATGAATCTAAAGTTAAGAAAAAACACATTAGAAGATTTATTAGGCCATTCAAGTGAATGAAAATCAAAGTAAGTTTGGAAAAGAAAAAAATTAGAAGTTATGCGTTGCTTTATAATGCATGATTCATGTAATTTATTTAACCTGTTTTATGCACTGACAGCGATAAATCTCTCAATATTTGGCAATTAGAGCAGAACAGAATTCCTTCACATTTGAATAAAGTTTTCTTTTGTTTTGCTTCACCACTGGAAAAGATATCAAATCCAAAAAACTTAAAAATGTTTGAATTCGCATAAAAACACAGTATAAATCTGGCCTCGCTGACAATATAAGAGTTGAGCCCCGACTCAGAACGGCAGCCGACGTGTTTTGTAAAACCGTCTCGTTACCTTTGGAATGAGCAGCAGCCCCAGAGTTACAGTCACAGTCAGGTGAGTGTGAACAAAGAACAGCATGAGCGTCCAGTCCGGGTGAAGCCCTGCAGCGAGAGAGAACCTGCAGGAAAACATCAAACCAAGAGCTTTTTATTTAAAACAGCAACCTGATCATTATTCCTAATGCTGTTAACATAACAGAACTGGTAAATGCTCCTTTAAGCTTAATGTTTGATGATTTTCACACCATGAATGTAAATATTTCTGAACATCTAAATGTTTTGAATTTTTTGTTATAAACCACAACAAAATGTCGCATGGCGGACAAGAAACCCCAACTGAGAACATAAATATACAAAAAGTACATTTACAAGAAAAACAACAGGTCCAAGATTTGTGGTATTAAATTTTCAGTTTGTTTTCTTGAGTTTTAATGTTTTTAAATGATCTAGTTTCCCGTTATGTGGTTTCATTTTGATCTGCTTACCCGGAAACTTTGTGGGTGAAACACTGAGTCCCAATTGGTCAGATCAGGCGGCCTGTAACGAACCTGCAGCAGGTTCTTGTTTGTGTCACATTGTTCCAAGTGTTGAAGCTCCATTAATTAAATGCTTGTAGTTTGCTTGGATTGCTAAAACAAGACTCTAAATGTCTGTAGTAATTCAAATATCCTGTAGAAAGGACAACCATGACTGATACATTGATTAGGTAAATTGTGCAGCTCTAGGCCGTGTCGTGAATACTAAGAAATAATGCACAGTCTGAGATAAAAGAAAACATTAAAATAGACTATTCTGGCTCCAGTCTTTGATTTCACAGGAACAAACATAACCAGCCTTATCTCCGTTCCACAGCAGCTCAAATTAGTTAAAGTTTGGATTGTGCTGCTTTTAATTTCATCTGAAAGCAGCGTTTTATACAATATTCCCACTGTTCAATGCCTGCACGCTGGAAGAGAATGTGCAATTTTGTAAGAATTTAAACAAATAATCTTTTCCTTTCTGCCTAGCTGAGCTCAAAGCGGGTCACCAGAAGGAAAAGTCAATCACAGAAAGTTTTACAGCAGAATGTGTGACAAATGAAACCTATTTCCCAAGGCAACTAACTGCGAACAGCAGCAGAGGTTTTATTCCTGCTGTGTCTCATTTGAAACTTTCTTTGCTTTATAAATACTGCTGAAATTCAAGCATTCTTCAGTCACGATTTTTCTACTTCAAAGAACCAAGTCCCCTGTTTTCAAAGTTAAATAGATGAAGATCGCTGAGAGAAACATTTATCACAAAATATAAAATTTTACATGACAGGGTTTTTTTCTGTAAGTTCTTTCTCTGGGTACTCCAGGTCTCCAACAGAAACAATGCTAATATGTAGGGATGCACGATATTATCGGCATGGTATCAGTATTGGCCGATATTAGCTGTAAATTTTAATATTGTCCATTCCGTCGAAATAACTCCCCGATATAAAAAGCATCATTTTCATATGACAAATCGGCTCAGGCAACGTCAAATTTGAACTGCTTGACTGTCATCGTTTTCATGGAGGATCATTTTTTTTCTCACATTGAATAAATTTGAAATTAAACATAATGCAAGTTGAAAGTTGCATCTTTTTGTAGCATTTGTTTTTGGTAGCAGGCTAAATTAGCAAAGACAATGCAGTATTTTAATTCCACAGCAGAAAAAACCCATATAGTTTCAGTAAGTAGTTAAAGGAAAAAGTATTGTGAGTTTTAGTATATCAGCATACTGGACATTGACCAAAAATCCAATATTGTGCATTCCTGCCAATATGAAATGTAGTAAAAGTTTTAATTGATGTTTCAAACTTACCAGTTAGCTTTACTGGTCAGTAACAACTGCCTACTTACAGGAAGTAAGGAGCTAGCTAACAGGAAGTTCATTCTAAGATGTGTAATTTTTTAAAATTTCTACGTCCTTTTGTCAAGGCACTGTAGTGTTGATTGCATCTTTGCATCTAAATTATAAATGTTCATCAGTGCTGCGTTACTGTTTTATTTTAATGCTTCTGCCTAACAGCAAGAACGCACATCTATTTTTAATTTTATCAGTGCTCCCGAGTCCTCAGTTAGAAAAGTTGTATTGTCTGTCCAAAAATTACCCAGAAATCACTAAAAGACATCAAAACATAATTTGAATAATGTCAACATGTTAGATAAATGTTTCTAAATGTCACTACTGTAATGATCCTCTGTGTTTATCAAAGTCTAGATTTACAAAAATGACATAAAAGTAACATAAGTTTTTTCTTTACTTTATAGTTAAAGTAAAGAACTTTAAAAGTAAAGTATTTTTCTTTCCTTTATAGTTAAAGCACAGAAAAATACTTTAAGAAAAAATATATTAATATATAATATAATACATTTTTGATTTTCCACTGGTTTTGTTTTTGATTTTACCTCTAACTCACCAAGAACATGCCATTTTATTATGTTTTGTAAACTGTCTACATCAACAATTTAAATGGATCAAGAAGATTCAAGAAAAAAAACCCTAGTCAACAGCAATGTGTGAGACTGAAGCATCAAAAGCATCATTCAGCAACAGGTTTTTCTCCCCGCAGCCATGATTCATTTACGCCCACATTGTAATGAGAGGAGTTTGAAGCGTAGAGAAAAAGATATGTTAAGAGTTTCTTTACATTTATTTTTTTTAAGTTCCTAAAGGTCAGAAAAGTTGTCAAAAGTGAGGGTTTTCTGTTTTTCAAGGTGCATACTTTTCCAGTTTTACTTCTGGGTTTACCTCTGCTTCCTCCCACTGTCTCCAAAAAGATGCCTTAAAGTGACTGATTGGCCATTGTAGTTTGCAATTAGGTGCGAATACATACGTATGAATTGTTATCTGTAACACTGTATCTTTCTTGCTGGAAACCGACCCAAGATGGACTCCACCTCTTGCCCCATGACTGCAGCCAACATTAATCTAGAATGGATGATGCAAACGCTGCTTCAAAAATTACTCATACAATATCAAAACAGAAGAGAAAAAGAGAAAACTAACCTCTGATAAATGCCTGAACAGTGAACCCCAGGATTTACTGAGAAATTCCACCTTGAATTTAACTTTACAACCACTGACAAGCCATTGCATCACAGTATCACTGTTTCTGTCTATTGTGCAACTGAGTTTAAAGGGAAAAAATCCCTTTAAGCCACGTGATCCTTTAGACCCCGTAAGCCCCCAGGAGAGCTCTTAAGACTGGTTTGAATGAACCTGAAGGTTTGATGCAGAGCTGGGAATTTGCTGCATCATTTGCAGCAATCCAGTCCTGTGTTTCACTAACCAGGACTGGTTAGTGAAACATTGCTAGCTGTTAATTTTAGAAAAACTCTGACAAACCAGAA
The DNA here is from genome assembly GCF_027474105.1 of Poeciliopsis prolifica. Classification (NCBI taxonomy): domain Eukaryota; kingdom Metazoa; phylum Chordata; class Actinopteri; order Cyprinodontiformes; family Poeciliidae; genus Poeciliopsis; species Poeciliopsis prolifica. Next base: position 4,369,766 of record NW_026562383.1, read on the forward strand.
GGAGTATTTATACGACCTTAGTATTCAAATCCAGCACATAGCAGATTAGTTTTGATTAACCAACAACTTCAAAATAGTTCAGTGCATACCAGATGAGCAGTGGAAGAACTACTGTTTAATTCAGTGCGACAGGGACTGACATCGACAAACAGCGTGCGAAAAACAGATTTTAGTTCTATTTTAGTCAAGCTCGCTTTGGAGATATAATTTATGCTATCCTTTAAACTGTCTCACCCGGTACTCTGCTGACTGTTCATTTCCCTGACGAAGGAGCTGCATGAAAATGTCTTTTTTCCCCCCCGAGATGATATGTGCCCGTACAGCTTCAACAAGAAGATATCTACATGTAAGAGGTTAAGTATTAGGTTATACAAAGACAGAGGTGTAGTTTATAAAGAGCTTGACATTATTGTACAAAGTTTGATTTTATTGTTTTTTTAGTGTTAAGCATGTGTTTCTATTTTTGGAGTGAATTGTGGTAGAAGCTTTTGATTAGCACACAATGTCCAAAACAAATTATCCCTATGGGGACAATAACATATCTGTCAATCTGGCTAGTTATCTAGCTGCCCGGTTATTCATATGGATGGATAGATAGATGGGTACCTACCTATCTACCTCGAAAGATGGATAAATAGCTATCTGCGTATAGCTATATAATTAGCTAGCCAAGCAAGATACTGTCACATAAATTATCTGGTAAGACCTAAAGCTGGGAAATGTAAATTTGCATATATAAAAAATATGTAAATACTTATTTGTTACATTATTTTGAGACAGTATAATGTGAGACAGATAATCAGTGAAAGCTTCTGTGCATCTTTCCAGGGCTCTTATTGTCATCTGCAGAAATGCACCACTCCCAGGCAAAATCAACCAATCAGAGACAGGAGGCATGACTTAGTGCTGTCAATCACACACATGTATATTCTGCTAAATTGTGCTAATGGCTGAGAAACAACTTACCGTTGTAGGAAAGCAGCTAATTCGCAGTCATTGTTGGCAAAGCTAACTAGTCTTAGCGTTCATGTCGGGCTATGCTGTGGTGAACCAGTTGTTGTGAGCAGAGCATTCAAGCGTGATTGACAACACTAAGACCCGCCTCCTGGCTCTGATTGGTTGTTTCTGATAGAGTTGTGTATTTGTTAAGTAGGATCATAGGGGGTCGATTTCATTCACAGGTTATCTGTCTCATATTATAGTGTTACAAAGTAGTGATAATTTTAACAAACATGCAAAAAACTCCCCCAAAAACAACATATTGTTTATAAAAGTTACCCCAGCTTGAAGCCCACGTAATGAAGAAGGAATAGTTTGATGATCCATCACATTGACCCACCTGATGATGTGGAAGATGGCTGATATGAGGAGCTCGTTGTAGATGGCTACAGCAATGTACCGCGGCTCGTGGAAAGCAGAAGGGATGGTGCGGACGGCATAGCACAGGTACACACCCCACAGCAGGAACAGGAACTCGGCTGAAACAAAGACAGGCCAGCTGGTAAACGTTCACCGGATCTGAAGTTGTTTGAATGTCAAGTGCATTATTGTTTTCATTTTCTAAATTAAGAAAAGACAAATGAATAAAATATATCTAGATCTGCTTGATGTTCAACAGATGTGATTTTTTTCTTTATCTCAGTACGAATCCAGATGTTCTGTAAAGGTTTGTTAAAGAACATTTTTGTGCTTCAACATCAACCTGCCACCAGGTCTGGAAATAAAAATTAGCCACCTGACTATAATCCTTTGTATTTACATGTAAATGTCCATTAATACGAATTGTCCCTTTTTAAAACATAAACTTGAACTTAACAAACAAGCATCATGACGACTGAGAAACACAGCAGACAGTCAGGGAAGGGAAGTTGTGGAAAAATTGATGACAGTGTTATAAAAACAGTGTTATGGGGTATGCTAATTTTTTTACAATCTTGGACACTTTTCAGTAAACATGAACAGATAACCGACATTTGCCGATGCCTTCATTGTATCTTTCAGATGTTTTACGCTTCCAAAGTTCAACATTTACTTTGATTGGCTTCAGTTTTTTTGCTACAAAGTGTAAGAAATGAAAACATCGCAGAGCTGATTTCCTGTTATCTGCCCTCGCAACCACTGTGCTCTTCATAAAGCCCCTTGCTGAATATTTCCAGTCAAGAAGCCTTTTCCATTGGCGACCATATTTTCTACAATTCTCTGAGGAGCTGCAGACATTCTGTGCTTTACCTACCCTTAACTCCCTCCATAAAATAGTCATCTTTGTGAAAGCCTTGGCAATATGTACCCTTCAGGAAAACACTGTATCCACTGTGCTATCCATGGTCCTTGTATCAGACAGCTGTTAGTTCTCCTAACATGAAGGACATCAGGAATACTGTAAATGTAGCGCCATGTTAGTGAGTAGTTTCCAAACACTTCAAACACTACGGGTGAAGTAACCTCGTGCATTTAACCTTAAAGGAGCAGTGTCATGTATTTTTGGGGCACATACTGTCCTATTATTGAGCAAAGAAGTAACTATGTTACCTTCAGTTATAAAAATGCTACACATATCAAATATGACTTAAAAAAATTTTGTTTGATTAAGAAATCACGCAAGTCTGTCCATGTGATGTCATTGAAGAAAATAGGTGCCATCATCCTCCAACTACTTCCTGTCTTCTTCGTGGTTTGCACCAGTGGCGACGACTGGTTGTGGTATTTGTGAAAAACAATCTAAAAAAGCACATACCACTAAAGGACATTGAAATTGATGGGTGTAACAGTAAAAAAGGTTTAAAGGGTTTGAATAGTCCTTCACACAACAATATGCTGCTTTAAATACGGTTAAACTTTCAACCCCTCCTCCAAATCTTATTATAAAGCAATAAAGAATTATAGATTAATCCTCTTCCCATGACGGCAGTGTTTGTTATCCTCTTATCATGGAGCCGAGTTATAAAATAGGATAATTTACAGAAAGGACATTGAGAAGAGACAACTGCCTTCATTGTTACAGGACAATATTTCAGAAAAGGCGATCCAGTGTTTGGCTGCAGATAGCTCATTATCACCTAATGAAATTTCAAAGTATCAAAAAATCTAAAGTAATTATTGTAGCGCGCAAAGCAACAGAGTCTGTCTCTGCACTGTGAAATTATGTTGTGGATTTACAGAGTGTAATCCCCAAAGATTAGCACAAAAATAAAAACATCATCTATCACTGGCAGAAACAGTCATTTGGAATATGAATTTAATTTTGCACTCTTTTTATGAACTTTCCAATGAGGCTCAAAGTGAAGCAGTGACTTTTTTTTAGATTGTTTCTTTTTTTCTGTTTGCAAAATTAAAGAACTATCACAAATAACACAGAAGGCCTGTCACCGTAACAAATTTTGCTGGACAAAACAGAACGATTTGTTTTGAAAGAACACAACACTGGGGCTGGAAAGCATTCTAAATAACAAAAACAACAAATGGATTGTGACGTCTCAGAAAGCAAAACTGCACTTCAAATAATAATAATCATTCAGTTTACACAAGAAAAACAGGTGAAAGTGCCAAAAAGTGCAAACTAACTAATTTGTACTGGGTGACAAATGTTTCTCAAAATGGCAGCTTTTCAAAAATATTAGAGCAACAATTGTTGTCCAAGTAAAAATTAGCGTGCTTATTTTAATTTATCATGTGGTTTTATTTGCTTATTGTGACTGGTTGAGGTATTAAATCTCAGTCTTATTTTTAATTAATATTTAGGAGTATGCACAGTCTTTAAGTCATCACTAATTACATAGAAACTATCCATTTGTCCAAACATGATGCAAAAACACACACACAGATGTGTTTCTGTTTGCTATTCTCCAATGGCTGATGTAAATCTGGGCTGCAACTAATGATTATTGTAGCTATCGATTAATCAAGTATTCAGACGATTAATCAGTTAATCGGGTAAAAAATTTTTAGCACATTCTACAGATGTATCACCTAAGCACTTAAGCCCGTTTGTGCAATATTAAAAATACATTAAAGGACACAACAACAAAACAATAAATTCCCTTTTTAAATAATAAAATAAATATTTTATTGCCTGAAATGTAAAACTGTTGCATTCCTGTAGTAAACCTGATCTGGCTAAAGCTACAGCTATAACGCCTGGGGAGTTTTGGCTAAAACAGTCTTTAAGTCATATAAAAATATATATGTATTTCAGGAAGAAATAACAATTGCATCACGCAGGTGCATATAAATGATTCACACAAACTTTTTAAAATGTTTTTTACAGAGGGCTTTTCTACAACACTTGTCAACATTAAAAAGCAAGCCAAAACAGGAAGAGGAAACAGGGCTGCTTTTCAAAAATGGGGTGTCATGCAGCATTGATGAAATGCTCCGCGGGTGCTTCAGCAGGTGCTCCCTGTCCCTCTGCAGCCTCTGCAGCACATCAGCGTGTTCTCTCCGGCTGTCAGAGCAAACAGCAGGGCTTCCTCTTTTGCTAGCTTGTCTACACACATTCAGAGGAACAACCGGAGGGATTCCTGTGCACGCTTCGTTTCGGAGCGCGCACATTTGTTTGAAGATGTCGCCGGTTTGCAGAAGCACACACACAAACACACACTTTCTCTCTGTAGATACTTTGTGCCGTCTCCAGAGTGTCCTTAGCTGTTCTCCCACCACATGTTTGTCTTTCTGAAGTTCTGGTGGTAGAAATGTCTCTCCGCATCGTTGGCTACAACCCACCAGCATCCCTGCTCTCCTTCACTCCCTCTCTTCTTTCCCTGCCACCTCCAGTCTCTCAGTCTGCATGTCTGTCAGTTTTCAGTAGGATTTCTGAGGGATTCATCGTTTCTCCCTTTCCAAACAGGATTAGTCTCCCCTGCTGCCAGACTGGCTCCAGTGAGGTGCACATCGCTGCCTCCTGCTTCTGGAATCAGTCACCGAAGAACAAGCACTGTAACACAAGCTGAAGGCCATCTGGGTCATCTTGAACAGAAACACAGCAGGGGTCCAGGAATTTATGATGAGGGCGGTATGGTTTAGGGCGAAAGGTACGAGCTCAGGAAGCTTTAGCCACACAATCCAGGACAACAACGAGGAACTGACAATTTTATTTGGTACATGTTCTCTGAAGATGAGTCTCCTAAATATGTATGTGTGTTGGTGATAAGATGCAAAGCAAGCGTTCAAAAAAAGGGGTTATATAAGAAGAGTTATGATCTGAAATTCTCTATATACACTTCTTATGAAGCGAAAACAATGCCATTTGTCAAAACATCAATAGTGCACAAACACGTACATGTAGTACATGTTTATTTCTGTTTCCTCTGTTACCATTGTTGCTGTAAATCTGGACTGCAGGTAGCGATTATTTTTAGTTAGCATTTAACCGACTATTCTGACTGAAGAGCCCTGAAGAGATTACTCCATCATATAACACTTATTAAGTGACTTGTGTGGAGAAAAGGCAAATTGTACTCCTGAAATATATAATTTCACATTCAATTTTGAAATTGTGAAAGTGCTTTGAATTGCAGCCTGAAACTGTCAGTTTTGAAAGAGCTAGTGTGTTTTGTAGCCCTTTGAGTCTTTCTTAAATAAAAAGCTCTTTTCATCTACAAAAGGAACCACATAAAAGCAGAGAGGTTTATCAGATTTAGACGAGGTCACAATGGTACCCGTTTATGTCTGCTACATTTGAGCAAGACTCCAATATGTAAAGTTTTGCAGATAAATGGAAGAAGTCAAACTAAAGTGGCACCTGTAAGTGTGACTATATGCTTGGATGTTCGGTTTTGGAATGACCTACACATAAAAACACGAGGACGCCATGTTTACAACAAATATGAAGAAAAAAGAGTAAAAGACCTATAAAAAGGCAAATGACTGACATTCCTTCAGGCAATTTATACCACCAATTCCAACAATAACCTCTGTCAGAGGGCGGCGCCAAACACACAACAGACCAAGATTACGAGAAGAGGAAAGGCAACAACGAAACTAGACATTACGGGAGTGATCAGATTATTTTATATCTCAGGTGCATGTACACTAAAACGTGCAGCTATTCTGGTGAAAAATGCGTTCGTTTTTCTCTTGAACATGGGAGTGATCGAAACGACTGAAAAATGTTCCTATTTTTCAGTCGAGTAAATATGCCAGTTATGTGGGGCAGGTGATTTAATTCACCCGTTTGCCAACGCATACCCACATCTCTATTTCATCCCATCCTACCTATTTTTCATTCCTGAAAATAAACCACTTTGTACCTGAATGGCAAAAGCTTGTGCTAAACTGCCTTATTTATGGAGGAAAATGGTCACTAAAATGCACAATTCTCAAGCCCTATCAGCTGAAAACATTGTATTACCTTCTATTATTATTCTAATTATATCGTTACACCTCCTCACAGCAGGCTGTGAGTAGATTAAAGAAAATGTATTTAAAGTGTTGGTTGTCAAAGCGGATATGAAAGACCCCCACCGGCAGGAGCAAATCGATTCACGGTGGACACAAAACGTCTCACAGGAGGTGCCGTCATTTCTGCGTTCAACTGAGGAAAATGGTGGCAAGTCCAAACGACCAGAACCAGACAGAAAAGCCAACAAGATGGTCACAAAGCAAAAGAAGAGAGAGGATGTGCTCGAGTTCAGACGGACAGAGCAAAACTATTTAGTGTCATTTATCCAGCAGGACTCTCAACCCAACACGGCATCAGTCAAGTGGACAAGAAGTGGTTAAAAACTCAAGAGCTACTTTACTCAACAAGCTGCCAAAAATCTTACCACATGTGTTTGATGTTTGTTTATGCACTATGAAAATCACCTTTAACTATCCAGAGATAAGAAACTGTAGCGCCAAGCTGGCAGAAGACAGGAGGAAAGGATTAATCGTGTTTGATTGATCACTGAAATAATTTAGTCATTGATCAATCATTAAATCAAATATACAGACTAAAAAAAGGACCTTTGACCGAAAAGCAACACATTTATAGCAGTAGAAACTGAACAAAAAACATTTGAGATAAAAACACCTTTGTCTGTGTATGTGTTCTGGCTCACATTTCTACATATGAAATGTGGAAATATGAGCTTCAGGCATTTTTATTTTCTTTTTTAAAGACTTGTTTATTTGTTTATTTTAATGTATTTCTAATATTTTAAAAAAAAGGTCAAATAAATTATTTGTAGAAGGTGGCAATTTTTAAAATCTGATTAATTGATTAATAATCAGAGTAATCGATTGCTAAAATAATCGCTAGTTGCAGCCTTAATCTCGACGGACAATAATGACATGAGCTGATGAAAACCTGAGGTACAAACATAAAAAAACATAAACACAAATAATACCCCTTGACCTTTTCTCTGTTAGATTTATATTTCTCCAAACATTTCTCAGCTGAACTCCCATGACAAAGCAGTTGTTTGTAAAGTAACGAGATTACAATTGACTCCCAAGCATGGAAGTCAGGGTCACTTTCCTCTTGACCAAACTGCCAAAAAATAAATAAAAAGCCCACACACACACTCACCCACTCCCATCATGTAGTCCCATCGGTCCAGCAGGCACATGCTGAACTGCATCCCCTCTGGTGTGAAGCCTGCGACTATCAGACTGCGACTCAGCTCCGGGCTCTGGCACACAGCCGAGGTCCAGGCCACCAGGAACCACAGCACCACGAGGAGAATCACCGCCAACAGCCGCAGGACGCGCCAGCTGGTCATGTAAGGCGTCCTCTGGGCCGTCCGGGAGAGGAACACCTTCAGGACCCTGAGGGAAGGAAACACGGTTTGAATCTGGAAAAACTCCATGATTATTCCCCAAATTATTAAATTATTTCTGAGAAGTAGATGTTTCATTTGACATTTTCAGTTTACTTGTCCATTAATTATTAGATCGTTGCTTCAGTCAACATTCCCACATGAACAGGAACATCTCCATTTCAGTTTTATTTATTCAAGTCTAACTAGCGTGCTGTGCTCCTGTACCGGATGAAGTGGAAAGCAAACGGAAGAAACGTTTTTGTTCATAAAATATAAAATACAACAATCTGAATCTGTTTTCAGTCCAAATTCGCTACTGACGTGTTTGGAACAATGCATGGGTGGTTTATTCATAAGATGCCAGGTCTTGGTGGAGAAATTCCCACACACATGACTCACGCATGTTGCTCTGCTGAATGATGCAGTCGTAACCGACACTGGTTTCAGTTCAACAATCCCAGCCGTTCGCTCTGAAAGCACACATGGCCCAGGAGCTCTGCAGCTTCACTTGTACGAAACGAAGGGGGAAAGAAATTATCCATAGTGGTGGATTTGTGGTTGGATGTGAATTGTGGAGATGTTGTCTGAAAATGACTGCTTGCTCTGTACTTTGCATTGATTGACAAACAGCACTTCTTACAGTGGCAGTAAGTCACTTTTAGAAAAAAATATATTTTCCAGATTTGTTAAAACTGTGACTTGGTCATGACAGTTTGGTATGAGAATCAAGCTCCTCTGCAATTTCCCTGCTCTGTGCTAACTAGAAATAACCAATCAGAGCAAGGAGGAGGGTCTTAGTGCTGCCAATCAAGCTTGTATACATGCTGCTCACACCCTCCCTCTTGCTCTCTGCTATGCTACAGCTTCTCCCCATCAGCAGAGCATGTCGTGAATGCTAGGGCGAGTTAGCATGGGCACAGATGATGAAAGCAGTGTTCCTGGAATGACAAGTTGTTTCTCCGCCACGAGAACATTTAGCAAAAGCACACAAGCATGATTCACAGCGCCTGATGGTGCCAGTGCATTTCTTCAGACATCAGCACTGGGAGAAGGTGGAGGAACTCAAATTTTTCACAGATTGTTTGTCTTATATTTTACTGTCTGTACATGGTGACTGTTTTAATAAATAAGTAAAAAGTTTAAAAGTCACATACTGCAGCTTTAAGGCTTTTGTCTTGCCACATTTATGAATTGCAAATCTCATAGTTCTACTACAGACAGATTCAGAGTTGAACCTAAACTTGAGCTGTAAATCTCTGCAGCTTCTCTTTTGAGCTTTTCTGACTAACTTTCTCCAGTCTAGCTACAGAGAACCTCCATGCTTTAGTGGGTTTGCAAGTGTGGTTTTTTATTTATGTATTATTTCCTTACAGGGTTTTGCATAACTTTGTGTTGGCCTGCATCTCAAAATTTCAATACCTTTAATCAGCAATGAAGTCTGAAAAATATGTCATTCCCTGTTTATAATGCTCCTCATTGGCAGTCCAGTCTGTGACCAATCCGTTTCATCTGATATCCAGTCGGACCGCTCAGGCTGTAAGAGTTTTCCCCTGAGGCACACTTTCCATCCAACAAGCTTGCAAAAAGAAATAATAATAAAAAAAGTCAAATTGGTAATTTTGCCAAGAGAACTTTCTGGTCAATCTTTGACCTCCTTCTCCCAGCTCAGTAATACTTGCTGCAAGCTGCAGATTAGGAAGCCAGAGTGTGTGTGTCTGTGTGTGTATGAATGCAGGCAGACGTGGAAAGATCAGACCTGATGTGAAATGTAAATGTGCGTACGGGCCAAAAAAGCATGCAATCTTTGAGAGGGAGCTGAATTATTGAAACAGAGAAAGAAGCAGAAGAGATGGTGGGATAGGAGACGTCGAGTGAGAAGTCGGTTTTGCCTATTTTTAGTTTTTGCTTTCAATTTAATATCACCATCAGAATAATTCATAGTAGAAGAAAAAAGAGAAACGTCTCAGATACAGATTACGCTCTTTGTTGTCGTTAACTCATCCGTACCTGTACAGCTTGAGGATGATGGTGCCGTACGCGATGGCGAATCCCAGGAGGCGGACCCACCTCAGGAGGACGCATCGGAACACGCTGGGGTTGAAGTACAGGATCATCACCTGGAACGAGAGACAAACACCAGCATTCTTGGTTTGGGTTTCATAAGTATGCTGCAAAAACGCAAAATCTTCAGAGTATTTTTGGTTTAGTGTCTAGTTCTGGTTTTAATTAGTTTAGTGCAGGAGTTAGCAAACTATTTTATGCCACGCCCCCGCCAAACAGCACTAGCTTTTATTCGGGAACCCCTTAGGCAAGCCCACAGACACTGCACAGACAGTGCTGTTTAAAACTAGTGCTGGTTTTAAGCATCTAGTTCAAAACAATAGCACAAAACTAGAAATGTACTAAGAAATTTACACTATAAACTTGACCAGAAAATGTTGTGTTTTTGAAGTGATATAATGTCATACATATCACGTTTCTCTCGTTCACAAAAAAACAAAAAAACAGAAATGCAGTGTTCACTAAGAGAGAAGCAGAGCTGGAGGCAGACCTGGCATCACAGAGAGCTCACGCCTCCACAGCTCACATCGACTGAAGGAAGCATGTGGGTTATATGTAGGGCACGACATTAAATCTCACGCAAAATTCTGCATTTTCTTCTCTTGTTTTTCCAGAAATACATATTGATGTTCTGACCTGATCCAGTCTCGAATCGTCTCTCCAGTTTGTCACAAAGCTTTGAATTTGGTGAGAGCTCATAAATTATTGCTTCACCTTTTTCTATTCAGATGTGAAGATTTTTTTCCCCCTGCAACTATTACCTGAAGTAGGGTGCGATGGAGGCTAATGGTGGCAAGTCTGGCATATCGAGAAAAGTCTGTGCTTCCATTTGGACGTCTGCATTACACTTCATTAGCGTGCAGCTCAGCAGGACGCCGCGTATTAAATCTCCTGCGGCCATCGTTCTGAACTAAATGAAGCTTGGATCAGCCACTTAATTGGTACGCACCTTCCTGATCATTTATGCATGGCCCTTTCAGGAATTTGCATTATTTTTGCGGTTTAGGAAAGTCTGAAGAAAATTACAATGCCCTTTTCCTTCCACTGAGGCAATGTTTGGAAGGAAGTTTGTGATTGTTAAAGTTTCTGTGAAATGTAAGTCTGTGAAATGTAAGGCAACTTGGAGCAAAATATGAAAGTTAGAAAATAAAAATATCTTTTGACTTAGAAGGTTTAGCCAGAAAAACAGATTACAGCATTGGTCTTGGTGCTGTAAAGATTCAGGTTTCAATAGCTACTCACAAGATAGCTTGGCCGTTGCCTTCCTATGCAATTCTGCTTGATTCTCATCTCCCTTCATTGCTCCGTCTTGTATTTCTCCCACCAACTTGGATTTCTCTGGGACAATTTCAACCAATCAGTGAAAAGGAGAAGTTGTGAACAATGAGGTCAATTTTCTGTACTCTGACTGTAGTTTTAGAAATGGCAGTAGAAGAAATTAACAAAGCCGTTCTGCTCATGTTGGCCATGTTTTAAAGTATTAAATTAACATCAGCAGCCATCTTGTTTGGCTCAGCACTTCTCTCTTCGCAGTGGAAGACAGTTGTTTACAGAGCAGGAAATTTCTGGTAAGCTTCATAGCACTAATTAGCACATTAGATACCAACAACCAAAAGTTAGCCATTAGGTAAAGTTTAAAATAATACATAGTGCATTACACCTTTTTAATGTATCGCAAACGTAACAACATAACCCAGTGCATCCTATTTCCTGAATAATAATTCAGTAAAAGTGTTTACAATCAGAAGCTTTTTCCAATTTGCTGCGTCACTGATTGTTACAGGAGACACTTCCTGCCCAGAGCCTCCTCTATGAAGAAAGTTAGATAGCAGGAGTTACTTCAACAACTCACTTCTCTTTAGGAGCAATATTTTTTCTTTTGTTTTTCGGGGATCAGTCAAGGCAGAAACGATATTCCCTGGCAGCTGTCAACTCTGTTTGGAAAACACACACCCTGCCAGAAACCAAAAATGCTTGAGAAACAGCATCCACTTTGAAGTGTTGCTCTCCAAATTCCCAGCATCTCAGTTGTGCAACTGTGGGATGTGCTGTGGAAACAGACGTGATGCGCGAAGGGAATCCAGCTTACAGGACATTCACCACTATGAGCCCTGCCTCAACCAATCAGTGCTATTAAGTAGTTTTATTATTATTATTATACGTGTTGATTCTGTTTTATTTCTAGTCTTTCTACCATTTATGCTGATGCTACTGAATCTGTCAATGTCCCTCTTTGGGATAAATAAAGTATCTAATTTGAAAGGAGATCAGTCTACTATTAGTAATATAATGGCTGTTGGTTGTGTTAATTGTAGGCAGCAGTGACTATAACAAATTTCACTGAACGATAAATTGTCCCAGAAGTTACTGCAATAAATTATAACGTTGTTTTGAGACCATTTTAAAGTAATATAGTGGTGGTGGCTTAATAACACAAGAACACATTCTCAAAGATCAGTAAATGTTAAGTTGTAAAGAAGATTTCACCGATGGAAATGGAAAACATTTTAATATAATTCACCCCTTCATCCAAAAGTCAATTCGCCATGTCAAGAACAACTAAGGTACAATCAACCATCCACACAGATTTATATTTAAACACAAAACAGGCAATGTGAATATATGGAAATAATGATGACAAAAAAGAAAACAACATATATTATTTCTGTAATGATACAGCACTCTACTGAATTGATGTACTTCATTGTACTGAGACAGAAAATTATATTTTATCATTTTCTTCAAAGTAAAAATGGATCTACTCTCTGTGGTATCTTTACAAGATTTGTTCCACAAACGGAAATTAAGCATTTGTTTAGTTTTGACTTTATTTATTTCTTTTGATTAGTGTGAGGACGGACGGCCGGCCCAAGGCATATGCGTATTAAGCAGCTGCTTAGGCCCCCCGCACCACCAGCGGCCCAAGAGTCCTAAGCTAGGATAATAAAAAAAAAAAATATTTATATTTAAAACAACACTGAATAATACAAACTAAATACTATTTCACATGGAAAAGTAATTTACTACAGTTGCTACACAAATAATGGTTAATTTCTTCCTGTGGACAGTTCCTGCCACTTTTGGGGAAATATAAGATATGAAACTTGTTCATTTGTTTTCTGTAAATGCATTGTTTATCAGTTAATGTTATGTGAAAGTAGTTTAAATAATATGGTACAATTAAATACCACTGCATTTCAAAAATCCAGATAACTGTTTTTAGTTTATTAATCAATAGCCATTATAAACACTGGTATGATGTCAGCTAATAACAAATCATGCTAATGACAATTGGTATCTTTCACATACAGGGTAGCTTTGGGATGATAAAACATCTTGTATTGACATGTTAGTATAAGAGGGCCACCTACTAAAAATCTGCTTAGGGCTCCAAAAAGGCTTGAGCGTACGGTCGGATTTTTCCACCAAATGCCACATTTTGCAGAAACCCAAAGACACGACTGCAGTACCATCAGCAGCAGCACAAACTGCACAGAGTAAAGTGAAAAATGAAAGAATTGGAAAATCTCCGCTCCCCTCCTGTCTTGGCATTCAGGAGACGCTGTGTAATGAGGCTTAAGTAACACCAACACCTGTAAGCTGCTTTTCCGCTGAAAAGAAGCAGAACACGTGTGACAAATTCAACAAAATAGCGAGCCATCTTTGAGAGCGCAACAGTCTGGCTGGGAGATGCATTAGGACACAAGGGGAGCTAATGCAAGATAAGGAACATGAATCATCGCGCGCGCTCCATCGGGCCGACAGGAGAGCGGCTCAGAGACCGTGGGATGAAGACAAAAATGATGAAATGAGAAAAATATTAAATCTGACAAGATATTATGCAGCTACGGAGAATGTTACGAGTAAAAGATGACTCAAAGCAAATGTCACAGGATCGTGAGCGGTGAACTAATCCAAAGCTTATTTCCTCCTCGTTATCATTGTGGAATTGGAAAACATTTGGTGGGATGGATTTCACACATGCTGCCAAAGTGTGGATCAGCGTGCAGTTAGACTGTCATAACATTGCTTGTTTGAGTCGTCGGCGTGTTCGCTCCAAGTTCGGCTCTGACACGCCGGCTCTGCTCCTCAGCAGGAACATGACAAACAGAGTCAAAGCTGCTGGAACTGGTACAACAATAAGAAACTGGAACGCGATAAAATGAGTCTCGTAAAATGATCTCCTAATATTTCAAAGTCAGACTTTACGGTGTAGAGGAAAGTACACCAAGGCTATCACACCTTCTCTGACACTGAGAATTAAATTAGCTTCTCTTCTGACCTAAAAGGAACAACACAGAGTCAGCACACACCTTCAGTGATCAGGCTCCAAATCTGGATGCAGTGACGAACTCTGACCTGGACATTCATAGCCACATAAAGACAGTTACCACCTGAAGAACATTTCCACGATTAGAGGACTAATGTCTCAGGAAGATTTAGAAACTCATCCATTCATTTATCCTTAGTCAAATTCATTAATGCAACAGTGTCTTCACAAATCTGCCTGAAAAATAAATCCCCCAGCTGCAGCTGATTCAGAACGCTGCTGATGGCATTCTCACTAAAACAAAGAAAATAGCGTTCATCGCCCCTTTTTCTAAAATCGTTCCACTGGCTCCCTGTAGCTCAGAGAACAGACTTTAAAATACTGTTATTAGTTTATAAATCACTGCATCCCTTAGCACCAATATACGCAGTAGCCCATCCTCACAACCAGAAGCAAACATGGAGAAGCAGCATTAAGTTTTTATGCTCCTTCAATCTGGAAGAAACTTTCAGAAAACTGCACAACAGGCGAAACACTGCATTCCTTTAAATCAAGGCTAAAGGCTGTTTGCTGCCTTTGATTAATAATAGCTAGAAAATATTTTAATACATTTCTGATGGCATTTAACCAAATGCATGTTTTGTTGCTCGTTTCATAATTGATGTTTTCAAACGATGTTTTTACTATGTAAAGCACTTTGAACTGCCTTGCTGCTGAAATGTGCTATGCAAATTAACTACAAAAAAATAAATAAATTAAATTTTTAGTTTAAAAAAAGCGAGCCTGAAGAGCGACGTTCTTAAACTAATGAGCATCACTCAAAGTGCTGGTAATTAAATTGTCTCCCACCTTTAGCAGCTAAGGGATTACAATGTTTTAATTACACAGCACTGAGAAAATGGCTCAGTGATTGTGTTTGCTCATTGTGCGGCAAGCTGATATAAACCCAGATGCAGGATTTTAAAAGCATAAAATTTACTTGTTGCTTGACTTTGATCAACTTTTGTCATTTATTGTAGCTGTTAAAATCAAAGTCAAACTCAAAGCAAGAAAATAGGATGGTGATGTTATCTACACTGCTGTGAAATATGTTTTTTTTTTTTTTAATTGCCACTAATTTTAACTGCAACAAAAGATCAATATGAAATTCATTCTTCAAATTTTGATTGTATTTATTACAGAAAAGGTTTTCTAAATCACAGGTAAACCTTTAGTTGTGTCTCTGTGTCAATTAGTTTATTAGAGGGACTCTGAAGTTCCTGTCTGCATGCTGTCTCGATGCTCAAATGGCAACTTTGCCATTTGAGTCTGTATGTTAAACCAGGAGCAAATCTAAAACAAATCATTTCAAAAACCAAATTTCTAATTTTGAACATTTCTTTATGAAATCTTCAGTAAAGAAGCATTATGCTTATTTTCTTTGTTCTTAACCATTGTTTGTTTCTGCTTTTGCCATTTGATGCCAGTCAACTCATCTGAACTTATGTATGCAACGCCTTCAATTTGTGTCCAAAACAAACACACAGATATTTGGTCCCAAGTCCGATCAAACCCTTCATTACTACGAGCCAGGACGCTGAAACGGCAGACTGCTTTTTTTTTTATTTTTATTTTTTATATTATCTAGAAGAGAATGTGGCTGTCTTGGTTTGCCTCCAACCTCTGAAGCCTCCTCCATCAATTAATCAGCAGGGGTATTTTTAAAACAAGTTGTGCCAGAACTTGATGGACTTTAAAAATGCATTGAGCGCCGGAGTGGTACAGCTACAGCTGAGGAGACTTGTAGTGGCAGAGGGAAAAAAGTAGAAGGGGGTGGAAAGAAGGCAATAAGCTCTGGCAACAAATGTCGAGACCAGAGGAGAGGACGCAGACAGGAAAGGAACATGCAGACGAGGTTATGAAAGAGAAACACGGAGGACGTGAAGGGCAGGGATAAGATTGAGACAAGCAGGAAGGATGCTGTGAAGTACAGTAAAACAAAACAAAAAAAAGATGGTGAAATGCAGCGGCACAGAGGGAGGAGACAACACCCGACTGTGTGAACAAGCAGTGGCAGGATACTTTAGTGCAGCTATTTTTGAGACTGGAGGTATCCTTGGGGTGTAGAGGGAAAAGGATTTTTAAAAAATCAAGATCGGTTTGATCTCGTAAGGATGGACCTGCCTTCACTGCTGACTTCATAACAAACACCCAAACATTCAAAAGCCATTCTAATGCCACTATGAAATAGAGATACGATCGGGTCTAAAAAAATCCAACTTCACCCAAACCTTCAGGCAATGTATCCTAGCCCATTTTAACTCTACTAAATCACTTTAGTATGATGTTATTTTAATTACAATTTTGCAGCTTTGATTTTAGATAAACATTTAAAGGAGCAGCATTACATGTTTTCTAGCCACACAGTATCACTTTGTAGCACAATCAAGTAACCATGTTATCTTCAATTGTATATGTCAAATGTGACTTACAAGAAATTTGGCTACATAATTTACCACCTTGAAATTGGGCCCCTGTCTCTTTAAGAAACTTATTCTCTTTCTGAAACTCAGCCTTCAGAAAGTTAACATGTCAACATTTTTACCAGCACTGCACTGGGGAGGAGTTTGTACAATAAGCTAAGTGGATGTGCAGTTCCACCAGATATTTGCTAATTGTTGATGACTAGTCTGAAGGAGGTGAGTGGGGAAGTCGTGGGGGAGACGGAGTCTGTGAGAGAGAAACTTGATAGCTTGAAAACTTATGTCTGAGGAGGAGCTTCATCCATGAAGGTGGTGCTGCATCCCTCCACGTGTTTTGTACAGCCGAATGGTTGCCTTGGGAGATTCAAGGATTTCTCAAACATGCATGAAAGAATCAAAGCAACACTACAGGTTTGTTTGATGAGGAAATAACATAACATGATGTAAAGCAAAAAAAAAGCAGCTTCCAGCTCCACTTTGTGGTTTGTTGCAGCCACATGATGAGTCAAGTACAAATTTTCTGGGATGTGTGATTGAAAGCATTCTAGCAGAGCGGAGTTGTGTCTGCATGCAGTTCACTGAGCTTGTCATAGTTTACTCACTTTGTTTCTTTGGTTAAACTGCTAACCTGTTGCGTCTATTCTTAGACTATGATGATTAGATTAACACAAATTTATATTGTGTATTCTCGTTTGGTTTCCCCTCTCCTGTATGCATTGCAGGCTTATACGACACAAAACCCAGCACCAGCCGGCCTTTGAGCAAATAATTTTTGATGGATTTGGGTCGGGCTCGTACCAAAAATCTAAACTCTACTATGAAACACATAAAAACTTTGGCTATAACTTTTTTCAAAAGAACAAAACCAATGTCATGAAGCTCTTTTCTGAAAGGATTTACCATTTTTCCTTCAAATGTCTGATATCCAGCCAATAAGCTTTCTGTTGGCGGACAGGAGAGCTCTCTGATAAGGAGAGCGAATTCCCTCCCTGTTAACACGACACAGGTTTCCTCCATCTGTTTCCCTTCTAAAGATGAGCTTCGGATTCAGCACAGCAGGTGCTCTGTGGGCACAACGGTAAATACACACATGCACACACAGCACAATGGCACCCACCCACCACAAAGCCTGGCTAAGCCACGCACAGAGTGAGGAACACTCATAGCTAAGCTGTCCTGCTCTTTGTTATTGTCCAGACAGACACTGAGCACATGGATAGTGGGCCGCAGCTCAAGAAGGCAGGACTTATTGAATAAGTGACATTCTGTCACAGAGTGACCAAAATTATCAATCCATGTATTGCTTGCAACAGATCAACCAAAGTGATGTGGATTTGATGAAGCTAAACAGAATGACCCAGTCAAAGTTCACACTCAAATCCAACAATCTTTGGTGAGACTTCAACACTGACATTCCCAGACGCTCTCTGTCCAAGCCGACTCAGACTGGGAATTTTTCCAAAGAAGAAGAGAAACGTTGTAGACTCTAGATGCTTGAGACTTTTCAGATTCTTATTGTAAACAATTTTCTTTCTCCTTCACAACTATGAGGTGCATCGTCTTTATTTCAGTGTTTCTTTCTTTTAAGACTGCAGTATTTGTACACTATTAATTTTATTCTGTTTTCATACACCATTTCTCTTTGTGACTCTCCTCGTGATTCAATACTCCAACATTGCTGTTCCACTGCATGTCATATGTTTGCACACTGGCAATAAAGATTTTCCTTTTCCTTTCTTATTGAGTCCCATAAAAACTGAATAAAACAAATTACATTTGTAATTGTTAAATAAAGAGAATCTGAAAAGTTTTTAAGGCCATGAAAACTTTTCTAACACACTGGACTTTGAATTAGTTTTACATGAGCAACGGCGACACACTTGGTTTTATTGGCCGTGTCCCGCCTGAGGTCAGCACCCCACAGTCCTTTCTCTTTATCACTAGTTACGCAACTTGTGCCTTTTTAACCAACCGTGCAACATGATGCTTATCTTCCGGCAGGTTTTTGTGTTAAATATAAACCCATTTCCATGTTTTTGTCTTTCTCAGCTCCATAAGGGATTGTCTTTTGTTCAAATGCCCAGAGTGTCAGGTTGGATCAGCGATGGTTATGTAACAGTATGAAGCAAAAACTCTATATTTGGTTTTCCTCACAATTAGTTCTCATCACAGTACAAGTATGTATAAAACAAACCTATTGTTATTTGCCATCTATAATGAAGCAGTTTATGTTTGACAATACCAGTAATGATTTAATTTTTCTTATATATGTTTAGTATGTGGATGCTACCCATCATAATCCACAAACCTGCATGTCCAGACAGATTATCTTGACTAGAATAAATGTTTTCCATTAAATAGTAAGGTTGACATGATCATTTTTATGTCAATACTACCTAAAGAAATCTTGCTAAATTGTTTTCCATCTACAAAATGTCTGAACTTCTTACAACAATGAAATGTACTGATATGTATTTCGCTCTAGGGTGAATTGTATAACATATGACTATGCAAGAACTTTTTTGCCATGGGGGTCAAAATGTCTGTTTTTCCCCATACTTAATGATAGGCAACTGTTTAATCCTCTGCACACACATTGTGAGAGGCCAGGACAAATCTTCATCAATGTAGACAGAGAGTCTGCATAAGTTAGAATCAGATCAGAATCCTATGAGCTGCACTGGACAGGTGGCATAAGTTGCAACACTCATGCTGAAGACAGGGTGATACTGAAGGTTTGTTGAGTTAAAGTCACATAGAAACTGAAGATATAATTTATACATTAGTGTTTTTCAAGTATGAGACTCATAGGCTGGAGATGAAACGAACTTATGTTGACATCAGCATCGGCCCTGAAATTTAAAAAAATTCTAGATCAGGTATCGGTGACAATTTGATCTAATTCTATATTTTGTGCCCTGAATGAGGTCATGCTTTATTACTTATGCTACATTATATTTGTAATTTCAAATTGTACTTTCTCAACCTTTTGAACGAAGGTTTGCAGCAGATTATTTTTACACATTTGACCAACCTATTGTCTTGTCATTTTCTTTCTCATTTGTTTTACAATGTTTGTTTTACTCCTAAATGCACTGACTAAACAAATCAGGTTTTTACATGTTTGACCAAGCTTGTCAGGTTATTGGTGTATTTAACTGTACTGGTGCAGAGTTATTAAATACAGTTGTAATGCAGTACATTTTGTCTGTCTTTTAAAAAATAAATGTTTTAAGTCAATTTAGCACCGTTTTTCTGTTGGATCGGTATCGGCCCATACTAATTCTCAGATGCCTGTATCGGTATCGGAAGTGAAAAAGGTCGATCTGTGCACCAAAAGCAAAAGTGCTGCAGGACCCAAAGTACTTTATAGCATCACGTGAAACAAAACAGAGATGAGGAAAAACAACACAGAAGACAAAGCAACAATGAAGTCAGCAGCGCCATTCTGCTATATCCTCCCACTCGTCTCCCACACAAACCTAACAAAAACACACAAACAAGTCATTTAAGAACTGTATTAGCTAGCATCTGACATGAGTCAGCTTGTCCCACATCTCAAACTGCGTCCGTTTCCAACTTGGCTTGTCAGTCCAGCATTCATTAGATTGTCAAGTAAAAAAACATCTAAATTTTTGTCACAATAGCTTTAGCAAAAGTTGAAAAGCGGCCTAGTGACTTGTCAGCCAAATCTTAAATCATAGACGAATCATCGCAGCAACACTCCGTATCTGCTGCTGCTTCATGCCACATGTAAGTGATCTGATGAGTGATTCTGTGGGTGGCGCTTCTGATTCAGCTGGTTGCATCTACACTGTACTGTTCTTGTACTTTCCATGCTGTACGCCGGCTCCTCGGCCTACCTAGCTGTTTGTCTGTACTTTGAAGAAGTTAATGCATTGAGGCAGCTGTCTATGAGGTGTTTTATGATTATAGAATCATCCATATCAGCAACAGTGGATGTGATACCTCTGACCAAGAGGCTACTTCCAGGGTTAATCGTAAAGCTGATCTGATCTGACTGGATATAAACAAAGTCTTAAACTTCTCTTTTAAAACATTAAGTTGTGCTGAGATTTTTGCTTTGACTGGTGAGATGTGCTCTATCTTCCTGAATTTAGTGAGCAGCAGTGTTGTGGATCAGCTGTAGCTGTCTGCTTGTTTTTTTTTTTCCAGTAGTAATCAATAAGACTAAAGTTAATCTCATGGATAGGTTTCTCTAGATCTTGCTGCAACATTCGTCCTTTAATCCTGGAAATGTTCCTAGGGAGATAGAAGACCAACTTTTTAACTGTCTCAAAGTGACTCTGAAGGTTCAGAGACGCATAAAGTGACCATCCTGTGTTTCCTGTTTCCTTTACATGAACTGAGGCAAACAGGATTTCTTCGAACATTGACTTCCTACTTACCTTGCTTTCAGAAAGGCCAAATTTGTTAAATCCATGACTTTAATCTAGTCCTGTTTACAGATTTCTCCACTTGAGCTTTGGATTTTTGTAGCATATGTAGAGTTACTAAGAAAATCTTAGCTGATTCTCTGATTAACGCTAGAAATGACGTGTTAGTAAATCCATAACCACATCTTTTAAGGTTTTGGTGGTGCTATGTTCAAACAGTTCTATTTTGGTGTTAAAAGCTTGTGATAATATTTTATAACCTAATCCTGCTTCCAAAAGGTTTTTTTCTCTTCATGCTGCTGTTTGTTTGATGGACAACACTGGATTTTATTTAGGTGTACCAGTACTAAGGAGATGCAAACTACAGATTTTGAATTTTCATCAGTAAAATGTATTCAAAGCAATTTGTAATATTACTTGCACTTCAGTACTAGGCATAATTTTGTCTTGGTCCATAACATAAAATCAAAATATGCTAAGTTTGAGCTTCCATTGTATCAAAAATATTCCTAAATTCAAAGGGTTTGGACCATTAAGGTAAAACCAGAGACTTACTGGGAAGTACAGCAGCAACGCCCCAAACAAGATGGTTTCCAGCAGGATGAGACCAGACGTACGGATGCTCTGTTGAAAAGGAAGAACAAAAAGAGCGTTCATTAGTACATGATGGGAGTCAGTGAAAGTTTGAGTACTCTGCAACATGAGAAGTCTCAAGAGACTAATCCTGTTTGCAGAGTCTCTAATCCAGCTTTTGTTTTTGCAGAAAAACAAAGTATTTTTACAAACATTTTAATATTTAACCTACTGTACGGGCTTCAGTGTTTTGCACATTCAACAACTTAATTCTTAAACTCTGCTGTCTGAAATCAAACCCTCCGATTCAGCCCTAATGAGTACCGATTTGCATTTCAGTTTCTTTCCAGGCAAAAGCAAAAAAAAAAAAAAAAAAAAAAAGCAATAAAAAAAAAAAAAACAAACAAAATAATTGCCTGTTTCAAAACAAACAACAGAATAAGGAGGGTTTCAGAAAATATATTTATTTAACGTGTTGTGTTATCTTGAAGCAGCATGGGGGAGGGAGTCGGGGGGAAATATATTTTTCTGGGTTGCATTTAATTATCCATATAAAACTCACTGAGAACTTTGCTGCTGTGTGATTCTAAAAGCCCCCAGGGATGTTTTTTTTTTTTTTGTGAATTGAAAGGAAACTGGGAGATTCTGAGGGAATAACACAGATGATCTATAATTAGCTCACTTATAAAAGTTCCAGCACGTATTTGCCTGAAGGCTGGTTGGAGTCGAGCTACACTGGGAGGATCTTGTGTTTAATTCATTTCTGCTGCCAAAGAGCATCTTATGCAACAACTTGAAACAAGGCCTTATGTGCAGTGGAAGTTAAATATTTGTGGATTAGAATAATATTAAAAGTACTTCATAAAGACCCTTTGTTCTTTAAGCTAAGGATAAAGCATTAAACACACTTGGCTCATCGTATATTCGTCTTAAACTACATTCATTGCCGTTTGCTGCTCACTTCTATGTCTTTTGATTTGACCTTCAATTAGTCGTTTTTGATTGCCCTTAACTAAGGAAAGTGGGAGGTTGATGAACAGCAGAATGACAGCAGATTTGGAAACTTTAATAAAAACTCTTTTTTTAAAAAAAGAACGAGTAGAAAAAGGTAGACTTCTGATGTTGAAATAAGTGTTGAGATAAACGATGCCATTTGTTCTGATTAGCCTCTGTTTACTTGAAAAGTAAGGAGAAGTGATGAGTAGAGGCAGGAAGAGACGCACAGAGAAATCAGCTGGTGACTGCAAGGGGCTGATTTTCAACTTGATTGACCAGCTGTTCCAGAGGGGGTTAAAAAAGTGACAAAACCGTGAAATGTTTAAAGTAATGTCGCAGGATGCATAGCATTAGATGGAACCACTAAAAGGAAAACTGTATTTTCTAGTTTGCCGTTTCTTCAGGCTGTGAGAGAAAGCAAGACTTTCAACAGATAACAGCAAGGCTGAATGGCATGTAGCAAAGTTGCTCTTTTTTATATATTTTTTCTTTTTAAGCTCTCAGCCTCTGTCTGTCATGATACATTTTAGATTCAGAATTGTTTGGAAATGTCTGCGGTAAGGTAAGGATCTATATTTAATGTCCAAAGTGCAGCTTGGTGACTGTTTGCAGGCCTCAGAACAATTTTCATTTAGTGAAACAAATGCAGATGGATACTTCTTGCTATTTTCCCGGGCAAAATTGTCACAGAAAATTTCAAATGCTGAAAAAAGGTATTTGTCTTTTTCATTTTACTTTCATTATACGTTCACAAATGTCCAGCATTGTTTCTCAGTGATTATTTATTAAACCTGGTTAAATACAACAATAGTGATCCATACACAGTTCTTTTTGCATAAATTATTTTTTTTCCAACCTAGCAAAATAGAACACATTCAGCACCCCAAAATTAGGAATCTGTCCGCTTTCCTTAAAAAAGGGAAGAAACCCTCAAAGACCCTTTGTAGCTCTTCTCTATAAGGATTTATAGATGAGTTAACTGCCTAAATCAAGACTACTTTGTTTCAATTAAATTATTTTTTTTGATGAGAAGGTAAAACAATAGGAGTTATATAATAATCAAATTTTTTTCCCTCTCTGATACTTTTCAGTTTGACCCATGTGACAAAATATTTGGACTACTCCAACGGTCGACATTTTGCAAAATGAACACAGAGGCAGACACTACTATTTATGTAATGCTAGCTAACTTAGCCTGGCCATTGCCTTCCAAAGCAATATTACGCAATTCTCATTTCCCTTCATTGCTCCAGCTAGATTTCTCCCATTGACTGTGATTCTTCAGGTAGAATTTCAAAGAATCAGTGATCAGACGGAGAAGTTGTGAACGATGATGTCGATTTTCTGTGCTGTTTATAATTGAAGTTTGCCTGTGGCGGAGGAAGTGAACAAAGTTGTTCAGTCCATGTTGGCCACGCCTCCAAATTTTGAATCAATATTTGACAGCTGCCTCATTTGAATTGACGTAGGCCATTTCCAGTTAGCTTCATAAAGTCCAACTGGCACATTAAATACATCACAGACAAACCTTAGTGAACCTCAACAGAATCCACGCCTACAGCAAGCAATTGTTTCTTAATAAGCTAAAGTCCAGACACTCTCAATGAACCCAAACACAGTACAAGGGTGCTGTTTTTTTACCAGGCTAACGCTAATCATGCCAATCCCTAAGACTGTAAAAATAATATGAAATATGAACTCTTTATTCTATTGTCTATGATTGCTCTTGATGTTCATCTGCTCCTGATATATATAATTAATGCAACTCACCGCAGGAAGGCTAGGAAACAAACAAATCCGAATTTACTTTCATCATAACTGGCAGATCAAACTTTGATCATGGAGCCTCCAGTTGTAAACCTAAAGTCTGATCTTTGACTGTATTTAAGTTCAGCTAAATTACCCAAAGCAACATCTGAAACAAGTGGAACAAATGAAATATAGTGTTTATCAAGTCTGAGGACTCCAAAGCACTTTCTGATGTAATCATTCACAGCCCAAAAGAGTCGCGTGACGAGTCAGAATGAACTTCCAGCATTCTTCCCCGACACCCTGCTGTCCCACTCACCTTGTTCCTCCTGAAGTGGTAGACCACCAACATGCTCGCCAGGTCCAGCATCATGCACAGGCCCTGGAAGGAGGCCACGGCGAGCCGCAGTCCGCCGTTCTCCTGCACCAGGCAGGGGGTGTCATCTTGGCAGTACTTGCAGCCCTCTCTGCACGGCAGACACTTGTTGGACATGTCAGACGTCTCGTCTCTGTAGGAGCTGTGCTCCCGGTCTGAGGGAGGAAGGACACGTTGATCATTTCCTTTAAATCTCGACAGCTTTACTTCACACATGCTAATGAGGTTCATATTCCATCACGTCTCATGGCTAATATACAGTAGGATTTTCAAGGATTATAACTGCATTTATTCTCAATCTACTGTGACTTCTCCTAACTGCTAGGTTTATCAGTTCAGGAGATTAAAAATTATTAGCCCAATAAGTCCCAGAGCCTTGGGCGATGATTAAAAGAGTTCCGTTTTTAATTAAGCAGACAAGGTAACAATGGATGAAAAGAAGATAAAACACGATGACACTGTCCTTGTTATCACACCGCTTTTAATGAGCTTTCTCAAACCAGCACTTGTCATTTTTTAATTTGTTAATCAGCTCTACCTGCAGACAATACTGTTGCATTTCACATCCTCATGGTTGAGTATTTGAGCCCTGGATTTAATAAGGAGCATTTAAAGATGCAGAAAAAACATTTATAAAACTGATCCTAATTCAACAAATCCCACTGTTACTCTGGCAGAGAATTGCTCCATGAGAATGTGTTAAACATCAAGACACAATCAATATCCAGTTTTTTATTTTTTATTTTTGCAAGAGACAATTTATTAATTTAACACAGTGATTTGATTCTTGCAGAGAGCACAACAGATCCTAAGACTTGTAAAGGAGAGGGCAGAAGGTAATCATAATAAAAAATTGGCACCATTTTTGTTGCAAATCGATGAGATTGTTTATCTCTCACCCTCGTTTTTTTATTGTTTAATTTGTGCCAGTTGCGATCTGTGTAGCGCTTCAAATTACATGTGAATATCAGATATAGAAAACTGCCCTGTCTACATATTAATGTTTTATTTTTTGCACAAAAAGGCTTTTCTGCCAATGAGAATAATTTAGGTCTAGCCCAGAAAAAACAATGAAATATTTAAAGTAATGTTTAATCGATGGAAGAATAAGAAAGCAGTTATGTAAACAGTAGAGGAATGTTTGGAAAATGTGCACTGGAAATGGAAATAGTCCTGAGGATAGCCAGAAAATTTCAGCAACCTATCCTGAATACATTCTGACCTCAGTATTTGACATTTAAAGGCAGGTGTGTTTGTGTGAAAATTGAAAAGTAAAAGCATCTGGGGCTAACTTCCCCCAATAGTGGGACTGAAAGCAACTTTTAGTTCAGAAAATAACTATAGTAGATCTTTGTTAAAATCCTAATCCCACCACAGTGCATGCCTAAACAATATAAAGCATATCTTTAGCCAGAGAATATGATTCAGATTGTTGAATAGTTGTACGGAGGTTTTATTGGAATCAATTCATGCAGGAATTGACGAGAATTCAGGTTGGTGTCAGAATTTGCAGATGTTTGGACATTTTATAGTTTGGGATTTTGTTTACTGAGAGAGACTGTGGATCCTTGAAAAGTCTTAATTTCATGTATCTAAAATGAATCCATTAAAATGACTTCAATTTTTTTTAAAAAATTGTCTAGGCAGGGCTATCTAATCCTGATTAAGTAGTTTTTATCTATCAGGCCAAAGTTTGAGTCAGCTCAGACCTGTTCATTGAGTTCTGACTTGAGCCAGATGAGGCTACCAGTAAGTAGCTGCTAATATACCCTGGCTAGCTAACTAGCTTTTCTGCCTCTGTTATAAGCAAGTGCAAGTTTATCGCCAGGTGGGCAAAAACTTCTGTTTTTATCACCGACTCACTTCTGTTGCCATCCAAACTGAGGAACAGCAACAAGACCTGCTGTGTGGATGTAGCTTTGGTGCAGTGATGCTGTTGAGCATGCCAGAAATACCAGCAGCAAACATCTGTTCATATGTCAGCCGTTAAGGTCAGCTGCCCTGCAACTTCAAGATGTGTTCCTGGGTCTAACATACCTGAATCAGATGGCTAAATTACCTGGCCATCTGTCTAGTTCATCAGAGTCCTGTTAATGACCTCATTATTTGACAAATGTGTTGAAGGAAAGACTGTTCTTAAGGACTGCAGCTTCAGACTCCTGGGAAACTGAGGTTCTTCTGCAAGACTGTATTGGAATACAAAGCTAAAAGAAATGAAAAAGTTTGCCTTCTGCTATCAATCAATCTGGTAAATGGGTCTTGACATTTTGTCACTTTCCAATTATGCTAGCAGTGAGTGCTTTAGAGTGAATCGAAAGAGGGGGGAAAAAAATCAAAGAGGAAATCCAAAAGCCACCTGATAAATGTTTAAGGAACAGTGAGACCTCATGTGCGTGCAATGACAGAGGTGATGAACAGCCAAGCTGACAAATGGCAGGATGATGTATGAAATACAGACACGGATACCAATACGATGACAGGAAATAATTTAAAGCCAGCATCGAGGCTTTAAATTGTCTGAACGAAAAGCACAATAAGGAAGGAAAAGAACTCACAAGGGACTCAAGGAGACCAGAAAACACAAGAGAAAGTCATTCAAAGACAGAAACGGAAAACACATAGAGCAAACGAGACTTGAGAAAAAAAAAAAAAAAAGAAGCAAGCGAAGCAGCTCTGTCCTCAACTGAACGTCTAACTGCTAGGAAAACATGATAAAACTGACTGAGTTATAACTCCATAATAATATGTTCTGGTAAATTTAAGACAGAAGTCAGTGAAGAAGCTGAATAATGTCAAAAACATCATTTTTGTTTTGAATCTAAACATCTATCTGCTGAGCTCACCTTTAATCAGAAATATTTTAAAAGGGCTGTATTGTGTGTTTTCCAGCCACATGGTGGCACTTAGCACAACCAAGTCACTATGTCACCATCAGTTGTTCTAAAAATGCTATCTATATCAAATATGACTGAAAAGAAATTTGGCTTTGTAATTTATCGCCTTGAAATTTAATTTATCGCCTTGAAATTTAATTGAGCCTCTGTCTCTTTAAGAAACTCCTGCTCTTTCTGAAACTCCGCCTCCAGGAACTCATCTCAACTTCCTGGAGGCGGAAGTTGAGATGACTTGAGAAAACAAAGCACACAAACAAAGTGTGTGTGCTT
The DNA here is from genome assembly GCF_027474105.1 of Poeciliopsis prolifica. Taxonomy (NCBI): domain Eukaryota; kingdom Metazoa; phylum Chordata; class Actinopteri; order Cyprinodontiformes; family Poeciliidae; genus Poeciliopsis; species Poeciliopsis prolifica. The sequence continues at coordinate 4,397,553 of NW_026562383.1, forward strand.
TGTTAATTACAGCAGAGGAGCTTCATCCTTGTAGGTGAAGCTACGTCCACACAGATGTTTTGCATAGCTCAATGGTTGCCATGTAGATTAAAGGTTTTCTAAAACATGCATGAAAGAATTAAGGCAAGACTCCAGGTATGTTTTGATTAGGGAATAACATTACAACATGATATAATGCTAAAAAGAAAAAGTCAATCTTAAATAATACCATCCCTTTAAATGAACTCTAATTTTCAAGACATTGGAAATAAAGACAGAGGGAAGGTTTTCCATAGGCAGCCTGTGTTTCTTTCAGTTTATTGATGGGAAACAACATAAAACCTGTTCCCACTTTGATCTACTTTTTTCTTTTGTAAAGAATAAAACTCAGGTTTCAGGCAGGAAAATCAAAGTTGCTATCAGCTGTGAACAAGAGACAGTCTGCATGTGGATTCGGAAAATGACTGTCTTCCCACACGGCGTCTCTTGACTACTCGCCTCATCAAAAGGCACTATAATAAACTTCAGCTTAGCATGTTAACCTCCCATAGCCGCTGTATGCTGGAGTCGAGAGTGTGAACCAATCAGAGCCGCCTGGTAATTTGTTCCTCATCAGGGCCGACCTTTCTGCCTGACCACACCACCAGTCAGCTTCTCAGAATGAAGATGTTTGAATGCAAAGCATGATTTGGGACAAATTGGTTTAGTTTTCACAGCGCTGTGTGTGTGAGTGTGTGTGTGTGTGTGTGTGTGCGTGCGTGCGTGCGTGCGTGCGTGTGTGTGTGTGTGTGCGTGCGCGTGCGTGCGTGCGTGTGTGTGTGTGTGTGCGTGCGTGCGTGCGTGCGTGCGTGTGTGTGTGTGTGTATGTGTGTGTGTGTGTGTGCAGCTGAAATCAGATATTACCATACGGCAATAAAAAGACATAACCTTTTGTTCTCTGTCACTGTCTGACATTAAATTAAACTAAACCTCTCCTGTTTTTCATCGGCTACAATTTACAAAATCTATTGCTAAAAAAATGAGAGACAATTGGATTAAAATGAGGAGTTTGTGGTGACCACCCCAAATTATTGTAACTTCCCGGCTGTTTGGACTTGTCATATATTTGTTTGAACATGTAAAATGTGATCATTTTTCTTTAGAATGTTGGATTTTCTTCTGTATCAATTTTTTTTTTTTTTGCATCACACAGTCACATGATCAACAGCTGAATGTTGCCACTGGCAGAAAAGACGAAGAAGACGACAGGAAGTGCTTGGAGGATCATGATGCCATGTGTTTCTTAATTACTTATGGCGGGAACAAACTTATTTGCGTGTGATTTTAATTGCGTTTTTTATCAAATGCAAAAAGTGTGTACTTTGCTTTTTACATCAGAGTAATATTAACAAAGTTTTGTGCATATTTATAGTGGAAAAGCTGCTTTTGAGGTGTTGCCTTAAAATCAAACTAGAGGGAGCCTCGGTTTAATTCAAATGTTGCCAATTAACCTATTATAAGCTTATTATTTTGTCTTGGTGTTCTGAGGATTTGGAAATAATAATAATGAAAAAGAAAATTATTAAATTTGACTACTTTCTGAAGCAGAAGTCATAAAATGTTGACCCAGAACATTTCTGAGCGTCATAACATTTAGCAAATAGAAATAATTTAATCTCAAACAGGAAGAGTTTCATTTAATGTTGGATATTAAGCAAAAACAAAACACTGTAAAAGTGTGTTAAATATCTGGTTTTACTTGTGTTAGTTTTATACACCTGACTGCAACAGGACGATTGTCCATCTGTGCTGTAATGGGTCATAAACTCGTCTTGCCAATGTGAACATTTTTGCTATTAGTGGGAAAATCCACAAGTACATTTCTATTGAAACATTTACAATAATTTAACCCTCTGAGATCAATTTTTTCCAGTTAGTCACATTAAAACCACAAAGTTTTAAGATTTCCTATGGACTCATATGCTGTTGATCACAAATAACTCATGACTGGCAAGTGGAAGTAAAAGAATATTAGGTTTTTTAAACAAATAAAAATCAAACTAAACATTTGATATATAAATATGTATAAAATTTAGTGCCACAAAATAGAGTCAACAATCATTGCACAAGAACATGAAGGTTGTGGCTGTTAACAGGGAACATGGTGGACGAGGTATGAGTTAAATGTCGCTTATTCCCTTTTGAGAGTCCAGACAAACTCATAGTACAATACCACAGTAAGCAAGGTCACAATCCTTTCTAGGAGTTTGAGGTTTTCCAGCTGTAGAAGCCGCGTACACACTTTCAGCTTTGAAAAGAACATCAGATAAAGGGTATATCTGTCAGACATGAAGGGGGGTTGTGTTTCTTGGAGTTACAATCGGCCTTTTGATCTGGCAGTGAATTGCACAAAGCAGGTTTTTTAAATTATTATTCTTTATTTTTACAATACAACGAGATTCGTAACCTACTTTTAAAGCCATTGAGCGCCACTCGGTTCGGATGGTAAAATCCTTTCCTGCACTGGCACTTGTACTTGTCCAGCACAAATCCGTGGCCGCCAACAGGAGTGCACTGGAAGAACAAAGACAGAGAGAGAAACACAGCGGATCAAAATGAGCATGGCTGACTACGGAGATCATGAGGAAGCGTGTCGCAGGAGGGAGCAGGGATGAGGGTAAGTCTGGGGCGATGTTTACTGATCTGGCGTTTTGATAGAAAGGTTAGAAATCCATGCTCTTAATGCCGTAGTGCTGCCTCCGTGTAGCAGCCTCCAGCAGAATATCTGTCTGCTGCATGGGGTGCAGCGGTTTGGATGACTGTGTGCTCTCATCTCAGCCTTGAGCAAGTTTGGATGCGAGAAACAAGGATTCACCTCACTGACTGAGCCAGTCCTCTATGTGCCGGCGGAGAGAGGAGAAGAAAGAATCCACTCAGCACCAAAGTGTTTCTGATTTAAAGAACGTCGTCTTCTTTAATGTGCTTTTCCACAAAGAAGCAACATAGTTATCCACATGCACCTCACAGTCCAGATTAAATAAAGAAAATACAGATAGCAACCAGTCTTCATAAAAGAAATTAGTAGCAGCACTAAACAGAACAAGGATTGAACCAGTCAATCGGATTAATAGTCATGAATTGTGATTGATTATTAAAAATAATCATCAACTAACTTAGTAATTGATTGATCATTTATCTGCAGTATAAAAATCATTTGCTGAAAAAATAACACAACACGTCAAAGCAGCCAAAATTGTACAAAATGCACGTATATGTTGCATTTAAGATGTATTTGCAAATATGTTTCAGCCAAAACTCCTGAAGTGGTAGATTTAGTTTCATTTGGTTCAAAATCACCAAGAGAACACTGTCATTGCATTTTATGCAAAGTTTTTTATATGATAATCATCAGAATAATCAATAGATTAATTGCTTATTAAAATATTTACAGCCTTACAACATATGATGTAGTTTGATGTTTGTGCGGTTCTCCATTGGTTGTCCTTTAAAATGACAAATTAAGCATGGTCATGATCAGGGGTTCGTCCGGTTTGGCTTCTGCAACATTATGACCCGACGCATCAGCTGACTCCCTGAATAAAATTCATTTCCATCGGTGAACGTCTTCTTCCCTGACGTCTGCAGGCATATCTGCAGATGTTAAAGCGAGGAGTCATCAAGCTTAAATTGTACAAGGAGCATTAGACATGACTTTCACACATGGATTATCCACCACTGCCCAATCCTTAACCCCATGAAAATTACTGGAGAGAGTCAGAATAACTGTCCTATCACCTCGACAGCATGTTGATGGAAAACGAAGGCGAATCTGGACGGGACATAAGGTTAACGTAATGGTTACAGGGTGGATGCACGCTAAAACTAAATCTGAAGGCGGTCCAGTGAAATATCAGAGTGCGTATCTTTTTTGTCGTCGTTCTTGGGCCTGGATGCTACGTATAACGGAGGGAAGAAGAAAGTCAACAACTTTCAGTGTTAGAAAGGTTTGCAAATTGTCTCGTGATTCAGTGAGTCTGTATGGATTAGGAGTGGCTTTGTCACCTTTTTTCTTACTAACACATGACAATAACAATAGATAATAAAGATATTAGTAAATCATATTCCTTCTGAAATCTATTCTTAGATTTGGACATAAAATGTTGCTTTTTAAGATAGATTTATTTTTGTTGTTAAATGATTTCTTGATTCTACATATCAGTATGGAAGAGGATTAAAGTCACTGAAAATAATTACTTTTTCTCACAATTCTGAATTTAATCTTATGAGATTAAAGAAAAATTTTTTTTTTCAAAACTCTATTCCTCTTCCAAAGGTCAGAGGTGAAACTGGACCAAAAAGATGCCTAATTAATTACAATTGATTTATTATTGAGTAATGAAGACAACTGTTTTTTTGTTTTTTTTTTTCTCAAAGACAATGTTGGTTTGGATAACTTTTTCCCTTTAACAAATCAAATGACTGTTTGAAAACAGATTTTTGGATTTTCTCCATTTAGCTTTGTCTAATCTAAAAATGTGTTTCATACCATAATACATTATTTTGTTACACACACAAAAAAAAAAGCAAAACAGTGGAAATCTACCCATACAATGCAGCCTGCAAGCTTTCTCTCTTCTCAATGAAGTGAAAAATCCACACTTGACTACAAAGGGTGCCACATATGACACATAACACTGAATAACCAAAGCTCTGTCCACAGTGATGACTGTGATCGTTTTTCTCACTGCAGTGTTTAGTCTCAGTAATGAGCTTGTTTCAGGCATGTTATTGATTCTCCCACATCTTCTGCACACTCCTCTGCAGAGCAAAAGCTGCAGACGCCCCGCTTGCAAACATGCCCGACATCAGGGGAAATCACTGAGCTTTGCCAGGGAACCAGGAAACTAATTGATATCTAAATTAGGAATTTGGGGTCGTTTGCAGATTTTTTGAGCAGCAGTAAAAATTCCGGCTTGAGTCGACAACCGGCGGAGCTCCATAAGCTCGCTGACCATCTGGATCGCAAACATGAACACATTCGCACACAGTACAGAAACAAACAGTGGACCATGACAACGCATTGCAACTAAATAATTCATTAAACATTTTCAATGAATGTTCTTAAGTGGTGCATTTCATTTCACTTTGTTGAAAACGACAATAAGTAATTAATAAATAATTAATAAATAATTAATACAATTAATAAATATGGTTTTTTTAAACATATTTATTAAAACAGTCTCTCTAAAATATGAGATGGCTAATCTGTGGAGAGATGAGCAATTAAAACAATCTAATCAGAGCGTTGTCTATCAACCTTGTGCATGTGCTGCTCAATGCGCTAATGGTCTAGCTAGCTTTAGCACTGGTGACAGACTCCCACTGTGGTAAGCAAGTGGTAGCCTGATTGGCAGCATTAAGTCCCTCCTCTTTGCTCTGATTGGTTGTTTTCTGACAGAGCGATGTACTTGTTCACACGACAGCAGGTCCACACGGAGATGGCATGTGATCTTTTCACAGGTTATCTGTCTCATACCATACTGTCAAATATATATATAATAAATATATATATATATATATATATATATATATATATATATATATATATATATATATATATATGTATATATATATATACACTGCTCAAAAAATAAAGGGAACACTCAAATAACACATCCTAGATCTGAAAGAATGAAATAAATATGAGAATAATTTCCACCTGTTGTCTCTTCCATTTGCACAACACCTGGTGACATTGATTGTCAATCAGTGTTGCTTTCTAAGTGGACAGTTTGATTTCACAGAAGTTTGATTTACAAAATAAATAAATACAAAAAAAAAATTAAAGTCACATACTCCTGCTATAAGTGGTGAGAGAAGCTGCACAAGAGAATAGAAATTAAATAAACATTTATCACTAATTCAGCTTGAGGGCAGAAATATGAGTTATTCTAGAGACTTATTCTCTCTTCATCTTCCACTTAGTAAAATACTTACCACTAGATTTCTGTCCAGGAAGAACTCTGCATGCTGATGTTCCCTGCAGAATGTCTGCACAGATCTTTTTTTTTTTAATTTCCTTTTTTTTCCCAAAGCTGACAAACAACCTCATACCTCCAAACTGCGAAGCAACAAGCGAGAAGGAGGTGCTGCCGAGGGTGTAAATGTCTGGTCTGGAGAGTAAACAGTTGGCAGGATAAACAGAGACCATAAATCAGTGCTTGATTGTCACGTAAGAGATGGAAGGCAGACATGAGAGTCATGATGCCTCCATCATTTCCATTTTTACAAGAAATGATGCGACTCTCACGCGTCGTGCCATTACCCTAAAAATATTGTTGAGCTCGGTCTTCACATCGATACATAATAAATGTTTGAAATGTAAGAGTGATCAAATAATGCTGTGTGAGGAAACTTTTTTAATTTTCTCGTTAGCATATTAGTAATATTTTCACGTCAGCGGATAAACAGCGTTAAAAGGATGAATCTTCATGCTGGGTGAAAGTGAGGACGGTTTGAGTGACAGTGAGAGAGAAACTAAATGTCATGTATCAAGTTGCCAAACAGTGATATTGCCATAAACAGCTGTGAAAAAAAAGGGACACCTTAAGATGTCTACATGTTGTGATTTGTGGATTTTTAATATCACTTCTGGAGAAATAGTGAAAGAAAAAGGAATTCTGTGAAAATGTTCTTTAAAAAATAGATTTTAAAATATAAGTATTTAGGCATGAAGAGGTCATGTGTGGCAGAAACCGCATAGAGCAGAACGGGAAAAGAATCTTAGACCGGGTATGAAGCACGAGGGTGAACAGGACAGGATCCTGCAACATGACAGTGACCCAGAAACATCCCAACACATGGCATCGTTAGCTTACAAAGTTTCAGCAATTCAGCTGGATTTAAACAGCAAATTTCACATTTCCTTTTACTTCAAAGCGAGTGTAGTTGGAGCAAACCCAGCACAGGGCTCCATCTGATAAGTGACATTGAAAATAAAAGATTGTCTTCGGTGCGCTTCAAAACTAAACACATTTTCTAATTGAGAATTTATTTGAGGAAGACTCAAGCAGCACACCAGAATTTATTATGAACATCATCTTTGGCTTACTTCAAAGAAAGAGAGGACTCATTAATAAGACATGCCCAGGGATTCTGAGGTGGGCAAAAAATGATATATGTGGTTTATTTTAAGACTTTATTGCGCCCCGTGCTTCCAAGGAAACACCATCACTTTCTTTCCTTCTTTCTTTTTTTGCACTCAAACTATTTGCTATGGATATCTGAAATTGGTTTCCAAACACAAATACAAACGAAATACAGAAAGCACGAACATCACGCTTTAAGACGTGGGCTTTGACTCAGATTAATTCAACCTTTGGCTCTCCACTGTCGGTTCAAGTGTGGTTTTAACAATGTTGCTTTTCCAGCAGAAATCCCATGTAGCAACCCACAAAGAGGTGCTTGTAAAGGGCAGGAATTAAGCGGCACCAAGGCCAGCCTGTTTATTTTTCCTTAGCAAGTATGAAAGAGTAATGAAACAGTCGTTCTGAACTGATTTGAAACAGTCGACACGTTTCAGGGTGATGAATTACAGCAGATTCGAGGCGAGAGGAGCATTTTCCTTTCAAAGAATGGTTAGGGTTACATTTACTGCATTCCTCTAGTTTGACAGAGCGCACGGCATTCAGAGAAGCTAAAATGCTTGATATATTTGTGCAATATAAAAGCAGTCAGGTGGATTTTTTTCCCCCCCAAAGAAGAAACTCCATGTCTCAGAAATGAAAGCTGAGCTTTTCATGATGACCTGTTTACTTAGATCTGAACAAGTACTTCTCCTGTTCGCTTCCATTATTTATAAGAGAAAACAGTCAGCCACTGAAGATCTCTCAATCTCCAAGTGAGAAGTCAAACCTTTTGTATATATATATATAAAAAGTCTCTGCACTATGTGGCGAATGAACCACATAGCTGAGTTCTTGATGCAGCGGCGCCGCCAGGAATCTTGGCCCCTGTTACATCTGGCTCAAGGTCATAACAAAAATGGAAGACCATGCAGTGGTTAAAGTGCATAAAAAAGGAATATTTATTAACAAAACAACAATGTATTGTGGATGTCAGTATCAGTAATGCAAATGCTTGGATGTGACGTATGAGTGGATATGGAAGTATCGAGATGCAAAAACAAAGACAAACTCAAATGTGCAAAAGGAAGGGAGCTGAGGCCTGGCAACAAAATGTTTCCTAACTTGTCATTTCCTCCAGCTTTAGCTTATCTTTAGCTTAGCAACTAGCTAACAAAGATAGAAGGGAAACTCAGAATTATTTATTCTCAACAGCTATGAAAGGACCACAAAAACGATTGCTAAAGCGAAAGCGCTATATTTTCCATTGTAGAAACACGGCCTGATGTATCATCCCCCTGCATCTCTGCTGCATAAAATTACCTGGGCTGTTTACAGGTTGACCTTGGCCGTGACAGCCTAATGTCACCACCTGTCATCTACTCCACCAAACTCAACTCAGCCAATTGTACTGTGGCGGTAGCAGTGGAAAGGTAGGGTGGCTGCTATGAACAACAGGTACTCACAAGGAATTGGAGTGGAGAAAGTTTGAATATCTCTCAGAATAAACTAAAGCTAATAATAATTATAATAATAATCTCTATTGTCTGTAAATGTCGGTGGGAATTTGCCTTTGTTTTTGCATGATGGTTAAAAAAAACACAATACATAAAAATAATTTAAAAAAAAAGGATTGCAGGAGAATCACAAACTTTCAAACCAGCAATGGACACAACTTCAGAAATGAATCCAGAACCAAGTGCTAGTGACCACTTATTTACATCGTGGGGCTGGAAATGACACCAAACCAAAGAAACAGCAAGATTTCTCCCAGTGTATTATAAACCTGGCATACATTAGATGGGTTCTTTAATCCCAGACTATCAGGAAGACAGATTAAGAGCGTTTAATAGCTGCAAAGGTAAAATTAAACTCTTTCTGGGTTAGATCTTCACACCAGTTTTGATCATCCGCCTTACCGCTCAAGAAATATTATAGCACTTTAAATCTTCCTCAAGAAACGGCCACAAATTTTTACAGGGCCCTGAGAAAACACCAGTGAGTTTCTCATATTAGAAGTGTAATAAATATTTTATTTTAGATATCTGGTTTCTTTTTCCAGAAGCAATCTGCAATTGAAAAAAAATAAGCCGTCTTTACATTTATTATAGAACACCTTTATTTTTGCCTTGAAGTGTGACATGCCTGTTTTTGAAATTTTTCCTCACTGTGCAATTGGACATGAAGTTGTGAACATGACACTATAGGTGGTAAGAGAGAAAAAGAGGCAGAGAATGAGAGCAGCACCCTTTGGAGATCTATAAATACACTGGAAGCAATAAACCCTAACAGCATTACAACCACTCTGTCTCCAGGGTACATGAAGCTCCCTGCTGTTGTTTCACAGAGAGTCTCGTGAGCACAAGCGCTGGAGGACAGAAGACCTTGGTCTGTCTGGAATATCTCTCGCTGAGCTCTCATTACAAATGTGCACATAACTTTGATAATATTCCACTAATGTTAAAAAAAACAACATAATTTCGCAGTTGAGGTGTTCCCAATATTATAAATCACTTTAATAAGTTTGTTCACGTGATAAGTAATTAAAAGATATGGTGGCATCATTCCACTTCCTGTTGTTTTCTCCGTGTTTTCATCACGTGACTCGTGTGATGCAGACAAAAATGTTTCCGTTGTCGTTTTGCAAGATACTCACATTTTGATGGAGCCCAAAATCTACCTCATTCTCGTGCAAAAACATGAGTTTTTTTTCCAATTAAGCAAATTTGTTTTTGTAATACCAATTTGTGCAGGTTCCAGATAATGACTGGAGACGCTGGGTTTTCTGACCTCGTCATGTTGTCAGTTTTTCCACATTTTGAACTTATTTAAAACTTATTTAAAAAGATTTTCCAGCAAAATGAGCTGCCAGGAAAACATGTCAGGAGTGAAATGTTAAACTGAGGATGCTGTGGAGGCGCAGGTGTTAAACACAACCCACATATGAGGGCTCAATCTGTTGCAGGTTTGATTCCTGGCCTGGCGCGACCTTTGCCGCATGTCTTCCCCCTTCTTCCATTTTCCACATTCCTTTCAAATAAAGGCCTCCATAGCCAATAAAATCTTTTGAAAAAAGAAATGTTAAACTGAGTGATGGGTGATGTAGCCTACAAAATAAAATCTATGATTTAAAACAATGTAATCTTCAAAAACAGAAAATTTGATTAATCAATTAAGTTGGTAATCGCCCTACCATGGTTAAAACTTATCAGATGGGCTGCAGATATCTGGCTGGGCGGTCTCTGTTAGTAAAGATCTGATGGTTGCTATTGAGTTGAAAATCTTTCATTGGCAGCCATTAAGCTGCAGGCATTAGATTAGAAAGTGAATAGTGTATGTTTATGGAGCATGAAACCTCCCTGGTGACTGCGACTCTCTTACTCACACACATTTTTTCTTCTACTTCAGCCTAATTAAAGATTACCAGTAAATGGAGGGGGAAATCCTAGATTTGGCACACTGTTCTGAGTTTTACATGGACATTTAAAAACAACAAAGAAATATTTTAACATGAACAAAAGAAAATACTGGTGGCAACTTTTAGTTCCAAAATAGGAATGTGCTGAAATCTAAATGAAACTGCAAGTTTAAGTCATTTTGTCCATTTTAATAACAAGTTTGGTTTATATTTATGATCATTGTTCTGGTGGGCCACTCTTTGTTCCATCTTTTGTTGTTGACTGAGGTTAAGTTCAAGAGTTTGGAGGTATTTGTCCAACCAATCAATATTCTTGCCACAGTTGTGGTTTACAGTGGTTTTAAGGCCTCACTTTGACTCCTTTGAACATTTTTTTGTTCAAGCGTATCAGTAAGAAATAAAGAAAAAACTTTTCTCTGAAAGGCATTCAGCTTGTCCAGGTAGGCCTCTGCAGATTTCTGTCAATTTTGAAAGCAACCAACCCAGCGTTGTTTTGGCAATATTTGGAACTACAGGGGAGGGAATATGTACGACTCGTGAATTTAAAAATGTTCTGGAGTTCCCGAGAAGAATCTTATTACGTATGATTTAGAAAACTTCTTCTTATATATAACTCTTTAAACTATTATAATTAATGAAAATGCTTGCAGTTTTAGGTAGCATAATCAGTCCTTTAAAACTGACAGGTTCAGATTATTTTTAAATGCTCCAAATAAATGGCAATCATGCCTATGATGAGTGTATACAAGCTTTTGAGCAGAGCTGTAGCCGTTTAGATGTTGCACAGATAAATTCTGTCCAACTTCCTCGCTCTGCCAAGAGAGAGTGAGTTTTTTGTGATGTACAGGATGTTTGTCAGGGTAATAAAGCCTTCGTCCCACTTCCCACCAACCAAAGAACCACCAAAGGCAGGAAAGACTTCAAGTTAAACGACAACGTCTAGAACGGCGCAAAATCGGCTGAAACGGCCCATGATGTCCTGCAAACTGAATCTGCTAACTACTTTATGGGAAACCAGGAGCTTCTGTGATGAAAAACATCAAATTATGCCTCAAACAATAAAAACTGCCAAATGGGATGAAAACCATTTTTTTCTGTCCTTGAATAATTGACTTCATCATTTATATATCAACGTAAAAATGCATTAATGACTACAGTTTTATTCTTGCTCTGTGTTGAAATCGTGCCTTATTTGTGAATGAAGTAGCCAAATGATCAAATACATATATCTTTATAAAGAGCTAGATTGTGGATCGGTCTAAAACGAAGGTCATATTATCATTGAAATAATGTATTCAAAGCAATTATACTATCAAATGACTCCTGTTTGTTAAGGATGGAGCAATGCTTAGCGATACTTTTAAATGACACCAGAGTTAAGTCATGTCAAACTGTCACCATACGCCCTGCGTCCCCCGACAGAGAATCCATCCTTCAATATGCTACAGAGTACAAGTTAAACTCTCTAGAAGGCCAGCTCATTGAATTAAATAGAAAGGTAATTAAGTTTCAGCAGTTTGCTGCAGTTTGGTGCAGCTTTGAATGTAAATGCTACTGATGGCTGAGATGATAAGAATGAAAAATGGTTCTCAAAAACACACTTTTGTCGCCCAGCGGAGCAAAGACTGGCTAAATCTTTCAGTATTTATCTAAACATTGCTGTTGTGGAGCGTTGGCCTGAGTTCAACTCAGGAGAAGACAGGAAGGGGAGTAAAGGGAGAGAAAGCTGCGTCGTTGCCTGCTGGTAGTCTGGACTTAAACGGGATTGCGATGCTGTGACCTAAAACAAAACGTCCTCTAAAGTCTTCCAAAGTACCTTCATTTAAGCGACTCTGGCAAGACAAGTGGGACATAATTCCTCCACATGATTGACAAAGGGTTATTGCCAGTTGTCATCAACTCATCATGGTGTCGCTCATTACCGCCCAGCTGGCAAGAAATGACTTGGAAGTCATTTTTTAAATTGAATTTTGGTTGATATTCTCACTTTAGAAAGAAGCCATTATAAAAAAATTTGCATTTGTTTGACAGAAAGTTTATTGTTTATTTTTGTTTTTATTTGATATTATTGCACCGAGGAGAGAACTGTGACCCAGTTTGGTTGTGCTTGTGAAATGTACAATGACAATAAAGACTTTACTTTACTTAATTTTTACATTACTTTACTGTACCAGGTGGGGACTAAATAGTTATTTTAATCACCATATTTATGGTGATTTGTTTCAAAATGGAACCAAACATTCAACGTAAGACAGCATCTACTTATTTCCCAGTCCAACATTGCTGAATTTCTGCAACAAATTTCCTAAAGTTGTTGTTTTAAAGTAATCTCTTTCTGTTATCGACAATAAGCTGAGCTCACAAGTTCAGAGTGGGAAAGTAAAAGAGAATGACGAAGACCGATTACATAACAATCGCTTGAAGTTCGTGTGACTATTTCATGTCCAAAGCTGGCAGAAGTGAGATGATGCTATGTTAGCAGATGGGGTGATAATCTCCTTCTGGTCTTTACTTATCCCCTAGAGGAGTTGATTTGCTTCAAGAAATTTGATTCTCAGATAAGAAGCGAGGCTTTGAGAGTTAAAAAAAAAGCATATGGAAGCAGAGAGAGTTTAGAGAAGGCCAAGAGAAGGAGAAGAAGAAGGAAAACACCTAAACATAAACAAAGGGCAAGGGGGAGAGACAGAGGGGCAACTCTCTTTGGCTGTGGCAGGATTTTATGCTCATTAGCAGAGCTCTGACTTTAAAGACCCGCTATCTCCATCGGCACGTTTCACAAGACCGGCTGCAAAAAACAAGACTGAGAGACGACTCAGTACTACTCCAAAACACTCACATAATACGGAAAAAAATAAATTACATAAACCTACTAAGATGCATCATGTCAAAAATCACCCACACCAATCATCATCCTCGCGCGTCTTCGTCTAATTATATAAGCAGCGGATCCTTATGTAAGAATCTTCCCCCTACGACTGACTGCATCCATAATGCATGAGGTCCTGTATTTGGTACACGGTGACACATCCTACCTTCCTTCCCATTCCCTCTGTATCTGGGCACAACGCGAAACGGTACAGGAAGGCGGAGAACGATGACCCAACGGGAAAGCTGCAAACAGACTCGCTGAAATGAAGGTGGTGGTGCGGGGAATAAAGGTTAAATCATGGGACTTCGTGGGAATGGAAAGCATCGAGCTCTGAGCTTGTTAGTGCATTTAATTAAATGTGAATGTGATAAATAGAAATCTGTGTTTTTGCAAATGGAAGTTCTTTTGATGACACTAGCAAACAATTGTACATGTTTTTTGGTGAATTATTTTGTATGCAGCATCCTCCGTAACTACTATTTGTAAAAATAAAAATAAAAAAATTCTGGAAAAGAAATGAGATCAGAAATTATATATATATATATATATATATATATATATATATATATATATATATATATATATATATATATATATATATATATATATATATATATGAAAAACATATTTACCAAACAGGGTTCAGGCTGCTAAAAACAGAATTTCAAGTTAAATGTACTGCAGCTGTCGCACTGGGCAATGTCAGCTCTGAGAGGAAGAGCAGCGGATTCTGGAGATCACATGAGGCTCCTTCACATTACTAAGATTTCATTATGATGTTTCTCTTCCACTGAGCCTCAGGGTATGTTTGTGCTGCTGGAGAGAAGGCAATGAGCCTCACATTGACTTTCCACAGCTCATTTCCCCCCCCAAAAAAAGAAGAAAAACACTAGATAACAAAGCTCTGAAATGATCTGGCTTATGTGCGCCTGTGGTCTGCTGACAGACTGTTTTAGGAATTTTATTCTATTTTTTTAAGGAAACAACTGGACTGTTCAGGCTTGGATTGTTATGGGAGAATGCTGGTAAGGTCCCAAAACACCGCATTAAAGTATGGGTAATAGTCTGGCTAAACAGCAGAACTCAGCGATTGATCACACAAAGCAGTGAACAAGCTGAGGAAAGAAATGGAAGCAGCGAAGCACAGATGGAGAGATGGAGTCAAACATGTAAAGGGAGCGGACGAAATGAAAGCCCGCACCTTTCTCTTTTGCTTTAAAAGAAAAAAGCAAAAGCCATACTGAGTGGCAGTAACCATCTTTAAAGAGCTCTTTTGTTGTGTAATGTAACATTTCTGATCTCCCAATTTAATCTCCCATTTCTTTCCTGTCTCCACTAAACCAACTATCTTATCCTCTTCTACTTATTGTGCTGGTTTCTTCCACAACTTTCTGCATTGTCAGAAAGTTGTGTTTCGCTGCTGTTTGAGCAGCAAAGCAAATACCAATTTCCGCTCCCACTGTAGAACCATCATCATCTGAAACACAGCGAACATCTGGTGTGGACTAAATTGGCTGAATACCAGAAACAGTTGTTGCTCCTATTGCTTACTGAGTGAATGTGAATCTGGTTGTAATTTCGTTTCCTGCTCATGTTGGTTTGCGTTTGACTGCGTTTTCTAAAGTGGTAATCAGAGAACCGTAGTGAATGTTACATTATGCCGTCTAAAACTGAGTCATCTGAAGTTGTTTTTATTCACATTTGGAGAAGCACGATTTTGTTATTTTGAAAAATGATTCATTTACAAATATGTATATTCCATACGCTAATAGAGGTGCATCTCAGAAACTTAGAATGATTAATTACACACGTAGTAACGTATTTCAAGTATTTAAATTGGTTAATTTAGCTAATAATGGATTCCAGGCAGTGATCATTTAGAATTTAAAAAAAGCATGCTGTATTGCTTTAAACAAGTAAAAACAATTCTCTCACACATGAGAGGCTGAATTTGAGGCTTTTATCAGATGAAAGCTATATCACTCTGCAGAATGAATATACATAAATATGAGTATCTTTGTTGTACGAGTGCAAAAAAATTTGTAAATAAGTCACAAGAAATCAAATTAAGTTTATCCAAGTTAATTTTTTTTACTTGAAACGCAAAAGCTAAATTTGATTAACGTTATTTTTTTATTACTCCTGGCCAGTTAATGCTTTTTTTTTCAGTGTATGTAAGACGACAGGAAACACAACCTGTGGTTGCAGCTTGCATATAAATATGAGCTGTGCTTGTTGCATTTACCAAAGAGGAAAAAATAGACACCTTTCGTCATAATTACAAAAAAACATATCACTACGAGACTGTGAAATAAGGTGTCTATTATTTTTTCTTTGCTAAATGCAATGTACTACTCAGCCTAGGTTTGGTGGAAAGAAGAAGAAAATAAAGGCTTTATTTTGCCCTCACTGTGAGAACAGAAGATTCCATACAAACAGAAGCACCATCTGTGCAGGAGAAGCAGCACCCGTCATATTGGAGCAGACAGCTGCCACCAGCTGAGAGTGGCTTATAAACAATGCAGGGGGTCAAACATTAAAAAAAAGCCTCCCATCTACCGTCTAACTACATACAAACATGGGCATGTGGGGGGTCCACATACCAAGAACGTGGTTAATTATTCAGCCCATCTCTCTGCAATCCATTATGCTGCATGTATTATACATCCTACTGCCAGCAACATGCCTGCACAGCCCCTTTTCCCTGCACCGCCTTATCCAGAACCAGCGCTGTGCTACAAACACACTGCAGCGAAGGTGAGGGCGAACAGCCTGGAGCCACTCCTCCTGCACGCCAAACATGCACATCCATCTCCCCCGTTCTGTCATCAGTCAATGTGGCAAAATGTGATGTATGCCTGCTGCTGGTTCCAGCTCAGCGGTCACGCTGAAAGCGGTTCTTATTTACACCAGCCCTCTCGACAACACGTGTTCCTCATCGTAACCCCCATGGAGGGGCCTTGTGACACTATTCACACCTCTGGATTTTTTTCAAATAGTCGGTCAGCGGGATATTTTTATGCATTTTATTGATATTTCTATTATCTTTCTGGTGATCAACGTCTGAAAAAGTGTGTCATTTTGTATTGAGTCTCACTTAGCCAATACCATTAGAGAAAAATGCATGTAATCATTGATTCTGGTCTTTTTTGGGTAACATCTCTGCCAGCTGGATCAGACTATAGAAAGGGCTCACGAGGGCAATAGTTCAGGATTTTGGGGGGCAGGCCCAAAGATTTTTTTTGTTGAATATATACTATATTTCACAAATATTTTACTGTGTATAAAGCTAAAAAGTGCAAATTAGGTGAGTTTTATTAATACTTTCAGGATTTGTACTAAAATAAGCCACATTTAAATATTTGAAAATGAAAATGCTATAGTAGATTTCTTTGGAAACAACATGGAGTTATTGGCTATTCCTACAGGAGACTACCTGTAATCTGCATCAGTAAAATCTTTTTTTTTCCCTTAGTGCACAAGGCACTAAAACTCAAAACTGACTCCAGCCCAGGAGCCCACATTGTTTTAAGTCCGGCCCTGTTTGCCAGATTTGCACATCCAGAGTCAGAAATGTTATTTGTTCTGATTTAAAAAATAGGTCAGTCAGATCAGATGTGACCATCAATTCTCACATCCTTCAAAAGATTCTGAATTTTATGTTGATCTGGTCTTTGACTAGGCCATTCTAAGACATTGTAGCGCAGAGGGACATCTTGTATCTGGCTGTGGTCTTCATCACACCAAATCTGACCACGTTATCCCCGACCCGACCACAGGAATAGTGTGTTCAGGATTATTTAGGTTGATTTTATTCCAGACACAGAATAGTGTTTTTATACATTATACTCTTTTAATTAGGCTATTATTTTTTAATCATTTTTTATTTTATTATTTTTTGCAAATTGATGCCATTAAAATAAACTGAATAGAAATGACCCTCCCACTTCACTACGACGCCTCATTTTGCTTTATGTTGTCAGATAAAATGCCAATGAAATGCATTTTGTTTGCTTTTGTAATGCGATAAAATGACAAAACAGTTCATGCCCATATTGGCTCTTTGTATGCCAAAAATAGCAAATTCAGGTGGTGACTAATTAAGACATCACCACCTTTAACTTGATATTTTGTCAGTTTCTTAAGTGTGCAGGGCCCACACTCCTGTTGAAGCACCTTTCACAAAATACTGTGTCAGAAAAACACCTGCTTGATGAAATCAGAGCACGGTGTTGGTTATTAAAATATTTCAGGAGCACATCTTAAAACTCTTCAAAAGCTTCCGTCCTACCCAGCCTTTCATGGCTTCACATTTTACGTGAGCAGAATGATGGCTTTCCTCTTCCAGCTGATGCTCTCAAAGTGAGCAAAGTGGTGTGAAGCAAAAAAACAAACAAAAAAAAAAAAAAAACCTATATATTTAAAAAGCTACAGCAAAATGTCTTTTGTTAAGCTTTTGCTCGATAAATTGGACTTTTCTGATTCGTAGCATCATGTACAGGGCGTCTTGAACAGAAGTGACTGAGCATGAATTAAAAACAGATCCAATATCATGACAAACTGATCTGGCTCAAAGTGCCTCAAAGTATTTCTATCCCCTGAAAAAAAATCTGAAAGGTGTGCCGTGAATTTGAATTCAATCTCCATTTATATTGGTACTGCGAACGCCATTTAATTTGTGCAAAGTCCATAGAATTGATTTGAAGGTAGAGAAAACTGGATACAAGATGTTTCTGGTAAAAAGCCTGTTAAATCATGCAGAAAAGCCAGGCTTCTAGCAGGACAACAAGGTGCAGCATGTTACTGTAAAAGTGTGGATATGCATGTAAAAGCTAGCATGATTACTCCTCAGGTCGTTTTTTTTTTCACATTTCCCATTTGAGAATTGAATTTCAAAGTGACAGCCATTTGACAGCAATTTGAGCCTTTTAAGCCAATTATTGACATAAAAGGTTGCCCATTTTCATAATTTGGATGAATTTTATGCCACATATGTTTTCGACTGTGGCCGTTCTATTCAGACAACTTTAAAGAAATAATATGTAGCAAAACCAGAAACTGAGAGCTTTCCTCTTTGCAAGTCACCAGCTGGGAGGAGATGATTCTGTGTGACAGAGAAATAGACATCTTAATGGTTTTGATGTGTTTAGCAGATTAGCTTGAGCGGAGCTCATTTTTCAAGTATACTGACTTAGCGTTACCGACTTCGGCTAATTTTATGTGTTTAGGGATTTAGCATTAGTTTCTGATCATTTTTTTATGGTTTAGCTGTGGATAAGATTTTTATTTAGCCCATTAGTGGTTAGAAAACCTAACTTAGCATAGGCTTGCTTTCCCCCCCCCTCCCCCCAAAAAAACGCTAGCCACTGAAAAATTCAAGATGGCTGCTGTGGTTGTCAAAGAAAATACATTTTTGCGTGAAATTTGCCAACATTTGCCACAGATGAACACTTTTGGTGTAGAATCATATATCATTCAAGCCGTAGACGATATATTTACTGATACTTTTATAATTTTTCAAGACCACAGTTGTCATGGAAAAATAACTTTGCACCAACAGTTAGATTAATGTGTTTGGTGTCAAATCATAGCTTGCATATTTTGAACCATACATATCATATGTATTTTTTGATCTTTTGTTCCCATTTTCTGGTGGGCATTTTTCAAAATGGTTGTAATGGAGAACACGTTTGAAATAGAAGCCTAGAAAAAAGCTTCTGTAGCCGCATGTGAAGGGCTTAGCTAAAATATTCAATTATCTAAGCACACAACCAGAGCTACATTGTAGTGGCGCAGAGCAAGAAAATGTAAAGCAAAGAATCCCTCCAGCTTTTTGTTTTGCAGACACTGACCTCCATGCTGGTGAGATTACAGCGATGAGTCCCGGCAAACCAGCCACTGCTGGAACACTGGTCAATATCCACATCCTGAAGGTTCACATCCACACGAATAACCCCCCTGTTGATAAAAAAAAGAGAAAACAGGAAGAGATAAGGCATGAGAGGAAAAGGAGCAGACAAAGAAAATGTAAATCGCTGCATGGAAATCAATAGGGAGTTGGATTAAAGGACATGTAAAAATGAAAATGAGAATCAGGTTAATGTTGTAAGAGTAAAAAAAATAAAATAAAATAAAAGACGAGACGGGAAATAATTGAAGGTCATGAGAGGGTGAGACGGGGGAAAGGACCCAAGTGAACGAGGGGAGACAAAAAGGAGCCAACAAAATTGCATTAGATTAGATAAATCGCAAGAGGGACAAGAGGCCAGAAGAGAAGGCAGAAACTCAGGAGGCTGGAATGAAAGACAAGGAAATTAACAGGAAGAGCCGTTCTCAGAGGAAGTCAGGTCAAATCTGTTGGAGGCAGAAATAATTGAAAGAAGTGGATCGAAATGGGAAAGAAATGCAGAACGATGGTGATGGAGATGATGAAGAGCAGAGATAAACATTCGAGAATAAAAACCGGAGTCAGATTAAATGAGACTTTCCGCTGGGTAATCTTCTGATGTAACTAACAATGACCAACTGTAATCACTTAGAAAATTCAGCTTCAGCACGTTTGAAATGATTTAGAAACCTCTTTGCTGTGAATGTTTTGTGTGTTTTTGCTAAAATAATACTATGTTTTTTTAAGGGAATGGTGTTTCTGGTGGGGTTAAACTACTATTTTGATGAGCATGCTTTGTCAATTAAAGCAAAATGTCTAGTTGTGCAAACTGATCATTCCAACACATTTCCTCCTTGTCTTTTTCGCTGCGAAACATCAATGTGGGTTTTTTAAAGATGCACCTCTTTAGTGAAATTTTGGGCTTTGATTAATTCAGGCCATTTCTTTTCCAAGGTGTAGTGATTATGTAACACACAACCTTTTGCAGAGAACAGAGAATTGGGTGTGGGCCAGTTTTCCTGATCCACACAGAGTCAAAATGATCTATAGTGGCTAAAATATCTGGAAATATAACCCGAGATGTAAATACAGCGTAAAAAAGTACATTTTTTCACACCATTAGGCATTTACTTTCTGCTTTAGGCCAAATAGAGTTACTAAATGCTTTGATTAATCATTTTGAAAAAAAATGTGCTCAATTTAGGGCTACCTTTTAAACTACATAACATTGGTCAAATGTATGATCCTACAAGCAACAGTTTTGCAAGTCAATGTTTTCTAGTCAAAAGCATTGACTTTGTTGCCTTATGTAGCTACTCTGGTGGTATGCTCAAGGTCGTTTTCCACTTCAAAGACCCTCTATGTCCAAACTTTTACTTCCTGACTGATGACTTGAGATGTTGCTTCCAAATTTCTGCATAACATTCTTTCTTCATAATGCCATCTAATTTGTGAAGCACGTTATCACAGCGATGCTCCTCCATGCCGTTTACAGCTGTTGGACTGAGAATTTGTTTCTATGATGAGTTCAGCAGGCCTGCTAATTGCTGCTGTCACTAGTCTGAGGAGCCAAAATAGCATAGCTTTCAGGCACCCTCCAATGGTTGCCATGGGAGATTGAAAGATTTCTCAAAGATGCACGAAAAAATCAAAGCAACACTCTTTGCATGCTTCTGATGAGGGAATATTATAGTGAAATAAAGCTCAAAAAGTTGATTTTACACAATTCCTCACATATAAAGTCTCTGTTAGTCATGTCTCCTCGATCTCAGGACAATGCAACAAGTATTTCTGGACACGGAGGCTGAAAACCTTTGCAACAGAGAGAATTAACGTGAAAGGCTTGGGCTTGAACTCTCCCGAAAAGCTTGAGCGATACGCCTCGGCCTGCTTAGATAACTGATTGAGTTTTGTTCAGTTTAATGTTTTCCGTCTAACCTGCTGGGTTTGGAGCCGAGCCCGGTTTCTATATCCGTCCGTGACTGTCTCTCTCTCTCTCTCTCTCTTTCTTCACACACAAACATTCAGGAGGCTCAATCTTCTGTGATTACACTCTGCTGTTTCTTTCTCCATCACAAAGAAAGGCGGCACAATCACACACACTCTCACTATCCTTTACTGTGATGTGGAGCCTGACACCTGTTATCTCCATCTGTCTGCTGGGAAGAGGAACAAACAACCCTGGCAAGACGTGATAGTCGCTATCTTTCATCGACAAAGACAAAAAAACGTGTTGATATCGGACGGTAAAATACTGCACAAGTTTCAGGAGGTACGGCCGTGTGAGTTTCTGCAGAGCATGTCAGGCCCTCCATTGGTTTGCTCTTTATTATTTCGCTGCTCATCCAACTTTACCGAGTCTGTCAAAGACGCATTTGTTGTATTTTACTCAAAGGTCTGAGCTACTTTTCGCTTCTGAAAGAGCCGAGATTGCTGCTTGTTGCACCTTTCCAGTCAGCTCCGGCACTTGGCAGAGAGTCTGAAGGAAGCAATCATTTCAACCTTCAACAGCTCTCCTGAATGTTGAGTAATCTGTGTTTAGCAGCGCCTCGAGGCACTCTCCCTTCCTCATGGTTAATGCCTCCACACTTCGCAACAAACCGGAACGTCTCCGCTTGAATTTTGATCGGCTTTACGGAGCCTTAAGGTCTGTCCGTGTGAAGCCGACTCAGAGGGAGGCTGATTCGGGGTGGAGAAGACGCGGTGGAATTAGGCAACGGCTGGTGATGCTCCGTCCGAACCCGACTTAGCTTCTATTTTTAGGAGCTTCATCTCAAGACCAGGGATTGGCGCGGAGGAAGCTGCAGAGACCAATGGATTACAGAACGTCAAGAGAGGATGGCAGTGTGACACTTCTGGCAACTTCTTTGCTCTGAACTCAATTTGTCTTGGTGGGCTTTTTCCCCGCTTGGCTACTGACCTGGCAGCTTATTCTGAGATCTCTTAAACACAAAAATCTTTCTGTGTTTAAATTTGTAAAGAAAACTCAGCCCAGTAATTCCCCTCACTTCTGTGTTTATTTTATTTTTTGTTTTGCCAATGTTTGCTTCCCTTGAAATCTTTTCAGTTGGAAGGGCGTTTTCATGCCTGATTCACTCGGTTCAATTTGGGACCAAAGTTGCAACATTTTTTGTATTTTCATCTGGTGCTGTGTTTCTAAGGGACACAGAAACAAACAAACTCTAAAGTAGCTCAAAAAATCCCAGATCCCGACAATCTCCTCCATGTCCCAATGCTCCAAAATGCTGCAAAAAAAATTAGTGTTTAACATTTTTCCTCACATTTCATTCTTTCATCTAATGGGAAAAAGAAACCCTTTCTCTTCAAAATCCCCCCATTAAAAATGTAGCGTCTTTTTGCATTACTGCTCTATATAGCTGCACTCCCTCTACACTGACCTGGAACTACACAAATTAGATTTAATGCCTGAGTTTTCTGCAACTAAATGCCAGCTTGTGTAATGCCAAAATCATTCAAACCCACCCAGTCAATTGATTTAATAATAAATTTGTTCGCTTCGTGTACTTAATCACCTTGTTTTTCCAGATGTCTTCGAGGTAAAATAAAGCGAGCAGGTTGTTCACAGCTCCCAGGGGAATAAACACCCTCACGGCAGTCCAAGGGTGTTTTATTTGTGCGACATCCCAGACAGGCTGCTCATAATTTGTGGGGACGAGCCAGAGACATCAGAGTGAGGCACATCTGCTGCAGCCAGTTTGAAACCGCATGTGGGCTTCGGGAAAGATGCTTAACTCATAAGAAGCTAAAACTGGTGGTTTCACAAAGATACTTAACGCACAGTTTGGCTGTGACTCCCTCACATATCTTGTCTTCTGCAGCTGCAGTTAAGACTTCACCAGGGATTCCTGTTGGAAATGTGACATTTAATTTATTTTCAAAATGTATATTTTTTCAATAGTTGTTTAAACTGTGACTATGTTGGGACAGCATGGTAGGAAAAAATCTGCGAAAAAAAATGTTGCTTCTCTGCCCGCTTTTCATTAAAGGACTTTAATGAAATGACTTTTCATTAAAGTAATTTTCTTTAATGAAAAGAGAAGGACTTTCTTGTCATTAAGAAAATAAACTGCTTTCTTTTCTTAATGATACCCAGCGCTTCCAGTGCTAACTTGAAACAACCAATCAGAGCGGGGCTTAGAGCTGTCAATCACAAGCTCGTATGGCGCTGCTAATCACCCTCGCCCTGCCATCTCTCTGCCCCCTGCTCTCTGTTATCGTGACAGCTTTTCAAATCCCGTTGTGAATGCTAAGGGTAGTTAGCATAGCCACTGATGGCGGCGGATAAACCGTCATCAGTCTATCCACCTTTAGCACATTTAGCAGTGTGTACATGAGATTGATTGACAGCATTAAGAACATCCTACTGGCTGTGATTGGTTGTTTCTATAACAACATGGTGACAAAAAAAAAAAACGTTCTTTATAAACTGATGGCGGCGGATACCCAGTTTATCCTGATGGCGGCAGTTAAAGTTGCAGTTTCATTAAACTGCAACTTTAATGAAATGTTCATATCCCTGGAGCTTTTTTACCTTTTGGTTTTAAAGGGAATGTTCTGGGCAACACAAAATGCTGCATAATTATAAACTAGAATGAGAACAATGAAAAACACTATTTTTAGGTTATTTTGCAGTTAAATATGTGATGTGTTTCTGTATTCAATCCCCTGAGTCAGTAACTGGTCGAACCACGATTCACTGAAATTACAACTGTTTTAGGTTCTGTATAAACTCCTGCCTTCAATGGAAACAACCCCTTCTCAAGAGTCGAAATAACTTTTACATTATGTGAATGTCCCTAATCAAGCATCTTGCTCACCTGCTCTGTATAACACGGCACTGGGACGCACTATATGGAGATAAAGTAAGACGATGCTTGCAGCTTGATAATTCAGACAATATTCTGCTGAGAAACCCAAGGCTCTGCTTTTTAGATGTTAATAATGTCAAGTATCTCTTAACTTTACAGAGACTGTATTCCCTGATGTCAGGGAGCTCTGTCAGCGGAATAAAACTCTCTTGTCGAAGAAGGAGTGGAGATCAACTCGTTCAATTTGATCTTTTATTATTTCAGGGTTTAATCCAAGGAAGCATTTTTTGAGATCTGCTAAACAGGCGGACGGGTGGATCTACCGTTGTCTAGATGTGAAACAGAACATCTTGGTTTGAATGCCTTCCCCAAATTAAAGACTAGTTTGTGTGTATGAGAGTTAATTAGGTTTTTTCATGTTTTTTCTTCAATAATAAAATCTATGACCACTCTGTCTTCTTGTCTGCATTTCGATTTCGATTTGGTCGACTCCTGACATTTGCCACATTTCTTCCTCTCTTCTAAGAACATAAAAATTTAGGTCGATATTGATATGTGATTTTAATATTGTCCTCACGGCCGAGAACCAATATTTATCAATATGGGATATATTTCCCTGCCCTTTATGACAATTTGTGGAAAAAACAACCACACTGCCATCTTCACCGTTGCTTTTCTGCTTCACTTGAACTACCCACAATCCTGTGCTGCATCACTGTAGTTTTCACTTTCTCTGTCCACAACAAGGTGGCAAAAGATATTGGTTGTTGATATTGGCCCACATGTATCTTCTCTTTGCCTGTTTTGTGTCTGAAACACAGAAAAAAAGCCACTAATGCCACAGTAATCTTTAATACTTCTCAAAGTATTTGGTAGAGATGACTTTGTAATTAATCATAAATTATTATACTGACAGACAAGTGAAGGATTACACCTCTGCTCACTGATGCAGCAGACAGTGGCTCTGAATTTCTGATATTTCATCGTTTATTCATGATTGTATCGATCGTTTCAAGATGCTCTTAGACTGGAGGCTTGAAATACGAGCCGGTTGTGTGTAAGTGCTGCCCTCCCTCTTCTGCTCCTCCTCCCCCTCATCCACAACCAGCTAAGCTTGACACCTTCACAAAGACACGCTGTATAAATCCTCTAGTGTTTATTAAATTATAGGCAGCACAGCTGGTTTGTTAAATGAAGAGGGTCTACTGGCGTCTGTGAAGATGTCTTTACTCCCATCTGTTAACAGGGCTGAAAACCTGCAGGGTCGTGTCTGCGTCGACTGTCATTATTTATTGTCAAATATGCAATGAGTTACACGTTCAGAGTCCCTGGGCTCATTCCATCATGTTACTATCCGGAAATAATCTTGGAGAAGCGGCTCAGGTGGGAGAATCTGTCAACAGGATAACTGTGCAGCGAAACTGAGGCCATAAAATTTGTTTAAAGGGGCAGCATTATGTGTTTCCCAGCCACATGGTGGCATTTTATAGCACAATCAAGTAGTTATGTCACGTTCAGTTGTTATAAAAAAAAATTCTGTATGTATCAAATATAACTTAAACAAAATTTGTCATCGTGTTTAATGCCTTTAAATTGAGCCTCTGTCTCTTTAAGAAACTTCTGGCCTTTCAACTCTACGCCTTTGGGAAGTCATCACAACATTTCTCCTCTATTAACCTTTTAACAATGTTTTTACCAGTGTTACGCTGAAAAGTAGCTCATACAATGAGATCAGCAGATCCCCGATTCCACCGGGTGTTTGCTAATTACTACTGGCTAGTCTGAAGGAGCAGAGTGGGGGAGTCTTGGAGGAGGGTTGCTATGTGAGGCAGAAGATCAGAGGATGAGGATCATCTTTCTACTGCTGAATGGTTGCCAGGGGAGATTCAAGGATTTCTCAAACAATAACGAAAGAATCAAGGCAACACTCCGTGTACAATTTTAAAAAGGTAATAACGTTGTAACATAATATGAATTTTTAAAAATCGATTTAAAAAAATTATGCTAAAAAATATTTAAAACTGAAATAAAATGTGAAATTAAATAAAAGTTTGAACCTTAAGAGACACAAGATTTACCAGAAAAAGTTTTTTAAAAATTTAAAATTAAAATAAAAGACTTTTCTGATTCAAAGTTATTGTTTGTTTTTGTTTTTTTGTTTGGTTTTTTTTTTTCTCTTTTAAAAGATATTTCTAATTCCCACGGCTCCTTAATGCAACATCTGGAAATGGCACCAGCGGTGTGTGTTGATTCCACACCGCACCACGCCACACTTTTCAGGTTGTTTGTTGTTGAAGCTTTTGAAAACAATATCTGATTTTCTTCCTACTTTGCAATTTCTTAAACTACTTCGTGTTGGGTTCTCAAAAACAAACAAACAAACAAAAAGAGTCCTAATAAACTATAATTAGCTTC
The DNA here is from genome assembly GCF_027474105.1 of Poeciliopsis prolifica. Classification (NCBI taxonomy): domain Eukaryota; kingdom Metazoa; phylum Chordata; class Actinopteri; order Cyprinodontiformes; family Poeciliidae; genus Poeciliopsis; species Poeciliopsis prolifica. The sequence goes on from NW_026562383.1 coordinate 4,424,053, forward strand.
AAGCGCCGGAAAGTTAACAAGTCCAGGTGGTGTGAATACTTTTGCGACATTTTACGTTTGGCGTTGTGTTCACTGAGTGACGCACGTCTTCCCGAGTCCAGAATAATAAGCACCAGTAATATAACTACTACTAATAAAACGATATTTTTCGCATTTTCCTCTCACCTGAATTCTGGCGCCGAGTTGCTTTTCAGTCCATAAAACCCAGCCGACAAGGTGAGCAGCCAGTACGGAACGAAAGCCCCGTGCTCACACTCCAGGTACGGCGCGGACCATTTGATCTGGCTCTTGTTCAGGAGGTAACTCCCGCCGCCCGAGCCCTCGGGGCCGCCCCTGTGCGCCTGAGGTCTCCTCCCGTCCCTGAAGTCGTGGAACCACTCGGACTCGGGGCTCCTGTTCTTCAGGCGGCGGTGCGCGGACCCGGAGAGGTCCTGCAGCACCACCTCATCGCCGGTCCTGGTCGCCTGGAGGAAAACGTGCGGGCCGGGAGTCGTCGGCGCGTCCGCGTGCAGGGTCACCACCGCCCGGTGGATCTTCGGGTCCCCCTCGAGGATGCTCTGAACCAGCGCGTGGTACCAGCCCGTGTCCCCGCGGAAGGTTCGCTCGCGGGACTTGTTGGCCTGCAGGATCATGTTGAGGAAGTTGGTCGCGTGCGCCACCGTATCCAGGACGCTGTGCAGGGAGTAATGGGAGGCGACGTGGAGGCCGCCGCGCAGGCTGCTCAGCTCATACCTCCGAGAGCAGTTGACCTGCCTCAGCGCCGAGGAGTCTCCCGTGTGCAGGAAAGCCGTCACCACCCGGGGGAGATCCTCCTCGATTTTGTGCGCGACCACCGCGCGCTCCGTCGGCTGGAGCGGGTGCGGAGTGGGACGGTGGGGCGGCTCCTTGTTGACGCTCTGCGTGCTGAGCGCCGCCGGCGGTGGGAGCCTCTCGTCCCTGTCGTTATCCGACCACTCCACGTAGCCGTAGTTTGAACCCAGAACGATCCCGGCGTGCAGAAGCAGCGCAAAGAGGATGAGAGCCATGGTGGTTCCTCACAGGCGCAGGGGGGACACCGCGGGCACCTGGCAAGCTGCGCTCATCGCCAAATCCTCTCTCTCGCTTTCTCTCGATGCTGCTATTAGAAACTCTTCGTCAAACACAAGCCACAAAGGTCCTGAAATTTACAGTCATTACGTCGCCAATTACGACAGGAATCCCCATCGCCACCACTTCTAATCGACGGCTTCAAAGGAAAGCGGAGACTTTCATAAAGCGGCTGTCCGAAAAAGAGAGGAGAAGAAGAAGAAAATCCTCGGAACTCCGTTAAATCTACGAACACTTCTCCCCGGGAGCGGCGCGGCGCTGCTGCTCTGGACAAAACAACAAAGAGAGAGGAGCAGCGCCGAAATGTTCCCGAACTTCAGTCCCCTCCCAATAAAAACACAGGTCCCCCACCTCCTCCCTCCAACCAAGGAGATGCTTAGTGTCGCCCACGGTTGTGTGCGCGAGCGCCGTGTTACGTGTGTGTTTGTTTCTCAGCGCGAGCCTGCAGCGGAGGTGGGCGGGGCGTGGGAACACACTGGGAGCTGTCCGGTGCTGAGAGGAGATAACTAGAAAACAGGAATTCATTTCCAAACTGGATGAAGTGAAGTGAGATGCTCAAGACTGTTTTGTTTTTTTTAATTTCGAAACAAAAGTAACTCAGTAGCAACACCCAGGTGAAAAGAAATATAAAAAGAAAGAGTGGGACTTTAATTAATTTCGCTTAGGAAAAAAATACAATTAAAATGAAATTTCATTTATTTTTGTGTGCTAAAATGGAGCAATTTGATGTCTTGTGCTTATTTTATGCTAGAATAATATAGTTTGGTGTCATTTTAAGTGATAGGACCGTGAGTAGGACCGTATAGTGTTGCAACTGTTCAGTTTCTCTTTAACTCTTGAAACTCTTGGAAACTCTTGACCGATCCAACATGCTGCCACTGCAAAAGTACTGATGCCAGAGAATAATTATGAATAAGGCAAAATCAAACGCAGCGCATTCTTGATCTCTGCTGGATCCCATGTACACGACGAATGAGAAAAGCCGCAGCAGACTCAAATCAGCAGCTTCAGTTCAGTCGTGAACAACACATTTAGACAAGACTTGTTACCAAGACAATGTTAAACCTTTTTGTGGAAAATACTCTTACAAGCTAACATGTTTGATCAAGCATTTTCAAAAAAAGAAAAGATTTTTTTTTTTTTTCGACTCCTTCCAGAAACGTCGATGTAACCTCTGGCCTACTTTACAGCGACTTTTCAAGTCTTTCTACGGATCCTGAACCAATTTGAGGTCTGGACTTTGACTAAACCATTTCACACCATGTGCCAAAGAAAGAAAACAGGCGATCCAAGTTCAAAAAATTAATAGTTATTTTGTTACAAGTAATCAATCAATCAAACAATCAATCAATCAATCAATCCCAGTAGATATATTAAGTTTATTAAGTTGTCACCTTAAACAGAACGGATAGAAACAAACTTAATTCGAGTGAATGTAAGAGTATAACTTTTTTTTTTAGTTGGAGCTTCATTCTTTTTCAATAAAACTATAGTCATTGTGTCTCAAGGTAAGTGATTTGGACCATTGTTTTACCAGTAGGTAAATCTATGCCCCAGTCTCAAGTGTTTTGTAACTTCGAACAGTTTCCCCTCCAAGTTTCCTCTGCATTCTGCTTCCAATTACTCTGAACATCTGCCTCCCTGCTGAAGAAAAGTTTCCCCTTGAGCTCAGCGGTGCCAACGCGTCGCCGACACAATGGGCTTGTTTTCTGCCTCACCCGGGGACATGCACGGAGGCCAGAGCATTCAGCTGTCATCAAAGCGCCTCATATTCCACATGGTCGTCAAGCAGAGCTTTGTGATGTTGTTTTTTATTATAACCCAGCCCTGCTTCAGACCTCTCCCGTGTCTGCTGGGTTCCTCTGTCTTTTGGGCGCAATTTGTTCACTATTGTCCTCCAACAAACCTCCAAGGCCTTCGCAGTACAACAGATTTTTATTTAGTTTTTCTTCCTGCGATTAAATTACTCAAATCGGAGTTCTGGTTTCTTTCTGGCATTTTTTTAAAATCTTTTGCTTCTTAAGCAGTTATTGTCAATCTGTTTCATAGTAACTTAAAGACATAGTAACTTATTATAGATCAGGGGTGTCAAACTCCAGTCCTGGAGGGCCGGTGTCCTGTAACGTTTATACATGCCTCTGCAGCACCACACCTGAATAGAATGATTAGGTCATTAGCAAGACTCTGGAGAACTTATCAACACAAGGAGGAGGTAATTAAGCCATTTCATTCCAGCATTTTTGTGCTTGTGGCGCATCTAAAAACTGCAGGACAGTGGCCCTCGAGGACTGGAGTTTGAGACCCCTGTTATAGATGGTCTTGTTTTTATATATCTGTTTAAACTGTAATCTCCTCTCCCTCCTCACTGTGGTTCTACTATTATGCACATAAATATACTGCTTCAGGTGAGAAACAACCAAACAGAGCCAAGAGGAGGGTTTTAGCGCTGTCAGTCATGCTTGTGTAGCATAGCTCACAACCTTCCCCCTTTCTCTCTGCTGGTTTACCACAACCGAACCTGCCACGAATGCTAAAACTAGTTAACAGTTTTTCTGTTTCTCCGCCATCGCCACATGACACAACATGTTCGCAAGGATGATTGACAGCGCTAAGACCCTCCCTCTAGATCTGATCGGTTGATTCTGACCAGAAGATGGAGGCGGTAGAGGAACTTCTTTTTTTTCTGTTTTTTGGTCTCATATTATACTTTGTGTAAAAAACATCTATTTAATAAAAGTTACACGTTGCAGCTTTAATTGAAGTTTCACACAGGTTTTAAATTACTGCCTCTTCGCTAGGACTCCTTTGAAAAAGAGGTCTTTAATCTGACTGAGACTCTCCTGGTTAAATAAACGTAATAATAACAACACTAAATTTAAGGACAATTGCTTCTAGATTTCAAGACAAAACAGGACACACAAACTAAGTTAACTTTTGCATTGAATTCCCGATTTGATTTGATCTGAAGATGAGATTTTTTGCGTCAGTCACTAAAACGACAGTTTGACACTCACCCAGCCAGCACGCATGAGTGGGCCCCACTTGTGTTTGATGTGGGCTACATGGGTAATGAGTGGGCATGGGTTTTATCTGGGCGAACTGCATGGGACACACATGGTTAACCTAAAATGAGACCCATATGGGCTGGCCCATATGGGCTAAATGCATGGGCCCTATTCAGCAACTAGGTGGGCTATCTGGGAATGGGATAGTACTGGGCAACACTATATGGGGCCCATGTGGTTTCAGTATCATGGGCCCAACATGGGAAGCCCATGTGGGCAGACCACATTGAACCCACATGACATCAGCATGGGCTGACCATATATGGGTTAGACATGGGTGTGGATATGTGGGCCCCAGTCCTTTTTTAAGTGGGCTATCTGGGAATGGGATAGTACTGGGCAACAGTATGTGGGGCCCATGTGGTTCTAGTTTCATGGGCCCAACATGGGAAGCCCATGTGGGCTGACCACATTGAACCCACATGACATCAGCATGGGCTGACCATATATGGGTTAGACCTGGGTGTGGATATGTGGGCCCCAGTCCTTTTTTAAGTGGGCTATCTGGGAATGGGATAGTACTGGGCAACAGTATGTGGGGCCCCTGTGGTTCTAGTATCATGGGCCCAACATGGGAAGCCCATGTGGGCTGACCACATTGAACCCACATGACATCAGCATGGGCTGACCATATATGGGTTAGACCTGGGTGTGGATATGTGGGCCCCAGTCCTTTTTTAAGTGGGCTATCTGGGAATGGGATAGAAACGGGCAACACTATATGGGGCCCATGTGGTTTCAGTATCATGGGCCCAACATGGGAAGCCCATGTGGGCAGACCACATTGAACCCACATGACATCAGCATGGGCTGACCATATATGGGTTAGACATGGGTGTGGATATGTGGGCCCCAGTCCTTTTTTAAGTGGGCTATCTGGGAATGGGATAGTACTGGGCAACAGTATGTGGGGCCCATGTGGTTCTAGTATCATGGGCCCAACATGGGAAGCCCATGTGGGCTGACCACATTGAACCCACATGACATCAGCATGGGCTGACCATATATGGGTTAGACCTGGGTGTGGATATGTGGGCCCCAGTCCTTTTTTAAGTGGGCTATCTGGGAATGGGATAGTACTGGGCAACAGTATGTGGGGCCCATGTGGTTCTAGTTTCATGGGCCCAACATGGGAAGCCCATGTGGGCTGACCACATTGAACCCACATGACATCAGCATGGGCTGACCATATATGGGTTAGACCTGGGTGTGGATATGTGGGCCCCAGTCCTTTTTTAAGTGGGCTATCTGGGAATGGGATAGTACTGGGCAACAGTATGTGGGGCCCCTGTGGTTCTAGTATCATGGGCCCAACATGGGAAGCCCATGTGGGCTGACCACATTGAACCCACATGACATCAGCATGGGCTGACCATATATGGGTTAGACCTGGGTGTGGATATGTGGGCCCCAGTCCTTTTTTAAGTGGGCTATCTGGGAATGGGATAGTACTGGGCAACAGTATGTGGGGCCCCTGTGGTTCTAGTATCATGGGCCCAACATGGGAAGCCCATGTGGGCTGACCACATTGAACCCACATGACATCAGCATGGGCTGACCATATATGGGTTAGACCTGGGTGTGGATATGTGGGCCCCAGTCCTTTTTTAAGTGGGCTATCTGGGAATGGGATAGAAACGGGCAACAGTATGTGGGGCCCCTGTGGTTCTAGTATCATGGGCCCAACATGGGAAGCCCATGTGGGCTGACCACATTGAACCCACATGACATCAGCATGGCTGACCATATATGGGTTAGACCTGGGTGTGGATATGTGGGCCCCAGTCCTTTTTTAAGTGGGCTATCTGGGAATGGGATAGAAACGGGCAACACTATATGGGGCCCATGTGGTTTCAGTATCATGGGCCCAACATGGGAAGCCCATGTGGGCTGACCACACTGAACCCACATGACATGAGCATGGGCTCATGTCATGGGCCCAACATGGGGAGACCATGTGGGCTGACCACACTGAACCCACTGTGGGTTCAGTGTGGTCAGTACATATCCACGCCCAGGTTGGACCTGGGTGTGGATATGTAGACCCCAGTCCTTTTTTAAGTGGGCTAAATGAGACAAAATTGTAGAACAATGTACAGGGGTTGGACAATGAAACTGAAACACCTCTCATTTTAGTGTGGGAGGTTTCATGCCTGAATTGGACTAGCCTGGTGGCCAATCTTCATGAATTGCACATTGCAACAGTAAGAGCAGAGTGTGAAGGTCCAATTAGCACGGTAAGAGCACAGTTTTGCTCAAAATATTGCAATGCACATAACATTATTTGGGACATACTGGAGTTCAAAAGAGGGCAAATTGTTCACCAAGACAGCAAGTCTTTGTGATTATCAAGAGCCACAGTATCCAGGGTAATGTCAGCATACCACCAAGAATGACGAACCACATCTAACAGGATTAACTGTGAATGCAAGACGAAGCTGTCTTAAAGAGATGTTTGGGTGCTAACCCGGATTGTATCCCAAAAACATAAAACCACGGTGCCCAAATCACGGTAGAATTAAATGTGCACCTCAACTCTCCTGTTTCCACCAAAACTGTCCGTCGGGAGCTCCACATGGTCAATATACACAGCCGGGCTGCTATAGCCAAACTTTTGGTCACTCGTATCAATGCCAAACGTCGGTTTCAATGGTGCAAGGAGCGAAAATCTTGTGCTGTGGACAATGTGAAACATGTATTGTTCTCTGATGAGTCTACCTTTACTGTTTTCCCCACATCCGGGAGAGTTACGGTGTGGAGAAGCCCCAAAGATGCATTCCAGCCAGAGTGTTGTATGCCAGAGTGAAGCATGGGGGTGGATCATTGATGGTGTGGCCTGCCATATCATGGCATTCCCTTGGCCCCATACTTGTCCAAGACGAATTGATGCTGTATTGGCCTCAAAGGAGGCCCTACACCACGCTAATAAGTTATTGTGGTCTAAAACCAGGTGTTTCAGTTTCATTGTCCAACCCCTGTAGTTAACCTGTCACTTTCAAAATTTTGACTGTATGTCAAAGCAAAAGCTGCAAGAGCAAGATTCTCAAAACTTGGAAAGAATTACCCGAGATGTCAGCTTTATAGTCTTTGCCAAGGCAATTGTTACTCAGCTGGCCTCTAATGGAGTTGATGTAAGGTAAATTGTAGAATTTAATTTTTTCCTTGTAGGAAACCTCGACGATAGTAAAGGTTGGTGACCTTGACCATTGTCGAGGTCTCCAGGACGAAGGTGACCTCGTCTTGGAGATCACCCAAGGATATATTTTGCTGATAGAACAGAACATCCATGTCTTCCTAATGTTTGAACCTAAAACATGTTCACTGTGTGATATCTATGCCTGGCTCATTTACAAACACTAGGCTTCCAGAGGACCAGGATATTAAAACATTAAAAATAATTCTACAATGCTTTATTTTTTTAAACCAGTTCAGTATTGCTCTAGCCACACTTTGAACCCTTAACATTTTTTCATGTTATTATTTTATGCTAGAACAGTCCAGTCCAGTCTCCAAGCCAGTACGCATGAGTGGGCCCCCCTTGGGTTTGTAGTAGGCCATATGGGTAATGAGTGGTCATGGGTTTTATCTGGGCAAACCTCATGGGACACATATGGTTAACTAAAATGGGACCCGTATGGGCTGGCCCATTTGGGCTAAATGTATGGGCCCTATTCAGCAACAATGTGGGCTAACTGGAAATGGGACAGAAATGGGCAACACTATTTGGGGCCCATGTGGTTTCAGTATCATGGGCCCCACATGAGAAGCCCAATGTGGGCTGTCCACATTAAACTAACATGACATGAGCATGGGCTAACCATACATGGGTTGGACCTGGGCAGGAAAATGTAGCCCCTCTAAATGGGACAAAATTGTAGAACATTTTAATCGACAATGTGGTTACCCTGTCACTTTCAAACTTTTCACTGTATGTCAAAGCAAAAGCCAGTTCAGTATTGCTCTTGCTACACTTTGAACCCCTAACTTTTTTTTCATTTTATTATTGCAGTCTGAATGTCTTAAAACATTTTTTTGAAATAATCTGTTTGAAATATATACGTAAACTCATATTCTGGTGCTTACTCAAAATTAAGCACAGAGTGGTCATGGTTGAGCTTTAGTCCTTGTTTTATTTTTAATAATAATAACTTTTTATTTTATTTTTATTATTATTTTTTATCAATTGGATGTTTAGACATCCATAGAGTTTACTGCAGCCTGTTCGCAGCAAGATTTAAATTTTTATTTGGACAAATAGTTCAGATCAGACCATTGTGAAAAATATCACAAAATGTTTAGAAAATAAACAAAACTCATTAGTAAGTGAGAGACAAGAGTAAAATTTTGAGCATCTGTTTTTTCATATATTTGCAAACATTTTCCAAGTCATCAGTATAAATAAAAATAAAAAATAAAAAACGTAACATTTCTGTTAATGATTCATTTGGTTCCAATTACCTTTTTGTTCATTGTTTGCTCTGAGGCACCGTTGCCAATAAAGGTTGGTGAATTGAAGTACCGGTAGGCACTTTACACATCCACTGAAGAAAATAGTTCCAAAACATATTTGAATAAGGAGGACAACGAAATGTATTTATTTACATTGAGAACTTTTGCTACATCGGTTTTACATTTGTTAAACCGATGTAGCACTCTCAAAAATTAATCTTGTGTTTCTTGGAAAACGTAAAATGACCCGCGGATGGATATGCGGTTTCAAAATCAAGCCTGTTCTCTTCATCAGTCCGTTGGCGCGGAGTCTGCCTGTTGGCTGATCTACGAAAGAATCTGTAAGTACATTTCTTCTGTTTTACCTAGTACCAAATTTTAGGGAGAGATTTTAAATCGCTTGTTAAAAAAATTGTTGCTCGTAACAAATCGGACGACAGTATCCCAAAAGAGACTTAATTGTTATTGTTATTTTTGCTTTTCTTTAGGGTGATACTTTTTCTGATATTGCTAACACACACAGCTATACACAATAAGCAGATTTTAGTGCAGACCGATTTCAAACGCAGCGTTGTGGGCCAAACCATTTTCAAATACCGCCGCCATTCTATTTGTTGAGCTGCCATTGGTTCATTTGAGCGCCAACGAGGCAGAATGAAATCGGTTCACTGAAGAATCTATGTTGCTAGCAGAGGTTGTTACAAAGTGTCTGGACACAATAAAACCATTTGTATGATTTAAAAAGAGTAACTATTGTGCTTTCATTCTATGTACTTGGGCTTTTAATAATCTTTCTCACAGTCACATCAGCATGCATGGGTGGGTCTCATGTATGGATTCAGGCTGGTTTGGCTGGGACCCATGCAAGATTATTATTGTCGTTTTTTTCAATAAAACTGCATTGAATCGTTTAGCTTTGGGCTATATAGGTAATGATAAGAGGGCATGGGTTTTATCTGGGCCAACTGCGTGAGGCTCAAAAGGTTAACCGAAATGGGACTCATATTGTTGGCTCAATTGGGTTAAATGTATGGGCCCAATTCAGCATTAACGTGGGCTAACTGGGCATGGGACAGAAATGGGAACACTATATGGGGCCCATGTGGTTTCAGTATATTGGGCCTAAAAGGTTTTTTGTAAATAGGATGAAGGCATTGTAGTTCATATTTTTAAATTCTTTTTTTAATTGTTGTGTGACACTTTAAAGCGTTTTGTTATGTCATAGTTTATTTCAATCTGCCGCTATTGTGTTGGTCTAGAGTAGTCATCAGTGTCAGGGTTCCTGTGTGTGTATGTGAGTGTCGCATCTTATTTCAGCGAGGATCTTTGTGAGGAGCCCGTGGAGCTTGGCACAGGTGGAGGAGCAGCAGAATCTTCAGTCTACGCTAGATTGACTGAAGATTCTACTGGTGTATGCTAGATGGTTGCATACACCGGTAGTCACTCTGGCCTCTCCTGTTGTGAACAGTTTTCTGAGAACGTTTCTGTGTCTACTAGAAGTCACCTGGTCTCTGTGTTTGTTCGATCCTAGGGGTTTTGTCGCCTCATTCGAGAACTCACCAGTGAATACCTGCGTGCTCGCTCCGCCGATTCCACTGCCTCCACTCCACCCTTCGAGCTTCCAGCTCTCTTCCATTCCCACCTCGCATTTACCTTCGGAACCGCTGCACACCCTCTCTCAGGAACCTGGCATCTCACACCCACGCCTCGAAAGACCCGCACCGAAGTAAGCCTGTTCCTGTTTCCCCTCCGATCACTCATTCTAAGCCCGTCATAACTAAGTTCTCGTTTCAGGCCAACCTGGTCGAGTGGTCCTCACCCTTCCGCTGATGTCCGGGAAATAGATTTTATTTTGTCCTGTTGTAAACAAATCACTCACTCATCCCTATCCAACGTGTGGTTACTGCATGTGGGTCCGTAAATTGAAACCCATCATGTCAATCAGTGGCCAAGCCTGAAACAAATATTGAAAGATGAAGAAATTCTTTTTGATATTTTTGCAATATTTAGCTAGCAGTTATGTGAAATGTACTTATATTTAATTGTAGCTCTAATTTTTTTATATGTGAAATGTTTTAGGCTTTATTAGTTACATTTATAGTGATTTTCTAAACTTCTCTTAAGAGTAATACTACTGTCTTAGTCCTGTCACGTTAACAAAGAAATTAGGATAATTGCAAAACTGTTCAGTGTTTACAATATAAGGCTTCAGTAGTTAATCTATACAAAGGCTGTTTTGCCTTAATTTTTTTATTTTTTTGAAAAGTCTAAATGTTATATTGCACTAATATCATATATCTTTTTGCAGGCTTCAAGAAGATCAGCGTGTTAAGATCACTTTATAATGTCTTGAAAAAGGTATATTAATATGTTAGTGAAATTACGCACATAAGAGTGATATAATGACAAACTGATGAACAAAAACAAAATGTTGTCCTGTTATTGTCATTGTACTTAAGGTTGCCATGGCTACAGAAATTGGAGGAGCATCCTTAGATGACACAATACAACCAGCTGTGCGATTCCTCATGTCCCATGAACTGGAAGTCCAGTTCAACCTTTTTGGCCAACATTGGAAACAAGCTCTTGGACCTGCGTCTCTTTGATGTTTTGTATGGTAAATATCAGTTTTTATTGTCAGAGTAACTTTTTTTTTTCACTTTTCTTTCTTAAACATATGTTAATTTATTTTGGTTGTTTTATGCTTTTGTTTGTTATTTTTAGTAATGTTTTTAGGTTAAAAATTGAGTCTTCAATTTTTGGTTTTATTTGAACAGTATTCTTTCACTGTTGTTAAGAACTTAAAAATTTGAAGGTAATATTGTTTGCATTTCAAACAATATTAAAATAACCACAAAACCACGATAGAACCTATTAGTTGATTTATATAGATGGATATATTTTAAATTTACAGTAAGAATATAGTTTCTGTACATAATAATGATGACTCAAGAGTCCTTTTGATTATGGCATATCTCTGCAAGCATTTTTGCCCCATGAAGGGGGAGATGCAAATCTCATGAATGTTACATTGTGCTAAAATGAAACACTAATACAATTTCTACCTTTGCTTGTTATTTCAGGGGACTTAAAAGAAATTATCCATCTACAGAATCACACAAGCATACAGCAAAGACTCTCGAAGTGGTTTACTGGAGCCCGAGTGGAAGTGGAAATAGACTAGAGAGACTGCCAGTTCAAACTCAGGTTGGGAGGTCTTTCAAGATGGACAGTTTCAGTAAAGTATGAGAGATTTCAAATTTAAGCATGCATATGGCATGTAGGTTATTTTTAAAAATGTTTAACAAAAATGTATTGTGAAAGATCTATATAGGTGTGTATATTCACATTGTGTGTATCAATGTGAATATACGTGTATAAAGTTATATAGATAGTATTTAGATGTATACATTTATAGACCTGTAGGAAAATATGTAGGTGTCTTTATTTGTGTGCATCTATAGATATATATTTATAGATCTGTTTATAAGTTTGTTATAGTAAACTAGCTTCTGTTATTTTCAAAGATGTCGTGAATAATTGCAGATTTCTTTTTGTGGCACCATTCCCTGAGTATTAATGAAGTTCTAATAATTGCTGTAGTGAGGTAAAAAATAACTCCTGACAATATTTTAAATTACTAAATAAAAGCCTTGAGCAAAATAAATTTTTCATCTCTTTTTTTTTATTTTTTATTTCAACACGTTTTAAGCTAGACTTTGGATTGTTGATCAAGATTGCATATCTATGAATGTAATTCACATCCAGGTTAGATGAGAATTGTTCCTACAGGATTAAGGCATCTGGGTCCCGCTGAAAGCCCAGTTAGCACCCATTAAAATCTACTTGGGCAAACCCATGTGGGGCCACCATGGAAACCGTGGACAAACCCACTTGGTACCCATATTCTAGCCCAGTTCAGACCCAATTGGGACCCAGGTAAATATTCCTGACAGCACCCTAGTGGGCCACAGATGGGCCTCATGTGAGTTAACCATGTGGGACCCACTGAAAGCCCAGTCAGCACCCATTAAAATCTACTTGGGCAAACCCATGTGGGGCCACCATGGAAACCGTGGACAAACCCACTTGGTACCCATATTCTAGCCCAGTTCAGACCCAATTGGGACCCACGTAAATATTCTTGACAGCACCCTAGTGGGCCACAGATGGGCCTCATGTGAGTTAACCATGTGGGACCCACTGAAAACCCAGTCAGCACCCATTAAAATCTACTTGGGCAAACCCATGTGGGGCCACCATGGAAACCGTGGACAAACCCACTTGGTACCCATATTCTAGCCCAGTTCAGACCCAATTGGGACCCAGGTAAATATTCCTGACAGCACCCTAGTGGGCCACAGATGAGCCTCATGTGAGTTAACCATGTGGGACCCACTGAAAGCCCAGTCAGCACCCATTAAAATCTACTTGGGCAAACCCATGTGGGGCCACCATGGAAACCGTGGACAAACCCACTTGGTACCCATATTCTAGCCCAGTTCAGACCCAATTGGGACCCACGTAAATATTCTTGACAGCACCCTAGTGGGCCACAGATGGGCCTCATGTGAGTTAACCATGTGGGACCCACTGAAAACCCAGTCAGCACCCATTAAAATCTACTTGGGCAAACCCATGTGGGGCCACCATGGAAACCGTGGACAAACCCACTTGGTACCCATATTCTAGCCCAGTTCAGACCCAATTGGGACCCACGTAAATATTCCTGACAGCACCCTAGTGGGCCACAGATGGGCCTCATGTGAGTTAACCATGTGGGACCCACTGAAAACCCAGTCAGCACCCATAAAGATTTACTTGGGCAAACCCATGTGGGGCCACCATGGAAACCGTGGACAAACCCACTTGGTACCCATATTCTAGCCCAGTTCAGACCCAATTGGGACCCAGGTAAATATTCTTGACAGCACCCTAGTGGGCCACAGATGGGCCTCATGTGAGTTAACCACATGGGCCCCACTGAAAACCCAGTCAGCACCCATAAAGATTTACTTGGGCAAACCCATGTGGGGCCACCATGGAAACCGTGGACAAACCCACTTGGTACCCATATTCTAGCCCAGTTCAGACCCAATTGGGACCCACGTAAATATTCTTGACAGCACCCTAGTGGGCCACAGATGGGCCTCATGTGAGTTAACCATGTGGGACCCACTGAAAACCCAGTCAGCACCCATAAAGATTTACTTGGGCAAACCCATGTGGGGCCACCATGGAAACCGTGGACAAACCCACTTGGTACCCATATTCTAGCCCAGTTCAGACCCAATTGGGACCCACGTAAATATTCCTGACAGCACCCTAGTGGGCCACAGATGGGCCTCATGTGAGTTAACCATGTGGGACCCACTGAAAACCCAGTCAGCACCCATAAAGATTTACTTGGGCAAACCCATGTGGGGCCACCATGGAAACCGTGGACAAACCCACTTGGTACCCATATTCTAGCCCAGTTCAGACCCAATTGGGACCCAGGTAAATATTCTTGACAGCACCCTAGGGGCCACAGATGGGCCTCATGTGAGTTAACCACATGGGCCCCACTGAAAACCCAGTCAGCACCCATAAAGATTTACTTGGGCAAACCCATGTGGGGCCACCATGGAAACCGTGGACAAACCCACTTGGTACCCATATTCTAGCCCAGTTCAGACCCAATTGGGACCCACGTAAATATTCTTGACAGCACCCTAGTGGGCCACAGATGGGCCTCATGTGAGTTAACCATGTGGGACCCACTGAAAACCCAGTCAGCACCCATTAAAATCTACTTGGGCAAACCCATGTGGGGCCACCATGGAAACCGTGGACAAACCCTTTTGGGACCCATATTGCCTGCCCACTTATATCCCATATGGGGCCCACCTAGGTGTGCTGGCTGGGTCAATAATCCGCATCGGAAGTCAAATAATTTTTTTTCATCCACAACACGATAATATAATTTTGAGGTCCTTTTAAGTTAAAAAAAAAAACAACAAAAAACAACCCAAACAAGCAAAAAAGAAAACAGAGGCATATTAAGCAGTGTGCTGCTTTAGTGTCCTATTAATAATACTATTTTAATTTACTCCAGGGTGGGAAAAAGTTTCTCTTTTGAAAATGTCCTTTTAAATATGATGTTGTGCCCGGATGCATTATGTCTCCATTAAGACAAATAGATGAAATTACAACTACATGGTACCACAGCAGCTATTCAGCACATAAACAGATACACTGATGTCATTTATACACACAGAAGTTATGTGATTAGCCATTTATTTATTTGCCACATGATAGTAGAGATGTCAGTCTGTGTTGTCTATTTCAGTCCCAATACACACACACACACACACGCACACACACACACACACGCACACACACACACACCACCTAACTGTCTCTGTCTGACAGAAAACTGAGACGGTGTTATCTCCAGTTGTTTGTGTGTGTGTGTGTGTGTGTGTGTGTGTGTGTGTGTGTGTGTGTGTGTGTGTGTGTGTGTGTGTGTGTGTGTGTGTGTGTCTGAGTGTACACATCAATCTCACAGTGCTCCAACCCTCTCTGGGTGCTGATGATCAGAAGTCAGCCCTTGATTGTGAATTGGCGTTAAAGAGCGCAGCTCGCCCGGGGTGACTTGCAGGCCGTTGCCATGGCACTGGAAGGTGATGGCTCGGAGTACGCATTGCATCACGGGCTTCATCCTCTCTGGGCATGTGAATCTACTGCTGCCTATAATTACAGCATGTGATAGTGTGATTAAAAATATGTGAGCCAGACATGTTTTTTTCGTTTTGTCTTTTTTTTTAACCAGGTAACCATGACGAAAGTTCTTACAAAATCCTTTGTTTGCGTGCAGATTGCCTAAAATCTGCACTTTTACTGAAATGTGTCTTTTTTTTAAACATAATTGTTAAAACTGTCACTATGTCATGATAGTATAAAATTAGTCAGATAATCTGAAAAATAAATCAAGCTCCTCCACTTCCTCCCTTATCTCCTATTGCTGAAGAAACGCACCGCTCCAGATCAAAAACAACCAATCAGAGCCAGGAGGAGGGTCTTAGCGGACTCAATAAATCTCCTCTGTTCTCTGCTAAATGTGCACCAAACCCCAAACGGCTCTAATTTACGGTGAAATACTGGCAGCAGTGGTTGCCAGAACTTTACCGTCTACTCCCCAGCTTTAACTAGTCAATCATCTTCTAATGGATACTAGTACGGAGGGTTAGAGAGGACATATTTTGGTGAGGAAGAGTGCAAAATGACAGCTCCTGCTTCCTATTTCATCTTCTTTTTTTAAGGCTTTGCTGCCTCCCCTTGCTTGATAAATATTTGATGGGAATTTGCTGCTTCATCTGCATGCGTTCCAACTTGGGCCCATATGAGCCCAATACTTGCAGACGCGGCCGTTCTTTCACCTACGTTCTCCCAGAGGTTCTTTTAGCTTTGCTCAGAAAGGGGGAAGAGCATATTCCTTGTTCCTTGTGTCCGTGCAGCGAGCTGCAGCTGAACATCGACGGACCAAGCTCAAACACGCTGTTTTAAACCTCCAGATCTCACAAGGTTGTGCTTTGTTCACCACAAGTAAACTTTTCGTAATTTGAAAGTCTGTCTGTCTGTCTGTCTAGATTGATAGATCTATCTATAGATGGAATTAAAAGAAGAGGATGAAAAAAGAAAGATCATCCATGTGTGTAGATAGATAGATAGATAGATAGATAGATAGATAGATAGATAGATAGATAGATAGATAGATAGATAGATAGATAGATAGGTAGATAGGTAGGTAGGTAGGTAGGTAGGTAGGTAGGTAGGTAGGTAGGTAGGTAGGTAGGTAAGTAGGTAGGTAGGTAGGTAGGTAGGTAGGTAGGTAGGTAGGTAGGTAGGTAGATAGATAGATAGATAGATAGATAGATAGATAGATAGATAGATAGATAGATAGATAGATAGATAGATAGATAGATAGATAGATAGATTTTTTTCTCAGTTTATCACAGAAAATGTCAATAAAACACAACAAAGTCTCAGGGGTAATATTATGTTGCTAAGACATTGTGTGTGACTGAAAAAATGTTAGTCTAGAAGGCAGGAGCAAACACAAGTCATTTTATAACTACAAATGTTAATATGTTAAATTGTCAGCATCCATCACCAGCATGTTATAAGGTACCAAATTATATCTCCCCCCCTCCTTTATTGATTGGATTTTTGTTGTTTGTGGATTTCTCTTCTCTCATTTTGCTTCAGTTCAAACATCTGTAACACCAATTCTCGATGTGAAGCTCATTTATATAAAGCACGCCAGCTATTGTGAACAGATGCAGATGCGGAATCAATCTAATGCTGCAACGTATGGTGAGTGGGATTTCAAATATCACGAATTAAAAGAAGAGGATGAAAAAAGAAAGATCATCCGTGTGTGTGAATGTTTTTGTGTGGGCTCTCCAAACATTTGGGTCCCTGTAAAGTTACGAGATGGGATTCTGATTCACGCAGCACTCACAGATGGCTCATCTGATTCCACACATACACCTGGCTTGTGTTTGCTCAAAGGCAACGCCCACGCCGACAGCCTTCAAAGCTGCTTCGTACTCTGAGGGAGGAACAGTCACGCGTGGAAGGAGCTCGCCCAGAGCAAAGCTGGGATTTCCCATTTTCAATACGGCGACAAGCGCAGAAGCCGCACCTCCGCGAATTTCGCCACCCATTCAACTTGAACACAAAGACATTTCTGATATGATAATATTCCCGGCATTTGTTTTCATTCAGCTCGTTTGCTTCAAATCACGCGATATACTGTTTACACAACCACGCGCACAAATTGCTATACTTTCCTCCCCATTCCCTGACCGTCAATTATTGACTTTGCTGCCATCTCGCGGTGAATGCCGAATACTACAGGGAGAGTCATTGAAGTCAGTGTCCTGAAGGTATTAATGTAAGCTGCTTTTTCAAAACCTATATAACAGATAACTAACGACTAGATAGCCCTGAATGCAGCTGAGTTTTCCCCCGTTTGCTTAGCAGCAGGAACTGGTCGCACAATTAATGTAAGGTTCGCGATTGTTCCTACATTTTCCAAAGGACTCAAATGCAGCGTGCATGTAACCAACCAATGACGACAGAGGAAGCGAGTGCATGGTGTCGTTGTAACGTTCAGGCGACAAAAGTTAGCTCCATATAACTTACATCACAGCCAACGAGAGGTAATATCTTTATCAGACACTTTGACAGTCGTTACATTGTTTCGCTTTTTGTTTTCTGTAAAACATGTCATTTTCTCCCAGACGAGGGACGTCGGCAGTGAAGGTTAAAGCAACAATTTGACGTTCAAAGCAGCTCATTCACTGCTAACTGTTAGCAAAGGCTAGTTCTAACGGAGCCATTTAAACTGGAGTTAGTAAAATGGTGAAGGTTTTGTGTTGTCTGCGATTAAAGCGGAGTGTTTACTGGCTCTCATTGGGTCCAGTGTCCATGTTTAAGTATTTTTTAAATGTGTTTTCTTGAATTGAAATATGACAAATAAATAGCAGGTGTTCACAAGCTTCATTGTGTAGTTACAAAAGCAAGCTCCTTCCATTTCCCCTGAATGAAGGTTAAGTAATAATCTGCATGTCTTCCACGTCATCCAGGAGGGCTTTGTTTATGTCACACTGAGCTCTGCTCAGTTTTACTGAATACACAGCTCCTCAGTCCCTCACCACAGCATTTTGACCAGGTTTAGTTTTGGGCTTTGACTGGGCAACTTTCATTGCCATGTTGATGACCCGATTTCACCAGTAGGAGAAATGGCTCCCACATTTGGTTCTACTGCACTTTGGTCTACCTATTAGGTCGTGCTCGTCTCAAGTGTGGGTGAAACAAGGTCAAATGATCACCGTGCTGACAGTTGCTTCGATCTTAATCCACGCATTTCACTCTACTTTTCCTTAATGTGTCAGTGGAATTACAGGGTGCGGGAAAAAAAATCATAAATGTATATTTTGTCAGATGGATTGACTTGAAACAACCCTCCAAAATCAGCCTCATTTGAATCTAATAAACCATTAATCAACAATTAATAGTAAGTCGATTGTTTGCAATGCCAGCCACATTGCACTAGATATAAAAATTTTTTTGACAACGTCAATAAAATACCACCGATTTTTGGTGCAACAGGCACATCTGACAAGGTTTAACAATGACTAGTTAGATTTGAATAATTATTTACTTTAAAATAATATCTTAATTTACTGGCATTATTATCAATTGTCCTCAAGAAAGTAATCTTCACGTACCCTTGTTTTGTGGTTATTTACGTTTTTCTGGCCCTTTTTAAAATATTTTCATTTTTTGTATTTTTTTATTATTTTTTTTTGCTTGACATCTACCAAGATATCAACTGTTCATTGTTTTCATGTCGTGGCAGAAAAAGCCCCTTTAAAGTCTGTCTTATGGATCCTGCTCAGCAGTCCAACAAGGCCAAGCGGAATCGAGGGATGAGGCGCAGCCAGAATCAGTCGGCGACTCCTCCTCCGAAAGACGCCTACGCCAGGCTGCTGAGCCAGCACCGCAGCAGTATGTTCGCTTCCTACCTAGCACAGTACGCACAGGATTCGTTAACCCAAAAAGAGGCAAACGACTCCAGCACGTCGCTCCAAGCCCACAGTGACAGGCTTAACTTGCCACAACAAAAAAAGGACCATGTGCAGATCGAGTTCCCCGACTCAAGCGACTTCTCTCCGTCCTCCTCAAAAAACAAAGGGGAAGAGAGTTCACTGTCCTTATACATGGAGAAGTTAAGCACTCATTGTGACCAGCAGGAGTGCGAAAGGAAGCCAGGTGTGAATGAGAGACAACGACGGGGTCAGAGGAGGGACACCACCGCCAGCCAGGACGGAGACATCGAATCCGGCGAGGAGCTTGCCTGTTCGCGAAGCAACGGCCCAAAGAAACATCAGAAGCAGCAAAAGAAAAGGGATGATCCGAACAAAAATGCTGGCCCCAAAGCAGCCGACGTGAATGCCGGGCCTCAGACCCCAACAACGAACGCACGCGAGCAGGAGGAAGAGAAAGGGAGGAAGTCGAAGAAAAAAAACCAACCAAAGGAGGAGAAAAACAGAGAGGCGGTTTTAAAATTATCCGCTGATCCTCAGACACAGAGTGCTAAACCAAAACAGGGTAAATCTCAGCAGCCTGCAGGTTAGTTCCAGGAGATTTCTTGGTCCTTCTTCCTTAAAAGAAAAATCTTCTTTGTCACTGTTAGGTCAGTATGTCCCTGAGTGAAATCTTTTTCAACTGCAGGAGGAAATTGTAAGAACAAAGGAGACAGGAGATCGAAGAAGGAGGTGTTTGAGGCCTACATGAGCTTGGAGGAGGTTTCCCATGGCCTGAAAAGAGGAGAGCTTTACCAGGTACGAGGCGTAAAAAGGTGTCACTATCACCCCGCTACATTTCCTTCTCAACTAGAGATTATTAATCTTTAACTTGAGTAATTTCTTCCTATTTCCTTTCCAGGGGCAGTTAAGAATCAATCCCAAGAATTACAATGAAGCCTTTATTCCGTCTCCTGTAAGTTCAAACGCAAACCTCTTCGTAGAACGACCATGAACTACGGTGCAGTTTGGATCCTTTATGGTTAAATGAAGGCAGTTGGAAAACCAGCGCCATATTTTTATGTTTCCAGGACGACACGCGTGATATATTCCTGGACGGAGTCGTTGCCCGCAACAGGGCGCTTAACGGAGACATAGTGGTGATTCAGATTCTCCCTCGGGATCAGTGGAAGGTGAAACCTCAAGTGTCTAACAGTGATCCTATTAATGTTTAAAAAACATAGCTGATCATTGGGGTGATTGTTCGATTGAAATGTTGATTGATGGTTGATTTTTGTTTAACTCTGAACATGGTTTTGTTGGAGGATGATTGAATTCAATAAGCTTGTCAGTTTGTTTTTCACCAGCAGAACTTCTCAGGGTGTCTGCGCATCCTCAAAAAGTCTTAAATTGATCTAAAATAAAAAAATTTGTTGACCTTTAATGCGTTAATCATAGCTGTTACATTTTGTTGTGGCGGAGCTATTTAATCTCTTATATACTAAGTTGTTTTCTGGGGACTTTTCTTATTATTTTATAACTATGCTACAGCCCCGCATTTTTTCACAAATTCAACAGCACATTAAGTTTTTAACACTCCAGTCCGTTCCATTGCAGAAAAAGGTTAAACACTTGTCTCTGCAGGTGGTGAAGTCTGATACCGACTGCGACGGCACCAGTGAGTCGGACACACAGACGGAGCATGTGCTGCGAACGGCCCAGAAGAGCGCAGGGCACGGCCCGAGTCCTAACGTCAGAGCGGAGGACCAGTCAAGCGACCCGGAGGAACTGCTTGGGAAACGTCCTGATGTCTCTTGCGCTAACACAGGTACTGTGGAGAAGTGGGATCATGTGCAAATCAGCAGCAGTAAAAGAAATAATGTGCCTGGTGTAAAAGCATGTGCTAAGACACTCATACTAGTACTTTTCATCTTGTCTCAGGGGAAGGTCTGGAAGATCCTTCAGCATCCCGAGCCAACGCTGACAACCTCCAAAAGACGGCTAAAGTACGCTGGGTTTCCTACATTGGCTTCTTCCTTCGTGTTTTAGTTCCTCCCAAGAGAACAAATATTCTGTTTGCAAAGACTTATTTTCAGTCCTGATTCCTGGGTTCTCCTCCACACTGGGCTCAAAGACTTGAGAACTTGTCCACAGCATCAGAGATCCTCCACTGTACCTTTCAGGTGGCAGGAGTTTTCTTCACGTCTATGCTTTGTTTTATGCTATATCCACCTGGAGTCCAAAGCTGCTTTCCTGCATGTACAGTGTCTAATGGTTGCAATGTTGACTATGGAGGAATTTTCTCACAGTGAGCTCTGGATCTTTTTCCCTCCCTCATCATCCTCTCATTAGCTGCGTTTTCAGCAGCTAGTGGCTGTGCAAATTGGAATCACAAAAATAAATTAGCTTAATGGAATAAAAAGCAAACAAACATCTTTTTTGACGAAGGGTTTTGCACTAAATGAGGTAATTTTTGTTTTTCGGTTGTGTCAAAGTTAGCGTTTTTCAACATTATTATTGTGTGTCTTAAAGAGATGAATCTGAGTTCCTCTCCAGGCAGGTGGGCAACCTTTACCCAAGGTCAGTAAAGTCATAGTTTACTAATTCGGAGTCCTGTACCTTTTATCTACCAGGTGGTTTACATCGTTGAGAGAAAACACTCCCGAGCCGTCACAGGCCACCTGAAGTTCCTACCAGACAAACCCTTCGCCATGTTCTCTCCCGTAGACCACCGGGTGCCACGCATAAACATCAAACTCGACGACTGTCCCGCGGAGTTCAGAGCCAACCCGGGCGACTTCGCCAAGACCCTGTTGATCTGCCAGATCACCGACTGGGCAGCCGACAGCAACTTTGCCGAAGGGTGAGGAATCACTTTGAAATGCTAGCAAGGAACTTGTTGGTATTGGAAAGCTCTACCTACTATTTCTTGAACTTTTTGTTTTCGTTCTTTTATTCTCTCCTTTTAGCCGACTTGCTAAGACCCTGGGTCAAGCAGGAGAGATTGAGCCAGAGACGGAAGGAATCATGATTGAGTACAACGTAGATTTTTCGGACTTCCCACAAGAGGTGTTGGACTGTCTTCCTGAGACGCTCCCTTGGACCATCCCACCAGAGGAGATTGAAAAGAGGAGAGACCTCCGGTAGAATCCCGGTTTCTGTTTTCATTGGGAAATATGACTCATGATGTTGAATACATATGTTACTTACATTTATATATTTTTTCAGGAAGGAGTGTATCTTCACGATCGATCCTGCCACTGCCAGAGACCTGGACGACGCCCTGTCTTGTAAACAACTCCCAGACGGTACGCTGTTACCCCTTTAAGAGGGAACTACTGTTTCAAACTGTTTGCTTTGCACTATTTATCGTTATAAAATTCAATCACAGATGGACAGGTGTAACCTATTGCATAGAAGTAAGCTGAAAAGAGTAAAATGTTTCTCATAATAATAACCAGACATGAGTTAATATGAGATTCTTGTTTTAAGATGAGCTTCAGTGAACATGCCAGGTTATCATGGTATGATGGCATTTACCAAAATTATCCTTTTGGTGTTTTTTTTTTTTTAAGAGACAGCTATGTATTCTATTCTTAGGGAAATTTTATAGCACTATCAAGAAACTTTTACCTTGAATTGTTATAAAATGCTTTATATCAAACCTGACTTCAGAATTTAACGACTTTAGAAATTCCTGCTCTTTTTGAAACTCCACTTTCAGGAAGTACGTCGGATTTCCTACGTTCAACAACGTTTTTACCAGCGTTGCACTGAGAAGCAGCTCCTACAATTAACTCAGCAGCTGCTCAGTTCTACCAGGTGTTCACTAATTGCTGCTGGCTAGTCTGAAGGAGCTGAATATGGGAGTCGGATGAGAAGGGAAGCTTGGAAACTGCAGCTCCGAGAAATTAAATATGTTCATCTTCATAAAATGTGAAATATCCTCGTCTTTGTTTTGTAACACCGACTGAAGTACAGCTGTATGAATTCCACGCTACACCATATTTGAAGGCTGGCGACCAGAGAAAGATTAGCAATTTTTGCTCTTTCACAAACTCCCTTAGTACTCCTCCACTTATCTACTTTCTGTCCAGCTTGTGTGTGATACTGAAAGCACACAGAGTTAAAGCGCAATTTTTAATCCCAGGCAACTTTGAGGTCGGAGTTCACATCGCTGACGTCAGCTATTTTGTGAAGGAGGGCACCGCGCTCGACAACATGGCCTCCCAAAGAGCCACCAGCGTTTATCTCGTTCAAATGGTTAGTATACAGTGAACCCAGGTTTATCAAAGACATTGGCTGTGTATTTGTTGGAGTGAAGTGTTTTTACTGGACTTTTTTAATTCTTTGATTTTTTTTTTTTTCTTCTTCTTTTTTTAATTTTTAATTTTTTGGAGGATTTGGTGTAGAGGTGGACATTATGGACTTCTGACTTTTATCACACTATTTTGTGACATTATTGCAATAATGATAAAAATTGCAATAACGAACAATTCACAACTTCTTTTTTAGGTAACTGCTTAGCGACACAAATAGTGTTTCTGAAAAACATCCCCATTTGAAATAGGCTTCTTCAGGATACCACTGATGAAGGAAGTGCAATTTAAATTGCACATTATGACCTGGGTTTAATCCATATTTCAAATTTACTGACATTTATTGACGCTCTTAACACTGTCAAGTTCTTTTTTTTTTTTTTTTTATTTAACATGAATTGAAATTTATTGAGAAAACAATTAAGCAAAATTCTTGTCACAATGTGGAAATCTTTTACGCTAAATGACAACTGACTTTGCTGAAGGTGGTGCCCATGCTGCCCAGGCTGCTGTGCGAGGAGCTGTGCAGCCTGAATCCTCTCACCGACAGACTCACCTTCTCCGTCATCTGGAAACTCACACCTGAGGGAAAGGTATGTGTGAACGAAACGTGGTCCTGCCTCGGTTGAGAACAAAAGTGCATTTTTGACAGTGTTCCATTAAATCAAACGTAACCTGCAACTTCAGATCCTGGACGAGTGGTTCGGCCGCTCAGTCATGCACTCCTGCGTGAAGCTGAGCTACAACGACGCCCAGCGATTGATCGAGGCTCCCGAGAGGTTATTCTCTCCCGACGAGCTTCCCCCCATCGACGCCGAGCACACCGTCGACGAGGTCCACCAAGCCGTGCTCCACCTGCACTCTATTGCCAAGAACCTTCGAGCTCAACGCTTCCTAGGGGGCGCTCTGAGACTGGACCAGGTCAGCATTTCGCTGTTGGCTTCAACAGCAGGAACATTCTCAACCTTTGATGTTTTTTTTTCATCTGTTATCTCCACGCAATTTGATTATGCAGTTAAATGAAGTGACCCGTTATTGAGGCAGTAGCCAATTATTCAATGTTCTGTTTGTTTCAGCCGAAACTTTCTTTCACACTTGACAAAGAGACCATGACGCCCCAGGGTTGTTATATTTACGAATACAGAGACTGCAACAAGTGAGAATCCTCTATTGAACTCATTGTTCAAACATCACAATTATTTCATTTTTTGCCTCATATTTGGTAAAGCGTCGCACCTCATTTATTTATTTTTTTTTGGAGAAACGTCTCTGAATTAGTCATGTTTTGTTGCTTTAGGCTGGTGGAGGAGTTCATGCTGCTGGCTAACATGGCCGCAGCGACCCACATTTACAGGGCATTCCCAACACTGGCGCTGCTGCGGCGCCACCCGCCACCCAAAGCCAAGCTGGTGAAGGAGCTGGAGGTTCTGTGCAACCAGCTGGGCCTGAACATGGACTTCACCTCTGCAGGAACCATACATGTCAGTACCTTTACTTTTTAAATAAGAAATGGTAAAAACCTGTTTCGTTTTTTGGTTGTTTTTTTTTTCTTTTCTTTTCTAAATGAGCTAAATCTGTCTTATGGTGCTCAGTCAAATGTCCCCTCTGTTTCTCCATCCAACAGAAGAGCCTCTGTGCCATTTATGGAGATGACGAGTACTCGGTTTACAGGAGACAAGTCCTTAATAACATGTGCTCCAGACCCATGCAGGTCAGAACTGATCACCATTCTTCTTTTATTTGTGTTTTATTATTGGCATAAACAAGCAGCTACATTGCAAAGGCTACTTTTTAGGAAAGTAGCCTTTCCACTTTCATCTAACCAGAGCACACAAACTCTGTTTTACATTTGTGATGGTAGGACAGAAAAGCATTTTTTTTGTTTATTTGTTTTTTTTATTTTTTATTTGTCCTGCATTGCTCTGTGACAACCGCTTGGTATTGATGGTAGATATTGGTTACTACCCTTCAAAAGACCACGCCTCGTTGCAACAGTGAGCTTTATAGATTTAGTTTTTTGCATCTAAAGATGCAAAATGATATTGATCATTCCGAGACACGAAAGAGATGGACCCATCTGCGTCACGTCATATTTACACCCAAGTGAAACTGAAAGTCACAGATTATTAATCAGAACATCGATTCACTAACAATTTAAAGCTTCAATTGAACAAGTGCTTCGGTTAGATTCATGTAAGACTTTACCCAAAATGATTACTTTACAAAAAATATTTTATCCCATAAAGTTATAATAAAAATATGGATTGGGTTTTTCTTCAACTTTTAACATGAACTGATACTCCTCAGTAAAACACCACTAAATTTACTAAATTCTATATTCTTTTTGTTTTGTTTTTTTAACATTGTTCCTCCAGAATAACAACAAATTTGTCCGTGTCAGCATGTCCTGCAAAACTCTACAGACTTTTTTTGCTGAAAAAAAGGAGATTTTTGAAAATGTATATCTTTTTTAAATTTAAAAAAAATACTGATTTTAAAAGGGAGGAAAAACACTTCGTTTATTGAGAAATGACTAATTCAAGAAGTGTTTTTGCTCTGAATGAACATTTCGCCCTGCCTCCATTACCATTAACATTACTGATGAAAAGGAAAATGCAGTAATGATGTGTGCTGTTTGTGTCCTCAGCTGGCCTTGTACTTCTGTACCGGTACGAGGCTGGAGAGGGAAAATTTTCGGCACTACGCTCTCAACGTTCCCCTCTACACTCACTTCACGTCACCCATCAGGCGCTACCCTGACATCGTCGTGCACCGGCTGCTGGTGGCGTCTTTGAGTACGTCCCACAAACAATGCCAGAAAATTAATGGCTGCTTCTGTTGTCTGAACTAGGGACAGAAAAACACACCCAGACCTCCAGATCACCCAATGCATTTGTATTGTTTTCTGTCTGCCTCTGTAGCTCCTTTATCGCCTTCACGTGCTTTTTCTTTATCCGCCATGTTTGTAATGTTTGTCTTTCATTGCTGAACGTTTGCACGCAGACCTCGGGCCTTTGTTGGGCCTGTCGACAGAGGAAGTCCAAATGCGGGCGTTGCACTGCAACGATAAGAAGACTTTGTCCAAGAAAGTGCAGGAGCTCAGCTCTGAGCTTTACTTCGGAGTGTTTGTGAAGGTGGGTGACATGAAGTTTTTGAATTCCATTAAAGAAGCAAAAGATGGTTATACTTCGTACTCGTTATTTGAAAGTGGAGACCCAAATGACATGTTTTAGTAGGAAGGCTGTAGTAAGCTATTTATTATGAACAATGGCGCGCACAGACATTTTAGGGGTCAGGAGCTCAAGTGGAAAAAAATGGCACCTTGGAACTTCTTCCCCACATCTATCAGCATCAACAACTCTGATGAAAATTATATATACCTTTAAGTATTTTGTCATTTTGCTCCACAGGAGTGTGGCCCACTGGAGTCCAAAGCCATGGTGATGGGTGTGCTGGATAAGTCCTTTGACGTTCTGGTTATCAAATACGGAGTCCAGAAACGCATCTACTGCAAGGTCAGCTCAACCAACATCACTTATACTGCTTTAATCCCAAGTTTTTAAAAATGTGTTTTTGCTGCATATTATTTTTAATTCTAGATTTCACTTTCTTTAAACTTTTTTTTTCTTTCTTTGTCTGAGATGTTATTACGACCATTTCTTTCCCACAGTGCCTCGAAAACCTTCCAGCGAGTCATATCTACAGTAATAAGTAGCGTTTTTATGAAGCGGTTTTAAACTCATTTCTCTCCTCTCAGTCCGTCGCGGGCCTGGACTCGTACCGCTACCAGAAGGTGGAGAAGGTCCCGCAGCTCGTGCTGGTCTGGACGAGCGACGATGAAGAAAGTTCCCCTGTAGAGCAGGTGAGAACCACACAGACACTTTTTCTGGTGAATTGAGTGAAACTATTGTTGCAACTTTAGATAAGTTGGACTAACTGTCTTTAGGAATCAAATTAGATAAGAAACTGTTTAAAAAAAAAGATAAAATAAATAAAAGTTGCCGCAAGTTATTTAAATTTTGACATTGTTACGCTGTTTAACATTACATTTTATATTTTTGTATTCGCAGTGTCAGTAACACGATTCATTTTAAGAAGTTCGAACAAATGTTCAGATTCTCGGCTCACAATTCTCACTCTATTTCATAGTTTAAAAAAAGTCAACTCTGTAGTGTTTATTTTTTATGCCATGATTTCTTTTTATTTACCTTTAAAATGTTCTTTCTTTTATTACAAATTATTTTAGTTTAAATGCACAACAGATTTTTATGGCCTTCCTGATGCCAATTTTGGATGATTTGAGTTTCTCTTTACCAACTTTTAATATGAAGATTATAAAAGCATGGTTAAAATAAATATAGAGCTTTATCTCTTGTATTGACAATTAACGTGCTAAGCATGAATAAACCAGCATAGAAAACTGCAAATTGCAGCTTATTAGTTTCGTGTCCGAAGGTTCAAATCTGATTCCTTGATAAGGTTAAAGATCCAAAGGAACTAATGATGAGAAAATCCATTTTTATTCAATTTACACCGTTATTTACATTTGCAAGCAAAGAAATGGCACTTTTAGCCTTAAACTGTTTCTGGACCCTGACAAATGGTAAATTTTGACAGCTTATAGGTAAGCGATATTTTGTGGCACGAATGTGATAACGACAAAAGTAATGCTAAAAAAAGTATTTATAACTTCTTTGAATTCTTTCTAGGTAACTGTACAACTGCAGTGATATGACACATAAATCATAGTTCCATGAACACAAATATGGCTCTTGAACAACATATAGACTTCTTCAGAAAATCAGTTACATAAAGGGAGTGTGTTTCTTTTTTTTTGAGTCAGTTGACATAAAAGCAAAGATGTATCAAGATTACATGGAAGCAAATCGATGTTTTGTTTTGTTGTTTTTCTTTTCTCCCCAGGTAATTTCCATCTTCTCTGTGGTGGACGTGCAGCTCAAGGCGGATGAAGTGCCTCTGAAATACAGCGCGTTGCTCAAGAGGCCAGAAAGCACTGCTTCATAAAACAACAGCTTGCGGAAAATTGAGACTTGCACGTTTTTGTTTTGTTCAGTAGGAGTGTGACTGTGAGCTTCGATGTGATACTGCGTTGTAGCCGCCGTCATATCAGAGTCACACCTCAGCACAATTCCTGTGAAAGGAAAAGATTTCATGAAGGTTTGGTTTTTAGTCTTTTTAACTGACCTCACTCAGCGGCTGCCCACTCTCCAAGGTGGTAGGTTCCTAGAAAACGATTTCCACCACCATACAGCAGAAATATTTCAGTGTTTCCCAACTTTCTTTACATGGGACAAACGGCATTTGTGTTATTTCACTAAATAATTTTTAAAAGATTCAAAATCTGCTTGTTAGTGTTCTGGAAAATGGGCAGCTGCAATGTGAATCTTACTACAAGGTGTTAAGTGTTTCTGTGTACATGGAAGATCCAGACACTTTTCTGGAACTTTCTTAATATAACAGAAATGATCTTTTATTATTTTTCTTGACCAGATTAGGTCAGTTTTGACGTACTATGATTTTAGTTCAGTTTCATTTATGAAACCAGATTTTGAAACCTTGTTTCAGTTTGACATTGGTGACATTTTCTATACAAAAAAAGGGAGGAAAAAAAGCCTTTGTGTTAGATGCACCCACAAAGACCTTGTGTTGTATTGCACTCTCCCAGCTTTTGCTCTCGGCTTACTTTCTGTGACTCGGACAAATTTTGACCAGCGTGACTCAAATAGCGAAACAAGTTTCATCTGGACGTTGACAACGGGGTTCCAATCAGAAGTTTACATACACGAGCAAATGTTTGGTATGTTTGATACGATGTACAAATTAAATTTACATTTTTTTTCTTCTTTTAGACAGAAGTTAGCATTTCCTTTAAAATACAAATTTACACATACTAGATCAGATATATTCATACACAACCTTCAGTATTTGCTTTAAGGCCCTTTTGGACGTTGTAGAAAAGCTACCAGGTGCAAGTCTGGATGGATATTTTCCCACTTTTACCAGGTTAATTTAAAATAGTTGGTTTCCTAGAGCAGATATAGCTTTTGCACTTTTACAAGCATTTCTGGTCTAGTTTCTAGTGCTAATGTCGTATCACAAGTAAAATAAGACGAAATTCACTTATAAGTAACTTCATCAAGAAATAGGAGCTTGTTTTAAGTAAATAATTCCTTAATACTGTTGAAAACATATTTCTTTCACTGGCAGATTGTTTCACCTATAAAATGGGGGAAAAAAAATCTTGTTAGAAGTCAAATAATCTGTCAATGAAACTAAAACTTTTCATCAATATTAAGGAATTGTTTACTTGAATTCAGCTCCTGTTTCTTGCTGAAAAGTCACATGTAAGTGACTTTTGTCTTATTTCAATGACACTCAGATATTTGCACTAGAAACTAGACCAAAAAAAGACTTGGTGTATGAGCAGTGTAGATGCTAAAATATTGAAAAACGAGAGTTTACAGTCAACTTTGACCTCTGTAGTTCCTGGGTTGCTCCTGAACATTGTGACCTGTTTTTCCGTCGCCTGAGTCTGGTCCTTCAGGACAAAGATCAGGTTGTAAAAATTCCCCCCTGACTGCAACTCTTCCTTTTTTTTCAGCAATATGTGCTGGAAACCAACTCTAGTGCTATTTCTTATGAGAGGATTACTTTAAGACGGGGGTGTCCAAAGTGCGGCCCATGTGCCGCTTGTGGCCCTTGGACTGATTTTGTGCGTCCCCCCAGCTGTAGTTCAAAAGTGACACAAATTTGGCCGGTAGATTCAAATGGAGGCTTTTTTCTTACACAAGAAAATGTAACGTGTAACACAAAGTATTTGTCTTCTTCTAAGTTTTAACAAAAGAGGAAATGTACGTACTCCTTTTTTTTCCATCTACAGTGGTCCTAAAATTGCTTTCACATTTTGAATCCGTTATGAATTTTGGGCTTCTTTTATTTGCCTGATTTTAGGTAGTGGTTTTTGGTTTTTTTGTTGTTTATTTTTTATCCGCGACTACTTTTAAATCTACAATGTTGACCCACGTGGCAAATAGTTTAGACAACCCCCACATAATTATGCCACAAAGCCACAGTTTCTCTGCAGTGTGCCAAGGGTTGTTTTTCCTTATCTTAGTGAGAGTGGGCTTTAAATCAACCATATAAATACTTCTCTCAGTTCTCTCTCGTTCACCCTGTTGTTGTCTGGAGAAGACTTGAAGTTGGATGTTGTACTATGAAACCAGTCCAAGTATAAAAGTTTCAGATAAACTGTGAAGTGAATGTGGAAATCCTACCGGAGATGAGTGGAAGTTAACTTCTGAGAGGAGCAATATGCTGATATGTATGGAGTCCTACTAGAATTTATACTGAATAGTGATAATAGTAATAATAACACAGCATTTTGTTTTGTTTGTTTTTAAAGAGTCACTTTTAGCTTTCAAACCCCTAAGAGTTTCTGTTTACATTTTACATGTTATTGTTCTGAAGAAAAGAAGATCTCTGCAGGTATTTGTTTAGAAGCTCACAGGACTTTTATTTAAATTACTAAAAAAAAAAAAAAGACAAAGTAAAATAGGATCCGACGTGTTGTTGCCATGCTCTCTTGGTTCAGCGTGCCAGTTAAGCCAAAGCTAAAACTCATTGGAATGACTTGAATGTGAAAGCTGCTAAAACGTGGGTGGCCTTAGAGGCCTTAATGAATTTATTCTTTGCAGACGTGCTTCCAACTGCGACTACTTTCTTCTCTTTTTTTTTTCTTCTTTTTGCAATAACGGATTTGCAGATTTGATTTCTGCAGCAGCAATGCGCTTGTCCTTAATCAAACATTAATTTAAGTCTTAAACAAATGATTAAATCAGGAGAGACTGGCCACCACATACTACTGTTCTTACCTGTTTTTTTTTTGTTAAGATTGTGACTTTTTTTAAAAAAAGAACTACTAGTTCATTTTGAATTGTTCATTTCACCTGAGTGACGGTAGAAAATTGTGATTTAGTCATAGGAGAAGATAAAATCCAAAAGCGGATTTTTGTAAACTTTTTGAGAACGTTTCTTTGTCAATTATAGCCTAGATGTTCAGTATATAATGTTTGTTCATTCTGTCTCCCAAAGATTGTATTCAAATGTCTGTCTGTTTTTTGGCTTCAGAATAATACACTTATCAACCCAAACTGTTGTGTTTCACTTAAGTGTCACTTGTCTTTGGCCGAGTCGCTGAAGAGAGGGAGCGGGACACAATGTCTCATCTAGGACAGGCAGAACATTGAGTCATCAGTTCGGCTTGTTGCTCTCCAACATACCTCTACTGTTAACGTCTCGCGAAGAAACAGATAAGACCCATGTTTGTTTCCAAGGCGTGTCTTCCATCATTAGTGATAAATGCCCTGGTGCAGTATCACTCAGATAATGAGGCGGGATCAATATTAATATACAATGATGAGGGACTTCGTCAATAAACTGGACAGAAACTGCTGCTCTAAGTTTGGGCGTGTCAGTTAAGATACTGACGACTACAGCAGCCACCAGAAGACCTCAAGTGAACAGTTTTTTTGTTGTTGGCATGTTGGGGCCTTCGCACTTGTGTACTTCATCCTGGGAGTTCTTCATCAGGGCCTCAGTGACGCTGGTGAATGATAGGTAAAAAAATCAAATAAAAATGATTGAGCAGGGATCATTTTCCATCATTGTTTTGGCGCCCCCTGTTGAGCAGTGGGTACGCCTTGCGCAGTGCACTCCCACTATTTCTCCGCCACACAAGTCATAAAAAAACCTTAAAGGGTCTCAAACATGTCAATATCAAATCTCGACAGGGCAATTTTAATCTGGTATTTTCTCCCAAAGTTTTATGTCGGGGAAAAGGGGAGCGCGGGAGCCACGCGCGGACATCTTCACTCTTGTTCTGCGTCACGAGGCGTTTCCGGCCACTGGTAGCCAGCTGCTAACTTCCACTTGCTATCTGCCTTTTTTCTGTTTTTCTTTTGTCTTCCGTCTGCTATGGGTAAGTATAAATGTGTAGCCGGTTGCCTGAATGGCTTTACGAAGTCGTGTGCGTAAAAAGAAACTTTTAAGTTTGGCATTAGCAGGTTATGGCTGTAAAGAAACAAAAATAATGGCCCAAGTCATTTTTTATGTTTTTTTCCCCCTAAAAAACACATCTTGTGGGGAAGGGGGAAAGAGGTGGTTTTTATTTTATTTTATTTATTTTTTATTAAAAAGGAAAAACAAATAAAGGCGTAGGCCATTACTTTAGAAAGGTGACGACATACCGTGTGAGGAGCTCCTCGGCAGCCACAAACATACTACAGAGATTTATCAATATATGTCAGGCTCAATTGTAATACAAGATCCTCCAAACATTTCCTATGTGTATATTTTTGGGGGGCTTCAATTTAACTCAAAGTGGCATTAAAAGATGTCTTAAGTCTTAAATTTGACTTGCTGATCCAGGGAGCAGAAAAAACGTGACCAGTCTGGGTTGAACTCCTGAGGGAAGCTATATGGCCAGGAGGAAGTAGTTTTTAAGCTCTGCTGTTTATCTTTATTGGTGTGGCAGCGAGATGCTCCCTTACGCCTTGGATTTACACAAGCAGGGTCCAAAGGCTGCACATAAATTCATTTCACCACTGACCCTGGAAAATTGACGTCAAGGCAGTTTATGTAAACTATTAAATAACAGAAGCATCAATGCTGATGTTGTGGCAGCTTCCCATAACAAAACTTCATAGATTGAGTCTCAACATTTGGTTGCCTGTTTTCTCCTACATCCAGTCAACCTTACGTTTGATTGACGCACGATGTTTAAACAAAGGCGGCAAGTTTACAAAAGTTTCTTTCAAGTTGAGGGAAAAGAACTGGCAAAATGCTACCCTGGGGGATGAGGGCGGATTCAGAAAGAGGTCATTAAAGGGGAAGACAGCTGTTAACCTCTCCAAGTTTCATTTCCTTTCCATTAGTCGGTCCAAAGTCAAAGCCTCATAAACTGTCCGTCAGTCATAGAAGAGCTCTGCTTCCTCCTTCCTTATACCGAGTCGGCTACCAAACGAGCTCAAGCCAAGTCAGGAGGCTTAATGAGGATCACGAACCAGAGCATCCAGGGGTTTACTTCCTAATTATTTTTGGTTTATGGTATATTTTTTTCTTTTTTTTTTCCCACTTCTAAATATTTGACAATTTAACTCAGAACTCACAAATGGACTTTGTTGAACACAATGAATTACGGTGACATAGCTCAAAGTTAACTTAAGAAACTTGTGGATTTCACATTTGGATTTATTTCAGGGAGCTGGAAAAGCCTAATTCAAGATGCTGAGAAAGGTGAGACTATTTGTGTCTTGTGTTTATATTTTATGTTTTAAAAAGTTCGCTTATCAGATCTGGCTGTTATATCACCTCTGTGTCTATTCATAAACCCCAGCCACACGATAACCTGTAGGATGCAAGAAACTACACGAAGCTGTCAATGAGTTTGCCATTGTTTTGTTTCCAGGGAGAATGGGTGTGGGTGGACTCAAAGATCGGGGTCCCCATTGGAGCCCGAGTCAAAGAAACGCCATCTGGTCAGAGGCTACTGGTGGACGATGAAGGAAATGTACGTAACCTCTGATGGCAAAATGGAAAAGAAGGGGAAAAAAAGTCTCCATCTGGCACTGAGCGCGTTTTCTCTCGATGTTCCCTCAGGAGCGGCGCCTGTCCCTGGAGGAGGAAGCCTCGCTCAAGATCATGCACCCGACATCTGTGGAGGGGGTGGATGACATGATCAAGCTCGGGGACATGACGGAGGCTGCCCTCCTCAGAAACCTGCTGCTCAGACACAAGCAGGGCCACATCTACGTGAGTCACATGCTCACTCAGGAAAACACTGTGGATGATTTTCCCTTTCGGTCCCAGAAAACCCGCTGTTTTACACCAGTTTGTTCATGTGGAGTCATCTTTTAGAGGTTTCCACAGTAAGACATAGTAGAATACCTGCCTGGGTAAAGAAATTATATGAGTATTCACCTAGTTAAAATATTTTTAGTGAGCCACAAGGCGAGCATTGCACACTTTCTTTTTAAGCTAGTTTCTCAAATGTCTTCCTTTGGAAATGCAATTTCTACCCAAAAATACATGTAGTGGCTCTTTATAAAGTTAAAGATGAGACCAAAATAAATAATCTCTTTCCTCATCTTTCATTAGACACGTACTCTGTACAACTTAAAGGAAAAGTGAATCTGTTGAAGAAAATAACTATGTTCCTGCTACAACCTGGTTGTGTAAGTGTACGCCCTTTAGTACACAGCCACAGCTCAGAGCTAGCTACTGGAACATTGGGACGGCAATAACTAATAGATAACTATTAGCTATTGTTTGTGCCACACAACCATAACAATAGAGCTAATAGATAACAACAGCTATTGGCTGTTTGCTAATAATAGCTAATGACCTCTCTGTAATAGCTTTAGCTAAGCAACCATGCAAATTTCAGAAAAATCCCAACAGAGAGTTCAGCTTCATTCTTGGTTAATCAGATTCTCTGTAACTGATGGCAACTGTGAACTCAAAAGACTTAACGCTGAAAACATTAAAACATATTCTGGTTTAAACTGTACAAATATGTCACTTTGAAGGTGGGGGAAAAAATGTTGAAATAATCTCAACAATAGTGTATCGCAGAGATTTTCCAAACAAAAACAAGCTAAGGGTTTGACACTCAGGGTGAAGAATTTTTATTTTTCTGGATTTATTATATAATTTCAATTTATTTTTACAATTTATATATTGTAAAAAGTTCATAAATAAGGAACTTTTGATCCTTCTCCTGAGATCAAATCATATTTTTCTCCTGCTGACCAAAGATCACATATTTTTGTTCTCCAGACCTTCATAGGTTCAGTTTTGGTGGCCGTGAATCCCTACCAGGATTTTCCAATATATTCGGCCGAACAGGTAGGTTTCTGCCTCTTATCTCCATCCATTACAACCTGCAGCCGTCTCCACCAATCACCAAACATCCTTCCGTTCTGCAGGTGAGTTTATATCACAGCCGGAAGCTTGGAGAACTCCCCCCGCACATCTTTGCCATCGCGGAGTCCTGCTACTTCAACATGAAGCGCAACCTCACAAACCAGTGCTGCATCATCAGGTCGGAGACCGCCACGCGCTGCCCTGGGTTACACTTCGCTCGCTTGTATCCTCTGCTTCCTGTTCATCCCTGTTCCTTCTTTTCTCGCAGTGGGGAATCCGGAGCAGGGAAGACGGAGAGCACAAAACTGATCCTGCAGTACTTGGCAGCGGTCAGCGGGCAACTTTCCCAGCAATCGATCGAAAATCAGATCCTGCAGTCCAACCCGATTCTGGAAGGTACGCCAGCAGCACCGTTAGAGTGTTTTCACAACTGATTGTTCAGTAGACCTGGTTCGATTGGGATGCAGTGTTGGAACGTTTGCTACATTTCTGATGGTGCGGTTTGCTTTCACACTGCACTCTGTGAATCGATCCAAACTAATTGAAGAACTGATTGTTT
Organism: Poeciliopsis prolifica; assembly: GCF_027474105.1. Lineage (NCBI taxonomy): Eukaryota > Metazoa > Chordata > Actinopteri > Cyprinodontiformes > Poeciliidae > Poeciliopsis > Poeciliopsis prolifica. The sequence goes on from NW_026562383.1 coordinate 4,460,051, forward strand.
CCATCCTCGCCTGTGGAGGCGCTGCACCAAGAACCGCTGAAGGAAACGACACAAACACCTCAGAAGAAGACATTGACTGCAACTTTCTCCTTCAGAAAATGTTCACAAAAATGGTGTAGCATCAAGTTTGAGCAGTTGTAGGATTTCTCATTTGTCATTGGTAAAAGACCACAAGTTATCGCCAGACACAAGCATTTGTTTTTGGTATTATTTATCCAGAATGCCTTGTGTTGTTGGCTGCTGCCTGTTTTTGGAGCAGTCTCTCGTTCGCTTGGCGTTCACACATCCATTCGAAACGCACCAGAGTTCACTTCAATCAAACCGATGTGGACTGGAGTTCGCTTTTTTTGTTCCGCATCAGAATTGGATTGTGCATTCACACCTCCCCAAATGAACTGGACTTTCTATTCAAACAAACTAGAGTTCTTTTAAAGCGGGCTAAACAAAGTTGATGTCAATCCATTCTCATTTGCTCTCAGGCCCGTGTGAACAAAAAAAGCAGTCGTAGTGGATTTTATAAAAAATAAAAAAAAAAGCATGGTTTTCTGCTTCTTTCAGCTTTTGGGAACGCCAAAACAATCCGCAATGACAACTCCAGCCGCTTTGGCAAGTACTTGGAGATCTTCTTCAACAAAGACGGGGTGATCGAAGGAGCTCGTGTGGAGCAGTACCTCCTGGAAAAGTCTCGAGTGTGCCATCAGGTGAGGTAACTCCAGCCAGACAGATCCTGCTTGTCTGTTATCTCTATGGCAGGCAGGTCGGTACTGTAAGCTCATGAAATTCCCCGAGGGACACCTCTGGAGTGTGTTGTTGGCGTTTCAGTCTGCTTGGTGAGATTTTTCAGCCACTGCGCTCAGGAAGGAAAACATGCTATTGATCATAATCCAGTTTTCAGAAAGGCTCAAGCATATTTTCTTTCCTCTTCTGTTGCCATAAACTTTTATTTTTCTCACCGTCTCAGGCCTCAGAGGAGCGAAACTACCATATATTTTACTGCCTGTTGGCAGGAATTACCACTGAAGAGAGGAAGATGTTGAGGCTTGATTATTCTAAGGAATATAACTACATTACTAAGGTATTCCAAATAAAAGTCACACCTGTTTCTGGGAAACAGACACATCAGTCATGACATCGACATCCACTAGTTGCCCGCAACTGAAGCCTCTCGTGACCTTTAGGGCAACTGCGTCGTGTGCGAAGGCAGAGACGATGCCAAGGACTTCAGCCGCATCCGCTTGGCCATGAAGACGCTGAACTTCTCGGAAGACCAGTTCCAGGAAATCCTCAAGCTGCTGGCGGCCATGTTGCACCTTGGAAACGTCAACTTCCAGGGTGAGCGGCGTTAGATCCGGAGTGGTTGCTTCACAAAATTCACAACGTCACGGCTGAAGCTGGAACTGTGTTTTTTAGGAAGCAGAAACGGAATTAATGAACACTAAGAATATCATAAATACAAGTGACAGGAAACTTAAAGTGCTTTTTAATATTGCTCACATCTCGTTATGTCGAGTTTATTTGTGAAGCATATTTCAGCGACAAGACAGCTCACCATAGAAACATCATACAGAAACCAATCGTGAAGCAAGCACGAGACATTACATCTGAATCATGAAGCAAATATATATCCAATGCACTGATCAATATCCCAGTTATTAATCAAAGGCTTTTAATTGATCAAAGGGTTTTTGGCCTTGATTTAAAGAATGTGTTTCAGCATTGCTGCAGTTTTCTGGAAGTTTCTTCCAGGTCTCTGGAACTTTCTGTGGAAACAGCAGTGCTCAAATCAAAAAAAAGATAACCTGAAAGTGTGGCTTGGATTTGTGTTTTGCTTTACTTCTCTGCTGAAAAGTTTCTACCGGCAGAAAAACGCAGTCTTAGAAGTGGAAGGGGAGCATTAGTGAAAAGCATTTTTGAAGATTCTCGGTTAGATTTAGGTGGTCAAACCCCATGGTGTGGACTTTGACCACAGCATTCTATTTTTTAATTTTTAATGTCTCGTCCGGCGGACTGACACTCAGAATTAGTGCCTCTTTGTGTTTCATTGCTGATCTGTCTGCTATTTCTTCTTCGGTTTCCTCTGACAACTTTACACAAACGTGGTGTCTGCGTTTTGTTGTAGTATATTTGATTTACAACGGGGATGCCCAAAATGTGGCCCGGAGGATGATTATCTTTGACCCCTCTGCCCACAGTGCAAAAAAATGGAGCACATTTGCGATTCATGCGTCTCCAAACTTGTTGACAAACAGAGAAAAACAGGAAAGAAAAAACAAGAGGAAAAACGAAACCCCCCAAATTTTGGAAAACGTTTACCTGTCATGTAATACTGCAAATATGCAACTGTTAACATTTTTGATCAACAATGATTTATAAATTTTCTTTCTTCAAAAATCAAACTACTTAGCTTTATTGGAATATTGTCTATAATGCCAATATTGTCTGGTCTATTTTATTATTATTATTGAAGAGGTAAAAACAGTAAATATCTTTAGAAAGAAATCTTTTCAGTTTTGATAAAAATAAATAAATAAATGCGGCCCCTGAGTTCTCTTGATTTGACAATTTTAGCACAAAAGGCAAAGACGTTGGTCTACACGGATTTAAGAGTTTCACTGTTAAGGGGTTGGACAACAACTCTCAGCACTGTCCTCGGCTGACATGGGTCAAAGGTTAAAATCTCCTCACCATATACTGAAGTTTCTAGTTGCACCATCGTTTAATAACAATAAAACAAACAGTTACATTCTTGTAGCTCTTAAAACAAGGTGAAGGGAGTCCACACGGCACCGCACCGGTTTACCTTATGGTTTCATTAGACATAGATAAGGAGACGGGCTGGAAAACAGAAAATCCTGCATTAGGAGCAATAAAAACATAGTTTTACTGGCCCCTAAAGATTGTGACACAGCATAGCCAATAAAGTTACACCCTCATGCTGTATCTGTAGGCTTTAAAAAGGAACCAAGCTGAATGTTCTTTAATGTTTTATAGAATTAAATTGACTTTTTTGATTTTTTTATTGTTTTGTAAAATTCTGAAACACACTTTTAAAAATTGCAGTTGTTCAAGTTCATGTCATTCACAGTCATTTCTGGATTTTTTTTTTGTTGTTGTTGCTTGCGACCAGGTTCCACCGTAAAGAACCTGGAAACCAGTGATGTGGGCGAATCGGAGAACTTCACCATCGCCTCGTCGCTGCTGCAGGTAGGCGGGCCGGGCCACCGTCCACACGTCCTCTCGACTGTAAATACAACGGCGCTCCTGGCTGGATTTTAACATGCGTTCGCCCGACAGGTGCAAAGGTCTGTCCTGGCCGACAGCCTGACGCATCGGTCCTTTATGACCAACAGAGAGCGAGTCACTAAGGCCCTCAGCGCCGAGCAGGCCACCGACTGCAGGGACGCCTTTGTGAAGGTACCAAAGTTTAGTCACGGCTTTAAATCACAGTCGGCTGTTTCCTTATTGAGCCCTAAATCCCAGTCAAATCAGTCTTAGAGCATGAACTGCTTCGGCAGAAAGAGCTACTCAGTGAAATGTTAAAGAAAATTTCTTTATAACTTATTTGCATTCTTTTTAGGTGACTCCATGGCTGTGGCTGCATGACATGGCAATCATAGCCCTATAAACACAAATATTGCTCTTGAATAACATATCGGCTTCTCCAGGAAACCGTTTACATATAAAAGTGGGATTTTTATCACCAACCTGACATTTTTTCATTCTCTCAAGATAAACTGTGACTTTTCATTAAAGATCGTTCCTGATATAGAAACATTTTTTAGATTGATTATTGTGATCTATAAGGCCAGATCTGTTCAGTGTGATTCTGTGCTTCGTGCTCTGAGAGACGTAATTTAGGAATGAATTAATTACATTTAAATTCACATTTTATGTAGAATTTCTAATAGTACGTTATGAACCGTTAGAAAGAAAGTTTGTTACAGTTTTAAGTTTTTACTTTTTTTTACCATATGTAAATGACTCTTGTTGTTGTCAGTTTCAGTTTCTTTATTATTTTACATTGGCTGTTTTACTCCTAATTGTTGAACAAATTGAAGTTGTTTTTACATCTTTGACCAAGGCTTTTTAAGCTACTGCTGTATTTAAACGCGCTGCACTGGTGTAGTTATAAAATTAATTTGTAATTCATTTATGTTTTTTTTGTTTGTTTTTTTAAAGAAACCTTTTAAGCTTTATATTTTCCCTAAAAACATCTTCTATTTATTCTGTGATTTTTTTCACAGGCGATCTACAACAAACTCTTCATATGGATCGTTGGAAAAATCAACAGTGTCATCTATCAGAAGCTGTCCGACAAACCCAGCTCTTCGCTCCTGTCCATCGGCCTGCTCGATATCTTCGGCTTTGAGAACTTCCAAACAAACAGGTCGGGTGGTGGAGCAAAGATGTTCCAGTTTACTATTGAATTTTACAAACTTCGCTACAGTTACATTATATCTTCTACTTTTTTTTTTTCCTTTTACCAGTTTTGAGCAGCTTTGCATCAACTTCGCTAACGAGAAGCTGCAGCAGTTCTTTGTGGCCCACATCTTCAAGCTGGAGCAGAAAGAGTACCAGAAAGAGGGCGTGCTGTGGAACAACATCCAGTTCACCGACAACCAGAAAGTTCTGGAGCTTCTGGCCGGGAAGCCGTGCAACGTGCTCGCTCTGATCGACGAAGAGAGCCACTTTCCGCAGGTACGCCGACCGGGCCTCAGGTTTCGACTTCTTAAACGCTTAAGAAACAGTTCTCAGTTTTCACTTTGTTTTCGCCAAAGGGGACAGACTCCACCCTGCTGACCAAGTTGAACAAAGAACACAAGGGAGACAAGGCCTACATCGGCTCCAAGAGCGAACACGAAACAGACTTTGGAATTCGCCACTTCGCCGGCCCCGTTTACTACAACACCAACGGTAAGGCAAACGGCTAAGCAAAAAAAAAATACAAAGATGATTAAAAAAATTTTTTTTTTATTTATGTAATTTTTTTCCCCTCTGTAGGATTTCTGGAAAAGAACAGAGACGGAGTCAGTTATGACATCATTAAAACGATCGGCGTTTCCACCAGTAAGCTCCTCCGGGAGATCTTTGAGAAGGACATGTCAACCAACGGACTGAAGGCAACCAAAGCCGCGAAGTTCATCTTGACGCCGCAGAGCTCACCGCGGGTAGGAAGCTCCTTACGTGATATCAGTACTCGCAAAATAAACCAGGAAATTTTGTTCTGATGGTAGATTTAAATTAATTTAACAGTGAGTTATCATATTTTAAGATTTGTAAATGGCTATTTACAGTCCTCTTCATAACCGATATGATCACGAAAATTGTAAATCAAATCAAAATCCGCCAGATTCGTTAACCCCTAATGTTACTTGACTTCTCATTTATCTTCCCCAAGTCATTTTGTTTCCGCGGATACTGGCGTCATGAGCGACATTTTTCTTTCATCGTCTCCGCAGTTGCAGAACGACAAACGCAAGCAAATGCCGACGCTGAGCGGCCAGTTCCGAGTGTCTCTGGACTCCCTCATGAAGGCTCTGTCCGCCTGCCAGCCCTTCTTCATCCGCTGCTTCAAACCCAACAACGATAAGCAGTCTAAGGTGAGAGAGTATCCGCCGCGGCAGCACAGATAATGCACGGCGACACCCGGATGGTCTTCAGTGGGGATAAACGGAGCTCTGTGTGCATGAGATAAAAGATTAGGAGGCTTGATTCCATTCAACGTTCCAAGAAAACTAATGTAATTTTATGATATCATGGACAGTTAAACAACTGGGAAGCAACCTGGATCTGGTCCAAACTGCTAATGCAATACTGTGGCAGCATAGATGCAGTATTGTAAGTTCAGTACAAGTCAGTTGTACAGGTTGCATGTTTTTTTTTCTTTTACCACAACACAACATTGGTATTTATGTACATACTTTGACTGCATGAAAATGTTAAACCACAGACAAACTCACTGGAAAATGTTTATTGGCACCTATAGTTACAACTCCTCTTTTTAGTATATTCTAGTGTCGTGGTTCTCAATCTGGGTGCAAGTCCTTCTGGTGGCTCCCTGATCATTTATCAGTGAGGTTATGCGATCGTTATAACTATAATCCTTCAATCTCAAAAGATGAAAAAATGAATACTTTGAGAAATAGTTAAAGCGGACAAAAAACCTGCCATGTAGCAGCAGAACTTTTGTAAGTTCTAATCTGCTGCATCTCTTTGCCCCTTTGGATTTTGTTTTGAATACCTCACTTATTCTGAAACCATAGCTTCCATCGTGTCTTTGCTCAGTAATAGCATTCACTCTGAAGAGTGTTGGTGAAGCGACGAGTTGCCACGTCATGCTTCTTCAAATTTGTCTGATTTCAGACAGGGCACCAATTTCTTGGTGCTTCAAAAAAATATATGAAAATCTTCACTCACTCCATTCCCTTGCAGAAATTCGACCGAGAGCTGTGCACGCGCCAGCTGAGGTACTCCGGCATGATGGACACCATCCGCATCAGGAAGCTGGGGTATCCCGTGCGTCACAAATTTGAGGACTTCCTGAGCCGCTACCGAGTCCTGCTGAAGACCACCGTCTGCGATCCCAGAACCGTTAAGTCACCATTTTCTTCCTGCACTTTGAACAATTTTCTCCCAAAACGTTTTTTTCATACGGCCGGTATTTGGAAACTGTGAATGTGAATAATGTAAAATAAAATCCTTTGACTCTCCCCACAGACTGACGCCGCAGTCTGTTGTGAAGCCATCTGCAAGGCTGTAATCAGAGGACGAGATGAGTGGAGAATTGGAAGGAAGAAGATTTTTCTAAAGGTACGAAAAAGACTAAGATTAGAATCTGGTGTACAGTTTATACATCAGTCAAATCACTGCAGTTTTTTATCTGTTTATACCCAAATAACATCAGTTCCTCCAGTTTTTCACAAATTTAACATCAGCACAGTTCCCCCCCCCCATTTTTTCGCGTGTAACTGTGATTTATTGAGTCTTTCACAAAAAATGTCAGAAACTATTTCTGTATTTTCCAGCCTCATATTGCCATTTTGCAGAACAATCAAGTATCTTCAGTTGTTATAAAAATGTTACATTGATCAAATTTGACCTAGCAGAAATTTGACTTCAAATTTAGTCTCTGTCTCTTTAATAAGCGTCTGCTCTTTCTGAAACATTGCCTTCAGGAAGTCATTACAACAAGGCAACTGTATTGACAATTTAATGTTCTCAGCAGCGTTGCACTGGGAAGTAGCTCGTGCAATGAGCAGGTGCGGAGTTCTGCCAGGTGCTTGCAAGTTGCTGCTGGCTAGTCTGAAGGAGCTGAGAAGGGAAGCCGTAGGGGAACGCTGTTCTGTAAGGTGGAAACTCAGAAACTGCAGCTCTGAGGAGGAGCTGAAAAGTTGCTACACAGATTAAAGTATTTCTCAAACATGGAAATACTCCAGGGATGTTTTGATGATGGAATAACATTTTAAAATGGTGTAAAACTCAAGAAAGGCTGGCTCGTATTTTATATAATACTCCCCCTTTAAGCGATTGTTAAATCCCACCTTTAGGGGGCAGTATTTCTTACTTTTACGACACTGCTGCATCGACCTTATTTGATGTCAAGTTGCCATCTGTAATCTATGTGGAAAGCAACAAAAGTCACATTTACAGTCATATAAACACAGATATCGCAAAATTCAAAAATATATTGCGAAAAAAAGTCATCATATAAAATGTGAAATCCCAGAGGTCAATGTGAAATGAATAATAGTTCATTTTAAAAAGGCTTGTATTAAAAGAAAGCTATTGAGTCAAAGTTTGACAGTTTATGAATAGGTTCATTTTGGTGTTCACCAAAATAAAAATGATTTTGATACCATTTGCTCTGTCTGATTATATCAGTTTTGAAAAAAAAAAAAAATCTGAATCATCTGTATCAAGTTTTTGTTGTTGTTTTTTTTCCCCCAGGATGCCCATGACGCTGTTCTGGAAAATCTACGGGAAGCAGAACTGAGCAGGGTGGCCGTGGTGATCCAGAGGGTCATGCTGGGAATCAAAGACAGGTGCTGCAAGAAGGGCTGAAATCTTAAACCGAAATGCGAACGGCTCAATTAAATTTATCTCGCCTCCCTTTCCTCTCTCCACCCACAATAACTGATAGGAATATCACCGCAGCACATCTACAGATAGTGATTTACTGCCATCTATGTTGCCTGGATAAGCGAGACGTTACATAAGAACACGTGAAGAAATGCTGATTATGAGAAGTGTTTATGGAACGAATCGAATCTGCTTTTTTCAGAAAGCTCTTCCTGAGGAAACGGGGCGCGGCCGTGGTGCTGCAGAAGCAATGGAGAGCTTCCAGAGAAAGGATAAAGCAGAAGAAGGTTTGATGGTTTCTAACTTCCAGTCGACCTTTGGAGTGTGGACCTTACTCATTGATCTCAGATTGTTTGGAGCTGAGATCAACCTATTTTTGCAAACTTTTTTTGTTTGGTTTTGTTTTTTCAGATTCAGCAGGGTCTCGAGCGCCTGGTATCAAAGGTCCGGGGTCGGAAGCTTAAGGCTCAGTACCAGAAACAGCGAGGGGCTGCCATTGTCATCCAGAGCCAGGCATGTGGTCCGAATACCATGTAATCATGGAAAAAAGAAAGCTCACCCAGGCCTGTCTCCATGGCAGATTTTTTCTGGACGATAAATTGTACCTGAAATTTTCACGATAAACAACAATTTTCAAGGAATCTAAAGCTAATGACATAATAATAACGCAAGAATCAATCAAAACTCGATCAACTTTAAATTCTAATGAACAATCTTGTTAGCACTAGGAACTGGAAAACATTTTAATTATCCAAAAGAATAATAACAAACAAAACTATAGGAACAACAAATGAAATGAAGCATGAATTTTCTATAAACAAAGTTGTCCTTCAAAAAGGGGCTAGCTGATCATCATGCAAATGGCATTATTGAGCTAGTTTCAGTTTATCAGTACAATTAATTAATTTATTGCTTATTATGACAAACCGAAGTGCACTGTCTGCCAAATGTGAAGCTTTACAGACCAGGACAAAAGTGGACAAATAAGGTTCTAGAAACCATTGAATTCTACCCCCAGGTGTCCAAAGACACAAGGCAGGCGACACACTGGCGCTGTGTTTGGGAATCGCTGTCCTGTTGGAAGTCATTTGCCAGACAACCAGACAACCTCACAACTGTTTCTGGAATGCGTCAATATGCTAAAGCTGATTGATTTACTGCAAAGAGCCGAGGGCCTTTGCCACCACTGTTTGTTTGTGCCAATATGTTGCGTCTGGCTTTCTTCAGGCTCAGCCCTCTGGATCTGCTCTTATCTGTCCAAAGCACATTGCGTCCAGAAGTTCTGCAGTTCACTTAGATACAACTTCGCAGACCTTTAAGTCAGTGTTTCTCAAACTTTTTCAGAGTGAGGACCACTTAACCCATTGAACAAACACTCTCAGACCACCTCGCTTGAAGTTGACTCAACAATACAATCTGAAATGAAAGTATCAGTGTCTTAACTCATTTATTGTTGTTTTCTTTGTTCATCCTGTTAAACTTTGGCAGAAACAGAAATCCTCTTCCGCACCACTAAATACAAAAATTATCCATCCATTTCTATCGATTGTATTTACTTACCAATAAAATATTTTTAATAAGTAAAACCTGTTTAAGCGCAAGCAGAGCCTTACAAGCAGGCCTGCCACGATGACAAATTTAGCTGAGCGATTAATTGTCTCAAAAATTATTGTGATAAACGATAATATTGCTTGAAGTTCATTTTCAACTCATGTAATGGTAATGAGATAATAATGCAAGTACATCCTGCCAAAAGTAAATGCACTTTATTTCCGAAGTAAATGCACTTTATTTAGCACTGGAACTGGTAAACAACATAAACAAAAGATAAAATGGACTCTCCGTCTCTTTTTACAAAAAATACACTGGAATAAAAACTAAACACAACATAAAATAAAAACTACATTCAACCAAAAGAGCACAAATTATGAAGTCTGGGTAGTATATTGAAAACAGAGAGTATTTCTCTTTATCTTATATATATTTAAAATATTTGATGGTGGATGTCACCCTTCAAATATTTAAATTTTAATTTCTTGTGCTGAACTGACCGTAGGTGCGAGGCTACCGGGCGAGGAAAGACTACAGGCAGAAGAGAGAAGAAATTGCCCGTCAGGCTTTGCTCTTAGAAATGGAGAGGCAGGAGCAAGAGGATCTCGGCGAAGAACTCCATCAGCGGCTGATGCAAGTTGCTGAAGAGCAAGCCGACATAGAATCACAAAAATCTGTCCGATCTCACAAGTCGGAGAATTCTAGTGAATCGGAGAAAGCTAGTGAATCGGAACACTTCAGTGACTCTGAATCGGAGGAGGGCTCCAATAAAAACCTCCGACTCTCTGATGAAGACATGGAAGACAAAAGATCAGACTCCGAGGTCAGGCAGTCGACTCTGTTGTGTTACGCTTTATTAATTGTCCATTACATTTCCTTTGACCTTGTGTTGCTTCTGAGTAGGACGTTCAGGAGGCAGACGATGAAAGCCCGCACAGTTCGAACCAGATGACGGTCGTCATCACGCCGGCCTCTAACGCGGCGAGCCCCACGCTGTCGCTGGAGGAGGAGGAGGAAGAGGTTGAGGACGACTTTGACGACGAGACCAACATATTCTCCTTTTACAACTTCAGCAAACGCCACTTCCAGAAAGACGAGGACCACAAGCACACCCCACAGAGGCTGAAGCATCCACTGCTGCACCACGAGGACGAAGGAGACGCCCTGGTGAGACGAGACCGTAGTATTGATGCCTCAGGGTGTATTCGCACCGACCATGTTTGGTCGGCTTCAATTGAACACTAGTTTATTTGTCTAGAACAGGGGTCCCCAAAGTGGGTCCTCGAGGGCCGGCATCCTGCATGTTTTAGTTCTCTCCCTGATTTAACGCACCTGGATCAAATGATGGCTCGTTAGAGGCCTGAGAAGAAGATTGACATTCTGAAAAGGTTGTCTCTACCACCAAGGAGAGAACTAAAACATGCAGGATGCCGGCCCTCGAGGGCCCACTTTGGGGACCCTTTGGTCTAGAACGTATCAAACTCTTGTCCGCCTACAAACCTAGGTCTAGGCTTAGTTCAGGTGAACTCTGATGCGGTTCAGATGCATATGTGAATGACAAGCAGACTGGAGACTGCTCCAAAAGCAGACAATAGTGCTGGGCATTCTGGGTAAATACAACCATAACAAGGATGAGAGTCTAGCGGTAGCTGGAAAACAGCTCATAGTCTTCTACCAACGACAAAGAGAAATCCTACAACCACTAAAATATTAAATTTTTGTTAACATTTGCAAAGAAGAAAGTTCTGTTCATGTTTTCTTCTAAGGTGTTCCTCGTTTCCGTCAGTGGTTCTTGGTGCAGAGCTCCCACAGGCAAGGAGGGAAACAGGTTTTTCAAAGGGTTTAGTCTGTTTGACAATGCGGTGTGAAAGCGAACCGCATCAGTTGAAAACATTAACAAACTTTGGACCTTTGCTCCCCAATCCAACCGAGACTGCTGGACGTCTGCCTCACATTCATTGTTCTCTTTCCGCCAGGCGTCTCTGACCGTGTCCTGGATCATTATGCGGTTCATGGGCGACATACCAGAGCAGAGACCTGCTGACTCCATATCTCAGCAGTCCAGCACCGTCTCCCAGAGCACCCTGTCCCGTCTGCTTCCAGGCAGGCAAGGCCGGAGGCTGAGCAACCTGGTGGGGCTGGATCAGGTAAGCTCCTTAGAAAATAAATCAATAAAAACGTTTTCTTTTTCTCAGTGATCACTATTTCATCTTTATCCACACATTTCTGAACAGAAAATCCTGAGGAAGAACAAGAAAAAGTTTGGCGGCGGAAACAGAAAAGCCTCTGCCATCTTGGAGGAGGTTGGAACCATATTTGTCTCTGTTCCAGTTGGTTCTTGTTCTCTGTATTATTTGCATTCATAACTTCTTTGTTTGGTTCTCATCTTTTGCAGCCAGAGAACTTGACCGAGGACGAGGACATTGACATTCTGGTGGGAGAGAGCACGACGCTGGATCGACAGCTCACACAACTGGAAAAGCTGCACATTATCGTCGGATATGGTTTGTCACGGCAAGGCATAAGGTAAAATGTGAATGCAGCTGGCAAAACATTGTGTTTTGGTGGAGAACAGCAGTGTTTTTTTTTTTATATATATATTTTTGACCTTTTCTTGAACTTTTAGGGATGAGATCTACTGTCAGATCTGCAAACAGCTGGTGAACAACAGGAACAGAAAGAGCTGCATGCAAGGCTGGGCCCTCCTCTCCCTCTGCCTGGGGATCTTCCCTCCAACAAGCCTCTTCATGGAGGTCGGCAGTCTCTGTTTAGACACTCAGATGTGGTACTATGTTCACTGGGTTTAAAAAAGTAGTCACTTAGAAGTGCAATTAATCTCCAGTTGATGTTGTGATGGTGTCCTGGAAGAAATTGTTCACCTTCCATCAGGTCAAGGACCCAAAACATGTAGCTTGCGCAACTCTATGATGACTTAGAAAAAAATCACACCTACGTGGCATAATCTAGTCAAAGTCCAGATCTGAGTCCTTCTGTTTAAGGACATCTAAATTGAACTATTTAGTAATTGCTCACACATTACTCAGCCAGATGTCTAAGTGACTCTGCAAGGACTTGTTGTAGATGTGCAATGCTTATAGAGTTCATAACCCAAAGGATTTACAGCTGTACCTGCATCAAATGTTGAAAAAACATGTATCCTTTCCTTAGTTCTTCACAGTTACCTTTTTGTGAGTGTGTCGCATAAAATCCCCCAAGAATTCCTTTGTTTGTTGTTTTAATGCTACCAAAGCTATGAATGGCAAGATGTGACTTTTTTTTTCACTTTAAGATTTCGTGACTTTATAGCAACCATTTAGTTTGCAAGCTAAATATTTAGATGAACTAAACATTGAGCTACACTAAATATTTAGCTTTAACCTAGATATGCAGCTTGCTTCCTAAATATTTTGTTTGAATCTGTGACATTGATGAATGAATGAATAACTTTGAGGCGAAATAAACCAAATTATTGCTGTTACTTTTTTACAGTGTAACTTAACAAACGCCACCCCTTAGCTTTTTCTTTGCAGAGCCATAGTTCCTCATCGTTTTTAATGTTTTCTGCTCTCCTCTGTCCCCCAGTGTTTGGAGAGCTTCCTTGAAAGAGGTCCATATGGTTACAGAGAGTACTGCATTGAGAGGCTCCATCGCATAGTAGCCAACGGAGACAGAAAAGAGCTCCCCTGTTGGCTAGAGCTGAAGGTAAAGTCCTGTATCCTGACGAATTTGGTTGTAGAGTGACTCTTTCAGTCATTTTCACTCATTATCATCTATAATAACAGGCCGCCAACAACAAGGAGCCCATTGATTGGTCGGTGACACTGATGAGTGGTGAAACGGTCAAAGTGCAGCTGGATTCAGCCTCCACCTCCGCAGAAGTCTGCCAGGCTGTGGCCAACAAGATCGGACTCAAGGACACCTTTGGGTTCTCCGTCTACATCAGCTTCTATGAAAAGGTTCCTGGGAGCTTCTTTAGTCACGTGGCTTCAGTGTTCCTACCTGCCTATCACAGAGTTATATCGGGGCTCGTGTTTTATCTCCAGATGTGGTCTCTGGGATCCTACGGGAAGAACCACGTGTTGGATGCCGTGTCTCAGTGCGAGCAGGAAATGAGGAGACAGGGCAGGGAGGAGAAGGATACGCCCTGGAGTCTCTCCATCCGCAAGGAGCTGTTCTCCCCGTGGCACGACTGCGACCAGGACGCAGTCAGCACGGATCTGATCTACAAGCAGGTCATCAAGGGCATCAAGTCTGGAGAATACGTCAGTGAGAAGGTGAGAGGCTGAAGGCAAGCTTCTGTTTTCAGTATTCCTGAATGGAAAACGTATTCCTGCAGCTTCAGGCTGGTTGTAGAGATTTGGTAGAGTTAACAAATCGAATTAATGAAACATTGTAGAGCAGCAGATAATTGAGTATTTCAGCAATATCTGTCAGATGCAGATACAAGAACCTAACTTAGAAGAGAGGTTTCCAGGGGATTGACGTTAGCCACTGAAAAATTCAAGATGGCCACCTAGGGTGTCATGGACAATTGTTTTTTTTTCACTAAAATCACCAATTAGATTGGCGTGATTGGTGTCAAATCATAACTTCCATATTTTGTTTCCTTTTTCCTTTTTTTTCAAAAGGGTTTTAATGGTCAGTAGATGTTTGCACTAAAATTGGCAGAAGTGTTACTGCCATTATCCCTGACCTGTCTCCTGTGTTCCTTGGCAGACATGGCTGCTGTTCGTTCACTGATGTTCTGAGGCCTTTATGGTATTATACTGAGATTGAATTACATACAGTTAGACTCCATTTATAAATGAAGTGACTTTTAAAAGCAAACAGTGGCTCTGGATTTTGCTTAGGGGAGTAAATCAGGCTGAATGCTTTTCAAAAAGTTTGATAACTACGTATCCTTCCACTTTACAATGAATACACTGATGTTTGTGGTTGATAAAATGAGGAAAAAAAGACATCGGTCTTGTGTTGGAAAGGAAGTACTCACTTTGTTTTTGCCGCTTTAAAGAAAGATGTGCCACATTTATTGATATTTTTATCACAGACTCAAAGACGTAAATCAATAGATTACGTAATACAATAAAACCATTCTGCATGTCTCAGGAGGACGAATACGTCCAGCTGGCTGCGATGCACTACTTTGTCCGGTTCGGCTCCCAGGAGCCCACCACAGAGAGGGTGCGCAGTGTGGTCCAGGACTGCATCACAACCACACGGATCGAGAGCAGATCCATGACGATGTGGATCGATCTCATCACGGCAGAACTCTCGAAGGTAAAAGACAGAGCAGCAGTCTGAATGTTGCAGTGAAATCCACGTAATCAGTCTGATATGAGCTGAGCTCAGACTTTGGTTCTTGTAGGAGCGCTATAACAACGGGAGACTGCTGGCAGAAAAGCTGAAAGGAGACGTGGTGGACATTGCCCGGCAGAACTGGCCGCTCGACTTTTCCAAGCTTTACGAAGTCACAATGACGTCAGGTCGGTCGACGTAACTTGCCCCGTTAAAGACGCACGCGAAGCATCATACGAGCAAAATTACAATACAATACAGAGCATATTTCCTCTCATATTGCGCCTTCCAGAGGTATTTATAACCCTCCTCATTTTGCCATGTTCCAGCTATTACATAACGGGAAAATTGGAGGATGTCATTTCCACAAAAATGAGATCATCTTATTCTGGGTGAAACATAAAAGCAGTTTATGTAAAATGAAAAATTATAACAAATTGAAAGGAGCAATCAGTACTTACTGTACATCTCCTGCCTATAATACTCATTATGAACTTTCAAATATATGTGAATAAAAACAAGAGCAAGTGTTTTAGATTCTCTCGTTGCAAATCCAGACATTTTTCTTATGACAAAATTAGCTTACATTTTGACGGGGCCATTATAAACACATGACAATGCTTCGATATGAAAACACTAAATCTTAAAAAGTATTTTTGGTCTGGTTTCTACTACTACTTGAACCACTTAATAAAATTAACTTAAAAGTAACCTTCCAGCAAGAAACAGGAACTTGTTTCAATAATTTCATATTGATTGAAAAGTTCTAGATGTTGGTGAAATAATCTGCCAGTGGAACCAAACAGTTTCCCATATTGTAAGTTAAAATGTCTTGCTCCATTGGCAGATTATTTTATTTACAGCTTTTCCATTAATATTAAGGAATTATTTACTTCCAACAAGTTCCTATATTTTTGATGAAAGGTTACTTGTAAGTTATTTTTGTTATTTCTAATGCACTACCTCTGACCTCTTCACTGCACCTCCACAGTCATTTACAATTGCTAATAGTAACATTTCACACCCTGCCGTTCATCCGCAGGACCCCCGTTGCCCAAAAGCAGATTTTTTGTGGCCGTAAACTGGAAAAGCATCGTCTTCATGGAGCGAAGGGAGAAGCTTCTGCTGGAGATTCCCTACGTAGAAGTGAAGAAAGTCCAGATGGCGAGGTAAATCTCTTATCTCTGCGAAACGTCTTTCTTTGTGTGCTTTTTTAAAACAAACTTTGCCGTTTTTGACGCGTTTAGCGACAGCCACCAGTCAGTGAACATGGACACGCTCAGAGGACAGTATACCCTGAGGTGCCAGGACGGGGCGGACATGGCCAAGATGATGCAGTACAACGTGGACGGGCTGAGACAGCGCTCCGTGTACGCTGTGGTTCAGCAGGACATCCCCAAACAAGGTGAGGTGTCTTTTATTCCCAGGGGACGTTTCGGGTTGACCGATTCGATCTCCGAACTCCAACGTTCTTGTGTCCGTCAGCAGACGATCCCATCTACCTGATCTGTAAGCGGGGCGACCTGCTGTTGGTGGAAAAAGACAGCTACCCGCCAGACAGCGACTTGATCAGAGCTGTCAACCAGAGGACCAAAAGCAGCGGGGTGGTTTACAAGGACAAAATGGAGTTTCTACCGACTCTGACCGAACCCGCTGAGGACATGCTGGTAAAGTAACCTTCACCAATTTGCATATTCCTTTACAAGATTGTCTTTCTGACAATATATAGACAACAAGATTCCACACGGCAAAGTAAGCCGGATGTAAATCAGAACTTCATCCAACTCTTTAGATCGAATGCCGACTAGAAAATGAAATTCTACCCATTATCATGACCTCACTGGGAGTCTTCGGCACTCTGCTTCCTATGACTCTGTCTGTGTGCTGAAACTGATCCGCTTCCTCTCCCCTTCCACAGAACCTGTTCAGCCCGAAGCAGCGGAAAGCCTCCGTCCCAACCATCGTCCCTCTGGTTGAAGAGACAGTGGCTCCCGTCTCTTTGAAGGAGTTTGCTCTCGAGAATTTCAGGTAACTAGGCTGATCATCCCCTAGTTACTTTTCCATCAATTAAATCCCCTGGATCTGTTTACGTTGATGCATACTTTTTAATCTGAACATTTTTAATGTGTCAATGCAACATGATATAAGTTAACCAAACTACCACTCTTGACCTAAAGAGGAACATTTATAAATTAACGTTTAGAATTTCTATTAAACTTTCCTGAATATAAAAACCTGGAAAGCTGAGAGGTTTTGGACATGTTTGGTTTGAGGCAATAAAACAGTTTATTGAAAAAGAATCACAATTGCATGAATATTTATATTTCACACTTACAAAGTTAGGTATAGTGACTCATTTTAGTGTCAGAGTGAGATCATTCTGATAAAAATTTTTAAAAATTGATTGACAGCACTCACTTTGACACAAAAATGAGAAGCATCCATGTGTTCCAGAGAATCTGCAGGATTCTGTTGACCTGCCATTTCGCCTTTCTTTCTCAGATCAGGCAGTAAAGGTGGCGGCCGCGGTGCCAAGGGTGCCAACAAGGAGAAGTTGTGGATTTTCTCCAAGGAGCCCATCAAACAGCCGCTCTTGAAGACTTTGCTTCACAATCCAGATCTCAGCAACATGGCCTGCAACGCCTTCATTGATATCCTCTGAGAAATAATATGCTTATTTTTACAGGCATTAAGGGTCGGCGCTTCACAAGCGTACTTTGTTTTATGAATAGTTTTCCACAGAACAATACCTTAGACTTATAAACACGGACTTATAAATAAGTGTGAGTCCTTGACCCGCTCTCCTACCCATCTTGAAGTACATGGGCGACTATCCCATCAAACAATCTCGAAGTCCCACGGAGCTGACTGACCAGATCTTCGGTCCAGCCACTAAGCATGAGGAGCTGCAAGATGAAATCTACTGCCAGATAATGAGACAGATGACCACCAATAGCAGCAGGTGTTCCTCAGTTGATACAAATCTAATAAAAAACTTAAAAAAAAACTTAAAAAAAAAAAAAAAGCTTCATAAACTAAAAAGTTAACACATTTAATCTTTTGTATTTGTGGCTTGCCTTCTCCGCCTGACCCATCAGGATGAGTGTGGATCGTGGCTGGCAGCTGATGTGGATGTGCACAGGCTTGTTCCCGCCCGGTCCCAGATTAAGGGCACACGCTCAGCGCTTCCTGGAGTCACGGCCCAGGGACCCGCTGGCTGCCGGCTGCTTACAGAGGTTTCAGGATTTTTCCAGGTCAGCCTCGGGATAATGTGCGATGAACGATTTATATCCTCTGACTTTGTTTCTGTACAAAAAAAAAAACCTTTACAACTTGAAGGCATCAAAAACCACTAGAGATGAAAACTGTTCTTTATATAGTAATAGTAAAAAATAAGTTTTTTGTGGGACAAAACAAATCTCCATTGAGCAAATCAGCATTTTGACAATTTGATGTCCCCCAACAGGGGCTAACAAACATCCCCTCCTTTCAAAAAAAAGAAGAAAAAAAAAACAGTCTGGTATGTTCACCTGATCTGCAGACTAACCAGACACAGAGTGGTAATCGAGCCCATACCTCACTGACTCTACCATGTTTGGATTTTGGAACATGTTAACATGCTATTTCCTAAATAATTGTCTCTGAAGTCGGTGGACTTCGTCTTACAAAACTTCACAAATCAAGATACAACCTGCCGGCTAATACAAAATAATATGACAGAGATTATTGAGCTATCTGTCTTGCTAGCTAGCTTTATAGCTATCTAAGTACCTATAGGTAGATACGTACAAAGCTAGCTAGACATTTATCATCTAGCTAGCTAGGTAATAGCTAGACAATATATGAGTCTGGGGTTGTGGAGTACCGGTATGTTTTTAAAAGATTTCCTCTGCTTTTGTCCTAAATTTAAAAGTAGTCAAACCCCTGTCAGTATTTTTTTTCATATTATTTTCTTTCAAAAAAGAAATGTTTCTGATAGACAGTATCTCTAAAGGATAATAAAACAATGTTCAGGAAGAATAAATTAAAAATAATTGATATTCCTTCAGACTAGCCAGCAGAAGAGTCAAATCCTTCCTGTAACTGCTGACTGTTTTATGTGTTTCTTTTTGTGTTTTGACAAT
Source organism: Poeciliopsis prolifica (assembly GCF_027474105.1). NCBI lineage: Eukaryota > Metazoa > Chordata > Actinopteri > Cyprinodontiformes > Poeciliidae > Poeciliopsis > Poeciliopsis prolifica. The sequence continues at coordinate 4,479,100 of NW_026562383.1, forward strand.
TTACCTATTGCGATTTAGCCAAAAACTAGTCTATAGTCTTACTTTGATTCCATTTATCTGCTAAGACATTCTGTTTCGTCAAATTAACTCATCTAAGTGTTTTTTCTCCCTTCAGTAAAGAGCCCAGGACACTTCCTCCTCATCAAGCAGAGGTGGAGGCCATCCAGCAGAACAGCACTCAGATCTTCTACAAAGTCCACTTTCCAAATGACACAGATGCTGTGAGAACCAACATCATTTACTTCTCAGAAATACAAATGGCTCAGAGTGAACAGATTATGTCATCCTTTATAAAGGAGTTGTTCTGTATTTTTGGATTTAGATTAAAAACTAAAAGTATGTCTTTAGGCATTATTTTTCTTAGTTTGAACTCAGTTGTTTTGATGGTGTAATTTTTATGGAATCAAGTTGATTCACAGTCTCAAGATCATTTTAATGGAAACCTTGACTGTATATATATGAATTATTTTTATACACGAGGACATCATAAAGAGGATCTGGTCATTCCCACCTGTCCAGCTGTCCTTACAAACGTAACTTTTTCATTTAGACATATTCTTAAGTAAATAATTACTTGGTGAGCTCTTTTGTGGTTTTTATGCTTCATGTTTTAAAGGGGGAGTATTATGTAAAATCTTATTCCCTCGTCAAAAACATACCTGGAGGGTTGACTTGATTCTTTTATGCATGGTTGAGAAATCTTTTAATATCCTGGGGCAACCATTCAGCTGTTCAAAACACCTGGGTGGACTTAGCCCCCCGCCTTTCAGACGAAGCTCCTCCTCCAGTTTTCGAGCTTCCACTTCACAGATCAGCTCTTCCCTGTGACTCCCCTTCTCGGCTCCTTCAGACTAGCCAGTAGAAATTAGTAAATACCTCCTGAGGTCATTATGGGGACTGCATCTCAGCGCAACGCTCATAAAAACGTGGTTAAAGGATTAATAGAGGAGCAATGTTGTGGTGACTTTCTGAAGGCGGAGTTTCAGAAAGAGCAGGAGTTTCTTAAAGACACAGAGGCTCAATTTCAACATGTTAAATTGTGGAGTAAATTTTCTTTTAAGTCATATTTGATATATACAAAAATTTTTATAACATCTTAAGGTAACATTCTTGATTGTGCTTTAAAATAATACTAACACATAATACTGCCCCTTTAAAATATATATATATAAAAAATCCTGGTGAGGATCAGACACAGAGACACAAACTCCTAGAATAAGGGTGTACTTTCTTTTGATTACAACTGCAGCATTTTTTATTACACCATTTTTTTTATTCAAACACCTGTATAAACAAATCTTTGTGCTGCAAATGAAAAGATGTCCCTCGGCGCATCGGCTTCACTCAGCCTGAAAACAGGAAGCGTGTGGCTTTCGTAAGTCTTCATGGTGTTGCTCACCTACATACAGTACTTACCACAAACACAGGAGAGAGTCTCCGCTCGAAAACAAACGAGGGAACTTGACAAAACCGTGTCTCTAGTTGAAGTCTGAGCTGTGACATCTTTCTGTGATTCCTCGCAGCTGGTCGAGGTTTCCTCCACGATCACGAACAGGGAGCTGCGCTACAGCATCGCCGCCCAGCTCTCGCTGAGCTCAGCGGAGGGATACGGCCTGTACATGAAAGTGACGCAAAAGGTGCGGCTAGGCAACAACTGTGATTGACAACTTTTTTTTTTTTTTTCCCATTTTTAATTTTGTTGATGTAAAGCTATAAAGTTGAATGTATTTTATTGAGATTAAATTTGATAGAGTAAGTAGCATGACTTTCAGCTTTTATAGTCAAAATTTATTCTTTTATTCACCCTAAATTAAATGCAGTTCAGGCAGTTTTTTCAACTGGAAGAGAATATCACTCTTCTTTTTAAGAGTGATATTCTTGAAAAGAATATCACTCTTATAAAAAGTTTTAAAAACACATGCAAACACCCCTTTACTTGAACTTCAAGTATCATTGCAAATAAACTACCAATAATAAAATTTGTAGAGGTTTGTGGTTGAAGTGTGAAACGTTCAGGTTTTAAGTTCTGCAGATAGAAGGTGATATCGTCTCACTTTTAGTTTTCACAGCTATTTGACTTTCTTCCACGTTTTGTTACTTTACAATTGCTTTAATCTCAAAAGTCAGCCAGTACAAGAAACAAGTACATTTTTATTTAAATTTTTTTTTAATCATCAAAATTATTGCGCTAATACACATCAGATGTCTTAATTGATGTGTCATTTACTACTAATCAATGCAGATTTGTGGTGCGTAGAAGCTGAAAGCTGCTTCTCCATGTTTGCTTTTTAGTGAGGTATTAGTGTGAAGAATTTTGACGATGGCAATCACAGTACAATTTAGAATAATGCTGCAAAAGCGACGCTTAATGAATACTCTCCGGTTGCACCAAGTAATGTAAAGGGGAGTTTTGTTTTTTGTGTTGCACGTTGCGCATGATCTGTGAAACAGAACGTCAGCAACAGTCTTGTAAAAGATAAAAATGGTCCTTTCCTGTTCGCCGTGTTGCAGATGATGAGCCTGGATGAGGACAAGTATTTCTTTGACAGTCTAAGGCAACCTCCAGATGTTACTAAGAAAGGGAAAAAAGTGAAAGAAGGTAAATGTCTTTCTGTGTTTAAAAGAAATTTGAAAACCGTTACGATGAAGCGATATGGCATTGAATATGTTGTGTATTTGAAACTTGGCTATCATAGTCTTCTGAGTTGTGCCATTATAATTATGGCAGATATAATTTTTTTAATAAATTCAAATTTATTGGGCGAATGAAATGGAAAAATAAGATGGAAAATGTTCAGACAGAACTTGTTTCGCTGTGTTGGGGTTTTTTTCATGTTCATAATTCAAATCTGGCTTCACAGTCAATCAGCCCAATGCGCCGCTGCTGGTGGTCTACAGAAGGAAGCTCTGGTTCAACGTGATCCCAGGAAAAGATCTCATCGCAGATCTCACTTTCCATTACCCGCAGGTATTTATTGCAGTTTGTCGCCTGGGTTTTTACTCGTGTTTGTACGATGGCGTATTAGGGCCATTGCAGGAAAGAAAAAAAGGAAGAGTATCTCAAAATTTAATGCAGTTGAAAAAGTCATAATTTCCTTGGAAAATTTCAGAAATTTTGAGATCAGTCCGAAATGTTTAAAAAAAGGAACTTGGAAATTTCTGAGTTTGAAAAATCATAAATTTGAGACCTTTTCAGATTAATCTAAAAGTTGAAAAATTCTTAGAAAAAGCTGTGAAATTTTGGGATTTATCTCTAAAATTGCCCAGAAAAAAACTTTTGACTTTTGAAACTTGGAAATATCAATGTTTTCCTATAAGTGTTCTGAGATTAATCTTAAAGTTTCAGGGCTCTTTCGAGAATGTTTTTTCTCTTCAAACTTGGAATTTTTCTTGTTTTTTCTACAAGATGTCTGGGATTAAACTCAATTTTTTTTCAATCTCAGAAATGTTTGAAATGTTTTTTTCTTGCAAATTTCTGATTTTTTTGGGCAGAAATGTGCTCCTCCCATTCTTTCTTTCTGCCATGCCCTGATAAGCTGTCGTATGTTTGGGATGCAGCGTGATTGTAAAACATTTCCTGTTTCTCCTCACAGGAGGTGCCCAAGTACCTGCGTGGATATCTCACCTGCACCAAAGAGGACATGTTTAATCTGGGTGGGCTCCTGTTCAGAGTGGCGGTGGACTCAGACAGATCCCAGTTTGTCATGATCCCCAGAATGCTGAACGAGCTGGTTCCTGTCGACAAAGTACAAATGATGCAACCTGAAGAGTGGAAGAAGGTAAAGGGACTTTACAGATCATGTCGTTTTTCTTCAGCCTCACGTTTAAGAGTCAATGATTCCAAAAGTATTGTTCTCATGTCAGCACATCATCGCGTCGTACAACAAGCAGAGCGGCATGACGGTGCAAGAGGCCAAAATCGCCTTCTTGAGAGCCATTTCGAGCTGGCCATACTTCGGCTGCTCCTTCTTTGACGTTAAAGTGAGTTACAGGAGATGGAGTGGCAATGACATTCTGAAGCCAAGAAAACATCTTTTTGTTTAATGAATTAATTTTTTTATGTTTTTTCCTGCAGCAAACTTGTGAATCAGATTACCCGAACACACTCTGGTTTACGGTCAGCAAGAAAGGTGTCAGCCTAATTGACCCAAGAAATAAGGTATGCAGAGTAACTGTTGATTATTGTCAGTATTTACGCAGATTAGTGCAGATTGGATGTTATATAATGGATACAACACAAAGAAATGAAAAAATAATGTCATGTTTTTTAGAATTTTTACTCTGTGACATAAATTTACATTCAGTATATTTCATGGTGTACCTAATTAGTCATTGTTAAAGATATTAAGAAAATATATCAACTGGAAAGTAAAAAACTTCCCACTTACTGATTATCTACATCCATTCATGACTGAGCTCAAGCTAATTATGCAAAAATGTGGCAAAAATTTCTGTCTGGCTGTAGAAAAGCTTTCATAGAAATATATACAAATGACGTGGAGATGGAGCTGCAGCACAAGGAGGTTTAACAAAAATATTTAAAAATCATATCTTATTTTCCTTTAGTTTCACAATATTGTGCAACCATGTGTTGGTCTATCATATAAACTCCCTAAAAATACTAAATTCGTGAAAGGAATGTGGCAAGATTATGAAAAATATACAGGGTTGTAATATATTTTAAAGGGGCAGTGTTATATAAAATCAACTTTTTTGAGGTGTACATCATGTTATAATGTTATTCCCTCATCAAAAACATACCTGGAGTGTTGCCTTAATTTTTTGTGACATCCTTTTAATTCACCCTCTCAGCTCCTTCAGACTAGCCAGCAGAAATTAGCAAACACCTAGTGGAACTGTATGTCTGCTAAATTTATTATACGAGCTACTTATAAGCCAAATACTGGTAAAGATGTTGTTAAAGTGTTAATAGAGAAGCAATGATGTGATGACTTCCTGAAGGTGGTGTTTTGGACAGAGCAGGAGTTTCTGAAAGACACAGAGGACCAATTTCAAGGCATTAAACTAGAGCGTCAGATTTCTTTTACGTCATTTTTATAACAACTTGATTGTGCTATAATATAGCACTACATGACTAGAAAATACATAATACTTTCCTTTTAAAGCCCCTGTTTATAATCCTTTTTTTTAATGAACGAGTTTTGTTGCTATTGTTTGTTTTTATTCTTTTTTATCTACACAAGCGTACGATTCTCCTAACATTTCAGGAGCTGCTAGTGATGCACCCGTTCAACCGTATCATAGACTACAGCAGCACGGGCAACATTTTCCAGATGACCATCCGCACCCTGGTGAAGGGCATCAACTTCGTGTGTGCAACCCCACAGGTGAGTGGGCCGAGGTTAAATGCAGATTATAGTAAGGTCAAGGGTCAACGGCCATTCATACTTTATTCATGCTGGCCATTTCTTCCCGCATCAGGCCGGGACTATAGAGGACCTCGTCAAGTCGTATGTCAGGATGTACGAGGAGCAGAAGATGATCTCTCGACCGAAGAACACCATGTTTCCCTGATGCTTCACACTGAGCCGCTCGGATTTCCACGCACTGTTATTCAGTATCTTTAAGTTTATGCATTTGTAAACAATAAATGATAATGCTGTCCATTATAAATCTTGCCTCTATTAAAAGAATAGTGATATTCAAATGTCTCTGTGCGCTATTTGTGGTTTTTTTTTTTGTTTTGTTATGTTTTTTTTTACTTGATACACAAATGTTGCCCTTTTGCATAGTTTGAACTTAGATTAAGATGAAGAACGTTAGATACATTGTGGCTCTAGTAGGTCTTAACTTGAGTGATTTTTTTGTTTGTTTTTAAGTAATTAAAAACTAGTTGGTTACATGGTCCAGCTCCAGTTAACGTCTTTACTCGAATTAATTTTCATAAATATTAAAACGACCCATTCAGACGTTTTGAAGCACAAATCACACGCAAAATCATGGACAGTAGATTTAATGACGACTCTTAGGGGCAGTTCATTAACGGTGAACTTCGTGCTTCTTTTTTTCACTTTAGTGGCGTCAGTTAAGCGAATGTGTTCACGACCTCGATAGATTTCATTTAAAAAGCATTTTCATTCAAACAGGAGCTAAATTTATCCTGAATCTCCTTACCTACACAGACATATTAACACCAGTAGGGCAATGCTGTTTTGAACAATAGTTTTTTATTGGTCTGATAAAAGCAGAAAATAATAAACAGCAATAAAAGCTTGAAAACACCAGTCTTTGTGTGGTTAATCTGCATAATGTTTTATCAGGTAAAGTACTAGTTTATTTATATACTAATTCAAATCAAATGTTGGTAAACACACTCATGATTTAGTTATGTTAATTTGGTAGAAACTGTTATAGGTTCAATAATTTGCCAGTGATTTAGTAAAAGAAATATGTAAATAAAGCTGTCATTTCTTAGCTTGACATGCGCCCCAAATTAATATATTTGAAATATGGATTTATTTTTTTTAAATAAATGAGATTATGCCTCTGCCATAGCATAAATGTTTTATCATAAGGCTTGTTCACACATCTTTTGCCAATAAATGTTGTGGGTGCTGCAAGCTTTATATAGCATGTGATATTAATTTAGCAAGCTTTTTCCAGGTTGCACAGGATATTCTGATCCTGGTAACGGTAATGAACTCCCTGTAATGTCTTGCATTTTTGCAAAGCATGAATAATCTTTAACCATTGCAAAAGTGTTTAACCAACATCCGAATCAAAAAATGTAATAGCTTATTTTCTGCGTATTCATTTTTTTTTTATGACAGCAATAGTCTGAATTTTATCCAGCAAAATTAATTAGCTGATGAAAAAACAGAACTGTCTTAAAATATAACGATATTACAACTGCATGTAGAATGACCATTTTTAAGTGAGGAAACATTTCACTTTACATTCCAAGATGTGTTTTTTCCCCCTGATTCTTCTTTTTTCTGTTTTTTTTTTTCTCAACTTGCAGCTGGGCTTCTTGGCTGAAGAAAGTTTTTTTTTTTTTTCTTTTTTCAAAATCTCAGCCATCACAACAACTTTCCAGTCCTGCATTTTGATTCTCGAAGTCTCCTGACAGCTCGTTGAAATATTGATCACCAGTTACTGCTTTTCTTAGAAAGTGAGGCACAGAACCGAGTACACACACTGTGCTATAAATGAGTGGCATATAGACTGCTTATACAATCATCTTCATAGCCTGTCTAACCTTTTGCAGTTACTATGGAAACCTTGGCACAAAAAAAAAAAAAAAAAAATCAGGTTACCATGAGCAGGTGCATGTGAAGAGCTATGTGATTGTTGGTACCCTGGTGTGTTGATGCAATCTGACTGCAAGGCTGAGAAACAACAAGCCCCTTTACAGCTGGAATGGTAGTCTTAATAAAGTTTTAGAGTGCAAGTTTTTTTTTTTCCTCCCATGGAAAAAAAGAACATTTATAGAGTGTAAAATATGTCATCGGGTGCAAAAGGGCTGAAGAAGTAGGACAAGTTGCACGCTAAAGTAAAGGAGAGACTGTGATGGCAAAGGCATTTTGATGCACTGCACCAAATTTGGAACAACACACCTTAGAGCCCAGACCACATCACTATCCTCCCACCTGCACCCCCTCCCTGCAACTTGTACTTCTAGTCTAGAGAGAGAAAAAAAAAAAGAGGCAGAGCATCGAGACCACAGCCCAGTCAAACACATACAGGCACAAACTCTCTCGGGTCAACTTAAAAAGTGCATCTTGTTTAAAATGCGCTTAAAGCAGAGCGCCGGTCTGTTTTAATGTATATGAAAATAAATAAATGTAAATGCGCGGCTTCTCCCTTCCCTGCTCTGGATGTAACTTTCAGCCATTTTTTTTTTTTTTTGTCGGGATATTTGTTGTTGGAGCCTAACAAGAAAACTGTTCCCAGGTCGACGCAGAGCGGCGGCTTCCGGTGAACCCAGCGCCAGTTTGGAGGAGGGTAAAACGATCCCAGATCAGTGTCTGTCTGCCTTGCTCTCGCGCTCGCTCGCAGCGCGGCCAGCCTCGCGATAGCCTCGCCTACCGACGCTAGAATCAAAGCTCCGCTCGCGAACTGGATGCTGACAGGCGCGCGCCGTGCGGTCATCATGCAAAGGTTACGCTGGATCCGTGTCAAGAAGCCGCTCCCCCGCAGGACCCTCTCGGGCGACAACATGCGAGACGTCTAGCGACGACGGAGACGGGACTGACATCTCTCCCCTTACTCCTTTTCTTCCGCCGTTGTGTTCGGCTGCGGCAGGTGCCAAAAAAAAAAAAGAAACAAAAACAAAACAAAAAAACGATGAACGCGATAAGTTCGAGATTTCCGCAAGCAGCAGTGTGTGCTCTGGCTCCTCTCGGCGGTAAAGTGGCTTCATGAGTGTCCAAAGTAACAGTGGAAGTGGTGGTGGAAGTTTGGAGGCGACGCCATCTTGGTCGCAGCTCTCCTCGTCCCCTACGATTTCTCAACAACACATAACGGCCACAGCGAAGAGCAAGGAAGGTACTGAAAACGCCTCGCCGAGGGCTTGACCCACTCCCGTTTTAATGAAAAGGTATCTTTTTTTTATCGTGAGACGGAGGCCATTTCGGTGGTTGGGAAGCTAACGTTTTGCTGAGGGGGAAAAGAAAGAAGAAGAGAGAGAGAGAAAAATGGATGTCAAGTTCACTGATGCCGTGAATTGGAAGCCAAACGTCAGCTGTCAGTTCAGTTTAGTGCCAGCTCTAAGTAGCAGCGAGCTAAATCACCATGTTTCCTCAAAGGCTGCAGCAGCTAGCTTGTTGACTGTTTGTGTAGCTTCCAGGTTGAAGCCGTATCAGTGTTGCACTTAGTATCATTTGCCTCCTGTCACTTTGTAGATAAACAACGTAAACCGTGCATGCGTCTATTAATGCACAATTCTGCTCGTCCCTGCCATTATTATTATTATTATTAACACGGCAGCAGGCCGCTAATGTTACTTTTGAACTAGTTTTTTTCCCCTGTGGATGCATCTGTATTTTTCTCCGCTTTGTTTTTCAACGATTTTGTGTGTGTGTGTGTGTGTGTTTGGAGGAGTTAGACGGGGGAGAAAGTAATTTACTCCTAGACAGTGTGGATGGATAAACCGTGATAAGTGGCAACAGCTGGTTTTAACGTTACAGCTTGATCCATTAGTAATAGGGGACACGGTCTGCAATGTTAAAATATGCAGAGCTTTTGTTGTGTTGACAAGTTGATTTCTAAGAAATGTTAGATTTTTTTTTCCTCAAAACTGTTTTGAGTGACATACTGTACCTCGACGAAAGAAAAATTAAAACATCAGCGAAGCAGTATGAAGCTGAGCTCCTTTTGCATTTCAATCAACCCCCAAATCACTTTCTATTCTGTCCGAGGGTAACCTCTGCTACGTGCTTCATAAGGGTTTCATAATCTCCATTATGCCTTTTAAGGCCTGCCCCAGTGCCAGTAGCTGTGTAAAGATGACAGCCTGGAAATGTCCAATAAGGAAACAAACACTTGGAGCAGTAGGGAGCAGAGCAGCTGTTTTACTTCTCCTCTGTGTGGAAACTGGTTGTACCAGATTAAAGCCATACAGGCACATGAGTTTCTTTCTACATATGACAGGCCGAACCTAACTGTGTGTCTGGAATAGGACTCACCACTGATGACTATGATTACTGATGACTTTTGGTTAGCTGGAATAACCTTTATTTTTTATTTTTTTAGCAGCGTAAGCGCCACTGATGCACACATGTAGCATTTTAATTAGACACGCTGTGAAAGGCCTTGTTGTTTTTGCTTTATGCTTTTCTTTTTTCTTTACGTTTAAGTTAACGTAGTTCTAATTGTACAGCTGTTAATCTGCTATTCTTGATGCTTCTAGCGTCTCCGGACGCATAAATGTCAGTGTCTTGTGCAGAGCTGTTGTTTTGACTGCTCGGTGTGATGATACCGTGGGTTAGCCGGTGGAAAATTTTTGTGTGGACAGACTGGAAGGCTGACTTCACCCACTCTCGCCTGTTCGCTTCCTGACTTCCCAGTGCTACCGTGACCTTTCTGCTCAGTTTGGAAATGCTCTGACACTAATTTTGCTGCACCTTTCACCACACTCATTCATGTTCTTTTTTTTTTTTAAAGACCCATCTTCATATTGGCTCCATCCATTTGGTTTTTACTTTTCTCCGTTTACTTCCTACTGTTGACATTTTCAGGTCTATCTTGAGTTGATTTTCTATTGTTTTTTGTGGCTTGTGTGTGTGTGTCACTGAATTGACTTAAATGGCAACACCTGTGTGCTTTTATAACAGGAGCGATGGAGGAGCTGCACAGCTTAGACCCCAGGAGACAGGAGCTGCTGGAGGCCAGGTTTACAGGAGCTGTCAGTGGCAATACGGGAGGCAGCACTGGAAGCGCCAGTGGAGGTGCAAAGGTAATGGACACCCAACGCCCCCATCCCCCCCCCCCAAAAAAAAAATTAATTAAAAGAACCTGAACTAAATCCTCAATTTTGCACTGATCGAGCCGACGGACCGATTCCGATAATTAAAATTTTTTTTTCTGCAATTTGAGCCGCCTGGTCTGATTTTTGTTTTTCTTTCTGAAGACTGCTTATGAGCTGATATGTTTTCAGTATGTCCAGATTCCTCATACGGATGTAACAAATAGAGAAGTAACAAAAATCGGCCGGTGATTGGTTTTCCGCTGACTAATTTTGTAATCGATTAAGACAGACTACAAATAAAGGCAATTTGCTGAACCCTCCCCCCCCCCGCCCCCAACATATTCAGAGTAATTAATTACCAAAACTGTAAAAAAAAAATCTACATTTTGTATCGAAGATAAAAGCACTTTATTGTGTAAATATGTTCTACGCAAAACTCCTCAAGTTGCCTAATTTAGCTTCATTCTACATTATAACATTTTAGGCAATAAAATATTTATTTTCTTATTTTGAAAATAATCAGAATTGTGTATTTTCATTATTTAATGTACTTTCAGTATTGAACAAAAAGGATTAAGGTAACTAAATTATCTGTAAAATCCACCAATATTTAATCCAGTTAATTCAGAATAACTGATAGAATAATAAATTTCTGCAATAATCATTAGTTGCAGCCCTAGCTTTGATGCTGTTACTGAGTGTATTTTCCATGGAATAAGATGTTAAATAGTTTGTTACAGAGAGTAAAACGTAAAAAAAAAATAATAATAATTAGCTGGAAGGCAGAATGTACTACAGTAAAACTGCACATTTCTGCCACACCGACTCTAATCGCTAATATAAGATGCTAAAGACAGTTTTAAAATGTCAACCTATAATCATTTTGTCTTTGTTTTAAATTAGTGAAACACTGACGACTCTCACAGACACGGTGTGACATAATGTCTCCTCTGAATATCAATAATGACCACCCACAGTATGACGGCTAGAGAAGCATTTAATATGCTGTTCTGTTTTTTCTTCTTATATCACTGTGTTATGGTTTTTAACAAGCGATCACACTCTGCAACTCTAAATTTTGCATTAAAAAAAACGGAAATCAGTTTGAGCATTTTGATTTGTGCATCTCTTGTAATAAAGATCAGCTCAATTGAAAATGAATCCATAATAAAATAATCTCCACTTTTTGTGCATTTAATGAATGGTGGGGAAAAAAAAAAGAAAAAAAAATACTTGTAGCTCACCGATTAAGGCTAACAGGAGGAAAAATTACAGATTTCGATCACATACAAATCGATTCGTGCATGACCAGAGATTACTCTTTAATTTTAGGCACTCAAACCTTATTTAAATACATTTTCTCACGCTAAACGCTCCATGATGAAATGGTAAAAAGTGACGACTAGCTTAAAATCATCTTCAAGACAAAACAGTCAAATGCATGACTTCAGCATAATCCAAACTGTATTCAAAAGACAAAATTTAAAGCTACTTTAATCTCAGAAATAAAAGTCCAGCCCCAGCTCCCCACGCTGGAAAATCAGGTTAAAGGTTCCCGTTTTCCTAAACAGGACTCAAGTTCTTGGATATGTTCATGTGTTGGGGGAGAAATACCAAGTGACACACCTACTCACTAAGATTCTGCATTCCTGTCAGGCGTGTCAGACCACAGGCCTGCCGCCAGCGCCAGTTTCTCTATTCTGCGCATTTCTGTAAAAGTCACTGAGCTTGCACAACACACCTGTACAGACTGTTCCCCCGTTTGTTGACCTGTGAGCGTGTCTCTCTGCACAGGGTCTGGCAAACGAATCCTCAAACCACAGCTACGGGAGTCTGGGGTCGTCCAGCGACAAGGAGTCGGAGGTAAACCCCACACACAGCGACGTTCACGCACGTCCTTTCTCACGCAAAGCTGAGTTTCTAACATGTATGCGCACATAAAGTGTTGTTATGCACCAGCCGCTCTTCGCTCTGTCTCTCCCTCCACCTCCACCTTCTTTTCTCTTCCTAGAACTCTGATTTGAAAAGAGGGAGCTCCCCTGCCTACTCAGTATGTACTCTTTCTTCCTGCTGCTCTTTCCTGCTGAACACCCTGCACTGCGCTCTGCTTTGTTAGGTAAAACGCAAGGGATTTATGTTTTTTTTTTTTTTTTTTTTTTTCTGTCTTTTCTTTCTCCTACTCCTTTCATCAAATATCATTTGTCAGACCCCGGAGAAGAAGCACTCAGAGTCGTCCAGGGGCCGGAAGAGGAAAGCCGATACATATTCGGAGAGCAGTCAAGGTATATATGGGATGTATGCATATATGCTGGGATTCATGCTAACTTAATCACCCAGCAGCTACCTTTAAAATGTAATCAGGGTTTAAGCGACTAATTGATTATTGAATTAATCGTCAACTCGTTTAGAAATCAATCACTAACTGGAACATACAGACTCAAAAAGAGCCATTTGCCAAATGAACGAGATATTCACGGCAGTAATCAAGTAAAAACTACAAGATATTGACGTTTTGCATTTATGATTAATTAAAAAAAAAACATTTTAACCCAGGACTCAAGTGGCAGAGTTTTAAGTTGTATCTGGCTCAGATTCTTTAAGAAAAACAAAATCTCACATTAAGCATCTTTTGCAATCTAGTTAGTAATTGGTAACGCAACAGAGAATTTATAAATGATTATTCACGTGCTAAAGGAATGTTGTTGCATTTTAGGTAATGTTTAATTTCCTATTTAAAAATGGAAAGGAATTGTTTTTCAGTTTCTTTTAATGTCTTTCTAGTAGTGTTTAAAGGAGGCTTGTGTATTTACCCCAGATATTTTTCATATGTATAGCATTAAGCGATTAATTGTCTCAACAATCGATTAATAAATGTAATTCTGCTGTTTGGTTTCCAGGGAAGACTTCTACTCGTGGGCCCAAGATCAGCGATTTCTTTGACGTGAGTAATTCAGGTTTTCTTTTTTTTTTTTAGTCTAGAATCCTGATAATTTGAAGCTGAGTGTTAATTTTAAGGTTTCTGCAAAGTTTCAGGGAGGAAACGGCTCCAGTCCGGTCAGAGGGCTCCCATCGGCTCGCCGCTCCCCACAGAGCTCGCAGTCGGCCCCAGGCTTAATCGTACGTGTCTTCCTAAGAGTTCAATCAGACCGGAGATTACTTGTGCGTTGTGGGCGCAGGGGTTGCTCACTTTTCTCCTGTGTGTGTTTGCAGATCCGTCAGAACAGCTCCTCTCCAACCAGCCTGTGTTTCGCTGAGCACAGTCTCAAAGCTTCTTTAAGCAAATGTGTCCAGGTTTGAGAAAAAAAAAACAAAAAACCCACAGCACACTTTTTGTTTTTTAGATCATTCTCATCCTTTCTCTCGTTGCGGGCCGGTGGACGTCTTAGAAGTGTGTTCATGTTGCACTTGCAGACGGAGCTGACCGGCCTGAAGCTTGCTGCCCTGGAGAGCAACAAGAGTCTGGACCTGGAAAAAAAAGAAGGGCGGATAGACGACCTGCTCAGAGTGAGTTCTGTCCCTGCAGTAAAATGTAGGAGGGTTCTCGAGATTCTTGAAAATGTTTGAATTTCAATTTGGTGTTTTCAATATTTGGAAAGGGCCTGATTTCTTTATAAATGTTGGATATTCAAACTGCAAAGTTTGATAATAAAATGGAACTATTTATTATTTGGATTATTATTAAAGGCCTAATAACATAAACGTACAGGAAAGCAACCTAAAGCAACTTTCACACTGACAATCACTTTTTTAAGCCATGGACATGAACATGGGTGTGATTTTTAAAATGATCCTTCCTTGATGGAAAATGGAAATCCACCTACAACATGTATGTGTCATGGTTCTGTCTGGGCTGCAATCTGATTGGGTGGGTTTCATGACGTGCCTCATGTCTTCATTTGTAACAGGCCAACTGTGATCTTCGGAGACAGATCGATGAACAGCAAAAACTCCTGGAGAAATACAAAGAGAGACTCAACAAGTGCATCACCATGAGCAAGAAGCTGCTCATAGAGAAGGTAGTCTTCACACATGCCCCACCTTCACCTGAGCGACGTCCTTCTAGTCAAGCAAAATTGGTGTCAGACGTTTGTATTACATTTGTGCAGCAAAGATTTTCGTTGTGCCTCCTGTCATTTTAGTAAACGTTCCCAGAGGCCATCAAAGGTCAACCGGGTCCCTCCAGGCTCGCACTTACGAAATCAAACAAATTTTGTGTCAGTCAACTGAGCTACAAACACAGAATTCTAACCTTATTCTCCTAACATTATGACTTAATTTTATATTTTATACTTCATCATGCACAGTTGATTGATAGTGTATTTTGTTTGATTTTGTAAGTGCTGACTAGCTGGTTGACCTTTGACACCAATTTTATTTAATTTGAAGAAAGTGATACTCTTGTACCACTTTCCGCATAAATGTTATTGGAAAGCATCATAGCTTACTACTGTGTCCAAGTTAAATGTTTCATTTATTCAATGTTGTTGTTCATGCTGAAGGTGTATTTTGAAAGGCTCTTCTTATTTGGTGTGTGTTGGAACTTTTTGGCGTAGTTTTTCCAGGTGACAGATCTTTGAGGGTGTGTTGGGCTCCTCAGTGTGTAACTCTGTTTTCTTTCAGCTGGAAGAGAAACTCCAACTTCCCTTTGCTCCTGCCGCTGGGAAACCTTCATCTTGTCTTGTTTTTGTCCAACAGAGCACCCAGGAAAAGCAGTCGAGCCGCGAGAAGAGCATGCGGGACCGGCTCCGGCTCGGGCACTTCACCACGGTCAGACATGGCGCGTCCTACACAGAGCAGTGGACCGACGGATACGCATTCCAGAACCTGATCAAGTGAGGATTACTGTCAAAACCATTGTTTCCAAACGACCTCAGCTTCTGCTTTAGTTGTAATTCTCTTGTTTCGCTTCACAAGTTCATCCGCCTGTCACTTTTTTTGGGTTGTTTGGATCCTAGCTTATCACCGCTGGTGCGCTTTTTCTGTCGCCCAGGCAACAGGAGAGCATCAACCAGCAGAGGGAGGATATTGAGCGGCAGAGGAAGCTGCTGGCAAAGCGGAAACCGCCGAACCCGGCGTCCCCCTCACTGTCGGTGGCGTCCACCTCCGAACCGAAGCAGCGCAAAACTAAAGTGGTCAACGGCAACGACTCTGACCCCTTCCTCAAGCCCTCCCTGCCCCAGCTGTGAGTCAACAGAAATAACCGTCTGCCGAAACGGGAAGATGCTGGAACGTACAGAATGCGTCGGCCGCTTGTCGACTATTTATACTCGCTTAAAATCGCACACACTTGAGTCTGAACTGAATTAAAACGCACCATGTCTTGAATTAAATCTTGAAACTGTTTAGTGAGCGTTTGATTCATTTTCAGCTTGGTTTCTCCCGCTTCGACAGGCTCACCCTCGCTGAGTACCATGAGCAGGAAGAAATCTTCAAGCTTCGACTTGGACACCTAAAAAAGGTCGGTCATAGAATAAAGTTGCAGAAAGCCTCAAAGATCTATAATTCAGGAGGGAGAATCTGTACATAGACTCCTCAATTTGGCCTTTACAGAAGAATGGGGAGAAGAATCACCAATATACAGGTTGTTCACACATCTTTAAAAAGGTTTATATTCATGTATCTAAAACTCAGCTCTTAAAATATCTTGAATTCATTTTTTTAAAGTAAGTTGGCCTTAAATACAACAATAACAGGTCCTAAGTTTTGTCTTAGCTGGACTATTTAATCTAGTGTATTCTGTATGGTTTTTTTTGTTTGTTTTTTTTGTAGGCTTTTTGAGGCTAACTCAGTGCTAGCATACCCTTGCTAACTAGCTAGCTTCTTTTGTGCCTAAAATGGATAAATGCAACTTTTTTGCCAATTTTCTGAACAAAGCAAGACTTGCTTTTGGTATGTTTCCCCTAGTAGGTCAGAATTGATGGAAGAACAGTGGAGCTAAATATATTGTGACGACGAGCAAAAAATCGATCAATTGCATGAGAAATTAAAACGAGCTCTATTCCTGCAGAAAAATCCTGAGCTAAAACGTTATTTTCTCTGCGTTTCCTGCTGCGTCTGGTCAGGAGGAAGCTGAGATCCAGGCGGAGCTGGAGCGGTTGGAGCGGGTGAGGAACCTCCACATCCGGGAGCTGAAGAGGATAAACAACGAGGACAGCTCAGCGTAAGTCCGCTGAATATACTCTAGCATTTCTGTAAAATGTTAGACTATATGTCAGACAGTGAGTGTCCTTCATCTCGTTTTGGAAATGACTCGATTCAATCATGGTATTCCCTTTGAAACATTTTAGGTGCTCCAGTTTTAAGCAGACTTTATTGAGTTGTTCATAGAGCAGAAACTGCTCAACATGTGTCCACACGACGAATCTGAGTTACATTTTACCAATTAAGGCTGTAGTTTGGCTCTTGAGATCTGTTACCTGCAGCAAACAGCCACTCCAGTGAAATCTGAAGCTAACAGGAAATCCAATAAAGGAATGGAGCTAAAAGCTACTTAGAGGAGATCAAAGTCAAGATGGCAAAAATCATCTCTTTTCTCGCAGCTTGAAGTTTCTTTATTTTCTGACATCTTGATGGCTGCTGCTGCTAAAGACCAAGCAGCAGCCAAGAACTACCACTGACCTAATGAAACAACACTAGGCTCCTTTTTGATGCAGATTTTGTTTCAGAGCAAAGTTGTATTTGTTTATAACAATGACTTCCTCACACAGTTTCAAAGACCATCCCACTCTGAATGAGCGGTACCTTCTGCTGCACCTGTTGGGCCGGGGCGGCTTCAGCGAAGTCTACAAGGTACCGCCTGCAAAGCTGGCATCGTTTTTTTCTTTTCGCTGACTTATTTTCATGCGAGATTGCATCTGGGGACAAAATGTATTCTTTTTCGTCCCATGTAGGCATTCGACCTGTTTGAACAGCGTTATGCAGCTGTAAAAATCCACCAGCTCAACAAGAACTGGAGAGAGGAGAAGAAGGAAAATTACCACAAGTAGGTGTCTGCACACATTGTTCTGTTTACAGCAGACGGTTGCGAGCGCAGTCAGTCAGCAGCACTCTGCCTTGAACCTTTCAACTTTTTGTCGCATCACAACCACGTTTTACGCGACGGACAAAACGCAAAGCGGCACAAAAGAGAAACAGATATGTAGCTTAGAATTATACACAAATCTGTAAATTAAACACAGTGCAGCCACTTGTACTCAAAGGCAACCAGATTTAAAAAATCCCCACCTGTGTGTAATTTAATGCCAGTGTAATCTGCTCTGTGGAGGCTTGAGGGATTTGTTAGGGTTTGGAGGAAAACTAATACTGCATACCATTCTCTACACACCTCAAAGAAACATGGTGAGGCTGCTTTTCTACAGCAGGGGCAAAGAGGTGGGTCAGAACCAAGATGGAAAATTATGGCTGAAATAATTACAAACTTCAAAAATTGACTGAAAGAACAACAAACTGAGATAAATTTGTACAACAAATATATACATTTTACATTTAAAATTGAATTTGAGTTCTATGCCCAGAACTCAAGTGGCATAGTTTTAGCTTCACTAGTTCAACTTCAGAATTAATCAACAGAGTAGCCGTTGATTAATTATTGACTTATCATTATTGATAAGTCTAGAAGCAAATGGCTGAACTTTTCACATGTCAATGTTAGACGTTTTTTTTTTTTCTGCAGATGAATTCTTGCTACAAATGATAAAGTGTACCTTAAATAAATACTGTCATTGCATTTAGGCAATAAAACTTATTTATAAAATTTTTTTTTGCAACATTTAATGCATTTCAAAAATGGTATGAGAAAGCTTATATAAAAAATCTGCTGACTATCTCAATTCTTTATCCGATTGTCAGAAATGTCAATTAATTGATAGATTAATTGACAAGTAAAATAACTGTGAGCTGCAGCTCAGTTATTTGTGTAGTTGAGCCGATTCCCTGCGCTGCAGCCCTTCACATAAACACAGCATGAAATGAGGTCAGACAGAAACTGGATGAGACGTTATATATAGATGCATATATACACACACACGTGTGGGTGCGCGTGTGTGTGTATATATATGAATATATATATATATATATATATGTATGTATGTACACACATACAAGCTTGTCAAATTTGATTTGGATGACAAGCATGATCATTTTCCTTCCACCTTAGAAGTATGTAGTGCTTTATGGTGAACTGACACAACAAAATCCACTCAAGCATGTCTTCAATCAGCAAAACATTAACGACAAAATTAGCATTCAGACGTTTGAATTTCCATAAACCTGCATTTTGAGGTTCTGTCTGAATAACCACATGCGGTTAAAACATATGATTGGTTCTAATTTATGAACACATTTCATTCCCATCATGCTGGACGCATGCCAATGTTGTATCTAAACTTCAGGAAGATGAGCGCTTCTCTTGTTGCACACACTTTGACAGGCATGCATGCAGGGAGTACCGGATACACAAGCAGCTGGACCATCCCAGAATAGTCAAGCTGTATGACTATTTCTCCCTGGACACCGACACGTGAGTTCTGCCCACTCCAACATCCTGAGGTTGCTTTATGTGTGTTCGGCTTACAGCAGCGCCCATGTCTAAGAGCACAAACATTAGCATTTCACTGTTCCCCACTAGTGCACTGCCATAGGCAGTGCAATAAGATTATCCTGCATGATCTTTTTCACTCAGGTTAGCATTAGCCTTTTACCTTAAATGAGGTATCAGCTATATCTCTGACTTATTACCCATGTTTAGTCTACTGAATGGAGTAAGTCATGCTTGTGTCTCTCCACATGCTATTGATTACATTGCAGCTTTCTTTAGCATTGATGCTAATGTTTAGCATCAGAACGCTGGGTCCAAACCGACGGGCACACTTTGACAGGCCCCGGTTAAATTTCTTCAGGAAATTTCTAGTCTATAAATATTATGTACAAAGTGTTAACTTTTTAGTGCAACCTAAACCAAAAAAATGCTTAAATGTCATTTATTAAACCTTGCTTGATGCAGCAGTCATTTTTCAGGAGAGACTGACCCAAATCCTGTTCTTACTAAGAACAGTCAGAATATTGCTCTTTGTTTTTTCATCTGAGCCCTAAATAATTTGCACACTGGATGTTTCTTTGCTTGTTTAATTTGAATTATTTATGCTTAGTTTATTGTTGAGCAGAGGGGGGAAACAATGTATATTTAGAATTATTTTTGTGGCTTAGGAGTACTTTTGACTTTTGGCCTACATGACAAAAAGTTTGGACACCCCTGGTTTTCGTCATGCTTCTGTAGGAGCAGAAGGTCCTGACCTCGACTTCTGTCCTACAAACAGTGAAGGAGTTCAAGTGTTATGCGGCGAGCCCGTCTTTCCACACATGTTGGAACAACATGCGCTCCCTGCAAACACTTCTGAACCGCTGCCTGCTTTTCAACTCTTAAATAAGATTTCTTCTCCCGATTAAAGCCGTGTTTTGTTCTTTTTTTTTTTGTTCCAGGTTCTGCACCGTCCTCGAGTTCTGTGAAGGGAACGACCTGGACTTCTACCTGAAACAAAACAAGCTGATGTCGGAGAAGGAGGCCCGCTCCATCGTCATGCAGATCGTCAGCGCTCTGCGGTACCTCAACGAGATCAAGCCGCCCATTATCCACTACGACCTCAAACCAGGTGCGTCGCCCGTCTCTTTCTGCGCCGAACGGAGCGACCGGGAGCGGCAGGTCTGACTGCGGTGTCTCTGCACAGGGAACATCTTGCTGGTGGACGGCACCGCGTGCGGGGAGATCAAGATCACAGACTTCGGTTTGTCCAAGATAATGGACGACGACAACTATGGCGTGGATGGGATGGACCTGACATCACAGGGGGCGGGGACGTACTGGTGAGACGCCCGCTCCAGTTCGGGCTTGAACAATTAATCGAGAGTAATTATTGAAATAATTGTCAAATAATTTAGTAATTGATTAATCGTTAACTGAATTATACAGACTCTAAAACATCCCATTTGCTGGAAGAACAACACAGTCGGTGCAGTAATTCAGCAACAACTGCAAAACGTATATAAATTTTGCATTTTATGCAATAATGTTTTTCTTATTTTAAAAAGGAATTTAGTTGCTAATATTGTATAAAAGAGGCTTAAATAAAAAAAATCTGCGTCATTTGGCAATTTTTTTAATTCATTTAATCACCACAATAATTGATTAATCCATAACTGACATAATCATTAATTGCACTCGCTGCAGATTTCCTGCACATGAAGAGAGATTGCTTTTGAAAGCGCTGCATGGAGTGTAAGGCGCTGTGTTTATTGTTCTAAACACGGCCAAAGGCTGCGATCCGAGATGTATATTTAAGAAGCAAACGCTCCATGAAAATGTCTGCAAGCGAGGTTTTCAAAATGTTTGTGTCATACGTGTTCAGGTACCTCCCACCAGAGTGTTTTGTCGTGGGGAAAGAACCACCGAAGATCTCCAACAAGGTGGACGTGTGGTCAGTGGGGGTGATCTTCTTCCAATGCCTCTACGGACGCAAGGTGCACCACTTTGCATTCCTGCCGTCTTCCGTGTGTTCGGTAAAAGGCCGTGGAGCGGGGATGACTCTGTTTGTTTCACTTCTTCAGCCGTTTGGTCACAATCAGTCGCAGCAGGACATCCTCCAGGAAAACACCATCCTCAAAGCCACAGAGGTCCAGTTTCCAGCCAAACCACAGGCCAGCACAGAGGCCAAGGTGACCCACTCCCACTTTTATGGTTTACAGCTGCCGTCACCATTTCTATATATTTTTTCCTTTTTTTTTTTTTTTTTTTTAGCATAAACTAGAATGTTGTCGCTTTGCTTTGATTCCCAGGTCCAAATGGGTTTAAATTCAAAAGTTTAGTTCACACAACTAAACTAGTTGTTTTATACTTTACTGTCTTCTAAATCTTGTAGATGTTTTTGGTTAAAAACAAAAACAAAAATAACAGTAAATTTCCTCTATTTATGCCGAACAGGAATTGGTTCCACATTCAAAGGTTCTCAAACTGTCTCTGAGTCATTCTTTAAAAGTAATTTTATTTGTGGAAGTTTAGTTTTTAAATCTTTTACATGTAGAGTTTGTAGCCTTTATAACCAAAAGAAACATTTTATTTTTAGGTCAACACAAAGTAAAAATGAATTAGAAAGTTTATAGCAGAAAATGTCACATGACTTCTAGAAAAAAAAACCCACATCTTATAAGTTTAGCTAAATATCTACTTTAGAAAACTTGCAGGGTTTGTTGTTTTAAAAAAAACCAGTTTCATCTCTATGACTAGGATTTAAAATAAAGAAACATAAGTCTGCAAACAGAGCATGGATATTATTTTTTTCCTTTTAGTATGGAAAACAATGCAAAATAATAAAAAGCGCGTAGATTTAAACACATTATTGGCTCTTTTAATGTAATTCTTTGTGAACATCCACGTCAAATATTGCAACTGTTTAAAAATCTGCATTTGTTGTTGTATCTCTGTTTAAAACATGAGCTGGTTTTTATTTTTGTAACCAAAGTTGCTGGAACACCTTCTCTACATGAATGTATTTTTCTCATTGATAAAAGGCAACAAAGCTGAAGCATAAAAACTTTGTGAACTTTTCGCATGAGCTCCAGCCTCATAATCCCAAAACGATTCATTGGATTCTTTTGCACTTCTCCGTCAGCCCAACCTATGTTGATGAAAAGGCTTCTTCAGTGTTTGTTTGCTCTAAACTTGTATGAATTTGTCGCCACAGCACCACGTCAGCACTAACTGGTTTCACAGCTTTCCACTGGGAAATTGTTTACTTGGGTGTGAAGTGAAAGCGACTCAACTCTCGTTAGGTTTGATCTTCAGTTACCGACTGAAGAGACACAGATCTATGAATAATTTTTGTGGTTTAATTTTAAGTTAAACGAAGCAGTCATGATGAATCCCAAAGACCGGGCTGTAATTTAAATTTAAAACAACTGGCACTAAATGGTTGTAGTTAAAATTCAGACGTGAAACCAAATATTTGGATTTGTTTTTTTGTTGTTGTTTTTCCAAATACTTTATTTATTTATTTTTTATGTTAAGAACAAAGTAGTGTGTAAAAATGTGTTAATTAATTAAAAAATATCAGCATATCATTCACACTCCAGCGCGTTGGTTAATCACAGTTAATCACTGCTCGTTGTGGTTTGATGAAGGAAAAATCCATCAAACCTTATGTCTAAAATTTGAACTAGATGTTTTTCTGTTTTCAGTATGGCTATAATTTAACCAGGGATGGAACGATTAATCGTGATTAATTAATCATTGAATTAATCGTCAATTAATTTAGTAGATTAAACATTAAACGGATTCAAGTAAACGGATTCAAAACAGCCAACTGCTGAAAGAACTACATATTGTTTATTTGCGTCCTTTAATGTATTTCTAATATTGTTACGTTCTGAAGATTTTAAACACTTAAACGTTTTTTAATACAATTTTTATGTCCGACTAATCTTAAGTGTAAACGATTAATCGATTACAAAAACGAGCCCCAAATTGGACTGAAAGGTTCAGCTCGTCGCGAAGGAGCTGCAGTTCTGTCAGAATCCGTAAAAGTCGACCTAAACGTCTCGCTAACCCCGCAGCATGATGCCGACCGCTTGAACATGCGCTAATGAACGGATGAGAAAGCTTCTTCCTCTTCTGTCCTGCAGGCATTTATCCGGCGCTGCCTGGCCTACCGCAAGGAGGACCGCTTCGACGTTCACCAGCTGTGCTCCGACTCCTACCTTCTTCCTCACATGAGACGCTCGAACTCATCCGGCTCGCTGCAGCCCACCGCCTCCACCCTGCCCACCTTCTGACCGGCGCCACCCTCAGGTCAATCTTAACGCGGGATTGTCAGAGTTGATAAATGAAATACGGACCTTTTTTTTTTTCCCTCCTCCCCCACTACGTTTCAAGAATGGACAATTTAGCAACGAGTGAAGTGGAAGAAAAATGGACAATAGAAGAAGATGGAAGGAAGTGTTTGACTGATCTTTACGATAGTGGAGAGAGAGACGGAAAGAAGAGGGAAATGGAGAAGAGAAGCCAGAAGAGAGAGAGAGTGAACCAAGTGTTTCTGCTTTAACCCTTAGAAGAATCCAAAATCAGTATATGACCTCCTCTAGTTGCACTCTATGTATAGTAGAAATGCCCAACCAGATGACTGTAAACGCAAAAGCATCTGTGAGCAGCAGCAGGCGTGGAAAAAACTCCCTTCATTTCAAACGAAACAAAAAAAAGACAGAATAAATGGCACCGACTCATCGAGTTTCCTCTGCACGCAACGGGGATTCGTTTTCAAAGTGACGTGACCCTGTCGGGGGAGGAAGGGGTCAAATTTGCACTTCCTGTCCCAATCGGAAGCAGTTGGGGTCTGCCGAAAGTGGATCTCGTCTTAAATCTTATTTTCTCCTCGTCGTCCGAGAAGTGGCGTGTTGCGACACAGTTTGGACTCCATCCGGACGCGGAGTCCGTTGTACATTTCTCACTATAGCAGATGTATTCTAACAAGGCTTTTCCCCTCTTTGCTTTCCAGGTTCCTCACCCATCTGTTTGTTTCCTCTCAAAAGCTGTTCTTCAGTTCGCTGCTATAAATGTTGCTTTTAGTTCATTTTTAATAACGGGAATGAGTTTTCACCTCGCGTCAGCCGCATACTTGAACTTTTAAAAGGAAATTTCCAGAACCTGTCGTTTCGACGGAATGACTTTGTTTTTGTTTTGTTTTTTTTCCTTCTGCAGCCAACATCAAAATGTCGTCTCAGATTTCTTTTTGCTTACTGACTTCCTTAGAAGACCTAGTGTGCTGTGTCGTGAGGAATATTCCCGCCTGTCCCCGTGCCAGAGGAGGGGAGAAAAGTTACTGCGTTTTATTAACTTCAGCTGGAAAACAAATGGATATATCCCAAAAAAAAAAAAATGTTGTCATGGTGTAAATAAAACAACTCTTACCTGTGTGGTTGTTTGTCTTCACGGCCATGCAGGGGAAATCGACCACAACACATTTGCAGACTCAAAAATATAAACCTGGATAATTTTTTTAAATATTTTTTCCCAACTCTGTTCACTTTCATTTGGAAAAATTTCAACTGTTATGACAGTTAAATGGCTGCTTAAAGCTCCAACACCACAAGGGGGCCCCCAAGAGCATCATTTGATTTCATTTTCCAGTGATTGCGCTGAAAAAACAAGACGTTAAACTTGTTTGCTGTAAGTTCAGTGCATCATCAGATGTTACTTTCATGTAGTTAAATCAATATGTTAGCATTTCAAAATGTAAAACTAATTAGAGCATTTTTGCTTGTTTTCTCCTCCCATATGGTTAAAATCAACCATATCAGCCATATTAACACCAGCAGCATTTAAGGCAATCACAAATGACACTAATAATAGTGGACATGTTGCACACGTGCCTAGGAATTAAGTATCTGATGTTGTCATATTGGAATGGGGGTTCTGAAATAAAAATCTGCTTGGGCCTTAAAAAAGCTTGGGCCGGCCCTGGTTGTCATCTCAAAGCATGTTACGTGTTTAACTCTGATTCAGTTAGAAGGGATCAACTTTTTCTTCTTAAGTAAAGCACAATCATACAGTTGGATTAAAGGGAGTGTTTTTTTTTAAGCGGTGTAATGAAAGAACGTGAAACAATAGAGGTTTGGTACCAGCATCATCAACTCTGATTGGACAGCCGTAGAATCAGTTGCATGAAATCCAGACCTGAGTCACAATAACGACACTGCAACTTCACTGCTACGGATCAAACAAAAAAACAAGGATTTCTTTTCTGCCTCTTGAATTTTTCATAAAATTTAGTGATCCATTTAATCTAAGGAGAAATAGAATGATTTCTTCTTAATCAAACTTTAAAGCTGCAGTGTGTAAACAAAGTCTTTTACATGTTTAAGTGTAACTACAGCTAATCTTAGAGAGAAAAAAAATATCAAGATCCTCTACTTCCTTCCTGTTGTCCTACTACCACCAGCAGAAATGTGCCAAGTCAGAAACAACCAATCAGAGCCAGTAGAAGCTCTGATTGGCTGCTTGTTTGCTAAAATGTACCCTACCGTGAATGCTAAGGCTGGTTAACATCACCACTGATTATGGCGGATAAACGGTGTTTGACATTAGCACATTTAGCAGTGAGTAAACGAGCTTGATTAACATCTCTAAGATGGCTTGAGTTTTTTTCTCTCAATTATGTACATTTTGGTTGTAGGTCATTTTAAAATATAAATAAATCACATTTACACTAGGTAAACTAATACATAAAATATTGGAAAAAAGAGGCACATTAACATTTTACAGTTTTACTGATAACTTGTCATCTTTTCTGTTCCTCTGTCTTGTGTATATATCCAACCATTAGATCGACTTGCA
Organism: Poeciliopsis prolifica; assembly: GCF_027474105.1. NCBI lineage: Eukaryota > Metazoa > Chordata > Actinopteri > Cyprinodontiformes > Poeciliidae > Poeciliopsis > Poeciliopsis prolifica. The sequence goes on from NW_026562383.1 coordinate 4,504,905, forward strand.
ACAGTCATCCTTCCTGAATTAGCATGTAGCGGCTGTGGACCGTTGATTGCATGGTTTGTGTTGCAAGTCCTCATATTGAGCAGGCAAGTGGAAACAGGAAGTGACCTGCTGCAGACGCTGGAGCCTGAAACTCGACCGGAAGAACCTCTGCAACCTCTGTGGCTTTTTGTGTCCTTCCTAATAATGTTAGCTGAAAACGGTGACCAACAAATGTTTTTAAATGGAGAGATAAACGCGCGTGTTCTGCCATCTATTTCCAAAATAGGCCACAAAATGTAACGATCCTTTTTTTTTTTTTGTCAGTGTGGAGGCCGATTTGTTCCCACAATATTTCCTCAAATATCAACATTCCATAAAGAAAATGTTTACATCGACTTTTTTCCTGAAGTGTTTTAATTTCCCTTTACTCTTAATCCTACTAGAAATAAATATGTGGTTCTTATAAAATGATAAATATTCCATCACATTTTTGAAAATTGTACATTTTCTCCCCCAAAAAAGAAACATGCAGTTCTAAATGAGCTTTAATCAGACACAAAGCGCTTCGCAGTACAGCCATTCCAACAGATGTTGGATAAAAGTCCAGGTTTACACTATTCGTAAGTTAATGTGACTGCAGAAAGCTACTCTGGATTCTCCTCACTGACTTTTCTTTAGTTTTATTTTTGTCTGCTTTTATACAGCTGCTAATAAAGCCCAAAAGGTGCTGCTGTTGACTGAAAACGTAGAAATTAGAGCAGAAGGACGCAGATCATCTTTAATCTTGTGAATTTTGAACAAGTGCAATTCCTTTCATGGCCATGAGGAGGCACTGTTACTTTCAGATGTTAAACATTTAATTAGAAGACATTGTATAAGGTTAGATAAAATAACTAGGACCACACACGCACACAAAATCTAGTTTTAATATTAGAGTTTGAGGAAGGAAACAAAATTGGAGGGAAAAACCAATGAATTTACCTAGAAAACAAAATTATATAAGAACCCATAAATAGTGAAATTTAAGCACTATTTAAAATCCTTAATGAATATTGGAGACTTTTTAAATGACTCGTCATTTGCTGTGTGAGAATGCACCAACACTTTTAGTTTGTCGTTTTTCTCCACCGACTCAAACATTCCTCAGCTGATGTTTGACGGCGTCGAATTTCTCACGTCGGAAAAGTTACAACATTATCGAAACAATGAGAGTGAGCACTGAGACCAAGGCACAGTTTGTAAAACTCATTTGGCTTTATTGCTTGCACCGTGCATTCTGCAGACGTTTTCTCGAAAGTTTTACAGAGACTGTACTCCAACTGTGACCGACCCGAACACGGTAACCCAGCAGCAAGAACCATGACCTTTCAGCCTGTTTGCTGACATACTGTGTAATATAGAGTTCCGCCTATATGTGGGGACATACAAAGGGATCATTTCAAAACAACACAAATAAAAGTGGTGCAAAATGATGCAGATTCATTCTGGAAAACTTCAGAATTAGTAATTCAATCCGTCTAATGGTGCAGAGTGGGGGTTTGTCAGCTACTAATAAAAAGGCTGAATAATGGAGCTGGGAAACCTGGCAAAACAAACATGTTTATAGTTGTATAGATTTTTTTCTTTTTAATACAGCAGCGCAGGAGTGAGTCGTCCCATTTCATAGTCAAAAGAAATTCTGCTCATCATCCAGCCTCATTAACATGGAATGGTTATATAAAAAAAAAAAAAAGAAGAGGGTTGGTAAGGGTAAACCAGTTAGGAAAAAACTAAAAATAACTGTATACTGCAGAAGTGTGAAGCAATCTTCTCTGTACAGTAGCTTTAACGAGCTGCAGTGCTACCAGTTCTGCTGAATGACAATCCGCCAACGCAGACACTTCGGACTGATCTAGAACTACCATCCCGTCTCTTTGCCTCAGCTCTAACTGGGGCGTCGGCCGCTGTTGCGTCTCGCTGCCTGCTCTCTCCTGGCCAAATAAATAGAAAAACCACAGAAAGACAGATGGGAGAAAGAGAGAAGAACCGGCTGCGTGAAACGTTTCGCGGTGACATTACGACGGCGGTAGTGTTGTATCCGTGGGGGCCGAGGGTTCTGTGGCGACTGCCTCTGTGGTGGCGATGGCGGCCGGGGCGGTCGCCGTGACCGTGACTGAGGCGGCGACGCTAGAGGCGGGCACGAAGGGCAGAGAGGGGTTGGGGAGCAGGGGAGGGAACTGACCCATACCTGGTAGGGACAGGGGGGGCAGCTGAGCCAGAGGGGGCACTGTCAAAGATATGTTTTAAAACAACTTCAGTTAGTTCAGATTTGTTCAGAATTAAAATAATTCAATATTTAGAAAAGGAAAAGAGATAGAAAACAGAGAGCCTGGTTTTTCTGTAATCTCACCCGTCGTTGCTGCTGCTGTTGGTATGGAGCTGGAGGTTGTCAGAGAGACGGCGCTGAGGTCTGGGAGCGGCAGGTTCAGGTTGGGGAGGTTGGGGAGAGGAGGCAGCCCTCCTGGGAGAGGAGGCAGCCCTCCTGGGAGAGGAGGCAGCCCTCCTGGGAGAGGAGGCAGCCCTCCTGGGAGAGGAGGCAGCCCTCCTGGGAGAGGCATGAGACCTGGGGACGGACACGTCACACTGGCTGGGGTTCCAGAACAAATGTGCATAAATCTTCGTCAATATTCTGCTAATATCACAAAAAGATAATTGTGGCGTAAATTACAATCACACGTGAGTGAGCTTGTTCATGTGACAAGTCATTAAAAATCATGGCAGCGACTAACGGAGAAGACTACTTCCTGTCGTTGTCGTCTTCATGGTTTTTGCCAGTAGTAACACCCGGCTGTTGATCACGTAACTTGTGTGAGGCACAAAAAAAACAACAAAAAAAACAACCCGTTTCCCCATTACTGTTTTGAGAAATACATCAATTTTGTTACGGCTGAAAAACCAACTCATCCTACTGCAGGAATTTGAAAACGGAGTTTTTTTTCCCTAAATCAGCGTTTTGGATAAGCAAATTTACTTTCAATCACCTACCTGGTAGCGTTGTGGCTGGGCTGAAAGCGGCGGCGGCAGGATTCAGTGGAGGGAGGGGAGCGAAGGAGGAGCTGGAGGTGGAGGGGAGGAGAGGCACCGTGGGCAAGCCTGGAGGAAGGGAGAAACACGGAGCATCAGGAACCAAAATGCAGAGTGGACCAAATATCCAGCTGGCTACGTGAAAACAAAGGCGATACCCGTCTGCAGCTCACTGGGCATGGCGGGCGGAGCGGAGCTGATGGACAGACCGGACAGTGCATCTTCAAGGCCGGATGAGACGACGGGCGTGGAGGAAGGAGGGGTTACAGCCGAAAGCTGGACCTGCACAGGAAATGGAGGAAAGTCAGATTTATTTGTAAGATGAGTTAGAAGAGATTGGAAAAAAAAAAAAAAAAAAAGAGGGAGGAATAAATTTCCATCAGAAATTTTGAGATCTCAGAAACTTTCTAGAAAAAGTCGAAAGCATTGCTATAAAAAACTCCCCCAGAAAAAACAGAAAAAAAGGTCCAATTCAACTAAAAGTTGAACATGTCTGATGTCCTTGTTTTTCGAGAACATTCCTGAAATTGACCTCAAAATTCTGAGTTTTTTAGGAAGAACTTTTCTCCCCTTGCCCTTTTTGGGAAACAAGCAATAAACATTTCATTTTGTCAAATGCGTTGAAATCATAACGCAAATGTTCCAGTTGTCATAAATCAAAGGCAAGAGGCTAAATTTTTAGCCTCGACTTAAAGGAAGTCTGTGTTTTGGCATCTTAGCAGTTTTCTGGATGTCTGTTTCAGATTTGTGGGGGATAGTAAAGGAAAAGATGCATCAAGAAAACAGAAAATGTCCCTCAAGTTTACAATAAAAGTCAGGCACTTGGTACTAGAGTCTGTTTCAAGATTCTCCTTGTTTAAACCCATTTGACAGTGAAGCTGTCATCAGCCTGGCAGTTAACTAAAAACAGGTGATTTTTTTTAAGCTACCGTACATTTCAGTAGTTTTCAAATCCCTTGAACATTGAACATTACCACTAACTTCTATCCATATTACTCGATATGGTTGTCTTAGAAAAAAGCTCCAGTGGGACGAATACTTTTGGAAAACTGTTGATATTCAATCAGCTGTGCGGCGATTCTTAGTTGCTGCGTGTCAGAGCTGAACCATATTCACCTCTGTGAATCCGTCTTTCAGGGGACTGACTGGCTCTGTGGAGGAGTTTGCAGGGAAGCTGATCTTCTTTCCTTCCTCAAAAGGACGGGTAGGAATCCTGTGGAGGTAACCGTAGCCGATCCCGCATCCCAGGCTGGAGAGATCGGGAAAAACAAAGACATGGTTTACTGAGATCTCAATAGGAAGTGGTGACTGTGTGTGTGTGTTGTACCTGCCCTCGCCTCCCCAGGATCCGTTGGGCGTTATGACCACCTCCCTGCAGTTGTCTGTGTCTGTGTTGTAGACGTAGAGCTTCAGGCCCTTTCCCTCGTGGCTCTCGATCAGAGAGAACAGGTCCTCTGACTAAAGCCAGCCACGGAAACACGAAGATATCAGATGAACCATATAAACAGAAGCAAAGGTGCGACTAATGACTAATGGCTACGGGAACTTTAAGAACCGACAGCCAACCTCATTCATAACAGTGTCGGCTCCGATGATGTAGTCGGTGTGCGGCCGCAGGCCGGCCAGGGCCGCTGGGGAATTGGGCTCCACTTCCTGTTTCAGACAGCAAAAACCGCATGTTGGATCACATCGGCTGGGACGATGGTACGCGCCCGGGTGTTTCCGCGGCTACCCACCAAGACGTGCCACACGTTCTCGTTGGCCCCTTCGAAGCTGCAGAAGCGGATGGACACCCCGAGCAAACCCTGGCCTCCCCACAGGTTGCTGGGAGTCACTGTGGTCTCCCGCAGCTCCAGGGTCTTTGACGAGTACACCAGCATCTTTACTGGTTTCTCCACATTGGCTTTGAGCAAGTCCTTCAAGGTGTCATTGTCTTTGTTCTGGAGGAAAATGAGACGGAGGTGAAGGAAGATGGCCAAGTGATTCAGCAAAACCCCGTGAATGGCGCTCTCTCACAGGGAGAACATCCCAAGTTTTAGAGACAAAAAGGGGTAAACTAGACAAACATTTATTGGAACCTTGGCTACAAATCTATAAATATGTTATTGCTGTGAACATAGCTAGACCGAAAGAAGTAAACGACCGAGAAAGACATTGAAAACGACTCGAGGAGACGTTCGAGCAGGCTGAACGCGGCGTGCTCCTTCTCGCCTCTTTCACCTGATCACTTTTTCGCAGAACACCTGGTTTGTTCCTACATGGCACTAACCTCGACAGAACTGCCTGCCGGGCTTCTGCAGGTGACAGTTCTCGCGAAGCTAGTGACTCGATTGATATGGAAATGAAAACGTCTGCGCGCGAGTCAGACCTTTGCTTGACAGAAACACAAGACAGAAAATACTTTTGAAGGATGCGTGGAATATCTTAGTTCTGGTTCTCTTCACAAACTGCTTTCATGTGTTTTATTACCACTGAATGTAACTGAGACCCAGGCAGTCTAATTACATCCCCTTGTTTGTATAAGTTTTATTGTGTCTTGTAAGCTCAGGTGGACTTAAACACCTGAAGGAGTGTATGACGCATATGAAAATAACTACTACTACACCTCGGCTGCAGCAGCAGAACACAAACAAAAATATTTAAAGGAGGAATTTGGTCGTAAGTATGCATTGTACAAAAAAAGGGAGGGAAAAACACGAATGAAGATCCTCAAAAGAAATCTGATCAGTTGCCTTTTGTGCCAGAAGCACATGCACACAGAAGGTTGTTTTTGAACGGCAGCTTTCTTTAAATTCACAATAACAAACCAGCTGGGGAAAAAAAAACGACTTTAATATACCGAGCTTCAAGTGACACACTGTGATAAATACAAATTAATAAACGGCACAGAGAAGTCTCCCCATTGATGAGTTTATCGTGGCTGAAGATTTGTTCTGCAGGAGGCGATGAGTTACGCTTCTTACCAATCTGTTGTTGTTGATGGAGACGATGAAGTCAAAGAACGGCTCCAGTCCTGCCCGATGCCCCGGCGAGTTCTCCTGGACCTGCGGCGGACATGAGGGACAAACTCAGCGTCTGGATCAACGGGACCCAAAGTGGGTCCCAAAGTGGGTCCTGGAGGGCCGGCATCCTGCACGTTTTAGTTCTCTCCCTGGTTTAACCCATTCATGGCTGAGAAGGCCCGAGAAGAACATTGACATGCTGAGAAGGTTGTTACTACTACCAGCCAGAGAACTAAAGCATGCAGGATGCCGACCCTCCAGGACTCACTTTGGGCACCCCTGGTCTGGACACACACAACACACCCACTTTTTAAAATATATACATACATCCTTTAGTTTTGTCAGATCAAAACTCACAAAAACAAGTCTGTCAAGTGGGACTTTTGTTGAGAGGGCAAGCTCTTGTGTCGTTCTTGTGAATGTTTATGAAGTCTGAGACAAGTTTATTGGCTTCCCTTCTGGTTGGGCTAATCAAGAGTGTTCACAACTCGGTTTTAACGAGCCAAATCTTGGTGCGCGGCTTTGACCGTCCAGTCATGCTTCGCAGTTCGCGAAAGACCGAAAGTCCACGGAGCTAAAAAGGCAACGTCCGATAATGGATGCAGCCTTCAAGGCAGCTGTCACTCCTCTCCCGAGCTTTAGCCTGTCTCCAGCCCTGCTGATGCCCAGCTTCCGGCTGGAATACCGACTTAAGATTACCTGGAGACATCCGCATGAGCGCTCCAGACGACTTCAGACACTAGAAAACACACTGCAGTTCCCGAACACGACGTTGTGTTTTCCATACGGAGGCCGCAGAGACGGACCCCGGCCTCTCATCAATACTCCAAGCCTGGAACTCTCTCCCCTCTACCCGGATGCTAAGCTAGCAGCTAGTAGGCTACAGGTGATTCAAACTCACCCGGAGGACGTGGTAACCCTCTGAGCCTCCACCTGGTATCTCCACGCTCTGAGATGCTCCCATGCTTTGTGTTTTAGGGGCTTTACGGGGCTCTTCAAACGGACAGTTCCCTGGCGGCGGCGGCAAGAAACCTAAACACTTCCACACACCGGGTACACGTCGCCAAATCACTAGCCTTTCAATGCGCAGGCGCCGTTACGTGGCAGGAAATAACGCCCTTTTCTGAAAAAATTTATGTACGGAGTGCTAAAAGTGTGAAATAAATCAGTATTTAAAGTTTCATAGTGAAAAATAAAATCGGAAATAAAATTTTAAAAATTTAAAAGTGCTCTGTGAGTCTGAGGTCATTTTATTTAATACGTTAATTTTACGATGTCAATAAAAAAAAAGCACATCAAATGTTCAATTGTTTTTTTTATGTTTATTTATTTTATAGCTCCTCAATGAACGTGAACTAAACAATTCTGTATGTTTTAATTTATTTACAAAACACATAAGTATTTTTGCTGTCAAGATGATTCTAAAGTTTTGCTTTAGATGAGGCGTAACTTGGGCCAAAATGGTCACCTCAAAGTACTCATATAAATATATTCATAAAATACTTTTTTTTTTAAGTGTTCAATGATGAACCAAGCAAGTAATGTTTTAAATGAAGAAATAAACTTGGCTGTTGTTGTTGGAAAAGGAGGTGTGAATTTGTCTGTATCCAGAACTTAGCCTTACCAATTATGGACTTTTAAAGCTAACTTCCACACCTCTTCCATTATGAGCACGACCAGGTGTTGGGCAAATGTTGGTTGAGACATAATTTCTCTCACACTAATGATACCACTAGACTTGTTTTGATACCTCTCCGTGGATGGAGAGTGAATTACACTTGGTTCAGTAAAGCAGATGTGTACTGGAATTATTTATTTACTGAATTTTGCTCCAAGCTAGGTTGTGCAATAGAAAAGTATGTTTTGGCTTACTTGCATCTTCTGTACATAATATATTAAAGTAGACAACGTGTGAGCAAAGCTTGTATTTTGATTTTGCAAAATACAGTAAATATAATATAATGTACTTATAATGTACTTAAAGATTGGATAAAAGCTTTTGAGACAGAGTTGGTAAAGCATTTTCAAGTGTTCAACTGTATTTTAAATATTGCAAGATAAACATAAAAACATTAATTTAAAAATATATGTTGAAATTTAATTTCTTACACTGATTTCACATTGCAAAATAGGCAATAGGAGAGTCAGGGAACTGTGCAGCAAAAGATACTTAGCTGTATTTGAAAACACTGTAATGTTGACAAAAGAACAATTGGTCAAAAACAACTTGACATCACCTGCCACGGCGCCAAATTTAGCTGTGCAATCAATTGTCTCAAAAATTGCGATAAACGATAATATTGTTTGAAGACCATTTTAAACTGATGCACTTCTAATGACATGATAGTGCAAGCAAATCCTGCCAAAAGTAAATACGGTTTATTTTCAAAAGAATGCGTAATGCTGGAACTGGAAAACAAAAATAAATAAAACAACCAAAAACAAAACATAAAATGAACTCTCTCAGACTCCTTTAACAAAAAATACACTTGAATAAAAACAAAACACAACATAAAACCAAAGTGGAAATAAAAACTACACTCAGATAACACGCAGATAATGAAGTCTGTATACTTTGTTGCCCTTCAATAATTAACAGATTTAGATGGAGAAGATGGGATTATCTGACTACCTGAGGGAATGGTTCACTCCTCCTTTACAGTAAGGAATTGAGGAAGTGAAGGGTCAGTGGAGAGCACCAGAGTTGAGCCTTTTCACATCCAGTGTCATTAATAGAAAGAGAAAAAGGTAGAAAGAAACAATAAAGCTGATAAATTAAAATGAGGTAGATTATTTTCATTTATCTTGCAACTAATTGATTTATTGTTTATCACAACAGGCTAACTTTTGACTCAGTTTCAATCTTGCTTGAGAAATAGGAACATCAGTAAAATATTCAACAATACTGAGATGGCAACTTCTAGATGGCGCCATTGAGCTTTGAATGTCATCTTTGAGAACAGCTGCACCTAATATTTGGGTGCAGAAGGGGGAAATTTGATTTTTAGTGAAATAATCTGTCAATGGAACAAGAACTTTTTAAAGTTGTTGGGGAAAGATGTTACATTTCCTCTGTATGCTGATGACGGCGCAGAGCAGTGTCTATCCTGTGATTGGACAGATCGGTGTCCCTTCTATGATTGGTGACTTCCTGTCCAGCAGGAAGTTGTGAACAGAGCTTAAAAGCTGCTGCAGGACTGCAGATATTCACAGGAAGCTGGACCAGCAATGGCTCTGCAGAAGATTCTGCTGCTGCTGCTGTGGCGAGGTGAGTCAGACACACTGGACACACTGGACACACTTTCACTGGACCCAAGAAGGCTGCTGCTCACTGTCTCTCAAACCTCCCTTTGATAATGTTTCAGACTGAAACTTCTTTGTATATAAATTGTGCTATGTTTTAACCTTGAGCTGTTTATCCTTTTTCTGTTCCAACAGCCATGTTGGAACAGATTTCTGACAAAAGTCCTCATTTTTCTTCTTCAGGGGTTTCAGTGAACTCAGTTGCTTTTCTGCAGAAGAGAATCATTGGAGGTCATGACTGTGATGACAAGGAGCGTCTTTATTATGTTCGACTGGCGATCGTCAAAGGACCGGAAAGGAAAGTCTGTGGTGCATCTCTGATCCACTCTGAGTGGATCTTGACTGCAGCTCACTGCTGGAAGTCGGAGGCAGGATGGTAGGAACAAGATTTTAACACAGTTTAATCTGGAGATGATCAGGTTTTCTGGGTTCATTATAATCTAAAGTTTTTTGCAGGCATCACACAGCAATGTTAAAAGTTCATCCACGGACTGCTAAGCAGGATAATCAGTTAATTGAACACCCTCCTGTGACCTATACTACTGGCAATGACCATGACATCATGTTGCTGAAGCTTCAGAGACCAGTAACAGATGTCCCTCCTGTTCAGCTACCAAATTGCAACAATCGTCTTAAAAAGTAAGTTTTTCTCTGATAAATAACATCACTTCAGGTTTTGTGTCTCCATTTCTCCAGTCCTGCTGCCTCTGCTTCAAGCACACCTGAGTCAGGTAAACAGGCCACCAGCAGAACCAGAACCTGTTTAGCTCAGGTGTGTTGGACCAGAGACCCATGTAAAGGACACAGGACACCATTAATGAGGACAGGAGGTGGACACTCCTGTGTCTGTGGATGAAGGCCTTCATGGATTTATTTTCTGTTCTTTCAATGTGCTTATTAACAATTAATTTTCTACATTGTTATCTTGTATCTTTACATTTTATCCTTATTGTGTTTTAGAGGCGATACAGTTCAACTGGCAGGAGAGGGAGGAATGATAACCGGCCCCAATAATGAGCGATGTGAGAGAAATATTGACGTTATGAGGATAAAATCTTTGTTTCTTTCTCTACATGGAAGGTTGAGTGAATAACATGTTTATGATTCACATGTTTCTCTACAGTAACCTCAGCTCCTATTTCATCACAACTTCAGTGTGTCGACATGAAAGTAGTTGCTGTTTCCCGCGTCAAGAATGGAAGTGGTAGTGTATTTCAAACTAAAACACAGAACAAGGATGCATGTTGTGTAAGGTTGTTTGTTAAATGTCTCTCTGCAGTGATTGGTAGACTTTTTTGTTGCACAACATAAATAAATATATTGATGTAAATTTTTTCATCAGGGCGACTCTGGTTCAGGAGTGATCTTCAACGACATGATTTATGGTGTCATCATTGGAGGTGGAATAACCTATGCATTTCAGCATACGGTTGTTATCATGGATGTGTGTGAATACCTGGATTGGATAAAACAAACAACTGGGCTTAAATAAAACAAACTGTCATAAAATTTTGCTCTACAGGTTTGTAGAATTAGGATGAAGAGATCTTTCTGTACAGAGTTTGTTCTACTTGTGCATGCGTGGGCTCTCTCCGGGTACTCCGGCTTCCTCCCACAGTCCAAAAAAACATAACTGTTAAGTTAATTGGTCTTTCCCAAATTCTCCCTAGGTGAGAGAGTGTGTGCATGGTTGTTTGTCCTGTTTGTTTCTATGTTGCCCTGCGACAGTCTGGTATACCCCACCTCTCGCCCGGAACGCAGCTGGAGATAGGAACCAGCAACTCCTGACCCCAATAAGGACAAGGGTGAACAGATAATGGAAGGAGAAATAGTTTTTAATTTTTCTCACCTGACCTTGACCTCCTTGATAGAGCTTTATCTTTCTCAGAAATCAAAAATAAATCAATAATTGAATGAAAGAGAAACATTTCCTGGCTGATTATTTTTACTTTCATGGTTAAGTTTGTTCAGTTGATATTTTCCCTGAACTGGGTCTAAAAGTTTTAAGTCACACAAACAGGAACATCACAAGTAATATATTTATTCAGTTTATGTCTTCATTTTACAGCAGGAATGAACAAGCAGCATCTAAACTCTGCAGCTCTGGCGATACTATTGATGATTGTACACAAAAATAATGAGATAGAAGTCACATAATAAAACAATTAATAAAAAATCAAATCCGAGTAACTTAAAAAATAATAATTAAAAACCACATTTCAATAAAGACACAAACACATCAAAAAGTTCAGTAATTACAATCTATATAAAAGTCAAAATTTGGAAAGAAAGATAAGCTTTAAGAAAATATTCAAAAACAGGTAACCTTTACAATCTGAAAAGGTTAGAGCCATTCAAAACATGGCTGCACCAGAGGACAAACATGCTCTTCAGAGGTTCACGGTATCATTGCAATACCTTTTTAAATGTATACCCAAACTTTTCAGACTTGAGTGCTCCTTTAAATGTTATGACTTCTGCAGCATATCTGCCTCTTTTATCTGCGGGTGAGCAGATACAAGAGATATAGAAAAGAGAGAGTCCTTTTGTCTATAACAGCGTGTTCCTTCTGAATTTTTTTGTAACATTTCTTGTCTATAAAATCACAAGATTCATAGTTTCTTTTACAGAGGACATTTTAGTTCCATTTGACTCATTTGTATTTCAACAATGTAGCATCAGGGCTTTTTTTCTATTTTAATATTTATGATTGTGCTTAACTTAGTCTTTGTTAGCGCCTTAGCTCCACTTTACACCAATCTAACCTTTAGCCACATAAAACAAATGTTTGCTTTTGATTAGCAGATGAATATATGAACACATCTCTACATAGTCAAATCACAGCTTGTAAATATATTTATAAATGGTTTTAGTTTGCCTTCTGCAATGTCGTTATTGTCAACAAGTTATTATTTGGCGGTTAATCAGGACAAAATACGTTGTTTTGTGGGCTTTTTTTGTCCCTATACTTTCAAATATTTTTGTTTAACAACAGTCTTTATTACTAAACCTTGCTAAACAGATGTTAGTGGCACTATGTGTAATAGCAGTGCAATATTGATGTACATGAATCACATCCTATCATTTCCGGTGCGCAGTGGCCTGCGCAGTTCGGTGGACACATTTTGGCTGCGCTGCATTCAATAAAGTCTGTCACGCAACGTAATAATGGACAAGAAAGAGTTGCAGTGATCTGTATTTGTCTTTAATTTAATTCTATTAAAAACCTGTTTCCCCTATCTGTTACTGTTTTATTCTTACCAACGCCTCTATTTAAAATATTAACAGGTAGGATGTTCTAGTAAAAGGATTAGTGCATACATCTACAGCTTTTCATTTTAAATGGGTAGAATATTCATACAAAGGAAGTAATCTTCTAGCTTCATCATATAAATTGTTCCATTGCTAAGATAAGCATAGCTCCTAAGCTTCCACTTCAGTCCCGTAACTCAAATAATGTTATCCAATGTATTTAACATTAAAATAACCCGTTTTCTGTTTGTAAACATGACGGTAGTAGTTTTGACAGATAGACATAGCTATCTGTCTCTTACTATGGTAGGAAAGTCTGACGAGGAAGCACTGACAGTCACAACACCGGCACCCTCTTTTGGGGGGAAAACCAACCTGACCTTCGCTTTGAGCTGATCATCCAAGCTGGCGGCGATTCTCAGCACGCACGTCTTCAACCGGTGTTTGAGCACCAAACGTTTGGGCCAATGAAACTTTGCAACTTCTGCTTTTTCTCTGTACGAGTCTCGAGATTGAATTAGTTTTACCCATTTTTGAATATTTTCTTAAAACTTCTCTTTCATTTAAGATTTTGACTTTTAAATTGTTGATCTTTTTATTTTGTTTGTATTTTCACTGAAAATTGATTTTTTAAATTTATTTTTAAGTCAGTATAATTTCATTGTTGGTTAATTGTTGCATTATGTGTCTTCTGTTTCACTATCAACTGAACAAACTGAACCATGAATGTCAAAATAATCAGCCAGGAAATGTTTCTTTCATTCATTTATTTTTAATTTCTGAGAAAGACAATGCTCCATTAGGGAGGTCAAGATCAGGTGAGAGAAAACAAAACTATCAATTCATCTTAATTTTAGAAACCCGTTGAGTAAACTGATCAAGACACAGCTATAAAATTGTATCTGAGAGGAAATTTGATAAGATTTTATTTCATATTTTGTTTTATTTAAGCCCAGTTGTTTGTTTGATCCAATCGAGGTATTCACACACATCCATGACACCAACTGGATTCAGACATGCCTGTTGTACATCACCAACAGAAATGACACCATAAATCATGTTGTTGAAGATCACTCCTGAACCTGAGTCGCCCTGTAGAAAAATGTACATCAATATATGTATTTATGTTGTGCAACAGAAAAGTCTTTTAATAATTCAAAAAACAAACTTACAAAACATATATCCTTGTTGGGTGCTTCAGTTCCAAATATATGCCCCGACAACTGTACGGATGGGGGCATCCCTGCAGCAACTTTCATGTCGACACACTTAAGTTGTGATGAAATAGGAGTTGGGGTTACTGAAGAGAAACATGTGAATCATAAACATGTTATTCACTCAACCTTCCCTGTAGAAAAAGAAACAAAGATTTTATCCTCATAACGTCAATATTTCTCTCACATCGCTCATTATTGGGGCCGGTTCTCTTTCCTCCCTCTCCTGCCAGTTGAACTGTATCGCCTCTAAAACACAATAAGGATAAAATGTAAAGATACAAGATAACAATGTAGAAAATTAATTGCTAATAAGCACATTGAAAGAACAGAAAATAAATCCATGAAGGACTTCATCCACAGACACAGAAGTTTCCACCTCCTGTCCTCATTAATGGTGTCCTGTGTCCTTTACATGGGTCTCTGGTCCAACACACCTGAGCTAAACAGGTTCTGGTTCTGCTGGTGGCCTATTTACCTGACTCAGGTGTGCTTGAAGCAGAGGCAGCAGGACTGGAGAAATGGAGACACAAAACCTGAAGTGATGTTATTGATCAGAGAAAACTTACTTTTTAAGACGATTGTTGCAATTTGGTAGCTGAACAGGAGGGACATCTGTCACTGGTCTCTGAAGCTTCAGCAACATGATGTCATGGTCATTGCCAGTAGTATAGGTCACAGGAGGGTGTTCAATTAACTGATTATCCTGCTTAGCAGTCCGTGGATGAACTTTTGACATTGCTGTGTGATACCTGCAAAAAAATTTTGATTATAATGAACCCAGAAAACCTCATCATCTCCAGATTAAACTGTGTTAAGATCTTGTTCCTACCATCCTGCCTCCGACTTCCAGCAGTGAGCTGCAGTCAAGATCCCCTCAGAGTGCATCAGAGATCCACCACAGAAGTCCATGACCGGTCCTCTGAGCATCACAAGTCGAACATGATAAAGACGCTCCTTGTCATCACAGTCATGACCTCCAATGATTCTCTTCTGCAGAGAAGCAACTGAGTTCACTGAAACCCCTGAAGAAGAAAAATGAGGACTTTTCTCAGAAATTAGGTACAAACATGGCTGCTGGAACAGAAAAAGAATAAACAGCTAAAGCTTAAAAAGCATCACAATTAATATGCAAAGAGGTTTCAGTCTGAAACATTATCCAAGGGAGTTTTGATAGACACAGTGAGCAGCAGCCTTCCTGGAACCAGTGAAAGTGTGTCCAGTGTGTCTGACTCACCCAGCCCCAGCAGCAGCAGCAAAACCTTCTGCAGAGCCATTGCTGGTCCAGCTTCCTGTGAATGTCTGCAGTCCTGCAGCAGCTTTTAAGCTCTGTTCACAACTTCCTGCTGGACAGAAAGCCACCGATGACAGGAGGGACACCGATTTGTCCAATCACAGAATAGACACTGCTCTGTGCTGTCATCAGCATACAGAGGAAATGTAACATCTCATCTTTCTCAAGTGAACTGAGAGACTTGAACTTGAAACTGGACTTTTCATGAATAGGTTTGTGGAGGTGGTGAGTCAGACGCTTGGACACCAAGGATAAGGTGAAAAAATGAAGTTTAATGGTGATGACAGTCAAAAAAACAAAACCACTGTAGGTCTACGGCCAGGCAGCATGGTTGAGCAGAGGCCAGGGCTCAACTCTGGTCCAACTGGTCAAACGGGTGGACAGGTAAGACAGACTCATGCGAAATATGACAAGGACCCGATGAGGAACAAAGGACACAGGAGGTATTAAATACATGGAGGGTAATTATGAAGACAAGACATACCTGAGTAATTAAGAGGAACACAGGACAACAAGGGGACTCAGGGACACAGAAAACTCAAAATTAACACAGAAAAACACGGAACATGAAAGGACCAACAATAATTGGTAAATGTTCTGCAGTGCACAAACTTGCAGTAAATTTTTCTCAAGGGAAATCTTGATTAAATAAAATTAATTAAATGAAGAAATAGTGACTCGTCCTTGTTTTCAGGTTTTTTGGGGGTTTTTTTCTTTCAAAAAAAACTGTTTGGTTTCCAATCTACAATAATTCACATCTGCTTTAGCTCCCAAAAGTAGAATCATTTTGTTTATTTTTGAGCTATGAAAACGATGCTCCATCCAAATGAAAACCTCCTTCATGCAGGAGGTTTTCTTTAGCCTCCATTTTAGTCACCTTGTGAGCCTCCATGCTGGCCTTCATCTTTGTGTCCATGCTAAGCTCTGTGCAAGTCTCCATGCTGGTTTGGTGATGATCTGGTGAGCAACAGTCGGTAACACTGTATTTCACGGGTTGTGAATAAGACTGTCATGACACCGTCATAAACATGACATAACACCTGTCATGTACATGAGTAAGTCTGTCATGAGTATTTATTTAACAACATAAAGCTACATCATTGTTGAAGTTTAATCAGTAATACTTTTGTAGCAAATTTGTGTCAGATCCTTATTTCTTGGTTAATGTCAAGTTGTCATAAAAGACATTTTGAATAATGTCAACTTGGTATTAAAAGTGTCATGATGTACCAAATTACACTTTATGACAACAGTCAGGAAGACTTAATTATGTTCATGAGAGGTTTTATGTCATGTTTGCGATGGTGTTATGACAGTCTTATTCACAATCCGTCAAATAAAGTGTTGCCCAACAATTTGGGATTTGACTAATTCAAGATGTGATTACGTATTCATTTGCTAATCGGAACCCCCCCAAAAAACATCTGTTTTATGTGGCTAAAGCTTAATTTGGTGTAAAGTGGAGCTAATGTGCTAAAAAGATCAAGTTAAGCACAAAGAGAAATACAAAAAATAGGAACAAGCCCTCATGCTCCATTGTCAAAAACAAAAAGACTAATGGAACTCAAATAAAAGAAACTATGAATCTTGTGATCTTATCGGCAACAAATGTAGCAAAACATTCATAAGGAACACGATGTTATGGACAAAAGGACTCTTTGTCGTTTCTCTATCTGTTTTATCTGCTCACGCTGATGTAACCATAACATTTAAGACTAAAAACATGGCTGAAACCAATGAGTAAAAAGTTGGCAAGTTCAATATGATTCTCAAAGCCTATCAGACATGATCTTGACATTTGCCAAGATGGACCTTCCGTACGTCGGTCCATCTTGGCAAATGTCCATCTTGCCAATTTAAAGGAAAAGAGGAAAGTAAAGTAGCACTTATAGAGGAAAAAGTTGTAAAGAGTAAAACCTGTCTGTACAGCTAAATGAGCATGTAAGATAATATGTAAGACCAGTTAATCTGCAGAACCTCTCTGAACTAATTCCTTGTCGTCTTCTGCCCTGTTCTCCCAGCCTTGGCTCTGGGCTGTCAAGATCATCCCAGATCATCCGATTATTCCCATGTTGGAGATTTTAGTGTAGCAGTAACAATACATGAAGTTATCTTAAAATAAAACCATCTCAAAATTGTGTTTTTGAGATGGTTTTATTTGTTGTTAGCAAAGCGGTGGAAATGGGCTTCCATAGGTTTGCGTCCACATTGAACACAGAGACAAAGCAAACATGGCTTTGTTTTTCATTTTTCTTCTCCCCTCCTTCCCCTGTCCATCCCTCTCTCGACCATCTTTTCCTTATTTTCGTAATGTCCCCTACCTCTCAACATACGTCCATCCATCCTTCCTTCTTTCCTTCCTTCCTACTTTCCATCCATACCTCCATCCTACTTTCCTTCCTTCTTCCATTCCTACCTGCCTGCCTACCTACCTACCTACCAACCTATCTTCTGTACGTCAGTCTGTCCATCCATCCATTCGTCCGACCATCCGTCCTTCCTTCCTTATTTCCTAACTTCCTTTCTTCATTCCTATCTTCCTTCCTTCCGTCCATCCATCCAACCATCCTTCCTTCTTTCCTTCCACCCGTACAACCGTTCTTCCTTCCTTCCGTCTTTCCATCTTTCCTTACTGCTTGCCTTTATTCCTACCTTCCTTTCTTCTGTCCGTCCGTGCGTCCGTCCAACCATCCATCCATCCTTTCTCCTTCTGTCCATTCGTCCGTCCTTCTGTCTTTCCTTACTTCCTAAAAGTGTGACATGAGTTTTAAGTCACACAAACAGGAACATCAGAAGTAATTTATTTATTCAGTTTATGTCTTTATTTTACAGCAGAAATGAACAAGCAGCATCTAAACTCTGCAGCTATGGCGATACTATTGATGATTGTACACAAAAATAATGAGATAGAAGTCACATAATAAAACAATTAATTAAAAAATCAAATCCGAGTAACTTAAAAAATAATAATTAAAAACCACATTTCAATAAAGACACAAACAAAACAAAATGTTCAGTAATTACAATCTATATAAAAGTCAAAATTTGGAAAGAAAGATAAGCTTTAAGAAAATATTTAAAAACAGGTACCCTTTACAATCTGAAAAGGTTAGAGCCATTCAAAACATGGCTGCACCAGAGGACAAACATGCTCTTCAGAGGTTCACTGTATCATTGCAATACCTTTTAAATGTATACCCAAACTTTTCAGACTTGAGTGCTCCTTTAAATGTTATGACTTCTGCAGCATATATCTGCCTGTTTTATCTGCGGGTGAGCAGATACAAGAGATATAGAAAAGAGAGAGTCCTTTTGTCTATAACAGCATGTTCCTTCTGAATTTTTTTGTAACATTTGTTGTCTATAAAATCACAAGATTCATAGTTTCTTTTACAGAGGACATTTTAGTTCCATTTGACTCATTTGTATTTCAACAATGTAGCATCAGGGCTTTTTTTCTATTTTAATATTTATGATTGTGCTTAACTTAGTCTTTGTTAGCGCCTTAGCTCCACTTTACACCAATCTAACCTTTAGCCACATAAAACAGATGTTTGCTTTTGATTAGCAGATAATATGTGAACACATCTCTACATAGTCAAATCACAGCTTGTAAATATATTTAAATGGTTTTAGTTTGCCTTCTGCAATGTCGTTATTGTCAACAAGTTATTATTTGGTGGTTAATCAGGACAAAATACGTTGTTTTGTGGGCTTTTTTTGTCCCCGTACTTTCAAATATTTTTGTTTAACAACACTCTTTATTACTAAACCTTGCTAAACAGATGTTAGTGACAGAAAGTGTAATTTTTATGTACATGAATCACATCCTATCATTTCCGGTGCGCAGTGGCCTGCGCAGTTCGGTGGACACATTGTGGCTGCGCTGCATTCAATAAAGTCTGTCACGCAACGTAATAATGGACAAGTAAGAGTTGTGGTGATCTGTATTTGTCTTTAATTTAATTCCATTAAAAACCTGTTTCCCCTTTCTGTTACTGTTTTATTCTTACCAACGCCTCTGTATTTAAAATATTATTAACAGGTAGGATGTTCTAGTAAAAGGATTAGTGCATACATCTACAGCTTTTGATTGTAAATGGGTAGAATATTATACAAAGGAAGTAATCTTCTAGCTTCATCATATAAATTGTTCCAATGCTAAGCTAAGCATAGCTCCTAAGTTTCCACTTCAGTCCCGTAACTCACATAATGTTATCCAATGTATTTAACATTAAAATAACCCGTTTTCTGTTTGTAAACATGACGGTAGTAGTTTTGACAGATAGACATAGCTATCTGTCTGTTACTATGGTAGGAAAGTCTGACGAGGAAGCACTGACAGTCACAACACCGGCACCCTCTTTTGGGGGGAAAACCAACCTGACCTTCGCTTTGAGCTGATCATCCAAGCTGGCGGCGATTCTCAGCACGCACGTCTTCAGCCGGTGTTTGAGCGCCAAGACGTTTGGGCCAATGAAACTTTCCAACTTCTGCTTTTTCTCTGTACGAGTCTATCGAGATTGAATTAGTTTTACCCGTTTTTGAATATTTTCTTAAAACTTCTCTTTCATTTAAGATTTTGACTTTTAAATTGGTGATCTTTTTATTTTGTTTGTATTTTCACTCAAAATAGATTTTTTAAATTTATTTTTAAGTCAGTATAATTTCATTGTTGGTTAATTGTTGCATTATGTGTCTTCTGTTTCACTATCAACTGAACAAACTGAACCATGAATGTGAAAAAAATCAGCAAGGAAATGTTTCTTTCATTCATTTATTTTTAATTTCTGAGAAAGACAATGCTCCATTAGCTAGGTCAAGATCAGGTGAGAAAAAACAAAACTATCAATTCATCTTAATTTTAGAAACCCGTTGAGTAAACTGATCAAGACACAGCTATAAAATTGTATCTGAGAGGAAATTTGATAAGATTTTATTTCATATTTTGTTTTATTTAAGCCCAGTGGTTTGTTTGATCCAATCCAGGTATTCACACACATCCATGACACCAACTGGATACTGACATGTCTGTTTCTCATCTACAATAGAAATGACACCATAAATCATGTTGTTGAAGATTACTCCTGAACCAGAGTCGCCCTGTAGAAAAATGTACATCAATATATGTTTTTATGTTGTGCAACAGAAATGTCTTTTAAAAATTCAAAAAAACAAACTTACAAAACATACATCCTTGTTGGGTGCTTCAGTACCAAATATATGCCCCGACAACTGTACGGATTGGGGCATCCCTGCAGCAACTTTCATATCGACACACTTAAGTTGTGATGAAATAGCAGATGAGGTTACTGAAGAGAAACATGTGAATCATAAACATGTTATTCACTCAGCCTTCTCTGTAGAGAAAGAAACAAAGATTTTATCCTCATAACGTCAATATTTCTCTCACATCGCTCATTATTGGGGCCGGTTCTCTTTCCTCCCTCTCCTGCCAGTTGAACTGTATCGCCTCTAAAACACAATAAGGATAAAATGTAAAGATACAAGATAACAATGTAGAAAATTAATTGCTAATAAGCACATTGAAAGAACAGAAAATAAATCCATGAAGGACTTCATCCACAGACACAGGAGTTTCCACCTCCTGTCCTCATTAATGGTGTCCTGTGTCCTTTACATGGGTCTCTGGTCCAACACACCTGAGCTAAACAGGTTCTGGTTCTGCTGGTGGCCTGTTTACCTGACTCAGGTGTGCTTGAAGCAGAGGCAGCAGGACTGGAGAAATGGAGACACAAAACCTGAAGTGATGTTATTGATCAGAGACAAACTTGCATTTTAAGACGATTGTTGCAATTTGGTAGCTGAACAGGAGGGACATCTGTTACTGGTCTCTGAAGCTTCAGCAATATGATGTCATGGTCATTGCCAGTAGTATAGGTCACAGGAGGGTGTTCAATTAACTGATTATCCTGCTTAGCAGTCCGTGGATGAACTTTTAACATTGCAGTATTATACCTGCAAAAAACTTTAGATTACAATGAACCCAGAAAACCTGATCATCTCCAGATTAAACTGTGTTAAAATCTTGTTCCCACCATCCTGCCTCCGACTTCCAGCAGTGAGCTGCAGTCAAGATCCACTCAGAGTGGATCAGAGATCCACCACAGAATTCCATTTCCGGTCCTTTGACCATCACAAGTCGAACATGATAAAGACGCTCCTTGTCATCACAGTCATGACCTCCAATGATTCTCTTCTGCAGAGAAGCAACTGAGTTCACTGAAACCCCTGAAGAAGAAAAATGAGGACTTTTCTCATAAATTATGTACAAACATGGCTGCTGGAACAGAAAAAGGATAAACAGCTAAAGATTGAAAAGCCTCACAATTCATATGCAAAGAAGTTTCAGTCTGAAACATTATCAAAGGGAGGTTTGAGAGACACAGAAATCAGTAGCCTTCCTGGAACCAGTGAAAGTGTGTCCAGTGTGTCTGACTCACCCAGCAGCAGCAGCAGCAGCAGCAAAACCTTCTGCAGAGCCATTGCTGGTCCAGCTTCCTGTGAATGTCTGCAGTCCTGCACCAGCTTTTAAGCTCTGTTCACAACTTCCTACTGGACAGGAAGCCACCGATAACAGGAGGGACACCGATTTGTCCAATCACAGAATAGACACTGCTCTGTGCTGTCATCAGCATAAAGAGGAACTTTAACATCTCATCTTTCTCAAGTGAACTGAGAGACTTGAACTTGAAACTGGACTTTTCATGAATAGGTTTGTGGAGGTGGTGAGTCAGACGCTTGGACACCCAGGATAAGGTGAGAAAATAAGTCTAATAGTGATGACAGTCAAAAAAACAAAACCACTGTAGGTCTACGGCCAGGCAGCATGGTTGAGCAGAGGCCAGGGCTCAACTCTGGTCCCACTGGTCAAATGGGTGGACAGGTCGACAGGTAAAAGACTCATGCGAAATATGACAAGGACCCGATGAGGAACAAAGGACACAGGAGGTATTAAATACATGCAGGGTAATTATGAAGACAAGACATACCTGAGTAATTAAGAGGAACACAGGACAACAAGGGGACTCAGGGACACAGAAAACTCTAAATTAACACAGAAAAACACGGAACATGACAGGACCAACAATAATTGGTAAATGTTCTGCAGTCCACAAACTTGCAGTAAATTTTTCTCAAGGGAAAACTTGATTAAATAAAATTAATTAAATGAAGAAATAGCAACTCGTCCTTGTTTTCAGGTTTTTTGGGGTTTTTTTCTTTCACAAAAGCTGTTTGGTTTCCAATCTACAATAATTCACATCTGCTTTTGCTTCCAAAAGTAGAATCATTTTGTTTATTTTTGAGCTATGAAAACGATGCTCCATCCAAATGAAAACCTCCTTCATGCAGGTTTTCTTTAGCCTCCATTTTAGTCACCTTGTGAGCCTCCATGCTGGCCTTCATCTTTGTGTCCATGCTAAGCTCTGTGCAAGTCTCCATGCTGGTTTGGTGACGATCTGGTGAGCAACAGTCGGTAACACTGTATTTGACGGGTTGTGAATAAGACTGTCATGACACCGTCATAAACATGACATAACACCTGTCATGTACACGAGTAAGTCTGTCATGAGTATTTATTTAACAACATGAAGCTACATCATTGTTAAAGTTTAATCAGTAATACTTTTGTAGCAAATTTATGTCAGATCCTTATTTCTTGGTTAATGTCAAGTTGTCATAAAAGACATTTTGAATAATGTCAACTGGGTATTAAAAGTGTCATGATGTACCAAATTACACTTTATGACAACAGTCAGGAAGACTTAATTATGTTCATGAGAGGTTTTATGTCATGTTTGCGATGGTGTTATGACAGTCTTATTCACAATCCGTCAAATAAAGTGTTGCCCAACAATTTGGGATTTGACTAATTCAAGATGTGATTACGTATTCATTTGCTAATCGGAACCCCCCCAAAAAACATCTGTTTTATGTGGCTAAAGGTTAACTTGGTGTAAAGTGGAGCTAATGTGCTAAAAAGATCAAGTTAAGCACAAAGAGAAATACAAAAAATAGAAACACGCCCTGATGCTCCATTGTCAAAAACAAAAAGACTAATGGAACTCAAATAAAAGAAACTATGAATCTTGTGATCTTATAGGCAACAAAATGTTGCAAAAAATTCATAAAGAACACGATGTTATGGACAAAAGGACTCTTTGTCGTTTCTCTATCTGTTTTATCTGCTCACACTGATGTAACCATAACATTTAAGGCTAAAAACATGGCTGAAACCAATGAGTAAAAAGTTGGCAAGTTCAATATGATTCTCAAAGCCTATCAGACATGAGCTTGACATTTGCCAAGATGGACCTTCCGTACGTCGGTCCATCTTGGCAAATGTCCATCTTGCCAATTTAAAGGAAAAGAGGAAAGTAAAGTAGCACTTATAGAGGAAAAAGTTGTAAAGAGTAAAACCTGTCTGTACAGCTAAATGAGCATGTAAGATAATATGTAAGACCAGTTAATCTGCAGAACCTCTCTGAACTAATTCCTTGTTGTTCTGCCCTGTTCTCCCAGCCTTGGCTCTGGGCTGTCAAGATCATCCCAGATCATCCGATTATTCCCATGTTGGAGATTTTAGTGTAGCAGTAACAATACATGAAGTTACCTTAAAATAAAACCATCTCAAAATTGTGTTTTTGAGATGGTTTTATTTGTTGTTAGCAAAGCGGTGGAAATGGGCTTCCATAGGTTTGTGTCCACATTGAACAGAGACAAAGCAAACATGGCTTTGTTTTTCATTTTTCTTCTCCCCTCCTTCCCCTGTCCATCCCTCTCTCGACCATCTTTTTCTTATTTTCGTAATGTCCCCTACCTCTCAACATAGGTCCATCCATCCTTCCTTCTTTCTTTCCTTCCTTCCTTCCTACTTTCCATCCATACCTCCATCCTACTTTCCTTCCTTCTTCCATTCCTACCTGCCTACCTACCTACCTACCAACCTATCTTCTGTACGTCAGTCTGTCCATCCATCCATTCGTCCGACCATCCGTCCTTCCTTCCTTATTTCCTAACTTCCTTTCTTCATTCCTATCTTCCTTCTTTCCGTCTTTCCATCTTTCCTTACTGCTTGCCATTATTCCTACCTTCCTTTCTTCTGTCCGTCCGTCCAACCATCAATCCATCCTTTCTCCTTCTGTCCATTCGTCCGTCCTTCTGTCTTTCCTTACTTCCTGCCTTTATTCCTACCTTCCTTCCTTCCATCCATCCATCCATCCATCCATCCATCCATCCATCCATCCATCCATCCATCCATCCATCCATCCATCCATCCATCCATCCATCCATCCATCCATCCATCCATCCATCCATCCATCCATCCATCCATCCATCCATCCATCCATCCATCTTTCTCAGAAATTAAAAATAAATCAATAATTGAATGAAAGACAAACATTTCTTTTCTGATTATTTTTACTTTCATGGTTCAGTTTGTTCAGTTTTATTTTCCCTGAACTGGGTCTAAAAGTGTGACATGAGTTTTAAGTCACATAAACAGGAACATCAGAACTAATTTAATTATTCAGTTTATGTCTTAATTTTACAGCAGAAATGAACAAGCAGCATCTAAACTCTGCAGATCTGGCGATACTATTGATGATTGTACACAAAAATAATGTGATAGAAGTCACATAATAAAACAATTAATAAAAAAATCAAATCCGAGTAACTTAAAAAATAATAATTAAAAACCACATTTCAATGAAGACACAAACAAAACAAAATGTTCAGTAATTACAATCTATATAAAAGTCAAAATTTGGAAAGAAAGATAAGCTTTAAGAAAATATTTTAAAATATTTAAAAACCTTTACAATCTGAAAAGGTTAGAGCCATACAAAACATGGCTGCACCAGAGGACAAACATGCTCTTCAGAGGTTCACTGTATCATTGCAATACCTTTTTAAATGTATACCCAAACTTTTCAGACTTGAGTGCTCCTTTAAATGTTATGACTTCTGCAGCACATATCTGCCTGTTTTATCTGCGGGTGAGCAGATACAAGAGATATAGAAAAGAGAGAGTCCTTTTGTCTATAACAGCGTGTTCCTTCTGAATTTTTTGTAACATTTCTTGTCTATAAAATCACAAGATTCATAGTTTCTTTTACAGAGGACATTTTAGTTCCATTTGTCTCATTTGTTTTTAACAATGTAGCATCAGGGCTTTTTTTCTATTTTAATATTTATGTTTGTGCTTAACTTAGTCTTTGTTAGCGCCTTAGCTCCACTTTACACCAATCTAACCTTTAGCCACATAAAACAGATGTTTGCTTTTGATTAGCAGATGAATATATGAACACATCTCTACATAGTCAAATCACAGCATGTAAATATATTTATAAATGGTTTTAGTTTGCCTTCTGCAATGTTGTTATTGTCAACAAGTTATTATTTGGCGGTTAATCAGGACAAAATACGTTGTTTTGTGGGCTTTTTTTGTCCCTATACTTTCAAATATTTTTGTTTAACAACACTCTTTATTACTAAACCTTGCTAAACAGATGTTAGTGACAGAAAGTGTAATTTTGATGTACATGAATCACATCCTATCATTTCCGGTGCCCAGTGGCCTGCGCAGTTCGGTGGACACATTGTGGCTGCGTTGCATTCAATAAAGTCTGTCACGCAACGTAATAATGGACAAGAAAGAGTTGCGGTGATCTGTATTTGTCTTTAATTTAAGTCTATTAAAAACCTGTTTCCCCTGTCTGTTACTGTTTTATTCTTACCAACGCCTCTGTATTTAAAATATTATTAACAGGTAGGATGTTCTAGTAAAAGGATTAGTGCATACATCTACAGCTTTTGATTTTAAATGGGTAGAATATTCATACAAAGGAAGTAATCTTCTAGCTTCATCATATAAATTGTTCCAATGCTAAGCTAAGCATAGCTCCGAAGTTTTCACTTCAGTCCCGTAACTCAAATAATGTCATCTAATGTATTTAATACATACATCTAATAACCCGTTTTCTGTTTGTAAACATGACGGTAGTAGTTTTGACAGATAGACATAGCTATCTGTCTCTTACTATGGTAGGAAAGTCTGACGAGGAAGCACTGACAGTCACAACACCGGCACCCTCTTTTGGGGGGAAAACCAACCTGACCTTCGCTTTGAGCTGATCATCCAAGCTGGCGGCGATTCTCAGCACGCACGTCTTCAGCCGGTGTTTGAGCACCAAGACGTTTGGGCCAATGAAACTTTCCAACTTCTGCTTTTTCTCTGTACGAGTCTATCGAGATTGAATTAGTTTTACCCGTATATTTTCTGAAAACTTCTCTTTCATTTAAGATTTTGGCTTTTAAATTGTTGATCTTTTTATTTTGTTTGTATTTTCACTCAAAATTGATTTTTTAAATTTATTTTTAAGTCAGTATAATTTCATTGTTGGTTAATTGTTGCATTATGTGTCTTCTGTTTCACTATCAACTGAACAAACTGAACCATGAATGTCAAAATAATCAGCCAGGAAATGTTTCTTTCATTCATTTATTTTTAATTTCTGAGAAAGACAATGCTCCATTAGGGAGGTCAAGATCAGGTGAGAAAAAACAAAACTATCAATTCATCCTAATTTTAGAGACCTGTTGAGTAAACTGATGAAGACACAGCTATAAAATTGTATCTGAGAGGAAATTTGATAAGATTTTATTTCATATTTTGTTTTATTTAAGCCCAGTTGTTTGTTTGATCCAATCCAGGTATTCACACACATCCATGACACCAACTGGATTCTGACATGTCTGTTTTACATCTACAACAGAAATGACACCATAAATCATGTTGTTGAAGATCACTCCTGAACCCGAGTCTCCCTGTAGAAAAATGTACATCAATATATGTTTTTATGTTGTGCAACAGAAAAGTATTTTAATAATTCAAAAAAACAAACTTACAAAACATATATCCTTGTTCGGTGCTTCAGTTCCAAATATATGCCCCGACAACTGTACGGATGGGGGCATCCCTGCAGCAACTTTCATGTCGACACACTGAAGTTGTGATGAAATAGGAGTTGGGGTTACTGAAGAGAAACATGTGAATCATAAACATGTTATTCACTCAACCTTCCCTGTAGAGAAAGAAACAAAGATTTTATCCTCATAACGTCAATATTTCTCTCACATCGCTCATTATTGGGGCCGGTTATCATTCCTCCCTCTCCTGCCAGTTGAACTGTATCGCCTCTAAAACACAATAAGGATAAAATGTAAAGATACAAGATAACAATGTAGAAAATTAATTGCTAATAAGCACATTGAAAGAACAGAAAATAAATCCATGAAGGACTTCATCCACAGACACAGAAGTTTCCACCTCCTGTCCTCATTAATGGTGTCCTGTGTCCTTTACATGGGTCTCTGGTCCAACACATCAGAGCTAAACAGGTTCTGGTTCTGCTGGGCCTGTTTACCTGACTCAGGTGTGCTTGAAGCAGAGGCAGCAGGACTGGAGAAATGGAGACACAAAACCTGAAGTGATGTTATTGATCAGAGAAAAACTTACTTTTTAAGACGATTGTTGCAATTTGGTAGCTGAACAGGAGGGACATCTGTCACTGGTCTCTGAAGCTTCAGCAACATGATGTCATGGTCATTGCCAGTAGTATAGGTCACAGGAGGGTGTTCAATTAACTGATTATCCTGCTTAGCAGTCCGTGGATGAACTTTTAACATTGCTGTGTTATACCTGCAAAAACTTTAGATTACAATGAACCCAGAAAACCTGATCATCTCCAGATTAAACTGTGTTAAAATCTTGTTCCCACCATCCTGCCTCCGACTGCCAGCAGTGAGCTGCAGTCAAGATCCACTCAGAGTGGATCAGAGATCCACCACAGAATTCCATTTCTGGTCCTTTGACCATCACAAGTCGAACATGATAAAGACGCTCCTTGTCATCACAGTCATGACCTCCAATGATTCTCTTCTGCAGAGAAGCAACTGAGTTCACTGAAACCCCTGAAGAAGAAAAATGAGGACTAAAGGATAAACAGCTCAAGGTTAAAAAATAGCACAATTTATATACAAAGAGGTTTCAGTCTGAAACATTATCAAAGGGAGGTTTGAGAGACACAGAAATCAGTAGCCTTCCTGGAACCAGTGAAATTGTGTCCAGTGTGTCTGACTCACCCAGCAGCAGCAGCAGCAGCAAAACCTTCTGCAGAGCCATTGCTGGTCCAGCTTCCTGTGAATATCTGCCGTCCGGCAGCAGCTTTTAAGCTCTGTTCACAACTTCCTACTGGACAGGAAGCCACCGATAACAGGAGGGACACCGATTTGTCCAATCACAGAATAGACACTGCTCTGTGCTGTCATCAGCATAAAGAGGAACTTTAACATCTCATCTTTCTCAAGTGAACTGAGAGACTTGAACTTGTAACTGGACTTTTCATGAATAGGTTTGTGGAGGTGGTGAGTCAGACGCTTGGACACCCAGGATAAGGTGAAAAAAGGAAGCTTAATGGTGATGACAGTCAAAAAAACAAAACCACTGTAGGTCTATGGCCAGGCAGCATGGTTGAGCAGAGGCCAGGGCTCAACTCTGGTCCCACTTGTCAAACGGGTGGACAGGTAAGACAGACTCATGCGAAATATGACAAGGACCCGATGAGGAACAAAGGACACAGGAGGTATTAAATACATGCAGGGTAATTATGAAGACAAGACATACCTGAGTAACTAAGAGGAACACAGGACAACAAGGAGACTCAGGGACACAGAAAACTCTAAATAAACACAGAAAAACACGGAACATGACAGGACCAACAATAATTGGTAAATGTTCTGGAGTCCACAAGCTTGCAGTATATTTTTCTCAAGGGAAAACTTGATTAAATAAAATTAATTAAATGAAGAAATAGCGACTCGTCCTTGTTTTCAGGTTTTTTTGGTTTTTTTTCTTTCAAAAAAACTGTTTGGTTTCCAATCTACAATAATTCACATCTGCTTTAGCTCCCAAAAGTAGAATCATTTTGTTTATTTTTGAGCTATGAAAACGATGCTCCATACAAACAAAAACCTCCTTCATGCAGGAGGTTTTCTATAACCTCCATTTTAGTCACCTTGTGAGCCTCCATCCTGGCCTTCATCTTTGTGTCCATGCTAAGCTCTGTGCAAGTCTCCATGCTGGTTTGGTGACGATCTGGTGAGCAACAGTCAGTAAAACTGTATTTGACGGGTTGTGAATAAGACTGTCATGACACCGTCATAAACATGACATAACACCTGTCATGTACATGAGTAAGTCTGTCATGAGTATTTATTTAACAACATGAAGCTACATCATTGTTAAAGTTTAATCAGTAATACTTTTGTAGCAAATTTATGTCAGATCCTTATTTCTTGGTTAATGTCAAGTTGTCAAAAAAGACATTTTGAATAATGTCAACTGGGTATTAAAAGTGTCATGATGTACACTTTATGACAACAGTCAGGAAGACTTAATTATGTTCATGAGAGGTTTTATGTCATGTTTGCGATGGTGTTATGACAGTCTTATTCACAATCCGTCAAATAAAGTGTTGACCTACAATTTGGGATTTGACTAATTCAAGATGTGATTACGTATTCATTTGCTAATCGGAACCCCCTACCCAAAAAAACATCTGTTCTATGTGGCTAAAGGTTAACTTGGTGTAAAGTGGAGCTAATGTGCTAAAAAGATCAAGTTAAGCACAAAGAGAAATACAAAAAATAGAAACACGCCCTGATGCTTCATTGTCAAAAATAAAAAGACTAATGGATCTCAAATAAAAGAAACTATGAATCTTGTGATTTTATAGGCAACAAAATGTTGCAAAACATTCATAAGGACCACGCTCTTATGGACAAAAGGACTCTTTGTCGTTTCTCTATCTGTTTTATCTGCTCACGCTGATGTAACCATAACATTTAAGACTAAAAACATGGCTGAAACCAATGAGTAAAAAGTTGGCAAGTTCAATATGATTCTCAAAGCCTATCAGACATTTGCCAAGATGGACCTTCCGTACGTCGGTCCATCTTGGCAAATGTCCATCTTGCCAATTTAAAGGAAAAGAGGAAAGTAAAGTAGCACTTATAGAGGAAAAAGTTGTAAAGAGTAAAACCTGTCTGTACAGCTAAATGAGCATGTAAGATAATATGTAAGACCAGTTAATCTGCAGAACCTCTCTGAACTAATTCCTTGTCGTCTTCTGCCCTGTTCTCCCAGCCTTGGCTCTGGGCTGTCAAGATCATCCCAGATCATCCGATTATTCCCATGTTGGAGATTTTAGTGTAGCAGTAACAATACATGAAGTTATCTTAAAATAAAACCATCTCAAAATTGTGTTTTTGAGATGGTTTTATTTGTTGTTAGCAAAGCGGTGGAAATGGGCTTCCATAGGTTTGCGTCCACATTGAACACAGAGACAAAGCAAACATGGCTTTGTTTTTCATTTTTCTTCTCCCCTCCTTCCCCTGTCCATCCCTCTCTCTACCATCTTTTCCTTATTTTTGTAATGTCCCCTACCTCTCAACATAGGTCCATCCATCCTTCCTTCATTCCTTCCTTCCTACTTTCCATCCATACCTCCATCCTACTTTCCTTCCTTCTTCCATTCCTACCTGCCTACCTACCTACCTACCTACCAACCTATCTTCTGTACGTCAGTCTGTCCATCCATCCATTCGTCCGACCATCCGTCCTTCCTTCCTTATTTCCTAACTTCCTTCCTTAATTCCTACCTTCCTTCCTTCTGTCCGTCCGTGCGTCCGTCCAACAATCAACTCATCCTTTCTTCTTCCGTCCATTCGTCCGTCCTTCTGTCTTACCTTACTTCCTGCCATTATTCCTACCTTCCTTCCGTCCATCCATCCATTCATATTTCTTTCTTTCCTTCTTTCTTTCCTTCCTTCCTTCCTTCCTTTCTTCCTTCCTTCCTTCCTTCCTTCCTTCCTTCCTTCCTTCCTTCCTCCTTCCTTCTTCCTTCCTTCCTTCCTTCCTTCCTTCCTTCCTTCCTTCCTTCCTTCCTTCTTTCCTTCCTTCCTTCCTTCTTTCCTTCCTTCCTTCCTTCCTTCCGTCCGTCCGTCCGTCCGTCCGTCCGTCTTTCTCAGAAATCAAAAATAAATCAATAATTGAATGAAAGACAAACATTTCTTTTCTGATTATTTTTACTTTCATGGTTCAGTTTGTTCAGTTTTATTTTCCCTGAACTGGGTCTAAAAGTGTGACATGAGTTTTAAGTCACACAAACAGGAACATCAGAAGTAATTTAGTTATTCAGTTTATGTCTTAATTTTACAGCAGAAATGAACAAGCAGCATCTAAACTCTGCAGATCTGGCGATACTATTGATGATTGTACACAAAAATAATGAGATAGAAGTCACATAATAAAACAATTAATTAAAAAATCAAATCCGAGTAACTTAAAGAATAAAAATTAAAAAACACATTTCAATAAAGACACAAACAAAAAAAAAGTTCAGTAATTACAATCTATATAAAAGTCAAAATTTGGAAAGAAAGATAAGCTTTAAGAAAATATTTAAAAACAGGTACCCTTTACAATCTGAAAAGGTTAGAGCCATACAAAACATGGCTGCACCAGAGGACAAACATGCTCTTCAGAGGTTCACTGTATCATTGCACTACCTTTTTAAATGTATACCCTTTTCAGACTTGAGTGCTCCTTAAATGTTATGACTTTGCAGCATATATCTGCCTGTTTTATCTGCGGGTGAGCAGATACAAGAGATATAGAAAAGAGAGAGTCCTTTTGTCTATAACAGCATGTTCCTTCTGAATTTTTTTGTAACATTTCTTGTCTATAAAATCACAAGATTCATAGTTTCTTTTACAGAGGACATTTTAGTTCCATTTGTCTCATTTGTTTTTAACAATGTAGCATCAGGGCTTTTTTCTATTTTTCTATTTATGTTTGTGCTTAACTTAGTCTTTGTTAGCGCCTTAGCTCCACTTTACACCAATCTAACCTTTAGCCACATAAAACAAATGTTTGCTTTTGATTAGCAGATGAATATGTGAACACATTTCTACATAGTCAAATCACAGCTTGTAAATATATTTATAAATGGTTTTAGTTTGCCTTCTGCAATGTCGTTATTGTCAAGTTATTATTTGGCGGTTAATCAGGACAAAATACGTTGTTTTGTGGGCTTTTTTTGTCCCTATAGTTTCAAGTATTTTTGTGTAACAACAGTCTTTATTACTAAACCTTGCTAAACAGATGTTAGTGATACTATGTGTAATAGCAGTGCAATATTGATGTACATGAATCACATCCAATCATTTCCGGTGCCCAGTGGCCTGCGCAGTTCGGTGGACACATTGTGGCTGCGCTGCATTCAATAAAGTCTGTCACGCAACGTAATAATGGACAAGAAAGAGTTGCGGTGATCTGTATTTGTCTTTAATTTAATTCTATTAAAAACCTGTTTCCCCTTTCTGTTACTGTTTTATTCTTACCAACGCCTCTATTTAAAATATAATTACAGGTAGGATGTTCTAGTAAAAGGATTAGTGCATACATCTACAGCTTTTCATTTTAAATGGGTAGAATATTCATACAAAGGAAGTAATCTTCTGACTTCATCATATAAATTGTTCCAATGCTAAGATAAGCATAGCTCCTAAGCTTCCACTTCAGTCCCGTAACTCAAATAATGTTATCCAATGTATTTAACATTAAAATAACCCGTTTTCTGTTTGTAAACATGACGGTAGTAGTTTGACAGATAGACATAGCTATATGTCTGTTACTATGGTAGGAAAGTCTGACGAGGAAGCACTGACAGTCACAACACCGGCACCCTCTTTTGGGGGGAAAACCAACCTGACCTTCGCTTTGAGCTGATCATCCAAGCTGGCGGCGATTCTCAGCACGCACGTCTTCAACCAGTGTTTGAGCACCAAGACGTTTGGGCCAATGAAACTTTCCAACTTCTGCTTTTTCTCTGTACGAGTCTATCGAGATTGAATTAGTTTTACCCGTTTTTGAATATTTTCTTAAAACTTCTCTTTCATTTAAGATTTTGACTTTTAAATTGTTGATCTTTTTATTTTGTTTGTATTTTCACTCAAAATTTATTTATTAAATTTATTTTTAAGTCATTATAATTTTATTATTTGTTAATTGTTGCATTATGTGTCTTCTGTTTCACTATCAACTGAACAAACTGAACCATGAATGTGAAAAAAATCAGCAAGGAAATGTTTCTTTCATTCATTTATTTTTAATTTCTGAGAAAGACAACGCTCCATTAGGGAGGTCAAGATCAGGTGAGAAAAAACAAAACTATCAATTCATCCTAATTTTAGAAACCTGTTGAGTAAACTGATCAAGACACAGCTATAAAATTGTATCTGAGAGGAAATTTGATAAGATTTTATTTCATATTTTGTTTTATTTAAGCCCAGTTGTTTGTTTGATCCAATCCAGGTATTCACACACATCCATGATACCAACTGGTTTCAGACATGCCTGTGTTTCATAACCAACAGAAATGACACCATAAATCATGTTGTTGAAGATCACTCCTGAACCCGAGTCGCCCTGTAGAAAAATGTACATCAATATATGTATTTATGTTGTGCAACAGAAAAGTATTTTAATAATTCATAAAAACAAACTTACATGACATACATCCTTGTTCGGTGCTTCTGTTCCAAATATATGCCCCCATCTCTGCAGGGAGACGGAAACAGTAACTTTCATGTCGACACACTTAAGTTGTGATGAAATAGGAGTTTCGGAAACTGAAGAGAAACATGTGAATCATAAACATGTTATTCACCCAATATTCCCTGTAGAAAAAGAAACAAAGATTTTATCCTAATAACGTTAATATTTCTCTCACATCGCTCATTATTGGGGCCGGTTCTCTTTCCTCCCTCTCCTGCCAGTTGAACTGTATCGCCTCTAAACACAAAGGATAAAATGTAAAGATACAAGATGACAATGTAGAAAATTAATTGTTAATGAGCACATTGAAAGAACAGAAAATAAATCCATGAAGGACTTCATCCACAGACACAGGAGTTTCCACCTCCTGTCCTCATTAATGGTGTCCTGTGTCCTTTACATGGGTCTCTGGTCCAACACACCTGAGCTAAACAGGTTCTGGTTCTGCTGGGCCTGTTTACCTGACTCAGGTGTGCTTGAAGTAGAGGCAACAGGACTGGAGAAATGGAGACACAAAACCTGAAGTGATGTTATTGATCAGAGAAAAACTTACATTTTAAGACGATTGTTGCAATTTGGTAGCTGAACAGGAGGGACATCTGTTACTGGTCTCTGAAGCTTCAGCAACATGATGTCATGGTCATTGCCAGTAGTATAGGTCACAGGAGGGTGTTCAATTAACTGATTATCCTGCTTAGCAGTCCGTGGATGAACTTTTGACATTGCTGCGTGATACCTGCAAAAAACTTTAGATTATAATGAACCCAGAAAACCTCATCATCTCCAGATTAAACTGTGTTAAAATCTTGTTCCTACCATCCTGCCTCCGACTTCCAGCAGTGAGCTGCAGTCAAGATCCACTCAGAGTGGATCAGAGATCCACCACAGACTTTCATTTCCGGTCCTTTGATGATCGCCAGTCGAACATGATAAAGACGCTCCTTGTCATCACAGTCATGACCTCCAATGATTCTCTTCTGCAGAAAAGCAACTGAGTTCACTGAAACCCCTGAAGAAGAAAAATGAGGACATTTCTCAGAAATCAGGTACAAATATGGCTGCTGGAACAGAAAAAGGATAAACAGCTAAAGATTAAAAAGCATCACAATTAATATGCAAACAGGTTTCAGTCTGAAACATTATCAAAGGGAGGTTTGAGAGACACAGAAATCAGTAGCCTTCCTGGAACCAGTGAAAGTGTGTCCAGTGTGTCTGACTCACCCAGCAGCAGCAAAACCTTCTGCAGAGCCATTGCTGGTCCAGCTTCCTGTGAATATCTGCCGTCCGGCAGCAGCTTTTAAGCTGTGTTCACAACTTCCTGCTGGACAGAAAGCCACCGATGACAGGAGGGACACCGATTTGTCCAATCACAGAATAGACTCTGCTCTGTGCTGTCATCAGCATAAAGAGCAACTTTAACATCTCATCTTTCTCAAGTGAACTGAGAGACTTGAACTTGAAACTGGACTTTTCATGAATAGGTTTGTGCAGGTGGTGAGTCAGACGCTTGGACACCCAGGATAAGGTGAAAAAAGAAGTTTAATAGTGATGACAGTCAAAAAAACAAAACCACTGTAGGTCTACGGCCAGGCAACATGGTTGAGCAGAGGCCAGGGCTCAACTCTGGTCCAACTGGTTAAACGGGTGGACAGGTCGACAGGTAAGAGACTCATGCGAAATATGACAAGGACCCGATGAGGAACAAAGGACACAGGAGGTATTAAATACATGCAGGGTAATTATGAAGACAAGACATACCTGAGTAATTAAGAGGAACACAGGACAACAAGAAGACTCAGGGACACAGAAAACTCTAAATAAACACAGAAAAACACGGAACATGACAGGACCAACAATAATTGGTATATATTCTGCAGTGCACAAGCTTGCAGTAAATTTTTCTCAACGGAAAACTTGATTAAATAAAATTAATTAAATGAAGAAATAGCGACTCGTCCTTGTTTTCAGATTTTTGGGGTTATTTCTTTCAAAAAAACTGTTTGGTTTCCAATCTACAATAATTCACATCTGCTTTAGCTCCCAAAAGTAGAATCATTTTGTTTATTTTTGAGCTATGAAAACGATGCTCCATCCAAATGAAAACCTCCTTCATGCAGGAGGTTTTCTTTAGCCTCCATTTTAGTCACCTTGTGAGCCTCCATGCTGGCCTTCATCTTTGTGTCCATGCTAAGCTCTGTGCAAGTCTCCATGCTGGTTTGGTGACGATCTGGTGAACAACAGTCGGTAACACTGTATTTGACGGGTTGTGAATAAGACTGTCATGACACCGTCATAAACATGACATAACACCTGTCATGTACATGAGTAAGTCTGTCATGAGTATTTATTTAACAACATAAAGCTACATCATTGTTAAACTTTAATCAGTAATACTTTTGTAGCAAATTTATGTCAGATCCTTATTTCTTGGTTAATGTCAAGTTGTCATAAAAGACATTTTGAATAATGTCAACTGGGCATTAAAAGTGTCATGATGTACCAAATTACACTTTATGACAACAGTCAGGAAGACTTAATTATGTTCATGAGAGGTTTTATGTCATGTTTGCGATGTTGTTATGACAGTCTTATTCACAATCCGTCAAATAAAGTGTTGCCCAACAATTTGGGATTTGACTAATTCAAGATGTGATTACGTATTCATTTGCTAATCGGAACCCCCTACCCAAAAAAACATCTGTTTTATGTGGCTAAAGATTAATTTGGTGTAAAGTGGAGCTAATGTGCTACAAAGATCAAGTTAAGCACAAAGAGAAATACAAAAAATAGAAACACGCCCTGATGCTCCATTGTCAAAAACAAAAAGACTAATGGAACTCAAATAAAAGAAACTATGAATCTTGTGATCTTATAGGCAACAAAATGTTGCAAAACATTCATAAGGAACACGCTCTTATGGACAAAAGGACTCTTTGTCGTTTATCTGTTTTATCTGCTCACGCTGACGTAACCATAACATTTAAGGCTAAAAACATGGCTGAAACCAATGAGTAAAAAGTTGGCAAGTTCAATATGATTCTCAAAGCCTATCAGACATGATCTTGACATTTGCCAAGATGGACCTTCCGTACGTCGGTCCATCTTGGCAAATGTCCATCTTGCCAATTTAAAGGAAAAGAGGAAAGTAAAGTAGCACTTATAGAGGAAAAAGTTGTAAAGAGTAAAACCTGTCTGTACAGCTAAATGAGCATGTAAGATAATATGTAAGACCAGTTAATCTGCAGAACCTCTCTGAACTAATTCCTTGTCGTCTTCTGCCCTGTTCTCCCAGCCTTGGCTCTGGGCTGTCAAGATCATCCCAGATCATCCGATTATTCCCATGTTGGAGATTTTAGTGTAGCAGTAACAATACATGAAGTTACCTTAAAATAAAACCACCTCAAAATTGTGTTTTTGAGATGGTTTTATTTGTTGTTTGCAAAGCGGTGGAGATGGGCTTCCATAGGTTTGTGTCCACATTGAACAGAGACAAAGCAAACATGGCTT
The DNA here is from genome assembly GCF_027474105.1 of Poeciliopsis prolifica. NCBI lineage: Eukaryota > Metazoa > Chordata > Actinopteri > Cyprinodontiformes > Poeciliidae > Poeciliopsis > Poeciliopsis prolifica. The sequence goes on from NW_026562383.1 coordinate 4,542,222, forward strand.
TGTTTTTCATTTTTCTTCTCCCCTCGTTCCCCTGTCCATCCCTCTCTCGACCATCTTTCTCTTATTTTTGTAATGTCCCCTACCTCTCAACATCCGTCCGTCCGCGCGTCAATCCTTCCTTCCTTTTTTCCTAAATTCCTTCCTTCTTTCCTTCCACCTATCCATCCATCCTTCACTCTGTCTGGCCTTCCATCCGTACATCCGTTCTTCCTTCCATCCGTCCGTTTTTCGTCTGTCCTTCCGTCTTTCCATCTTTCCTTTCTGCTTTCCTTTATTCCTAACTTCCTTCCTTCTGTCCGTCCGTGCGTCCATCCAACCATCAATTCATCCTTTCTCCTTCCGTCCATTCATCCGTCCTTCTGTCTTTCCTTACTTCCTGCCTTTACTCCTACCTTCCTTCCGTCCGTCCGTCCGTCCGTCCGTCCGTCCGTCCGTCCATCCATCCATCCATCCATCTTTCTCAGAAATCAAAAATAAATCAATAATTGAATGAAAGACAAACATGTCCCGGCTGATTATTTTTACTTTCATGGTTCAGTTTGTTCAGTTTTATTTTCCCTGAACTGGGTCTAAAAGTGTGACATGAGTTTTAAGTCACATAAACAGGAACATCAGAAGTAATTTATTTATTCAGTTTATGTCTTAATTTTACAGCAGGAATGAACAAGCAGCATCTAAACTCTGCAGCTCTGGCGATACTATTGATGATTGTACGCAAAAAAAAATGTGTACAAAATAATGTGATAGAAGTCACATAATACAACAATTAATAAAAAATCAAATCTGAGTATCTTAAAAAATAATAATTAAAAACCACATTTCAATGAAGACACAAACAAAACAAAAGGTTCAGTAATTACAATCTATATAAAAGTCAAAATTTGGAAAGAAAGATAAGCTTTAAGAAAATATTTAAACACAGGTAACCTTTACAATATGAAAAGGTTAGAGCCATACAAAACATGGCTGCACCAGAGGACAAACATGCTCTTTAGAGGTTCACTGTATCATTGCAATACCTTTTTAAATGTATACCCAACTTTTCAGACTTGAGTGCTCCTTAAATGTTATGACTTCTGCAGCATATATCTGCCTGTTTTATCTGCGGGTGAGCAGATACAAGAGATATAGAAAGAGAGAGTCCTTTTGTCTATAACAGCATGTTCCTTCTGAATTTTTGTAACATTTGTTGTCTATAAAATCACAAGATTCATAGTTTCTTTTACAGAGGACATTTTAGTTCCATTTGTCTCATTTGTTTTTAACAATGTAGCATCAGGGCTTTTTTTCTATTTTAATATTTATGTTTGTGCTTAACTTAGTCTTTGTTAGCGCCTTAGCTCCACTTTACACCAATCTAACCTTTAGCCACATAAAACAGATGTTTGCTTTTGATTAGCAGATGAATATATGAACACATCTCTACATAGTCAAATCACAGCTTGTAAATATATTTATAAATGGTTTTAGTTTGCCTTCTGCAATGTCGTTATTGTCAACAAGTTATTATTTGGCGATTAATCAGGACAAAATACGTTGTTTTGTGGATTTTTTTGTCCCTATAATTTCAAATATTTTTGTTTAACAACAGTCTTTATTACTAAACCTTGCTAAACAGATGTTAGAGACAGAAAGTGTAATATTGATGTACATGAATCACATCCAATCATTTCCGGTGCGCAGTGGCCTGCGCAGTTCGGTGGACACATTGTGGCTGCGTTGCATTCAATAAAGTCTGTCACGCAACATAATAATGGTCAAGAAAGAGTTGCAGTGATCTGTATTTGTCTTTAATTTAATTCTATTAAAAACCTGTTTCCCCTTTCTGTTACTGTTTTATTCTTACCAACGCCTCTATTTAAAATATTAACAGGTAGGATGTTCTAGTAAAAGGATTAGTGCATACATCTACAGCTTTTCATTTTAAATGGGTAGAATATTCATACAAAGGAAGTAATCTTCTAGCTTCATCATATAAATTGTTCCAATGCTAAGCTAAGCATAGCTCCTAAGCTTCCACTTCAGTCCCGTAACTCAAATAATGTTATCCAATGTATTAACATTAAAATAACCCGTTTCTGTTTGTAAACATGACGGTAGTAGTTTTGACAGATAGACATAGCTATCTGTCTGTTACTATGGTAGGAAAGTCTGACGAGGAAGCACTGACAGTCACAACACCGGCACCCTCTTTTGGGGGGAAAACCAACCTGACCTTCGCTTTGAGCTGATCATCCAAGCTGGCGGCGATTCTCAGCACGCACGTCTTCAGCCGGTGTTTGAGCACCAAGACGTTTGGGCCAATGAAACTTTCCAACTTCTGCTTTTTCTCTGTATGAGTCTATCGAGATTGAATTAGTTTTACCCGTATATTTTCTTAAAACTTCTCTTTCATTTAAGATTTTGACTTTTAAATTGTTGATCTTTTCATTTTGTTTGTATTTTCACTCAAAATTTATTTATTAAATTTATTTTTAGGTCATTATAATTTTATTATTTGTTAATTGTTGCATTATGTGTCTTCTGTTTCACTATCAACTGAACAAACTGAACCATGAATGTCAAAATAATCAGCCAGGAAATGTTTCTTTCATTCATTTATTTTTAATTTCTGAGAAAGACAACGCTCCATTAGGGAGGTCAAGATCAGGTGAGAAAAAACATTATTTCATATTTTGTTTTATTTAAGCCCAGTTGTTTGTTTGATCCAATCCAGGTATTCACACACATCCATGGCACAACCTGGACTCTGACATGCCTGTTGTACATCACCAACAGAAATGACACCATAAATCATGTTGTTGAAGATCACTCCTGAACCAGAGTCACCCTGTAGAAAAATGTATATCAGTACATGTTGTGCAACAGAAAAGTCTTTTAATAATTCAAAAAAACAAACTTACAAAACATATATCCTTGTTCGGTGCTTCAGTTCCTATTATATGCCCCCACATTGGTAGGAATTTGGGCATCCCTGCAGCAACTTTCATGTCGACACACTTAAGTTGTGATGAAATAGGAGTTGGGGTTACTGAAGAGAAACATGTGAATCATAAACATGTTATTCACTCAGCCTTCTCTGTAGAGAAAGAAGCAAAGATTTTATCCTCATAACATCAATATTTCTCTCACATCGCTCATTATTGGGGCCGGTTCTCTTTCCTCCCTCTCCTGCCAGTTGAACTGTATCGCCTCTAAAACACAATAAGGATAAAATGTAAAGATACAAGATGACAATGTAGAAAATTAATTGTTAATGAGCACATTGAAAGAACAGAAAATAAATCCATGAAGGACTTCATCCACAGACACAGGAGTTTCCACCTCCTGTCCTCATTAATGGTGTCCTGTGTCCTTTACATGGGTCTCTGGTCCAACACACCTGAGCTAAACAGGTTCTGGTTCTGCTGGGCCTGTTTACCTGACTGAGGTGTGCTTGAAGCAGAGGCAGCAGGACTGGAGAAATGGAGACACAAAACCTGAAGTGATGTTATTTATCAGAGAAAAACTTACATTTTAAGACGATTGTTGCAATTTGGTAGCTGAACAGGAGGGACATCTGTCACTGGTCTCTGAAGCTTCAGCAACATGATGTCATGGTCATTGCCAGTAGTATAGGTCACAGGAGGGTGTTCAATTAACTGATTATCCTGCTTAGCAGTCCGTGGATGAACTTTTAACATTGCAGTGTGATACCTGCAAAAAACTTTAGATTATAATGATCCCAGAAAATCTGATCATCTCCAGATTAAACTGTGTTAAAATCTTGTTCGCACCATCCTGCCTCCGACTTCCAGCAGTGAGCTGCAGTCAAGATCCACTCAGAGTGGATCAGAGATCCACCACAGAAGTCCATGACCGGTCCTTTGAGCATCACAAGTCGAACATGATAAAGACGCTCCTTGTCATCACAGTCATGACCTCCAATGATTCTCTTCTGCAGAGAAGCAACTGAGTTCACTGAAACCCCTGAAGAAGAAAAATGAGGACTTTTCTCAGAAATCAGGTACAAATATGGCTGCTGGAACAGAAAAAGGATAAACAGCTAAAGATTAAAAAGTATCACAATTCATATTCAAAGAAGTTTCAGTCTGAAACATTATCAAAGGGAGGTTTGAGAGACACAGTGAGCAGCAGCCTTCCTGGAACCAGTGAAAGTGTGTCCAGTGTGTCTGACTCACCCAGCAGCAGCAGCAGCAGCAAAACCTTCTGCAGAGCCATTGCTGGTCCAGCTTCCTGTGAATATCTGCCGTCCGGCAGCAGCTTTTAAGCTCTGTTCACAACTTCCTGCTGGACAGAAAGCCACTGATGACAGGAGGGACACCGATTTGTCCAATCACAGAATAGACACTGCTCTGTGCTGTCATCAGCATAAAGAGGAACTTTAACATCTCATCTTTCTCAAGTGAACTGAGAGACTTGAACTTGAATCTGGATTTTCATGAATAGGTTTGTGGAGGTGGTGAGTCAGACGCTTGGACACCCAGGATAAGGTGAAAAAAGGAAGTTTAATGGTGATGACAGTCAAAAAAACAAAACCACTGTAGGTCTACGACCAGAAAGCATGGTTGAGCAGAGGCCAGGGCTCAACTCTGGTCCAACTGGTCAAACGGGTGGACAGGTCGACAGGTAAGAGACTCATGCGAAATATGACAAGGACCCGATGAGGAACAAAGGACACAGGAGGTATTAAATACATGGAGGGTAATTAGAAGACAAGACATACCTGAGTAATTAAGAGGAACACAGGACAACAAGGGGACTCAGGGACACAGAAAACTCAAAATTAACACAGAAAAACACGGAACATGACAGGACCAACAATAATTGGTAAATGTTCTGCAGTGCACAAGCTTGCAGTAAATTTTTCTCAACGGAAAACTTGATTAAATAAAATTAATTAAATGAAGAAATAGCAACTCGTCCTTGTTTTCAGGTTTTTTGGGGGTTTTTTCTTTCAAAATAACTGTTTGGTTTCCAATCTACAATAATTCACATCTGCTTTAGCTCCCAAAAGTAGAATCATTTTGTTTATTTTTGAGCTATGAAAACGATGCTCCATACAAACAAAAACCTCCTTCATGCAGGAGGTTTTCTTTAGCCTCCATTTTAGTCACCTTGTGAGCCTCCATGCTGGCCTTCATCTTTGTGTCCATGCTAAGCTCTGTGCAAGTCTCCATGCTGGTTTGGTGACGATCTGGTGAGCAACAGTCAGTAACACTGTATTTCACGGGTTGTGAATAAGACTGTCATGACACCGTCATAAACATGACATAACACCTGTCATGTACATGAGTAAGTCTGTCATGAGTATTTATTTAACAACATGAAGCTACATCATTGTTGAAGTTTAGTCAGTAATACTTTTGTAGCAAATTTATGTCAGATCCTTATTTCTTGGTTAATGTCAAGTTGTCATAAAAGACATTTTGAATAATGTCAACTGGGTATTAAAAGTGTCATGATGTACCAAATTACACTTTATGACAACAGTCAGGAAGACTTAATTATGTTCATGAGAGGTTTTATGTCATGTTTGCGATGTTGTTATGACAGTCTTATTCACAATCCGTCAAATAAAGTGTTGCCCAACAATTTGGGATTTGACTAATTCAAGATGTGATTACGTATTCATTTGCTAAATCGGAACCCCTACCCAAAAAAACATCTGTTTTATGTGGCTAAAGATTAATTTGGTGTAAAGTGGAGCTAATGTGCTACAAAGATCAAGTTAAGCACAAAGAGAAATACAAAAAATAGAAACACGCCCTGATGCTCCATTGTCAAAAATAAAAAGACTAATGGATCTCAAATAAAAGAAAACTGAATCTTGTGATTTTATAGGCAACAAAATGTTGCAAAAAATTCATAAGGAACACGCTCTTATGGACAAAAGGACTCTTTGTCGTTTCTCTATCTATTTTATCTGCTCACACTGACGTAACCATAACATTTAAGACTAAAAACATGGCTGAAATCAATGAGTAAAAAGTTGGCAAGTTCAATATGATTCTCAAAGCCTATCAGACATGATCTTGACATTTGCCAAGATGGACCTTCCGTACGTCGGTCCATCTTGGCAAATGTCCATCTTGCCAATTTAAAGGAAAAGAGGAAAGTAAAGTAGCACTTATAGAGGAAAAAGTTGTAAAGAGTAAAACCTGTCTGTACAGCTAAATGAGCATGTAAGATAATATGTAAGACCAGTTAATCTGCAGAACCTCTCTGAACTAATTCCTTGTCGTCTTCTGCCCTGTTCTCCCAGCCTTGGCTCTGGGCTGTCAAGATCATCCAGATCATCCGATTATTCCCATGTTGGAGATTTTAGTGTAGCAGTAACAATACATGAAGTTATCTTAAAATAAAACCATCTCAAAATTGTTTTTTTTTAGATGGTTTTATTTGTTGTTAGCAAAGCGGTGGAAATGGGCTTCCATAGGTTTGTGTCCACATTGAACACAGAGACAAAGCAAACATGGCTTTGTTTTTCATTTTTCTTCTTCCCTCGTTCCCCTGTCCATCCCTCTCTCGACCATCCTTTCCTTATTTTTGTAATGTCCCCTACCTCTCAACATACGTCCGTCCGGCCGTCCGTCCTTCCTTCCTTCTTTCCCTCCACCTATCCATCCATCTTTCCCTCTGTCCGGCCTTCCATCCGTACATCCGTTCTTCCTTCCATCCGTCCGTCTTTTCGTCTGTCCTTCCTTCCTTCCGTCTTTCCATCTTTCCTTACTGCTTTCCTTTATTCCTAACTTCCTTCCTTCTGTCCGTCCGTGCGTCCATCCAACCATCAATTCATCCTTTCTCCTTCCATCTATTCATCCGTCCTTCTGTCTTTCCTTACTTCCTGCCTTTACTCCTACCTTCCTTCCGTCCGTCCGTCCGTCCATCCATCCATCCATCCATCCATCTTTCTCAGAAATTAAAAATAAATCAATAATTGAATGAAAGAGAAACATTTCCTGGCTGATTATTTTTACTTTCATGGTTCAGTTTGTTCAGTTGATATTTTCCCTGAAATGGGTTGAAAAGTGTGACATGAGTTTTAAGTCACATAAACAGGAACATCAGAAGTAATTTATTTATTCAGTTTATGTCTTTATTTTACAGCAGAAATGAACAAGCAGCATCTAAACTCTGCAGATCTGGCGATACTATTGATGATTGTACACAAAAATAATGTGTACAAAATAATGAGATAGAAGTCACATAATATAACAATTAATAAAAAATCATATCCGAGTAACTTAAAGAATAAAAATTAAAAACCACATTTCAATAAAGACTCAAACAAAACAAAAGGTTCAGTAATTACAATCTATATAAAAGTCAAAATTTGGGAAGAAAGATAAGCTTTAAGAAAATATTTAAACACAGGTACCCTTTACAATCTGAAAAGGTTAGAGCCATACAAAACATGGCTGCACCAGAGGACAAACATGCTCTTTAGAGGTTCACGGTATCATTGCAATACCTTTTTAAATGTATACCCAACTTTTCAGACTTGAGTGCTCCTTTAAATGTTATGACTTCTGCAGCATATATCTGCCTGTTTTATCTGCGGGTGAGCAGATACAAGAGATATAGAAAAGAGAGAGTCCTTTTGTCTATAACAGCATGTTCCTTCTGAATTTTTTTGTAACATTTTTGTCTATAAAATCACAAGATTCATAGTTTCTTTTACAGAGGACATTTTAGTTCCATTTGTCTCATTTGTTTTTAACAATGTAGCATCAGGGCTTTTTTTCTATTTTAATATTTATGTTTGTGCTTAACTTAGTCTTTGTTAGCGCCTTAGCTCCACTTTACACCAATCTAACCTTTAGCCACATAAAACAGATGTTTGCTTTTGATTAGCAGATGTATATATGAACACATCTCTACATAGTCAAATCACAGCATGTAAATATATTTATAAATGGTTTTAGTTTGCCTTCTGCAATGTCGTTATTGTCAAGTTATTATTTGGCGGTTAATCAGGACAAAATACGTTGTTTTGTGGGCTTTTTTTGTCCCTATACTTTCAAATATTTTTGTTTAACAACAGTCTTTATTACTAAACCTTGCTAAACAGATGTTAGTGATACTAAGTGTAATAGCAGTGTAATATTGATGTACATGAATCACATCCTATCATTTCCGGTGCGCAGTGGCCTGCGCAGTTTGGTGGACACATTGTGGCTGCGCTGCATTCAATAAAGTCTGTCACGCAACGTAATAATGGTCAAGAAAGAGTTGCGGTGATCTGTATTTGTCTTTAATTTAAGTCTATTAAAAACCTGTTTCCCCTTTCTGTTACTGTTTTATTCTTACCAACGCCTCTATTTAAAATATTATTAACAGGTAGGATGTTCTAGTAAAAGGATTAGTGCATACATCTACAGCTTTTCATTTTAAATGGGTAGAATATTCATACAAAGGAAGTAATCTTCTGGCTTCATCATATAAATTGTTCTAATGCTAAGATAAGCATAGCTCCTAAGCTTCCACTTCAGTCCCGTAACTCAAATAATGTTATCCAATGTATTTAACATTAAAATAACCCGTTTCTGTTTGTAAACATGACGGTAGTAGTTTTGACAGATAGACATAGCTATCTGTCTGTTACTATGGTAGGAAAGTCTGACGAGGAAGCACTGACAGTCACAACACCGGCACCCTCTTTTGGGGGGAAAACCAACCTGACCTTCGCTTTGAGCTGATCATCCAAGCTGGCGGCGATTCTCAGCACGCACGTCTTCAGCCGGTGTTTGAGCACCAAAACGTTTGGGCCAATGAAACTTTCCAACTTCTGCTTTTTCTCTGTACGAGTCTCGAGATTGAATTCGTTTTACCCGTTTTTGAATATTTTCTTAAAACTTCTCTTTCTTTTAAGATTTTGACTTTTAAATTGGTGATCTTTTTATTTTGTTTGTATTTTCACTCAAAATTTATTTTTTAAATTTATTTTTAAGTAAACTGATCAAGACACAGCTATAAAATTGTATCTGAGAGGAAATTTGCTAAGATTTTTTTTCATATTTTGTTTTATTTAAGCCCAGTTGTTTGTTTGATCCAATCCAGGTATTCACACACATCCATGACACCAACTGGATTCTGACATGCCTGTTGTTCATAACCAATAGAAATGACACCATAAATCATGTTGTTGAAGATCACTCCTGAACCAGAGTCACCCTGTAGAAAAATGTACATCAATATATGTTTTTATGTTGTGCAACAGAAAAGTCTTTTAATAATTCAAAAAAACAAACTTACAAAACATATATCCTTGTTCGGTGCTTCAGTTCCTATTATATGCCCCCACGTCGGTAGGAATTTGGGCATCCCTGCAACAACTTTCATGTCGACACACTTAAGTTGTGATGAAATAGGAGTTGGGGTTACTGAAGAGAAACATGTGAATCATAAACATGTTATTCACTCAGCCTTCTCTGTAAAGAAAGAAACAAAGATTTTATCCTAATAACGTCAATATTTCTCTCACATCGCTCATTATTGGGGCCGGTTCTCTTTCCTCCCTCTCCTGCCAGTTGAACTGTATCGCCTCTAAAACACAATAAGGATAAAATGTAAAGATACAAGATAACAATGTAGAAAATTAATTGTTAATAAGCACATTGAAAGAACAGAAAATAAATCCATGAAGGACTTCATCCACAGACACAGGAGTTTCCACCTCTTGGCCTCATTAATGGTGTCCTGTGTCCTTTACATGGGTCTCTGGTCCAACACACCTGAGCTAAACAGGTTCTGGTTCTGCTGGGGCTGTTTACCTGACTGAGGTGTGCTTGAAGCAGAGGCAACAGGACTGGAGAAATGGAGACACAAAACCTGAAGTGATGTTATTGATCAGAGAAAAACTTACATTTTAAGACGATTGTTGCAATTTGGTAGCTGAACAGGAGGGACATCTGTTACTGGTCTCTGAAGCTTCAGCAACATGATGTCATGGTTATTGCCAGTAGTATAGGTCACAGGAGGGTGTTCAATTAACTGATTATCCTGCTTAGCAGTCCGTGGATGAACTTTTGACATTGCTGTGTGATACCTGCAAAAAACTTTAGATTACAATGAACCCAGAAAACCTGATCATCTCCAGATTAAACTGTGTTAAAATCTTGTTCCCACCATCCTGCCCCCGACTTCCAGCAGTGAGCTGCAGTCAAGATCCACTCAGAGTGGATCAGAGATCCACCACAGAATTCCATGTCCGGTCCTTTGAGCATCACAAGTCGAACATGATAAAGACGCTCCTGGTCATCACAGTCTTGACCTCCAATGATTCTCTTCTGCAGAGAAGCAACTGAGTTCACTGAAACCCCTGAAGAAGAAAAATGAGGACTTTTCTCAGAAATTAGGTACAAACATGGCTGCTGGAACAGAAAAAGGATAAACAGCTAAAGATTAAAAAGCATCACAATTAATATGCAAAGAAGTTTCAGTCTGAAACATTATCAAAGGGAGGTTTGAGAGACACAGTGAGCAGCAGCCTTCCTGGAACCAGTGAAAGTGTGTCCAGTGTGTCTGACTCACCCAGCCACAGCAACAGCAGCAAAACCTTCTGCAGAGCCATTGCTGGTCCAGCTTCCTGTGAATGTCTTCCGTACTGCTCCAGCTTTTAACCTCTGTTCACAACTTCCTGCTGGACAGAAAGCCACCAATCACAGGAGGGAGACCGATTTGTCCAATCACAGAATAGACACTGCTCTGTGCTGTCATCAGCATACAGAGGAAATGTAACATCTCATCTTTCTCAAGTGAACTGAGAGACTTGAACTTGAAACTGGACTTTTCACGAATAGGTTTGTGGAGGTGGTGAGTCAGATGCTTGGACACCAAGGATAAGGTGAAAAAAGGAAGTTTAATAGTGATGACAGTCAAAAAAACAAAACCACTGTAGGTCTACGGCCAGGCAGCATGGTTGAGCAGAGGCCAGGGCTCAACTCTGGTCCCACTGGTCAAACGGGTGGACAGGTCGACAGGTAAGACAGACTCATGCGAAATATGACAAGGACCCGATGAGGAACAAAGGACACAGGAGGTATTAAATACATGCAGGGTAATTGTGAAGACAAGACATACCTGAGTAATTAAGAGGAACACAGGACAACAAGGAGACTCAGGGACACAGAAAACTCTAAATAAACACAGAAAAACACGGAACATGACAGGACCAACAATAATTGGTAAATGTTCTGCAATTAAATGAAGAAATAGCGACTCGTCCTTTTTTCAGGTTTTTTTGGGGTTTTTTCTTTCAAAATAACTGTTTGGTTTCCAATCTACAATAATTCACATCTGCTTTAGCTCCCAAAAGTAGAATCATTTTGTTTATTTTTGAGCTATGAAAACGATGCTCCATACAAACGAAAACCTCCTTCATGCAGGAGGTTTTCTTTAGCCTCCATTTTAGTCACCTTGTGAGCCTCCATGCTGGCCTTCATCTTTGTGTCCATGCTAAGCTCTGTGCAAGTCTCCATGCTGGTTTGGTGACGATCTGGTGAACAACAGTCAGTAACACTGTATTTCACGGGTTGTGAATAAGACTGTCATGACACCGTCATAAACATGACATAACACCTGTCATGTACACGAGTAAGTCTGTCATGAGTATTTATTTAACAACATGAAGCTACATCATTGTTAAAGTTTAATCAGTAATACTTTTGTAGCAAATTTATGTCAGATCCTTATTTCTTGGTTAATGTCAAGTTGTCATAAAAGACATTTTGTATAACGTCAACTTGGTATTAAAAGTGTCATGATGTACCAAATTACACTTTATGACAACAGTCAGGAAGACTTAATTATGTTCATGAGAGGTTTTATGTCATGTTTGCGATGTTGTTATGACAGTCTTATTCACAATCAATCAAATAAAGTGTTGCCCAACAATTTGGGATTTGACTAATTCAAGATGTGATTACGTATTCATTTGCTAATCGGAACCCCCTACCCAAAAAACATGTTTTATGTGGCTAAAGCTTAATTTGGTGTAAAGTGGCGCTAATGTGCTAAAAAGATCAAGTTAAGCACAAAGAGAAATACAAAAAATAGAAACACGCCCTGATGCTCCATTGTCAAAAACAAAAAGACTAATGGAACTCAAATAAAAGAAACTATGAATCTTGTGATTTTATAGGCAACAAAATGTTGCAAAAAATTCATAAGGAACACGCTGTTATGGACAAAAGGACTCTTTGTCGTTTCTCTATGTGTTTTGTCTGCTCACGCTGATGTAACCATAACATTTAAGACTAAAAACATGGCTGAAACCAATGAGTAAAAAATTGGCAAGTTCAATATGATTCTCAAAGCCTATCAGACATGATCTTGACATTTGCCAAGATGGACCTTCCGTACGTCGGTCCATCTTGGCAAATGTCCATCTTGCCAATTTAAAGGAAAAGAACACAGGGACAAAGCAAACATGGCTTTGTCTTTTATTTTTCTTCTCCCCTCCCTCCCCTGTCCATCCCTCTCTCGACCATCTTTTCCTTATTTTTGTAATGTCCCCTACCTCTTAACATACGTCCAAATGTCCTTCCTTCTTTCCTTCTTCTCCTTCCTTCCTTCTGTCCCTACCTTCCTTCTTTCTTCCCTTCCTACATGCCTGCCTACCTACCTACCTTCTGACCTTCTGTACGTCGGTCTGTCCATCCATCCGTCCGTCCTTCCTTCCTTCCGTCTGTCCGTCCTTCCTTCTGTCTTTCCATCTTTCCCTACTGCTTTCCTTTATTCCTTCTGTCCATGCGTACGTCTGTCCATCCGTCCAACCATCAATCCATCCTTTCTCCTTCCGTCCATTCGTCCGTCCTTCAGTCTTTCCTTACTTCCTGCCTTTATTCCTACATTCCTTCCTTCCTTCCTTCGTTGTGTCCGTCTGTCCGTCCATCCATCCATGCATCCTTCCTTCGTTCCTTCTTTCTGTCCGTCCGTCCATCCGTCCTTCTATCCATCCTTCCTTCCTTTCTTCTGTTCGTCTGTCCGTCCATCCATCCGTCCATCCTTTCTTCCTTCCGTCTGTTTGTACGTCTTTCCTTCCGTCTTTCCACCTTTCCTTACTACTATCGTTTATTTCTACCTTCCTTCCTTCTGTTCGTCCATGCGTCCATCCAAACATCCATCTTTCCTACCTTCCTTCCTTCCAACCATCCATTCTTTTTTCCTTTCTTCCTTTCTTCTATCTGTCAGTCCGTCCATCCATCCATCCATCCATCCATCCATCCATCCATCCATCCATCCATCCATCCATACTTCATTTTTCAGTCCTTCCATTCGTCCGTCCAACCATTCATCCTTTTTTCCTTCCTTCCTTTCTTCTCTCCATCTGTTCATCCAACCTTCCATTCATACTTCCCTTTTCAGTCCTTCCTTCCGTCCGTCCTTCCAACCATTCATCCATCCTTCCTTTCTTCCTACCTTCCTGCCATCCATCCAACCATCCATCCTTTTTTACTTCCTTCCTTTCTTCTGTCCGTCAGTCCATCCATCCATCCATCCATCCAACCATTCTTCCATTTTTCCTTCCTTCCTTTCTTCTGTCCGTCAGTCCGTCCATCCATCCTTCCTATTTTCCTTCCTTCCAACCATCCATCCTTTTTCCTTCCTTCCTTTCTTCTGTCCGTCAGTCCGTCCGTGCCTCCATCCAACCATCCTTCCATCCATACTTCCTTTTTCAGTCCTTCCATCCGTCCAACCATCCATCCATCTATCCATCCATCCTTCCTTCCTTCCATCCTACCTTCCTTCCGTCTGTCCGTCCGTCCAACCATCCAACCATTCATCCATCCTTTCTCCTTCCATCCATACTTCCTTCCTTCCGTTTTTCCTTTCTTTCGTCCTTTATTCCTACCTTCCTTCCTTCCGTCCTCCATCCATTCATCTATCTATCCTTCTATCCAGTTGAGTCATTGAGTCATTGAGTCATTGACTTAACAGTCTCTCTTTTAACAAGAAGACACTCCAGCTTACAGAGAATGGTCATCCTATAGTATGACCATTCTTTTTGTCTATCTTGTAAAAATAAAGAAGATAGAGAGACTAGGGCTGGAGGACATTGTACACGTCTCTATTGTGTTATGTTCACAGACACATTTTTATATTGTTGCCTTTAATCCCCAATATGAGATACTTATCGTTCCCATCTGTGGCGGCTCCCCTGCCACCATGTTGCCTGCTGTTTGTTTTTCCGCTTGCTAGTTTAAAAGGTTGCTTTTCAGGCTTCCTTTTTTGCTAGAGGGCGGAGGCTTACCCCTTAACTGCCCTTGAGTTGTGAAGTCTTCTTTAAAGTCTGGCTGTAATTTGCCTTCACCCAGAATCACAACTCTTCAGTTGCAAATTGGGTTTCTTTGGGTTGTCAGCAGGGTATTTGTGTCAATGGATGGTTGAAGTTCGAGTGTTTTATTGGTGGTTTGTGTCTCACCTTTCTCTCACCATCCATCCATCCAATCATCCATACTTCCATCTGTCCATCCATCCATCCTTTCTCCTTCCATCCATACTTCCTTCCTTCCATCTGTTCCTTCCTTCCTTCCTTCCTTCCTTCCTTCCTTCCTTCCTTCCATCCATCCATCCATCCATCCATCCATCCATCCATCCATCCATCCATCCATCCATCCATCCATCCAGTTTCGTCATTGACTTAACAGTCTCTCTTTTAACAAGAAGACACTCCAGCTTACAGAGAATGGTCATCCTACAATATGACCATTCTTTTTGTCTATCTTGTAAAAATAAAGAAGATAGAGAGACTAGGGCTGGAGGACATTGTACACGTCTCTATTGTGTTATGCTCACAGACACATCTTTATATTGTTGCCTTTAATCCCCAATATGGGATACTTACCGTTCTCGTCTGTGGCGGCTCCCCTGCCACCATGTTGCCTGCTGTTTGTTTTTCCGCTTGCTGGTTTAAAAGGTTGCATCTCAGGCTTCCTTTTGCTAGAGGGTGGAGGTTTACCCCTTAACTGTCCTTGAGTTGTGAAGTCTTCTTTAAAGTCTGGCTGTAACTTGCCTTCACCCAGAATCACAACTCTTCGGTTGCAAATTGGGTTTCTTTGAGTTGTCAGCAGGGTATTTGTGTCAATGGATGGTTGAAGTTCGAGTGTTTTATTGGTGGTTTGTGTCTCACCTTTGTTTTTGTCTTTATGTCCTTCCAAAGCAATATAATCTTCTTCCATAGCCTTTTTGCGCTCTATGGATTCCTTGAATTTCTGGTGTTGCATCCTGTCAATGACGTACAGTTCTCTCATCTTCACTATTTGGTCGGTGAGTTCCTTGATGTGGTGTTGATCCCTCTTCCTTTGTTCTGTTATTGCCTTTATTTGACCATTTAAGGATTCATTTTTTTCCTTCAGGTCTTTTATAATAAAATCATACACTGTATGGTCAAAACTCTTTTTCACAACCACAGACTCTCTCTCCTGTTTAGCCTGTTTCTCCAAGAGTTTACTCACCTGCTGATCTTTTGTCATCAGACGTTTCACTAATGTCCTGTTTCGCTCTTTTTCCTCAGCCAACACGCCTGAAGTTACACTGATCCTCGCTTTAAACTCTTGCTTCGTTTTCTCTATGGCTTCCTCCTTTGGGGTTTTCGACAGTTTCTTTTCAAAATTCTTATTTTCCTTCATTGCCTCTTTCAGCTGTATTTCCAGAGATCTTATCTTGCTCTCCAGAAGTCTGGCCTTCTCTTTTTCTTTTAAAATGTCAGCGTTCTTCATGCCAATTTCGTTATTCTTTCGGGTAATTTCAAGCTCAAGTTTCTTCACTTCGTTTTGATACTTTTCAATCTTCATGTTGCATGTTGGGATTCGTTGCATCACACGCTCTTTTTCTCCCAGGATCTTCTCGGTCTGCAGCTTTGACTCCCTTATGACTTTCTTCAAATCGTTTTGAAGGTCTTTGACTTTATTTTTGTATTGCTTCAAGTCAGACAACAGCTGAGTCCTGTGCGATCCGCGATGCTCTATCTCTTGCTTTAACTTTGGGATTTGCTCACATTCCAGGAATTTGTTGTGCTTGAGAGACCAGTTTAGCTCTTTGGTGAGTGATTCGATTTTCTCCTGTAAAAGCCCAATTTGTTTCTGAGCATTTTCCAAGTCCTGCTGCCTTGTGCTCTCCTTAATCAGTATTCCAGCTCTTTCCCTAAACTTTTTCAACCACTCCAGAACCACGATGACCAGTTCGTCTCGAGTCATTTGTCTGATTTGGGTCTTTGTTAACAAGTCACTGTGAGATGAAAACATTTCGGCGGTCCGACCGGCGAATCCCAAAGAACCTACGAAACAAAATGCAAAGTTAAATCCAAGAAGGAAAAAGTGAACCTCGTGCTGCTTGTCCTAGAGTTCTGTGGCTTTAATTCAGATGCAGCACCTTGCCTATGTCTTCAATGACATCATAACACTTTGCCGTCATCAGATTCCGTCAGTGGAATAAATTAATGCGTGCTATGTTGCTAGGGGACATCAAAGCACAAACACACAAACGCATTGTATTTTCTTATTGTCTGAAGTGAAATCAGAGCAAACTTCTCCTTTTTTAAAGTTTGGTTAGAATTACCAAAATTATTCCTATTTGCTAAATCTCAGAAAATTTAACAAGAACATTCTTATAGTATTTTTTTTTCTTTTGGAAAAAATGGCTTCTTCTTCACTGAGCGGTCGTTCTGCTCATGTCTGTGCAGGACGTGTCACTGTGAATAAAGACTAGGGGTTGACCTTTATCATATCATTTGTGAAAGAATTTTTAATTGTCCTTGTCTCAATAAATTTCTGTCATTGATGGTAAATAAAAACCACAAAACTGATAAGTGTTATTGGACGTTATTTTCTCTATTTTCACCACTGTAGTTCCCATGAGAGCACCAATAAATATCAGTGAAATTGAAAATATGATTAAGTGCACTTGTGGTGTGGAACTCAGTGACATAAATCACACTCTTTTTGTTTAGTTAATGGTGTCTTGAAGAAGCGTAACATTTCTGTTCATGGCTTTATAAAGGCTCAGTCATAAACTTACCTAAAAAATAAAATTTTATTATAATTTTTGTGGTTAACACAGTAGTACCAAGCAATAATACGCTAAAACTCAAAGTATCCCACCTATAATAACAGCATCTTAAGGGCAAAATATTTAGCAGAATTTTATTTAGATATGAATGAAGAGATAGAAAATAAAGCACTTTTCCCCATTTAATAGACTTTATTCAATATATTTTTCCATAACAGTATGTTTGTGTTAAAGTGCCTTCTGAAAACGCTAAGGGAGCAGGTCCCTTGGTGTTGGCTTGATCAAAATTCAGACTAGTCACAGTCACTGATAACATCCAGTACACAGATAACAGTATTACATATGCAATTGTGCTGTTCACATATGGTCCCTAATTACCATAAATATGTTGTTAACATATATCTTATATAGTACACATCTGTTTACAATGGAAGAAAGAAAGGTGAAGATTGTGCAAAGACAGAAACGGCAACCGTCAGACGAGATATTCCACTTGGCCCCTGTAACACTGAGATTAACAGCAATATGCATTACAATGAATCCACGATACAACGGTAAATGCATTCGGGTTCAAGCAGTCATAACTTTCTTCCTGGTATCCAGAGGAGAGTACATTCTCGCATCCTTGTGCTTCTTGCTAAAATAGGCCAGACACAACAGCCAGAGGATTATATAGATTCATTCTTAATCTCAGAACATTCAGGCCAAAGACTCATTCACAGAAATCAACAAATAATAGAAATTGCATCACGCCTCAATAAACAACGTTTCTTTTTTCTTTTTACAAACATCTAGAAGAAGTTTCACACAAAACAAATGGGTTGCTCTGGTCCTGGTTCTCTTTCTTTGGCAGACAATGTCACTATAAATAAACTTTATTCTGCAGAGTACTTTTACAAATGTATTACACCGTAATACAGAGAAAGACAACGCCACATAGCAATAAATGATCCTGCAAATGCTGGATGCTAAATAAATATGTTCTTATATGCGCAAATATTCACTCACTGCCAATGTTTAAACTCACTTGTTGGCATTGCGTGACTGTTGCGAACAAATGGGAGCCAGCCCTAAATGAGACAAAGGTTTTCACAAGAGCTTATCGTCACGAGGGAAGACATTGCAGACTGTAGCTCTATTTACTGAGGACATAAAATGCTTTTAGCAGAGTGCCTTAGCATAGCCTGTTAGCATGAAACGCATGACATCAAAAAACACACGCCGCTTCAGCACGATGATTTAGGATCAATAGGCTGGTGCATACAAAATAAATATCAGCTCCATTTATAGAGAGTAAGAGATATATATCATAGAGCATCCATGAGTCAATTATGAGTAGCAAATGTGTGATGCAGCAAAGCTATTCAGTAATTTTTCTGTGCTTTTTTTCCCTATCTTTGTAATTTACAATCTTCACACACACACCCCCACACACACACACACACACACCCCACACACACACACACACACACACACACACACACACACACACACACACACACACACACACACACACACACACACACAAGCTTGAAAAGAGAAATGTCTGAATGAGAGTCTTATTGTTACATTTACGTTAAAATATTAAAAGTCTCCACATCACAGAAAAATCCTACGCTTTCTGTACCTGGAGATGTCAGATACAGGTTATATATTTAATCTACTATGTGAACTTGTTTCTCTTCAGCTGCTGAAACATGTAGAATGCCTCAGGTAAGTTACTCCTGAATAAAAAGAAACCAAAACCAGACTTTACTATTCATTCATCTTTCTGCAGAACTATTGGTGTTTCACGTGACTGGTATTTTTGCTTGTTTGGCTCGAGGCAAAAAAACCCCCCACAGTTTGCTGTCTGAATAGCAGAGAGATCTACAGGTCTTGACCCATCCTCTCAATCTCATCAATCAGGAAGTCGATGTCAGACTGGGTGGCGGCAGGATTGGAGACAACCATGCGGAAAAAGTTGACTTTATTGCCCTGGGGTTGGTAGCCCACCATTGTGGTCCCCGACTCCATCATCATAGCCTTGATTTTTGGAGCAACCTGGTGGAGTCAAAACGACAGGTTACTATGAAGCAAACCTGAATGCCTGTGTGTGCACAATAAATCACAAATATATATTATCTTTGCAACATCAAGGAATGTGATATTCATATCACAGAGGACTGCTTAGATGGCAACGATCGCTGGGAATTATATTCTCAGTGTGATAAGAGTCTAATATTTAGTTAGTTGAACAGAACATATGCGCACAAATGACCTTAAAGCAATTTTTTTTCTTTTACACATAAAAATCAGAGCAGAGTGACATTTGTTGGAACAAATGGATTTTCATTGAGAATCAAACATTTATTTATTTACTAATTAGGTCACCACTTGGATTTTAGTTAGGCAGGTCGAAATGGATTGGTATAACGCAAACCTTTTGAGATCTTTCTTCCTGAAGAAAACTGGAAAACACAATTGCATGCAATTTCATGCTGCTCTGTCACATAAACTTCCAATTAAATTTAAATTTGTGTTCATAATGAGACGAATTGAAAACAATTCCCAGAATGTGAATAATTTGGTAAGAATCCTAAGTTACCCTGTGGAGTTTTTCCTGCCTCTCATTGCTGTCGGGCATTCCTCTCAGGCTGGGTGGGATGTACCAGAAACAGACATTTGTGTGCTGAGGCTGTAGTCACAAACAAATATGATTCAGCCACATTAGTCATTAAACTGTTTTACTTTTTGTAAAAAAAAAAAAAAAAAAAAAAAAAATATATATATATATATATATATATATATATATATATATATATATATATATATATATATATATATATATATATATATATATATATATATATATATACACACACAATTTATATATGTAATTAATAAAATTATATTAAAAAGTCAAATATACACTGTATAATTTAAACTGAAAGCTGCTGAAGCTCACCACGCCATCAAAAACCATCTGAAATCCCTCCCGGTTCTTGATCTTGTTGTACAGGTACTGAGACAGGTCCAAACATTTGTCGATGTGCTGCTCGAAGCCAATTGTTCCCTGAGGGGAAACGTTGTTCAACCAATGTTTATTGGTATAGAAGCGAACATTAGCTATTCCTATTGAGTTAATGACTCGTCAGCCAACTCACCTTGGCTTTCCACATGAGCCAGAACTTAAAGATGTCGACGTGCCGACCACACTGGATGGCCTTGTCGCCTGTATCGTAGGTGACGTCGTACTGTTTGTCTGGTTGGAAAAGGTAACCAGCGCACATGGAGTTACAGCCTGCAAGGATTCCCTGCAGAAAAACAAGGCACATAACTTTAGCACTTCCCCTCTGACTCCTCTAAACAGATCAGCTGGAACTTGAAGGGAATACATATTTATGTACAAATATTGATTTTTCTGTTTGTACCTTCTCTCTGACTAGGATGGCAGAACACTGCAAAGGGACACCCATCATCTTGTGGGGGTTCCAAGTGACAGAGTTGGCCCTGCAATGTTGAATACATGTCATTATGTGAAATATGTCCATTCATTCACTCATTAAAGGATGAAAATCTCCAGCAGAATTAGGGTGCATTCACACCAACCCCATTTAATCCACTTTAATTCAACTGTAGTTCATTTGCCTAAAAAGTTTGGTTTGTTTGAGGAAGCTTGAACGTGCAAATGTAGTCTGATGTGGACCAAAAAAAAACAAACTCTGGTTTACCCATAAACGTCAGTCTCGGTTCCACATCAGTGGACTCTGATGTGTTTTCAATGCACATGTGGACACCAAGTGTACCGGAGACTGTAGGAACCGGAGTGTAGTGCACGGCATTCTGAGTAAATGCAACCAAAACAAATGTTTGTGTCTCACACTAGTAGGAGAAATGACTTGTGGTCTATTGCCTAAGACATATGAACTGAGTCTACTGGACTATCAGGTGTGAAAACACTCCTCAGACACAAGAAACAGACCGTTTCTGTTCTCATGCTGTCTTACCTCTCAACTCCATTTAGTTTATGACGATGCTTCCTAGACATCAGCAGTCCACCGCCCCAGGCGCCCTGAGAAGATAAAATAAGTACGTTTAAAGATCAGATGGATCTCTGATCCATATGTATGTGAACCCCAAGTTATTAGTTACTCACATCAACATGAAGCCACAGGTTGTACTTCTCACAGATGTCAGCAATTTCGTTGATGGGATCAAATGCTCCATACACAGTGGAACCGGCTGTGGCATTTACAAACAATGGCACGTAACCCTGGGGAGACAGAAATTATAGATGGATCAAAATCTGAGTTAAAATGAAAAACATACAATGAGTAGAAATAGTGACACCAACCTTTTGTTTTGCATCAATGATTTTGGCCTCTAGGTCTGCAGGTATGACTCTCCCTCTGAAAACATGCAAAACAATATTTATTTATACTCTTGGTTTCAAGCGTCATTTTTATACAAGCGGTTTTTTTTTTTTTCAGATTGCAGCTTTTTCCTCAACAAACCTTTCGTCAGTACTCAGCAGGATGACGTTATCGGTCCCAAAGCCAAGAGCGGCTCCGGCCTTCTTTATAGAGTAGTGGCTCTGCAGGGAGACACATCAGACAAAAACTTCATCTATGACCAAACAGCCCCATTTGGAGAAGGTTGAACATTTTTGTCAGATAATTGCTAACTGATTTTTTTTTTTCTCTCGCTTGCAATAAAACTGTTGAGTGTGCAATTCTTGCAAAATGAGCATCTGGCAGGAAGAAAAGAACAAACATGAACATTTTCCTTCTTAAAACATTTTTCCACAAAGAGTAGAGTGTTTTTTTTTTTTTAGAAATAATGTTTACCTTGCATGACTAGCAACTGCTTTTGTCAAAATTGAATATGTGTCATAAGATGAGACTTTTTGGTAAAACGTGAGTTAATTGCTGGAGAATAAGCGTGGGCCAAATTGTGCCAATTTGTCAATTTAACCTGCAGGGGGCGCCCTTCAGTCACACAGTGAATCCAGAGGTGAATGAAGAGAAAAGCAGCAGCAACCATAGCATTAGCTTGCTTCTTTAATGCTACTCATTATACATGTAATATTTCTCGCTTATTGTCACTTAAACATGTTTTTGTGTCTGAGTATCAGACAAAAAATTTACTCATGTAAGATGAAAATATTAAGAAAACTTTTGCATCTCAATAATTTACACAGATATGAATATGCATTAAAACTGCAAAAAACCTCAAATTCAGTTTCTGTGAAAATTTTATCATTTAATCGCCATCATTAACAGAAAAAAACACCAAAAATGATTACAGAAATGTTAGCCTACTAAAGGACTGGCTCTGAGTTTGACAACTCTGCTGATTTTGCTTTTTAATGGTATTTTAATTTCGTGAGATTCCCAAGTTTGTGATTCCGGGGAACAAAAGAAACGATTTTTCAAAAAGTTTCCAGCCTGGAAATACTAAACAAGAGCAAAATGATTATGGATATTAACTCACAATATTTTCAAATTTGAAGCATTTGAAAAACTTTTCAGAAGATTTCAGCTTATGAGTACTTGATGAATAAATCTGAACCCCAGATTTTCAAAGGGTGGAGTAGCGCGTTGGTGTGTGATGACGTACATGTTCGGATGTGAAAAGGACGAGGCGGGGAGCAGCAGACATGCCCTTAGTCTTGACCTCAGGAAAGTACTTGTAGCGAGCGATCATCACGCTGTACATGTTGGAGATGGCGCCTCCTGTCAATGAAAGACATAATTCAGTTCCACAGCAGAGAATCATCCAGACTCAGTAAAATATAATGAGCGAGGAGGAATACCCCCAAAACCTCCTACGTCACAGTACGTCAAGAGTTAAATAGGTAAAACTATCTACTGATTTCTCCCCTGAGAGTCCCATCTATCATGAAACCAACCAGTTAAGTGAACTCTACAGATTATGAAAGGTTCAGAGGTCAAATATCCAGGTAGAATCGTGTCAGATGCTTGAAGGCTACAAAAACTGTGCGAGCGAGGTGCGGCTTGTTAGGAACAATTAACAAAATATCACTGAGGTTGTACAGTCAAGTTCAAATTTATTCTTTCCCCTGGCAGATTTAGATTTGAAGTTATTTTTATTCAGCCAGGAAGTTTGTCTTCAAACGTAAGAAGACAATGAAAAAAAAAATTAAATTTTTGGGAGAAAAAAACTATTTCTATACATTTCTTTTTGCGCAAATTTCCATTACAAATGTGCGCAAAACTTTGTGTTTTTTCGGCATTAGAGGAATGTTGATAGTTTCACAACTGCAGTGTTGAACAGTCCATTAAACAAGAATTGCTGATATCGTCATTTGTCCATAAGTTCGTCCTTGCGATAAGTAATTAAAAACATGCCACCCTGTGATCCTCCAACTACTTCTTGTTGTCTTCTTCATGGTTTGATCATGTCACTCTGATGATGTGAAAAAAAAGAAGAAAAATACTGTTTCCACTGCAGTTTTGTGAAATAATCCCATTTTGATGGGCCACAAAAAAAAATCTCATCAGAGAAAACCTGTTTATTAAAAAAGTTGTTTAAAAATTGCTTTCCATTCAATTTATTTTCTAAATATCAAATTATACAATTATTTAACACAGCTTGTGTATACTTTACCCAAAAATTGCATTCCAAAAATTACTTATACATTACTCAGTGCATTAGTGCATTTATTGGCTTTTTTTGCACGTTTCCACAGATATTTTTGACAGCTCCTATTTTCCAATGAACTTAAAGTATTGACGATAACATTACGATTTTTCTTTGCTCCCTTCACAGGTTTTCTTTGGGATTTAACTCTGGCTGGTTCATAAACCAGCCAGAGTTTATGAACCAGCCAGAGAAAAGAACAAACATGGACATTTCCCTTCTTAAAATATTTTTCCACAAAGAGTAGAGTGGAAAATGTTTTTTCCAGTCAGAAAGAAACATGTTGAAAAGCTAGGTCACTTTAAATCTAAATCTATTGATTGTTGTGATGATTTAAGACTTTAGTTATAATTGAGCCTGAATGACGGAGCATTCACACCAACTGAACTCAATTTTTTTATGAAAGACTGTAACGTTTTAAATTGTACATTCAAACTACCTTGTTAAAAGAGCCATCCAAATAAACATCTTAGAAAGCCCCAAATATTCCTGCCAATGATCCATGTAAGTATTTTCTGAGGAAAACCACAGATTCTTCTTCTAGTGACAGTATTATTAAGATCCTTTATAGCACGTACTTCTTCAGCTTATCCACCGAAAGTGGGATTTATTAACTGACCTGGTGAGAAGAGGCCATCTCCTTCTCCGCCTGGCCAGCCAATCATCTCTCTCATCTTCTTCAGAGTCAGCTGCTCCATCAACACGAACACCGGAGCAATCTCGTAGGTAAACCTGCGAGTCATACCGTCCCATTATCAAGACGGCACATTGCTCCATATTGCAAACACATTTGGAAAATGAAGGTATGCAGCACTTGCAGATGTGAGGCTCCAAACAGACACATCAGCACATGCACACACACGCGCACACCCACACACATCTCTTCCATTGTTTCCATTAGCCTTTGTGCATTTCCATCCACACAGGACAGAGCCGACTGGGCTAATTAAAAAGTTTCTGATAGGAGCCAACCCACAAACATTCATATTGAAATGGCTTCTGAAATCATTGAGTGGTTTAATTAGAACACACAAAGCCCTGATGGCTATCTGGCGGTCCCGCCTGTCCCGGCGACAGCTCTGAATGGGGCCAATGTGACGGCTGAAAGAACACGAATGTGTGTGGATGTGTGGACGAAAGGAGGAGAGAGTATGTTTGAATGAGATAACAGCCCTGGTTGGCCCTAGAATTAAAAAAAAGTCTGAATCAATGAATTTTACCATCGCATTAAAAGAACAAAAAATATTGCAAACCAAATAGAAAAATTTAATTTTTTAAGATCCAGAAGAAGAGGCGAGGAGTAGATTTAAATGCTAGGTGATGTTGGTTCAAAAACAATAAAATGAGAGGCATGTCGACCGACGACAAAAGAGCAAAACTGCTTTAAAGTAGGTTAAATCTGACACAGAGAGCCGACTCTTCCAACCAAGCACACGCGCCTTTGCTCTCTTTGTTACGTGACGAGCCATTCTCTACACGCTGCCTCCGGACACGTCGCTGTTTACCGCGCCTATAAGGAGGCCAGTTATGCAACACTTCACTGCTTCCATCACTGAAGAGGCGCTGCTTCACCGTGACAAAAGTAGGCTCTCCTCTCCTTGACCCACACTGGTTTTGGTGACATTGTGGTGGGAGAAGAGAGTGGGATGGTCTATTTGCCAATCAATCCCCTGTTTTGTTCCTTTGAGTTATTATTTCATCCATATCTACGTCTGTTTTGTATCCATTGTGTCTCAGATAATATTTTCATTGTAAGTTGTTTTGAATAGAGGTGCAGAAAAAAACCCTACAATTCTTAGTCCTGGCAATTCTGAATCAATTCAAAAATCAATTTCAGTCTGCTTCATTTTGCTGCAAAATTATATTTTGAACAATTCTTTGAAAATTGTTTCTGAATCAAATCGTGTCACTGAATCGGAATTGAATCGTTAGACACTGAAATATTTGCGTCTCTAGTTATGAAGATAGTTTGTCATTAAAAAAACTCAGAATCTCATGTAATTCATTTCAGGTAGATGTAATTAGAGAACATTTTCCTCCCTCTATCTTTAGCTTCTCATCCCTGTTTGGGTTAGCTGACTCCCATAGGATATGGTTTTTCACCCCTCAATGTATCGAAATGACTCTAGATGACCTCCAATAAATATTTATTTTTAGAGTCGATTTATTTCAACTACGTAAGGAATGAGAAGGCAAATGGTGAAATGATGAGCACCCTGTGTAGGAGATAGCTTAGAAACAGGACAGAAAAGAGATAAAAGGTTGAAAGAGAGGAATATTTTGTGATTGGGTCTAATCCATGTACTGCCCTGCAAGCTAAATTTCATTGAGCAGACATAAAAAGACAAAGTCTCCTTTTGTGACTTATGGGCTTTGACTTTCATCCACAACAACAAAAGGACAAAACTGCAGAGATGACAAAAAGACCAAGATCAAAGTCTTTTATGATATGTTGGAAGTATGGATTTTGAAAGAAATAATACATATATTTAATCCCCAGAACATATCACTGTCTCTGGTTTTAAAACCAATCCCCCCAAAAACGGGACAAAACTGATGCACCTTTTTAAAATTCTCCTTATCTCTGAGTCATTTCATGCTGTAATGACAATAATGGTGATCATTATCACAATCAGAGCCAATCATTGGTCTTTTCAGGGTGAAAATTACCCCTCAGTCACCTGCCTGTCCCCCAGAGACAGCCCCTAAATGCCCTTATTATCATCATCAAGGGCGTGCAGTGTGTGTGCGCGCTTAGATGAATTCGTGCACGGATGTGTGTTTTTATGTGCTAAACCCTCCGACCCTACACACAACGCTGCTTTCCGCCACTCAGAGGAGCAGGGACTCAGTTCATAACCATGGAGACAATAGAGGCGGAATGGGGACTCTGCAGGGATCTGCGGCAGCCGGTTTCCTCGCAGTAACAGGGTTTTCTGTGCAGCCTGAGGATATTGTGTGTCAGTGTGGGGCCCAGCTGGCCTATCTGCTAAGACCAGCTCACAATGAGCCGGCAGTCAATGGACTGGAAAGACTTGCTGCTGAATCTGGGACGGCCGGGGCTAGTGTGTGAGTGTGTGAGTGAAAGTGCGTGTGCGGTTGTCGTTATGGAGGTGTGTGAGTGTGGAAAGTCAATGGCCCTGTCTCTTGGGGGATTCTTCCTACCAGCAGATGAGAAGGGAGAGAGTAGATTAAGGAAGAGGTCATTTCTTGAGATAATGTTTAGAGAAAAAAAATGAATTAACTTAGTGCTGTAGCTTTTTGGTAATTCATGTAATGTCGTTGCAGTTTTTTTTTTCTCTTCGGCTGCCTACAGCTTGTTCAGTGTCATGTTTTATGCCACATGGCTGCTGTTCACGGTTAAATCTGAAGAAGCAGCATAAAATTATAGCATGTTATTAGTTCACTACATTAATAGCTTTCAATGTATTATCTCTACCAAAATAAAGTGACGTTTTAAATATATATTTTCAGATTGGAAACCGTACGTATAGCTCAAGCTTGCTTAAGGTTTGGACAAAGAGGAAAAGTGCACACGCCTCTAAATTGCACTCATTCTTAAATGTGTTGTCCTTCCTGAGACCAAAGGAAGTTCTTCAGTTTGTAGTTTCACTGCTGCTTGGGGCGCTCAGATAAAGAGCTAGGCATCATTTCAGAGATGAAAGGACAAAGTTGGCTTCAACTTGTTGAGTTGATGCCCTCAGAAACAATAACTTTGGTTTTTTTTCGCTTTGCAGATGATTGTCAAATCATACCTTGTTGTACGCTACGCTCTGTTGCACTTCCTTTTTAGTTAAGGACACTTCTACAGTACACAACACCCCAACAACAATCAGGATCAGCCTGGCCAGCTGAGACACCAGCATGGCTGGATAGCATTGCTTGTTTGTTTGGTCTTTAATGCATCAAACTCAAAGCAAGGCAAAGGAATTTAATTAAGCAGTTAGAACAAGCAAGAACATTTTTAAGAACCAGGACTGGACGACATGACTGAAAAATTATATAAGCGATTAATATCAGCCGATATGGATAATTTTTTTGTTTTAAATACCTGAAATGCTGCCAAACTAGTGATTTTATCTTTCCTGTTTTATCCCATTTTCACTCCACATAGTTTTTTTATTTGTAAGTCATTATGTGACACATTGGCAAAACATGAAACTGCTGCTGTGCAACTTACCTAGCACATTGTTGCTAGGTAACCAAAGAGTGAGCTTGTCAGCTAGATGAGAGAGGTTGACTGTCTACATCTCCCAGAATGCTGTGCGGTTTTGGATCAAAGTTCAGTGAATATTCTAACGATTGAATATTCTATCAGATGTGTACGATAAAGGTTACGATTATTAGTAGTAGTAGTACAATGTAATGGTAATTTATATTGGTAATTTCAAGTTTAAAAACTCTGAAAATATTGGACTAATTTTGTTTCTTTACACGATGGATTCATCCTTCCACTTTCTAAGAAGGATTACGTTCGTTTACCTATTACCTTGGTGTTACTTATTCTGTTTTACAGATCGTATCAGGGTAATGGCTTTTCTTCTCTTTTTTCATCAACATGCACATGTACTGTGTGGGTTCATGTGAATTAAGAGCATCTAAAGCAGATGTGGTTCACGCCCTCCATCAGACTGGGCCACCATGTAAGTCTGACCTGAGATCAATATGCAATCTAACCACCCCTGGGGCATTGCGGCCTCTGATATGCACAATAGCAGAGCGGAGTCCTGCATCTGTCAATACAAAGTCTTAACAGGACAAACAGAGCACTTTATATAACTAGCCTTGTGGTTGTTGGGACCTGTGGCAGAGCGAGCTCAGGGGACCGACATAAACCCTTCCGCTGCATCCTGTTATGGTAATGACCATAGGCTATTTCCAGCAGTCTTTAAAAAGGAAATCCCAGTTGTCCTTATGTGACACATGTTAAGATGAACTGTGTCCCGCTCAAGGACAAGCAGAGGCCTGCATGACTGTATGACTTACATGTTGGTGTTCGCCGTGGAAGTGAGCCACTCTCCGGCGAGACCGATGATGTCCAAACCAGAAGATAACTGATTGAAGAACCGTGGATGGCCTGAACAAATAAACACATGCAGACCGCATTAGCAGGTTGCAGCAGGTTTTATATACAGAGCGAACAACTAAATTGAGTTTATGTCATGCACTACAGACAATCTGATTATGATTTGAGTGGAAAAAAACAAAAACAGAACAAACAGAAGAGCTGCGGTGCTCAGTGTTTTTCTTTCTCTGGTCACCAATGAAAACAACAGATAAAACATGAACGTTTAGTATGCAATATTTGCCCTGGGTGACAGCTGTTTAAACTGCAAGGTGCTCACATACAGCCAACACTCGGCCAAGGATGTGAGCTCTCTACATGGTTTACATGATGAAGAGATGCATACTAAGTATCACAGAAAAAAGAGCTGGTATATCTGCTGTTACTGCCATCGGAAGAAATGGTCCACTTTCTGTTTCAGCACTGTGGAGAGCTCCACTTCAGCCTACACACACACAATAAAATCCTCCTGGCAGTGCTTTATAACGAATAGAAAAACAGAGGCTGAATTGAACAAGCATGGGGTAAAACCCAGGGGACAGTTTGAGCTTTGTCGTTTTAGCAGCTTGAAACAGCCCACGTCAGGATCGCCCTCAGGCTGCACTCGGTTTAATAAGTCATGGGGGGAAACAGGAGGGGATGTCAAATGAATAGCAAGGGGAAACACATAAGGTAATAGTTATCTTAATGGACTACATGTGTGGAAAAAAAAACCCTCTTTGTTTTTCTGACGCTTAATTTAAAAGTAAATATTGATTTGAAAATGTAATTATACATTTTCTTCAGCCTGAAAAATTGTAACCAAGTCACTTTGCTAAACCAGTAATATTTTAGCAAGCTTTTGGCCAACAGTTTAACTATTTGAAGTAATTTTCCTATGTAACTGTGTAAAATTAAAGGGTAGCATTGTGTGAAATACATTTTTTTAAGCTTTACGTCATGTTATAAAGTCATACTTTCACACCTGTTTGAGAACTACTTTAATCTCCCATGGCAACCATCCAGCTGTGCAAAAGTGCCTTCAAAAACGAAGCTCCACCTTGAAGCTGCGGTTTTCGAGGTTCTGCTACACACAGCAGCCCTCCCCAGAAACTCCTCTGCTCAGCTCCTTCAGACTAGCCAGCAGCAATTAGCACACACACCTTGTGTCTGCGCATCTACTGAACTCATTATACGAGCTGCTGCTCACCTGTCCGGATGCCATATTTCAGCGTATCCCTGCAGTCCACCAGGATCTGCTCCAGGGACTCCGGTTGGTCAGACAGCTCCAGGTTGAAACCCTCCATGCCCTCCAGCAGCTGGTGAGGGTGGTGGAAATCCAGCACCTTCGTGGAGCGGTCAAAGGTTTTCTTGATGTAGTTTGTGAGGATTTCAACAACCTCCAGCAAAAACTGTATGGTGGGCTCTTCTCCATTTTTGGCTGGCAAAAGGTCTAAGAAGTGGAAGGGGGAGAGTTAGAGGGAAGAAAGCTCAGCGGTGAATTTAAAACCGGTCCTTGTTCGAAATTCAAACATATTTAAACACGACCAAATTCAATTTGATCTCCAAATGTTTGTTTATTTTCATCTTGTGTCTCAATGCCAGTTGGAATCAAATAGCTTGAAGACGACAACAGGCTTATTTGATAACTGCACTAAACTTTAAAAGGACTAATTGAGTGACCAATGAGAATAATTACCTTTAATAATTAATAAAAACTTCCTTGCAGCCAAGTTGTCACGCAGTAATGTGAAATGCTGAACATTGAATCTATGATGGTTTTAGACAAAATGGCTGCATTAAATGAATCACAATACTTAGTCAAACTTAAGTTTTACCAGGGCAGTTTTGAGAAATTTTGAGTTTTTTATTAAATAGTTTTCAAGCTGGACATCATGTAAACCCAACAGGTTTTAAAATACTTCTTGAGTATTCAGAAAAAAACTGAAGTTGCAAACTATATTTCAGAAAAGCTTTAATTAGCGTAGAATAACCGAAAGGATTTGACCTGAAAGTTCATACAGTTGACAAGACCAAACCTCATTTAAAGTTGTGTGCAAGTATAAAGAGTCTTATAATCTGAATAGGATAAATGTTTCACAAATTGTATTTCCTGAAACCTGTCATTGACGCAGAATAATTCTGTCCAGATTTTAGTTTGCAGTTTTCTGGCTGGACCCCGTTTAAGGCGGCGAACAAGCTGAGCACCTTCAAGTCATTCTTCTTTTCGAGTTTCAACAAACTGAATTAAAAAAAGCTTCATAAACTATATTTTATACAATTTCTAAAGTATTTGTGCCAGGTCACTTCCAGGTTTGACCTATGTGCTGCAGTTTTCTGAGCTGAGGCGAAGAAGAACCTAAAAAGCTGCAAATCACATTTCCAGTGTTTGCCAATTGAAAATAAAGGTTGCACAAATCAAAAGAATGCATTTTGTTGAATCTTTCATAGGTGAAATACATCCAAATTTGACCTGTCCAAGAATTTATTGCGCTTTCATAATAGTCAAAATCAGGTTTTACTATTGTTTTATATACACTTTGAAACAGCAGTACTACAGATGGTTGAGGTGAAATAGCCCTTAAATCATAAAAAAAATCTAATTAGGAGCAAATTTAAGCGTCGTAAATAGTCTAACAGGTGAAAACAAGCAATAACATTAATTAATTTGTCTTAATAGCTAGTTAATTGTGCTTCTCGGGGGGGAGGGGACATGAAACAAAACAGATATAATTTCACAAACTTTATAAATTTAGCTAATTACGAACACCTGTGGACTTACAGTAAGAACGACAGGCCAGCGACACAGAAAAAACAACGAGGAAGCGCTTTTGGGAACACTTCAGTACCAAGGCGTTGCTAAAAGCAGAGTTTTAGGCCCACCACTACGACCAGGTGTGAAGGTCTCACCTCGGGCGAACAGGTTGGAGAAGTCCGTCTCTGTGCGGCGGTAGCGCGAGTCCCTGTCACTGTTGTCGCACGAGAGCAGGTTCTTCTGGCCCGCGAGCCTGCCTCTCTCTTCCAGGCTGTTGTTCTTCTGCAGGAAGCCTAAAGTGTTGCACGACGAAGAGAACGCGTTATCTCCAAGCACCTCCATTACACTCGGAAAAACAAGAATATATATATAGGCTATATATATAAAGAAATAATAAAAATGAGTTTATGCCACAAAATCATGAGACGATGAATGTCCGAAAAGACCCGTTTCATATGATCTGAACCATGTGGAATGCAAATTGGCGTGGGCAGGTCAGCCTTAAATAGGCCAGCAGCACGCGCCGATGTTGGGACTCGAGGACCCGGAAGAGGGGGAGGAGGGGGTCCCGCCCAGGGACAGCACAGTCAGTCCCTACCAGCAGGGAGCAACAACAGGCCCACTCAGTACAACGGCACGGCAGCCCGGGGCGATGTTCCACGCAGCCGCTAAATACAAACCCAATGGTTACTGACGGCCGAACATTGTCCCGAGGTAGTCTGCCTGCGCGCGCCCAGTGGGAGGCCTATTTTACGTTCAGCCGCTTAATCAAGCGGCTCCTCACTAAATGGCTTTCTGTAGATAAATGCGTAAAAACATAGAGGTCCCGTTCACGCCTGCTCGAAACCCTTTTATCTGAAGGCGTAGTTATGTCTCTTATTATAAAGCAATGTCTTCGTGACATTGTAAACGTCCTCACTCCACCTGCCCTCAAAGCACGACGTCGTCCAAGTCGAAATGATAAATTAAAATGAAAGACGACAAAAAAACAAAACAACAAAAGGATCGCTGGCTTGTCGTGCTTCCTGAGGCCTTTCATTGATTTCTGGTGAGACGAGCAGGTCAATAACATTCCGTTTGATTACCTTCATCTCCATTTCGTAAATCCACATCATCCGTGGTCACAAAAACAAGCCTCAGATTTATTATTTTTTTAAATAAAAATAACAATAAAATAATAATACCACTTTCATCAAATTGAGACGAAAATGTTGTATTTAATTCAAGGAATATTTCGTTGTTTTTTGTTTGGGTTTTTTCTCCTCCCCCTCCTCGACGTGTCGAAAGTGCTTTTCTTCTCGGTGCTGATAAGGAAAGGACACGTTGGTCAGGGAGCGGGTTGTGGGGGGTGTCACCACCGCACGTTAGGGGGCTAATGCCCGCCGACCTTTGGGAGATGGAAACGCAAAGTGACAGTGGAGGACACGGCCTGTATGAGCAGCTCAGCTCCAAGCAATGGCCTACATTTCAGCAGGCCTCCAAATGGGTGAAAACAAACACGCGAAAAACTGCAGTAAATGACCGGTTTCGAAGAAAAAATTGCACAGTAATACGCATATTTTTCTCGAATGAAATGTCAGACAGAGGAGACAAAAAACAACAACAAAAAAAAATCCCGTCTTCCTGATATATGGCACACAAGGTGGTGAAATCGTGACAGGAAGTGATTGATGGGCTCGAACCAGAACTTACCGCAAATCTTCATCCCCAGTTTCCGTGTGCATCCGTGCATCCACGCATACTCGTAGGCTAAAACAGAATGAACGTCTTTGAGTTTTGTTTGGGTGTGCGTCTGTGTGCGTGTGTGTTGTGCAGGCCGTGCAGAGGCGGATGACGACGGAGCACACACAGAGCGAGCACAGCGTGAAGCGACGGCTCTTCAGGTCATGTGGGTCATATTCTCCTTCCCTTTTTTTATTATTATTTTTGATCCACAGAATTGTTTGGCCTTTTTTTTGCCCTCTAATTAAATCCTCTGCGCCGTTACCCCCTTTGTATTTCAGAGAGAGTAGTTTTAAAACATTTCCGATTTGGTTCCAATCAATAGGGACCGAGGGGCCCATCCACGCCGGCTCGGAACCCAGCCAAGGGGCTGGCTGGAATTAACACCCGTGAAATGAGCCCACGGACGAGAAATTAATTGAGTGCAACGAAGGATATGTGGCTGGAAATGGGCGTGATTTGGGGCAAGCTGGAAGTAGAAAGCTACACCTTGCATCCGATGCACTGTAAAAAATTAATTTAGGAGGACATTAAATATGAACCAATAAAACTACTTATATATATATATTTTTAAATCAAGAGTCACATAAAGACAATGTTTCAAAAATGTTTCAATTGTAACAGCATTTGTCTTTGGGAACGTCCTATAGAAACATTTAAATCAGAATTAAATATTGGTTCACGCCACTGTTATTCTTATTCTTCATGTGTGGCGTCCAGCAAAGGATTCTGGGTATATATAGTGCAACAAAAATCAAAAATCAAAAGACTTGTGCCACAACAAGAAGTCAAGTTAGCGGTTAGTGCTAATGCTAATGTCATATATGCTGACAAGTGAAGTTTCTTGTGCCTACAATGTGATGGGATTTAATCAACAAAATTGATAAAATAATTTAAAACCTTTTTTTTCCTGAATATTTTTTTGGATTAATTTATGCCCTATAAAAATACATTTCTGAGTTAAATCTTAAGCATTAAAATGATCAAATTTTAGCGAGCATTTTAACTTGTAAATACAGTATAACATTCAATAACTAAGTGTTAAATTTTACATTAGTGAAAGTTAAAGAAGTGTAAAATGTTTTCGTGGTGAAACATACATTTCACATTTAGCCTGTTTAGAAACTGTGCTAATGCTAAACCTGCTAGCAAGTGGTGCTTTTAACCATGAGTCAACGGGAGAAGCACGTGTTAGCTGTGGTTACCATGGAAAGGTTTACAAGCCACCATTGTGTCCTCTTTGTGTCCTGATCAGGAGAAGTGCTGATGCTAACGCTAAACTTGCTAAGTAGCTCCTGTTGAGTTAGCACATCTCAAGAGTTAGTTGGGATTTTAACTGCTGGACCTTTATCATATTAATACTCAGAAATATTGAGACGAATATCTCTGACTAAAAAAAATATCCAAACAAGCTATTATGTTGGCTTTGTAGCTTAAATGCTAACGTGTTTTTTTTTCTGTACAGCATTGTCAATATTTCACAGCTTCTTAACCCTGAGGCTCTCATTAGGTTAGCACCATGCTAATCAAATTGTCATGTTTTTGTTTCTTTTCAACAAGAAGCACAAATGACTACCAAAAATCTCATTATTGAGGCATCTAGCAAATAGAAATGATTTAGGTAATACTAAGTGACATGTAGCTGCATGTTTGTCAAATAAATACATCTTTAAAACAGTATGAAATAATTTCTTTATAAGCCAGAAAACAAAACAAACAAACAAACAAACAAAAAAAAAAAAACATAATCTCTACTCATAGATATTTGCGCAAAAAATTATCCCCCCAAAGAATTACAAAATCTTTTTACCCTACAAAATCTTTTATTTTGGAAATCCTAACAGCTTGTTTTGTCAGTGCACAGAACTCAAGCACTGCAGCCTGAAGGAAGCGACAAGGCCTACATAAAGCACCCGATGAGGAACTCTATAAAACAAAAGAAAGCAGAGCAACAAAACAAAAAATGTGTTTTTACATGCTCAAGCGATCTCACGTACCACGACACAAAAAACACCCACGCACAGACACAAGGCGCCAGGCGTGAGATGGAGCACAGAAAATAGATAATGGCAACATCCAGCATCATCATCATCAGCAGCAGCAGACAAAACGAACATTTTAGTTTAGATTTTCTTTTTCTTGTTTTTTTGTTTTGTTTTGTGTTTGTTTTCCTCCAACGCGTCTTTGTGGGGGTACAGATTCGCCCTTGGGGATAAATGCGGCAGTTTGAGATACGTCCACTTGCCACCCAAAGGCCATAAATATAAAACCGTCACTCCGGAATGTTTCGTTTAAGAAAAACAAAAGAAGAAAATGTCATATGTCCTGCTTCACTGACCCCCCACCACCCACCCCTGAACTGGCGGTTCCTCGCTGCTGACTGCCTGAGGACAACACCCTGTTATTATTATTATTATTATTATTATTAGTAGTAGTAGTAGTAGTAGTAGTAGTAGTAGTATATTTTTGTTCCCTCCGCGTTGCGTTGCAGATGGCCGCTCAAACGTGTTCTAATAGAGTCCATTATGTGCTTGCGGCACAGACTGAAGATATGACTAATTAACCATAGGCTATATATATATATATATATATATATATATATATATATATATATATATATATATATATATATATATATATATATATATATATATATATATATATATATATATTTCGGTTTTATTGTGGTATATTAAGAAGTCAGAAGTAGATGTGAACGAATAAGAGCCCATCAAAAAAAAGAAAAAAGAATCAAACTGAAGCTGTGAATTATTGTGAATTATCATCATGTGTTTCCTATAGGGGAGGCTGTCGCTCAGACTGGCTTTAATAGTGCGTTATTTCAGCCTTGTCTGCTGCCCGGCGCGCACTGCTGATCCGCCAGACAGCGACAGGCTGCTGTAATGGCTCTGTTTTTAACCGGGATGATTAACGACGGAGCCCGCACAGCAAATGGCCCGGGCGAGACAGAGAGAGAGACAGAAAGAGAGAGACAGAGAGAGAGAGAGAGAGAGAGAGAGAGAGAGAGAGAGAGAGAGAGAGAGAGAGAGAGAGGTGAGGGGAATTGGACTGGGTTCAAAAGTGCCTTTCAGCAAGGCACCAACGGCCTTGTCATTGAGCTGTTGTCTTGTCTGAGGGCAACTCCTGAAAGAGGACACGGATCGGTGTGAGGACCTACTTCCAGACGGGGGTCTTAAATTCGCCGCGTTGGGGTCCTGCTCCTCCCCGGCGGCTCTGGGTTCGGACGTCGCCATCTCTATCTTCGTTATTTGGTGTCCAAAGCTGGGGGACGATTCACCTGCAAATAGAAACGGTGGGGGTGGGGATGGAGGTAGGGGGAGGGTATGGTGAAACCTGATGAAAATAAATAAATACGAATAAATAAATGTATATGTTTCCGCAGACCAAGCCCGGAGCTGTGGGCATCGACCAAAACGCGCAGTTGGAAAGGAATTGCGCACGACACGAACAGAACAGGTGCACGTCAAAATGCAGATGTTTGAGACGAGGCGATTCCCGCATGGATATTTTTAAATGATTGAAACGATTTGCAACAATTTCGAAACATAATGCACATAATGAGAATGATTGACAGGGACAAACCAGACTCCTCCATCACTGCGTCTTCCAACGTCTTAAGTCCCCCACTTAGAAATGATTCATTAGACCCCCAGAAAAATATAGGCTGCATATAAATTAAAAATAAAACATTTGCGATTTATTGTCGCGCATCCACAGTCGCCCGTCGCACCAGTTGATATTTTTCCGAAGGAGCACAAGGACACGGAAAACATTTAGACTGATTTTTGCTCTATTAAGAATCCATTTGATCTATAAAACATCGCAGTCTAGAAAAAAAAATGTCATAAAGGTGTGAGGTTTGGGGGGGAGAGAACACGTTCTGACATTCTTCTAGGATTTCAAATATCAAAAGTAATTGAGTATTTTAATCTAAAACCGGCGTTATCATCATCATCATTATTAGTGTTTATTTATGTTTCCATGACGCCAGCTCCGGGTTTATGATGCCCAGTCCGTCACCTGTCCTCGGACGCCTGTCAATAAACGCGACGGAGACGAAAGGAAGGGTGGACGGATCTTACCCGCTCAGGTTATCGACTCCACGCACTAACTGAACGACACGCGCGACAAGAAGCAGTCCATTGACGGAGGGAGCGCTCTGGATGAATCCAATCCTGCTGCGAGCGCACGCTGAGCCCCCTCAACTCCCGCTCCTCTCTCAAGAATATCGTCTATTCGTTATTTATATCGGAGGCTGAGGCTGCCCATTGGTCCCTCCACGCAGGCAAGTGAGTCACGGCGCTGCCTCCCCGTGACGACTAATGAAGCTTGCCCGGAGCCCACTGACAAGAAACCAGACAAGACTCTGGAGAGAGAGAGAGAAAGATAGAGAGAGCGTGGGGGTGGGGGCCAAAATGTGAAATTAAATGCAACAGTGAAGCGTTGATCCTTCAGGCACGTGCACGTCTCCAGGTGTGAGTTGGGTTGGGTGGAGTTATGATCCCCAAAACGCTTTCTGACTTGCTTCCTCACCTTGAGGAGACACATTTGTTTTGGGACTCTTCTTGGTTTTAATTCAGTCACGGTCGGGTTATTTTTGAAAACCCTGCTCATGTTTTTACAAATCAGCTGGAGACATGGACCACAGGCATTGAACCTCCTTTGGTTTAAACAGGTGCAGAGATTGACCAGTCAGTAACCGATGGCCACTTGTTGTCCTTTTTCATAAGGAAGAGGATTTATGGTTCTGTCAATCCTATCACCATGTTTGATGATGTTCTCCATCTGAATTGCTGAGTCAGTTTTTCACCAGATGTAATCAGACGCACACTTTGCAAAAGTTTCCGCCTTTTTTTCATGTGTCACATGATATTTTTTCCGTGTGTGAATGTGTGTGTGTGCATGAATGGTGCGTGGCATCCAAGGAGCAACATGAACCGATTTCACTCGCCGACATTCACGTTTCAGACGGGAAGTCTCGTAAAACCTCTCGAGATCCAGTGTGAGTTCAAGGTAAATAAACGTAGTGGACTGGGAAGAGGCAACGGAGATAGTTTCCAACATCCATCGGAGTTTCTGCTTGCAGTTGTTTGGTCCTCTGCGTATCTTTGATTCCTCTCCATGTCCTTGAGACTTTGGGTGAAAGCCATCAAGAATCTCGCTATGCGAACTGGCCATGAGGCTTGCAGAGATTCAGTTGTGACTTTGGGTGCTTGTGTTGCCCCCTAGATGAGTCATGGATACACTTTTAGGAGGATTTTGGTCGGCCGACCACTCTTGGAAAGTTCTCCCCACTGCTCATTGTTTCATTTGTTCAAATTGGCTCTGATTTTGTTTGACTGGAGTCCTAAACCCTTAGAAGTAGCGTTACAACCCTTTACATCCCATTGAATCTCAATAACTTTGTTTCTCAGCTGTTCTTCCATTTCTTTAAATCAGAACACAATGTGTTAGCTTTAGTGATCACATCTGATTTGGATTTCTGTGTGAACCTTCTGACGGGGCATCTTGCGCCATTTGTGTATTTTTTACACAAATACGACCTCTGTGTAAAAATTAACCAAAGAAATCATGGTTGAAAGAAAGAGATTAAAAATATATATCCTTTAAAGGTAATTACTAGTGGTTGTCAATGGAGCAGAGTGTTATTCTAGAAGCATTGACTCTCTGGGACAGGTACACCGAGCAGACAGATTTCAGGATTTATCTGTCTGTGCTCTGATGCCATTGTGTTCACCTCAATCTTCTGACACAATAATTGTACCTTTTTGTGTTTTCACCAATGGGAAGACGTTAAATAAGGCGTGTTTCAAAGAATCTCTCTTCAGTGTTGAGCAACGCAGTTCAGGTCCGGTCTGTCTGCGCATTTCAGATCTGGAACTCACTTGAGTTCAGGCTTGTTGAAGACACAAGCAATAAAACGGCGCTTGAAGCTTGATGAATGTAAATGCCTCTCGCTGCCCCCCTAACAGACTGATGCCCTGGGTGGTGAGTCATGTCGCCCATCTCAATACCGCCATCGAGTGCATCAGCAAAGAGAGCAAGATGAGTGTCCAGTTTGCCTGAAGACAAAATGTTTCCACGCAGAAATAATCCATTTGAGCAACATCTTTTACATTCACCTCAGCCTGTGTCATATTGTTTAAGCTCCACCCTGATTCATCAAAGTGACACACAGACAAAAACCTTCAGATAACAAAGCAAACCCCCCCCCAGCAGGTCCGATGTCTATTTATTGGCGTTCCCATCTTTCTGTTCTGCTCGCTGTTGATGTTCGGCACATTTTGTTTTCTAACTGGACCTTTCCAAAAACTCTTTTCATTTCTTTTTTCTTTGAACCAATCCAGCAGCATCATAACTGGGGCCCTTACATAATTAAAAACAGGTTTGAACTTGTTTGTCTGCTTTCTTTGCTGTGGCTGTGTGAGTTTCGCCTAAAACTTGAGCGTGGCAGATAAAAATTTCCTTTGTGCGACGTCTTGTTGCGCTGAGAAATTTGATGCCGCCGATTCTCCTGTCACCCGTCATCAAACCACAGCCGGCACAAAGGGCCAAACGAGGTGAAAGCTTGTTTGACCAGCTGCCGTCAGACCTCGGCAACTTCAAACATCGGGCTGGCTGCTCGTCTCCAACGGTTCCTGTCCACGGAGAAACCGTAAATGATCGATTTAAACTTTTAGCCTGACTTTAATATTTGAATACAAACTATTTATATTATGAAATTGATGCAACTCAAACTTTTTGCACTTCCGCAGGGTTTGTGTTCAATGTTCTCATTTTAATGAAGTGCGTTCATTTTTCCTGATATTTGTTGTGTTCTTGAAACGGCTGAAGTCCAAAACATTCCTTTCTGGGGCAGCCTGAGACTTTTATCACGTGAACCTCTTCAGTGGGCGTTGCATTACACTTGCACAGTGACATTTCTTAACATTTTGTCTTCAGGCAAACTAGAGACTCATTTCCAGGTTTAGTTTGCAGGAACGGTCTTGTTTGGTCTTTTCACAGTGTTGAAATAATATTTTAAATTAGCACAATACTGCACAGGATAGTTTTGATACATATGAAATATACCATAGAAAGTTAAAGTACACTCTACATTCACATAAATTTAGATAAAGATCCAAACTAAAACAACTGCTGAATCTCTGAACTTATATAAATTCTTAGGGAGGATTCTACAGAAAAGACAGGCCTAGAATCTCTTTAGACAGAGAGTCTGTCTGCCAGGCAATTAACAAATTCCTTAGCATGGTTCAAAAGTTCACTAGGATCTTAAAACTTTTTATAAATAATTTTATCTATATTAGAATTAACTATATTTCTTTAAGAATGTTTTTAATTAGTTACTTATTAGATCCAAACTTATAGTCATTATTTAGCATTACATTGTGTGCAAGCTTGGTTAAAAATACAAACTACTTTCTTGTGGAAACATTTTGAGGCACAGATAGCGCTGCAGCTGCAATCATATATCAAACTGGACAGCGGCTGATACGAGAAGGGTTTGCCGTATATCTGCTTTTGGGGCTCTTTAGCAGGAGGTAATAAAATTAACATTGAGACAGCCCACACAAAGGAAAAGAACACACCTCCTAATGCATATATTTAAATGAGGAGAATATGCAGTCTATAAAAAATGGTTTGTTTCACAGCAGAAGTTGGAATCTCTTTGTGCTGAGTGAGAGTTTCCCGGAGGATGCATCTTCTGTCTTTTTTACTCAGTTCTTTGTCTCTGTTTTGTAATGTCTTGGACTTTTGATATTCTAGGTGAGATGATTATTGTAACATTCTTCTTGCATTGATTTTCTCTGGATAAAACTCTGAATATCTGAAGTCTGATGTCGTATGATTGCTCTTTTCTCTCTGCACACTTACACAGACACAGGAAGTCGGGACAAAGAATTAATTAAAGAGCTAAATCAAGTTCTTCATCTTTTAATTCTTAACAACAGTGATAGACACAGAGAAAGCCTGAGGCAGGGCAGATAGATCCCGTTTTACACAGGGGATGAAAGCGGACCGACGGTATTCATGGGGGGCCGTGGACCCCAACCACAAGTAGCTAAAATCCTCAAATACTTGAGCACCCCCTCTAAAACACTTATAAGTGCCTATTTTAACAATTCAAGCACTACATATACCTTGATATGTATCAGTAAGTACAGTCGCAACTGTCTTAGCACTGCAGCAGAAGCTAGCATCTTTCTTACCTCCACTATTGACAGTACGGAAAAACAAGTGGCGGCCATTGACTGGCTGTGTGCCAATGCCAGCCAATAGCTGGTCAAATATCACTGTATTAGTAACTTTAGTATATGAGAATACTTAAACATTATTATTTAAATTGATATAAAATGTACCTATTGATATTAATAAAATTAGGATTGCTTGATTCACGCTGACTTGCAAATGCTGACAAACAAAACGCTCCTCTTTTCCATTAGTGCTCCATCTCTGTCAGACACTGGTCGCGTGGAATGTGTGTATGTGGTGTTTTGTGTGTGATTATAATTGTGTGTAGACCCTGACGAACACCAGATCATTTACAAACACTTCGGTGAGTTCAAGTGTTTGAGTTTTGGATTTGTTTGCTTTTTGTTCTAGTTTATTTCTTCTATTAGTTTTGTTTCTCATTGTAGGCCTTCGGTTTATTTTGTTAGATTTGGTAAGTATTTTTTGTCACTATTTATGTTCTCTCTCTTCTAGTTTCATTGTTGTTTTTGCCATAGTTACTCTACCTTTCTACCTGCTATTTCTTTCACTACTTGGTTCTTTTCTTTACATCTTCTGTGTATCTACCTCTCGGTTAGACTTTGGTTAGACTCATAACCAAAAGACTTTTAAAAAGGTGCACTTCATTTAGCTACAGCAACATCGTATATGACGTCATTTACCTCAACTCGTAACCTTAGACATGTTTTCCAAGCCCACCTCTTTTTACTCCAACTTGCTAAATCGCCGTTTAGGAAATAAAATGCTGCACAGCTAAGCCACTCACAGCACAAAGAGCAGTGTTTGTAACACTTTAAGCTTCAGTGTCTGGCGGTTTCACAGCTTCCCTCAAGTAACTGTTCCTGTCCACCCTCGGTGGCAGCCATAATTCATCCAATAAGTAGCTGTAACTGCTACATTAGCCGCGCACACTTCGAAATGACTCGCCTCAGTCTCAACTCAGCATGCAGCGAGAGAGAGAGAGAGAGAGAGAGAGAGAGAGAGAGAGAGAGAGAGAGAGAG
The DNA here is from genome assembly GCF_027474105.1 of Poeciliopsis prolifica. NCBI lineage: Eukaryota > Metazoa > Chordata > Actinopteri > Cyprinodontiformes > Poeciliidae > Poeciliopsis > Poeciliopsis prolifica. The sequence goes on from NW_026562383.1 coordinate 4,584,656, forward strand.
AGAGAGAGAGAGAGAGAGAGAGAGCGAGGGAGAGTTTGTGGAATAAGTTGTTGTGTGGCTGTAATAGGTTCAGGTCTTCTTGGCACTCGGCTGTATTATTTCATGCCTGTCTTGGGATCTTGAGAAGACACCGAGTCTTAGATTGGCGGGCTAAAAGACTGAGCCATCTCTTAGATGCTAATTTAGCTCATGACTGACAGGATTGTTTACTTATCCCTCAGAGTTTGAAGCAGTGTTAAGGCAAGCGTTGAGGTTGGCTGAAGACAGTTAAATGTGTTTGCCTTCACCTTGTCTCTCGTCCAAAACCCGCAGAAACTCGCACCAATTAGGCGGTGCGGTGAAGTTTCTCGGCCGCCGAACCCTCGAGCTCTCCAACTCTCCACTGGAGAGTTGGAGATGATAAAGTCGTGGATTCATTTGTATGTGGGCTTTTGTGGTTGTTGAGGTGGGGAAGTAAAAAAAAAAAAGTTGGTTTGTTAAAAAGTTTTTCTAGTTGCTGCAGTTCTAAAGAGTTTTGAATTCACTGCATTTGTGTTTTAAATGCATCTGTTTTTCAACACAACTTACTTAAATGTGAGATGATCTTCTGATATTTACTCCACGTTATGATGCAATTCCCTCATCAAAAACACACCTGGATTGTTTCTTTGATTATTTCACGCTTGTTTGAGAAATCATTTAGCTGGGTGGACCTAGTCCCACCTTCCAGGGTGAATCTCCTCTTCTGAGCTGACGTCTACAAGCTCCTGACTCACAGAGCGGCTCTCGGCTCCTTCACACTGGCCAGCAGCAATTAGCAAAAACCTGCTAGAACTGAACATCAGGTGCATTGCAAGCTACATCTCAGCGCAGCACTGGTTATAATGTCGCTAAAGGGTGAATAGAAGAGTGGGCTTACGATGTCTTCCTGAAGGCAGAGTTTCAGAAAGAGCAGGAGCTTCTTAAAGAGACAGAGGCCCAAGTTCAAAGCATTGAATTATGAAGTACAGTTTCTTTTCATTTCTATTACTTGATTGTGCTATAAAATGGTATTGGGAAAGTACATAATACTGCTCCTTTAAATAGCTTAATTTTGTCATCTACTCATCATCAAGCTCACTGGAACAATGATACTCAACAATGGTAATTTGGGTTCATTTATGAACCTAAATTACTTGCTTAGATCATCCAGTATTTTGACCTTTACAGTTGGGATAGAGAAAACAGATTATTGTGCTGAAAACGCTCTCTTATCATCAATTTGACTTTGCTGTCGCTCGCCTGCTATGCATGAATGGAGATTTAAAAAAAAATCTTTTTACGCCTCTCAAAACTTTTGTACTAAAAGCAAAATTGTGTTCACCCAGCAAGAAAGTGAGTTTAATTATTAGTTTCCACAGGCTGGTGTAAAACATTGTAAATCTTATAAGCTAACTCTCACATATTTTCAGCAAAACATTGAGATATACACGTTTACACACAGAGGTTGTTCATCGGTTAAGGTGATCGTATTTTGTTGACAGTAAGACCACAACTGAAAGGGTTTTTGATACCTTTTTGACGTGCCTTCGTAGCCATAATGTAAGCCCCAAAATGTTCAGAAACCAGGTCGGAACAGTCGGACTGAAACATCTGCACAAAGTCGAGAGAAATGCAGTTCCAGATCACTGACCAATGTTCAAGGGATATTCCAGGCTTCAGCACAGAAACAGTGTTTCACCAGACTTAAAATGGCAATAAGTAAGCAAATAAGCAAAAGTTTGATTTGGTCATTTTGGTGATCATTAGGAAACATGCTGTTGACATATAAAAGCTGAGGAGCTTTTATTGATTGGATCAAGGACAGGTTTGTTTTTGCGGAAGTCTTCAGACATCTCCTTGGGATCGGAGATGTCAAAACGTAAGTGTTTGCAGTCAATCCGACCCACTAAAGTGTTACCTGTGAATTTGAACATCCAATACAAACTCAGTCATTTGTATAAAAGAAAAACTGGGCATCGATCTAGACTCTACGCCAAAGGTTCTGGGCAAAAATCCAGTTGCACATTGACTTCTTCCCACACACAAACAAAATTTGTGCATGCAATCTTTACTTGTATAGTTTGATGATGTTATGAAGACAAAGTGAAACAGTGGCCTAAACTCACCTGTTTTTCCTGTGCCGTAAATGAAAGGGATCGAGTGACACGGTCGACAGATAGTTGGCAACCTCTCGCTTGAAAACTTTTGTAATGACAGAGCTGGAACTTTCTGTTAGCTGTTACAACATCAACGTTCAGAAAATGGAGGCGCAGAAGATGCTGATGGGTCTCTGTCACCTGCTTTGGTTCGCTGAAAACACCGAATTGTTTATTCTCAGCACACCTGAAATTTGGTTTCATTTTTGTATTGTAGTTTCTCAACTCTACCTCAAACAAGAAGTGAAAGTGTGATTCCTTTTTTTTTTTGCATTTTTTTGTATTAAAGTATTTAGTAGACACCTATAACTTTTGTCCAAATTCTGTATTAGCTTTGAACAAGATAATTCAAAGAAAATCCGACAAAAAACACCTAAAGCGTCACAGGTGTGACGATATATCAAAGTTAAATAAAAAGGGTTGGTATCGGCGATACGGGCCCTATTTGCTCCGTGTTAGTTGTGCCGTATCGCGCACCTCTACTCAACAGACTGAACTCATTTTAAAAGTTATAATAAAAACATCACAGAAATGTGGAAAAAAAAGAAAAAATAAACAGAAAATAAGAAAAAAAATCGTCTCCTTGTTTTTAATATCAGCAAGCGACGGAAGACCTCGTCGAAATTCACCCAGACACGCCGCCACCGCTTCATCATCAGGCAGACGCAGCCACACCTGCCGTGGAGGGTTGATGGGAAATTATATCCCGACCCAGACCACATGATAACAGAATCATTTCACACTCCACCGGTCCTCCGCACACGGCTCTCTGTGAGTGCCGGCGCGTGCACCATGTGCCTGGAGACTCCTCACAAAATTTCCATTTGTATGAGCCCTGGGGCCACACTGCCAGAGAGCGACAGCAGAAAGACACGACACGTCCCCTTAGGACTTCGACGGCGTAAAAGCCGTGTAGGAGCACCCGCTGAACATACCTTCCCTGCTTTGGTTTCACTATCAAAGACCTGCTTCTCAAAAAAAAATAAATAAAATAAATAAAACATCACTTTTGTAATCACTTCCTGTGCTGTGCATGTGAGTACGACGCATTCGGGGCCCATGTTTTGGGAAGCATCTGTGCAGGTCCGTCGGTGTGACGCGGATCCACATCCTCACGCCTCACAACCTCCGGCAGGAGAGAGGCTAATAATAAATGCAAATTACAATCAGAGGAATGCGCCGGGGCTGAAGAGGATAATTGCTCCATTATGGTGCTGCATGCAGGTGGAAGTGCACATCTTGTACAAAAAAGACAGAGACAGAGAGAGAGAGAGAGAAGGAGAGAGAGAGATAGAGAGAGAGAGAAATGGGGGTTTAAAGACCCAAAAGGTGACGTCACAATCAGATCACATAACGAATGGATAACTGAGACTAAATATTGATTCACTTGTTGGAAAAATTTCCCTTTTCCAGGAGGGAGGGACATGCAAGGCCAGTCACTGGTGACATAACCATGACTCATGAATTAGGACAAAGGAAGACCCAGATCCCTGACCGCTGCTGATTGTGACCGGTGCACAAAGAACACCGAAACCAATATGTGTTTACACCAAGTGTACTTTTGTGTATGCTTGACAAGGCGATGTATAATGCATTCTTTTTTTCTTCCAGGAAATGATCAGTGTGACCTGACATGGATGTCAGGTGCAGAAGCTCACAGCATCGTGAAGAATGTCATGCAAAAACAAAAACGAGTCAGAGTTGGTAACTAGTTGCAATTTACTTGATTTACCTTTTGGAAAATATGCACTTTTAGGAGCATTTTTACTTTGCCGCATTTTTAAATTTCACTGGCGTGATGTCGCAAACTGTGGCTACTCCTACTAGCGTGGATCCACCGGCTTGCAACGCCATCTTTGAAAGTTTTGAGTTGCGGTCATCTGTGTTCGTAGATGTCTGGTTAATTTATTTTCAATAAAAGCCTGATTCCCCTGTCTGATGCCGCTTTATTAAATTTTAAAAAAATTAAACATAGGATATTGTAATAAAAGAATTAGTGCACACATAAGCGGGTAGGATATTCAGATGAAGGAAGTGGTATTTCTGTGGTTACGCCATCCATATAAATTGTTAAAATGCTAAGCTAATCATAACTCCTAAGCTTCCACTTCAGTCCCGTCACTCAAATGATGTTATCAAATTTATTTAACACTGACACAACCCGCTATAGTTTGTAAACATGACGGTAGCAGTTTTGGATGCGTAGCGCCGACAGACAGTGCTGCGATAGGAAAATCTGACGAGGCAGCACCGAGAGTCAGAACACCAGTCCTGCAGGAGTTTTTCTGTAAATCTAGGACAGAATTCCTCCTCTGTGTCTCCTCTGAACTATGGGGTTCCCCAGGGGTCGATATTAGCGCCTGTTCTTTTTTCCCTGTACCTGCTGCCTCTGGGTTGGATTTTTAAAAAGCACAAAGTCTCTTTCCAATGCTTTGCAGACGACATTCACATCTACCCACCCATATCTACACATGACAGCTGGTCTGTTGTACAGATGCTACAGGATTGTCTTCAGGATGACAAATTTTCTGAATCTAAAAAAGGAAAAAAAAAATAAATAAAAAAAAATACGAGATCTCAGTGTTTGGTCAACGCAATGTTTTCTTTCACTCTTCGGTTTTCCACTCTCCTGTTTCTGACGTCGGGGTCGGCCCCTGAACGACACATCCGTTTATGGCCCCCGTAAATCACTCCCTTGTTTGTGTCGCTGTTATGCGAGCCAAACAACTGATATTTATATTATTGCAGATGCTTTACTTGTAATAAGAAATCTATTTGTGAGGACGACTCCAGCCTCTGGGTATTTCACAGTGTGTCTGTCATCATTATCCCAGGACTTCCTGAATGCCTCTTTTCACTCGCCGTTTCCATTTCCCTGCCGCCCAAATCGCTGATGGAGTCGGCCCATCTGTCTCTCCTTTGGCCCCATTCATCATCCCTCACTCATCATCTCCGTGTTTCTTCATTTTCTCGCCTCTTTCAATCTTTGTCTCTCTTTTACTCGTCGCCCATCTTTCTGGGAAGCTGCTTTCCCTCCTTTTCCTTCCGCTCTCCATTAATCTGCCTCACTCTCAGCCTTCCTCTGGCTTCACTTTCGGCCCCTCATCCCCAGCCAATTGCCCCCCCCTTACCCCCTCACTCCACTCCTCCTCCAAAGCAGAAGATGTTTCAGTGGATGAACCCATCATGACTACAGTCAGCCAGCTCTCAGCTTTGCAGAGCAGGAAATAAATTAAAACAAAATATGACCGTTATGTGACATTTGGGACTTTTCGTCACGTTTACAACTTTTTTCTCGCTCCGGACGGTCCGTCTGATCTGAGGAGACGTCTCCAATTAAACAGGGTCTTGTTAAACTGCAGCTTTTCACGAGATGCTCTGCAGCGGAACCTGTAGCAGCTTTAAAAGGGACGACATGCAAAGGCTGTTAACCTCGAAGCGCGGTCCCAGTATCCGATAGAGCCGACGCCTCATTGAGCAGGCCCAATGTTAGTGTGACATAAACGTGTGCTTCATGAAGCGTCGCTGCAGCGATCCCAACCTTACCGGCTCAACACTTTGAAAAGTGCGGAACTGAAAGCTTAGATAGATGCACGCATGCATACAAGTCTGTGTAAATACCGACTCATTTTACGGAGCAGGTTTAATTATTCGTTTTTTTTTTTTATCAAAAAGCTATCTCAATTCAAACCCAGGACCTCGTTGCTACAAGGCAACAGCACTACCTGCACTTTGTTGAAATTCTCGGGCAGAGGACATGGGAACCTGGCTGAATTCAACACAAAGATAAAACTGTTCTGTTGAAATAGGTTTTGAAAACATCCTCGTCTGCCATACTGTCAGTGCCTCATGCAATTGGTGCGTTTTCCACTGACGGTGGAAATGTGTTCGCCTGAAGGGCTCAATGCTCCTTCGTGCACTGACTGCATCGTGAAATATTTGAGCAGCTGAAAAAAATGCAGGCTTGACCCAGCTTGATCTCGCCGTCCATGATGAATTGACATGCAGGAAGGACATGATTGATGGCTCACTGGGACAAGGAACTGTTTGTCAAAGTGGAAAAAAACAAAAGCGATTTTTAAAAACCTTTTTCAATTGTAGGTTGCAGCAGAGCACTTTCATTGTCTTCAGGGGCAGAACTGTCGAGGTTTTGAATTATGTGACATTTCAAAAATGCTTTTGTTCATGTCCTATCTTATCCTACTCGTGCTTTTGTTTCTGTTGTCTCATTAGTATGAAAAAACTGCAACCCGAATTAACTCTTTGTACCTGGAGCCACTATCTTGTCATGGAAACTTTCTAAAAGTAGGAACAAAATAAAAAGTAGATCCAAACTAATTGGACGGGTATTCAATCATCTGACAGTTTTGATTGTGTCTCTATTGTGTTTGTAGTCTGAATGGTTTAAAGGGCCGTTTTCATGTTCACTTTTTGTTTATATCATAGGTTTGTGGGGCCTTTCTATCCTAAAGAAAAAGATATAAGACTTTAGATATTTCACAAAGACACATTGAGAAAAAACCTTGCAAAACCTTATATTAAAGCAGAAAGTATGGCGGCCACCGTAAGAAAGGCTTACAGTATTCAGTTATGCCACATGAACTGATCAGTACAGTATAGCGAGGGAACGCAAAAGAAAAAATCTTCCCCATGTCCCGTGGAGGGGTCCATATTTCATGACAATCTGAACAGCAGAGGTCAAATTCTCTTCGCATGCGACCCAGGTCGCTTGCGTATCATATTCAATACCTATTCGATACATATCCGATACGTATGCGATATGTACCAGATACATATCCAATACGTATCGGATATGTTTCGGATACAAATGCTGACGCTACTGTGCCCTCTGCTGCGCATGCGGGAACACTTTCAGGTCCTTTGCCCATTCAGACTGCAGAACACATGCAGGTCGCACATGAGTGTCAGTGTGAACGGCCCCAGCAAACAAAAAAACAAAACAAAAAACTCGGATTTGACAAAATATCGGATTTCAGTCTGCAGTGTGAACGCAGCCTATTAACCGCACAGGACTCAGACTTTAGGCATTTCGAAGCTGGATCAACAGAAGCAAACATTCAGTCTGATATCTTGTGAAGCGCTTTAATGTGTTGCTGAAACGTGCCATGCAAAATAAACTTGACTCAACTTTTCTCTCCCCCCCCGCCGCCGCCGCCGCCCGACCCCTCGGCGGCTCCAAACCGAGGCCGGGTGACCGTTGGGCCAACCTTCAAGCGTCACGAAGGAGAGAGGCAGCCCCGCGCCGAGGAAGCGGGAGAGATTATAAAGATTTATCCCCCGCCGGCGCTCCGGTGGCACCGGTACGATTATGATGCCATAACACAAGGCGCCATAAAGACAATACTGTCAGCTAAATGAAGAGCGGAGCGCTGAAAGGTGTTCACCGTGGCGTAATCAATCACCGCTGTCAGCCGCGCGGCCCTCCGTCAAAGAGAGCCGTCACTGTCAGACGCTCCTTACGTTTCTGGGTGTTTTGTGTGTGTGTGTGTGTGTGTGTGTGTGTGTGTGTGTGTGTGTGTGTGTGTGTGTGTGTGTGTGTGTGTGTGTGTGTGTGTGTGTGTGTGTGACTGGGAATCTGGGTCATTTCCTTTCCTTTCTCAGGTGGCCACCAGTCTCCCACTTACATTACCTTGTGTCCACCCTGATAAGAGGTGAGTACAAGCCGACTGAGATCACACACACACACACACACACACACACACACACACACACACACACCCTACACACACACACACACACACACACACACACACACACACACACACACACACACACACACACACACACACACACACACACACAGGTCCCCTCTCTAATATTTCACAAGGAGGAAGAAAGGGATTCATGAATCATCCTGATAGAAGCAGAACGGAGAGAGACATCCCTCCGTTATCTCCACTCACACACACACACACATGCACACTGCAGTAGATTTATGGTACAAGGCTTTAATGGCGCCCTCACACACCTTTTTCTCTCTGTGCGCCTCTCCCCCGTGTCACATAGTCACACAAACACACACCGATCAGTCGTTAACCTCCTCCCTCCACCTTTCTCTTCTCCTCCTCTCCTCCATCTTTCCCCTCTATCTGCTGTCCATCTCAGCTCCTCCCTGAAAGGAGTTGTCATTTCTCTCCCCGTTCTCCCATTTCCTCCGCTCTTTCCCTCAACCCAAGAGAGCTCATAACTTCTGTTTTTATTTATTTATTTGTGGTTCACTGGTGGCTTTAATTGAAAGTGGAGTAAAAATGAAGATGTCAAAGTCCCCGCTCAGCTGGGGGAGCTAAACGTTTCCGATATATCATTTTCAAGAATGGAGACGAGCCAGGGCGTTGGGCGAAAACGTCTCACTCGTGCTGTGTGCATGTCTGTTTTTAACAGGTAACTGCTGCAAATATACAGCTCGCCGTCAGCCATCGAACAGGCCATAATAGGAGGGGTGTTTAAGCCTTAAACACAGACCATTTACCCCTGTGATTTATAGAAAAAGGGCGGCTGCCAAACAAGGCAAGGTTGATCCCCTGTTTAGCCACTGTGAAAGGCCTTGTTTGCATTATTCTCTCTACTGGGTATACATGCGGCCCTGTGCTGTCTACTCTCAAACTTAAACTCATCTCTATACATACCTTGAAAAAGTGTTCACACTCCTTTAACTTTTGTTTTGCTTTTTATGCATTTTGATAGGTTCACAAGGGTGATTACTTCACCCTTATATCCCGTTACTTCCCTGTTGTTCTTGGTCCCGGTGATTTTTTTTATTCTGCTCTGGCTCCCCGTGTTCCCTGTGATTTTTCTATGTTTTTTGTTATCCAGTTTTTTATTAAAGTTTCCAAACCACGCTGCATTTGGGCCCTCTTCACGACAATAACAGAATGTGACGCTCAAACATAAAACTGCCCTTTTGAAGAAACTCCAGTGTAGCCAACAGTCACTTCACCTGCATCTTTGACTTACTTCTTAATGTGCTCCATAAAAAAAATCATTAAACTTAACAGCAGCAGCCCAGGAACCTGTTTGGTTTTCTTTGAGCCAGCGTTTAACATACAGGCTCAGATTAATCCACTACCTGCCACGCACCAAGCAGTAAACACACACACACGCACGCACGCACGCACGCACACACACACACACACACACACACACATGCTCAGAGGTTGTGTGTACCGGAGCGTTTAGCTGTTAAAGAGACTGATGCCCTATGGAGTCAGGGGAAACCGGGCTGTCTACACGGACGACTAAATGTTGTTCTTACATCACCGTTGATGTTTGTTTCTCTCTCCCTTACTGGGTTTTATAATGTGTTGCATGACAACAACAAAAGGAAACATATCAAACATTTTCAAAACAACTCTGTATGTTTACATCCTTTAATGTAAAAAAAAAAAAGGTTGTTTTCACGATGCTGTACTTCTCTGCAGCATCTCTTGGGACCTTGGTTCAGAAAGTCACTGCATGTTCTGTGATTTTTAAGGTTCGATTAAACTAAACTAAAATCGTGCTGTTTCAAAGTGGAACACTGAAATTCTTTTAGTCCGTTTTGGCCGTGTAAACGCGTCGACATTTTTAATCCTCGTCGTAATATTTGTTTGACGATTTCGAGACGTCCTTATGAAGGCGTTACAGGCCAAGATTGCAGTGGCTTCCTCTGAAGCGAAAGCTGCACTGCTCAAAATAGAAATGAGAATCATCATCTTCAGATCACATTAGCTGCGCTCTACATGCATTATAAGGAGCTCAAAACAAAACGGAAAAACATCCAAAAGCAGACCAAGTCTTCTCTATGAGATTCTAAGCTAAATGCATAAATGGAATTAAGTCAAATAGTAACATTATATTTTATAATTTTATGCAATTTTTTGCCGCTTCACCATCTATTAAGCAGATAATGTGTGAAGCAAAATATTATTTTAAAATATAAATCACATTCAGTCAGTCTCTCTTTAATATTATGTAATGTAATACAATGTAGAGTCTAATGCCATCTGTTTCAATACGATACAAAGCAGTGACGATAACATAAAGGGAAGAAAACATGAGACATGTTGCAAATTTCATCAACTTAAATTCTCAAAATGTGGACAATAGTGGCTCTGATACAAGCAAGTGCTGTGCAGTTTAATTGCATGTCCATTTTACAGATATATCATAAGCACTTATTTTGCTTTACACATTTGTTTGTACTTAACAAAACAATGGCGGTTCTCAACGGTCCCTGTTTGCTTCTTCTTTGTCTTTCAGTTGATGTTAATCTGCAACCCGGCTTTGACATCCCAACACAGAGAAGCAATTTTCGTCTTTTATGTATTTTATTCTTCTTTTATTTTTGCCCAGTTTTGCACTTTGATATCTAGCATTACAGACACTGACTTTGTTCTCTGGAATAGTTTTGTTGTTGTTGTTGTTTTGTAGCCAGAAACGTCACTCATCAACCCGTCTTCCTTCTAGTTTTCACTTGAACGTCTCTTTTCGCATGCGGGACAGGTACACACTCTCACACACTCTCACACAATCTCTCTCTCTCACACACACACACACACACACATTTATAGTTTGCACACCCACATCAACACACCCTCGCGCCCTTCCAGAACAGCCCGGTAATTTGCCAGATGCGGTGAATCACTGGTTACTATGGCAACTAGGAGGGAAAGACAATTTCGTTTTTTTTTTTCTTCTTCTACTCTCAATTTTGGCAAACGGCGGGGTCTGCACACTGACACACATGCGGGCCGTGTCACGTGGTCGCGGCTCCGAACGGAGGAATGAATCCGAACAGCAGCCAATGAATGTTGACCTTCGATAACGGCGGCTGCGCTGATTGGCCACGAGCCGCCATCCTATAATTAAATGACAGGTGTTAATTTTCCAATGCAGCAGGACTGTTGTGACTTTGCTGAATGGAAACACACACACACACACACACACACACACACACACACACACACACACACGCACACACACGCACACACACACACACACACACCCACACACACCCACACACACACCACCATCCACAGCATCATCATCTTCATCATGCAAGGCGTCACAAATATGGACGAGGAAAGCAAATTCAGAAGCGAGCTGATTCCAACAAAAAAAAAAAAAAGCTGAATTGATGTTAATGTCCTCTGACAGGCTCAGTGAGTCACTATGTACTAATACAACACACACACACACGCACACGCACACACGCACACACACATGCGGCGTCGTTCAAATGGGATGATGGATGCAAATTCCTTTTGATTATCCAGGAGTTAATGGATTTCCCAAAATGCCACTCTAAGATGCTTCACGTTGTAATTACTCTTGCGCCATTTAAAAGGCGCAACCTTTAAAAACCAAAATGAAAGTTGCTGCCTCTCAAAGAAAGAAAGAAAGAAAAACTCCAGTCATCACCTTCACCAAAATAATAATAATAAAAAAAGTAGGGGTATGAGCTGGGCCAATCAGAGGCAAAGGATTATCCCCGTGCACACACAGGGCTCAAAAACACACACACGTACGCGCGCGCGGCTGCATATGGTCGGAGCTGATAAGAGGAATTTTCCTCCCCACAGGGAATCAAGAGAAGGAAAAAAAAAAGCAGTGGGACACGACAAAAGGAGACGAGGAGAAAAGGGGCTGGTAGGATGGGTGGGGGTGGAGTTGGAGACACTGGGTGGGTGACAACTGAAAGTTAAAGCGTCTACGTCAGTGGGGCTCCCACAATCAGTAACAGTGGAGCAGGTTGAAGAAAATGGCAGCTGATGGACGGACAGAATGTTGAGACGGTACCACATACACTCTAAAAAGTGTATTTGGGCTGTAGTTAATGTTATGGCCTTTTTTACATTAACCTGACTTAATTGTTTGGCTTTAGTTATGTCAACTTACTTTCATGAGTTCAATTAACATAAAAGACACACATTTTATCTAAAACAAACGGTTAACTTTGAGTTGACGTGAACCAATTAAGTTGAATGCAGTTTTACGTCTGACGTCATTACGCAAGCTTTGCCCGAGACAGATCCACTTCTTGTACCGACCGCTTGTGCAGCCGCCATTTCTTCTGACCATCGACTGTCCACCGGATTGTAAAACAGTAAGTATTCTACACATCATGGCAAAATATTATTTAAACGGTGTAAAAATATTAATGACTTTTTCTACCTTTAATTTGAAACAGTTAACTGTTTTTAACGTCGAAGTATCATCAGTTATTTGCTTTGAACACATTTGCTAGTTGTAATTTGCCGCGCTATTCGGCATGTTTGAACTTAACTGCTCTGTTAGTTAGTGAACGTTTATTTTGAGTGTGTACTTTTTATTTGACCCTAAAGAACTTAAATAGCTGGAAGCCGGGTATGTAGTGAAAAACATGAAATGTGATTTAGACTGGAGACGTTCAGGGCTGGTGCTGGTGGACCGAGAACTGCTGGCGTGTTCCGGTCGGAAGCTAGACTGGGTCAAAGTGTGGGAGCAGCTAATGCACTGCAGTGGTGGCCAGATTTTATAACAAGAACTACTGGACAGGTTGATTTTTTATGGGTAATCTTAACGTACAGTTACGGAGGTGTTAGTGTTATACGCAAAACTAATTTAATGTGACGCAACTGCGCTCTGCTTGTCACTTGTCACCGTGAGCTGCAGTCAGGGAAGCCATTTGTTCCAATTGTCAGCCTGCTTACTGACGACATGATATAAAACGCATAATATCCTGACTGCGCTAATAATCCATAAGATGTCATTTTTCTTAAAAAAGCAAAAAACAAAATAAGCAATTCATGTTTGTAGGAACTTTGAGTTAATTTCTCTTTCCCACTCTCCAGGCCTGGAGCCAAGCATCATCAGACCATAGAAGGTAAGCCATATTTGCTTCACTAAGCTTCTAATTTAAAAAAAAGTTAAGTTATTAGTTAATATGCTGTATTGTATCAATAATATGAAAAACATATACTCTAAACTAATTCAAAAATAGTTTCGATAAATAACATCATTTTAAAGTAAAAGGAATAGGTGGTCAAAGAACGAGATGAAATTAATTTCCTCCAAAGGGTTGATGAGCTCTCACTCAACATGGGGTCAGAAGCTCAGTCATCTCGGAGAGGCTGAGATTAGAGCTGTTGCTCCTCTACATCCAGTGGAGCCATCTTTATGCCCTTTTTTCAGATTGCCATGGCAAGTTCAAAACCTGCAAGACTGAAGGTGATTCTAGGAGAGAGCAACACTGAAAAACTGACTCTTTCAAATGGCATACCAGATTCTCTGGATGATCTTCTCAGCAAGGTGAAGGATACCTTTGGTTTAAAGACCAACATCAGACTGCAATATATGGACAAAGACTTTGGTAATGACTTCTTCAACTTCAGCTCAACTTCTGACCTTGTGGACTTGGGAACAGTCAAGGTGATTCAAGAAGAAGCAGTTCAACCTTTTGTTGATGTCATTGAAACAGCTCCATCTTCTTCTGCAGTTCACTCAGATGACAGCAGTTCTTTAGCTTCAAATGACACTATACTCCTCTCCTCCCCTGAATCCTTCTCATCGCGAACAAAACAATGGCCAGCCAACTTTCCCATTCCCATGTTTTCGTATGACACTGAACGTCAGCTACAGAAGGGGAATTCTGAGTATCAGGCAAAAAACAAAATATTGACAGTCACCCCACGAATGAAGACTGACATCCTAAATAGATTAGTAGAAGAGATCTACAGATACAGAGCCTATCCAGAGGACGCACAGTTCTGTGTAGTTGCAGAGGCCTTGATTAAAAAACATCCATGTTTAAAAGAGCCTGGTTCATTCAATGGTTGCTACGGTTGGAAACAAAGGCTGAAGTACAAAATGGGAAACTACAGGACTCTACTCAAGTTTCAGGGATGTCCAGAATTGTCTGTTAACGCACTTAAATCCAAAGCCAGTACTTCAGTGTTTCCCGCTGCAAAAATAAAGAAGCCAAGACGAGCTGAAGCCAACTTCTATCCTTCCTTTCCAGTGGGAGAAACACAAGAAAGTATGGAAAAAGAGAGAATTGAACTCTTGACAGCAATCAAAAGGAGGAACAATGACAAGGTCATTGCGGAGAAAATGGCTCATACCTTTGCCTACAGGCGTCAGGAGGTGGTGAATGAAGAACCTGGCATAGAGGATTTCAAGGACAGATGGCCTGCCCTGTTCCAACAGAAAGAGGTAGTAATGCAGATTGAGGATTTTTACTTAGATTTTGGAATGATTGGTCAGTATTTACTTTAAGTCATTTTGTAAGATACAAAATAAGTTTTATTTTGTTTCTCAGATTAATGCGGAGTTCCTGAGACTCATGGCTCTTCCCCTTGAGCAGACTTTCTTTGCCCAGTTGGACAGGCTCTCAAGTCAGCTGATTAAAGTCATCAAAGCCAAGGGAGGAGCAACACGTGCAAAAATAGCTGGAATCATGAGAATCTATGATGAGGTATGGATATCATCGATAGGAACACTGGGGGACATTTACCATTTTTAATTTAAAACAAAGAAGTTAAAGTCTCTAATTACTTTCAGACTTTTTGTTTTAATTATTAATACTTGATACACTTTGTGCAAAGGTGATATCACTCAAAGAAAAGCAAGTTTAACTGTCTTATGTATTTTTAGTGGATTTAGTTAGTCTGTATTGTGGTTCATTCATGAATTTCATAAAATACACCTTTCTGTCCAACTTGCCAGAAATTAGTGCTATTTAGTACATTTTTTTGAGCTTATTTTAAAATTTTAATTTTTTAAATGGTAGACTTATATCAATTTTATGCTGCAAGATAAAATACAAACAACAAATGATATTCATTAGTCCTAGTAGATTGTGCTAAGAAAAAGCCTTAACCTCAACAATATAGTCTAGTTTCACAAATTGAGACTTGAAGCATAAATTTTGGCAGAGGTGGAATTTGCATAATTTTGAAGAGCATTATTAACCCGGTGGACATGTGGGCTGCACATTATGGTATTTGAATATATTACTGTTACATCAGAAATCTTGTCAGAGATATGGAATATTGATAACAATACATTTTCTCCAGGTGGAGGACATTGGGATTCGAAGGGAATGTGTTCTGAAAGGGCTCATCACCTTTCTTGGAGAGGATCCAGAAGACCTTATTAAGGAATACAGTGTAAGTTTCTTTTAAAGGTTTGAAGCCGCATCTTAACCCATTCAGGAAAATTGAAAAATTCAATGTCAGTTGCTTGTACTTTTTTAAATTATTTCTGGCCTGCATTTTCTATATTTAAACATCTGTTTTAATACATCAGGCAGATTTGGTGTCAGAATTGTAAATTTAACATGGTTATGTCCTGCTTAAATCCAACAGTGGTGTGCTTTGCTATTCAGCAAAGACCATTATCTAACTTCACTATCAACTTCATTTCCTGTTCACCAATATAACAAACAAGTTAATAAGAATGTTTTAGTCATGCTATTTTCATACCAGCTCCAAAATATCTGATAAGTAACAGAAATATGCATTTTGTGTTGATTTCCAACCTAAGATGACCATTGGCTTGGACTACTATTCTGCTTTGATGTATAATCTATGAATTTGTTTAAGCTAAAACCTGCAATATGACAAAACACATATAAAGTTACATCCTTGTATTATCTTTTCTAAAAACCTTAAAAATCACCCTTTGAGTTATTCAATTTTTAATGCAACTTTGAACTTGGAAAATTTATCAAGGATATTTCAGATGCCATAAACGATTCTCTTCAATTCACAAGCTGTACACTTGTACTTAATGCTTGCATTTATAAGGCTTTTATTTGTCAACTGACAGATTAGTTACAGTCTTCAAGTTTAACATATGGTTTATCTCACTACAGGGCAGCTGTGGAGATGATGCCCAGATGGATCTCAAACAACTCACCCTGGCAATATTTGTGATTCGGAAGAAGGGAGAGGGATTGGAAGAATCCCCAGAAGACATTGGCATTGTCATTGAGGGAGTGGAGGTGTTGCATGACCTGACTTCAGTTGCCTCAGCATGTGCCCTGCTTCTGGGTTTGATATATGCCCTTAACCTGGCTTATCCGAAGCCTCTGCGCTTCACATTTGAAGTGTTTCAAAAAATCTTCATGCAACTTGACCAACACAAAATGTCTCCTAAAGTTCAGAATTTGTTTGGAAGACTTCAGACCTCTCAGTAAAGACAATTGTATGTTGTGCAAAATGACAGATTATTTTCTGTCTTTGTTTGAACATGAGGGGGCTGTGTTTTGGAAGCTTAACCTCAAGGGACTGAACTTTTTGAATTTCTTTTGGGACATTGTGCATATTAAAGCCACAGCATTAGTAGGCTGCTGTAGTATTGTTCACAGACACTTTCACAGTGTTTTTTCATATTTTTTTTTCAATTTGGATTAAGCAGTGCTTAATGTTTACTATTCTGTTCTGATGTCAGTTAACTTAAGTATCGGAGATGGTTTAAATGCTGCAAGCCATGACCCCACAACCTTGTTTGAAAGCATGTAGATGTTATTGCTTGTTTTCAGTTTGTTCTTGAAGATGTTAAAAACAGACACACATGTTCTTACATTTTATGTAAAAACAGTTTAGGGATTGAGAATGTTGATTTCCTTTATTTTAGGAGGACTTGTGGTAAATCTGAAAAACATTGTTTTTCAGAGGAATACATCTGGATTCTACAAGCTCACACAGGGATGTCCAAAGTTTGTCCTGGAGAGCCATCAATGTGCAAATGTCAGATGGACTATTTCAATACCACCTTGCTGAATTTACACACCAGCAGACACTCAGCTGAGCAGAGGCATAGTAATGAGCACTTAATTTTATTTGGAGATTGGATTCATCTGAAAGTTGGAGGATGGTAGCTCTCCAGAACTGGACTTGGGGTACCCCATGTTCAGTTTACTAAAAAGCTAACTCAATTAAGCAGACAAGCAAAAGATCTGTGTAGTATGTTCAGTGCAAAATGTGTTGTGAAAAATCTGTAAGTTTGTGATTTCACAATAAAATTTAACATTTTCTATTTGTGCAGTGTAGATTTGTTATAACCAAGTTGAATTTTTGGGTAGTGTAAAGGAATTTTACTGCTATTGTAAAAGCTAAAACATACTTTAAAAGTGATTTATATTTAAGCATTATTGTAAGTACAAAATATGCATAAACGACTTTGGGGTAGTTTCATTTTTTAACTTAGAACAACTTACATTTTTGAGTTGACTTTCTATAAATTTAAGTAAGATGGATTAAACATTTGTATATGAAATAAAGTAAATAAATTGCGTTAGACTGACCTAAATTTATCAAGTTAAACAAACTAAAAAAATTATGTTGATCCAACTTAATTGAATTACTTGTTACCTACAGAAGTAATTCAATTAAGTTGGATCAACTTTTTCTTTTTAGAGTGTAGCAAAACACGTCTGTCACAAAAGCGGATCTTTGTCTTGGAAAAACATGGATGAAACATCAAATACTTAGACTTCCTGTGTTGAGCTCCAGTTAATTGACCTCCTCTGTATTTAAGAGCCTCTCAGTTTAATCGCCGCTTTGTCAGATCCCTGTTTCCTGCATGTTCTTCATAGATTTCCTTCTCGTTGCTTATCATTTTTAGTCCCTAGTATCCCCCTGGTTGCTGGTTCTGTTCCTCTTTGCTGGTCAGCTGAGCAAAATTCTCATAAAACAGAGTTGAAATTAAACATTTTAAATATTTGTTTTGGATTTGGAATAGCAGCTTTTTGCTAAACATTGTTTTACTCAGAAATGCTTTGGGAATTCTAGAGACAATGAAATGTATGCCAATGGCTGAGCCAGCTTTGTTAATTAAATACCATAAGTATATTTTATCATTGCAAGTCTTAAGATCTAAGGCATTTATTTATTTGCGTTACAATTTATAAAATTATATAATCCTCATAGTTCTCCAATGGACTCTTCTAGGCAGTGAATGAAAGTAATGGTTGACTGAGTCTTAAGTTTGATGAAGTTAAGATTTGTCATGAAAAAAAAAACATTTGTAAAATCATATGTAACATTTATTTTAAAAATTGTTTTGTTACATATTTGTTAAAACTACCAACACGTCGTGAAAGTAAATTATGAGACAGATAATCTGTGAAAAGATCAATCTCCTCCACCTCCTGCCTGAACTGCCACCTGAACAAATGTACCCAAATCCGACCAATCAGAGCCAAGGGGAGGGGCTTACAGCTGTCACGTACTCACCGCTAATTGTATTAAGGGCAGGGAAAAAACCTACAGTTACAGAAAAATCGTTTATCCGCTGTCGTTGGTGGTTATACTTAGTAGCCTGAGCCTCCACATGGAAGGTGACTGACAGCGCTAAGACCCGCCTCCTGGCTCTTATTGGTTCATTCTGGTTAGCATTGGGAAAAGGCAGAGGAGCTCAATTTTTTTCACAGATTATTTGTCTCCCCATGTTGTCATGACATAGTTACAGTTCCAACAAACAGAAAAAAAAAACAACAAAAAAAAAAAAATATATATATATATATATATATATATATATATATATATATATATATATATATATATATATATATATATATATATATATATATATTCATTATTATTTGCAGACTAAATCGTAATCAAAATGCGAATAATATAACATTTCCTCTAAATTCAGTGACCATATTATGTGGTGAGAGTCTGACCTCTGACCCAGTTGACCTTGCATGGTGATGAGTCAAATTGATGGACCTCCACTGAAAACATGTCAGGTTTTAAGAACCCCTCTAGAATAACAACAGGATGTCATTCTTTTCCCCTCCCTTTGAGATGACATCACATTACATTCACATGGTTTTTGGGGTTTTTTTTCTTAAGTGCTGAGTGTGGGTGGGTTCCCTGCGTGTGTCTGACGAACGCCACCCCCAGGAAGCCCTTCCTCTCGGCATACGCCCCTCCATCCCCCTGCTTCTGCTCACGTCAGACTAAATGAATCCAGCTTTGAACTCTGAGAGGGCTTTGCAGGGGCTCAAAGCTCCAACCAATCAGCAGCTCAGCTCTGTGGCAGGAATTTACATAAATCTGCATGCTTAATGCACCCTGCGAACCGCAGGAGCGACAGCGCGGCTTCACCTTTACCCTGCAAGGATGACTACGCAACCTCTGACCTACTGATAATACAAAAAATAAATAAATAAAAAGGAACAACTGCCTGACAAATCTATTCATGGACCAGACGGCAGCCTGAAACAGTGAAAATAAACTGTATTTGTTTGTGTAATTGCCCATGAGCAAAGAAGATGGAAGGAGGACGAGGTGCAGAGAAAGCGAGTGTGTGCATTCGTGTGTGTGTGTGTGGGTAAAACTAGTGAATAAACAGAGGAGATGGATGAGTCTATTAAAGCAGCAGCTAATCCAGGCTATTAAGAGGCAGAATGAAGGAGTGTAGGAGAGGGTGCTACATGGGGGGGTTAATGGCTCTAAATACAGACCTAAACGGGGTGAGAGATTATTGTAAATGCACCCTGGGGGGTGGAGTGGGTGTCATTCCGGACTATGCTCTAATATCCTGGTTGGCTTTAACAGGCAACTACAGCAAACTTTCTCCCAATGCAATGATTCGTACTGAACACACAGTTGGACATTTTGCGTACAAAGCAAATACTTTTGGTCACCTGTTGCAAACATTAAAGCTGTGATTAGTTCTGTTTTTGCAGGAAGTTTAAAACCCACCACTGGCTGTTTGACCTGAGAGAGGTTTGTCTTCAAATCGGGCAAAAATGGTGCAAACGTTTGCGCATTTTTTGTGCCACTATCATTTTAAAGACATTAAGAAATGTTTCCAGAGGTCATGACAGGTCAACCCTGAAAATACAAACCAAATTTTAAAGATCAGTTTGATTTTGTACAAGTGGGGGGCCCGGCTGACCTTTTGACCTGTAGACTTTCATAAATATTTTCTACGCTAAAACGGCACAAGCAAAAAATGTTGCTGCAGAAACCAGCACAAACGTCCTGCTTCTACCTCCCCTTCATTTGCACTGTTTAGCAGCCATTTTGATGTTCAAGGTGTTTTGTTTTTTTTTGTTTGTTTTTTTTACCTTTTCTAACGTCCATAAGTATTTTTTTTCACATAACTCAGCTATATACTTATTGAAGATTGATGATCCCCCAAACTTTTCATCCCCATCCCAGACGACCTTGCTCAAGATGGCCTCCCTCGGTGTCGGCCGGACAAGCAAGGCGGAGCAAATCAGTCGTACTTGAAGAGGTCGAAACCTGCAGCCTCTGTAAAGGTAAAAGAGATTTCTCAGAGGTCAAGTTCTGATGTCCATTTATGGGCATTTCCAGAGGATTTTCTATCATCCTGAAACCTCCGACTTATTGGGGCCACTGATAAGAGCATCCGGCTGATCCAGCAGAAATCCTGAAGCGCAGTGGAAACATCGCAGCTCTGAGATCTTGGTTGTGTAAGATGAAGGGTGAATACAAAGAAAAAATTAAAAACCTCCGGAAGTAGAATAAAGAAAAGATTAGCTGTCTCAGTACGGCTGATTCACAGGGATTGGCTGTGATGCAAAATCCCTGCATCGTGTCAGGAAGTGCATTCAAAGCCTGAATTTCTGTGAATCGTGATGTGACTTAAAAAAAAAAAAGAAGACTGGAAAAATACACGGCTAATTTTTTTTTTTCCTACCCCTCGTCACCAGGATCTCTTTTTCTGTCATGCCCATTGGACGAGCAGGCGGACTCACGCCCAGCCAATCGCGATGGAGCTTGCGCCCGTCCCATCAGGCCTCGTTCTCAAATCTTCGGGGTATGAGGAGAGCGCGTCGAAAAACAACCAGGACAGACAAACACGCGCTAACTGGGGTGGACAAGCCTTCAGATCCCATTAGTTTCAATACTGCCCCGAGGTAGTGGTAAAAATACCCCGCCACACAGAGAGAGGCACCAGGAAACAGCACTGGTGTGTGTGTGAGGGATTCAGTGTTTATTCCAGCCACGCTCACCTTGACCTAAATAAGTATTTTTAACTATTTTAAAGGCAAGACTGATTTTCTTTTAAAAGTCATGAGTTGGGCAAAAATATCATCTGCATTCTTCTATTTTTTTTTTCTGTCTAGAGGCACAATCACAATGTTGTGTAATCCTTTCAAACAATTCAGAGTTAGGATTTCCAAATCTCCTGTGTTTCCTGAATCATCCCAGCTGACGGGTGAGGAATATCTGGAACGTTTGGGCGTTTCCTTCAGCCTCCGGTTTTCCTTATCGGCCTCCATAGCTGTACTTCTGTCTCACTGAAGTTCAGCTTTTACAAAAAGTCACTGCGAGATCATAATAAAAATATGGTAACAGTGCCTGTTTTTTTTTAGTACCTGTGATTACTATTACTATAAATAATAATATAAATTAATAACAGAACATTATTATGTATAATAATAGTCTATTATTATTTAAAAAATAATGACTGTTATTAGTTATAATAATAGTCATAATACTGCTATTATGACTATTAATAGTCATAACAATAATAACAGTCATCTTTTTTTTTCCTTTATGCTTTTGTAAACTATGGGGGGATGTCAAGGCAAGCCAGCCCACAGGATGATGCAATTACCTCCAGCAAGGTATCCCACAATGCACTGTGCCACCAGCAGCAGAAAATAATCGAACCTCTTTGTTATTTGTCGCAAAACTGTACAGTCAGTTCATGAAAAATGAAGATATACTTGCAGAGCAGCAGAGCGCTAATTGGCTAGTTTTTAGCACCGCGTGTGAGCCGTACGCTCACTGTCACGACCATCCGCTCTGCCTGAGAGCGAAAAAAAAAAACTGTTCACCTTTGAAGCAATCAACTACTGATTTTCATATTTTTTTTTTTATCCAAGGTTTAGCAGAGAAAAAAGTATAGACAGATGCCAGGACTTAACTTGTACACTATGGTTGTGCAAGTTTACGCAACTCAAAATGATCAAGTTAATTGGCTTGTGTAAACTCAAGGTGAACAACTTGCACTCACAAACATTTTTAAGTTTTAAAAACTGGTTTATTTTGAGGCAAAGAGTCTGCATAATGTTTCTAAGCAACGTGAACTAATTGGATTTTACAACACATTTGCAAATTTAATTTATTAATTCATCAATTTAATTTATTAAAAAAGTCGAGTAATTAATCCAGAGTTTAGCTGCGTCTAATCTACTTGACAAACTTAAGTCCACTTGGATTTTATTTTTTATGTAAAGAAATAAGTAAGCACTTTAGGCAAAGAACAGTTTTGCTTGCTCAACATGAATAAATGATGCAAATAGTTGCCTTCATTTGATTTTAAAGTATAATATTTTATTTTTATCAGCGACGTTTTGCCCCATTCAAATTCAGTCAGATGAAGCAGCACTTCATTGGAAGAAGATCTGCAGCTTTCAAGTGTTGCATTCATGCACGCACGAACTGCCAGTGCTGGCCTGGCTGCATGCTTATGCTTCTTTTTCGATCTACACAGTCAAATACAAATGAATACACCCAAAAAATTATGATATTTGTTTGCTGAGTAATCATTCCTCTCTGAAAAAAAAAACAAACAAACAAAAAAACAAACAAACAACAGCTCAGATCAATCTTTAAAAGGACCAAATCAGCACAACATTCTTTTTCATGACTGAGTTAGGACACAAATGTCATCAAACTTTGCCATCTGGAAAATTCTTGTTGGACATGACCGTGATTCAGGAACAATCTTCAGCGTTCCCTAAATCATTCCAGCTGACAGGTGAGGAATTTTCTGAACATTTGGGCGTTTCTTTCAGCCTCCGGCACCACTGGCTCACCGTACCATGACTGCACTTCTGTCTCACTAAATCACATTGGAATCACAGGTGTTTCACATATCATCACATAATCATTAAAACAAAAACAAAAAAACTGATCATGACTGTTTTTATGATAACACCCAACAACCCATCTTTTGAGAACCTAAGAATTTTTGCTATTTATTCTGCTGTAATGTCTAACATTTTGAGGTTAGACCACTGGTGGATGTCAAGGCAAGAAAGCCCACAGGATGATACTCACCATTGTGACCACACCAAATGCATCTGGCTCATCCATGCCATCAACTGTAAATTTCAGTCAAGACTGAAGGTGTATATTTTGGAGCAACGGCTTCTTTCTTTGTCAAAAACTCCTGACCCTGCTGTTTTTTATGAGTGGTGGGGCTCTCCATCCTGGGCGATGTGTCCTGGGACTTGGGAGGGCATCATTAGCACTGAAAAAAAAGAAATAAAAAGGTTTTCAATTTGCAGTTTCACTATAGACAAGTTTTTCTTTGCTTAACTGCATTTTCAGTTCCGTGGAAGGAGTGTCGCCAAATGTTTTGCACCATGCAAATAATGTAAGATAAAGCAATGTGGCGCTGGAAGTTAATCTGCAGCTTTCAAATGTTCATGTCATGCAAGAACTGCCGGTGTTGGCATCAGTGTGCGCTGCGACTCATGTTCACCTTATTTGGTCAAAAGACTTCCCCGAACCTTCAGCACCACTCACTAAAAGGTTTAAGTGCATGCATGTATCTGATCCTGCAAGTTTACCCATACAGATTAATACATCCGACAATAGTTTGTAAAAATGCTTATATTTGTTTGCTTATATTTGTTTGAGTGGATGAAAACTTTTCATCCACTCATCTTCTTGAAAGATGAAAAGTTCTTGAGAAAACAAAGGATAGTCAAGTCCAGCGTTTCACATTGGATTTTTCCACCGAATGACACATTAGTGCGGTTAATGTAGCAAAACAATGTCTGACCTGAATAATAAAAAAAAGTAATGAGTTACACAAACACTTCTTGATATTTATTAGGCCAGTGTGTCATGGATGTCAGCCTATATTCTGCTGTGCGAGACTTACCACTGGTCTGGACACGTTTCAGACACAAGAAGGCAGTTTGGATTGTCCGACTGCGGTCCAATGCGCTGCCTGTAGTCTGAGTACTATGCCGTCTTCTAAACACAAAAGTCACATTGACTTAACATCGCAGTGAGGCAACACACTTAGAGGAACGCATCTTAAACAATGTCTCGTAGAGACCAGGATCGCTGATGTGATGTTCCTGCAATCAGTCGCAGTTCAGTAGAGAACAAGGGCTTCTTATTTAACTGACACAATAACACTTGAATTTGAAAAAGACCAACTATATCAATGATTGTATCTTGATTAACAACTGCGTGGGCTTATCGCGATCACTTCCAACTGGACCTGCGACATTCTTGATGATACATCCCGAATAGGAGAATCAGCTTTTTCTACTCTGACTGGTGGTGTTCCCCAAGGTTGTGTGCTGAGTCCCATGAATGTCTTCTTCATACATCTGCACACTTACTCATAAGAAAATTTTTTGTTTCAGAGGGAAGGAAAAAAAACATCAATTAGTTTGGTTAATCGTTGCTCATCTGTGTAGTAGAAAATGTGTTTATTTTTAAACCAGGAAAAGCGAACAAAACTACAACCCTTTCCTGGTACCTAAACACATCCTCCGCTATAAGAAAAACATCAGAATCTCTTGTGGCTGTTCAGCCCCAAAGCATTCTATACGGCAACCAAAGCTGCACTGTAGGTAATGTTATATTACACGTTGAAGCATGGTACACAAAACAGCACAAAAAGTCTTTAGAAATTGAGTCATGGCACCAAAATACAACAGACGATAAGAGGGTGTTTCTTTCTGTGCAGCAAGCCCGAAAAACTGTAATTTCCACCCTGAAAATGGTGAACAAGGTGACCCTAACGTGTTAATCACCCTCCCACTCACATGCATTAGCACAAAATGTGTGAAAACAAACCAATAACATCATGGCCTAATAGATTTTCTACCTAAAAAACACAAGTCATCTTTGTCTGACAGGTTACACCAGTTGGTTAGACCTGGAGACATGGAGCTAGAAGGTCCAGAGACTGACAAACTCTCTGCATGCGGTCCTTCGGCGTTGACTTTGCATGTTCTCCCAACTTCTCATAAGTGGGTTTGTGGGTTCTCGCTGGCTTCCTCTCACGGCCGGGAAACATGACTGTTATGTTGGTCTCTTTAAATTGTCCCTGAGGGTGATTCAGAGTGACAAACCCCCAGAAGAAGCTCAAATGCTGTTCACACCTGACTTTGAGTGTGTTGCTGTTCCCCCATATTTAATGACTATAGAAATCTATCTCACCCTGCTCGGGGAGTTTATAGAAAACTTTCCCAGCTCCTCAGTGGCTTTTTATTTCCAAACTTTCTCCCAGCCGAGCATCTGGACTTGACCCACAGCTCCCTTTCTTTCCACCTCCTTATAGTGCAAGACCACCAAACACAGACATATCACCCACTTCTCGTGCCTCTGCTCAGGCCATCCTTTGACAAATCACCACATTAAATGTGGCCATTTTTAAACGCACCGCGCTTCCATCCCCCGGCTATTGGTTTTAGATAAAACCCGCAATATTTCCATTCATCTATTTACGTTCATCGATGCTGCGCCCAGCGCTCGACCTTGCACCAGGCACACGCCGCACACACACAGGCGGCGTGTGCGCCTGTGTTTGTGGAGCGCGCACGGTGACGCGCACGCCGAGTTCCCCCCTACACCCCTCCCGGTCGTTAATAATATGCGGATGGCAATTCCGAGGTTATTGACCCATACCCGGCACCATTAATCAAGCAGCACAACTAGCATATGATCATAATAATGCATCCGGCAGGAAGGATGGACTCCAGGAGTAGAAATATTAATGCGCACAAATAAAATGGGACAAACATTTTTTATTTATTTTTTTCAGTGGAGCTCTCTGTTTGGAGAAAGCAGAACTCGTCGAGGTTCATCCTGGCCGTTCATGCAAACTTAAATGCCCCAATCAGGGCTTTTCGTGTTGCGTTTCCTAATTAGCGTCATGATTGCTGTAGTCTTTGTTTCCCCCATGAAGCAGCGACTGATTGGCTCGTGCGTGGTCCAGTCAAATCACAGCCACGCAGAGCCGTAGTGGCGTCGATCGACCTTAGCAGTTGTGTTGTTGTGACCTCTAGCGGCGGCGAAATGAAATTACAGGTTTTAACACGGAAAGACAATGGTCCAGTTTTGGTTCCCAAATGATTTGAGGCAGACAAACAATTTTTTTGAGGATTTTCCCCGTTTACAGATTTACAAAATTATTAATTGGCAAATGAAAGATGCAGCCTGCCTGGGAAAAATCCAAATAACCAAAGTGAAATAAAAAAAACAACTTAATGAAAACGAAAGTCTACAAATATGGATTATTTCAACATCAAATGAAATGAACAAGACAGACACACAATATAACCAATATACACCGAATTCCTGTCAAGGCTCACAAACTTCTCAGCTTTTTATTTTTTGGTTAGGTGAGGTAGGCTGCATTTTCTCATGTTTTCACAGCACAAATTTTAAAAAAAGGGGAACTTTTAAATGTAATATTTGAAGTATGTGTCTATGCATCATTTTAAAATCAAGATTTTAAGACATTTTGTTCTTTATGGCACATTGAAGCTGTTTTATTATTCCAGTGTTCTATCACGATCCTTTCCTAAATGAGGCCTCAAGAGTAAAGGGGTGGGGGAAATCGTTTTAATTTAATTTAATTTAATTCATTTTATTTTATTTTATTGCGCTATTACAAAACTTTGGATTTCGTGACGTCCTGCTGTGGAAACCTGAACACCCAGCTTGTGTGTTTTGTATTCAGTCTCTGCTGCTTGAAAGAGAAACGGAAGCAAAGATCTGATCTCTAAAGTCACGAGACGTTCTGGCTCGGTTGCCAGGCAGCGAGTTGTGGGCGGAGCCTGCGACCGCAGACGCCGGCGAAGGAGCGACGGGAGGGCGGAGCTCTCAGCGCCTTTCCAGTCTGCCAGCCTGAGGAGGCGACGCGCGGCTGAACCTCTCTGGCGGCGAGACCGGACCTGGGCTTTCTGGCCGTGTAACACTGAGAAGCGGCTCGCTGCGTCGTGACACTCGGTCCGGGCAAGAAACAATAACAACAACAAAAATGTCCACCTTGAACTGGAAGCCTTTCGTTTTCGGCGGGCTTGCGTCCATAACGGCAGAATGCGGTGAGTGGGTGAGGGGCGTGCGGGGAGGAGGCCGTGCTGTCTGTATGTGGCGCTTTTCTTCCTGCTTTAGGTCGCTTGAAAACGAGCTAACGAGTCTCTAATGCTGTGGGCTAACAGGCACGTTCCCCATCGACCTGGCCAAGACGCGCCTCCAGGTTCAGGGCCAAGTCGGGGACAGCAAGTACCGTGAGATCCGCTACAGAGGCATGCTCCATGCTATCATGAGGGTAGGACGAGAGGAGGGGCTCCGGGCGCTTTACTCGGGGTGAGCGGGTTCACTCATGTAGCTGAATGCGTTTTATTTTTGCGCAAAACCCAAATACATGTACGCATTGTGTTCCCTGTTCCTGTTTCTCCTGGACCAATCTCTCTGCAGCCTTGTTTAAATAAGAGAGAGAGAGAAAGAGCACGATTTCCAGATTATTTAATCAATGTTTTTTCTGCAAGTGCTACATTTTAAAATAAGAAGAAAAATAAGCATTTTTTTTTGTGGTGTTTTGTTTTGTAGCATCGCCCCCGCCATGCTCCGCCAGGCCTCCTACGGCACCATCAAAATTGGGACATATCAGAGTTTGAAGCAGCTGCTGGTGGACAGACCAGAAGGTGAGCGTTCAGTTTCTGTTGCACTTCTCAAACACAAACCCACAGATTTTGCTGCGAGGCAAACACGCCGCATGCATGCATGCATGCGCATTCCTGCTGAAGGTCACAGGTGGTGGTGTGACACTGCGTGACCTCTTAAGGCATAGTGCATAAAACCAGTCCTGCACGCTTTGAGTGGATCAAGTTAATATCTTGATTTTCTTCCAGATGAGACCTTGCTGACCAACGTGCTGTGCGGCGTTCTCTCTGGAGTCATCTCTTCTTCCATTGCCAACCCCACTGATGTGCTGAAGGTAACTTTATTCATGTCATCTACCATAAATAAAGTTTGTGAGCGGTCTTGTTTATTGCTCTTAAAGCGGCAGAGCGGGTTTGACGGGTCTTTTGGGCCCCCGAAGCAAAGCGTTTCAGTGAAAACGCAGCAGTTCGCCCGGAAACCGGAGGAAGGTGTGGAGTTTCACTCTATCAGTGGAACTTAAAACCTTTTCACGTTTGAACCGGCTGAGGTCAGAAGTTGTTTAATTGCTTCACTTGCGTGCAATAAAATCTCAGTTTTAATGCAGCTGTTCTGTGTCAGGGAACATTAGTGACCAAAAAGCATCATGAGGATCAAGACACACTTCAGATAAGTGGGGGAGAAAGTGGTGGAGACGTCTAAAGCAGGATTAGATGGTGAAATAATATCCCAAGCACGGTAGGAATTGTGAAACGGTGTTCAGTCCATCTGAAAATTCTGAGCGGAGAGTTTCACTTTCACACTTCATTGGGTCAAACAAACCAACCAAACTCTCTGTTTACCTCCTCACCTGTGGTGGCGCTGCACCACAACCCACTAAAAGAAACTACATGAAAGCCTCAGAAGAAGACACTGAAAGCAACTTCCTTTGGAAAGGGCTAATAAAACTGGAGTAGTGTCAGATTTTAGCGGAAGTAGGATTTATCTTTTGTTGTTGGTTAGAAAAAACAACAAAAAACAATTACAAGCTTATCTCCTTCTAATGTTAGACTCTCGTGTTTGTTTACGTTGTATTTACCCAGAATGCCCTGCGCCATCGTCCACTTCCTACCTTTGGAGTGGTCTCCGGTTTGCTTGGTATTCACCTTCGCATTTGAAACGCATCAGAGTTCACGACAAGCGAACCAGGACCTAGGTTTTCAGGAAGGTCGGAGTTAGTTTTGTTTTTGTCAGCGTAAAAGTTTTATTGCCCATTCCCTCCTCCCCAAACCAACCAGATTTTCCAGTCAAACGGTCTAAAGCTTGGCTAGATCCGTTGAATGCACCCCGACTTAGAATAAAACAGCCTAGAGAGCCATGATGACTCTATAGACATCCACACAGCTGTTGACAAGAACAATTATTAGTTGCGCACTCGTGTGCTGACACAACAAACTTGGTGCTCAGGTCTGGAGAGCTGAGCTGACTTATGGAGCCGAATCCTTGACGATGATCCTTGCAGCAGACTCCAAAACCGGGAGTGGGCGTTTAACTTCCAGCAGGACACAGATCCCTAACATTCAGCTAAAGCTGCCGTGGAACAGCTCAGGTCACCGATGTCAAATTGAGACCCTGAATGTGTGTTATTTTCCACCTTTTGGTCAATCCTTGGCTGACACCGAAATCAGACGACTGAATTGCCACTTCAACTTGCAGGTAACGCTATAACAGCTGAGATATTCGGTGTGTAGAAGCATAGGTGTGTCTACAATCTGCAGTACTGCAACTTGACACCCTTGGATTAGAAGAGAGAATATTTGTGTGCCAGAATGACCCATTTAAAGGCCAGGTTTAGACCCCAAAGTCTTCAACAGCAGTTATAGGTTGAATGTTGTTCAGTCTAATTGATAAAACTTGAGATATTTAAAGAAAAGAATTCTCATAGTAAAATGCATAGAATGCTTTCTAGATTCTTTTGTTTGTGAAAAGAAGTGTGAAAGCCACATGTTTGTTTTTTGTTTTTTTTATGCGCCACAATTTTGCATTGGTTTTCTGTTTAACCGGTTGCAAAAGAAAAGAAAAAAAAAATCCCAACCTTGGCCGTCAGTTGATGAAATGTGAAAAAGTTCAAGAGATATTAATACTTGGTGAAGGCAGCGTGACAGAGCGAAAGATCAGCCGGGGCTATCACGACCTCCCTGGTGCTTTATTTAAAGACTGACCCCTGAAAGGCCTAACATAGTGTTCTGTGAATGCCAACGCTCTTATCACGCTTTTTTTTCTCTCTCTCTCTCCCTCTCTGTGCTCCGTTTGGCACGGTTAGTGTTTATAAGATTAACACCTCGACACATGCTTCTGCAGGTTTGGAACACTGTGTTTCATCGGGGCGTGTGCTGCATGAGCTGTCTGTGTGAAATCATCACAGTGCCGGTTTCTTTTTAAAATTTATTTTAAGTCACACCCACTGTGTAATCACAGGTTTAAACGCAGGTCAAAAACAATGCACCCGTTGTCATATCTGATGCCCTTTCTTTGTGTCTTCTCCCTAGATCCGGATGCAGGCTCAGGGAAATGTGATCCAAGGCAGCATGATGGGCAACTTCATCAATATCTACCAGCAGGAGGGGACACGAGGACTGTGGAAGGTACAGGAAATTGGCAAACCAAAAAAAAAAAAGAAAAGCCTGGTGAGTTTCATATTTCAGAGTTTCAGCCTGTAAGCATTCCTTTTTGTCTTCGTATCAGGGGGTTTCTCTAACAGCGCAGAGAGCGGCCATCGTGGTCGGCGTCGAACTCCCGGTCTACGACATCACCAAGAAGCACCTGATCCTGTCGGGTTACATGGGGGACACCGTGTACACGCACTTCTTGTGAGTTTCAGTTACTGACGGGATTCCTATGTATCCCTTAAGTGGCTGTGAATTAGAGCTGTCAAAACTGAAAAGCATCAGTTAAACTACGTTGTAGTGACAGGCACCTGTCAGGATTCAGAGTTTTTGGTTTGTGGCATGTATGTTTTTGGATACATGTAAAATTTTCACACAGTAACTTTAGAGCCAAAGACATGGCTGTCCGCTTGGTGACTGGTCAGTTAAGAAGTGTGATAATCAAAGAGCCGCAGATTGGTGGCACCGAAACACTGACCATCGCCATGACATAATGCAGAGTGGCCACTGCGTCCTTAAAAGTCTTACATTTATTTATCTAAAGTTAAGGACTTAAAATATATTAAATTAATTGTTAAAAAATGTGAGTTGGTCATAAATGTGCCGACACCAGGTAATAAATGTTACAACTTTTCTGTCCGGCTAAAGTTTGAGTTGCACGCAGACGTCCTCGTTGCGTTCTGTGACTTGAGGCGTTTGGTAGCTAGCTGCTAATATCCCCTAGTTTGCTATCGTGGGTAAATGCAAATGTATCACCTGCTTGTTTTCACTATTGGCTTACTTCTGTTGCCAGCCCATACGAGTCCCTTAACCGTCTCCTTTATTTATAGATTTTTTTCTGTCTTAAGTTTTATTCAAGGTCTTGATTGACTTGCTGGAGCCTGCAGACACCCTGTAATGTCCCCAACACTGGCTGCTCTTTGTTGCCCATCAGGTCCAGCTTTGTGTGTGGCCTTGCCGGGGCTCTGGCCTCGAATCCAGTAGATGTGGTCCGGACACGCATGATGAACCAGAGGGGAGGGGCTCTGTACCAGGGAACGCTCGACTGTCTGCTGCGGGTGAGTCACAGACTAACACCTGGATCATACTAAACACATCTTTCAACGGGAAAACGCACACAAACACTGTCTGAGGTCTTTCTGTATAAATTCTTCTTCGACTGTGTAATATAGAGAGATTTCATCTTTTGCTGTACATATCAATTGCAATAAATGCACGATCAGCTAAATACTCAAAAGAAATCTGGTACTAGTGCTTGCTGAGTCCCAGTTTTTTGTTGTTGTTTCACTTTGGTAAAGGCTAAAAAAAGTGATCAAGTTACACAAAGCATGAATATTAATAAAAATCTTTAGTAACTTTGGAATGAAGGCAGCTTTCTTATCTCTCGTCTGTCAGTCTTTAAGTAGGTCAGTGCTCTTCAACGCTTTATTTAGAACCAAATATTTACCAGACGAACCTAAAATTGTCTTTGGAAAGCCGCACTGGTTTCTTTAACGTTTAGGACTGGAACTGTTTTTAGCGAGGGAAAGAAAACACCCAATCTGTAACCTGGAAGTGTTTGTGGTTCATGTTTAACAGCCGGATCAGTCAGTGAAAAAGATTAGATTTGGTTGCTGCCGTGTGCAGCTCGGCTTTAAGGGTCGTTCGTTTTAATGGCTGTAATGTTTTATATGCAGGTTCTAAGAACTGAAGGCAGTGCAGTTTATATCTGTCTGCTGGACCCCCAGTGGATCATTTGATATCTGGCCTGAACATAGTGCCGCAGCAGCTCAGTAACCTCCAAAATGTATTAATGCAAGAATTTGTGTTGCACTTGTTGTAGCCCTCAGTGAATCACTGACAGACGTGTTGTTCCTAGCAACAGGAAAGTCTCTTAACTGCTTCGTTTACTCATTCCTGCACAAACCCACACTTGAATTCTAATTCAGATTGAAACAGAACATTTTGCTGCAAAATGGAAACACAGCCTAGTTTTTTTTTCTTGTTAGAAACAAAAATTAATGCAGTCTGCTGTACTTTATGGGGAAACAGCTGTTTTTATAATGGTGACACGGATGAAACTTGAAGCGTGAGAAACAAAAAATGCTAAACTCAGAAGTCAAGAGAAGAAGCAACTTCAACATAAAATATGGTGGAAATTAACGAGTTTTAGTCATGACATCTAGAAGAAAACATTTGGGAATATTCAAGCGAACCATTCATTTTAATCCAACTTACTAAACGTATGCTGTCTTGCAACGCACACACACAGTGGGGCATGTTTAGTCAACAGGAAGGTTTATAAGGTTGACAAACCTGAGACTATGTTTAGACTAATACTTCATAACATATATGTGTCATAACATATATACGTCTTCCTTACAGAATTAGATTGATTAAAAAATAGTCAACATGTCCAAATCCACTCTACCACTCTGCACTATTCAGAAACTTCCTGGAAGTCTTGCTTTCTCTCGCTGCCTTGCAGCCTGTTTGAGCCACAGACATGCCAAGAGATATTTTTATTTTTTTAATCTTTTTAGAAAATACAATTTCCCCCTTTAATTGCTTCACTCGCCTCTGTACTTAATCTTTCTTTTTTTATTTTAGTGATACAAAATATGTCTAAATCACTTGTGCGTCCACACGGAAGAGTGTTGAATTATGCATTCATTGTTAGGGGCTGTTTACATTTTCTCACCTTCTGGTCATTAGCAAAGGATTGATTAGTTGGAAATTTGTTCCATTTTGTTGTCAAAATTATTAGCTCTCTCAATTTATTGGTTTAAATGTATCAAGTTTAAAGTTTTCTTCTTCCTTCGAATCAGCAAGCAGTGCATGGCGTCATCACTAGCAGATTCCGTCAGAGGATAATTCAGTGACATTCGACTGAACTTGTTGTGTTTTCCTCCTGCAGACGTGGCGCTCGGAGGGCTTCACGGCGCTCTACAAGGGTTTCTTCCCAAACTGGCTCCGCCTGGGACCGTGGAACATCATTGTATCCTTTCAGCCCTCAGTCGACGACTACTCTGGTTAAAATTGAAATGTATTCCAGGATGTAGTAATAATTGAGGCAGGTTGTAAAATGCTGTTATGTAAAGCATAACAAATTCAGAGACTTCCTTTCATTCTTTCTAGTGGGGAAGATTAGCTTAATTCTGGCTAGCAGTTTTATGTAATCTCCTGGAACTACTGCCTCAAATACCCCCGTCAGAGTGACTATAGGAGACCTTCAGCAGGCAAGAGAATGAATACAGGGTTTTATTTTTGATGTTAAGAGGGAACTCACTCTGTGTTCAGGGCTAAAAACGAACTTCTTTACTTTGGGAGGCAAAGTTCAAGGATTCCCTCTGCTTTCACTTTTGTCCGCCCAAAACGTCGCTTCCCTTTCCTCGCATTTTCCTTCACTCCATCTTCAGTTCTTCCTCACTTACGAGCAGCTGAAGAAGATCGACGTGTGACTGAACGGACGTCAGAGAGAAAGCAAGCTGAGCTGTTGCGCAGAGACGAGCCGAGGGGACCAAAATCAGGAACGTCTAGAACGGTAGAGGCTCCTCGGAGGAGCCGGCGAGGGGAAAACGCAAATGGAGTCCGATTCCAGAGCGACTCCCGGCTCCACGTCTGTTTTAAAAAGCCCTGCGGCAAACGGGGAAAAGGACTGTGACATGAATACTCTCACGGCTTCTTGTGCTCATTTGCCACTTCAAGGCGCTACATGGTTCCACTCGGACCCAAGCCAACCGTGAAATTCTCCAACTCTTGAAAGAATCAACACTTTGCATTTCAGTCGAAGGCTGCGATGCTTTAAAACCGTCTCTGTTACGGTGATGACAACGCGTCCAGCCTGTTATTTAAATGTGTTTTTCACATAAAGTGCTCCATTAACTGTGTGCCTTAACCCAATTTGTGGTTCAGGATGTCAAATGCTTGAGCTGCACGTGGACTCCCGACTGTTGGACAGCCGCTGTGACAATCGGCACGATCATTCCCCTTTGTGAAAGCGACACGTTGTGGGTTTTATGCCTCTATTTAAATGTTTGAAGCTATTTATTTCTTGTGGTCTCCCTCGCGTATTTACAGAGTAAAGGGCCAAGAACAGAGCATGGCACACTGCGAGCTTTATATTTACATGCGTACATGGCTCAAATACCGGAGTTGTTACATAGACGGGACATTCATCACATGTGCATGACTGATAAGTAAATATATCAAGGTCCTGTTACATCTGTCACTTAAAGTCATCACATACGCAGACGATGTGTTGACTCGCGAAACATTTCAGTGGGTCAGATCAGGCGATTCCCGTCGCTGCTTCCACAGACCGATTGTTCACTCCACGCTTTTCCTTCGTACTGTATTTAAACGCTTTAAGCTTTCATCGGTAAGGAATGTGTACGCTGCTTCTGCCAAAGTGTTAGCCAGTGTCATTTTTGTAATAAGCTTATTTAAATGCAGCTGTGGACTTGTATGGTGAAAATAAAAGGCGTGAATTGTAACCACCTTGGTTTGGTGTGTGCTTGGACGTAATTGTTGGCTATTAGGACAGCCGCTAAAAAATAAAAAAAAGTCACTACACATGCAGATGATATAAGATACATGATATTTTCCCTCATTCTCCAGGGTTAAACTCTTCCTGTTTAGATCAATTAGAATAACAAATAATTAATATAATTATAACAAAGTCTGGTTTGTTGACTGCCTTTTCAACTCTATCCAAAAGTTTCCTACACTCAGTTATTCTTTTGTCCTTTATTTGTTATTTTGTAAAACTCCTCTATTTAAATCCAGCCTCGGGTGTTCAATGTCTGTCTGATCTTCACAGCCACCACTGTGTGGCGCTGTGGGCCCACACGCTCAGCCG
The DNA here is from genome assembly GCF_027474105.1 of Poeciliopsis prolifica. Lineage (NCBI taxonomy): Eukaryota > Metazoa > Chordata > Actinopteri > Cyprinodontiformes > Poeciliidae > Poeciliopsis > Poeciliopsis prolifica. The sequence continues at coordinate 4,619,913 of NW_026562383.1, forward strand.
CTGCTGCTCGACCCAGATGTTAACACCAAGTGCTGTTTGAAGCTTTCCAAATTCCCAGCGCTCGACTTTGAGGCCACAGAACTAGCACAATTGTGTTTCAGAGGGATTACTTTTTTTTCTTCTTTTTTTTTTCTCATCTTTTTGCCTCTTCAAGCACGCTCATGTTTCACGCGGCATAGCGCAAACATGAATTTTTCAGAGGGAATTTAAGATGTAATTTGTTTTATTTCTGCGGTTAAATTCCCGGCTTTCCTCCATGCACGAGCTGCTCGAGGAGACGGCGAGAAGCTCCAGGGAGCAGAGCGGGAAGCGCCGCGCAGATCCATGGCTTGCCGTTTTATTTAGGGGTATGTGGGTGGTGGGGGTAGGAGGGGACGTCAGCTTGGGACTTATTACTTGTGCGCGAGCTGCTGCTGTCACATCTTCCTCATCTGTGCCCCGGTGGGTTACACTGCTGCTGCTGGGAGGGAGAGACTCTCAAAAACCTGCTATTCACGGCGCAACGCAACCTGTTTTCCAAACTCTACGTGCTTGGAAAACACGTAGAGTCAAACAATGGCGGAAGAACATTTCAAGACCTGAGTGAGGTTGGCCCCCACCCACCTTCTTCAAATCAGACATAATTGGTGTCAAACGTTTGTGCCGGTTGGTGCAGCAAAAATGTTCATTTGTGCCACTGTCATTTTAAAAATGTAAAGAAACGTTTCTAGAGGTCATCAAAGGTCAACCAGCTCCCCCATCATACCCCTGGCCTTCTTCAGTCGAAATGGGTGTCAATTAATTCAGCCACGTTTGTGCTGTTTTGGTGTTGAAGATATTAATGAAAGGTTAAAAGTTCAACTAGCACAATTGTTTCACAATTATGAAAGCAGGCAAAATTGGTTTCAAACGTTTGCACAAACCAGCTCAAACGTCATTGCGTTAATCGACACCCATTTTGTCTGATTTGAAGAAGGTGGGGGGCTCCAACCTCACTCGGGTCATTTCACGCTGCCAGCGAGGTGAGCGGCGGCGGAGGAACGAACAAAAAGAGAGCGAAAGGAATTAAAGTGTGCATGCCCAGATTGGGGCCTCCATAAATAGGCAGCACAGCTTTCTGCCTGGCATCGTGGACCAGTGCGCCCACAGCGGATTCCAGCAGTCAGACGTCCTCCATTATGGGTTTTATTTGTTGCCTGGCCTAAAGGCACAAGGGAAACGGCCGTATTGTGTTGTAGGGATCAGAGTAAGCTTTTACGTCTGAGGAATAAGGCTGTACTCTGGCCTTTTTTTTCCTTTTTTGTAGGGGTTGTTTTGTCATTTGTAGAGGCTGGAGACAAAGCAGTTGAGTAGACGAATGTGCAAACAAGGAGCAGAGATCGCGCTAGACCTTTGTTTTTAAAAACGATTGGCCATGTACTATTTTTACCCGTCCAATGATAACCATATTAACACAATTAGTTAATATTCACCTAGTTGAACCGTGAGTCCAAATCCAGTCACGCACAAAGCAGATAAAGGCATCGAACTTTTTCTCCGGAGGGACAAAAACTTTTTTTTTCACCCATTTCTACCAAAGGTTTGGGATGCGCTTCTGAACCAGATGTCCGGTCCACATCGCTTCAACAAGCTGCCAGCTCCCAGACAGAAAGACGCATTTAGTTCAGAGTCCATGAGATGATATTCAGAAATTATTTCATTATTTTTATTAACTGATTCTAGTTGCCTCTGTTGAATTCTGTATAAAGTCTATGATGTCTGCTTGGGTGCACCAATCCAGGGTGTTAGTTATGAGCTGTCAAATGGCCGACGTGGTTCAAATTTTCCCGTCATTTAAAAAAAAAAACTGGTCAAATGCGGAAAATATGCGACCTTTGATAAGGAGATACATTTTTCTTAGTCAAACTGAGGGAAGGACTGACTCTATAGTGCTGACAAAGCCAAAAATCACTACTTGGCCTTTCCTTTTGTTGATCTTTTTAAAGTAGTTTTTTTTCCATCCTCATTATTCCATTTATTCACTGGCTTTATGACAATCGACCGCCCTGTTTTTTTATATAAAATAAAATTTTGCATTTGCATATTTAAATAAAAAACTATATAAGTAACTATTTTCAGCTGATGCTGAATCCTTGGCTGCTGGAGGAGAAAATGATGCTATCTTCCTGGAAACTGCGGTTGCTGGTCGGCCGCGGAGTTATGAAGCAACACTCCGAGGGGAAATGTGCCAGGTTTCTGCTCCTCACTGTTTCTATGGTGAACGTGTCGATGCCTTGCATTGCTGCACGGCGTCCACGAGGACAAAGCTCAGCCGAAGTGAGGACTTTAGGAAAGATGTGGAACATAACTTCAAATTATCTGCAGAAAATCCTCCTACCGCTAGAAGTTCTTTAGTATTTATGAAAAATTCAAAAGGAATTGGTCTTTAGGAAGCCAAAATATCTAGGTATTATAGTACTTGACTTTATTGACTGGCATTTGGAAAGCAGCAAATCCAGGAGCAGTATTTATTTTTTCCGCGATGCTGATTGGTTAAAGTATGAGCAGAGTTAAGCCCTCTATCTCCTCGTCTCTGTTAGCTTCAGTAGTTGAGCCAAGATGATTTACCTTAATATAACCAGATTAAGGTAAATTGGTGTTTGAACTACTAAAACAAGCAGCTACAAACATTTTTAGAGGAAATCTCAAGAATTTCTGGATGACTGCAGGGGGTCCATTATTAATTCACGTTTTTTGGTGTATCGTGGAATTGCTTAGTTTGGCAAATCAACACTTAAAAGGCTCAAAATGGACACTTACGATGAATCTTGTCGCTACAAGATGAATCCCAAATCTTGAGGTAGATGCAGGTTACGTACAGGCGACCATCTTTGTAGTCTGAAAGTACACCTGGCATTGTATTGCAACTTATACAAGGTGCGGTTTGTACAGCGGACGAGCAGCGCAGACATAATCTTGCTCTTGGTTCAAATTCTAAAATGTCTTATTTGATACTGTGGACTGTGGACAACTGTGGAGACCCTTAAAATTCTTGCAATAGAAATAAACATGACTCATAATGCTGTTCATTAAATGTTTCTAAGAAGACAATTAAGAAATTGCAGCTGCAGGACAAGGATCCTATTATATTGATCGGAGACGGAACAGTCCTTTGGTTTCCACGGCCAAACAAAGCCGCAAAAACAATCTTACCTCTTGATGTTTCTGTGACTGAACTCAGTCCCAGATTGTTTGTTTGATGAATCCACCATAAAAGCCAGAAGCATATAACTTGAGTTGCGTCTCTTTTTACTGCTCTAACTATTTGAGAAAGGTCAACTAGGTTTTTGAATTGCGCACCCCTTAACTGTTCTCGGGAGCCTAATCTCAGCCAACACCCCCCCTCTTCCAAACAAACAGCCGGCGGGCCCCTTATTCACAGAACAGTCGACCTACATTTTGCACACCAGTGGCAGAGGACGGGGGCCCCTGGGAGACAGGATCACAAGGATGAGCCGCTGGTAATGCCTCTCCATTGTTTCATTAAGATGACAGCAGGCCAACACAGTGCATGCTGAAGAAGATAAAGTAAGGGGAGATTATTTGTCGTGCAGTCTGGCATTCTACATCCTTTGCTCCCGTGATCAAAGAAGTTTCCCGTTATGTTGTGTCAGATCCAGATAAAAGTGAAGGTGGTTGATGTTTCCCTTTCTCCCTTTCCTAAAGACGCTCTCCGCCTTCAAGGACTCGTGGTGAGATGTGTTGAGAAGACGTAATTCCGGCAAACGAACACTAGGCAGAGCCCATGCGCTTTCTTCTTGCTCAGTTGGACAAACAGAGACATTAAAACACCCCCGACCTCCATACGCCGTCTCACTCTGCGCAACCCAACCCAGTCAAAGTGCCTTCATCAACGTCCCACCCTCTGATAGGAATCAGGCATTTAAATATTCACCGGTATTTGTTTTCTTGGATTCCCGATTTAAAATTTCCTCCCCTCAGGCACGGCGCGCCAAGACTTCATGCTCAAACCGCACAATAGCACACACACACACACTCACACACACACACACTCACTCACACACACACAGGGACCCTGTGATGTGAGTCAGTTGGAGAGGTGAAATGTGCTGATGGCGCGTCACGCCAGACGGAGTCAGCAGGGAGATCAGGAGAGAAAACTTTATAAGAACTCGGCCGACGTGAAAGCTGTGATGTGTGCGAAGAAAGAGAATAGAAGATGACAGGAGGAGCAGGGATTGGTGGGAAAAACGGGAGCGTGCAACACATGTCCTGATTCTCTGTTATATCATCAGTACCACGCCTAGCAGACAGTAGCAGAAAGTGTTGTACTCAGGACTCCTGATGAGGCTCTCTGACTCTGTATCACTGATTTGTGTTTTGATTTGTGATTTTGGTCAATTTGATGAAGCAGCATTTCAGCTGATGTGCATTTCAAGATACATTTGTGCTGTTCTTTTGTTTCCCCACAGAATGCTGATTATCCATTACATAACTTAACCAGTTGATTGTTAATAATTGTTTTTGGCCACCCAAAAGCTCCTGGCAAAGTTCTCGCTGGATATTTGACCATTTGTCTTGGCAGAAATGGCGTAGTTACATTTGAACTGGATGGTCTCCGGGAATTGACCAGAGCACAGGCTGTACATTCCCACCCGGGTTTACATAGGGGCCATTCCAGAAGCCTGATGTTAGCCTGATTTATTCATCCAAAACGTGCGTTTTGGATCTTTTTTTGTGTAAAGGCACTCAAATGTATCCAAGTATAACCCATGTTTTTGGCGTAAGATGAAAGGCCAATTGATTACGGTGTCCAGGAACAACTCAGGAACCATCATGCCAATCATAAACTGGAAACTGCCAGAGCAGCAGTGCCATGTTTTGCACCGAAGAGAGCTTTACACCGTCACGGTCTGTGAGGATGCTGACAGAGAAAGAAGCTCCCGCTCGCAAAAGCTAAGGCGCAAAATTCAAATGCTTTCTGGGGAAAAGTTTCTGGTCAGACAAGAAAAAGACGGGAGTTCTTTATTTCTGATTTTCATGTCCCTTCCCTCATCCTTCGGCGCATTTTGAGCACTTGTTTCACATCACAGCGATGCAGATGATATTCTGTTGTACGTTTGTTTTAGACCTCATAAGGCATTGAAACCACGCAAAAAACACACAACCAAGTTTGGACTTAGTATCACAGCTTTTGCTTCTGTAACCCAGGAAGCGCTGTTGCCATGGTGGCGGTCCAAGTGATGTTTTCCCGTCACGGCACAGAGATTCCTCACGCTCTTTACACTTTGCCGTGAACGTGCTGTCCGGTGGATGTCTTCCCTAAATGCTCGTCCAGCTCGACTGTGACCAACATTGAAATTTCAGTCTGGGCCTCCATGACTCTGAGAGATCCACCAAATGCATCTCTCATGACTTTCCCATGGCAGCCGGAACGCCGGAAAATCCGTGCAATTTGTCGTTTGGCTACAGTGTGTTCTGCTTGTCTATTCTCCATTGTGAATAAAAATGTAAAAAATCCAGTCGAAGCGCTCATTTCCTTCCCTGCGACGAAAGAGAGAGAGAAAGAGAGAGAGCATTCTGTATCCGGCAGGAACTGCTGCAGTTCTCCTCTTATCTTGGCGGCCCAAAGAAATGAATGATCAGTCAGGAGCGATCAGAACTCAGCTGCTCGGGGGTAAGGGATGGGTCGACTTGGACACGGCTTCTGTTTTAAGTCGAATCGCTGGTGTCTGTCAGGCTTCGTGCGGATCTTTTAGAAGTCCCAGAAGCTTCTCTTCGTTTGAATAACAAGTTTTCCCCCCCCGTTCCTCCAAAGGACACGGCAGAAGCTCTCAGCAAGAGAGGAAGGAATGGAAAACAGTTTCTATAAACCTTTGAAAATCTTTATATTATTATTATTATCATCATTATTATTATTATCTAACAGTGTCTCAGTGTCAGGAACCAAACACAGGCTCATGATCCAAATGGCTTTGGTGGCCTGAGGCACAGGAAAGGAAGTAGAACGTAAGCAGTCTGACATGGGCCATGAATATGCAGCAGCTGCAGGCATCTACAAACGCATTTGAAAACCAGGGAGTATAAAGACTGGGTGACTTTTACGAGGAAGCAGGCGAGGGGGACGGGGAATGAAAGCGCAACTGGGGAAACGACACAAAGGATAAATTTATCCCTGTGATGTGTTGAAGCTGTTATTAGGGCTTGGAACCCTAATAAAAAGAGGAGTAGAAGCGCAGCTGTTCTATGCGGACCAAAGAGGTTTGTTAGCAGAAACCTTCTTGGAGAAAATGTCGTGGAAGCCGGCAGAGAGGAAGCTGTGAAGAGGTTTGAGTCAGGGTTAAGTTATGAAACACAGAGCACGGCAGACACTTTTCAGTTTTTCTTTAGTTGTAAAAAAAAAATGTTTTGAATCATATACAATTTTCTTCCTGCTTCCCAATTGGCGACCACTTCGAGGTGCTGTTTCACACCAAATGCTAATGGTTGTGATGAGAAAATGTGGCAAAAGGTCAAGAGGTATAAATACTTTTGCAAGCCACCGCAAGAAAAAATACATCCATATTCACAGGATTTCCCTCAATGTATTATAAGCCTGGCGGGTCACCAGGCTTTACTTGTGTCCCCACCAGGCTTAGAATGAATTTATCTTAGTTATTTTTTTAAATTATTCCCTTTTTTTAAGACTTCATAGTTGGTGTTTAGGTATTAATCTTCCAGTCTTCCAAAACTGCATATCTGCCAAGTGATACTTTCAAATGTTCTGTCAACTTTAAACGTTTATTAAGGCCTTCCAAAAGTCCCGAGCTTAGCAAGTTTTCTGGGGGAACCCATTTATTCCATTATTCATTAAAATATAAACATATATATATATATATATATATATATATATATATATATATATATATATATATATATATATATATATATATATATATATATATTTGTCTAATATAAAAACAGGTCCAGATCAGAATCCAATCAGGTAATCCATCTTGACATTGTGAAATGCTGTTCACAAATCCTAAACAGAAGTTTGTAGTTGTGGGAAAGATCTGCAGTGAAATCCTCCAGTGTGTTTCCAACCTGCTGCTCTAAAACTGAACTGAAATGAAATTAAGAACAAGGTTTAGGTGTAAGGAGACTTATTGTAAGCCTCCTCTCACCTCCTGTAATTCAGGAACCAGGAGTTCATTTTGGTGTGCGAGATGAGAGCTGTGAGTGTGACAACAAGCTGAAATGAAAGCACAAGAGAGGCACTATGAGTCTTATCTAAACCATTATAAGAGTCACATGTTCTCTGAAGGCATGAGGCTCCACATCACCCTGTAATCTGCTGAAGGAACAATCGCTGCACTGTTGCCTTCAGAGCGTCGGGATCATCACACCTTCTCCTCCCCTACCTCCCCTCCGGACCCTGACCCGACCTGGGCTCGGACCGAGGTCCTCCGGAGGTGACCTCCTGCAGCGCCGTCCGCCTCCAGATGACCTCCTCCTCCTCCTCCTCCTCCTCCTCCTCCTCCTCCTCCTCCTCCTCCTCCTCCTCCTCCTCCTCCTCCTCCTCCTCCTGTGGCGACTGCGCTCGGTTCGCAGGCGTCGCTTTGTAAATAACCAGCAGTCATGTGAAGCTATGGAAAAAAATAATAATAATTAGCAGTCGTGTCACAAGGGGAGAGAAGTTTAGAGTTGTGCTGCCTTTTAAGTGGCTTTCAAAAAAAAAAAAAGATAAATAAGACGACAGAAAGAAAAAGGCCTTCTTTTTAGTCCGACACACATAAACAAGCCCTGACAGCGACAGGATTTATGGAAAACTGCCGATGAGGTCGCAACACCAATTACGCTTTTACACAATATTGCCTCAGCCGCCTGACCTCTGGGTACGCAGAGCGGAGGGTGATGTTTGAGTTGCTTTTTTTTTTCAGATTTTTTTATGACTAACACACTTCGCACACACACACACACACTCGGGAGTATAAAGCTCAATCTGTTCGCCTCATGTCTGCTGCGACGTCGTAATGTTTAATCGGGTTTTGCAGGCAAACGGAGGCGACTCGGCGAGACGTTTGCACTTCAACGTGAAAGTTTTAGGAGGCGTCACCTTTAAGGATTTTGCAACCATATAATTATCACATTACGACCCCGCTTAATATGTCAACGTTGAGCTATTAGCGACGTGGATCGACCAACAAACAGTTAATTGAAGACAGCAGTCAAATCCAACTTTTACTGTTCCTTTGTGGGGGTGAAGGTCTATTAAAGTAATTGTTGCTGTAACGCAAATACCAAAGTCACAGGAATTGATGCAAGGAGGCTTCTGAAGGTAGAAGGTTGAATTGATGCAACGTGAGCTACGGATTTGGAAGACGTTTATTTTTCATCAGCATGACGAGGCCGAAGCGTCCATCTACAGATGCAATGAAGTGGTTTGAAGGCAGCAGGGTGGATGTTCTAGTCAAAGTCCAGATTTCAGTTGATATAGAATTGGTGGAAGGACTTGAAACAAGATCCCCATACAACAAGAGACGCCAGAACAAAGGGAGCAAAACTGCAAAGTCCAGACGTGTCCATGCTGCAACCATAGGCGGCGGAACAAGGGGGGCTTCCGGGGGCCATTGCTCCAGACATTTACACAGGCTGCACACAACTCTGACGATCTGTGACTGATGTCCCTCTGTGTTCATATGCAGACAGAGGGACAGACAAAACCGACAGCACCGAGATCTGGACCAGATCAGAACAGTCACATGCAGCAGCTCGGGTCGGGTTGGGCTCATGAGTCTGTCAAAACGTCTTGTTATAAATCACTTTTAAGCTGTCCTGCTAGTTGGCATCTAATAACGTCTGGGTCGGAGCTTGTACTTTTATTTATTTTTTTTTTTCATTTATTTGACTTTATTTTAATTGTAGAGCCTCACTGTTAAAGGAAAAGAAATACAACACCGTCATCTTCAAGCGCTTTGCATCAAAACAATTAGAAAAGCCCAGCGGGTTCCCGACTTACAACCAGAAGCTCGACTCATGTGTGACTTTATCTTCCGCTCTGAAACGCCAGGTGGGTTCGAGCGAACCAATTTATTTCTGTGGATTCTGTCTGCAGTTGTCCACGTTTTTCCAAACTGTGTCAAAGAAAACCGCCCACAAATTGAAAGCAAAACACCCACGCTCTCAGGCAAACTCTGCAAACCAAACTGGATGCTCCCGATGACCGACTGTGTGCCAAAACGGAGAGCCGGGGACTCCTCGGAGCTGCTCCACACCATGTGACGACCATTATGCGTTAAGTTTCTCTGCGAGGAGCATAATTACTGTAATAACTTCTTTTTAAATGGTTTAGTTCCCGTGAAGGATTCACGAAAGGACAAGAGACCGCGATGGAGACCGAGGGAGGAATTTAATTAGTAAAAAAAGAAAAAAAAAATCACATTTTCGCAGAGCAATTTTTCTACACTGTGACTTCCTCCTTTCACAGGCCTTAAGGTCTGGAAAACAACTCGACAGCGGGGAAAGAATCACTCTTCTGCTGTTCTCCCCCAGCCGGATCAGAGTACTTCGTTATCTCTAGAGTGACATTGGCGGTGGTCTTGACCTCGGTCAAGGTGCAGATTTGTCTTACACCAGCTGATAAAAATGCTGGACCAGATGTTTGTGTTATGAGTATCAGGGTCTTGCATCAAGTGAGTCCAACATCTTTTCACCAGGGAGGAAAAGGAGAAACAGAGAAGAAAATATCCTTAGAGGAGACTGAGAAGAGATCATATATATACTGCTCAAAAAAATAAAGGGAACACTCAAACAGCACAATATAACTACAAGTAAATCAAACTTCTGTGAAATCAAACTGTCCACTTAGAAAGCAACACTGATTGACAATCAATATCACCTGCTGTTGTGCAAATGGAATAGACAACAGGTGGAAATTATGTTCATATTTATTTCATTCATTCAGATCTACAATGTGTTATTTGAGTGTTCCATTTTTTTGTTTGCACACTTCTGTTTCTCATCACACGAGTTATATAATCAACGACTGGATGTTACTTCTGACAGAAATGACAAATAAGATGACAGGAAGTGGCTGGAGGATGATGGTGCAGCTTCAGTTTTAATGATTTATTCTGTCAACAAACTTTCTCATTTGTGATCTTAATTGCATTTATTATTTAATTGAACGGAATGGAATTGCAATAGTGAAATTATGGTGGAATATTTACAAAGCTTGGTGCACATTTGTATCATAATCGCAGCTTTGAGAAGGGATGCATCCAAAAGTCACAAGGTTGCTGCTCAGGAGGACCGGACGTGGGCACCGCCGGTCGAGGAGGATGCACGGAGATTTGAGGTTGGACCAGAGAAACAATGGATTCTATGTAAATAGAGGTTGGTTTAAACTTTGGTTTTTTGGCTCAGTTTCCATGCGTTTTCCTGCCTCTGTGACGCCTGATGGTGTACACATGCTCAGCAGTCATAGATGTACACAAGCAGCACTCAGCGGTTTTCATCTCAGCGTCCCCGTCATCGATGAGCAGCAACCACAACCTGGCAACAGAGGCACATTGTTCTGTGATCGTTGAATTTCACGCGCTCTTCATGGGGAAATCTTTGTTCGCGGTGCTTTTTGGGACATCAGCAGCCGTCCTCGCCGTGCGCTCTGCTGGTCCCACATTCAGCTTCAGACAGCAGAGAAACTCATAGGAGTACATCGTGGTGACGTCATGTGGGGATATGAAAAAAGGGGGAACAGACGACGAGGAAGGTGGCTTGAGGGGTCTCACACAAAGCAACGCACACACACACACGCACACGCACACGCACACACACACAGGGGGAAATGGTTCAATGACGCAGACAAGCACGTCTGCTGCAACCCAGGATTGCTGGAAATGTCGACGTTCAGTCGCTTCAACCGAGTTCTTTGTTAAAGATAGTAAGAGGTTTGACTGACAGACCGGCCCACCAGGTCAGGTCTTTATAGTGGTAACAATATTCACCCCGCTGTTGCCAACTCAGTAACCTTCTTGCTACATTTAGCAACATTTCAGACAACAAAAACAAAATCAGCAGGTCAGGCTCTGCAAAGATCCGGGGATCGGCCAGAACCACAGCCTGTGTTTCTGTCACCAGGAAGAGGGGAGAATCCACCCCTGGAGAAGGTTTGAGGGAATGACGACACGGGGTAGAAAAAAGACAGGAAGACGCCATGGAAAGATCACATGAAAAGGAGGATGAGGAGATACAGAAAGAAAGAAAACATGGCACCCGGTGGCAAGCAGCCTTTGTCGGCCATATGTCCTTATGTGTATGATTGCATGGCATCGTAGGCGCTTGATACCATTTGACTGATATCAACTTGATACAAGTGGGTAATTACCCACTCCTATCATCAATGTGGATAATTACCCCTCTAATCAGCATAAGCTACCTTCGTCACATCTTATGCTTTTGTTTGGGGGTTGACAATACGCACTGAAAGACATTGTTCTGTGGTAAATCTCTGGTCTGATCACTGGCCGTTGTCTTTGCGATTACTTGAATCTACAATAGTTTGAACAGGTGAATGAGAGGACTTCTCCAAGATGAACCGAACATGTTACTGTTCATGCGTTATTCTTGTATTTTTAATAAAATATATCTGAGTCTGGCCATAATACGTCACCATAAGGAACTGAACATTTCATAAGGATCCTCAGTTCTTGACCTGACTACATGGACAGGTCTAGTTTCAGATGTGTGTTACTTTGTGTTGGGAAATAATATAAGTTGCAATGTGGCTTATTAAAGTTTATTGCTATCTGGCGACAGCTTGTGAAATGTTTTAAGGGACAGAAAGGTGATGAAGTCGGTGTTAGGATTAGCTATTTATAGCAATACAATCATCTCATTTCAGCCAGGTTTCAGCAAGACAACAAAGTAGAGATGTAATATTCAATTGCCTTTTCCTTTCGGAGAGCGGAAAAACTATAAGTCTTTAAAAGATGCAAAAGTAGGTTAAAGTCAAGCTCATCAGTCATTGATCTAAAGAAGGTCAACACTGAAAACCTACTGAAAAAAAAAAAAAGTTATAAGAATCACTCATCTGTCATGAAGCATCCCTTGACCGTCGGTGGAAACAAAAAGCACACAGTGAACTCAAGACTAAGAAGATGGAATAATAACAGAAGAGAACGCTTCAGGAGAAAACCAGAGGACATTTTTCTACAGCTGAACTAAAGAGCCTGTTAATTACCTCCTATTAACCTTCCACTCCATTCACAAGGCTGCGGGGCGCAGGCCGTTCAACTCTTTCTGACCCATAAGAACAGAAGAAGACACACACAAATACGCTGCATCCAAAACACTTATAGTGCGGCCGTAAATTAGTACGACCTGCTTCCAACAGAGCCGAGCTCTGTGGGTCCATTGTGTCGTACTTTTTGGTCTGCAAGATGTCCTCGCGTCGACACTGACGGCCGTGAATCCCTGCTTGTTCCAAACAATTCGCCTCTTTGTGCTCACATGGACTGAGGGTGATTTTCTGCTTTTGGAGCAGCAGGCTGAGAGGTGTTATGAGAGAGGCTGGGAGATCTCTGAAGATTAACGGGGGCGAGTCAAACGTCCCGGTTTGAAAGAACAAGGCGACGACTGAACCGGTCAAAGTGGAAGCGTTCTCGGCTTTCGGTTGTTTTTTTTTTTTTTTCCTTTTAAATTACGGCATCAAGGAGACACTTGTAAGAGAATGATGATGAAAGACTGTTGTTAATATAAAAAGGCAGCAAAACAGGAGAGACAAAAGTACCCCAGTTAATCGAGGCCATGTCTGATTTTCATCTCATCATTTCCTCGAGGTTCTCAGACGATCCTGAAATGGCTTTTGAGGTGCTCCAAAAAATACAGAGCTAATTTGACGCAGAGGTAATTAGTCGTAGCAAAACACGAGAACAAGAAGCAAGAAAGGACCTTTGCTGAAGCGGAACATCAGAAGTGCAGTCAGTAACATTTAAGTTTAAATCAAAGTAGATAACACTGAACCAGGAACAACAGCTGCTAGCAAAGATCAGGGAAACAACATGAAGCCCTGCTTAACCATGCTCCATGTGTAAAACATGAGACCAGAGGGAAATGCTAACTGTTATGAAAAATGAGACAGTGCAGATGCTTTTAGAAACATAAAACACAAAATGGAGAGAAAAATCCAAAAAAGGCCTCCACCTTTTTTGGATTTAGGGTTAGGGTTATCCTTTTTTTCCACCCCATCCTCTCCCAGTTACTGAGGATGGTATGACTCTCTTGTCTTAAGACCGTCTGCTTGGTCTTTTGTGGCATAATGTTGACAAGGGTGTGACTGTTTTAGTCCACAAAGTCATGGTAATGTTCTTGTACTCTGTTTCACATCATCATCTTTGTACGCTGTTCCAACAATTAGGGAATCATCCAAAATTTTCTGAAAGTAGAGGCTCTAAGAGTGGCATTGGAAACCAGATGTGGATCTGTACCTTGTGGGGCTCCTGTGCCGTTGAGGATCTTCTTAGAGACAAAGTTCTGCAGACGGACGTACTGTGGTTTGTCGAACGTACATTATCATCCTCGCAGTGTTCCACAGGATCGATCTGAATCTCTCTCCGCTTCTCCATCAGGGGTTTCTCCCACTGAGCCAAAGCTTTTCAGCAGATTTTCTTCTGGGCCAGTGAGCAAACAGAACAAGTCACAATCTTTGAGTTGTAGTCTGTCTGTCGTTTTAGCAACGGCAATGGATGGAGTGAACAAAGCCGTTTAGTCCGTGTTGGTCACGACTCTAAATACTGAATTAATGTGAACAGACTAAGCAGCTTGGCACTTTTCAGGATGGTCGTTTACAGTGCTGGGAATTTTCAGGAAGCTTCTTAGCATCAAACTGGCGCTTTACACACGACACAGACAAATGTCAGCAATTGGGGAACTTCGTCACAGCGCATGCCTCCAGGAGTCAATCATTGATCAATAGCTTTGGTCCAGGCTCTCTGTATGAAGCGAAGCGAAGAGCAAGAGACAGTTTTTTACCCGGCTATGTGTGTGTTTGTGTGTGTATGTATGTGCACTCTTTGGAGAAAGTAAATCAGGGTATCGTCCATAGACCAATGTGCTGGTAGGCAAACTGTGCGATCCATGTACGCACTCAGCATAGTTCAGATGTGAGTAAAGATCAGTCTTTCTGGGTTCTTTTTGAAGAAGTCCTCAAGAAGTCACATTTCCACTCGGAGAAGAGTGAACACCAGGAAGCAGTGGTGGCTGAAGGCTCTGACTGTAGGACAACACGGTCTCTGTTGAGCAGAGAAAAAACAGATATCTGTCAGGGAACCATGGTTCAGGCCAATGGATGAGGAAACACGGCCCAGGTGTGTCAACCAGGGTGCTCTCAGGAACATCCTCTTAGGTGGATCAGAAGCTAAAGAGGCTAAAAAACACAGCAAATCCTAAAATCATGACATTTAAAGAGATTTTCTCTAAGCTGTTTTGTCCCTTTTTGTATTATTGGGTTTCTGGTTAACTATCTTGTGGTGTGTTTTTGCCATCTCAAAGTGACAAAGCTAAAGTGGATACTTTGTCTCCTCGGCTCAAACGCTGTCTCAGATGTTTTAGTGTTTTAAGCTCGTTGCCTTGGGCAGCTTGAACAGGAGCCAGAGGACCGACTCTCTTCTCGCTGTCTCTGATCTCCGGCATGACATTGCGACAACCTTAGAGTCACATGCTGGGAGCAGGAAAGGTAGAACACACGTGTGAATGGAAATCTGTGAGAAGATTTCAATTTGAAGTATATTGACGAATATGACATCGAAATGAAACAAAGGATTCAAAGCCTGGAATCAGAAGATTGGGGGGGGTAAAAATTTCCAAATCATGTTGAGAAAGTTCCAGTTTTGTGCTTTAACTGGGCTCACAGAGATGCCTTAATGCTCCTGGATCCAACTTGATCTTAGGAAAGTTGAGCCATTTTAAAATAACCCCCTACGCCATGTTTTTTGGGCCAACAGTTATTTTTTGCAAAAAATAAAATAAAAATATTTTCCATCATCTTTTATATCCAAGAGATAATTTAGGTAAAGAAAATAAAATAAAAAACAAACAAAAAAAAAGGTAATTTTGGCAAAAAATTATTTTATTAAAGAAGGTGACAATATTTAATTTAAATAACAGAAATTGACTAATTTCCACGAGTTTTAAGTACAAAATGATTTTTCAATGATTTTTTTAAAATGCTGGGGTGAAATGTGTTGGCTTAAAACAGACGTAAGAATTGACTGTTTTGGAAATTTTAGGTTCAGCTGAAAAATGCCGTTTCTGTGCAAAAGCGGGACATAAACAGTTGTAAACTTTTCCGCTTCAGACAGCGGGGGATTTATGACATAATTTAAAATCTGCACAGAACTCCCTGGCTTTGATTAAAAAAAATTAAGAAATCCTCCAGCGTGTCAAGAGTCCATCACACGCGGTCCAGGTCCTGGGAGCTAAATTCTGCTCCTACGTCAGTCGTTAGCCGACCATCATTACACGATCCAGTCATTTTTATTGAAGGAGTGAAAGCAGGGACACAGGTGCCTAACCTCATCGTGACACGCTGTCCCGGCCAAATCCTGGCAGCGACAAACCCACTC
Source organism: Poeciliopsis prolifica (assembly GCF_027474105.1). Taxonomy (NCBI): domain Eukaryota; kingdom Metazoa; phylum Chordata; class Actinopteri; order Cyprinodontiformes; family Poeciliidae; genus Poeciliopsis; species Poeciliopsis prolifica. Next base: position 4,635,497 of record NW_026562383.1, read on the forward strand.
AGTGCACACATTACAGGGCTGAGTTGTGACGTTTTCATCCAGTCTCTTTTAAGATGAGCAAATTTGGAAAGATATGTTGTGGTTTTCCTGGACACTGTATCGTCTTAAAATGTGTCCGTACTCATCAAACTGTTTTTCAGAAAAGTTGGCAATACAGTCATTTTTCCCTGCAAGGTCAGTGCTCGTATGTCACAGGTGTGTTGCCAGGTGTTAAAACACTTTGTACAACTTTGTACAGTTTGTGCTGGAGGTTTATTCCCCCAAAAGTTATCGGGCGCTTTCTGGAACTTATCGGAGTTTCCAGGAACTTTAAAATCACGTCTTGCGGGTCCTTCAATGGAACCCTGTTAAATGTAGAAAATGTCACTAGAAGTAAAGCTGTCTGCAAAAATAAATGATTTTTGCAGCACCGTTTATGTCGTACGAAGCCTGAAACTTTCATGAACGTCCCAAGAAAGTAATCTCTACGTTCCAGGAAAGTGAGTTGAGCAAAAGTACAAGGGTTACGTGTATTTATTCTCATCCAAATATCCAAAATGATGAAATATACATTATGTTTCAAGACTTTTCCTTACAGAATCAATGGCTGGCCGACCTTTCCTGTACCATGACATCCGTGATCGATTATGGATGTAGCTACCATCAAAACAGCAAGTTATCATTTGCAGAATTTAAACTTTGACTCAAGACTTGTGGTTTTTGCGATATTTTTACTTTTTTTTTTTTTTGTAAGAGACTGATGGAGGTTATTGCATTCGGAAAAGAAGAAACGAAGGAAGCTGCTGAGATGTTATTGTGTCCCAGGGCAAAAAAAAAAAAAAAGACTGTATTGACTTTCATAACAGTGCTTCAGGTCAATACAAATAAAAAAACAGAAAGAGTCACAGACATTTTTCAGACCAGCATCGAGTGACTGTATATGTCTGTGTATATAGGTCTGTGCATCTGCAGCAGCTCCAGGCCCGGCAGTGGATTTCTCCCACATAATTCCACCAATTCTAGCCTAGTTTCAATCCATAAAACAAATCAATAAAAGCATAGAAATCTTGTTTTCTTAATATTTTACTTGCAACAAACATTTGTTCAATAAATAAATAAGCAAGCAAATAAATAAATAGCAGAAGGTTTTCCAGATAAATGCAACTCTGTCGACAGAAGATCACATCTGGGGATCATCCACAGTAATCCCTCCCGGAGGCCGTGATCCCCCCCAGGATCACGGCCGTCAGCGCACCGTCAACAGCCCGACAGATTGAAAAGGTCAAAGAGTGACAGAACGAAAACAAGAGAAAGAAGAAGTCACGCTCCTCCTTGTCGAGTTCAAAAACTGCAAAGACAAACAAACCTGAGGTGACGGTGAGGGTGAAAAGACGGTTGACACAGGAAGTGAGCGTCACGCTAAACGTGTGCTTTGACCTACTGTTGGTGTCGCGATAAAACGATCTGACTAAACAATTTCATTGTGACGGTGCAGCAGTGAACGTTTTGTTTCACAAGATCGAGCTCCTCGAATGCATCACTCTGGTCAAAAACAACCAATCAGAGGCAGGAGGCGGGTCTTAGCGCTGCCAGTCAACCTTGTGTATTTGCTCCTAAATGGGTTCATGGTGGAGAAACAACTTAACTTTACAGGAAACCTGTGTATCCACCGTCACAGACGGCTGCGCTGACAACTTTGACAAGAGGGATGAAGATCACAAATGTAAAATGCCTTTCAAAAGTTGGAAAGGCTTTTGTCAAGGTTGAAACCGTGACACCCTGAACCCCTGATGCCACTGAAACCAAAAGTCCGTCAGTATTTCAGGCCAACTCTTCCATGAACACACACCAACTAACTGATGAACATCCCTCCTGCCTCCATGGTCCTCCGCCCCCTCTTCTGCATAAGAAAAGGAGGGCAGGGATCAAGTCAGCCTCATGAGACTCTGAGACTCAGCGGCCAGAAGCAGAGAGGAGCGACTTGAGGAGCCGCTGGAGCTCGTGAGGTTGACGCGGCTCGGAAGGGAGGGCGGCTTCTGTTGGAGATGAACGGAGTGTCGCTGCAGCTGGAACCCTTTGATTCGGGAATCTTTCTCCGTCCTGAGACTGGGAGCCGGGAAAGTCTGATTTGAGACGGGGAAAGCTTTCGGAGAGCTCCTGCCTCAGTCTGAGGTTAGGTAAGTGCAGGCTGGAACAGCAGTGACTGGAAAAACATTAGGGACTTGCCTTAGAAAGAAAAGTGTCTGCATTTTGACCTTATCTCGTTTTGTCAAAATCGGCTTCTGTTTTCTCTCCTTTTTAAACCATGAAGATTCTCTCTGGGCAATTTGCTCTGTCAAGATCAGAGTGAACTTTTCAACAAAGCAGAATTAGGAGCTAAAAACTCTTCTCTCTCTGAAATAAGCTTTTGTGCAACAAGGGAAACCTATAAATATACACAGTATATTATTTAAAGATTTTGAAAAACATTTTTGTTCTACAAATATTTTTGCCCAAAGGTTTCATCTGAACTGAGTTAGTGGTCTCCTGTCGTCATCGTTGTTTCATAAGATCGAAAATAATAAAATAAAATAAATAAATGAAATAGAAGTAGAAATAAAATGACACAATGAGTTGCTCTTAATAAAGCATAACTGTGTTTTTCTTATTCCATCAGTCGCTCTCAGTCGTCGGTACAAGTTTTTCCAATTCAGTCTCTTTTTTCCCTTCACTTTTTAAAAAAAAAGTTTCATGTGAAAAACAATTTAGATTGTGATAAAAGTCGTTTCTAATTAATCAGTGGAAAAAATGTTTTATGGCACTGTTTGTCTGTGGTCATGTGCCGCCTCTTTGAGGTCGGAAGGCCTCCCTGCCATCACCCTCATCTGTGAAATCCCCTCATCGATTCTCTCTTATCTTGGCAAAATGAATAGAGCAGGAATAGAACTAAATTTGCCAGAGGAACGAATAACCCTGAGCAAACCTGTAACGCATTGACTTTTGGCAACAAATATTCATACAAACAAGTTTCACATTGAGTGTCAGTCATGTAATCCTCGTGATATATCAGTGTTCCAGACATTCATTTATTTTCTTATTCGTGCTGCTCAGAGCCCAAACTGCTTTGGGCGTCTACAAAGAGACTGAAAAGCTGAAAGAGTCCAAATAAATCAACAAACTCTTTTGTTATTCCTCGGTTGGTTTGGCTTAGCTCGTTTCACAATCCTAGAGAAATTCCAGCCTTGCCTCAAAATATTCCACCTCTCCCTGACATTTTACCAAACGCAGATTGGGATTCCTTCTCTGACATGCAAACGATTCCCTTGCCTTCCAGAACTTCCTGGCAAATCGCCACGCAACACTTTCTGCTCCTACTTTGTGTTTCCAGGGGCACAGAGGAGGACATTAAGTGGGAGTGTTTCCCGGATCAAAAGAAAGCCTCTCCTGAAACGCCAAAAATGACAGCTCGCCTCTGCTTCCTCTTACTGGCCGCTCACGCGATGGTTGCGAGCGCGCAGCCGGAGCCAAAGAACCAAATCCCCCAGCTGTCCGTCACTCAGAGGCTCGGCCTGGTCCAGAGGAAGGCGCAGGACCCGGCCCGGCCCAACATCACCATGCCGCGCCGCCGCCTGCCGCCCATGTGCACGGGGCCCACGGAAATCCGGGACACTTTCAAGTACATCAACACGGTGGTATCCTGCCTGGTGTTTGTGGTCGGCATCATCGGCAACTCGACTCTCCTGAGGATCATCTACAAGAACAAGTGCATGCGGAACGGGCCGAACATCCTCATCGGCAGCCTGGCGCTCGGAGACCTGCTGCACATCATCATCGGCATCCCCATCAACGTCTACAAGGTCAGACCGAGCAGGTTCAATGTCCGTTGTGTTTCCATTATAAATGTGCGCCAAGGCTTTTCCACAAGGCGTTTCCCCCAGTAGTAAGAGCTGGTTGCTGATCACATGACTTCTGTGATTCAAAAAAAGGGTTTCTGTTGCAGTTTTGTGAAATATACTTATTTTGATATAGCCACAAAAAAAAAAACACCTCATCCTTGAGCAAAATCTTTTTATCCCATCAAATTTATTTTTGTAATTTCAATTTGTGCAATCATATGGTCAAAAAACCACATGCTACAGATAGATTAGCTTCCCTCTGGACTCTAAACCCTTCAGCCACATCAGTTCCTCCTTATGTCCACATAATGAAGCACACAGCAGTGAAAGTGGAGACGTAGAAAGGTGTGTGTGTGTGGGTGTAGGTGTGTGTGTGTGTGTGTGCTCCCCAGTGCTTCTGAAATGTTATTATTCCTCTGGACTCTGAGCCTCTTCATATCCCCCCATGTCTCTCGGCATGTTATTGTGCGTCAGGCTCACTTTGCGAGAGCGAGGGCCAGAGAGGGCCGGAGTGTCTGTATATTTGGGTAAGCGGGCAGGAGTGTTAAAACAACTGGTGGTCGCAGTTACATACCGGAGCGCAGACGAGGACCAGACGGCGTGGCACGGAGAGAGAGAGGGAGAGACGGATGCGGGGGTCACATATGATTTCAATTGATTTCCACTCGCATTCCTGTCCCCAATCCAAGAAAAGCTCTAAAGGCTTTGTGTTGTACATGATCCTCTGGGTGATTTTTGAACTCCAGGAGCTCAAACTTCTCATTCGGTTGGAAAGCTGACGAGTCAAAAGTGAGGTGTGTGAGGCCTCACTGTGTGTTTCTTTCTTTCTTTCGTTTTTTTTTTTTAAAGACAAGGCTGTGATGTTTAACCTGACAAAAACCGTGAGTTCAGGTTCGTGCGCTGGCGGGGAGCGCTGTCCTGGAGACGACAGGCTCTTTGCGTCACTCCTTGCCTGTAACTCGCTGACCTTCTGCCCGTGTTGCAATCTGTCTGCAGCTCCTGGCAGAGGACTGGCCGTTCGGGGTGACTCTGTGCAAGGTTGTGCCGTTTGTCCAGAAGGCATCCGTGGGGATCACCGTGTTGAGCCTGTGCGCTTTGAGCATTGACAGGTATGCTTGTTCACAACCCACGCGTCACGCAAACACCCGCTTCCCCCTCCTGTCATGTTGGCTTCTCTTTCTCTCTGTCTCTTTATGCCTTTTATTTAAGCAGTTGGAAACTTCACATTGTAAAATACAGAGCTGGGGATTGTTGGACGTTTTCATATTTTGACACACATTTGGATATTTCTTTGATTGAGACAACAAAAAGCACAAAGAGGTACTAATCCATCTGCAGGTGCACACACCTGCAGACCTACTGAGACACGGCCGTCTGCCTACACCTGCAGGTCATGCAAGGAGAGAACCCAAACATGTAGGGGAGTTTCAGAGACTCGAAGCAAATATGTCCATTATGAATGAGTGGCAGAAAAGACTCAAATTGAATGTCTAGCGGCAAACTAACACACGACCCCCACAGTGAAACCTGGTGGTGGCAGCGTTGTGTTGCACCCTTAAAAAGAACAAAAATAAACTTCAGAGTTTTGCTTTTGTGAAACTGTATTAAAACAAAATCCACGGTGCAGCATACAGCATGTAGTTTTCTCTTTTTTTTACCTATAATCAACAAGGTCATGAACTTTCAATTCCCATCATGCACTATGTTATTCTTAAAGGGGTATTATATTGATGGAAATCTATGAAATAATAATAAATCAAATAAATGCTATTCTTAACATATTTTCAGGGCTCAACACCTGCGTTGTAGGGATGTTTGAGTCATTTTGTAATTAGAGATTAATATTTGTGTTGGCCCTGATATTGAAAAATGTTCTATCGGGTATTGGTAGCAATGTGCCCGATCCATAATATTCTATAATGCTATATTTTGTGCTCTGAGTGACATCATGCTTTATTTAAAAAAAAATTAAAAGTCTTGAGTCAGTTCAGCTGTTTTTCTGTATCGGCCTGATACTAAGCCTCAAATATCTGTATTGGTATCGGAAGTGAAAAAGATGGATCGGTCCATTCCTGGTTGTGACCGTATGACAAAAAGTGGGGAAAAGTTAAAGGTTGAAGGAGTGCAAATGCTTTCACAAGGCGTTGCATTGGAAGCCAACTGCATGCCGTATCCAAACCAAACACTAAATCACACTGTGTCCCCCCCCCCAAAAGGATCCAACCATTTATTTGCCTAAATCTGATCACATGCCGCTCCGGTTTTCCAGGTATCGTGCCGTGGTCTCCTGGAGCCGCATCAAAGGCATCGGCGTTCCGAAGTGGATGGCCATCGAGATCGCCCTCATCTGGATCTTATCCGTCATCCTGGCCGTTCCAGAGGCAATAGCCTTCGACATGATCACCATGGACTACAAAGGGGAGCAGCTGAGGATCTGTCTGCTGCACCCCATGCAGAAGACGGACTTCATGAGGGTGAGTGGAGACACGCCGACCCTCTTCTTCTTCTTCCTGTCTGAACAGAGAAACGGTCCCTGTTGACTCAGCTGCGGACGCAGCAAAAAAGGCCAATGTGCAAAGGTGCAAACCGGCACGCTGAGTGCAAATACAAAAGCTTTCTTAATAAAGCGGCTCACTTAGAGTCACGGCGTGACGCCTGGACGAGGGAGGCTGGAAAGAGTTCACAGATGACGAAATGATATAGATCACAGATGGGAGATTGGCTGTTTTTACTTTGGAAGACATTCCCCTTACTAAAGAGTAACAACGTGACCTCCGCGTATCGCCGCTGATAAATCAGCATTTGGTAAAAGGATGTCCTGCATGACGCCAAACCCACCCCTGAGTTTCCCCCTCCACTCCGGCGAAGGTTCAGGCGGCGGCTACGCTCCAGTAAATCAGCTTCTTACATGCTTTATCTCCAGCTTAGAGCGCTCCCACACAGATGTTTGAACGTAATCCAATGCCGTCCCTTTGTGCGTTTTTTTTGTGTGTGTGTGTGCAGTTTTATAAATCAGCGAAGGACTGGTGGTTGTTCAGCGCGTATTTCTGCTTGCCGTTGGCCTGCACGGCTATCTTCTACACCCTGATGACCTGCGAGATGCTGAGGAAGAAGAACGGGGTGCAGATCGCTCTTAGCGACCACATCAGACAGGTCGGAGAACACGGGCTGAAAATGAACAGCAACACTTTGGTCAACTTAGCCTTTCATAAAGAGACAAAATTGTGGGTGTCATATTTTCACTATGTTATTCATGCATTTATAAATATATCACTCAAGCTAAATATTTAGTTTACAAACTATATATTTTGCTCTCAAATTAAATATTTAGTCAGGAAGACAATTGTTTATTTTTGCAAATAAATATTTAGTTCCTAACAAATTGTTTCAGTCAGAACTAAATACTTAGTTTTCAAACTAAAGGTTTGGTTTAAAGTTTGAAACTAAATATTTGAAACTAAACATTTAGTTTGAAAAACCCAGCTTTTATTTTGCTATATATTTCCGCTAATAGTCGCAAGCTAATTTACATACTAGCTAAATGTTTAGCTTGGACCTAAATACTTATTTGCAAGCTAAGTATTTAGCCAGCAACCTCAGTGGTTCGTTGGCAAGTTCAGTACTTAGTTTCACAATTAAAAAAGTTCGTTTGAAAACTGAAAACCCTTGAACACTGAATTGTGAAAAAAATATTTAGTCTCTAAACTAAATATTTAGTTTGTGAACACATTTTTTAGTTTGGAACTCTGATATTTATAAATGTATGAATAATACATTTTCACCAAGAATAATAATGACTTGGTGAAAATATAACTTTGAAAAATGAACTCCCACGTTGTATTCTCTGTGACGGACTAAATAAACTTAAATTCGTCATTAATTTTTCTTTTTACTGTGTAACAGTAACATCAGATACCTACAATCCTGCTTTCAAATTCAGCTGGTGTCAATAACACCAGCTTTTTTTTTTTAATCAACTTGATCTGAAATGACAACAAATTTAGGGGAGAGCAGCATGTTGTTCTGTGATGTATAAGACCACAGAGGAGCAGTCACATCCAGGCCAAGTCATGATGGATGTGTGTGTTTTTGTAATCAGCGGAGGGAGGTGGCCAAGACGGTGTTCTGTCTGGTTCTGGTGTTCGCTCTGTGCTGGCTTCCTCTCCACCTCAGCCGCATCCTGAAGCTCACCATCTACGACGAGAAGGACCCAAACCGCTGCGAGCTGCTCAGGTACGGAACAGGGAAAACACACACACATTTACTCAGGCCACAGCTTGCCAAAGGAATTGCTACGAAACACTGAGGCGTGGCATCTGTTCTTTTTAACAGCTTCTTCTTGGTGCTGGACTACATCGGCATCAACATGGCTTCTGTCAACTCCTGCATTAACCCCATCGCCCTGTACATGGTCAGCAAGCGCTTCAAGAACTGCTTCAGGGTAAGACCAGCCTCTGTCACGCTAAATTCACATTTCACACTTTTCTGTGCATCCTTTTTGAGTTCTACTGCTTCCTTAAGAAAAAAACAACAACAAAAAAAACAATTTCCCAAGCACTTAAGAAAAACCCAGCCAGCTGCATTTGGCAATAAATTCATGTTTTTTGGTGTCCGGAGAACGACACGTCTCAAAAACCTGCAGAGACCTCCAGATGCTCCTGCACAGACAGACATGAGAGCATCAGTGAATTGCAAAAACGACACTGCGAAATCTACAGTCACAAATCAGCAGGCACTGCCTGTCACCTGGCAACACCAGCGAATCCTGGCCCATCACCTAGCAACCCAAACGGGTTTTCCCGCTGTACAATGGCTGCGTTCTTGTTGGTTGTGCAGGAGGCTCCACTTCTACTTTTCAAAGGAGCTCAAAACAGACAGAACTGACCGGACTAAACTGTCATTATCCAAGAAAAATGTAATAAACTTGTTCTGTGTCATCTACAGTTTTATTCTAAGCTGTTTAATGAAATGTTATAGTTCAACTTTGACAGACCAGCATATGCATTTTCACTGTCAATTTGATTCCAGTCAATTTGGTTTATTTACGTAGCTCTAATTCACCACATGTCATCTCAAGACACTTTTCGTAGAAGTAAATCCATTCATGCACACATTCCAACTGATCCTTGTTATGAAACATTGCAGCTAAGTTAAGTTTATTACTTTAAAAAAAAGGTTTCCCTCTCTCAGGATGCACAGCAGATTTTGTTTTCAGGTCGAGTCGCGTTAAAGTTTGTGGTTTTAACGTGACAAAATGTCAGCAAGTCAAAGGGCTGTTTGTGCATAAAATTGCTGAGAATGTGACAGTCTTTTCCTTTAAATTCACCCCCTTTCTCCGGTTCCAGTCCTGTCTGTGCTGCTGGTGCCTACCTGCCGAAATGCTGATGGACGAGAAGCAGTCGTGTATGAAGCTCAAAGTCACCGAGCGATCCTCCGACCAGAGCCACTCCCGCATCACCAACAAGTCCAGCACCGCGTGAGGAGAGAGGAAGGTGCAGCCGGAGGCGGGGGGACTAGGACCCAAAAAACAAAAAGACAAGAAAGCAAGAAAAACATATTTGATGTACGACCGGGTGAAAGAGGCCGAATTCTTTTCTCCTGGAAGATGTCATGCGAGCGCTCCAGATGCGCCTGCACAGAAACTCGCTCTTTTTTCCGGAGAGAGATGGGAGTGGAGCGTCAGCGAATTCCCAAAGCTCCACTGTTTCATAGTGGAGATGTGGTTCACTTTTTCTTTTTTTTTTTAAAGATGGAGCCAATGTTGGAAAGAAGAAGAAAAAAGAAAAAACGATAAAATTGAAGAGTGTTGCTCTGAAAAGGGTCAAAGGTCATCCCGCTGCAACAGCAAATCAAACCCGCAGTCTGGAAGGAGACTGTAACTTTGACCCAATGAATCTCATCATATGGACGGTTGTACGTCTGCTGCAGACGCTCTCGAACACGGCTCTATGGTGGCTCTGAGGCTGATGTTGTTCATGCGATGTGTATCCAGTTAAGTGAATGTATGTGTTAATCATCTTGCATGCTAAGCATACTTACCGCGAGGGGTGTGACGAGATCGCAGCAACGAGCTCTTGCAATATTGAAACGCCATCTGGTTGCTGTTTGTCTCTGACTGTGTCTGTTGAAGTAATTCTTCAGAGGACATTTAACCTGGCGCTTTGTTTCTCTTATTTTTTTGCATCCCTTATTTTGAAGTAAGGAAGGAAGTCGTTGTTGAGTTGTGTTGACAGAGTCAACCGTTTGAAGAGGCCTGTGCTACTTTTAAAGGTTTGACTTGTGTGATGTGAAAGTGTTTCTGTTGCAATTTTGTGAAATGCGCAAATTTTGGTTATCAAAAAACCTCATATTAGGACAAAACTCTTTTACCAAAAATGTGCTTTTTTAAAACTATAAAATAAAATAAGATTGGTGCGTTTTCATTCAGCAAATTCATTGTAATTCAAACTCACACAATTTTATGGCCAATGGAAACACAGGTACTAACACTCTTCGGTGTAGAGGCTATTAAAGAGTCATATTCTCAGAGTGGATATTTCTGCCTTAACGGAGACTCTATGACATATTCAAGAAACCTTTGCGGTATTGTTTTTGGCTTCAGCTTCCACCAAGCTTTGACATTGCACATTATGTGTAAACAAATCAAAACTCGACTGAATTGTTTCACAAATGTTTCCAGATTCTTTGCTACAGAAACTCCCCAAAGGTTGAACGGGTGGCTGGACTCCAGATGTGGACAATTACAGCGAAAGCGTCAATGCTTCAGAATCAAACGGGTCGGAGAAGGGCCGTTGAGCCTCTGGACCGAGCGCGGGTTCTTCGGTACTAAATATTACGCACATCTATAATTGCATGCATCTAGCACCGCTGAGATCTCTTCCCCTTTATTCTGTGTGTGAAATAAAAACTGGACTTTCTTAGTTTACTCAAAAATACATAGATTTACAAACTCTATAGATGGAGTTAGCTTGTAGCTTTACATCGCTACAAAAGATCTGTTCTTTTCTTGCTCGGTTTTTTTTTTTTAAACTGAAAGTATTGCTTGTTTTAACGACGGTCATGTTGGTTTGCATGCTGTGCCATGATTGAAAAATTTTCTGTCACTTTAAATTTTTTTTATCCACTTATCATTCTAAGTTTTGACGAAATGAGTTGTTCACAAATGGAGCCAGCTGATCAGCATCTCCGAAGCTGACACGTGACTCAGACTGCAACCAAAAATGCAAAAACCAAAAAGGTCTTTTTCAGAATATCGAGTCATTTTGAAATGGAAAAAAAATAAATAAATAAAAACGTCTCCTCTCGTTTGCCACTTTAGTGCTTTAGAGTTGTATTTTCTCTCTGAAACTACTGAAGTCATGTGTTTCTGTGCAGTGGCTTTAATTAATGGCTGGCCTCACTTTTTCTATAATCTTGTCTGACTCATCACCTTCGCTGGTATTGGTGACGTACACATTTTCTTCCAACACACAAAATAATAACAATAAAAATAATTTTAAAAAAGACGCTGTTATGAAAAAGAGACCCTGTGATTTAAAAAAAAATGTTTTATCAATATGTGATGAGATTTATGGTAATTATTGCTTCCGGCATGATCTATATGTGTCTGTTTTTGTGTTCTTCATGGATGCCAGTGTGTGTGCGTGTGAGTGTTATAAAGTTTGTTGGCTTGACTAAAATGTGACAGCAGGCGGCATCATGTGATGACGGACAGCAGCACAGAACATTACTGTGATCTTTCCTTTTTTTTTTTTTTTATCCAACTCTTCATCTGACACACACACGCAAACGTTCACACACACACCCTCACACTCGCAAAAAGAGCAAATTTTGACCTCCGAGCTAACCGGAGTCACGCATGTCACATTAGCTGTCATAGAAGCTCTTTGTCCGCCGATCTCTCACCACCCCTCATCTTATTTCTTCACTCTGCCTTCTTTTTTTTCTCTCTTTCTCTTTGCATTTCTGCTCCTCTCCCCGGAACCCATCTTTTTCTCTCTGTCTCTCTGCTGCTGCTCTTCCAACATGCCTTCAATCACTGAGCTGTGGTTCCATGTTAAATCAAACCCAACGGTGCTCTGAGCAGGTCTTAATTGAACAGAATCGCATTCAGAACATTCGTCTCTGAAATGTTTTTGGCTCCCAGTAGAGGCTGAAATAATATATTTGGCTCCGGTTGTTTCGGTTGGCTTTCGAAAGATTTGATGGATCGTCTGCGAGAAAACAGAAAAGCAGCGTGTGAAGTGTAAGTCGTCCAAAAGGACGTCTGCTTAGCGGCCTTTGAATTGGCATTCAGTGGGCTTGAGGTCTATTGGTAATTGGATATTTTTTTTATCAACATAACTAAATAAGAGTGGAAAGCTGTTTTTTAATCAATTTTTATGCAATTTTACCAACTAAATCCATTTAATTTCAGGATAATTTCAGTTCTCTGAAGGTCTACGAGGTTTTAGTGAACAAAAAGAACGAGACACACACCAAACAAAAGGTTTAATGTCCAGATTTATAAAAGCCATGTTTCCATGGTTTTACACATCTGATTTACTTTTTTCTGTGCCACAAGTTTCAGAGCTTTTAGCATGAAAGCGACAATCTTTCATGCACCAGAAGCATTCCCACTTTGAAACTCGGTGGTGGCAGGGTCATGCTACGGGAATAATTTTCTATGGCAGAGACGTGAATGGCGATGACTGGAGGTAGTTTGTCGCGGGCAGTAACACTGGCCCACAGCATGACACTACCACTACTGTGCTGGACACTTCACACAGTGTTTCAAAAGCTCAATTTTGCGCAAACAAAGCGAAAACAGCTACATTTTTGTCACGTCTGACAAAGTAAAAAAGCAATTCTGGAGGTCTTTTGGTTTTAATTTACTAGAATCATTTTACCAAGTAGGTTAAGTAAGCCCAAATGGAAGAAGCTAAAAAAATATTTTTCTTAGGAAACGTGATGATTTGCTCTCAGAGGCATCAGAACATGCTCAGTTTATTGTGAAGGATTTCTGTCTTTATTTGTCAGTAAGAACACCCCCGATGCAGCAGATGTATGAAGGCAATGTTTGTCAAAAATAAGCAAAACTTCAGGAGGAGTGGTGCTGAAGCGGTGCCGTTATCTTCTAGCATCCCTGTCCAAACCCTCGGTTGTTTACTGGACACTAAACTCTGAGGATTACTCAAAGCGTGACATTTGAGGTCTGTTCCCGCGGCTCGGCGGTCTGGGCCCAGGAAAACGGGCCTTATGTGAGAGGAACAGGGTGAACACCAGGGGTTTCCAAATCAGCCCTTTGCAGTTTGTTTCAAACCAAATCTTTCTGTGGGCACTCCATGTACTGGAGGGCGGCCAAAGACAAACTTTTATTCTCCATTAGCATCGCAAATTAGAAGATTCGAGCAACAAGCAAAATCGTGTCAGACAAAGGAAAATAACGGGACGTCTCTCATGCATGCCCGTATAAACTAACCAATATTTTCAATGTTTTTTTTCAAGATTGCCACTCTGTGTATAAAGGTTTGTTCCTATAAGTTCTTTTATTGTAATTGCAGATTTTATTTCTTTTTTGCTGTTTGGACTTTAAATCAGATCACAAGATTCTTATTACAGCACTGTTTTCAAATTTAACAATTCAATTTAAAAAGTACTTCAATGAAGTTTCTGAGGAAACTTCCTTACACTCTGATGTCTGCATGAAAGTCCACTTACTTTGGATGTTAAATTAATATCTTTTTTTATTTTGTTTAATAGAAAATGTAACACAGGATGTATTGAAAACACATTGACATATTTTTTTTTTTTAACTTGCATTTTCTCCTTTTTTAGAGCATTTGAGAGAGCGCTGAACATTTGTTCGGCATCTCCTTGCTACTCAGACAGCAATAGTGAGTTTTAATCATTAAATAAAACAGATATGAAAAGTATTTTAGGCATTTATTTAGATCTGGATACATCTGCATATTTATATTTTGGGAATAATGCCCTCGGACATGGTCGACAAAGACAATAAATACGTGATCAGAGTTTTGTTTCTGATTGCAAAGAAGAGTATATCATATTCTTGGTCAAGGCCACAACCTCCCAGTATCACACAGAGGAGAGATAGAATTAGAAAAGTCTAAATTATGGAAAAAAACAACATCAAGATGGAGACCTTTGAAACAAAGTGGAGACCTACAACTAAATTCATATTGTAACCTCTGTTTATTTATTTGCCTGTGTGCCTTTTGAATTTATTTTGCATTATCATTGTTATTATTATTGTTATTTTGTATTTTATTACTTTAGTCTGTATTTTGATTATGTCAACAATGGACTGTGAAAATAAGATGTTAAGTTGCAAAATGTGAGATGTGACAAGGGTGGGCATTTGGGTATGTTGGTGTAAAACAGTTATTGATCATAAAAAGTGGAAAAAAAATAAATGAAAAATTGTAAAAAGTAATTATAAAACTTGCATTTGGTCCAGTAATAATAACTTCGATTAATTCTGGATTTTCACTCATCTGTACAGGAGCCAAACCAACTAAAATCGTTTGTAGCAAACTGCACCTCAACCGCATTCTTCATAGCCTTCTTATTTACGCAGCAGACCCATGACGCTGCCACCACCATGTGTAACAGCTGCTGATCAGGTCATCTGGACACGTGTACATTTCAGTCGAGTTTGAAAAGCGTTGATTCTGGAGATGCGGGGGGGAGGGGGCTCCCTCTCCGTCTCTGCTGGTGACACTGGCGCATGCTGGGGCCGAAATGTAGCAACATCTCCATGTGTTTTTGTGTTTTTCTTTCCAGATTTACGTCAATTGAAAACTTTTAATACAGTCGGGGTTGGGCTGGGAAGAGGGGGAGCGGAGTGACTCATAACTTTTTTTTCACTAGAAAAAGAGCAGTAAATTTTGGATGAAAGGCAGACAGTCACACTCTGACTCTGAGGGGGGTAGTGGGTGTTTTTTTCCTCAAAGGATGTCAAAAGAACCATTGTAAACATGTCAATGAGGGGAACTTCACGGCAAAGAGGCAACGTTTTACCAAATAGTTTTGGTCTAATTCCTAGTGCAAACATATTTAGTAGACTTGAAATAGGACAAAACTAGTTTACAATATGTTGGAAAGCTTGTTTTGAGTGAACAAATCCTTAATGTTGATGAAAAGTGCTTGTTCCACTGGCAGATCATTAGATTTTTCACACGGAGAAAAACTCTTTTATTTGTCGATTATTTCACCTTTGGCAAGGTGAAAAAATAGATATTTTTTTATATGGATATTCAGGAACTATTTACTGAAAATGAGCTCTTACATTTAGCTGGAAAGCTACCTGTAAGTTTGTTTTATTTCAAAATGTTTACGCTACTAGCTATGTCAAAACTACTGGGTAAGGTTTTGTGTTTTTGCAGTGTATGACAATAACGTCCTCCAAACGTATCTATAAAATAACACATTTGGGTTGAGACTGTGGAGCTCCAGCTTTCTCACAATGCCTCAGCAGAATAAGAAGTATGTTACTAAAAAAGAAAAGAAAAAAAACACCAGATGCAGCAACAATTCTGCATCCAACACAAACATACCTGTGGTAAACAGCTCGTCCTCTCCTGTCCTCTTAAAGTTCAGGGTCTTAAATTTCAGGTTGGAAGTTTAAGTCGATCTGACTTTTTTTTTTTCTCCCCCCTCCCAAAACTTTCCTCTCAATACAATGTTGTGCATTTTTTTGGTGCTTGACAGCAGGCTGTACCAGCATCGAAAATAAAATTTGACATGACGGCAGCTGTTTTCCAAAAGTTCACTTTTAACAGTTCAAAGCCAACATTCACAAATGTCCTTTAAGTCACGTTTTAAGTCAAATCTGCATCTGATAAGCATGTCAGAATTGAAAGTGCAGGCGGAGTGCTGGATGTTTTGTGATTCCATCTGAGGTTTCAGCATATCTGTAGTGGATTGATAACAGAAGGAGGCGAGTTTTCGGTCTCTGCCACAGCATCTGCTAGCATTTGGAAAGAACAAAGGAAAGTATGCTTTTTTTTTTTAATAGAGTGAACGTGTGTGCTGCTTTGTGTTAGAGGGAAATAACGTCAAGGAAAGAACACACCGGTGATTTTAACACTTCAAGAAATGCCGGACAGACGACACACACACACAAATGCAGCTCATTCCCCCACAGATGCACCAGTGTTGCACTTTTTCAGCGCGTGCATCGAAAACACACACTCTTTCGCGCGCGTGCGTGCGTCAGCACGCGGCGAGCAGGAGGAATTCATCAGCTTGACGAAGCATCGACTCTAGAGTATTTCTGCCGTCTATCTCCTCCCTCCCATCTCCTCCCCGTCAGGGGGACGGTGAATTTCGCGTCTCGGTCCCTTCCTGTTAGCGCACGCGGCCTTTTACTGCTCGTCCGAGCGATAAGACGACAACCCCGCCAGGACAGGACGACAAGATAAAGGGTCACTTCGAGGCCAGGAGTGCACTTATGGAGAGCGGCGGTGGAGAAAGAACTTAGAAAATGTACTTAAGTGAAAGTACAAATACATAGACAAAAATGTACTACAGTAAAAGTATTCTCTGTGACATTGTTTAGACGTAGATATGTGATTTTATGCGTCATAATTTCAGGGATGGAACCATCTTGTCTCCTGAACATAGCATAAACTTCACTTTTTTTGTTGTTGTTGCAAATAATGGCATTTATTTTGAAAGAAATCCAACAGAGAGGGGATGGAAAGAAGGCAGGTGGGGGAGGACATGCAACCAAGGTGTTAGGTGTTGTAGTCAAGACCACCAAACCTGAGACCAAGTCCAGACCCGGACGTGACACAATAAAATTAAGTGCACCTATCAAAATGATTGGGCGCTGCGGTGTTGTTGGAAAAAAATGTCAAATTTGTTCTGGAAAATGTCCATTGTGAACGCCTTATTATTATTGGTCCAAGCTGGACGGCGCTTACGCTTTGGCGCGGAGCTTCAGGGAGCGATTTCTCCCGATGGCAGACGAAAGAACGAAAGAAAAAGAAGAGCATGACCGAGAGGCGATGAAGAAAATATCCAAGCTAACAGGGTGTTTCTGAAACTCATGTTGGACATGGAGCAGAACTATCGTCCCTGTCTGCTTCTCAAGACGTTAGCCTGGCTAACAGCGGTTCTTGGCCCTCTAACCCTTTAAAGATCTCCAAACCAGACTCTGAACAGACAGACTTATAAAGCAGGACTCAGTATATTCAAACATCTGTTTCAATGAGGCTTGTTTTGTAAGATTTTCAAAAAATCTTTTGGAAACAGCGACCTTTAAGCTGTTATTAAAGCCCAAATTTCCACACTAAGAATGCTTTTATTGCTCTGGTATGAGATTTAAATCTCTAATAGTGTGTTTTTATTATTGGCAAGCAGGAAATCACCATGATAAACGAAAACTTAACGGAGTGGACTACGTGAGTGAAGTAAACTTTTCATTTTAACTCTGCCTTCTTTCGTTTGTGCAGCACTTTGCCCAACATTGTGTTGTTGTTGTTGTTGTTTTTTTAAAGGCTTTATGAATAAATAAATATTGTGTTACTTTTCGATGATGTACTAATTTACTGAGGCGCTCTTGTAATGTCAGCTTTTTCTGCTCTTTTGGAAACACTCAGATGGATTCATTTTTAAAAAGAGCAAGTTCAAGTTGTTGCCACTAGGGGGCGTGAGGGTCTTATGTAAAATGCAAACTTCTCTGAGAGTTTTGGAGGGGGTTATTATTATTATTTTAAAACCAACAAACAAAAAACACCTGATAGCATATTCATTCATTCTCATTAAGGTGTTAAAAATTATAGATGTTTTTTTTTATCTTTGATATATATAATATTTAGGGAGTGTGTTAACCTTATTAGTCTGCGTTCATACAAGCTCCACATTTGTTTGCAGAAGGCCGGCTCGCTGCTTTACATTGCAAATAAGGCCGTGTTTACATTGCCTCACACCGACAATGGTCTCTATGGGTTACCTTCGCTAACAACACAGGTAACCAATCAGATCTCACAGGCTGGGGGAAGAGGTGTGACTCAGTGTGTGTGTGTTCAACTAGTTCTCTGGAATAAAAGACAAAAAAAAAAAAAAAAAAAAAAGAGGAAGCAACTACTGACAACTCTGATCTTGACTGTGTGCGTCACTCCCTCCCTGGTTCCTGGGAATTCACAATAAGGGAAGCAGATCTCAGGTCTGCGAGCAGATGAGGGCTCTCTCTCTCTTTCTGTCTCTCAGTTTGTCAGATGTAATGAGAACAATTTCCGCTCCTCTCCTCAGATCCTCCAAGCGACTGCGGCTGGTTCATATGCGCACACACTCAGAAACGAGCCCAGCACAGATAAGGTAAGCATGCCTCTTCCTCAGTTTGCCAGCCCTTACGGCGATTTTTTGCTCTGTAAAAGAAGGTGGGGGGGTGAGAAGAAGAATAAAAAAATGTGTGCTGGGGTCTGACATGTGCCGAAGAGAAAGTGAAAGTACTTTCCAGGGAGCGAAAGGTTTCCAAGCGTGGCTGTTTGTGGTGTATTTCTTTTTTTTTCTTAAAAAAAGCTTTTTACCTGAAAATGCTAACAAGACAAAACAAAACAAAAAACAATTTTTCTTCCAGACACAGCTCTGCCGTTCACACAAATTGCTTGTAAAAATAAAAATAAAAAAAATTGTGCCACAAACACCTCCACTGTGCTCCAATTCCCCATCTCCAGCAAACACACACACACACCATATTTCACTTTGCTCGCTTAACAAGGCCCGGTTACCCAAAGCAACAAGAGGGGCTTATCATCTGCTCCCTCTCTTGCCATGCTGTTATCACACTGGCCTAGTTCACACACACACACACCCTCACACACCTACACACACACGCACACTTGTAGGCACATGCATACTCTGTCCTCTTCTGTCAGAAACACTCGCGCTCTTTTCTATCTCACTTTCTGACTCGCTCTCGCTTACACACACATGCTGGCACAAACTGGGGAATGAATGTTATGGGAGCGGGGGGGGGGGGCTTATCAGTGTCCTTGGGGGCCTGGCAGTCTCTTCACAGACTCGGATCCCAGCGCCGGGGCCACAGGGACCAGCCTATGTGACCAGACTGCCGATGAACAAAGGGCTCTACAGTTGGAGCTGTCCTCTGCGGACGCAGCAGGCTTGCAGGCCTCGCTAACGATCAACACACAGGAGCCGGGGACAGGTCTCTGTTCACGGCAGGAAAAAAAATGATACTGTTCTGCTGCCGGGCGGGAAAAAAAAACCAGTTCTGTCTGTTTCCTCTTAAACAACATGGTTGATTTTTAGACCAAAAACCCATTGTGCTTTGACTAGAACCGTTCTGTTTTCAGAAATGTTTCAGTGACAGCAGGAACAAAGCAACTAGCTGTTAAGCTAACTGTTTAAAATGATTGAAGACAACCTATCAAAGGTTTCATTTTACCAGAAGTATTCACACCTCTCGAACGTTTCTCATTTGTCCTATTTAAAGTTGCGGCAATTACATAAAATCAACTTTATTTTCGTTTGCATCATGTTACAATGTTGATGTCATCAAAAACATACCTGGAGTGGTGCTGTGATTCTGTTTGAGAAGTCCTTTTAGTCCCCAGTGGCAACCATTCACAGGATGCCTTGACGTCTGCTCTCACTGAACGCAACATTTTCCTTTCAGCTCCTTCAGACTAGCCAGCGGCATTTAGCAAACACCCGGTGGAACTGAGCTTGTCATACGAGCCACTTTTCATTGCATCGCTGGTAAAAATGTTAAAGGCTTAATGAAGAAACGTTGCTGTGATGACATGCTGCAGGTCAGAAAGAGCAGGAGCTTCTTAAAGAGACAGAGGCCCAATTTCAAGGTGTCAAATTGTGACGTCAAATTCCTTTTAAATCATGTTTGATACACCTTTTTTATAACAAATGAAGTTAACGTGATTGTGCTATAAAACGTCCCTAAAAAGCATAATACTATTCCTTTGAAGCGCAACTTTAATGTAAGTTCTTGCTATTGTTTGTGATAGAATGACACAAAAATCTGAAACATTAGGTCCCTTTTGATCTAACGTGAATAAATAAAATTCAGGGCAACTAATTACCATGCAAAGTCACAAATAGTTAATGACAGTTCAACAGGGTGACATTTAATCTGAGTGCAAATCCAAACGGCGTCAGAGCTTTGTTAAGAGAATATCAATGAACAAACATCATCATGAAGGCCAAGCGACTCAGCAGACAGGACAGGTTATAAAATAATAGCTTTAAACACATAAACACCAAGCTACTTATGATTTAAACTGACAGGCTATAGGAAAATCATTTTAGGATTTACAAGGATGTGGGCACGTGGGCTGGAAACTGTTTCGTTGACCTTTTGACTAAAGTGAAGAATAGGGCTAATATTAATGCAAATTACAGTATATTAATAGGTAGTCCTTTGCATAACCAAATATGAACTAATGATACAAACCGATAATGCATCTCTTGGCCAGTAGCTTCATGTTGTTCCCCTCAAATATTACTATAACCTCTTAATTTTTAAACATTTTAGCATTGTTAGTACAATAGTACGATGTTTGCAAAACACACATTTGTAAAATAAAAGTAACAAAAACAAACAAAAATCCTGCGGACTAAAACTGAACATTTTGACCCGCGTTCAAATGCAACATGCTTAGAAAAACTAACTCTGCATGTCATCCTCAGCATAACCATTCCCAAAGTAGCAGAAGATGGTGGCAGCATTATGCTGAGGAGAGGCTTTAATTAAGCAGCGCTATTAAGTCAGTGGTTCAGGGGAAGCGATCTTGGAGACTGAAGTGGAAATTTGAAAATGTTAAATACCACATTTTTACTGCCTTTCAGTGTCACATTCTACCCTGTGTATGTCTATAGCAAAACCCCCTGTAAACGTTGTAGTTTTTTGTAGCTGGGTTAAAAATGTTTATAGCTACTTGATGATAAGGTAAGCGGGCATGTTTATCCCCCACAACATGTTTTCATAAGCAATTCATTAATTGTTATGGGACTCAGGGAGGAAAAAAAAATCCTAGATGTTTTTTTTCTGACTCAGACTTCAAACCACATGGACACACTTCACTGGCAAAAAGCCTCCACTCATTTATTTCTGTTAAACCGAGGGTCACTATGCATAAAACTATAATCCTGCAGAAAAAAAGTCACCTTCCAAAACTCCCAAGGACAAGTTGTTTTCTTTCAGGTCTTGTGGTTAAAAAGTGGATGACGTAATATATTGAAGGGTTTCAGTGCTCCGATCTAAATCAGTGACAGTGACATTTGATGATAGCGCTAGCATGTCTCCACAAGTACCGCATGATTTACAAAAGACCGGTTTTCGCCCTTGGACAGGCCCAGGTATCTGTTCGGTTTAGGCTTTCTTTTTGTACCTTCAAAACCGTACTCATGTAGCCTCGGGTGCTTCTCAAAAACTTCTCTGTTGTTCAGAAATAATGCTGCATTCACTCCACTGATCCACTTCCATAAGCATGCTGCTTTCAGTACTGATTCCACATTTCTACCTAAGGCTGACCTGCTCTTGTTGGAGTGAGCAGGTGTGCCACACAAAGCAAAGATACAGACAAGGGCGGAGCGGTGGCTAGCGTTGTTGTCTTCTCAGCTAGCAGCACCCTGCTAGCTGAAACTTCAAACTGCTCTTAAATGCCACGGGCCGGAGTTACTGTGTCAAAACCACAAACACTTTCCATCACCCCGACTCAGAATGTGAAGTCCTTTTAACAGAATGCCAAAGTTCAGCGTAAGCAGATTCACTTTTTTACTTTCTCTAGCTTGCATGTTTCAGGTGATTACTGTTACACGTCTTGATAGCTAGTTGGAAGTCATTTGGGCGTTCAGGAAGTGATGACATGGAAACTAAAGTCATATTAATAATTTTTTAAAAGCACGGTTTGCGTGTTCAGAGGCCTGAGCGACAAGTGTATCAACGAGCAGAATGCAGGTCAGCAATTTGAGCTGATAGCCTTAGCTCAAGCTAACATCAGTTGCATGCTTACAAGCTAACTAATGCTAGCTTGTGAGCATGACAGGGTTACTCTGTCAAAAATAGAATTTCAAAAAGCAATCATTTTGGGCACGATAAGCATGTTTATTCCAAAACATCAGATGCAGCACATTTTGGTATTCAGCTGCTGAGTCCATCGTTTGTTGGCCATATGATAACCAGTTGGAACTCTTTCACCTCTTTCCATGACTGATTTATTTACTCGTTTCATTGAGTCAAATCAGAAAATTCATTTTATAGGAGGTTTGTCATTTACATATTTAAAGATATTTCTAGATTTGTGTTTCTAACATAACAGATTTATTTTCTTAGTATACACAAAAGTTTAAAGTCCAATCAGTCAAAAATAAATACAGCCATAACATTATAACTGAATTGTTTTCTTTGTTATGCTTGTTGCGCTTCCTTTTAGAGTGACATGACATTTCTCTTTTGATTTCATTTTTTAAAGACAGACAATATATAGCCCATGCTGCACTTTACACTCAATAAAATAGATATTAAAAGCCACTGCAATACATTTTTCACTTTCAAAATTTGATTAACACTCATATTGAGATTACATAGTTTTATTTGGCTTTGACTGATTTATTGATTGATTTCAATAGTAACTTTTTTTATATTATCAGACAAGGTTTGAAAGCAGCAACACAAACTGCAGTTTGTCAGTTTCCTGAACGGTTTGCGGCTGCTGGCTTGTGATACAAACTCTATTTTTGCATTCAACAAGTTTATTGTGATTGATCAGATAACAGACCATTTAGTTCCCTCATATCTTTAAGAAAAGTAGCATTTCAAAAAACACTTATCCAATACTTAATGTAAAAAAAATAATTGCACCATCACATTATTAACAATAATTTATTTTTGCAATTTTTAATTCCCAAAGCCTAAATTATCTGCTCAAATGTCTCTGTGATTTTTTCTTTTCGGTGAAGATAACTTTTTAATCATATCAATTATACATATTGTCATAATTGTATCCCGTAATTATGACAATATGTTCATTTTAGCTCTAGTCGACTCCATTTTGGTTTTCGAAAATGTCTTAAAGTGGACAAACATTTCAACATGATGCTGTCGATGACGTCCACCGGGAGCAGCTCGTTTGGTTATTGTGAAATGCAAATTTTATGTAGGCATTCTACGTTCTCTATGCAAAAAATAAATAAATTCAGAATGGTTTAGTTTACCAAAAGGCTTAAAATGTGCTATGAATTGAGTCTTACATCTAGAGTGAAACATGCATACTTCAGAAAGAAGTTGTTTTGAAATTATGTTGAAGAAAGAAAAAAAACACCCACATACACCATTTCCTTTTTGAATAAAATCTAAATGATTTGACTTGAGCTTAGACAAAAACAAGTTATTGACTTAACACCCAGAGAAAAAAGATGCAACTCTGTTTTTTTCCTGTGTTACAGTTTTGACATAAAATGTTCTTTATTTAAAATTAAAGTTAAGCCTCACAAAACCAACGTGCACGCCCCAAGCGACATCACATACAGTGCGTGGCAACCGAGCCAAGTTTGTTCCCTCTTCATTTTTTTGCGTTTTAATCTAAGTTTGCTGGGTTTATTGAACGGACGCAACACAAAATGCGACTGTATTCAAAAACACTGCATGGATCAAAGCCAAATTTGGAGAGAAGAACCAGAGCGAACTGAAATGCAACCCGACTGCTTCAGAATCAAAGTTCAAAAATCACCAGAGTTGCTCGTCCCCAAGCTGAGTTTTCAGCTGAATGCCTTTTGTGATGTCACCAATCCAAAACACACAAAGTAGAGGTCTTCACTTTTAAATAGCTTTAAAAAGTTAGCATTTCAAAAAATGGAAAGTTAAACACAAACACCAAACTTTGCTACCCAGCTTACATTTCTTGGTGGAGGAAAAAAATAAAAATAAAAAAAATTCCCCATAAGATGATATTTTTAAAGTCAACTGAAACAGTTTGCTCATTTTGGAGGCGTGCGCCTTTTCTAAAATAATGTTTTGCACCTCGCGTACAAATAACAGATGACAAATACATCCACATGCTGACCTGTCATTTCTCAGGTCGTATTGATACCGCGAAGGCTAAAAACAACTGGGTGCATCAGAAGCCGAGAGAGAAAAGGCCGCTGCTGGCAGCGGTATTGGCAGCGGTTTGGCCCAGAAACTCAGGAAGTGGTTCCATCTAACTGAGCTGTGCTTCCTGTGTGATAACTGACCCAAACACGCTGCAACTCTATCGCACACGCACACACCAAAGGAGAGTTAGAAAAAACAAAACATCCCTTCTCATGTTAGGAAAAAAAAAGAAGAAAAAAGCACCTTTCAACCACAAATGAGGATTAATTGGGTTTAACATGTAGGAGCAGTTTAAGAGACTGGAATTACATCCTTGGATGTAAACCGTTGACCAAGCGAGATCCAACACAAACAAAATCCCAAATGTGGGTGTAAAACTTTTAAAAGGAAAATAAAAGAGGGTCGAAGGTAGGAGCAGGTGTGGTAGCAATGTTTACACCTTAAATATGACACTGGCGAGGGGGATAGGGGGCTAAACGGCCCAGTGGCGACAGTATTTATTCCTCCTTTTGTCACATTCTGTCACATTCAAACCACAACCGGGATCTTATGTGATAAAACAACACAGTTTTCATTTTATGTCACCAATGAAATATATATTTTTTTAAAGTCTGAAGAAAAGTGGCCTGTAATCGTTTTATTAGCCTCACCGAGGCACATCTGAAGGGTGAAACTTTCACCCATTTGTCTTTGCCAAACAGCTCAAGGTCAGTCTTCTTTTTTATGACTTATTTTGGATATTTAAAATGAATGTCACTTTAATTTCTAAACACCGTTTAGAAATGAAAGTTTATTGACCTTTGAGAGGGGCCACCTGGATTATTATTCCACTGCTGTTGTATCACTTGGAAATGATCGCAGAACAATGGTATCATTGTTCATCGCAATAGCCTCTACCACAATTGCAGCAAAATGTATTGCGACAGGCCAAGTTCTAAAATATTACTATAATTTGTAAAAAAAAAAAATCTCAAGATTAAAAAGAACAAGTAGACTTTTGTAGATTTGAAGAGTGCTGTTTTGCAAACAAACTAATAGCTCACTAGTGGAATCATATACAAAGTAGATAGCTGTCTGAATTATCCACAGAATTTCCATTACGTCCATTAGAGAAAATTGCAAATTTACTTTTGTAATTTTCATTTCCCTATGAAATGCACTGAAAGAGAATGATATTCTCCTCAACCTGACCCCTGGTCAAGATTTGCATTATACTGGTTGTGTTGGGAGAACTTGGTAAACTTTGTTTATTCCAGGCAAGTAATTATTAAGTTGTTATTGCTGTCGTCATTTTTTTTCTAATGCAGCGTAAACGGTAAAAAAAAAAAAAAAATAGGATGAACAAAAAAAAGAGAAGCTTTTGCACAATCTTCCCTAATATCTGTCCACAATGGCAGGTTGTTTCAGTGGATTTTTTGAAAAGGGGGTATAAATAGGGCAAAGACAAAGGCACACCACACTTTTAAGATAACATTTGTCAAAAAAATCTAAAATGTACTATGCATATGCATAACTTTCCTTTCATTTTACAATTATACACTATTTGGGGTTTTGTCTACAATAGAACCCCCTCAAAATAAAATACATTGAGATGTGGTTCCAACCTGACTAGACAGGAATACGTTTGAAGGCACTGAACGAGAAATATTTTAGAAAGCACATGGAGAATAATCTCCCTCGGAGAACATCGGGTTCTGGTTGGTGGACTCAGGAATTCAACAGCGGCGCGTGTGTGCCGGGCAGAAGGCGGAAAAAGGGAGGGAAAAAGAAAACAAGAAACGAGAAGTGAAAGAAGGAGTAGCAGAGAGGAGCCGGGCCCTGTCGGTGTTGTTCTTAATATCTCCTCCTTCACGGCCATGTTGTGGGGAATGCTCGACCCTGAGGCCACAAACGTTGTTCTAAGACGCGATCTTGCAAGTTCAAACGCAGCTGCCTCCCCTCGACCCATAACACCCACCCCACAGATCCTGACTCACACACACACTTAACACACACACACTTACACAAACACACACACACACACTGCAGCACGAAAGCTTCCTTCCTGTTGCTGGTTTAGCCCAGTTTAGAATCGTGATAAGAGCGAAAGAATTAAGATATGTAAAACAGAGAGAGACTTGAGCTCAGATACCGATGTTGTCTTCTTTTTCCACTTGAGGCAAAGTCTGCCAATTTTTTTACTTTTATTATCTAATACTTGGATAAATATTTGAGAATATCTTGAAGAAATTAGATTTGATCCCTCTTTGGCTTTCTGCAGGTGCAGCTGTGCCTCTAACGGCTCCCCTCACTCACATTTTGTTCCCTGGTGCCTCTCTGTTGTTCTGTGGCAGGTTCAGTCAGACCACAGGACAGTTCACCACCACCCCCGCCCACCACCTCTCCACTTCCTCGTCAAGAATCGAAGCAGAGCAACACGAGTTTCCTGTGACGCCGCTCTGTCTCTAGTCAATTAGAGTAGCTTTTTGCATCACTCCTCCACAAGACAAGGCTCCTGAGCGCATCTGCTGCTCAGCGAAGAGTTTCTCTGCAGGAAAGATCCAACAACACCTTTCTGCTGGTTCGGATCCTCCTCGCCGGAGGGGCCTGCGATGCTGTTTTCATGACGCTGGAGTTACTTCGGGACACGCAGCCATGCTTCAGCAGCCGGAGCTCATCTTTGACTTTGCCAGTGACCACTTCAGCTCATCACAGGTGAGATCTAGTTCTTCTTTTTAATTTCCAAAGCCAGTATTTGATTTAAAACAGCCGTCTGGTTTCAGTTCGGGATGTTTTCAGAGTACCCTGCAGTGGTGGTGGAGGAGGTCCCCCATCAGCACCTGCTGACATACACCGGTCTGATGGGTGAACAGTCACAGACAGAGGATCACCATGAGCTGCTTAAAGGTCAGCCTTCCCACACACACGCACCTCATGCTGTCTGCCACTCCGTCGGTTGCATCTCAGTCACAAAGTTGTCGAAAAATGTCCTTTATGTCAGTAGTTTTTTTTTTAAGATTTTTTTTTAGTCGTGGCACTCACGAGTGTTTATTGCTGTTAACTGTGACTTACATTTCAGTTTTCTGAAATGTAATGTGGAACAATACACGCAGAGCTGAAACGGTTCATCAAATTAATTGTGATTCATCGGTTTCATTGTGATTAACCGGTTTATTGAAATCATCGTCAACCCATGCAGTAATCGGTTATTCGTAAAATAAAAATAAAAAAGAGCCAGTTTCCTGAAGCAAGCTCAACATATTCAGAGCAATAATTAATTACACTTACTTTTTACAAACTCTTTTCATAATCGCTTTAAAAAAAAATTGTCCGTGTAACTGAATTGTGGGTTTTGGTTTGCAGTAAACCATAGCACTTAATTAAAAAGTAAAATAAATAAAAAATAAGTTTAAAAAAAAACAGCGCCTTATCTGCGCGCATGCGCACTGGAGTTCACGGCACACGCACGAACCGCCCTAAGAAAAAAAAAAAGAAAAAAAAAAAAAGTCCAGGAAGTGAAACAAAACATTCCTAGCGTGCTCCTGTTAGTGAAGGAGTCCCAACAGGATGCCGAGGACGCGGTGAACGCGGGCTGCAGCTCTCCTCGTGCTTCCGTCGGAGTGAAACGGTGAGGCGAGTCGCCGGGGTCGCGTCTGTCTGTGGGAGCAACAGCTGTTAAAAGCTCGGCTGTGCTAGCCCACGGTAAACAGCTGCTTTGGAGAAGGACTCGGAGACAGCTGAGGAGAGGGCCTTTTAAGGTTTCTACCACATGGAGGACAGAACCGCGAACCCAGTGGGTGTTTTTGTTTGTTTGTTTGTTTGTTTTTACCTGCTTGGTAGCTTTAGTGGAGCTTCGTCCCCAGCAGATGACAAGTAGCTGCTAGCTAGCAGATGGTCTGTTGAGCTGCTCCACAACCTCATCGCCTCATGAATAAATGCGCGGAAAACAATAGACCCCGTTTTTTGTTGAGGGCTGCAGTCGTCGTCGTGACCATACACATACCGTACATTATGTTTCACACACGTGGTTGCGTGTTATGAGTAAAAAGTAGCGAGTTGTAGCAGAATGCTCCTTGTTAAGGGAACAGTATGTAGACAGTGTAACTCAGTCTGTTACTTATTAACAGATTGTTGAGGCCGACTGTAAATGAATCTCAACCTTGGCGCAAATATTATTTGCTGGTTTAAGGAAAACTGTAATAACATTACAATAGCGTGTGTTATGGTGAGAAACTGTCAAAGATTTTTTTTAAAAAATAAGCCTGTAATGTTGTATTATTGAGGTTTTATTAATAGTAATATTTTGTCTCAGAGGGAAATGACTTTCCTGCTATTTTTAGATAGTTTCTGGTCAATGTTTTCTCCAGACACCTATCATGGACCCTTTAGAATTAGTTACTTATTACTTTGTAATTTAAGGCCATTGCAACAATTTGTTTGTAATTTTGTTTGAAATTACACACAGTAGGCAGAACACTTTTTAGGCAACATCTCGGATTTTTGCATTTTTTTTTCTGAATATCAAAAAATGTAGTCTCATGCCAAACATCCGTTATTAATCCCAAAGGGAACTGTCATATTGCACACATTTCTTCAAATAGCTCTTGTGGATGACAGCTTAGGGCAGGACGGATCTCCTGTCGCAGTCAGTATTACGCCGAGCCTGAAGAAGCCTCTGACTAAAGACACTTTGTTGAAGTCTCATCAAGACTTCTGTAACCAGTAACCAGCTGCTAATATACGCTCTATACCCAGCTATTTTTTTTACCCATGATTTTTTACGTCCATTGTAGGTAAGTGCTAATTGGTTGGAAACATTGTTTCTTGTACATCTCTGTCACGTTGCAGGTCTTAAACTCCACTCATAAATTTGAGTCGGTGAAACCTGAAGAAACCCTGACGTAGCTGATCCACTCAATTGGTCCGGCACGGAGCAGCTTTTTAAAAAAAATCATTAACTATTTGTAATTTCTTTATATTGTAGGTTTATATCAACTCTTTCTCATTCATCTATCAAGCGAAACCTATTTTGCGATATTATATATTTCTGTCTTTTTATCGCCCATCTCTGTGGCGTCTATGGAGATCTGCTCTCACCTTAGATGAAGTTCTTTGCGGGGGAGTCGGCATCACAGGAAGCGAGGGAATGTTTTGGTGACCTCTCCTTCTGAATCCCACCCTCCTGGCATCTGAACTTGTTTTTTTGCCCTCGCTCCTCTTTTGATCTGCAGTGGAGCCATGTGAGAGCGGCGAGGAGGAGACCATGGAGTCGCTAGTTGCTGCCGACTCCCTCCTTGACATGGACTGCGTTGACACACTCTCGCTGGAACAGCACTACTGTAAGCCTACACACACACACACACACACACACACACCACACACACACACACACACACACACACACACACACACTTTCTGATACACAAGTGGTTTGTGCTGGGAGACGTTATTTTTAGATACGATGTTCTCTTTCATTAAATCTGTTTATGTGCCTCCCCCACAGCCCAGGCTTTCCTCCCGTCACTGAGCGATGTCATCACCGCTCCCGTTACCCAGGTAACCGTGTCTGCCGAGGGCGTTGTGGGAGCCGTTGACCAGTCGCAGTGGCACTCGTTGCACAAAGAGAGGCCTGCGGCGCAGCTGCAGTCTAGAAAGAGGAGTGAGTTGTTATCTTTCTGAGCGGAGGGGTGAGGTCACCTGGGAACATGTGCATTTAAAAAATTTGCTTTGTTTCTGTGCGAGCAGGTAAGAAACCTCGACATCGGAGGGCAGAGTCTCCTACACCGGATATCAAAGTAAAGAAGGATAAATATAACAAAGGTATGGGAAAACATCAGTAGTTTCTATGTAACACCTGGTGCTAAATCTGAACTTCAAAATAAAACCATTTAAAAATAAATTAGTGATTCAAAGGGCCATTATTATGTGTTTTCTAGGCACATTGTGCTATAAAATGGCACTATCAAGTAACTTTGCTGCCTTCAGTTGTTATAAAAGTGCTTTATTACTCAAATATTACATAAAATAAATTTTCCTTCTTCATTTAATGCCTGGAAATTGAGCCTGTCTCTTTAAAAACTCCTGCCCTTTCTGGAACTCCACCCACAGGAAGTCGTCACAATGCTCTGGATGGAGCGCGCAAAGAGCCACTAAAGATTTGAGACTCGGCATTTGGTTACCCAGAGCTGTGATGGCCTAGTTTAGATCAGAGTGCATTACATTTGGCCACTGAAAGTGGCTCAGTCAAAGTCTACACCAATGGTGTCAAAACATTTTGCCACCAGACCCAAAGTCACTGAGTTGGAAGTAGTTGGGGCCACAAAAATTGTAGATACTGTTTTAGGACATTTTAAGAATATCCTCAAAAACTATTACTTTTATTAAAATTATGCAAATAGTCTGGTTTTCATAGAAAACTGATCTGTAAGTCATTATAGATTGAAAACATAAAAAAAGGTCTTGTGAATCTAAGAGGCCGAAGGTTTCGACGTTATTTGGATCAGTTTTCTTATTTGGGAAGTAATATTTGCTTTTGAGAAAAACTAAGTCAATGTTTGTGGTTCTTGTTGATCCAAAATTAAGAACATTTTAGAAATATTAGAAATTAGAAGTCTGTATTTTGCACCTTTATGTGTGTGTGTGTGTTTTTTTAAGAAGACATTATTCATCTGTAAAAAAAAAAAAAATGTTGCACTAAAAGAAAAAAAAGTGTCCATCTGGACCTTGATTGCAGGTGAGCCGTAATTGGCTTTCGCGCCGCAATTTTATCTGTAGTAAGACTTTCAAACTGCTATTTTCAGTTGGACTGAAATTTTCACTGCAAAGAGCTTTTCAAATTCAGATTTGCTCATTTCAAAACATAGCATGTTCTGGATCATCAAAGGTCTGGGCTTAGTGATTAAATGCACGAACCACTCCAGGTACGCACATTTCTTCTGTTTCTTTGTGATATTTCAGTACAAACACAATTAGATATGCAACAAAGACTGCGGGAAATAAACAAAAAAGAACAAACGAGTCGCCTTCTTCGCAAAAGCAATAAACGAATGTTTTTGATTCGAAGCGCATACCTTTGGCCTCACATCATTCACTTTCAACAATGGAACAACCAGCAGTTGCGCGGCCACAAATCATACTTCATGTACTTAAGTGGCAACAGAGCCGGAGAGCATTGAAGTGTGCGTCTGGAATATGAGTAGAGAATGAACAGCGGGAGAATATTCCATTTACTCTGCAAAGATTATTCATCTTGCTGCTTTGCTCTTTCTGCAGTGGCAGTGACTTAAGTTGCCATCAGCTGGTTAATTAGGCAGGCCGTCTGACATGTTGCCATGCCGACTGTCGTTTCAAAACGCTCTCGCCTTTTGAAACGAGCGCCAAACTGAAGGAGTTTGGCGCTCCTTCAGTTTGCACATCGTGACTCTGCCTTTTGCGACCTAAAATGTTTCCAAACAGTCAGAATGAGTCATTTTTATAAGTGAGAAATACGGAGGATCCTCGGATGTAATTTGCTTCTGACACATGAACTAGCAGCACTTATCAACTTCCTCAAAGGTTGCATAAAGGACATCTGATAGATCAGCTTGTCCTAAAGGGGATTCTTTGTTAAAGAATTATTTACAAAAAAGTTGCAAACAGGCAGCCGATTTTTTTTTTATTATTGTTTGAAAAAAAAAAAGATCAAATTTGCAGTTCAAACATGCAAATTAAGATTTGTCTTCAAATCTTTATTTTTATTTTACAAAATAGAAAGTTTATAGAAAGGGTTTTACAGTGCAGCTCTATATTTAACTCTATTCCCTTTTATTTTGGTTCTGATCCTCATGTAGACCAGGTGGCTCTTATGAAATATGACAGATCATGACTCCTTATCAAACCAAAGCAACTCTGAGTCACTTCCTACATGGTTGATAATTTTTTTTTACTTGAGTCATTTAACCACATTTTCTTACACAAGTCAGACTTATGTTTTGGAAATACATAAAAAAATCCATTTGAGCCAAATACATGTTTCCTTACTACTTCTATTAAGTCTTCACCAAAGTTATTCTCCTCAGGTTATTGTTCTTTGTCTCTTCCTTTATTCTTCCGTTTTGTGTGTGTTTCTGCTTTAGGAGGGAACACCCTCTACCTGTGGCAGTTTCTGATGGAGCTGCTGCAGGACAGACAAGTCTGTCCTCGCTACATCAAATGGACTGATCCGCAGGCGGGCATCTTCAAGCTGGTCAACTCCAAAGCCGTGGCCAGGCTGTGGGGCAAACACAAGAACAAACCAGACATGAACTATGAGACCATGGGAAGAGCGCTCAGGTACAGCAACTGAAGGAGGGTTTCGGTGGAGTTTTGGACCTCGGTCCTGTTTCAATGGTGCAGCTTCGCTTCAAATAGTATAGGCATACTTTCAAAAGGCAGATGCAGCTAAATTAGTTAAATCTATATTAAAAGTTGTAAATTTGCCCTTGTTGCTGTTGGAACTCAACCTGATGACATTGCCAGCCGCTCTTTGACTTTCCTTCTGGGTGTATAAAGCACGTATTGACCGGTACAAGAAAAAACTACAAATGGATTGGTATAGCTCTAAAGAACAAAACATCTCCGTTCTCATAAAATCAGCTTTAAGATCCAACTTCCTCTTCGAACTTAAACTGAGACCTGATTGGATGTTTGTTCCCCTGTGTTTGTGAAGGTACTACTACCAGCGGGGCATCCTGAACAAGGTGGAGGGCCAGCGCCTTGTTTATCAGTTCACCTCTCTTCCCGTGAACATGGTGTACATCACAGACAGAGATTGCGGCAAAGAGGAAGAGGACGACGACCACGACAAAAGTGGAAACGACGAGGGGCTGAGTGACGGCACCATCTCCAGCGACCAGTCTGTGGAGGACGAAGAAGCGGACGAGCCGGAGGAAGAAGAGGACGAGGAGGTATTCCCGCCGCCGCTGAAGAAAACCTCGTTGGTCTCCCCACGACCCGCGGCGGCGCAGCGGCCCAGATCGAACGCCAAGCAGCCTGCTCAGCGAGACACCGTCCTGCGGCCCACCAGAGCCAGCCTGATCCAGGAGCAGCACCTGCCCATCGTGTCCGCCGAGATGCTGAGGACGCTGCAGAACCTGCAGAAGGTCCGATCACTGCAGCCGGCCGGGCAAGCGTCTGTCTTCAAGACGGCCCAGCTGCTGGGGAGCCTGTGTGAGAGGCAGGCTGCATCCGAGACGGCAACGGACGCCGGCAAAGGGGGGCCGCAGAAGACGCACACAGAACGCCGGAACGGCCCGTATTTGGTGCCTCCCACGACCTTCGACCAATAAACACATCCAGCCTTCGCTTCATACCAAACACGTTCACTCCACTGACTCAGGAACTCTTCCACAGCTGTACTTTGCTGCATCGACGTCTGAATGCCAGGTAAAGCGTCGATCATTTAAGCGTGGCACCAGTTGGACGTCTCACGGCGTCTTTGTTCGGACGACAATCACGGCAAACCAAAACCAACTCAATCGCCGCTTAGACGACGTCACACTCTGTTGTATGTTCTATCAACAAGCTACTCAAGAAACCAAAGACAGACATGCACTGGAACCCACAGCCTCTCTGCAGCTTCTGCAGATCCTTTTTGCTTGCACTTCCACTTCAGGCTTTCCTGGAGTCATTTATCATGCCATCACTTCTTTGTCAACATTTTTATTTTTTAATTTAATGTACAATCACAAGCTGAATCATTCCTTTGCCTTCAAAGCGTCTTGTTTGCACTATGATCTTCACTCTGCTGTACTTTTCTTCTCTAAGTGCCTCGATCCTGGCCCTGCTTTCTCTCGGTCTTTTGCTGATAATCATGAGAATTGTGAGGGAAAAACATTCCATATTGTTGTTATTATTATTATTAAGAGTACTGTTGTTTTTTTTTTTTATATGTTTGTATTGTGATATGTTAAAACAAGGGATGGCTTTTTGCTGCTGTTAAATGTTTGGCCTTTCTTTTCTTGACAATCACAAGTGAAGTGCTTCTTATAAATTCCCGTTGTAACTGTAAGGTCTTTCTGTTTGGACACTGTGCATATATAAGCCTGGGATGTTATATACTGTAAGTTTGAATGTGCTCCTGCTCTGTTGCCATACCCCCTCCCCGGCACTCCCAACGCCCCCTCAGGTTCATTTATTTTTCTACTCTACAGAGACCGTGTACTCCATGTAAGGAGCGTAATGGCCGACTGTTAATAATGAAGTAATTAGTCAAGCGTTTCCTCCTGCCCTGGCCTTAATGGAGCCTCGCGTAGCCAGATCGCGACGCTCACCTCACTCCGCAGGAGCGAGGCTGCCGTTTCGTCAGGCTAAACTTAGTTAGGAGATGCTTACGCAGTGACTGTGCCTTTGCCTGTAGGGAGCCGCTATGCAAAACTGCTTCTCACTTTATTAAGCCATTTGTCTCAGATTCCCCCTCACCTGCGCTTCCCGGGTGTCTCCTGGTGCCGTTTATTCAGCGTAAGGTGCCCTTTAGTCGGAGGATGAGGGAGGATTTCTGTTGCCTTATTATTTCTTTTACGCGTTTTCCTTTTTGTCCAGAGATGGTAAATGGAATAAAGGAATATATGTGTGAAATTTGTCCTCGTCTTAATTTTATTTTATTTTTTTCACGTTGTTCAATAAAACTAAATGTGAGAATCTGCGGTTTGTTTTAGAGGCTTGCGTCCACTCGTCTTTGACTTGAAAGCAAAATGACGATTATTCTTTTAGAACAACCAGTTGGTTCCCAAGTTTAATCAAACCGTTACTGGAGGATAAAACAAAAATGTTTCAGTTTTAGAACCTGTTTTTTTTTTTATCTTTACGTATTTGTTAAAAACTGTCACTATGTTGTGACAGTTTGAGACAGATAATCTGTGGAAAAAATTAACCTTCTTATGCTACTATGGTGAATTTCTGAATCTCCAGAAATTCACCACTCCCAGTCAGAAACAAACAGCCAGTAGGGGCATCTTGGTGCTGTCAATAGTGCTCATGTATGTGTTGCTGAATGTGTAAAGCACTTGGAAGTAGGATTTATGAGCCACAACATTCTTTCTTTAAGCATAAACCTTCTATAGATACTTTTTGTCAGCATGGAGGTTACCCTGACACATCCCAGACTTGCTGAGAAAGAACATAGAAGTTGTAGCGTTGTCTTTTTGTCTATTGTCTATTGAGAACTTTTGATCTCAGAAGATTTTATGAAAAAAGTCAGATTATCATGTCCTTTTTCCCAGTGGTTCTAATCCTCTTCCATACTAAAACACTAATCCTATTAATAGTATGTGGATTATAAATAGAAGTGAGATTCGGACCAGAAAACCAGCTCTCTTAATTGAGTGCTGCCATATCTGGTATAATATTGTGTAATGGTCTATCATCCAGAAATTATTCCAAAAGCACATTAACAACTGCAAAATGTATACTATTTCTCTGCCACATGCTGTCTATGTTAGCTGCATCGACAATCAGGACTTCAAGA
The DNA here is from genome assembly GCF_027474105.1 of Poeciliopsis prolifica. Taxonomy (NCBI): domain Eukaryota; kingdom Metazoa; phylum Chordata; class Actinopteri; order Cyprinodontiformes; family Poeciliidae; genus Poeciliopsis; species Poeciliopsis prolifica. Next base: position 4,670,889 of record NW_026562383.1, read on the forward strand.
CTGGTCCTGCTTGTCCTGAAGATTCCAGATAATCTAGTTTTGACCCATCTCAGTTCATGAGTGGAAAACTGCGCCTGACCCTCCAGTCAGCCTACCAGCTACATGCAGGGGTGGATGACACTGTCATCTACTTACTGAGTTTCACCTGGAAAGTGGTGGAGGCACAGAGAGACAGGCTCACAGTGTGTGTGACAAGCTGCTCGGGACGGGTGACGGTGCTTCCACTGACGGCTGGGTTGCTGATTACCTGTCAGATAGGGCTCTGTGTGTTTGGCTGAGGAATACGGTGTCTGATGCAGTGCTCAGTAACATGAGTGCCACGGTGAACTGCTCTCTTCCTGTTTCTGTTCTGTCTTTACACCTCTGACTTTAAGTACAACTCTGAGTCAGACCACCTGCAAATGTCCTCCGGAGACTCTGCATTTACTGATGGACATGAGTCACTGTAGAGATGGATGGGTGGAACTAAATCAAGACTAACGTCCGTTTGGCAGAGTGAAACATCCTCCGACTAACTTCATCACTTCCTCCACTGGAGAGGTCACGGATGTTGGATTGGAGGACCAGCACTCATGTCATGTTATTCACAATAACAAAGTGTACAGATTTTGGTCCCTGAAATCACAAGTTTTTTTTTTTACATGTTTGGCAAAAATCTCCTATCAGTCTGAAGCATCGGCATTCGTCTCCAGTGCAGTGGTCTGTATGGTTGTGCTAGCAGATGCTACAAACTCGAGCAGTAAGTGTTTAGACTGAGCCTGGAGACATTTGAGTGAATTGGGGACAAAATGGCGGGACAGGAAATTGCTTGAAAAACAGCCAACGAAGAGTAAATTCTCCAACGAAGAGTAAATTCTCCAAAGCATTAATACAGACAAAGGTTATACCAAACATTGGACCGTCACCCCAAACTTGTATCTCGTCTAAACGGTCCAGAATTGATCGTCTGCATGTTGCACATTGAGCACAGTTTGGCTGTGTTCCTTAACTCATGAATCAATGTTGAAGACTTCAAAGAAATTGTGTGACGAAACGTCTTAACTGACTAAATTAAATTAGTTTAATTGGTGTTGGACAGCGGCACCTCTGTTGGTAGGGGCTCATCCTACGTGCAATCTGTCCTTGGTCCTTGTTTTCTTGGGCTAGATACTTCACTCGCCTTGCCTGTTAGTGGTGATCAGAGAGTCCAGTGGTACTCTGTCACTCTTCCAGGTAAGTCGTGGCTACGATGTAGCTTCACACCATCAGTGTATGGATTGGTGAATGACTGAATCTAGTCTGAAGCGCTTTGAGCCTTTTGTCTTGATAAAGTGCTATAAAAGAGCAGGCCATTTAGCATTCTATATTCAAGACAGAGGTGTTCAAAAAACGTTCAATGATTGCCTCTAAAAAGATTCATTGTGCAATTATCAATTACTTGCTGAGATTTATTTGCAGTCAGTGTCCATAAAACATGATCTCAACACAGAAAAGACTAAACTTTCCTTACTTTGCTGCAGTAAAGTTTGTATGTTGGCGAATTGCTTTAAATGGGTATTTTTCTCTTTTTAGAGAGTTCACTTAGGCATGTTGGAATTTCTCTACTTGTGAAAAACTTTCTGTGCATTGGAGAGACTTATTACAGGGACTTAAAAAGGCTGGTTCTGGGGACTGATGTGGGAGACGACAGGGCAAAGAAAGAATGGACAAGCCTGAGCATCCTCTTTATTTATAGTGATTGCAAAATTTCCCTCTTTTGCTATTTTAAAACCTCAAATCAAATTGTGCAGCATTATTCAGATTGAAAACCTTCTACTTGCTTGGTGTTTTAACCTTTAATTTACACCTCTCACCTCTTTCTGCCTCTTCCTTAGTAATACATTACTAACTCAGGATTCGACAGATTAAAACGCCACAGCGAGATGTGTTTCCCCCCCCCCCTCCGTCCTGTAAATTCGTGTTTTGGTGATCCATTCCAGGCCAAAGGGAGGAGGAACGTCAGCGTCAGAGCTCAACGTAACCGGATGTTGTCGAGCCGTCCGTTGCGTTCACTGACAGTCGCCTCTAACACGTTTTCTAGTATTCTCCACGTCTAGAACTTTCCTGTGAGAAACACAGAGCGGGTCTGCGGGAGAAACCCATGGCAGCCGAACGGTAAGTTAGACCCACGTATTTATTTCTCTTCGGCTCGTTTTAATGCAACGTTTCCCATTCATTTAACGAAGTCCGGGTGTGTGGTGTTTGCTTTAGCAGCTTCTCCGATAGCTTCATTGACGAAGATCCACGGAAAGCTCTGGAGGTAAACATTAGCTTTTGCTTCCATGTGTGGTTTAATTCTGCTGGCGAAGGTTGTTGGTTTAAAGTTAAAGTGATACGACTAGCTGTTCCGTACAGCTATCCGAGACGTTCCATGATAATGCACATTATGTTAGCATAGGTTTAACTTTGCTAAGTTAGCTAATGTTTCCTGCTAGCACTACTTTGGAAAGCAGTAGAGGGCTGACAGAGACGTAAGGATACTCGTTGCGTTTCATTTCGCCTCCTCTTTGCGTGATAACTTTGTATTCGTTAGTTGTAGCTAAGTACTTTAAAGTTAGCATGCTAGTTAGCTGTACTCTCGTTCAGCATTGAGTTTAACTGAAAGTGAAAGCCAGGAGACATTTTTCAGGTTGTTTCTGTAGCTACAGCATTTAGAGCTTAAGGCAATATTCAGCTCCTATCTAAAGGCGTGTTAGCAACATTTTCAAAACAATTACATGTTAAATGTTGACATGATATTTCATATTTCAAAATCATTCGTTAGCTTTGGCCAAATACCTGAGCAATCCATGTCCCTCAATTCAGAGTAAAAACCTGTAAAATCTTGTGACCCACAAAATCACAAAAATGTTTGATTTTTGGAATATTTGCCTTTAAAGAGTTTTTGCCTTTTCCAACCATTTAAAGGCGAATATCTAGTAAACCATTATGGCTTCCATTTAGGAAAGATCACGAGTTTTCTTGCACTAAAATGTGCTTTCACAGTAACCATCAGCATCTCGGAAATGAAAAAGCTGTGCTGTGTACAATACTTTTTGAAGTAAACATTATAGTTAAGACATTAAAAATTATTCTCTTCAGGCAATTTGAACGATTTTTGTTTGACCAAAGCGAAGAATAAGTGGCTATAGGAGTTGAGGGTTTTTCTTGCCCTTTCTTGCGTTTGTAGTTTTATTTCCACACTCTGCCTGAAATGGAAACCAAGTTAAGACAAATTGTCTAAAGGCTGCGTTGTTCCTTTCAGGCTCTTAACGAGGCTCTCCAAGGAGACAGTGACAATGCTGAGTGGTTCTGCCAGCGTGCCTATGCCCACATACTTCTGAAAAACTACAGCAGTAAGTCAAGTCCACCTTCACACAGGTGGAAACAAAATTACTCCATAGTCGTAGTTGAATATGAAAAGCTACATTCTCACGTATTTATTTGCTAAATAAAGTCGCGCACCATTTAGTATGTTGAGTGTCATTTAGCTTTTGCATATTTTAGTGATTTTATTAAGATGTTCTGTAATTTGTAACTGTTCATTGAACAGTTTTTAAGTCAGCCGCATTGATTTTTTTTTCTTTAACTTAACTACCATGAGGCTTTAAAAAGCCCAAGAACTTTGATTCTGTGGCACAAATTTCTGTAAATGTATCGAATGAGCTCTTGATACCGATTTCTCACAAAATTTGAAAAGTCAGTTTTGTGTAGCACAGTGAGAAACTTAATATTCAGCAATGTAGCATCTGATATCATTGGTAAAATGTTTTTAGTTTGATTTCTAGCACAATATTTCTGACTAGTTGTTAGTCCTTGACTTCTCTACCAACTCGGGTGGAGGTCCTTAAATTCTGCCATGTAATTGGCTAAAAAAGTGACTAGTTACTGTTGAATAACTGCTTTGCCTCGATGATTTACCTTTTTTTTCTCTTCTTTAGATGCCGTTGATGATGCAAAGAAAGCGCAGCAGCTAAAACCCAGCTTACCTTTAGCCTTCATGCGAACAGGGTGCGTAGAATAAAACAACTGATGTTTGTGTAATTGACTAATTAAGTTTCTTGAGGCTATAAATAGTCCCTTAGCACATAGAAGTGAATTTTCAGTTGCCTGACTTTACATAATATACATATTTACATTACGTCAGACGCGTAATTTTGAGATTTTGTGATCTACAAGAAATGATCAGCAAAATTACAGAAATAAGGCCTTGACATTTCAATCCATGTTAGATTTTCACTTTCTAACATGAAGGATAACAAATATAAAACATTAAGCTATTCAAACATGAAGTTTGACCCAATCAAACTTGTCATGCAGCTCAGAAGTTTCTTTCGTTAAAGAAGACGTCTACGCATATTTTACAGAAGACGTCGCATTTTCAAAGTTATTATTGAGAATTTCTCTCTTTTTTCTTTTCTTTTTTTTTTGCTCTTATCCAGAATTGGAGAGTACCACCTGAAAAACTACGAGTCGGCACATTCGGCTTTCACTCAGGGTCAGCAGCTGGACGGTGAGTTCGGTCCACTTCTGCTGTCCGCTTGTGCAGAATCCACTTAAAACCACCTGCTGTCTTTCATTGCCTCTGCGAATATTTATGGTTGCTTTGAATTTATAAATATTTGTTACTATGTTGGGGCACAGAAATCCCACTGGCTTACTCTTACTGAATGTTTTGTATATATGTCGCTGGATTCTCTAAACACGTCAGAATATGAGCCTGTCGTTGTGAAGATTTGTTAATTTACTGCTGCTTGTGGGTAGATGTTAAAATCCCAAAGTGTCGGAACCCATTTTTTCTTTCAATCTGTGTCCTTGAGTCCAGACTGTTATAGCTGATTTCATCACAATTATCCGTATTAATGCATTTTCATTCAAATGTGTTGAAACTGATGGATAATATTATTATAGGCTGAACTTGCTGCACTAAGAATGAAGACTGTAACATAAATACCATAATAAAAATCATTATTACTTTCATAAGAAGTGAGGTTATTAAAGAAATTGATTTGACAACTAAATAATTTGTGAGTGAAATTACAGCCTGTACCCTGAACACACCATCACTCAGAATACACACAGAGGATTCTGTAAGCTGTTTTTTAAATTAATAACTTGATCAATGTTTATGCTTGAGGCTCTTATTGTGAAGGTCTGTGAAAGGTTGTCTCATATCATCTGACTTGAACAATTGAGATGTTTTGCCGACTCCTCCTTTATTAATCAAAGCATATGTCCTGCAGCTTTTTGATGTTAAATTAAAAACATTGCCCCAGTGCTCTGTTGGTTTATCCATTTATAATTGGGAAATAGTTTGCGTTGGCTTGATTCATTTAATGAATAGCAGAAAAAAAAATCAGATATGACCCAGAAGTTGAGCTAATTTTTCTTTTAGCACTATAGCTACCGTAACATCCTCTTTATGAATTTTTCCAGATCAGTTCTAAAGCACTAATTTACTTGGTTGTTTTGTACACTTTCAGTTAGATGCGGTGTGGCAAACATTTATTGCAATGCACAATGCATTGCAAAAATCTACTGATGTTCTGCTTGCATTCTGACCGAAGCCCCACAGCGGTCAATAACGCTAAATCGATAACAGGATTAGTAACAAACCTGGAACCATGAGGGAAAGTTCTGTTCCAAAGAATATCTTCCTGAAGCATAACTGTACAGGTGACCAGTAGTAAATTTACCCTGTTACCCACCATGTGGCGATGACAAATGTATTACCTGAAGATAATAGATTGTGTATTACCTTGTGGTAATTTATATAGTCAGGTAATACATTTGTGTCATTGCCACATGGTGGGTATCAACATGGTTAGCACTTTAGCATTAGCTTCCTCTATATATCATATTGGTACAGCGTTTAGCATTAGCTTCCACTAAAAACCATGCTGTTATACTGCTTTAGCATTAGCTAATGCTGATGCATTTAGCTAATGCATTATCTTCCTCTATATACCATGCTCTATATATAGAGGAAGCATTTAGCATTAGCTTCCACTAATAAACATGTTGTTAAAGGGCTTTAGCATTACCTTCCGCTGAATAATATGTTGGTATCGCGTTTTAGCATAAGCTTCCACTAAATACCATGTTGGTATAGCGCTTTAGCATTAGTGGATCTAATGTTTATGTTTAGTGCTTTAAGGTAAGGCTAGCTTTTTAGCTAGCAGTATACACCAACACTGCATGCATGAAACTCTGAATGAAAGATAAATCGTTATCATCGGCATTGGCTATGATAAGCATATTAGATAATTATCTTCCGTAACAGCAATATTAATATTGGCCCAGATGAAGCGCATTCGCTTTCAAAGATTATGAAAGAGACAGTCTGGTTTTCTGTTCTTCATCAAAATCCTCAGGAGTGTGATTTCCTTATTTTTCTCTAGATTTGGCTTGTATAATTGATAAGCTTAGTGAAGATGATGTGTTTCATATTTCATAACGGCTTAGTGCAGCAATAGCTTTGATACCATTAATTCTGACAACGTTCTAACTCTGTTTGTTTTAGGTTTTGATAACTAAAAGGCTACGAGAAAACATGAAATGTAGCCTTTTTAACCTTTTTTTTATTATTCAGAAGCATTTTTCATATTCCAAATTTAATTGAAACACTTGTCCAAAATACTCTTTTTTTTAAATAATTTCAATGAAAAAGATTACAGAGTTCAGACTTATAATTAAAAAGAAAACTAAGGTACATCATACAGAAAAAAATAGACTTCTAAAGTGAAATCCTTACTTTGGCATAAAATCACCCTGTTTGATGTCTCAGTGTTTACATATTGCTAGTTCATAAAGACTAAATTTAAATCTGATGAGCTGCATGTTGACTGAAGTGTACTTATCAGAGTCACTTTAATGAGCTGCCCACACGTCATTGCTTAGAGTCAAGTTTTCTCTTGAAGTGCTTTTTTATTTGACTCATAAATGCAGTTAATGTGAACTCTTTCTTCTTCGTCTCTTTCAAAGTAAATGTTTCACATTTAAAACATTTACTTTGCGCCTGTTTGATTTCAGTCATGTGAAAGCAACAGTAGATGTTCGTTAGACGAATCTTTTCAGTTGTTGAAAGCCACATTATTGTTACGTTGCTTTAGGAGTGTGTGACCGAAACAAAAACTGTTGTCTCTTTCAAAATGATAATGGCGAAGAGCTTTCAGAATTGACAAAACTTGCTAATGAGACAGATGGACCGAAACGGTCAGGGTCTCACCAGGGTGCAGACAGCAGGAGACCCAGCAGTGTTGGGAAGGAAAGAAGCACAACCAAAGTTGCACTGAGCTGTAGAATCTCTAATATCTCAAAAAAATCTCTAATATCTCAAAGAAAGTCATTGATTCTGACTTTCTTCAAAAGATAAGTAAAGAGAAAAAAGTGATAAAGGGTAACCGGCTTTACTAAGAATTTGATTCTATTGTCACAAAGCAGTGTGAGAGAGAATTGTTCCAGCTGAAAGTGTAACAAATGTTACAATTGTGGTCCCCGACTGAATGTACTGGACTATTATTTAGAATCACACTCAAGTGCTGGAGACTGGAAAACACCCAGATCTCCAACACTGACAGAGGGAAACTTAATGACTGAGCCTGCATTATATGGGGTGACAAAAGGTGGATCAAGGTGGAGATGGTCAATAGTCTCTGGATGTTGGGATAATATAAGTCACATTACTACCAAAAGTATTTGGTAGTGCTATACTGTCGGATCCTTGCCTTTGTGTCTTTTGTGTCCTGTTGCAAATTTTTGGTCCACCTTAGAATTAGAAAAGCATAGAAGTCAACAATTTATGGAGCGGTCAGATCTAGATTTTGTGATTTATTAAGATATGAAATGGAGCTTTTAAGTTTCCCTCAAAATGTAGCTGAAATCTTTGTATTTTTAGCCATCGACATGATCTTCCTCAGCAATGGTGTAAAAATCAGCCACTGTCCTCTTCTGCTCTTCCTTCAGAGATGTTTGGCTGACAGGCCGGCCCACCAGTTCATGTCTGCACATCTGCAATTAACAATAGACTCTTTCTTGTCATATTTAGCAAAATTTAAGACAAAAACAAACATCAGTGTCGGTCAAAATCAGAATCGCAGATTGTCGATTTTGCTTAAAAATTGGTATTTGGGGATCAGCCAGAAAACTGCAATCAGTGCAATGTATAAAGGGAAAAACATTTAAAACGATGCTTTTTCTTGTTTTGTTTGCAGATTCTGACAAATCATTTGAAGTCTGGATAAAACTATGCGAGGAGATGATGGGGAGTAAGTATCGCTCACTTATCAGTAAAGTTTACATTATGCTTACATCTGACATTTTATTAGCGTCCACTTTAACTGCACTTGGCAGCGGTGAAATGTAAAATGCCCCGCCATATCGGGTGTTTGCAAGCAGGATTCTGCTGAGGGTTACTCCCTGTAAATTAGGCCGCGGGTTGTGTTCGCTGCTGCCGTCGAACACGAAACTAAACGGTGCAGTCGGGGAGCGGATCAGCTTATCTGATCAAACAAATGAGTGTGCACATATGCAGGGGATCCGCTCCGTGTGCTCCCTCCACGTTGGAGCCAGCGCCACTCTGTCCGATGAAAGACGCATGCCTCGTCGGGGCTGCTGTCGATGCCGCGGCCCTACGGATTATCTCGAGTAAACGGGAGCACGGGATTTGGCAAACACGCTTCACACCCGCGTGTGAAGCGTGCTCTGACCCACAAGAGCGCCTTGATTTATCAGAGTTCACATCACTGATATTCGAAAGCCTCCAGTGAGACGCAACCCCTTTCTACAAACCCGCGCACACCCGCACACACAGAGAAAGAAAGGCAAGCAGAGCCAACGTTAGTTATGCACACACTGTAAGCAGGTGTTTCTCCAAGCGGCGTCGTGTTTACTACAAGCTAACACATATGGCATGAGGTTACTCTGTTACATGCGGCACAGAGAGTGTCAGAGTTCACACAAGTTCTGCCTCCCGTCGAAAAGCCCCCCCACAGGCCCTGCTTTGCTTCCCATTTCAAGCTCGACCTCATTAAGGCGACATCACCGCACCGCCTATCATCTCATCCTGCTCTCTCCACACACGTGAGCTACGCGGAGAAGCCGGTGAATAATGCATAATAGCACGCTGTGTAAACGGCGCGTGGCTCACGGGGCTTTGAATGGCCGTAGATGGACCAGTAAACAAGCCGGTGGAGAGGATGGGTGAGCGTGGAGGCGCCTCCGTTTGCCGCCCATGGTGTCGGAGCTGAGTATTTAAATATGTTTTTAGAGGCTGTGTTGTATTAAAACACTTACAGAGGATTTAGTTGTTTATGTTGTTCTTCCTCTCCTTTCCACAGCTCAGACACAAAACGGCAGCGACGCCACGGTGAGTTTCTCTGTGGAGCCACTTGGGGGCAGTGTTGCTCTCAGCATTATGGCTTTGAAGGAGAAGTAAAGAAAGAAGCTTGTTGTTTTATTGTGTGTTTTTTTAATTCTTTCTTGTCTGTTTATTGTTTCATGATTTTGTTTTTGTCATTTCTTCCTCTCTAATTATCCTCCCGACTCGGGGGCAGACACCAGCTGCTCCACCTGTGAAGTAAGTGAGCTGTCAGTATACCTTATCTCGGCCTCTTCTGATGTGTTTTTGCTGTTTATCTCCCATTATGCAAACCCTCTGCTCTCCATTACATACTTATCGTGTAACAACGATGTAGGCATGTGGAATGTCTTGTATTATTGATGTTGTTGAATATTAAAATGGCAAAGATGGAATGAATTGAATTTAGTCCCTCGCAGACATGGGTGAATGTGTTGGCACTGTTTCTTGCTATCCTCTTTTTTTGCAGAAGCTTAGCTGAAAGTTTGAGAAAAATCCAACGTCTGAATACATTTTTTGCAAAATAACAGCTTGCAGCAAAACCACTGGTGGCAGAATTATTGGCACTCCTGCTGGCAGTATGCTGCACAACCCTCTTGTGCCAGCAGGACAGATCATTGACCAGTTTTTCTTTTGACAGCAGATTTTTTTTAAAAACTAAATTCTAATCAATTCAGTCATTTTATTTTTAGTCAAAGTTTTGTTTGACCAATTCTTACTAGTTCTGAGAGCTTGACGTAATTTAATGCAAATTTAGTCGACTACTATTTGATGTCTCTGAGGAATTAATCTCTTGGGTTCTCCCTCACATTTCCAATTTTTGTCTTTTTAGTTTGATGTAAATATTTTCTTCTTATGGCGCTGAATTTAAGTTTTAATTTGCAATATGCAGACATAGATTAACTTTTATTTGAAATGGCTTTCTTTGGATTCTCGTTTTCATTAAAGCTTCAGAAACTAGAATCCTGAAAAGCGTGTGCTTTTTAGGCACAGATCACATCTAAAGGCTACGTTCCCACATGACTGCTACGAGAACAGACTGGATTTCATCAGCGACCAATGTCCTGCTGTCCTCTTTTGTTTGATTGTTTAAGGAAATATGAGTCGTTTTGGTTATTCCCCAGAAATCTTTCCTTGCTGTCTGTCGGGTTTTCATCAGGGCAGCTGACAAAAAATGCTAATCAAGAAGACACAACGACAGCTGTTTTTCAGTGTCCTGTCAGAGTCCACCGGGTATTTATTTGAAGTCTCTTGGGATTTCAGAGACGTCATGATGCTGCGCAGCAGAGAAAGATTCAACTAAACTCACCTTACTTAATGGAGGCTCAGGGTTGCTTTTCCAAGTCTGCATTGTTTGTTCCACTTGAAACATGTGTTGAAAAAGTTGCCTGCCAAACATCCACTTGGTATTTAGATGGCGTGCGATGGTTGCTACTACGACTTAGTAACCCCAACATTGCCATTTCTTTGCTGCTGTTTTCCAACAGTGAGCTTTGGAGTCTCTAATCTAATTTACTGTCCTGCTGACTGTTTGGTGTTGAGATAAATATTATTCCTCCTACAGGCTCTCCTGCAAAGAGACAAAATCTCACCAAGACATTTTGTGGTATAAATATTTTAGTACACTTGAAATGAGACAAAACTAACAAGCAACTTAGCAGCAAGATACAGGAGCTTGATTTAATTCAACGATTCCTTGAAATTGATGGAAAAGGTACCAGCTCCACTTAGGAATGCACTGATACACCGATATCTGTGTATTAATATCGGCAGATAACAAATTTGGAGAAACAGTGCTGAATTGACTTAAACGTTTCTCTTGTTTTTTTTTTGTTTTTTTTAAACATAGACAGATAATTGTATCGAATTACAAATAAATCTGATAACTTTGTACCAGTCCACTTAAATACACCAAAAGCTCCACAATCTTGGTCAAAAATGTAAAAACAACACAACTTTATTGGTTCATTTGGTGCAATTAGAAATTGGCCAGTGTAAATGATCAAGAAAATGAAATTGATAAAAACAAGACGTTGACTACTTTGGTCAAGCATGCAAAACATAAGCTGCCACAAACCTTCTGCCTTTAGGGAATTGTAACTGATTGTAACCAATACCCAATCTAGATTCTTCAATATTGGAACCGATACAGATATTAATATCGGATCGGTGCAACTCCAGTTCCACTGACAGATCATTTCACTTTTAACTTGGGAAAATGTCTTGTGAAAGTGAAATAATGTGCCAGTGGGTTCAGTACTTCTTATCAATACTAAGGAAATATTTACTTAAAACAAGCTACAATATTTTGCTAAGTTACTTATAGGTGAGTTTTGCCTTATTTCGAGTGTACTAAGCTTTTGTGTTTTTGCAGTTCAGTAGCAGCCTGAGGCTTAAAACTGGGGTTCTTAAATGCATTTAAGCCCTTGGAAACTGGAAGATTGGATTAGGCACCAAAGGCTTAAAGTAAAATATAAATAAACAATAATTTTCTTGCATTTATTTTGCCATTTGTGGTTTTGTTGAACTCCATAATTCCTTAAAGTATGTCCACCAAGTCAATGCACTCAAATGAAAGATTGGATTTTTCTACATTTATCAGTGTAAGATGAAGCTTCTGCCATTTATTTCAGGTTTTTTTTTAATTATTTTATTTATTTGATACTCATTTGTACTGTTAGTAGTCTTGGTGTCGTCTGTCACTTCCAGGCACGACTGGTACCAAACAGACTCGCAAGTCATCGTCACGGTGATGGCCAAGAACGTTCCCAAGGACGGCGTGCGCGTCATCTTCACGGAAAGAGAGGTACGGAAGCTCACCGGCACGGAGGCCGACACGGTCTGCTTTTCTCTCTGTACGCGCGGAACAAAGACAGGTTATCTTCTGGAGTGTTTCCTCAGGGGGGCCCATTAGATGGGTCTCATCCACACACACACAGATGCAAACACCCACGTACACACACACACACACAGACACACTCCTCCCCACAGACCCAAACATGCCTCCAGTGGTGCCTTGTTAACATTGCCCCCAAAGTACAGATCTAAGAACAATTTACCCTCCCTAGCTTCTGCAACCCTCCTAATTGTCTGTAGATGGGAGGCATAGCTGATCTCGGATCTGCTGCGGAGCCCTTCAGGGACAAGTGCTCCTTTCTTTGACTTTTTCTCTTTTCGTTTCAGTCTTTCCAGCCGTCTCTCTGAGGGGTAACTGCAGGGCACCCCAGGGAGCGGCTTTGTCTTTCCTAATAGAATAACAAACCGAGTTTACCCCGTTTCAAAAGAGAGAGTTCACTCCCCCCCCCCGAATAACAGTCACTCGTTAAGCTCCCTTTGTGGCGCCAAGTAAAGATAAGTTCATATATTTTTTACTAGGTCAGTATATACAAAAGAAATTAAAGATGAAAGGAGGTGGTTCCACTTATTTTCCCCTCGCGACCGAGCGCGGAGCGGCTGTGTACCTACAGACGGCACAGAAATTCAGCTAGAAATGAATATTAAAGCTGTGATTTCTTTTTTCTTTTTTTTCTTGCTGGAATTGCCCAAAAGCAACTTTTATCTCACTTTCTAAGCTCTTATTCCCATTGAAGTTCTTATGTTCATTGGTTCCAGATAAGAAGTAGGGACTTTTAGGAAAACATTAGTTGTGGACCGAGACTTGGGCACATATTGACGCAGCGTGATATTAATGCAGAGTCTATAACCAAGTAGCTTTCTAAGCGTTTAGAAGTTAAGTTGTGTCCCTTTGAACAGGCAATGGAGCCACAGTGTTGGTGAATGACAGGCGGGCCCCCTCGCCCCCTCCGCCCACTCGCTGGTCATCAGAGTGTAGCTGAAGGGGACAGGACGAGGTCTCCAGACGATCACAGCAGCCACATCACATGAAAATTCTCACAGCCTCGCTGACGCCGTCTGTGTTGTTTTACACGTTCTCTGATAGCAGCAGTCAAATCAAATCACAGTGTTTCTCCAACAGTTTCATCACGAGGGATATTTATTTGTTTAATTTAGGGCTGCATCGGTTAATCGGATTGCTCTATTGATCATGATTAATTGAATTCATTGGAATTAATTGTGACAAATCGATTATTGAAATAATCAACTAATTTAGTAAATGATTAACCTGGTGTCTACAGGATCAAAAAAGGCAATTTGCTGAAAATAACTCAACATATTCGGACAAATTAAGCCAAAATTGTACAAGAAAATTTACATTTTGCTTTTAATATCTAAAAAAATACCTTTGTAAATGTGTTTTACACAAAACTCCTTGGGTGGCAGTGTTTGCTCCACCTAGTTCAAATTCAGTAAGGGAATGCTATATCAATAAGATATTTACTTTTTTTATTTTCTTGTGAATGTGCGTCTTTCAATGTGTTTTTAATAATATGTAAACTGCTGAAGTGGTTAAAGGGAAAAATCTGTAGCCAACTGTTTAAAAAAAAAAATCCAGTTACTCGCTAAATTGTCAAATTAATTGATTGCTAAAATAGTTGTTCGTTGCAGCCCTGGTTCTCTTTTAATAGTAATTGTCTTGTTATTGCAGCAGCATCACCTCACTCGCACTTGGAGAGTTTACGAGTTGGTTGCTGATGAATTCTTCCAGAGATAATGTGTAAAATCTGTTTTTCTTTTCTGCAGCTTTCTGCACAGATACAGATGGCGATGGGCGAAGATTGTGACCTCCACTTCCACCTCCTGCACCCGATTGTACCTCACCAGAGCACCTTCAAGATCCTCTCCACCAAGGTAACACTTTCAGGGTAGCTAAACACGCGTGTGCGTTTGTGCTGAGTGGAGCTTAATGTCCAGCACCGCTGTACAAAAACGATTTTATCCTTTGAACTTTTTCACATTTTGCCAGAACACCGCCACAAATTTTAATATGTTTTTGAGAATTTTGGAATTATAGTCCCTTATTATACTTGTTACCTGAAATACGTCATCACATTGCAGTAAGGTGTTACTTCTACCAAACTATGTGTTGTCCTGTCACGTGCAGCCTCAATCAAATGCATCACAGAATGAGGCTGTAACATGACAAAGGTGAAAAAGGTCAACACTTTTGGAAAGGCGTTGAAGATTTTTTTTGTAAATTTGATGTTAGAATGTCTTTCTTTTGTTTTTTTTTATTTCTTAAAGAGCACCCCACCCCGTTGTGCCAAACTGTCACCTGCCAACCCAAAGACACATGGAGGTTTTGTAGTGTGCCGGAGAACAAAGAGGGAAATAACAGCCTGCTTTTGTTATTTATTTTTTTCTAGGTCAGAGTGAACACAGCCAGGCGACATTCAGACACGTCATGATGAAAAGGCTTCAGACCGAACAAAGCGCAAATTTGACGCGAGTCTCGGCCCGTCGCGATAAACAATAAATCAGTTAATCGCACAGTAAATGAAAGTTAACGACCTAATTTTAATTTGTTGGTTTATCGTTTCTTCCGGCCTTTTTCTCTTTCTATTGATGACTGAAGGCTCGACTCCGGTGCTTTCCCTTCCTCGTTTCCTTATTGTCCAGTTCACACAACACGCCGATTGTCGGCCATTTTCAAAACCTGAGACCACAGACTAGCAGACAAACAAAACGTAGGTGTAACAGGTTTGATCGGGTCCAGCCACACGGCAAGAGCAACACACGAACTGATTTCTCTCACCGACATTCACATTTCAGACAGGAAATTATGTAAATGTCCACTATATCAGACGTCAATGTAGAGTAAACAGACATGGCTGATGACGTAGAAGCAATAGCGATGGTTTGTGAGCTTATTTTAAGGTATAAAAGAAAAGGCGTTGGATTTAAGAGTGAAGGACAGGGCTTTATTTGCTGCACTGTTAATGTGGACGTGAGTTACTCCGTTTTTTTGTCTTAGCGAAAGATGAAAAAAGTGAGAAATTTCTCCAATTAATCGGACATTTCATTTTTTTTTTTTTACCTGTGGCCTTTCATTTTGTTTTATTTTTCTGTTAGGTGCTTTAATTCCTTTGTCAGGTAAAACAACGTTAAAGCGGGAAAAGAGCATGCTGATTTGAGTTTAAGCTGCTTACTGGGACCATGGCTGATAATTACTGGGGTTGCTGCGCTGAGATCAGCTTCTTAATATCTTCAATAAATTAAAGCAGAATAAAGTAGGCTTTCCCTACCTTTAATTCCTTAATGCTGCTGAAGCTTTCTGAAGCTACAGTGGAAACGGGGAAATCCACTCTTACTGTATACAGTGCAGCTTCTGTGTAGACATCAGTGAAGGTGTAAATCCATCCTCCCTCACAAACACACATGCACTAGTATAATTTACCCATTGAAAGTTCCTCTGCACTCTTTAAGGCGATTACTGACCTAATGAGGAGGATGGCTACTTTTGCTACTTTTTTTTTTTTTTTTTAACTGTGCTCTAATTAGTGTGTGTTACAGATGTGGGCTAATGAATGTGCTGATTCAGGATTTATACCAATGTCAGGTTTCAGCCCCACAGATCAAGAAGCAGATTTTATCCAACTTTTTTTCTTTAATCATCAAGGCTGTGAATGTTAGATCTTTTTCCTCCTCCCCTCCTCTACCAGGGCATTGATTTGCCCAACCCAGCAACATGGAGCTCTGCTCTACTACAGCATCTTCTTCAACTGCATTCTTTTAAGACGACAGATTTGCTTCTTTTTTTTTTTTTTTGCTTCTCTGGGTGTTTTCATACATAATAGTCCGGTAGTCTTGGTTTAATTCGAGACCAAAATTGCAACATTTTCAAATTTTTCAGATAGTTTGGTTCGTTTTCACACTGTCAAACAAACCAAACCTTTTGAAAAACCTGTTCACCCCTCACCTGTGGAGGCGCTGCACCAAGAACCAATGAAGGAAACGACTCCGGCGCTTTCCCTTCCTCGTTTCCTTATGACACTGACCGACACTTTAACTGTTGTGGGATTTCTCATTTGTGGTTAGTAGTAGCCTATAGGCTATTTGTCCTGCTAGCGCCAGGCTCTCGCGTTTGTTTTGGTTCCATTAGTTGCCCTGTTTCGTCTGCTGTAATCAAACTCCAGTTAAGTCCGGTTTGTTTCGGGAGGTGTTGATGCGCAACTGAACTTTGGTGTGGACAAAAAAAAAAAATGAACAAGCCTAAATGCCTGGTGCAGTTTGAATGCAGTATGAATGGAAGCGGACCGGAGACCACTCCAGAAGTCTGAAGCGGACTATGATGTGGTGCATTCACAAACACGTGAGTGCTAGCGGGAAAAATGGTTCGTAGTCTTTTTCCAAAGACAAAAGAGAGATCCTAGAACCACTCATTTTTTTCTATATAACCGACTGTTTACATTACTTCTTCTGAAGATTTTTGTGTCGTTCCTTTCAGTGTTTGTCGTTCCTTCTTGGTGCTGCGCCACCTCAGGTGAGCAGGTTTTTCAAAGGGTTTGGGCCGTTTGACTGAAACAGCTGAAGATGTAACAAATGTTGTGACCTTGACCCCCAAACAAACATAGTCTACCAGACTATTCGGTGTGATGACATCCTAAAAATGACCTCAATGGGAGAATTAAAAGGAAAAAACAACTTGTGACTTAAGACAAAATAAAGACTTGTCTCACATTTACCCCCCAAAAATACTTTGAAGATTCTTCAAGACTTAGGAAAGCATTCTTTGGAGTAATTAAACTAAAGTGAAACATTTGGGATGGTGTATCTCATTCCATTATATTGAAGAAATAACCTTCAGCAAACAGAGTTAGCAGCCTTCCAATATGGCTGAATTAGAGCAATTCTGCACAGGAGAGTGGGACCACAATTTCTCTGGAAAGACTTTAAAGATTCTTTGCCAGACTTTGTAAACGCTCAATATCAGCTGCTGTTGCCAATAGTAGCGCAGCTGCTTATTGACTCTGGGAGGTAATTGTCTCTTAACAAACTCTTCATTTGTAAGCTAAATTTTTACAAAAGTTCTATAAACTGTTAATGATGTGAAAGATCTGATTAAAAAAGAAACGGCTAAAAGCAGGATCCCGAAGGAGTTGTGTGTGTGTGTGTGTGTCTATATATATATATTTACACCACCACCGTGAAACTACTGGGAAACTTCAGCAAAAAGTTCACTGAGAATATTCTACACATTTTGACACAATTATCAAACTGAAATCCAACACCAAGTCATACGGAGAAGAGGAAAAAGTTAATTTCTTGCGAAAGCATAATGTTACGGTCTATATTAAGACAGGCGACCTTTATGAGAAATGAAAAAGGAATTTGTCTGAGATACACAAACCACCTACATAGAGGAAAGTGAGTGCATCAGAGCCTCTTTTGAAATGGTTGATTATAATGAGAAAACGGGTAAATCAAGTCGTGTGTGTGTCCATGTTTTTTTTTTTTGTTGTATTTTTTATATAATTGTCAAAGCAGTGATGTGGAAGCTCTGTGTGACTTAGAACATTTAGCGTCGTTCGCCATCCGAGCAGCATGAGCATCGGCCGTAGAGGCGTTTGTTTTGCAGATCACAAGCCTTTGAAGCCTTTTTTGCTTCACATTGACTTTGCAGCAACTTATTACTGACGCAATAAGACAGAAAACCCCTGTCCTAATTTGTCCATAAAATGGACTTGGAGACGTCAGAGATCAGAGATGTGTCCAAGCCTATTTTTCTTTTTTTCACTGTTATTATTCTTCAAGGCAGTTTCTCACAGAAACTGTGGCAGTGGGGTGGGAGAGAAAATAGGAAAACTAGCTTCCGACACGAAGCGAGCCTTAAAGATGCGGGGCGGCTTGCGCTAATGCGAGGCTTTGTGTGGTTAAACACGCCAGGTCTGCCTCTAACTTGTCTCGTGCTCGATTGCAGCAACGATTACCGCGCTGCCCAGCAGACAGGAAACGGTGACTAAGACTCTGTGAACGCCCGCGGGCCACGCCGCTGACCTGTAAACATCAAATCACTTCCCAGCGAACAGATTCCTCCCCCCGCCCCCTGGCGTAACACCGCTGGGCAGTCACACAGCAGACGTCTGGAAACGTCAGGGGGAAATCAATCGCTGCTCGTTTAGCACTTTCTGAAATTTCTCCTCATTAGAGAGAACTTCACTTGATGTGGTGTTTATCGAAGCCCGCGAACCCAGCCGAGGATTGAGAATTACACTTGGATGCACCGTGCCGAGGGAAAATCTTTTAGCGGATTTCTATGCAGTTTGCTTCAAAGGTATCAGATTTCCCGTTGCAGCAATCTTGATCTTTACTTCTCCGGGGCTTCGAAAGTTCTTTTTTTCTTCCTTTATTTTCCATTCCACACACTTTCCCTCCAGTCCTATTACCACAGCCATCACAGCGCATAACACAGTTAGCAGCTTAGAGGATGACTTCACAAGTAAAAAGAGATCAAGGAGAGTTGAAAGGTATCAAAGTCGTGGTTTAAGAAATGGGAAAACATTTTGCTGAGTCAGGTGAAACAAATATAGTTTTTTTTTTTATCTATTAATTTTTTTCTCATTGCCTCAGATTCCATTTTCTCATCTAATATTTGAAGAGGCGAACACACCAGAATAGCTAAAGCTCCGAATACATCATTTCAAGTTTCAGCGCTGTTCAAAAAGTTCGTGGGTTCAGCAGATTTTTGTGAGATGAATAGAAATTCAATTCAGGTTATTTACGTAGCACCAATTCACAACAACAAAAATCATTTTACTTAAGTCACACATACATTCCAGTTGATCCTAGTTATCAATCAGTGCATTAAGCTCAGTTTATTGGTCAAATTTAATGAACTAATCGCCTTGCAGCATGGATGGGCGTTGACTTTACATACTGAACATGCATGTAGCGACAGCGGAAAGGAAAAACCTCAGCAGATCCAGAACAGGGCTCAGTACAGGTGGCCGATTGGGGGGCGGCTTGAGAGGACAGAGTGGATTCTCAGAAGGAAATGGATGAACCGAGTTTTAAGTTTTTCAAGTTTGTGAAAAGTGAAACTGTTGAAAGGAGAAGCGGCAGAACGATTAGTTGTTCCCTCATCCAGGAAGTCAAACAGAACATCAGAGGCACTTTCTATGGAGAGGAAAAAACATGGAGGTAGCAGTCAAAATAACAGCAAATAAGGCACATTGGAGAGCAGCAGAAAAAGAATATGATGCAGAAGAGGGTAAGGGAATCACACATTCGCAAAATTGTCACACCACTGACGACCCTTGATTCAGACTCGCATGAAATGTTCAACAAACTCTTGCACCAATTCTTGCGAGGACAGTTTACACACCAGTCGGTGGTGTTATTAGAGCGCCAAATTATTTGTTTTACTTCTGCCAGCAAAAAAAAAAGTCTTAAGAGGAAGAACAGAGGGAAAAAGAAAATAAACATGGCCGACAAATGGGCTCCGTTTTCCACGTGTTCGCAATTGTTTTGGTTTCCTCGGCTGCAACGAAGGTCTGGTCAGGTCTGTACCTCGCTCGCACTAACTACTCTATTTTCGTGCCAACTTAGCTGGTAAAAAATATGTATTTGTGTGTAGAGCAGACCACGGGGTGGATGATGGTTTCAAGCTTTCTGTGAGGAGCAGGGTCAGAGTTATTCAGCCCAACATGCATTTTTCAGAAAGTAATCCGGTTGTGAACAAGAATTTCAAATCTGCCAGCGTTCAGAGAAAAACAGGAAAGTCTGAATGAAGCCTGGGTCCTTGGAGCTTCCTTGCTACAATGAAGCGAGGCAGTTTGAAGTCATTTCTCAACACATGTACACGTATATAAGGTCTTCATAAGGAGAGGCTGTTAAATAAGATTATTAAGTCAGTTATGTACAATTGTTACATAATCTGGTCAAAGAAACCTGGTCATTTCGTGTTTTGGCCACTTAGTCAGCTCAGTTCTCAGTTCATACATCAACGGCTACACCCCGTCATGTGTCTAGTATTAAAAGATGTTTCAATTAGTGTTCTAAGTTTCTCTCAGTCTGTCTTCCTGAATCTTGGCTGTACTTTTCTTCATTTCTGTGTTCATAGCAGAAAGCCATTTCTATTTCTGTCATACTTTTGTTATTATTTTCAAAACTGGTGCATTGTGTTTTTTCTTTTTTTTTTTTAAACCAGTGTTAAAATCTTGTCTAGCAGGTGCCTAGACAATAACTCAAACTCTTTACAACCCTGGTAGCCACGGCTACCCTATACTTCCCATGAAAATGCATTGTTTCATATTGATAGCTTGCAAAATCTCACTTCTCTTATAGACGTTTGATCGCGTTGCACACTTTGATACTCGGAAATTATTAACTGCGGTGAAGTGAACGCTACTCTGCTGCATTTAAGGTTCAGTTCTAGTCCTCACATACAGGCTGAAAGCATTTCTGATAGTTCAGTCTGACAGCAACCCCACCGGAGGAGCGAAAGGACGAGGCGGGGATGTACGAACTCGAAAGCACACGCTGTATGTGAGGTCTTAGCAAATAATAGTAATAATGATAAAAATAAAGTAGAAGCTGTAAAGAAATTTGAAGCAGAAAATTGCGTAACCCGACATCTATATACTGTGTGCTCTCTATCGGCTGTGGCTGACCTGCACAGGAGCTGGCCCTTCTTAAAAAAAACAACAACCTTCCTTTTCACTCATTTCCTCACTTTTCCATGGCAACAGCAGACACTGCATACCAGAGGTGCACGTGGGTTGCAGCTTAAACAAGGGCTCAGTCTTAGAGCAGCTGCAGCTGAGGATGGACTTGGACTCCTTCTATTTAGTTTGCTCCCTCGCCCGTCTTTCTATATTTTGTCAATTCCCTGCACGCCCACAGTCATAGCAGCACAGCTCCGGTCACTCCTTACGTTTCTGGCTTACTTAAACACCTACAAACTCGGGCGTCGAAGCTGTTCTTTTTTTTTTCTTCCCTTCTTCTCTCCCTGGACTGTTTGTTCACAGGTCCAGTGGGCTCCACAGGCGCACCTTCTCACACTCACCCAAACACATAGAAAACCACTTGCAGGTAATTGCAGCATTCAAACTCTTAAAACTTCCCCTCACCTCGTACAGGTGGAGCACCGTAGACCCTAACTGACCGCGGAGTTTTCTTCATGCGTGTCTCATTTAACATTTTTGGAGCCCCGTGCGAAGCGGCCGGCTGGGGGCTAAAAACACTCAAATGAACAGCGGCAGCAGCAAGTCGAGTTTCCCTATATTGGCATGCAACCCTAACGAGCCCTTTACAAAAATAAATAAATAAAAGAAGGAGAAGGAAAAAAAAAAAGCATCGCCCTCTGAGCTGTTGAGTCTCAACCAGTGTCTGACTGTAACAGGCTGCCCTGCACTGTGTTTACGCTTCATCTCCTCGCTGTCTTTAAAGACAACTTAGCAGGGGGAAGCTAAGCTGGGCTTCAGAGTACCCACACACACACACACACACACACACACACACACATGAATGAATGCAGAAGCAGAGCAGTAATCGTTCAACACACTTGTGCTATTTAAACTATTTTCCGTCTTTGCGCGTGTGTGTGTGTGTGTGTGTGTCGGTGTCTTCTGTGGCACATTATCGTCAGCGCGACCTCCTCCCGTCCCCCCATCACAACAAACATCCCAACCGCAGGGGTCACCGCGACAACGGGGAGCCAATTACACACCAGTGTGTTTGATCAGAACAGACGGCTGATGCGCTCCACACACACACACACGGATATAAAAATGCCCGTGCACACACTCGTTCTACTCCGAAATCATCTCTTTCCTGCAAATAACTAAAGTGCCGCCTCCCCGCTTTAATTTGCCCGCCTGTCAGTGTCTAAGAATGTTGATGTTTCTTTTTTTGTTCTTTTTAGGGAGATTGTTTGAAATCTTCCAACATCTGGGGGGAAAAAAGAGGTTAAAGATGTTGGATGAAGAGTTATGTTAGAAACTCGGTGGGGAAGATGCTTATAAACACAAGTGACACGGGTCCCTTCTGTAAATAGCCTGTATCTCAGTGTGTGTTGCATAGTCCAGCCCCTGGGGTCCTGGTGGTGGTGGCCCCCCGATTGTGGCTATGCTGTCACATCCCTTTAAGGACTGTCGCCTCGCCTGTCACACACACACACACAGAGAGAGAGAGCGGCTCACGCACGCGCGCGCTGCTCGGCCTGCCACGTCCCTTGAAAGGCAGAAAACTCGGATGTGGCAGGAGATTAATGTTGTATGGCCCAGGAGCACGCATGGCAGCGCACACGCCTCCACGCAGCCGGAGCCGCGGCTTGACTCCTGCCAAACGTAAAGCGTCCTATATATTTAGGGAGCAGAAACGGCACCAGCTGGTCGTTTCGGTGTGGAGAGTATTCTTTTTTTTTTTTTTAGACGACAAAAGATGACAAAAAAATAAAATCTCTTTATGTTGTTGCTGGTGTGAGAATTTCGAGCACTGCTTGAAATATCTATCACACCAAGTCGGTCTGTGAGGAATGAAATCTGGATTTTTTTCCTACATCGTAAAGTTCTTGAAACAACATAAGACGGGAACCAAAGCGCCTTCTCAGGCGGCTGCTGCGTCTGTCGAAAGCTTTAATAAATGTTAGATTTCTCGTGTGAAGCTGCTTCAAAACCCCGAGATTAGCTTAAGTTAGCTTCTCAAACACTCTGTGCTTTCAAGAGAGATGGCTCCTGTCAGATTACTCTTTGGATTGATTACAAATCGTTGTTTTATTCATTTTGATTCTTTTTCGTTTCATTGTTGAAACAGCAATGTTTAATTCAAGCAGTGAAAAGAATAAAGTCACAGCATTTCTTTTTAATGGGAAATTAATCAAAGTTCAGTTTGTACAGTCAGTGACCAATCACTGCAGCTCGGTTGAATTTCGACCAATCTCCTTAGCCCCATTCTGGTGTAACTTCCTGTCTCTTGACTGCCAAACTTTGAAGATAAAAGCATAGACATTACAGGGTTTCCCCCTGTGTATTATAAGCCTGGCAGACCACCAGGCTATACCTACACCCCCACCAGGCTGAGCACCGTCTGTTTGTTTATTATGCTGACATAATAAACTGTGATGACAGACGGGTTATAGCCTCTTTGATGAAATGGCTGGAAGCACAATAGCAAGATAGTATGGTCAGTATGTGAACATGTAGGCAGACTGAGGCCAGATGTTATTTTTCTAATTCTCCGGTATCACAAAACCACTGCCTGTCTTTAACGATCTACATGGCAACAACTTCAGCGAGTAAAATTGACAAGTCAAAGAAATATATATTTAATTTAATTGCATATTTTTATCTTTGCCTTTTGTGTTTATGTATTAATAATGTCTTCCATATCCTTCTGTAGATTTCAACACAGTTCATGTTAAGTTGAATGACCAACTTAACTAGGAACCTCTTGCTCCTCTGTAAATGGTTGATAAGGAAATAACAGCGCATTAAAAACCAGATTTAGGTCTAAACGCTACATGAATGCATATTTAATACCTAAACTTACAGGCCTCCGCTGCCCTACCCTCAAGTTTTTTTTTCTCCACATCAGCAATTAAAGTTGTGGATCTGTCATTTATTGGTTTAAAAAATTTTTTTTAAAAAGCAGTTCATGTTGATTTTGAGATTTTGACGCGGCTGTGTCGCTCGCTGGGCCCCGCTGCTAAAAATACTTATTGCTGAGCTCAAAGGTTTCCAACCCAGTCGTTCCTCGGCTCTGTGTGTTTGCCAGAGTGATGAACAATATTTCGATGCATTAGAGTCGTGTGGGATGACAGCAGTCATTTTATGTACCAGTCGAGCCCTCCAGTGTTACCAGGGAAACCAGGATATATATGACTTGTGAGGAAGTTGAGGCATTAATTGAGAAACTTGAAGCTAAAAATGTTACTCTGAGCGATTTTCCATGCCTATATCACTATTTACTTAGCTAAATATGAGGTGCTATTTGCATTAAACCTTTTAAATCAAATATCCCATTTAAAATTTCACAAACCAAATTCCCTGTAAAGTGATTACTCGAGCAGATCCGGGGGTTCGTCGCGGTAGCTGTTCCGTTTTTAGCCCCCGTGTGGAGCAGAAAGTGACGACGCGTACCAAAGCAGTCTATCGGCCAACAGCCACATCGCGCGCGCTACCTCATCACCTCTACCAGCCATCGCACCGCCCGGTTCCCCTCGATCTGCTCCCGCCCCCCAATACCATCTGCCTCCACCCTCATAAATGAATCATCATGTCGCCCAGCAGAGCAGAAATGTTCCTTAATTGCGTCGACATCACCGGATCTGTCTTTCGTGTGTCAAAATGCACACGGCATTAATAGGAGGGGAGAGGGGTCTCTCTCCTCTGCCATGTCAGTGCAACTCAGTGTCCGTGTCCTTTTCTTTGCTGCATTGTTTTCCTCCTCTACTGTGTGTTCTCTGTGTGTAACAATTCGGATCAAATGCTGCTGTGTGGAATTAGGATCTGCGGCCTCTTCCCCCCCCACCCTCTCTCTCGCTCTCTCTCTCTCTCTCGCCGGTGCCCCGTCTCTCACACCGGCCCTCTGGCTGACAGGCGTCTCGTTAGCGCGGTGTGTCTGTCAGTGAGGTCGGAGATTGAGCTGTGCCCCCGCATATCCCCGGTGTCTCTCTCCAACTCTTTCTCTTTCTTTCCTTTTTTCTTTCCTTCTTCCTTTCCTTTCACTCATTCACAGGCTAAGTTGTTCCGTGGCTCCCCGAAACAAGCCGCGCTTTCAGGCCTCAGTAATGATCCGATGTGTTGTGCTTATTTTCATCCACTTTTGGTCAAACGTTGTGTGTTTCTGTCCCTCACTCTTTATTTTTTGTTAGGTGGAAATCAAGATGAAGAAGATGGACGCCATCAGATGGGAGAAGCTGGAGGGAGAAGGACAGGAGTCCAACATCAAACACTTCAATCCGAGTCAGTCCTCAGCTTCGATGTTTACGCTGTTTTTTTTTTCTTTTTTCGTTTTACTCTAATCTATCTGTATCTCTTCTCCTGTCTCCACTCCCGTCAGTCTGTCTCACTATCTTCCTCCTGAACCACTTCTTGTTTCTTTCCGTCTCTGCGCGAAGATCAATATAAGCTCCTGTTTGTCTGTTCTTCTCTAAAATGAGAGTGGGCAGTCGGGCTCTGCTAGAGTCTTTCATTAGCGTGACGGCGAGGGAAAGGGAAGGTTGCGGCGGCGCGCGGCTCGGTATTTCAGCCCACGCGTTCCTGTTACGGACGGGATTAAATACGCACGTTGTTGTTTCGGTGGGGAAGGCAAAGTCGTCGTTAAGTGGGCAGCCCAGTTTTCTTTTTTTTGCCCTGTTTACCATGGCCCGCTTTTAACTTGTGATGCGTTCGAACATGATATTTGGAAATTTTTTATGAAACATGTCCAGACTTGGCCTGAATCTGTCTGCTGCCGTATTTATGTAAATCTGCGTCTGGATTACGCGTCCTGCTCTGCCTCTCCATCTCTTGCTGGGATTATAAGCGGACGCTTTTACATTCGGAGAAAACAGAAATCAAATCTTGGGGTGATTGTTTGCCCCATGAGTTTATTCGTTCAGCCTTGCTGGGCGTGTTCTAAGGAAACCATTAATGATAAACTCCAACAAAGATTGCCATTTTTTCTCCTCTCCTTATATGATTCAGATAGTTGCATGTCATTTGAATTTTGTCACATAACTACACGCTTCAGTGTAATTTGTTGAGTCTAACTAAGGCATAATTGAGAAGAAGAAGGAAAGGGATGCTTCTGTTTTTAACATTTCTTATTTCAAATTAGAATCTACTTGTTTCATCAACAGGGACGTTACTAAACCTGGGCTTTACGGAAGAAAGATTTTCTGGGGGGATAAAAAGAAACATTTAAAATGTCATAAAGTTTGCCAAAAGCAGGCCCGGCGTAAATGGGTGGACGTGTGGAGGGCCGAGCCCAGGGTGTGTAATTGAAATTCAAATCAATTCAAAAAAATATTTTTATTGATTTCAAGGGGAAATTAAATAACCTAAATGTGTGCGCCTTCAAAATGACCTCGTTTGACAATTCTCTTAAAAAACAAAAACAAACAAAAAGAATATATAGATCACATATTTTCATAGTACTGAAAGAGACTCTGGCTAAAAAAATGGGTAAAAATGGATTTAGCCAGCATCATGTTTCACTCACAGATTATTTCTCACACATAATTGTCTTATTTTTTTCATTAAAGAAACAGACTTATGAGATTGGAACCACAGATTTCTAAGGTTTTTTGCGAAATGTGAGCTAACGTGTATGCTAATTTTAGCATAATTCCTTTTTATGATTTATCTTGACAAACAACATGGTTATTTCATTTCAAAGGTAGCGTAGATGTTTCTTCATACATGTGAAATAAATAAAAAAAAACAAAAAAACATGTTTACTAGCAAATAATTCAAAGAAGGTGCTACGATCAGATTAATCCAAAATTATACTTTCGACTCTATATGAAAGATGCTGTTTGGTAGAAAACCACTTTTTTTGTTATTTTTGTGCTAGAACGACGGCCTAGTCAAAGCCCAGACCCAAGTCCTATTGAGATTTGAAATGTAAAGAGAAATGAAGTGGTAGAGACGTAGCTTATAAGAAACAATGTGATTATAGTCAGAGACTGAATACAAAATCAACCCCACACTTTTCAGATTTTTATGATTAAAGCAAAGTGTTATTTTGCTTCCTCTTCAAAATGAAGGACTGCTTATTGTTGGTCTGTCTCATAAAAACCCAGTAAAACACACTGAGGTGTCTACTCGTAACCAAACGTGAAAACGTCAAACCGCAGTGCTTTCTCTGTCTCCTACCTTCTCAGATTTTTCTGCCTCAACAGTTTTTGATCTTCGGTAAACCGACATTGCGAGTTCTTCTCTATTGTTTTTTTTTTTTTTGTTGCCCCTGCAGATCAGTACCCAACGTCTTCCCACTACACCCACAAGTGGGACAAGATGGTGATGGACATCAGCGAGGAGGAGAAGAACGAGAAGCTGGAGGGAGACGCGGCGCTCAACAAGCTCTTCCAGCAGATCTACTCGGACGGCTCGGACGACGTGAAGCGGGCCATGAACAAATCCTTTGTGAGTACTCGCTCCTGCGGTGACGCGGCTTCACGTTCACTTGCTCACTTCTGTGAGCGAAGTGTGAACTGCAGAAACTTTACAGGTTTGTTTTTTTTTTTGTCATCACTTTTTTTTGTCATCCCTCTTTGTATTGATCTTTCTGAGAACTGAAAATAAGTGAAATAGAGCTTCAGGTCCACTCTCTATAAAAACGCAATAAATCTTGTGGCTGCGGATGTTTCCTCGTCTTCATTCATCCGATGAAGGTCTTACTGTAGTTCAGAGGCAGGAAGAGCTTGATAAGTCTCCAAGTGGCAGGAGTCTGAGGGAAAACAAAGAATCACGACAAAATTCTCTGAAAGTTTGATTTCCCTCATCTTCTGTTTATGGAGAGCAGCTGTGTAGATGTTTGTGCTGCCGAGACTGTGAGGAGAAATGGAGAAATACCTTCTTAAATAAAGGTGGCTTAGAGATTACACACAATATTAAAAGTGATGGGTTTGACTGAGTCACTAGAAGTTTTTGTCAACGTCCTAAAATTGCTGTTAGGCAATTAATCACATAATAAATTAAAACAAACTCAATAATTTCCTTTTGCATAATTTATTGTTTTTGTCTCAATTCTCTCTTTCTCTCAAAAGCTGGACGATAGAAGTAGAATTCATTTGACTATTTGTTTCAAGTTGTTTTGTGTATTTATTTTGCATATTTGAAACGTCTTCCGGTGTTAAACGTTAGTTCCAATTTAAAGTTTGTTGATCTTACGAGAACACGTTCTTTCATTATTGTCGCCCTTACCGTTATATTACTTTAAAAAGGTCTCAAAACAACAATGTTATCGTTTATCGCTGTGAGAATTTATAGTCCGGCAATATTTGCTGCTGTGACAGACCTAGTTGTTTGGTGTAGAAAAAGAAAAATCAAAACAAAAACAAGTTGCAAATATCAATAAACTATTAATGTCACGTTTTATTGGCGCACATTTCTCTGTTCAAGTGCATTTAAATTCCTTTAAGATTAAACTGCTACTGAAAAAAAAAAAAAAAAAACCCAACCCAGCCACAACTGAATGACATTGATGGGAGTCATGATGAACTGCTGTTTTTCCTTTTCATTTAATTGAATATCTTGAATTCTCTTTTTTAATCCAGTCTACATAATTTAGCTGCACTAAGCAGACCTGGAGAAGCTGTTTGGCATTGAACGCAACTAAAGGTTAATTCGTTGCACAACCTGAGGAACAAATACAGAGAAAACCTAACTACTTCCATTATTAGGGCACCAAGGTTGTTGACCCAGCCATCCACAAAAGTGGTGTGTGCCTCCGTAGGCAGTTGCCATGTCAACGGCCTTTACTGCAGACAAATACTTGGGTTCACTATTAAAGAAAAGCCCATGCTGGTGTTGAGATCCATCTCTGCTGCAGCCATGTTTGAATCGGTCGATTATTATTATTATTTTTTTAACCAGGTCTGTTGTGTGCAAAACTGAATGTTAGGACACTTGTGGTATGTCGTCGACAGAATACGTTGTGATTTTTTTTCACCCCCCAAGTATTTTAAGGGTTTTCATAATTTATAATGAAAGGCTGCAGCATCTCCCTGTCTGTGATGTCACTTCCTGTGTGCAGATAGACTTCAGATGGCTAAAGAAGACTCTGCAGAAAGCTCTGCAAGTTTTCTTCACATGCGATTAAGTGGAACCACACGGAAATGTCTCACTTTCAGAAGGATCAACAAGTTGTATCAAAACAGAGAAGAAACATGCTATCTGTTAGCCTAGCACTTCAGCAAACTGCTTTGTGTGCTACGCTCTGTCAGCAGGAGCAGAGACATCCGGAAACCGTCCTAGAGCCGGTTCTGGGTTCATTCGAAAAAAAGAACCGAAACCGATGGTTTTTCCACAGCCAAAATTATTCAGAGGATTTGGAGAAGATCACAGTACAAGGGCACATTATTTATCATGGAAACAGATGTTGCACCCTTATAGATAGATGGATATTTCAAATCTCTTTATTCGTCTTTTTCCTGTTTATCTTTCTTTCTGTCCTTTGTGTTTTGCTTTTTATTCCTTTCTGTTTCTTTGTTTCCTTCTGCCTTTTCTTCTTGGTCTTTCTCCCTGCCTTTTGTTTTCCTTCTGTCTTTTTGTCATTCCATCTTTCTTTCTGTCTTTGTGTTTTTGTCTTTCATTTTGTCTCTTTCTTTTTTTCTGACCCCTTTCCTCCAGTTTGTCTTCATTAATACCCACGTCTCCGAGCCGATCGGAACCAACAGCTCGGTTTATCACCACCGCCTGGCAATAATGAAAGACGGGCGGCGATTGGGACACGAGTCTTGAAATAACATTCGTGGATTTGGCTGAAAATGCCAGTTTTAAGTGCAGACCTGTGTTAACGTATTGATCTGCACAAACGCTGCAACATCAAAACTAACATAAGCATAAGAGACACTGATGCTTATCCAGCTTTCCTCTCTGTTTTGAGCTTTGTCTTTTTGTCTCCTGTTAAATTAGACTGCACAAATTATTTAGCTTGATTGGATCATTCCTAATCTAGCCACAAAAAAAAACACTTGTGTTTTCCCTCTTTGACCACTGAGTTCACCACATTATGCCTTTTTAGCTCTCATTTGTACATCAATAGAGTCGCTTCTAATCTACAGATACACACAACAAAACAAACACAGGTATGTACATCCTGATTTTCGTCTGCTGTTAGGGCTCAAGGTTGGTTTTCCTGCTGAAAACTCGGCAGATCGATGTGAGTTTTAACAATTTAAAGGACACGAGGAATTCCACACACACTCCGAGCTTGTGCAGAAAATAACCCACTGTAGTCCTTTGAAATAAAACGAATAAGAAACCTCTAATGTCAGTCTCTGCGCGTTTTGTGGAGAGCTGACCTTTTGATAGAGGCAGATCTGGTCTTTTCACTCTGCAATAATCTTAAGTAATGTTGACGATGTCGCAAAATGCGCGTTAATGACGGAGACCCGGGCTAATTTGGATTCTGAACTCAGACAACACAAAAAAACAGGCTTTCTCGGTTGAATGTGTAACACGCTCACACTCCTGAAACGACAGCGACCCAAAGCCTCTGAAAGAAGACATCCATCTGCTCTTATCCACAGGCATTGATTTGTCACCGGCTGTAAGAGAGGAGCTGAGTGCAAAGTTTATCCGACCCAAAGTCAAAACTACACAAACAATGGACAATGGGGGGAAACTCCGTTTTATAGAACGTTATTTCATTTGAGGGAAGCTGCGCATGTCCCACTGATCAGAGTAAGCTTTCAACCGCAGGAGACTCATTCGCCTTCATTCCCAGCAGAATTAACCTGCGACTCTTTTCAACATTCATGCAGAGTAGGTGTTTACTCCAACATTCACAAGCGCCAGAGCGGCGTAAGAATGTTTACATTGCAACGAAGACGCTTAATAAAAAAAAAAAAAGAAAAAAAAAAGCCAGGAATAGGAAATGCGGTGGAAATAAAGATGCAGCAGTGGACAGTGTTGCTTTAGTCGCATTGATAACTACGTGCGTGTCTTCACGGGTCTGTCCAGAAAGACCCAGAACACGTCCTTCCACTGACTCCCTGTAGCTCAGAGAGCAGACTTGAAAATACTGCTGCTAGACAACACAGTGCATAGATCGCTGAACGGCTTGGCACCGCAATACATTAAAGATGTGTTGTCATCATACTGACCTTCCAATCCACTCAGGTCTTCTGGCTCTGATTCTGGTTCTGCTCTGCATCCCCAGAACCAGATCCAAACATGGAGAAGCAGCATTCAGGGTCTTTGCTTCTCATATCTGGAACAAACTTCAAGAAAACTGGAACGCTGCTGAAACACTGTGCTACTTTAAATCAACTCCAAACCCTCCTGATTAGAGTTGCCTTTGATCGGCAGCTTATCTTTATTTTGCCCCTGAAATTTTTTTTTAACACTTTGAACTGCCTTGTTGCTAAAATGAGCTATACAAATAAACTGGCCTTGTGATTTAACATCATTTCCAGTGGATTGTCAATTAATCATCAATTAAATTCTCAGTTCAGATTGTTATACATGTTTTATATGTTTTCTCTAGTTGTTATTAAAATCAGTTTAAAACACTACATTGTGACGGAAAAAAAGTAAAAACAGGAGAAATCCGCCACAACTGATAGCAATATATTTATGTAGCCGGCTCCACTTTCACTGGAGTAGTGTGAACCTGTATTTTTTTTGTGCATATTTCGGCACATTTTAAGCAAAACTAAAATGATTAGAAGAACTTTAAAAAAAAATAAAACTTGTAGTAATCATCTGTTTCTCCTCCCTGTGCAGATGGAGTCTGGTGGTACAGTCCTGAGCACCAACTGGAGCGACGTCGGCACGAGGAAGGTGGACGTGAAGCCGCCAGACGACGTGGACTTCAAGAAATACTGAATGTCCCCCTGCGTCCCTTTTTTCTTTTCTTTTCTTTTCGTTTATTTTTAAACACCGTCTGTCTTCACGTCTGCTCTTCAGCCTCCCTCCTCCAGGAGGCGCTGCATTCACATCATCACTCCACCGAAACCAAGCTAATCAACTGATTGGCTTTGAAATGCGAATGATCTGGATTTTTTTGGAGGTTTTTTTTTTCTTTAGAGGCCGACGGACTTAAAATGGGAATCGATAAACCTGAAGTGCAGCGGTTCAGTCTTCAGATGAGTTTTCTCTAAACAGCCGCAGCCTTTCTGTTTGGAAGCCTTTTGCCATTTTCAGCAGAGTGTAAAAAAATTTACAATCGCTAAAGATAAGAACAGTAAGTGAAACTGTTTTTTTTTTTGTTTGTTTTTTTCTTCCTGTGAAGAGTCTGCACCAGTGCTCTGTCTCTTGACTCGTCTTTCTGGCGTTCCATCAGTGTGACTCAAGCCTCATTGTAAATAAAAAATTATTTCTTGTTTGGGCAGTAAATCCGCGTACTGTGTTATCACTGTCTGGAGTATGTTGCGAACGGGCCGGGAAGTCCCTGAACGCATCACTAAGACTCAAAGATGGGACGGGAAGGGGAAGCCGCGTGCTGCCATTATACGCCGGCAGCGGTGAAGTGTGGTATAACTGATATGAGAGCAGGCGGTTGAGATACGGCAGACGCCTCGAGGACAAGGTTTACTTGCTGCAGCGTGATCGGTATCGAGACGGAAGAAGTCCTCCCCCTCCCTCACCTCAGGTTGTTTTGTCCAAGGACGAGGATGCAGACGAAAACAAGGGAAGCGTTCGTGCTGTAAATGCACATTGTGTCGGTGCTTTTTTTTAAGAACTCTAAAATTGAGCCTTTCAATTCATTTTAAAAAATTCGTATTATCAAAGTATTTCATAGACACTTATAAATTTAGTCTAAATTGTGTCAAACCAGAAACCCACCAGTAGGTCAGACGTTTGATGATATCAAATTTAAACAAAAAAGTATCGATATCGGTTTCATCACCAGGGACGCACACCTCTTGTGTATTCCATGTCATTTTTTTGACTCAGACATCTTCATGGCGTTCCGTGACTCGAGACGGTTGAGGCCACTGCTGACTCGCTGCTAACAGTCCCTTGCTAGCCAGCTAGCTAACCTTTTGCGTCCGACGTGGGCAAGTTCAAATTCATTGCCAGTCATGTAAATGAAGTTTAGATGTTTCTGTGGAAATATAGGTCTTAAATTTTTCTCGCAGCGCTCTCAAAAAGGTCTTCAATGTGAGTTGGTGAAATCCGGTATGCAGCAGCTGCATCTGTGTGAGGGGGGGGTGGGGGGGGGGGCGTCCTACCAAGCCAGGAGGGCATTAATATGGATCAGCCTCCCTAACCACATCATCAAGCCTCTCACACTGAGTTAAGTGTTAAATTCATCACACATCGTTTCATCTCTCCTGATGATCAAACAGCCATTTGTGACTCTGGATGGAACTCTTAGCTCCATGACACTTTACTTTTCTCTCTCACTCTCACTCATGCACACACACACGTACACACACACTCTTCTGGTATCCTTCACACACACATACACATAAACACACCGCCCCCATCCTTACCCCCTACCCCTGCCCGAGGCGGCTCTGCGACATCAAAAGGAGCTAAGCGCTTTGCATCGTGGGTAAGATCTGGGAGCGTGACGGGCTGCAGAGTCTTTAGTCTCATTAAAGAGTTCTAGATCTTCGACTCTCACATTAAAGAAGTCTGGAAAAACTTTCTGCTGGGGCCTTCGGAGCGGGGACCGGATGAGACGCGTCTCAGAGAACACTGAAGGAACCCGGCGATACACGCATATACATGATCAGATAACATATATCCCATTGATCTATCACAGAATAAAGACGCTTGAAACCTAGAAGTTTACTTAAAAAAAAAAAGGTTTTATTTCATGATATTGCACTTTGAAGAGTTTGGAATGGAGATACAGCTTCATTCAAATGGAAATTTTGAGGGGAGGAAAAAGTACATTGTTTTGTTAAAGGAGGCTCATGGAAAGAGTTGAGGCGAATTTGATGTGAAACGTCAACAGGGATAAGTATTTCTGCTTGTTTTACATTTCTTAACCAAATTCTTCCATATGCAACTCTGGGTTCCAGGGGGAGGGGTTCATATGGGCAGTTACCCAGGGCGGCTTCAGAAAGGGGCGGTGCGCCCAAAGACAGGTTTTCTTCCACCATCACCCTGTATTTAACCCTTCCCTCCAATCCGCCCACGTGCTCTGTTCATGCCGAGTTATCACATAAAATCCCAATAAAATGCATCAAAGTTTCTATTACTCAACATCGGAAACCTCCAGATGTGCGACTCTGTAAGTCCATTGACTTCCTCTGGAGTTCTTTGTAGATATTTATGTACAGAGTACTAGGCAATGTAAATCACTGGCTCTATTAATACAAGCTTGTCCTATGCGTTTACATGAAGCGATGCCACAATCTCTGTTTTCTAGGTAGCATGTTGCGCTCTAGCTCAGAAGACCCCAGATTTGTAGCAGTGTGTGTGTGTGTGTGTGTGCATTTTAACAGCATGAAAGGAATTGGCGCCACTGCGTTTGCCTTTCAGTGTCAGTTCAGCTTTATATGCATCTAGAATTCATAAACACAGCTACTAATGCGAGTTGCTTTTGGACAAATCTGCTTAGACTCAGCTACCTACAGTAGATGTTATTAAGGTACTCCCCCCACTGCCTCCTTTTCTTCTTCTTTTTTTTATTTTTCCCTTCATCTCACCTCCCTTTGAGCCCCGTCCCTCCCTCCCTCCTGGGCTCTACCACGTCTCGGGAGAGTACGGCAGTTTTCTCACACCAGCCCCATGATGCGCGCCTCCCACCATTTGCAGGGCATGATCACCCTGCAGGCCACCCTGCAGCCTCGGAAGTGGTACGGCCAGGACTGGTGGCCGAGCGGCTCGCAGATCCTCTGACAGTGGGTGTAGCCGCGGCGACACTCGCTGCAGCACACACCCTGGTGGTCCAGCATGGTGTGGGTGTCCGCGGCGCCCTGCTCGCCCTCCAGTCCGCGCTGCGGGGGGAGAGGGAGGGTGGGGGGAGAGGGAGGACAGGGGGCAAGCAGTCAGACTTGAGTGGCTCGTTTTCCTCACGGGCATGTTTAGTGAAAAGATCTCATTTCAGCCCTGTTAAATGTGGATTTTTCAGCCGGCAGGATTGGGAGGCAGGGAGGTCACGTGGGTTTTTTATTTGTATTTTTTTTGCCCCTGTTAGTTTTCGGTTTAATCCTGCCTGCAGTTGTCAGGGCTGTGATGAAAGGAGAGGAGGATGCAAGTCTGAGCAGCTGGATGGATGGGAATGGAGGATGTGTAACGAGCTACATTTACTCACTTTACTCATGGTCTTCAAGGGGACAATATTATATAGGTTATGTTATAATGTTCCTTCGTCAAAAACATATCCGGAGTCTTGACTCTTTCGTGCATGTTGGAGAAATCCTGTAATCTCCACCCTCAGCAACAAAGTTCCTCCTCAGAGCTGCGGTTTCCAAGCTCTCTCCCTTAATGCCGCCACTCAGCTCCTTCAGACTAGCCAGCAGACATTAGCAAACACCTGGTGGCACTGCACATCAACTGGACTCAATGTAGGAGCTACTTCTTAGTGAAATGTTGGTAGAGACGTTAAAGGATTAATAGAAGAGCAATTAACCTGAAGGCAGAGTTTCAGAAAGAGGAGTTTCTTAAAGAGACAGAGGCCCAATTTTAAGGGATTAAAGTTCTGATATTTGATATATACAGCATTTTTATGGCGACTCAAGTCAACATTGCACAATAAAACGGCACTACGCAACTAGGACACACATAACACTTTAAGATACCAAAATTTCCACATAACATATTTTGCTCTGTCTGATGATGTCACTTTTAAATATTTAAACGATTCGTGTTCTCATGTTGAAGCAGTGCTACCACTCTTGAGGACAATTTTTGCGCCTGCTCAAAAAACCTCTGCATCGGCGTGGGGGCTGTTTTAAGAAGGCAAAGGGGGGCCACTGAGAAGAAATGCAGGGGGCGATGAAATTATTCATACAGCCTCATTCCTGAAAAGGAAAGCTTCAGACAGCCGCGTGGCGAAAATACATACACCCAAAGATGCGCGGTGACGTGCCGGGCCTCTCCGCCGTGACCCCAGCATCTGCCGCGGCTCCCGTGGATGTGAGAAACTCTCCGCGGGGGGAGAACGGCCTCCTCAGGTCGCGCCCCTTCGTATCCGAACGGACAGCTCGGCTCGGCGCGCTCCGGCCGGATGTAAACACCGCGGAGGGAAGCGCGCGTGACTCACCTGATAGGGGTTGTCCGGGTTGGACGGCGGCGGCCCGTCCTCGTCCTCGCGCTCCTCCGCCGCGGCGGCGGCTGCCTGCCGGCGCTCGCGAGCGACGGCTCCGCTCTTCCTCTGGCCGCCTGCACACATCACTGCGTCACTATCTGACAGCGGGACAAATTTAGGAGCGGAGGGCCGCTTCCCGGGCAGCGGTTCTCGAGATGATCAGATGAAGTTGAAGCAGGAATATCAACAAACGTTTTATATATTTGTGTGTGTATATATATATATATATATATATATATATATATAGACATATAACCTTTGACTTCACTGCACTGCATGCTAAAAGTTCCCAATCCACGCTCTCTGAGGAGCTTCAAAAACACGATTCAGATCAAACGTCTTCGATGTTAGACAGAAAAATACTTCAACCCGATTGACCCTCGTTATCTTTGTTCTGTGTCAAATTCTTCCTGAGTCAGATCTGAAATTTATTTTATTTTATTTTATTTATTGCATACCGGGTGAGTGCGTGGGACGGAGCCAGAAGATGGGCAGGTCTCCACACAGCTCCATGATCCTGCCGCTGAGGAAGGATGGGTCGGACAGAGGCGGGCCCGATGCCACCAGGACCAGGTCGTCCTCGAATCTGGCCGCCATCACCTCGTCGCCCTGCGGGGAACGGATGAAAAGTGAAACGCACCCAGAGCCACAGCCAGTCTTCTTTAGATCGACCTGCTCTCCACGACGGACGCTTCCGTTCCTCGCCATGAATGTGGCGTCGAGTTTTACAACATGAGCCCATTGAGCGTCCCATTCTCAAAATATCAATCTGTCAACTCACTGGCTCGTGTTGAACGATGGACAAAGAGTAGAAAAAGAAACAATAGCTAGTCTATGATTGACCTGACCTTGACCTTCTTCAAATCAAACAAAATGGGTGTCAAAAAAACTCGACTCCATTTGTGTCGAGCACGATATATATTGTATATCGTGCAGCAAAATGTTAAAGGTCAAAAGGTCAACCCTAACCCCTAACCCTACCGCTCCTCTGCCCCCCACACACACACTTTTATGAAATCAAACAAAATTGGTGTCAAACATCTGTGCTTATGTACCAGCACAAACGTAGCTAAGTTGATTGACACCCACTGTGTGTGATTTGAAGAAGGGGGAGGGGACTGGTTGACCTTTGATGACCTCTAGAAACATTTCTTAATATCTTTAAAATGAAAGCAGCACAAACGAAAGGTTTTGCTGCACAAACGTTTGACACCAATTTTGTCTGATTTGAAGAAGGTGTGGGGTGGGAGGGGGGGGCAACTTCACGCAGGCCTGTGATTGGCCAGTTTTCCGCCGTCGCCGCCCCGTGTCTCCGGTTGTTATGGCTTCCAGGGCTAAAATATGGAGGCATTATGCTAACGCGGCTGAGCTGATGCTTGCTTAGTGAGAGTTTTATGAACTTTTCATGGAAACAAGCATTTATTTACTTAATATGAACTTAGTATATCACTTGCTACAGTAACATGTCGACGTGAGTATTAAGCTTAAGGTTTCAATATATGTTCCTGTTTGTCTTTCAGCGTAGGCTGAGAGCCGGTGGCTGCCAACACTTTGCAGAGGCAGCCGCCGAGGGGGACGCCAGAAGGTCCCACAGGTAATGACATCCATTGTTAATTATCTGGAGTGGCAATCACAAATAGTACAGGCGATTAAAAACTCCAACCGCACGTTTACTTAAACATCTAAAATAGAGCTGAACTGGAGAGGAACGGCCAGAAAGGTCAACAGAACGTACCTGTGGAAATGCAAAGAGTTGGACCCGGTCCTTCAGCGCCATCACAGTGGACAGATTGCATTCTAATTAAGTGACCTATGAAGCCAGTTTATTTATTCAGTCATTTATTTTTTTTTGCGCAGGGTTTTATTTGCACTGCAAGCCCCCTCAAAATCCTGCTAAGTATTTTTAGTCTAGTTTCCGGTGCAAATACCTCAGTACATTTGAATTAAAGCAAAACTAACTTACAAGAAGCTTTTCAGCGAGACATGGGAGTTTGTTGCCAGTAAAACTACTCCTTAATGTTGATGACCAATGATTAGCGCACTTTTTCCTCAATAGTAAGGAATTGTTGACTTAAAACAAAAACATGTTTCTTGCTAAAAAGTTGATCTTAATCCAAGTGTACTAATATATTTGCTCTAGAAACAAGAGCAGAATTACTTTGTAAAATTTTGTGGGTTTTATTTATTTATTTGCAGTTTCATCCTTATCATTTTCCCTCCATAATTATGAATTATAATTTGTGTTGCAAATATCCCATTAAAACAAAACAAAGCCCCCAAAAAACAAGTGTCTGTTTTAAGGTGTATCACTACGAAAGTCATCCCCCAGCAGACATGACAAGAACAAAATAGTTTGCTGCCGGGTTGGTTTTTTTCTGGATCTTGTCACTCTCCCTTTAAATAATCCACACTCCCCGCATCATGTCCAAGTCTAATCCTCATTATCGGGGCCCCGAATCACAGAGTGAAGCCCGGAGGCGCTCCAGGCCGCAGTATGCAGATTTTGCGTTCGCGCTGACATTTGGCTGCACGCACGTGACGTCGGGTCTCGTCAGCATCCGACAGTAATAATAATTAATCCTGCTACACAACAGCAGACGAGTATCCACGGCCCGCAGGAGAGGAAGAGGGGAAAGTCTGCTGGGACTGATCTCGCCCACAGGCTGCGCTGCACCAGCCAAAGTCACGTTTAGGGAACCGTTCAGAAATGACTTCTTTTTTCTTTTCTTCTTTTTCTTCTCTTTCCCAGCTCAAAATAATTTGCTGTAGGGACAAATAAAAGCAGGGGGTCCTTCTTCACTGCTCGTCTGACTG
The DNA here is from genome assembly GCF_027474105.1 of Poeciliopsis prolifica. NCBI lineage: Eukaryota > Metazoa > Chordata > Actinopteri > Cyprinodontiformes > Poeciliidae > Poeciliopsis > Poeciliopsis prolifica. The sequence goes on from NW_026562383.1 coordinate 4,709,821, forward strand.
ATAAGAGTTTATCTGACCCGCTCCCACTGGATCAAGGAGGGTTTGTGTGTGTGCGCGCGCATGTATGTGTGTGTACGCGCGCGCGGGCGTGTGTGTGTGTGCGTGTGCTTATCTAACCCATATTTCCCATCATTCTAAATTATAGCAAATGACCAGCCTGCAGCAACCATTATAACAACATTCTCCATGTCTTCCAAAACGTGGTTGCGCACGCGCACGCACGCGGCCGTTTATGAGGCAATAACGCAAACGCACGCCCGAGCGCAAATGCGAAATAAATGATCGTTTATGAGGCAGACGGAGGCAATAAAAGCAGCCTCGCGTGATAATTAATTGCGTTGTTGTTGCGTTCACGCGGGAGTGTTTGCGCGTATGCGTCGACGGGGGGAAGCGGTTGGTGCTGTGGCGAGGATTTATACCCCGAACTAAACGATTTTAATTATCGTGCGGCCTCAATTGAGCAATCACACGCTGTGTGTGTGTGTGTGTGTGTGTTTTTGTGATAACAATCCTCACACACACACCCACACACAGTGCAAGTCCTCCTAGTGTTTTGTGTATATATATATGTGTGTGTGTGTGTGTTACCTTAGTAAGCTGTCACTCGTCACCTGTGTGGTCCTGATAGGTGACTTGCTCCGATTTCTGAGCGCGCATTAGCGGTAATTAAAAAGTTGCAGCTGTTTAGAGCAACGATGTTAAGTAGAGAAATCATAAATACCTGTGAGGAGCTTTAGGATTTGTAATTGCGAGTGCGCGATGCCGGCTGCATTTATTAATCCCTTAAACTTCAACAACAACGTTAAGGGTAGAAATAGGGACTGCGCCAATCACAGTTTTCTGGCCGATCCGCGATTGCCGATCTTTTAAAAAAGCTTAATCTGGCGATTCCAATTTTTGGCCGATACCAATTATTATTTATTTTTTTTTGTCTGAAATGTTGCTCAATGTAGCAAGAAAGTTGTTGAGTTGGCAATGGTGGGTTCGCTGTTGTTAATTGTGAACGTGCAGAGGTCCGATCTGTCGGAGAGTGAAAGAGGACAGTGTTTTGTTTTTACACATCAGCCGATTGCCGATCTCCTGACATTAGGGAAATTGGCACCGATAAATTGGCTGGACGATAAATCGGTGCACCCCTCGTTGAAAACCTGGTAGCTGACCAAGCTATCCTTCACGTTTCAGTGAAGGATAGTAATGCTGCCAAGATGCTGCTCAGAAATCATAAATACATAGATTTTACCTCTCATTTTCACAGTATTTTTAAGGTGCAGCAGCCATTGTCAGATGCTGAACTGCTGGGCAGCCTTCCATTTTTCTATTTGGATTCTTTTGCTTCCAACTGGGAAATCAGAAAAGGTTTATTTGAGCACCGTATGTCAGAAAACTCGCTGGTCATCAGTACGACAGTGTTAGACGCACACAAAGAAAATAAAAATAATAACATTAAGAGAATGGAAATTATGAAATGCTGCTAACGTCCCTGCAGACCCCACACATCCTGGACGCGAAGACTTTCACCTCCAGGTCGACGCCACAGAGGCAGATTCTCCTCCCAAGTCATGCATGCGTTTCTAGGAAGGAGGGGCTCTTCGTTCTGGCTGCAACAAACCGGAAAACATTCAATCCCAAGAAAATCAGGAGACTGCGTGGTGGGAAAATGTTTCTGTTTTGGAGCTACTATGATTTCTACATCCTCTTTCTACCAAATAATAATAATAATTTAAAAACAACTACGTTATTCAATTGAAATGTAGGTGAAATTAATTACAATTTTAATCTGAATCACAGTTTTTAATTGAGGGTGGGGTGGTGAAGAAAAAAAAGTCACAAGTGCTTTCAAGTTGGCCCCTGTGGCAAAACGTTTGAACACCACGGCTGCAGAGGAACCATTAGCTTCCACACTGAGCGGTACGGAGAACTGAATACATTCATTTTTGACGAGTGTGCTGCTGGCTGAGTTAGTTTTAACCAAAGCACGATTCTTAATTAGGCTGAGGAATCACAGATATAATTTTTCATCTCTTGAACAAACGGAATAAAGGCTGAAAAGCATTTTGAACAAAGACAAAGCGGATAATGCACAAGCTGGCCACACGTCTGGCTAAATACTTCTTTTTAGTTGGGCTTCAGTCTCTTCACAATGGATGAAACGTAACCAGCAGATATGTTTGCAGCAGAAGAAATCCAAGCGAAAACGAGGACAATCGGCATGTCATAGAGGATGTATCACTTGTTTTTTGACACAGCTAAAGAAATTCACAGTTCATCAGATTTGAGCTCATTGCAGGGGCAGCAAATAAGCAAATGAAAACAATACACAAAGAAATTCAGCTCACCAGGTCAAATGTCGTCGGGCCCTTGTTCAGAGGCTCCACATCCGGGAGTTGAGCTTTAATTTGGGTCTTGATGAAACACTTGTCTCCCCCCGAAAACCGGATGCCTGTGATTCCCTGAAAAAGTTTTGAAAGCGCAAGTTTATATCTGTTCACCTCACCAATAAAATCACCCTCGAGACCTGGTGCATTTGTGCACAACTTCAAATATATAGGAAAAAAAAAGGATCAAAGGGACTGTGATTAAAGGTCAAAATTTTAATATTCAAAGCCGTCGCCGCACTTCTCTGATTAGCCTGATTGGGGCTCTTCAATTAAAGGTCAAAAACCACCAGTCTGAATGCGCCGGGAATCAGAGGGCCGATGCATCTTGACACTGATTTTTCCCGAGGGGATCCGATGTCTACTTGTTCTTCATTCCTCCACTGGGTTAATGAGCCGATCTTCAAGCCCGATCTCGCTAATTCTTCCGGCGCGGCCGACGGCGCCGCGATGTTCTCTGATCGCTTCGCATGAAACTCACAATCTCGAAGTCGTGGACCTCCAGCGCCTCGTCCGCGCCGCTGCCCGTGCTGAACGTCTCCATGTTGTTGGCGGAGTCGATCTGCATGGAGCCCTTCTCCACCTTGCCGTTGATGCTCATGGTGTAGTGGACATTGTAGACCTGTTGACACACACACACACACACACACACACACACACACACACACACACACACACACGCATGCAATGAGCAACAGAGAACATGCTCCGCAAACCTTTCCATGTTTTGACATGTTACCACAAACTTTGGTGAGTTTTTTTTTCTTTCTTTTTAGGATTTAGTGTGACAGACCAGCACAAATTAATGCATAATTTAAACCGTTTCTCGTAATCAGAATTACAAACTTTGACTTTGGAGAATCTCACAAGCAAAGTCCATGTAATTGAAGGTTATTACGCTGCAAAAACACAAAATCTTACAAAGTATTTATGATCTAGTTTCTAGTGCATGTATCTTAGTGAACTTGAAATAAGACAAAAATATTTTCAAATGACTATTTAACAAGATATAAAGAGTTGTTTTAAGTAAATAATTTCTTAATATTGTTTAAACAACTACTTTTTCCATTGGCAGATTATTTAACTTATAACTTGACATTTTCCCTTTGTTATAAGTTATTTTATCTGCCAGTGGAACAAGTGCTTTTTCATCAATATTAAGAAATTATTTACTTAAAAAAAGTTTGTTAGTGTTATTTCGAGTTTACTAAGACATTTTCCCTAAAAACTAGTCCAAAAAATTCTTGGTAAGATTTTGTAATTTCAACAGTTTTGGTCAGTATGTGTGAATACTATGTTCTTGCATTCATTGTTTCTTGAAGGGGAACTATTACGTATTTTCCATTTTTCATAGCACTATCAAGCCAGTGCGTAGCCTTCAGTTGTTATAAAAATGCTGTATCAATCAGACATGACTTAGAAGAAATTTGACTTTGCAATTAGATCCCTTGAGAGTGGGCTTCTGTCTCTTTAAGACGCTGCTGTTCTTTCCGACCCTTCAACATGCCATCACATCAGAGCTCCTCATTAAGCCGCCTACGACCGTTCATTGGACTGAGAAGTTCTTCTCACGATGAGCCGCAGATCCACCAGGTGAAACGCTGGAAACACCACCGTTCAGTTCTTAAAAAAGCAGAAACTAATTTCATTATTGTTTTTCCCAGCATGTCGTACAATCAGTCTCATTTTCACAAGATCTGTCACCGTGTACTTTGTGTCTTAAACTGGTAATTAGCGCAAATGTAGTGCAAGGTCACACACACACACACTCACACACACAGTGACTGTTCCCTATACGTGTCTCAGTTCATTAGTCAGGCAGTTATTACGGGTTCATTTCTTCGTCAGAGAAATGCTGCTTAGGCTCCAGGAGCAAACGTTTCCTCCTGTTGCTACAGTAACAGTGGATCTTCATTATGCTGTTTTGTCAATATTCACAAAAATGTACTTTTCTTCTTCTTTTTTTTTCAAATTACCATTCATTCGAAAATCAAGTAGTATATACCCAGAGAATCGGCACTCGAGCTCCTCATCATGTCGTTATGTTCCTTCCTGTCATGTAAATATCCAGTTTCCAGATGTGCGAAGTCGATAGACCTTCATGCTTCGATTCATATCGGTGTAACATGTTTGAAAATCTTGTGTCGCAGTGACGCACATTTTTTAGTTGATCTGCCGCATGCGTGTGTTTTGCAAATTCATGCCGAGTTGTGCCATTGTGACGTAAAACGGGGGAAAGTCCAGAAGGCGCGAGGACATTTGGACACTCACAGTTTCAGGCTGGCATGTAAGGTATGAGGGTCCTGAGAGTGAACCCACCTCACACTGATGTGTAAGTAAATAAAACTTTATTCATACGGTCCTGCTGTTCAACTTGTTTTTTTTTTATTTAAAAAAAAAGGCCTTCAACAAACAAAACAACAAATACACAAAACAAATGACATCGAGTCGGAGGAAAGGAGTTGGAGATACAGGAGAGGAACCTCTGTCATTTAGGTTTGAATAGGGGGACAATCGGCAAGACTTCACAGGACCTCAAGGCCCTGCTGGGGGTGCAGGGACGCAAAAGTTTGTGGTACAGATCAGTGTGTGTCCGTGTGGAGCTCCCCAGTTCAAAAGCAATGTCGGGAAATGCACTAGAGAATGAGCAGTTGCATTAGAAGTGGAGTTACATGACAAAACTATGAAGATCCAGTCAGGAGCTCAGCAGCGACACCCTGCACAGACTGCAGCTGATCCAGGGAGGTTTTGTTTAAACATGTGCGTTGTAAAAAAAATAAATAAATAAAATCTGAACCAGACGAAACAAAAGCCCAAATTAAGATTTCTATTTCTGGATGAGACAATAGGACTAAGTTTGTCAATATTTTGCAAATGGTAGAAACAGAAACAAAGCAGACATTTGACTTGATTTTCCTTTGAAGGTCATCTGAAGGTTTAGAACCGATGATTTATCCACACAACCAAGACGTCCAAGAACCTGTTCTATTCTTAATTTACTTATTTTTTTCTGGTGCAAAGATGTTCACCTCAACTTTCTTCTTCTTTCAGCTGAAGAGAAAATAGCAAAATACTTTTTATTTGGAAGAAAAGAAATATACAACTGGATGTCGTCAGCATAATAATAGGAAATTGGAATTGCGAAAATAAATTTGCTTATTTTGCCAGTTTTGGAAAAAAAGTTTTCAGAAAGATTTTGTGCTAGGATGAGGTGATTTTTTATTTTTTTTGTCTGTTTTGAATATGGTGTATTTTACAAAACTACAATGTAAATACTTGTTTTGCTTCACTCGTAATGAACAGCCCACAAAGAAGAAGACAAAGTGCTCGGAGGATGGTGGTGTGGCATGTTTTTTAACGACTTATCGTGTGATTAAACGTGTCCACATGTAATGTAAATTGGGTTTCTTATTTAATGGAGATGCCACAATTGCGAAATTTTGTGTTTTCATCACAATTTCGCAATAATATCAACAAAGTTTGCAGCTCATTTGTAATGGAATCTTAGCTACTAAGACGCCGACGTCTTCTTTGATACCTGATGAGGAAATATTTCCTCTGGCTGAAATCTGAATATATGTCATGTCGATCTTTACATCTGTCGCTGCCAGTGATGTGATGTGTTTCTATTCTTATGTAATAGAAACATTGCAATTGCAAAATTGTGTTTCGTAGACATCAGCAGAATGCCAACAAAGTGTTGCACACTTTTGAAACGACAACTCAGCCAGTGATCGGAGATATTTTCAAAAAGTGACGGTATTCGACCAAGAAGGAGCAGGTAGAGCAGAAACAGTGGTGGCCCTGAAGCAGAGACCTGTGGAACGCCAAAACGAAGATCTGTACGTAAATGTAGCCAAGAAGGCTTAAGGAAGAGCCTGAAATACCACCCCAACTCCCCAGTCTGTCTCCCGATGTTGGATGGTCAACAGCGTCTTTTTGTTCTCTCACATTCCCCTCTACCCTTCTCTAAGTTAAACCTGACACTTTCCCACAAGCGTCCCACATTACTTCCCTCGCTGCCTCTTTCTGAGGCACACTTTCCACGCCCGGTGTAGTCTGGCGTTCTGTCTATCTCATCTCGTCTCATTTCCTCGCCACAGACCCTTTCAATCTTTTGGGAGCAGAAATCGCCGCCGACTACATTTTGCCGCTCGTGTTTTCCACCTCTTGCCCCCGGAGCTTCGACTGGACCAGAGAAAAAGAGAAAGAGAGAGAGAGGGAAAGAGAGAGAGGGCGGGGGGGTGCAGGGGCCCCTCGCCCCACTCCTCTCCACCTCGATGCACCAGTTCAGGATCCCACAGCACAATGGCTCCATTCATTTGCCTCACACTGTACCCCAGAGAAGAGGCGGATGAGTTACACTTCTCCGTTTGCCTAAATACCAACAATTTAAGAAGCTAAACACAGTTTTGAACTCCTCCGTCTGTTTTGATCTGCTGGGACTTGAATTCAAATATCCTAACACCAATGACTAACGAACTTTTGTTCTTTCCTAATTCAACTTGAACATATTCGACCGACATCTTTCTAGACTGCCATTTTCTCCAAAGAAAGCTGTTTTTATTTTTATTTTTCTAAATGGATATGGAGAAGAAGAGAGGAGTGTGGGGGTATTTGAGCTCTATTAAACTGGCACAAACTGATTCGTCACATCCTCCCTTTTTTTAATCTGCACTTTAATGGAGCTGCAGCAGCCAAAGGATCACTGGATGCAACCCTGAAACAAAGACATGAAATATAAAAAAAAAAAAAGCATCCCGTGCCCTTTAACACCAACAAACACATTTTGATATGCATACAATAATAAACCAGAACCTATCATCAGGCTGCACTGTCTTCTCTCTAAGAGTTTCTGCTGCACAGAGCTGCAGGTGTGAATCGTCACTCTTACGTGGTTCTCGTTGTTGTTCCAGAAGTAGAAAGCGCCGGCGGCTCCAAGCAGCAGCAGAACGGCTCCGGCCACCAGCACGGCGATCCCGGCCTTCAGCAGGCGCCCGGCGGAGGCCGGTTTCACCGCCACGGCGGAGTAGGCCTGGTCGGGTTCGACACGAGCAGCAAAACAAAAAACCCACCACATGTGAGACGTCTGTGGTTGGACGGAGCTGGTCACCCCTTAGGGGACGCACAGCAGGGTGCCGCGGCTTCGTCTTGCACTGACCAACTCACCGGCGGCATGAACTGATGCTGGTCCTCCGGTTCGACTGTCGCGATGGGTGTTTTCTCTGAGCTCCCGTCCATGACTAGAGCCAAACAGACAAATACCTTTTTAAGCCCCAGTTCACTCAATCCCCCCAACTCCAACCTCAACCCTCTCTCTCTCTCTTTCTCTCTCTCTCCTCCTTCTTAGAAAAGGAGGAGGTTCACTTCTGGGCCGAACTTTACTTCTCAGCCCAAGCTGAGCATTTTCAGCTCTTAGAACTTTCAATAAAAAAGGTTAAGCTAAGGTTGTAACTTCAAGCTGATTAGCAGCCAGAGAAGGCATTAATGTAACTCGGAGGGTTTTTCTTTTTTATGCTTTCTTCCAGAAAAAAAAATCATTAACCATTTTTTTTTCTCCTTTGAAGCTTCCACGGGCTTTTGCTCATGCAACTTACATGAGTCTGATCCCGCTCTGATCCACAGGATTTCATATCATTAGGTTTCATGACAACCTGAGCGCGGCAGACTTGGATCTGTTCAGTAAATCGAGATGATAGCGGAGGAGGGGTGTTTTATTTTTCCCTCTTCTACATTTTCATCCCAACTTTGCACAGCTCTACCTCTTGATTTTGCTCCTAGTTACTGTTTCCGGTCAAAGGTCACGCCTGCGGAATGTCGCAGGTTGATTTTTTTCCCCTTCCTCCTCCTTGATGGACATGGCGATGAGCCAAAGCCGTCCTCTGTCTCTCTCTCTCTCTCTCTCTCTCTCTCTCTCGCCGAGCCACATTCCTACGCCGCCTCCTGCGTCCACATCTAATAAAACATGCCCCGAATCCATGAATGATGATGATGATGATGGGATTAAATGTGCGTTTGGCATATGGACAAAAATATGTAAATAATTTTTTAAAAAACAACGGTGTTCTGTCGAAGTAATGAGAAGATCTGGAAGCTCACTGAGTTTTAGAAAAGTATTTCTACCCTGAATATGGTGAGAAAATTCTACCCCTCCTCACAATGTTGCAAAAAATTTGGTAGGAGGGGTAGCAGGTGAATTTGTTCTTCTTGGCTTCGTCTGCCCACAGATCTCATTCCTGTTCTGTTCATTTTGGGGTTCCGCAGGGCTCTTTGGGCTTTTTGGGGTTTCTGCTCTACCTGCTCCCTCTGGCTCAGACGCCGTCATTTTTTAAGGATGTGTCCTTTCACTTACTGCGTTCCCATTACAAATGTGCAGAAAAACCTTTGCCAATACTGTGGCGATGTAAAGACAAAACAAACCAGAAAAAATGCAATCGCTTTGTTTTCTTTAAATAAGGAACCCAATTCAAATCACAAGAAAGCCACGTGTTGCAGGTGTTTCCCTAAACTTTCCAAAGTCATGACATCGTCATTGTCTAAAGAAGGTAATCATTTTGTACGGAAACTCCTCATTTTCAAGACAATAAGTCTGGCATGTTCTCATTATTGTTGATTTTAGTAAGTAGAAATCATTTCGTCGATTTTAACTGACCTTAAACCAGAAAGGTTTGGTCTAATTTATGTCCAGACAGTAATTTTTATTAAAAAGGTGCATGTGTCTTTTTATTCCAACTGTGCAAATATCTGGTCTTAACTGCATCTGCATAAAACATTGGGAGAGCTAGGTTGGGTTTTAATGATCAAAGTCACAAAAAATTGAGATGGAAATGTGTAAAAGTTGCTTTATCTGTTGGTAAAAACTTAAAAAAAGACAAAAAGCTCGACGGCGGACACGGCTGTCTGCAGGACAGTTCAAGCATAGCAACATTTGGTTGAGATCATCTCTTGACCAAATCTTCCCCGCCTCTCGCTGCATGCTGAACGCATTTGAAAAATTTCAGTTTTTGAGTCCATCTGACTAAAAACAGGACCTTTCGCATGTTTTGGTCACATTGACCATATAATCAAGAAAACTGGAATTACAAAAATAGATTTCCTGAATGGAAATGACAACAAAACTCACACTTAACAAGAATGTCCAGACTCCAGAAGGAGTCGCCTTCATCTGGTCATACGCGAGTGTAAAAACACGATGCATGTCCCATCATCACATCGCTCAGGAAGGAGACTGGTTCTGTGTCGCAGAGATTAATGTGATTTGGTCCAAAATGAGCAAAACAGAAGCCAAAGACCTGGAGGAGATGCTAGTCGGCGTCATCACTCACACTGAAACATATCCGATTAGGCTTGAATGCCGCTCAGCGAGGAGGAAGCAATAGAAGAAATAGATGACATCATTATGTGAAAAAGATTGAGGCAACATCATCCAGGAAGTTAAATCTTGAATCCAAATGCATGCTAAGTGACCCTTAGCATGCAAACAAAATGGTTGCAATGTGGCTTACGGACAATAAAGTCAAAGTCTTGTGATCTGGCCGATGCAAAAAGCCCTGATCTCAGTCTGATGGAGATATAGGATATGAAACGGCAGGTGAGACAAAGGAGCCTTAAAAACCTGACTCAGGTACGCCGGTTCTGTCAGGGAGGGAACTCCAAGAAACTATTTTGGTTTGACGCCAGTCACGCAGTTCAAAAGTTGAATTGAACGTGGTTTTTTTTTTAGCTGTAATGAGAACATTTACGGAAACATCTCATTTTGAAGACACCAACACATAAATCTCTCACATACTCTTTTATTACTGACCTGAAACGTGAGACGTTTGGTCTGATTTAACTTCAGACGGTGAGAAAGCAAAAGGTGCGTGCGTCTTTTTGTTCAGTGTATGTAAACATCTGGCGTCGACTGTAAATGCAAGACAGTCAGCGACGGAGAGCAGGATTACTAAGGCGGGTTTTGGCTGACTTGTGTGAGAAATGGTGGGAGCCAGAGGGGAAGAGCGGGGTGGATTGCAGAAAAGCGCCTCAGTCTGTTTTTGGCATCTCACCAGCAAAATCATGTATTCACAGAGGTGGTGGTGACCTTCCTCGGCGGGCTGCAAGGACGCTCAGGCTCAGTCCTGCTGCAATAACAGCGACGCCTGTTATTGCTGACTGGTCCGACTGACGCGCCGTCATCCTGTGGAACAAACTCCAACGCGCGGGCTCACAAGAGTATCTCAAAGTTTATTTCTTTTCATAGTATTGTGACGATTTAAAAAACAAAACAAAACAATTCTGTACAATGAATTATTGCATTCAAAGGTTTCCATACATGGTTGTCAGCTGGATACGTTTTGAGTCACCAGCCCCTCAAACGGAACATTTTTTGAGGGCGTTTTAAATAACAGGCATGCTTAAAGATCTGTATTTACATATATATACAGTTTTTAATTTTTTTATTTTTTTGCTTAATTCTCTCCTTTTTTTAATGTAGAAAAATAAAAATCTCTCCATGTACAAGGCTTGCATATGATACACTTCATGTCCAACAAATGTCTCAAAGTGATTGACTGGGCCTCAGAGGCGGCTCTCAGCACAGACAGACGTACATGAAACAGCAGAGCCGACCCAAGGCATAAGAAAACTGTGTAGCTGCTGAGGGCCTCCAGAGCCAACAGGGGGCAGCGAAGAGCTCCAAAACTGTTGGACAAGTAAAGTTTTAGATTTTTTTTGTTTTTGTTTTCTTGTTCAAGTGATGCATCTGCAGTTTATTGTGCAAAATAAAACTTGTGATGATATTATACATCATATTTGAAATCATTTAGCATTTATATGGTTTTTACAGTTTATGCTATACAATCCCCTAAGTTAGGGTGAGCTTTCTGTTATATGTATGATGCGTTAACTTTTGATTTAAAAGGGATTATTTGAATGATGTGAGCTGTGAAGGACCCCAAATCAAATTCTGCTCAGGGCCCCATTCACTCTCGGACCGGCTCTGTAGGCCAGGATAGGATAAGCTCACAGGGCAACACGGCCACGTCTCTCTCAGCTTCGAAGCACCACAAATCAAAACTCTGGAAAGTCTGTGCATTTCATCGAGAGCGTGAGAGTTTGTGCGGCGCTCCGCCCTAGACCTCGTTGTTGGGGCAGTGCGTCGGAGTCGGGGTGTAAACGGGGATGGCGACTTCGCTGATCTCCTGCACCCTCACTGGTCTGGGCGGGGTGACCAGGACGTAGTCGTATTCGCTGTGCAGGACCTTCTCGTAGACGCTCTGCAGCCCCACCGTTTTGGGGATGTGGGCCTGGTAGTAGTTGTCCCTGCGGTTGGGGTCCCGGGGCAGCGAGGCCGTCTTCGGCAGGCTGCTGAAGGAGGAGAGGGTCGGGGCTGGAGAGGGGGCCGCGTTGGCCCTGGTGGCCGAGGGGCTCCAGCATCGGTCCGAGTGGCCCAGGACTTTACACTCGCTGGTGCACGCCCACAGAGCTAATAGAGGAACAATGTTAGGTTACAGATGTGGACGGGTACGACTCATCTCTTCATCTATTGTTTTGCTGTCTTCAGTCCTTACCGTTTTGCCCCCCCATGGGAGGAACCATGGTCCCATCCTTCTTCAGGCCAGTGTCTCCGCTGACATCACTGTCGCTGTCATTGAAGTCGCTGTCCCCCTTGCCGCTGTCTTTTCCACTGAAGGCGGGGTCCCGGGCAGAGATGGTGGTGTAAGAGTTGCCCTTCCAGATGGTGATGGGCCTCACCGCCTCTTTGCCGTTCCCATAGCCAGGCAGAGTGGAGTATCCCTGAAGGAGAAGAAAGCACATGTTAGTGTCTGCTTAGTAAACACATTTCTCTGCTCCCCCTCCTCACAACCCCTCTGTCCCAAAGGAACATCTCACCTCGTGTTTATTCCCACGGAGTTTGCTGTTGTTGTCTGAGTCATACACACAGGGCACCTCGCTGCCGTCCTCAGAGGCCGAGCACATGTCGCTGCCCCCGGGGTGAGCCGGAGTGAAAGCACCGGGCTGGCTGCTGTACGAGTGTCCGTCAAAGACCTCCGCTCCGGCTCCTCCATCTCCTCCAGACGCTCCTACACCTCCCCCCGCCGCTCCGTGGAGTGGCAGCAGCGGGTTGTCCCCCGCGTGGCTCCTGCCTCGCTCCAGCGTGCCCTTCTCCCCGTAGGAGTCGCTGTCCTCCCCGCTTTTGTCCCGCCGGCGCCGGTTGCAGGTGGTCGCGATGAGGATGATGGCGAGCAGCAGGAGCGTGCAGCTTCCCGCGAGCACGACGATGATCACCACCGACAGGTCCCACTGCGCGCTCGCCTCGTCCCCGCCGCCCGCCTGGTACACCGTCCTGTCGCTCGGCGGGGAGCCCGCGACGATGAGGAAGTGGAGCGTGGCGGTGGAGGTGAGCGCGGGCCTCCCGTTGTCGCTCACCGTCACGGTCACGCTCAGGGTCTCGTCCACGTCGTGGCTGAGCACCTGGTTCAGGTAGATGTTCCCCGTGACCTTATTGACGGAAAACACGGAGGGCTCTCCGGTGGCGAGCCCGTACGACAGCTCCGAGTTCGTGCCCTCGTCGGCGTCCCGCGCCTCCACGCGGGTCACGATGTAGCCCGTGGGCGCGTCCCGGGGCAGGAGGACCTCGGCCGAGCCGTTGTTGAGCGGCGGCTGCAAGATGAGCGGCGCGTTGTCGTTCTGGTCAATGATCCGGACGTAGACGCTGGCGCTGCCGGACAGAGGAGGGGAGCCGCCGTCGCTGGCTGTGATTCGGAGCTCCAGCTGCTTCATCACCTCATAGTTGAAGCTCCTCAGTGCGTAAAGAGAGCCGCTGGCGGGATCCACGGACACGAAGGTGGAGATCGGGGAGCCCATAAAATAGGTGTCCGCCAGTTTGTAAGTGACCTTCCCGTTTGACCCCATGTCCATGTCCCGCGCCACCACTGTGGTGATGTAGGCGCCGGGCGCGTTGTTCTCCACCACGGCCACTTCGTACACGGGCTTGCTGAACACCGGCGCGTTGTCGTTCTCGTCCGTCAGTCTGATGGTGTACTGCGTGATGGTCCTGAAAGGAGGGGAGCCCAGATCCTCCGCCACCACCGTTAAGTTGTATTCGGGGATCTTCTCCCGGTCCAGCGGGCTCGTGCTCACGATCATGAAGCTGTCCTCATACGCCTGCTGCAGTCTGAAGTGGTCGTGTCCGTACAGCGTGCAGTGCACTTGCCCGTTTGCGCCAGAGTCTCTGTCCGAGGTGCTGACCAGCGCCACGAAGCTCTCCCTGGCCGCAGCCTCTGTGATGTATGCTATCCCCGCGGTGATAGAGGTCATCGGGGTGATGGAGATCTCCGGCGCGTTGTCGTTCACGTCCTGCACCTGAACTACAATTTTACAAATGGCCGGGCTCGGGTTCGGACCCAGGTCGGTGGCCTGGACGTCAAACTCGTACGTGTTCTTGCTCTCAAAGTCAACGGGGCTCTCCAGGGTGACCCGCCCGGTCTTCCTGTCCACCATGAAATGTTGCCGTATCTCGAGAGGCACCTGGTTCCCGAACCCGTACACCACCTCGCCGTTCAGCCCTTCGTCCGGGTCCTCGGCGTTCAGGTCCAGCAGCAGGGAGCCCACCGGCGCGTCCTCGGGCAGGTCCACGGAGAAGCTGCTCCTGTCGAACACCGGGCTGTTGTCGTTGTAGTCTTTCACCTTGACGTTTATGCGCGTCGTCCCGCTGCGGGACGGGTTGCCGCCATCCATGGCGACCAGCTCCAGCGCGTAAGAGGCTTGCGTCTCCCTGTCCAGCTCCTTCATGAGCACCAGCTCCGCATATTTAACCCCGTCGGCCCTGCTGAGCACGTCGATGGAGAAGTGACTGTTGACGGAGATCTGGTAGCTCTGGATGTAGTTCACACCGACGTCCTCGTCCACGGCGAAGTCCAGCGGGATCCGGGTGCCGACCGCCGTGTTCTCGGAGATCTCCAGACTCGACTCCTTGCGGGGGAACTCGGGGGAGTTGTCGTTGATGTCCTTGACCTCCACCTCCACGTGGATGAGCTTGAACTGCTCTTTGGAGAAGCTGACCACGTCGAAGGCGATGAGACAGTGCAGGGTGTGTTTGCAGATCCGCTCCCTGTCCACCCTCTCGCCTATCGTCAGCTGCCCGTCGCTCTCCCTGAGTCGGACGAAAGAGGAGTTGAACTGTTTCATCATCCTGAAACTGTTCCTGGAGCCTCCCGAGAAGGGCGAAGTGGCGTAAACGTCCTTGGCCAAATTTCCAATCACCGTCCCCGGCGCGTCCTCCTCGAACGTCTGATACTTCATCGTCTTTCCTCGCGTAAAAGCAGCCAAGACCAGGACGGAGGCGCACGTAAACACCAGCAGCCCGTTCCACCCTCTGTCTCCCATCTTGACGTTCTGAAATTCAGCAAACTGTCCTCTCTGAGTCCAACTTGGGAGTTCAAACAAAAACGCACCTGATCAAATAACAACAACAATAATAATAATAAGTGTCCTCCTCTCCCTTCAGTCCACTCTCCTGGGTTGTTTGTCAGAACAAAGCCCGTGATAAATATTCCATATGTCTGATTATGCGCACCCAGGATGCGCTCCACTCTCTCTCTCTCTCTTCCTCTCACTTTCTCTCACTCACTCACTACTGAAGGTGTGCTGCTCTGTCAGCGCAAGCGGGCTGCAGTGTCTGCGGGAGGGTTTATATGGCGAGGCATGCAAATGAGCCGCACTGTGACCAATCCGGGCTTTGAGATGGGGAAGACAGAGCGAGAGAGAGAGAGAGGACGGGTCTTCTGTGAGACCTCTACACCCTGTTTAGAGATTCCTGGGCTGTCCGGAGCAAGTTGGCACCCAATTTGTGGGCTAAATGCAGCGCTTGATTTAATACAGCTGTAGTTTCCGTTGCTTGTTTATGTTGCTCGGGGCTGTTAAGTGAGTCTGCGCACCGACACATGGGTGGAGGGGGAGGCGCGGAGATGCGCAGTGTCCCTGAGCTAGAGGACAAAGCATTTGAATAGGAGTGTCTGACTGGGACTGCTTTTCACCTCCGAAAAGAGGTTTCGGTGTGCGCCGACGAGATTTACACCGAAACTCCGTTCGGATCCCCGCACGCGTGATGCCCACTAAGAGAAAACAGGAGGCGGAGATGCGCCACTGACCTCTCCACCTCTAAAGCGGGAGGAGACCTTCAACTCGAAGCACGCACGACGCAATTTATCATTTTCACCTCTTCCCCCCCTTTCCCCTCCCAGCCGGACAAATATGCTGAATAATGGAAATGGCTGCGGTGCTTTGGGAACGTATTCGGACCCTTGACCCCCCCTTCACAGTTTCTTACATTGTGACACACCACCTGCAATGTTTTGGGGACTTTGCATCATTGTAAACTCAGAAGGGAAATAATGTAGAGCTGTTACACACAGATGAATCTGAAAAGTGCGGCATGCTGCTGCAGTTCTTCAGGGGCGTGTCTCAGCAGCTTTGGACATGACAGGCAGACACGTTGCATATGTTTTTCTTCACTCAACATCCCGAGTTCAGTCAGACTGGATGGAACATTGGTTTTCCAAACTTCCCGCACGTTCTCCTTTCAGGTGTAGTTCTTGACTTTGACTGGGCCATCCCAGCACAGGAGCAGGATTTGACATTAAGCCATTCCAGTGTGGCTTCAGCTTTATGTTTAGGGTTGTTGTCATGTTGGAAAGTCATCTGCGGTCTCTTAGTGGATTCCCGTCTGATTAAGTCCAAATAGCCACCGCCATGTTCCACAAAAGGCCTGGCGTATTTCGAGGGTCTGCTGTGTTGGTTTTAGTTGGATGGCCTGTATTCTGATTGAACAGTCATCCTCACAGTTTGGGATGTAAACTTCTCCACAACTTTTTCCTAATGACCTGCTCTCTTTGTCACAATGGAGTTTGTTTTGGGGTGCCATAGTAAAATAGGGTTGAATGGGGTCCATCTTTCATATTTTAATTGAAAATTCTGCATTATTTTACTTTGACCTCCCAATGATGTGTTGATAAGGCACTTCCAGGAAATTAATTTCCACACATGCTCGGAAGAACGTGGCGCTAAAAGCGTCATTTCATAAATTCCAATAACTTTTAATAAAGTCCCTCTTCCTCCCGTTCACTCGTCCCACCGCCCCCTGCTGTGCTCTAATCTTGTAATTGTTTGTCTTTCAGATCGTATCTTCAGCTACACGGGGACTACATGCACTTCAACATTGATGTCACTCTAATCCGGCCCTACCTCAGATCGGCTCACGAGAGACATTCAGGGGATTTATTTACTTATTAATCGACGGCGCCGCTTTGACGCGCGGCTCCCAGTGGCCTCGGCTGCCGGAACAGAGAGGCGCAGGTGAAGACGCACAAGCGCTCCCAGCTTTTACCCGTTGCAAATGGGATTTCGCTGTAAGCGTAGAGGGTGAGGGCGTTTATCGGGATTTCAATGGTGAGATTATATCAAAGGCCTATGAAGCCCTCGTTAGCAGCGGCGGGATAATGGCATGACGGGGTCTCCCTTTTGCAGCCGTCCTCGCCTGCATTGTGGCCCCTCTGAATCTGTCTGCGCGGGCCCTCGCCCTTTCTGAACCCCTCACAGCCCCTCCAGACCCCCTACCTCCCCCTCGGCCTAACTGTGGCATAATGAAGCAAAGCCACATGTAGCCTTTGTAGCACCATGCCCTTCCACCCACCCCGGCGATGAAACAGTCCCCGGCTATGACTCCTTTCATTACTCGGAGATGGGAGATGAATTGCCCCGGACACCAGGGTCCCCCCCATTAAAATACATTTAGAGACAGACCGGGGCCCCGTCACGGCTCTTTAAGAGATTTTCTCATTCTTCCTATAAGGCTCGCTCGCTCTTTCCCGATCCCTCCTCATGCTGCACCCCCAACCCCCACACCCCAGCCCTTTTTTCCAGGGGCAACACTTGCCTTGCAGTGGAAGCTAATACAGGTTGGCATGTTCTATAAAGAACCCATCTGCCACTGAAAGTCAAATAGAAGGCACCTGAATGAACAAGCCCAGCTTAGTTGGGCCTGTCCCAAAGAAGCAGACATGAGACTTTGATTGATTAATGACATCACTTTCCAATTACCCCAGAAGAATGAGATCACCTCATGACTTTATGCTTTAAATGAGCCAGACTTGAGGTCCTGAGGCTTTTTGAAGGATTTCCAACCCCCTTTTTTTTCTCCCGTTCCTTTGCAATTTGCCTATTTATTCACTCATTTTCTGTTCGGAGCTCATACCAGAACAGGAGATCAGATTGTGCAGGGTGCGCGCACTGCGGCTGGTTGGTGAAAGGAAGAAATATGAATTGGCGTCGCATCATTGGTTGAAAAGTAATTGTAAAAAAAAAAGCTATTTAAATATCAATTTTATTATTTTACTTTGAACATTTCCAGGTTGGAAACATAAACAGGAAAACGTCTAAGTTTTTGGTGAAAAATGTGTCTGATTCCGTATCTTAAAATCCAGCATGCCTGCCTTGCCTTTAAAATACTTTAGATGTACTCTTAAGAAAAAAATATAACTTAAACACGATTCAAAGGATAACTTGACCTTACATTCCACAACAAAAATACGCAAATGTCGTTCGCGTTACCGTAAAATGTCGTGTAGAGGGCGCTTTACATGACAACTGAGAGGACATACGAACCAGAACAAAACAAAACAAAATCTTTTTTCTTACAACGAAGACTATAATTTCCTAGCTTCCACATCAAAAGGGAAGATAGTGGAAAGGAAGAATGGCTTTGTGTATGAACACATTCCAGTCGCAGAAGTGATAATGATGTAATGAGGGACGACCCGCTTACACTGGTCTTGAGCAGACAATGCCGGACGTTAAAGCATGGTTATTAATAACACTCAGTGCCCCATGATGTCCAGCATGAAAATGAAAGCAGGGATCGGTGGAGCGATGAGCAACGGAAGACAAAAGTTGAATTTTGTAATGGAAAAATACAGGAGCAAGGAGGGAACCTTGTGGAACTCCTTTGATTTATCGTGTTCACTGGCGCGACAGGAGCATTGTGCCTGCAATAAGCAACTCTGCGAGACAAAAGACATATATTAACGAAATAAAAGCCAATAAAAATACTGATAATCATCAATGGGCTGCGTTTGACATATGAAGCCAATCAACTAGTTGTTTGATCAATGGTGTTGAAGCCTTTAAAAGGATGCTGGATGCTTCGGTGTGCTATTGAAGACCTTCATGAGGGCTATGATATTTTACTTTATTCTGTTTATATTTTTCGAAAAGGACTGTTTTTTCCCTCCTCTACGAACAAATTCAATGCAGATCAGCAGTAGCAGAGAATTAAACAACAACAACAAAAAACAGCAACGATATTCATAGGGTAGGGTAGCAATTTGCTGTGCAGCTGCAACATTAACCTCGGTGCAAAAAAAAAAAAAAAGATGTATCATTCAGGAGACATGGTGAAGAGCACTTTCAGATGAAGACAGAGAGTTTTTTTTTTTGTGAGCCCACAGCAACAACGTGCTCAAAGTGTTCACCGGATTCCCGCGTATTCCAACACCGCTCAGCGTTTTCTCACACCCAGAGGTACAGAGCAATCAAAAGCAAATAACGCTGCTGTATGTCGCGTCTCGCCTGGCGGATTAAAAAAAGAAAAAGAAAAAAAAAATGCCTGCACGTGCACACGCGCGCGCACTGCACAGACACTTTCCCTCCTCCCCCTTTAAAACAGTTGTTGGACGGACTCTTGTGACACACACACACACACATCTATCCTGACAAGAAAAGCTGTGATTTGAAGACTCAAAAAAAAAAACCATATCTTCTGTCACGTGATCACCGTGTCAATCGCGCCCGTCTGCACGCGAGCGCAACAAAAGCAGAATTACGGAGAGCCTCTGAAATCCTCTCCATTCTTCACGAGACATATTAGCATTTTCTTTAACATATATAAATATGTCTTTAGAGCCTCACACCCCCACCCCCCATTCTTGCCCCCACCCTCCTTCTTTTCTTCCATTCTTCCACATTGTGGCTCCATTTGCTCAAGTGATCGCAGAGGGTATTTGGGGGTCTGAAGCTGCTCGGCCGATCCGTGCCTTTTGTTGGGGTTTAACTCTTTCACATGGAAATGGGCGATTTGGTCGCTTTTGTGTCCAGCAGATAAGCGCTTGGAAGGAGTGGGGTGTTGGGGTTGAGGGGTGGTGGGGGTGAGTGGTGGCAGGAAGGGTGAGAAAGGAGGACTGCGTGCGCGACTTTGGGAAGGAGGGGTGTCTGTTTAGGATAATCGATCAGAGTTGATGACCCCCTCTCTCTCCCCACTCCCGCACACACACACCACACATCACACACCACCCCCAAATCTCACTTGCTCACGCGCGGCCTTCCTTTGGCCGATCTCGCGTGCCATCACGAGCCCTGAGCTCTAATTGGTTTCCAGCAGTAATTATCCAATTACCGGCTCTCCAGCGGAGAGCCGCTCTCAACGCGGAGCAGGCCCGGATAATAGCCTCACCCTCCTGCTCTATGGATGGGAACCATTAGGGGTGAACGCGCCCCGTCGGCTCCGGGGGAGTGCGACACTTGAGAAGGCTGCTCCCGGTGATACAGAGGTACAGAGGCCTTTATGGCGAGGACACCGCTTCACATGCAGAGACCATTCAGGCAGCGTTATTCCCAAACTCTTATTGAAATTGAGTTCATGATAAAGTGGTCGGTGGGTTAATTTGGCCCCTTTGTGTGGCCATTAAGAAGTAAATGTTGTCAGCCTGACATTACAGGGCGGCTTCTCACGGGGATACTGGGAGCGGAAAACTTCAAGATTTCTGGCTGGAAGATTAATTTTAAATGTTTTTGGTGTTTTTTGTTTGTTTGTTTTTTTACTAAAACACAAACAAAACTGTTCACGATCTTAACTCGAGCGTACCATGTTTGGCCTTTGTCTGGATTTCCCAGTATCCAGAAAACTTTCGAATTTGTCAGTCAGATGGGGACGACTGACGATCCGAAACAAAATGCCTCAACAGAATTTCAAGGACATTATTGTGTTGTGTTCACATTGGGTTGGTACACAAATTACTTCATCGAAACCAAACCTCAAGGTTTGTGTTTTGACAAAACGACCACGTTGTCATCTTAAACATCCGCATGCCAATGCACTGTAAAAAGGAAATTGTTCAATGGTGGTTGAACTCCAACAAATCATGCTGGTGGTGATGTATAATCATCTCTTTCACACTTACGACCTTTGTATTCTTTTTCATTCTAATCTGAGTTATGCAGGTTAATACATCACAGACAAAGACAAGTCGTGTTGGTCACATGGAATGTTAAAGGTTTAAATAATCCTCCCGTTAAGATGTCAGCACGCCTGAAGACGTTGTCCAGTGATGTCATTTCCCTTCAGGAAACCCACCTTAAGAATGAGCACATAAAACTGAGATGCAGGTGGACAGGACAAGCTTTTCATTCCAGTGAGAGCTGGAGGCGTGGCAACATTATTCAAGAAAGGTTCATATTTGACCCACAAATCAACCATATCCGACATGAAAGTTCAGATATTTAATATCAGTTGGAGAATTTTACTCTGTTCCTGTAACTCCGGTTAAAATATATGGCCCCAATATAGACTTTCCTATATTGGGGATTTTTATAAACATGTTTTAGCCCAAATTTCTGACATTTCGCAGACTAATCTAATCATTGGAGGGGACCTGAATCTTGTTTTTGATCCATACTTGGACCGCTTGTCAACACGTAGCGCACCGGCCTCTAATGCTGGTATTTTCCTTAAGGAACACCTAAATAACTCCAATTCATTTGACAGCAGGATGATTTTCAACCCCCAGGGGAGAGCCTCTTTATTTCACTCAAATGTTCACGAATTGATTATTTGATGACGGATGCAAAATTACTGCCTCACGCCAGTGAAGCAAAATATCACAATTTAGCAATTTCAGACCACGCCCCCCTTTCTCTAGATCTACATTTAGATCATCTGCATCAAACTGAAAGAACATGGGAATTAGACCCACAGCTGTCGAGGGAGCCAGAATCCTGCAAGTTTATCAGAGAGCAGATTACTTTCTTCTTTGAAACGAATGACCTCCCAGACACGTCTCCGTCAATACTGTGGGAAACTGTGAAAGCCTATTTAAGGGGAGGTATTATGTCTTTTCGAGGAATAAGGAAGGGAAGGAATCGCGCAGAGTTGGTGGATTTAGAGCAACAAATTAGGCGTCTGGACAAGGGTAACGCTACACACCCCTCCACAGAAACACATACAAAAATTATTTCACTGATGTACAAAAATAATCAATTATTGTCAGATCACTTTACTAGAGCTTCATTTTTTACTCGACAGAAATATTTTGAATTTGGAGGGGAAACCCCCCCCCAATAAATTATTGGCTAGACAATAAAGGAAAAGTGACCGTACAATTAACAAAATAAAATCAGAAAATGGGGAAATTTTAACCTCACACAAAGACATCAATCATAGATTTTAACAGTATTATGAATCATTGTGCTCCTCCAATGCTGTAAAGGATGGCTTAATTATACAGAAGTTTTTGGATAGTTGTGATCTCCAAACTTTAACTCAGGATGACAAGAACTCCCTAAATGCAAATCTCTCATGCATAGGCGTTCAGGTTGCTATTGAACCACTAAAAAGTGGAAAAACGGCTGGTCCTGACAGATGTCCTGGGGATTTTTATGAAGAATTTAGTGACCTTTTATCACCTTATTTGTAAAAAATGTAATCTCAGATAATATATTACTGCCAACTATGAGAGAAGCCACTATAATACTGGATAAATGAATTCATCCCGATCAGACGGGTTTTATACCAAACAGACACACTTTCTTTAATTTGCGATGTCTTTATAATGTGATCTACTCTTAGGGAGGAAACATCTGAATTTCCCTCGACGTGGAAAAGGCCTTTGACCAAATGGGATGGCGCCACCTTTTTGCAACCCTGAGGAGACACGATCTTGGTGAACACTTTGACAAATGGTTAAAAATCCTTAATCATAAACCTTGTGCTAGAATTGTCACTAATAAGACTCTTATCTCCAGCATTTCAGTTACATGGGGGCACCAGACAGGGCTGCTCGCCGTCACCCTTACCTTTTGCCTCAGCCCTACAACCCCTTGCACAACAAGTGCATGCCAGCCCCCTTATACAGGGATACATTACTAATGGGACTATAAATAAAATGTCCTTATATGTGGATGATACCCTATTATTCATAACCCAGCTTCAGCATACTATACCAACGCTCCCAGGTACAGTTTCTCAGTTTGGCAGGTTCTCGGGTTCCAGGATCAGCTGGTCTAAGAGGGAACTGAAGCCAATTGAGCTCAAAGACTCTTTGATCTCGGAAAGTACGCCATTTAAAGTTGCTAATAATCAGTTCACCTTCCTTGGAATAGAGATTGCTAGGGATTTTAATTCACTTTTATGAAGCAAATTTCTCCCCACTTGTGGTGAAGCTGCAAAATAACATTCAGTTTTGGAGCTCTCTCCCTATTTCCCTGGTGGGAAGATCTTTTTTTTCCCTCAGATCCTTTATCTGTTTCAAAAATATTCCCATCTTCTAACCTGAGAATTTTTTTAAAGAAACTTGATTCTATAATTGTTCCATTTCTATGGGACCATAAAACACACCGAATTAGCAAAGCTCACCTTTGCAAGGCGAGTTTGGAGGGCGGACTGGCCCTCCCAAATTTTTCATTTTACTATTACTCTTGTGAGCTTTGCATCATTACAATGTGGCTAGATCGCAATCTTACACAGTCCGAGTGGATCACAAGGGAAAAGGAAGACTGCAGCCCTCATGAAATTATAGACAAGTACAAAAATACCTTGACACACAACAATAACCGCATCATCCACAGCACTATACGCATTTGGAAACAGATAAAATCCCAGTTTGGTATTGAATCTATATCTACCTTATCACCAATAGCGAAGAATCCCTTGTTTGGCCCTTCCACTTTAGATTCAGGTTAGACACGATGGAAAGATTTAGGCATCAGGACTGTTGGTGACCTGTTGGTCATTTCGCCTCTTTTTCTCAACTTCAGGCCAAATTTGGGCTCCATAAACACAATCATTTAAGATACGTACAGGTCAGGGCATATGTCAAAAAACACATGTGAAAAAACACTTGAATATGATAAATAGCGTTATGTATTGATAACGCTACTTGAAGAGAATTTGACTTGATTCTCGGTGTGATAAGATGTAAGTAATACGGGTTGGGAACTGTGTGAAACAGTTCAACTTTGGAAAGTTTTTCCATCCAGTTGTTCAGTGGACAGGCAGTAAAACAGCAATGAGGCCGATCTGAGTGCACGCAGCAGCAGGCCAGGGCTGGCACCACAAAGCCGACGGCAGATTGATAACGTCCAGTTTTTACGCCCCGACATTCCTTCTCCGCTTCCTGCACCTCTCCTTCTCCCAGAGTTGACTCCGGCTCCAATCCATCACCTTCCAGGCCATCTGTCGCCGATAGCCGCAACACTTTGAATAAATTCCTCGCCCCGACAAACAAAACGGTTAACACCTCATGAATACAGCTTTTACACCCCGCACACAGATTGTGGGGAAACTTTAGGGCCGCAGGAGTAAGTAGAGCAAAGAAATCTGTCCGCGGACACTCCCCTCTTCCCTTCCACTTCATTAGCAGTATTGTGCTCGGGAGCGCGCAATCTGTGCGGCCCTCTCTGTCCGGCCCCGCCAGCTTTCTAATGGCTTTCCAATGATGATTTAAAGGCTTGCACGGTCCCGTCCCCGCTTTCGCACTCCAACCCGCCTCCCCGTCTCATTCTCCCTTTTCTCCTCTTTTCAATTTGCGGGCCCTTTCTGTCTGGAGCTGCTTCCATCACTCTGCTTTTCTTCAGGGAGGGGAGGGTCCCATAAAGATTCACACATCAGCACACAGGGCAAACTTTGGCCCCTCGTTTCAGCACATGCACACTTATGCTTTTTAAAACCTTTTATTAGTTGTATGTTTTGTGAATTTCATATATAAGTTACGCCTCATGTATGTTTGTGTCCCATGGAAATAAAAGTAGCTTTCAGGTTTTCTATGACGAATTTTAGAGTTCGTCATAGCACTCTAAAATTTTAACCCAAATAGTGGTAAAACAATAATAACCCTTTGTAATGGGTTGTGAGTTTCAACCCAATTTTGGGTCATTTTTGCTGTGACGCTGCAGGATGTTTCAGAACATATTTTTCATCCAATGCTGCTTAAAACTGTTACTAATAATAATCGGTAAAAACATCCAGCTGTTGCCGCCTGAAGAAATGCACCGCTCCCCGACGAATACAACCAATCAGAGCCAGCAGGGAGGTCCTGGCGCCGTCAATCACTCTCGGGTACGCTCCTAAATGTGCAAACGACAGAGAAAAAAATGCACAGTTTCAGAAAAAAAAAGAAGTATATTCTCTGTCATCGGTGGTCATGCTAACTAGTCTTAGTATTGAGAGCGGACAGATGTAACAGAGAGAAAAGGGGAGTGTGTGAGCAGCCAGTACATGGGAGTGTTTGCGGGCGCTTAGTCCCTCCATCTGGCTCTGATTGGTTGTTCCTGACTGAGTGGTGCATTTCTAAAGTTTGTACTGGGAGAGGCAGAGGATTTTTAAAAACAGATTATCATATCATACTCTCACCACATAATGGTACTTTTCCAGTTCTCCAGTTTTAAGCAACGGTCAATTTAACTCGATCTTTGGATAGTTGTCCTAACCCAGTATGCTGGGCCAAACCACCAACCCAACCCTGTTGATTTAAAACAACCCAGCATCCAAATTTGACCCAGCACTGGTTCATCCCAAGGTTGGGTTATTTTTAACCCAGCATTTTTTTTCTGTGTGTGAGGAGGGGGCGTTGTGGGGTAGAGGTGGGGGTTTCGGGAGGCTTGCAATTTACTCTGAGGAGGTTTTCTAAAATGCAAACTCCTCTAAATGGCCCATTTCCCTCTTTTTAAAACAAACAGGAACTGCAAGGTAGCATGTGAGCATAATGGAAAGCTCCGGGGCTTTGTGTGCTGCACACCTGATGGCTGCACTATGCCAGATTGCGCTGCGCCGTACATGAACAGATGGGGGGTGGATGAGCTAAGAAAGGCACGGAGGAAGGGAGTGGCACACGTCTGGATGTTATGTGTCGCCACTGCGTGGGCCATACACACTTAGACATGCAGCTGTGTGTGATGTGGTCTATAGGAGGACGGTAAACAGTGATGCAGCCTGGGACCATCCATCTGTCAACGCTTACTGCGCAGGAATGTGTGTAAAACTTGTAAGTTTGAACTTTGCAACTTTTTAAATATGTAATGTTGTAGTCATACATTTGAATGTATTTCACTGGGTTTTCAGGACAAAGTATTGGAAGGGAACAGAGTTTGTGAAATCTTAAAGGTGACCGCATATGCTTCCTTAAACAGATTAGAATAGATTTGTGTTTATTACATTTTTTTTTTTTTTGCACAAATAACTGATAATGAGAAGATTAGTTTCCCCTATTCTGAGCTTGTTTGAAATTGAGTTGTTTTAGGGCCTCTTGTCACTTTAAATCCAAATAAGCTGCTGCTGGCCACGCCCTCTCCCCTCCCCCAACTCAACGTTTACACTAACACGAGAAAATGGTTATATATTTCTTTGAAAATTATTAGTAGAGCCTCCAGCACAAACAACAAGAATGAAGGAAGTAGTCAGTCAACAACAAAACACATCTTTTCCAGCAGCCATTGTACAGTGGTAAAACCAGCTGACCAGATGTGCTGGAGCTCTGCTTGGGTTTGTAGGAGACGGCAGCTTGATGATGGGGTTGCTAGGTAACAGTTTGTTATCAAGATGTCAAAAACATTAGTTTGACTGGGTGTTTTTTTTTCTTTTAGAAAAAAGAAGAAACTATTGGACTATTTTCAGAAGCAGTAGAAACCCAAACAGAAGTACAGAAACGAGCAAAATGTGAAGTTTGATTAATGCGTCCCCTTTAAGTAAAAATGATGTGAAACCATGTATCAGTTTTTATCCACTTCAAAATTATACACTAATCTGTGTGGGTTTAGTACTTAAAATGGCATTAAAAAATGAAATTTTTTGGCAGTGAATTGAGAAAATGGAGAGGAGTTCAATCAGAGTGAAAGTTACAGACTCACTGAGACTTTGTGTGACGCAGGAGCAACACAGCAGGTAAACATCTCCATGTTTATTTCTTTGTATAGTTCTACATTTTTAAATGCTTTTCTTATTCTTCAGGAAATGCCCTTGGCTCCTTTTGTTTACCAGTGAAGCACTTCATATATTTTCTATAGAAACAACTTGCTTCACCTTTAAAGCACAAACATCATCACACTCTTAAAGTGGCAGGCCGCGCCGAAGTACCACAATCTTCTCTTTGCTGCTTGGATTTGGCTGTTCATAATCTGACATGTTATGATACAGAGTCCAGAATGTGGCCTAAACTGAAAACAAGCACGTAGCGGCTGAACAGAATGACAACCAGTCACAAACGCGTGAGCGCGTTGCGTCTTGTTTAGGACCCTCGGCGCCATGTCGTGACCTTGTAGCATCAATTTTTAATGCACAGCCTTCATCCATCCCGACTGGAAGGGAGCGCAGCCTCCTTAATCTTCCAACTCAGACGTGAAGCGTGAGATGCTGCGGTGCAAACACAGCGCTAGGCCGGACTGTTTTCTGATTCAAATTTATACGTAAAGGATTAAACTGAAGATAGAAGACGGCACAAGGTCGGCGGAGCTGCGTGAGTTGTCTGAATGTGCAGAAGCAGGGTGGTAATAGAAATAGTCTGCCATGAGTATGATTATTAAAAACAGGCCTTTGCAGGGCGCTCACCTTAACCTTGAGCGTTTCAAAGCACGTTGGAATGAGCAGCAATCTCACTCTGGACTCAGCAGCAGTAAACCACAGCATGCAATGTGTCTCATGTAGATGTCCCGCAAAATGCGACTGTGACACTTTATGTACAATTTCCATAGTCCATCATCATTGGTACTCCCGGCAAAGATGTCCAAAAAACATTCAAACAAGTGCTTTCTTTATTGGAGGGGGATATTCTACTGGAAATTGAAAATTATAACCTTTAGTAATCCACATATTTACTTTAGTAATCCATGACTAAATGTGTTGTGGCTCAAAATTAGCCTGGTGAAAACCAGCCTCTTGTTCTAAGCTTTGCTTCGTCCAGAGTGTCCAGACCCTCGGTTGTTGAGAAAGATTGATTTTTGGAGAGGTGGAGTCTTGACGTTCTAATTTGTATTTGGTCACTAACGTTTTCCCGTGACGTATTTAAGACCAGCCTGCGCTGTGAGCAACCATCCTCCAACTGCGACGGGAGATGTGCCGAGCCGATCGAGGCGGCTGCCCGAACGGCTTCACTCGCGTTGATCCTAAAGCGGCGCAGAAAATCGATGACGTCGTTTAAAACCTCTCCTTCTGTTCGCTGATTTTTTTCCCGCTTCTACCAGACAAATCCAAGTCAGTGGGAGAAATCCCAGACAAAGGTTTCTCCCAGAGAAGGGAGATGAGAGTCATGCAGGATTGTGTAGGAGGGTAAAGGCCTGGATTTGACAACATATTCACCTGGACTTGCCAGTGTTTGCAGTTGCATTAATAATTAACACAAAAGCAGCAACAATTTATGATCCTCCAGTGTCGATCGAGGGACAGCTTCAGTTTTATTTGACCGTATTTAAAACGTCAGAACGATTATTCTGCTGGAAGTTAGTGAATTTTGCAGTAATTGTGTATTTCATGCTGGGGTCGAGTGTTCGTTGCTGAATGGGGCAAAGACGATTTTAACAGTGTACAGTTTTACAGCGCACCATTCTTATATTTGGCCCTGGTTTTGAAGCCAAGCAACGTTCAAGGTTCTGCTTAGAGTTATCTTGGTTGAGCTCCATCAATTTCACTCGGCGGATTCAGTCGACCTCGAGTCTGCCGGGACAACTTTCAGAAAAACTAAAGGACCTCGGTAGCGCAGGAACACACTATGATCAACGCAGAATCCCAAACTTCACTCCGTTGTCGGTGGAGCGAGAGGACAGACAAGTCCTGGCTGATGCAGCCAGGAGGCTCCGGCATTGTAGCTTCACATTAAAACACAGGCATCGCTAGCTGAAAAACATAGATAATAGACCGATAATATCTGTCAACTCAGCGTTCCTCCCCAACTAATATGTCTATTTTCAGTTCGAGTTGTTTAAAATTGCTAAGCTCAGCTAAAACCAAAGGCACATGTCTGACTAGCTGCTGGCGTCCTCCACGCCGAGGTTTTGAGCAAGCACACAGGTTTATTATATCTTTCTAAAACTAGTTCCTTTTGTGCTGCTTTCCAGAGCTTCTTTGTGTCCTTGTGGGTTGGTAATGTAGCCATTTGCTGTTTTGGATGATGTTGCACAGCTTTCTGGCTTCTCCTAGGTGTTTCAATCATTCATTCAAACTGCTCTCTATCTCAGCCGGGCCTCATTGTTCATGCATCACTCCCTGTTTCTTCACTTCATTGCAATATCCTGCTGTTGTACGTTCCTGTTGCCCCCCTTGTGTTTTTGTCTTTGATTCTGTACTCCGTTCAGTCAGCTCCTGCTTCTATTATTAAAAGCTTTGCTCTGCATCATACATGTCTGACCTCCCTACCTACATGTGGTTCCTCCATCTCACTGCACTTTTAACAATGCCCATTGTTGTGTATTGTTAATGTAGCCGTAGCCTGGTGAAAAACAGAGCCTTGTTCTTGGCCTCCCTTCGGACAGCATGTGGGCCCTCGGCTGTTGAGAGACGATTGCTTGCTGGAGGCGTAGACGCTGCTGAAGTTGAAGTTTTAATTAGTTCTCAGTCGCTAATGTGTTCCCGTGAAGTATGTAATGTGCCGATTCAACGCTATGAAGCTTACCCAAAAATTGCCTGTGCTGTAAACAACCGTCCTCCACTGCGAAGAGAGAAGTGCTAAAGCTGAACAAGATGGCTGTCACTGTTCATTCAATATTGGACCGAAACGGACTGAAAGGCTTCGTCCGCTTCCTCCGCTGCCATGGCTAAAACAGCCCAGAAAATCAACATCGTCTTTCACAACTTCTCCGATTGACCTGGTTGAAATTCTACCAAAGGAATCCAAGTGAATGCGAGAAAACCAAAACGCAGTACTGAGAGGAGATTAGAATGGAGTGGAATTGCGTAGGAATGGCGACGGCCAGGCAAGGTTCTTAGAAACCTCGGGCATCATTAGGGCTTTTAAAGGGATATCGATCCAAAGAGTGTCCCCAAATCAACAGACCCGACATAAAATCAAGCTTCTTGTTCTGCAGGCGTTAGCTCTCTTTCTCGACTTGCTTCAAGTGTGAAACGTTACAGCAGCCGGGAGAAATCAGACAATAAAAGGGTTCAGCTATTAAATTCTCCAGGATGAAATATTATGTCTGTGGTGCGACAAAAAAGAAAATGCTCTTAACAGCGTGAGATTCTTACATGTCTCATATATTACACACAAACTTCACTGCAGTAACTTTAATCACATATTAGTTCTTTAACTTTAAGCAACAACCCACTGACCTACTTTATAGACTTTATGAGTCACATAAGACAATCAGTGTGCACTTGCAGCTGAGGTGGAAACGCTTCTTAAACTTACTTATTTGATCGGCAACAGAACGCCCACTCTTGCTTACTTTGCCGCTTCTCACACTTATCTCCTCCCCCACTCCTCTCCCATCTCACCCATTCCCTTCCTCCATCTCTGCAGCTCTCCACCTTTTTCTTGCTGTTTCAAGTCCCTGCAGTGCTATTTAGAGCGTGGCACACAGCTATATTAATGGGACTAAAGAGGATTGCACAGGTAACACAAGTCCAGCTGGTGCTGCACTCAGCAGTGCAGCTCCAAGCCGAGCAACACAGAGCGCTCACCCCCACCTCACACCTCCCGCCCCGTTCACTGAGTCACCCTGCCCTGAACGAGCAGCACTATGTAATTCTCTTTGAACGCCGCCCGCTACGAAAAACAGCACGAAAATAAGAGGGGACACCGTGCACGCCCACGCGTGAAGCCCCCAGGCCGTCGTCGCAAACATACACTCACGGCGGGGCGCAAACGCAAGCGCCGGCTTTATGCGATAAGTGTGTCCTTCTCTGGAAGACTTTGAAGGGGGTAGGCATTGTTTTCCCTCAGGAGTAAACACCCATAGAAGACAGATAACTATATTCAACAACTAGTCCAAACGCACGAGAAAGACCAACACACATACAGCACTGTTTATTTTTTTTCTTTTTCGTCCTGCATGGCTCTAATCAATATTTCAGCAGCCCAGCCTTGATTGTTCACGCAGGCCAGAAGAAGGCTAATGAGGCAAAGCTGCAAAGACAATGTGCTCCATAAAAGTAGTCTGTTCGCTGAAAGACAAAACGGTTCTTGGGTTCTGCAGGTTCACTCGCGCTCTCCTCAGAAAGAGAACTTGCTAAAGTGAGGCCCTCTCCCGGCCCCCAGAGCCCCCACTATCCTGCATGACAGTTAATGAGTGGGCATGTCTCTCGGAGAGAGCGGCAGATGTGGTTTCCCTCTGATCTGCTTTGTCAAAGCAATCCTGCCTCATTGTTGTCAACCCTCTTTGAATCGCAGTTTATGTGCGAAACGTGGACGGCCTGCTGAATCCCGCTTGTCGGAGTCGCCCTTAAATGACAGCCTGCAGAGTGTTTATGCGAGTGTTATGTAACCTAAAGTTCTGCCGTGGGAGAGAGTGCGAGGAAGAACAGAGGTTTGTTACTCAGAGGACGGCCATCGCTTCTCTTGTTCATGTGCTGCGCTAGAACTCTGCGGGGTTCTGCTTTTAGTCGCATGAAGAATGACGGCGGGAATATCATTTAATGCGACCTGCGTTTCTGTTGCAGCAAGGTTTGCTGAGGGGGAAGCCATGTCGGTGTGGCCAGATCTACGTGGAAGAGATAATGGATAATGATAAATGAACAGCAGTTCTGCAGGACAGTTTGTAGGGAGTGAGTGTGTGCATCGTTTGCCCTGTGTCACTATGTTGCCCTGAGGTGGACTGGACAGAACAGAGAAACACCTGAGAGTGACTTGGAGAAGCCAATTAGCATAACATGAAAGTTGATGAGCAGTGAGTACCCAGAGAACTCAAGCTATGCATGAGAGAGAGCAAAAGTGAACTCCTGCAACATCATTGTAGAAATCTCTGGCATAGATTCCATGGGAACTTTTGTATTCTAGAAATAAGGGAAGTAAGAAGGACTGAGAACTCTGGAGATTTGGGTTTGGAGGAGCGTAACACCGTGACATTAAAAGATGGTTGCAGAAACGCTGCAATTAAGCACTTAAGTCTTTCGTGAAACGAAACCTCCTGCGGCCATCTCAATGTTTAAACGCTCATCTAAAACGAAAATCGACACTAGTTCATCCATGGTTAGAATGAAAACAGAGAACCCTCGCTTTGAGCATCGCTGGCCCTTACTGAACTCGACGATTGTGGCTCAGCACTACAAATGCTTTCAAAGCCGTGCATTCAAACAATGGTATCTGCTTCTGAACAGCCACAAAGCTCGGAATGCACTCAGTGGCTGCTGACGAATATCAAGAGTTTGTTGCTGGGGAGTTTGGGGGCTCGTTAGGCTGGCTCGTGTACAAGAGTCACAGTACAGTGCACTGTTCGACAACTCCCTGCTCTGAGGATGCTTTCCCAGCTTTTATGTTGGGTGATATAAACCATTCAGAGATAGTGCAGCTTTACAGCTCGTTTGGAATCCTGCAGAACAACATGTCCAACAGCTAATGTGAGGAAATACGAAGGAGCAGGAAAAGGAAAGCTAAGTTTCAGCATTTAGCAGCAGTTAGCAGCATTTCATGTACACTGCCACGGGTAGATGGAAACCTCAAAGGAAATGTTTAATTCATGCTTAATACCGTGGTTCAATGCAAAAAAAGAAAAGAAAATGGTTTGTCTTTCTTGTATTTTTCCGTGTTTGTCAATGAAGGGCCGGTTTTTCAAGACTAAACCTGCGTCATCCTGCTGTACATCATGGTGCGGCAAATACACAAATGTGATATAGTCTATTTTAAAACACAAAAGGGAAAAAATCAAGTTCACAAAGTGAAACATCAAGTTCTAAAATGTACATAAATTATGTGAAATGCATTTGGTCGCATTCATTGCATCTGTATTTCGAAAAGGCGTAACATTTACAATGAGGACCAGTGGAAGGGTGAAGCTGCTGTGATGGTTCTTTTTCCACACTTCATTGCTCAAATGGTTTAACAATTTTTAACAGTAAACAGCTAAGTCCAGTTCCTTTACAAGGTCAGCCACAGTAAGGATTCAGTACACCGAGCTAACTAAATCTTCATTGGCGCAGACAGAGTGTCTGTCTCGCTTAGCATGAGATAAAATCATGACATGATTGGTCACTACAGGGGCACTTGTCTGGCAGATATATATGCCAGACAAATGACAGCCACTTCCCACCGAAACATAAAGCAAACGACCAAAGCCCCAAGTCCCTGGGATCATGATACTATGAGTGTGAAGTTTGTATTTACAGGCTCTTGGTTGGGAAAAGTCTCCGGCCGGAATTTCCAGGTCAAAATTCCCATCATAAATCTGACCTCAAAGTCCAACATGGCTGCATTTTTATATAAAACATAGTAATAGATGCATTAATAAACTGTATTTGCACTTTGCAGATCTGTACCACTTCTATAACTGAACTGTTTCACTGTTCAAATGCCTAAAATGCTCAGCAGGATATGTTTACTGGTTTGTTCTGCTAATTACAATCAGCCTGATCATTGGGCAAAAGCAATTAGTAAATCCCACTGGTTTCCCAAATTCCAGCTACAACACTGGGTAGTGGCGATGCGTTGCAGCATTATGCTTACCTTTCCCTACACTGCACTCCTCCTTCTTCTTTTTTCTTATAAACAGGGAATGTAGAGAAACAGATTAAATTCCGAATATTTGCTCAAATCCTGAGCATGTTTTCTCTCCACTCAGCACAGATTTTAGGTATTAGTTGCTGTCTGTGGTTCGGGAACGGAACAACGCTCTGTAATTGAAAAATCCAATAAATTTCGAAGTCCAGACCTGCTTATTGGAGATAAACATTCCAGCTCTCAGGACAAATTGATATAAGCACCTCTTAGAGTAACATGCTCAGCTTCGCATTCCTAAATATAACAAAATAAAAATTTCCCGTAGGCGCTTGAAAAACAATTTTTATTTTTTTTAAAAATCAACGTTTCCTGCATCTTGAAGAGAGCCAAACGTAGAGGACGCCTGGCCTCGCTGAGGACGCTCTCAGTCGTTTCTGGGTTCGGTTCGACGCGCCGACGCTAAAAACAGCCTAAGTGAAAAGTGTTGGGTTTTAACCGGACCACAGAATGAGCGCAACCCACGGATGCTGTGTTGGTGTTCCACATTTTGTCTCTAACAACGAAAGGGCTTTACAAACAAAGATCTTTGCAGGCATGCAAACGCGCGCAGCAGGCAGCACCCAATTATTTTTGCTCATAGTAAATGAGAAATAGGCAAATTAGTGGAGGGTGTACGCGTCTTCAGAGAGTACAGTAGAATATAACAAGCAGGGTAAAACGACCTCACTCGCTGTTCTTCCCAAACCCTCAGAACAAAACCAAATGTAGGCTATTTCATAAAGCTACAACCCGCCATGGCGTCAAAAGCTCTCCCTGCGGGGGCGTTATTCTTCGGCGCTCCTCCCATCTAAGCGTCCCATTTCTGCACTCAGCCATCTTTGTTTGCCACGCTTGTCCCGCGTCACAGAGGGGGGAAATAAG
Organism: Poeciliopsis prolifica; assembly: GCF_027474105.1. Lineage (NCBI taxonomy): Eukaryota > Metazoa > Chordata > Actinopteri > Cyprinodontiformes > Poeciliidae > Poeciliopsis > Poeciliopsis prolifica. The sequence goes on from NW_026562383.1 coordinate 4,743,998, forward strand.
CCCGCGCTCGACTCATCTCAACATGCCTGTGTGTCGCTGGGAAAAGAAATAGATGAATCTTTAAATAAATAAATAAATAAATCGGCCTTTGTTTCCAGAGAACAGACGGCTGACAAAGTTTTAGAGAGGCAGCCGTGAAGTTCTGCCTCATTAAACGGAATAGCTGTTCTATATTCAGGGTCTCGCCGGGGCTAACAAACGCAACGAGCGGGCCAAACTTGCTTCGTTACGCCGGAGCAAAGGCCTTTTTGTCTGGGCTCGGTGGGTGGAGTCGGTCAGGGCGCTGGGGGCGGGCCAGCCCTTTAAGACCAGTACTTCTTCCCAGCTGAGGGGACTTTGTGAGCAGGAAAATACACTCAAACGTGCTCCCTGCAGACGGAACGTCATTATTTTTCTGTCGCTGCACAACAGTGGATCCGGGTGATCTCAAACGATGCGTTGCTTCCTCAGAGGCTGTCGCTGAAGTTCTCACATCCTCCTTGAAACACAGGCAAGCTGTGTTATGCTCACGCAAAACTTTAAATGCATTTCACCTGGATTTCAAAGAAGCACAGACTTCTGAAGCAAAGGGAAAACAATGTGTAGTTTTTTTTTTTGACAAAAAAAAAACTTGGTATAATCGATGGAAGTGAAAACAAGGAAGTCCTGTTTTCAGACGGTTCGTCCCTCGCAGAAAAAACCCTTTTGCTCAGAGTTCACCATTATAGCTGCACATAATAGGCAAATGCTGATTTGACACAGAAGATTTTCCTGTTTGAGTAGCCACTGTCATTCCTGACAAAGAAAACAAATTGGGCATCAATTACTGGCCCATCTGGAAGGTGACCGCTTCACCAGCAGAGTCGAGTTACAGGCAACAGTTGTAGCATCTGACCGTCAGTCAAAACAAGAAGCTAAAGGTCATCGGACTGAGAGTTTGCCCCATCGATGCGTAAGAAATCATTTGCGTCACTCGACACACTTTGCTAGGCTTTGCGTTTTGGGTTTGACAGTCGTATCTTTTCATTATTCAGCATTAGGAGTGTATAAATGTATCACAGTGGATATGGACGTGCGTCTTCTTCCTCGAAGTGTTGCAAAGATGTGACCAATGTGAGTCTCTAGCGTAGTGGTAATGTCGTCCATTTGAGGTAAAATGTTGTCTCTTTACTTTTTTAACTGACTGTAGAAGCCCGAGCGTCTTTCCTCATCCTGCCACCAGTTACAGCTTCTGTTTCTGCTTCTACATCTACCATCTATAATGCGGTGGTACTCCAGACGTGTCTCCATCACATGCTCAAAGTCTTGGTCTCGGGTTAGGTGATCTTGACTAAAACAGAAGCGCTTCCTCCTTGAAATCCTAACTATTTATATACCCTACACTAGTTAGCGTAGCGAGGCATGTTGAAAAATCTAATTCTCAGCAGCCGCAAGATCTTACCCCGAAACTCACCATGTCTCAAAGTCGTACGTTGTTGAAGTCAACAATCATTTTGACACTGTTTTACATGGAAATGTGGGCTTCTGACAATTTTGCTGCTTTGGAGCTGAAGTGATCTTACAGTTGTTGACCCTGTGTGACATTGACATGCAATGGCTGGCATGATCTATCAGAGAAATAAAATTACTAACCATTTCTTGGATGCTTGAAAGTGCTACACTGCAGGGCAACACTGATATGAAGAATTGTACACGTGGCCCAGTAAATGGCCGCAACCATAAAAATGTTCACTTTAATCTGCAGCGTAATTACTTTGCTGCTCAGCGTCAATAAACGCGTAGTAAACTCAGTTAGTAGTCGCTGTTTCACGTTTGTCAGAAACCAACAAAAAGTGCGTTATTTATCTAAATGTGAGGTTTAGCAAATAATTTCCACATTTCCAAGCTGAGGTTGGATCTCTCCATCTCAAGGCGGTTGTGATGCAGCAAAGAAAGGAGACATATTAACTGCACTGAATCTCAATGAATGCTCCTTTGAAGCTGCAGTAATCAGTACAGAACGTCTTGTGAACCGAAATTCCTACATTTTTCCTCCTTTAATGCTGCAAACTGAATAATGTGGCTTTCATTTGTATTCAGCCGCGCCGAATCAATACTTTGTAAAACCACTTTTTGCTGCAATTGTAAACCACAAGTCATTTGGGGAAGGTCTCTGAAGGTCTCGTCCATTTTTTAAATAGCTAGAAGCACAATTTGGCCCGTCTCAAAGTGTCTATGAACATCAATTTTCTGGTCTTAACACAGATTTTCAGCTCAATTTGTGTCTGAACCTTTCCTCTGCCATTTTGTTTTGGAACCTAAACATGTCCACGTCTGACTGGGTGATTTCTGAAGACAATTGTTGTCAAAGTGAAGAGGCTGATTATAAGCCACATTTTTTTTTGCGTTTTTCTAAATTAAACCATGAAAGCCCGTTGACAGATTTCCCTTTGAGATTTTGTTCTGTACCATTTTGGTTCCTCTCTCAGTCACGGCTCAAGGCACTGAGAGAACCAACAGCAACTTCCTGCTAGCTTCAGCTCCAAAGAAAAGCCCGTTTGAAAGCTAAATGAAATCACCCAGAATGAAACACTAATGAATTTACCATTCCTGTTTTTTTATCTTTAAAACTCCCTCGGATTTGAGGCGGTTAATCTTTAAAAAGCAGCTGCCTGAGTTTGTGAAACGAAATAAAAACTGTCCTCCTGAAGAACTTTTAGAAGATTAGGAAACTGTTTCCTGAGCTGCTCTTTCATGTGTGCGTCCCAGATTCAACGATATCTTCAGAAAAAAAGCTGCTCCGGCTATGGTGCTGTGGTTTGAAATAATGGGGAGAAATTTGCACAGTGTCATTATTTTCATTCTGCTCCCTAGATATCATTTCAAATAGGCGGTACAGCATTGATAACTTAATAGGCTTCCCCCCTCCCCTTCTTTATTTTTCTCCAGTTGCTCTGGGGCTACTAATGCAAACGTTACACAGGCTATTAGAGGTGTTTAGCTGCCTTGTCTCAGAAGACTGGAGTATTTGTTGAGGCAGATGGACACAGGCCCCCGGGGCTGCCCTCACCCCTGACCCCCCTCCTCCACAGATGTCCCAAACTTGAAGCTGCAGCGCCGTCCGCGAAGCGGCGGAAAATCAGTATACGCACCGGAACAGAGCAGTCAATGAGCAGGACAATTAGGAACGCTTGAGAGCCAGTTCTGGCTGCGCAGCGGCGCTCCTCGCTGGGAGACGCACGCAGCGAGCACAGGCCGGATGAAAGAGGAAGAGGGGCCATGCGGCGCCTTTCTGTGAAGGCCTGTTTGACCGATGGCTCTCTGCTGAATAGGGTTCTGGTGGTAATACATAAATTAAGAGGTTAAGTGAGCCATCAGGAACAAATGTTTGCATTTATTAACTAAGAATAATGGTTTCCAGCGGCGAACCCATTCGCTTGGGTCTTGCCTTCGAATGGGCAAAACCCATTCGAAGGCAAGACCACGTTGCCACGTTGGATGCCTCCGTCGCCTCGGCCATCCTGTCGCTTCATCAATCAAGTCTAATTAACCCTCACTAAGCCGATTCCTGTCGCCATACGGAGCAGGATTGCTGCGGCGGAGCAAAAGCTGCCGTACATTCGCAGGCGTCAGGCGGAGAATATTAACGCCGTTTCGGGTGTGTTCCAACCGCATGCAAAAAAAAAAATAAAATGTTTTGAAAACCAATTAGCTGTGGCTTCATCGACACATCAGAGACCGAGGTGTTCACGATGCTCGTTATGCAGAACAAACAGTCCCCCTCACGCGCGAGCGGGGGCTCCCACAGGAATGCACGAGGCAGGTGTAAATTTAAACCGTTAATGAGGCGCATCAAAAGCATCAAAGGCGCTCCGTGCTGAGCCATTCTGCCATTAGGCCATATAAGAGACAAAAGCCATCAGAGAGCTTTTCCCCCGCTAAACGCTGCAGAATGGGTTGGAGCTGCAGGAGTCATATTGTCGCTGCACCCCCTCCCCACCCACCAACCCCCACCGCCTGCAAGACCCCACAGGGTCAAACAGTAGGTAAGTCTAAACTCCTAACAAGACACATGAATTGGCTGCTACCTGTCAGCTGATAGGGTCATTTGAGTCTGGTGGACTCAAATGTCTGCTCTGCTAAGTCTCTTTCAAAAGCCTCTGGCAGAGACTGTTGAGTCTCTGGTAGAGACTCAAAAAGATATCAACATTTACAAAGCTCACATGTACGTCCACAATGTTCATTGTAAATGTGAACATCTCATGGTTTTGACATGTGAAATTCCCTCCCAACAGTTTTTGACTGAACTACGTTTTGGTTGAATTTTGGCAACATAATGCCAAGTAACTAAAGCAAATGGCCAAACTGTTAGATATCAACCTCAACAACAAACAAACATTCAGTGATTTACATTCAGAAAGATCCTATAAGGGCTTAGACTTAAGAAAACCAAGCTCAGGAGCATCTGCTTGTGAAATCCATGCCTCCATTCAGAAGTGATGAGTGTGAAAGCAAAGCTATCGTATGTCACAGAGGACTCTTAATACGATCAGACTGGACGGCTTACGTCAAAACTCTCTCTGAAAAGCTGATTAAAGTTTTATAGACTCCAGACAAAATCACTGATCTCTATATTTTATAGACTGGTGGTTTTATGTCACAAAACCAACAGTCTATATATATATGCATATCCCTCTTCATATGTTCTTCTTACAATGTTAGCGGCTTCAGATTTCTATGGTGCACAATTCACTTGCTGATTTTAATAAAATCTACCATCTGACTTCGCCTTTCTATGTATCCAACACTATAGCATAAACCAAGTCAGGCAAAGTCAGGCTGTCGTAGAAGTTATTGCACATATTGAAAATTTCTATAACTTGACGTTTTTAAAATAGACACAACCGCTACACAATTTGTGCAATTGATCCTGAAACATCGCGGCAAAAACCCAATAATGAGATCATGGAATCTCATGCAAGGCGACGCAGATTCTCAGTCAGCACCAATAAAGAATCACTCAGTCAGCGTGAATAATTGAAGGGACTCCAGTGGAAGAATGGTCTTTAATTCTGCAAAGAAATCTCAGACTACTATAGTCTTTGCGTGACTATAGGAGATAATTAAGTTTGGACGAAAGGTTGTAGAAAAAGTAACGTATTTTGCTGTAAATTTTCCATTCTTGATCACACTATGGGTTTGTTCTTTTATCAGCAAAGGTTTTGTCATGAAATCCTCCACCAGGAACCAGTTTGCTGTCAATGTCTTTGAAGCGGACACCAAAGTTGTTCTTTGACTTTGGTGAAAGTCAAAAAACTTTAGGGTTAGGGTTACCGAAGTCGTTCTTGAATTCGTAGTTGTCTAATTTCTTGTGGATGGAGACGATGATGGTCAACAGTCTTCTGTTGTGTCAAAATGTCTTTATTATTTTTACAAAGTAGAATTGACCAACACGTTGTCTTAAACCCGAGTTGTGTTCTAAGTGCTTTTACAGGGCTTGTGAATATTTTAATGTAAAAGTTTTAAACATGCGACAAAATCTTGTTAAAGATTAATTATCGGATAGAGTCAGAAGATATTATCATTGATATTATCAAAACTGGGGTTTTTTGCCTCAATGTACAAATTCACTCGGGCTAATGGTGTCCGTCAGTAGTTTGTGTGAAACTTTTTTTTGCCAAAACACAGTTGCAGTTCTTTCAGCTCTCAGGAACAAACTTGTTAAAGTCCTGAAGCAACAACCTTGGAGAATGACTGCCTTACCAATGTCTACTTTTCTCCGTTAAAGACTTTCAGACTTGATGGAATAATAGGTTTTGAATAAAACGTACAACTTTTAACCACGAATGAATCCCTTCTTTATGTTGACAAATGTGTCATCTCTACTTCATTTTTCCACATCAGTGTCAATTTACTGATTCACGAGAGCAGAATACTTTCCCCATCTTATTACTGCAAAATTTTCCTTAGGCGTATGAATATCATATTTGAATGATGAAATCCAGCACAGTTCCCTTTGGCAGGCAAAGTCTCTTAAATCCTTGAATCTCACCCGGCACGTAGGGGTGGGCTTTTTGGGAAATGAGGTACGTGTGCACGGATCTCCTTGAGGGCCGACGGGGAAGGCACATCCACGCTGTGGGCGGTTATGCTCTCAAGCGAGTGTTGCTTGAATAAAAGGCAGCTTATGCAAATTGACTCGTATGACCAACTCGGGGGATGAAGACTGCGCCTCACACTGAGTCTTAATGTGCCGCTCTGCCAGTGTTTTAGCAAAGACTAACAAGCCACGGCGCGCCGGCAGGGCTGAGCAGCGCCTTTACTCAGACAGGTGGCGAGTTCTTGGGCCTCGCCTCCAGGAGGTTTGCCAGTCTCATTATTATTACTGTTGTGGATGTTTTAGTGACGAATTGTACAAAATTTGTCAGCACATTAGATAAAAGTCCCTCCGAAAGTATTTATGTTGCCTCCTGCAGGTTCAAAAACCACATGGGGACTGGTTGAGGAAAAACTTCAACTTCAGCTGCGTTTGATCGCACAAATGGAAATCCCAAAAACAAATTTGCTCAATGAAAACAAGCTAATTTTGAAAAAAATAAACTTAGTTTTCAATGAAATGCTTCTGCCCTACGGTGAGGTGGTTTTTCCAGCCATATTCAAATATTTATTTTGCAAAAACCACAGCAGAAATATATATATTTTTTGCATCACACAAGTCATGTGACCGACATCCTCATGTCACTACCGCCATAAAAGATGAAGAAGAAGACAACAGGGAAGTGGGAGGATATATATATATATATATATATATATATATATATATATATATATATATATATATATGTATATATGTATATATATATATATATATATATATATATATATATATATATATATATATATTTTTTTTTTTTTTTTTTTTTTTTTAATGACACGTCATGTGAACAAATGTAATTTTAGTTCCACTTCCTATTTAATGGAAATGACGCGATTGCAAAATTGTGTTTCCTCAGCATAAGCAGAGTATCAACAAAGTTTGGCGCGTGTTCTGCAAAGGAATCGCTGCTAACGAGAGCTGATCCGGACACTTCAGAGGACGCGAGTCGGCCTTTGCAGATGCTGGAGCGACGACTCGGAAGCCCCCGGGACGAACTGGCAAGCGGTCGAGTCCGCGGCCCACTTCTTTGCTTCGGAGGCCTGATAGGTGACAAGGAGAGTGCGTGACACTCTGGCATGGCAGCATGCTGTTTGTGTGGATTGTCAGGGGGATAACAAACGATGGGGGTCAGCTCCTTCTCCTGTCCTCTCCTCTCCTGCCTTGTCAGTCACTTCTCATCTGCAGGACATCCGGCGCCTCCGAAGCTTGGCCTACTTTCCCCGCTCTTAGACAGAAATTGTCTCAACTTATTTCCTTGTGAATGTCTGTCTGATTTTAATTAACATCGCAGCGGTAGTGATAAAACGGCACTCTGTCTATATCTTACAGCGACAACATCCCACTCCCGCCTTTTGTGTGCGTGTGTGTGTGTGAGAGAGAGAAGAAGGAGTGACAGAAAGTGTGAGCTAAAATCCATAATTTAACCGAATGCCTACGAGGTGCACACAGCAACGTTGATTTCAACCCTCGTTTTTTCAGGCCTCGCACAAACAAGTGTTTGCTGTGGGTGTTTTCCGACACACACACGCACAGTCACGCACACACACACGCCACATCATTTTTAATTGTTGCTCGTGTTCTTACTCCCACCAAACATATAGCAGCGAATACTTTGCTGTTTTGCAAACGTGGCGCCCGGTATTTGTCATACAGCGCACGCCGTGTATTTATAGCATATTCTGTCTGACAATGTAGTGCATTTGTGAGCATTCATTTGGAAATAATAACATTGACAACTGCTTGAGAGATGGAGGGGCTGAGAGAGGGAGAGGGACTCATTTTGAGCATGTTCCCACTAACGAGCTGTATTGTGCTCCGGGCGATGTGTATGATAGCTCTGAGCCTCTCTCTCTCTCTCTGTGTGTGTGTGTGTGTGTGTGTGTGTGTGTGTGTGTGTGTTTGTGTTCCTACTTATTGGCAGCTGAGGGATCTTAACAGTCTCTCGTTTTTTTTTTCTTCTAATTTCTATGTGCAACTCTCATGTCTCACTTTCTTCTTGTCTCTCGTGTCCTCACTTCCTGCACCGTCTTTTTCCTTAATGAAACTACTTATACCGCTTAAACTTTTCCACATTTTGTCATGTTCCAACCGTCGTCGAAGTTTGTTGGGATGTTATGTCTTAAACCAACACAAAGTTGTCCTTAAACGTGAAAATAGAGTGTCTGTAGTCAGCCCCTTTCATGTTATCTACAGTAGTTTTCTCTGCTCTGGGAAGTTCTCAGAGGTTTCTTTAGAGGACGTTAGAGAACAAACGGCATCATGGAGACCAAAAAAGAACGCAGCAGAAAGGTTCAAGGAGAAAACAATATTCCAAGCTTCAAGCAAATCTTAGGATGCATCCTAAACCATGGGTCTCCAACCTGCGGCTCCAGAGCCTCAAGTAGCTCTTTGGAACCTCCCACAGTGACTCTTGATAATTTGGCTGAAAAATTACTTAACCAACACATTTTTTGGATGAAATAAATGTCACTTTAAATGTTCCCAACAGCATGACACAAGGAACAGTAATATATCTTTTCATTCTCATCATGTTGGAAACGAAGGCTTTATTTTGTTTTGTTTAGCTCTCCCATGATCTAAACCGAGAGGGTAATTTGGACTCCAGAAGCCCCAAAAAGCTCACTCTGCATGATCTGGCAGGGTCGCACTGACCCTGCGTGCGCTTTTATCAGGTTTTCTTTTTGTTTGTGGTTTTGGGAACTGATGGTCTGACAGTAAACACGGCCCCTCTTCACAGAGGGCAAAATGGTCACTTATTGGTTTGTAAAGGTTACAGACCCGTGACCTAAACTGACAGGCCAGTGAAACCAGTTCAATGAGTCTTGAGGAGTCACTGTGATCAACAGTACAACTATTGGCTGTTCTCTATCCACTCTGACTGGGCTTTAGTTATGTTACAAAGAACTCTGAAGATAAGAAGATGTGCCAAGGTGGTAGATGGACCACAAAGGAGCTGCAGCAATGTTGTCAGAAAAATACATTTCCGCAAAGCATTCAGTCACTGGAGCTGAAGCAAAGACAGTTTATGGATTTTCATTTGTAGAGAAAGTTGAAAACTGTCCTTTTCCCATTTTTCATACCTCACAAATGCACACTTTTTCCATATCAGTCGGTTTCATGAAATCTAAATTGTGGATCTGACGTTACAAAGTACGTAGTATATGAATACTTTTGCTCCTTCATCCTTGCTGTTGTGTTTTTCCTCCCTGTCTTTGACTCGCTTCCCAGCAACCTCCCTTCACGCGCTCTGATGTTGAAGTTCTGGCTTTGTTACGGCTCCGGCTCTCTCTTCCATGCCGTTGTTTTTGGAGTGTAATGCATTATCCATCTCCATTCCACTTTGTTCACTCCACTTCACATCAAGTGGCTGCAACTCATGAGCAACACGCTCGCGAACTGGCACACGCATGCAAAGCCCACATGCTCGCCTCGCCACAGTCCCATTAGCTTTAATATTTCAGCGCCGTCACAGCGCTCGCCAGCAGCCTTGTCGCCGCCCGTTCCCTGGGGGGCGGGCGGGACGTGGATCCCAGATCAGCCCGCCGACGTTCCCTCCCCGCCGCCGGGACGCGGGAAAGCACGCGAATGACCTCAAAGTTAAACTTCTGCTGCCGTGCCCGCCATTCCCAGGGGGTTCACCTCCCCTTACTGCCAGCATCCGTACCGACACCGCCGCCGCCGTCTCCAGGGAGGTGCAAGAAAGAGATGGGGGTGGAGGAGGAGTGTGCGGGGGGGGGGGGGGGGGTGCAATGCAAAACCAAGACTGTGGGAGGTGAAAAAGGGGGGATGAGAAGATGAGTAGGAGAGAGGGAGGAAGAGTGGTTGTGTAGGTGGGCTGTGGGGGGCTGATTAGAATCTGGGTTTTGAAGTGCTCTGCTGCTCAACACTGATTCACAGACTCACAGCTAAACACGGACGCCGTTTCCCCGGACGCGTTTATGGATTTTCATTTGTAGAGAAAGTTGAAAACTGTCCTTTTCCCATTTTTCATACCTCACAAATGCACACTTTTTCCATATCAGTCGGACGCGTTGCTTTTTATTCAGCACAACAAAAGCTGTAGAGGTGTGCAGTGAGCAAAGTCTGGCTTCGTTTAGTGGTTCTTCTCAGAAAGTCGCGGCTCTCTGAGGAGGAGTGCCTCCTGTCTGTCCTTACACCCGTGGATCTGATCAGCCGGATAAAGAGTTCCCTGCATATGTGGGTCTAGCGGTGTTTCTCCCTGCCTCCTTGTCCGAGTAAAGGGATGAAAGGAAGAAATCAAACCCGATGCCGCGGTATGCCCGGCAGCAACGTGTCCGTAAGTTCACCGGTGGAATAAAAAGCCTGGGAACAGCACACGGGACTTATTTCTTACTGCTTTAACTCGGCTACCTTTCGTTCTGGCCTTTTGTTGGCTGTTGGCGGTGGCACGAAGAGACGCTTCGGGGGGAAAGTGGGAAAGAAAAAGGAAGCACATAGAACCACCGGTGACGGATTTATTACAGTCACCGCTTGAATCACTTATATCAATTTCAGTTCAATAGCCAAATGCCGTCTGATGAAGACGATTAATATTGCTCAACACTCTCCAGGCTGGTTTCTGTAACAATCTGTCTGAAACAACAGAACAAAGTATGACGATGCAACATTATCAGTCAAGTCAATCAGGTTTATTTGTATGGCACATTTCAGCAACAAAGCGCTTTACATCACGAAAACATAAAAAAAAACCCACATAATAAACACGTTATAGACAGTTGATAGTTGTGAAAACCAAGAACAGACATTACATTTTGTCGTCAACAAACATCAGATATGTTGGTCAATGTTCCGTTTATTATGGTTCAAGAGCAACTCTAAACCGGTGGGTTTTTAGCCCTGATTGGAAAAAAAAAAGCGCTGTTTCGGCTGTTTTTCAGTTTTCTGGAAGTTTGTTCCATATTTGCGACGCACAGAAGCTGAATGCTGCTTCTCCACGTTTGGTTCTGGTTCTGGGGTTGCATGTCTCTTTGTCTGGCAAATCCTATGGATGAGTCCGGGTTTGTTGCCAGGTAGACAGGACTTGCCAGATCGTTTTACGTCAAGCGTGGTGCGTCTAGAACGTTGTGGTGTGTCCGAACGTTCACAGGCGGCCGTGTAGCTGAGCTCTCAGCTCAGTAGAACGATGCTTCAGCTGAACAACATGGTTTGGACGATTTCATGCTCGAAACTTTTTGTCAGTCGTTTGAAGTTAATCGCTTTCTATTCCAACACGAACACAAAAGAGTAAGTTCTGACACACATTTATGATAAATTAGAGCAGAAGGAAGGCATTTCTGCCCAGCATCAGAGTCTGACCTCACAAATGTTCTTCTGGAACAATGGTTGTTAAAAACAAGACAACAACAACACATTTCTCTGATAAAACTTACTTTCATCAACTTAGACAAAAATAATAACTATAATGTCACACCAGGCTTTAGAAAATACGGTAACATGAACCGTAAAGAGATTTCTGTAAAGAAAAGTTACAGAATGAAGAACTTTAAGGTCTTCGCATATTTTAACACGAGAGCATAAAAACAACTCAACATAATCTAATTTGACATTAAAAAAGTGTAATTTTATGTGAAAGTACCCACATAGTTTAACTTTGTAGCTCATAAGTTATGACGAAAGTCCATCTTTTATGTGTTTTATTACACTTCAGAGATCCTCTTTCATCAAAAACTTCACAGTCAAAGATGCATTTTAAGTTTTCAAACGCACATTTTGCTTTCAGTGCAGAAATCAAAACGCCACACACTCTACCAGTCAAATCGTCTGGCTGATTCATGTTAAATATTTTTATTTGAATACTCTCCCAAATGGAACGAGTGCTTCACATCACATCAATTAAAAAAAGACAACTTTTTGTATTTTTTTTTATTATAACTTGCTATTCTAGCAAGTGCCTCATGCTTGGCTCACACACATCCATGCACAAACACACCGATGTCCTGGGAGTTATAACTCATGCATGACCACTAAATGGAAACATTTGCTATCTCCTCAACAATACAGTAGAGGAGTTAAATCTTTCATTGGCCGCACTGCCGCTACCCACTCAAGAAGCCCACACGAGCCTCGACACACCAACGCCTGCCGCACGTCGGAGCTCACGGGTCGTCCTCCCGATAGAGCGCAGTTGCGGAAAAGGAAGCGAGGCGTCACTAAGCTCGCAACACCTCTCTCTCTTGGAAAACCGCAAAGCTAGCTTTGAGCTGCGCAGACGGGCCTTAGGGCGCAGCCGCCTGCACCCAACGTATCGGCGAACGGAAGGTCATGAAAGATTAACGCAAACGTGTCCCTATTGTCTCGCAATGAAACATTCAGCTGTGTGCGTGTTCAGACTGATACAAGCTCTCGGGCCTCATTCTCTATTCACACACAGACTCCATAGTTACTTGGACAGCGGGGCGGCGGCGTTGTGTGCCACCTCACTGAGTTCCCAACATGCCTTCTCTCGTTTTTGGTGAAAACCTTCATAGTTCTGACCTACTTACCACCAGCGCCTCAAACGTGTCAGCTGTCAGTTACACCACTCAGGACAGTGCAAGCTTTTTTCTTCTTTTTTTTCCTGCTAAAGAGGCAGTATTATGTATTTTGCAGGCACATGTCATTTTATAGCACACTCAATAACTATGTTACCTTTGGTTGTTAGAAAAATGCTATATATATATATGTCGAATATGACTCAAAAACAAGTTTGACTATGAACAAAAGTCTGCTCTTTCTGAAACTCCGCCTTCAACGAACTCAGCAGATGTACAGTTCTACCAGGTGTTTGCTAATGGCTGCTGGCTAGTCTGAAGGAGCGGAGTGGGGGAATCACGGAGGAGGGCTGCTCTGTGACGTGGAAGCTCATAAACTGCAGCTCTCAGGAGGAGCTGTGTCTCGAAGGCGGTGCTCGGCCCCACCAAGCGTTTTGCACTGCTTGACAGTTGCCACAGGAGACGTTGAATTGATTCTTTCATGCTTGTTAACACTCTAGGTGTGTTTTTGATGTAAAGCTCAAAAAAGTCAATTTCACATTATACTGTCCCTTTAATTATTAATTGTAAAATCTTTGTTTTTGCAGAATATTGATTCTGTATTTTCTGAAATGATCAACTAATTATTTTTTTCAGCATCCTGAGCTAAGCTAAAGGCTTAGCTTTAATGTCATAATTAATTACAACTGTATATGATTTCCCCCACAATGTCAATGTTCCCCTACCTTATATATAGTGTCTAGTTGTAGCCTTTGAATGTTTTCACATTTGTTCCATTACAACCCTGATGTATTATTTTTAGTTATTTGATCAACCAACATATTGTCAATCAATCAGTTTTATTCGGTTAGCACATTTCATCAACATGTCGGGTCAAAGTTCACATTATGAAAACAAAAAACATCCTCCACACATCATACAGTCAACAATAGTAGAAACCAGGAAAAAAACATTAGATTTTGATGAGCGCCGTCATCAAAATCACCAATACATATCAAACATGTTGGTCAATGTTCAAAAGCAACTCTGAACAGGTGGGTCTTTAGATTTGAAGGAACTGTGTTTTGGCTTTTTTGCAGTTTTCTGGAAGTTTATGAAGTTTGTGGTGCCTGGAAGCTGAATGCTGCTTCTCCATGTTTGGTTCTGGTTGTTGGGATCCAGATCAGACCAGAACCAGAAGACCAGAGAGGTCAGGCAAGTTGATACGGCAACAACAACAACATCTTTAATGCATTGTGGTGCCAAGCCATTCAGTGATAACAGAAGTATTATTGTGATACGAAAGTCTGAAATGGAAAAACTGCTTGATAATTTAGACATGTTTAGACAGGCACCCTTTACCCCATGCTCCTCAGTGCAATCCATCCTTCATTAATCACCTAAGTAGTAATGAGTCTCACTGTGAGTTGTTGTTCTGAGGGCCTCAGAAGTTTGTTAGAGAGCAATAGAGAACCAGCAGCATCATGGCAACCCGGCTCTTGGCGTAGGTCATACAGATGGTTGCATATTGTGGCAACTGCTGGAGGGGTCGCTGCTGCAATAACTGAAATATATAAATATAACTCCCGAGGGATGGGCCTAAGGCACCAAAATGGCCGGCGCAAGCTCTAATGGAGACCAAGGAACACAGCAGACGGGTCAGAGAGAAAGTTATTACAGAATGTATGGCACAGCTGCTAACGCTACATGATTTAGCCTTCCACCAACAATGACAGGCAGGGGAAGGAGATCATTAACTGCAGAAGGAGCCAAGATCCTCGTTATAAGTTGCAGATATCCACAAATCAGGAGGAAGAATTTGGTCACAGGACCTCCGTTCGGCATTAGGCTCCACAAATCCAATAATTTTTTTTTTTTTAAATCGGTGACAAGAAAAAAAATGCTGTTGCTGAGAGAAACATGGTGGTCACTGAGAGTTACAATAAGGAGGTTTACTGACATGCATTCAGCCTGACTCAGTTTAAGGTGTTCCGCAAGAAAGCTGGACGAAATCTTCTGGCCTGCAGCTGTGCAAGACTTGTAGAGATACCCCAAAAGACCTGCAGCTAGCTAACTCGCTAACATATGTAAAAGGCAGTGATGTTTTCATTTGTGAAAATTGTAGTCAACCACATACCGCTTTCCTTCATTTTCTCATGATCCATGTGTTTCTGTGTCTTGTATGTTGTCTGGTTTTACCTTTCAGCTGTTTTCGGGTTTTGACATTGTGCATTTCATACCTAATTTACCTCTTCATCTTGTAATTTGTAAAACTTTCTTCCTGTTCTTTGCTTTTGGGTCTGTTAAGATCCTTTTGTGTCCTGGTACATAACCCCCCGATTCTTCACTTTCAGATTAGTCTCACCTGGTTGTGATTCAGTCACCTTCCTAGCAATTAACGGCCAGCCAGTTTCATCTGGCGCTGGTTTGCCTGCTTTCCTGTCACTGCTGCTTTGCTTAGTTTCCTTTACAAAACCGTGTGTATCCTACTATTGTCAAAAACGCACAATTTTACTGTTGTTTCCATTTAATAAGGAACACAATTACAATTGTATGTGATGATGCTGCAACTGCTTCCTGTTCTTCGTGGTTTGCGCCCGTGGCAACATCTGATTGTTGATCATGTGGCACGAAAAAAAGTGTTTTCTGTTGCAGGTTTGCGAAATAAACCAAATACAACATGGCCATAACGACATCATCCTAGCACCAAAACGTTTTGTCGAAAAACACGTTGCCGTGTTTCTGTTGAGTGAATTTGTTTTCGAATTGTCAAACTGCTGGAGCCACTTTCGCCCCTGATCCTCTCGTGCTGGTTCCTTCCCTTTTTTTTTTGCACATTTGCTCTTGTTTGCATTTTGGTCCAACTCATCAACGGAACTTGACGCACTTCAAAATTATGCACAACTTTGTGCTGGCCTATCCCAGTGGCGTCCGACAGCAGTCCTCGAGAGTTCCTCCTGCACACCTGAATCAAATCAATGGTTCATTACTAGGCCTCTGCAGAGCTGAATGACGGCTGATGAGGGAATTCAGCCATTTGTTTCGGGTGTGTTTGAGAAGGGAGGCATTCAGAAGTTGCGCGAGAGCGCCTTTCGAGGAGTGGACTTGAACATTTTAATTCCTAGATATCAAAAGGAGCAAGAAAACAACCGCAGTAAAGGCAAAGTCAACACGTAACCGCGTCTCCGGCGCAGACGCGACAGTTTCCTTGCTCCGCTGCAGCGCTGTGCCATTTCATACCCCGAGCAGCTCTTTCGCTGCGTTCGTGAACCAGTCTCTGTTGAATTGTGGTTTTCCCAGTAACAGTTACAGCACCTGTGAAAGTATTCACCCACTTGGATATCTGATTCTTCCATTGTTTTATGTACATTTGTTTTATATTTGTATTTACTTGTCATTGAAATCAGTTTTTCATATGAACGTTAATTATTTGTTGTCAAAAAAGTCAAATTTTGCTGATCACGATTGATTTATTTGCAATGAAAAGAGTCAAACATTCAAGGGGGTGAAACATTTTTGTTAGTCGCTGTATTGTGCGACACCACTCTACTCAACACAGCTGTATAGAAAACTTTCTAAATGTTATGGCACTGAGGAGCAACTGGCGAAAGGACATCTAATCAAATATTGGCTGTGTGATTATCTTTGACAACATAATTTTAATGTCAGCTGTTTATTGATTAACAGAAAGCATAAATCAATAGTGATCATTCAGACAACTAATGGAATAAAATATTAGAATTTTCTTGCTTGCGGGTGAAAAACAATCAAGACAGGAAATAACCCTTAAAAATTTGAAATGTGAACGTTTTGTTGTCGAATCACAAGACGGAGGTAAAAACATGAGACGTTCTGGATTAAAAGCGGACCACGAAGCCGAGGAAGAATGGGTTCAGAACGGCCAGAGAAACTAAAGCTTTTTCACCGTCCGTGTGTTTTTGACAGATATTGAAGCAGATTTTGTTGTTTCTGTTGTGCCCGAGGCTTTTAGTGGCTCAATAGTTGTGGGTTTTTTTTGTTGGACAGCATTTTAGTTTTCGAAGGAACCTTGAAAACACCTTAATAAAAAAAGTTTTCAAAATGATTCGAACTGGGGGAAACAAACAAACAAAAAGCATGTTGTTGTTTTTCTCTCTCTCTCCCTCCTGCAATCTGATAAGCTTCAGCAAGCTGACTTCCATCTGAGCTGATCAGAAAACAACAGCTGGGTGGAAGGTAGGAAATGAAATGTAAATCTTATGGTAAACTCCACGAAATGATGAGAGTGAGCGCGCAGCACTGTAAACACAGGGTGCAGTTTGGGGCTTTGGCGTTTAATATCTGCCGCCTCTCTTTTATGGAGCCTTCAAAATGGAGAACGCTGTTGTGTTTGGGGGCCGAACTGACGTCGCTCTTTGTCGGGAGACGAAAACAGAAAAAAAGACAAAGCGGCACCGTGAAGAATAGCTGGGCGGAGAGCGGAGAGAAAGAGAAGCTGAGCGAGCCCATGGATGCGCGCACGCACGCACACACACACACACACAAGGAACGAATCATCATTGGAAAATCATTAGAAATCTGGCGAAGTAGAGGGCCACAGATTGAGGGACAAACCCTTCATTCAAGCACACAAAAAGACACACACACACACAGAGAGAGGCAGTCGGGTGGAAGGGTAGTGGGGCGGATCCAGTGATACACTCCTGCGCGCACACACACACACACACACACACACACACACATAGCTCCGTCCACACAAACAATCCTCCATGTTTCCCTCCCATCCCCCGGCCCCTCCTCCTCCATCGACATTTATTGCTCCTTCTGTGTGAATATCTTTGAGTTTTATTCTCATGTCGACCATTGTGTGCGGATGTGTGTATGTGTGTGGGTGTGTGTGTGTGTGTGCGTGTGTGTGTGTGTTTTCTCACTGTGAATAGGAGCTCCATTAGTGATTCATTTGTGCGTGGTTAACCATTGTGGAGAAAAAGGCAACATTTTATTTGTCCGACCTGAACCCGAGCCATATGGCTCCCTTTTCTCTCCCAAAGATCTTCTCTGAACTCAGGACTCTCACCCTGACACTTTCATCAACCTCAGCTCATTTCTTCAGTCCATGACTTTTACACTTGTGCTGCAAAACATGTTTAGAGATGCACAGTGAAAAAATGTCTAGTGTCAGACATTTTCGAAAACAGTATTTTTTTTTATCTACATTTGCACCTGTGATACAGGTAGAGGCCGACATCGCATGTGCACTCTGGTCTTTTGTGTTGGAGACAGAGTTGGGTAGCTACTCACATTTACTTGAGCAGCATTTTGGGAAAATGTACTTTTTTGGAGTACATTGTGTGTTACTTGAGTAATATCATTATATTGTCATATTATTATGAAGTAACACTAGTCTTGCTTGAGTAAAACTTCTGGATACTTTAGCCACTGTGAGTAACTTCACTGAATGAAAAACAAACTATTTTAACCAAAAATTCACCAGACTTTCAGTTTTTCTGTTAGTTTTGTAAGTTTTATATTGAAAGAAGTCTATTTGGACAAAATATAGATTTTGCCTGAGTATCAGTAGAACCACAAGATGGAGTAAGGATTTCCCTCCAGGAGGCTTTTGCTGACAAACCTAAGGGTATTTTTGGCAGTCACCTTAAACTTTTGTTCTGCGTTCTCCTCCATTGGTAACCGATGCAAAACTAATCAACTGATTACAGGAATAATCCTGTTTCACTTTGGGCACATGTTCCAGTTTTTGAAAACACAAGCTAAGACTCGTGCTTAAAGATGCAGCTCCAAACTTTCATGACTGTGCCGTGTTTTTGTGTGTATGAGAGTTACTGTTTGTCAAAGGATGTCTGAGGTTGGATGTTCCATCCCTGAACAGCTGGCACGCCTGGCTTCAATTACCGATGAATAACCTTGCTGGGTGGATCTTGCCAATCTGTTTTCCTGTGTAGAAACCTTCTGATTTGATTATTTCAAGTTTTCTAACCTGACTTTTTCTTATTGTTCACTCTTTTGGTCCAACATTGCAATCCATTTTCTTGTCTCTTCCGGAACCAGTCCTCTTCATGGATGTCCTCTGCACCTCCAAAGGCCTGCACTCTCTCCACCGCCGTAGAACTCTGGACCCCACCACCCCTGGGCCAGACGTACCTCGATTCATACGTCATCCTCACTTCAATGCCGTATGCCGTCGCCCATCCATTACTTCCCAGTTTCATTTGAACTCTGTTAAAGTCCCCAATTAACCGGTCCTTCTGCTTCCAGACGCCTCTGCCAACAGTACCGGTGAGAGAACGTCTTCAGTCACACATTCAACTCATTGTAGGTATTGAAAAGCAGAGGTCTTCAAGACCCCTTGTCCTCGAGATCTAGTGTCCTGCCGGTTTTAGATGCATCCCTGCTCCATTAACCTGATCAAATGATTGATTTACCTCTTTGACATGCCAACAAGTTTGGCAAAGGCATCATATCTAGCCTTTCGTTTGATTCAGGTGTTTTGGAGCAGAATTGCTTCTAAAACCTACAGTACAGTATAACAGGCCCCTGTTGTAGACGCACCTGCTTTCCTATATCTTTGGTGTCAATGGATTTAGTCTATGTGGGTCAGAAAGCTGCCTTTTAATATGACATTAACAATGACAATAACGCCATACAAACCTAAACAAACGTGCTTGTAGCCCTCCATATATATATCTAATGAGAGAATGAAGCACACTGTTCATAAGATTAACCTGTCAAAATCAGCACCAGCAGCAGGTCAAAGTTTTGCAGAAAATCCATAAATGGGTATTAGAAAGAATTACCGTTTGGTGTTTTAGTTTACTTTTTTCTTTCTTTCCTTTCTCTGGATATCCAGACCTGTGTGTACCCTCTCTCTCTCTCTCTCTGTATCTCTCTTTCTCTCTCTAGGTCGATGGAGTCGAGCCTCTTTCGCTGTCAGCTGCAATCAGCCCTCACGTGCGCCTGTAACGTTGTGTATTGTCCGAACGCATCACCAGAGGAGCATCTGAGACGTCCATTAAAGTTCAAAGCAATTTATCACCATCTTCCCTCCTCATCCTCACCCTGTCACAGTCTCCTCCTTCCCCATCCCTCCGTCACGTCGCCCTCTCGCTCCCCCGGCCCTCGTCGTGTTTAGCGCCAATTAAAATTCAGACGGGATTAATCGACGCGGCTCCGATTTGTCGGCGGAGGCAGGTTGCAGAAGGTGCGCGGACGCGAAATTAATTCACAATCAGGACGAAGAATCGCGGCGGAGATTCTGTGTTCTGCTCCCTTCCGTCTGTCTCTCCCCGGTTCTGTCTGTCACTCTCGCTAACTCGAGGTGCCCTTGACATCTTGAGTGTGATTTGTGACAAGCCCGGGCTCTCCCGGAGGCATCTGAGTGTGCGCGTGCGTACGTACGTCGCGGCGCGCGCGCAGCGCCCTAGCCTGCCGTCTGAGAGTTTGTTTCCCCGCGTGACAGGAGTCACCCTGGGGTATGATAACTTTAGAGGGCCCGGTTTAAATATTAAACTGGCCTCAGCGGCTGACAGCTCCCTCACAGCCGCTCAGCAGCCGTTCAACATGCGTTTCACAAACACTCGCCCACACGTGTTCCAGCCTTGACAGTAAGTAGCTTTCCTCGGCGTGTGTGGACGTGCCAGAGCAAACTGTATATGCGCTGGGAGTGTGTGTGTGTGTGTGTGTGTGTGTGTGTGTGTGTGTGTGTGTGTGTGTGTGTGTGTGTGTGTGTGTGTGTGTGTGTGCGTGTGTGTGTCTGTGTGCGCGACACAAGGTTGGATATGGACTTGTTTTTAATCAGTGGGATTTTGCAAATGGCCTCGGGCTTCTCCCAGGGACTAATTAGCGATGTGACTTCGGCATGATAAATAAACACGCGCACGCACCGACGCGCGCGAGCGCGGCGTTAAAACACATAAAAGTGTACCAGAGAGGGACTCGGGATTTGCAGATCAGATGGAACAGAAGCACATTTACAAGGGAAATAAACAAACGCCTAATCTACATGGTTTCTTTCTGTCTCTAGCCTCATTTCCTCATTTTCCCCTCCGCTCACCCCACATTTTCAACCTTACTGTTGAGCTTTAATGTTCTATCTCTCTCTCCGCCTCACACACACGCGCACTCAGACTCTACAATTCAATGTGTTGACAGCCTACGCCCAAGTGGGAGCAGAAGGTTGACGGCCTGGGAGAATTCTTTAGGCTTTTCTGCACTGCACCTTAATGTACACACACGCACACACACAGACACACACACACCCACACACACACACACACACACACACGGAGACACACGCAGACACAGATTCTGGCTGTGTAAACCATAGAGATTAGCAGCTCATTACCATACCACAGGGGTAGGGCGAGCGAGGGTGGGGGGTACGCACAGGGGACCGTGTGTTTCTGACTGTGTGTGTTTGTGCCAGCACACCTCAGAGCATTGTCTCCTGGTCACAACAACAACTGTTCCGTTATTTGCGCGAGCGTGCCAGAGCGAGGGCGTCTTTAATCAGGAGGACAGCAAAAAATAAAAATAAACAGAGGCCGCCGAGAATAACCGAATATGTTTTCATCGCCGAGACGATCAGCAGATTAAACAAATTCACCTCGTTAAGCAGCTAATCCATCTGTCCAATCAGCGGGAGGGGGAAAGATGGAGGAGGCGGCGGTGACCCCGGACAGATGTGGAGATGATCCACTTTCCAGAGCGGCAGCTCCGATCTGGGAGAGGATTGTTTAGTTGCATTCGTTTGAAGTCCTGCTTTTGGCATGAGAAGAGGACCACAACCCAGTTTTAGAGCATCCTGCTCGTTTGTTTTGGGCAAGTCGATGAAGCTCAGAGCGTGAAGCATGGTGTTCTGTCTGACTGTCATATAGAACAGGTGTCTCCTATCAGTCAGGCTTGTGACAACGTAACGATTCGCCAGTCAAATCTATTATTTGATTGGCGAATCTGCATTTCCCTTTGATTTTTTATGTTGTCGCAGTCATTATGAGCCCAGAACCGCTTTATGTTTCTGTGCAGGTGTTGTTTTAGCGATGCCTGAGGATAAGCGACAGTGCAGGGTTGCTGCTGTTGCCATTTTCAGTTTCAAAAATTCTCCACTTTCTCTTTTGGGGAAAAGGTCAAGACTGCAGGCGGGCCAGACCAGAACTCTCCTCTTCCTCAGCAGTTCCCATTGCAATGGTACCTATTACTTCTGTATGTCAAATCAAAAGTATGATACGACATAAGTAAAATGAAATCAATCAAAAAGCTTCCCAAATAATTAGTGAATATTAAGTAATCATTTAAAAACAAACACTTTAATCAAAGCAGATTAGTGACAATGGGATTTGTGTGATCTACAGTAATCCATCTGTCCGTCTACTGTCTCTCTAGCCGCTGTCCTGGCTGATCCCCATAGATGGCAGTCAGTGGGTGAGAGACGGAGGACACCTTGGACAGACGAGCAGTCAATCATAGGGCTTCATAGAGACACACAGGACCAACAACCCTGGGTACACACACACAGGAGCTTCTTAAAGAGACAGAGACCCAATTTCAAGGTGTTAATTTACAAAGTTAATTTTCTTTTAAATAATATATGACATATACATTATTATACCAACTGAAGGTAACATAATTACTTGATTGTGCTATAAAATGACACCATGTGCTTGGAAAATACAAGTTACTGCATTTTATTTTTGTGTAACTCTATAAAGCACAGAATGGTCAAACTTTTAACTTTATTTACAAAGAGCACATTGACAAACTGTTACCATATTTAGCTAATATTTACCAGCTATTTGCGGATTTCAGTGAATCCTGGGGCTCCACACAAATTTTCCACTGTGAAAGTTTATGTTCTACTTAACGTTCCCAAATTCAGTCAAAAATCCCAACCATCACTTCTTGGCAAGTTTTCCAATTCTTGGACTTTTTATGTGAAAATTAAAAGCAGCACATTTATTCTGTTTCCTCTTCTGCCGATCTTTTTGAAATGCCTATATGCACATTTTGGTATAATTAACAATTCTTAAAACACAACAACAACAACCTGCAAAAATCAGTAGAGCTAATTATTTCTGAATAAATAAATAAAAATTGTTGTGCAACTGTGTAAATACCAGATCCAATTATTAAGCCATGGAGGAGCCTGAAGTGAAGCCTTGGAATAAAAAAGGAAATTATTTTTGCTCCAAAGTCCACTGTACGTATCTCTCCCCATAATTTGCAGACTGCATTATGATGATTATGCCATCAAACTGTGCAGTCGACCATCAGAATGTAAGAAACAAGATGCACAACAAAGAGCAGCATGGGATGATGACAGTCCTTTGGGGACGGGGGAGGGAGGTAACAGTGAAAGCATTTTGAAAATGGACCCTTAAGATGGCTGAAATTGGATGAATCATAATGATACTTAATAACACACATTATAAAGTAGTGCCCCTGCAGCAAGGAAAAGAGGGGGAAAAAAAGTCCAGCTGTATTTAAATAAAGAATTTTTGTTGCCTCTGGTAAAACTCGCCATCTCTAAATAATAATAATAATGTGATGTGCTTTTAAACTGTTTTTTTAAAATAAAAGAAAGCTGAATGGCATCGCCTAAATACGAGAATTATTCAAAAGTGAAACAAAGTCGTGCTTAAATAACAAAAAGTACAAATTTGCTGCGTAAATACCCTAAGCGCTTTAAATCCAGTTCCATCTTTACCATCATATTGTTCCTTGAGCAAGAATCTATAAACATCGAGGACTGAGAAGACCAGTCCAAAAAAAAAAAAAAACACTGTCAGTATAGCAAAGGTGAGTTTTCTTCCATGGGATTTAAGTGGGAAAATAGCAGTAGCATGTTGCTACTTGGATCAGCAGGAAATCTCCATAAAAGTAGAGGGTTTGCACACCAAGAAGGAAAGAGGTCAGCAATGATCAGTCTGTGTCCAAACTTTGATCCCCATCATTCCACTTTGGGGAAGATTGGAAAACTATGAGGACAGCTTCCATACAACCATCTGAAACAACTTAACCCAAAATCAGAGTCGTCAGGTTAACCATCAAAGTTTACAGCAGACAAAAATGGAAAAAAATGTTCTATATTTTTACAGTAAATTCTGCCCCCATGCTTTAAATATGTGCCATAATTTCACAGCAAACTTTTTTTCTTTTGCATTTTGGAAACATTGTAAAAGAACCAAGAACTCTTGCAAGTGGAATGTATTGTAACTATTGATCATAAGTCAGTGGACACTGTCATACTTTGTTTTTGTCTAGTTCTTTGGTTCTTCAAACATTTTCTTAGCACTTTATGATGGCAAAATGATGCCATATGGTAATGTTAATGTAGATGGGTTGCGTTAATAACTGCAGTTCTCTCTGAAGAATGTGTTGTTACCGTAATCCTGCAGCCTAGCTGAGGAGCACATGCGAGTGATAACTATGTTCAACATTCCCACTTTGACTGAAGAATTAGTCATAAAGTAAATGGCTTGCAAAAAAACTAGGTAGTTTTTTTTTTTTTTATTTCAGATTTGTGTCACAATTCTGTCTGTTAAGCGCACATTGTCCAGTATGCTGCAATAATCAAGTACTGGAACTGCAGCTCAAGCTCAAGAAACGTATGGATCAGACAAAATCGGTTCTAAATTGTCTGAACAGTGAACACTATTATCCTGCTGGAAGGGACACCGGCCCTCCGCCCCACTCTCTACTCTTCTCTGGCCTCTAATTTGGTCTGGTTCAGGTCAGCTGCCCTGTATTTAGCTCCATCCATCTTCTTGTCAACTCTGACCAGCTTCTCCCTCCCTCGCTGGAGAAAAGCATCTCCAACAGGTTTTCCTGCTGCGTTCGGGGTTATGTGCGATGCTACCTGCTCAGCTGAGCCCAAAATGAAACTTGTAGGTCTGCTTTCAAAATGTCACAGCAGGTAAAATAAGTATTGAGCACGTTCCGATTTTTCTTAGTGAACCTATTTCTAAAGGTGCTTCTGGCATGAAACTTTCACCAGGTGTTGGTAGAAACCCAAGTTCTCCATAAATGGAAAGAAACTAATTATCTTTGTGGTTTTGTAGGATTTTATGGCATAATTTTTCATGGCTAAATAATAAAAAAGGGGATATCTTGTGTGAAATCAACTTTTTTTGAGGTTTACACCAGGTTATAATGTTATCCCTGTTATAATGTTATTTTGATCCTGCCATGCATGTTTGAGAAATCCTGTCGTCTCCCATTGCAACCGTTCAGCTGGGAGAAATGCCTGGGTGGAACTAGCACCGCCTTCACGGATGAAGCTCCTACTCTGAGCTGCAGTTTTCAAGCTTCCACATCACAGAGGAGCCCTTCTCCCGCATCTCTCCCTCTCAGCTCCTTCAGACTAGCCAGCAGCAATTAGCTAACACCTGGTGGAACTGCGCACCTGCTGAGCTCGATATACAAGCCACTTCTCAGTGCAACGCTGGTGAAAATGTTGTTAAAGGGCTAATAGAGGAGACATGTCGTGACAATTTCTTGAGAGCGGAGATTCAGAAAGAGCAGTAGTTTCTTAAAGAGACAGTAGCCCAATTTCAAGGCGTTAAATTAGGAAGCCAAAATTCATTTCAGTCATGTTTAAAATGTGTATCATTTTTAACACACCGAAGGAAACATGTTAAACTCAATTGTGCCTGGAAAATACATAAAACCTCCCATTTAAACTTCTCCACAACCTCATCTATACTGTGCTGAATTTTAATCACGAATGTCAGACTAAACGGGCGGAACCCAAATTGATCCCAAACTTTTCCGACCTGAGCATGAAAAAAGTTTCATTTCACAATAACACACTATTTTTTGTTGATCTGTCACAAAAAAGGATCCATTATCTTACGTATCACCTCCAAAGCGGTTGAGTTATTGCCAAAAAAAAAAACACCATTGTGATTCTTTCAATCACACTTGCACGGCTGTCGACTCGGTTTCATCGTCTAGTGAGATCCAGCAAAAAGATAATGTGCTTAGCCAAAAATCATTATGCGTCTCGTCTGTGACACTTTGTGGAGTCATTTACCGTATCCTCTTCCCTGAGCATTAGTTAGGCTTCACAGACAGAGGACAAAACAGACTCTTGACTCATGTTTCATGCTGCAGGAGATGGCAGGTAATGTGCACAACAACAAACACAATCTGGGGCAGATCTATTTTAAAGCCGGCAGTGGACCGACTTTCCCCTTAAAGACGGCGGAAGTGCAACCCGACTCCTTGATCAGGACAAAGGCCAAGATTCGTTTAGACTTATGAAATGATCACAGTGGAATGCAGGGGAAGTAAGCTGAGAAAGATGTGTGCCTATGTAGACTCTCTGCCTCACACAGCCTCCCTCCCTCTCTCCCAACACACACACACATGCCTCTCCACAATCAGAAATCAGTGCCTGGCTGTAGAGAGAAAAGAGAATTCATTAAACTCAGCCACCCACGCTGGGCTGCTGAAAAGAAGAGGGGGAGTGAGAGTGGGCAGGGTGGGGAGGAGGATGATGAGAGACTGAGAGGGAGAGCAAAAAGAAGATGGAAGGCAAGAAAAAAGGGAGAAAGAGGAGAGAAGGTGGAGTCCTCTTCGCGGGGGCCCATCAAATGAAGTGGATGGGAGGTCAGTTGAACAGAAAAGCTTTTAAGCAGCGAAGGAGTGAGCAGGAATTGACACGACGCCGGAGAGAGGAGAGCACAACAATGTGTGAAGGAGGTGTTAGATGTACTCCAGAGTCTGGAGTTGGATCATAGCACAGGCAGAGGCAATTAAAAGTTGTCCCCTCAAACTCATCAAAGACTCTTCCCCTCCATCGTGCGGCGTCGTGTTCTCAGCCGCGGCGCCGGGTTCTTAGCCCCGCCGCTTGGCATCTTGGCCGACCCTGACGCCTCTCGCCGCAAACGAACTGGCAGGCGGTCAGAGAACGCTTTCGGCGTCGGTAGGTCTCTAACCTGGAGCTTTTGCCGTATGACCTAATCCACGCGCTTGGCTAATCTGGTTAACCAGAGCCATTCCTGAAATGAACAAAAGCCTAATCTAATTCCCACTTAGCACTAATTAAGAGATTACTGACCGCATATCCTATTATCGTAATCATTGAGCTTTGACAAACAGTCAAACAGCAACAAGGAGGAGTCAATCAGATGGCAGCTGTGGACAGTGGGAGGAGTTACTGATTCTGTGTGTGACCATGGTTCGGTACTCACTTTGGACCTCAGGCAACATACTGGACCGGCACCAGCAGATGCTGTGGCTCCAACAATCATCACCGACTGTGGAAACTTCACACTGGACATCAAGCAGCATGAGTTTTGTGTCTCTCCAGACTCTGGGCGCTCGATTTCCAAATGAAGCACAGACTTACATCTGGAAAGAGGACTTGGGACCTTTGAGTAAAGGTTCAATCCTTTTACCCATGCTGATTTTGTCCCTGGTTCAGTTTTGGCTTAGCACAAAAGTTCCACCTTTTGAATCCTGAATAACTCAGTAAATAAATTACTGACAGGCACCTGTACACTGGTGTGCCCAGGCTATTCCCCCTGTAAGTCCGGCCCTGCATGGCATTTCCCTCAGATGAGACGGAGCGATAGAGCGGGGAGGAAGAGTTGCAAGGTTTCCTCATCCGTCTTTCAGACACACAAACGCACACTCCACCCTAAACCTTGTACTGTCCAGAATGTCAGCAGCCTTCTCCAGCACCGCGGCCTGTCACACAGCACCCAGTGAGTGTGTGTGCGTATGTGTGTGTGTGTGTGTGTGTGTGTGTGTGTGTGTGTGTGTGTGTGTGTGTGTGTGTGTGTGTGTGAGGATGAGAGAGGGAGAGAGAAGTTGAGGGACGGAGACACGCAGAAGGGAGGGGTGTCCTTGAAAGAGGACAGAGGTGTTCAGCTGGATCTAATGTGATGGAGGAAACAACTGGAGCACACACACTTCCTCACACACTCACACACCACTGTTGCACCAATATAATTCCTTCTCAGGAGAAGAGGGGCACAGAAACACATTTGTTTGGAATAAATTCTCATGAATCCGCAATCCGACCGATTAAATCCGTTTGTCCCGTCCAGGCCTCAACAGGCCGCTCTTTTATAACAGCAGTAGAGGGATGGGGTAGCGGGGAGGGCGGTCGGAGGGGTGCTCCGCTCTGGTTCTCTGTGGCGGGCCTCGGCATCATTATCATCAGCAGCGGGTTCCTCTCAGATGCGCCTAGCCACAGATCAAAGGGAAGCCTCTCAATCTTCCCCCCTCACCGAGGCGGCACAGAGCCGCTCTGTAGCTGGCATCTTGGTCCTGCGATAATCCTCCCATTGATCTACTTCACAGAGTTCAGTGTGCGCTGCGCCGGGGCTTCTGGGGTTGAGGTTTAAAGATGCTGAGGAATGTCTGTCAGAGTTTGCAGCACACCGGGTGCCAGAGTTTATTAAGCCGTCGGCTGGTCGGTCGGTCGTGCGCCGCTGGTACCGAAGCAGGTTCCCTGTTTTCAAGGTGCTTTGCTTACACAAGGTCATCCTAATGCTCTATAGGACCTTCCAGCAGTGGGATTTATTTCACCACAGTCAGCGTTTGTACTTTCAGAAGAGGGAGGAAATGGGTTAGGTATTTAGCATAAGGAATTCAAAAAGCACATGTAGGGGCAGAGGGGCAAATTAAATTACCTTATTTTCTTCTGTTCGTTTGAAGTCCGTGAGGAGGAGTTGAGACTGGAAGGCAAAAAGGAGGCTGAGGATGAATGCAGGGAACAATAGAGCAGGGAGGCATTACCTCAACGCTGCCTCCAACTCCCTTACCAACTCAACGTTTCCACCTACTGGCGGCTTCGTGTCACGGCAGGTCACACGACTGGCATTGCTGACTGGACAACATGGAAGTCTGTTCATTAAATGTCTGTTGCAGTGTAATAACTGTTTACTGTTATAATAAATAAAATCAATCAAATGTGTTCCTGAAAAACATATTTCCAAGCGGAGCAGTTTGGCAGCTCAGAACCACTGGTGTCTAAGATTCATACAAGTTGAAAGATGGAGCGGTTCTGAATATTTGATGGGCTGGGCCGCTGCCTGGGCCAAGCGCAGTGCTTTTCTTTCATGTTAGGATGAAATGATAGTTTGATTAGTTTTATTCTCCAAAGATAACTCTTAAACTGGCCAGTTAGACACGGAACCGTTGCCAGATGAGGTCTAAGGCTGAAAAGAAGGAAGAAAACCGCCAGTATACCAACCTAAACAGATGTTTTATGTGAAAACAAACAAATACTACTTAGAAGTGGTTTGTCTTACATTAGGAATGAACCAAGTGGCCTGAATATTACAGCTCCTTGTCTCTTACATAAGACATTTGATTCAAAGCTTTTGCTTCCCTTCTCATTTTTTCACTCAGATCATCAAACCAACTTTTCTTACACAAGGATAAACCTCAGTAAATGATGATTTTATTTGTCAAAAGGTTTAAAAAAAAGCTGTCAAAACCAACCTTCTTGTATGAAAAATAAACCTGTTATGCATTTGTAGTAGCTGACAATCAATCTTTGTGAAAATGTTGAGGAACTCTGACCCACTTTTCTTGGCAGAATTGCTGAAATTCAGATGCACTGAAGGACTTGCAGGCATAAATGTTTAAGGTCTTGCAGAGTTAAAGTTGAGACTTTAACTCTGCCTCCCATTCATTTGAATTTTATTTTTTCAAGTTCTTTAGAGGTGAGCTTGCTGGATCTTAAGCATTGTCCTAAGTGCAGCTGGGGGCCCGTTAGTGGCCCTTGGACTGATTCTGTGTGGCCCCAAAATGCAGTTCAAAAATGATACCAATCTGTCCTGTCCAGCACAAATAGTTGATGCGGAAGGAGACTTTTTGTTTTTGAAAAACGTTAAGTACAACACAAAATATCCGTCTTTTTAGAACCATGTCTATTCAGAATCTTTTTTCTGAAAAGCTGACTTTGCTGTGACCAAATCAGCTTTTACTGAATATATTAAACTTTTGAAAGCAAGTGACCTACATTTTGTTTCTATCACTGAGAATAAATTTGTTCAATCAAGCTTACAAGAATTTGAAAACTAGATGAGTTTCTTTCAACCCCCCTCGCGATACTCAGAAGGAGTGCGACAGATGTCACGGTCGGACAGCCGGGAAGACGGGTTGTCCTAACACACCGCCAGTTCCTGAACCCACATAAGAAAAAACAAGCTTATAAAAGCACACACCATTTATCAGGTCATGCAGTAATCAGGTCTGGGTAGAGGAATTAAAAAACAATGTAGCAATAACAGTGAATTCACAATTCAACACAGGTGACAGTTATATTTTCATAGTAATGAATGAAATCAAGTGATTTTGCATTCACTCCGGTGATCTTTGTCTGATATTAATACTAGTTTCATAACCAAAACACGCAATTGCAAAGGAATTAAAACATTATCACTCCAGTGTACAATCTGTTTTCCTCTGTACGTGTTATGACATCTACTCTTTCCTACAGTCGGATCTTTTTTCTGCTTCTGGCTTGACAAACGGTTCACAAAATGCTAAAATGCTCAAATTCAATCGCCGTAATTCTCCTCCCAAAGGCACCGTTTTCAAACTCCGTCTTCGTGTGTCGATATATTACTTCTCCCGGGGACCTAACACAGGCTCCGACGACTGAGGATGAGATACTCCCCTCCTTTCTGTGACTCCCTCGCATCCTTCTCGTCTTCTCTCCAACTCTTCGGGGACTCCTGGTCTTATCACAGGCATTAGTAGGGGCTTTGGCATAGCGCAACCAGCTGCTCCTGCCTGTAAACAAATCTCCCATTGGCAGAGTTGCTCATCATAACCCATGTGAAAAAGTGCAAGAGATATCAGCAGGAATCACCGAGGCAGAACGCCATGCAGCCCTGGGGGGGAAGGAAGGCTTTTGAAAATCTAAGTTTTAACAGGGAAAAAAATAAATAAATAAATAAAAACAAACCCAGAAAATACAGAACATTGCAAGGCTATTTGTAGCTTTTGAAAAATGTTACATTGTTTGTCACGCCACAACTACAAACTTCAAAGTATTTTATTGGGGTTTTATGTAGAGGAAGAACACAAAGTGGTAACCTTGTTGTGAAGTGTTTGGTTTGGGTGTGGATGACTATTTAAAAATAAAAGGTCAAACGATAAAATGATGCGACGATGTCGCGGTGCAGCGTGAACTGTGAACGTTGACAAGTCAGGTTTATTTTGAGGTATTTGGAAATGAGGCCAAATGACCTTTCAACTAATTGAGATTAGTTTAAGACTAAATTAATGCCAAGACTCGTATGCATTGAAATGACTAGTTCACAATACGTAGCAGAAGACAAGACAGTATTATTTTGATAAAGTATGTTTTATTAAAGGGGCGGTGTTATGTATTTATTTTAGACAAATACTCCCATTTTGCAGCACAGTCGAGTAACTATGCCTCCTTCAGTTGTTATAAAATTGTTTTATATATCAAACATTGTCTTGCGACAGGCTGGCGACCTGTCCAGGATGAACCCCGCCTCTCGCCCGGAACGTTAGAGATAGACCAGCACCAGCACCTCTCCTGACCCCACTCGGGACAAGAGTGTTAGAAAATGGATGAATGGATCTCAAACATGACCTAAAAGAAATATGACTTTGCAATTTGGCACCTTGACATTGGGCTTCTATCTCTTTAAGAAACTCCTGCTTGTTCCAACACTCTGCTTTCATCACATCATCACAACAATGTCTTTCCAGTGTGCACTTTACAGCTGTTTTTAGGAGTGTTAAGAACTGAGGAGTATTTTGTACGATAAGTAGAGCAGGCTTACAGGTCTTGATTGCGGCTGCCACTAGTCTGCAGGAGCTGAGCGGGAGGAAGCTTGGCTGGAGCTTTAGGTATGTAGGCGGAGCTATGTGAGAGCAAGTGTTAAGGCACTCCGACTGGTTACCACAGGAGAGTAAAAGACTTCTTACACATGCGTGAAGGAATCAAAGCAACACTCCAGGTGTGTTTTTGATGATGGAAAAATGTTAGTTTGACGTAATAAGAACCGTATTTTTTGAGCCTGTGGAAAGTGAACTTCTACCCCAAACTCAAATCTTTAGCAGCCTCCAGGAGTGTCTTGTTTGTATCCTAATTCAGTTTCCTGTCAGTCGGCAGGTCGCCTGTCCCTGCTGAATAAAATCATCCCCACAGCATGTTGCCACCTCTACCATTTTTCGCTGTGGGAATGGTGTCTTGTGCAAGGTTGCTTCTCCTTCACATGTAGGCATGTCAGCCCAAAACATTCGATTCTGCTCTGACCCGACCAGAACGACGTCGTCCTCGTGTTTTGGTCTGTATCCTCCATCGCTTGTGGCAAAGTGCTTTTTATGTTGATTTATTTCCAAAGACGCATCAATAAGCTAATATTAAGCGGCAGTAGGTGCTTGCATGTTTCTGCAGCGGCTCCCTTCAGTGGTAGCCAGCAGTCTGGCCCAATAGAGCAGCAAGCCCACCTGTTAGACCAAGCGCGTCTGGTACCAACGCCAGCTGCTGGGGCCGCAGCCTCATATTTATTCATCAGATATGAGCCCAGTAGCCGTGTTTTCACCTAATTCTGGGCAGCATCGTGTTTTGTGAGGTCTTCCGTCGTTACGGTGCTGCATTAAACCAAGGCAGACAGGTATCACTGAACCCGAAGGCTGTGAGAAATAAACTACCCTCTGACTGTGATAGAGTGCAGTCCAGCTTGTTCAGCATTAGGATTGGGCTTCTTCTACATCTTCTTTTTTTTTTTTTCTTTTGGTCAGATTATATTAATGAGAATTTTGTTATTCACAGGCAGCTTTGGAAATGTGTGTGTGTGCAGGCGCTGCCTGAGATTTAATGTGTACGTCATGTGTGTGTGTTTTCTCTCTCTCTCTCTGTAAAAACACACACATGCAAACCTACTCACACGCCCAGGTCTTAACCAGCCTGAAATATATATATATATATATATATATATATATATATATATATATATATATATATATATATATTTTTTTTCCTTCTTTATCCAAGCTCGGAGAAATACATTGATAAGCAAGTGCATGCATACACCGCAGTGTGAAATTGGGTCAGCAGTGGAGAGTGGGCTTTAATGCTGAGCACATACGCTCTCTAAAACTGATCTGCATATTCATGTGGGTGGCTATCAGAATGACACACACGCGCAGCTACAAGCGCGCACATAAATAAGTACACGCGTGTACACTCTGGCGCGAAACTTATCCATCCCACACACGTGCCCCTCTCTCTCTCTTGCTCTCTCTTCCGCGCGCGCGCGCTCACATGCAAGGCGCACGCGCGCGCCGACAGCAGGGGCACAAAGAAAACGCTGAATCTCATGGATATTGTAACTGTCAGGGAGCTACAGGGGGCATTTATGTTCCACTCATTCTAATTCTCTGGCTAAAAAATGAGCTTCTTCCTCTCCCAGCGGTGCTATGCCAATCATTTCTCCTCCTTTTTTTTTTTTCCCCACTTCCCTGCCTCCACTTACGGGGTTGCTAAGCAGTCTGGGAAAGTTTAGGAAAGTCTGGAAGAAAATAGCAAACGGAGAAGCAAGCAGAGTATGGGGAAATGTTTTTGTTTGGCGACTTCATTTTCCATCTCTTTCTCTAAGCATTGTGTTCGTTCTTCTCGTCTTCACTCCCTCCTTTCTTGCGTCCTTCTCCAGCGCTTTGATTCCCTCCTTCTACTTTCCTTCCTTGAGTCTTACATATTTCTTCCTCCCGTGCTTTTCATGCTGTATATATCAAACACAACTTAAAAGAAATTGAACTTTGTAGTTTAATGCCTTGAAAGTGTGTTTTTAAGGCACAGTTTCTCCCTGAAACTCTGCCGTCGGGAAGTTGCTGATGAAACGTAGCTCATATAACGAACTCAGCAGATGTGCAGTTCATCCAGGTGTTTGCTGATTGCTGCTGGCTAGTCTGAAGGAGCTGAGTGGTGGAGTCAAAGTGAGGGCTGCTCTATGAGACGGAAGCTTGGAAAATGCAGCCCGGAAGAGGAGCCTTTAGGTTTCGTTGTAAAAGTTGCAATTAAACTTTATAGTTTCATTGCAACTTTTTTAGGTCCAAAAAGTTGCAATGAAAAAGTTTTTTGTTTTTTGACACAGTTTTGTGCGCATTTGCAATGGAAACTTTGCTACATTGTCCTTCCTTCTTTTAGTTCTTACATTTGTCCTCTCTCTTCACTTCCCAGCTTGCTACTTCCCCGAGTTTTTCCGTCTTTGCTTACTTCCTTGTGTTTCTTAAATACATTCTTTTTTCATTCCTTTTAGTTTTCCTAAGCCCTTCCTTCCTTCACTCCTTCACTCCCTGTCATATCCCCTTCTCCCGGTTGTCCTGCCTTCCATCTGTTTTGCTTCTTTGTGTCCTTTCCCCCTTCACTCCTTCCTCCCATTTTTTCCTGCGCCCTTCCTTTCTGTCAACTTCTGCTGTATTTTCACGTTTCCGTGTCTCTATGCAAAAATAAGCGCCGTGAGTCCAGACTGAATTGTTACTTTGTGGCTTCACAGAGCACCGAGAACTGTGGAAATTAGAGTCTGAGAAGGTGTGAAACTTTCTCATCAAAAACATGAAGGCCCCCCCCCCGCCTTTTCTCTCTTTATATTCCTCCCTCCGCCCGCCCCTCGAGGCGAAACGCGGCGGCCATCTTTCTGAGGGAAAGCACGGTCCGGCTGACGCCGCCCGTCCGTGCAGAACAGCTCTCATTACTGGAGAATTTGAGAGTGAGCAGCAACACTGTCGAAAGTCTTAGAAGTGTTCACACTTCCCTCCCAACTAAATAGATATTCACACTCTGAAAAGTGGAGAAAAGGAATAATAATCACCATTCGGCTGTAGACTGATTGTGCCGCTGAGCTGTGAAGAGAGTTGGAGAATGGAAGAAGCAGAGTGAAAGAGAGGAGGTGTGAGAAAGAGAGAGAGAGAGAGAGAGAGAGAGAGAGATGCAGCCGAATAAGAGGTCTTCTCCCTGCGGATATGCTTGTCAAAATTCCCATACTTTGCGCTTCTGACTTTTTTTTCTTCTGTTTTTTTTATTTTTTTATTTCGGCAATGAACAACAGTTTTTTTCTGACAAAGCATTTTCCTCACTTATTTTGCAGATGGAGGGGAGGAGAAGGAGCTCAAGTCGGAAGGCGAGAAGCTGAAAGGATGCAACAAAGGATTCGGAGCCCGGCAAGCAGATAGCTGGGAAGGCCGCTGGAGGCCAAAAAAAAAAAAACAGAGGGAGAGATAGAGAAAGGGAGAGAGGGAGGAGAGGAGGAGTGGATGGGAGCGGAGGGGGTGCTTGGTGGTGTCTTTTGAAGATGGAGATGGAAGGAGAAAGAGAAAGGAGGAGACGCGGAGAATGACACAGAGAGCGCGCGTCTCCTGTGGATGTGTTCGGGGACCGACGCGGCGAGGCCTGAGCATGTGATTTATTTCAGAATACTAATGTCCCTTTGATCTCTGCTGCTATAAAAGAAAAAAAAAGAAAAGAAATGCCCTTCTGGGATCGTGGGCACACACTCGAGCACAAACACACTCTCACGCTCAACACAGGCGGATGCATGCATGTACCGCACACGCACCTACATCCTCGCATTAATATTGTTGCGTCCCCTCAACTGACTGCTGAATAGGGCTCATTTATGCACGCACACACACACACAGACACACACCTACACGCACACACACACACACACACACACCTACACACACACACTCCAGGGTGTCTAATCTACTTTAACTATCATCAAATCCTCAGAGATCCAATTACAAAGATAGAGGGATATTTGTTTTTCTCTGTGCACCCTAAAAGACTAATTAAATTTTCATGTAAAGATGAAATTATTTGATACAACACAAATGTCTTTTCATTTTCATAATCGTAACGTAATACGTTTTAATTAGGAGTCCTGTCACCGCTTCTGCTTGTTCAAGCTGTTTCTTTCCCCCCCCCCTCCCTCCTGGCCCACTTAACCTGACAGAGAGGCAGAAACAATATACGGGTGTGAACCCAATCTGTTCCCAACGCGCTGTTCTGAGTCAGGGCGCGGAGAGGTCAGAGGTCACGCGGGCGATGGACGGGACCCGGGCCGAAGACGCGCGCAGACGATGAAGGTTTGGCTCTGAGCGGGAGAAACGGTTCGGGTCGAGAGCGGGCGGGCCGGCCGCCTTTTGTTCCTGCGTTTCCTCCGGCGAAGCGCCAGGAGAGCGGCGTACTGTATTGACATTTCGTAAATGTCAGGTTGTTTATTGGGAGGTACTTTCAGCGGGGGACGTAATGACAGCATAAAAATGTTAAAACTTTTGAAGGGAGCGAGAGAAACACTTAATCACAGTGGCAGCCGCAACAAAGGATTTTTCCACCATCACATTTCTCAGAATTACTGTAACATCACAACCGCGAGCTTCAGCTTTGTGGACATTTTATTTCATCGGCGCAAAGTAGAACCTAATTGAGAAGTGGAAGGAAAGTGACACTTTTCCTCTCTCAAGTTAAAAAAAAAAACAGAGCAACTATGGCTGCTGTCAGCTATAAAAAAATCCACCTTACTCTGAGTTGTTATAATAAAATAAAATTTACACAACTGACTTTGTATTTACTGTAAGACTGTTTCCCAGCATGTTTGTTGTACCATATCGGGAATCCTGTGTATGGAAGCTCATCGTTTGAGTTTTGCTCTCCATCCCCGGCTGACCGGAGCAAACGTTAAGCCTCCTGAAGCCGGTTCTTCTGAACCTCTCCCGGTTAAACACAGCTTCTACTTTCCACCGTAGCCTCTGCATGCTCACGCTGAAGGACCGAATCAAAGCAGCGATTTAATGAAGCAGCGATTTAATGCTTTGCTTTGCCTTAGGCAAAGCAAAGCAAAATAAGGCAAGGAAGCAAAACAAGATGTATAAGCTGGAGAGGACAAAGGAAACCAACATACAAAAGACACAGTAAGGGCTGAATTTGTCCATGTTGTGTTATTCTCTGGTTGCTGCCACGAATCCTAACCCCAACCCAGACTGAGTCAATCTCCCAAGATGGCAGTTTTGGTGCAAACGCGACAAAACCTGAAAGATTAACTCGATGCGTAATGGTCATCATAGTAGTGAAGCTTCAAAGTAATCAGCCAAGTTCTGACTGACATAATTCAGCTTTAATTTCCAGCTCTGGGTCCTCGGTGATCTCCTGTTTCGGTGTAAGATTTCCCCCACGTCAGGCTTGATGAATCTCTTTTAATAGCCATCAACGCGAGAGCCTGAAGGTATTAAATGTACAGCCGGTGCTTTGCTTTTCAATCTATAAAAAAAACTCCAAAACATCCTAGAGGAGTGTAATTCAATATAAATTGTAGTCCGTGGGTCGACGCTTCTGTTCCTTTAGAATCAGAAGTTCTGGGAAATTGCAGCACCGAGAAACCAGCTACGTCAGGAGAAACACCACTGAGAAAACAGTGGCGCCCCGGATATGGAAGTGGAAGGTTGCAATGTTAAGTGCTTATTCTTCATATATATATATATATATATTATATATATATATATATATATATGTATATATATATATATATATATATATATATATATATATATATATATATATATATATATATTGCTTTTGACATTCGGGAGACAACTCTCCACAGGGCTCAGGCTAGAAATAGCAAGAGGGTTAGTCGCTGCTATTCCTCCAGCGAGCCACTATGGTCTTGGTTGATGCATGGTATCTGTCAGCCGGTCCCCGACGTACGCCTTCAGCGGCGGCCTCGGGGACGTCGGTGCACGCAGCTGCCAGCCGGCCGGCCGCCCTCCTCTGGGTGCTCAACTCTGCTTTCCACGGCAGGCGGCAGGTGTAGCAGCTCGGTGATGCCACCTCTCACGAGGGGCGCCGCCTCCACTCGGATCGGGAGGCGGATGTGGTCCCACGGCACGGAGAGCCGGAGAAGACCTCTTCCTGGAGCTTCCCGAAACGTCACTGTTAACGTCAAGAATTAAAACTAAAAACTAGCTGGAGTTAACTCTTCGCCGTTTCGAATTAACATTTTTCAGCGCTGCCAGCTTTTGTCACTTCATATGAAACACGGTCCAAGGTATTCTTGTTACGCTCTTCTTCCAAAAATAATAACACGCGCCCCTGACTTGGAAGTGTCTGGAATCATAATTTATGGAATCCCTAAGCCAGCAAAAATGCACCTGGGAGTCCAATTAAACATATACAATCAACCTGATCCAAACCGCTCTCTTGCTTTCCAGATCCCTAGAGTGCGACCTCTGTGATCGAGCACGTGACTAAAAATCTTTTCAGAGTTTTTTTTTTTCTCCCCGGGTTTCACTGGCGTGTTGAATATTTGATGTTGTTTCCCTTTTCGTGGGTCTATCTGTGTTTGCTCACCTTCGTAGAAACAAGTGAAGGTCTGAGCCAATCAAAAAAAACGCAGATTGCCTTTCCGTGAAGATCCAATCTTTTGATTGGTCCTTGCTTTTCGGATGGATTATGGAATGTGCTTGATGTCGTGTCTTGTTTTGACTCGGTTAATTATGAATCATACGCCAAAGCATTGAACTGAATAAAGGCGGAGGTCATTGTGTTTTTGTGAAATGCCTGGCTGCCCGGTGCTCCCATGAGGTTACTCTGCCCCCGGTGGCAACTGTGGTACCTTCATCTCTCACCATAAATGTGGCCCAGATTAAACATTTGGGAGAGTTTGCAGTGCATTTCAAATAAAACAAATGCTTATCTGTAACTTCTTACCTGCAACAATCAATCACGTGTCAATCAGGGCAAATCTGAACGATCGGATCGGACATGGATATTTTTGGGTTGTGGTAGGAAGCCAGCTGTTCCACAATATGGTCTTAACTAACCTAATTAAACTGAGCTCAAATTTAATGCAGTGAAATACAGAGCTAAATAATTCAACTGGTGATTCTTTAGAGTGCCTTCGCTTGGCGAAAATCAAGGATTAAACAAGGGAAAAGAGCTGGACAGTTAGACAAAAGAAGGATGGACAGAATAAAACGCCGTTGTAATTCTAAGGATATTAAGGCGTTTTGCTCACTTTTAGTGTCTTCCACATAGTTTCTAGTTCATACTACATAAGGAATGGCTAAAAGCTACTGAGAAGTTGGCAACCCTACAGGAAACTGAAAGCCCCCCCATCCACCCCCTATTTGGCTCGCTCTCTTCTTCTGACTTTGCACCACGTGAGAAAAGGCTGCACATGTCAGATAACATCCAACTATCCTGATGAAGGTGCAGACCTCATGTCATATTACCTGAGTTACTTAGACACTCGGTTGTGTTGGCCCTACTGCTAACAAGCCAAAAGGGGGCACATCGCCACCTGTCATTATGGAGTCAGACATACTTGAGGCGAAATGGATTCCCATGAAATGATTTAATGCTCATACAAGGTCAGCAGTCCAATTAAATGAAGCTGAGCTGAAGCCGTAGCGTGCAAATGTTCTCCTCTTCAGAGTTTCTGTTGGGAAGTAGCACCTTGATACTAATTTCCAGCAGGCAGGCTGTTAGCTAGCATGGCTGTAGCTGTACCGGTTCCATTGGCTTTGTTTATTTTTCTACTAAATGAACCGCAAATTCCTTTTAGGTGAAACAATATTCAACACTTCGCTCAAGTTTCTTATGGTGTTTATGTTGCTAAGCTAATGCATGCTCGTTTTAGCTAACACCCCGAGCAGGTTTCTTTTGACAGCCAATATTTGTAATTTGGGAGAGGGAGGTGTACCTTTTGACAGGGTAGTGGAAACATTGGCTCTCTCTCGAAACTTATTTGGAGCTTTCTAGCTTTAGCATTATTTCAGCTCTGGTTATTTTCGAGTGGATCTTCAGAGGTTATTGAGTAAAGCGAGGAAGAGGAAGCTGGCATATTTGCTCAAAAGGTACGTTGGGCATCTCCACTGATTCTGTGGAAACTGTCGGATGTGCTAAGGTCATCTATAAATGTGGGCACCTATAGGTAATCCAATCATAATTCAATTTCTTGACATAAAGGTATCAAATTGGATTGCAAAGCCGGGTCAAGTTAATTGTGCCTTTTGCGCATGTGCTGTCAGAATTGCCATCAGGTGCTTTCACTTCGCATTAATGGTTTTCTTTGACAATTTTCCTCATTTAAATGCAGAGCCGAGCAGAAGCAGGGGAGGCGATGGGAGAGGAGCGGAGCGGGAGAAGGTTGGAGGGCAGTGGGAGGAAGAGCGAGGAGCCGAGTAGCTCGGGGACGAGCGGGGAGCAGCCAGGGAGGAATTACCTGACGCCTAAAATAAAAATCAATTTAAATATTTTAGCGAGGCTTTCACCAGGACCAAATTCCCATGGTTAAAAGTGAAATTTGTCTCCCGAATCAATCTGTTGCGTTGAGGCAAATGGAAATGGGGAAAACTTTAACGAGAGGTAGAACCGGCAGGTTCGGCTAACGATTTGCAAACTGAAATAGGAGGGAAAAGTCCTGATGATTGCAGTGAACTTTGCAAATAATATGGAGAACAACACGAGTTCCTGCTCTTGTGATAGGGATTGTCCACGCATGTTACAACAAAGCGATGCTCTGTTCGGCGCACTTCTCCGGCCTGCTGTCCAAAGTGAAGAAAGAATATGAAGAACTTTGACACAGAAATGCAAAAAAACTGCCAGCAGAGACGGCTCATTTGATATCAAGGTTTCAGTCCTCGTTTTAGATCTTCCTAGCTAGAGAACGCGTCCTCAGATGGAGTCACGACTGAACTGCTGAACAGCTTGCCGAACGTGGCCTAATTATGCTACCCTTAAAGTAAGTCTTGTGGGATTCTGTGCGGATGAAACGCCGGGTTGGAATTGTCTTAATCAGATGCGGCCAAGCTTTTCGCGGAGACCGAGCCGCCTCACAGGTTTTCTTTGCAGGTTTTTACTGTCAGGAACATCAGTCACTGCAGAGAGGTGATGTGGGCTCTCAAGTAGGTGTATGTTTGAGAGGGATTGGTTTAGACATAGGGATAAGGTGGGAGGCTTAATCTTTGAGTGAACGCTGCATGTTGCTCTCCACAGAGCTATGAATAAAAATATGTTCAAGCAAAATTTGAGTGAAAGACAGATCTGTGAGAGACCTAGTTTTTCACAACACAAAATCCAAAGAAACGGAAATGAGTGACATGGAACGCATATCTAAAATTATTGGACAGATGAATGTTTGGCTATTTTCTTGTCCGTTTTTTTTTTTTTTTTAAATATAAAGATATATTTGTTTTTTTTTTTTTTTGGTCTTTTTCTCAACTGTTCAACAAATGTCTTAATTGCATTCAACTGTCATGCCACAAGAAGTCAATGGCGGTGAGGTTCGACCTGAATCGACTCAAACTGATGATGTTCTCCTCTGGGATTTTCTGCAGAAGAGAGCAGAATTTATGGTTTCAGAAATGACAGATAATCATCCAGGACCTAAAGAAAAACATGAGGTACTCTCTCTGAAATGGTGAGTTAGGATTCATCATTCACCAGAGTATTCCCTCTACGGTTTTGTTGGCCATCAAGATGTGTTCATCATATGCTGCGCGAGCCTTTTGTGGTTTAATCGCCTTTGAAATCTCGATGCCGTTTTTCCCCGCCTGTTTTCTCGCTGTTAAATCGTGAATGTAACCGAGCGCCGTGAGTAATCAGCGTGCTCTGTGTAGTTTTGGTGGGCTGGTCACTCCTGAGGCTCCCCAGTGTTCTGTGGTTCACTGGAGTCCCAAGTCCTTCAAAAATAGTTTTGTTTGGCTTTTTACACATTTATTTATTTATTTATTGCTCTACTGGCCTTTATTTGACAGTGGATTGACAGAAAAGTGGGTTGTGAAAGAGGGGAAGACATTCTGCAAAGGTCACTGCAGCGGGGCAGGAGCCTTTGATGGCTCTTTGTATATGTGTCTTGCACCGGCGCTGCTCCCCGGTTTCTCACCTGTTCTTGAATCTCTGCACCGGGATTTGACGTGTTATTTCTCCTCAAGTGATTTATTGATTCTACAGGTCTGGGGTTAATCAGACCACTAAGATATCGGAGGTCTCTGATGAATCATCCGAAAGAATTGTAAAACCCACAATCTAAAACAAAAGC
The DNA here is from genome assembly GCF_027474105.1 of Poeciliopsis prolifica. Classification (NCBI taxonomy): domain Eukaryota; kingdom Metazoa; phylum Chordata; class Actinopteri; order Cyprinodontiformes; family Poeciliidae; genus Poeciliopsis; species Poeciliopsis prolifica. Next base: position 4,785,625 of record NW_026562383.1, read on the forward strand.
AGAAAGCTGTACCGGGGCAATTAGTTTTGTAGTTCAGCCTTCTAATGGAAAAACTAGTTGACCAAATCTTTGTGGAATACGTTGTACTTGATTAGCGAGTCCTCTTGAACCGTGGAATATGTAAAGGAAAACTTTAGTAAGAGCAGCGCAGAGAACATGAGAGAAATTCAGACTGAATCTCTTTGTTTCAACATCAACTAAAATGGTAGGACCACTAGGGAAGGCACAGATTCTCTTAAGAAGTGGAGAACTACCAGAGGGCCTGTAGACTAGAGACAAAAAAATAAAAAAAGGCGTCTGTATAAAAATAATATCTTTATTGAAAGTCTGCATATTTTCAGCAGCTGAAGACTGGCAATGTGTCAGCACCACCCACTGCATTAGCTTTTGTTTCAGTCAGCAGACGTGGAACGCTCCCTCCGTTTTGTACATGATTGACGTTAGGATAGGACAGTAAATGGGTTTCCAATCTATCATGGAGTATAAGGCTGAGCAAAATGTGCAGCTCTTGATTTACCGATTCATCCCTCTTGAGATGGATCATGATCAAAAGGAGGAGAGCAGAGCAGCTGAGAGGAAAGTCTTCTGTTTCATGGCTGGATAAATGAAGGAACCAAGTTATCTGTGGCACAGATAAGAACCTGTGTTTTTTTTCATTCATTCAACTGGAGAAAATCATTATTCCACCTTCATTTGCTTGATTTCATATACCATTGTAGAACAGATAGCTCGGAAATTGAATGGGATTTAAAAGTAATTAAAACCTGAGCCTCGTCAGCGCAGTAATGATAAGAGATTTCATTAAAAGATGTTAAAAGACCGCACAAAGGAAGGCGACAAAGACAAATAAATTAGGCCCAAAAACAGGCACACAGTGGAACCCTGTGGTTGAGGGTAACAGACCTCGAGTTTAAACCAGACTGGGCGATACAAATATTTCTGAAAGACTCAGTTTCACAAGCAGCACTGAATGATCCCCGATACTAAAGGGCTGAACATAAACCCGGGATTTACATCCGGCTAACACCAACGATTCTCATTTCCACATCATCAAACCGTTAGTCACTCTGAGGAATCCTGACTCTGTCGGATAGGCTCTTCAAAAACCAGACTGAAATGTGGCTGAAATATTACAGTCATCAGAAATCCCACGGTTGTTGCATAATTTTGGCCAGGAAAGAAGGTTTTGAGATCACCCTATAAGTCGTAGGACACGATAAATCTAAGGTGGTAGACTTTTTAAGAAGAGGAGAAATACACCATTTTTGAATGATGAAACTTTACTAAGACTGAGGGATAAGCAAATAGTCGGCAGTACAAGGGAAAACGGCTTTAAATAGTGATGCTGCAATAATATCTATAGCAGAAGATGTTGAAATCCTTCTGTCCTCACATTTGAAGAGATGACTTGGAGAAATTTAACTTCTTTTCCACATACAGTGGGCTAGTTGTGGGAAATCAAAAGCTTTTTCGAATGCAGGAGAGTTGACTATCACAAACATGCAGTCTTCCCACACGGCTGCTTCACAGAGCCAATCTGGCTTTTCCCACAAGGTACGGACCTGATAAGGAGATTTTCATGTTTGCTGAAAACGTTAGCTTGGTAATATACATCGTGACCGCCGTGTTGAGAGAAATAAAAACGTGAAGAAAAGCAGAGGTGAACTAAAGTACGAGAGTCAATGAAACAGTGAGTTTTTAGATGATTCCACGCGTAAAGACGAATCAGAATCTGAAATAAAAAATACAATCAATACAAATATTTGAGATTTTAAGTCCCACTCGTGTTGACAGAGTCCAAGTTGTCTCTGGTCCTGCAGCTTCAGATAAAAAAATCTTTCCAAACTAAGTTTCTCCAGTTTTTAATTTAATTTAATTTATTAGGGACAGTGCACATTAATTAACAATCAATACTTATGTACAGACTGTAAATGAGCCAGATTATAGCATAATTGCTAATTTCCATCTGTAGTCCCAAGACAGGAAGACCAAAACAACAAAAAAGACATTATAAACATACAACTTTTCAGAGATCTCTGCCATAAACTCCCTTCTTCCACACATAAGCTCGTCTCCCTCACGGATTTTCCCCGCCCCGGCATTCTGTAGCCACGGTAACACACCGCCATCTGGTGGCCGCCGGGCCGAACTGCAGCCAGTGGGCCGAGCTGGGCGCGAGGCCCGGACCTCGCCCGGCCCCTTTGCTGCGCGTGTCACTTTACGAGGAAGTGGAGCCGAGATGGTCAGCGAGGAGCTGGCGTTCCGCCTCAACGACGAGGAGTACAAGAACTGGCTGAAAGCGGGACGCTGCCTGCTCCTCCTGAAGGACGGCCTCCTCCCGTTCACCGAGCAGCGGCTGAGAGCTTTCCACGGGGACCTGCTCAACCAGCGGCCTCCCCTGCGGACACCCTGCGAGACCTCTTCCTGTAAACCCCGAGGGAACGCGGTAGGATTGTTGAACATTCGTCCCTAGCCAGTCTGTCCCGTTCATAACTTCCCGCCGGTCGGTGTGTCTCATTGGGTTCTCCTTCCCGGCAGCTTGCCTCGGTGTGCAGGGGCTGCTCGGAGTGGCAGAGAGAGATCCTGAAACACCACAGGCAGCCCAGCGGCACAATCCACTGGACGAACTGCTTCCCCCCCAACTGGAGGACGGACCACTGGGAGGTGGCCAAGGTAGACCACACTGACCATCACCCTGTCCACTCGCAGAGTCAGCCTTAGTGGCGGTGCTGCTGGACTCCTTGTCCTTTATGCCACAGCTGTGGGAGGGACTTCATTGTTGCCTCCCAAACTTTGTTCCTCCACTTCTTGTGCTGGCAATTTGTGTTGATGCTCAATGCACGATTGAGCATCAACATACGTGCAAAAAACCCATCCCCCCCGAAATCGTTGGCTTCAGCATAGTGACATCAGAAACTCAGAGGGTTTGGTTGGAGTCAAGATGTCTCCACATTGGATTTTTTTTTTTTTTTTTTTTGTATTGGCTGCCAGTGCAGAGCTTGCTCACCGGGTGTCACGATAACCGATTTTGCTGGATGACATGTTATGATTTCAGATACACTGCCACTGTAGGAAGGTTGGTGTTACTCTTTTTTTTTAAATCCTCAGAATAAGATGTTTTTTCTTTTTGCGAGATGGAGAACAAAGTTTTGAGAAAGCATTTAGATTCCAATCAAACGACATTGAAAACGGATCTGAAAACGTATTATTTGAAATCAAATTCAAAAGTTGCAGGACAAAAACAGCCAGAAACCTGCGTTTGCTGTGTTCATATTTAAAAACATTGGTTAGTTCTGCATTATTTTCAGCCAAAATGATTAAGAGGCATCTGAACAGCCACTTGACTCCTGAGCTGTACACATAGAGGCTTGCAATACTGTAAAGTTCCACTAGATGGCAGTATTGTTCCTATCTGAAATAAAAAAGAAAACATACTTGCTATCTAATACCTATTATGAAATCATTAAATAAAAAGCTCCACAGCTATTTAAATTTTCTAGAGGTTCTGCTAAATTAAGGCAGAAACAATTAATTGTGATCAATCGGTTATTGGACTGATTAATTACTTAAGTAATTGATTAAGCCTTAACTCCTCAAGTGTTTTTTTTTTTTAAATATCTACTCACCCAGTTCAAAGACACAAAAGGAATGCTTTTATACTACATTTTAGTCAATAAAATGTCTAGTTTAAAGGAGGAGTCCAATTAATTATTTATTTGCATATTTTAATGTATTTCTTAGATTGTGTCAAAAAAGTTTAAATGACAAAAAATCTGTAGAATCTTCAAAACCATTCATAGATGATAACTCCTTTTTTATCCCAAGGGAAAGTACATAAAACATCAGCACAAAAAAACTCAAACATATTTACATCCATTCTGAGATAAGATGAGGTCAAGTGTAAAAAACACGTTTCAAGTTTTTCAGAACTGCGTGTGTAATTTATTTATGATCTTTTTTCTTTTCGCTCCGTCTCAAAACACGGGTAAGCACACTGGAGGCTCGTGCAGCAGAAATCACTGCCTGGACTCAGATGAAAGGTGAGACGCCTCTGCAGACGAAGTGGAAGCGCATGAAAACAAACCCGAGTCAAGATGCTCGGCGGATCGCAAATAAACGTCTCTTGATGGGATCAGGACCCGCCGTGGCCGCGAAAACCACGGCGACGTCAAACCACCACGAGTCCGTCGGGAGGGTTTGAGCTTTCTGCTCCTCCTGTTGGGTCCCCATCCTCTGCCGCTCTGTGTCTTCAGGCGTACATGCCACGAGGTCAGGCTAAGGTGAACCGCGCCGACGAGTTCGACGCCTCCGCTCTGCTCAACCTGATCAACTACTGCGACTGTTTCAGCTCCGTGGATCCAAAGCTGGTGAGGCAGGTGAGCAGTGGCGCAAGACTTACTTTGGTGACAGGACTAAAACCGCATCATCACATGTGCGTTTCTGCTTCCAGGTGATTCAGTGCAGGAACGAGCTGATGCACTCTTGCGAGTTGCGGGTGAAGGACGACTGGATGAGGCGCTACAGGTGGACTCTGAGGCACTTTGTGCAGCAGCTGAGCTTCGTGCCCCACATGCTGACCGTCGGGAGGCAAATCGAAGGCGTGAGTTTGTTTGGAGAACAGCGGCAGCTCCGCTCTCAGGCTCTTTGCAGTCGCGTTTCCCCTACAAGTGCAACTGCATACTCCATAGTTTTGAGAAATACGCTGATTTAAATATGGCCGTACACCCAAATCACCCCGACGGTAAAAAGTTTTATAAAAAAAATATGAGTTTTGTTTTTCAAATTGCTGCATTTCCACAAAGGAAATGTATTTTTGCGATACCAACATGGACAATTATATGGAGAAGCAGCTGCTGTCGTCATGTTTTAAGTTGTTTCTTTTCTTTTTCTTTTTTTGCGATCCAGATGCTGACCGTAGATCTTTCAATACGCGTGTTTGGTGTCGACCGACTGGACTCCGCCGTCGCGATGGCCGCATCAGACCCCGACTTGCTGGAGCCCGACGCCGAGTCGGTCAGCCGGTGGGAATCCGAGCTCCTGGGGGAGATGCTGCGGGAGTGTCTGTGTGCTCCCAACGAGGAAGACGAGGATGCAAAGACGCAGGTAGGCTGAACAAAAACCGCACACTTGCATTATTTTTACTTTCTATTTTTTATTGAACAAGACGTAAAGACACACGTTTCCCCTCCCCCCGTTTCCTCAGGACGCGGAGCAGCTCAAACGGCTGCAGGGCTTCCTCCAGGCAAACAAAGATCTAGGAGAGAAGTTCTCCTCTGAGCTCCAAGCGATCGACTCTCTGCAGGCTAAAGGAGGAGAAGAGGGTTGAAAGAGAACCAGAGTACGTTTCACACTCGATGTGGACTTGTGCTTCTTGCTTGAAATGGGCTATGGTCAGATCAAGTCGGGAAACAACTGTACAGAGTTTATTGTTTTGACTGCATGCACTTATTAAGAAGAATACGGGGATAAACACAAAATGTAAAAAAATCTTTTCTTTTTTTAAGAAAGAACTTTAGCTACCAGTGATATCAACTGTCTGTTTATATTTCTAGCAAAAATATCCAGAGACTTTTTTTTTCAATAGCTTACTGTTTCAACACCAAATGTGCCTCGACTTAAAGGGCTTTTGTTTTATACGTTTTATGTTGGAGAAGGCTATTAATAGTTTTTCTCCACGTTTAACAGCAATAATCCTCCATTGCGACAGCATGTCTGTGTTTTTACCAATGACCTGATTCACAACTTTGACTGTTCTCCTGTTCAAACAGGGTCAAAATCCTACAGTCCGGTTCAAATAAAACTTGGAAACAAGGAAATGTTCGATCCATTGTTTCTTTGCTGTAGTCGAGGTTCTCGGCAATAAATCTAATCCTGTTGGGAAAACCTTAAATCACGGTAAATGTTTATATTCCCGGTCTGAACCTGAGCCGAAATTCAGGCCAAAAATGAATTGCTTTGTGGCCGGGTCAAAAATGCTGAATTTAAAGTTGCGTTAATCCACTTGTGGTCTGAGGAGAGGGGAAGGCAGTTAACTGTGTCTGAAGAAATGAAGGTTCAGAAGTTTGTTCGGCGCTAACGATGCGCACACAGCCACAACCTCTTCTGCTCTTATCAATCTCATGTCTCAGGAGATTCGCACTCGACTCATCCTGCGGTTACAACCAGCAACCAGATGGAGGTGGCTGAGTCTTTCTGTTTTAGTCTTTAAAGAAAGGCTAAAAACAAAAGTGGAAGCAGATTAATTGGAATAATATGTCGGGTTTACTTCAGGCTCGGCTCTGAATACAGAGACGATGCTGTTGGGCTTGGGTCGGGTTACTTTTAAAAAAAAATTTCATTCATGATCTAATTGGAGTTCCTGCCAAGAAGAGAAGTCAAACATGCAGCCAGTGTTCAGATGGACGCTTGTTGAAGACGTCATCAAGGTGCAATTTGTCAAGGGACGTTTCCAGAAACCGCACAGCTTTGGAAAGCCCAGTTGGTTTCCTCAGGTAAACTGGCAGTCAGATTTTGGACCCAGATAAGGCAGCCAATTCTTCCTCTGGTCCTGGTTCTGGTGCCGAGAGCAGAAAGCTCCAAAGAGATTTATCGTCATGTTTCACTTCCCTTCTAAGATAAAGTCAATGTTGCATTTCAGTGGGGGCCAAAACGATTAACTGGATCAATCGTGACGCGTCGGGTCATTGGAAAAAAAAAAAAATCAACTCATTTAATCATTTAGTCGTCAAATGGAGTTTACAGACTCAAAGAGATAAAGACGATATTCTGAAGCAGCAGTAATTAAGACAAATCTGTACAACATATACATTTAAGACAAAAACATCTTTGTAAACGTGTTTTACAGGCAAATGTACTGAAAGAATGCAATGTAGTTACATTTTAAGCAATAAGATGTTTAATCTATTGTTTATTTGCATCTTAATGTATCTCAAATGTTGCATATAAATGTTATTATTATGTTATTATTTCACGGGACAGGTGTTATGAATAAAATGGACATAACACCTGTCATAAACACGGAGCCTTTATGAATACCTGACTGTTGTCATGAAGTGTCATTTGGTAAATAATGACGCTTTTAATGTGAAGTTGCATTAAAAGCGCCAACTCTGTATTCTTTCGTGAACAATGACACTTTAATGCAAAGCTGGCGCTTCGAATGGACTTTTAATGCGACTTTTAAAGTCATGATTTGTCATTATTTACCAAATGACACTTCATGACAGCATTCATAAAGACTCCTTCATGTTTATGATGGTGCCATGTCAGTACTTACGCGCACACTGCCAAGCATCACCCGCAAATTGTCTTCGTCCAGGTTCCTGGAAAACGGATGAACTTTGGACCACTGTCGAATACGAGAGGGCGAGTTGCACATCAAAAACGAAACTGCGCCTTATGAAAAGACTCAAATACACAAGAGCGTTTCTTTTCTCTCAGACAAGATTAGGGTTTTTGTGAAGCAATCATGAATCATGAAAAGCTCCGAATATCAGCCAGTTTTGACCAAAAGGTTTCAGGCGTCCTCTGGGAAGAGATTTTATCCTTCAGCATCACGCTTTCAAAGTGGGATGAAAAACAAACCAAAAAAAGAGACCAAAACGACTTTGTGAGAGGATAATTCATGTTTTTGGAATGACGATTATCAGAATGAAAAACTAAATAAAACTAAATAATAATACATTTCTATTGGGGCCTGCCATAGAAATGTATGGCAGGCGCCTATTGTTCTTCACCTCAAAATATCTGCCTCTTCCTACCACCGTTAATGCAGCCCGTACCGCTGTATATGTAATATGTATATTGTGCCCCTCACAATATACATATTAAAATGTGCGGCTCGGTCCCGTGAGGGGAACTATTACTGTTGTTGGGATTTCGAGTAACTGTGGCGACAAAACAAAACACTGACGCAAAACAGAGTCAGTTTCACTGAAAACAGACAGAATTTTGTCTCCCTCTGAGCTGCTCTTTAGAAGTACAATGATTGCAAAATGTCAGAATTATAAACGTGGTGGAACAACTGCTATGAACTCATTGCATCTCTGAATACTGCTGTTGGTTATATCTTACATCATAAAGTGGTGGCAAAAGCAACAAAAAATCTAGTCTGGACTTAAGATGGAGTAAATGCACACATATTCATAACATACTTTGATTAAATCCATAAATTTCAGTACTGAAAGAATTGCTTTATACCAGGCGAGTCTCTCTAACCTGAGAATGTGAATCAGTACTGAGATGATTCTGTGCCTTCAAATAATTGTAACAATGCTCCTTGAGAAGATTCATAACTTATAACTTATAAGTGTGAAACAGGAAGAGGTTTGAAAAAACAGTCTGTGTGCATCACTCAAGAGAGATTCATTTGATGCATCAAAGAGTGATGTCATCACTGCTGATGTCATTGTTACCATTGAACAATGACATGGTGCGTTCACATCAAACACGTTTTGAGCGTCAGGCAATTCTGGTTTATATTCAAAGTCTATGTGGAGCTTTGGATGCACTAGATGTGTCAAACGCTCCAACTGCATGCAATGCATCCATCCGATCCGTCCGTCCAATCCGATCCGTCCGTCCAATCCGTCCGTCCATCCGTTCCGATCCGTCCGTCTGTCCGATCCATCCATCCATCCATCGCAGGGGTAGCAGCTTAAGAAAGGAGGCCCAGACCCTTCCCAGCCACTTGTCCTCCACTGTGTCCTGGGTCGTCCCCGGGGTCTGAAACACCTCACCAGGGAGGCGACCAGGAGGCATCTTGACCAGATGCCCGAGCCTCTTCAGCTGCCAATCTGCCTGTCAATGAAGGGCCAGGGAGAGCTGCAGATCACCTCCATCAGGATTGATTGATTTGAGAAATAAATCAGTTTCTCAAGTTGTTTGAATTCTAGTTTAACATCTAGACTCTGCAACATCGGAGAAGTTAAAGACGGACTCACAGTTCATCAGAGCCACCAGTTTCAGCGCCTCTTCAGCAAATCTGTTCCCAGCCGTTGAACCACTGAGTTATGAGTTGGTTTGAACTAATGCTGTAACAGTTCAGCTCTCAAACTGAACTGCTACAACATTATGATCAGGCCTGTAACGACCACGACAACAAACGACGTGACGTGTCCCGCAACTTTTGCTGTACGCAGCTTTTTGAGCAAACTGTTGTCAAAGCCTTTAAAGGCCTTCTTCATTTGTTTCTGCAGAAGTTCGATCATCTTGGCGATGACGTGTTCGTCTTTCGTTTCCAGCAGGTTCTTTAGCTGAGAGCTGCTGAACGTCTTCTTCAGCTCGACGAGAACTTTGCTGCACATGGTTCTGCGCTTCTTGGACGTTGTAGCAAATTCTTTGGCATTGTGAGACCTTCTGCCATCCTGTCTACAATCTTCTGGATGAAGGCAGTTTCCTCTTTGCCAAGCTGCTCCAAAGCTTTCAAAGCTCCGCAGTCGATGAGCAACCCGAGCTGCAGGTTTGCTGCAAACAGCTTCAGCTTGTTCCCTTCCAGGACCTTCTCCATCGGGTCAGGAACATCGGGACAGTTAAAAAAGATCCGTTTTACGTTCATCTCTCTAAAAGTCTGAACAACACAATTCTGGTGTGAAAACTCTTCGAACTTCTGTTTGTTTGTGAGGAGTCACTGAGGGAGACGGCGACTCAAAACCTGTCAAAGCCTTTCAGTGATGTCATGTCAGTGACATCATAGGGCATGACGTCTCATCAAGTCTCCCGTTTTTGGCCAGGAGATTATTTGTAGTAGTAATTCTTTTGAACACGAGTTATTATGTGTTTGTTTGTTGTTGCTTTTGACCAATAAGATGCACAGAACTTCCGGTTGTGAGATGATAGAAAGTATCTTTATCTCAGGTTGGCGCTCTGCAGAGCCTTTTATCTTAAATAAGGTGTCATCTATTTCTCTCACTTGTTAGCCATGTTTAGTATATTGAATGTAGTGAGTCAATTACACACAACATGCTGGTGATGGTCCACATGCTACTGACACGCTAAAGCATGCTAAAATTAACATATTTGTAAAATTAGCATAAAATTAGTAACATGGTTCAAGTCCATGTTACTCACTTTTTTTTTGTTTTGCTAAGCTTAGCATTGATGCTCATTTTTAAAACGCTGGTCCAAAGTGACGGTCACACTTTGTCAGGACCCGGTTAAATTTCTTCGGTTCTTCTAGTTTACAACTTTTTTCTTCTGAAAACTGAATACACAAATAACGATGGATTTTGGAGAAGGTTTTGGTGACGTCACGATGTGTGTTGGCCAAAGACCATAACAATCTGAAAACACAGCAAAGGAAGAAAGAAGCTTCAACAAACCACGAGGCGAGAAGTGTGAAAACATACGCAACTGGTCGACTTTCAACAGACTCCTGTTTGGTTTTTTTGTTCTTTTTTAAAAATTTTTTAGCTGAACTGCACAGAACGGGTGTGAGGTTAACGAGTTAACACAGTCATGAAGTCATCACTTTACATGGCAGCAAGCTTTCGTTTCGCACTTTGGCACGACGCTCAATCTAATGCTTCGCTTTGAATTTGAAATCTTTCTTTCTTTTTGTTTGTCACAAACGCAGCGACGGGGAAGGAGCTCTCATGGTTCAGACCGGTTCTAGATCGATCTCTATATTCCGTTCCATCCTGTCGTCGCCGTTTGTCTTGCCCCAGAGGCCTGACCTTTCTCAGGTGAAATGTTTTTTGTCATTTTAATTTTTTTTTTTTATTTAAAACTCGTGAGCAGGCCTGAGGCGTTCAGATGAAACCACAGCTGCTATTGATGTGTAGCTGCGGGCGTTGGGTGGAGCTCGGGGGGCCGCTGGTTGTTTTGTCCGCTTCAGGGCCGCGTCTGTTCGCCCGAATCCTCTCCTCTCGCCACTGAATCGCTGCATTTTATCCAATCTGTCTTTGGTTTGTTTAAAACACAAACCAAAGACAGATTGGGTAAAAAAAATACAATTTAAAATCGATTAAATTCGATCGAACAATTCAAAGGAGAAAAAGCAAAAGAAAAAAGAAAAAAAAGAAAATGAGAGTAATTCTTTTCTGCTCCACCCCTGAACTCTTTAATGTGGTTTAAAAGAAAAAAAAGTCATCACATGCATGCTGCAGTTTTGTGTCTGCATGACAGAAAAGTGTGAAAACCAGAAAAGCTTTTCCTGCCTTGTATAACCTTTTGCACACTGTCTTTCTCTCTCTCTGTCTCTGTGTGTGTGTCTCGGTGTGCAGCAGAGTGCCTTCACCTCCACCTGCAGAGAGCGAAGCAGATGGATGCACTTGGCTCTGAGGGCGCCATGGAGTCGCAGGGCGCCGCCATTCGCTCCATCTACTACGGCCGGATCGGGAGCAAAGTCACCGAGAAGCTGCTGGAGATGTACGGACACGACGGCAGCTTTCTGCTGAGGGACAGCGAGACGGTGCCCGGGGCCTACTGTCTGTGCGTGAGGTGACGTCTCCCTTCTCGCTTCTTGGTTTTGATCTAAACGTGAAAACCAGACAGACTTTTGCTGATTTTTCGCCTCACGGTTTTCTCTTGGCGGCGTTTTCTCTGTTGGGTAACACCACAACTCTTTTCCTTTTCTCGATGTCAACGGTTTTCTCGCATGTTTCAGAGAAAAGATGCTCAGCAGAAATGAAATATGTGGAAGCTTTCGCTTTGCAGCTTGGTGCGCAGACTTGAGAAATAAACGCAAGGAACGGAAACAAAAAAAGCAGGCGGAAACGACTCTGACGGCCAACGAAAGCCGCCTCGCCAGCCGTGATCTCGGCGTTTTCTCTTCGTCTGCGGCGGTACGGTCTCTGCCACGCATCGTTGCTTGAAATACGACTCGGTTTTCTATAACTGAAAAGCGCTGAGGTCATGGGGCAGGAGCAGAAAAACTCTCTTTTCTAATGATTATTAAAATCATTTTCAATGTACAATTAAAAAACTATATTTGTGTAAATACCAAAAGACTAATTACCATTTGGTGTAAAGTACGGCACTTTGAACTCCTAATCTGTCTTAATTTTACATCTGAAGTATCCTGAGTAATTTTGGTGAATTGACTGTAAGGCTTTCAGCTCTTTAAACAGATTCCAATATGCAACCTAAAAATAATAATAATTGTTTGCTGTGCTTCTTGGTAATAAATCTTTTATTGGATTCATTTTGTCTACATTTTTAAACATTTTTATTATTATTATTATTATTATTATTATTAGGCTGTGCAGCAATCAAAACTATTGTCTGAATGTCGAAAGTAAACGGCTTCACCTTCCCAAGTGGAGCGTTACTGTAAAATACCTGGTGACATTTTTTGGCTTTTGGTTTATTTTGATCTTAACGAAGATGGGGAAAACGTAAAGGCCGAGACAGAAATGAAAATGGAGCAGAGAGCGTTGGACAAACAGCATGCGTACATGTAACAACATCACAGGAAAGCACCCTGCACTAGTCAATGTCATATATTTAGTGACAGCCACAGACCAAGTCAGTGTGTCTCTGAACACCTGCGTTGGTTCTGTGCAGGGTCGGACCACGATAAGAAACCAAGCTTTCAGCCGTGCACATCAATTGGACTTTGACTAGGCCCCCCTAGGAGATCCTTTTTGCACATTTTTGTTTTCAGTTTCGTCGACTCGTTGTGACTCTCGAGTGCTCCGCAGAGCATAATACTGCCGCCACCATGTTTGATTGTTAGTAAAATGTTACTTTTCTGAAATGCTAATTTCACCTAAAAAGTTTCATGTTTGTTAGTTTGCACAATATTTTTCCCCAAAAAAAATCCTGGGTTGCGTGGAGGTGTTTACTGGCCGCTGTGAAATGGGTCTTTGCGTTCTTTACGGCCTTGAGCTTCTCTGTGTTGTCCTCAAATCGTGAACTTTAACTAGGCCAGGAGAGGTCTGCAGCGCTTTAGATATTGCTCCTGGTTGTGTCATCAAGCCACTGTTGAAGTCATGCTGGCAGGTCAACCACTTCCTTGATGTTCCCGGTTCTTTCTTGTGGATGCCGTCTCTCCCTGTGGTTTGCTGGAGAACCAAACGCTGAGAAATGACCTTTTGACCTTTCCCTGACTGATAGATGGTAGTGAGTTTTTTTTTTCATGGATTTTTTTTCTTGGATTTCTCTTGGGACGTGTTGCTTTCAGACATTGTCCAGCATCCGCGTCCTGTTTGCAATTTCTCGACTCGACATCGATGAGGTTTTACTCAGTTCGTGCTTCATCTGAGCCCAGGTTGGTTTCCATGTCTTCTTTTCATTCATATTTAATCAGTAAAACTGCTCTTTGGTTTATATGCATTTGATTGTCTTCAACATTTAAATTTGACAAAAAATAAAAAGAGAAAAAAAAACCTGGATAAGCAAATAATCACGTAAATATTCCAAATATGTTTCTAGACAAACTAAAAATAAATTTTCTCAAATCATAAAATGTGAGCAATAAGTAAATGTGACTCAGGAATTTATGGAAAAATCCTCGAGAATTATTACTGGAATCAAAGTTTAAACTTAATAGAAGTTCTACCATTAAATATTTCAGGTCAGATACTTCCTGATGAGGAATGTTGGCACCAAACGGGACAAAAAAAAAAAAAAAAAAGAAACCAAATAGACGTAATTCACTTCTAATTTGATCTGAATTTAAAACGCTCTGAGTGGCGAACCGTCAGCGTCTCATCAGTCAATAAGTTGAAGCTCGAAGAGCTTTAGGACGTGTTGAGACGTTTTATGTCTGCTTTTGTAAAACGGTGAAATGGATGGAAGACCCTCCACTGAGGCTGAATGGCGCTCCATGTGCTTACAGCTCCCCGTTATCGCTGATATGAGCAGTTCTATCTGGGACACACAGGATGTCTGTCTCACCTCTGTGAGTTTGGAAAAAAATCTCCACCGCGTCCTAAAAATCTCTCTCACCTCAAAACAAACAAACATGTCCCCACTTTCCTAAAATAACGGCCTACGTCTTTTGTTTTTGGTCTAAAATATCTTTTTGTCAAATCTTTTGCTTTGGTCAAACCTGCAAAGCCAACTCACTAATTTCCGACTGTAGAGTTCAATTCAGTCCATCCCGTCTCTGATGGCTGTTCACGGGTCAAACAAGGAACCAGAAACTGTTTTTTGTGTTTTGTTTTTTTTTTCCTGGAAACCTGACGCATTGTTGAGGCAGCCTGATTCTTCGCAGAATCCCAATAAAACCCTGAAAAAGATTATTTTCAACACTAGGAAAATACTCACAGTCAAATCACAGAAATCAAGTAGAAATCAAAATGCCGTTAACATACGTAAAGCTGCTCTGACGAGTCATTTGGGAACTGAAGCCTTGTTTCTGAAGAAACCCATCACACAAAAACACAAAGCAGAACGAAAGCGAAATGCCCCCAAAAAATATTGGAAGCACTGTTTAAAATTAAAAACTATTGCGGTAAAATGAGAACGTTTCAGGCAAAAGCGGCGCCGCTGAGCAGAGCGACTGATGTCTGCTTTCACAGCGAGTGAGCCCCCAACATCAGTGAGTCACCGGCGGCCTCAGATCCACACGGCGTGCCCATTTCAGACCTTTTCTCATTCCGGTTTCGCAGAAGTGGTCTGAAAGCAGTTTCTGTTTCACAGGAAGGCGCCGTTTGTGCACACCTACAGGCTGGAGCGCGACGGCGGCGGCTGGTACCTCCAGGTGGGTGAACTTCAGAGGAGCAGGTGACACTTGTACAGACTCTGAAACGCAGACCAGGAAGTCGGTCGCTGTTTCCACTCAGCGAACACAAACGCTGCTAAAAGAGAAAAAGAAGAAGAAAAAAAAGAAGACAGCTTGTTTTTCTGAAGATTTCTTCTGGGGTTTTTTGTTTGTTTCTTTGTTTTGTGTTGGGTTTTTTTTTTTGTTTTGTTTTTTTGGGTATCAATTTATCACGTGCAAAATAAAATCTCACAAAATGAACTTCTATAAATATTCAATTTAAGATATTTGCCAAATTAACCTGACCTCATGTGGAAGGGTAACGCTTGGCATCCGCCGCCAACAAGCATGCGTGATAACTGGCCATGAGTTGTTTACGTCACTGTGGAGGAATTTTAACCTGGTTGTGCTCATGGTGCGCCATTTAACTATAGATTTAAGTCCTTACTTTGACTAGACCACTCCAAAATCTTCATAAAACATTTGCTTTGAGCCAATCTGAGGTGGGCCTGCCGGTGCGCTTTGGGTCATTGTCCTGCTGTGTGATCCCAGAGAGATTGGGCTTCATTTTGATAGTCTGGCCACTCATGAGAATGTTCTCCAAATCTTTAGAAATGTCACCCATCAGTCTTTCTGTACTGACAGATTTGAGGGAATCTCCTTCAGATTGTGGCATGGGGTGCTGCTTTTTGAGATCTTTTATCCTCCTTCCTGTTGTCAGGCAGGATCTATTCAACCAACCTTCATGTGTAGCACTGGCCAGGATGGATGTATAGAAATACACTGCAAACACAAAATCTCACCAAAAACTTTTGCTATTGACTCAAACGCCTCATTATACTTGATTTAAGACAAAGCTAACTTACAAGAAGCTTTTTTAGCAAGATAGTAGTTTTTTAAGTAAATAATCCCATAATATTGATTAAAAATCCCTAATAATTACATTCAAAATAGGAAAAATGTTTTGTTATAAGTGAGTTATAATCTGCCGGTGGAAGTAGGACTTTTTCATCACTATTAAGGAATTACTGACTTATAAAAAGCTGTTTATTGCTGAAAAGTTACTTGTTAGTTAGTTTAGTCTCATTTCATGTGTCCTAAGATATTTGCACAACAAAATTTCCTGGTAAGATTTTGTGTTTTTTTAAGTGTAGTCTGGCCCGAAGGTGTGTTGAAGGGTTGAAACATTCAAATTAAGGGTGAGGGAAAAAAAAAATCTGAAAGGGTACCAAAAAAATGTTCACAACGGTTTGAATGTGTGTGTGTGTGTGTGTGTGTGTGTGTGGTGTGTGTGTGTGTGTGTGTGTGTGTGTGTGTGTGTGTGTGTGTGTTTTGCAGGATTTAAGAGGCAGACTGCTGAGGTTTGGGACCGTTGAATCGCTGATCGATCACTACAGAAGCCATCCGACCTGCCATCAGAGCGTAGCTCCCCTCACTCTCCCTCTGGACCGAACGACGGTACCGAGGAACTGGATTCAAGGTGCGACGCAAAAACAGGTTTAAAAGCAAAAAAAAAAAAAAAGAAACTCGCTGCCGCATGCTGTGCATGATCGATATGAGTCAGAGATTTCTAATGGTTTTGATTTGCAAAAAACAAGAAGAGGTAGCGTCTGCCTCGCATTCCTCCTGAACTCTCCCACCGTTTCCTCCACCGCAGGACTCGTCTACATGGAGATGAACGGCGGCAGCGGCCAGTCTGGCCAGTGAGACCCCGTCGCCACGCTGACCGCTCTCGGATCATCTTCTTCCATCTGTTGCTGCAGCCGAAACCTTTCCATATTTATTTTTGTGTTTAAAGTTCTGGGAAGGGCTCTGAAGAGTTTTTATAATTTTTTATGATAATTGTTTTGTTTTGCCGGTGTGTGTGGTGAAGGTGTTTCTGCCTTGAATTGATGCAGTGTGATTACGGGGTGTAATCCTCCGTCTGATCTCCTGTGGTTTCCTCGCTGCAGACCTGCGTCCTTTATCTGAGCTCCATCGCTGCCTGTCTGCCAGAGACGGTTTCGGCTCGCAGCACCGACGCTTTCCTTCAGATTTCGCAGCAAAGGGATTTTCTGCGCGCTTCAGCTTGCAGCTCACAGCTCTGTTTTGAACCTCTTTATGTGAGTTTTGAGCCTCTTTATTCTCTGAAAGGCATCAGAGAAAAAAGACGCCTTCACTGCTGCAGCAGCGAAGGAAACGGATTGTTTCCTGCGGGACTGATTGTTTCACCGCAAGAGTTTTAATTGCTCGTTTTTGCACCACAAACCTCAACTCAGCATCAGATAAAAAAAAAAAAAAAAAAAAGCCTATAAAGCTGTTGCATCTGACCGCTCGTTTGCAGAGCATGTGTGGTTTTATTCACTTCCTTTTTGTGATATAAACAAGTTAATTGTTGAGGGGTTGAATTTGTCACCTAAACCTTTAGCTTTTGCTGCATGCAACTAGTATTTAATATAGTAAAGAATTTCACCGGACATTTAGCCGACCCTTTTTTTTTTCTTTTTTTTTTCTTTTCTTGTTTTTTTGTAGTGTTTTGAGTCATTTGTTGAGAATTGCAACAATATTTCTTGTAGCTTCGTTAACGCGTCTGAAAACTGGATGGCTGAAGTGATTAATTTAATTTATATAGCGCTAATTCACCGGGTGTCATCTCATTGCCCTTTTCAAAAATAATAAAAACAGTTCAATCGAAAAATACAGCCTGATTCCAAGTCAAGTACCAATGTTAGCATTGATCCTAGTTATCAAATAGTTCAGTTTCTTATTCAAATTGGCTAAAATGTTATGTTGTGGACTTGGCTGCAATCCTTCATACCGATCATGCACATGGCGATGGCGAACAAGAAAAACTCCCCTTTTACAGGAAGAAACTGCCAACAGAATCAGAACCTGGCTCAGCGGGAATCTGCCACCACCGACTGAAGGTTTGAAGAACAGAGACACAGAAAAGAACGAAACAAATGCAAGATTCAAGACTGTCTTATATGTTCAAACAAAAGCAGAATCCACATACATCACTTATATGTGTAAAAATCTAAGAATATAATCACCCGCTGAAATTCTTGGAAGAAAGAAGCCGCCATTCATTCAAGAATTTTGTCTGTGGCTAAGAAGTAACAGACTCATTTACAGTCTGAATAATTCCTATAAAACAAACACAACTGAAGTAATTGTGATTAAAAAATAAGTTTTTTCACTTGGTGACAGTATTTAGGAACTTTTAATAAGTTATTTTCCAGGAGCATAAACATGCCAGATATCTCCACATGGTTCAAATTTTGGGTGAAGAATTTATCATAAAATGTTGTGCTTTTAATTGAAAACATAGAAAAAGAAAAATGTGACCCCACATGACTTTCAACTTGTTGATTTTAGCCCCAGGTCTGTGTTAAAGTTTTGGACACCATTGCTTTAGAGGTAATTTATGTCATTGGTTTTTCAAAAAAAACAAAAAAACAAAACAAAAAAAGTTTCATACTAGAACATTCCTGAAGAAATTTAACCAGGTCCTGACAAAGTGTGACCGTCACTTTGGACCCAGCGTTCTAAAAATGAGCATCAATGCTAAGCTTAGCAAAAAAAAAAAAAGTGAGTAACATGTTGAACCATGTTACTAATTTTATGCTAATTTTACAAATATGTTAATTTTAGCATGCTTTAGCGTGTCAGTAGCATGTGGACCATCACCAGCATGTTGTGTGTAATTGACTCACTACATTCAATATACTAAACATGGCTAACAAGTGAGAGAAATAGATGACACCTTATTTAAGATAAAAGGCTCTGCAGAGCGCCAACCTGAGATAAAGATACTTTCTATCATCTCACAACCGGAAGTTCTGTGCATCTTATTGGTCAAAAGCAACAACAAATAAACACATAATAACTCGTGTTCAAAAGAATTAATACTACGAATAATCTCCCGGCTGAAAACGGGAGACTTGATGAGACGTCATGCCCTATGATGTCACTGACATGACATCACTGAAAGGCTTTGACAGCTTTTGAGTCGCCGTCTCCCTCAGTGACTCCTCACAAACAAACAGACATTCGAAGAGTTTTCACACCAGAATTGTGTTGTTCAGACTTTTAGAGAGATGAACGTAAAACGGATCTTTTTTAACTGTCCCGATGTTCCTGACCCGATGGAGAAGGTCCTGGAAGGGAACAAGCTGAAGCTGTTTGCAGCAAACCTGCAGCTCGGGTTGCTCATCGACTGCGGGGCTTTGAAAGCTTTGGAGCAGCTTGGCAAAGAGGAAACTGCCCTCATCCAGAAGATTGTAGACAGGATGGCAGAAGGTCTCACAATGCCAAAGAAATTTGCTACAACGTCCAAGAAGCGCAGAACCATGTGCAGCAAAGTTCTCGTCGAGCTGAAGAAGACGTTCAGCAGCTCGCAGCTAAAGAACCTGCTGGAAACGAAAGACGAACACGTCATCGCCAAGATGATCGAACTTCTGCAGAAACAAATGAAGAAGGCCTTTAAAGGCTTTGACAACAGTCTGCTCAAAAAGCTGCGTACAGCAAAAGTTGCGGGACACGTCACGTCGTTTGTTGTCGTGGTCGTTACAGGCCTAATCATAATGTTGTAGCAGTTCAGTTTGAGAGCTGAACTGTTACAGCATTAGTTCAAACCAACTCATAACTCAGTGGTTCAACGGCTGGGAACAGATTTGCTGAAGAGGCGCTGAAACTGGTGGCTGCTGATGAACTGTAAGTCCGTCTTTAACTTCTCCGATGTTGCAGAGTCTAGATGTTAAACTAGAATTCAAACAACTTGAGAAACTGATTGATTTCTCAAATCAATCAATCCCGATGGAGGTGATCTGCAGCTCTCCCTGGCCGCTTGATTGGCAGGTGAAGAGGCTCGGGCATCTGGTCAAGATGCCTCCTGGTCGCCTCCCTGGTGAGGTGTTTCAGACCACGGGGACGACCCAGGACACAGTGGAGGACAAGTGGCTGGGAATGGTCTGGGCCTCCTTTCTTAAGCTGCTACCCCTGCGATGGATGGACGGACGGATCGGACGGATTGGACGGACGGGTCGGAACCTTCGGACGGACGGATCGGATGAATTGGACGGACAGATCAGATTGGACGGATGGATCGGATGGATGCATTGCATGCAGTTGGAGCGTTTGACACATCTCGTCCATCCAAAGCTCCACATTTACTTCGAATATAAACCAGAATTGCCTGACGCTCAAAACGTGTTTGATGTGAACGCACCATTAGAATGTTCAGCTTCAATGGTAACAATGACATCAGCAGTGATGACATCACTCTTTGATGCATCAAATGAATCTCTCTTGAGTGAAGCACACAGACTGTTTTTTCAAACCTCTTCCTGTTTCACACTTATAAGTTATAAGTTATGAATCTTCTCAAGGAGCATTGTTACAATTATTTGAAGGCACAGAATCATCTCAGTACTGATTCACATTCTCAGGTTAGAGAGACTCGCCTGGTATAAAGCAATTCTTTCAGTACTGAAATTTATGGATTTAATCAAAGTATGTTATGAATACGTGTGCATTTACTCCATCTTAGGTCCAGACTAGATTCTTTGTTGCTTTTGCCACCACTATATGATGTAAGATATAACCAACAGCAGTATTCAGAGATGCAATGAGTTCATAACTCGCTTAATAACTTTGGTTTGTGTCTAAAAGTTGCATATTGTGTAAAAATAAAAGGATATAACTGGAGTTCCAGACCGAACGGAAAACTCAAGAACTTAATTTTATTCAACATAATAAGAGTACAAGTTTTGCAGAACATCGCAATAAACACTGGAACAATCTCAGCTTAGTACACATGTGCAAAAATCTTAAACCAGCCCGTCTCTTCAGACTCAGCAGGTACGAAAGTCGAACGACAAAATACTCTAAACACATGCAAATAATATCTGATGAGTAACAGAGTTTGTACATTTCCAGGTCAGTATTTAATTCCAGTTGATTTTGCCTTCGCAGGCCTTCTCTGTTGTCTCCCCATTCAAAGACGCAAGACCTCCACTGAACTACAAAACATCCTCCGCCATGTTTTACAAATGGCTTGTACGCCGGTGGCCTCTGTGTGTCGACAAGGGTTTAAATTAAAACATTCTGATGTAACGGAGAAACCCAGACGACCGGCGCCCGATCATTTTAACTCAGGTTATTGTTTCATTTCACATCATTTCTCCTTGTGGAGTTTTTCAAAAATTGACCTCTGGCCAACATGTCACTTTAAAAATGTTTTCTTTTTTAATCCTTTCAGGAATAATCAACTAAAAGAGAGTCAGGCTTGACTACGTGTTCGGTTTCTTCAAACATTTAGCACCCATGTGGCACAGCCTTAAAAAGCCTTGAATTCATGTGTTTTAAGCTAAAGCCTTAAAATGTCTTGAATTGATTTTAAATAATGTAGGTTGGCCTTAGATGCGTTAATCACAGGTCTTAAAATGAAGCATGATTTTTTTATCTCATTCTATGTTGTTTATTTTTCTCGAGACTTTTCTGTCTGGCAAAAGTTTGACTTCTTTATTGCATTCTGAGACTCGAGGCTACCGCTAACTAGCTGCTAATAAAGAGTGAGCTAGTTAGCTAGCTCTTTTGCATCTACCACTGGTAAGTGTAAATTATCGCCAGTTTGCTGGATTAAATCTGACAGTGGCTCACTTCTGTTGCCAACCCGGACAAGGCTGCAAGCATTACTAAAAGACAAAAAAAAAAAAAGCTTGGTGCTGTTGTATAAAATATTCAGTCTCCTTTTGTACATTTCTCTGGTGATGCAGGTCTTAAATTTCATTCATGGTGGTCTTAAAAAGTTTTTAATTCCAAACCTGTAGCAAGACGTTCCACAATTTCTGACTATAAATAAAAAATATTTGCTCCAAAATGCACAATCTAGCACATCGCTTTTCAGATGCAATAGAAAATATGAATTATTGACATGGATTTTAGACCAGGCTTTACAGAGGAAGATTATGAATGCATTTAAATACAATTTCTACACAGGCTGTTATATGTCTGCAGCATTATGTGCCCTCTATATACGTGTGCTGGCTCATCCATATAAGTACTGGCAGCAAATACACGCCTTCTCCCTGAACCGTTTTAATGGGTTGTTGCAGGCGGTTGCACTGCGTCCTCCACCTCAGTGATTTCTTCCTCGGGCTTAGTGGTCGGAACAGGATGGAAGAACTGCAAACCCAAGAAGAAGAAAAACATCACAACCAAGTGGACACAAACACGAATGCTTACACTGGCGCCACTGCCAAAAATACAAAGTGGGTTGCGTGTTGGGAGCTGGGAGGAAAATCACAAATGGTTCCCAAATCTGTTTGCAAATTAAATTCAGAAACATGTGATATGATATCCTTTGTGCTTAAATATAAAACTAAAGATATAACTTCGATTTAAGCTTAAGGATTCGTAGTATAAGCACAACAGGAAAGAACTGTCGCATTTCAATTCATGTAAAACTGTGGAACAAGTTGAATAAGGAGTTAAAGTCAAAATCGAATACAATGGAAAAGAAAATATAAGGAGGTCATTTTCGCAAGACATAGAAATATGGGTGAGAGTTCACACAATGTGCATATGTAAATTGAGGCTGATGTGTATGAGTGTGTGGGTATAGATCTATATGTAAACCCAGAAATAATGGAAAATTAATGAATCTGTTTATTATTATTTTTATTTGATTTAAACACAAGGATCCTTCTGTAAATTTTGTTTGAGTTTATGGGGTTGGAATTCATAAGTTCCTTATTTCTCCCTACACCTTTTTGAGCATGTTAAGATTATTGTGGTACAAAAATGCATGTCATCTGCATTCCTTTGTTCATCTGTGTGATTTTATGCTTCTATCAAAACAGCAGAAGACAAACTTTCTCATTTGCAAAATGCTAACGAAAACAGAGTGGCGTCACATCTTAGCGTTTGGAGAATCTCTTTCCTTTTGTCTAACGACCACAAACCATTTCTCCAGCTGGCGCTTGTGATTTGGTCATATTTACCCACGATGCCCTGCGCTCTGTAAAGTGTGAGCGAATGTGTGTGTGTGCAGCGTGAGCGTGTGCTTACGTTGATCGGATCGGTCTTTTCCAGGAAATGTTTGTACTTGGCCGGGGGATGAGGAATCGGAGGAAACAGAACCTTGACCAGCCTGAGAGACACAAGGCGCGCTTTAGGAAGATCTTAAATCCATATTTCAGAGTCACTTCATACCAACTTTGTTATGACATGGAAAGCTGACGCGGGGTTATGTTGAAGAAAAGAAGAAAACGCCAAGGCTTTCTTTATTACTTATTGAACTCATTCTACCTTTAACTATTGGCGACTCCTGAACATCTCAAGCGTTTCATGAGAAAAAAACACAAGTGTGGTGAAGGCTTTCTCACTTGAAGAGACACTATACTCATCCTTCTTACTCTTCTTTGAAAGAAACTTCACAGGTTCTGCAAACTTAAAAGTTGCCTCTGTGTGGGTGTTTCTTTTTTCTTTTTTTTGCCTCAATTATGAGAAATCATGTGTCAGAGACGGAAGCAGTTGAGCAACAAGGAGATGGAAACGGCTACAACGGGTCATCGGTCTACCTCTGATGGCGCAGCATCAACAGCACGGCCAGGAGGATCATGGGTATTCCGAGCGAAATCAGGGCGATTATGAGAGGATCGAGTCGATATGTTGGCTGCTCCACAACTGCGTATACACACACACACACACACACACACACACACACACACACACACACACACACACACACACACACACACACACACACACACGCGTGCATACGTGAGCACAAGGAGATGAGTTATTTCACTGACGACGTCGCTGCACTTCAGCTGGAAGTCAGGAAAACAGGAACCAGTCGACGGTCAGATCGTTCATTCTGAGAAAATGAAACCGCACTCACTGACTGTGGGGCTCCACTCGCTCCACTGGGTGCATCCGAAGCAGTCGATCGATATCTTCGCCCTCATCCTCACCCTGTAGGTGGGAGCGGCGGCATTGGGCTCTATGTATTGCAGCCCATCTGAAAAGGTTCTCGGCTTTTCCTGTTTTGAAAAGATTATTTTTCATTTCAGTTGGTTGATTCAGGTTGTTATACTGTGGCTGGTGTGCAATTTACAGCGGTGTGAAAAAGTGTTTGCCCCCCTTTTCTGACTTCCTATGTTCTTCCATGTTTGTTGCACAACATCAGACCAATTTAAACAGTGAAAGACAACACAAATAAACAAAGAATGCAGGCCTTAAATTATAAAAAGTGACCTATTGGACTCCCTTAAACAGTTGAGGATAGATCAATGTGCTACAAAAAAAAGCTGTTCTTTACATTTTGTTTGCACAAAATCATTCTTTGATAAGATTTTTGTTTCACAGTTCTCCCTAATTTGAGATCCTTTAAGATTGAATTGTTTTAGGGTCTCTGTCACTTTAAATCCTTTAAATCAAAGAAGCTGCTGGCCCCGCCCACCTACTCAACATTTGCCCTCATATGTGAAAATGGATGCGCAATTATACAACTGTGAAAGTTGCATTGTAGCGTTTGAAAAGCAGAACTGGAGCCTCCTGCACAACCAACAGGAACGCAGCAAGTGGTTTCTGGACGGGAAATCAATAATGAAACACTTGTCTTTTCCAGCAGCCGTTGTACAACACATACAGCGGTAAAACCAGCTGACCAAACATGCTGAAACTTAACTTGGGTTGCCAGGTGACGTGCAGTAATTGCTGAATTGCGAGGTTATGTTACAGAGGTTTTTCAAATGGCTCGTTTTCCACACACCAAAAAATATGAACTTGTTGCCAAAACCCGGCTTGGTTTCTAAAGTACATGAGCTGATTTTAGAAACAGCAGAAACCCAAATGAAAGTCCAAAAAAAGTGCAAAATCTGACTCAACATCTGGACATGATGCTGAGGAAGAAAGAAAGTCAGGAACAAATGAGAAGAAAAAATAAAGTAAGTAAACATGGCACGGTGGCGAAGCTTCCCAGGAGAGTCCAGCCAATCAAAACTACCCCGAGAGAGCAGTGAGTCAGGAAGAAAGTGCATTTTATTTATCTAGCACCTTTTTCAGACAGCAGTCACGCAGTGCTTCACAACAAAAATAGTGAAAAAAAAAACAACAACAAAAACAGTGAAAGCAATAAAAACACAAAGAAAGAATCAACACTGAGAGACCCAAGAGTGACAAACATGCGAAAATATATTAAATTAGGAAGGAGGCAAACACTCTTTCATACCACTGTGCAGCCACACACACACATACACACACACACACACTGAGACAGACATACCTGGTCGCCGATGTCCAGCTGGTAATCAAAACAATGTTTAAAAAAATTACTGCTTGGCACGTCCCAGTTTATGTGAAGGTTCCCATCCCGGAGCGATGCACTGACGTTTGCCGGAGGATCCAGGATATCTGCGGCCAAACCCAAACAGCCACAGGTCAGTGTCCAGCCCAAAGGCAACTGTTTGTCTTTTGAAACGCAAATTTTTATGACTTTGTTTTTTTTTTTGTCTTTAGATGGTTACTGATATTTTTGGGGCTGAAATTTGCTCCTCTTTTGTTTATTTATTTACAATAGCCCTAACAGGCTGTTCATGTCGATCTATGGAAGAACATTAGGGCCAGTGGGGAAAAAAAGATAATTGGTCTTGAAATCTTTTTTCCAGTTGACCTAATATTCTCCTTTCTCATGAAGGGGGTAATTGTTGAATATATTTACTGTTGTGTGTTTTGACTTAACGCAGAAACAACTCTCCATGACAATGGGGAAAAAAAGTTGGTGTTTTTTCTGTTTTTACACCTTTAGTTCCATAGACACAGCAATACATATCAATATATTTTTTAAATGTGACTAAATGCTGTCACTGTGATCTGCTTGGTGATAAAATTGCACCACTTTAACTTTAGAAAGAGTCTAAAATCTTGAAGTGGTCTCATCAGTTAGTTGTGATTTTATTTACTTTTTTTTATTTCTGAAAAAGAGCAGTTTTTTGTGTTTATGGGACTGCAGCTGGGAACAGTATCAGAGAATCTATTGCCAAAAAGAGTGCAAGGAATATTTTTTTTATTTCATATTTAACATCTCTTTTATCATCTCAGTGCATCCCTGTGCAGTTGCTCTGTAATTTTGACCTAAATTTAATCAGAGCAGACAGAAATGTATCATTAGAGCTCTCGGATGCTTTCATATTCCAAGTAACTTAAGTTTTGATCTTACTGAAAAAAGAAATAAAACTACGTCAACACAAAGCAGAACCAACCAGAAATAACTTTCTGGGAGAAACTCTTTGCATACATAAGCATACATGGGAAGAGTTGTCCTACTTCTTCAAAATCTGGAGCTTTTAACAAGAAAGTGTTGCTCTGTCAGCAGGGCATCACAAGACGAAAGCTTTTCTGTTCCCGAAGCCCAAATTAGTTCTGACCTCTGACATTACGCCCTGAGTTGGTGTTAAAGTGCCTGCTGCACTCCAACACTGTCAAGTTTGTTCAGGTTGCAGTGTCAACACTTTCACCTGATCATTTCCTGTGAAAGACGACTCATGTTTTCAGCTGAAAGAATGACGAGGGGCTATTTTTAGCTGTGGGACTCGACCGTCTGGTGAGGAGTAAAACTTGAGCAGATGTGGAGTCATTAGCGACACTAAAGATGCATCTTAGTGCTGCATCTTAAAATTTTCATTTTGGGTTTTAAATTCTCCTGTAATTGGTCCTATGACTGCTTTTCTTAATGTGTTTTTTTTATATGTTTCAGAAAACAAACACAGTAGTGTTTAACTATGAAGTGGAACGTGAAGGATAAAGAGTTTAGAAAGTCTTTTCGAGTATGTATGGAGGAGGAATGGAGCCACTGAGTGAAATAAAATCTGATTTTTTTTCTCTTCTAAGAATTCAGAGATTAAAGTCAGAATTTTGAGAAAATTGGGTCAGTGGCCCCTGTCCTCTTCCTGTCCCAAAACAAATCTGACAATTTTTTTTCCTCCGCTCGCTTCACGCATTTAGAAACTGATTATTTTATTATTATTATTTATTCTAAAATTTGCTCAAACTCAGTTTGGAACCTACAGAATGTGCCAATGGTTATTTCCAAGTCTTGTATCAGACTATCAACTGGCTTTAGGTCTGGACTTTGACTGGGCCAATCTAAGGCGTGAATATGCTCGGATCTATTCCAACGTTGCTCTGGCCACAAGGCTCAAGGTCGTCCTGCTGGAAGGTCATCATCCAGGACCGTCCGCATCAATTTTTCCGTTTTCCATGGAGACGGGCCATTCAAGGCCCAAACGGTTAAATATTCAAATGTATCGCTTTCTCTCAAAGTCCTACTCCTGACCTGCCTGCCTGAGGTTCCTGATCGTCATGGTGCCGTTTTTGTCGTCAAAGACAAAATGTTACGGTGTACTCAGCCAGAACAGTGTGTGAAGTTGAAGCTTACCCAGTTGCTCCTCTATGAACGTGGCGGTGTAACACGTCCTGGCGCCACGCAGGATCACTTCAAAATCGACGACTACTTGCTTTTTCTGGCCGCCGTCGATTGTCCAGGATATGAAGCCGACGCCGTTTGCCGAGCTTTGGTTCCGAGAGTCGACCAAGCTCTTGTTCTCCAAAAGACTGCAATGAAACGAACAGGAACGCCCTCGCAGTCGCGTTTTGCTAAGTATGGGGGAGTCTTTGTGTTTTGTGTTTGGAGCGGGTCACGGTGACGGGGATTACCTGACAGAAACGGACAGCTGGGCGCCCGTCTCCAGAGCGTCGAACGACCAGGAGCAGTTGAGCTTGTCGGTTCGGGACACCGAACAAACGACGGACACCTCCTCCGACTCCTCGTCGACCTCATGGCATCTGTCCGTCTTGGCCACGTTCTGCAGGCGAATGGAAGAGGAGGAGGTTTAGGAGAAACTGAAACGTCATTAGAAACTAAAATGTCGTATGTTGACAGCTATGACATGACGACATTGAAGGTGAAAAAAGATTTTGGCGCTCATACAACAGAGGGGTTATCGACGTCTGGATCGTCTTCCCTGCGCTCTGGTAGAAAGAAATGACATAAATCCAGCGTTAGAACTTGGAGAGCATTCGCCGTCAGGTTCACGCAGCTCATCATCGTGTCAATTCTAGTTTTTTCTGTAAATACCTTCGTACACTTGAAATGGGACAAGACTAACTTACAAGCAACTTTTCAGCAAGATATGGGAGCTTGTTTTAAGTCAATAATTCCTCAAGATTGATGGAAAGGTTCCAGCTCCACTGGCTGGTTGTCACTTTTAAGAAATGTCTTGTTAAAAATGGAAATGATCTTCTTTTTTCAAATTAATATTAAGAAATTATTGACGTAAAAGCTCTTAAGTTTTATAATTTTATAAGGTTTTGTTTTAATGCACTAGAATGAAGTGCATGTCTTACTTCAATTTTTGGTCTCTAAACCAGAAATATTTGGTAATATTTGTGATTCTCTTTTTTTTTTTTTTTTTTTGCGCCATACTGAATTCATCAGAATTTCCAGGAATGTTTGTCCAACACGAAAAGGAACCATCGCCCTATCACTAAAACACAATTATTTTTGTTTTAATTGCGAGTAAGTTGGCACCTACCACTCTGTGAGACCCGCAGCAGCAGGAGAAAACTGAACCACAGTACAGGAAGAGCAGGAGAGAGCTTCATAGTCGGTGCAAACCTGGCAACACACACAGAGAGAGAGGCATCAGATTACGCACGACTGGAAAAAGCAGATGCGAGGAATCCTCGTCGATATTAGGCTCTTTTACCTTTCCGTAAGAAAGCGAATACCTGGTTAGCCAGACATGAGTTTTAGCCTCAGTCGCTGGACCACAAATAAACTGACTTGAGTTTGCTGCGGGTGATTTCCTGGCTTTTATAGACTTCCCCTTTTTAGCTTCCTTCATACACAAGCTGACTTCTTGTAAATCACCTCCAAGGGGGCACAAGCGGATTTTAAGAAACTGCCTTTCTGGTGTCTGTGTCGGTTCTCCACACGATGCCCTCGAGGTTTCAGAAACTCAAGTCTTCAACCACAGTTAAGAGACACAAAGAGTTATCTGGGCTCCACTGGGTTTACACACACAGAGCTACTCTAAGAAATGGACACTTCCCGACTTCTCACTGTACATATCAGCTTGAATCTCAGAAGGGAAACTCTAGCAGAGCTTTCTGCCCGTCAGGCTACAGAAGAACGATTAGATAGAGAGTTAATAAGGTGTCGTTACCTCCTTCTGTGGCTCCACGCTGCCGCTGAGTGTGTTTCTCTTTCTGTCAAGAGACGCAACGAGATGATTTTGGGGAAATATGGTGCATGACGTCACCTACTGTACAAAGCTTCAGGAAACCAAAGCAGTTCTTTTTTGTTGTTGTTTTTTTTTTCGCTTTGGTTTTTGTCATATTGCTCACGCTTAGTAAAGGCGTTTATGTTTCAAGTTTTAACAGCTCAAAACGTAAATATTTGATGGAAAATACTGTAAAAGAGCAAAATGTACGTATTTGAGTTTTAATTAATTGGATTTTTAAGACTTAATTAATTCAATTAGTTTAATGCAACTCATATTGTGAAGACATTTAAAAAAAATTTTTGTTAAGGATCAAAGCCGGCAAAACCACAAAACATAAACCCAGTTTCTAGGAATATGAAAGTAATACAATAGAACAATAGA
The DNA here is from genome assembly GCF_027474105.1 of Poeciliopsis prolifica. NCBI lineage: Eukaryota > Metazoa > Chordata > Actinopteri > Cyprinodontiformes > Poeciliidae > Poeciliopsis > Poeciliopsis prolifica. Next base: position 4,814,926 of record NW_026562383.1, read on the forward strand.
TATTTTTAACATATATGAAAATATTTTTTGCTAAAAAAGAAAGTAATACGATGTGGTGATCTGTATATGCATTTAGCACATAGCTGGGGCTCCTCCAGCAATGTGGCCCTTAGGTCAGCAACCCATTTTTTTCTCCTCTTCCTGTTCATGAAACCCCACAGACTCTAACCAGTTCAGGCCAGTTTGCTGGTCAATCAACCCGAGTGTTTGGTGAACCGTTGCCGAGTCTAGTTGGGAGATAAAATCAGCGTCACCATAAAGCTAATTTTTTCCCCGGTCCAAAGTCTTCATTTCTCCTGACATCACTGCTGGACTTCAAGCAACGTGGATCCACTTGTCCACTCGTCCTCTGGTCTGACCCTGGTGTAGAAAATAGATTTTAAAAAACTTTACCATTATAATCTGAAACGTGTGACTTCGGTCCACTGGGCAACACTCCATTTATGGCTTCCCCTCTTTGTTACCCTCTGAGGACGAACCAGCGTCTTTCCCTCTGACCTTTGGTGACCCTCTGATGGACAACGATCAAGTCAGCAGTCTTCTCCATGACTCTGTAGGCCGTAAGATTTCTGTGTTCAAAATCGACTATATTTGGGACTTGAGTAATTTTTATATTTTCAGAAGAAAAATAGGGATTTATTAGCTATAACCCATAATCATCTAAATTAACTAAATAAATGCAGAATTAATTCATATAGATTAATGTTTTTAATTAATCTGAGATTATTGTTTTAATGAAAAGACTTAAATAATTTTTTTCTTTTTTTTTTTACAATATTTAGAATTTATTAACATGCACCAGTTTATCTGGTGCATGTTAAACTAATTCAAACTAATTTTAATTCTGACGTTAACAAAAATAGCAATAGTTCTCAGTAGGCTTTAAGAAAACTACGCTAAAGTTCCAATATTGAAAACACTTCAGGATTTTTATTTTATTACTCTAAAAGGTAAAACCCCTCTCAATGCCATTGGCAACACTATTTGGATCCCAAAAAAGCAATAAAGTTTCATAGTTTAAAGGTTTATAGATCATTTATGTTCATCATTCACCAGATTGTGGGTCTATTCCCTCTGACCTTACATCACACATTTAACATCAGAGACCACTGTCTTTTCTTTCCCTCTAAAAGTAACAGAAGTGAAGGAGGTATAGTTAAAAAGGTAGATGAAGAAAATATTTTTGGGGAAAGCAGTAAAAGTGGCTCACCATTGGTCCAAACCTGGGACATTCAGTTGGTTTCCATTTCATCTAAGATGTCACAAAACGTCCAAAGCAAAAAGGTCAAATGAAGTTGCTATGGGAAGTTGAAACTTCCCGATTGCTGACATTTACATTATGTTCATAAACAATAAAAGACTTAAAGGTTAGGACACGGTTTTATTGGTTTCTTTAATCCCACCATAGACTTGCACCATGGTGTTGGTGCTACAAAACGAGTTCACTGCTCTTATTGCTATACTTTCCTTTTTTAAACATGAGAAGGCAGCAAAGACTACACTTTGACTGGACATTTTTATATTTTATTACTTAATAGAATAGAATTAGGTAATAGCCAGATCAATCTCGACACGTGAAATGTTGATGAAAAGTTGAAACTATGGTGTTTGGTAATTAGCCGCACCCAGGTGGCATTTCTAAGAAATGTGGGCGTAAGAGAAGTTAAAGTGAAAGTTAGTCAAAGGAAAACCTTCTGCTCAGGAGTTCAGGTGCAAAGTGACCAGGTAGAGATGGAGTCATGAGACTCAAATGAAATAAAGGCAGTAAATTTGGCTCATTGAACTCCAGTGAAAATGTGCAGTTCAGCAGTTCAGTTTTATTGTAATTGTACCAAACTAAACAGTGCATAAATTGCTTTATGAATGTGCTTAATTGGGAATATGCAAAATAACCTTCTAGAAGAACCGGAAGACACAGTACAATGAGAGTTTTTCTTTCATTAAAACGTACTTCTTTTTTCTTTTAACTTACTATTGTTCCTTTACTTACACGAGAAAATGACAGCCTCCTGTTGAGGAAATGCTATTGAATAGTTTTGCATAGTATTTTACCAGAAGGGGGCAGCAAACGCCACACTTTGGCTCAAGATAATTTACCTGTCAAATAAAGAATGACGTGTCTCTCCTCATCCGTGACGAGCTTTCTACTTCCTGAACAAGTCTGTCATTTTAGCTTTTAGACTTCAAACAACAAGACGGAATTTTTGGACCGTCCAAGTCGTGTGAAAACAGAAGTTCGGCTGCCTGGTTCTGGCTCGTAAGTTGTTGTTGACCTGTAACTATTAGAAATCTTGTTTGAAACGACGTAAGACGAAGCAACGACATTAATATATTCGAGGTTCCGACGGTTGAAGTTTTGTGTACTTGAATGCCCGCTTGTGTAATTCTCGCAGTGATGTCCGCTATGGAGAAACTAACGCGCAATAAAACAAAACTCATCGAGGTTTTAAGCGCAGACCACCCATTTATTCTCAATAAAGCTCAGGAGATGAAGCTGATCACTTTGAGAGAATACAACAATCTCAAGAGCATCAACAAAGAGAATGTTGAGGGCCGCGTTATAGAGCTCGTGGACAAGATCATGAATAAAGGAGAAACAACGTGCCAAAACTTTCTGAAGTTACTGGAAACCGACGATGTTAAGGAAACTTTTCCTGACCTGGAGAGTATGGAGCTCCGTGACGATTTAAGGAGCAGTGGCAATAAAAAAATTGGGTGTTCTATATTTTGTTATAGATGTTAATTTATCATTTATATTAAAATATAGTTACACTTTTTAAGTCCTTTTGTCTACACAAGATTTTAAAAGTACGACATATTCAATTTGCTTATATCATTTCTCCATCCATCCATCTATTTTCCTGTCACCCTTCTCCCTAATGGGGTGGGGAGGTGCTGGTGCCTATCTCCAGCTGCGTTCCAGGCCAGAGGTGGGGCACACCCTGGACAGGTCGCCAGTCTGTCGCAGGGCAACACAGACAACCATGTTAATTGGAAAGACCAATTAACCTGACAGCCATGTTTTTGGACTGTGGGAGGAAGCCGGAGAACCCGGAGAGAACCCATGCATTCACAGGGAGAACATGCAAACTCCGTGCAGAAAGATCCCGGGCCGGGAATCGAACCCAGGAACTCAGCAGTGCTACCAACTGCGCCACTGTGCAGCCCCCTAAGTGATTTCTCAGTTTGTATAATTTGACACATTTTAAATTGAGATTTTTTTTCTCCTTTTATTTATATATATATTTTTGCTACAAATAAACCTGTCTTCATCATTCACCAGATTGTGGGTCTATTTTCTCCTTACGTCACATTTAACATCAGAAACCACTGTCTTTTCTTTCCCTTTAAGAGTAACAGAAGTGTAGGAGGTATAGTTAAAAAGGTAGATGAAGAAAATATTTTTGGGGAATGCAGTAAAAGTGGCTCGCCATTGGTCCAAACCTGGGACATTAAGTTGGTTTTCACTTCAGCTAAGATGTCACAAAACATCCAAAACAAAAAGATCAAATGAAGTTCAGCACGGTTACGGGAAGTTGAAACTTACCGATTGCTGACATTTACATTATGTTCACAAACAGTAAAAGGGTTAAAGGTTAGGACACGGTTTTATGTGTTTCTTTAATCCAGTGCTTCTCAATTATTTTCCGTTACGCCCCCCCTAGCAAGAAGAAAACTATTCGCGCCCCCCATTCCCCACCGTGACTATCCATCTCTGCATAACATTTTTTTCGCTGAAAAAACTCTAGCGGCTTATCGGTGTGATTGGGATGTAACGTATTTAAGTGACGCGCTAATTTATTTGGCTTCATGCTGTCCGCTGCGAGCATTTTTAGACACAGCAAACTCTTTCCTCCTCTCCAACTGTAGTCACAGTGAAGCCAAGCGCTAAATACGCTTCGTCGTATTTCCTCTTCTTAGCTTTCGGTTGACTTTCTGTTGTCTCATTATCTTTGTCTCTCTCCGCTTTTCTTTTCATCCCTGTGAAAAACTTTTTCATGTTGGGGGTTGTTGAATAACGGAGGCCATAGACAGAACGCAGTCGGAGCTTTTTGTTGACTTAACACTGCTAACCAAGGCAAACCTGTTGTCTTGTAAGTCATGAAATGTTGCACTGTCGCAAACGTGACAGAAGTAACAATGAGAGCGCCACTGCCGCCTACTGTGCGCAATTACACTTTATACTAGTTCGGCCAAAAAAAAGCCTGTTCCCCAGGATCACACGCCCCCCCAGGTATTGCACCACGCCCCCCAAAGGGGGCCCGCCCCACTATTTGAGAAGCACTGCTTTAATCCCACCATAGAACTTGCACCACGGTGCTGGTGCTAAAAAACGAGTTCACTGCTCTTATTGCTATACTTTCCTTTTTTAAACATGAGACGGTAGCAAAGACTACACTTTGACTGGACATTTTTCTATTTTATTCCATTACCTAACAGGCTAATACCGTCACCAGATGGAAGGTGTTGGCCTCAACCTATCAAGCTAAACACGTGAAATGTTGATGAGAAATTGAAACTACGGTGTTTGGTAATTAGAGTTCAGGTGCAAAGTGACCAGGTAGAGATGAAGGCATGAGACTCAAATGAAATAAAGGCAGTAAATTTGGCTCATTGAACTCCACTGAAAATGTGCAGTTCAGTTTTATTGTAACTGTACCAAACTAAATAGTGCGTAAATTCTTTATGAATGTGCTTATTAGGGAATATGCAAAAGAAACATCTAGAAGAACCGGGAGACAGTACAATGAGAGTTTTTCTTTTACTAAAACTTACTTAGTTTTTCTTTCTTTTCTTTTTTTTTTTTTTAGCTTACTAGTGTTTCTTTACTTACACGAGGAAATGAAAGCCTCCTGTTGAGGAAATGTCATTGCATAGTTTTGTATAGTCTTTTACCAGGAGGGGGCAGCAAACACCAACACTTTGGCTCAAGATATTTTACGAATGCTTTATTTCTCATCAACCGTGGCGGGATTTCCACTTCCTGGAAAAGTCCATCATTGTAGCTTTTAGACTTTAAACCCACCGGGCGGGATTTTTGGACCGTCCAAGTCGTGTGAAAATAGAAGTTCGCCTGGTTCTGGCTCGTAGGATATTGTTGACCTGCTCACCTGTCACTATTAGAAACCCTGCTTCAAAGGAAACAAGAGCAGCCTTGTCATTAAGGTATTCAGGTGCAGACGACTGAAGTTTTGTGTACTTGAACTCTCGCGCGTCATTCTCGCTGTCATGTCCGCCATGGAGAGACTGAAGCGCAATAAAACAAAACTCATCGAGGTTTTATGCTCAGACCACCCATTCATCCTCAACAAAGTTCAGGAGAGGAAGCTGATAACTTCGAGGGAATACAACAATCTCAAGAGCATCAACAAAGCGCACGCGGAGGACCACGTTATAGAGCTCGTGGACAAGCTGATGAATAAAGGAGAAGAAACCTGCCAAAACTTCCTGAAGTTACTGGAAACTGACGACGTTGCTGAAACTTATCCTGACCTGAAGAGCATAAATCTCCATGACGTTTTACTCCAGCCGGTCCAAGTTACCTCACCTTGCAGTGGTAATAAAAATGCTGGTGTTTATAATGTTTTAAAAGTTGAGGAAAGAGATTCAATGGTTTTGCTTTCACTTTTAGCTGACATGGTGCCTGAGACGAAAAGGCTGAAAAAGGTGAGTGAGTTCCTTCTACACAACGCTGTTAGTTTTACCCTGGATTTATTAAAGATAAGAGGTTTACCTGCATTTATTACCCGAGAATAATTGCAGGTATTGATTTTCAAATGTTGTTACACTTCTTAAGTCTGGAAGACCACTTTTCTACGCAAGATTTCAAAAGTATGACATATTAAATTTGCTTGTATCACTTTTTCAGTTTGGATAATTTGAAAATTTTGAAATATAGTTTTATTATTCTCGTGTTATTAATGTTTTTGGTTTTTTTGCTTTCAAATAAACTTGTCTTTTTTTATAACTACGGCACAAATGACCAATTATTGCATTTTAGTCCGTTTCAGTTGTTAGATTCAGGGATGATGTGCAGTTGCAATAAATTGGTCTATAAAAGATGTTGTACAACTTGAACAAATGAGAAACATTGCTGACATGACCTGTGGATTGAAATGAATACATTAACTCATTATCTTCATAATTCAAGCATTGCCATCTCAACATAATGGGATTTTTAAATAGCTATTATGAAAAAACAAGCCTGATTTCCCGATAGTTTGAGAAAATAGAATAATGTAACTTGATAACAAAAACTAACTGGAACTATTGCTTTATGAGCATGCAGATACTTCTAAGTAAACTAGAATATCACCAAAAAGTTCATTTAATTTGGTAATTTTGTTGAAAAACAGTGAAAGTCATAACATGATCCTTGAATTTTAAGATAGGTTAAAATTCAAACTAAAAAAAAGACCTTTTTTGTTTTTTAGTTTTATCATTTCCTTTGCTTTAATCAGGCGGTACCGATATTGCTGATATGTTGTTCAGCCTTAATTGAAACTGTCCTGAATAAACCGTACCACAAAATACCGTCTTAAACCGCACCAATACATCCTGCGTTGTTTGATGGAAACAAGGCAGTTGATGTGTTTTGTGTGATGTCGTCAGCTTCCAGTATTTAACTTTTTCATGATATTCAAGTTTTCTGGAATGTATCTGGATATATTAAAGGTTTACAAAGTTAGAATCATATAGAAATTTTGATTAGAACTTTTTTTTGTTGTTGTTTTTGCTATGAATTGAGTTTGAATGTGTTATGCTGTCTCTTGTTTTAGGATGAGGTTTATGAACTCAAAAGCGAGCCTGTTGGTCTTTGCCTGATCATCAACAATGAGAATTTCCACAGCCTCAATCAGAGAAGGGGGACAAACAAAGATGCCGGTATGTTCTCTTCGGTTTGCTTTTCAAAATGTAACTTTTCTCATGTTTGGTCAAGTTTAATTCCTCTCTTTTTTCAAAAAACTTTTTTAAAATCCCACAGAGCGACTTGCAAAGGTGTTCCGCTGGCTGGGCTTCAAGGTGCTGATGTGTAACGACCAAACCGGTGACCAGATGGAACAGACACTGAAGGTAGTTGCCTCTCCTCACAATGAGGAGATGCAACTCCAGCTACCGGAGTTGGGAGTTCAGGAATGGTGCGACGGCTGCCTCTCTGCTCCCCAGCAGCCGGTTCGGCACGGCGACGCCTTCGTTTGCTGCATTCTGAGCCACGGGTCGTTGGGTAAAGTTTTTGGGGTCGACTCACAGCCTCTGGTCATTAAAGAAATTAAAAGACTTTTTGTGGCCAGTAAGCTGCCAGTCCTTGCCGGCAAACCCAAAGTGTTCCTGATTCAGGCCTGCCAAAACGAGAAGCCGTTGGCAATACAACGAGGGGTGTTGCTGAAAGAGGTGGAGGAGGATAGTGCAACATCCATTCCTGAGGAAGCAGATTTTCTCGTTGCTGTTTCCACTGTTGAAGACTACGTCTCCTTCAGAGACCCAACATGTGGAAGCTGGTTTATACAGTCGGTGTGTGACCAGCTGGAGTTGCACTGCCCCAGGTAACTCATTATGTCTGGTAGATCTCATGTAAAATGTTTTCCAATTTGTACTTCTAACAGTATGACCAATGCCCTCTTTGTGTTTGATGTAGGATTTTTTTCTGTTCTACTCTATATGCAGTTATGGCAGTGCTTCTCAATTATTTTCCGTTACGCCCCCCATATCAAGAAGAAAACTATTCGCGCCCCCCACTCCCCACCGTGACTATCCATGTCTACTGCAGGCAGTATCAGCTCCTCTGCTATGGTGTGGGGCTTTTTGCACTGCGCAATTTGGTACGCCACCTTATATGATGCTAGCAGCGCTCGATGGTTTACTGAAGTAGCCTTCACAAAGCGGGATGACTGTTGGCAATATTCAGCACGTTTTCGCTGAAAAAACTCTACCGGCTTATCGGCGTGATTGGGATGTAACGTATTTAAGTGACGCGCTAATTTATTTGGCTTCATGCTGTCCGCTGCGAGCATTTTTAGACACAGCAAACACACCGGTCTTTCCTCTTCTCCAACTGTAGTCACAGTGAAGCCAAGCGCTAAATACGCTTCGTCGTATTTCCTCTTCTTAGCTTTCGGTTGACTTTCTGTTGTCTCATTATCTTTGTCTCTCTCCGCTTTTCTTTTCATCCCTGTTAAAAACTTTTTCATGTTGGGGGTTGTTGAATAACGGAGGCCATAGACAGAACGCAGTCTGAGCTTTTTGTTGACTTAACACTGCTAACCAAGGCAAACCTGTTGTCTTGTAAGTCGTAAAATGTTGCACTGTCGCAAACGTGACAGACGTAACAATGAGAGCGCCACTGCCGCCTACTGTGCGCAATTACACTTTATACTAGTTCGGCCAAAAAAAAGCCTGTTCCCCAGGATCACACGCGCCCCCCCAGGTATCGCACCGCGCCCCCCAAAGGGGGCCCGCCCCACTATTTGAGAAGCACTGAGTTATGGTGACATGTTTTTTTTTTCTTCTCCTAATTTCAGAGGTGAAGACTTTAATTCAATCCTGCTTCGAGTAAATGAGGCAGTGGGCCAGAAGGAGGGCTCCAAATATAACACAGGCCGGGCAAAACAGGCACCTGAAGTGAAGTTCACTCTGAGGAAGAAACTCGTTCTGATGCCTCGTTGCACTTGAAGTCCGACAGCGCCTGCAGAAGAGTGTGGCCTTGAGGACATTCTTTCTCTAAATGTATGTTTAGTGATGTATTTTTCACTATGCATCTGAAAAATGTATAGTGTGTGTAATTCACTTAGAATACTGTATTTTCCACTCTAATTTTTTAGTCTCAACTTTTGTTTTCCTCTTCCAAATTTAAAAGAGCCAAAAGAAAAGTGTGTGCTTTATTAAACACATATAAGTACACATGCCAAATATACAACTGCTCTAAATATCACATTCTGGCACACATCAGTCACTGCACAGCTTAATTTTCAATTTTAACATATTCATAATGTGAATGCGCATTGTAAGCCTACATGTGTAGATTTAAGTTATGAAATCCCAATAACAAACCCAATGTTGCTCAAGTGCCTAAATATTATTTGCAAACAGAAGCAAGATCACTTTTATGACTGTCGTCAAATTCAGAAGAAACGTAACCAATTTAGGAAAGCTTTTGATTTTCATTCATTCCATTAACTTAGAATTATTTGGCTGTAAGGAGGCTCACCTGTGGAGGCACAAACCAGACTTGCACAACTTCTGTCAGGAGCAATGGGACCACAAAGAAAGCAGACCGAAGTCAGACTGTTTACCCTTTAAAATACAAGAGAGGGAAAAGGAAACTATTGGGACTGCGATCAACTGATGGCTCTCCGAACCTCCTTTGTTTTTGCATGGACATGCCCTGCCTAACACTATTTTTGTCGCATATCATATTCGTTTACTCTCATTTTGTAACAAGTGTTTATTTTCAGAGCTCTGGTGGTGTCTCGCTGTTACTTTTCCACCATTTCCTTGCTTTTCCTAATTCATTTTAATTAGCAACAATACATTGTTACTTTTTTTTTCTTTAGAGGAAAAAATATATATGTGTAGATGCTTTATTCATGTTTAATTAAAAACAAGCCAAAAAAATGTTCTCTTGCCCTTTAATTGACCTGAAACATGGAAAAACTCGGTTTCACTGGCTGTATATCCGGATTCTACTGCGGCTGCGCGCTGACAAACGGCGTCGTTCCCATGACAACCCGAATGGAAGCTGGAGAGAACGTCGCAACTGAACCGTTGCTCGTGAGGAGTTTGTAAAACTACCGGAGGGACAAAAAGCGATACAATAATGCAGTCGATAAAGGAGGAGGAGGACGCCGCTCCTACTGTCGCTACAAAGTCACAACCTATGGAAAAGGTGAAAGCTTCAGAGGAGGCTGCCGCCGAAGAGTCTAAACATGACGACGAGTCAAAAGCTTCGGACCAGGTTGTCCCTGAAGAGTTCAAATACGAAGAGCCAAAAGCGCCAGAGGAAGCTGCCGCCGAAGAGCTGAACGTTTCAGACGAGGCTGTTTCTGGAGAGTCCAAACTCGAAGAAGAGCTAAATGTTTCAGGCGAGACTGTTTCCGGAGAGTCTAAACTCGAAGAAGAGCTAAATGTTTCAGGCGAGACTGTTTCCGGAGAGTCTAAACTCGAAGAAGAGCTAAATGTTTCAGGCGAGACTGTTTCCGGAGAGTCCAAACTCGAAGAAGAGCTAAATGTTTCAGACGAGGCTGTTTCCGGAGAGTCTAAACTCGAAGAAGAGTTCAAAGCTTCAGAAGAGGCTGTCGCTGAAGAGTCCCAATATGCGCACGAGCTAAAAGCGTCAAAGGAGGCTGTCAATTTCTTGATCTCCATAGGTAAATTTGACATTCACACGCCCACTTCTGTGTTAAAAACAGCAAACACGGGTTGGAAGAACCCCAGAACAGGTGTTTGGTGGTGCCAGCTGTGGCTTGTGTGTTCTGCCAGAGCCCGAGGAGCTGCAGAGGTGTGTGTTTTCAGAGTCTCTGGTGGTGCTGGCTGATAGCGGCGGAGTCCTGGGGGAGTTCGGCGTGTCTGTGGAGTTCACCCACAGAGCCCTGGAGCCCTGCGTGATTCTGCATGCTCGGAGCCACGGAGCTATCGACGGCTCTCCCTGTGGAACAACGGTGACCGGTGAGATCGGTTATCCATCAAGTGACGGTTCCAGGTGTGCTTTGTTGCACATCACTATATGTCTTGACTTTTAAGCTTACCTCACCGCTGACCTGGAGGTCCTGGAGGAAGACTACCATGAGTATGTCAAGGTGAGCCCTTTAAGCATCACCTCCTTTCAGGGCCGAACCAAACCTCTTTGGGGCCCCATGCAGATTTTCATTTGGGTCCCACCTAAGCCCCCCACAAACCATGCAAACAGTTGAGCAACAGATGCTCCATCATTAATATGTCAGCCTGTGTGTCAATTATTAGCACCATTTGTAATTAACTTTTATGGTACCGGTGTTATTATTAAAAATATTAACATTTTGAAATCCAAGGTGGTATTTAAATGTGCCACATTATTTTAACTATTTAAAACTAACATCAGCAGACTAACATATGTTATATTTCCCAAACAGTAGAAGAAATTAGCCTATTATTTGTGTACCAACACAAATAGCCTGCTAACCTGTTACTTTTTCATGTGTAATAGTATTTAGTTTACATTATTTATTGTTCTTTTTTTTTCTTACGCTTGTTTTTTGCTCTTGAGGGCCCCCTGGTGATGTGGAGGCCTTAAGCAGCCACTTAACTTTGATGTGCCTACTTTTAAGAAAAAACCTAATTGTTTATAGCAAAGTTTATCGTTTTAACAGTTTGCTTTTCCTCTCTAAAAACTTATTTAGCTCGACAGTTACAATGTTGAGAAGAGGAGTCACATGATGCAACGTGACAAAATGATGGTGATCAACAAATTCACCGCCATGGGAGAGGTAAAAATGAACAATGTCGCTTCTTGTGTTTTCAATGCCCTTGGAAAACTATTCATATAGTTAAACCTTTGCACATTTTGTCATGTTAAAACCATAATTTTCAAAACATTACTTCTGTTTCACAAGACAGAAGAAATGCCAAGTGTTATAAAGAGCTTTGAACATATTTTTAGCATCAACCCGTCTTTGTATTGACACCTGGCAGACAATAGCATGCCTTTGGCTGTTGGATTACCCGTGGCTGTATTTTTTCTTGGAATGAATGTGAGCGAAGGACGTGACCGAGGAGGAGAGTGTGACTTATCCCATGTCTGTCCTGAGTGGCCTGGTCACCGAGGGATCCAGCATGCTACTGATGCGTCTCATGGCTCTGAGGAAGAAAGTTCCAAAGAACATGGTCTTCATCATGTTGGACCAAAGTTTACATATAAATCAAACCACTTTTGTAAGTAACTACAGCTGTGAGCGTGCGCCAGGAGAACGTTAGCATGTTGGGCTAAACCGTGATGTTTTGGTGCACAAACAGAGTGAACTGGGCGTGAAGAAAGTACAGGTTCACGGTGAGACCGTGCAGGTATTTGGGCTTGAGAGGATGGTTGGTTCCGCTGATGCCGACCATTCCACGTGGCACTGCTACTTCCTTGACAACGGGTGAGCTCATGTTCGTGATTAGGATGAGTAGAAGAAATTTGGCTTGCAACAAGTAAAAACTACTGTTTAAAATCGTTTTGGAAAATGATCTAATTGAGGTTTTAATCTGCCTGAAATGTTTTTTGTTATTAGTCACTTGGCCAGCAGAAAGCAGGTGGGATCTCCAGTCACAATGAAGGTTATGCAGGAGCTTTCAAAGAAATACAGAGGTAAATGATTGAAGTTTGACACCTTGTTGTAGTTTCCTACACAACCTCTTCCATTACTTTGATGAGCTAATGAGCCGTTGTTCACAGGATGTTTTTGTGCATGCTTTGTCAGGTGATAAAAGAAAATAATTTTCTGAGAGGAAATTCAGTTATGTGCTTCTGAAAAAAAAGATATTTCAGCAAGAGCTCCCTAAGTTTAGTTTGTCGTAAAATCTCAATTTTATCATATTCCAGTTGTCCAAAAGTCATTTTTGTTTAAAAGTAAAAAATAAAAACCACTTTTTTCTTTGCAAAATATGTTTTAGGCAACAACAACAAAAAAAACTTTTAGTAAGGTGACAATATCTAAGAGATTATAAAGAAACTTCAGAAGCTGATATACATAGGCACAATGGTACTTGAATTCTTTTGGCTGGCATTTGCAAAATAGCCAATCCAGAACTAACTGCATGAATGCAGTGCTGTTAAAAAGAGTATTTCCCTTTTACAACTTTCTCCTGTTATTCTTTTTTAGATGATACTTACATGTTTCAGATCATCAAAAAACTTCAATATGAATAAATTTTTCACAGCATGGGTACACAATGCTTTGTTTTATATGTACAAAAATGAAGTAGAATGGGACAAAAATGTAATGCATGGATACAAAATGACCCTAAATATCCCAAAGAGGAGCTATGTTGACAGAGGAATCATTTATGTTTGTTTGTTTTCTCTCTGTGTCAGGCCATATGAAGGTCCCTCTGGTGTGGCAGGAAGACATGCAGTTGTACTCTCTGTATTTGGATAAAAAGGTAACCAGTGATGTTTTTACAAAACAAAGACTTATTATTGCATGCTTATTTATTTAAAGTCGGTCAAGGTAATCGCAAACCTTCCCAACGAACAGAAGAGTATTAATTGCATCCCTGTTTCTCGCTGTGGCAGGACTTTCTGAAGGCAGAACACAATTCATACCTGAGGGAGCACCCAGAGCTCCGAGCCCTCCTGTCAGATTTCATACAGGACTTGCTGATTGTGAAACCGGACAACGTCTTCCAGTTTGCTCGAGAATATTTCCCTCCTTATTCCACCTGCCATTCCCCCGGAGTCTAACCGGAAAACCCCCTCAGCCTGAAACGCTTCAGCTGGAACGTCACCCACATCTAAAACATTATTTCCTTGCTTGATGCCCGTCAGTGCTTTTATAAACTTCATTGTAATTTTTAATTAGTTTACCTTAAGGCAGTGATGTGCACCCCAGGCCTCGAGGGCCGGTCTCCTGCAACTATTAGAAGTGTCTCTACTTCAACACACCTGAGTCAAATAATGAGGTCATTAGCAGGACTCTGGAGAACCTGACTGCACTTAGGAGGTGATTCGGTTATTGGATTCAAGTGGGTTGGACCAGGGAGACATCTAAGAGTTGCAGGACACCAGCCCTCAAGGACCTGGATTACCCACTCCTTCCTTAAGGTATGAAGGGGAACTTTAAAATGGCATACTTGGTAATCTAAGGGATCTAAATTAACTGATTTGTTTTAAAGAGAACTGTTATAGGTTGGTTGGTCATGAGTTCTTCTGAGTTCATGAGTTCTGGGTTCACTATGTGGAGGGAGTTTCTCCATAGAAGTAGAATAGACTATTCTGTGGAGTATTCTGGCATGTTTTTTGCTGTAAAAATGAGTCAGCTTTGTTGTGCGTGACATTTTTTCTTAGGGAACCTAAATTTTCTGAATAAATTGACATGCACCTAATCTGAATACATTTTTATTGACAAAGTAATCACTGAGACAAAGTAAAAATAACAAATCCAAACTAGAAAATTTCTGAAGAAATTTAACCGGGGCCTGCCAAAGGGTACCTGTTGGTTTGGACCCAGCGTTCTGATGCAAAAAATTTGTATCAATGCTAACCTTAACAATAAAATCTTGAATAACTTGACTAACATGGTCTTGAACCATTCAGTATGTTAAAATTAATGTATAAGCTAAAATTTGCCAAAATACAAATGCCATACCAGTGATGGCATGTGGGCCATCACTAGCATGTTGTCTGTAATTGACGTACTCCATTCAATATACTAAACATGGCTAATAAGCAAGAGAACTAGCTAATACCCAATTTAAGATATAATGCTAATGCTGACCTGAGATAAGCTAGAAGGCTAACTGGCAGCCATTCCTATAAATCAAATTAACCGTGTTTGTGCTTCTCTTCTTCAGTCCACCCAAAATGTAGAACAAATGAGTTGCTCTGTGGAATCTGGAAATAAAGGGAGATGAATCACAGTCATCAGTGATGTCACAGAGAATGAGTGACATCACTGGTTCAGAAAGCTACTAGAAGCCTGTTGTGTGTGTGTGTGTGTGTGTGTGTGTGTGTGTGGTGTGTGTGGTGTGTGTGTGTGTGTGTGTGTGTGTGTGTGTGTGGTGTGTGTGTGTGTGTGTGTGTGTGTGGCAAAAGACAGAAAACAAAATGAGGGTGAGTACCCAGGTTCTGCCTTGTCAGCTAATAGCAAATATGAAAAAATAAGATGAAAAATAATGAGGGTGAAAGTAGCCTCACGCTAGATTAACTCAGACCACCTCTATTATGAATCACTGGAAGAGTCAACAGCATTCATGTGAAGCCGTCTAATTGGTCTTGTAAGGGACGGAGGGCGACCTTCTCACCTATATTTTTTTCTTTATCGTTGCTCTTACATGCTATTATTGTCATTCAGCCTAATTCAGTTTACATATTAAGCGCCAATTCACAACAAATGTAACCAATAGTCAGAAGCAAGAGATCTAGTTGGGGCCTGCCCATAACAATGCATAGGGAGAGCATTGATACGGGCACTGAACTGACTGACTCGCGAATCTAAAATAATTTTCATACAACCATGAAGTTGTGTAAGACAAGGAATGTCATTGGCATCTAACAAAAGATGGGACAGTGCACAAAGGGTATTGTTTTTACAAATATTTCTGTTTATTTGCATTTTAGCAAAAAATTTTCTTGTCAAAAATCATTTATGCTCTACTCATAAATAATAATAAATAATGTAAATAATCAGTTATTGTTATAATTGGCATAACAGCAATTGACCTAAACTTTCTGTAATTGCTGACCAACCTTTTGGATGTTACCACTGGCATTATGAAATGTTGTCTTTGGTGAAGAGCTCCAAGTCTTTTACTTCAAAATCCTTCTTTGCTGTCACCCACGTCTTTACGTCTCTTCGCAGAATCTCCCTGAGATTCAAGGCAAGACTCTGACTGGTACACTAATAATACCCGTCAAAAACTTAAATCACACTAAAACGATTTTTATGCCGTTTGACGTATTTGGAATTATATTCTAAATATCCTCAGTGTTGAGACTCTTTATATTTAAGGATTTCTGCAAAACAACACTAAAGAAATATTTAATTTTGCTATTCATTAGCAATGAGTTGTGTTGATTTCAGTATGTGTAAATTGAAATATTTGTCTTTTTAATAAAGCAATCATTTATAGATTGGTTTCTGCCTTTTCTCTTTTTACCTCATTTATGGTTTTATTTTCACATAAGATGTAGACCCAGGTAAACGTGTTTAACCATTAAAAATAGTTTCTACGTGACATGCTTCAGATATTACACACTTTCTTGATAAGAAAATGTTGGAACTATTTTTTTAAATCTATTGTGCCACCTTGACCATCGCAATAACATCATTCTGGTATAGAAAAAAAATATTTTAATACTATTTTTGCTTTTACTTCAGACAGCATGAACAATTTTTTTTTTTTTTTTTTTAGGATTTTCTTACTTACGTTCCAAGCAAATGCCACTCACAACATGGCGGCAACCATGACGTACCTTCCGGATGTTTCTGCGTCTTCTGACTGTCTGATTTCGCAACGCAAAACAGGAAAAGCAGAGAAAACCTTTAACATTAAAAGCCCGGAGTGTTTTGGTGAATATTACGAACGTTTACCAAGCATCCCAAATGAAGCTGTCGTAGACTAATTTTCTAATAATAATAATACTAATAATAAATAACTAAAAAGTAGAAGAGGGAAAAAAGAAAGCAAGACAACGTGACGTAATTTGAAGAACGGAATCGCAGTGCTGAACGACGATGACGTTCTGCTGACCGCTCGGTCTGAACACGCGCTCATTTCCTCTGAAAGTGAAACGAGCTCATTCCACTCAGCGAAAAGCTGCTTTCATGACCACCACCCAGTTCGGTACTTTGTGTTTTAGTTTCGAGGAGAAATTCCCCCGCCCCCTACTCCCACCAAGTTATCAACGTCTGGAGAGACTTTTCTTCTTTTCGTCGCTTTTGCTTGACCTCGTCAGCCGTCGGCTTCAGGTGAGTATTGTAGTTTCAAACTTCGATATCCCGGGGTGACAAAGTTCCTGAAAAGTTAGGTAATGAGAGGCAGTGATGCCTAGTGCGGTGTGAAAACGTTTTCTGTCACTGAAATAGTTTCTTTTTTTAGTAGGAACGATTTAAAGTTTACTTTTGTTCAGTGACGACATTACGACGTAAGCTGAATTGATGTATACGTGATATTAATGTAGAACATAAAACGTTTCACTGATTTAAATTAGCGACTTTTTTCTTCTTATTATTTTTTAATTAGTTCTGAACTATGTTTTTCGTTGCCCTTTTCGTTGCCCTATGTTCAGAACTAATAGTTCAGAACTACTTACTTACAGACTCACTAACAGCAGTACAAAAATAATCAAGTTACATACGAAAAAACCCAAAATCCATAACAGCCTCTGTGTGTTATGATGGGAGTTCATTGTTTTAATGCGGAAGTACTCCTGTTTTTCTGTCCAGTTTCACCGTGCTGTGTTTCCATGTAGTTTCTCTAGGAGCATACCAAAGATTTAGTTCAAGTCAAGTTACAACAAGAATCCAAAATTAGTTCATCACAGAAAAGGAGAGTCAGTAAAGTCCTCGCTTGCTGGAATTTATCAGTCTGATGGAAAAGAAAGAAACTTATCCTGTTGGGACCTTTTCACAGATGCGCTCTTATTTATGTTTTTTTTCCTTCTTCTTTTTTAATCTTCATCCCCAGCAGCTCCAGCTTTAATGGCGGAGATGGACAGGCGACTGCTGTCCCGGATTGACGACAACCTGGACTCTGGAGAGGTAGCCGACCTGTGCTTCCTGTGTAGCGACATCATCAACAGAAAGCAATTTGAGGAGGTGAGCGGCATAAGTGCGTCTGACGTTTCTCTCCTCAGCAGAGAAACTTCAGTGTTTTTTTTTGTTGTTGTTGTTTGTCCCGCAGATCAAGTGTGCAAGGGACTTGTTTGTGAAACTGGAGGAGAAAGGTTTCCTGAATAGTACATTCCTCGCTGAGCTGTTCCGCACCATCCGTCGAGCAGATCTCCGCCAAGTGCTGGAAAACGACAGCAGAGAAAGGGAGGAAACGGACGCCTCTCCTGCTTACCTGTCTCAATACAGGTAACAAGGGTCCTGATGTAGCAGTGTCGATCAAGTCGTACCTGGCTTGTTACTTTGAGTATGAGGTTCAGGGTTCCTCCACATTTTGTGCACAAAGCATTCCAAAATTAACATTTCCGAGTTCTCAGGCCTTTACGTTGATTTTACATTTGAAAACACTCATGTTTGCCATGCACCCGTGGCAGGTATTTATACTTTTGGCACAAACTAAATATGACATCTTGAAAAGACACTAAGAAGAAGTGGATAAGAAGACCAGAGGGGATAACGACAAAACGACTGAAAGTGAAACGGGGCACGAGGAAGGATGGAAAGAAAGAAGGATCCTATAAAGGGCATGAGGGAGAAATGACACAGGAAAGAAACCAGAAAGGAGGAAGTGGAACGAAGGAATAAGGACATGAGGAAGGGCAAAACAAAGGAAGGGAAGAGGAATAACAATTAGACTGCCTGAAGATGCTAAGTTATATATATTTAGCAATAAATTGTTTGCATATTTATTTCTGTATTTATAGGCACTCCTGTGATATTTCAGTGTTTTTTCTGTGTTCCGGTGTCCAAGCGACATCTTGTTACCAATTTCATTGCTGTCCCTTTGTGCAACAACAATATAATAAGTCTTATGAAAAACAGCAAATTGACACAAAGAAAAGTAAGTCAGAAAGATTCAAGAAAGGACAAGAAAGACACATAAAGGAGGACATAAGGGGAGGATGGAAGGAACTGAAGTCACGAGAAAAACTACAAAATGAAGGACACAAGAAAGAAGGGATAGAAAAGCAGACACAAAGACAGAACTAGATTTAATTCTGTTCTAATTGTAGACACTAGAGCAGAACTGAATAAGTTTCAATTTGTTTCATTTGAACTTGTCTGCTCTCACCCCAAGGTTGATGCTGTATAAAATACACGAGGATCTGACCGATGACAAGGTGGAGAAGTTGAAGTTTCTAGTCAACGATCAGATCACCAAACGACACCTGGACAAGAGCAGCGTGAGAACACACGCACACAGCCGCACACTTTGAATGTCAACTTTCCACGCTTGTCATTCAGAATAGCAAATAATTACCTAAAATCATTACTTTGTACTTCAACAATATGTTGACCTGTCGCAATAAATCAGTTATTTGATTAATCGTATGATAAATTAAAAGGAGCTCCCATCATTTTGAATCACATGATTTGTTGTTTGTCTCTATTCTGTCTCTCCTTCTACCAAAAACTGGCTGACAAAAGTCTTCAGTCAGTCTCCACCAGCCCTTGTTTGAGTCTCGTTTTAAAGAACTTTGTTTTGTTTACAGACACTTCACAGTTCCTTATATGGAATGTTTCTGTTGTTTTGTTTAGTCATTTTGGATATTTAAAATGTAAAGCTCCAGTGTTAAATGGTAATTAGAATTTATAGCTTGGTGGCCTTATAGATTGTGTCCTTGCATTATCATAGACTTGAAAACGGTCTCAAAAGAACAATATTATCGTTTATCGCAATAACGTCTAAGATGACTTATCGTCCAGCAAAGTGTTCTGTTGTGACAGGCTCGGTGGTGGATGGCGCTTTGTAGTTTCCATGAAATTTGTGAAAATGTTAAGTAAAAGAAAAACCAAGAACCTTCCTCTCTCTGAATATTACAGACGGCTTTAGACGTGTTTGCTGAAATGGAGAAGGCAGGTCTGATCTCCAAAAACAACGTCGATAAACTCCACGAGCTCATGATCAACATTGGGGATAGACCGCTGGCTGAAACTGTCAAAAAGTACAAAGACGTGCTCCCTCCCACAGGTAAACATGAAACATTTTGTGATAAAGATTGTTTGCGTGTAGCTCTGACATACAGATGGTCTTTCTACGTTTCCCTTAATGGGGTGTAAGGTGACAGTTCTCTTCTGCCAGAGTTCAAGAGATTCCCAACTTGACTCAGTTAACCAAAGAAAGAGGCTAATTGGCGATTTAATAATTTTAGAAGGACTAACTTTCTCTTCATGGTCCAAAGTTTCTTACTTTCCGATTCTTTGTCGTACAAGTCACGTATGAGAGCCAAAGACAGAGATAGCACATGTGACTTTGATGACCCAATCAAAGAAGACTTTTCATGTAACGGGTAAAAACAAGTTGCCAAAATTCAGAGCATATTGCCAAATTAGGACTTCCTATGTGGCATTGAAGAAATTGAACATATCCAGCTAGACTTAATCACAGTATTGGCATAGGCAAGTTGGTGCAAAACCCAGGAAAACCTTTATTACTTTGGAAACGCATCACTTTGTGAAAGCCATTCTAACAACTAAACTAAACACTTATTTAAGCTACTAGAACTTAGCTTTAAGGAACTATCTAGGAAAACGGAGTGCTTGTATGCGAAAGACCAAAGTACAAAGATGTGTTTATGCTGCTGTATTTAAAATAAATGAGTACAATTTATATCTGTCTTTCAGGTCCAGATTGTAGTGCGCAACAGGCGACGACGCCATCTGAAGACGTAATTGACTTGAACAATCCGAGTTGCTTCTTCTATCATTTTTTTGTTTAATTGCAGGCCTTTTGTCTCAGCGGGCTCTGTACTTTTGTCCTGTAGGTAGACGAGTTCTATAGTCTGAACCAGAATCCTCGAGGTTTGTGTGTGATCATCAGCAATGAGGACTTCATGGGATTGAAATACAAAAAACGTCTTGGAAGCAAAAAGGACAACGGTGGGTTTTTCTACTTTTGAAATGACTTTCGGTCCTGATTTGCGTACTTCTATAAAGTTTTATGTGTTGCATTTACTGGCCTGTTGAAGTCATGAATCTAAATGTGCTTTGGTTTGGATTTTTCTTCTGTGTGACGCAGAAAATCTGAGCAAGCTGTTCAAACGCTTCGGCTTTGTTCCGGTCTTACACAAAGACCTGACGGCCAAGAAGATTACAGAGACGCTCAACAAGCTGAGCCAGAGGGACTTTTCTAAGGAGGATGCCCTGGTAAGGGATTTTTTTCTGACCGGTACATACAACGGTTTTCTATTTATGTATTTTAAATAGTGTAAATCACATACACTCACATTTACCAGCTAAATTTATTAGACTAGACTGCCTTCTTTAGAACTGTCTTTGATGTCTATTATGTAACATTTATTGAAAAATTAAATTTTTGACATATTTGTTAAAACTGTCATCATGTCGTGACAAGACTGATAATCTGCGAAAAGATTGGTTTCCTACATCTCCTCCCTAAGCCACTGCTGTTGCCTGAGGAAATGCACCGACCAAAAACAACCAATCAGAGCTAAGGGGAGGGTCTTGGCTCACTTGGATTGGTTGTTTCTAGTCAGCACTGAGAAGGCAGAGGAGTTCAATTTTTCACAGATTATCTGTCTCATAACATGCTGTAATGATATAGTGGCAGCTTCAAAAAGTATGTACAAAAAAAGAAAGTACAAAAAAACTTTAAAAAAAAATACAGTTTACATTCTTGTCCTGAGAGATTTTTGGCCCATTTTGACTTGATAGGATCACACGATTGCTGCTGATTTGTTAGCTGGATGTTCCTCTGTTCCAGCGCATCTCAAATCCTCTAGGTTCATTTGATTAGTTGTTACTGTTTAAGCTAAACTTATCAAAATCCAAGTCTAACTAGGAGATGATACACCTGGGGAATAATTCCCTGCCCCCTCTTCTTTCTTATCCTCTGTAAGGTGGTGTGTGTGCTATCCCACGGAGAAAAGGGCGCCATCATTGGCACTGATGAAAAGGAAGTGACACTGGAACAAATATTTGAGCCGTTCAAGAACGTTTCCTCCTTGTTTGGGAAGCCCAAACTCTTCTTCATTCAGGCATGTCAGAACGAGGTGCCTTCGGCGACAACTCAAAAGACAAACCAGGATGACCCATCCAAAGAGACGGCACCCAATTCTGTCTTCTCGGACGCAAGTTGTCCTTCTAAGGATGGAGACATTTTGATTGGCATGGCCACAGTGCCTAACAACAACGCTTATCGGCACACAGAAGATGGCTCCATATACATCCAGGTACTCTGCGAGGAGCTGGAAAAAGCAGCTAAAAGGTGAGGTGTGTTTCTTTTGTGGTAAAGTATTTGCTCCAGTTCACGCAAAGGTCTGGTATAATTTTTGAGTGTTACCGCCATTGTTGGATTGTAAGCAACTTAAACCAAGTTCAATTTGTTGTTGTGGTTTTATTGTTTGTTTTTTATGGAGTAGTCTGAGGAAAAATTAAGAATATATATATATATATATATATATATATATATATATATATATATAAAACATCGGTTGGACCCAATTTAACATATATATGTAATATATATATATATATATATATATATATATATATATATATTATATATAGATAGATAGATAGATAGATAGATAGATAGATAGATAGATAGATAGATAGATAGATAGATAGATAGATAGATATTTCCATTACTTAAAGGCACAAGTGAGCCTAATATTTATTTAAATATGATAAACACTGAACAAACTAATTTTAGCATGAATACATGTTGGTATGCATCGGTTGATATTTTCTGTTCAATATATTTTCGTTTCTTTAAAAAACGTTTTCCAACACTCCTTAAGTAGGCCCCTGGAAACACTTTGTCAGTGACCCACCAGTAAGTCTTAAAGAAAAGTAGCAGGTGTCAGGGACAAAAAGTAAAATAACAGGTTTTAAGCTATGCATTAAGCCACAAAATGGCGGCCAGAACCCGACCTGCTGTTCGCTGACCCTGAACGTAGTTTGTGCTAACTTCTTTGTGCTAGTTAGCACAAAGGAAGCGGGAAGCCAGCCATAATCCAGTCCAGAAAAATCAACTTTAAAATGTTTCCAGTCTTCCAGGTCTGGAGCAACCTTGGTCTTCTATACTGTGTTTTGGTGTTGTGTTGCCAAGATGTGCAAATCAGATCGCATAAATTATAAATTTGTTTTCTTTTTCTTGTTTTATTCGCAGCCCGAACAGAGAAGACATCCTCACCGTCTTAACGCGTGTGAACAGGAAGGTCAACACCCATAATTTGATACGTAGCAGGCAGATGCCAGAGCCCAAATACACTCTCACCAAGAGGCTCGTCTTGAGATTTGTTGAACTGTCTGGAACCGTGCCTACGATGATCTGACAGGCGCTGGATTCTAGTTTACAAGTGTGTATGGATATGAGTCTTTGAGTTTCTGAATGGTTCTGTTTGTTAGGAAAATTTTTGTATTTTGGTAAATCAAACATAAAAGTCGTCATAGAATCACGTACTTTGAAATTTATGAAATAAATCGAGAAGAAAATAAAAAATGTCTCTGTGTTTCATTTTCATTGAAGAGCTGCAGTGCTGGTCACTGATCGAACACAGCTTAAAAATGCTGCTTTGTGCGGCCATCTTGGACTCTATAATACAGGTGTGTTGCTACAGGCCAGACGACAGGCAGAGGGTTTGATACAAAGAGTTTGTGGAACATGTCAAAGTCTCAGGAATGTCCTCATCAAAAGTGATTTTTGGCATTTTAGGTTAAAGATAAAAAATCTACATTTTGATCACATCCATTCATGAGTGAGTTTTCAGTTTGTTCTGTGCTGCACATCATTCTGAGGGAAACCAAGACTTTAGAGAAGGCACTGTGATGTCACAGTGTTGCACTTTGATGTCACACTGCCACACTGTGACATCAGAGTGCGACACTGCGATGTCACAATGTTCATTTGATGCCATGGAGTCTGAAGACTGTTTCTGTTGCGTCAGTGTCTGCGATGTCACAGAGTCGCACTCTGATGTCAGTGCGTGTCACTGATGTCGCAAATTATATTTCACTAGTTTTTGTGAAATATAATTTGAATATAAACCTGAGTTTCTAAACAGTTCATAAACTGCTGAAATGCGTGCATTTTTGTGATGTCTCCCTTGGATTTGGCGGCTGCATTTGCTGAAGAAACTGAAACGAGCATGTCATATCCCCACATACAGAGCTACATCTCAGGTTAAGACGCAAGTAGGGTAAACGTTTCATAAATCGCAACTGTGTTTTCAATGGATCAAACCATTGATTCCAGGCTGGCCTTTAAACAACGTTTTAATTGTCTTGAAAAGTGATTTAAAAGCCAGTCCAAGAATTTAACATTTTAAGCTACAGATGATCAAACGCAAACAATGTTATGTGTATGTATAGAATCAAGTCCCATGTGGATTCTGCAAATCAGACACTGATTTCAGTATCTTTACCCTATAACGCTACAGTGACATTAATAAGAGCCTGTTTGGGGAGTGGTTGTGCCGCCCCCTAGTGGAGTTGTACCCTCGGTGGTGGTGAGTCATATAACCCCATATCCAGGTTGGATTTGATGGATTTTAAACCTAAATACAACCAGGGATAAACTAGAGTGATGGTGGATTCACAGGTTTACACTTCAAATGGCTCAAATTGAAGCGTAAAGTAAAAAGAAATCAGAGTCAAGAATATCGCTGCTACTGTGGGAGGTCAAAAAGGAATAAACCCGGGTGGGCTGCTCTGAACCGACCCTGCTCATGTTCATGTCGCTGCCCCTGGGGCCGAACATGAGGCCCTGCTGCTCCCTCTGCGGGTCTGCGTGTTGGGCGTGTTTCACGGATTCCTCCGGACTCCACCCAGTCCTCTCCTCGACAGTTCGTGGAAAACCTGCTCCACATCGACCCGACCGCTGCTGCCGCGCGGACTTGAATAAAAGCGACCAGAATCCTCTGTCCAGGCACCGGAAGTGACCCCCGAGAGGGAGACAGAGCCGTGGGAACGCAAGAAGCAGCTGGAACGCCTCGGGATTTGGTAAGTGGAACCTCGCAGTTTCCATGGCAGCTGATGGGGCCTGATGGAGCCGCATGTTCACGGTGGAGTCGGTTTTGACATGACGGTGTCGGTGAGTTTGCTGAGGGACAGAGCAGCGCCTCAGTGGTTCACCTGAAAGGCTCGTTTGTTACTCCCGGCTTGGCTCTCAGGGAGGAGGAAGAGGAAGAGGAGGGGGAGGACGCGCGAGCCTTCCGACTCAAGACTTTTATCAGCCATGTTTTTGTCCCCCGGTTCAGTCAAAATAAGAAGTTCTTCCTTCAGCAGCTGCTTGGTCTCCTTCCCTGAAGGGAGATTTCACTTTTTGCTCCACGCTGCGCCGCATTCTTTGGTTTCCCTCAGTCGTTTAACGACGTACGTTTTACCTTCGTCGTTGGAAGTTGGCAAAATAGTTCATTTGGCTTCTTGTGTGAATCTGCCCCGTTCCTTCAACTCTCGCGGGACGACACCTTTTAGTTTGTGGCGCACGTTCGGACTCGACGCTGGGCACAGAACTGGTTTTTGTGAAAACATTAAGGCTGACTTCCGAAAGAGCCACAGTAAGTCATGACGTCATGACTCCGAACCCGTGTGCTGATCTCAATCTTGGATGAGACAACACCTAAGCGGAATGTCTTCCTTTCTGTAAGCGCGTTTGCCGTGGCAAACAAATACAAGCTGAGTAAATGCAACATGTAGCTTTCAAATAATTTTCATCACTTAAAAAAAAATCAACTGTGGGAAAGAATAACCACCCACCACTTTAAACCATGAATCATCTGAGATTAAAAGCAGTGTTATGAAAGAGGAGTATGGTTTCTCTAGCTGCACCCAGTCCTTAACTAATCTGTAGGATAAAATATGTGTATAATATCAGACAGTGTTAAGCAGGCTGAATGAAATTTCCATTTGTCAGGCTGGTAAGGGTTACAGAGCCATTATCTCATCAAAACATGGAGCAGTGGTGAATATCTTTGGCCTCGCTGACCTTTCAGTATCATTCTGAGAGCACATTGATAACTCCTCCAGGGATTCACAAAGGAACCAGTGACAACCACTTGCTTGAGCTGGGGGAGAAAGTTTACATCTATTTCTATGATCCTGAAGGAGAATGTCCATTCATCAGTTTTTGACCCTAAGCTGTGCAGTTGGGTTATACGGCGGGGCATTTATTCGAAAGATACCAGCAAATCCACCTGTGACTGGCTTAAAAACAAGAGAATAAAGGCTTTTGGATAGAATAGAATACATAGTTAGTTCACTCCACAAAAGGACTCAGGGGTGGAGAGAGTGCCCAAAACCTGTATACAAATAAGAACTACTTCGATTTACTTTTACTCCAGTAAAAGTAAAAAGTAGCCGTCCAAGAAGTTACCTTGGTAAAGCAGCATTTTACCCGGAGAAACTGACCAATACATCAGTCATTTAATGTTTAAAAATTCCACCATCGAAGAGACCAAAATACAAAATTATGTCAAAATGTTGGTATTTTAAAGGCCAAACTGATGATTTAGATAAATAACATGACTACAAAGTCATAAAGTCAGACATAAGAGGATCATGGTGTGGCATGTTGTTTTTAAATGATTTATTAGGTGAACAAAGTTATTTATGTAAGATTTAATTTGAGTTGCTTAATGGAAACCACTCAGTTGTGCAATATTTCAGTACATTCGCGGGATATTGGCAAATTTCTGCACACATTTGTCACAGAGATGTAGAAAGCGATCCATGTTTATTGATCAGTAATACCAACGATCTGTTAAGCTTTCATCAGACGTTTTCAGAGCGACATCCCAACAAAGCGGGGGAGTGTTTGCGACACAGAAATCACCTTTTTTTTCTCTGACAATTATCTAAAACACAAAATGCACAATTAGTTTAAAAACGTAAACGTAGAGGTATGTCTTTGATAGAAAAACTTCTTTTATTTTTTGAAAAGATAAGGTTTATTTATTAATGTGGGTCATTTTTGATCTTTCCATTCACATGTAAACAAAAAAAAAAAAAAGAAAAACGCAAAAAACAGAGACAAAACTAGTACAGAAATAGTTAAGTGATATTTAAATGACTGTCAATGTCTCCTTAGACAAACAAAAGTCTAGGCAGAAGCACATGCTTCTCTCTTTAATGCAGTAAGAACATCACAAAACAGAACATCACCATCATTCCTGGATATTTTTCAGAAAAATATCTCCAAGGAACTTTATAAGAGACTGTAGATGATGAGAAGAGTCATAATCCAACCTTCATGTAGATGATTAGAAAATTAGTTTTGAACATTTTCTTAAATTTGAAAACAGTTTTAGCAATTGTTCCACACCCGAATCATCATCTATACGCGGCATTGTATTACAGTAGCCTTACAGTTTTGAATGGATATTTTAATAATTTTAGGAAACCTGGCTGATCTTTTTTTTTTTTTTTTTTTATTGACATTTCATCAGACTGAGGAAATGGACTTTATTGCACGGGAAGTAGGAGTTTTCTATTAAGAAAACTTAGCGCATGTGCGGTTCTGAGTCATCGTGACTCAGAACCGCATGACTTCGGCTTATCGTGGCGCTTTCATTTAAAAACAAAACAGAAAAACTGACAGATATGGTTTGCAACAAGCTCGAAGCTCCGCCCTGCTGCTCAGACACGCCTGGAAGCGAAACCTGACGCTCCTCTCCGTCCGATTCCAACGGCTGAGGAGGGATCATCGGCTCCAGCTCCGCAGCTTGTTCTGTGACCGCGCTTTTCCACTTCCTGCGACTGTTTTGTGTCCGGCGGTTGCCTGGCAGCGCACCATGTGACATCACGACAGCTGGGCGTGTGTGTATGTGTGTGTGTTTTCCCATAAAAGCCCTGTTAAAAATGAAACCATGCTGCATTTAGAGACCCAACATGTAAATAGGAAAACCACTAATCTGTTCTTTTTAATACTGTGGCTCTGCTTGTTAGTTCAAATGATATTTCAGGCTTTGCTCATTTCCCCGCCTCTCCTTTTGTAAAAGAGATTTATTGGAGGTCCATGTGTTTTTAATTAACCACAAGCTTATTCAAATCCACATCCATTAGGATGCTGCCCAGCATGTTGGAAGTGTTAAATAAAGTCCTTACAGACACACAGTAGTCGCGCACGGCCGGGTTTGAGTTGGTCTCTATTATTTATCAGTTGTTTATATTTAAATGTTTGGATTTCCATGATTAATTTTGTCAGTAGGGAAAAGCAAGGACCATACCCGTGTGTGTTAGAGCGTCACCATAATGTCGCAGGGTCTCATGGGGGAATCCGCCACTCAGAATGGCTGATGGGATTCAGGCCTTCCTGTTCAGGCCAGTCTTGGTTCTGCTTTCCTGTAAAGACAGAGAAAGGAGGCCTGTAGAGCAACGCGTGACGTAACGCACAGAGTCTGCTTCTAGTTACACATGAACGTCAGCCAGAAAGAAACAACTTTTTAAAGAGTCGCTGAAGCTCGGCTAGTTATTTTCATGTGTTTTTCAGCTCCCCTTCCTGATGTAGGATATATGAGAGGAAAAGGGGGGAGATGTTGTGATCATGGTAAAGGAAGAGAGTAGTGTGCTAAATTTGGGTTGGTCACTATCAACATTATCGTTGCAATACCATATTTTCATAGCATCACGCAGGTCTAGAAAAGGACGATAAATTGGTTTGAATGGGTTTATGGGATTTTTGTTTTTTGAAGACTTAATGTTTAATATTTTGGATTTCGTTTTCTTTTTTAAGCAATGCACTTTTTGGGTTTTCATATTTCAGAGTGATATCAGCATGACGGCCGTCTTGTTTGACAAGCGTGTTTAACAGCTTCTGGTCATTTGGACTTTCAATATGACGGAATATTACAGCCAGGCTAAGACTTTTTTTTTAAAATCACAAGAGTAGTCATCATATTACCAGAAAATTATGAGAATATAATCAGAAGAAAGTTGCAATTTTCTGAGAACTTATTTATTTTCTGTTAAAAAATAACAAAAAAACTACAATGAGGATTCTTTGATTCTGCTTCCTCCCCGACAGGCGTCATGTCCAGGTCAGACTACCCTCCAGGGTACGAGAACTCTCATGGTCCGATGTACCCACCCCAGGGTGGGGGCTACCCACCTCCACCTTCTTATGGCTTCCCCTCCTATGGTGGACCTCAGCCGGGTCAGCCTTTCGCTCCCTATCCAAGCGGGCCTAATGCCCCGCTCTTCCCGGGCCAGCCAGCGGAGTATGCTGCCCCTCCGTACCCAGGACAGCCGCACCCTGGAGGACCTCCAGGATCGGGCTACCCCGCCCCACCACCAATGCCTCCAGTCATGCCCCCCACCATCCCATCAGGAGTTCTGAGCTCAGGTAAGGGGCCGTTTATTTTACTGTTGTCCTGAAGAACATGCAAAGCATTTGACTTCTCGGAAATTGTTCACACTTTATCAACAACACAAAGCAGCAATGGACATTGGTTCAACAATGTCCTTTAAAGAGGTAAAATGTCTTAAATTTATTAAACAAAATAGAACTTCAATCACAGGTGTTATATATTCATATAGTCTCGCAAATGTATTGTTTCCCCCCAGGACTTTAAAGTTTTTATTTGCACGCACATAACTTCCTTGCAATCTGTGGCTTTAGCCTACCGCTAACTAGCTGCTAATCTATCCTGGCTACCAGGCCAGCTGGCTTGTCGTGCCAATCTTTGGCAGCGGTCTCGACGGGGGTGACCGACAACAGAAAGCGATCGCCACTCGAGTTGAAACCCAGCACACGATGGAGACACGACGGCCGCAAATGGTTCCAAAATGTTCAACTTTCTCGTGTCGAATAGAAACCACGCGTGTCCAAGTAAAGTTTTCACATGCACGAATGTCATTGGTCACTTGGCTATGATGGCATATTTGGGATATTTTAGAAAAAAGACGAGTAAAAAAAAAACCCCAAAAAATCACATTTTCTAGAAAAAGTCAGAAATTGTGAGATATTTTCAGGTATTTTTTGTGGAAATCTTCTCTTTTTTTTCCTTCTGCAATGGCCCTAATAAGTCATCATACTTGGCTGGAGGACTATTGTCCTCTGCATTTAGAGGAAATGAACAGAGAGAAATCGACATGTGTCAAGTTGGGCCTTTGTCGCACACAAACGTGTCATACCCTAAACCTGTCTCTTGAATGACGCTGTATTCAGCTGCATAGCATGTATTGTTGGTTGGGATCTGATCCAAATGCTTTTCCTTCCTCTTTGACTTTAGTGGCCTTACCTTTCTTTTTATTTCTTCTCCTACTCATGAATAAAACAGACGAGGAGTTTGCGGCGAGCGGCAGCAACTGGGACGACATGAGCATTCGGCATGCCTTCATCAGAAAGGTAAAGAATGGGTGAGAAAGGCCAGGTCTGGCTCTCTGACAGGCCACAGCTGTTTTCATTTTACGCAAACATGTTTTGCAGACTTATCGTCTCCAACACAGCTGCTCCCCACCTCTAGAAAAAATAATTAAAGACACTTTGCTCTTCTTCAGTCCCATGCAAATCTTGGTTCATCAGATGCTTGTTTTAAAGGGAGTGAATTTATTTATGAGGGTTTTTCTCCTTTTTACTCCCTTCAAAAAAAAAAAAAAAAAATTGACTTCCAAAATCCAAGCGTGAACCCTGGTAAATAAAGTGAGGTCACTCGGGCTGCCGGGAGAGACTGTCGTAAAGCTGAACGCAAATGGAAAAAGGACAGAGTACAAATATTGAAGGAATGCTGGCGCTGTTCTCAAAGGTTTCTAAAAGACGCCCGAAGAAGGCGCCTGTCGGTTCTGATTGTATCAAACGGTCACAATCTTGCTATCTTATATAAAACTATTAACCTTGTTCTAAATGAGTCACATTGTGGTTTTGTGGAGACTTCACCTACTGTATGTGAAAGCTTTTGACACTTTCTTTGACGAGAAAGTCGCTTCTATAAGGGCCCAGATTATCCCCTCTGCTTATGACCCTTCAGTCGTTGTGCCTAGTCCTGCTGTTTTGCACAGCTTTGAGTGTGAAAACAGCAGCTTGTCCTCAGGTATTGTTCCTAAAACTCTGAAACATGCAGTTCTGCATTCTCTACTTAAGAAACCAACTTTGAATCCTACTGTTCTAGCGAATTATGGATCCATCTCTAAACTGCCTTTCATTTCACAAATTCCTAAGAAGGCAGTCTCTAATCAGCTGATGGCTTATCTTAATGAACATAATATTTTAGAGGTATCTCAGTCCGGTTTTAAACAATTTTATAGCACTGAGTCAGCTCTTTTAAAAGTTTTTAATGATATACTCTTAGCAACCGATTCAAGCGACTGTGTTGTTTATCAGCTGCTTTTGACAGTTCATCATGGAACAGTGGGTGGGCATCGGTCACATAGCAAAGAGACTTTTTAACTTGTCTTTGTTATCACGGTTCTGGGTTTATGTGTATCTAAAAAAAAACTATAATAAACAAATAAACAATGCTTAGCCTGGTGGTGTAATTTAAGCCTGGTGGGGCACCAGGCTTAAATGTTGCTAATGTTGTACAGTTTCATGTCAAAACTGAAAATAATACCATAGACACTGAGTTACAGTATTGTACACTAAGTGCTGTAAGTGCATTAGCAAACCATTAGCAGGACGTTATATAATTCATATTTCTTTATGGATGATGCTAAGTGGCGTTTTTCATGTTGTCAGATGAACATCATTGTACGTCCCTCCAATACTTTTTTTTCTCACAATTTACAACTTGCAAATCATTTTGATGCAAACTTTTACTTCGTTTCCTTGTTTTTTTCCCTGTAAAACGAAGCGGGGCCTCTTCTGATTGGCTCCTCTTCCCGCCTGCAGTAGAATGGCTTCCCTCTGTGTGTTTCAGGTTTACATGATCCTGGCCTCCCAGCTCCTCCTCACCACAGCCATCGTTGCCATATTCACCTTCGTGTGAGTACGCAGCTGCAGTCGTTGCTCTTCGCCTGTGTCGCTAACCGCCTGTGTCGCTAACCGCCTGTGTCGCTAACCGCCTGTGTCGCTAACCGCCTGTGTCGCTAACCGCCTGTGTCGCTAACCGCCTGTGTCGCTAACCGCCTGTGTCGCTAACCGCCTGTGTCGCTAACCGCTTCCGTTTCCCCGCAGTTCACCGGTCCGAGATTTTGTACGGAGAAACCAGGCCGTGTACTGGGCGTCATAGTAAGCCTTCCTCTTTATTTTTATATGCTTTAAAGCAAGATGTTGGAAGAAAAGTGAATATTCACTATTGTGTTTGTTTAATTTAAAGTGCTGTATATTTCATCACCCACCTTGTGCTGGTTTGCTGTAAAGGCCCACGGTGAGTTTTACAGGAAAATAAGCATTTGTGTAAATAATCACCATCAAGTACTAAAGCCGCCCTGTTTATGCTTCACTCTTCCAGGAGGAAGTTCCCCTGGAACATTATTCTGCTGCTGATCTTTGTGAGTTCATCTTCTCACAGTTTGTCATCTGAAACAGGAAGCAGCTTGACGCGCTCGACTTAAAAGTTTCTGGATTCTTCGATCAGCGCATCCGTCGTGGTCAAGGATTAGCCGTGACTCAGCAGCAACCTCCCCGCTGACAGTTTTGAGTGTTGCGCTGTTACTTTATCTGTGTTTTATCTACTCAACCATGAAAATGATGCAGCTTTTTCACTAAGCGGTGCCACATCGGTTCATATGACGTGACATTTTGTCACTTTACTGCAGAGATCACCTGGCGACAAGAGAGGGGAAAAAAACAAACTCGTCACCACGAGTTGCCATAATTAATTTGTGAACAAGTCGTTCACACAAGCTATTAAGTCGTGGCCACCATTTTTCCTGTCTTTCCTCCCATGTCTGTGCTTTGCATATGGGTGTATAGATTTAGGGTTTTTTTTTTTTTTTTATAATTGAATGTAATAGAACACCACAAAGTTGCACATTGTTGTTTCTTTAGTAGCATGAAAAGTATAAAACATATTCATGATTGAGAATGGAATCTGAATGCCATATTTGGCCTCAATACAACGAAGCAACACTCGTTTAGAGCTACAAATGCCACATAACCTTTTTTAAAAATATAAAAAATAGAAACTTTGAATTTTTAAAAAAATGTTTGCTTCAGAAAATTTGATGTCATTTTTAAAGAATCCAATTTTCTGTGTTTGTAGAGGATGATGTATGTGGCAGTTTGTGGAAAACTTTTTTTGTGGAAGCGCATAGTTTCCAGCTTAGTGTAAAAAAAAAAAAAAAAAGATCCAAAAATAGCATGAGTAGTAATTTTAGAATCACTTTGACATGGGAAATCAAACAGATGAAACCAGCGTTTATTATTATTAAATTTAGATTTGAAGCCGTAAGTTTTTTTATTATTATTATTTTGAGCCAGAGTTCAGAAACTAGTGAATCCAAAATCCAAATCAGAATTTCATAACTCTTTAAAAAAAATGCTGTTCATATTCAAATCTCCTGAGTTTCTGGAAAGAACAGCCAAAGGTTGGATGTTCAACACAGAGCAGCAATGTACTAAACACATAACGACACATTCAGATTGTATCTTAAAAAAAACAAGTATCTAGAATTTTTCTTCCACTTCACAACTATGTACAACTTTGTGTTTGTTGATGAATAGAAAAAATCTTTCTGAAATAAGTTGAAGGTTGTTGTAACGTGACGGCGTGTGAACATATTCAGCAAGTGTTTTCTTTTACAGATCAAATAATGTTTTAGTTTTTAGTTCGGTCAGTTTCTCCAGCGCTTATGAAAACTGTCATTCATGCTTTAATTTTTTCCATCTGTCTCAGACTCTGGCTCTGTCTTACATGACTGGAACCATCTCGAGGTATGGAAAAAAAACCCAAACAGTTGAGGCCTGTTTTTATCCTCAGAACTAATCCAGTTTCTTTCTGGTTGTAGTTTCTACAACACAAAAGCTGTGTTTCTGGCTCTCGGGATCACCGCTGTTGTGTGCATCGCTGTCACAGTCTTCTGTTTCCAGACAAAGGTGTGTGTATGTGTGTGTTTCTGCTGTATGAAGTTTGTCCAAGCTGGTCCAATTTAACCGACCGGTTTCTGGTTTCACCGTCCAGGTGGATTTCACCAAGTGCCAGGGCCTCTTCTGTGTCCTGGGGATTGTTATGTTTGTGACCGGCATCATTACAGCCATCGTGCTTTCCTTCAAATATGTGAGTCCGCGCCTACGTCAGGGTGAAAAAAAAAACGATGTTTCATAAGCAGAACTTATCGGGCTTCAGGATCTCCTAACCGACGTTTATCATGCAGATGTATTGGCTTCACATGCTGTACGCGGCGATAGGAGCCATAGTGTTCACTCTGGTGAGTGTTTTGCTTTTTTCCCCCCGTCAAATAACTCCTTACCTCCCTTTCTGCTCTCCTGCTGTTAATGCATCTGGGTGTGTTTGTAGTTCCTGGCATATCACACTCAGCTCCTGATAGGAAACAGGAAGTACTCCATCAGTCCGGAGGAATACGTCTTCGCCGCGCTGTCCATCTACGTTGACATCGTCCAGATCTTCTTGTTCCTGCTGCAGATCATCGGATCTGTCACCAAATGAGGCCGAGCGTTCCGGATGGGAGCCCGAAAGCAATACGTTGCTTTTTTGTCTGTTACAACTTTAACGATTTTTTGCGGGGCGGGCGGGTAAAAAAAATATATATATCATAGCATTTATTAAGCTATTGAACCAATGCAGGGATAGAATCAAGTGGCTCAATCTGATTTTTGTTACTATGTATGGAGACATAAAAACTACTTTTATACTTGTAATATACATATTTATACTATACACTCGTCGTCTAGTGATGATAAACAGCCCTGTTTAAATTCCACATTTCTATCATGTGAAGCATTATAGATCCATTTTAAAACGTTTCCTGCCTTTTTAATAATCCATGTCGAGAATTCAGTTGAAAAGCAAAATAAAATTTACAAAACATAATGCAACAGCCATCATATTTCAGTGTTTTGTACAGATCTGTTGGGCGTTCTCTAGATCTAGCCTGGGATCATTTATAAAGTGGCACTAGCCCAGGGCTACAGTTTTTGAGGGTGCCTCCCAATTTATTTATTTATTTTTTTGTCAAATTATATAACAGTCGTTCGTTTGTCCAGCATTGGATTGGAGTTTCCTTATTAGGCATGTTGCTGTCCAGTTGAATCTCACGGGGAATGAGAGCTGGAAGAAAAACCACCTCGGAAAAAAAAAAAATCAGCTTATTTTTTCGTCACAGCTCAACATTTTAATAGGCGTGTGTTTGCTAGAGAGTCACTGTAGATAGCTGCTGTCTTTTTTTTCTCTTTGCAACAACTTAGTGACCTGATTGTGCCACTATCACCTGAATCTACAGAAATTTTTTTTCCTAAACAAACTACTTCACTATGCGAGATGTTGTCCTGTTGTGACTCAGAAACAGTCTGAGCCAGCAGGGTGGAGTTTCCCCCCTCAAACAACCGGTTACATGTTTCAGCTAGCGGGGAAAAAAAATACCCAAAAAACACTTCTGATTTGCCCGACCGCACCCAGCTGCTGCTCCGGGCCAGAGCTGCATGTAATCCTTTTATTAAAGCAACAGTGTCAAACACACAGCATGTAAAGACCACAGAGTTGGGGTAAATACACTTCACTCCTGAAGATAATGTGTTTGCATTTTCATATAAAATAAACTGTTTCCTTCTGTTTGCACCAAGTAGTGCTTATTGTTTACATGTAGCTTTTTTATTACATAAGTCTGTTTTTTTCCACGTGGCTTCAGGCAGAAAGTCCTCTTGTCTCTCGGGGCGTGACGGGGTCGACACGTCACCGGTTCAGCTTGGCGTGCTGCTGATATCGACTCCCGTCGTATTCGCCCTCGTTGGATCGTTTCATCCTCTGTCTGACCTTCAGCTGCTTCAGGCGGTTTTTGTCCACTTGTCTCTTGGCCAGAATGAAGGCGATGATCCCCGTGGGGAGCCCGATCATCCTGGAGGAAAGGGGAGATGCGTTTGGTCGAACCAGTGAGGTTTCCGATTGTCGCGTTCACCTGAAACGACCATTTCTGTACAATGACCTACTTCCTGTCCACCTCGTTTCTTTAAAGCTGCCAAGCAGCCGAGTTAACAGCTGCTTGCATTTGGAAAGCAGCCAATCCCAGAACGCCATTCGTTTTTCTTTCATGCTGATTGGCTGATTGACTGCACTTACAATTTTCCTTATTTCCAAGCATGGAAATAAGGAAAACTGTAAATATGTAGATATTACTGTGCTTAGACAGTTCCCAGTGTGTGTATTAATGCATAAAAGCTTTCCTAGAGGGAGATTCAAGTATTTATGAATTTTAGCAATTCATTTAGCCATTCAGGAAACACAGCGGTCTTTTTAAATAACTTTTTGATTACAATTATGGATCACGTGTTGCACATTTTCAACAAGAAGAAACTGCTGTAGGGCTTTGGTCCAAAAGGCCGCAACCCACAGCATGAGCAGAAAAAGCAATGTAGAGCCTTGCATTTCATTAGATTAGCATACTGCAGGTAGCAAGCGATGCAACAATGGTTACTTTAGCTGTTATCAAAAACATTGTGCAATCAGCAGAAAGTAAGGCCTTCAACCAATACTGAACTTTTTTTCCCCTTTTTTTCATTTTAGTGTCATTATTGCAAAAGTCTCATTTGAAGCGACTGTGATAATCAGGGATTTCGGACAGTTGTGATGATGTGTAAACGCAGCAACAATGATTAGCAGGCCAGCAGCCATTGGGAATAAATCAATTAATTGCTTGATAAATTAAAAAAAAGCTTGATCAATTCAATTTGCACGATTTATCGTCATTCTCTTTTATTTCTCTTTATACAAAAAACTGACTTCAGTTTTTGGTGCATCGGCCTCAACCAGCCCTTTCACACACCCCTATTTTTTTTACGGATAATTTTGTTTTAAGGGACTTAATTAATTTAATCAATGTTTATTTTAATAAATCTTTGTTTTATTTTGTAATGTACTGTTGCATCACCATGCCGTTATCATCATAGTACTGGAAAACTATCTCAAAACAACATTATCGTTTACCGCGATAACTTCGGGGACAATTTACCGGACAGCAAAGGTTGTTACGTGACGTCATCATTCTCTCTCTATAAAGACGTGAGGTATAAGCAAAAAGTGCCGCAGGCTCACCAGGCATATCCTAACTTCATCATCGGGTTCTTGGCCTTCCTGGTGGGGATGTACTCCGGACCTTCCGGCTCCTCCTGCCCGAGTCTGTCTGCAACCTTGTCGGCCGCATCGGAGCTCCGTGTCGGCTCGGTCCCGGAGCTGGACAGTCCGGCGGTGGGGGGGACACGAAGCCGCAAACGGTGGCTCACTGTCGGGGTCAGACGACCGTTGTGCGCGAGGAGCCGCCGGCAGGAACCTCCGAGAAAAGACGAATCCAGTTTTTACCTTCACGCTAAATCTAACATCACGGCTGTGTTTACAGCAGCAACAGAAATTAAATAAGCTAAAAACAACACAAACAAGCTGCGTAGCTAATACAAGATAAATTATGTCACCCTGGTAACACCTAGTAATAATACAGAGGGTTGTCCGTCCTGAATGGACCCCAGTTAAGGATGAAAAGGTTTTACCTGTCAGAGATGCCCTGAGTGCCGTCAGACAGGAGGCAGCCATGTTTGTTAAATAACAAACAGGAGAGAAAAAAAAAACACGCATGCGCTTTTCTATCCAGACCTGGACTTACCCCACCTGGTGGACAATCATCTGAACTACATCTTTTATGGAGGAAAACCTTTTCAGTAATTCAATTAAAAAGTGACAGGGATTCATTTTATGGATTTATCATACACAACATGATATTTATAAGTAGTCACTGCAGTTGTATTTGATAATTGTGGCTTACAGCTTATTCCCCAGTATAAGACAAAAGGGGAAGAATTCAGTTTGCTTGGAAAATCTGAGGAATTTGTTAGAAAACAAAAAACAAAACATAGAAGTTTCTCAAAACTTAAAAAAAAGTTTGTCCAAAGAAGAAAAAATAAATAAATCACAGTAGAAAATTCTACATTTCAAGGATCCAAAGTGACCAAATGTGCTTTGGGGTCATTCTCCCAAAAAAATGACCCCTTTCTCCATAACCTTTTTTCTCACTTCTAAGGTTCTGAATGTCGACAATCTCCAGAAAAGAGACGAGCCTCAAAATGTGATTATTATTTAGAGTGCTGCATCTACATGTAACAATATAAAGTTGAGTGGAAGGAAAACGTGGATGCAAAAATAGATGCAAAATGGATGAAGAAGATTGCCAAGAGTCAAAACATATAAACGGACCTGAATGTGCGATCGTATTCCAACTTACTATGAAGCGAGATTTCTACCAAACGAAAGAGTCGCTGCTCATTAAAAACACACAACCCAAAAATAAAAAATCAGACACTTTATTGAGTGAGCACCAGAAGGTAAGTACAAGAAAGTCAAGTTTTTGTTTCAACAGAAGAGACAATCAGACAGTAGAACAACTAACAGTCAAGTTTGCAGGCAGAACATTTCAATTAAAGCGTGGTGAGGAGATTATCAGTCATTTAGTGAGTTTCATTAAAAAAAGAAAAAGGCATCTACAGTATTATAAGAAATAAATGATGTGGACAAACACAAACATGCTCCAACTTCAAACAGCAACATGTGAATGCATACTAGCTATGTTTTCCTAGGACATGCTACTGTATAAATAGAAGAATAGGTGAACTAATAGAGATATTGGCAAATTTAGACGAACATCCACTTTATCCTAGCCGTTTCCTTATTCTGGGAAGATCAATACTCCGGTGGGATGATCTGTCTTTCCTATTTTGAATAGCGGGATGTGAGTCAAACTGATCACCATTTTCTAGTCAGAAGGCAATCTGAAAATGTTAATTCATTACAAAAATTATTCTGTTGCAGTTAGAATGCCAATAGATGTTAATGTGCATAAATGTGCTTGAAAAATTGAAGAATTTTTGATGAACAATTTCTTAGAAGTCGAACATTATTTCAATTTTTTTTTTCTGGAATTTGTTTTCTATACATTTTAAAAAAATCTTTTCAAATTAAATTTTTTTAGAAAATCTTTTTTCAAAACTTTTTTTCTAAGTTTTTGGGAAAAATAATGTTGGAATTGTATTTTTTGTTGTTGTTTTTACATATTTTGTAGAAGTTTTGGTTTGATTTTTTTTAATGTGTGAAATTATGCTACTGCAATAGAAGAAATATATTTTATGACTTTTTTTTATTTTTTACTTGTGGCATTATGAATGAGTATTCTCTTTTTGTCTGATATCGCTGCATGTCTTGTCAGACCTTTCTTAAGATATGAAACTTCACTTTAGTTTGAAAACAGGAAAAAGGAGACTTTCTCTTATCAGACAGACCAGTGACTTTGTGGTTTATTTTACAGCAGTTCTGCTACGTTTCTCTACTAGTTTGTCTGTCTGCCTGTGGAGCAGGAAAACAAAGAAGCCCCAGAAACATTGTAAAGCTGGCAGCTCTCAAACACTGACAGTGTTTTTTATTGTTATTATTTTTTTACTCTGTTAGAGACTACAAAAATAACTGAGCTCTAGACATGGACGGACATGTGGAGCTGCCGTCTCACACCGACTTTCAGGTGGGAACTAAACACAAAAACAAAACAATAACAACAATCTATGTGTGCATGTGTTTCATGTGCCTAAATGTGTTTTTCCCCCAATCATATTTCCCACTTTCAACATGCCTGCATGCGTGTTAATATGCGTTTGTGCGTGCGTGTGTTTGTGTATCTTCAGGTTCTCCTTTGGGGTGTGTTCCCCACGTATGTGTTCTCTATACACAGCACTGCGTAGTGGTTGGAGCAGGAGCGGGGGTGTTGTCCCAGCAGCCGACCCGTCTGCAGCAGCGCCGCCTGGCCCGTCACCGCCATGTCGCCCGTCCGCCACGCCTCGCAGTAGTTGGCGGTCAGCCGGGTTCCCAAGGTGCTGGAGCCGTGCCACACCAGCTTCTCCGGCCTGCAGGGGGCAGAAGAGAGAGGAGGGAGGAGCTCATAGGTTCTTCAGTTTTCCATCAGCTGCTACTGCTGACAATATTTGAACGGATTACGTTCACTGTGGAATTTTTTTTTTTAAATCTATCACTTAGCGAGGAAACTAAAAATAATTTTGTTTTTTAATTAATTACATACTTGTTGTACTTTCTTATTTACTAAGGTTTGACTTTACTAGCAGTGCACTGATTGCAGTTTTCTGGCCAAACGCAGATGAACAAGTTTTTAAAGAGACTGACCTGCCGATTCCGATTTCGGCCAATACCAATTTATTTTAGTCTGAAATGTTGCTAGACATAGCAAGAAAGTTGCTGACTCAGTAACATTGGGGGGACTACTGTTCACTGCGAATGTGCAGACATGACCTGGTGGGCCGGTCTGTCAGTCGAACCTTTCACACGGGAAAGCAGAAGAGGACAGTGGGTGATTTTTAGATCTTTAGTGAGACAGGTAAGATTGGTGAATAAGATCGATGTATTGACCAATCGTCAATCACAAAATGAAAGAAATCAGCCCGACAGATCGACCGGCCGATAAATCAGCGCACCCTTAGATCAGACCATGCTATGTTATTCATGCGATTTTCAATAACTTTCGCTTTGGGAAAACTTCATTCCTTCTCATTCTTATGCATCAGTTCAATAATCTGGAATGTAAAAAAAATGTTGGTAATAAAAATGATGAGTCTGGGTTGTTGATACCGCCTCACATTTTCTTTGCTTAGCAGTGTCTCCCTGGTTGCTAATGCTAACATCCACTCACCATGCTGGTTCGGTCATTATGTTGTGTCCATCAAAAGAGTAAATGGGTGTCGACGGGTTGAACATGCCGGCATTCTCAGAGAATATGGAGGACCAAGTGCTGAACAATATTTCCCCCTGAGAGAAGTAGGGAAAAAGAAAAACATTTGAAAACAAAAACTATTTGTTGTATCTTGTACAAGAAACCAAATATATATATATATATATATAAAATAAATAAATAAAACAAAAAAAAAACCTGGACTAGGAAGAGCATTTCCTCACCCTCAGATTGACCACCGGCAGGTTGTTGCGGTCAGCCTTCCGCACTATGGTGGCCAAGTCCTGGAGGTGTGATGACAGGAAGGCCCTGTAGGTGGCGGTAAGCCCCACGGAGCGCGCCTGCTGGTAGCACTGGAAGTCTGCCCCGCGGATGCCCCGCATGTCGCCTTTGAGCGGAGCATTCAGCGCCACTAGGTGGAGCTAGAGGCAAAGAGGAGGAGAGGTCACCGGTAGAAAAAGGCGAAGGCGACTCAGCGCGGGATTTGTCCCACTCACTCCAGGTACGGACTCGATGGTCTGTGGCAAGATATTGTAGCTGGGCTGGAATCCCCTGCTGCCGTCCTGCAGCTCCTGATCAACAGAAGCAACAAAAAGTAGTCGGTTTAGCAGCGTGACGTCACTCGTGCAAAAAGCTGCAACCCAACAACTACCAAAGCTTTTAGCTGTTAGGTTGTCAACATAATCCCTTCAACCTGAAATGTACGCCTCATATATATATATATATACACAGAGAGAGAGAGTCTTTTTGTCCGCCCTCCAGCGTTGTGCGCATGCGCAAAACTTCCAGCTTGAAACAAATAACACGCACTGGGTCAACAGAGGGCTTTGTGCGCATGCGTGTTGATATGAACCTGGCTGTGAACTCTTTGAGGTCTGCTCCAGTCTCCAGCTCTGCTCAGAGCCTGAGACGCTTCTGACGAGGAAGCTCCGTTTTGAACCAGCTCTCCAAGCTACAAAAAAGAAATAAATGAATGAAAGAATCGTGAGGAACGTGTTTCGAGTCGTCGCGAACAGACAGAAGCCATTCGCAGTCACTTTTACTGTGAAATTATGGGAGAATTACGGAACTGATTTCGCAAAATCACAAATGCACACCCAGTCCCGCGAGAAGACGAAAAATAACTAGAGCAAAGAATGGAGGATAAATGGCTAAAGCAGCAACCTTAAAAAAAAAAGTGTTTTATGTGGCTGCAGAGGAATGTAAATCTACGGTACAAACCTGGATTTTGCGCCACCCGTTGCGTGCCCTGATGTACAGCTCTCCACCTCTCTCGGACACGTACGCCAGCGTTCCCTCAGCGGCCCTCTGGATCTCTCTGGTGAGAGCCTTGAAGGTCTTGAAGGTCGTCACCTGACCACACACCGTCACAGCGTCACTACCGGCGCTTTCCGGTGCTTTCAGGTGCTTTGGATTAATCATCTTACCGGGTTAGCGTAGCCTGGAGGTCCTGGTGGACCGGGAGGACCTGGAGGACCAGGGACGCTGACATCTGAGGAGAAGATATGCAGCACGATGACAGAAATACAGCTCAGTTCCTCTGAAATCTCTTTGTGTCAAACACTCACCAGATCCATATTCAGGGGCCGGTCCCGGGGGCCCAGCAGGGCCAGGCGGACCTCGGGGCCCAGGTCGTCCAAGCCCGGGAGCACCGGGTTGACCAGGAGAACCAGCCGGTCCCGGAGGACCTACAACGGACTCCCCCTTTGGACCCTGAACGCACAAACACAAACATGGATGTATTACGTTAAGAAAGCTGTGTGTTTTTTTTTTTCTTTGTCCAAAGTTTTCTTACATTTACTTGATTATAATGATTTAATGGGTTTTTGATAGGGATGCACGATACATTGGCATTAACATCGGTAACGGCCCGATAAATACAGCGGGGCCAATATGAACAACCGATATTTATTTCCATCTTGTTGCTGTTTGTTTTTTGTTTGTTTTTTTCCTCAAAGGTATCAAAATAGTTGAAAAATAAATATAATATCAGTAAACATTGGTTATCAAACCAAAACAGCAACATTAATATTGGATATTGATATCGGCCCAACTTTTGCATGGCCAGTTGTTGATAAGCAGCAGCTTTGATGTGCAACCTGCTCCGGTTCTGCATCGTTTTTCAAATGGTACAAATGTTTTGAAATTTGGTGTTAAGAATGGAATGAAATATTTCTCCGTACAGTTTGGTCGTCGCAACGCTTCGCAAGTTCTGGCGACTGGCGCAAGCAGGGAACAAAACCAAAGTCTGATCTGTGCTCCGATTCGAGCTGAACCCACCACAAGTCCGGATTTCCCTGGAAGTCCTGGAGGACCGGGCAGGCCCGAGTCGCCCTTTTCTCCCTTTTCACCTTTGACCCCCAGATCGCCTTTGGCTCCCTGAGCAAACAGAAAACAGTCAGAACATAACAAAACTAAAACTGCGTTTTTACAAGATTTCTTCGGAAGTAAGCATACTCAAATCAAACAGTGGACTTTCTAATTTGCTTTTGCTGCAATAAAAGATGAATTCATTCTAAAGTGTTTTGTTCACACATCCTTACTGGGTGGATGCGATCGTAACAGTGGATTGTGATGTACGCTTAGACTCGCTGTTTGTCTTCCACGCTCTGATCGCCAGAAGTTGCTAAACTTCGTCTGAAGCGAATCTCAACTCGTTTTCTCACGTTCTGTGCGTGTTGCTCGGAAGAGGAACGTCATAAAACATCTGTTGGGAGATGCACCAGACAGGCTTTCACTCACCTCTCCCCCGTCAAGTAACGGGGCTGCTGGCGGGAACGCGGTCGTGACGCGGCGTGACGTTGGGCGACAAAGAAAGCGACAAGTTGAAGGGATGCAGATTCAGAGGCTGCTGCAGCAGGAAAGAGACGAGTCTTACCGGGCGTTCCCGGCTCACCAGGCATCCCTTCGTCGCCTTTGTCTCCTTTGAGGCCCACGGAGTCTCTCTTTGTCACCGACTCCTACACACACACACACACACACAAACACACACACACACACACACACACACACACACAGAGGCACATTAATAACCAGATTGCTCAGGTTGTGAGCACGTGTTAAACTTACGGCTGGACATTAAACAGGGTAAAAAGGGGGTCGATGATGATAAAGTCGACTGATTCAATCCAAGAGACACATGCTCAGTTACTGAGGTTAATGCACGGGGATGAAGCACGAAGGTTTTACAGCGCAGGGTGAATTCAGAAACGGTTGTGTTCCTTTCAATTGTAATACTGGCACTTGATTGTCAACATATGGATCCAGTCAAAGTGTTTTTTTTTTTTTTTTGCTCGTCAGGCTTTGTTGGATGTGTTATTTGGCCCACGATGTTTTTTCTCAAAGAATCCCTTTCTGAGATGCTAACCGGTTGGAAAAAAAAACACAAAACAAAACAAACCCCGACACCAGGAAGAAACTTTACTCATCTACCCGACAGTAAGCAGATCAGAGATGGAGCTCCATCGCTTTTACAACAGCCGAAAAGACTATGGCGCATTGTACGGTTTGATTGATCAAACGCGTCACGATGAACCAACTCTGATTTGCATAAACACAAGATATGGTCCTTCCCTTCATCTTCATTCAAAAGAGCAGATGAGCTAAGAAGTGATCGGCATGCCCTTCCCGAAACACCTCGCATTAACATTTGTCTGTGATGACTGGACCCGGCTCAGCCACCTACAGTCACGCAGGAACTGATCTTTCTGGTTACGTTTTGGACTAAAAAACAAATCAAACCAAAACAAAACATGTTTTCATATTGCAGGGAATCTGTGCAAGACAAATGTTAAAGCCTGATGCCATCACGCCACGTCCACGTTCACGCGGCTTTATCAGACACTGTTAGGAGAGCAGGAGGGGAAGGTAACAAGGAGGGAAGGAGGCACCAGAGAGGTTTCATGCGTTATTAAAAAAAACAAAACCAACAAAATCCCACACACCACCAGAACCACCAGATGGTCCCCCTTCCAACAGGAAGGAACCATTCAGACGGTCCGGCTCAGACTTACTCGTCCCAGTTTGCAGTGCGGTCTGGGGCGCACCGGGAACACTGTCTTTTGGGTTCAGAGGAGAGCAGCGTGAGCAGAGTTTCATTTCAACGAAGAGTTTTAACCAAAATAAAAAATGTAGAAATCCAAACACCCTGTATACAATACACTGTATTGTTAAATACACGGTGTATTTAACAATACAGTAT
Source organism: Poeciliopsis prolifica (assembly GCF_027474105.1). Taxonomy (NCBI): domain Eukaryota; kingdom Metazoa; phylum Chordata; class Actinopteri; order Cyprinodontiformes; family Poeciliidae; genus Poeciliopsis; species Poeciliopsis prolifica. The sequence continues at coordinate 4,859,473 of NW_026562383.1, forward strand.
TGTAGGTCAAATGAAAATTCAGTTCTATGAATGACCGCCAGAGATTCTTCGTCTCTCAGGATTATTGCATTTCGCGAGAAGGTTCTGCAGGACCAGAGCCTCCCGTCTGATTGACCATTCGGTATGTCACAGGTGTGACTCTGTTGATATGTTGCTGGAACGGCGCACGCTTTCAGCACCGCCCTCTGGTGGTCAGAAAGGATGAAACAGAACTCCAAACTAACTAATAAGTTTTCAGTTCTTTTTCTGACACCAGGGCCACCAGTAACTTGTTTTTTGGTATAAAGCTACAATACTATAATACTTACTGCACTTTGTAATCCAAGAAGAGCCAGTTAGAATAAAAAAAAACACATTAAGAAACATGTTCCTTTAATTAGAAAACTTTCACATAAGCCATGATCGCTGCATACTTACTCCATTTAGACCGAGAATTCGTCCTGGTGGACCAGGAGGACCCGGAGGACCGGGAGGACCCTAAAAAAAAAAAAAAAAGGAAGTATTGTTTCTGCAATTTGTTTTAAAGTAAGTCGCTCCTTAAATCTTTGAATTTCTCTGGGTTGCGTTAACCATATATTATTAGTAATCTCTGTAATCTCTCCTCCTTACCGGCAGGCTGACAGATTCTCCTCGGTCGCCTTTTCTCCCCACCATGCCGGGTCGTCCCTACAACAAGAGACAGCAGCGTTTACCTGCTGGCTCTAAAAAGTAAAACGTGGGAGCAGGTTGTGGTTTTCACAGCGCCGCGTTGCTGTCCGCGCCACACGCTCTGCAGGTACGTGATTATATGAAGCTACTCACTGGGCGTCCAGGGAAACCATATTCTCCTTTTTGGCCAGGATGTCCCATGGGTCCCTGAAATGAAAGACAGTCTGTTAGACAACTTTAGTGTCGGGGTTGTCAACTTCTTCTTAAATTGACATTTTAGGAGTGTAACGCCAGGAAACGTAAAATATTGAACTCACCACAGGCCCGATGGCTCCTGGGAAGCCCCGGTCGCCCTGGGAGATCACAAAGCAGTACAGTGAAACATAAAATTATGGAGTAAAAACAAAATGACAATGATTTAAATATATATGATTAGCATTTATACATGTGTTATATATGCCTTACAACATAGCACAGATGAGACATTTTTTCAAAAAGTTATTTTTATCACAATCTGGTGTCCATCATAACTTGTGTTGCTTTTCTCGTCCGTTTCTTTCTTTAATATTTACATTTCTACTTCAAATGTGTTTTTCCTCAGATGACTGGAGTGACCGACATTCACTGAAGCGTTGTGATTTTATTCAATTCTAACAACAGAGGCAACGGCAGTTCTGATAGAAGTGCGCGCTTCATCTTGATGTCTTAAACAGAACATAAACAAGTTACTCAAGTTGTTGTTTTAACACACCTTTGGGCCCTTTGGACCCTGAGGGCCCCTCGGTCCAGATAAAATAGATCCATCTGCAGCAATTGTCACGCCAGGTTCGCCCTTTTCTCCCTGTAAAAACAAATAAAAAGCAAAAAAAAAAAAACAAAAAAAAAAAAAACATTAAAAATAATACAAAAATCACAATATTTTCAAAAATATTTACGACTGATACGCAAAGAGATTTTCTGTATGACTGGTGTTCCTCAGCAGACACCCAGCTGGAAACTCAAATATCCTACAAACAAAGAGCTGTGACGTTGCACTGATAACAACACTCTTCAGTGTGGACTGCTGAGGGAAGGAGGCTGAATCATGGCGATTTTCACAGTATTTTTCAGAGCCTGTCAGGGTGTGTCTGCTGCTCATTAAGGTTGTAAAATCTTGTTGCTAACCTTCTCTCCTGTAGCTCCGTCAATACCTTGAGGGCCTCTGTCTCCTTTTGGTCCTCTGGGGCCCTGGGAAAGGGACTAAAGTCAGTAAATTGTGCAATCTAAAAATTACAAAGACAGAAATAGCAAGAATGAGACAAATACAAAAATGCCCAGGGAATTAGCTAGAATCATTTCCATACAACAATATCTTCGGCTGCTTTTGGTAATAGTATAATGTAGTGTGTGCAACCCGAGGACATCGGGACGGAGTCATTGACCGTCTCGAGTCTGAAGGTTCAGGACGGACGACCGTAAAACTGGACGTTCATTTGTTCGGTTTTGCCATTTTGGAAATTCTACTGCTAATGGAAATATATGAAGTGAATTCTTGTCAAATTAAGCAGCTGGTTTACTGAAAAAGAAACATGATGTGGCAAACAGACTTTCACAGAGTCAGTGAGCCACGGAGTCGGTGGGGCCAACGGGCGCAGCGCGCAGTGGAGCAGCAAAAAGTTACTCACTGGAAACCCAGCTTGTCCCGGCAAACCTTCAGGGCCCTGGAGCGAGTCAAACACACACAAACACACACTCATGTCCGCACAGGAAAAGCAGCGACTCTCGCTTGTTTATCTATTCTGACAAATCCATAGCATTAAACTTTGATTACACTTTCATAGTTCTGAAAAAACAACAACATTTAATTGATTATTTAATCAACTGAATACACATTTGACATGTGAAGCCAGAGAGCACACACCCTGGGCCCCGGGGGCCCTCTGAGCTCCGTCAGGTTTAGCATCCCGTCTGTCGCGTTCTGGAGCAGCTGCAGACAGAAAACATGATTAGAAACACAAAGCATCTTTTAATGACTTCACCAACAATATGGTGAATGTATTACAGCAAAAGTAGTGCATTTAATTTTTAATTTTTTTAATTTTACTTTATTTCTTTTCAAATTTGTGCTTTAAACTGACTGCATTCAAACACAAAATGTTGTCAGAAGAATTTAATTTCAACTTTGGCCCTTGTAAATCTGTCACATTTTGCATGGATTTGAAATGATATTTCATTTAAATAAGAAGACTGGGTGATTGTGTGTGTGTGTGTGTGTGTGTGTGTGTGTGTGTGTGTGTGTGTGTGTGTGTGTGTGTGTGTGTGTGTGTGTGTGTGTGTGTGTGTGTGTGTGTGTGTGTGTGAACGCCTACTTCCTGTAGGTTTACAACAGGTCCTGGAGGTCCAGGAGGCCCGGGCGGTCCTATGATACCGAGCCCGTCAGCACCTGCCTCACCCTGCGGTGCCAATATTTACATTTATTAAAACTGTGCCTGGAAGCAAAATGCTTATTTTTTTCATATATTTTTTCTATATATTTATCAGACCGAAGAATTCGACTTGTGCTTCATAAATCATTTACAATTTTATCCAATCTCCCTACCTTTGGTCCTGGGATGCCTTTTTCTCCTTTGGACCCCTGTTTGAAAGAAGAAATAAGTATTTTTATTCTACTTAGCATCAACTAGAATGTTTTGGCTACAACCACAGTCCAACTAGTCCAACTAGTCACAAGGCTTTGCACTAACAGATCAGTACAGATTAGCTGGAGCTCCGATGTGTAAAACACCATACAGTGACATAAATTTCACTTTGGGTTTGTTCAGGGAGGAAATCAAAGAATTGATTACAAAATCTCTTCTTGGATTCCCTTCAACAGTCACTTTATAAAATGTCCTAAATCTGACAGGAAGGCATTTTTTCTAATTCTGTAAAGTTTCACAACTTTGGGACACAGGAGGAGTGAGTGAGACCCCCACCCTCCACCCCACCACCCCCACCGTCTTGAAATCTAACGAGATCAGTCTCCAATGTTTGTGTTGCCTTTGTGTTAGTTTGTGCGGCTGTCATTTTAAAGACATTAAGAAAAGTTTCCAGAGGTCAAGAAAGGTCAAGAAGCCCCCAAACTCGCATCAAACCGGGCAAAATTGGTGTCAGTCACCTTGTGCTGCTCCGTGCCGCAAAAGCGTGAGTGTGAGACTTTGCTCCAGCGACAAACGATACATTTATTCACATTTTACTTTTACTTGTCTTTAACAGGGACGTCCGATTTTAAAACACCGCTTTTACAGCCGATAACTTTACGTATATTTTCCACCCGTTCGACAGCAGACTTCGCTTCTCTGCTTCAGTGTGACGCCCCAGAATCCTGCGCTGCATCAACATCGTGTTCCCATGCCAACCCAACGGCAACAACATGGAAACTAATACCATACGTTAATGTCCGCACTGTTTTCCTCGTCGTGCCAGCGTGACATGAATGCGGATGTACGGCGTCATCACCGTGTCTCTGTCGATGCTTACTCTAGCGCCTGGCAGTCCTGCAACGCCCTGAAGGCCGTCCGGCCCTCGCCTCCCTGGTTCCCCCTGAAACGACAGAAGTTATCGAGTTCAACATCAAGTGGACATTATGCATTTACATATTTGCCCGATGCAGTGAAAACAACACGCATATCTTTTGTACACAATGTTCCAGTTTAGTTTTTGACGCCGTTTGTGGAAGCGATGCGGCTTTAGAGGGATTTTCTTCAGCTCTGGAAGCAGTTTGGTAAAACAATGATGGCGGCAAGGAATTCGCTTCATATAACATCTGAAGCCCATTGAGCAGGGCTGGATGAGAAGCTGACAGACAGCAAATTGTTTGCAAAAGAAATGTGATTAAATTCGGGTTTGGAACGGCCCCACCTTAACAGAAATCCCAGGAGCTCCGGGTGCGCCGTCCTCGCCCTGAAGGCACCAGAAGAAAACTGTCATTAATGAAGCAAATCATTCCGCTGCCCACAGACTGTGTTTTATTGAAAATTTCACCAACATAGAATCGTGCGTAACAGTGGCATGGAAAGTGGAATGTGGCTTCCTTTTTGTTTTTTTTACAGTAGAATGCGGGAGCCGAACATGTGAACAAATCGGTGGAGAAAAAAAAAAGACAAAATCCACCAGTTTCCAAGAAAATTGGAATATGTGCAGGAATATTTTTCAGCTTCTCAGGGTGATTTGCAAATGGTCTAATCTTCTTCATTTTGTTTCCGTTTTTTCTCATCTCAACAGTCACAAGCTGTTTTATCGATATTTTCTCATAGGCTAACAAGGAGCTGCACATAATAGTGCAACTCGTACGCGCCTGTTTGCGTTGATCCCTGAAATCTGTATTTGTTGTTTATAAAATTGCGTCGGCGACATATTGAAAGTGTGAAAAAGTCAAGGCGGTGCACATATGAAGAGATTACCGGTGGTCCCGGGGGTCCTGGTACGCCAGGAGGGCCCTTGGGACAAAAAGACAAGGAAAAAATTTACCACCTATTATTAAGAACACACACATGAACATACAGATGATTTACACTGACCTGCGGTCCTCTTACTCCTGTCCTAATTAACAAGTCGCTCTTTCCCGATCCTTCCACGTCCTTTGAAAGAGAAACACAGAAAACAGTCTTGTTTGTAAAACGCTCTAATGTTGTGAATGAAGAACCCACTCTTCTTTTGTAATGTGCCCTTATGTTCATCTATGTTTTGTTTCATTCCTTGGTCTGTGTTTGACGTAAACTACAATCACCTCAACAAGGACTTTGGTTCCTGGAGGGCCGGGTGGGCCCGGCGGTCCTGGTGGACCTGCATGTCCCTTTCTTCCTGGTCGACCATTGGGCCCTTGGAGTCCAGGAGATCCTGGTGGGCCCACATCTCCACTTTCACCCTAAGGAGACGAAGGCACACAGATCAGCTCTTGTTTACTCATTCAGTGGAAATCAACACAGTCCTGTAACTGTTTGAACTCAATTCATTACCTTTGGTCCAGGTGGTCCAGGTATCCCCTGGTCACCCTGAAAGTATAAAAATACAGCATGAACAAAAAAAAAAACCCCAAAACAAACAAACATTCCTTTATGGTGACGGACAACATCTCTTCCATCTGCCTTGTTTACTGAGGGCCAAAAACAACTAGTAAATCAAACTGTGTAGGAAACAGTCAAATCTATTGTGTTGTCATCAATTTCACAAAGACAACCGTACCTTTGGTCCAGCAACCCCTGGTGGGCCCGGGGAGCCAGCTGTCCCTGCAGGACCCTGGACGGATGAACACAACCAGCCACGAATTAAATGGCTGCTTAGGAACGACGAGAAAGCGAAAAGTAGCGCAGTGCATGCTAACATGGTGACAAAGCTCTCTGTTGACCCCCTCAGGCTTTCCAGCTGGGGTCAACGCTGAGTTTCACAGAGAATAGAGGAAGGGAGTAATGACAGTCGGTTTTATGAAGACATGAAATCATCCATGGGATCGTCACCCTGAACCGCATGCAAATCTAGACTGGTAACTTAGACACATATGGCATGACGGTAGCGGCGTTAGCGACTGCAGTGGCGTGGATCATTTCTCCATCTCACTATTCATCTTCACAGATGAAATAATGAGAGTACTCAGCCATGTTGGACTGCTGTTTAATGCAATCCGCCCCCTTGTGCATGCAGAGGGTGACATGCGCGTCCCTCAAGGTGCCATTAACAGCAAAAGTTTCAAAGGTTTTAGAGCAGAACGTGCTGCTCCAAGTGGATACTAAGAAATGAGTTGTTCATATTGATGTTAAACAGAATTCCTCTATTATTCAAGCAACATGGCAGTGTAGGAAAATCATACGGATGCTGATCTGCTGATCTGTCAATGATGAGACTTGTCTAGGTACAGTACAAACTGGGCTAGCATTAGCATAGCCGCTGTTTGTTCTTTCCATTGGTAATTAACAAAAAAAAAAAAAAGAAATCGTGAATCTAATTTGTTCTTCAATATTATACGCATCACGATGAAAGCGTTTTCATACTTCCTGTTTTATGTTGAGATCAAATGTGCAAAATAATTTAGAAAAATTAATCAAAGGACTCAGTTTGATTTTAACATAAAACCGAAGTTCACCTGAAAGCTGTTTCAGGTAAACAACCACACAAGCCCCGAGAGATTGAATTTGAAACACAAGCACAGGCGTTCAGCGGGAATTTCATCACAACGACGAATGCGTCGTCTTCGTTGTGTCTTCACGGAGTTTGGCCGCTGCTACGCATGCATTGGATTGCACTTCTGTCATTCATCGTTCCCTTATTCCTGGGTGAAACCAGGCTAGTGTACCTCGCCTGAGCCCCAGGCGGGCTCAAGCCCAGAACCCGAACCGACGCCGGAGGCGGAACTGAAATCAGAACCGGAACCGGTGGCGAGTTTTGCATTGAGAGCTGACGCCAGCTCTGGACCCAGAACTGAATCAACAGGCCCAGAGCCACTTGAGTCATCCTCAAATATCTGCAAGAAAGTAGAGGAGACAGAGAAATGGCAAGAAGATGGATGGACAGGAAAAATGAGGTTACAACAGGATGGGGTGACAGGAAAACATGGATACCACAGAGGTGACAGAGACAAATGTAGACATAGAGGTTATACACAGAATCAAACATCAATGTGGTGGAAGAACCTGTATCGTGATTGGAAATGCAACGAATGAAGCATTTTTAGATTTACAGTCTGGGGGCCTGATATAAAACACGGATGACTGAACACAGTAGCATAAACATAAACAATTTACGTTTTTCTACTTGTATCTAAATGCACCTCAAGCTGACAGGTAACTTACTGGTATTCCCTGTTCGCCCGGAAGTCCATCACCGCCAGGTGCGCCCGGAGGTCCGATATGGCTCGGGGTCAGTTCTGATGACAGTTGGGGTGCAGGAGGCCCGGGTGGTCCCGGAGGCCCCGGAGGACCTGCTGGACCCTAGAAATCGAACAGAAATGGAATCATCTCAAATGATTGTAAACTTTTATCCGTTTTTTTTTTTTGTTTTTTTTTGGCTCTTACCCTATTGAAAATAGTATCAGTGTCCAGATCCTCAAAGCCAGAACCAATGGCATCTGGTCCATACTAAAACATTAATATGATGTTTGTTTTCATTAAAAATGTGAACGTAATTTTATAAACCGTCTGTGAAATCTGATCATAGCCTGCTCACCGGCACACTGCGGGATCTGGGAGGGCCTGGGGGTCCCGGAAGACCGGGGGGGCCTGGCAAACCAAGGCCTGGCTCTCCCTGTGAGCAGAGAAGACATAAACATTCACTTTTCCCTCTTTTGTCTTTTTAAAAAAAATCTAATTAAGAGACTAAACAATTTTTTTTTGGTTAATGCCATTAACCTTTTCCGATTAAATGATTTGCTAAGAATTGAGATTAAAACCCAATCAATGCCAGAACAGAAACAACCTTCGACTTCTCCACTTATTGTTGTTTAGGTTTTTTTTTTTTTTGACAACTTTTAAAAATATTGCAGATTTCAAATTAAACATGTATTATACACAGCATATAAAAAGTGCAGCTGGTTTATTTCACTCCTTAATCATTTCACAGCTTTATTGCTGGCGGCTCACTCTTTAAGGTGAAGAAATTATGCGTCTACTGCTGGACGTTTCCGGCCAACCATGTGCAGAGTCGGGTATTAACTAGATCAATTTACTCAGTTACATGTACTCGAGTAAATTTTTTTTGAAAAACAAAAAGTCCTTTTAGGAGTATTTTCACTATGCTTTACTTTTTATTCATCATCGAGTCATTTTATTATAAAGTATTGCTGCTCTTACTTGAGTAAGTAACTTACTACCCACTGAATGAAGATCAAATATGCCTTCACCAAAAAATCACCAGACAAAGACACACACCTCTAGTTTTTGTTAAAGTTCGTAAGCTGTTTTTTTTTTTATTGGAAGAAATTGATTTTGACAAATTTTCTTTTGCCTAATTTTGCTATTTTTCATCGCTTATATAAATTATTGACATTTTTGTTATCAAAATGACAAAATTTCCACTTGACTTAATAATTTTGGCCATCTGATGTAATTTTTAAACATTAAAGTATTAATAATTTGACCAGTTACTCAATACTTGAGTAAACCTTTTACCAAATGCTTTTTTCTTCAATTCTTACCTGAGTAATTTCTTGGATGGCTACTTTTTACTTTTGCTTGAGTGTGTTGATGTGATTCTACTCTTATTTGAGTACAATGTTTGGGTACTCTCTTCCGACCTCTGGAAAATGGTGGTACAAACTGGTGTTTGTACCACCAGAGATCACACCAACGATGTGATCTCTGGACAGTACTAAACGATCATATTGGGCCAGTCTTGAACATATGGACTCTGTGTCTCACATTGAAAACACATGCAAATGTTGCACCCAGCCTGGGATCATTTGTAGACGCACCTTGTCTCCTTTAGCTCCAGCCTCTCCGCTCAAACCCGGAAATCCCTGCTGTCCTTTTTGACCCTGATGGGAGAACCGCATCTCCGTCACTCACGCGTCATGAACAGCAGCAATGCAAACACAAAGAAAGACGAATTCCCAGTGTTAAGATGCTCACCGCTTCACCTTTTTCACCTTTGGCTCCCTGCAAAAAGTGAAAGTGAAAGATTCAAAAGGTTAGGGGGGAAAAAATGGCCAAACAACAGACAACAAAACTCTTCTAATTGTTTGAGACGGGCCATCTCTTCTGAAACCAGTTTACCCACTTGAGACACAAGACTGCAGTATTTTACGTAAGTATTGAGGCAAAGGGTTTGGGATTCTTAGTTTGCTGGTGGATTAATATTCCAAAAATATTCTAAATTATGGATCAACTGAGAATTTAGGGATGAAACTTCAATATGAATTCTGCTCTGTTCGGTCGCACAAAGTCAATGACTCTTCATCAGTGCAAACAAAGCATCTGCATAACAAAGCACAACCTTAAGTCACATTATGCACACATGAAATATGGAATATTTCAGCACTGTGATGCTTTAATAAAAGGCTCTGTGGCAATGTGACAAAGCTGCTGATCAAATGGTGTGAGATGTATGGGAAGCCGCAGCCATTTACTTAAAACAGCGGCTCTTCTTACACAACTGAAATGCAAGGTAGTGAAACAAACAAAACCTTCTGTCCGTCGCCCCCTGGTGTTCCCGGGGCTCCAGGAGGTCCTTGCGGCCCAGGTTTCCCTCGGCCCTCTTTGTGCACGTAGCGAGGTCCCGGAGAGCCAGGAGGCCCCGGTGGCCCCGGCGGTCCACGAGTTCCTGGTTCCCCTTTCAAGCCGGGCCTAATGGCAACCTGCACATTTCAAGTCTTTAAAGCCCAAGTTTATATTTGCTAAACTTTAATTCGGTCTGTGTGCGTTTTTATATGATTGAAACAAATAGGTCACTGACGGAATGAATAAATAAATTTAAAAAATTTAAAAGTAATCCAGTGGGTATTTTCCAGTAGTAAAATGTTGACGATGTGTGTACTCACATGTCCAGGTCGCTCTCCTGCCTCTTCTGTCCGATGAGACTCTGAGCATATAACATTTTGTGTTGACATAATAATTCACACATAATAAAGAAATCAGCTAAACAAATGAAGAAATGAATTATAAATGAAAGCCCGACTGCTGATTTTTCAGACGTTATAAAACAAGGACTAAAGTGAACAGCATGTAAGTCTTTCCTTACAGTCCCTGTATTTTTGGGTCAAATAAACAATGCCCAGCAAAAGTTTTCACATTTGATCAAATTGTAAAAGTTCCAGATGTTTCACTGTGGGGACGGTGTGTTCAGGGTACGGTGCAGTGTTCGTCTCCTGCCACAAGGTTTTGCGAGGAGGCCAAAAACCACAACTATTTCCTCATCTCCTTTTGAATGTTTGCCATGGTGCCGAATGGCAATTAGGATTTTGATTACGTCTTTCCTTCTTCCGTTTAGGATCTTTTAAATACTCGAAGTATTGGTTTCAATCGAGGTCGATGACTCCCATTTGCAACTAAAGTAAAGTGAGCTAAAACCAAGTATTTTCTTCCCAATTCACAATTATGTGCTAATGGTGAATTGGGCTATTCTCTAACGTTTGTCAAAATCTTTGCCATAAGTTTTTTAACGAGGCACCCTGTTAAGAAAGAGGAAATAAATCAATAAATCATTTCCACCGGCAACATTAAGAAGTCGCTTCCTCGCCTGTTATCAGCAGATCCTCATTGGCTGCTGTTGGAGTCATGTGACCAGAATACCCATCAAGCTCCACCTCTGGCGAAACAGTGGGCGGAGCTTCAACAGGGAAGCTGCTCTTGTCCTTCAGAGAGACGACCTTGAACAGAGAAGATTGTTAAAAACGGATTGTTGTCGGTGAGATCAAATAGGTTCTCCCTGGAAGAAGCAAAAAGTAAATATATAATAATGCATAATTGACATGTAATATGATAGTAACGAGAGAAGTGACGATCCAACTACATCACACATGATTTCAATCAAGACAGTGTCAGATATTATCAGGTTCATAAATTCTTTCCTGCATCTGTTTACAAACAACAACAAAAACCCTTCAAAAATCAGGAATCTGTTGGGAGATCTAAAGTGTAGATTAACAACTCCAAATGTTTAAAACCTCCTTAATATGTTAGGAGCAACTATTCTGCCTTAGAAAGACAGTTTCCTTTGAAGATTCTCCCTTTACTGTTGATTCTGGGTTTGTTTTGGGGTCAAACTGACTTCCTGCCTGTGGGAGGAGTAAAGAGCCAACAACGTGGAGAGAAGAGAGCCACCTACTGGCCGCCTGACGCCATCTTCCCTTTTTCTGGAGTCCACCTCTGTCTCTCTGTCATCCATAGGATCATCTCCGCTCGCGTACCCCGAGGCCTGTGTTCGTTAGGAATTTAACGTTTGTTGAAAAAGGTAGAATCATCATAGATGTTTTAGAATGAAGGGTTAGGGTTAGGTTAGTGGAAATAAATCCCTTAGTTTCACAGTAAAACCTCGTGTCTCTATTAAGGGGGCTGCTAAATAACAAGACACATTTTAATGGCTCTGCTGAAACTTAAGCTGCCGCTCTATAATAATATTATTTTTTCTTTAGATTTTGCATAAAAAAATTGCCGAAAGCTAAACAATTGTTATACGAACAACATATCTCCAGATAATTGGAATCACTGATGCAATTTTCAGCCTTTGCATAAAGATTATTTTCACTCATTTGCAACAGTTGTGTTGGCAAATAACAGACTTTATCAAATAGTCGTATAGTTGTGATTGGTCGGTTTCAGCAAGGTGCATAATCACGCAATAATACTCTGACTGAGAATATACAATAAAGTATGAGAATTTAGTGTCAAAACAGTCTCTATTGTCAAAATAAAAGCTTAAAACAACTCAGATTTCTTTGCAAAACATAAAGAAATCATCCTCGCTCATAATTTTTCTCTGCATTTAGCCTTTTTTTTCCCCACTTACTGACACACTGATATGTTGTTGTTTTTTTGCTTTTTTCAAAAATCTACACCATAAATAAATACATAACAACAACCTCTTGGTAAATAGTTGTTCCACAAGAGGGCGCTCCAGCCTAACATGTCTGCTGGTTCTAACCCGTTTATCTGCTGTGTTTGAGTGACTCACATACGAATCGTCCTCCTCACACTGCTCCTCCGCTGCTCTGGGATCATCCCTTATGATCAGCTGCTGAACCGACCCCTGAAGATGGACACACATAGAAAATAGAGACAAAACTACTGTAGTCACACCAGCTGCCTCATGAGATAGGGATGATTTCCATCACATTTACGGTGCCCCCAGTCCATAAACGCACTGATTGAGAAAGGACGCCATGCCACACCGGAGCGAACCCGCTCTGTGACCTAGATAGAGCCGAGTTGACAAACTGCTGCTGAGCGGGCTCACATTCTGCCTCTCATGCTTCAGATAACCCATTGAGGAAGTCAGGCCACTTTGAACAAATGCTAAATGAAGTGATGATGACTGCACTGGCTCACCACGGCAATGGGAACGGATCACGTTCAACCAGTAGCCAAGTTGGTGTAATATCATCGCTGCAGCTTGGAAAACCCGCCTATTCTGAATGATGGATTCACACACATTGTTGGCCGTATGACAATCTAAACAAAGTTGTTGCGAAGTCAAATAAGTTTTTTCCTTTTGTGGAAAACTACTTAGGGGTTTCCCTAACTGGCACAATCCAAGCCTTTGCCTGGACCACAACTAAGACATGCTGACATTTCAGACTTCCTGGTCTGTTATTGGTTTACTCCCCCGTGCTTCCTTGCTGTCCTCTCCCGGCCCCTCCTGTTATTTCCTCTCATCTTGCCCTCTGATCTTCTGACACACACAGGACAGAACCGGGGCAGTCCCACTGGACGCACGGGGATCTGTGGAATGCCGAACCCCGTTTTTGGAAAAAAACTCAGTAGTTACATTGACTGTTGGTGAATATCTTTTTCAAGAAACTGGTGATGTTGTGGGTTAATAAGGTGTGTGAGACCTGCCATGTTTTTGACTGTGTTTACATCACGGAGAGCGCCAGCTCCAGCGGCAGCTGCTGCTACTTCTGCGACAGCTGGAAATATATAGGACAGATCTTACATACATCCATGTCTGTGTAAGACCTGGGATGGCTGGATATTTAGATAACTGTTACTAGAAAACCATTAAACTGATAAAACTCAACGGCCATTCCTCTGAAAGCAGGAAACAAGCTGAAATTTCTATGCAGCTAATCAATTCGGATGCGCCTTTTGAGACAACTTTCATTTGATATCTGCGATAACGAAAAGCATTCTGCTTCTAAAGTGACCGCTTTCTGTCTCCGCATCCGCGATGGCGGACGAATTGAAGCCAGAGCAGACATGGAATAATTGGACTGAACGCTGGAACATTTCCAGAGGAGAGAGATGAAGTCATGCATCTCCTCTCTGCAGCATGGTAATGAGAGGCCCATCTGCACACAAATAGTGACGCGTTCTTCCCTTTTTGTTTATCTTTATTTGGAAAAAGCGCTTTTTGTAACCATTCACCAGTACATAAAAGAGGAGAAAAACACACCAGATGCACGGATGATTCGTTTTACTCACCTCAAACTTATCGAGGCCTGTGCTTCCTGCATTTGCGACAAAAATGCCAGAGTTTTGTGAAAAGGTGAGTTTCTCTGGCCTGCGGTGGAAAGTCGTCCTCTCGGCCTCGCCGCAATCCATATAAAGACGCACCTCATTATTCTCCACCACCAACTGCAGCACAGACAAAGGTATTTAGTATTTTTTTTCTAATCCACTCATACATTCAGTGTTTTCTATGTGTCATACAATTCAACGGCTAAACATTTCTGGCTACTTCTTTATCTTTGTTATGTGCCACATCCAAAAATAACAAATGTTCATCTCCATTTAAAGCTAATATTGAGCTAAATATTGAGAACAATCATCTAGTAATCCTGACCCAAGGTTTTATTATCTTAAGAGAAGTGGCAGTGGGCCGCCTGCTCCCTGTCAGTGTAGTAAAACCAGAAGAAAATGAAAAAAAAAAAAGTCTACCTCTGTTACTTGTTTCACTCAAGTTTATTCAAAAATCTTTCATAGAACAACTGCAGTACTGGTCACTGATCGTTACATGAAGGAAAAACATTGACTAGTTAGTGCAAAAAAGAATTTTCCATTGCTTAAAAATGCTGCTTTGTACGCCATCTTGGACTCTTTAATACAGGTGTGTTTCTGTGATGTCACAGTGTCGCGCTGTGATGTCACAGTGTCGCTCTGTGATGTCACAGTGTCACTCTGTGATGTCACAGTGTCGCTCTGTGATGTCACAGTGTCGCGCTGTGATGTAACAGTGTGACACTCTGTCGCTTGCGATGTCACTGCTTGTTGCTTGTGTCTTCTTTGCTGAGTTCCACCATTGTGGTTGTGCTTGTTTGGGTGCAAAATGGCACATTTTGACGTGGGATATCTCACAACACCAACAACCCGTTGTTGGTGTTGTTGATATTTTTGTCCTTCCGAGTGGGGGGACTGTGTTCTGACGAGTTCAGGGTCTAAAGCCGAACTTGTTGAATGAAGAGGGTATAAACTCCTGGAATTTGTTGGGTGATCTAATAAAAGAAACAGAATACACTTTCTGGATTTTAATGTGAAATGTTGTCAATTTGTCAGATTTTAAAAAAAAAAATTTTCTTTCAGAAAATTATTTTATTATTTTTGAATCCCTTCTGTCAGACAAACTTGGTGTCAATCAACTCGACCACCTTTGTGCAGGTTTGTGCAGCAAAATGTTTTGTTTGTGCTGCTTTGGCTTTGAAGATTTGGACGGAATGTGAAAGGTCATTCTGATGTCATAAAAAGTCGCATCCGAATGGCCACGGGACGTCTGCACCGTGTCAGTGTCTGTCCAGTGACCAAAAGGTCACTGGACAACCTTTTGACCTTTAAACTTTCATAAGCATCGTCAAAGCCAAAGCAGCACAAACAAAAGCATTTGCTCCTCAAACCAGCACATAAGTGGCACAAATGTTTGACACCATTTTCGTGTGATTTGAAGAAGGTGGGGTGAGAGGGCAACTCCCCTCAGATAAGTTAGTACTAGATTTTATTATCTTAAAAGAAGAGTGAATGTATGTAAGACAGAAAATGGTAAAAACAAAATAAATAAATAAAATAAATACAACGTGAGAAACTAAAAACAAGCAACAGATTTGGAAAAGAAAAATGAAGACGATTAATTTCTTTAGCGGCCCACCGTGAACCGTGTCCACTGGTCGGTCATGTCCGGGACGCTGAAGGCGGCGGCTTTGCGGCTGTCGGTCGCCTCCTCTGTGTCGGTGTAGTACAGAACGATTCGCTGGAGGCCCCCGTGGACCGGGGTAAGGGCCAAACCCAGCTCCACCACCTTCTGATGGGCGTCGGTGATGGCAAACAGGACGCCTCCTCTCTGGGTAGTCGGACGCACCTGAAGGGGACGGAAAGAACCGGGAAAATCAGAGACGCTGAATGACACATACGTTTTACACACATGAAGTTTTTAAGTTCGATAAAGAAGGGACATTGTTTAAAATCAGCACCCTGGCGATTCCTCTGATAACAGAACAAAGTTTGAAAGTGTCTCGGCTTGGAGTCAGTACCGTGACAATAATGGCGAAGTCCCTGTAGAAAGGCCCGGGAACAAAAGTCCTCGTGAGTCGGCCGACATTGGCCTTGCTTCCAAAGCTGTGCGCTGGAGACCCCTGGAAACCGTTAGTGAAGGAGACGGCGGGAGGCAGAGGGAAGCCGATCAGATCCAACAGGTTCAGGTGACTTCCTGAAGCTTTCTCTGACAACGCAAAGGTGAAAAGGTCAATGACACGAGAGCAACTCTGGATGAAAACCCGTCGATCCAGTTAGGGAAAGGAGGCGTTGACGTTTGTACTTCGGATGCAGACACTGACGCCTCATGTTGTGTTGATGACATTTCTAACAGCTGTGCACATCTGTCTGCTGCCTCGCTAATTCATCCCAGAACCTGGGACTCAAAGCGCAGAAGTACGCGCGAATCGCTCCGACGAGGCTTTGATTTGGGCTGACCTGATCCAGAGGGCCACGCATCGCTGCCCTGCCTCACCGACATAATCGCTCCAAAAAGAAAAGCACGCACCGTGTGTAGTAATTAGAGTAATCTTGGTGTGTGTGTGTGTGTGTGTGTGTGTGTGTGTGTGTGTGTGTGTGTGTGTGTGTGTGTGTGTGTGTGTATGTGCGTGCATGCATCCCCGTGATTCCCCTCCCGAAGGAGCCTTTCTCCCGTAGCAACAAGATCAACATGCTGGACAGGTTATAGCCCCATTCATCCTATATTTCTGTCATGTGCATAAACACACACACACACACACATAGACGCATGGAAAACTCACACTCCAGAACACGCACACAGACCAGACCGGACCAGACAGGCCAGCATTCGCTTGCCTCTAATTCGTCGGTCCTAACCAGTGGAAACGAGTGCGATTAGAGGTTGTGCGCTTGCGTGTGTGGGTGGGTGTTCTGGAGCGCGTCACTCACACAGCTACATGCTTAAAAGTTTGCCAACAGAGGTGGAAAGAGGCGCAAACAAAGTCCACGTGCCTGAACTGAGACTCTCCTCGGACCTCGCGCCTGCAGTCCAGATGTGCAGAACGGAGGTTCAGACCAGCGTGATCCGTTTTGCTCCTGCGCTGTGAGGTTATAGTTTGAAATTAAAAACGAATCCAACACTTGACCTGGCTGCAAAAATCTGTCAATCACATCATCATTCGATGTTTTTTATTTATTTATTTATTTATTTATTTATTTTTAAATTTTCTCTTATAAACTCTGTCAGTAATATTGCTTGTGAATTATAATAATTATAATAATTTGCGTTTTAAAAAGCACATCATCAGATTCTGCCAGAGTTCAGAGGTAACCACGGTAGCATTTACTCAGTTACATTTACTCGAGTAACTTGTCTTTAAATTTACTTTCAGGAGTGGACCTTTTACTTTTACTTGATTAAAAATATGTTGAATTAGTGCTACTCCTGAAAATTCAGTCCAGTTTTTGGACACTCTACCCGCCTCTGGGTTCTGGTAAATCTAGAACCATGCGACTGTCAGGCGCCGTGAATGATGATGATCTGTATCGTATTTGGATGTCATCAAATGGTAAAGCTCGATTAGATCTGAGTGATGAAGCACCACAATAAATCAACGACAACAACAAAATCAAACCCATGGAAGATTGGTTAGAAGAACAAGAATCTTACTATAACCTGATTGAATTGCAGTGGATCCCGGGGAGAGCTGGGCAGAAATTCAGATCTGTAAACCTCAGTGAATGAAAGAAAGAAAAGCTTAAAAATATTATTGAAATGAAACATTTCCAACTCTGTAAAACTCCAGAACTGTGCCTTGTTATATTCTGCATCTAAGTATTTGGTTTCGACTGTAACTATCACTATAAAAGGCTTTATTATTATTATTATTATTATTATTATTTTTTTTTCTTTGTAGCTTGACATTTTATTTGGGTCTGGAAAATCTATCCCCGATTTTATCCTGGGTTTTCTTCATTTCGACACACATCCAGACTCGGAAAACAATAAAGCTCTGCACTTTTCCAGACTTTTTTTAAAAAGACTATCTATCAAAACGAACAGTTTCTACCGCCAACCTTTCGACCTTTTGTGACTGAAGCATCAGCCTCACTCACAGCTCCATTGTGTGCATAAACCTCTGAATTATTTCTGATTATTATTTTCTCGTTGCCAGTAAATATCCAACACTACCTCCCTTTCACCATTGATTCTGTTTCATTCAACGTTTTCCAAACACCAAACAACCGGATCTGTCACTTGTCTAATTACAAATTTGGGGTCATGTTCTTCCCTGGTCACAGTCCCTCCTCCTCCTGTAGCTAATCCTTGTCATGTTGACCACATGAAAGCTTCCATCAGCTTGTTGAGTCTCGTAAAAACCAATATCACTGACTCCCTCCTTGTGGCCATCCATAGCCTTTTAATCCCTCTCCGACCCTGGCTGCCACATAAAAGCTTCCAGCTGCCTGACCCGCTCTCTCAAGGTTTCTTTTTTTTTTTTTTTTTGAGTCCGCAGACTGAGCTCGGACCGTTTCATGGGCAACGTGTGTCACATACCTCAAATGCTCTCAGGATCACAAAACACACTGGGAAAACCTTCATTCTAAGAAACATCAGGACACAACCTGCAGATTGTTTTAAACCAATAATTGCTTAATATTGATGAAAAAGTTTCTTGTTCCACTGGCAGATTATTTCACTTATGGTCTTGTTATAAGTGAAATAACCTGCCTATGGAACTAGTGCTGTAAAAATCAATATCAAGGAAATATTTACTTAAAATAAGCTCCTATGTCTTGCGGACGATTTAGTGTTTTTTGCAGTGTACAGAGGCATTTTTGGGGGATCCAGAAAAATGCCACTGTGGTGCAACAGTGAACCATTCCAGGAGGAAGAAACCTGCTTCACAAGTGACCTCATTAAGTCTGGTCACAGAACAGCCAGAAGCATAATTTAAATCACTGCATATCCCACTTTCCTCGTGGTCAGTGTTTATGATTTGATGACAGGGAAAAGACTGGGCAACGGTGGCCACTACTTGAGAGTACCAAGACCAAAATCAGGGTTGACCAAAGAGAACACGAAGGCCTGTCTCGTGTTTCTCACAACCACCGCCAGTGTGTTTTTTAGGCATGGAGGTCCAAAACTGAAACATCCCCCCCCAGTGGGTCATTGGATCAGTGAGATGACTCTACCAATGTCTCACCGACTTTACTTTCTGTTTGTGAGGCTGAACTGTTCAGAAAAAGCCATTTGCGATCACTCACCACTCTTCCATTGTTTCAGTGGTTTATTCTCGGACCTGCCTTTGGCATTTCCACCTGAGTTCGCCCGAGACGACGGTGTCAACGTTTTCTCATTGTCGTGGGAAACTAAATCCCCTGAGGCGTGCGGAGAAGAGGACGGCGCAGTCCACCCCGACCCCGTGCCCTCCACAGGGTCTGCTGTCACCTCCGTGCTCCCCTGTCCCCTCTCCGACGGAGTCCACTGGGTGGTGGAGGAAGGCTTCTGGGGGGAGCCGGTCGGAGAGGTAAGGGGAGGAAACAGAGTGGTGGTTTGTGGCTTCGCCCAGAAAAAGTTCCACCACTGTGCACACACCGGAGAGGCCAGGAAGACCAGGACGACACAGAGGCAAACTGCTCCCATCCTCTTCTCTGTGGCGGCGAGGCTGAAGGTAGTTCGATCGGTATCACACTCAGTGCAAATGCTACTTTCCCATCTGCAACAGGTGATGCAGGACTCTGAAGGAAGTGAAAATCCAGGAGATGATGTCGACACAAAAAAAAAGCCCAAAAAAAAAAAAAGCCAAAATACAATTATCTGGGTTCCAACTCCTTGTTTTTCTGGTTTCTCTCCTCTTCCCCCTTTATTCTCTCTTCTTCCTGTCTTTGTAATGACTTATTTTTCTACTGCAGCCTCTTGCTCCGACTCTGCGAGGTCTCCTCCCCTCCACACCTCCGCACGTTTTTCTCCCAGTGCAATTTTCCTGTCGACTCCTCTAGAGGGGCCGACTCGCATGGCTCTTTTATCTCAGATTAAAACAAAAACAACAATAATAATTATCTGCGATCTCATCTGTGAAAAATTAAAACCCAGAGTTTAAATGCGTGACAATAAGAATCAGGTTTCAGGAAAAGAAAGACAGACAATGACTGTGTCTTTTGTCAAATCTGCACGAAATACTTGAATCGAGACGTGTGAACAATTGAATTAGAAACAAAATTGCATTCTCAAAAGGATTTAGCAAATCTCCAGTTTGGGGTTGAGAATGTCATCCAGCAATCTGGCACTTTTGTTGCATATCATGCATCTGCATTCTTTTTACTCATCTTCTGCATTTTTTTCTCGGCTTTGATGAAAGTCAAATTTGTCAGGGTCATTTAATGAAACTTTATCGATGTTAAAACAGACTGTACCATACAATACTGGCGCAGCTGTGAGACATGCATTGCCGAGAAAATTCAAAGAATATGGCGAGAGACGGCGTTTAGAAGCCAATGCGTTCAGTTCTTCTCCTTCAGAAACAAAAACTCGAGTGGAATCGTCTATAAACTGCAACCTCTCTCTCTCACGCAGCAAATGCAGGGGCCCCCGCGTCCCGATTATGACAAAGAGACGCTTGTTCTGTTGCATTGTGCTTCCATAAATGTTTGGTGAGATCCAAGATGAGGGTCTGGACACAGGGTGGAAGCGTCTGCTTAGGCTGAGGTCCGATTGAGTGTCGTCGTCAGAACACTGTGGGAAAAAAAAACCTGTGGCGTCATGGAGTGAGTTTAGAGGGAGAGTCCATTTGATTGTGTGTTGCTCTTTCAAAAGCCGAGCAGTTGGGTCTCTGCTCCAACGGGGAACACTGCGTGCGTGATCCCTTGAACACAACTCGATGAAAAGAACCCAAAAGTCCAGCCATGCGCAGTGGAACAGCAGTATTATCAAAACATTCATTGACTTTAGCTAAGCATGTCGGCACTATCTAAAAACACAAACCAAGTATTTACTAGAAGGAATCTCCCTCATTATATGTCGCGTCTTCCCCCCCCCCCTTTTTTTTTGAAGACTTTGACCCTATTAAAAGGACTTCTGGATTCCTGAAGGAGTGACCCCCTTCACCCTTCACCTTTCATTTACTGACTGCTTTACCTAGCAACCACCTCACAATAAACCCTAATTGGTTTAGTGTCACAGCCAATCCAACAAAGGATGGAGGGGGAGAAAAAAAAGACCCCTCTGGAAAATCACATTGTGTCAGAGGAAAAAAAGGGAGTGGGGAAAACTAAGAATATAAGAATATATTTTATGGACAGACAATTAAAATAAGCAGCGATAACGATGAAGTAAGATTAAATGACATCTTTTCAAACATAAGTTAAGAGAGAGCAAACATCTTTCAAACCTAGTTTGTTCCTCACCGTAGACAAATAGACAGAAGCATCAAGCGCTGATACATTCTGAATATTCTGATATGTTTCGCAATCTTACATTGCAGAATATAGAAACGTAAAATTTGAGCGTTTAACTTTGAAAGAAAAAAAGTGTGCGTTTGCAACAGAAGGAACATCCACTTAAAAAAAAAAAAAAGGTAAAATGATGAAAGCACATTTTGTGGAGATCTTAAATATCTTGAGATATCAGCCAGGAAGTTGAATTCCTGGGGGGTCAAAGGATGCTTCTGAATGACCCCAATCGTGACACGCAATTAAGGAAAACAAAGTCGGTGCTTTGAAGTGGCCACAGCAAAGTCCTGATCTCAGCTCCAGAGAAAATCTGAAAAGGCGAAGCTCACAAACACAACTCAAAACACGCAGATGCGGTGAAAAAAATTCTGGGTTAAAATCAAACAAATAGCTAGAAAAGGTGTGCAAGACCCTGGCTTTGAAGCAAATAACACAACAGTCTCTTTCACCTTGCGCTGGCCTTTAGTAAACAGGAAAAAAGGAAAAACTGAAGCTGCTCACTTTGGGACACACTGAAGGTGTTGTTCAAGTGTTTTAATCTCTGCTGCCACCTCGTGGACAAAATCAGCAAAACAGCAATAAATGAAAAGTCGTCTGAGAGCTTCTGTTGCAGGTGCAGTGTTTCATTTTGTTGCAGAAATTGTCAAATATTTGCAGAATTGACATAAAACCTGTTATTGTTACTGATGACTGAACAGAATCAGTGGAAGCCACCCGTGCAGAGAGACGGATGCTTCAAAATTAGGTGCAAATCGAAATCACGTGTGAAAAAATGCACATAACACACTTCTTACGAGTATATATGGTCAGCAAACTTCGGTGCTAATGAAAATATAAATAATAAACATCCAGTCTAATAGACATGATCAACTCTGGCACAAAACATAATGCAAAAAAAGCAACTCAAACGGAAAACTTTGTATTTTTATAAGGTTTTCTTTTTGAAGAACCAAATGTGACTCAGAGGATTTTATTTCAAGGAAACAATTTTTTTTCCCAAAGTTGTTCAGCAAGCTAAAGACTGGAGGAAACACACAATGAAGAAATCTGTGTGCTGTGTTTCGATCTCTGAGTTGGTGCATGTCTCACTTCGACCCGGGTTGGATGGACAGACCACGGACAGGCCGGTCCTCTGACCGCGGGGCGGTCTGCAGAGGTTAACAGAGACGACCTGTTCTCGCACATTTGCACCGCGTTGCCAGCGGTCAATGAAGCCTGTGTTGGCTCTCTGTTTTCTCTGAGATTTATCCTCCTTCCTCCTGAGCTGCTTTCGAGTCAGGAAAATTTGCGGAGAATATTTTCAACGACTGGCCAAGTCACACTGATTGCCAGACAGCAAAAAAAAAACAAACAAAAAAAACAACAACAGTGTTCTGTTTAAGTTGTTCTTTACAAATACTTTATTTAGATTTATTTTTTATGATAGAAAAATGGCAACACAAAACTGAAAAGAAGCAGAGAACACAGATAAAAATCTGAAAGGTTTATGGCGATGATGTAGTCAAACCCCCTTAACTGTGACCCTAACCCTAACCCTTTCTTTCTTTTCCTCTTCCACGTCACAGTTTGTCATTATTTTGTGT
This sequence comes from Poeciliopsis prolifica, assembly GCF_027474105.1. Classification (NCBI taxonomy): domain Eukaryota; kingdom Metazoa; phylum Chordata; class Actinopteri; order Cyprinodontiformes; family Poeciliidae; genus Poeciliopsis; species Poeciliopsis prolifica. The sequence goes on from NW_026562383.1 coordinate 4,882,238, forward strand.
TGGCCTGCCATTAAAAATAAAATCCAAACAGCATTTATTGACGGCGAAAGAGTTCAAATGGTTCAAATACTTCTGATAATGACCTGACAGAGTCAGAACAAGAGTTACCGGGCCAAATCTCGACTTAATGGGAAGTCCTGCATTTGTCAGAAATGCTGAAATGAAGTCATTTGCATACATCTAACAAAATGTTAGAGTTTAACTTGCCTGACTTTGTCACTCAAGGCTCCATCCCCGAGAGGCGGTACTGGAGCCGTCAGTTTGGGTTCAGTGGTGACTGTAGCAGAAGGTCGGCATCTGACCGTTTGATCAAATCTCCTTTGTGTCTCGGACAGCAGGTGGCAGACAGAGTATCTGTGGAATGTGGCAGATGATAATAGACGTGCACAAACACACACGCACGCGGGCGCGCACACGTTTGCACGCATGCAGACATTTCCCACCAACTTCCAAGAACCTTCAACCAACTTCTTGAGAAAAAAAAAAAAAATCATTTCAAATCTGTGGATAATTTCAAGGCCTCACTGCATCTCATCCGGTTACGATCACACAGGGAGCGCCTCAAGTTTCTGTACCGGAGACACAAGTGTTTGTGTTCGTCACTAACTTGTACTGAAGACGTGTTCAAATTTGTTTTGTTTGCTGAAAACATTTGGATGGAGGCAATAAGAGCTAAAAAGAAAAAAAAAAGGGGGGGCCCAAATAGACTGTAAATAAACTATAATTTAAAAAGTAAATAAAACTAATTGTGTTTTATAAAGTACATCTCACATAATTTAGAAGCACCACTAGGAATAAAGGTCAAAAAACACAACTTTCAGCGGATCTTTGACATGCAGTAAATGCGCATTGATTTGAACAAGTTCTTATTGAAGTCTTATGTTGTCTTTTCATGTTTCGCAAATAATGTTTATGGTTAAAAAGCGATATTCTTGCAGAGTTCGGCGCCTAAAGGTTGTTCCGAATCAGCCCAAATATTGATCAAAACAATCAATATGAACTCATTTCAGAAAGAGCTGTATGGCTGTTTACTTGACTGATAATATGTTGAAGTAACTTTTGCCTGAGTCCATTTCTTGGCCGATCTGCCCACCTCTGAAAATGACGATATGACTTTGGCCTGCGAAGACCGTCGTTGTCAAGGCGACAACAAGCGACTCATGACTTTGGCGCACACAGCCGCCACACAGACACAGCTGCACTCAGTGACTCGCTGTAAGGCCCACTGCTCCATGCAAACGGATGACCTCCCACTGTTTGGAGTCAGTGGGAGGTCAGGAGTGGACGTCTGCTCAGAGACACTTTCCATTCGATCAAATGTCAACGTTTGTTGCTGCATCGGTTGCCTCTGGCCTCAAACGTCCCTCGTCCTCTCACAGTTTAATTCCTGTCGCTTTGTTTCATTAAGTGTTTTCACGCACCGCTCCTGTGCAGGTGGAAAAAGATCGGGAAGTTTCTCAAGCCTGGACAAAATTGAAATCTCGAAAGTGATCAGCAGTTTTGGATTTTGCTCTCTGCTTCAGGGGGGAAATGTTGTGTCCATCTTTTGTTTCTCCTCTACTTCCTTCCACACTTCCTCGTCCAGTCTCTCCTTTTTGTTCTTTTTATTCTTTTCCCCCTTAAGGATTTGGGGAACTTTTATACTTCCTTTCCTTCCTCCATTTCTTGCTTCCATTTCTTCTCTGTCTACTTCTTCCTTCACTCCTCCTGGTCTTTGTTTCTCTTCCTCTATTTGTTGAGCCTTTACTCCTATCTGTCTTTGTGTTTCTTTTGGCTCCCTTCTGTCCTTCATTGTGTCCTTCTTCCTCTTCCTTTTTTTTCTTGATCATTTCCTTTATTCCTCCTTTCCTTGTCACATGTCGCCTTGTTCCCTCCATCCCTTCCGTCTGTTAATGTTAAGATTTAAAAAGTATGTACAGACACAATCACACAAGTAAAATGCAAACAATCACTTTCAATGCAAATGAGATTTACGCCAAAAATTGCTTTGCTACGTCTTATCTGCAAATGAACAAGAGTTGAACCTATAAATCTTTTTAATCAATAGTCCAACATCATTTGAAGTGGCTTTAAACTCGGCTGCAGACGGATGCGTTTTGACTGATTTACGTTTTCCCACGTCAGCCACTGAATTCTTCCACCGCGGCTCTCAGCGTGTTTGTGGTGTTTGATCAGCGGTAAGTGTTGTTCTCGCAATGAAAGGCAACCATTTACAGAAATGTGGCAGGAAAATATTAGCTCATGCTTGTTCCGCAGTCCCACTGGCGGAAGACCATCCACTGACCACAACAGGAAGGAAACCGCAAAACGCTGCCGGCGTTTGGCCCTTGTGCTGCCTTCCTGTCTGCGTACCGAAGGCCTGCACAGGTGACCAAACATTGAGTAAATCAGCATCGGATCTGTTTGTATACAGAGAAAGACTGAGTATTCCTGTTCGCTAAACACGCTACGTTCCTGCAGCTCAGCGGCGAGCTTTATGAAAGCTCAGTTTACAACACTGCAGCTAAATGTTGACAGTCGGCTGAGGATGCAGCATTTACAGTGTTTATGATGGTAAAGAGGGCGACACACACTCGGCAGGGAACACGGCACCGTGATGTCATCATGTCGTCAACCGCATGAAACGAGACATGAGCTGCTCAACGCCTGGGATTTTGTAGGGTTTGTTTTTGGCGAGTTTGGAAGACCAGCCAATCCTGGGAAGATTCCTGCCTGCTTCCTGGTTTTTTCTTTTTCCTCTCCGTTTGTGGACGACAGTCTTTCTTTCTCGGCTGTTCCTGGATTTTCTTAGATCGAGTCACGAAGTGATTTTGACGTAGTTCATGGTTATTCAGGTGATTTGTGATTAACATACAGCCGGCTTGGTTTGGATAGTTTTTCAACTTTAAATGAATTAAATCACAATTCAAATTGTTGGGCTTTTTTCGTATTTACTTCAGTTATTTTTGTTCAATATTAAAATTGCTTCAATTATCTGAAATATTTATGTCACAAAGAACTGAAACGAGGGTAAAAAATTCCCAGTTTACCAAAATGTAAGAAAACGGGGGAAGAAGAAAAAAAAACACCTAAGAAACTTGTTTATACAAGAAAGGTGAATCTCAGGTCGGAAAAACCCCATTTCAACCAATTAAAATAATATTTTAAAACCTAAAAGCTGCTGAAAGGCTGTCTGAAAGGCTGTGGAGAGCGACGAAGGCGTCCTCACCGGCAGCCATTCATACACAACTCTTCAGAAAGAAACCATGGACACAGCGCACACCAACAAAAAACAGACGACCACTGGCATCTCCAGGGTTTGCTGTGACATTTCAAAGCGGCTGTCTGCAGTCAGGTCAGCTAATGACCGACGACGGCTTTTCACTGGCATCTTTTTCATTTTCACCCCAGGTACAAGGCGGTTTCCCCCCGAATGCTAATGACTGCAGGATTGCTATGGGGATGGCATCATGGAAAGTATGACGGAGCGCAGCCACACAAAAAGAGGCCTTATTTTCTTCCTTCCAGAAGGAGAGAGAGAATGATTTTCTGTTTTCACATCACATTGAGTTATACGTTGTTCCCCCTAAAGCAAAGACACCTCTCACAGTTGACCCATTGTGTCCAAAACGTGTTCGAACCAAAGTGGTTTTGGACCAATGAGCGCATTCCAGACTGAACGGCATCACAGTGTGGGTGTTCGGTACGCCGACGACTTTTGGGTGAAGGTTTCTTCCATGTGACTTTATGAAGCAGCTTCTGCCAGGTTACTCAGTCGTAAAACGCTCAACGGAGCTCAGAGGGGCTTTTCTTCCTGCGACATCAGAGACCAAACAAGGTCGGCGGAGAGAAGGAAAATTGGTCCAAACGAACACGAACAGCAGTGAAATACTTTGCAGTAAAAATAATTGGATTTTTTTATTTTTTCCCCCCTTACTGTACAGGGGCCAAAACAGATGCCTGCTGGGTTCACCTTAGAATCAGTCGCATCGGCTAAACACGAAATCCATTCAGAGCAACTCAACCAACTGTAAATAGAAAGTGAAGGTGCCCACATCCAGACAAAAGGGTTTCCTCTCTGTTCTCTTAAGACGGGGATCAAGAGTGAAGCCGGACGCGTCAAAAACCCAAATATTGAAATTCCGCCCTCGGCCCACATCACGGGACAAGCTCCAGAAGGAACGCACGAATCGGAGGAGGATGTGGACGCGCAAAAGGACGTCTCCTGGTTGTTTCATGAAAAACTGAAAAAAAAAAAAATGAAACGTGCTCCCATTTTGAAGCATTCACTGCAAAGACACTGATTTGACCAAATCATTTTGGTCCACTTTCAAGTGCAAACATCTCAGTAGACTTGAAAAGAGACAAAACTAACTCACAACAAAGTGATCAGCAAGATAAATTAGCTTTGCTTTAAGTAACTAATTCCTTAATGTTGATGAAAAAGTGCTGGTTCAATTGGCGAGTTGTTTCACTTAAAACATGAGAAAATTGTCTCGCTATCAGTGAAATAATCCGTCAAGCAACTAGTAGATTTTTTAAAATCAATATTAAGGAATTACTGGCTCACAATAAGCTCTTATATCTTGCTGAAAAGTTCCCTACGAGTTAATTTTGCCTTATTTCAAGTGTATCGAGATGTTTGCGCTAGAAATTAGAGCACAAAAACTTGGATTTTGTGTTTTTGCCGTGTTCTTTTGTCCATGGTAGGATGATACCACACACATTCCCTCCACAAGAACTGGATGCACAAGTTTTAATTTTGTACAAAATGAAGTTTTTGTGGTAGGTCAAAATTAGAACTTCCAACTCATACTAATAAAGTCAAATAAAAGCTCAGTAAATCTTCCTCAGCAGGTTTTAACCCAAGGAAATGTTTGTTATTGTCATGAGGAAACATTTGGCATAATTCTGGCTGGATTTCTACTTTGTCAGATGATCAAAGTAAATTCAAACATGTTGGTTTTCACTAAACTTCTAAGAGTGGTTCAACAAATTTGAGGTTGCGGATTTTCAGAAATGTTTCAACGTGGCATTGTGGGTAAATTATCTAAACTGACGACCGTTTTCTCGCCCAGTCATGAAACATTCGTCCAGCAGTCACTAGGCTTACCCATGTGGGCAGCTGCACATGATCGACAGATAAAGCGAGGGAACTTGGAAGTTTTCGAAAAGCCCTGAGCTCATGTCTGCCCAGAACACATGTGGTGGATAAATGTCAAGTACTAAAGCAGGATTGTCTTTTAATCTGAAAAGATTCGGCTGCTCTCTAAGTCGGCCTGTCACAAAAACAAATTTTACTGGACGATAAGTTGTCCCAGAAGTTATTGTGATAAACGGTGACGCCGTTGTTTCGGGATCCAGCAACACAACAGCAGAGGCAAAAACATTTTGTCGAAGATGAATAAACTTTCAATTCTAATGAACATCCAACACCGGAACTGGAAGACATTTTAAAAATCCAAAATGAATAAACAGAACAATGCATGAAATGAATCATGAAGTCTTTGTAAACAAAGTTATCCTTCAAATAAAGGATCTGAAACACCATACTGAAGAATTTTACCATCCATGCAGATGAAAATGACTGAGCTCATTTTAATGTACCAGGTGATTCATTGATTTATTGTTTATTGTAAAAGGCCTGTTTCTACATACGGAGGCTGGATTAGATGACCGAGGATCGAGGCTGGATGTCCATCATTAACATCGAGAAAAACCTTCTTCATTCAGCAATCGAAAGGCAACGTTAGTCATGAGGAAATCAACAAATGTTTCTTAATTGTTGGTGGGGAAAACCAAACCGTTTGCCATAAAAGTTCATTGATGCGAGGATGATTGTTTGCAAACCCATTAGTTTGTATTTAGCACCAAAAGTGTTTGGACAATCTTCAGAAACAAAGTTATGGCAAGCATAAGTTGCATTTTCAATACACGTCTTCTGCACATTGATGCGCCGTCTCGCTGGTTCTGAAAATCCGAGGTGGAGAACCGGACCCCCTGTGTGATGTGGAACCTGTAGCGTTTCCTGATGCCGTGTTCATTGTGATTTGAAGTGATCTAACAGGCTGCCAGAAACCCAAAGAGAAAGGTTTACTGTTGTGCTCAGCAGCCATGCGAGCTACTTTTGTTTTCGTCAATCTTTCAGTTGCAAACACTGGATTACGATGTGTTTGCGTCGCGATACGGTGAATCGTTTGTGTCACTTTGAGGCTCGGTTTGAAGTGACACAAACAGCAGCGCAGTAAAAAGGGGGTAACTCCGAACGAGCCAAACACTTCACCTCCCACCCTGGTGTGGTGTTTGCCTCGTCTGCCACTTCCAGCTACCCCACGGCACACACACACACACTCACACACACGCACACGCACACACATGCACACGCACACACACACACACATGCACACAAATGAGACAAAGGGGATTAGAGGAAACCAGGCCAATGGCCAAACAAACAAACTATCACTCTCCTGCGGATCTGTAGAAGAGGAGCAACACGGTAGGGGGTCACTGAATGATAGCTCAACATACACAGTCATACCACTGACATCGTTATGGAAGTGTGAGAAGATTGTTACTCTAGTTCAAGAATCCTGGTACCTTACCTCTGTCAATTTAACAAACCGCCCCCCAAAAAACCTGAACTTTAACAATCAGTGTGATCACCTGGACGCAGATTTTCTGCTGATTTCAGTGGGATTCTTGCTTACACAGCCTTTGAAAGACACACTTGATGGAGATTAAAAGTAACTTTTTTTTTACCAGCAAGTCATAGTAAAATATGTTAGTTAGCAATGAGAATCGAGCTAACAAGCTAGTGAAGATTTCCATGGGTTCTTGGAAAAGAAATTTAAGGTAAATTTTAATTTTAATCGCAGTGCAATTCTTTGCTGTACAAGCTTTTTATTTGTGTTTTATGCTTATTCATTCAATTACACTTTGAGAGGAACATGTCACAAGTCAAAACAAATAAAAGTTTTGAATGAAAAGGAGTAATTTGATTAAAATAACACAAATCTTACATTTTCTACTTGTTCTCCAAACGTCAGCTGCCACAATCAGCCTAATAACCTGTGAGCCATGCTTCTCGCACATTTGTTAAAGCTGAGATGCTTTCAAAACGGAGAGTGTTTCCTCCATTTGCTGACATACAGCAAAGATCATCAGCATAAGGAGTAACATTTCGCTAGGGAAACTCACCCCCCATGAGCTGCTGGGCTGCAACCATCCTGCACAGCAGGGCGAGAAGAAGGGCAGGAGGCCACCTGTGGAGATGCAGCAGACACACACCGTGAGGGTCGGGGTCAGACTTCAAGGAACATTCAAAACGCCAAAACCAAACAAAAAGTCTGTATTCTTAATTTGAAGTAGCTTTTCGTGGACTGCGATTGAAACCAACGCGCACAAATTAAAAAAAACGCCAATAATCCCAAGTGGGTTCTGAAGTGCAGTTGCCATACAAAAACTTTCTTAAAGCCGTTAAAGTGAAGAACGTCACACGCCTCACAATGAAACAAAGGACGCCGTCTTCTTACCCTTGACACATTTTGCAGAGGGAAACACAAAAACGCTGCTTTGGCAGGCAATTCCAGCTACATGTGTGTGATGAAAGTGCGGCAAACTCTGAGCTCCCTCTGTCCTCCCTCACTGTGCAGACCTGAAGTCACACTGCGATTCTCTCCCTCCCTCTCTCTCTCTCCTCCTCTTTTTCTCTCTCTCTGCACAAAGACTCTCTCAGTTTGGAGCCAAGTGACTCCCAGGATCCACGAACTAGGGAAATCTGACTCTTAAAAAAAAAATCCCCCCCATGTTTCTTCAGGACGCTCAGTAGACCCTTTCTCCTAACCTTCTGCTTTAGGTCATTTTATGGCCGTTTGAGATCATATCATGTCATTAAAACTTATTTCTGTAGGTTTTTTTGTTATCTTTACTTGTTTAAAAATCCGTTGGCTTAGGCTAGGAACAGTTTGGTAAATCCTGAAGTCCTAAAGTCAAAAATGAAAGTGTTGAAGTAAATTAGGGTCGACCGTGGTGTTTGGGTCAGGGTTAGGGTCATATGTATTCAACCGCCATGTAGTTATTGATCATCCATGAGCACAGGGAAAACAATGACATGTTGTTTCAAAAGGGCTCGCTCTATCTTTACTTTGATGAAACATCTGGACCAAGACAAACTCAGTAATTTGTGCAAACAGTGTTTTATAGACGTCTAAAGGGGATGGTTCATAAGGATCTAACCTAATGCATCTTTGCATTGTTTTTTTTTTTTTGTTTGTTTGTTTTTTTATGTCAATGTGGATTAGTTGGTCCCGGAGGCTAAAGCTATCTGCTAATCTGTCCGGTACCAAGACCAAAATGGTCTTCTGCAATTTTGAAGCAATTTTAAAATCCCACCCTGATTTATGGTAACACTATTTTGTTAACATATTGAAACATTCCTTCATTTGCATTGCATGTCTATTGACACAGAAGACACAAAACTTAACGGATCATGTTAAACATATAAATATACATAAAACAATATTGCAGTGGTTTAGGTAAAGGGGATTTTTATTTTTTTATTTTTGCAGTGTCATACTTTGTGTGAAAATGTTTTGTATGTTCACCTTTCTATCCACGTTTCCCACAGACTCATCATTTATTGCTTATTACGGATTAACCACATTTCTCCACTTTTGACAGCCAGCGGCTGCAGCTGTTCAGTGCAAATGTAAGTGTTCAAATACACTGCTATGATATTTTTTACCTCGGAGATGAAGTCTACTTTGTTCTCAGACTAGTCATGAGCCTCAGCCTCCGGGACCAAACAATCTCGGCTAAACGAAGAGACTTAAAAAAAAAATATCTCAACCCGTTTCCTCGTTTCTATGAGTCGTGCAACGATTCCCCATTTAAAAACAGGTAAACTGGAAAACGTGAAGCTTGCGCAGTCAAAGTAACTATTAGCTAACGTTGCTGTAACATTTTATGAAAGACAAATTGAAAACTAACACGGTTTATTCCTCGTGCTCTCATGATTTACGTAATTTTAAAAAAGAAAGTGCCAGTTTTTTTGGATCAGTAGTTTTGTATTTGTTTTCCACCAACTCTTCTTGACGTTTTCAGATTAGAATCACTATATATGTAACCAAAACATAAATTTAAGCTGGATTACAGTACCTCTCATGTGTACTTCACTGCACAGGATATTCAAATGTTTAAATGTTCCCAATCATTTCCTAATCAGCTCTATCTGTTTCATACTGTACTGAAAGGTTACTTGTTTGCATGCATGATTTTTTTTTTAAGCTGAAAACTGAATCAATGGAGGGTTTAAATCTAAGAAAGTTGAGTTGGGTTCCATTGTCCGGAAATCTGGAAAACAAGTATCTTCAGTCCCTACACAAAACGTCGCCAACCAGGAAGTTTGATTAGGTGAGTGCAGCACCTGTATAAATTATATCCTAAGTCTTTCGCAAAAAACAAGGTCAGTGGGGAATCGGAGAAATGATCTGTCTTGGTTCACGCCTCACTATTAGAAGGATGCTGGAATGATAAAGGCTCAGAATAAGAGAGGATCCCACCGCCCTCCTTTCTCCCTGCAGCTCTTTCTGAGGCGAAGCTTTCTTTTGCCGATCCTCCTCTGCTTTCCCTCCTCGGCTGCATCTGAGCTCAGAGGTCGGCCGATACACCGAGAATTACTTGAAGGTTTTACTCAGAGGTCAACGGAGGATGTGGGAGAACGACAAGGAGTCGTGTTAGACACATCGAGTGCACATCGTTGTTTGCAACCTTCTCCTTAGCTTGGAGAAACAGCTAAAAGTAGCACATCATCCAAGTTTATTTTGGGATTTTTTTTGTGTGTGTGTTGACCATTTTCTGCAAAACCCATCGTCTCATGAAGTTTACCTTCGCAAGACGATTCGCTGTTTTATGGTTGTATTAACCGGATGAGTTGCTGTTCACCTTCTTGACAATTTCCACAAACACGACAAAAACCTACTAGACTACTAATACAATCCATCTCACTTCTTAATTTGATTTTCCTCAACAATCTGATTGATCAAAATTCTATCTGAGCTGTAATTATTCTTTATTTGAGTAAAACCCACTTGCATACTTTACAATCATTGACGTGAACAATTTTATTTGGACTCCATAAAGAAAACTCCTAAACGGATTAAAACTGAACATTGGGAGTATCGTTAGCCGGTCAGGATTTGGGCCCAGGTCTCTCATACATGCGAACACACGCAAGTTGAATTTCTAATTTAAATCCGAGGAAAAGATTTGAGGCCTGGCGGATCCTGATGCCGGAATACAATCACTCATATTCTGAAGCAAACAAACAAGCGTTGGTGTTTTTACTTTCTTTGGATTTGAGAAAGAAAGCAGGCAAAACCATCAAAGGAGACGGATAAAGAATCCCACAAGATATTTAGACGTTTATCTTCACAGTAACTCGCCAAAGCGTTCACACCCATTTTATGCTGCATTCAATTTTACATTTTACATTAAGAAATGAGCAGAGTGTTTTATGTGGTCCTCATTCTAGTCATGAAATAAAACAGAGTATGTTTTATGCTGTGCAAGGAAAAATGGTTTTATGTGATTTTAATAAAATTGCCATTACACTTTTCCTTTCTGCACTTCTACTTTTTGTGGTTGAAGTCACAAAAACACGCAGGAATGCTCGGGTTCACGAAACCTTTTTCCATCCTCAAGCCAGCGTTCAGAGACGCCGTCGTTTCATGGGACATAAACTCCGTTTTTAGTTCAAGACTCTCGCGCCTTTTCTGGCTTTACAGGCCAAGATTTTCATTGGCACAAGAACACCGTGCCAAACTTTGGTTCCTCTCGTAAACCTTCGCCGCGGATCCGCAGTCTGACAGACAAGTTGTCAACGACCCCGGCGTGTAGCTGTGTATGTTGCTATTGTCGCCTCTGTGCGTGCTGACCCAGCGAGCCGCTCTCTGAGGCAAACAGGAAGCCATTTATCCTGCCGACCGCGTCTGCTGCCAGCTCTGAAGTTTTCCCTTCGCTCCTTTGTGATCCAAACAAACAATAATTATTTTAGGATTAAATTGATTTCTGGAGGCCGAGCCCGGGCCGGTTACGTAAAGATTTGACCGCCGTCCAGCTCTTCTCCCAACAGGACCGGGCCACCTGCTGGAAGTGACGGGGGGGAAGAAAAGCTTCAAAATGTCACACAAAACGTGTTGCGGTTTAAAATTTAATGCATAAGAATAAAGTCTTGACATTTTAAAATTGTAATCATTTTGTTAAAAATGCTAAAATGCACTCATTACAGAAAACTTCAGTTTCAGGGAAAAAACAAAAAACAAAACAAAAAACAATTGAATACAATGAACTTAAAACATGAAGAGTATTTACCAAAGAGACAAGTGGCTTTCTAACAAAACACGTCTAAAAGATTTGCTAATATACAGAAGAAGAAATGCAGACGCTGCATTTTCATTTTGTTACTTAGTCATAAAGAGAACACAGTTGGAAAAGGCGACAAAAAGCTCAACAAAGAATCGACAAATCCAATCTATCGACTAGCTCATTGTCAATATTTTGTATCACTTTCTGAGAAACTGTGTGGTCTGGAAAAAGTCCCAAATACATATGAAAGTGGCTCTGAAATAAATAATAAGTGTTCGTTTGGTCTCCATTTCACTGTGAACTTATAACAGCAAGATGTTCTCCTCCGGGGAAACGCTCGTTGCCGGATCAGACGCCGTCGGTGTGAAATGTCAGTTCTTTCACGAGTCACACGGGATGTTTTTTTTGGATCTTATTTTTCCGCCTGCGACGGTTTGGAAGGAAAGATCTGTCCCAGCATTAGTGCCATCGCGTTTGTTAACCTCCTGCCTGGTTTCCGACTGCGCCGTCAAGTTTCCTCCAAACGCGAAATGAAGGAAAGCCGCTGGAGGCTAAGAGTAAATGGTGATGACCTCCCGACCTCCTCCACGAACCAGCAGCACACGGTCCAGGCCTTCCATCAAAACCTCCAAGAACTCCATGTCTGAGTGACGCTCCGTGGTTAAGGACGAATCGTACACATCAGCTGGTTTATCCACTTTCTAATTATTAGCTTCCATGCGCCACAAACCTGGAGCAAACTTAAAAAAAAATAGCAAAACAGCTGAAACACTGAGTTTCTTTAAATCTAGACTAAAGACCCACCTGTTTAGAGTTGCTATAATAAATGACACACCAACAACATTTTAAAGTCATGTTTCAGTTGTTGATCGCTGTGTTTTCATGATGTAAAGCCCTTCACATTGCCTTGTTGCTAAACTGTGGTTACGCTCAAGCTTCCACACATTATCGAATACATTTCCATAATGCAATGCAAAAGCATGACTGCTAGGTTAACAATTTCCGTAAGCTCCCCTGTTGTGTGGGTACGGGTCTCGTTATTTGTCCTGTGTGTCTCTGCGTTGCCCTACGACGGACTGGCAACCTGTGCAGGGCGAACTGCGCCTCCTGCCCAATGGCTGCTGGAAAGGAGCACCAAACGTGGTAAATGACACGGACGTCGCAGACAAAAAGGATACAGTTCTCGTCGCCTTTCTTGTTCTTCGGTGGGCCCGGCATGTTGAGCAGGACCAGCTCGGACTCTTTGGATTTCTTCTTCACCACCCCATTCAGCTTCACAGCCGTGTGCATCCGCCGCACGTTCGCCTGGTTGCTGCAGCAAAATCGCATTAATGACCGCGTCGCAGAGTAAAATCTGGGGCGACGAGCGAAGCTGTAAAGCTGGCGTCGGCGTGGAGCGAGACCGGCATGGCCACTACTGTGATTATGATGTTAGCAGGTGAACTCGCATTGAGTTTTTAAAGCCATTTTTTGCCATCATGCACCCATCCCTCCCTTCGAGGCGAACTGAATTACACAGGCGTGCAAGCAACAGTTTCAGCGCATGCAACCAAAAAACTGAAAGACGGAGCAACTTACAGATTCTCCCACTCACTGGGGGAAAGGAGAAAAAGAACAAAGAAAAAAAGAAAAGCACAATCATTCAAAATTGTCACCAAAATATTATTCTGTCAAATACATTTTACACTGGAAAACTATGACTATATTGAAAAGACAGCCCTTGTTAATGTTAGAGGTTCAATGAACTGAAAAACAAAACAGTCAAAAGAGGCAGGATACACTGAATGGTTCTCAAAACCCAGTTAAAGGGTTCATGAGGGATTTAAATGTTTCTTTGAATCACGTTCCACTCACGGCTTTATGTTGAACATGTCCTTCACCGCCATGCCTTCTCTGTGCTTGTTCCTCTCGTTCAGCAGCTTGTCTTTGGTCCACGTCATGTGGACGTGCTCCGGCGTGGCGCCGGCTGCTTTGTCGTTGCTTGCAGAGTGAGACGCCGTGTTCCGGTCGTGGATCAGCTGGGCCTGGGCGGCGCACGGGAAATAGAAAGTTGGGTCGTTGGAATAATTAGTCAAGGTCTCAAAGGGCATCCTGAAATAATTTGCACAGACGTCCATAGAAAGTATCAACATGAGTCTAAGTTTGTACAAGCATTTTTAGAGGAGCGCTGCCAGACTGTGATCAGCTCACTCTCTGTAATTACAGTACGATTACCCACTTATTTCACAGAAAACCTTACTGACTTTTACTGTGTGAAAAATGAGAACCGATGAATTAAAGTTGCTATATTGTCTATCAAGAAACATTTCCAGTCCAAGCAACCCTATTTACTTTGAAAATAAATCAGTTCAATATATTATTTTAACATCACTTAGGTTTTTGTTGTGTCAAAAATCTCAAGTTTGTGTGTTGTTGTTTTTTTTTGTTTGTTTTGTTTTGTTTCTTTTTGAGGTGAGCAAATGCATTAGGAATCTAGCAGGAACTGTGTTTTCTTAAAACAAAGTAAAAGAGGTTTGGCATCTCCAAGGGCCCCAAAAAGAAAATCTAGAAGTGAAACAAAATGTTGTTGCTGTTTTTTTAAGAACGATAAGCTTAATTTAAATGAAAAATCCAGACAACATCACAGAAACTCAATGTTTCTGAATTGTCTGCATGAAATCAGATTTCAGATGCCACTCATCCTGTCACCAAGGAAACACTAATGCATTGACAATATTACCAAAACACTGGATTTTATCATTAAAAATACCAGGAGAGGACTCTGTCATAACATCTGGCCTCTTTTAGGGGCGAGTGACCCAGTTTAACCCCTTAATCGTCATGGCGACACCGGCTTACATGTGAAAGTTTTGAGTGGGTTTAAGGGGTTAAAAACCACCAGAGTGGAGCCTGAAAATCTAAGAATGGAAAACACATAAACGAGTGAGAGAAAGCGGATTTAGAAACATCGTTTTTTGATTCGAAGATCATCCAAAACCAGCAGGAGCCTGAAGCTGCTGCTCTTCTGCTGACACACCGTCAGCCAAAGCCCTGCAGCTGGAAGGACTGGATTATGTTGCTGAGGAAGAACGGGACGAGAAAAGGTTATTCATTGGACCCCTTGTTCATTGTGAAAACATTACCACTGGGAAAGACTCCCACAATGTATTCCAATGTGAAATTACAACAATCTTAAAAACGTTGGTTTGATCCTCTTGGTTTTTTTTCTTTATCTATCTGGCAGTAATGTGATGCTGTTTTGTTTAACTTTATGTAGCTTTGTAACTGTAAAAAAAAGCAGATAATAATAATAATAATAATAATAATAATAATAATAATAATAAAAGGTGACATTTGCAAATCAAAATTTGAATTTCTTTTTATTTAACCTTCTCTTTTCTATACCTGCAATTCCAGTTAGACACACAATTGCTAACACAGACCTGCGATATGTATTTTTCCTTTTCAGTACAAAATAATCATGATGCACCATTTACCTTTTCTACATTGAATTTGCATTAAAGTGTAACAAACTGTTATGGGTTTTTCTGATGCACTGATACGTTGTGTTGGTGTTTGGAGATGAAAAGTTTAGGCAAACCACTGAAACCAGTGCAAAAAGCGAGTTTGGAGGCCTGAGATACTACAGTGTGCAAAAGATGCAGCAAATATAAATGAGTTATGGATGATTTGCTGCTTACTTTGGTAGAGTTCAGTGGTCTGTATTGCCTGTGCGATCATACCTCTCTCTCCCTCTCGGTGCGGGACAGCTGCATCTCCTTCAGCATTTGGGACCTCTGCTCCATCTTCAGAGTCCGCTCGTATGTGAAAGCCGAGATGTCACTGTCGTGCTGCCGAAACACACAGAACCCCTTCAGATTCAGGATGCAGGGCGACTGTTATCCGTGTATAACTGTTGCTGTGCTAAGTTGATCAGAGGAGCGATTGCGGTGGCACCACGTTGTCTCACCATCTCCACCACCTCCACCTCTGCGTCCAGGCGCAGCTGGTACAGAAACACCTGCAGGTCCTTTTTCATCTGGATGGAGTTGTCGTCCAGCTGCGCCACCGTGAAGATCCGCATTTTGCATTTCCTCCACACCTACGAAAACACCGGCGTGAGAAACCGCTGACGGCATTTGACCATCCTGCAGGTGACTGGGTCACAAAGAGAGGCGCGACCTGTGGCGAGCACACACCTTGTGCTGCATCAGCAGGAAGGGCAGCAGCATGAGAAGCCCGCCGTCGTGGACGATCCACCACACGTCGATGGCGCCCTCCTTCAGACGCTCGTGGTTGTCGGGGAAATGGTCGATGTTCTTCGCGACCAGCAGAGCCTGGTGGGCTTCTGTCGTCTCTCTCACCGTCTCTGGATGTGGAGGAATATTTTCAAACAAGCCTCAAGTTGCTAAAAGGCTAAATATCTACTGCACTCATTTCAAAAATTGCACAGGACATTTAGGCGGTCTTCACACTGCAGACCGAATGCAACCTAGACCACGTAGAAATCCGACCTTTCCAAATGTGACCTGTCCTTTACAGGTCACATTACGCGCAAGCGGGAAGAAAACCAACAACCACAAACTGTGTGGTCTACCTATGAAGTTCCTTTGAGCCAGGGAGTCTCTGGCCTGCTTCCAGCCTGCAGGCCAAGCCAGGAGGACGGCGTTGTGTTTCATTCCTCCCAGCCCCGCTGACTGGATCAGAATGGAGAAACCGTCTCGCAGGCTGGACGACACAATGACGTGGGAGAAGCCCTTGGTCCGCTCCGCGGCCATGGCTGCCTTCATGTTCTTGGGAAGAAAATAAAATCCGGGTCATGCGTGGAGTGATTATCTGTGAGGATTATTTGCTGCAGTACTTTTTCCAAGTATGACAATCGCCTTTATTCATTTGTACTCAAATTGTTGAATACATTTCTCTGGACTCAGAGACGTCGGCTCACCTTTTCACCCTAAGAGCAGACTACTTGCCGTGACATTCAAAGGACAAAATGGATGTGTCTTTTGTTGCTCACTGTTGCCATGCGGATGAGGCAGAGTGGCGAATCAGGTTGAATTTAATGCAGAATTTGCATTCTGCCAGAATGCAAATTTTTCATTGTATTCAAATGCAACATCTGTCACACAATTCCTCAAAACATTGTATGCTGGGGTTAAAATAATGAGTGCGAGTAAGACTGAGGAGGACGATGCTTTTGGCCACATTTAGTGGCAACAAACAAACATGTTTTTGAACTTCATTCTATTTGTAATTGACTTGGACATGAAATGGTTTTTGATGGATCGTTTACTGCTACAGTGCAAAATAGAAGAATCTATTTTTCTTGTTCTCCACATTGTTTTTTATATTGCAACACATCCATCCATCCATCCATCCATCCATCCATCCATCTACTTACACCCTTGTGCTTGTGTCACCCTGGACGGGTCGCCAGTCCATCACTGTCATGTCACAACCATAAACTCCAACATTTTTTTAATCAGTATTTTATACAAGAGACCTACTGAGAACAGTGATTAATTATGTAAAAACTTTTACTTTTTTTTTTTACTATAAAAAATCTGAATAATATATCAGTTTGTATTCAGAACCATTGTTCCTGCAAAGTGCAGTTTCTTCAAGTTGTTTAATGTTTGTACTTTTCTCTTTGTTTTCCTTGCACTAAACTATAGATTCTTCAAATTGGAGCAAATTCTGTTCTGTTTCATTTTGTTTTTTTGTGTGATTTTTTTAAATAATATGCACTTTCCAGATGTTTCCCTCCCTCTGTGCTTGTGTTTAGATTTTGGTTGTTGTTTTCAACTGCATTTTATAACAATGACAGCAAACCATGACCCTTCTGTTGTGACGCTACTTGTTCACTAATGTTCTCTAAACAAAAGGTCTGTCACAGCACAGCTGGATTGACAATCAGATTAAATTATTTACTGGTATGCTGTCTATCAAAAAGGCAATATCTGATTTTATTCTTGATTTTATTTAAGGACGTCAGATTGAAAGGATGTAGATACATTCCAGTTTTTATGTTTATTAAGAAAATATTCCTATCAAGCATGTTGATGTTTTGAGTTGTAATGTGACAAAATGTGCAAAAGGTTCAGGGAGTTTGAACGGATTGGCAATTCAGTGTTACTTGCGTATAAAAAATAAAATAAAAAAAAGACTAGTACAAAGTCCGAGTGGATACAAACCCCCCCCCCAAATGTTTTTACATAAGAAGCCACAGCATGCAGAGCAGAAGAAACGCACCCGCTCTCCAGCGACGGCGTCCGCCTTGCGCGTCATGTACGTTCCCTCCAGGACCGAGCCGACAATGGTGAGTCCTTTGCCGGCTTTGAGCTGTGAGGTGAAGGACAGGAGACGGGGATGCTTCACTTTCAGGTCAGAGTTCAGTTTGCACAACACCAGCAGCTGTGGTCTGTAGAAAAAAAATAAATATATATTTGTTGAGTAGAAGAGAAACAGCGTAAACACATTTGTGCATGAAAGCTGGAGTGATTCTGTGCAGTCGCAGGAACGGCCACCTCCAGTTCTTGGTATGCAGCGGCACTTCCTCCAGGCGAATGAGAGCGTAGCGTGCTGCGTTCAAGGACAGCCCCCTGATCCCGTCGCCCCACTCCTTCACAGCTCTGTGTTAAACAGGAGAGAATCAGCTCTCAATATCCGTCTCTGAAGTACATTGATGTTGTAATGAATTGCACTTCACTAACTGCAGGGCAATCTTAAAGACACGTAATAAAGTGAAGATCTGCACACGCTAATTTTCAGTCGGGTCAGTGAGGTCCACTGGGACATCAGAAGTCATGATTAGATTCTTGTTTTATAGCCATATCAAAATGAAAATCCCTGGTCTCAAACTTCTGATCTCACCCTCTGTATTCGATGTATTTGTAAATACAGCCAGCAATCAAAATGGCACCAATGGCGTAATACCAGGAGCAGATGAACATGAGGGAGAGACACAGGCTCATGCCTAAGAAGGATAAAGTCCTGCAGGAACAAAAAACAAGAGGAGGGAAAGATATTCAGGAATAAAGGATGCGAGGAAAGGTGGAATTCAAAACTCTGAGTTACTTTGTCTCTCACCAGTGATAGAACTTAAAGCGCGGCCTCCAGTTGGGAGTCCGGAGCAGCGTCTGAACGGCACAGGCCAGGTTGACAAACAGATAGCACATGAGGAAAAACCTAAAAGCACCGACGACACGCAGAGTTTAGAAAAGCAAAGTGCAGTGGGCAACACAAGAGAGAAGGCGGGTGACTTCCAGCAGCGCACATGGAGAGGATGGGGGCGACTTTGTCCAGAGAGGCAATAAGGATCCCAATCTCACAAATCCCAACTGTGAGCAAAAGAGCCCAGGTGGGCTCCCCGTTTCTCTTCCCGTGACCAAAGACCTGAGAGAGACAGAAACACAGAAGACAAGAGATCTGATGAGGTTCCTAACGAAGTACTCTGTTGCTTTCAGGCCAAAGGTCAGTGGTATTGTGGAACATTTACTGTTGCTTGTGAACCGATTGCAGTTGTCTGGCCAATCAGTGATTACCAATCTTTAAAAAGCCTGACCTGCAGACGAGTACCAGCAACTGTCTAAAACTTCCTAAAATAGCAAGAAGGTTAGTGGGTTGGTAACACTGGGTGATTTTATTTTATTTTTTAAAACAAAAACACTGGTGGACTCTCCCTTGCATAGGACTTTTGGGGAAACCCTGTTTCAATTTCTCAAGCAAATACATATTTCTTGCAGCATTTGATCTTCGTCTGTGATGTATGACAAACTGTAAGCGGAATAGCATTTCTAAAAAAAATTGTTTTATTTATTTTATAATATTTTTTTTTTTTAATGGCCGGGCGACATCAGGACTTTCTCAAAAACTCTAAGATTTGGTTGGTCAGCAATGTATAATGTAAATCCTGCTCAGTAACCTTGATCAGAATCAGAATGTCCGAGTGAAACTCTTGCATCGCCTACCTGCAGGAAAGGGATGATGCCGTCACGGGCGATGGCCTGCAACAGACGGGGGGCGCCAGTCAAGCTCTGCAGCCCCGCGCCGCAGCAAGAGAAAAACGAGCCAATCACAATCACCCATGGGGACGGCCAGGCGAGAACACCAATCACGGGCATCGTTTTCACTGAGAAACCAAACCTGGAAGAAAGCAGAGCGTACTTTGTACATTTGCCTGGGCTTCATATTTTCTAATAGCGTAGCTGGATTTTAGCATGGCGACCAAACTGTAATCAATGCTGCTTTTTGTGCACAGTGTGATAAATGTTATCTAAACGCCGTCTTACTTGTCTCTCAGCACCACTCCTTCGATGCAGGCTCCAAACAAAATAACAAAGGAGATATCTTGTAGGGACATTAAGAAACTGTCACTGCCTGGAGTCTAACATGTGTGCTAAACAGAATGAATGAAAACCACAGCAAAATCAAAAGCAATTGATCAGAAACTCTTTTAGAGGATACAGAGGAAAGAAGTGGTGAGAATTGCCAAGATGGTTCCCACTGGGATGGATCTCTGAGCGTCTCTGAGATCACCAGATCGGTTTGAACCGGCCATGATCCCTAAAAGGAAGACATCATGAATGTACGCATATCAGAAGGTCAATCTGAAAGATTCTGCATTCAACATAACATATTTCCCTTCTTAATTGTCCTTTCTGACAATTGAGCTGATACCTGTGACAGAAGGGAAGTATATCCCAACTAGCAACGTGAAGTATGTGGTGATGTCATTGATGACATAGTACTGATCTTTGCTTTCAGCTTTGACTGAAGGTGATTCCGGGGAGACTTTCTTCTCTATGATCATGTCGGCATCATCGTAGTTGCTCCACAAGTTTTCTGACGAGCGAGCAAAGAGAAGAACAATCAGCTGCACCGAAAACTTCGGCTGATAATAATAAAGACGTATCATTTGGTATTGACAATCAGATAGGAGAATGTCTTTCATTCTCGCCTTTGATAACGCCGCTCCGAAGCCCAGGTATGGCCACAATCTCACTCATGTTGTTGGAGTCAAAGAAATCGCAGGTCGAGTTGAGGCCGCAGAAAAGGCTCGTCACCAGCTCCGTCTTTTCGCATTTATCAAACATTTCGTTTTTCAGGGCGCGATTCCCCAGCATGCAAACGCTGCAAAGAAGAAATGGTAGATTGTAGTGCAGCCGGTGGAGGCCCGGTTCTTGATGTGGGTGATCTTTCTGTGTTAAGTCGGTTTTAAAAAAAACTCTGCCTTTGAAAGGTTTTAGGACTAGAACAATCTCAATGAATACCACTTAGTGGTAAATGATGTTAGCATGTTTTACTGCACTGGTGATGATCTATGTCTCCTTTAATGTTCTACGCACACAGTGCTATCAGCGCCATGCAGATGTTTAGTAAGGCATTTGCTACAGCGTTTGAATGCATAACATGCTCAGATACAGTTCGTTACGGAAGCTCTTGGTTCAGTCATAAGTCGGAATCAGACTTTGTATGTCAATGAAAATCCAGCCAGCAGCGTCTGTTATCGGTTTCTTGTATTTGTCTTGCAAATAATAAGTGGCAGCAATAAGTAAATCACACCAGTTACCTTGGTAATACAATAAATCATTTAACTGACACTTTTGCATTGATAAGCTCACAATTAGTATTTTCTCACAATAGCACAGAATTTACAAATACAATTGTTTCCATGTTGATCCCCATCGGGGCGCTCACTTAAACGCTGGCGGCTCGATCAGCGTCTTGGCGGCTCCCGCGTATGTGGCCATGATGGAGAGAGCCACGCAGGAAAGGAACACTAAGGCCAGTTTGTTCACATACCTACAGAGGGGAAACGACAAGTGGTGACCATGTGTCCTTGGATGATTGTTCTTTGTTGTGCTTTTGTCGGCGCGGACACTCACTTCACCCCAACGAACACGACCAGAGCCATCAGGAGGAGGCAGCACGTCCCGTAGATACGCATGTCATTTTCGTCCAATACTTTCATCGCATCAAAAGGAACGATGTACATCTGAGAGCGGGCGAAAAACAAACAAACAAAAACAAAAACAGAGCCAATGAATCACAAAGCCGCAGCTGATGACTGCAGGTGAAGCTGCCACTGCGGGTGGATCTACCAGCAGGATCTCTATGGTGCCCAGTATGTACAGCGATCCAGCGAATGTGGTTCCCAAGTAGAAGCAAAGACCCACTGCTCCTCCAAACTCTGGTCCCAACGACCTGGAAATCATGTAGTAGGAGCCGCCAGCTACAAAGAGACGAAATTCACAGTCATATTGACGATACTCGTCGAAAATATACGACGGAGGCAAAATTATGAAAAGAAATGCTCCCTTGACTGGACCATATGTCAGGCAGGTTTTCATGATCGGTACCTGATGGCGTGTGTGCGCCAGCTGATGCTAATTTCAGAGTCACAGAATGATGAACTCAACTTCATCTTGTTCTCCAAGCCCATTATTTTAAAGCTCAGACAGGTCTAATCAGCTGACTCTGTCAACCTGCTTTCTCAATTCGTGTTTAGCAAATGATGTAACGTTTTCTTCTCAACATCATTTCTCAAATAAAATCCATCAATCTAATTAATAATCGATTAGTTATTGATTCTGGAGGTCCAGCATTCCGATTTCAGTTCTGTTAAGTTTCCAATTAAAGTTAAAGAATTCCGGCTTCAAATAAATATTCATAAACACAAGACAGATTCGTTTCATTCAATGACTTTGAGAATGTTAATACAAAAATATGATTAAATAGACTAATCAATTAACCTGTTTGATTATATCCCATCAGCCACCCAGAAAGAAACGTCCCAAATAGAGATATTTTCAAACATACCACCCTAATTTTATATCTAGCAAATCTTGAATTACTATATTTGAATCATTTCAGCGACTGCAACAACAAATATTTTGCTGCACGATTCAAGTATCTTTTATTTGCAGTGGGTTTTTTTTTAATACTTCAAGATTTATATTATGCTTATGTTTTGCAGTGTTTCACAAATGTAAATACAGTAATTTTCAGGAAAGCTGCAAATCCCAGAAATCGAATTTAATCTACCTGGTACGACTCCATTAGTTGCTATGGCACTCATTGATATGGCGGTGAGGAAGGTCTGAAGGACAGGAGACACATGTTTAGATGTAAACAAACAAACAACAAAACGTGATCAAGTTCATCGGTAACTCAAGGTCGCACATTTTACCACCAAACACAGCACAGAAATCTGACCAAAACATCTAAGGGTTTTACATTAAGAGAACAGTTGATGCTGATGAGATGAGTTTTACTAACATATTTAAATGTTATGATCACTGGAACTGACAGATTTCTCTACAATTGCAAAGGCAAGATGTAACTGTAAAAAAACCCGCTTTCATCAATTCATAGCATTAAGCCTGTCGCAACAAGCAATTAGTCAATCACTTGATCACATGAATTGATTTAAGCTGTATGTGTTTTTTTTTTACTTTACTTTGAGTTTTACTCTTTTTGTTTTTGTGGGGTTTGTTGGGTGGCAATAAAAATATCTTCCAGTTCCTGTGTTGTGTTCTTTACAAATTGAGATGCAATGGTCTTTGAGAAGGCAAACGTTTTATTGTTATGCCATCATTAATATAGTACTTAAAAATGATCTCAAAACGTCACAATTTATAGTCCAGTGAAATCTGTTGTAGAGTTATAGATATAAAGTTACTGCCCGGGTCGGTGTGAGCTACACCAAGTGATACACATGTGTCTCTGTAATATGAATCTTTAAAAAAATTGGTCAAAGAACTCAAAATTGTCTTTTGCGTGAACTAAAGATTTTAATTCCATACTCAAATCATAATTCGGCGTGGCCTCAAATATGTAACGGCTAATGAGTTGGACTTCATGGAATGATGACTTCATGGGGGGCGACCCCCCACAAAAGGATTATGAAAAACTCACGCAGATGCAGCACATGGAAACGATGGCTAACGATTCTAGGATCCCTGCTGTGCCTACGATCCAGGTCAGGCGGAGAAAGAGGATGACACCTAAAATGTTCTGCATGCAGGGCAGATAGACCCCGATGAAAGTGCCCATCTGAGGAACCTGGAGACCGAAACACAGACAAACATGTTGATCACAAACTCTGGAAAGAGCATGGCGGGCTGCCAGCCTGCAACATACTGGGGGAAACCATGATAAAACCTTAAAACAGTAACCTTAGCATTAAAACAGAAATTTAGGATCGCATCCAGGAAACGTTGGAAAAAATGTTTTTTTAATGATCTCCAAGAAACAACTGGTGGATCAAATATCATCATACCTACTCTGTCACTTTCCCCAAACACCGAAACATACATACCATCTTCTGACTCAAAAGCTCCTTGACCTGTGCCGTCTCTGCTGCACACAGCGGTTTCTCTAAACGATGCAACGTGCCTTTTGCGGAGGTGTATTTCCACATTTCCCATATCATCTCCCCCAAGTTGCCCTGCATTTGCCTCCCGCTCCTTCCTTCCTTCCCCTCAACCTCTCTGCATCATCTGTCTTACTCCTGCTGGACTTCAGCTTCAGATCTCCTCCAGGTGCTCTGGAGGAAACAACTGGTGGATCATGCAGGGGGCGGGTCTTGATGAACACACAATCAATGTGTCTCAACAGATCGAGAGTTCAAAGTTGGAGGATCTGCTTTTAGCAAACATTCGACACGGTGGTGAACAGACTGCTTTTGTTGCAGATGTAGCGAGTTATTTCTAGGGGAGTTACCTCATTTGAACATCTGCTGAGGGATCCGCAGAATACAAGACAAGACCCAAACACAGAGAATATGGACGCTGTGACAACAATGTTCATATATACACACCATTAAAACATTAAAATTCTACCATTTTGGGAAGAGATTTGGAAAACTGTTGCTGGCCCTTAAGCTAGTCATTAAAAAGGGCAGCTAAATTTGTTGCAAACTATACTTTACTAGAAGACTGATGACTGTATTTTAAACGCAGTAATCAGAGCAGCACATCATCTGTGATTACAGTGCAACACTAGATCATCACGCACTGCATAAAACCTAATGTACTGACAGAAGTCGACCAAAATTTTATTTTAAATTAGAATTATAAAAAAAGTTCTCAAATCTATTTGATGTGTTGCATTTTTTTTGCTTCCAGTTTCTTTCTGGCATTCGCCTGTTGGCGTTGATATTTTCGTCAGCTACTTTACTCGTTAACTTAAAGCGACATTACTGATTATGATGTACAAGCTAAATGAATGAGTAATTAAACACACAAATTACAACAGCAAAATCCTTTGAAAATCAATTCCCTTTAAATCCGTGGGAACGCTCTGAGGCACTGGTTTCTCTCACAGACAGGGAATTTCTCACAGGAGTAGCTTCTTAAAATAAAAAAATTAAATTAGTCAATGCTCTTAAACACTCCCAAGACAAAAAAAAAAAAGCTCAGGAGGATGACTTTTGTTCTCCATCAAGTAAAATGTGTCCTGTTTGGCAAGTCTTATGAAGTGAAAGGCTCCAATAAAAGAACACACCTCATTCTTTTAGCATAACTCCAGTAGTTCATTTTGGTTATGGTTCTGTGTTGTAATGACGCGAGATCAAAGTCCAGTCCAGACAGAAACGGATGCTGTTCTCGAATTACTTGGAAGCAAGACTTTATGTTTCTATAGTTGGGTTTGACCAGGCCCACTGCAATCTAAATGTGACTTTACCAGGTTAGCAACTCGTTCGCTTTGACGACGGAAACTTCTCGGCACTAAGTCTGAATCTCCATACCATGACGGCAACCCTCCTGACCCCATCCTCGGCCTCCTCGTGCTCACGGACGCCCTGGGTGAGGTTGGTGTAGTTGGCCAACTTGTTCAGGAGAGACGCGACCATGGGGGTGCTGTCCATTTCCTCCTGAAGGCAAACAGATCAATGTGTGACTGCAAAGCTGCAACAAATCCAACCTCTGAGAAACCAAACGTGAGAGCATCGGTTACCTCGTACAGGGCCATGTTTTTGCCTTCATAGCTGCAGTCCTGGTCATTGTTTGAGTTAATGAATGGCGTGGACTCTTTGTGATTTTCATCTGTTAGAAACGTTCAAAAGAAAAGAAAAAAGAGAACAAGATGACTTAACAAGAAGGAAGACAGACAACAGAAGAACAAGCTACAACTTCAACTCTACATAAAGTTGTAGAGTTATGTCCTACTCACATTATTGTACTGGAATCAACATTGGTGGTGGTATTTCTATTGATTTTCAATCTTTACCTGCACTTCTCTATACATCTTAGTTTTTGGAATCTTATTTATTTATTTTTTATTTATTTATGTTTTTTTTCCTGTTGTTTGTGTGTTCTGATGTCATATTTTTGGATTGGATCTCGATCAATTACCATGTTGGGTTGCATCCCTGGCTTGTTTACATCGCTGTGGCCTCGACTCCCAGGTTGCCTTACATTCTGTCGGCCATTTCCTCCGTTCAATTTTGGTCCCTCACAGCTGAACCCAGTTCAGCAACTAACTCTCCAGCTCAAGTCTTTTGGTCAGCATCTGTGTGGGGCACCTTCAGCATGTTCACTGGGCCTTAGTCACTGCTCTTTCCTTCATAATAAACAGCAGGCCATGTTCATTTTTTTTTCTTAATTAAAGGATGACATTTTCCAGCCGCATCTCTCCTGCCTCCTCTTTGCATTTGTGTCGTATTCTACACTGTTTTATGGCTTTTTTTTTTGTCCTAGAATAAATGTAGGGTACCGTGGACCCATGTACGGATACTTTTACGGCCATTATAAGTTTGAGTTGACCTTTGCTGCATGTCTTACTCCACTAGTCCAC
Source organism: Poeciliopsis prolifica (assembly GCF_027474105.1). NCBI lineage: Eukaryota > Metazoa > Chordata > Actinopteri > Cyprinodontiformes > Poeciliidae > Poeciliopsis > Poeciliopsis prolifica. The sequence goes on from NW_026562383.1 coordinate 4,908,365, forward strand.
TTTCCTATCAACTCACTGTCGAGTAAAAGCTCTAGATCCAAAAGAATCCTTTAAAAACATGGAACACAATGCTTTTGCACACAAGCAAACCAAAATTTCCCATAGGCTCAGAGAAATTTGATGAAACTAAAACTCCAGTGAAGGACAAACATAGATTGATTTTTCTAATGTCAGCAAATTGCATTGAATTCAATGAAAGAGATAAAAGGATGTTGGGAGTTTGTGGCCGTGTGTTTATTGTGGAACTGTGACGCGAAATGTGCCGTAGTCACACTGGTGTAAGTATGAATGTAGCAAAGGAATGGCAGAAAGGAGGCGGGGGCAGAGAGGTCGTCGACATGTTCCAGTCATATCAATAACTGAGCTATAAATTCATCATAACCTTCTGAACCGTAATCAGATCATTTCCTTACAGTACTTAAAACACATTCCACCAGTGAGGGGGTTTAATTTGTCTAAAATCTTCATCGACATCCTGATTTTTTTCCCCTCTCTCTTCAGATTAAGCGTTGGCGTCTCTGTAAGTAGACTTAAGAGGACGAATCCTCTCTAAACATTGCATCAATTTCCAGTCGGTTGGTAGAGCAGGCAGAAAGTGGGTCAGAACGAAACCTGATCTCAGCAGTACCCTGTTAGAAAATGATGGTGCTGAGATGGTGTTTATACAGTTAGCATTTTGCTTAATCAGCTCTTGGCTGAGGGTGTGAATGCTGGTGCACAGGTTGAGACTTCTTCCCCCACCAGCAGGCATGCAGTACAGAGTGAGAGCTGCCTCCTATGAGTCAGGAAAATCACTACATTTTGATTGGAGCAAATTATATATTATCCTTCAAAAAAAATGTTTTGTGTGGATTAATATATATATATATATATATATATATATATATATATATATATATATATATATATATATATATATATAGATTACAAGCATGTCATATTTATTTGATTGAGTGTTTAAAAGCGCAACTAACTCAGTCATCTGTTTTGTTTAAAAATGTTTGGTCATGTATTAGTGCATATATCTGCTTTGATGACAAAGGATTGATCACTGTGTTCTCCTGTAATTCTTCTGTGTATGTTGCAATTTCTAAATAAAAAGTAAAATATTTTTAAAATGGCGCCTGATAGTATTTTGCTGATTCGTACACGCCCTGAAACATGGACACAAACGACAGAGGAGCTGCCGTGCAAGCTGGTCGGCCTGCTGAGCATAAAACAATGACTAGAGAAGAATTCAGTCTGTCACTTTACCTCCACTGACTGGTAATACCAGTTTCCTTTATTCTGTGGCCTTCTTGAGTAAGAGTTTTACTGTTACAGTGCCCTGTGGCGGCATTCATGTCCCTTGAACTTCTTCACATATTTTGAAACTGCAGCCACTTAATTACCTCCAGAAGAACCCCCCCCCCCCCATCATGTTTTTTTTTTTTGTTGTTGCAGTTTTCTACCAGGATCTCTCTATATTTACCTCTTTCTTCACATCAGCCTTGACTAACTGTCCCTAAAAATATTGAAAAGATTCCCCACAGAGCTATAGTTCCACCACCGTGCATTGTGCATACATGGCAATGTCCATTGTGACATTTCCACTATCTGTGTTATTTTTCTTTTTAACCGTCCACACCCACTTCACTGTTGCAGGGAAATGGTATCTGTTTCTAGCAGTCATTGAGTGAGAGGCTGAGCACAGCCTGGCCGGGTTACCAGGCCATCACATAACGGACAGACAGACAGACATGCACTGGCACACTCAAACTTAGGGCCAAATTAGATACACAACGCAACAACACTGCAACTCCAATCTTCAAATTGCATCTTGGCATCCCTGCAAATTCTACGAAGGCCTGACCACAAACCATTCTTTTGCTTTAAGTCTGTTGGGCTGCATCCAGAATTTGCAGGACATCGGCACTCATGGACTGGAGTTGCAGATCCTTGACGTAGAGCAGGGGAGGGCAACTGCAGGCCTCGAGGGCGAGTGTCCTGCAACTTTTACCAGCATCTCAACTGAGTTAAATAATGGACATGAGCAGGACTCTGGAGAACTCGACTGCTCTCAGGAGGTTATTCAGATTGCAGTGAGTGAGGCAGACATCTCAGAGTGGCAGGACACCAGCCCTCAAGGACCAGGATTGGCCACCCCTAATTTAGAAGGACCCACTGACCAACAGGTAATGAGTTTTTACTTGACCTGGACTCTTGAAAGCGTTTGCTTGCAATAGATTTCATTTATGGTCGTCAGTGTAAAGGGGAATGAAAGTAAAAACAATGCAGGCTAGACTTTTCGTATTTAAATTTGCAAGCAGCATGCGCGATTTTCCTTGCACTACATTATGTCGGCCTATGAAAATCTCAATAAATACACTGAAGTTCTTGGTTGGTGACAAAATGTAAAATGTTCAAGGGGTGCAAATCCAGTGAAGACGCTGTAGACAATACATGTTCTCATGCTCTCAGTGTTTCCCAGGCTGGGATACATTCTCTGGGGATCAAATCATTTTGGCTTTTGTCAGAGTTTGTTTACATGACGCGACATTTTGTAGCAAATTAACAGGAAAAGCATTTGGAGTTCATGAGTGAAAGAAAAGCACACAAAAAATCTATGTAGGTTAAACATATTTTTTTGAAAATTGCTTCTTTTGTGAAACTTTCTGGGTAGCTTAAATGTGTGGATGTGTCAAAACTTTCTCCAGCTGAACAGAAACAAAACTGAAGTCATTATTTTTGGACCTAAAGCGGAACGATCTAAAGTCAATGCACAGCTTCAGTTATTACACCTAAAAACTAGCGATAAGGCCCGAAACCTGGGAGTGGTGATGGACTCGGACTTGAACCTCCAGAGCAACATAAAGACAATTACAAAGTCAGCCTTCTATCACCTGAAGAACATCTCCAGGATTAGAGGACTAATTTCTCAGGCAGATCTAGAGAAACTCATTCATGTGTTTTTATTTAGTCGCATTGATTATTGCAACAGCATCTTCACAGGCCTGTTCAATAAATCAATCAAACAGCTGCAGCTGATCCAGAACGCTGCTGCTCGTGTTCTCACTAGAACCAGGAAGATAGAGCACATAACACCAGTTTTAAAGTCCCTCCACTGGCTCCCTGTAGCTCAAAGAATAGATTTAAAAATACTGTTGTTAGTTTGAAAATCACTGAACAGTTTAGCACCACAATACAGATCTGCTGTTGTTGTATTAACCTTCCCGACCTCTCAGGTCTTCTGGTTCTGGTCTGCTCTGCATCCCCAGAACCAGAACCAAGAGAGGAGAAGCAGCTTTCAGCATCTATGCACCAAAATTTGGAACAAACTTCCAGAAAACTGTAAAACAGCAGAAACCCTGACTTCTTTTAAATCGCAATTAAAAACACACCTGTTTAGAATTGCTTTTGAAATGTAATATGTAACAATGTATTGTCTATTATATGTTGCATGACTTTGTGTTCTTGTATTTATGATGTAAAGCACTTTGAAATGCCTTGCTGAAATGTGCTATACAAATAAAATTTGATTGATTTGATTGATTAAGCTTGTGTTACAGCTAAAACAAATCACTTAGGACTGCAATAACCACACACCACAGGGGCCCTCCGCCCAGACGCATCATTCAAGCTCAGTGCAAGTCAAAGCTGGTTGAGCTCTTTAAACTCCTTCCTCCGTGTATAAAGCATGCGCGTGTTATGGCTTGTTTTCGCCAAATGTTGGAGGAGTTTTGTTTGTAACGTCCTTACTCAAAGAACCACTCTCTTTAACTTCAGCATATGTGCACACTCTTGTCTTTTCTTATCCTGGGAGGGATAGCGCTTCTGTTTCAGAAGAATCCTCCTTTAGTTTAGTTTATTACCGAGCTGCCTTTACCTGGCTCTGGTTCCTGGGAGTTGTCCACATCCCCCTCTTCCTGGAAGACCTCGTCCAGATCCATTGGCCTGCTGTCTCCAGCTGCAGCTCCACTGTTGCTGCCATCCCCCGTGTCCTCCACTTTTACCACAGTGAAGTTCGTGGGCATCTTGGTCCCTCTGTCAGGTGTCCGATGATGAAAACAGAAAGAAAGGCAGAAAGAAAGAAAGACAGGAAGTGGGCAAAGGTTTGACCTCTGCCACAAAGGATGATTTCCAAGCAAGAGTCTAGAACCCTTTCGGGGGTGAAGAGTGTTCAATCTTCAGTGTCTCCACAACATGGCCAAAGTCCCAAAACCCTCTGCTTGGAAACGTCCTCTAAACGAGGGGAAGAAAGTCTGGCTTCCTGCCCATCAGACAGACCAAAGTCTTCCACTGTCGTGTCGTAACTCCTTGTTGTTTTCCCTCCCTTTTTGCCCCCCCACTCGCTGAAGACCTAAAATTGCCCCATGTGACCATCTATTTACCATCTGAACAAGAGCCCTGACATGCAGAGCACTGGAGCTCCTCCCTCCACTCCAAACGTCCTCCCTCTCTTTCTCTTTCTCTCTCTCACACCTTTGGAAAGCCAAAACTTCCAGAATGTGTCTCCACTGTCTCTGTACAAGAGCCAAACAAGTCGACAGTTAGGAAACTGTGACAGAAATCCCTCTGAAAGAGAAAAACACAGGTGAAAACGTTCCTCCTCCAGTCCAGACGCTTTGCTTTTTCACGTTCTTCCTTCTACCTTCGGACTCACAAATTTCTTCTCGGCTTCTCTCCTGTTGGGGAAAAAAAAAGAGAGAGAGAAAAAAAAAATGGGTGTTGACTTTTCCAGTGCATTCTGGGTAACAGTGAAGAGCTGCCGGTCACCAGATAGAGAAACTTTCTCATGCCTTAAAGGAAACACCTTGTGAGGGAACAAGGACCAGACGAGCCACGAGGGGACAATGAGCTTGAGGAACAATGGTCAGCCGTAAACAGAAAGTATTTTTACTCTGTGAGACTCATCTCTCTGCAGTGGCACTTTTTTTTTCTCCTGCAGCTTTTGTATGTTGTCGTGCTGGTGTCCTGCTGGACTCCATGTTATTTAGACCATTAAAAAGGATCACGATTTACAATAACAAAGCTTGTACTTTCCACTCTGGAAAAAAAAAACTTTTCATTTTAAACTTTTGATTACTTGAACTCTTTGGAAGATTTACTTCATATTGTTCATCACACACTGCAAAGTTTCTTCCAGTGGAAACATCTTAGAGAACTCATTTGTAAGTTAGAAAGCTTGAAATAAGACCAAACCAGGACATTTCGACTAGAAACTTGACAAAAATACTTGGTAAGACTTTTTTTTTTTGGAGTGTATGCTTGTATTAATTTACATAATGAACTGGACATTCTTTCCATTGCAATTAAACAGGAAACCACAATTCTGCAATGTTGCAGCAGATGCGTGCCTGGAGGATGCACACTGAAATTCAACCTAAATTGCAAAATCTGTCTATTATTCAATAACATGAGCTGTATTAGCCCCAGTGTCACCTCATCCACGTCATTATTTGACGTCTATAAATCAAATATTTATACCTTCTATTGCATGTAATTAATCAATTAAATGAAGGAGAAGAAGTTTAAATAATTTGGCCAGGACAGAAATGGAAAATCTCTTATTATCATTACCCTTTACTATCCATCCATTGACTACATATGCAAGGTCATAGCAGGGGCTATAACTCCAGAGGTCATCTGGTGTCGTGCAGCAGCCGCCGGACTTGCCAGTCCATCACAGATTCCAAAAATATTTCACTGAATGGATTTCAGTTTTCTGTCTCCCCGTCTTGTACCTGCCTTTGCGTTTCAGTCAGGCTTGGATGTTTTAAACCAGGTCCCAAATTATTAGTCGTAGTTCACTTACCTTATTCAGAAAGACGCCACGCCACCATGAGCTTGTTGAAATTGTCAACATGGCCTGAGGTGGTGGGAACTAAAAGCTAGTTTGAGCTACTTCAGTGTTTCCATGCAGCGTCACTTTCGGCTGGGATGATTGTTAACTGCAAAACTCTTGAAGCTGCTGCACAACTAAGACTTTCTACACGATCCGCAACAAAGAAGCAAAGAATTGGTGAATTTGTTTGTGATGCAGAACATTAGATTCATGGGATTCCATCTCAGTTTGCCCGAGTTTGATTTTATGTAAAGTAGTTCACGTGGCCTACAGACAAAATGTCTGTCAACCGAAAACCAATTGTCTCAAATATCTGGACACAATGGAGCTTCATAACGCATGAGGAACTTCAACAAGAGGTTCACATTTTCAACAGGAACTACGTGGTTACAGATGATTTCATGTAGTTATTTTACACAGGGTCAGAACTCCTGCCATTTTTCACTTTTCTGTAAAGGAGTCTCCAATGTGGCCTTTTAGTTTTTTATGTCATGTCATAAACCTTCAAGGCCAGTCAAAGAACTGCTCACATATTGACAGCAGAGGGAGCTGTCGGTCTATGGCAGCCAAACCTGATTAAATCATAACACCAGAAACCAAACAGCAACAGATACATTTGCAGCAAAGGACATTAAAAACCTAGACTCAGAAGGTAGAAGAATGAATGCAAACGAGCTTTGCTTACATCAGAAGGTAAGAAGTGGCGAAGCCCTTCCTATTTCGCGCTTTCAAGAAAACCTGTGATCTCTCCCGGGCAGAAACAGTTTCAGCTCAAAATACAAGAACGCGTGCTTTGAAGGCAGCAGAAGTTCACGTATCTTTGCTGGAAAATGCCAAACATTCCTCCACCTCATTAACGTTTTATCACTTGGCCCACGACTGAAATACCACAACTTCTCATTCCTGGACAAAACTGCCATTTTATCCTCCTCAGGTGGCTTTAGAGTGAATCTAAGAAAAAAAAAATATACAAAATTTTAAAAAAGTAAAAAGGAGCAAGGTGGAGGTGAAATCAAATCCCTTTAGCAAACAGCAAAAAGGTCAGTGCTGACGCAGGCCGGGGACCAGGGCGCCCTCCCTCCACACTGTATTCTTAAGTGCTATAGATTCTATTTGCAGCATTTTACCTGTTTACCGACTCCCCCCCACTCCAAAACCAGGTAGCTGCGCAAACACGCTGGAGGGTTTGGACGATGTCTCGTGTCATCACTCCGGGGATAAATTTCAACTGAGTCGCTGCTGTGCCAGGCCGCAAAACGCAGTATCGGGAGCACCAAGACTCCCGTGCATCAGGGCAGGTTTATTTCAGGGCATTTGTGGAGATTTAAAGCATCACTCTGTTAAGCAATGCAACACATCTACAATGGCCAAACTCTGTTGATACTTTTAAAGCTTTGATTATGAGAAAACGATGCCCTGTACATCTCCAGATACAGTCAGTGGCTGCTTTGTCAAGTATGTCAGTTCAATTACGTCTTAAACTGTCAGTTTATGACAGCAACTCAGTTCATGTTGCCATTTAGACTTGATGAAGAAGACTTCCTCGAGCTCAGACTAAACATCAGGATGCAGAAAGAAGTGGATTTAAGAGACTTTCAACTTAAAACGGTTGCAGGGGTCAGATGGGAACGTATCGCAGAACTCGCTGATCTACAGAAAACAAATAACTTTCAGAGCATCGCCATATCCTCGGTCATCTGAAGTCTTCGCTACGGATGCACGATACTATCGGCCTGGCGTCACTATCGGCCGATATTAGCTGTGAAATTTAATACAGGACATCGCATCATCCCGTCTAAATAAACTAACCAATATAAAAGCCGTTGTTTTTGTATGACAAACCAGTGACAAAGATGGCTGCAGCACAGCACAACTTCAAATCTAAAATGTTTGGCTGCTGTCAGCGTCTTAGAGAGAGCAAATGTCATGAATAAATTTGGCATTAAACATAACGCAAGTTGAAAGACGCCTTCTTTTTACATTTTGTGTTTGATAGCAGGCTAAATTGACAAAGATCATGCAGAATGGGCCTGCCACAATAATGAATAAATCAATTAATCACATGATAGTTAAAAACAAAATCAATCATTTCCTTTGGCATGACTCATCGCTCATCTCTTTTTTTCCTTTCCTTCTTTCTACCAAGAACTGGACGATAAAAGCCTTTAGTTTGGTCCTTTGGTCTCAACTAGCCTTCTCATTTTATTTGTTTATTTTTATTATTTAAAATGTCTTCCAGTTCCAGTGTTGTATTACTTTGTCATTACTTTTATATGATTTAAAAATGGTAATATTATCGTTTATCGCCATAACTCCTGGAACAATTTTCCTAATTAGTTCCTATGTCATCTCAACTCTCTCCTCTGTACGACTACCTATAGCAGTGAGGACAAAAAGACCTGGTCGACATCAAAAATATGAAGGGGATTTGCTCAAATAACCACTAAATACATAGAAAAGCATGCATAAATGCAACATGAAGGAGCAAAGCTGCAGGTCCCGCTCGTGTCAGCTAAGATAAAAACGAGGATGCCACTCCCACAGGAGTGCTGTCTATCAAACTCGGGACTATGACAGATTAAAAAAACATTGTTTTGTCTCATAGACATTGATTCCTGTTGCAATATTTCCACAGTCAGGTCAAATAGCGTGGAAGCAGCATGCTTCCTTCTTGCCTTGCATCAACAGTAGCAGTAGCGTGCCGGCGTGGGGGACATTTCATTGGGCCCCTTGGTACCAACTGAGAATTGTTTAATTCTCCGTCTAATGATGGAGTTACCGCAGCTGTAGCACACAGGCAATCTTCTCCTTGAACGAAGGTGTGACGTGATCCGACAGCCAAGCCGAGACGTTTCTCTTCGATTTGATTGGCTGTTTATGATGTGAACCATGTGTATATATCTGTAAACGACGGGGACCATTCGAAGGAACCAAAGGAGCTTTTTTTTCTCTCTTTTCTTTCACAGATTACATGTCAAAGTTTTCTACTGTTCCAACATTGTGACAGTTGTAACAAATATGTTAAAATAAAGTTTTTTAGAAGTTGAAAGTCTGCTCATCATAAACCGATCTCAATTCAACACAGCACCAAATTGGGAATCCAGTGGAACAGGAGGGTTACCTCATTGATCTGATGACATCTTCTCAATATGAACAGAAATGTTAGATTTTTTCATTTTATTTTATTTTTTTCCCCTCGTAGATTTAATAAGTCAATGCCAGATTTCGGTCTTTTGCACCAAGAAGTCCAAGGCAGGGTTTTCAAATACACACTCTAGACGACTGGAATGACCTCCTGAAATCCATTAACTTAGACTCACTGCAGTCAGTTAAGTATTTTTGGAATTTCATAAAAATTAACGTGCTAAGAATTGACTTTCTTTTATTGATAATCCAATAACATTTTTGGCCATGCATCATACCTTTTGTGAGCACTGCCGATCAAACAGCTCCCTGTCTGTCTCCGTCCCTCATGGACATGCTCATTCCTGCCATACGCCGTGATTTGTCAACGACTCACTTGTGATTTCTCTTTCTAAATCCCACTGTCTGCCAGTTTTTCCTCACCAAGACTCACAACTCAAACTGCTCCCTTCATTGAGGGAAAAAAATGAGAAATAATGCATACATTTTGTACCTAACGAAACTTTGTTTGTACACAGTCTGCCGTAACCAGGCAGTCTGAAAACTGGCCTGCAGTCTGGAAACTATTCTTGGTCCGAGTGGAAAATTTTGTTCCTCAGGTGGATCAACAGCGAAGGATCTGAGTGGATGAAGCAAGAATATGAATCTTGTGGCGCTGTGGGAGCCAGTGACCCTCTGCCACGCTCTGCTGGCACTGAAAGTCTCCCTGTGGGTTACCAATAAAACAGGAGGAGAGGGATGCCGAGCCCATAATATCAGTTTGGGACCGGTAAGTGAGTGTCAGTGTGTTTGTTGTGTGGGCGGTAAGTGCCGATTCAGCCAGAATTAATATTTCTCAAAATACATTCGAACTGAAAAATAAAAAAAAAAGCCTTGCAGTGCGATCTGAAGCGGCTGACATTAAATCAGCGGGCATTTCTGTGTCAGCACTTTGAAATGAGACAAACATGGCAGGCCACTCAACGAGTAACAAACACTGTGGAGGTAGAGGAAACCTACTGGTTAGAACAAGATGCGAGAGGAGGACAGAGTTAGACAAGAACAAATTAGAAACAGAAGCGACACCTCAAATTTAATTCATGAGCATGTCACCTGGTAAACCATCACAGCTAACTTTTAGCCAAGTCGGTCGATCGTTCAGGCTCTCCCACATTTCATCTAATGTGTCAACATCGACTCTCACGGCGTAGTCGAGTCACAAAAAAACATTCGCCCGATCCTGTTAACAGGAAGGCATCCACTTGCCCTTCTGTTTGGTACAGAGGTCTGTGTGAGGTGTTCTGTGATTGGTTAGAAGTTTGCTCGTGCATTTTATTGTCATTTTATTTGACATTTTGTTGACATCGTGTTTCTAGTAGTCCTGTTTTAGCAACTTTTAGGGAGCGTTTATCACTTTCAGCCAGGAATTACGTTAATTTGTGCAGTTTTTCACAAAATACCCGCGAAGGTGATCAAGCGGATGGAAACTGAAACCTTGGAGGAGGTTGACTGTTTTGTGACATGAATGTGGCGTGACCTACCCTGAAAAGTTGGAGGGGAGCCCCCCAGCTGGTCTGCGCCATGTTTGAAAAGTGTGTGTGTGTGTGTGTGTGTGTGTGTGTGTGTGTGTGTGTGTGTGTGTGTGTGTGTGTGTGTGTGTGTGAACATGGAAGTCTCGCAAACCACCTCATCGGCCATTCAGCTTGAAGTTTGGGAGAACCTTCAAGATCTGTTTGCGAAAATAAAACGCACACTGTTAGTTGATGTTCTTATTCTCTTTATCCAATGTCTGCATTTATAGTCTATGCTCAAAAGGTTTCAGTGGGCAGGTGGTGCCTTTCTCTAGCATTCATTGGGCAAGAGACAGGCTGCCAGTCCATCACAAGGCAACACAGAACAACCAGCCATATTCACCTAAATGAGTCATTAATCTGTTAGATCTGGATGAGACTAAGACAGATTTTGTTTCAGCAACCTCCCAGATGGATTTGCCGTGAAACGAATCATGAAAACGTGGACCAGCGTCTCATCCCAGTAGCTAAAGGCTGTCCAAAGATCCTGGGAACATTGTTACAACGCGGTTGACTTTGAAAGCGTGGTTTCATTCTTAGGACGGACGTTGCACGACAAAAAACATTGTTTGAAAACGCTCCTGCCACGTCAGACAAACAAGAGAAGGAATTGTCCGTATCTAAAGTCTCTATTAGAGCAAATGGAGTGACACAACGACTAACCAGGGTTGACTTTGAGAAGCTTCCAGGTCGGTTTCTTGTCATGAGAAAGTGGAGCGAAACAGTCCCCAGATATAAATACACCTCCACCATCAGAGATGTCCGTGGTGGGAAAATGAATACTGTGTTTCGCCACCAAAAACACAGCTGCTAAGTATGTTAAAATAATAGCATCATCTATATCTGTGAGTGGTGGGGAGCGGAGAGGAGGTAGTCCAACCACACGCCCTCTCTCTCTCTCTCTCTCTCTCTCTCTCACACACACACACACACACACGCACACACACACACACAAACACACACACACACACACACACACACACACACACACACACCATAGCCATTGTTGGCCCACGTACATGGTGTGTGTCCGCCCAAAACGTTAACCGCCGGCTCAGCCGACAGTACAGCATGAGCGTGATTGCCCTGGACATATTTAGAAAAGGACTGCCCAGAGCACACGCACAATTACGCATTAGTCCGCGGAGGTGTGTGTGCACATAAACACGCGCACATCTCCACATGCGCGATGGTGTGCTTCGAGCCTGACCAGCTGTGCTCAAATTTAAACCATATCTCAGCCCCCCGCCGCCCCGCACGCAACGTAATTGCCACGTCTTTTTGACATTTCTGTGTTTTAGTGGCCAACACACACAATCAAAAAGACTTTATCGCTAAAACTGGCTACATGGGGGTATGTTGTTAGTCCTATGCAAACACCAGGAAGCTGTGTTTATTCACTTTCTGTGGAAAGAACATACATTTTAGAGCTATAAGCCGGAGGCCTCGTGTAAGCAGGTTCAACATGCAAAGATTCAACAAGGGGTCCTGGAGATACACGTCGTTCACTTTTATTTAGCTTCAAATAACAGAATGTTCAAGGGATGATGATGACGATGATGATGTATAATTTCAAACTCTTGCTATATAAAGAAAATTAAAGGGGCGTCTGAGAGATTTAAGTACAGTGCAACATTTGGCTCCAGTTTCAAAGTAGCCTTTTTACTGCTTTTTTTTCAAAGGCTACCTTTAAGCTGTAGCAGTATTTTCCAAGTTTATCAACTATCAAAGAAATGTACCAATTTAAAGTAGGTTAAATTCAACGTGAAGAGACAAAATCACAGAAAAATTTGAATTACGAACGCATTGCAAGCAATGTAAAGTTACCAGGTTGCAGTGCGCTACAAAAATGTTTATTCCTCTTCAACTTCTCACAACAAAAGGTTAAAGTTTAGTTTTTTCAGCCAAAAATGGGCTGTGTTGATCACTGTTACCATAGAAATCAAATTCCTAAGAAAATAAAAAGTGTCAGTAAATTTGCTCTTCAACTTTGAGAACTGTAACAATTTAAATCTTGCTGCAGTCTTTAAAGACTGACTGGTCTTATGACGCTTTCCTCAAGTTTGGAAAACCATGTAGTTCTTCTTAAACAAGTTAATGTGATTAACAAGATATGTTACTTACATATTCTGTGTAAAAACAATTCTCAGAAAAATGAAATTTTACCAGCTCAGTTCTGCCTATTTTCAGCTCATCTCAGAATGAGCTTCTTTTTTTTTAGGGCTCTGTCACTTTTATGCAAATGAGCTGTCATTGGCCACACCCCCTCCACCCCCAGTTCCATGTTCACACATTTGTAAATGGCTACAAAGAGATGCATGCAGTTGTACAACCGTACATCTGTGTGACTTTATAAATGGGAGGTTTTTGAAATGACTCGTTAGTTAAAACTAAAATATTAACTAAAAATATTAACTGAGAATGCCTGTTTTTTTTTCTCTCTTTTTTTGGGAAAATATGAAAAAAAAATCTGGCATCTAGAAAACAGACAGCTTGGTTTAATTTATGAATTGGTTTAATCAATTTACATTCGCTTGATTGGTCACCCACTTGCCTGGCAATGCATCATTTTATTTCTTTATTATAACACCAGTAAAGTCTGTTGCTGCTTTCCTAAGCAAATTTGTTATCTTTCTGTTGAGTGGCCAACGTGAGCGTCGAAATACGCCTGTCACTGACCCAGCGGAAAAGCTAATTGAAAGGTTGGTTAAATGGATCTGTTGTGATTGATGAGTTGGCCAATTGGCCAGAGGGGTCCGTGCGCCAGCGGCTGCCCCTGCAACAAGGTCTTGTGAATTTTAGCAGGGCTGCGCTGCTCCCTCCTCCAGGAAAACCTGGCCCAGACCCAGTCAGCACATTTCATTCTAGATTTCTTCATGTGATATCCTTCACATTCAGTGGGAGGCCACGTCCACTTCAAGCAGGCTTGTGTTACTGTTGCAACAGCTGTACTTGTCTTTCTTTCTTTTTTTTTTTGAATGCAATCCCTTCAGTATTATACACATGTACCCACATGGATCATTTTTGTAGTTTTGCAGAGTGATTTTGTTTGGGGGTACGCTCCGTCTGCAATACAAGTTGATCAAAGGAAGATCTGTGAGCCAGGACCTCAACACATCTGAGCCAGAGGAAGGAGAGGAAATTCATCCTGGGACGATAAGAGAGTCTCAGCGATAAGATCCACAGCACACAAAGTTGGTCTTTGTGTGTGTCGGCCACTGCCACGGCGAGGGGAGGGGGGCGAAGTGCTTTTACATCTCTTCACTCACAGGGCCGAGATCAAAGGTCGCCCGCTCTGCAAGCAGAGGCGATAAGAAGCGGCGCAGGAAGCGGCGTGAAAGATGAAACCTTTAGTGCAGAGTTGTGATTTTTGTCTTAATGGACCCTTTAACTGTGACAACATAAATCGTATTCGCGACTCTAAATGCTTTTGAGATCCGAATCCGAACAGCTTACGCGTGTTTTGATTGGTTAAAAAAAACATTTTTGCACTCTGCTTCAAACACACAAAAGCAGCTAAAAGATAAAATCTCCTCCTTGGCCCCGGAGCAGCCGGGTTTCTGTACCTCTGCGGTCCCCCCGGTTCCTGGAAACACACAGAGTTCTCCACAGTTTGATCTGCAGCTGAGCTTGGGACGTCTGAACCTTTAACTAAACAGTGGGACGGACAGACGCTGGTGTGATATGATCGCTCTAATGCAGTAATATATGCAGTAATATAGCTGTAATATACACTAAGAAGCAGAGCGATCTCTTCACCTTTCATTTGGGATTAGGAGGATGTAGCCTTGCAAAAGCATTTATACCCATTCAGGTTCTTTATTTTTTCATCACACATATCAAATTTGACTAGGCTTTTTTTAAATAAGAATTTTATTCAATTTTGCATGATATACTGAAATAAAGCAGAACACAAGAGTAAGGTGGAAGAATAAGGATATAATGAATATTTAATGAGTAAAAATGCCTGAGTTTTTTTGGAGTACGTGTGAGTGACACGCCTGGTCTTTTTGAATATGATCATTTCCAGGGAAGTTAAATATTTTGCATCAGACAGATAAGTTGATTGATTGATTGATTAGGTGAGACTGATGAAACATAAAATATACAATGTGCCTTTTAAAATGATGTAATTTTACCAAAATTTTTATTCACATCTCTACAAATAATCTGGTAACTTCAGGAAGTTATTTGTTGTTGTTGTTTTTTTTTTACAGTAAAAGATACATATAAGTGCAATATGAAACCATTTATCGCTTTATTTTTTATTTATTTCGAACATGATAGAGTAAAAAGGAGTAGGAAGATGTAAAAAACATATGAATATCCTACCCCATAAACCCATGCAACACTTTCAGATGGACCCTCGTTATTAAATAATAAACTTTGTCACTGCAGACTGTATGTGAGTGCATCTTCCAACCTTCCATTTATCCTTTTTCATTTTATGTTATACTAGATTTTAACCCTTACTTTACACAGAGCTAAATGAATCTGTTGGTGAGTGTCTGACACATGAAAAGAAGTGACACAATGAGGTTTGAACTCTTTTAATTGTGATTCTGCCATGCAGGTTCCTGGCCAGCCAGGATTAAACAGAAGCTGAAAAAATATAGCAAAAAACATCAAATATGTTACAATTTTTTATACACAACTGACAGTAGAGTAGATTTCTTAATTTATGAAAAGAAATGCATATGTTGCAAATATATATCTTTGCATGCAGGTTGTTTGACTATCATGATTTTGTACGTTTTTTTTGTACAGCCTCCAAAAGATTGAAGTCAAAAAACAAAAAAACAACAAAAAAAAAGTAGACAGAAATAGACAATAGCAAGCACGTTAAGCACTATGTACAACAAAACCATGTACAAAATATACAATGTGCCTTTTAGCCCATGTTATGTTTCCGTTCAGCAGTCGATCACTGTGGCCTGTTTGGTTATAAGTGAACAATGAATAACTGAACATAAAGAGAAATAAATAAAAGTAGGACTTCTAAAGTTAAAATTGACATGTATTTCGTTCATATATTTTCCCAGTCAGAAGTTTACATATACTTAACGCTGACATGAATTTTCTGATTATTTATTTGAAGCTTTTCTCCAGCAAGGCTGAAATGTATTCATACACCCCACTTTATATTTGGACAAATATTCCTCAATACAACTTGCATAGTTTGTTTATGTTGCTGATTATGGATTTAGTATGGATTTAATCTGATTGATCCAGAGTTTAAAACACCGTTTTGCATCTGCATTTTGTTGGTCCTGAGGGGTTAATTCATCTTGTTTGAGACTTATAGACACCTGAGTGTTGCATCTGATTTAGGAAGGATTTCGGTTAGAGTTTCCTGAGTCTGTGCCGGGAAACGGACCAATTTAAAACTCAACTAAAACTCATCTAAATCAGAGGAGCGGTTGAACGTCCAGTCAGAAAACAATGCAACTCTCCACGGACTCTTGTGACCAAATAATAATGAGGAATCTGTGTATACATTAGAGGCTGAATGCACAATGTTGACCGAGTGGATTAGATTCTTGTTTAGAAGATTAACATTTCAAATAAATCTTGAAAACCTCAATGTTAATAGATAATTTATGCCAGAGGTGATCGGAAATGCATGAACTGAGTTAAAGTTTCTAAAACCAGTCCTACTCTAATGGAACTGTACGTGTTTCTGCACATTTTGATTACCTCAAAGTTTAATTTCAGAAAGCTTGTGTCACAATGCTTCCTACTTTAATGCTAGCTGAGTCATTTTTTCCCTTATGTAGTTGCTGCATGTAGAAAAAGACTTGAGGAGCTCTGAAATGCTCTGACTAAAAATGATATCAGGCTTTAACCTTAATGCCTGAAATTACACACTGGAATGGTGTGTATTAGTTATTTTTAAGTGTTAAAAAGCATGATGTCACGATATCACTGCAGCCACAAGTGCATTGTGGGCACACGTGTATTCTGTGGCTAACTGAAGGTTCAGGCCAGAAGACTTTGAAAAACTATAATTCTAGAAAATCCTTCGCCACAGGCTGACTGGAAAGCAGTTCATCTATGACCTAAGAAACAAGCCAATCCTTGAGGAAAAACGCATGTAGGACTTCAAGTGTTTGAGTCAGACAAGTTGAGTTATTTACACCGGGGCAAAATTATCGGTTGTTAATTTCACGCTGGGTGGGCTTCTCAGATACGATCGCCGGTACTTCGTCCTTTCGGGTCTTTTTCTCAGATGACTGCAAAAACTCTGAAGGCTTTTCCTCCTGTGGGGCTCAGTAAGCTGAAAGAACACGAGTCAGAGAGTGAAAAAGACATTCTGTTGTGAATGCATACGCACTTAAACAAAGCACGAATGTTGTGTCATTAGCCAACGAATGCAACTGAAAACAGATACGGGAAATGATGGCCACTCAAAATACAGATTTTGAGATTTCGAGTGTAACGGATTTGGCAGTGTGCTATTTCACCTAAAGTTAAACTTTTTTGCTCAATGTCTTAAGACTGATTGCCAATATTTTGGGAAGTTCACCAACACGGTGCTGCAACCCTCGAGGACGATGCCTTTAGGCTGCCAAGCAAACCTCTTTCCAATTTCTTGCTTCTTCCTCTCAGATTGGTCTTTCAGTCCATGTTAGTAAAATACTTAATTCATATTTCTCACCAAAACACATTCATCTCTGGGACTCGATACATGTTTCCTTCCTGAATAGTATTATTACTAAATATTTGCCCACTTGCACATAATTGTTTGAACAGAGGAGTGTAATATATATATATATATATATATATATATATATATATATATATATATATATATATATATATATATTATATATATATATATATATAATCAGAGACTTAAATATATATATATATATATATATATATATATATATATATATATATATATATATATATATATATATATATATATATATATATTATATATATATATATATATAGCCAACAAATGCAACTTTGAACTTTGGGTTCAAAGTGCAATATATGAATTGGAAAGAAATACGAACAAAACAACAAAACCAAAAGAAAGACATAAAGGCAAAAGTATAAAACTACATATATAGGTTCCTCATGTGAGAATAAGACTAAATTATCCATAATTTATGAATTAGTAGAGGTTTTCCTGGATTCTTGCTTCATGTCCTGTTCACGTGAGTCCCTGGAGACCTGAAGGTGATCTACCTCTCTGAGTTGATCCCGTTCTGGTAACTGCCACTGTACTGCCGCCGTGTGTCCACTGGCATCACATCAAGGTAGCCGCCTGACTCACTCCGCATTACTCCGGCGTGGATGGCTGCTCTGCAGATACTAGATCTCTTCACAACATATTATAAAGCAAATTATTTACCGTTCTGTAAAAGGTGAAAAAAAAAAAACAGTAACAAAGAACAGGAGTTATTAATGATGGAAACACTTACATCTGTATAGTACTTTGTTCCAAAGACTCGAGCTCCACTATCATGCAAACAGTTCTTGGGGCAATAAAACCTGGAGAAACGCAAAGTCGTAGGACATTTCCTGATGTTTTTTCTATTAACAGCAAGAAAGTTGAGTGAGTGAATAAATAATCAGAGACTTAAATTCCCATTTCTATTTTGTTTTCCTTTTCCCATTATCTCGATGGAAAATGAGGGAACAAAAAGGACACCGATTTCTCCACAATAGCTTCATAGCAAACCTCAACTTTGACAATTTGGCCATCCTAGTTTTTCTCCGTGTGGTCCCACCTCAAAGAATGTGATGAAAGATTCAGGGTTTTTTTTTTTCTCCCACAGAAAGTACTCCTGATGTCTGAGCTCTTTTCTGAGCCGAGCTATTGCTGCCCTTAGCTCCTCCTGGTTTTTCCTTCCAGTAGAAGTTACTGCTGTCCCAGTGTTTTAATTGTGTGTCTTTCTAGAACAAAAACTGTGACTCTTTATTTTCCTTCCCAATAAAGGCTGTCGTTCACTATTTCTGTGTGCTCCTGATCAGATAAGAGAGAGCGGCTCCTCCACTCTGTCCTCACATGCTTGCTAAGGATGAAGGATTGCTGCAAGGTCAATTGCTCTGTAATCCGCCGCCACTAATTTTTTCTTTTTAGGTATTTGGAAATATCACCTGGATCTGACTGCATATAATGTAATTTAATTTTGACTTCAAAATTGGATTATATTTCAGTGAATTGAACTGATTTGAGTTTGAGTTCAACTCTATGTAAATGAACTTATGTCATTTAATGTGCCTTGGGATGGTATCTACGTTTTGTTTTTTTTTAAATGGGAGCAATATAAATATGTTTTATTGTAAACACGACGTCTGCCGGTGAGAAACTGATGCATTTGCCGCAACATGACTAGAAAACAAGATGGAATTGATGTAAAAGTCTCTGAGTCGTACCTGGGACAGTGTCGAACGGGTTTCTTGAAAGGACAGAAAAGTGCCACTGTTGTATCGCATCTTATTGCTTTTACTGGAAAGTAAAGCAGATGCAGCTAAAAATTGTTCTGCAGTATGTCCTTATGCAAATAATAGCAGCAAAAGAATTAAATAAAAAAAATTCTTACCAGGTACTGATTCCACTTTGAAGGAATTGGCACTTCTATTTTTCCTGCAGAGATGATTAAAGGGTAGTGACCGGGGAGAAGGATGGTGTTTAAACAAATACAGGGTAAGAGATTTCATTGATGTCCATATGAGCACCACGTTAAATTCCTTACCCAATGGATTGGACACCATTCTTGTATGATTTGGTGAATAGATGTTTTCTACCCAGTCGGGTCACATCCAGCCATCCCCCGTCGTTGTCAATGACCCCAGAGTGTAGCCCCGCTCCACACACACTGGATTGCTGAAAGACGAGTCAAAGACTATCTGAGTCTTCACAAACAAGGTGTTATAAAATGCAGTAATGGTACACTGGTGGTTGTCTCCAAGTGAAAATTCAGAGTTTTTGTTGGGATTCTAGTAAGAGTTTGTCCTGTTTGTCTCTGTGGGTGTACCCCGCCTCTCGCCTGGAACGCAGCTGGAGATAGGCACCAGACCCCGTTAGGGAGAAGGATGATTAGAAAATGGATGGATGGATGTACTCTGGAGGCGGTGCACCACCAATGTTCTTCTTGTGTGAAACGTGCTGGAAATGCAACAGAAATTTATATTTTTTTTCTCAGAGTATCTGTTTAGCAAAAAAAGTTAAAATAATTAAAAGACTATTCTGTGCTTCTTGCTTTTAACACATTTTACTTTTATACCAGTTACTGTGAGAGGGAACGCGCTTTCACATTCTCCTCTCAGTACAAGTTTCACACACAAAGATCACTGATGGCAAGTTGCCTCTCACCTCCACATCCTGTGCATATAAACTGCTGTGACATAATGGAGGTTATTTCAGAACAGCAGAGGTTGGCTTTAGTGTTCGCCCCTCTCACACAACCTCCTGACTTCAGCTTCCAGGAACCAATTCATCTGGATTTACCCTTTTAGACTTGAAGACACCAACAGAGTCATCTACTGTACGGAAGGTCAACTGGTTACAACCTTTCGATAGAACCTCATTCCAAAACACATGAACTGTCTCCGTTTAAGTGACCACTTACCATGTCGTAGTAAGAAGTCCCGACTACTTTCCCAGGCCGCTCAAAGCAACCAGGTGGGCATTCATATCTGTGGACAGAGGCCGCATGTGGGTCGACATTCACGCAGCGCTGATGTTACGCAAACATGGCAAAACGGTTCAGGCATGCGCACTAGAAACAGATATTCTTTCAGCTGATGTTTTACCTGTTACAGGTTGTTCCCTTGCATTGATCTCTCAGCTTGGTCTCACACTCAACCTGTTGGGCTTGTGAGACAACGAAGAATCACTTCAGTCAGAGTCAAAACGCTTTAAGAAATTAATTCAGACGTATCGGAAAAGAAGGTTTACTAAAGAGGGATGTGCATACACATCTGCTCTGTACTGGAAACTTGGTTTCCCTCCGTGTTTGCATTAGGTGATGGGTCTGGTGTTCGGACCCTCGGTTGGGGCTCTCTGTCTCTTACTGGTTCTGGTTCAATGTAGTTGTTTTCCTCCGTTTCAGGAGCTGGACGCCGTTCAACGCCACCATCTAGAAACAATGCAATGTCGTATCATTCAAGTGTTGTGCCACGTCTTATTACGTTTTCCTTATTTGTTTAAGTTGCATTGAGCGATGGTTATCAGACATGAGAATAAAAAGATTCACCTGCTTAGATAAAAGTATTTCGAGGTCACAACTGCTTCAAAATTGCATTACAAGGTGAAACGACCTGCTGGGTCAGAAAATGTATTGCCCTTTGGAAGAGTTGGGTAGTAGCTAGTTGCATGTATTCAATTACATTTAAATGAATAACGTTTTGGAAAAAAATTACTTTCAGGAGTATTTTTACTGCACTATACTTTCAACTTTTACTATGTTAAAAGTTAACATAGTACTATGTTACTATGAAGTATCGCTACTCTGAGTAAAGCTGAAAGAAACTGATTCTGAAAAATCTTCTGATTGCCTGATTTTGTCACTTTGGTCATTAAAACACCAAAATTTCCACTTAACTGTAAATCTTTGATCCGTCTGATGATGTAGTTTTTAAATATTGATGACGTAGTTTTTAAAGTCTACTCAGTACTTGAGTTGACTTTTTACCAAATACTTTTTTAATCTTACTTGAGCAGCTTCTTGGATAGCTACTTTGTACATCTTGGTGAATAAAAATGTGTTGTAGTTGAGTACAATTTTTGGGTCCTCTGCCCACCTCTGCCCTCAGGTGATGGTCTGCCCTACCTTTGTAGCATAAGTTGTTTCGGCAGCCACCACCGTAGCTGGCTGGACAAGCAGAACAAGGTGTGCCATATTTGTATGGCGCGTGGCCCCACCAGTTTCCCCTGAGAAAACAACATTTGAATATTTTCGATCAAACTGCGAAAAGAGCCAGAACCACTTCAACTATCGATTGCACTTTGTCCACGGACTTACGGAGGGGAGTAGTTGCAGACCAGATAAACTGCTTTGGTCCAGATCATTCCCCAAACATTCATGTTGTAACACGTGTTGATGGCACAGCCAATGCGATTGCTGGTGGCCCACACCAGCTGAAAACGAAGACGTTTAAACATTACAAGCTGCTTGAAGGTGAACTAAACATACTGAACACTTCGGCTGTCACACTTACCGTTCTCATTTCACTCAATCACCCTTACGCATACTTAGAAAATCATGCACCGACATGCACATTGATATAGACCACTTGGCTTTAAATGTATTTCCCAATGAGACTTCAACATGGGTTGGGTGAAGGTGGAATCAAACTACCAACCTTCCAATTCCTAGACTATTCACACCAAAAGGCACAGAGTCAGTCGTCTATTGTCTAATATTACTTTAATGCGGAGTAGATGAAATGTAGTATAATAACGGATTATTGATGGAATAGATTTAAATAGGCCTATGTCGCACAATTAAAGAATGACATCTTCTAAACAAGTTTTGGCCAGTTAAGATAATCTCCTAATCACGTTCAATAACTTGATTAAAAACAGACTGATAAACTCTCGTTTAGCCTCTGAGAAAAGCGACATGATGATTCCTACCTGAGTGTAGTGCGTGCAAACCGGCCCCGAACATCTGAATGGACAGTGTGGATTACACTCCTGGGAGTACGGGTAACTGTAGTACCTCACCTCATCATACCAGGCCTGCACATGGTAGGTCGGGGGTCTGTCTCTAAAGTTCAAGAATTATGCATTTTTAAACAAAAAGAATGTCACTGACAAGAACTACAATATATATGATCAAGTATTTTATTTCCATTCAGTTGATTTCTAGGAGATAGGGAAAAGAAACAGAAAACATTGTTATTTAAATACGATATGGTGTTTATGACTTGTAAACATAAATCAGTGTTGTGAAGAACTACATTAAACTACTGGTGCAATGCAGTTCTGGTTCAAACACTTTACTGAACCAGAACCAGTAGGAGACAGAGATTGATACATTCCATTTTCCAGCAAATATATTCGCCTGCCACATAAACCACAAACGAACAGCTGAAGGTCGAGATGATTTGTTTTTTTTTTTGAAGATCAGCTTTTATTTAAGTGATACTATAACCGAGGATGTACCTCATTGCCAGAACTCTTTCAGATGTTCCAGCCACTTTCATACCCACCGCTGAATGAAATCATGCAGATTTCATCTACAAAGATTATTATTATTATTATAATTATTTGTTGTTGCAGTCAGGAGTCTCCAACTCGTAATCCCGTAACTGTAAGTTCCAGCATGGTACGATGATGTGACGGCACCAGTGCAACACGTTCAAGTTGTGAAATTTTCTCACTGCTAAACATTGCCAGAGCAAGAAAACGTGGAATCGAATGGGACAGCAACTCAGCCAAGAGTTCATCATGGGTCACTAACTAAAAGAACTGATCCAATTCTACAAAAACAGATTTAGTTTTACGTAGGTGATGGCAGCTACTGAAGGCGTTAGCAAAACTGCAACATTATTTCCCACTGTGTGCTTGGGAAATAACAGTGGAACTTTTCAAAAACCGGACTTACTTTGAAGCTTTCTCCACCAATATGGAAGTACCATTCCACTTTGAGTGAAAACGCTTAAGTCCTGCAACGTCCGCAGCTGAAACAAACTTTAAAAAGTATGGGTTCACACACACCTGCCCCAGTGCGTTCCAAGGTTTTGGCCTATTTGTGTCAGCATGTGGCTCGGCCCGTGCTCCCACCGGCAGGCGTGCGCCCAGTACTCCGCGCTCCTCTCCAACTCGTAATCCCATAACTGGAAAACAAAAGCACACATGAAGCACACATGAAGCACACATGAAGCACACATTGGCGGACGATGTTCACAGAGATGAAAACGTCTTTATTTTGACAAGGAAAGGTAAACTCGGGTCAGCGTCAGCACCAGTAAGGGTGTGGGAGCATCAGGTTGCTGCTGGGAGAAAGTTTGATCTGAAAAAAATAAAAAATAAAAATGTGGTCATCCAGGGGAACCTCAAACTCCCTGCTGATTTAAGTTGACTAATTGGCCACTAACCGTACTTGTGGATTTAAGTGCTTCTCATAACAACTTGTTCGAACATTTCATCCTTCTCTTCAACCGTAGGTTCTACCAAAACCAGCTTGGCTCTAATCGTACATACATGAGGCAGCCTGAACCCGAAGGGGGAATCAGCTCTCTACTACTCAGTTCAAAAGCCCCCAGCCCCTCACCCCACTATTTTTTTGTTTTGTTTGCGATTTTAACACCAGGCAGTAAGAGCGAGGCCTCAACGCACACGTTCACCTCCTTTCACACAGACACGTACGTGCGAGACCACCACATCAGCTTGCAGCTGTGTGCTACTATTCGGTGTGGTTGTTTCATAGCTTGTTTCCAGTAACTGATCTAAAAAAAAAACCCAAAAAGCAAGCAACACAGAAAGTCTTTGTTTTGCTACTTGATGCAGTCTTAGATGTAAGAACCAAACAAAAACGAGGTGAATTCAAGCCAACATACCTGAATGGAGTTCACTCACATCTTGTTCAGAAGCAAACAGAAAAAAAAAACAAAACAAAAAAAAAACAGACTGTGCGTAGGGGGTTGGGCAATTTAAATGCCATGGTGAAATTAGTGCACTGTTGACTCTGTTGGGGAGGGCAAAGAATAGATGCAGTGTTCACTGTTGTTGGCCTACCATTTAGCTGCATTATGCCTATCTTGTGTCAAGAGTAATAGGATGATGCTTAATCGTGGACCACCATAATGCTTACCATATGTTCCGCATAAAGGTAACGCACCGGTGAAGGTTTATGAAGGGAAACCTGATACCTTTTACCCTTTTATTCTGGTACAAAAAGATACCTTAACATAATAAAGTTAGAGGTTAAAACAATGCTGAAACAAAACATGCATCATATATTCATTTGTTCCTCCCAATCTAGAAGATATTGTTTCACTCTTTCTCTTACAATTGATGACTTTGACACTTTGGGATGTCTGCTACATAGACAATGATCACAAGTCGACTTAAATCTATCCCTTGTGTTCTTAAGGTTCATCTTTTCTAATAAACCTCTGAGGAAGTACTAGAAAACCTAGATTTGTACTGGAGAATATACTAATGCTGCATCTATCTGTTGCCTCTTCAACGGTTTTATCAATCATCGCATTGTCTTCCTCCGCTATGCCCACCACATAGCAAGTTGCCAGATATGGAGTTGCCTGGCAGTTCCCATGTCCAACATCCTCATTCTTATCTGTCTATCTTTTCCCAGAACATGTCAAAACCATCTCAGCCTTCCCTCTCTGTTCCTCTGGTCTCGTCCAAACTTTCTGCATCTTCTACTCCGTCACTCCTGTCTGGTTATGCCGCACCGTTCAAAATTACGACCCAGAGGGAAGCTCTCCACAGTTACCTTAGTTTGATCATAACTGATCACATTTTGGGGGCAATCAGTAAATCGTGACTGCCCCGGAAATGTGAAAGAGAATCAAAAATACAATTGACTGCAATATAAAATCTCTCCTGCATACAGTTAAGTGAAATTATGACGTTTTGGCATCAGGCACTTATTTATGCACATAGATATTAAAAATGGACTAACGACCAAGTGAAGAAAACAAGTAGAAGATGGTGCATTTACCTTTACGAGAGGTAAGTGGAAACAATATGACACAGCATATAATGAACCTCTTTCACTCTCATTTTGTGTTTCCAGAGGACAGTGTCATCACAAAACACAACACAGTTTTATTACCACATAAACCTGCCAGAGCTACATGTGTCTTAGAGTTTATTTGTACTTCTACTTGGAAGACCTCACTCTCAGAGGAAAGCTATTTATGTGAACTAAATTGGTTGTAATGAATTTCATTCATTCATGCCAAAGGAAATCATGTTCTTTCTACTGTCCTGTTTTGCCTTGGTCTCTGTTTCACCTAAAGGATATGATACTTTTGTAAGACACTGTGCGTGCAGCACAGTACGCTCTTTTTGTTTCGTTTTTTTACACTTAAACAGTGGCAAAGATTGTTTCTTTTAACTCTGCTGGCAGATTAAGAGCTCAATGAGCCTCCTTCATTTGAAGAACTGGAAACCCCAAATCAGTCCCTAGCTATTCATCGTTGCTACTTACAAAAAAAAGGTTAAGATGAAGCCTTTACCGCGCCAACTTTGCTGCAATTTCTAACGATCCCTGGCATCTCAGTGTGTTCTTCATGTATGTCTTATTCTTCCATCTCAATTATCCAGCTTAGGAGAAAATCCACAAATCCTCCTTTTGAGAGGTTCGCGGAAAATGACCGGTTCGTTTTCGCTTTCCAAGGAAAATAACTTTTTTAAATGCAGACACGGGTCCAACTACAAATGTCATTGTAAAAATTAGTAGGAGGACAAGAACACAATCTAGATGAATATAAGAAATCATACTTTGATTAAATATTTCTCTGTCTAGTTAGTTTTTTTCTCAAGGTAGTATCTCAAAAGGATGCGATGATGGACATTTCTGATCGTTTTTTAATTATCAAGAGAGTCTGCTGAGGGAGAGCTGGCATGATTCGGCTCACTGAAAGCAATCTGTCCCCACGCCAGTGAGGTCTACCTCGTTGGAAACAAGTTCCCCAAAGTTGCGTCCAAAATCAGAGAAAGCACAGCATTGGTTTGAGTGAGCTGTGATGGATAGGGAGAGATGTGGCCCGAGGTTAGAGAGAAAGCGAGAAACGGCGACAAAATGCGTGCAGAATAGCCAGTGAGTGAGGCAGAAGATTGAGCAAGTCAAGCATTAAAAAAAAAAAGTCAACATGGAGAGAAATGGAATGATGGAGTGAGTGCAGGCAGGGCAGGAAGCGGAGGCCGATGGGCAGGGTGGTTGAGGTGGAGGACAGGACAACACTGCGGGGGTGAAAGCTGGACCTGGGCCAGGGTCAGTGAGGGCGTCCAAGAAGGAGGCATGACTTCGGGGCGAGCCAGACAGTAGCTCAGGCTTGCAGAGCTCAGTTTCATTATTCCCTGTTCTGTGCAGTCAGGAAATTACTTTGTTCTTGGGAAGCTTTCTCACTAAAACCCGACTTGGGCTTCCGTACATAGACACCTTTCAACCAATTGGCATACGCTGAATTGGGCTGTCTTATAATACATGTAAGATCAGATTGTATTTGCATGAATTATCTTTAGAGCAGTGGTGTTGTAGGTAGTACTGTTGCCTCGCAGCAAGAAGGTCCTTGGTTCAAATCTTTCTGCATTGAGCTTGCAGTCCTAAACCATGACTGTAAAATTAACTGGTCTCTCTAATTTGTGAGGGTAAAAATGTCATGATATATATACACATGTAGATTTAAACTGAAACCAATTCAATTTAGTATGCAGTCAATTGATTTTAAATGCCTCATATTTAGTAAAAAACAAAAAAAAAATTTTTTTGCTTGATTCAAATCACACCTTGACATACATAAATGTGTATTGGATATTAAATACACACATTTTATATATGTATATAAATATCTCCACCAATGGAAAGTGTCAGTACTGAAGACTCTTTGCCCAAAACAAATGAACAACATAGTGCATGGGTATGTTATGCAGTATTACACAATGTAAACAGGACTAATGACATGTTTTGGTTGTGAGTTCATATTCAGAAAAATCAACATGAATATCCCATGATTCCCACTGACTCTCACCACAAAATGTTGCTTTGTTGCTTAGATGCTCGATTGTAAGGATAAATGTTTCAACTCGTGTTGGTAAAGTGGTCTTGAGACCTCACCTCGTCAGCATAAAAATAAGAAGTCCTGTGATCAGTTATCAAATATTTTAGTCAGTGCGGCAAAGTAGTAAAGTATAGGTGTCGGTAATTATGATGGCACTGGAACATTAGTGAACAGAAGGAGAAGTTGTGAACGAAGACCCCGATCTTCAGTTTTGTAACCATAGTCTCCCTGTAGTTTTGGCAATGAGGACAAAGAGAGCAAAGTTGTTGAGGCCGTGTTCGTCACCCTTCAAAATATTGAATCAACATTAGCATTGGCCTCGTTCAGCTCAACGAGGCCAATCTCTCTTCCACCATCTCTCTTCCCAATGGTGGATGGTTGTTTACAGTGCAGACAATTTCCAGTGAGCCTCTTTGCGACAAACTGGTGCATTGCATATGTCACAGGCAAACATCAGCAATTGGATAAAATTTTAAAACTTCAACGCAGTATATGCCTCCAGGAAGTAATCGGTTCTCAGTACATCTCTAGCAGTGGTGTAGGACAATGAACTGGTTTTTACCCTAATGTGTTGATAGAATTGCAAACTAAAGGCTTCCTTAAAACTCTTGATTAAACATGCTTTGAAGAAGTTTTAAGATGTTTAATTATCAGCACTTTGTGTCCTCAGTAGAAAAAGAAATTGTTTCAGACAAGATATGAGTTTTAAACACTATAAAAATACCACTAACAACTCCAAAGCTCCTGTTAGTGCTGAACTAAAGGCTATCACACAGTTTTTTGATGAGTTTGGGATGCATTTGATTATGTCTCACTTTCAGTCTTATTATTAGTTCTACACTGGGCAAAAGTTTTTTAAAAGATCTATGAAGATCGGGTATTTTTAATGTATTTTCAATGTTTTTTTCGGCACTAGGAGTAGTAAAACCTGAACTGGATTTCTCGACACTGATTATAGATTCTTCAGAACAACGCAGTTTGTGAAACCTTTCTTCAACTTTACTGGTGAAGACAACAGTTTTCCATGGATTGTGACCATCTCCTAACCAATTATTTTGGGTTTCAGAGACAGAATTGCAGCTCAATCCTCCACAAATCACACAAACAACCAAGGGGTGGCAACTCAATATAACCGGAAACGTCAACTTTCCATTGACTGAGCATGCATAAGCATTAAAGCAACAGAAAACATATTCAGGGAGCAACTGAAAGTGTATGCAATTTTTCACTATCTTACACTTGTGCTCCGCTACCAAACCATCTTCACCACCTCAGTGTTGAAGATGGTTCAACACTGTTGCTACACTGTTGCTACATAAACCCTATTCAGGATTTATGTAGCAACTCAAACTTGGTGAAACAAACACAAATCTTCTTATAACTGTAGCAAGGATCCTTCACAAACAGTGAATTAAAAGTCAGAAAACACTGGTATACACATTGTGACTTAAAAAGTTATTTGTTTTCCAAATGGCAAGATCGTCCATTTATGTAATTAGGGAGAGAAATATCACAGCACACACAGCTTGCTCTGAACCTACCATGTACTCCATGTTGGAGGCCGGAGGGTAGACCTGTCCCCGCAGCTTGTTGTGCAGGTCGAGGATCAGGTGCTTGTCTTCCTCGCTGATGGCCCTCTTCGCCCTCGACCTCGCCCTCCACCACTCGCCGTCCTCGCCCTTGTAATTGTCCAGGATAGAGTCGAGCCGCGTGGAGTTTGAGAGGAACATGGCCACAGCACTCTGGCTCAGGCAGAGCATCAGGCCTACCGCTCTGACCCAGCAAGACAGGGAAAGAGACCTCCTCATGACGAAGGGGCGACGGACGCTTGATTTCTCTGCACGACACAGGAAGTTGGTTTTAATTTAGCTCTTCAACATTTTTGCTAATCAGCTCAAATTCATCTGATGTCAAACCTTGGATTTTTCTCCACACTCTAAATATCTACTCTAATGCCTGAAGCAGCTTAATAAAAACAGAGTCATCTTGAATTTACTTTCGGCCCCACTTTAATAACTGATTGAGTACGAGGGAGCAAACTTCAAAACAGTGAGCCTAATACACCTTCAGCCCTCTGGGTGCATCTGCAGGTCACTGCATCAGTACACACAGTAGGACCAGTGTAAACACAGCGTTCACACGACACTATGCAGCAAAGCCTCACTGCGCATGCTTAATTAAATAAAGATAGAGTAAAATCTTACTTGTTGGCAAATATTATTATTATTATCATTATTATTATTATTATTATTATTATTATTATTATTATTATCATCATCATCATTATTATTATTATTATTATTACTATTATTACACCTGAATGGAATTAGCAATAAAAGCTAAAAGATTAATCTTATACTTACAGGCAGCAAGAAGTTTTTCTTTGTCCTGAAGTGTTTTGGATTTTCCGCCAGATTTAATCGTCCAGATGCGGAACCGTCGTGAGATCAGCGCGGACTGACAGCGAGCACTTCAATCCATCCATGGGGCAAGACGAGCTCGGGCAGCCGGGGTCTCTTTCAAGCTCCACATCCACGCTGCGGCAGGACAGAGAGACGCTCAGTGTCTGTCGGTACCTGCTGAATTCCTCAGGTCTCTCTCAGGACGCCGCAGGCTGAGCGGGATCGCCGCTCATTTTTTTGCACTTATATACAAATTTGCGCCTAGCAACGCGGGCGCGAGGCTGCGGCCGCGCCCCCCTGGCAACGCGAGCTGTCGTGTCGTGACCCTTTTTTCTCAGCGTGCGCGCGTGCGCACCGACACAAACACCTACGCGCGCGCAAACACAAGCACGCACGCACGGGGCGATGGTGGGCAGTCTGAGGGTCCCGGTTTATCTATTTAAGGAAGAACAGGTTCCCACTAGAAGTGACGTGGTGAGGGTAAGTGAATGATGCCTTTTTCATACAGCGAGCTTTGCTGGTTCGAGGCTTTTAGTTTTGACATGTGGACAAAGTCAACACTTGGGCTGGAGAAGGAAAAACAAGAGTTGTAAAAGGGTGCAAGAGGTGATAATAACGCAAGAGTTTGGCAACATCTCATCCAAAAACAATTAGGAAGCCATAGAGTGAATGAGTGAGTGAGTGAGTTAGCTATTTAGCTAACTAGTTGTATTAGTCAATATAACTAAAATTTTAATGATACAAAAACTTTAAAAAAACCAAAACTGTACACTTTTTTAAAATGAACTGCTTTTTTGTTATTCTGAGTGTAAAAGGCTGATGGTTCTCCTGTAGGCTACATCAAAGTCCATTTGACCCTGGGAAGGATTCACCAGAGTGAAAAAAAACAAGCAAAAAGGATGGAAGAAAAGAGAGAATGTCCAGGTTCCTCTGCATCCTTTGTGCCACACACCACAACAAATAAATAAATAAGTATATATATACAAAGAGAGAGGGGGAACGGGGGGTGCAATTGTGCATATATATGTATTTATACTCATATTGGTGAAGACAGACAGATACTATTAGCATCTTTTTTCTGGACTCTGCTGCCCCCTTCTGGCTACAGAGGAACTCTTCAAAAACCACACAGAATGGTACATTATTTACATTACTTTAATGTAAATAATGGATTTTTTTCATCTGAACAGGATCTTCGGGGTTCGCTGGCACCAGGATGGGTGAGGTATAGCGGTTTTCCAAACTTGAGGAAAGCTTCATAAGACCAATCAGTCTTCAAAGACTGCAGTCGAAAACAAGATTTAAATTGGAGTGACAGAATTGCAGAGTGCTGAAATAAAGCAAAGTAATCAGGTGGAAATCCTTTCCATTACTTTTTTATGTTCATCCAAAGAGTTATTTTTTTGAGTGCACATGTCAAATATGAACCATTTTCTGATTCTACTTGGGCTGCTCAGACAGACTGTCACAAGACTCAAAATAAAGTGTTTTAGGTTCATATTCCTTACTTGTCAAGCATCTGACTGACCATTAAAATGACAAAAGCAAACCTCAAAACGGTTTGCTTTTGTCTCAAGATGGCTTGTTAAGGCTTTCTGACCAAGCAGCGCAATCCCGCATGCTTCCTGTTTGTATTTCAGTGGAAACCAGCGCCCCCATGTGGCGCTGGCTGAAATTGCTAAACTTCAATTCAGTGCCAAGTCAGGCTTGGTGCCAAGTCAGTGTTTTTAAGGGGCTGCAGTAACAATTAGAAATCTATATCTTATTAGGTTAAAGCTCAAACTCATAATTATTTTTTGAAAGAACAATGTATGATTTGCGAACTGTTTATTTGTATAAATGCAAGAAAATCACATTTTGTGTGCTTTTAGGCATTGGGGGTCACATTACAATGAGACAACAGTGAACACGCACAACATGGAACCGTCAAATCTGCTCTCAATTATTCTAAAAGTATCCAAAAGCACATATTATATTTGTAAAATTTCCATGAAAAAATGTTTTGTTTTTTTTCTCACAAAATATTCAGTCCTCTACAGCTACCCTTCAACCGTCCATCATCCCAACCATTGAACCAACGACCAGAACGTTTAAATAATAATAATAAATAATTAAATGTTGTATTTGTCTTATTTAGTATGAATACAATTTTCTGGCAATGCTTCTTTTTAATTCGGTATGAAAATATAAATGTGGGTCCTAATGTCCGATTTGATTGCTATGTCAAAAGAATGTAAGAAGCGAACATTCTTACGTGATATGAAAAAATAAAGAACTGCAAAATTCATAAAATGAAGAAATTTGCAAGATGCTACATAAATCACTTTTTTTAAGCACAGTAAAACGGCGTGTAGAGGTGATGGCACATGAAAGGAGGGTTAAAAAGTGAAGGTTTGTGTCAGAGAAGTTAATCCTTAAAGCCGCCGGGAGAAAAAGGGAGGGTTAGGGCGGGCGAGCCGATGGACAAGTGTCCGCCGTTTGCTGCTTTGGCGCATATTATGCGTGGCGAGCTGAAAGGCGCAACGGTATGTCGCATCGCGCAGAGACCGATGAGAGGCGACGTGCCCGCAGCGCGCAGCAGCTTCATGGAGCGGTGTGAGACAGATGTGCGCATCTTCGGGGATCCGTCATGGCGCACAAACTTCTGCTGCCCATCGGTGAGTTCACTCTGTGACCTCTGACAGAAAAGAGAAATGAAAAAAATCACATGCAAACCATCTGCGAAGACTCATCAGCTGCTGCTCACATCCTGTTTCTTATTTCTCCTTCTGTCTCTCTCTTCTGGCTCCCCAGCTATGGCAGCGAGCCTCATTCCACCTGAGCTGTGTGGCTCTACAGCAAACACGAAAAAAGCTCAAGGTATAACTTAGTGCAAGTGTCCAAATTATTGCAGATGGATGTACTACGTTTGATGCCTTTGGCCTCATTCGAAGAAAAGAATTCCCGATTAGTGCTTATGTTAGAAACACTTCCTTGAAAAAGAATGTTTCTCTACTTTTTAAATTCAGATAATTCAATGAAATACCCCCAATGTTGGCTCGTGTTGTAAGTCAGGGGGCATAGAGGGGTTTCAAAGGTTTTAATCCTGTCCAGCTCAAAGTGAAAAATATTTCATACTAAAGGATAATTAAATGTCGTATCATCCAAATATGTTGAAAGAGTCATTATGAATTGTGATGATGACAGCAGTCAGTCTTGCAACGGCTCTGAAGAGCTCTCTGACTGAAGTTAAGTTTTATCACCTTGTAGGAATAATCACTTTGGTTGTCTTTCACATTTTTTTTTTTTACCAAGAATAAGTTTAAATAGGCTACTTTTAAAAAAATATGTACTCGAGAAGAAAATCCACGAGAATCTCACGTAGCCACTCCTGCTTTTTTTGTGGCAGTCTTTTTTGTTGTAAAATAGAATTTTTAAACGACTCAAAACTAAAATCGGGGTAAACCTGAGGCAAACATATGTGGAATAAAACAACAAAAACCCAATTTGATAAAAAACAAAAACAACCTAATTTATTTATTTTTGTCAGTGAAAAACAACTCAGGTGTGACCCCTGCTGGACAGTGTGGAACATGGGTAAAGGAGCCCAGTGGAGGGTGCTTCACCTCTCCAAACTACCCTGAGAAATACCCACCTGAGAGGGAATGCGTCTACATCATAGAAGGTGAGACAAAACGACTGTCCCATCCCGCTGCCGATCTTCTTAAACGGTCCCTCTGCTGCAGCCTCGCCTCGTCAGTGCATCGACCTGTTCTTCGACGAGAAATACTCCATCGAGCCGTCCTGGGAGTGCCGGTTTGACCACATCGAAATCCGCGACGGGCCCTTTGGATTCTCTCCGATCATTGGCCGCTACTGCGGGCAGGAGAGTCCTGCCTATGTCCGCTCCAGCGGGCGGTACCTCTACATCAAGTTCGTGGCCGACGGCGAACTGGAGGCCATCGGGTTTTCAGCCCGGTACAACTTCACGCAAGGTGAGCAAGAGCTGGAGATATTTTGAGGTTGCACTCTCGCAGTGTGAGCTTGTTATGTCGTAGTGTTGAGCTGTGACAAAGCCTATATTAAGGATCGGCTAGTGTAGGTTTGGGCACAATCAAACCCATTGTTAGAGAGCAGATTGACCTTAAAGCCCCAATATTAATCATATTCTATTATGTTTTGTTGCATAGACCAACTCTCGAAGCAATACACCGACGTGAAATGGGAGGAATTGATTGTGTTGTGCATTTGTATTCAGATTCCTGAGTGTTACAATGTAGAACCACTTACACTGAAAATGTTACTTTAAGTCTTTTGAGTTATGTTTGCCATATTTGCAGTGGATCCTCTCCAGTCAGAATAGTGAGAGAGCATTAAAGCTTTTCAATGTGCAGGTACGAACAGACAATTTAGGGTGTTTTCACACCTTATAGTTTGGTAGACTCAGTTTGATTAGGAACCAAATTTGTGACATTTTACTGAATTTTCAGCTGGTGTGATTCAAGTGTTTAAACAAACAAACAAACCAAAACCTTTGGAAAAAAAAAACTGCTTACCTCCTCGCCTGTGGTGGCGCTCTACCAAGAACTTCTGGAAAAAACAATAAACCTCTGAAGGAGACACAACTTAAGAAAATGAAAATATATATTACATATACATATACATGGAGAGAGAGCAGCATCAGATTTAAACGGTTGTAGAATTTCTCTCATGTCTTTGCCAAAAGACTCTGAGCCATTTTTACCTGCTAGCGAGGACAACCACGCCAGGGCATAAAAATAATATATCTTAACTTACACATGAATGGTTGTCTTTCTAAATAATTAGCCAATAAAATATCTAAAAATACAATTTAAACGATGTGATCGTTATCCGTTAGAAAGTGGGCGCTGCAAGTTCTGGCAGCCCTTTTGTTTTTAGCTGTAAATTGTTGATCCACTTTTCTCCTCTTTTTTTTTTCAGTAAGTTTTTAAAATTTAACTCCCGTGTGACCAACTACCTTTGAAACTCGAAAATAACGTTTATCTTTCTCTGTATTAGGACGGTTGGAACAACTGTACCGGACACAGACTTTAGATATTTTGATGCAGGATAAACAGAAATAAATGGGGTGCATTTACTTCCCGCCCTCCATCTGCATTGGGTGACTTCGGTGCTACGTCATCTGAAACCCAGCAATTGGAGTGGGCTCTGTTCTGCATGTAGCATTCGAACTGCGCCGGAACTGCTCCGATCCCAAACGAACCGGACTTTGTAGGCAGATGAACTGGAGTCCCATTAAAGCCTCCTTCGAATTTCTGTGCACCCCTCTGCCATTTTCCTCTCCTCAACTAGAACATGCACAGTTACTTAAAAATACACACCTTTAGAACATTGTTTTGAGTCTTTGAAGTTCTTTTAGCTGTGGAAATCGTAATCGACAAGAATAAAAACGGTCCTGCCCCGTAGGATGTTGTGCTCTTCGTTTTGTTGTGCAGGCACAGCAGCTGCAGCTGTCAGGAGCAGGGCAGCACAGGCACATAGGCTCTTGTTCTGTCCGTCTGCCACGTACACACACACACACACGCACGCACGCACACACACGCACACACAAGTTAATGAAAGCTTGTCTTCAGGGAATGCGGCTTGTCAGCGCTGAGCCGCGGTAGCAGCTTAAGGGTGCCAGAGGCAGAGGCTTTATTAACCAGAGTTTATGGGCCACCTACACCGACAAGGGGCAGAGATTAATCTGCATCCCTCTGTCCATCCACCAGACTATCTTTTTTTTTTAGGCCGTTTTTAAGCATTAAAATGTCTCTGCTACTGTTTTTGTGCCTTCAAGAAATTACTACAGCTAGAGCTTCCTCAGTCAGTCCTGAAGAATTTGGTTATGAAGAAGAGTTGAATATATTTTTTTTTGTAAGATTGCTATCATTTTGGTGACTCTTACATATTTTGAAAATTAAGAAATACATTTTAGGAAACCCCTGACATGATTTGTTCCTTTGAGAGGACATTTTGGTTTTGCGAGGTGGGGGTTTGGGAGAAAGAAAAACTGGTATTTGTGCATCTACATCACATGTAATTAATTGTTCAAATCAAAAGTTAATCTCATCCCTAATTCCGGCCGTCTCAGGAGGCAGGAGAGAATTTGGCAAGCTGCTTCATAACAGCTTGTCAACCAAAATGAAAAAAGTGTTTAAGTTGTTTAGGGTTAGTAATTAATATTCTTTAAGATATTTTTGTGAGGAGTGCAAGCAGTCTAAAATGTCTGAATAATGTGTCATGGTCATGATGAAGTTGCGCAGTTTTTTAATGTGATGTGTTTTTATGTGTCATATGAGACACTTTGAAATAAAGGGTATCTCAATATTCTATCCTTACTGCATTACTAAATCAATGTGTGTGTTTTAGCATTTCTGGCCTTCTAAGTTCCATCTTTCCAACTACAACGTTGAGCAGACCCACTTATTGGGCCCAAAGCCCGGAGCTGATCAAACTTGAACTAGGAAGCTTTCAAAAAACAATTTAAATCAGGGAGATTTTCCCCGATGTCCATATAAAAAATAATTTCATCAATCCAGCCATCCATGTGTTTCACTGTATATGGAGCAGTGACGCGGTGGATTCTTTATAAACGAATCATCATTATCAGGGTTGAGCATTGACCCTCTTTCTGAGTTTGTTCACTCTTTCGCTGGTCTACAGTCAGGGTTTGTGCAGATTTTTTTTTTCTAAGTTGTTAAACATCTTTTCTGCCTTTTTAACCCTCCATCCAGGTCTTTGGAAATATGTCAAAAATTATGTCTTTTTAAATATTATTTCCTCGTTTTAACATTTTGTCGTCTTTCTTTTTAAAAACAAACATCCAATCTTACATTCTCCATCTTTATTTTTATTTTTGTAAACCAACTTGCTCTTGTGTTCCACATAGTGCGGATTCTGCTAAACATCATGCATCTTGTTTTTACTTACAGTTTTGCTCTTCTTTTTGGCATAAAGCTTCTTGAGGATGAATTCTTGCATCTCACACAGATGCCCGCATGCGTGTGCACGCGCACACAGACATAGACTCGCAGGAATAAAAGTGAATAATCTGGCCTGGCCTGAAGCAGAAAGGTTAAGAAACAGAGGATTAATGAGAGTCTTGGTTGTTTTAAACCTCTCAGTCCATCACTTTACCTTCTTGCTTTATAAACTGTTGATAGATAGATGTGAAAAATCATTCTCCTTTTTCTGAACAGTTCTGTTACAGCACACGGTCTCTTACATCAACATAAGAGATGTTATTTTCTTTCTTTCTTTTTTCAAATAAAGCATTTCACAAGAGAACCCACAAGTACCACTGGAGCCTAATCTGTCCTTGACTAAACTGGTCTGTTGAAATTTTTAGTGCAAATAGGGTTCAGGACAGAAAGTGTTCTCTTTGTGTGATTTTCTTTTCTTCTTCTTTTTCGGAAGAGCATCACTGTCTTTGAGTGTTTAAATGAGGCCAGCAGAACTGTGCCACAGCGTCAGTATTAAAGCTCCAGCCAGCTGTGTGTTTCATATGCCTTTCAATATGCCTGGAGTATTACTGTTCCAACTTTTTTTTTTTCCTTTTTGCTTTTTAATCTTTAGTCAGCGGTTCTGTTTCAATCTCATCTTACTGCTTTACACAGCACAAAACAACAGATGAAATACACTTCTTAAGTTGGCGGCACAGTAAAATCTGTTATTGTAGTTACAATGTGCAGAGCAGTGTATAACTTGGAAGAGAAATTAAATATGTAGACTATGGACAGCTAGATGAACTGAATTGAAAAGGTCAAGTGACGGTTACAATTTTTTAAGAATAAAAATATGAAAACAGCGGTTCAAGGTTTTGAAGGATATCTGGATTCTTCATGTGTGTACAATTTCAGATCCCGAGTTTGAAGAAATTGGTGAGTTGCCGGCTCTACCAGGTGAGTATTCATTTTACTGGCCATATTTTACCATCCAGGCGAATACAAACAAAATCCAACTTTCTGACTCTGGAGTATTTTTATTACTCATCTTCATAGGAGATAAAAATCTGGGTTGATTCGATTTTTTTTTTCTACTGCTATTTGCTATTCAGCCTCTTGTCTTACTTTTCAAGTGCCTTGTCAGATGAGCAGTGACATGTAACTTTGAGAACAAAGCCACCTTTTGACATGCAGCATCATTGTCTTCTAAATTTTGACTACATTTGTGTTATTTGAACATGGCATCAATCAGTTTGTATGGTTTAAGGGATTAGTGGGAGTTGGGATAAAGTGCTCATGTTGAGAAATTTCATGCATTTTTTTTTTTAGCTTGAAGAGAAAATCTGTTGCAAGCTTTCTGATTAAACTGGATTAAAACTAGATAAAGATAATATAAACATATTCTGAAACTTGTTAATGTGCTCTTTGTTCGGTCACTCTTCTTTGGGATTGGAGAATTTTTCTTTTCTTTCTTTCTTTCTTACTTTGTTTTTGCCAAATGGGTCAACACAGTTTTGTGTCCAGGTTTAAAAGCTTCAGATAAATTTGCCATTTAGTGTTTGTGCAGCTGCGGTTTTCTGCTTACCTATGTTTTTTTCAAATTTCAATCTGGTTAGGAGCAGACTATCTACATGCCCCAACATAAAAACACTACAATGGATCTATAGTAGCTCTATGTTGGTTTATGAAGGCTTAAATTCCGACATACTGAGAGTTTTCAGAACAGTAAATAAAGATGTTATTGCTAGATGGACAAAAGAAATAGTACAATTTTCTTCTTTTTTTTTTTTTGACACAGCTTGTGATTTTGAGTTGAGCGGTCCAGAGGGCTTTGTGGAATCCACACAGATAGCCAAAGAGGGAAAGGCGCAGCTGACTGAAGCAGTGGACTGCAGGTGGTACATCAGAGCTCCACCAAGAGCAAAGGTGAATGCTGGGCCACCAAAAAGTATAGTTTTTGCATTCAAAAATAAAACATAAGAAAAAGAATATCGGCAAATTGACAGTTATAGATATGTTGGTCTACCATCCACCACACGTGCAATTAGGAGGCGTGCGTGGCCTACCCCCCCATTTGGATTTCTATTCTCGGATCTCAATCTGTGTGTCGGGCTTTTGTTGTGCGTGTGTGTGCTTTGGAGAGTTTCTGCTTGTTGGTTTGCCTTTCTTCAATCTTGCCCCCCCTCCGGCAGATCTACATGCGGTTTTTAGAGTACGAAATGCACAACTCAAACGAGTGCAAGCGCAACTTCGTCGCCATCTACGACGGGAGCAGCGGAGTGGAACACCTGAAGAACAAGTTTTGCTCCACAGTGGCTAACGACGTCATGCTGGTGACCTCTGTGGGAGTGGTGAGGCTCTGGGCGGACGAAGGCAGCAGGAAGAGCAGATTCAAGATCCTCTTTACCACTTTCCATGAACGTGAGTGAAAGTCAATACATGCACAGGGAAAAAATGCATGTGCCTGTGGTTCAGCTACAGTTTGCGTTCAATTTGCTTCTTTGATGAATAAAAAAAATAACAGGCATGTGTCCTTTGACACGATGTGTGTTTGTTGAAGTCAATGAATTGTTCCCACTTGTCAGGATGGGACTCTTTTTGAACCAAAAAACCAAAAATATTTTCTAACATTTTTATGGACTTTTCTTGCTTTAAGAATGATCATGTCTTTCTTCAAGAAGAAACTACAGTAGTTGATCAATGTGGGCAATATTATTCCAATTTACTCTATCAGTTGTTTTTTGTGGTCTTATGCTGGTATGCTGAAAGTCCTTCCCAACCAATCACAGGGGTCATACGAGGGTTTCTTTCTTGTTCACTTTTTGACTGCAAAACATTTGAAGGTGTCTTAACTTGAAAATAAATGTCTACCTGCTGCCTTGAAACAGGTGGACAAGAAAACTGGTTTCTTCAACTCAGACATTAAAGTTCATGAAATTGATTTTACAAGTTGTCTCTTGTTAATGAACTTTTTTAAGTTCAAAAATCTTGAATTGCGAGTTTTAACTATGTCATTTCTTTACCATATGCAAGAAAAAAAACGTCCTCATCTAGATAAAGACCAAATATTTCTGTATTATCTTCACTCACAATATCAAGTTAAAATGACTTGTTTTACTTTGGAATATTTTTAATTCTTGTTTTACATTGTATGAACAGAGTTTCTTATCTCATAATAAATTTCACTGAACATCACAAAGAGTTCTGCTCAAAAATACTTACTGCGAACAGGACATTGTCCTCAAATTTTGCAAACTGACAGCTGAATGAAAAGGTGCGCTCTAAGACAGTTTAACACATTTTTATTTCACTCCCGGTGCAACACAGGATACAAAAATATGGCACTATGCACACTGGGAAATAGTTCCCACTCCTGTCTTTTTCTTTCAGTTTTTTAAGTGCTAACCTAAGAACCCTTGTTTATTCAATTCTTGGAGATTTGACAAAATGAACAAGAAGTTGTAAGTTTATCTTTCGCAAACCCACACATTTAGGTTGAAAATCTAAAACTCCCAAGTTTTATTTGACTTAAAGAGCAGAAGATAGTACACGCAAGTGAATGTGGCTCAAATGTTTTGAAGTGCATCTGTTCATCCTTTCATAAGAACCTGCTCTAAACTCAGTAAAAATGAAGTCACACTTCACCGCCTAAGTTTGACACTTCAAATTTGTCATGTAAATAACAAATAATAAGCAATCAGTTCAAAGTTCTCAAAAAACTTTAGCTTTCATATGAACATGCTTGTACTCAGTGATGTTTTTTTTAAAGATCTGTAATGGTGAGAAATAACAGAGTGAATCCCTGAAATAGTCTAAATAGTTTGCCTTAAACTTTGACCTCTGCATGTCCATCGTCTTTTGTCTTAGCTCCATGTGAAGGAGACACCTTCTTCTGCCACAGTAACATGTGCATCAACAACACCCTCGTCTGCAACGGCGTGCAGAACTGTGTTTACCCATGGGATGAGAATCGCTGCAAGGGTGAGCTGACGGTTTGCACTTGCAACATCGTTCTTTCTATTTTTCTTTTTGGTTTCCGTCTGCTGAGCCATGTTTGTTGTCCACTTGAAGAGAAGAGAAAAGCCAGCATCCTGGACACGCTGGATAACACCAACCTCACAATCATCGGAGTCACGTGCGGCCTGGTCGTCATCCTGCTCATCATTTCCGTCATCATTCAAATCAAGCAACCTCGCAAGAAGTACGTCATCCGCAGGTGAGGGATGAAAACTCTGTGCAGTGCGCTTTGCTACCAACGTGTTTACCGACAATAATTTACTGCAGTGTGGAAGTTAGGAGCTAATACTTGCCAGAGGTGGGTGGTGACAAGGGAGATTTACTGAATTACTGTAGATTTAGTGTTTTGGGGGGAAAATAGTACTTTTAGGAGTATTTTTACTGTGCTGTACTTTTTACTATTAGTTGAGGGGGCAATTAAACTTTTTGTCAGGGCGCCCAAGATTTCTGACAGCGCCCCCCTGAATTTGAATATGTAAAAGAAACACCAGGAGCCCACCTTCTTCCAAATCCTAACGTTGTCATGTTATTTTCATTTTGCATCCTAAGAGATGACTTTGACCCAGCCCTGCTCCACCCTGGTTTTGAGCCGCCACACTACGAGCTCTGCACCCTGCGCCGCGACCCTTCTGGCGACCTCACCGACGCCGCCCTGGCAGACGACTTCGACAAGTTCCACAAGCTCAGGCGCTCGGAGAGCAAGTGCATCCGCGACCACCACTGCGGCTCGCACCATGGAAGCATCCACGGCAGCATCCACGGCAGCCGCAGCAACCTCAGCCTGAGGGACGCCACCATCGCGCCCGACGGAGGGGCTGCCGTACCCCCGATGTCACCGAGGTTGGCGAAGCAGATGTCTCCGCACCTGTCTCACCACAACACGCCGGCAGGTCGCAGGAGCATCCTGGTGATGAAGCACAGCTACTCGCAGGACGGGGCGGAGGCGTACAGGGCGGAGGACGAGGAGGACGATTTGATGATGGACGTCGGCCCCACCACCAGCCAGCACCACATGCACCACCACCACATCCACCACAGCACCCCCGGGTTGGACCGTACGTTGTCTAACGACTTCTAATTTATCGCAAGTTAGAAAATTGAGTCATCTGCAATTGGTTTGCATTGAAATCGGTGAGAGATGTTCTCGGGGGGTAAAAGTAGTTTGGGACTTTTTCTTCTCAATGGTGGATGAAAATCCTGGAGTTTTTAAAACTTAGTAGATTCCTTTGAGTGTGTCTTCCTAAAGTCCCTGTTTGACATGCAGCGAACAGAAAGAGCATTTAAAGATAGTTTTAATATATGTTCCCTCAAGCCAAAGAATCAAGTTCGGTGTTAAATACAGGCTGTTTGTGGCACAAATGACATAAAAAGGAAAGAAAGTAAACTGCAACAAAGTTGGGTCAGACGTTCTACTGGATCCCAGTTCCATTTTTTTGTTCCTACATTTCTGCCCTGTTTATCTAAAGGATAGACATATACTGTCCTGTTTATTATTTTATGAGCAAATTAATGAATTAACATTTTTCCGCCACCAAAGCAAAAACAAATGTTTCTTTGAGTACTAGATAATTTATCATCTATGTTTTCACCCAATTGTTAATTGATTTGATTAGAGGTTTTGTTTTGTTCGTTTTTTGACCCTGAAAGGTAGTATGGCATTGTTCTTTAAGTTTCACACCCCTTTTAATTGTGAAAGTATGTTTTATGTCCTTGAATTTCTACCACTTAATCATTCCCACATTTTATTACAACAATAAATGTGTTTCAGTGGGATTTGATGTTATGAATTGAAATTAGTGCTGAATGGAAAATTGTGTAAATATTCATCAC
Organism: Poeciliopsis prolifica; assembly: GCF_027474105.1. NCBI lineage: Eukaryota > Metazoa > Chordata > Actinopteri > Cyprinodontiformes > Poeciliidae > Poeciliopsis > Poeciliopsis prolifica. The sequence goes on from NW_026562383.1 coordinate 4,950,798, forward strand.
TCATAAAATATTTTATCTATCTATCTATCTATCTATCTATCTATCTATCTATCTATCTATCTATCTATCTATCTATCTATCTATCTATCTATCTATCTATCTATCTATCTATCTATCTATCTATCTATCTATATATATATATACATGAAGACATGTATGTCTTCTAATTTAACATGTATGTTATTCTAATTTTCAAATGCAAATTTCATTTCCATTTGAAATGAAATTAATGTGACTAGAAACGTGTGCTTGTGAATAGTCATACACTTATACGTGAGGAAGAGATTATACTTTTTGTGCAAATACTTGAAACACCTGAAGGACTTTGAAGAGTTATGTTTTTCGAGAGGAAAATTTATTTTGAAAAGAGGTTTGTAGAAGGTTTGTAGTGGATCCATGAAATTAACCAAGAAAAAATTATTTGAACAGGGGAGAAATGAAAGGCTTAACAACTGCAAAACACATTCCATACCAGCAGGTGGCAGTCACGCACCACTCAGCTTGCAATCAGAGCCGAAACAAAGAAAAAAAACTAGATTTAATTCAGTTCTTGCCGGTTGTGGAAGGACATTAAAAGTGGCCGATGGTTGATAAACAACTACTTTTGGATTTGACGTAGTGGGACTTTTGAATACCTGCTAGCACTTTAGTAAAAAAAAAAAAAAAAACCCTCTGTTCATGGAGGTTAGCTAACGCTAGCTGACTTTTAGCTTGGGGTGGAGCGGTGGGGGTTAGCATCATGTCACGACATGAGGTCGTTGTGGACACTGGAGCTGTCAGCGAAGGGAGACGGAGAAGTCGACTCGGGCTGGTCGTCACCGGGCTTGTTGGAGGGTCGCTAGTCGCTCTTTACGCGGTGGCCGCTCCGTTTGTTGCGCCTGCCCTCAGAAGAGTCTGCCTCCCGTTTGTTCCGGCCACCACGGCTCAGGTGGAGAACGTTCTCAGGGTGCTGCGGAGCAGAACGGGGACTCTGGTGGACATCGGAAGCGGAGATGGAAGGATAGTAAGTGCAGAATCAATCAATCTATCTAATGTTTTTTAAGTACTTTTTAATTTTTCCCCTGTTGGTTGACTAAATATCCAATTCAAGCTATGTAACTTGGTCTGTCATTTTTTTCTTCTTTTTTTCAGTTCTTGACCCCATTAGTTAGCTTTTGTTCATTTCGTCAAGTCTGTTAACGAATAACAGGTGGAAAGCGATCGCCTGCTTCACTTGTTTCCAGAATCCCAAGCCCCACTACTAAGTTATTTAATTCATGAGTAAAGTATGTGAATCTGCAGAATGTGACCATCTCACATTCTGCACATCTTAAATGAAGTCAGATCCCTCTAATCTCTTCCTGCCAAAAAATGGGTTCTCCCCACTTTTAGGAAACAGACAAAAATACTGAATGGTTGTCCTGAATTATCTTCAGTACTGCTACATCCTTGTCCTGTCAGAAGCCGACAGCAGCTGAAAAGTCCACTTATATCTCACGATGGCTTTATTAAAGCAACAAAAGGAGCGCACTTCTAACTTTGCTGTCTCCTCTCTCTCTCTCTTTTTTTTTTGCAGGTGATAGCAGCAGCAAAATGTGGATTTCAGGCTTCTGGTTTGGAGCTGAACCCTTGGTTGGTTTGGTATTCTCGCTACAAAGCCTGGAGAGAAGGCGTCCACCGCTCCACCTCCTTTCACATCTCAGATTTGTGGAAGGTTGGTGGCTCCTGATCAGTGGAGCGCGTACGAGTGTTCGTTTAGCGCGACATGTAAACGGTAAAACTGTATTTCTACTCTGAAACCCAAATGTTTTTTGTATTTTTGACAGGCAAGCTTTGCTCAGTATTCCAATGTTGTTATTTTTGGAGTTCCTCAAATGGTGAGTTTGTAACTCTGGGATAAAATTTTGCTGGGTGAGGAAAAACTCCCTAATATGTTTTGTGTGTTATTTTTAATTTTTTCCATGACTGCAGATGGATCAGCTTGAGGTCAAGCTGGCGAATGAGCTGTCAAGTTCAGCCAAGGTGGTCGCCTGCCGCTTCCCCTTTCCTACATGGGTCCCTGAAAGCACTGAGGGGGAAGGCATAGACACCGTGTGGGTGTATGACGCCAAAACATTTCACTCAGGTCTGCAAAGAACGACGGGCAAAAAGTTGTTAGGACAAGAATCGCATCCACACACATGAGATCAGTGTTACCTAAAAGCTCCTGGATTTTTTTTTTTTTATTTGCAAAAATATACTTTGAATTAGCTGCTCATGGCATCCCTATCCAAAATTTCTCTATGAAGAAAATTGGATGACTTGAGTAATTTTGTATGTATATATTTTTGAAATAAATTCGCTTGTGTTCAAAACGACTCTAAATCAAACATAGTGATGATAGGTTGAGAAAGCTGTTTCTCACAGCAACAGAGTGCAGCTCTCATTAATGCTTGTATAATTTATTGTTTTTGTGTGTATTTAATAAAAAAAATGCTGTAATAAAAAAGTGTCCCGTTGCTCTTTGGTGCCATCTAGTGGTCAATAAGCCGTACTATCTCGTGTTGTCGCTTTGAGAATGTAGTGACCGCTAGCCGAATAACTATCAATAAGCATACGGATTATTATGTTTTTTAAAGGCATGTCATTCTGGCCATTTGAAAGTAAACACGGCGCCAAAATGTTTACGCGGAGATAGCTGTCGGATGTCTGTTTTCCACCCCACCGTCGGGCTGCATCTGTGGAGCTTAGCAGCCAGCCAAGATGGATACCGCAGAAGAAGGTAGCTAATGTTGTAACTTGAAATTTGTCTTAATTTTGTGTTGCGACGTATTGTGGCGCTCGCGCTGAAGCCTCCCCGCGGAGGGTTATGTCATGGTTTGTATAGGTATATAAACCAACGACAGAGTCGAGAGGAGGGCTTCATGCGTTCTGTAGAGACGGGCAGTGTTGAGTGACATTTAAGAAACCGTTAGCCAATTAGCGTTAGCTCCGCAGCTAACGGGCATTAGCTTCCGTCTGTTAGCCCAGAGCTGTAAAAACAAACCGCTGTTTTGGTTCGGCGGTTAGAGACGTGATAATGAAATACAGAAAGATTACACTTGAAGACCCCTCAACTAGTTACGAAATACAAATGGACTCTTGTGCAATAACCCCGTGCAAAGTTTCTATATGTTTTTTTTTCCCGAGATAACGTTGATTAAGTTGCGCCGTTATCAGACGGTTACGCACAGCAAGAAGCTGGCCACTCATACTATTAATTAGGCAACACTATTGTATTGTCTCTGCACTTGTTACAGTTGAAAACGCCACATTTCCAGATTTATGCTGATTTCCAATCGGTCTTCTCATACACGCTACATTACACACTACAACATAATTATGCAACCTTTAAAAACGCTCAACTAGCTGCCCTGACTTGCAATAAATTGACATTCACGCTGGTAGTCGCTAGCGGATGACCACCGAGGCCATTCTAAATGTCATCACACGGCAGCGTCACCGGCTAATTATAGGCATTTTTATATTTTGGTCACTGAACTACAAAGGGTAATCCAAGGATTACAGTTTGGCGCTGTTGCCCTGTCCTCTTCACCTGCCAATATGACACCACATATATTTATTTCAATTTGTTAGGCTGTTAACTGGCAATAACTCTACACAAACGTGCAAAAAGTGGCATGCTGTGTCTTTGATTTTCAAATTTTTGTTCTTTTGACTTGCTGATTGAATGCACATGGAGTGAATAAAAAGGAAATTGAAATACTTTCATAATCTCCAGACAACTTCAGTGTCAAAAAGAACTGGACCCGTGGAACGTAGACTGGATCTAAAATTCAGAATCATTTATAGTTTTCTTTTGTTCTAGACATTTATGCATCTACTATTTAAAATAAAAATGTTTAAAAAAATTCAATAAAGCCACTCAAGAACTTCTTGAACTTCTGCTGATCGTAGATGAGCTGCCAGAGAGAAATGCTGTGTCGGAGTCATTTTGATAAAAATATTCCAAACCTTCCTAATTTGTGTTTTGTGTGCCTTTTACAGCGGACATTTGTCGAGTGTGTCGCTCGGAGGGCACCCAGGAAAAGCCTCTCTACCACCCTTGCGTTTGCACTGGCAGCATTAAGTTTATCCACCAGGAATGGTACGAGTGTGAAAACATTAATACGCTCTAATGAAGGTGCATTCAGCTCCATTTTCTGTTGCTCTCGATGCCAAGCCGTTGCTTAAATACGCACAAGTCATGTTAAACATCAATCTCAAGACAGAACAGATAATGCTGTCGCACTCATCCTGTTGTGTTTTGTCTTCACAGCCTACTGCAGTGGCTGAAACACAGTCGGAAAGAATACTGTGAGCTATGCAAACACAGGTTTGCATTTACACCAAGTGAGTCGTTCTGCAAAAAATGGAGGAAAACATGACAACAAAGAAACACTGCCATGCAGAAGAATTCACACCCCTTCAACTTTTTCACATTTTGACAAATACAAATTTATAAATCCCTTTTTAAGTTCGCCACGCACGTTGTTTAGCTCGAGGCTGTGTCTATGTGTTTGAATGGCCCAGTCAAAGTCTAGACCTAAAGCTAAATGAAAAGACCTTCCTAACTCGTGTTCCTGACCTGACTGAGCTCGTGTTGTTTTGCAAATAAAATTACGATCGATGCACTTGGTAAAATGCACTTGAAAAGCCGGGTTGAAACTGCACCAAAGTGCCCTACAAAAATTATCACAAAATAAGTTGATGAAAAGAAAAGAAAAATACAAGAAAAAAATACATGCATAATATTAAAATAATAAGAGTAATAATAAGTGAACAAAACAAACAAACCAAAAAACCTCATCACAACAGAAGAGCTACAGTATCAGGCCTCAATTAAATGTCAGAGAATAAAAATGACTTCCAAGAAGCAATTTAAAATGGTCCAGGCAGATCTAATCTGGAAAAGTAGATTATTCCTTTTAGCAACGGAGAAGGCCCAATCTCCTCTCTTAACTCGAGTCTGAGGATTATTTGATCTTAAAGCTCTGGACACAGAATGAAGTTTCAAAAGATCCTGAAGATAAGGAGGGGCTAACAAATTAAAAACTTCATAAATTGTTAAAAGAATCTTAAAATCTATTCGATATGAAACAGGCAGCCAGTGTAAGGAGGCCAATATTTGACTTGCATACATACTTGGAATTCAAACCACAGCAAAAGGTGGATGGATAAAAATGCACACCGCACGTTTTAGATTTTTATTTGTTGCAAAAAAGAAAAAAATTAACTCCTACTTTATTTTTATGTGCTAATTTGTATCAATCTGTCACGGCAAAAAAAGAAAAAAAAGAAAGAAATGTGGTCATAACGTGTCAGAATGTGAAAAGGTTAATCAGTTATGAATATCTGTTCTTCCGTTTTTTTTCCTCCAGTCTATTCTCCAGACATGCCGTCCCGTCTGCCTGTCCAAGACATCTTTGCAGGGCTGGTCACCAGTATCGGGACGGCCATCAGATACTGGTTCCACTACACTCTGGTGGCCTTTGCCTGGCTAGGTGTTGTGCCTCTCACTGCATGTAAGTCCCGAAAACCAGCAAAAAGCAACTCAAAATAAACAGAAGAAGTGGGAACAGGCTTTCGCCGCGCTGTTTTTGCTGACGTTTTGTGTCTTCCTGCCAGGTCGCGTCTACAAGGGTTTGTTTACCGGCTCCGTGAGCTCTCTTCTTACCCTGCCGTTAGATATGTTCTCCACGTAAGTCTCTGTACTTGAGTTTGTCTTCCTGTCTGTGGTTTTTGCAGCTCTTCACTGACCATCGTGTTGTTGAGCTGTCAAAAAACAGTGATGAAATTCATTATTCCATTCTTTAAAGAAACTAAGTCAGTTTTTGATCAGACGGTTTTAAGGCAGTGAGCAATGGTGGATCTTTCAGGAATGGTGCCCTGGGCACGTGCCTCCTTCTGCCACCCTCAACTAAACGCACACAATTATCAGATTTAGCTTTTTTTTTCAGCAGAAACCGGGTAATGTAGACTTCCACGACTCAGTAGCAAGTAGGAGAAACTTAACATTAATTTCTCTATTTCAACAACTAATTTCCCTCTGGGATCAGTAAAGTATTTCCGAATTTGCCTTTGAATTACTCCTCTGCACAGACATATAATTAGCAGAAAACTTGTTCAGAGTAGAGCTTACAGATATTTTATTTTTCAGTTTTTGGGCGTCCCATTCTTTTATAATGCTGCCCTGAGCATCTGCCAGTATCAAAAACCAGCACTGGAAATCTTACTGGAGAAATTTTATTTATTTATTTTTTTGCTTTTAACATTTGCAAAGCAAGTAAGAATGAAATGTAAAAAAAAACAAATGGCGTGCAGAGAACAAATGAGTGCTGAAACCTAAGATGGCCTTCGATATTTTTTTTGCATGCTAAATTAGAAGCTGACCTTTATATGATTATGATATTTTTTTGTCATATTCAAAAGCTGCACTGAGTAGCTGTAATGCCTGACTAACTCCTGTTCAGTCTGAAAATGTGTAGAAATAGACTAAACGTATTTCCAGTTCTGAATAAGTTTGGAAATAAAAAAAAGAGTATGAATGGAGTGTTTTTAAAACTCTATTTTTTCCCTAGACTCAGTTTTATAAATCATTTGACCAAAAGAATACATTTATAAAAAGGTAATTTTTTTTCTTAGTATTATAGTAAGTCTGGAATTTTCAGGTGAAAATGTATAGAAACCCCTCTGCTCCATTGTCCTAACCAACCACCAATTTTCCCTCTAATTGCTTATTTCACCAGTGTTTTTATCTTCCACCACTTTCAGTTGTTTCTCTCCCTTCATTAGACAGATCACGGAGTAGATTTCAACATTTTTTTTTTACTTTGCAGGCAAAACCTGCTCGCCGACTGCCTCCAGGGCTGCTTCGTGGTCACCTGCACGCTGTGCGCCTTTATCAGCCTGGTGTGGCTTAGAGAGCAGATTGTCCACGGCGGAGCTCCACAGTGGCTGGAGCCCAATCAACCCCCTCTGGTTCCAAACCAGCCCAACCGTCCCGCACAAGCTAACGAGGTGAGCGCCATTCACGCTGCAGTTCGGCTACTTTTTCGATTTTCCTGCACATGGGGATGGACATGTGGACGTGCTCATTTAATTGCCCGTTTGTCCTACGTGAACAAGCCACAATAGCAAATCGATCTGAGAAATGTGTATCTGAATGATAGGAAAACTGCTGGTAAAATCAGCCCCCCCCAAAAAATGTGTCGTTATTGGAATTGAGGTTACATTTAAGTGCAGCTCTTCTAAACTTTTCCAGGCCTGAAGCGGGTTTCGAACTGTTAAATCGAAACTCGCCTCTGGGAAATCTGAATTTGAGGCTGGCTGGAGTGGAAATAGGAAGCTCAATATTTTCTGTACGCAAATAAACTATAGAAAATCAAAATCCTAACATAACTTGAAATAAGACAAAAGTAACTTACAAATAACTTTTCAGCACAATATGGGAGCTTGTTTTAAGTCAATAATTCCTTTAACATTAATGGCAAAAGTACTAACTCCATTGGCAGATTATTTCTTGGGAGAATGTCCTGTTGAAAATAAAATAATCTACCAATGACTTATTATTGACTTAATGTTGACTATTTCTTACTGAAAAGTTCCTTGTAAGGTTGTTTTGCCGTATTTCAAGTTTTCTAAGATAGTTTCTGTAGAAACTTGACAAAAAGACTTGGAAAGAGTTTGATTTTTTGCAGTGCAGGATGAATATATCTGCTGCACAGTCCTAACCACGTCTCATCCGTTCGTTTGATGTTTTTTTTAACAATTCACGGCTGTGCAGAATCCGGCTGATGACGCCGCAGCAGCCGATGTCCCGGCTGCCGCAGACGAGGCAGGGGGTCCCCGAGAGCACGGCCCCGACGAGCCGGATCGGGCCAATCAGCAGGAAGCCGGAGACGAAGGGGAACTGGACGTCAACGATGGAGAGGACGAGGACGATGACGGGGAAGAAGACGAAGAGGAAGACGAAGAAGAGGGGAGGGAGGAGGACGCCGCTGATGCCAACAACGCACGGCAAGGTGAGGAAAATAATAACGATTTATTTTAGTTTGTCCTTGCTCCATAAAAAACTGCTTTGTGATGCTTTTGTTTCAGCGCTCAAACATTTTTTATAATTCTTGCTCACTGGGATTTTACCGCACTTCTGTAAATGACAGCTCCCATATCGTGCTGAAAAGTTATTTGTAAGTTACTTTTGTCTTATTTCAAGCTATGTAAAATACTTGTTAGGATTTTGATTTTCTGTAGTGTATTTGCGTACAGAAAATATTGAGCTTCCTATTTCCACTTCAGCCAGCCTCACCTTCAGATTTCCCAGAGGCGAGTTTCGATTTAACAGTTCGAAACCCGCTTCAGGCCTGGAATGGTTTAGAAGAGCTGCACTTAAATGTAACCTCAATTCCAATAACGACACATTTTATTGGGGCGCTGATTTTACCAACAGTTTTCCTATCATTCAGATACACATTTCTCAGATCGGTTTGTGGTGTACAGCTAATTAGAATTAGCTGAACTTAACACAAAGGAGTCCTGAGATTTACATTTGGATAAATTTAAGTTTTAACTCAAAGTGCCTAAAACAATATACACAATATTACAAAAAAAAAAAAAATTGAGAAGGCTGTCAGTAATACTTTCTGTTTCTTTAAGCATCTTCCTTCTTTTCAAAAGATTTGAACTGGAACGCCCTGGAGTGGGACCGAGCAGCAGAGGAGCTGACCTGGGAAAGGGTAGGAATCTTTATTTCCCTTTTTATTGCTGCCCTTGATTTGATTTCATTTGAAGTTGTTTTAAATTGTACAGAAATAGCCTCCATTGCTAATGGAAATGCAAACATCATTTCTTTAAAAATGATAGATTTTTTTTGTTCTCTGCTTGCTCTTGTGAAAGTCGTCCTTATCCGCCTTAAGAGCAGAGGCGCTATAGCATGATGGCTTAAAATAAGGTTTTCATCATCTTTGAAAACTAAGCCAACAATTTCAGAACTGCCATCTTAAACCATCTTTAGCGTCTTAGCATTTTAGAAAAACAGCAGCCTCCATCTAGAAAAACTAAAGTGGCAACTGTGAAGTTTCCTTAAGGCTGCCAGTGTTTCTAAATCCAACACATGCTGTGATAGAAGTTGAAAGGTCAAATGGATAAAACTGCTTCTTTCTGTACGGCTTGCTTTCTCTTGCTCTCCTGCAGCCGGAATGAACTGTACACATGTCTCGACAGACATATTGTTTTAGTTTGGCTAAGTTTTAGTATTGTTCTCCATTTGTTTCTCAGATGCTTGGACTAGATGGTTCCCTTGTTTTCTTGGTAGGTGCATTGTTTTTCTTGCACTTCTTCTTCGCACGTAATTTGAAATCTTGTTGTAAATGAAATGAATATGGATCTTTAAAGGGCCCAATAATTCCGACATGAAAGGCTTCCATGAGAACTGCAGTGCCGAATTAAGCCGTGTGATTTAAATGTGTGTCCGTTTCTAGGAACACGTCTTCTGGGTGGTGTCTCTCAACACACTCTTCATCTTGGTGTTTGGTGAGTTCAGTCAGTCTTTATACAGAGTCACAAGCTTTGACAAACATTTGCCTCTTTGATGACATGAGAGCCTTTCCGCATTTTCTTCCAGCTTTCTGCCCATACCACATTGGCCATTTCTCAGTTGTCGGGCTGGGCTTTGAAGACTATGTAAGTTCACCAGAATACATGATGAGGAACTTCTGACTAGACGGGATGGTAAAAAAACCCCGAAATTTCTTTTCTATCTGCAGATCAAAGCCTCACATTTCGACGGCCTCGTCACCACAGTAGTGGGGTACATCCTCCTGGCTGCTGGTCTCGTAGTCTGCCATGTATCCTCTTCATGCTGCACTATTCTCTTTGGAAATGATTGTCACAGAATCTTGAAATCTTTAACATTTATCCAAAAGAATTTCAGTTTCAGTCAGTGTTCCTGTCTTACAATGTCTTTCAAGTATTTGCAGCCCTTGGATACATTTAGTCATTTTACAACCACAGACTTGAGTGTGTTTTATTGGGGATTTTATAGAATTGATCAACACGCAGAAAAGCTTATGCTCTGTATGCTTTAACTTGTGAAGTGCAAGTAACAGGATGGAGAATTTTCAAACATTGTCAAATCCAGATTTCTTTTGTCCATTTGTATAAGTCCTTAATTGCGGCTGCTGCAGGCTTTGGCTTCCCTCTTCAAGTTCCAGTGGCCCAGACGCCTGCTGGGTGTCTGCTACATTGTGGTCAAGGTAAAGAAACATTGGAGACACTTGCTCTCCATCCCTCTCTCTCTACACGCACACACACACACACCCACGCACGCACACACACACACACACACACACACACACACACACACACACACACACACACACACACACACACACACACACACACACACACACACTTACTTTCAATTCGAGCAAAGCTTCAAGGCAATTTGGATCATTTTAATTGCGAGACTGTTTTTTTTTTTTTTTCCTGTCTCTCAGGTTTCCCTTCTGGTTGTCATGGAGATCGGCTTGTTCCCTCTGATTTGCGGCTGGTGGCTCGACATTTGTTCACTGGTAAAGCAAACGGGTGGAGAGAAAACATTGTGGTCGTGTCGCTTCAGTGGCATCCTGGGCAACGCGAAACATTTTGTTAAAATAACGGCGTTTAAATGTTAAACCATTTAGCCTAAATCCTTATATGAACTAAAAAGTAATCATTACAGGAAATGTTCGATGCGACGCTGAAGGACAGAGAGCAGAGTTTCGACTCTGCTCCCGGTACAACAATGTTCCTCCACTGGCTGGTCGGCATGGTGTACGTCTTTTACTTCGCGTCTTTCATCCTACTGCTAAGAGAGGTAAGCCACAGCCACTCACATGTGCGAAGAGTTGCGTTCGAGAAAGGCGTCCTCCAAGAAACATTTTTGGTTTGCGCGTGGGCAGGTTCTTCGCCCGGGCGTGCTGTGGTTCCTGCGCAACGTGAACGACCCAGACTTCAACCCAGTGCAGGAGATGATTCACCTCCCAATCTACGGACACCTCCCGAGATTCACACTCTCAGTGGTAGGTTGAAAAAAAAGAAAAGTCCAGCAAACAGTTGCTGTTGTTATCAAGAAATACATTTTAGTTATCTAAAATATATTTTGCAAGCGATTGTTTTTACTTTCAAGGACAATGTTTGTATTTTATTTTTTTCACAAAACAAAAATAATACTATTTCTACAAGCAAACAAAATCTTTGTTTGCTTGCAGCCTTTAAAATGTTCTATTATTGTGGATATGCATTCATCACCAGCCCCTTTCCACTTTTAAGCTAATGCCCCTTAATGAAAAATCAACTAATCGCATGATAAATTAAAACAATCTGAATCATTTTCATTTGCATGATTTTTTTTCTTTTTTTTTTTTTTTTACTCTGTTTGATACTTTGGCTTCAACTTGTCCTTTTTTTCCTGAAGGATAATTTTCGTTTAATGAATCTCCATAATTCATTTTATTTGTTGTTTTATTTATTTTGGATATTTAAAATGTCTTCCAGTTCCAGTGTTAAATGTTCTTTAGAATATAAAGTTTATTAACCTTTTTAGAACGTGCTTTTGTGTTATTGTCACCATTACTTGAAAACGTTTTCCAAACAAAATCGTTTGTCACAATAGCTTCTGTGACAATTTATCGTCCAGCTAAATTTGCTATTGTGACTTGCCTGTTTACAACCAATCCTAAATAAAGGCCACCTGCTTGTAATTTAATGTCTGCATAAATGCTGAAGCTCTGGTTTAGACTCAAAGCTCTCCTTTGGTGGAGCTTTCTCTCTCTTTCTCTTTGTCTCTACCTTGTGCTGACCTCGTCACGCTGCTGGGTGTGTGTGTTTTACCAAACAGCCCGCGCCTCAGACTTGAGGAAACGCCTTCATCAACTATGTGTGTGTGCGTGTGTGTGTGTACGCTCCCTCCAGGTTGTGTTCGGCTCAATCGTCCTGCTGATGCTGTGGCTTCCAATCAGGATCATTAAGCTGCTCTCCCCAGCCTTCCTTCCATACAACGTGATGCTGTACAGGTGCGGCAAATTCAAACCAAGCCTCATTTGGCGGTCCACGCATAGGGAAAGTGAAAAAAGACTAGTTGTCAACAGTGATATTACCATTACGTAGTGAATGGGAGACATGGATGTGTGTCTTCCACAGTGATGCGCCGGTCAGCGAGCTGTCGCTGGAGCTGCTGCTGCTTCAGGTCGTCCTGCCCGCCTTACTGGAGCAGGGTCACACCCGGCAGTGGCTCAAACGTCTCGTCCACGCCTGGACCTTCACGGCTGGATATGTGCTGTAGGTCTGACACACAAGCTAAGCCTTTTATCTTTGTAGAACAAGCTATTGAGTTTAAATGAAAGTCTTAGTTAGAAAAGGCAGCTCATAGTGCTTTACATCAGTGGTCCCCAACCTTACAACGTCCTGCAGGGTGTGGTGGTGGATTCCAAAGAATCTGATCTGCTTCTTACTCATTTTGCTGTTTGTGGCTCAGTGTTGGCGCGCAAGACGTAACCAGGATTTTCAAAATAAAAGATCCTGCAGACTTAAATAATACATAAACGGAAATATTTAATAATTTTTTGCGCAGCCCGGTACCAATTGGTCCACGGATCGGTGGTTGGGGACCACTGCTTTACATTATGAACAGATAATCCAGTGACCAATCGTGAACCAAGCAATAAACATAAAATTTTTGGCATATTCTGTCGTCATCAGGGAAATCTACATCAAATATTTCAAACCAGGTTGGGTTTTTAGCTTTGATTTAAAGGAGTTCGGTGTTTCGGCGTCGTTGCAGTTCTCTGGAAGTTTGTTCCAAATTCGTGGTGCATAAAAACTGAATGCTGCTTCTCCGTGTTTGGGTAATAAACATCCTGCCAACAGCGACCTTCACTCGTACCTCCTGGGCGACCACGAAGATAGCGCCAACCAACCAAATAACGCGCCCAATCGACTGAACAACCACCGCAACCCGGGGATCGAGGAGGGGCTTCACGCCGCCCACCAAGCCATCCTGCAGCGGGTCGGTCCTCTGGTGTTCCAGCCCTACCAACGGCCCCCCCACTTCTTCCTCAAGGTGCCTTGTCACAGACGACTTCAACAAATCCACGTCAGTTGTGTCGCTCTGATCTTTAAAGGTTTTCTTTCATATGTTCTTGTTCAGATCGTTTTGCTGGTGGTCTTCATGTGTGTGACTCTTTTACTCACGAGTCTAATCTGTCTTACACTCCCAGGTAAGCACTGAAATTAGAGCAACCACAAATAACTTAGGCTAATAAAACACATTTTGGAACCCTAAGTATATTTTGTTTGCAAATACATGTCATTGTCCATTTTAGGTCAATTTTAAAGAGTTTATTTTACTTTTAAATGTGGCCAGGGCTGGACCAAGATTTTATACGGCCTTAAGGAGAATATATTTTAGCCCTCTCACCCCTCGTCCTGTAAAAACGTCAACACCATCTGCACGGATTGGGTGGAATCTGATAGAGGGACCAAGTTTTATTGGTTATTATTATTGTTACTATTGTATAATTTGTAAGCAAATGCAAAGATTTAACTTGTAGCGTCAGATTGCAGCCATGGTAACGCTACAAATCAAACTATGAAGATCTATTTTTGGCACTTTTGCAAAGTAAACTTGCCAGTTCCTTTGAATGTTAAATAGAAATGTTAAACAAACCCTGAACTATATGTTTTTTTCTACATTTTTTTTGTGTAAATTGACAAGTAAAGTCTCTTTACAATCAACAGTCAAAATACAGTAATGAAGTGATTTTTCAGCAGCAGCCCTAACTCACATAGCTGTCTCTACAATCTACAAGTGGCCATAACATCAAGATGCTGTCCTGTCACTTCAGTCCTTCACAGAATACACCAGATAACTTTGAAATGACCTAGACAAGGGATACCAGAGTACGCTTACTCCTAGTTGTTACATTTGATCTGTCTGCATTGGACCTCCGCTCCTCTTCCTCCGTGCTTCGTTTCCCCTCTCAGTGTGCGTGGGTCGCTGGCTCATGTCTCTGTGGATGGGCAGCACAGTGGTCCATGAGCTGTACACGACAGCGAGCGGCCTGTACGTCTGCTGGGTGTCCGTCCGGGCCGCCACCGTGCTGCTGTCCTGGATGCCGCAGGGCAGGACGGCCATCATGCTCAAAGTTCAAGAGTGGACGCTCATGGTAACGTCCTGTCTCTGCCGCAGCCGATGACGAAAACCTCCGGCGAGTGAAATCCGGATCGTTTTTATTTGGCTGTCTTTGGTGGCCGCAGATCTTTAAGACGGTGGTGGTAGCCGTGATGTTAGCCGGGGTCATCCCTCTGCTGCTGGGCCTGCTGTTTGACCTGGTCATCGTTGCTCCTCTCAGAGTCCCAATTGACCAGACGCCTCTCTTCTACCCCTGGCAGGTAGGAACACACAGTAAAATACACGGTGGGATTTTACTGTCAATTTTATCACTTTATTTGAGTTTCTTTTGGTCATTTTCGAATAACTTGTCAGTTTTTGCTTAATTTTAATGCATTTTTTTTGTTTTTGTTTTTTTGAACTACAAAAGAGTTTAACATGAATTTCTCCTGATAGTTACTGTCTAGCATAATTCTTCCTTCTTGTTTCCTGACTGATTAGCTGTCCACTTTACCAGGTTTTAGGCTTGTAAAATGTGGGTGATAAATTTGAAGTTTTCTACTGCAACTTCCTAATTGATGCCAGAAAATAACTGGGTTGGTTTTTAGTTAATACTAAAGCATGTTTTTTTTTTTTTGTTTCATTTTTTTTTTGTAAGGATAACGGTACAAGAATAAAACTTAACTTCACAAATTAGAATATTTATCTTCGAATCCCAGCAAAAAAAACCTGCCGAAGCTCTGTGACAGACATCGGTAATTCAGTTTATTAGTGTCTTTTTACAGCTTTTATTGTCTTAAAAGAACAACTCCAGAGTTTTAAACATCTACGTCTGCCACCAGTTTCTTTTTTTAATGGTCTGTAGATACATTTTCATGTTCACACCGGAGAACTGGAATTAAGTTACAAATTTACACCTTTTTTTGTTTTTATTTTACTGTAAAAAATATCTTTACAAACTGCAAAAACACAAAATCCTACCAAGTATTTTTGGTCTAGTTTCTGGTGTAAATATTTTAGTACACTCGAAATAAGAGAAAACTAACTCACAGATAGCCTTTCAGCAAAACATAGGAGCTTGTTTTAAGTCAATAATTCCTTAACATTGATGAAAAAGTACTACTTCCATTGGCAGATTATGTTGCTTAAAACATGGAAACGTGCCTTGTTATAAGTGAAATGATATGTCTTTGCTACTAGCACTTTTTCATCAATGTTAATGAATTACTGACTTAAAATAAGTTTAGATTTCTTGCTGAAAAGTTACTTGTAAGTTGTTTTTTGTCTTATTTCAATTGCACTAAGAAATTTGAACTAGAAGCTGGACTACAATTATTTGTTAAGGGATTGTTTTCTTGCATTGCAGTTACCTATTAGGCAGTCAAAGTGTGACTTTTTCCACTTGGGTGCAATAGTGAGACATGATTGCATATGTTCTGGTTTTAGTTTCAAATCTGTTTGGCTTCTAATAGCTTGAAAACAGGTTTTCAGCATTGAATTTGTTAAAAACGAACTATCTTGGTGTGCTAACTTGAAGGGCTTCTTGTTGTGCTGCAGGACTGGGCCCTGGGAGTCCTTCATGCAAAAATCATCGCTGCCGTAACACTGATGGGCCCCCAGTGGCGGCTCAAAGCGGTTATAGAGCAGGTCAGTCTCGCTTTCCGCCACGTTCCTGCCAATCAGAAAGTAGAAAACAACAACAGGGATGTTTGTATACTCTGTGCAAGATGGCAAAACGTTTAAAACCTCTTGATTAGAGATGCGATTTCGAACTGTGCACCCTGTGTCGTCTGCATCATCAGGCATTAATGATCAACACCTGATTTCTAAACTCTGTTGTGATTTGACAACTGTTTAAACTGTATCTGTCTCCAGGAAGTTAAGAATAATTATCAGTCAAAATATTGGCTGCCAGCCATCTTGCATTTTAAGTTTCAGTATTTGGAGTGATAAAAAAGATGCAAACTCTCTGGAATTTCTTTTTTTATTATCCAAAATGATCCTCGCTTATTTGTCTGTAAAAAGAACGTTTTGGAGTCCCGTAAGTGTTTCCTCGCTCCTCCTTGCAGGTGTACGCCAACGGCATCAGAAACATCGACCTTCACTTCATCGTGCGGCGGTTGGCCGCCCCCATCATTTGCCTCCTGCTGCTGTTGCTCTGTGTTCCCTACACCATCTCTAAAGGCCTCACGCCACTGCTGGGTGAGGACAGCTCTGGATGTTTACCATTTCACTAGATTTCTTTACAATAGCTTTTGAGGAAATTCTAAAGATTTCGGGAAGCGTTGTCAATTTAAATCTAGTAAATCCCAGTGATTTTAGTTTGGCCCCTCATTCGCTTGATGCGTTAAGACAACTGCTCTCGTCATTTCCTCACATGCTCCAGTCATTTTGATTCCTCATTCTCTGTTTTTTGTTTCCTAGGAGTGCAGCCAGAGATGCAGATACTAGTGGAGAGGAAGATCTATCCGTTTCTGCTGATAGTGGTCATGCTGCTGGCCTTTCTCTCCTTTCAGATTCGCCAGTTCAAGCGACTTTACGAACACATCAAAAACGACAAGTCAGTAAAATCTAATATCAGTTCAACTACTTTTAGCTTACAGATCCTTGCTAAAGGACTCTAAGGCAGCAATTAACAGGTATTTTATTCTGATGATTAATCAATTAATCGGATTAAAAAGACAATTGATGGATGATGCGGATTTATCATTGAACCACTGTGCACAGTTCCACAGGTCTGAACTGACACTGCATGTGTTTTTAAAAGGCGTTTTCTGTTGTTGTTCCTCGGTTTTGGGAACTGACGGTCTGACGGTACAACTTCCCTGCTCCCGTGCTGTCCGTTTTTATAAAACAAAATGTTAGAAATAGATGACAAAATGAAAATGAACAAATAATTTATTTTCTTTTCAAAAGAAGAAAACAAACATTTTATTGCCTAAAATGCAACACCATGGCATTTTGTTATTGAATTCAAACCTGGTGAAGCTAAATGGGCAACGGAAGTTTTGGCTTTTTACAAAGAAATTTTCATTTTATTTTATTTTTTTAATACCTTAATGCAAAATATTTATCTAAGTTTTTACAGTTTTGGCTAAGTTACAGCCATAATATTTTATTTGTCAACAAAAGGCCTTTTTTTTATGACATATAGTTTAGAAATTATTTGACTATTATTTCAAACATCGATTCATCGCGATTAATCCGATAGATTATTTCTGAACTTTTTCACATTTTCCCTCCATAGACTTGAGTTGTATTATAATGCGAATAACAAACTGAAAGATTCATGGCCTTCTACTTCTACTACTACGTTTTGTTTTTTTTTTTTGCACAGATTTATTTCCCCGTTGCGAGATGATGTTGCATTTTGTGAGTAACGTCCGTTTGCGTTTCTTATTTCTCACTTCTCCTCCAGATACCTGGTAGGACAGCGACTGGTGAACTATGAGCGGAAGAAGGGCCGGAGTTCCTCCACCCCTCACACCACCTCCTCATAAGTCTGACACTGGTGTGGGATGACATGGAGCGGCAGCTCCTCACCTCCGGTCTTAAAACACTGCTTATAAAACCACTGACTGCAGCCTCACCCCTTTCTTCTCCAGAATTCTCCCACAGCAGCAGTCGGTGGGAAGCAACGCCGACGACAGGCGAAGGCAAAAAAAAAAAAAAAAAATCTGCCTCCGAAGTGTTTATGTGAGGTTGAAAATCATAACAAAGTCTTGAAGCTTGTTTAGCGCTCATTTTGAGTCAAACTTTGGGGGATTACAAAATCCACTCGCTGGTCCTTCCGTTGTAGTCGCCTGCTCAGGTGTTTTTTTGTTTTTGTTTTTATTTCCTGGACGTTAGCTTCAAAGTTCAGGTCAGATGAGCATCGCTTTTACCTCAGATTGAGCTTCCTTTGAACATATTGTAGAATAAACGTGTGCGACATGATATATATATATATATTTTTTAGAGCTGTGAAGGAGATGTTTGGACTTTAGTTGGTGTACTTTGGTACTCAGAGAATCTCTAAGGTCAGGATGGAGTTACGGAGTTGGAAACTGATTGGTCGATACAAAGACAATGCTCAGAGAGTGAGAGGACGGGAGTGGAGTTGTAACAAAAAAATGTGAAGAACATGTTTTTATTTTTCTGATGTCACTGAGTTTTAGCGGTAGGCTTCCTCATCGATTTTTAGACATTTTCAAACTGAATCCTTTAAGATGTGGGCAAAAACAGAGATCAAAGGCTGCTGTCTGACTTACGTCTTCTAGGCCGAGCCCAAAAGCATTCGATTACGTAGCAGTTTGAGACGCAGAGTCCTTTCTAGTACTCTGAAAAAAAGGTTGACCTCCTTAACAGAATTTGACCTGAGTTTGCACGTCTTCCAATGTTTATTCTGTGACGACTGCTTTGGAAAATGCTAATACGAAACCAGCCTGGAAACCCTCAAAAGACAACAGTTTAAAAAAAAAAAAACAGTCTAAAGAAAACACTAAGAGGAGATTAACCAGCATCTAAAACAAAACGACGCACTGAGAACGTTTCAGAGGTCAAAAACAACTTTGTTCCACTCAGCTGCTGCTAGTTCTTCATTTTTACGAGACGCTTATTTGAATGTAAAGTCATTTGCCAGTTTTGCTAATTTGAACAGGTGAGTAAAATCCACACGTTGTCCGTGTAAAATTAGAAATCCGTGTCCGTCATGTGACGAAAAACAACGCGAAAAGTTCAGTAAAACCGAGCTGCTCTGCTCGTCTTTCAGTAAACGGTGACTGGAGCCAGAGCTGCGCAACTGAACGACGTCGAGCGTGCAAATTGCAGCTCCCAGTTTGACCATGCAGTTCTTCGGGGATCCATAAAATTTACAGAGCAAAGCTGGGAAGTGATCAGTGAGCTCCGGAGTTTTCTTGATGGACAGAAAGTTGTTAGATGCAGACCCGATGTTCCCTTTAGACGTGGTTCTTTGGTGGACGCTTTGTAAGGTCACACTTACGACGGGGGATCCATCTGGGAATTCCCTGGGTCAGTTCTTTAACCTTGTGTTTTTTTTTTGTTTGTTGTTTTGTTTTTGTTTAATCCAACTGGCATAACTTAAGCCACACGTCTTCATAACTGCATCGGACGGCAACAAAGCAAGAAATCAGAGACAGCTGCTCCACAGTTGGCAGCCTATTGGTCAAACCTCATGCAAAGGGCAGCTAAACACTTTTATATTCTTGTGTATGCGCTTGGTCATATTTCACAGATGACGGAATCTTAAAATAATCCACGCGCATCTGTGAACCGACGACTCAGCCGCGACAAAACACGGTCTTGAGATAATCACTGATACCTGCATGGCAGTTTTGTGGTTTTATTTCATTTTTTATTTTTTTTTCAAGTGAATAATTTTGTTGAGATTATGCGGTTTTCCTTTCAAACGTGTGAATATTCGCTGAGCTTCTCACTTATGTGACCAGGTTTTCTGGATTTCTCTGCTATCGCTTCTAGAGAAAAAAACTCAAGACAGCTGAGATGCGTTAGAAGTGTTCAGTTGCTTTTCATCTCCAAAGATTTGATCTGATCCCAACAACTTAGGTAGAAATTGTTCAATATCTAAGCTGTCTACCTTGCTGCAGATTACCTTTTCCCTCTAATATTTTTGGAAACAACTCAAATGAAATTTTGTTTAGAGAAAAGAGAAGCTTTTAACTCTGCTGCTGCAGCTGTTTTTTGTCATCCAGTAAAACGCACCGTGTTTAATAACAGCCTGGCTCTTAGCTTGCAGTCATTTCTGCTGCAGCTCCAGGAAACAACTCCAGGGTGTGGAGTTATTTCTCTTGAATCCAATTACCTTGGAGCCAAAGCACAGCCTCGACGGTCAGTCCAAGCACAGATTAGGGTCAGCGTTCCCATGCCAAGCCAAACCAAATGTTTCCCTCCCGTTCTCCGTTTTTCAGGAGCACAATGGGACCTGTGTTGTCATGGCGATCAAGTCGTGGACCAAGCATCTGTGGCTCCTTAAGGAGCTCTGGACAGATTAGCCGGGTTAGTTATACTAAACCTAAACAGCACCTTTATATCACATCACATGTTGGGTATAAAGGCAGGCTTGTATGTATGAATGTTCAACTTTCCCCATGTATTATTTTTAACTCATTCATCTCACCTCCTGCTCTACTTCGCACAGCCATGTCAACTTTTAGACTCAAGTTCCCTTTTCACATCATATCAAATTGAAGGGATTGTTCCACATTTTAGAGAGCGGGTTCTGCTATAGGGTTGAAACCACATCTTGGCTTCGAAGGCACCAATCGGGGCTCAATAATTGGCGAGATGCAGTTGATGTTTTTCTTGTGCATCGTGTCCTGCTCGCTCTGACACCTGTTCATGACTGCTTTGTCACTCTTGTTCTTGCCACAACACTCGTCTTCAGTCATGCTCCATTTCGTTGTTTTTGTCTGTGTTCCACTTTGCCAGTATTTCAGTTCACTCATGGCTTTACCAGCTGGCTGCTTTTCCTACAGCTGCAGCCGAATGTCATCCAGTAGTCACCGTCCCTTTCTTTTTGGAAGTCGTGTCTTTTCCCATTCCTTGTCAGTTCCTCCTGTTATGCTGCTCAACACTTTTCCAGTTGTTGTCGTCGTTGGTTTTGTTTTCTCTGTTGGGCTTATTCTCCACTTGTTGGATTTTCATCCACCGCTTCTTCCTCCATTTTATACCCTCACCACAACCGGATTTCTATGGGACCTTTATTTGACCGGGAAGCTAAACATGCCACGCATGTCTTTCCGATCGTTTCTGATTCTTATCCTCTTTGTCAAGAATCTCTTTTGTTTACTAAGTGGCACAGGTGAATTCAACTCAAAAGGACTCTTAATTTTTTTTGTAACAAGGTGGCATGGCTAAAGTTTGGGTCGATCCCAGGTTTCCTACTGTAGCCTATATACTGATGAGGTCACGTGGGTTGGAAATCCAATTTAAGATGGCTGTGTTAAGTGCAGCAGGAGATAAAAGAAAGAGGGGGTTGAGTCAGCTTAGTTAAACTAATGACAATTCACTGATGGGTATGTTTGTGTCAAGCCACGATGGCAAATGTAAAATTTTTTAACTAGAGTTCCCTTTAGGCACTGGGAAAAAAAAAAAAAAAAGATTTCCTCCAAAAGCCTCCAAATTCCAGAGAGATTTTTTAAATTATTATTTCTACCCTGTGTTTAACTCAGTTTTAGGTCAGAGAGAGAGAGACTAAATGGATTATCAAGGAGCAGTTCAACAGAGTCCCTTTCATCGCATTGCTGGCCATCAGACAGCCAAGTGCTCCCCCACAGGGAGACACAGGATTAGTCACTCACCATCGTTGGCTTCTTCTCATTCGAGTTTTTGGAATTATACCACAAGAATCAAGGAATTTTTCCAGTGCGAGGATCGAAGAATGTGAAAGACCGGGCGTATGGGGACACTGTCAAAAGCCACACAGAGGACGGCCGTGGCTTGCCTGTATTCTCAAACTCATGGATAATCTTCGACCTTTAAAGCTTCATTTATTTCAAATATGTGTCACTGACAAGTCATTAGGGAAGAAAGGCAAGTACAGTTTGTTGTCACTGACTCTTTTTAGCCACTGTGACTGCCTCAGATCATGCATATGATCAAACCTGTGCCAATGAGTCGCAAGGTTCTGTTGAATCCTGATTCCACAGAAATTCTAAAAAGGTGTTGGAGGATTCTCGATGGAGTGCCAAGTTCCCCATGGCTTTTTTCTCACTTCTTTTAGTTCTTTGCATGTGAGACTTTTAGAAGTCAACTTTTAGAGCGTGCTTTCACAGGATGAGAAACTACGATGCCGTGTGCTGTTGGATGTAAACTCTGGGTTCTATAAAGGTTTTTGTTGGTGCCCCACATGAATTTCAACAGGTAAGCTGGGCCTGGGGATGCTTTAAATGGTGTTAATAACAGAGGAACAAGTTAAAGATTCAAAGGTCAAAGAGAATGGATTTGCTGGAGGAGTTGTCCTTGGCAAGACTAAGAGTAAAGCCAACATCCTGGCTGGGGATGCACCCCGGATGTCTATCTGCAAGGTTGATGAAGATGGAGTTGAGTGTGCGGTTTCAGAAGATGATGCCAATGAAGAGGCTGAAGTTGATTACACACGAAACTACTGGGAGGATGAGGATGATATCTATCAAGAGTTTGAGGAACTGGACTTCGACTCCCTACCGGATCATTCGGATACCCACAGCATCACCACGGAAGATTCCTTCTATCCCCTAGACGATTCGGTTATCACCCAAATTAACCGCTCCCTCTACCAACTGGAAACCCCCGAACCGATCTCCTTCTTTAAGGCCTGCTGCAACAACAATGCCATCATCGTAAAGATTATGATCAGACAAGGAGTGACTGAAGAAGAGGTAAAGGAGACCGACCGGAACAGAAGAGTAGGTGTCTGGGTTCAGTACCTTTTACATTTTCTTTATTTTCTGCTAACTCCAGTCCTTAAGAGCGACTGTCCTGGACCTTTAGACCAAGCTCTCGAGGGCTGGAGTTGGAGGCCTCCTGTGTAGACTGCTAGACATTAAGATTATGTCACTTTGACCTTTTCCAGAAAGGAACCCGAATGCTCTTTTGTTCCAATAGATTTTTCACAGATCAAACTGTTTGAGGATTTACATTATATAACTAACCCAGACAGCCACATATCACCCTAGTTGTTAAATAAACCAAGCATAACCTTGATGTTTCTCCTTGACCTAATTGTCTCACGTTGGGATCTTCTGGTTCACATGGTCTAAAAAAACATCTATTGAGCAGCATGTTGATGTCAGAGGGAAATGGATAGACTTGTAGGGTTGACTTCAGTTGAGTTTGACCTTATTGAATGTAATAAAAGAATAAAGGTCAAAGTATATTTAGATGTTCAAAGAACTTATTTTTTACACCCATTAGATGATGCAGCATCATCCAATAAATTACTATCCATATTATCTTAGTTTTAACACTTTTGTTAGTAATTTTCTGTATCCATAACTAGTACAGTGCATGCCATTATGAGCACGCATAATTTTCTTTTCTAAATCAATGTACCATAATGCGGCCATTATTACAACCTCATTAAGTAGCATCAATAATATTGATAACTGATGGTTAGTTCTTATATTGCAGCTTCTTAAATGACGTTTTAAGCTGATGCTGAACTCATTCCACAGCTTCACCCCTCGTACTCGTAAACACGAGGCTTTTCTCGTGGTTCTGAATTTGGCATTTTTGAATTCACACTTTTTTTTGTCAATTATGAAGCCCTTCCTTTTGCAAGAAGCACTTTTGAATGGTTCCTAGTATTAAATGAACTTTGGCTTTAAAGAAGGTAAATGTTTGTTGCTCCACTCTATCAATAAATTTGAACACCTAGATTTTTTGTTTGTATATATTCAAGCTAGGGTCAAATTTTTCACATACACAAAAAAGTCCTGTTTTGCTGTTTCAGTGGTTGAGGACGGTGGTGGTTTGTCCTGGTACACTTTGAGCCCATTAGCATTAATTAAGCATCATTTAATTGCCACCGGCTCCCTTAATACCGTTGCTGACCATGTCAATCCCTTCTTGACCATCTACGGATGGCTACTTCCGGCAGATTGATGCACCGTGAGTTTTCTGTAACCCAATCTCAAGATCGTATTTCAACAGAGCTCTTTCAGGATGTGCTAGGACTGTAGAGGTTTTGAAACGTGCCGGAAGAGTAGAAACCCCCCTAGTGACGGTGGTGTGAGGCTCGACTGAGAGCCAAAGAGAAGGAAGGCGATCCGCAGCAAAACTGCAGAGAGCCGGTTCTGGAGGGAGGAGTTTAAGCCTTCTGGACAGATGGAGGGCGCAAAACTGCTCGGTCTCAACGTAAAGAAACAGCTTGCGTCGAGGGCTCAGCTTTTAAAGAGCTCACTAAAGGCGCTGACCTTGGTGCCGGGTCAAAGACGTGGTATGCTGATGGACAGGGACAGAGAGACGCTTGTCCTGATTGTGGGGCTGTGGGAAGATTTGGCAGACCCAGGTTTGTACCGATTGTCTACTAGTGTTAAAATAACTCTTTTGTGGGCTTATTTTACTCCAGATGTGGTCACAGGCCTCTACCTTGTCACGTAAAGGGAGAGTTATGAAATACTGATTTTATTTTTATTTTTTTTTTATCTTTTCATTTTGTAAGTGATGGCAAACTGGACGCCATCTGCTATCTTTGTTTTATCACAGCCAGATGGACCTCCTGGTGTCCAACATTGTTTCTTTTTTCACAATGTCAGTTTTGATTAGCAGCCTCCAGCTGTTTTATTTATTTATTTTTTTATTATCCAAAAGCCGAACTGCATGATTTATGGGCCTCTGTATCGGGGTTCTCTTCTCCAGTACAGACTGAAATATTTGATGAAAATATGTTTGTTTACACTTTTTCTGCTTCCATTACTCACACTGTGGGAACGGGGTCTATTTGGAGAACAGAACACGGAGGGGGGACTCATTTCTTAAACTTTTTTTACAGTATGTAAACCACGATTCGTTCATACGGTTTACCGCCCAGGACAGCATAACTTAAAAGTTTGATCGCCCAACAAAAGTGATGAAAGTGGGAGAAGAAGGTATTTCTTTCACGTTATAAATATTTTTGTTTACATGTCCAGTCCAGTTTGTGTACTGAGGTATGACTATTATAACCACTGTAACAGGAATCTGAGTGAGGAACTTGGCCAAGGCAACTAGACAAGCAGGAAACCACCACTGGACTGAGAAAATGTACATAAAGTCCTATTTTTATATCAGTGATATCAACGTAAAAAAACAACCAAAAAAAAACAACAATTTGGCTATTTCTCCTTTTTCAAATGAAGCCATAAAACAGTGTGAAGGTCAATTAGTTTAGCTCTATTTTTGACAGCACTAGAAAGTAGTTTTCATAAAAGTTATAAAACATGCAGGGCTTTTGTTCCGCCTCAGTGGATATTTTTAAAGATCCTAAATGAAAGACGAAAACAAATCAGTCTCCTGCTATTCATTGTGTGTGTTGTGTGTGTGTGTGTGTGTGTGTGTGTGTGTGTGTGTGTGTGTGTGTGTTACAGTCTGGCCTCATTGCTGCGTGCTACCATGGTTACGTGGACGTGGTCATGGCCCTCTCTCAGTGTCCCTACCTGGATGTGAACTGGCAGGACAACGAGGGCAACACCGCCCTTATTATTGCGGCTCAAGCAGGTAAACGCAGCTCGGCCCGCTGATTATCACACCGAGCGTCGGTCCAGTTCCGTCCAACACTTCTGTTCGCACTGATTCTTACTATTTGGATACTTTCTGGGGAGGAAAAAAAGAAAGAAAAACCGGGAGCCAGGAATCCCTTCGTCATTCTCACCAGGCGATTTTACAAACAGCTCAAAGTCACCAAGTGTTTTTCATCGTTATTTTTGTTTTCCCTTTAAACAGATTTGTTTATTTATTTTAAAACGAGTTTTGAGAGAAAATGTCATGGTCTTATTTTTGCATCCCAAAAATCTGGAATCTCACCGAGACTCGCTGTTCTCGCCCACAGTGGCTGCATCGACTAACGCTTGGCAATACCTGAATAGAAGTTGAGACTTACAATGACACGAAAAGTGGAGAAATATTAAGCAGGGATCATTTGAACCTTTAGAGGATTACTGTTTCCAGTGTTGCTGCACTCGATGTGCAAAACAAATGACGAGATAGCCTTCGATTTTAATGGTAGTATTTCCGTACATTGGAACATAGTGACCAGCAATCAGTCTCAAGTGTTCAGATTATGCCATATTCCGTGTTATTACACTTGAAGAAGTGGTCAATAAACACATTTTAGTGCATTTTCCAGCTTTGAAAGCCAACTCCGACCTTCTGACACTGTACCTGTCCGATTTGTATAAACCTAAAAATTGTGGCAAACTGTTCAAGAATCATTTACAATAGCAGACGATAAGGTGTCGTCATTAGCTGGATGCTCAGTTTGAAGCCTGGTGGAAGATCATGAGGCTTATTGCCTCAAAGCATGTTTGTCATAACGGAGGAGCATCATCTGTGATTTCACAATGACTCAGCCAGATGTGGCAGACACGGCGCCCCGCTCTCTCATCACCTAATGATGACAAATAGCTCTCTGGGGACGGTGATAAATAGTCGAGGACTTGCTTTTCATTTTCTGCTTCGTTAGAAGAAGTATTGATCCCCTTTCATGAAAAAAAAGAAGAAAGAAAAACAGAAGGGAAGAAGAAGAGGAAGAAAATAAAAAATACTCTCAACACCAAAAGGCTCCATCACGCTGCAGGAGCAGACTAAAAAAAAAAAGTATACAGTTTCCAGATATAGCATGGGATTGCAGCTCAGGGCCACGATGAAGTTCAAGCATCATCAGTCTTCCAATCAGCTTTGCCAACAAATTGTGTGGCACGCTTCGATCGGGTTTTTTTTTTTTGCGCTCGCTTGAAAGAATTAAAAGGTTCTACCTCGACTGTAGCCGCGTGAACGTGACGGGTTCGATAAATATCCAAAAAAAGAAGAAAAATCAGTAACAAACCGCTTTAACGATTTGGCGACTGCTCCGGTCACACACCTTTTGATCCGGTTTCCACTCGGCGTCTTCTTCACCCGAGACAGTTTGACAGGAGTTCTTGTAGTCGATCCAAATTCAGCCTCTCCTCTCAAAGACAGTCTAACTTTGACTTATGTTTTTTATGGGGAAGCGATTCTGTTGTTGAACTTGAAGCGTGCTAAGAATTGAAGTTTTGACCCAAAAAAAATTAATAAATTTCTCTTTTTCTTTAACTTCCTAGAAGACTCACATCCTCACATGTGAAGATCCTTCTATGGATATTCTTGCTGTACCGTTTGGCCAGCCAGCTGACCTCTGCTTGGTTTTCCTCTAGACTTTGCCTTGCGCTTCCAGAAGAGCTTGAAATCGTCCTTACGCCCGACAAAATTAGATTTAAGATGATTTCTTTCAATCAATGCGATGTAGCAACCCCGTGCGGTTTCACAGACCAGCCATGGAAACTTCTGAGGGCCGTTGGTTTCACTTGATTTTGGTTACCAAAGTGAGTTCAGCACAAAATGAAACCCACCATTTGTAGTTTTGAAAACCTTGTATTATTTCACTCTCATTCCACAATCGAGCATTACCTTGTGATGATAATTCCAACACCATGTTACGTGGAGAGATGCTTGAGGAAACTTAGCGCGGTGCTTCGTAACGCACGGTGCGTTTCTCTCTCTGTGGTTCACAGGTCACGCGTTTATCTCCAACTACCTGCTGAACTACTTCCCCGGTCTGGATATCGAGAGGAGGAACTGTCACGGTTTCACGGCGTTGATGAAAGCTGCCATGCAGGGCAGGCTGGAGTGTGTCAGAGCCCTTATGCTGGCAGGTAAGTTACCAAGTCATCACTTCGCAATGAAACCGATTTCAATGTGTTCTGTTTGGAAACATGATCGAAGAATCGCGCAGACTGAACTCATTTGTTTGTGTGGAGGATATGTCAATTCGGACACTTGAAATCACCAAAATATGTCTCTACATGTAGGAAGTGATATCCAGGCTCGGGACTATGGACGGAAAATGACCCCCAGAGAGTGGGCTCTCTTCACCGGTCGATACGAGACGGCAGATTTGATGCTTCGGCTCATATCAAAGCCTTGCGCCGAGCAGTTTTGCGACTCCTTCTCCCTAGAGTGGCCATTGTTGGAGGTTAATGCATCACGATTGATTTGAGTTTGAGTAACAAATGCACTGGCCGGTACTTGTTCAAACATTGTCTCAAAATAAAAAAAATGTTCTTTTGCAGGAACTCGTGTGGAAGGCACAAAATCCACAGACATTCAGTCAGCGCTTGATGAAACTCATCTCTTGCTGCCCTTATAGGTTCTACTTCAACAACAAGGTAAACCCTGTGAACGATGGTGTCCTTGAACACCTGGTGAGGATAACCACGGGCATCTCCAGCCCCTTAATGGCCACGGCGTGCCACACCGTCTGCCCGGGCAGCCCGCCGTGCGTCGGAAAGCGCCGGCACGCCGTGCAGGAGATCCTGAGGCGGCAACGGGTGGCGGAGCTCAAGCGCCTGGGTCCCGACAGGCTGAACAACTACAAGACCCTTTTCCAGAACTCAAGGGTCCTCCTCATCCCCAAAGCGAGGGACCGACGGGCGAGCCTGCAGCCCCAGCTGCTCAGCGACGTGGCAGCAGCGTCCACGGTGGCCATCAGACGAGCCAGCCTCCTGCCGCTCAACATGCTGAGGAGAAGCAGCGTGCGGCCAGGCGTCGTGGTGCCAAAGGTCACGCTCTGCAAAGCCCCGCCTCCGAGCTTCGTACCACAAAAGCCCAGCAGGAACGGCGACGACAACCAGCTCCAGATCCCCAAATGGGATTACAAGATGAAGAAAATAGAGAGGAGGCAGGAAGAGGAGAGGCAACGAATGCTGTCTGCGCTGAGAAGGAGGTGAAGGGTCGAAGGAGGACGCGGAAAGTGTCTTGCGGGCAAAGCGGGCACGAAGCGCAGCGTCCCGGCCTTAGCAAATCTGAACCTTCAATGTGAATTTAACTGCAAGTTGTTGTTTCTGCTTGTTTCGATCACCGATGCTGCTTTGCCTTGTTTCTACTTGAATTTGCACGCTTCCCTCGATGGGCATAATTTGTAACGGGAAATGGCAGATGAGAGAGCAGAAGAAATATATATACAAATAAACAAGTGACTTAGGGGAGTCAGGTGTTTGTGCAGAGATCAGACAACTTATTTCCTCACATTTGCAACAACTCTTTTTTTCTTTCTCGACATTGGCAATCAACAGCAAAACTGACAAGTGCTAATAAAAAAAAAAAATAATAATTTGGTAGAGTCAGTTTTCACTTAGATATGGAGACAAAAGCCTGGAGGAACAGGCTCACAAGTCAGAAGTAATCTCACAACCGGCTAGATGCATAAAAGATGGTTGAGAATTTTGAACACGACCCAATGAAACAGGAAGTAGAGACTTCAGAGCAGGTCGACAAAACGAGACAAAAGATCCTTATTGACTGGCGCAGAGTGCGTTTAAGGAGCGTTTTGAAGCGCGAGCTCACAGCGGCTTTGTTGGGGCTTTGTGAAGCAGCTGAAAGGCAGAGCCCAAAATAAACAGCTTTAGTTCTTCACTCTTGACTTTTTAAAGTTATCACGGCACAGTTTCCTGTCCGCAGGCCACCGGCTCGGTGAGTCGTGCCGCATTAAAGCCGTCGTTAGCCGTTTTTCTTCCAGGTTTTTATAGGTTTTAGGGTCACCGCTATAAATACAGAGAAATTATTTATTTTTTATGTTAGCATCTATATAATCTATAAATAATCATTACAGTTCTGTAACATTTCCCAGAAATGACTTGTTTTACACACATCTACACGTTACCATTTTTTTAAGCTCATTTTTGTTCCTGTGGAAGACAAGCATGTCCGTTTGGCCAAACAATGACGCTCGACATGTGGCACCGTTACTAAAAACCGATGCTGCGTCTGTCTTGGAAATCAGAGGTCAAGCTTGAGAATAAAATCACATATTATTGACGGCAGCCGTCAAACATTTGGAAAACAAAGAGTTTGCTTCCAAATTAATGCAGCATTTCTTTAAATGCCGACTACATCTAATGCTGAAGCTTGAGGCCTTCATTCAAATTGTTTTCCCTTTTGGTACAAGACATTGCAAGGCTTTAATATCTATGTTAGAGCTTTATATTGAAAGGTACAAGTAATAAAAAAGAAACAAATTATTGGATTTTTCAATTTAAAAAAATAATACAATGATATATTTCTCATATGTTGTATCAACTTGATGGCACTGAATGTAAACAAGCATAGCAGACCTGCTTCACATGCCAAAATCAATCAATAACTTTCACTTGTCACAGTCCCTCGCCTTATGATATGCTCATTATCCTAGTTGTTGCTTTTTTCTACCTTTTGAGTTTGTCTCTGAATATAAGATTCCTTCAGAATATCAACAAAGCATATATACACTTTTGAATTAATAAAACCAGTGGAGGTGGATGACATGCACATCTTTTTTGTATTCCTACGACAACAATCAACATGTTTTTCATTCGTTTTTAGCAATTGACCGTTTCGCTTCTCACGACACGAGACAGTTTAATATTAATGCACCATTCTAAAATTTTCTGTCATATTATTGACAGTTTTCCACTTCATTTTTATTTTATTTTTTTTTTAATTTGACGCTGCGACCTGTGGCAGGCTGCTGCTTCGTTTCATCGTAACCAAATCAAACTAAAAACCTGCAGGAATTTTAAGATCAGTATTTTGTGTGAGAAGTCCAGGCCCTTCAACAAGCCAGCTGTGCTTGCTTATCCCTTGGGCACACAGTAAGGACCTGCCTACAGATATAATTCACTTCTTTCTTGTCTTTGATGATCAAACGTTTGATTTCTCTTGTTTTAAACAACTATTTTTAGCACAACAGCAATGGAAAAGAGGAGTCGAGAGTCCAATCTGAAGTACGCGAGAGACGACAGTACCCGCAGAACGTGCAGAACGTGCAGGCTGGTTCTGCAGTGCCATCTGGGAAGAGTCAAGCAGAATGGACCTGCGAGACTAAAATGGCTGCCATCCTGACCTGTGGTGCAGTTTCCCCTCACGGCCGCCAGAGAGCAGTCATGACCCTTTACGGGTCAGGCAGTCTGGTTGCCTGCAGGACTGAGATAAAGCTATCCACAAACGGCGTAATAAAAATGAACTCATTTCAACTCAAATGACAAACGTCTTGCATTATGTTTCGTCTGCTGGCGATTAGTTTCTTGCATTTTGGACGCTTCGGATCAGGAGCGGTGTTTAATAAAACCAACTTAAAGGCTTAAAGTTAATTGAAGTAAAAAAAGGATTGAAATATCAGTATCCGTACAACCAAAACGAGAAGTTCAAAGATTGTTGGAGAATCCAGTTCGACGACAGAGCTCAGAAAATGCACTTTTATGCATTTGGATGATCGTTTTTGTGGATTATCTGTGATTGCAGATTGTAAAAGGCCCGCCTGCTGCCGCCGTGGATTATTGAAGGTAGTCCAACAATTAGGTTCTTAGTGATGGCCCCTTTTTTCCTTTCTTAAAAGGAATTGTCAGCGCGCACTGGTTTTAAAAGTCCATGTCCTGCTTTTGACCCATTTACCGGAACGGTCATCACGCCCAGAGGGAACCGCGAGCCAGACTGTGCCTGAGTGAAGGCGATCGATACGAGCCAGGAGGCGTTTCTGTCTGCTGCCAATCAGCGCCACATCCGCAGTTACTTAGCCTCGCCTCTGGCTCCATTCTCAAATATGATTTCAAACAACAAAGAAGTAGTTTTGCTGCCAGGAAAAAAATAAAATAAAATAAAACAAAAGAACAACTTGAACAATCAGAGGTTCTTCAATGGTCCATTTATATATATATAATTTTTTTGGAGCAGTTGCAATCTGTTTGAGGCAATAGAAAGATTCACAATTGTCTTTTTAAAACACATTTGGTCTAGCAACAAAAAAAAAAAAGAGAGAGGAAAAAAATGAAATAAAAAGAAAAAAAGGTCACCGACATTGCATCTCCGTTATAAGTCAGTTTTTTTGTCTAAGGATCACAAAAGACATACATGATGTTGTCAGTTTCCAGATGCTCACTAACAAATACGGCACATCTGTTGATCATCCAGTGTGTGTGTGTGTGTGTGTGTGTGTGTGTGTGCGTGTGTGTGTGTGTGTGTAGGGGGGGGACACCTTCGTTCTGAGTGGCGTTTTAAGCATTGGAAGGTGACCTCTAGGACTTCTAAAACAGCAGTGGGTAGGGCGGGGCCAGGGTCTGCCGGTCAGCTGATTCAACACAGCCTTTTTGTCGCTTGATGACAAAAAAATATATATACTCATGCATTCATGGGATGCAAGTTTTGCACTTTGACATGAGGAGGTCAGCTTATAAAAAGTGCATTGGTAGAGTACTCACACACTTTGACAGTTTCCCCCATGTCACAAGTAAAATAATCTGCCAGAGGAGCTAGTACTTATTTAAAATCAATATTAAAGAATTATTGACTTAAAACAAGCTTTTATATTTTGATACAAAGTCACTTGTAACGTTTACTTTTGATTTTAGCCGTATGTCAAATTTTCCAAGATATTTCCACTAGAAACTAAGCAGGCAAAAAAAAAAAAAAAAAAAAAAAAAAAACAGCACGGTAAAATTTTGTTGTCTTTATTTTGCAGTGTGTTGACTGTAAGGGGCTAAAGGCAAATGTTTGCCACACTTTCCAGATTTCATTTAAGTTTAAAAAAAAACAACCCAAAAACAAGATGGATTTCTTTCCTTCTCGCTCGACACCCATCTGTCCAATGGGCTCCGATTCAAGTCCATCGGCGTTTGTGCCGCGCGGCACAACGACCGTTAAAGAGAAGCAGTGTGAATACTCTAGCAAGGCCGTGCGGATACCCAGAGTAATCTGGAGATGGTTTGTGCGCTGTTAAAACACCGACACGTTGGTAATACTCAACAAATGTAGCACCTTGTTGGTTTGAATCAGCGACGACGTGGATCCCTGGCGCCTGGGCTACTCTACTCCACAAAGCAACAACGTTACTACACAAAGCTGACAGGTTAGTGTGTTGACATGAAAAAGAAGATGTGAACAAAATGCCTACATGTAGCTGTTGTCTTTTTTTTTGTTGTTGTTTTAACAAGTCTTTTCCCGTTACTGTTGCTGCTATAAGTGACATCCACATCTGCACATAAAAAGTATATATTTGCATTTATATAATATATATCCGTACTCTATTAACAGATTTGTCTACCATGAAGTTAGAACCGCCACCCGTTCTCTCAGAAAAGTTTTTTTGTTGTTTTTTTTTTTTTTTCTTCTTCGTTTTGTACTTCAAACATTGACTATTTTACAACACAGAAATCAACTAATTTTGTACATCGGAGCGAGTGAGGCTCTGCCGGGGCCCCACTGGCCCTCAGTGGGGTTTTGAATTAATTTTTTATTATTATTTTTTTCCATGTGTGTGTGGGTGGGTTTTTCTTCTTGTTGGTGCAAGTTAGACAATTTTCATCTCAGTATAACACAGTTTAAAAAACAAAAACAAAAAAACAAAGCATATACAAACTGGCACCGTCTGAACCGAGAGGCTGTTCAGCTGAACTTGGACCCTTTGATCCACTCCGTTAAGTCGAGGGGACGATAGCACGCTTGTTTGGCACGGTTATATACAACGACGGGTGACGAGTCGCTTCGAGGATGCCCTAAACGACGAGGAGCGGATTTGCAACGTCGAAGCGCAAAAGCTAGCCCAGGAAAGCGAAAGCGAGCAGAGAAGGAATGGCGTGTCAGTCTCTCTCTCTCTCGCTCTTCGGCTCTTCCTGGCGGCGGTACCGTCTGCTAACAGCAGGGCAGTGAAAGGAGCACCGTGACCCAGCAGTTCATCTCCAGTGTTTCACATTAGCAACAAAACACACGACTGTGGTGTGAGATTTTAAGTGCGGCTATTCCGTGTGATGCCAGGTTATCAGGTGAGGCTGACCCAGTGGCAAAAAAATAAATAAATAAAAAGACAAACTAAAAAAAGGCCAGAAAAGAACATGAGAAATAGTGCAATGTACAGTACACAATGCATCTGCGTCAACGTACAGTGGGACATCAAATACTATACACAGGAATTTAAAAAAGTAGAAAGAAACGGACAAAAAAAAAAAAAACAACAAAACCATCAAAATGTTTCCCGTCCTTCGGCCCAGAGGAGGAGACACCTCGCTGAAGCCCACGCTAAACGTCCGACGGCTCTGCCTCTTGTGCTTCACGTTACTACAAGCCGTGTTGCTATAGCACATATTTACAGGCGACCACTGTCACTGCGTCCCCCTCAACCTCCAGCCGTGGAGACCGCTTGTCCGTTTCCCTCCGTCGCCGCCGTCCTTCCGATCCCCAAAGCGATCGCCAACCCGAACCTTCCTCCCTTTCCCTTCTCCCTCCCCGTACTCCGTACATTCCGACTCTCTCCCCACGTCCGTCTCGTCCCTCAGGGGCCCGGGGTCTCCCTGCCGAGCTGAGCACTCTATGAAAACACTTGTTGATCAGAAATGCAACACATGAACAGAAAGTGTCCGATTGGTCGTGTGCATGCACATGCGTGGCAGCTCTTCTTCTCGTCGGCTCCGTCTCGTGCCATCCTCAGGCGTCTCTGAAAGGAGAGTCCTGTCCCAATGTCTCCGTACTGCTACTCCGTCCTCCTCTTCCTCCTCCTTTGTCCTGCTATCTATAATGCTACTCAGAAACTACAGGGGAGAGGGAGGAAGGGAGGCAAACTGTCCTCTCAGCTCGAACTCCAAACTTGAACCGTCCCCCCTTCTCCCCGTCATTCGTCTCGTCCTCCTCCGTTCTTCGTGTCCCTTCAGACCCAAGAGTCCGGTGAGGCTGGGTAGTGGCTGGTCTCGTAGTTGAGCTCGCTGTAGGGTCTGGAGGCCGAGTAGAAGTCTACATAGTTGCCGGTGGACTTTAGTCCCTGTAGGTGCATGTTGAGGTCGCCCTGCGGGGGACGGCCTCCCTGGTGGACCTGGCTGTCGTAGAAGGCCTGGTCCTCGTAGTTGCTGCTGTCCGGTGGCGGGGGGTTCTGGAAAGGAGGATAGGGCTCTGATGGTAAGCCTTGGGAAGAGACCTGGAAAGAGACCAAAGGTCCTTCGTGAGAGGAAGCAGTTTGTCCTGCAAACAGGAACCTCTTCCACACAGGAAAAGATTGTGGCGCACACAACCGTTGATGATACCTTCCCAAGACATGACCCTCTTTACCCTGTTAGCTTCAGCAGACTCTAGTAATTAGTTCTCTTCCAGTTGGCTATCGGAGTGAAGCGGGGGGAATCTAAATGGACTCAAGTTTTTCAGATTCGCATTTGAATAAAACCTTAAAACCACACACCGCTGTGCCTCTGTTTCACTGTTGAGCCTTTACATAAAACTTCAGTCAATACGTCAAATCTTTAAGATGCTGCATGATGACCGAAGCTCGACGGACACTAATACTCCTGCGTACTTTGTGGCTTTGATCCAGATTTTCTCAAGCAAACTACGAACATAAAAAATGAAAAAAAAGACTTTCACCCCCACCAGCTTTTACAATCTATTAATGACGCTTCTTTTCTTTAATTTTTTTACAACTAGCAAACAAATTTAATTTCGCTGACTCAATGAGAAGCAATAAAATTTTTTAAAAAACTGCTGCTCACTGCAGTCCTATAAAGAGCCTTGGTAATAGGTAATGTTGCCTCTTTATAGGGTGGGAGAAGAATCAGAAGCTCTTGAGGACTGCAGTATGCAACCTTGGCTCGAAGACATCTGGCTTGTTAATGTTCTGGCACTTAACTTTGAGCATCCTAAGCTGACTAGCAAGATAAAGTTCCCACTGCATCACCATCACCAACGCTTCATGGCTAAATAAATGATTATATCCCAACAGTTTGGTTTTTCAAGAGAGAGAGAGCGTTCTGCATGCAGCCCTTCGAAACAAATCGTACCCAATTTTTGTATTCTGCCGTCGAATTGTCGAGAAAGACTCGCCTTACCTGGTTGTACTTCAGATCGTCAGTAGGGGACACATAGGCTCCTCTGTGCAGGGTTGAAGATCCACCTGTGATCTGACCTGGAGGCACAAGGGCGAGAAGTTTGAGCGACAATGGCACAAAACAAGCACGAAATCTTGAGTTTAATGTTCCCATGCAAGCGTCTAGTGCGAAAGTATCGTCTTTGGTTTTGTTGTCACTCTGGACCCTCCATGCCGTCTCCCATTCACCCATCCGGGGACGGAAGAACGGGGTTTCTGCTGGTTTCACCAACTCAAATTTACGATGTTAAGGCCATTACGAATGGAATAAACTTGATCCAGCCAACTGGTGATAAACTGGATCTTAGCAAGTTAGCCAGCAAGGCTGGTTCAGCAGCTAGTTAGCGTTAGCCTCACCCGTCAAGAGTGGCATTTAATGTAGATGCCCACATTTTGAATAGTCCGTAGAGGAAAAGAATAAAATAAAAATAAAAAAATGTCCTGTGAAAACAAAACTTAAGAGTTGCAATCAATGTATTTCAGACCAACTTACTTTTGAAAAAATGAATTTAATACATTGTATAGCCTTGACTTTACATTCTTGAATTTAAGGCTTTTTAAGGACGCGTGTCCACCCTGTAGAAAGACTTTGAAATGCCAGACGTGTGTTTTAGAATGTGCTGTGCGCACACACAGGTTCTACCTGTGTGTTTCCTCAGAGGGGATTTTCCTGCACAAATCCTTAGACTTTGTTTCCTCGACAAACAGCAGGAAACCTAGCGTGGCTAGGCTCAGTTTTGCTTGTAGTTTAAAGTCATTTGCTATTAACCTTTAGCTCTCCTAAGCTACGGTTGAAAATCAAAACACTGAGGAACATAAAGAAAACATCCGGGTGCTTTTTTAAACGTGCGGCACGAATTAGGCCAGCCATAATGAACGATAGCTCGATTATTTGCACGATGAACTAAAACAAGCTCAATCGTTTCCATTTGCATGATTTAGATTTTTTGCTTTTCTCTTTTTTATTTCTCTTTCTACCATAAACTGGATGACAAAAGTGTTCAGTCTGTTGCTTTGGGCTCAACTAGCCCTTTGCTTGAAGGACAAATCTACATGACTGATAAATTACACAAAGTTATCATGTTACCTCCCTCAAAAAAACAAATATGGTCTTATTGTGCAGATGTCGAGTAAAGATGTCTTTGCAGAAAGCTCAGCTCAGCTCGCCCTCCTTTGCCTGCAGCTTCAGTCAGAGCACAGACGTCGAGTCAGAGCTGATTCTCCACCCTGTTGGTTTCAAAACCAATCACCCCAAAAAACGCGAAAGCTTTGCTGCATACAGGCAAAACCGAGAGAGACGCATAGGCCGACTTTCTTCCTAAAGCCTTTAACCCCACGGGGGAAAACAGTGACATTGTGACAGACATGCAAGGCGGGATCCCTACCCGTCATGGCGTCCTTCCGGGACGTGTGCTCGCCCTTGTTGCCATGGAAACTGGCATTGCCGGTAGACTCGTAGTCTGCCTTCCTCTCCTTCAATGCCATCATCTCTCTGGGGGACGCGGGAGCGCTCACTACGCACACACAAAAAAGAAAAACAATGAAGAGAAATCAACACATGCACACACAGAATATATTTACTCTTTGATTTCAATATACATGAGGAGGCGAGAACAAAGGAAGCAACAAGTATGAACGAAACATTCTGGAGGCCTCGCACTTCTTCCTTTCTGCGTGAGCTCGGCCGCTTGGATTCACTTGGTCCTAATCTAAACCGACAAACGGAGATCCGACGCTCTGCGGCCGAAACAGACCCACAGCATCACTGACCCAACTTGTCAATAATTCCTTAATACGGATGAAAAAAAAGGGCTTTTTTTTTTTTTTTTTTTTCACTTATGACAACAAACGTTATGTATTTCATTCATACTTAGGGATTATTGACGTAAAACAAGCTCCTACATCTTGCTGAAAAGTTATTATTTCAAGTTTTATAAAATATTTCCACTAGAAACCAGACAAAAAAATTAATAAAAATAGAAGTTAATTAAAAATGTAAATGAGAAGCTGAATTAAACATTGGACTTCATTTCAGTGTGACATCACGCTGATGTAATAAAAGATGATCCCCCCTCCCTCTAAATCTTTACCGGGGTGCAAATGCAACACGTTCCTCGTAGCCTGTACGTCAGTTTGTTGTCACTAATGTAGCCCCTATTTTTTGCGTCCCAGCTACATGACAGGCAGCTTCCATCTTTTTCAAACTTTATTGCTCCACTGTATGGCGAGGACACATAGAAAAACATCTGTCGGTTCAGAGCCAGACATGGTTTAGGTTTAAATGTGATAAACGCTCCACCGTTAGCAGCTTTGCACATAAAAGCAGCTTCACTCTATGTCTTCAGCATGCATTAATGCGGTTAACATTGATCCATATGTTCAGCTGCGGTTCGACTGTCGGCCTCTGCAGCTGGAGCGCTCTCTCGTTCCTAAAGCTGCCAACACACACAGTGCCTCAGTTTTTCCTTCCTATCAGAGAATGGACTTGAATTTATTTTCAGATCCAAACAAAAGTACGTTTAAAGTTAAGAATATCTTGGTAGCAGGAGATCATCCATCCTGCGTACGCAGCATTTCTTGTCTCTCCAGATGGTCTCCTTTCCTCTCCACGTGTCAAAATGTGATCCCTGATGTCTTTGATTTTCACTTTCGTGACTTAAAAACTTTATTTTGACTGCTGGTTTGTTCCAGATGCGCTCGAATCTGGCAAAAAGATATTCGAGAACCTGTCACTTTAAATTTAGGTCAGTGCTTGAGATTAAAGTAGAATTTAACCCATCATTTTTCCAAAAATTACTGCTGCAGCTGTGTAGCAATTATTGCTTTCTGGCTTTAATCCCCACAATTCATCTTGGCAGAAAAGTTAAAAACCCAAATCATGCTAATAACTTCAAGGAAAAACAAAACAAAAACAACACAGAGAAACCTGCTGTTGGACAGCAAGTCTAAAGTTATGTGGAAAGATGTGCGCTGCTCAGACGAGTCCAAGACTGAAAATCTTTCCCGTACGTGTGGAAAGCTGCGGCTCATGGCGGAAGGCCGACCCTGAACACACCATGTCCCTTGGTAAGATACAGTAATGGCAGCATCGTGCTGCGGAGATGTCTTTCTTGAACAGGGGAATCTGGAGAAAGACGTGCAGAACCGCGAAAGTATTTCAACTTTAACAGTAAGAAAAAGCTATTCAACAAAGAATTAACTCAGAGAGGCTTATTAGAGAAAATAAAAACTTTGGTGGCTCTTCAGAAATGTTTAGGACTGTTGTCATAAACTGTTATTTGGAAAATAATAACATTTTTAATTACAAAGTTGCATAGAAAGTGTCAAAATTGTATCATTCGGCAAATAATGACACTTTTGACCCTTTATGTCCTAAGTTTATGTTTTAAAATGTCCGCCTGGATATTTTTGCTCATTTTAATGTTACACAGTTCTTTAGATATTCTCTGAGTAAATATATTCGCCCATTCATCCATATCAACTGATATCTAGCAAATTATTTCGTCTATTAAGAGTGGCCCTCAGTTGGGATTTTTCACGGATCCCAAAGTGTGGCGGGATTACAGCACCGCAAGTTTGGCTGGATTGGTTAGAACCCCCGCGCTCCATTTAGCACTTCCAGGGTTTAAAGCAAAGTTGCATTAAAAGTGTCATTATTTACCAAAGTACTCTTGAAGACTGAAGTTGAAAGCCTTCATGGTGACTCTTTAATGTTTATGACAGGTGTCAGTCTAATGCGCACCCCTTCAAATAAAGTGTTTCCAGAAGCTTTGTGGATTTTAATCTCGTAGAAAATCAAACAAACCAAAAAACCTTCACATAATTTTCCTTTCAAATCCAATAAAAACAATTCATGATTTGTGTCTGTAGCAAAAACGAAATGCCCAAACTCGGGGATTGGGTCTGCGAGCATCGTTTCCAGCGCAAACTCGGCACACAGAGACACTTGGAACTTGAAGTTTGTCTCTTTGGTTTCACAGCAGCCATCAGCCTGAGAGCAGTCTGAAAAGATCAGAGATGATGAACATTGTCAAGGGCTGTCACCATCACCGCCGTCACCACCGTCATCATCACCAGCCCAAGTTCTGAGAGACTTCGGTGGCTTGTGTTATTCAAACAGCGCGAGGACGGGGAGCGTTCTTAATGGACACAGAGGACAGATTTTACTCGATGGCGGAGTAATCTGTCGGCAGCCGCCGTGCTGTGACGGTTGGAGAAGACTGGGGCTGTGATGGAGCGGCGCTTCTCTGACCGGCGGGAAGAAGGACGAGGGAGGACGCAAAACAGAAAGGGAGGCGTGGAGACACCCACCTGACCGGTTGTTCGGGGACGTCCGCACCGGAGAGATGGACGGCGTGCGAGAGGAGGAATATGGCCGCTGTCTGTCCCGCTCTATCGTGGAGGAGGAGCCCACGAAATGGTACTGCGAATAGCCGTCCTGAAAAGAAACGACGGGACGGGAAGGCGTCAGTTTTATTTTCAGCGTGTCAGTCTGGCATCACAAACAATAAGAACGAAACAAAGCAACGTCCAGACCAAAAATGGCCGTTTACCTTCTTGTAGAGACTCCGGAGGTCTCTGTACTGCCACATGCTGTTGAGGACTTGCGATGCCGCTTTCACCACTTTGGGACTATGTCTGGGAATTCAGCAGAGAGCAAAAAGACACGGCGTAAAGCTCGACTGTGTTTTTGTGATGGATGAAAAAGCCTCAGAAATATCAGCCCAACGAGCAAAAACTACAAGCCGTAGCACCTGCAAAACAAAGACGCGTCCTCAAACGACACGCTGCTGTTTGTGATTGATTAATTGGCCAACATTTCAATCGGCTGTTCTTCCAGGTTTTCACTCAGCTGACTAATGGCTCGGAGTTTAATTGGCCGGCGTGGCCTTATCAGAGTCTGCGAAATTAAACTTCATTTCTCCAAGACATTTCAGTCACCGTTATTGTTTCGGCTTTACATGAGGGCAAACCATTTATCAGAGAGAGAGAGGAAAAAAAAATCAGCTTGGTAGAAATCAGCTTTATGTTCCGAGAGCATCTCCAAAGCATTGTCTTTAGTCACAAAACTAAGTGTAGAGTTTATAGAAATGAACTAAAGTTGGTGTTTTACAGATTGGCATCTTCAGATGTCCTTATTTTACTTGTCCTTGTAGTTAAAATGATAATTGTTCTAGACACTACTGTACACATTTTTACCTACTCTGCCTTGGAACAGCAGTTTTCCACATTTTGTGATGTTCTAAGCACAACCATACAGTATATGCATCTTATTTAGAAAGTGCTAAGAAGACCCTTTACCACGCAGATGGCAGAGCAGGTATATGGAAGTCGGTTCGCTCACGAAACAACAACAGCAAAATAACGTTGAATTTTTTGACCAACATGCAAATGTTATGTGAGGCGAAACACGGCGGAGGCCGCATCAGGCTGCGGGAAGCAGAAAAACCGCTCACAGTAAACGTTTTGGATCAAAACACGTTTTGACAAACCGCAATGTGAAGATCTTGAACAGGCGCGAACACTTTTGCAAGGCACAGTTAACATCCGTTTGGCTTTTTGGATATCTCAGTTCCTGCCGCGTATGTTTATAAAACATTCCCTTAATTTGTGAAATTAAGGGAATTTAGGGCAATTAAGTTACTTTCTAATCCTAAAAGTTCAAATCATTTTAATGATAATTATTGTTCTGTTGTCAATTTAATCGATTTGATCGTTA
Source organism: Poeciliopsis prolifica (assembly GCF_027474105.1). Taxonomy (NCBI): domain Eukaryota; kingdom Metazoa; phylum Chordata; class Actinopteri; order Cyprinodontiformes; family Poeciliidae; genus Poeciliopsis; species Poeciliopsis prolifica. The sequence goes on from NW_026562383.1 coordinate 4,992,249, forward strand.
ATAGCGTTGATCTGTCAAACTGTGAGGAAAAAAAGAGAAGCTCTCCAAAAACCACACTTGTGTTCTCAACTGTCCTCAATGATGGATGTTAAAAATTCAAGTAAACAACAGTCGGCGCAGAGAGCACACAGTGATGACCCGGCTTTGATTCAGCTTGGTGTTTACAGCACACAGGTGACCTTCAGCTCCGCTTTCCTTTCACTCCCTCTCAGAACGCGAGCGTCCTCTTACGTCGGACTAAATTCCTCCCAAATGGAGGACATAAAGAGCAACAGCTAACAGTCGCAGTGCATTTCAAACGATTCCCAGACGAGCCGTTTGTAAGCTGAGCGGCGTGGACACACTTTAGGGGTTTGTCTGGGGATGATCGTAAGCGGTTCTCGGATACCATCAGCAGGTTTTTATTTGATTGACATTTAGTTCTTTTGAAACTAAAACCGGTTTTATTCTCTTTAAATCCACGTCAGACTTTGCAACCGTCTCCCCAGCTCTGCTTCGTTCACCCGCCGCCGCCGCCACCTTCCCGTTCGGCTTACTTGTCTCCTTTGCTGCGCGCGATGCCGATGAGCTTCTCGATGCCGCCGGCGTCCCTCAGGGCTTTGGTGTTCTCCATGTTTTTGGTGATGACCTCATGCAGCGCGCAGCAGATTGCAGTGACGGTGTCGTCCGACATGGTCTTCCCCGCCAGGATGCTGCTGTTGATGCTGCCTCCTCCTACGCCGCCGCCGCTGGTGTTGTTGTTGTTGCTGCCTCCGGGTAAACGATGCACCAAATCCCTCATGGCGTATTTGCCTGGTCAAAGGTGACGGACAGAGAAAAAAAAAAAAAGGTTTAGCGGGAGGCCACAGATTAGCTTTTAGAGGCTGAAAGAAATGAGAAACGAGATGTGAAATAAATACTGTAATTCGTGAGAGTATCTTCAGGCGGAGCTGCAGGAAACATCTTTTTAAAGTAACTTCCCTCCCCCCCTCAAAACTCTTTATGGAAGTGTTTTATCTAAAGGTTACACAAGTTTGAGGTGGAGCTTTGAAGTTCGACTTAAATCACCACCACCAGAGGCGGTGGGACCTCGAAAAGCTTGGGATTTTTCTGGAAAACCCCTTTGCTCACTTTTGGAAAAAAAACAGGAAAAAAAAAACATTAAAAAATAAATAAGAAGTGAACTTACAGGAAGTTAGGTCTGCTGTACCAATATGATAACATTTATGATCACATGTTTTCATGCATGTTTTAATCATTATGCTGAAAACGAAGAATCCACATAAGGTTCAAATTCAAGAGAAATAATATATAATCAACATAGAAAGAGATGAATCGTTTTATTGTGGTTATTTTTGCTTTTCTGTGACGGCAGAGATGATGAAATGCAGTTGAGATCCATAAAGAGAAAAACAAACATGCATTTAGGTACCAATACGAAGCCCGCAAACAGTTCAAACTTTAGCATCGTTTAGCATCTAAGAGCTAGCTTGTTGCTATATCATCGCAGCGCTGATGAATCTTCTCTGTCGGTGTTCGTCGTTTCTGCACTGGCTGCCTAAATTATTCAGAAGTTATTTGAACTTCAGCCGTCTGGACAAGAAGCCGTTATAAGCTAGCTCTGTCCACATGAAGAGGCAACACAAGTACTTCAAAATAAACGAAAGGTGTCAAGAAATCAGTCATCTTCACATGAGGGGATATTGTAAGTCGCTTAGACTTCCCTCTGTCTTTTGCGGTGCTGCATTTCTTCTCTCTGTATAGAAATAGCAATAATTAGCTAATGATAACTCATCTTGGTTGCACATGCAAATCCATACAATGTGGCCAAGACTTTGATGTTGCCATCTAAAGTAGGCCTTTCAAATAATTTGAACTAAGGTGTTGCAAACCTTTGTTCTACAAAATGCTTTGGACTGCGATCCAAAAGGTCTCATCCAGCATCAGTGTCTAACCTCACAGATGCGATTTTGAGAGAAAGGCCAGAAAATCATCAGCGGATTGTTCCTTCAGTTCATGTATTCACATTTACCTACAGTCAGACAAACAAGCCATTTTCGGCATTGTAGTCAAAGGAAAACTAGAGAAAAAGTATTCCCGAGAAAAAACAAAATATCCACTCTCTGCGTTTATGCTCGTCAGTCACGTTCCCATGACACCTCTGTGATTCTGTCGGGGCGTCAGGCTCTCTCCGGCCCATTGGGTCATCCTCGCCTTGCGCTGGCGTTGACACGGCGTCCTCCAATTTGGTCGCCGTGCGCGCTCCAAACAGCGAGAGCCCTTCGTCACGTTTGTTTAGGCGGAGTATTAAAACAACCGTTGGCTCACGCCGCCAGGGCTGACGGTGTTGATATTTGCAGCTGAGAGCGCCGTGGACCTGACCACACAATATGCTGTGCAGCTCAAGCAATTTGGTTGTGCTCCAACCAAGGGGAGGACAATATGTTCCCTGAAAACACGGCGGCGTGCACCGGGGTCAGCACAAAGGAAGATCTGACATGGCGGCCTACATGCGCCGGGGACGGCCGCATTCACCGAGCGAGACGTCACACGGTTTGGCTCAAAGGCGAAAGCATCGAACGGAGCAAATGGAAAGAGGCATGTGGCTGTTGCCATGGGGACCAGCAGAGAAGCGGAGTTTATTAAAGACATCAGTCAGTCTCCAGCGAGAAAGAGAGAAAAGGAAAAGAAATCTAGTATCAGGTGTTCAGCTGCTGTGCTGAGAGGAGCAATCTGCAAACAGAGAGATTCATTTTCCAAAATGCTTTGCTTTCATTTTGCTAATTGATTTTTAAATTCAATCGGCAATCCTTTCCACCAGTTCTATGCGCAAATAGACCTGCTAAGATACCACTGCAGTGCAAATTCTCTTAGTTGCAATCGGTTTCAATTATGGCGAAATTAGGCTTCAAATTAGGCAATATTGTGGCGCCTGATGTTTGTGAAGCGGCTCCAGTTCACCTACATTCAGAAAGGCCAAAGAAAGTCATATTTTAAACATTTTTAAACTAAATTATATTTCAATAACAATGTCCTGTTTTTGTCATATATATATATATATATATATATATATATATATATATATATATATATATATATATATATATATATATATATATATATATATATATATATATGTTTATGGATGTTTATATTCCAGGAGTGTGTTCATACTTTCACTTCGTGATGTAAGATGCAACAGTAGGTCAGATTTATAGAAAATGAGACAAAAAGAGATCGCAGTAATATTCTGGAGTTTTTTGGTCACAAATTTTGTTTTATAGAGATATTACCGCCATAGGCTATAAAACTTCCTTCACCTGAAAAGATTCCCATTCTGACACCCAACTGCATCTCACGCCTTAAGACTTTATTTTCTTCATATTCTTAACATTCGGTTGACCCCCGGTGTTTGGGGATCAAAATCTGCAAATACTTGAGGCCTCCTCGAAAAAAAATGCTCCCAACTGCCTATTTTAATTTTTCATACACCAAATATACCTCAATGTGCATATTGGCATGCAGGGCGGAAACCGTCTTTGAATATTGTGGATATTCAAAGACCTTCAAAGAAAATAAATAGCGTTCCTGTGCAGAAGCCAAACAATAGCAGGTCGAATAGGGAGCTATGTCAGCTCCCTTTCAAATATTTTTGACATGCTCTACAGAAAAGAATAGGCAGCTTGTCCTTGAGTCATTTCTGCATCCCAGTAAAAAAAAAAACAAAATCCATGAATCTGCAAACCTTGATCCTCAAATGACCGGAAGTCCGTCGTACACCTTTAGCTCGGCCGGCTTACCGATAAGCTCCTTGTTCCGAATGTCCAGAGCCATGTTCCTCAAGGCCGTGGCCACGGCACAGACCACCCGGTCGTTGTCTATCCTCAGTAACTCCACCAGGATGGGGAGGCCCTTCTCTTTGCGCACTGCAGCTCGGATGTAGACGGACCACTGGACAACGGGGCGAGGAAAAGACAGAATCAAACATTTGCAACACTTTCATTTTGTGCCAGTTGTTATAGAACAAATGTCGGCCGCTTAGATCATTGTTAGCATTTACAGGTAAATGTTTGTGAAATGCTTACAATTAAAAGAATATTGCATGATCATCACTCCCCCCTGTTAGCTTTGATGAAAACTGTTGAGGTTTCTTTCATTTGTCAACGACTTGGGCTTTTTCCTCTTTACTAGAACTGCGATCTCCTCTCCTCTCCTCTCCTCTCCTCTCCTCTCGCCTCGCTGCTCGGTACAACAATGACGGCTCTCACCTTCCAGCTGCCGGCGGCCAGGTTCTGCAGAGCCCCTGCTGCTCCCTCCAGGGTGTCCGGGTTGGAGCACTCTGACAGCAGCGTGAGGTAGGGCTTGACGATGGTGGGGTGCCACAACATCTGGATGCCTTTCGGAGGCTCAGCCAAGTCCGGGAAGGGCCCGACGCCGTCCCACTGCGGAACAACAAGACAACGGCTCAGAACGGAGGAGCAGTCGTGAGTCCCGGCGGCGCTCCCCACGGGCAGAAGCAGCAAACGAGAAGGAGAGGACTCCGATAAACAAAGCGACGCTCATCTGCTGCTTGGATGCAGATTCAGGCGCTGGTGAAGCGACCATGATCTACCTCAGAAAGTGCTGGCAAGAGGCTAGAAAAACAGACCGTGCGTACACTAAACCGAGTGACGAGAAGTGCATAGGAAGTCGCAACCTGCTGGGTTATCTGTCCGGCTGTAAGTTGCTTTGGTCCTCCGTTGTGCAGTGTGAGGGAGAAACGCTTCAAATACAATAAAGAGGAATCTGAAAAGTGTGGCATGGATTTCTATCCAGTCACCCTTAATCAATAAATATAAAACCAACTTTAGATGCAACAAAAGCTGCTGTCAATTGCGATGCATCTCTCTGCACACCTAAGCATTACTGTCCATATTATTGTCAGAGACACTCCAGAGGATCTAGATATGAACTTTGACTGGGCCATTCTAACAATTTTTTTATTTGTTCTTATCTGAAGTGTGTTTAGGGAAACAACCAACCTGGTCTCAAAACTCGGAGACGTTTTCTGACATTATGAAAAGCCTGCAAAATGAAATTGTCCTCCAATTTTGCACCAGACTGAATGCTACTGGTGGCAAAACAGAGAGAAAAGAGAAAAATGATGAACTACACCAATGGAAATTTTTGGGCTTGTTTGAATTTCTCACACATTTAATCGATTTAACTGTGTGACAAACTAAACAAATAACTACTTGGCATCAGGCCAAGTAGTTATTTGTTAAAACTAGACAAAAATTCAGATTTTTCTCCCATTTCACTCATTTGTGCTGGTCTGGAAACAACACTGATGACGTCACTCTGCACCATCAGGCTCGAATGATCTTGCAGATTTTATCTTGCAATCACTTTTTGGCAGATTCACCTGAAGTTATTGCTTCAGTTCAGTATGTCTTCTGTTCAGACGTCTCTGTCTCTCTGATACGACATAATATCAGCCCGTCTCATTTTCACGTGACTAACGGGCGACAGCATCCTTCGCCGCATCCGTAACCCTGCCAAGCGCTGCTGTCCGTCTTCCTCGCGCCTTTAACCTGATTGCGCCGCTACACCCTCTTCATCATCTCCTGTCTCCTCCTCCACTTCCACTTCCTTTCCCTTCCTCTCCTCTAATTGCCATGCAGTTGTTAGAGTTTTGTCCTCTTCGGCGCGCACACTCCCTAATCGCTGCTTCACGATAATCGCCCGCAGCTGCGCTAGAGTGGCGACGACGCGCAGGCAGAAGGGAGAGAGAGTGACGGATTCATTTTTTTTTTTTTTACTGAAGAGGTTATGATCTGTCCCTGCGTCGATATGATCATTCGGACCCGCCGTCCTCCCCACGAGCAGAAAAAGACGTTTGCCTGGAGAAAATCCGGGAAAAACGGGATGTAATAAAACCCGAGTCCCAAAACCGATTTCATAAACCTCAGCCAGATTCAGAAATGATTGGCAGAGGTGATGGTGGGGCGGAAAAAAATAGAGAGAAAAAATAAGCCATACAGGGAGGATGAGCAGTTCACACAGCTACACTGGAAGTGGTTAAAAAAACACACACACACACACGCAATACACACACAAAACAAGAAAAACGTCCCCCACTCAATCAGAATGATGCTGATTGCTCATTTGCATGACAAGAGGGCGGGGCTCGTCGATCTCTTGCTTCTGCCTCTCAGCTGCGTGGAGGAGAACGAATCCAGAGAGAGAAAGGTGGAATCAGCCTCACAGAAATCGGAGCGCAGGCGCCGAGCAGACTGAACCAAAACACTTAGACCCTGCAGAGCCTCGAGGAAGCAAGCAGAGCCTTCATAAGAACAAAAAACAAAACAAAAAAAATATATAGAAAAAAGAAAAGGTCCACACTCACGGCACGCTGTGTGGACGCGACTCAGCGTCTTGTGAGACGGACCAAAAACGAGTGTAGTGTGTGACTGTGAAGCGGAGAGGAACGTTTTCACGTTCCTTTTTCAAACACCTCTAACTAAGATCCGGGAAAGCTAGTTGTTTTCACATTCAAATTCAAAATACCTTGTTGATCCCAAAGGGGGAATCAAATGCTTTTGTGAATCAAAGTCACTGTGGACAGTAACTTAGACAACCAGAAGCTGTTTATCCAATTCGATGTTAGTCTATCAAACGAAATTTGAATGAAACATCAAAGTTTGCGGCTGTAAAACCTTCAGTCGGAGTGAATATATTTTTTAAAGGTGCTCTACATTTATTACATCCTGTGGAATAACAATATAATTACACCGTAACGTGTCACAGCTCTGGCCCCAAATAATTCAGAATGCACTAAATGGTACAATAGTCCATTCATTTAGGAACTCGGAGGACGGTCATGAATAAATAAAAACGTGTGTCTCTCCTCACCTGGTCGTGGCCCTTCTTTTTCTTCTTCTTCTTCCCCCAGCACCCAGAGCTCTCCGCGTCCTTGCCGCCGGTGTCGCACAACAGGCCGTCCAGCTCCTCGGAGCCGCCCTGCTGGCTGTGCGACGTCTCCGCGGCCAGACGGTAGGACAGGTTCCTCAAGATGCACACGCAGTTCTCCACAGTCTGGAGGAGGAAAGGTCGGACGGGAGGGGAAAGGGAGGAGGAGACGGAGATGAAGGAGGCGCGGGAAAGCACGGCGAGATGCGCCACAGAGATCACACACACACACGTACTCACACACACATTACTCCTATTGTTGAGAGTGGCAGAGCAGTCAGGAGTCACAGGCTTTGATCTTTTGGAGGATTTAAAACAAAAAATAAAAATCATGCAGAGAAGCAGTGACTCAGGACACACACAGGGGGGCATCGAGTCACCAACGGTGTTTCTGTGTCAGAGTTTGGGCTGAGTAATGTAACATGACAGAAAGCAGTTTAATTTCTAAGCAAAGACTTCTCATGTCTCATGTGTTTTATAATGTAAATATTTATACATTTTCTCTAGATTCGGCAAATATCTAGGAAATAAAAAAAGTGCATTCCGCCCTTTCCTGGTGATGTTGCGCAAGAGCAGAGAAGGAAAACACAACAAACCCATCAGAGCCAGTAGGAGGGTCTTGATGCCGTCAGTCAGCCTCACGTACGCGCTGCTCACACTCTCCCCGTTGCTTTCTGCCAAGTTAACGCTAGTTACCCCACAATGGACGGCGGCTGGATAAAGAGTTCTTCCGTAACAATAAGTTTTGTCGGCATTAGCACAACTGCAGCGCATACACGAGGAAGATTGACAGCATGAAGACCCTCCCCCTGACTCTGATTGGCCGTTTATGATTGAGCACATGTCTGGAGAACCACAGGAAGAGGAATTAGATTTCTTTTTATTGTAATAATATTGTGAAAGTTTTGAGAAATCTGTTAAAAAATATATATATTTTTTTTTTTACAAAAGCTGCATACTGCAGATTTAGGTCTCAAGTCCTGCATATAAAAACAACAGCCATGTTACACTGTCGAGACGCTGCTAATTTCCTAATTTTCACTTTAAGCCATTTGTCTATTTGTCATTAAAATGGCAGTTTTAAACAGCGACACTTCACACAAGCACAAGGTTATTCTACTCACGCAGGTATGAGCCAGATTATTAATAGTATGCGGAGTTGTGTGTGCCCTGCCGTGTGTGTTCCTGCATCACCTTGCTGTCTATCTCGCTGCTCCCCAGAGCCGTCTGGATGACGTAAAGCAGGGCGTCCGTGAGGCCTTCGCACTCCCTCATCCTCCTCCGCGCTTCCTCCCCGGCGGAACTCACGTTCCTGTTTCACACAGAGACACAAGTTCACGGCCTGCCGCTGTCGGCGACGAACAAAAAATGTCACGTTGACTCTTTGCAGTTGCGAGAACGAGACGAGAACAACCAGCATGACGACTGAAGAAGAGCTGTTTTTTTTTTTTCTTTTTAGCAGTGGCTTCTACTTGTTCAGCTAATTTGTCTGTGAACGCAACACGCCTGGTTGGGATCAGAGTAGTCCCTTCAAACTGGACTCAAGAAAGAGCAGAGCTGCTTTAGCCATCCAAAAATCACTCGAGGGGGAAAAAAAAGTTAAAAAAAATCCAAGTTCAGAGCAGCTGATCAAATGATCAATCGCTTAAAAATGACATCAAAAATACAGATTTAATTGGAAATTTGGGCATTTCAAGGACCAAAATGACAACAGTTCATACAAGTACAGAAAAATAACAAAACAAGGCCAAATCAAATTGATGCAAATCAGTTTCTTTCAAAAAAATAAAATAAAATAAAATAAAAGTGAAACTTTAACAAAAACTGCAGGTGTGAAATTTTACTCAAGTAAGGGAAGCGATACACCAAAAGTACAGAGCAGTAAAAAAATATTCCTAAAAGTACACCCCCCCCCCCCCCAAAAAAAAGTCACTCAAGTAAGTATAATTGAGTAACTACAGATACTATGTTGGGGCTCATAGACGATGGTGTTTCCTAAAGTCTGAGCTAGCTTAGCAACCGACCCAAGTTGTCTGGCTATAAAAATAGAAAGTCAAACTGACGTAAAAATAATTGTCAAGCGCGTTCGGCGACCGAAGCAGAAATGTCAGGCTGAACCAGATTTCCAAGAGGAAGGAAAGCAGGAGGAGAGGGAAGCTCGACAGATGTCAATTCTTGAATAATCCAATGAGAGAAACTTTTAAGCAGTTCTATGGCAAACATTTGGATTGTGGTTATTTATTCAACTTTTTAGGTAACAGGAAGACAGGAAAAACAAAAGTAATTTTCCTCACTCCCTCTCCGGTGGAACCGGGACCGATTTAGTCTGGACACCTTCCTCTCTTTACCCAAATCTAACAGCGTCAGAAAAGTCAGGACTCGCCTGCTGATCCAAAACCAGCGGACATCTGTATGCAGACGCCGTTTGCACATGACAGATTCATGAGGGGCCTGAGTGGGTCGGTGGAAAACCAGGTGGGAGATGTGAAGGTGAGGCAGCATTCTGTTTAAGCGAGGAGGCTGCTTTTGATTCTGACAACCTCCGTCGGTTTTCTACAGTCAAATGACTGCCTAAAAAAACAATATCGAGGTTGTTGACAAACTGTACTCCTCTGAGTCTGCATCCCCTCCGGCTGTTATTTGCTTCGAGTCGTGATGCAAGTTCACCAGAGCGTTCACACACACACAAACACACACACGCATGCACACACGCCCATGCACGCAGCAGGACGCTGTCAGAAAGCTGCATCACCTGTTCAGTGAACAACATGACAAAATCAGAATAAACAGCCACCTGAAACATCCAAATCGTAGCAAACAAGATCCACTTTCAACTGGCGTTAAGCGTACGATTTCTCCGATATTAGATTTGGTCTCCTGTCTATTAATAGGCTGAAATTAATTACCCTCAGTTGGTTAGAGGTAATGAATTCCAGTGAAGTGATTCCTTTGCAATGCAGCCGCGCTGTGAGATTATCTCTCATTATTTGATCTTTAAGCGTAGAGGATCAAAATAACAAGGCCGGCGAGAAATTACACCCAACAGATAACGCTGTGGCTAAAACTGAGCTTCTTTTCACTCAAATGAAAATGTGATTCAACTCCTAACGTACTGCTGCCACACAAAAAAATAAATAAATAAAACAAAAAAATCTCTCCATCCATTTTGAATGACTGTGCAAAGCAGAGGCCTAACATGGTGGGATTTGCTTAAAATGAGGTTTGACAATAGGAAACGCTGCATTTTCCTTGCAGCGAATGGCTGAAGGGAACCTGAACATGTACAGGTTCAGGTTCAGGTTGCAGCGCAGCGATCTCATTCTGTGAAACACCAAATCCCCCACAGGCGCTATTCTGCGAAGAACCTCGCTGCCACGTTGTGGTCTCAGTTTTGACTGGAACAGGCGCTGATTCAGAGCTGGGACGGTTAGGTCTGGTTACAGAAGATTTCTCTGTAAGCGATGATAGAAAAAGACCTCCAGGGGTTTCTATTGGGATTTTACAAAACCATTTTTTATTTCTTTGCACCTGTGTGTGCTGCTCGTTTTTTAAACATGTGCATTTAACTCCTAGAAGTATGTTTGTGGAAAGACATTCGCGAGAACACAAGGCATCGGTTTGCATGATATCTATGTTTCCATCTCAGTTGGTACTAATCCTTCGTACCTGAACAACCAAGTCCAACAAAACTTAAGCCAAACAGACTTACGTTCTGTTGATTGTTAAAAATAATAATACTGTTGTGATCGTATCTTGATCATATCTGTCCAACTCAAAAATGTATTTCAACTTCATTTTTATTATATTTTCACCCTCAATATGGGATCTAAACACAACATCCAGAGGTTTGGACACGCCTTTTCATTCAATGAGTTTTCTTTATTTTCATGACTATTGACATTGTAGATTCACACTGAATTAATTCACTATGAATTAACACATGTGGAGGAAATATGTACTAAACAAAAAAGTGTAAAACAACTGAAAATACACCTTATATTGTAGTTTCTTCAAAGTAGCAACCTTTTGTTGTGATCACTGCTTTGCACACACTCTGCATTCTCTTGATGAGCTTCAAGAGGTCGTCAACTGAAATGGTTTTCACTAGCAGGTTAATAAGTGGCTTTCTTACCTTATAAAGAGTCATGAAAATAAAGGAAATGAGAATTGAATGAGAAGGTTGTGTCCAAACCTTTGGTCTGTACTATATATATATCTACATATACACATACATATTGAAAGATGGATGGATGGATGGATGGATGGATGGATGGATGGATGGATGGATGGATGGATGGATGGATGGATGGATGGATGGATGGATGGATGGATGGATGGATGGATAGATAGGTAGAATGTTAAAGACTCAAGGTCGGCGTTCCTATACGTGATCATGTCAGTTCACCTAAGGGCTGGAAAATGACACACAAACTGCTGCTCATGAAGACAGCAATTTGTTGCATGTGTAAGAACAGAGGGCCCTTTAATCTGGCTAAGCAGTGAGTTAAAAAAGGCCTGATGACTCCTAAAGGAGTGATAGCCCCCAAAAGCTCAAAGTAAATGGGTTAATATGCTCCTTATTAGCCGCTGTGGCGTTTGCGTGGCGTCTGCCCCGTTCTCTGCGCAGAACTCCAGATCTTCTTGTTAGCTGACACAACAGGAGAGAGGCAGTGAGGAATGACAGGGTAGAAACGGCGACGGGGAGGGAACAGGCAGAAGGGACGACGGATAAAAGAGGGCATAATACGATGGAGAAAGAAGTATTGGGATAATGTGACAAGACGGAGAGAGGGAGAGAGACCAAAGAGGGGGTAAACAGAGAGAGGGGAAAATGAGAAATTGCGGATGATAATAGGAGACGGAACGAGCGAGGAAAAAGAGAGAGCAGGTGGCCGGCGATAGACCAAACCCGCCATGAAATATTCAATCTTTAATCAGACTCCCAGCATTCCCTAACGAGGCGTGAGAAGGATGAATTAGGCCTTCGAGTTTGGGGAGCCGAGCGGCTCAAAGTTATCTCGCACCGACACGCTCGCCAACAGACTCAATATCACACACGCACCACTGTACCAGATGTGTCCTCCCCCCCCACAAGTCTACAGTGACGAGATTAAAAACCCGCACGTGGTTGGATGGAGAGACCAACAGAAAACACCACAGAAAACACACACACATGTGCGTGTGTGTGTGTGTGTGGAGAATGCGGTGGAGTCGTGCTCAAGCCACTATTTTCACCCAAATTCTGCCCAGTTTGTATCCGGAAATATGCCGAAAAACTCTCCTTCAGGGTTCCTGCACATTTTTTCATATTTTCCCGACTAAACATGAAAGAAATTCTTTTCAACAGGAAGTAATGGGGCATATCTTTTTTTTTTCATACAGGTGGTCAGGCTTTAAATGTAAAACCTGCACAAAACCACAGACAGGAATGAAGGATAAAGAAAATGGATGGATGGAAGAATGGTTGGATTTAAAAGCGTCGTAAAAGTTTTGTAAAAAAAGTTTCATCGTAAAAGCTTAATTCGTATTTGCTCATTTCACATGAGCAAATACGAATGAAGACATTTTAAAGAGCCGAATGGATGCTGCCCCATTTCAGTGTGGGCTGTCACAATTAAAGTGGTGGCAGAACTTGCTGATGTTTGTTCACAGCACACTGCAACTCAAGTAAGAGTAGCGCTGCTTCACAGTGGTATAACTCAAGCAAAGGGAAGAAGCAGCGTGCATAGACGTAACTCCTGAAATCGTTTTTTGCTCAAGTAAATGTACCTGAGTGGACGTAACAAGTTGCTGCTCATTGACAGTCTGTGTCAGCCCCACATTTTCCAAACTGCACTGCACAACCAACGAGAAACTGAGCAGCTACACTGGTGAGTCATCAGAAATGAAGTGTTGACTGGTAAAAAAAAATATAATAAAAATAACACTGAACGTTTTCTAAAAATGCATGACTGTGTTATATATAGTCTGACAGACTCTTTTCTTTTTGGCTTCTTAATAAGAGAAGAAGAAGAAGCAGAAGAAGAAGTGTACTTCAGAACAAGCTCTGCAAAGTGTCAACTAGCAATCCGAGATACAAGACAGAGACAAATGAAGGAAACTAAGAACTGACCGGAGGCAGCCTGTGGCGTTGCGGAGGACCTGGGAGGAGTGCAGGTGAAGCTTGCGGTCCTCCTGGGTGTGGGGGGACGTGTCCCAGCCCGAGTGCGGGATGATCACGGCGTTGGTCAGCACGGCCAGGGCGTCCTGGATGATAGGCATCTTCAGGGCGTCGCACGACGACAGGTTCCACAGGACGCCTGCAGAACCAGAGCAGAGATGGAGGAGAACGGAAAACATGCAGAAAGCCGACGACACACCTGGAACATTTGAAAGACCCTGGAGTGAACTTTGACCTGGTGTTCATGTCTACTACCGGTTGAGTATAGAGATCAGTATCAGAGCCATATTGGCATTATTACTTTTCCAATACAACAAACTTTTAACACTTACAATCGCAGATTATGACGACGGCTCAAATCGGGTAAGAATCAGTTTCCCAGTTGGAAACTTTTAATCAGGGGTTCATCAGACAAAAGTCTAGAAATATGGCCTATTAATAATTAGAAAGATGTGAATACAGACAGACATGCAGTTCAGCAATATGCCATCCATATATTATTACTGCAAAGCTTTTATAATTGTTCCTTTTTAAATGGAAGGATGCTCTGTGGAATAAGTGCTTGGAAACTACAACTACGTTTCCGGTGTGTTTATTTTACAGATTTTAGGTACTGACTGGCAACTGGGAAGCAAACTAACGGAGGTACAGGTATCTTACGCTATATTGCGTGGCATGATGCAATGACCAAGACTCTCAAGAGAAAAAAATAACAGAGTCCCAACAGAGAAAAATAGAAAATACTTTGCTTTTCTGTTTTAAATAATAAAAAAAAAAAAAGATATTTTACAATGCTTTAATTGTGCAAATACCATTAGCTTGTTCAAATTGGTATGTATGATAGTGAATATTTGGTTGATATTCGATATTCTAAATCTCATTTGGCCAATAACCAATGCCAATATCAATATTTTTTTTTACTATAGATAATTATTGAAAGTATAAGGTTTTCACTACTGTGGATCAAAATTCTGCCACATCTCCATTAGCTTAGCCTGCTACCAAATGCAAATGATAAAAAGGTACGAAAGAGGTTGAAAATGCAACACTTTTGACTTGCATTATGTTTAATGTCAAATTTATTCAAGGCATTTTCTCTCTCCAAGACAATGACGACACTCGAACAGCGTGCTGTTCTGCAGGCATCATTGTCCCATAAAAACAACAGTTTTTATATCTGTGAGTTATTTTGATGTCCAATATTACATCTTACTGCTAATATTGGCCGATACCGTGCTGATAATATTGTGCACCCTTAGTTAAAACATTGCCCAAGTCTGCTGCTCTGCGTCTTTTTGAATATCCACACATTAAAACACACTTTAACATTATCAGAATGTGACACCCAAAGGAATTACTGAACACCATTTCTGTGTGTGTTCGTTTGAAAGAAAAAGTGAAGACAGTAAATCCACTGAACGGAGAACCGTTGCAGCTCTTCCCATCCCTCCTCTTAATTCTCTCCTGAATTCACCATGTAGCGACCAGCCAACCAAGAAAGTGGAGTTTTTCTCCTGCCTACCAATTACCAATCACCCTTACCGCCATCGGCCGCAAACTGCAAAACACTTTTGACCGGAACGGACAAAAAGGCCTTTTTTCTCTGGAAAATACCTCTCTTGTTGTTTGGAACAAGTAAGCTGAACGTTTTAGAAAAAAAAAAAAAAAAGAACGGTAGTGTGTGGGGAGACAACGAGGGAAATCACCGTATTTTGCTATTAACCACTCTGACTTCCTGAGTGTCATGAATGCAAACGTTGATGCAGGACGTCGTCGCTCTCGTTGACCTTTATCTTACAATCTTTGTATTGGTGTAATTATATGGTTTTTCCTCCGAGTGTCAGCCCGTAGTCATATCTGCAGGCATTGGCCCCGTTCCTTTATGACAGTAATTACAGCCGCGGTGGCGACGCATCCTTTCCGTCTGCGAGCGTTTAACATGTCTGGAGCAAGGCGTCCCGCTCTTCAGGCCTCTTGCTGTTCACCCTCGGTTCAACAGTGCCTGTGTAATTGCAGCTCTTCTTATCTGTAAATAGGATTTTTTTTTTTACTTGTGCGCGTGTGTTCATTTTTTATTTTATTTTTTTAAGTGTGTATTGCATCCAAGCCCCTTAACAAATCAAAGCTGACCCCATCAGCACTTTGAGCTTTTTGTTTTTTAAGGCGGACTGCTTCTGTTTGGGGGTCAAACACATTTGCAAAATGACTTTTGGATTCGTCGTTTAGAGAGTTCAGCTTTTTGTGGCGATCGGGACAAAACGGGTGTTCTGCTTGTTCAGCTAAAGTTTTGTAATTTTTCTTAAGATATTCATTAGCTAAATACTTTTCTTTTTTTTAAAAAAATCTGGTAGCCATAAAATAAATATCTGAACTTGAAGCAGGATTGTTTTTTTCCTGAGGGAATCGTCTTTCTTGGCTGCACAGAAATTCAGGTGACGGTCTTTGCTTGAGTGGTTGGGTGTGTGTGTGTGTGTGTGTGTGCGTGTGCGTGTGCGTGCGTATAATGCAAAAAACGTGGCCCACACGCTCACTCCCTATTAAATGCTTCTATTGTCCTATCCACATGGTTTTTACTCATTAAATGTTTCTTTGTACTTTAATGATGAAACAGAAATCAGACTCCTTGTTTGCACCCACAAATGCGGCAAATCAAGTTGATTCTGAAATATGCATTACATGCAGGACGGCGCCGGACATGTCAGTGTTTGTCCTCAGAAACAGATGCTCTGAACATGGAGGGCTTTGCATATTTTGTTGGTGTCGGCCTGACAATTGCGCATCGCACTCAGTATGTGCAATTATCAAAAAAAATTGTATGTGCCGAGCATCTTTCCTGCAGCATCTATCTGCGAAGTGTGAAGATTGGAGATTTTTCTGCCATCTTTATGAAAAAAATGATTCTGTCCATAATTATGCTGAACATGTTTTTGCTCTCCAAAGCAAGTGTTTTGCACGGTGTAGTTAAAGAAGAGTTTCTGCAGAAGCTCTGCATTGTAGTGTTTGATAGAGTTTTGTTCCGACAAAACCCCTCAGTCGTGCGACTACACGTCTGCTTTGACGACTGGCGGGTCGGCGAGACGATCTCACGGATCTCGCCTTTCGTTCTTTGAAGTTAAAGTTTATAACTTTTTGAATCTTCTCCGGATAGTCTCGCGTGTATTTTCCGGTGTCTGTGTGAGTGCATTTAAAGCGCAGACCGAAAAAACAAAAACAAACGAGAAAAACATCGAATGAGAAAGAAAAATAACAAAATCCCCCTGTGAGCAAACACGACGCTTCCACCGCCGTGTTTTACCAGGGCAGGTAATTACTACGTTTCTTGTAATTGGAAATGCAACGCATGATGTCGTAGCTGCAGCTGCGAAGGCAGAGATTCTCGACTCTCTGGGGAAAATTCAGCTGTTTGCCAGCGTCGCCTCTCGCTGTGCAGAGAATGACATCATCTCCCCGAGGTGAAAGGCAACGGGAATTTAGATGTGATCAGAAACGCGCACAAACTCGCCGACCGTCTCAACGCCGCAAACAGACATCCGGCGAGGGGCGCACACACACACACACACACACACACATAGAGAGCAATGAGTGTCTGACAGATGAATGAGGTTAATTGCCACAGCCTTACATCATGAGTGGCAACAGGAGGCAGCGGGTGTGCCGCTACCGAGAGGGAGAGGAAATGAATATGTCGGCTATCGCTCTGTGTCTCCAGAGCCATTTCCCATTTGATTCACAGTTTGCTTGGAATCGTCGTCCCGCCACGGTTCTCTGTTTGGGCCCCCGCGGCGTTGATGCGTCTTTGGTTCTCCCAGACCGTTCCATGTTTCATCTCTTATTGTTCCGGCTGAAATCGTTTAAGGTGCTTGATGTGAGGCTACAGTTTTCGTCATAGTGAATATTAACGTCTCTCTGGTTACTTTAAGGTAGAGAAACAGAAAAAAAAAGGATCTTTGGAGGCTCAGCAGCAGTGTTTTGTGAACCCTTTACCAAGGCACTATATGTACATTTTAGCTTCATATGCCCGTGACGTGTTGCGTCTGTAAGTGGCCCCAGGATGAGGATTTGACCTTCAGAATGACAGCCGGTCTCCATGACGAATGAGAAAACCCTCCACATGACGAGACACATCTTCGTGCATTGTTGGAGGATGACTTTGTTTTTGTTTGTTTTTGGTTTGGCTTTAAACAAAAAGTAGAAAGTAGAAAATTGTTAGCGGCATTTTGAGTTGTCAGCTCTCATCCTTTTGTCCCAAAATGTTCACAATGTAAATAAACAGCATTACATTAACAGATTTATTTGGTTACAGACATTTAGTATAAATAAAGGGCCATTTAAATTTTTTTTTTGATTTTCTAAAATACAGAACGCTTCTTGTTTCTTAAAGTTTCATCTTTTAATCCGTGATTCCAGGTCTAAACGAAGACATTATACATCTATGTTTCTGTTGACTACCCAACTCGTTTTACTCAGTTTATCCAAGGTTTTTTTTTTTTCCACTCGGGTACTTCCAGCAATGTCAGGTCCAGGCCGCCGCTGCTCTTTCTGCTGTGGGTCGGCCAATCAGAAGACCGCTCAGGCGTGAGATACACTCTCACAGCTGGATCGGCTCCAGAGTGGTGATGGGGTGTCATAAACGGCGCGAGAGGCTATTTTCCTCCGGTATCAGCAAATCATTGTTCAGGAAAAAGGAAAAATAGAAAAAGAAAAAAAATCCCACAATATATATTTAAGTGGAGAAGGGGAGAAATGTAAATCGGTTGACGAGTTCAGAAAAAAGAAATGACGAATAAAAATCGATGATGAGTTCCTAATCTAACAACCAGCAGAACCGCGACGTTTCAGTCGGGGAAGAACGGGCCACTCTGGAGGACGCCTCACGTTGCTACGAGTCCGAAGGTTTAAACCGGTCCTCAACCAGAGAGCCGGTGAAGTAATCAATGGGTCTCCTTTGTATTCAGGGCGGGTTTGTGGAAACTCTCTGCCACGACGTGGACAGCAGGCCCAGTGTTAACCCAACAGGAGGCAATTATCCTGTCCACAGATTTTAGCCTCCAAAACAGAAACAACCTCCACTGAGAAGCGACCTCTGACAACCTCGGCTGGTTTAAGCACAACTACGGACATCCGTCCAGTTTTAGTTTGTACAGACAAATCCTTGCCATCGCTCCCAACACGCTACGTTTGGGTCTCTATAGAGTCTGAGATGTGACTGGTGGGGCTTTCGCAAGTTTTCTCGCATGTCGGACACAAACGTTTTGGCGCTCACCTCCAGACCTTCAAACGGCCAAAACCAGCCTTTGACACGGCAGTCGCGGTTTCTGGTAAACAACTCACCGCGTCAGCGTTAGTAATGCGGGGAGACCTTTAAAAGAAAAAGCCTTGTTGAGTTTTCTTTCAAGCTGGAGGGTTTTTAACAGGTGGAATGTAGTAGGCAAAGTTTCTCTGTTCAATTCAGTCGGAAAACTCGAAGCTTTCAGACGGATTTCACTGGATTCACAAGCAGATTTATTATCTCCTTATTTTAAACAACTAATGACCACTTATAGTAAAAACGATAATTTTCTTCTATACTTGGTCTTCCAAAGAAATCCTAGCTGGATTTATTAGCATTTCAAAGCTTAAAGAAGAAGAGAAGAGTTCAGCTGAAAAGTTTACACACATTTTTCTTTTTGCTATTTATTTTTGCTGGAACTAGTATATAAATGGTACGAAAGCGTACGAGCTCAGAAACAAACTTACTAGTAGCTCAGGAAAAACGTGAAAACGTCCTCGCAATAACGAGACGCAAAACTCGTTAGAGCGAGAAAGGTTGCTCGTTTCGATGAGGTTAAAGAAACTTGTTCTGATGAGACGCACAGCTCATTAGCACCAAAATATCTCCTCTTTTTAATAAGAAAGGTGGTAAATAGCAACAAGTCGGGATTTTTTGATGTTGAAGCAGGGAAAGGAGAGTCGTATCAAGTCTCATTTGAACAAAACGTTCCGGTTCTAAGGAGAAACTCTCGCTTTGTCTTGTCGGAACGAGAACGTTTTCTCGTTTCGATGGGAAACTTTCTCGTTATGACTACATACAAAGACGATCTCGTAACAAGAAACTTTCTGCTTTAATGAGTCTCGCTGTGGCGTCCAGCTGTGACCAGAAACTTCCTCGCTTGGAAGAAATGTTGCCCCTGAATCTGTTCTCAATGCTTCCGTACCGTCGCTAGTTTATATTTTCCTTTTCGTATGTGTGCAGCTGTTGCATTTTGTAAGGTAAGAGATGAAGGGGGAAGATCTTGTCCTTGTCTGGTTTCTGCATTCCACACACCGCTGACTGCAGATCGCATTTATTCTGTGCAAAAATGTTAAACCTGGGCTTAACAAACAGAGAGGATTCTTCAGAATCTGAAGAAGAACTCGTCCAAGAGGCGGGACATTTCAAGTTTAAACATCCACATTGAATATGTATGTAATATTTGCTCTGCACGTTGAAAAATCGGACTTGTTATTCCACCCACACGACTTTTTATTTTTTTTTTTAGAGGAAACCGTAATTACACTGAAGCAAAAGGAGAAGCACTGTTTGTGTGATTACGAGTAGGTCGGTGTGTGTGTAAGCGTGTGGCCATCGAGGCAGGTAGCTGGACTTCCTGCTGTGATTCTGATTCAAAATGCTCACCAGACAAAGAGAAGCGAGCAGACGAGGCTGCTGATACCGAGGAATGGCGAAAGGCAAAAAAAATAAAATAAAAGGACAACGGAGAGACGGGCGGGAAAAAAATTCCCCCAAAATGACAGTTTAAAAAAAATAAAAAATCCAACTGGAGCGAAAGAGAGAGAAGGAATAGAGGAGAGACTTCCTGTGGGTCATTGAAGGAGAGCAAACAGAGCGCTGCGCGTGCGTCCGGTCGGTCATTGAGCTGATTAATTTGTGACGGAGGGGATTTCTGTGCTCCACGCCATGAATTGCAGCTCTAATTTATATGGTAATCTTTAACCCACTCGCTGCATACAAAACACTTTTTATTCACTTTTTTGTTTTTCTTCTTCTCTTTAAAAGACTGACACCCCTCCGAGCCTCGCAAGCACGCTCTGTGGGGACAGGGACGGGAGACGACGTCTCTCACTGTCCTGTTAGCACCGCTTGACTACGTCACACCGGTCGGCGCAATCGATGCGTCACGTGTTTGTCGGCTTGCGTTTCAGGAGGGTTTGCAAGGACACTTGAGTCGAAGATGGAAAATATGTTTGAGTTTGAAAATAAATAGATAAATAAATGAACACCTGCCGGAACTTTTAGATACAGTATTTCAAAATAGTTTTGCTGTCATTTCATACAAAAATGACTAAGTTGAAATAAAAAACAAAAATAAATCCCCAATATTTGCTATCATTTTGTATCGAGTCTCTGACTTATGGGCGGCATTCGCAAAGACAGAGTAAATTTATTGACTTTCTTTTCAGCGGCACAATAAAAACATCTCAAACTACTTACAAAAGCCGTTATTAAGTCTCTGCATTTTACAAAGCGAAGCTCTTTTAGGGCTGTCATTTCTGACTCGCTAAGGATATATATATATATATATTATATATATATATATATTATATATATATATATATATATATATGCACAATGGGTGTAAAATCTAAATGTAGCAACGTGACAGAAACATTAGCAAAGCATTGATTGATGACTCTGTGTTTACATCCCACACTCAGCTGTGAAATTAACGAACCATAAATCCATATTCCATAAGTTGCGTGTGTGCAGTGGCGGTTCTGGAAGCCACAGTAGTGACTGTAGCCTCACGTTTCCTCACAATCTCTCTGTGTGAGCGCGTGCATGCGTGTGTGTGGGAGGATCCTTTTGAGCTCCTTTCAGAGTGAAGCAAGGTGAACCTCGAGTAAATTAAATGTTTGTGTGAGGGATCACTCCCAGTTCAAACGCAAACAAAACCCCCATTACCACCAAGTAAAAAGAGCAGCAGCCGTTTTGTTCCGGTTCACAGTTAACGCTGAGGCGACAGGTGTGTTGTACCTGTGAGCAGCTCCCTGATCTCCAGGTCGGTGGTCTCAGCAGTCAGTCGCAGAGCTGCAGGATCTTGTTGTCGTGTTTTTTTCGTCAGGTTCCTCAGGGCTCCGCAGGCGCTGCGGTGAACATCTGTCATCCGGTGGTCCAACAGGTCCACCAGCAGCTGTATGCCGCCCTGCCGGCGAATCTGCACACGAAGGAAAGAATAAAGAGCTGCACACGCAAAAAACGCCTTTCAGAACGTTTTCCTCATCAAACCTGGGAAATAATATACCAGTAACGAACTTAAAAATAGGGCTGTAACGATACACTAATCTCACGACACAATATGATACGCGATATTCTGTTTACATATGATACATATCGCAATATTCTGCAAACAATACGATTCGATACATTTTTAAGATTTTCTAAAAGATTTTAGAGGGACAGAGGGATTTTGTGACTGTTCTATAGACTCGGATTGACTTAATATAACTGATGGTGTAATATTGGTGTAATAAATGTTTTTGTCATACATTTGTTGTGCATTTGCTTTGTTTAAATGTTAATTTAAACAAAACTTGGCGATGCAGAAAACTAACCTTCTTTCTCCTTTTTACTTATGTTAGAGAATGTAAGTGATCTATTTCACTTCTTTAATGAATTAATTGTAACTGGTTGTTTCACTGCATGTCATTTCTGATGCACGCGTGCAACTGGGCAAAAAAATGTTACATGTGACAGCTGTCATTTCATTCATGTGAATTTGACATAAAGCTCAAGGTAGGATTTAATGAATCTATACTCGCAGATGAAAAATCAATACTTTATGAGAAAAAAATACGTCCTGCAGCTTCATCCGATCCGATACTGGTAATTGTCTTAAATTTTGATTTCTCAAACAGGATTCTGCCTTGCACAGAGAAGTTACACTTTTCTCGCTGCACGACAAAATCATGAGTAACTTTTTTGCCACTGTGTGTGAAATGATGGCTGGAAAAGCAGATGTCTCTGTAGAACGGTGGGCTCAAAGGATAACACTGCTCTTTATGGCTGACAGCTGACGGGCATTTTGATGCTCTGTGATCATTTTGACGCAAACCAAAAGTGAAAAGCGGCACACACGACGCGGGGAGAATCTGTTCTCCAGCGGCTAAACATGTCAGATTCAGTGGCGCCTCCGAACAATAAATTCTGTGTGGTAAAACACGCAAGAAAAGTAAAATACATAGCAGACACATCAACGTGCAACGGCTAATGATTTTGGTTTGAGCCGGACTCTGTGTTTGTGCCGGGGAGTTACGGTCATTCAGAGACGCACGAGCCAGATGGAGCGCCCATCCAACGGAGACTAAGCGCCTCGCCTTCAGGCAATGCGCTAAATAACTATTTTATGCATTTGCACGTCTCTGTGTTACAGACAACGGCAGGACAACAGTAAAGTAAATTGGCAGTCGTCAGACTTACCACCTGCCGTTACAGTATCTCGTGAAGTTGCGTGGTCGCACAGGAATCATTTAAATTTAAGCAGTGTGATAAATATAACAGCGGCCAGGATGTTAGCAGCTTCAGCTCGATAAGACAATACAATTAGTAAACTCTGTCTATGCCTGACTTTTCTTTTTTTGTCACGTCTTAAGATTTTTTTTGTTTCTCTTTTGGATGGATCAACACAAAGTGAAAAATGTTTGTGAAGAGGAATGAAGCCAATACATGTTTTATACATTTTTTTTTTTTTACAAATAAAAATCTGAGAAGTTTGAGTGAATTTGTATTCGTTCAGATCGTGATTCACCGCCTTTTCCTGTAATTGTAGCCACGACTTTGTGTTGTTTTTTTTCCCTGCCTTTTGAGATAAAATAATATTTGAAATGAACATCTCGAGACAGATCTTTCCACATTCTCAATTGCAGAACAGCTCAAACTCAGACACATTGCACGGTGGAAGCCTGTGAGCGACGCTTCGCCGCAGATTCTGTCTGTATCGGACTTTGACTGGGCCGTGCGCACAAATGTTTTTCACGCCATGTAAGCGGCTTTCCTCCCCGGGGGTCCTGTACTTAGGATCCAGGTTCGGCCTCCGAGCTGACAGGAGCCACGTCGACATATTTGGGAGAGCGACCAACTATTTGTCAGGATAAATAAGAACAAGATGAGTTTCCATGGCTTGCGATTTTAAGACTTTCAGCTGCATTGTTCACATGTTTAGATTGAAAGTTATTGTTTTATTCAACCAGGCAGCGTTGACACAGCTGTCTTCCAGAAGATAATAAAACAAAGACGGCCGATAACCTCTGTTGATTTTACGCACATTTGAACAAAAACAGAAAAATCAAAGACTGACTATGGTATCAATTTTTTTTTTTCTAAACTTGGACTTTAAGGTTGGAAGACCTCCTTGCCATCACCCTAATCTCCAGCTCCCTTGACCTTCAGAATGTAGTTTCAGACTTCGCATCATGATTCAGTTTGATGGTCTTGGTTTAGGAGTCCATCGGATTAATCTTTATGCTAATTAAATGACTTCTGAAGACAAATGGTGGCACTTAACTTTAATAAGTGGTATTATAAAAAAAAAAAAAAGATCCGGAGGACCTTTTCTTATTCTGCTTAGCAACCCAGAAGAGGAACATTTAGTTTATAACTTCACTCAACCCAGAGCAGGAATAAAGGAATAAGAACAAACTTAGATCCCAGAGACTCTCCTATTTGTTTATCTAGAGAAACTACTCATTACATCAACACCTACTTTATAGAATCAAAGCTGAAGAACCAGGAGTTGGTTTTAGTTTCATCAGATCAAGAATCCAGAGAAACTCCCACTAGTTTATAAATTTGTATTCTTATTAAACCAGGGGAACCAATACGTAGTTCCATACTTTTACCTTTCTGTAAACTTTTCATGCTTCCATTCTTCTCTCGTTTTGTTTGCATGTCCTCTAATTCATTGTGAAGCACTTTGAACAGCCTTGTTGCTGAAAATGTGCTACATAAATAAAATCACCTTCCTCAAATTGGAATTCGAAAACAATGGCACACTTAAAAGTTAAGCATAATTTACAAGCAATTGAAGACCATGTCATTTTACTTCCCCTTAACGAAAACTCACTAAAATAAATTTGTTGCCACAAAAACGGACGTGTGCGATGCAGCGCAGCCAAATGTGTAACAGGTGAGCCTATGGGGTATAATTACTACATGTGGTCTTTTAAATTGGAATATTTCAGCATTTATGTCAAGAATCCACACAAACATATCTGAGGCCGCTCGGCTCTGGGAACTCGTTGACAACGGGCTTATTGATTCCTGTTTATTTGGATTACATTTAATCAGTGAGGCCATTTTGAAGAAACCATAGTCAGGCAACACAATTCTCCAAACAGAAACGTATGCCTATAAAGTGTCCCCCCGTTGTGTGTTTTCTCTGTGCTTTTTGTTTTGACACTAACAGAAAGTGCAGACTGAGGAATAATGAAAGCGCAGCATATTTTATTTGATTTATTCTTTTCCCTCCCCGCAGGCCTCCAGATCATTATCCATCTTCCTGTTTCAGCTCCGTCGCGAACGCAGGCAGCAGAGGCAGATCCACGACTGACGCAGAGGAAAACGGGTTTTCAAAGAGACGCCCGAGTTCAGGCAGGCATGGCTTTGAAAAATAAAAATAAAAAGACTTCGGCGATGGTATTGGACAATTTGATGAAGGTATGGTAAAGGTAATTTTATCTATGCAGCACATTTTCAGCAACAAGGCAATACAAAGTGCTTTACAGGAATTAAAAGGAAATACAAACCAAAGGAAAGAGCAAAAGAAGAAAAAGCTAATGATGTCGATTGATCCAAAGTAAATAAACCAGACACTCCTATTCAGGGTTGGTAGAGAAGTATAAGTAAGTAAGTTTCCCCTGGACTTTCTAAGAGTGCTCTAAATTTGTAAAAGTGAATTTGTGGTGATTGAAAGGTGAAGTGAGTGAAACCAGGCAAAGTTTTCTCCTGTGGTGATGCTGATGTTCTCACTGCATTTTGAAATTGGATTCTGGCTGTGCATACGCATTTTTGGGGAAAATTGTGGATTTCAATTGGATTGTCGTACGCTCAAATGTTTTGCTTAAGTTGGAAGGCCTCCTTGACATCACCCTAATCTTTATCTCCCTCCAGAAGTGCTGCATCAGGTTCAGGTCAGAACTCAGGCTCTGGACTGTCACTGTTACTTCACAGCTGGCTTGATTAAAACATCTAAACCAACCAGGACTGTGATTTCCCAATGAGCTCCAAAGATCGCAGATGAATTTGATCGCAACTTAGAAGACGCTAAAGGTACGGTAGCTCAAAAAACATCTCCTCCTAAGACAGAGTGTTCCTGAGCTGTTCCCCCGTTCAGAGTTCAGTACCTCAGATTTGATCTTGTTGTCCCCGAAGCAGAGGTGCTGGAGGTAGGCTGCAGCGTTGGACTGGACCGACGGGAACTGATGCTGCAGCATCTGGATCACTTCCGGCAGCTCTGGATCCCTCCAGCCAAACTCCCTGCAGACACACACACACAGACGCACGCACACAACACAAATGCTACATGTTACCAAGCAGTTGAGTTTTTGTACCGTGATCCTATTAAAACACACATGAGAAAACGGGGATAAATGGAAAAAAGTGGGCCACAAACGCAGGCTGGAGATGAACTGAAAACAAGAAGGAAAAGAAAATACGAGATGCGGTTAAAACAACACTTCAAACTGGCAACGTGCCAACAGCTTGAGAGTCTGTGTTTCGTTTTATTTAACCGTCACCACACAACAGCTGCCCTGTGAAGCGGCATTGATAACTTTGTCATGATGTAAATCGTTTCTGCGATGTCTGTGCAACCCCAGGACTCCAGCGGCAGCGAATGTATGGCAACATTTCAGGAAGGTATAAATAAGACTGTATATGGTTTTTCACTGGGCATGTACATATTTAGGCCCTATTTTGAATATGCTTTCCATTAACACAGTAGAACATACAGAAATAGGAACAAACAGTTAAAATACCAAGTTTGTGTGATTGTGGGATTGTGGAAGAGCAAAAATGATGTCAAGCACTTCAGAAATGGAATGAATGAAGGTGTGGTGAGACTTTGTGGTAGATATTTGCTATTGTTAAATGCCATCATATTATATATGTAAATATAAATATGTATATATCTGAATATTTTTGATATCGACCGGTGAATTTTAGCTCTCATTTTTATAATTATCCTGCCTTGCATCCGTGTTTGGACCAGCAGACATCTTGTGAAATATGACTAACAACGAGTATAACTAGGCAAATTTCTGCAAGTAGATATGACTTATTGAATCAAAATTGAACCACATTTAGATACAGAACAGAAAATACATGATTAGTTTCTCAGGTGCAAAACGTGCCTTTAATATCCTGTTATAGACGGCACCAAGTGGAGCAAAAAACAACCAAGACTACTAAGATATGAGGATTTTAAAAAGGGCCAAACTCCCTGCCAGCTCCAAAGCAGTAAGAACTCACAATTGTTTTGCAGAAGAGAATAAAGATTAGAGCTTCAGCCAGTGTGGGGTCTTCCTCCCGTTGAGATGTTTGGCCCCGACTTCAAAATGCCCCAGCTGCTCCAGTTTCAGCACCTTAGCAGGGGTCTACAGTGACGCACCCTCTGGGTTGTTCTTCTGGCATTAAGACACGCCGAGATACGAGCATTATCTCTCACCATACGCATGTGTGAGCTTTTGTGCATGGGCGGGGGGACCTCTTTCCATGCAGGAAAGAGGTCTGGGTGGGAGACGAAAGTTCACCAATAAAGATCATCCGTGAGACCGACCAAACCTGCTGCCGAAGCGGTGAAAAGTTTCATTCCCATACTCGGGTCTCCCGACTCCCGATGCGACCTGGGTGCTGATTCAGCAGCACAATTGTTTCACCACGCTCTGCTACGTTTGAGCATTCTAAACGTGCGTCGACTCCGTTCCATCCGAGCTTCCTCTCGCTTTGATTTAAATCTCTCTGACAGCGCAGGAGGAGAAGTTTGGGCTCGGCACAGACACTCCATTTGCCCGGTTCTCGTGTGGAACTCGTTTCTCTTTGATGTCTCTTATTCTGGATGCAAAAAACAGCCTAACATCCCCATGGAGATGATTTCTGTTGGGCCTAATCTAAAATAAACACATGGACACGCTCTCTCACACACACACACCCACGCGCACACACACACACACACACACCCACACACACACACACACACACACACACACACACACACACGCATTCACACGTTCGCACAGTGCCGTAGGTCAGCGTGCCGCTTTGAGAAGTATTAGCCATCACCCACACACACACACACATGCACACCCACAGACATAGTTCTGTGTCCTACTATAGGAGCCAACAAACACTTGTTGGCTTTGCACACACAGTCAGCCATCAAAGGGTGAACAAAGGAGTCCGGATTAGAAAGCTTTTGTCTCTAAGTTTTATAATAGCTCATGTTATAAACCCAGTGCTTGGGAAAAAAAAAACTGAATAGAATAATTTCAAAGCTTATTTCCTCCTCCTCTCTCTCTTTTTTTTTTAAACAATTCTCTATTTTTGAAAATCTCTTGTCTCAACGCCTTCCATTCATCACCGGCTCGCCTCAAGGCGCGTTCCCACATCAACATCCGCCGCCGTTTACTGCTCTGCGCAGGCACAGAAGCATTGTGGCCCAACGGGACGTTATTAAAGATGACATACCCCCGTGTAGGTCATCTCTCGGGTTAACAAGCTGATAAGGCATCTGATGCTTCGCCCGAGCGAGCTGATGCGAGTTTATCTACGTGTTTGCGTCTATTTTTGGCTGTGTGCTCACAAGAAAGCTGAAAACCAGTCGCAAACCGGGGCGTCTGTGGCACACGTTGTTCGTGACGGCTTGTTTTTAGATGACGCTAGCCCAGGCGGCTAATTAGCCGTTAGATCACTTGATTAAAATGGAAAACGCAGAACGTGGCTATGTACTGCTACAACCTTAAATCAGAATGACTTTTTTCCCCTCTGAGCCAAATTATGATGAAATTGATTTTCTTTTTCTTTTGGCTTTCTTCAAATATTCAAGTATTTTCCAAACGGATGCTGATGTCCTGGCTTAGCAAGCTTTGAACTGAGGATGTATTTTAAGGCTTCCTTGTGTGGCATCAGGGAAATAACTCAATCGGCAAAAATATCAGGAAGAAAGTCGTTGACCTCCACAGATATAGTTCACCATCAGGTCCGATTTCCAGATGTTTCTGATCCAGTAACTGTTCAACTCTACTGTGTGAATCTGTTGCACGTTTAAAACCATGTGAGGCTTTTTGGTTTATTGACTTTGGATGGCATTTGAATCTGTATACTGGTACACAAAATCTTTACCAGCATAAGCAGAAACTAAAGGCATTTTCCATCCAGTAGTATTTGGATTAAAACCTTATTTATGATCTGCCCAAAAAGATTAATTGGTTAAATTAGATTTTGTGCATCATCCTCAACATGGTATTTCCTTCAGATTCAAATGAGCAACTAGTTTACGGCTGGACAGACACAACACTGTCTGCAAAAACACAAACTCTTACCAAGTCATTTTGGTCTAGTTTTTAGTGCAAATGAAATAGTACAGTTGAAATGAGACAAAACTACTTTTTTTTAGTTAGTTATAGGAACTTGATTTAGGGCAATAATTCCTTATTGATGAAAAGGTACTTGTTCCACTGGCAGATGATTTCACTTATAACTGGACATTTTCCCCATGGTATAAGTTTAGTCTGCATTATTTCAAGTGTGATAAGATATTTGCACTCAAAACTGGACCAAGTTCAAGCACATTTCACAAAATTTGTATTAATTGAGAAAATATTTGCATCACTTCAGAAAGGATAGGGTTATGGTTAGACTCTCCCTGATTCCCTTCTGAGTGGATTGACAATCTTCTCAATCACCTCTGTGTCTATGCACCTTTTTTCTTCCACTGAACTTCCTACAAATACACAACTCTTTCCAAACAGCTTTTTAAGCAACGCCCTCCCTCATCTTACAGCCAGTGAAACGGCTGTCCTCTGGTCGTCTGTCCAGTCAGCCGTCTGACCCAGACAGAGACACTTTCGAGGGTCATGGAAACCTTTACATGGGTCTTGAGTTAACTCGCTGATCAGGGTATGACAACACGTGATCCCAAAATGTCACATTTTCAACAATAATCACTGGATTCTTGGTTCCCGTTTTTAGTCACCAAAGAAATAAAAAGCCTACAGCATGTCCCTCACGTCTGGTTTTCCTCCCATCCCTCCACATGTGACCCGCAAAATGATTCCGACAGCATCGACATGTCCTGCGGACATGAAGGTGGATGTGCAGAAGATTGAAGCTTTGCTTTACTGTACAGCAAATTTACAGTGACAGACAGTCCCATTATAACAAAAAAAAATAATAAAAGACAGCTGAAGACGGATTACTTGTCAAGGCTGTTGGCAGCGCAGAAAATGGGTCTGTTCTGGAACACCAGGCTTTAATGGGGTGTGTTTGTACCGTTGGGCTCCTGCCCGGGGCTCCTGCCCGGGGCCCCTCATCGCACCTAAGTAAGCAGTGATGATGTGAGCTGAGCTTCAATGTTTGATTAAGAACCCTTTAATTTCCATTTCAACATTGTTCATATGGCAAACATTCAGCAATTCAATGTTCTTTAAACAGAAATTACAATATAATACCATAAATAAACAAAAAATAAAACCATTCCATAGCAGAGGTAAGATAAAGAGAAGTTATGAAAAGTTGCAGTCCAGACTCAAACTAATAATGTTCCAATTATTGGTAACTAAAGGCAAGTCGAATGTGTTTTTTCTCTTGATTTACAGGAACTCAACGTGTCTGCATTTTTGCACTTTTCTGAACATTTGTTCCATATTAGAGCGGATTAGATGCATCTGAACAGGGGCGCAAATTATTTTTTAGGTGTTTAAAGGCAAATACAAACTCTGTGGGCATCGTTTTACTTGAGGTGACAACAACAAAGAGGTGGTGTCAGATCAGGACATTTTCTTCTACATACTCAAGTGTAGAACTCAAAGTTCACTGAGGGCCCTCCTACTGAGCCGTTTATATATATGTATAATAGTTGTCAGAAACTACACAGTGAAAAAGGTTTTGTACAGACTGTGCATCAAGAGTAAGAGCTCCCTAACTTTGAATGTCTTTGAATGTTGAATGTCAGAGTTCAGTTATAGTTAGAAAATTACCAAAAGAAAGCGGACTGGTAATGAAAAAAGGCACAGCTTCCAGGGATTATTTGAGCCTACAAACCTCTGGTTATGGTTCGTAGTTCTTGGATGACACCCGTGTCTTACAGTTTTCAAAGAATCCCAAAGCCTCAGGCTTCAGGGTTGATAAAATCAAAGTTTACTAATTCTGCAGTCACACTAATAGTTAGAAAAGTGTTTCCTGATCTCATGTTTATGTCACTGGATGTAAAGTCTATTTAAGGACAGGTTCAGTGTTTCACCAGCGATTGCTCTATAATAGTCTTATTACGATGATAATAATAATCATAAAAATCAAAGTCAGGAGCTGAAATTAAAACTAGCCAGCCACATGAGCACAGCCAACACAGGCCACCTGAATAGACAATGAAGACACAATGAGAGACGAAACCAACCAGCAGACAAACGGATGGCGGGATGAATGGGTAGACGGCAAGCCAAAGGAGAGAATGAGGACTGCTCAGTCGCCAAAAACAACACAAAGCAAACAGACAAATACAAAAATAAAAAAACACAAACAACTAAAATATAGGAACTGGCTGGATTATGTCTGCAAACTGACAGCGCAGCCTGATTCACTTGGATGTTGTTTTGTTTTCCAATCTAATTTCAAATCCAGTTAATTCTGGCTCCCAGTTCAACCAGCCACTAAATAGGTGACAGGAACAAATGTGAAATGTTGCCATGCTACCGTTAACATTTGCATCAGATATTAGTGCCATGTGGAGATGATGGAGAGATTCGGTGGATGAGACAAGAGGTCAGATAGACAAAAATGTACATTACGTAAGAATAAATAGTTGGATTACTTTGTCATTCTTTGCTCGGCTTGATTTTGATTCCACACAAGGAATTCGGGGTCGTACCTATCGAGGGGGGACAGGCAGAGAGAAACAAGAGAGTTGTAGACGTTCGGTGTCTTGCAAGAAGTTGTTCAGGTAATTGTCAAAAAAATGATGATGATTAGTAAATAGATATCAAGACGCAATCGCTAGACTCTTTCATCTTTCTCTCTCAACATTTAGTTATCAGGCAATGGGGGTGGAGGAGGTCCGGGTGGAGGGCATGCATGCTGGGTGAGTGGAGGGAAGATGGTGAGCATGACAGGCAAAGAGAGGGTCGGTCTTGGGGATAAAAACAGCTTGTTTTCATTTTTCTACACCTATAGAGTTAACTTGTGTCTACTTGAGGTTTTGTTCGGTTATCAGGTGAATAATGGTCTGGAAAACAAACATCATCGTTCATTTGAGGACGTGGTTTGTTCTGGAGTTTAAAGCGATCGTGAATCGAATCAGAGTTGCCATGTAATGAGTAAAAAAAGACGGCCTTTGCACGTTTTGTGAATACCGTTTTCGCATTAATCGCTTAAGACTAGAATTAAGAAATTATTTTTAAGAATTACCGGATGGCCACTTCAGCAATGCCCTTATCATAAGCGTGTTTATATATGATGAAGTCTTTTCCTTGAGAGTTAATTTTCCCGGCCCACACGTTTAGAGATCACAAGCGGTAACGATGTAAGACCTGACATCTTGGTTAACCTGATACTTCTGATTATTCCAAACTTTTCTTTTTGTCAGTAAGTCCCACCCAAAAAAGGAAAATGATAATGTCTCCAAATGATAAACTGTAGCTGTAGCTGCTGTTTTCTAGATGGTTGAACGACTCAATGTGGGAAAACATGAGGATTCAGATGAGAGTTTAACAAATCAGTTTAGGTTTTATGAAATCTTAGATTTTATGAAGTCTTGAGCTCTTGTGATTGATGTATTTTATAACACAAAATGTTTGTAAACTGGATTTAAATATGAATCGGAATTTGAAAAAGTAGGAATATTCTGTTGAAGAATGTTTTAATCCCAATTTGCTAGATCCACACAAGCAGTTCACCTAAACACATATTTCCCTACAATTCGTTTATGGTTGTATCTGATAGGACACAACAAACCCAAGGGGTACAGATATTACTTTCACACAGAGCAGAGTACTGTGGCGCTAGGTGATGTTAGCGTACGTCCTCTGTTTCGATACGACCTTGTTGTAAATTTGGCTTTGCAACAGAATTCAACGTAGTTGCACAAAAACTTACAGAAACGCATCACAAAATTCAATTCCCAATATTTGTGCACAGTGAGAAGAGTCGTCACGCAGACCGCGAGGAGGCTGCAGCGGCCAATACAAGCTCTGCTATACTATGAACTTCCTTGTTAAGGAACCCAAGATTAGCAACAAAGCACACCCATTAGGGAAACACTACTGTACGCATGTGTGCTGCATTTTAAAAAAACATCACTATTACTAGTGATTTTTTGAAGCCCAGGATTGGATCTAGATATCTTGAATTGTGCGCTGGCGCTACATAGATGGACTAAGTTGAACTGAATTAAAGTGAAGTAATGGGATTTGTTGACAGAGAGATGCAGATGTATTATTGAGCAAGTTAATGTTACCACAGATCACTCTTGTTTATTTTATGAGTGTATTCTTGGAGAGGCGGGGGGGACCCTCACGTTAATGGAGGAGCTAGGCATGGTTAGCGCTGATGCTGAGCGCGCGTGTCATGTACATTAAGGAAAGATGCTATGGGCTGGCAGGTCTGCTCATTCCACGAAGCAGGGCAGATGTGTTGAGGGCACAAAACAAATGATGCCGGAGCAAAAGAGTGAGCAAACAGACACGGCGGGTGCAGTGTGCACAGAGAAATAACCACTTGGAAGATGGGTGAAGAAAAGAGCAATGAAAACTGCAGGAACAGTTTTGAGAAGTAAAAGTTACACATTTCATTTTTTTTTTTTTTTAACTGTTTCTGGAACAGCACAACACTTTGATGGCGCAAAACATGAGCTGAAAAGCCAAAGTGAGAGACTTCAGACTGTTTCTGTTGTTTCCATCAGCTGGTAAAGAGAAGGAAAATAAATAATCTAAGACACATTCAGATTCTAGTTTTAGTGCCTGAATATTGCTTAAGAGGGAAGAAACAGCCTTTAACACAGCTAGTAAGCTCGCTGTCTTTTATGCGCATCTCTCTTGCTGGTCCTTTTTTTTTTTTTTTTTAATCTCAGCACGCCTCCACCGCGCTCTCAAGCAGAGCTCTGCTTCTGTAGAAGCAGATTTTGCTGCAGGCTTTTCCACCTCAAGCGTTTCTCCCAGACGCACCGGATGTAGCCGACCGATGCCGACGGAGAGGAATGTCACACCTAACCGTGATGGTGAGGTTTAAAACAGGCTCTAGAGGTGCTGCGCAGGCATTCAAACAGCTGAGTGAGGGAGCTTTAACACCGGTCAAACCGGAGGGGACGGTGGAAGATGTGGCATGACGTGCACCTCGTACTAAAGCCCAGATTCAGCCAACCTTTTGTCTACCAAAGCCTTCAAAACCCCGACAGTCAATTGCCCGCTGCCGCAGACTTTTGGAGCAGCACTCGTCTTTGGCACTCATTTGTTGTTCACTTCTAGATGCTGTTGGTGTCAATATTTCTCTTCAATGCTCGAAACAAAAAAAAATAAACAAAACAAAAAAGATTTCTTTGGTGAATCTGGCCCTCAGTAAGTTTTGTGAAAGTGGAGAGGAAGCACAGTAAAGAGCTTCATCAACAAGTCAGAGCAATTTTTCTTTTGTCCTCACCTTGGGTCCTTTTGGATGCTGTCCACCGACGGAGACCTGCCCAGAGCAGGTTCAGGGGGAAGGGCCGGGCCCGATTTGCTGTAGGGGGACTCGGTGGAGGGACAGAACTGCAGAGTGCGGTACGGATTGGCGTAGTCGGCCGCCCCGCCTCCCGTGGCGAAGCTGCCTCTCTGGAAGGTGCCGGCGGCGCTCTGGCTTCCCGTTCGCTGCAAGGGGATTGGATCAACACCAGGGGAGGACGGGGCTAGAGCGGGAAGAGGAGCGTAAGGATGAAACAGATAGTTGAGGACCTCTTGGTACAGCTGGTTCACCACTGGGGGGGGTTGAGGTAGGCGGGGAGGGGGTTTGTGTCAGCAGGGAAAGGGGGAAGGAGAAGCAAAGCACAGGCAAACACGAGCCACCCGCCAAACCCGAGGATCCACGCACGGGAGGCAGGAGCAGCAGAGAGCAACGACACCGGAGGGAAAAGTAAAACAAAAGCACACGTCATGAGACAAATACAGACAACTTCAGCTGGACAAGTGGGACATCAGATGAAAGTATTTATTTGAAAAGTGTACGAGTTGTTAGTGAGACCAGCATAAAAACATGAAAAACGTGACGATTACTGTGACGTATTGTTCTACGTCAGCCGCACTGCGTTAGTTTATGGCTGTACGAATCATAAAGTGAAAGGAGCATGAATATGTTCTCAAAATGATTTCCGTCCCTTTGTGGACTTTTGAACTGTTTTTATTTATTTATTTTTTTGCAAAGCTAAATTTACTTCCCCTTAAAATTTATACAAATAAAAATCATTTAAACATCACATTGACATATACATAAAACTAGTTTCTTATTTGCCCATAAACTTTCAGTGAAGCTTCATACTTTTCTTTACTTCTAGTGTGTTGTGATGCTAACGCTAGCTGGATCACACAAACTAAATGTGGCTCCATTCTAACAATCAATAACATTTATGAGTTTTGGGAAATGCATCGAGGACCCTCCTGTGAAATTTAGTACTCAGATTCTCACAAAGCTTCTGACATGTCAGGGTGCTATTTGTTTTGTTTTTGTTAGGGTTAAGTTCTGCTGAATGCATTTGGTTTACCATGGGAAGCAAGCTTTTAGAAACTAATGTCACTTTGTTGTAAAGATGCTGATGAAATAAAAAAACTGTAGCTCAAGATCGTAAAACAGTCCAGGAGAGACCTGGGTCATGTAATTGATGCCGTCTCTGTGGGAGTCCAGTTGGGTCATCTTTCGTATACATAGCCAGATAACTACAGGACCCCCTGCAGAGCCTGGTGATGGGCCGCCTGCTTGTTTCCGACTCCTTTACGAGCCGAACCACCTCACCGGTCTGAATCTCACTCATAAGTGTGGAATCGGGACGTCACCTTCTTCTTATTTCTAAACTCCTTGGTTTATTCTCCTGGTACTATCAGCATCAAAATCCTTTCAGTCCACAGTGGTGGATCGGTCGAGTGAGCCGACTCTCTATGGGATGGAAATTGGGCTCCTAATGAACTGGAGCGTGCTCATTTCATTCTCTTCCTGCGCATTACTTCTGTCGGCTGCGACGTTCACCCGACCGGGCGACTAGATCCGTGGCGCCGCTCCAACAACGTTTCGCCGCACGCTTGATTTATGTTGATTGCGAGGCGCCTGATCTGACGCCCGAGGGATTAATTGAGATTAATTTTCTTCTTTGAGACTAATCAGTTAACAGACTGTGACTGGAAGACAAATTGCCACCGAGACTCCGATTGGATTTGCCTACCTGGTCTGGTTAAAAGCACTTCCGTCATCAGACGGAAAGAAGAGGATCTCCTACGTATATTAACCCGGGCTGGAACATGACATCATTAAAACGCTGGTCGACGGGAATCAAGCTGTGCCTGTTTCTGCTCTTTTCATGCTGTGTCTGTTTGATCCGGCACTTTATTCAAGGTATCGTGTGGCGGCGTCTTTTACGGGCTGATTTCGGGATGTAATTGGTTCAGTGGACAGGAACACTCCGCAGGTGTTTAGCGCTCCTTCCTGTTGTCTTCCTGGCCTCATTACCTTGCAAGTTCTGCAGCAAACTCCTCGCATTTCGCTTCGTGCGCCCTAAGGGAGCTTTTCTGAATATTCTGTAAAGTTGCAACTAATGACTGATAAGTTATTGACAAAACGGGGCTGGATGAATATAATTTAGGACGCGAGCCGGTTCAGATTGGTTTAATTTAGGCCTCTTAATAAACCCCAGCAGTAAACTCTGCTTAATGTTCCCTCTGAAAACACCTCAGCTTTTTTTTATATTGAAAATAAATTGGAGTTTAATTAAATAATCTACAAGTCCAGTAACATTTTCATTTGAGTCTATGGAACAAGCCAAGAAAATAAAGGTGCCAATGAAGGTGTACTCTGCCTGCCTCTGTTTATTTCTCACTGCAGCCATTTTTACACTCTGAATTTTGCTTCTGGATCGTTGTGAAACAGTCCTGATGCCATCCCTGCGTATCGTTTCAGTGCAGCTCCGTTTCACCTCTGGCTCTCTATCTCCTGTTTGATGTGTTGACTCTCTGCTTAGCCTCCATCTGTCAAACCTCCTCTCTCCACCCTCCCCTCCTCTCCTGTCTTGTGGGATTTTGCTTAATAGACCTCAGCACTTATAGACATCCCCCTCTGTGCCCTAAACACACAACCTCTGTCAATATATGTCCGCTCACCTTGTCCTCTAAGGTTGGGCTTGGTGTAGACTCTGTCCTCGTAGATGGGATCAATGTGGTGCTCAGGGGACTGGAGGGGCCGCAGTTCGGAGCCCAGGTGACTGTGCTGGCTGCTGTACGAACCCCTGGAGCCTGGAGGACACAACGTGATTGACTTTAAACAAACACGTCTCTGTTGTGTGGAAATATTGTTGAGTATTGTCACCAAATAGCGTGTTGCGTTAAAAGCCATGTTAGTCATGCCAACGAAGAAGATGGATGACGTAAAAGAATCTTTGTTTGACTTCATATTTTTTTTTGACAATTTCTGTAAAGATTGCGAACAGATGGACGGCCGAACATGTCTCCATCTGCTCCAATCTGGGAAAATGTCAAAGAGTACAGGCCCCAAACGACTGAAGGCGACTGAATGTGCTAGTAGCCGTGCTTAGAACAGGGGGGATTTTCCTCAGTGTTAGGTTCTGGTGCTGCAAAAATAATAATAATGTATTTTAAGGATTTTTACACATTGAAAAGTTGAGAAAGATGAAAGCCTGAAATGTCTTTTGAGAAAAAAAAAACATACAACAAAATTATCTGGAGAATAGGTAACATATCTCATCCACGTCTTTTTTTATACATCTAATGGATTCTGAATAAAATATGAAGCCGGTTATATCAGACATTAGGTGGCATGTGTTTTCTATCATAACTCTGTCCCCAAGCTGCTGAACATTAATCACACATGAACGGACATCGGGCTCATGTCACATTAACTAGCATCCACAAAAATTAAAGAAAGCCCTTAAGAGAACCCACGAATCTGACGAGATCGCTGGTGAAAAGGGACGAAACAGAAGCGGAGTTCGCAGCAGACGAGGGACACGGAAGCCACAAAAAAAACACAAAAGAAGAAAAAAAGAAAAGGAAAAACTAATGAAATGACGAGTTGTGGACGTTTCACGTGACGTGACAAACACGCACACTGGAAGAGTAATAATAAAATTGCCTTGACCTCTACCTGCCAGGCTCCCAGGCCTTTGCAGGGTTGCGTTGGCGTAAAGCTCGTGGGAGATCTTGTAGCTGTCCGCGCCGATGTGATGCAGCATGCGCTTGGTGGGCGACAGGGTGGCGTAGCTTCCCACGGCCGAGCTGAGCTGGTGGATGGGCGATGAGGTGTGGTTCCCACCGGGGGAGGTGGCCATGGGGAGCGGGGAGGAGGAACCGGCCGCCATATTGATGGGCGATGAAGTGCTGCAGGGAAGGGAGGAGAAGGTGTGTTTCGGCATTTCACAACAGCAGGTCTGAACAAAAACGTCGTCTTCTTCATCGTTTACTCAAAAAGACGGCGTAACAAAGGAGCCTGGGGAAATCGGCTAATTTTCAGCTAAATTGGCCAGGCACAGACAGAAGATTTTCAAAATCACAAAACACGCCAAACTAACTGCGAGCAGGCTGAGTTAGCAACACTCTTCATTGTGGAAGCAGTAACTAAACGAAGCTAAAGGAAGTAGTTCGGTATTGTACCTGTCTTACCTATTTTCAGTTTAATTGAAGCGTTTTATGTGCAGAGGAAGCACAAAGATGTAATTCTGTCAAAATTAATCACAAGATTTGTGAGTTTTTAGCAAATATTTACTCCTTTTTCTCTATCTACAAACACCCGAATGCACCGTCATAAAAATCCCTTTCATGTTTTGGACGGACGATAAATATATTCCTTGATTTGACGTTGTTTTGGCCCGACACTACTTTTCAGTCTACAATTTTTGGCTACATTGCAAAACGTTTGAAGCCCCTGGTCTGAAAAGTGCATTTTTGTAATGTACTTATACTGATAGATCAGAATCAGACGATGCAGGCATTGGTAGGTCAAACCTTCGTATTGAAGACCAGAATGAAGTCATAAGATCCTGATTGTTGAACTAGTTTGGACCAAATGTACAGAAGGACTCAGATTTTATATAGTATATTTCAATAAAAACATTTAATTATTTTAACTGTTTAAATCATTTTAAAATGTCAATATTTCTGGGGCCTCTGCAGGCTGGTGACGACAACTGAAAGAGGCGGGCTGCACCTTTAACGCTTCTGTCTGTTTCAGAAGAGCCAATAACCCGGAAATAAAAATTTGAATCCGCCACAATGTTAAAAGAGTTTTGAAGCGTATTTTAAACTCCTTCACATCGGTCCGGCTGACGGCTCTCTTGTTTGGGCCGCGTTTCCACACAATTACCTTTGTGCAGAACGTGGAAACATGTTATTTAACAGCAAACTCATCTGCACAGATGGTGGTGGTGGATTTTAGTGTTGGAAAAGCAAATCACAAGACACAAAGCTGTCTGTGTGTCATTTTCTTTCGCTTTTATTCCCTCGACAAAATTAAACTACAGAATGAGACTTGCTGCTATCAAGGTACACCGTAAAAAAAAAAAAAAAAAAACAACAGTAAAATACGTATTCATACTGTTCATTTTGTGCAGCCACAGCTGCTGGTACTTTAATGTAAAAGTAGCGACTTTTTTTTTAACAGTGTATACCAAATTTAGAAGTTATTGTTCTAAAACTACTGGAAAATTTTGATAGCCAAAGAAAAATCCCTCGACAACGACAGGAGACGCCGTGTAATGTCAACTCTGATGAATGTCAACCGACCTGTAGGATTTTGCAAGTCGGCTCGGTGACTGTTTGGGTGAAGACACTCTCTGCAGCGTGGCGTAGCTGGGCATGTCGGCGGAGGCTGAGGCCAGGCGCTGCAGCTTGGTGGGGGATCCCACCGCCTGCAGAGGGGAGCTGACACGCTGCAGTCCAGGAAAAAAAAAAACAGCAACAAAGCATTAAATTAAATCATCTGGACATCATTAAGAGGGAACGCTGGCCAACTTCAAAAAGCTTCCCGGGTCTTCCATTTTCGAATTTTGTTTTTTTTCCAACACGTGAAAACAGACAAACAAACGACAAGCCTGAGACGAGATCTCTGATGACGAACAGGGAGTCGACATGCAGAGCTGAACTGTCGAAAGGACGTTTCTGATCATTCTTTATCTACACAGGATTAGTTCTTTGGGCACAATCAAAATGACAATCTGTGCACATAGAACGGCGGGCGCAAACCAATCTATCTCAGTTCAAACGCACAGAAAGCTTGGCTATTTTCATGCAAAAACAGGATCAGTAAATTCGTTTTTCTCTGCAAATCTTCAGCCACCAAGTTTCTATACTATGTGCGACATGGCAAACTGCAGCGAATCAAAATACTTTTGTTTTACGCAATCATAACAGCAAGGTGACGTTTTACAGGAGCATCCTACCAAACACTTTATTACTGTTATTTTTTTGTCTGAACTTTCAAAATGAGATCAGATGATATTATCGGATAAATAATGACACTAAGATTTATTCTGTTGTTTTTGCTACATTACAGCCTAAAAGCCCTAAATGCTACAAAATGCTAAATTAAAATGCTAAAATGAAAAACACAACTTAGTTATTGCACCACAAAGACGTCTATTGTTCCATTTGTTGTCACTCTGCACAACTAATTATCAAAAGTTTAATTTTACATACCAGGATTTGGAGAGGAAAAGACATTTGGGCTCAATTTCTATTTATCACTGTGTTTAATGTTAATAGCTTTTACATAAAGCAGAGTTATGTTATGACTAACAGCACGAGCCTGGACGGTCTAACAGAATCCGCTCCAATCCATCTGTAAAAAAAAACCCAACAAAAAACCAGACCTGAAACTGAAAACCGCTCCAAGAACCAGAAAATCGCAAATAAAATTTAGCTTCAGGTTGTAACGGAAAACAACAAAAACAAAAAAACATGGTGTATGAATTCGTTTTGCAAAAACGAATTCATACACCATAGCAAAGTCATTTTAGCTGACTTTGCTAAAAATGAGCAAAGTCAGCAGCTTAATGGCAAAAAAATAAAAAATGAGATATAAGAATCAGCTTTGGCTTGATATTTCTGCCACATTTATCTCCACGTTGGATTTGTCCTCTCCGTTACAACTATGAAGGCCTTCATTGATTTGCAACCTCTACAAAAAAAAAAAAAAAATCAACAACCACAATAACAGAAAAGGCAGCTGCAGAGTTTCCAGAACCTCGATCCAACCGTTCGGGACGATCATTCAATGCACAACGTGAACCACGACCAGTACCTGAGCAGGCAAAGTGGCACAGGAGTAATACATGGACGGTCCGGCAGGTGCGGGTCCGCCGTCGGTGGACATGTGTAAGGCGCTGCCGAGGACCTGCTGGGCGTACGGGTCTCTCTGGGACTGAGAGGGAGAGTCCGTGGCTACCAGCTGGGCGGCTGCACGGCTGGATGCCACCTGGACGGGTGGAGGGGGAAGGAAAACCCGGGTTCAGCGAGAGCATCGGCGGTGGGTCGGCAGGAAGAGAAGAAGAAACATCCACCTGGTTGTAGCTGTGAACCGCGCCTCCGACCTGCCCGCCCCGCGCCGCCACCGCCTCCCCGAGCGTCAGCCCTTGGTTGCTGTGGTAACCGGCAGCTGCATAGGCATCTTGGCTGTTGAGCTGCAGAGCGCTTTGAGAGAGCAGTCCTTGTCCTGTTGGGAGATTGAAAGAGAGGACCTAAAATAGCTGAAAGCGGAAGAAAGTGGGGATGAAAGAAGAACTCTGTCATTATTTCTTAAAGAAGCACAACTTTACCGCGGGCAGATTGTTAGAGAGAGTGGATTTAACATGATACAAACATGTTAAATCTTGAGACAATTTGCAAAATATATAAATATGTCGAGTGCTCGCTCTGTCAGGAAGACGTAGGAAACCTCCTGACCTCTCTCTCTCCTCAGAGGGAGAGAGGTCAGGAGGTCAGGGTCGGACGATAACGAAATCCCGGCCGACCCGGTAAGAGAGCGGAGCCGGCGAGAAATAATAGCGTGAGAAGCACGTTAGCGAGGAACGACACCAGGTTACGTCACCGACTGGAGCAAACTTCTGTCGAAAAGCCTCAGTCTCACTTGTGTCTAATGGTTTCTGTGTAACTATTTTCAGACTCTCCTCTCTCTCTCCGGCAGCAGTCGATCTTTGCGGAAAGACTTATTCTCTCTGCGGCCTTGAAGGCATTTTGCAACCTAGTTTACATCCCACGTGTTACACAACGCACTGCTTTATCTTTTTTTTTTTTTTTTTTTTGCACGGGTTCGAAAAAGCGGCAGGTTTGTAACGAGCCTTGAAATTAAACGATGAGAGGAGGACAGAGAGTCCGGGCTGACAGCTACATTCCACGTTTTCTAGTTTTAAGAGACAAATTTGCTTTTTTTTCTCTCTCTACTTCTCTGGGTTGTTCTTAGTGTTTTCCTCTCATACTCTGTGACCCTTGAACCTGTCCGTTCCTGCTCTCTCTTCTAACTGGCTCGTGTTTTGCACACTGCAATGCCAAAGTCTTTGGAAAAAGGACGACTTCACGACATAGGAATTGATCATTTCCCCCAAAAAATCTTCCAATTTCTTTTTTTGTTGTGCTTTTTGTTCTTTCTCTCGTAGTTCTGCTTCTTTGCTCTGCTGTAGCATTTTTAAATGGTGAAATTGCGCTGACCAAGATTAATTGCCTTGAACTGACGGAGTCTGATGAGCAGCATTTTGGGGGGGGGTGTAAAGCAATTAACCTGAAGCTTTCCGAGAAAAACGCAGCGCCCCGTCACGCCTACAGTGACGTGCGCATTTAGATCCTCTGCAAGCATGCAATCGAGGGAATCAGTCGACATCCATAATATTTATTGATGATTAATTTCTTTTGTACTGTTTTTTTTTTATTAACTGTCAGCACCTGCAGGTGAGTCATCAGATGAGCGTTTTGTGAGAAAACATGCAGGAGAAGCACAGCGGCGCGCAGCCTGAGCATGACGGCACCAAAACGACGCTGCGCTGCTAATTTTAGGAACCGCTTCGTCTGAATTTCAGAAGCTCTTGAAGTGTCACGCGTTGGATCGCTTCGTTTTTGTTTTTTTGTGTTTTCTTTTTGGGGGTGAGAGGGGTGGGGGTGGTGCGAACACACCAACAAAGTCTGACACAAAGAACATGCAGATGTGAGCGTGCTCACTGAGGAAACCACATCGCTCTGAAGCCGTGCTGGAGCTGCAAAGTTGGAATGTGCGCTGATGGTTCCATTAAGTGTAAAGTTGGAAGTTAAATTAATGTTTTTGAGGAGAACCAGAGACTGGGAGCCTTATGAGGACGTGCCAAACAGAAAAAAAAAATGCTTAGACGTTAAAATACTCATTAATTTTTTATAAATCCCAACATTAATCCACTTTTGCTGATCAAAGCACTAATCTGCCCTATAAACAGCCCTAATTACAGATGTAAAACTCTTTTTTTTTTTTTGACGCATTATAGCAAAAATGTTGGCTGAGCCTGGATGTCCCCAGTAACTGCATGAACGCACGCAGCGAGCAGCATGTGCAGTACGGTTCGGTCCTGGTGCTGCTCTTTGGAAAACGGCCCACATCACTGCAACACAGACGTCCCGACTCCATCATAAAATCTTGAGCGTTTTTCACTTGGAGAACTTTTTGAGCTGTCCTCTTTAACAGAAGTCCAAAGAATGTGAAAAAAAAAAAGAAATAAAATAAATAGGTATGCAGGGTTTTATTGGCATGGTCTTGGCTGACACGCTTGTTACTTGCAAACAGGTTGAGTTCAGTTTTGTGATGATTTACAAATCTGCAAGTTTCAGTGTTGCCATTGTCTTAGAGAGAGCAAATGTCACGAATAAATTTGACATTAAACATAATGAAAGCTGAAAGTGTTGTAGCATTTGCATTTGGTAGCAGGTTAAACTGACAAAGAAAACGTTTCGAGTAAGTAGGAAAAAATATCGGTACTGGTATCGGCAATCTGCCAA
The DNA here is from genome assembly GCF_027474105.1 of Poeciliopsis prolifica. Classification (NCBI taxonomy): domain Eukaryota; kingdom Metazoa; phylum Chordata; class Actinopteri; order Cyprinodontiformes; family Poeciliidae; genus Poeciliopsis; species Poeciliopsis prolifica. Next base: position 5,035,771 of record NW_026562383.1, read on the forward strand.
GTGAGTTTTAGTGTATCGGTATATCGGGTATTGAACAAAAATCCAATATTGTGCATCCCTAAAAAATAAATCAAACCCTGAAAAGCAGATGAAGGCACAAAGAGTCTTTGCGTGTTTGCGATGGGATCTGAGCGCGGCGGTTAGCATCCGCTGCATGGGACGGATTTAGTCACCCGCCTGGGGCAAAAAGGAGTTTGTCTAGACGAAGAAGGCTGGAAAATGAAGCTTGACCACAGTGGGAAAAACAAAAGAAGAAAGAAACTGCTTTAGCGAGTGACGGAGCAAACGTTGATGGCGCACGATTTAAAACGTGATGTTGACCTCGCGTTCCAGGTAGCTACATTTCACTGGGTCAAGAGCGACGCGTCCCATCAAGGACGAACGCGCGCACAGGAACGACAGAAAGTTGAGCGTGCAGAAATCGCACGGCCGATGGGAGAACTTTGCACTCGAGGCTTGTTTTTGCATGGATTCACATTCACGCGCGTTTGCACACAAGCCCCAAGCCGGCGGTTATTTTCCCAGAGTTTTGTTGTGTTTTTTTTTTCTGTTTATTTGTCACTTAAGGTGCGCTTTGTATGGCTCGGGGAGCCTTTTGGGAATCAAAAAAAAAAAAGAAAAAGAAAGAAAGCCTCATAAATGCATTATCACTCAGATGGCAAACACAGAAGGCTTCACTGAATCCATTTGAGAAACTGCCGTGCATATCAAGCCAAATGCCCTCCATCTTCACGTCTTAGCAGTTTTATTTATTTCTTTTTTGCCATTCATCCACAGGTTATATTAGAATTAAGTGAGTACACGCTCACAGATGGCTCATGCCTTGTGATCTCACGCATTAGCACACAGCACATCTGCGTACACCTGAAGCGTGTAATCGTGTAGATATTCTGACCCGGATAGACCCGCTCGTTTTCTTCCATTCCTTTATTTTCCACTCTCTCTCTCTCTCTCTCTCTTTCTCACACACACACACACACACACACACACACACACACACACACACACACACACACACACACACACACACACACACACACACACACACACACACACACGAAAAGGCAGAGTGGTTTTCTTCGTGACCGGAGTCGTCAATCGGCGCATTTTAATATTTCATCCGTTTTCTATTTCAGATAGATATTCCAGATGGCCGACTGAGGATGTGCCGAGTCGGGAATGCAAGCATTAAAAAAAAAAAAAAAAAGTGGATCCGAAACGGGCGAGTGCAGAGGAGACACGCAGATTAAGATGCACAGCGGCTGACAGCACCGGCGTGAAGGCTGAAGCCGCTCTCTGTAGTCTGAGACAGGGCAGACTCTCTGCCTATGTCCCTCTCCTGCGTGCAGAGTTCTGCAGTCACTATTTACTGAACCGCATTTACTCGAGTAACGTTTTGGAAAAATAAATGCACTTTTTACCAAGCTGTACTTTTTACTTTTACTTGAGTGATTTTATCGTGAAGTGTCGCTGCTCTTACTCGAGTAAAAGTTCAGGGTCGTCTGCCCACTGTGAGAAGCTTCACTGAAAGAGCAAACGCCAAACGCAGCTTTTGTTCAAGTTTTATAGTTTTAAGTTTCATTCACCTGGTTGGTGTTCTTTTTTTTTTTACTTATATGGATTTGTGTCACTTTCTTGCTTAAAATATAAAAAATATCCAATTAACTTTATATGTTGCGCCATCTAATGATCAATCTCTTAATGTTAAGAGATTGCTCATTTGATCAGTTACTTTGTGCTTGAGTAGACTTTTTTTTTTCTTTTAACCAAATAATGCTTTAGTCTTAATTGAGTAATTCCTCGCATGACTACTTTTACTTTAACTTGAGCAAAAATAAGTTGAAATCAGTGGTAGTTCCAGACTTAGGCGCCTTGGGTAGCATCTTGTGCAACTACCCCTCTACTGCTAGCATTTTATAGATTTATGCTGTATAAAAGAATGAGAAAGGTTGTATTTCATGCTATTTTATGTTGCAATGGATGCAAACTGACTTTTTAGATTCTAAAGAAACTTACATTAAAATGGGTTTAATTCTGGTAACTTGAAAGTTAAGTTTCGTGTTTTTGGAGCTATCCAGCTTCCATCTTTTGTCTTTTATGGACATTTGATTTGTGAAGGTAAGAAACTACACTTTCTAGTCTTACACTGGCAGCTGGTAGAGCTGACTGCACATGTTGTAAAAAAGTGAAATCACTTTGTATTTGTTTAAAAACGATAGTCACTTCCCGTTTGGTGAGTGATATTAACTCGTCGTGGCGAAGCACCGGCATCTAAAATTGGTTTAAAAAAAAAAAAAGACCAGAAATTGGTCTCAGATCTCTGATCAGGCTGAAGTGAGCAGAAAACATTCCTGTTCAGTACAACATTTTAGCTTGACTTTGCTTTTTCCTTGTTTTTTGTTTCCCCTTCCCCAGCCATCCACCATCTTTCTGTCCGTTTACGTCCGGTCTGTACCTTCACTCTCCTTCATCCGTCTTCTTCTGGGATAAATCAGGTGGCGAGTTACATAACTGTTATGTGAACATTATAAATATCAAGCAGATTTTCTGGTACCAGTATTTGGTGCATGCTGATGTACGTATCTAATGATGATGTACGTATCCTGCATGCAGGACTCGACACCCGTCTGTGGTGCCTTCAGTGCAGAGGTATGCATTTCCCACTGTTAGTGTGCACACACGTCTTTTTTCCAGAGCTTGTGCAAAGTACAGTAGCCACATATTTGTGTGTTTGCCTCTCCTCTCCGCTCTGCAAGCAGCAGGCCAGCTGACATCTCAGCAAGGATGGATTAGCATATCAAGCTACTGGCACAGCGCTGCGTGTCTTCTGACAGCTACCTCACCCCACAGGGGTCGAGTGTAGCGAAGACACGGGTATCATCTCCAGGACCGAGCGCGGGGAGATCACAGCGGAGCGGGAAGGCGCAGGGAGCGGTTCGGGATCTCAGTCAGCGCATCTGTTTTTATGACGTCGCTGCGCGGCGGATTTAAAACAACCCGTGTTTCTATGGCCCCCCGGAGCCCGCCGGCAACGTCCGACGCAGATTTGCTCCGCTGCAGTTTATCAAGCCACCACAATACAGGGACGTGTGTGAAAACTGCAAAAGAAAGTGGATGCTGAAAGTTTTTGTTTGTTTATATCGTGTCTCTAGCTGAAAAGACAGATGACCCGTTTCCTGTCTTCAAGGTGTTAGGATTGCAGAAATTATTTCTATTAGCTCAATGTGAGAATTAGTGGTGCGCCGACTGCAGTTTTCTGGCTGATCGTCGATTACTGAGATTTAAAAAGCCTGACTCGTCAATTCCGATTTTGCCCAATATCAAATTTTTGTGCAAAATGTCGCTAATTATAGGAAGAAAGTCACCGAGTTGGTGCATGGAGGCGTAGATTTTCAGACCTTTGCGGAGGCAAATCAAATGTCTTCACAAATAAAAATCGGCCGACTAAGGAAATCGGCGCAAATAAATCGATAAATCGGTGCACCGCTAGTAAGACTTTCTTCTTCCTTTTAAGCATTATCACTTTGTACAATTACAATTTTTTTTGCTTTTCCTTTCTTCAAATTTAAAAGTTCATTTACATTTTTTTAGTATTTGGTAGAATTGCAATAAAAATGGTCTGACTTGGGTCCAACAGATGCTCCTGGTGTGCTGCTTCAGATTTCTGGCGGTTCTGTTTGTGGCTTCCTACAAACAGAACCTGTGTGTCATGCCAACATGCTCACACATCTTTTTTGGGTTCTGCCCACAAACTCTCTATCGGATTGAGTTCAGGGCTCACTCAAAGACACTGATATTGTTGACACTTTTTTCTAATTCGGTGTCCATCTGTGTAAATTCATGTGTTTCTTCAATATTTCAAAAAATCCCCAGTGATATTACATAATCAACAAGGTGACGTTACAGGAAAAAAAAAACACAATCTCCACACTGAAAAAACTAAAAATCTTACCAAGTATTTTTGGTTGTTTCTAGAGCACTAGAAATAAGACAAAGCTAACTTATAAGAAACATTTCAGTAAGATATAAGAGTTTGTTTTAAGTCATTTTCTTAATTTTGTGCCACTGGCAGATAATTTCATTTACAACATGGGAACAATGTCTGCCATTTCCACTGCTAGCAGTCAGTGCTAGCTAATATGAAGAACCTTTATCATCAATATTAAGGAATTATTACCTTAAAACAAACTATTGTCTTCCTTAAAAGTTACCTAGGAGTCAATTTCGTCTTCTTTAAAGTGTATTAATATATTTGCACTACAAATTAGACCAGAAGTACTCAGTCCAAGCCATTTATCTTACTATCTCCTGTAGAAGCGTCCTGCGAGTCCAAGATGCCGGACTCTTGAAGCGACCTGATGCACGAGTCTACGAGCTCCAGGCCAGTCGTCAGCTCCTCCTCTATGTCCTTCTGCCCATCTGCATGTGCATAAAACAGTGAAAAGACAAGAAGTGATCGGTCTTCATCTACGTTACGATTTCTAAAGGTGTATGATTACAGAAGCAGTCCTGGATTTCACCTGAGTGTACTTTTCACCTAGTGTGGGTTCTAAAAGGATCTTGAGGTTTTAGGAACGACTAGATGTTAATTTAGTAACCGTGGGTGTGACAATAAATAACCGGCTAATAATTTCAGACAAAAAAATAAATAAAATAAAGAACATCAGACACATTTGGAGGAAAAGACAAAAAAGTCACGTTAATGTTGGTAGTTTTTCAAATTTAGAACCAGGCAACTTGTTGAAAACTTTGTATTTCTTTCTTTTTTTGTCACCATTGCAAACAAGGTTTCTATAAAGTATATATATATATATATTATATATATATATATATATATATATATATATATATATATATATATATATATATATATATCACAACAAATGATTGGTTGTGATATATATATATTTAAAACATATATATTTAAAAACAGACATAGGGCAATAGCCTTTCAAAAAAATTTCAATTTAAAATATCTTTGACTTTTCTCTCAAGCTGAGTTGAAGCAGCACAACTGATTATTTTTGCTTTGTTAAAAACACCCGGCATAAATGTGGCTTGAAAAAAAAAAACTCTCTGAATAAAAAAATAGCAAAGTCAAAATGATTGGTTGTGATCGCAAATTCTTGACGATCATTCAAGGTTGACGCAACCGGCTACGGGTAATTACTTTTTTCCCAGAACTGTTACAGTTTTGGATAGCTCCTTTTCCTTAGCAAATGTAATCGCCATTTGACCATGTTTGTATTTTTTAAGGTTATCTTTGTCCGACGTCAAAATGTTCTTTGATACGTTGAATTTTGACAAAATAGCAAAACCTGACGAAATCTGTAAGTGAGGGGCGGAGCAGTAAAATCTTTTCCTTAACACTGCCACCATAAACCCAGTAGGTTAAGGGTAAAAAGCTGATCATTTAGCAACAAATCTTACGTACTGAGGTCCACGTTGTACTGAGATACGAGCCGTTTGTCTGTCAGACAGCGGCTGATGGCACGGCCAGTGTTTTCCAGGTAGAGACGACTGCCAAGGAAGATAAAAGCTTACAAATGAGTCTTAGCGGCAGCATTAATCTCTTACGGAGATGGAAGGAGAACGTTAATAGTAGCCGCCTTAGTGGGAGGATTTAGGAGGCCTATTTTATTGACTTCGAGTGATGCCTTTGCAGACTGAAGCCTCTGCCGCTATTGGCAAAAAAAAATAAACGCTTTCAGGATTGACTGCGATGTTTCGCTGAACTGAGGCAAGGCAGATTTATTTGTAAGCAACGTGTTTTTAAGGGAGACAAAAAAAAGTGGACCACAGATAAAGTCCCATCAAAAACAAAGCAGAAAATTTAAGCTGTACAGAATTAAAAATCTAATTGGAAACAAAAAAAATAGACAAGATTAGATACAGTGAGATAAAAGATACAATATGAGACGATACGACACGACAGTGAAATATTTTTTTACCTTCATACTACAGCTGCTGTAATCAGTCATGTTTTTAGCTGTCATTTGAAATTTCTGCACATTTCAGTGTTTGGCTGAAAACACTGAAATGGTTGTGTATTTTCAACCATCTAGTAGTTCCTTATAGATAAAAATAACACAATATTAAAATATAAGAAAAAAAAAAGAGACCTTGAGGAACTCCTCAGGATCTCTGCTGACGAAGTGATGTGGTACAAAACATGACTGAGAGCATTCAAGATGCTTTTTTATTATGAAAAATATCATATCTGCACAACTAAAAGCATAAAACGCAGCAGCAAGTCGGGGATTTTAGCTTTTTTAAGCTTAATGAGCGTACAGATGATCAGAAATGCTATAACAACTTTATCCAAACAAATGTTATATATGTATTTCTTTTTAAACTTTTCAATGATTTGTGAGTGTTGTCACGATTATATGTCTGATTGGACGACAGATGGGTTTATCGTGGAACAAACCGAGTCCGTCTCCGTTTGTTCCAGGCCGGACAGTGAAAGCCTTCACCACAAAACCTCTGGGATCGTAGTGTTAGCCAACTCTTTGTTGGCAGAGGTCACCCAGGGTGCACTCAGCTAATCAATCTGCTCTCCACATCCTATAGATCTGAGCGAGGCTGACAAAGAGGCAGGAAGACTGACCCAAGTGTCAAGCATGTTTCTTTCTCTTTTTTTCCCTTTTCCAACTAAAACACTGTCAGAAAAGTGGTCGAGCTCGGTGAGGTGTTTTCATTTGACTTTTAAATGACGCGGAGGCCCATTGATTCTGTCTGCCACTTGTGAGACGCACGCCCCATGCGAATAAGGCCTGGGGACCTTTGGCTGAGTTTTACTTTGCTTTTACAAGAGGTGAAATGCAGGAAGAAATGTAGGATTCGAAAACATATATTGCAACATTTCAGATTACCTTGGTTGTTCCAGCGAAACTTCTCATCTGCTGAGCTGCAAGATACAAACAATGAAAACACAACCGGGTTAGAAATGTGCTCAACTTTAATGGCTATTGCACTGAATATCTGAACTGAAATGCTGCAGTTTAGCTCTGGTATGTAGCCTTTTCAGATTGTCTGTTTTCATCCAAATCTAATAGAACTACACTGAAATTTACTAGGAATAACATTACGTTGCAAGAGTGAAGTAAATATTTAAAACCTTCGAAATTGACATTTTTTAAAGTCGTCTGAAATGTACTGCCAATTGCATTTAATAACATGGCTACACTTATCAAAACAATAAAGAGAATGATTAAAATATTTTTTTCTTCCTTATTGAAGCATGCTTGCCTGAGGACAGTGTTGTCTTAGGGAAGGTTTCAGAGGGATAAAAACAAAAACAGAGTAAAAAATGGTAATAGTAGCAGAAAAATATCAGTGGAGGAAACTATAAATACGAGATATGAAGAAACGTAAACATAAAAGTGCAGCATTCCTATCCAACATTAAACACACAGCTCATAACTCGAGCTGTGTGTTTAATGTTGATAAATTCTTTCTTTCACAAAGTAAACAGTTTGAAGTTGAACCGTGTTCAATTTAAAACTTTGCCTAAACATGGAAGATATCCAATTTAAAGGTTTTTCTGTGGCCTTTATTTGCAGCAGATCTGACAGAAAATGATCAGCAAGAGAAGAGGGGAAGACATACTAGAGTCCTAGAGTCTGGATCAGGACTCATGACTTTCCTAAATGGGCGTAATCATCTCTACGCCATGCAACGCGCCAATCTTAGCTTCCACATTTATGCTCCGCAAAAGTTAGCTGCTCGCCAGAATCATCAAATTTTAGCTTTATTGACGAAACCTCAAATGTTTACCAATGAGGGCGGTTTCAGATCTCTAACAACAATCTTCAGTGTCATCGGTGTGGAAGTTGTAACTGAGTCAAGACTCAAAAAGTTAGCCATTTTCAGTATTGGTGATATTTTAAAAAGCGATTTAAAGGTAAACTATCCTGTCCACAATGATTTCACGGGACACTGATCTCCATGAGCCAGACTTTACCTCCTGACAAGTGACGCTTTTTTAGCATCCAAGCTTCTAGTGGTGAAAACACGTAAAAAAGGCGCCTCTTTAGGTTTAATGAAGGATTGTAGACACTCATCAAACCGAGAACTGAGAAAATGTTTCTGGGACAAAACGATTTGCGCTGGACTCTTGCACAATAAGGGGATGGTTGGCACGTGGAAAACATGAGTGTGAAAAAAACCTGTTAGGTCTATGTGATGGTAGTCAATATGTGTTGGTTAGAACCCTTTGTGTCTTGAGATTGGAAGGAAATTTTCTACAATTGAGCAAAGAGCTAAAGGTAAAGGTAGCTAAAAAGTTTTTAGCTACCTCTAACCCATTCCTCCTAAATCTTCCCCTGTGACAAGGGTTTAACAAATTTCACAACTGCAACGTCAGCAGCCATGTTTTCTCTCGTCCATTCTGCTGCCTGGCCAAAAACCAAAGACGTAAAATGATTAACTCCATCGACTGGCCGTAAACAGAGACCAGATGCCGTTAAATCACCCCACTGATTGCCTCCGCTGCGTGTATGCAGAGTGTGACGGATTGCGGCGACTGGCCGAGCAGCACGTGTTAATGGAGCCCTCGGCCAGCATGGCGGCCCCTCATTCATCAGCCATTGTTATAACCAGAGATGAGCCATGATATGTGTACAGAAATGGACGAACCCTAACGTCTTTTAGGACGGGAGCTGTAGACACGGGAGTGTTTACAGCAGACAAACAGAGCCGGCTGGAAGCAGGATTATTATCGCCAGTCTGCTTTCTGCGAGGCAGCTACGCTAACTCTGCGAGAGAGGCCGTTTTCTCAGCGAAGGCCGGGCTGGTCCTGTCCGTTTGCTGGTGTCAAAACGTTGCCTCGGTGGTGGTGAGCGCTTGTTATTTCCCGCCAGCCGGTGGGAGACCGAACGCAACATGAGACACCTTGCTGCAAACTGTGAGGAAGGAGGCCAAATGTTGTTAACATCAAGTAGTTGCATGTAGAGAAGTGGGCTGAAGGTGAGGAACAAAAACAGCCCAGAGGATGTCGGATTACTGTCAGGAAAAAAAAAGGAGAAATGGGAGGAATCTGTTCACACACAAAGGGAAAGATAAACGGTGTAAGGGGAGGGGAGAGAACAGGAAGAGAAAATCTAACAAGGTTTGGGTTTTTTTTGGAAAAGGGAGACATGAAGAACACACAATACATCACATCAGTTACAGGTGGTTTCAATCTGAAGTAAAAGTTTAATTTCCAGGTAAAAAACAAAAAACAAAACACCATTTCCTAATATTTTCCTAATATTTATTATTTGGTCTGACCAACTCGGCTTCTGCATTTTCAGTGCAGTTCCACAAGTTTCAATGTCCTCAATAAGGACCTAATATGATACAACTGCACAAAAAAGTCCAAAATTGTTAAGTTCAATAAAAAGAATGTGCCGATACTACAATTTTTACCAAATGGGAATCTAAAAGAGTCTGTCCTACTTTGGTATTTAGCTCCAGAGGCAACAATTTGTCAAAGATCCTCTTGCTGCACAGACATCGTCTCTTCTGGCTTTGGAGCATCAAGAGACCGAGATTTTTGCTCTTTTGTCTTTTGAAAAGTGCAGATCAGGTCACGACAGATCGGACGGAGAGCGAATGTGAAAATCAGGTCTCAAAACCGACCACAAATTCTGTCCGCAATGTTGTTTTTTTTATGGCCACACTTCCGTAGAGACCAGATTGATGGAGCGCTTGATAAAAATGAGGTAAAGGTAATCATCTGCATTTTATTTAGGGGTATCAGAGTGGAGCTTAACACAAATGCATGAAATACTTTTCAAATGTTCTTATATAGAAACATTTTTGAAAACCGTGTCAGTATGGTTCCTTTACACAAGGCAGTTGTTAATTACTTATGTGGAAAAGCTGAAGCGATGCAAACACTTTTGTGCGGCACAGGTGGACCGATCGATCCAGCATATCGATAATATCAATACCGAGTCGATACCAGTATCGGATCCATGTCTTGAAAGTTTAGATTTTAGCGAAATCTAAACTTTAGTTTCAGATTCCTTTGTGAAATTTTCAAGACACTTTTCTTTTCAATGCAAAGTTGTCACTTTTAATTGACTTTTTATGCTAATTTTTAAAGAATTTTGTCTTAAAACTGTTATCATTGTAAAGTAATGTAAAGTTGACACTTTTAATGTAGTCAACTTTATCATTTACAGAGTGATACTTCATGACAGCAGTTGTAAACATTCATAAAGACTCCTCCATGTTCATGACAGGTGTTAAATTATTGTAGTAATCATTAAGTGTAATGTCAGTCTTATGCACATCCCTTCAAACAAAGTGTCACCAAATTTTGTTTTATTTTTGGCACCGCAGTTTCTCCTCACTGCCTCGGAGAAGATTTTGTTTCAATTTGCTCCCAAACTACTTTATTTAGAAACAAATGTACACAAATCAGATTAAAATGTGAAGAGAGTATTTTGTAGTGATTTGCAGCTTTCGGTTTGAACAAAACAATTCACAGGAAAAACGCAAACACACTTAAAAGTCAGACGTTTTACATCTCAAACTTAAATAAAAAGTACTGAATTCATCCCAGCGTGTGCAGTAACACCCCTCTGTGTTGCACGGTGTCACAAAAATAGAGCCAGATCTGAGTAAATAGGTCACCGAGAAGCTTCCGGTCTTGGAATTAAAGTTGTGCTTTGTGAGTTCAAACAGAGGGAACATGTGGGACATCCCAGTGAGGCAGACGGGGAAACCTCTGCACCCTTTGGAAATCATCCAGACAGTCGACCTGCCTCGCCACGCACCAGCTCGACTCTGCAGAAACGTCAACGTCTCACCCCTCTGTAAACCTAATCAGTCCTCACCAAACTGAAACGACTCACTGACCCAATGGCCCCGGATACAGATTCAGTTTTCTTTTTCGTTTTGTTTTTCTTTCTCTCCCTCCTCCCAACACCTGTGAATCTTTTTGAAGCATCAATAGAGCCTGACAGAGTCATTAGCGGGACAACAGAGGACTAATTGACAACGTGATCAGTTCTCGTGCCGCAGGTCACTCCACGCCACAGCCCCTCATCACCGCTAATGATGTAATGCAGTTTTGGGGGCAGAGTGTGTGAGCATGCCTCTGTTTGTGTGTGAAAGGAGAAGGGGGTGGAGGGACGGCACGCATACGCAGTAAGAAAACAAAAAAGATGAGAATGATACGAATTTGTTGTGGCCGATACCGAAAACACTGACATATTGCGTAACAAACGGCACCATAATCTGAAGCGGGGGGGAAACAAAAAAAAAAGGGACAGCATGCTGTTAAACTGCTTGGCAACAATACTGGATTATCCTCAAAATGCCTCCAGCTGTTTTTTTCTTTTTTTTCCCCTACAGAGCTGAAGAGACTGACCTTGTTAAAATGGGATGATAACATTGGACAAAGCCTTCCCTCGAGTGTGAAAGTCATACTAAGAGAAGCTCTGTCCTCATTTCCTAAGAACTGATAAGTAAATTAAGAGGAGGTAATTAACTCTTCCTGTCTGTCACTATTCAAAGCCACAGTGCTCCGCCAAAATATTTGGAGAGGACAAGCAGTGTGATTGTTGCATGTGCTTCGACGGAATCAGGAGAACAAAATGAAAAATTTGTTGAACCGAAGTGAGAAGCTCCAAATCTGAGCGTTGCCTGATGATGAACAGGCGAACTGTACAGGGTTTTAACCGCTTCCTGTCAAATGACCGCTGGAGGAACCACATAGAGTTTTGTATCCCAGGTTCACGCAGCAAGGTTTTAAAACTTGCAGACTCGTTAAACCTTATCGGACCACACACGGCAATGAAAGGTATAACAGGTTTGGTCGTAAAGTGTCTGTTGTCTAGGAGCAGATGAACCGATTTCGTTCGTGAACATTAAGACGCCAGACGGGAAGTCCTGGAAAACCTCGCAAGATCAAACGTGAGTTGAGAGCAAACAAACGCGGCCGCTGACGTAGACGCAACAGCGACGGCATGTGGAGTATTTTTAAGCGATGGCAACGCAGAAAGAAAAGGCTGCAAACCTGAAACACTACTGCAGAACAGAAGTCACCGCGCCTCCTGATTGGCTGCCTGTCACATTCAACAAGCTGCGTCTTCTTTTGTAGTAGGAGCGCACACACACACACACACACCCCTACACACACACACACACACACACACACGTTGCAATATAAGGCCAAGACAATCCAACATGTTGAATAACCCCGATTTTGATACTAGAGGGCCCTGATCCAGACGTCCTTCCAAGTGAACCACATGATCTTAACTCAGCACACATTGCAGGAATATTACTTAATATCATCTGAAGAGCCATCCTGACAATCTGGATGTTTCTAAGATTGTCAGAAGGAGAATAAAGGGAGAAGAATTGGCATAAAAATCTTTCAGTGTGAACTAGCCGTTAGGAATGTGCCAGAGGTTCCAATCATTGCTGTCAGGATGACAAAATTAAAGGAGCCGCAAGAGGCCATCATGTAAACAGCACTGAAATCAAACCCCCTGTTTATTATGTATGAACCTAAATCAGTGTTTGGTGATTCCAACATATAAATGTGACAAAATCAGAAAAAAAAAAAAATCCAGCGAATACTTTCACAAATGCCTTTCATAAGGAAGAAAAGCTTGTGTCTATATTTGTGGATTTCAATTTTGGCCACAATCAAATCTTTGCCCAAACGGTTGCAGCTCACAGAATTCGGAAAGCGCGTAAAAGCCCCACCAAAATGCCACTTTTGTACAAAATGGCTCCACTAGACCGCGCCGCCTCTGGAGAAAGAGGACGCGTTGACGTCAAGAAGGAAATGAGACTCCGATCGAGCATACGAGTAAGGTGAAGAAGAAAAAAAAAAGAGTCTCCATTACTGCCCCTGTGCACAGCTGCCATTCCCAGTTAAAAGCCCCTGCTTGATATTTTCAGCAGGATAATTGAACGTGTGGAAGAGCCATTCCAAATAATGATAAACTCCCAGTCGTACACTCTGACTTGATATTTTCAGCTCCACAAAAAAAGTACACATTTTTATACATCTTTTCGGTGCTGTTCCTCTTCCATAGGCAGCATTACAAATTGAACCGCTGCACTCAGTGGCCTGCTCCACTGAAGGGCGGCAAAAACAGGAGAGGGGTCAGAGAACGAGAGGCACGAGACGGAGGGGAGAAATATGATACAGACGCAAACAGAACAAAAGAGGCACATAAAGGTAGAGAATGATAGGACGGAGGGAGCGGAGGGAGGAGGGTAATGTGATATAATAGAAAAAGAAGTAAACACTGCAGAGAGGCTGAATATGATGGCCAGAGAGAACAAAAGAGACGAGAGCTCTGCCGAAGCCGACGAGAGGGGCTTGAAAGAGCGAATGCCAGAGATAGCGATGAAAATCCTGCCATTTCATCCGCCCAATAAACACATCCCCAACCCCGGTCGGTATAATCCATCTGTTTCAATGCCCTCCATATTATCTGCTATCTGCGCTGACCACAAGGGCCGACCCTCTTGTAGAAAGAGGGCGAGAGATAACGGAGCCACCCTGAATAGGGAAAGCGAGGCCCGCTGTGGCCTTGGGGAGGCATCAAACGTTGGCTCAGGTTGAGTCAACGGATTCATAAGCTAAAGCCGAAACATGGTCTGCTAATTTAATGGGGTCGTCTTGCATGAGGCCGTGTCAAAGCAACATGCACACTCGCAGAGAAGCTGAGAAACTTCTGCTGTGAACTAAATATGCAAATCATTTTTTGCGTGATGTTAATTTGGCACAAATCGCCGGCTGTCAGTAGCAATATTTGTAGTCGGCTCCGTCTCTTGCCTCTTTGATTCACGCCGTCACGCCTCCTGATGCTGCACTTTTAAAGCATCTCCGAAGGATGCAAATAACTCTGAAATAACATGAAAGCATAAAAAAAAGTGTCGACGTTAACAGACGAAAAGCTCAAAGCTTTTTTTTTTAATATCCCGAAAACCTCATCGACATTCATTTTTCTCACTTCCTTTGGCCATCAATTACCCCGGCTTCATACATAACGGTGGATATTGGCAGCGATGTCTGCTTCTGCTGCCAGAAAACACAGTTATGCTAACATTGGAAATGAGGTCGGCTGTCGGGCTGCGGTAGGGAAGTCTCACTTGAGATTGACACGGGCCAAGGAGGGAGGAATCAACGGACCGAAGATTGAATAATCGGAACGAGAACGGTCCAATGTGAGCAAAATGTTTTTTTTTTTTTTTAAAGAAGCAGAAGCAGATTAGCACAATGGAGTCGGGATAATAATGCTATAAAGGCAATGAAAGCCTGAACTGGCTCAGCACCTCTCCTAAATACAACCAACAGCAGAGAGCCCGCGTATATGTCTCCTTCCCCGGACTTTACCAGAACTTCTCTGCCTTTGCAAATCAGCCACATGTTGTTTTCCCAACATGCGCCGAAGACAGTGACATATTTAACATATTTGACATATTTAACAGCTCACGCAACCTGTAAATGTCTGCCGTGTCGACTGTAATTTCACCTGTGGGGGATTGATGAAGTCATAGCACATCACATCTCAGCTTCAAGACTTTTTGCTCAAAGGCCCCGTTTTGCTACTGGCTCAAAAGTTTGATCGAGCTGCAGCAGCTAAAGTGTGGACTCCAAGCTGCAAGTTAGCTGTTGTTTGCAAAAAGAAAAAACAACAAAAAAAACGCTTGTGTCAAAAATTACTTTTAATACTAGTGGAGATTTTTGAAGCATGTAGGACAATTTACTGGTGTTGCTCAGATTAGTGTCTATTTAAGGGTATTGTGGTGACTTTGGTGTAACACCCTGAGATCACCACCGCCCCCTTTTAGCCCTCTTTAAAAACTTCCTAGATACACCCCTGCTCAATTGTCTTCAGGAGGCATTTGAAATAAATACTAATATTCAAGGTACCTTTAAATATACACATATATCTACATTCATATTTAGGACCTTCTCATACTTAGCTTTTTCATTGCGTTCCTATGCAATTCCTCTCATTCCTAATCTCGGTTAAAGAGTGATTTCGGAGCGATGCATTGCTAACAATTTCTCAGGAACAGAAATGGCTGGTGAAAAGTTTGAAGGAAACTCTTTTTGACTAATTAGGATTAAACACATTAGTGGCCTCCTTAGGACTGCTACCAAATTAGCCCAAAAGCATGCAGCTGCATGTTAGACAATTATATGTAATCAAATCATTTTTCAGTCGGCGTAAGATGTTAATAAGTTGTGAGGATACCAATAACTGTGGGGAAATCATTTATCTTTACCGTAACATATCCTGGCAGGAATTACACTGTTAAAACGCTGCACAGCTTTATTTAAACAAAGTCACCTTCATCGTGTGTCCCAGCATTATTTTCCTCCAAATGACCAAACCTGACGCTGCCCATTATTCAGCAGGCACCATTTCTGCTGGTACATTTCCACTGGGCAGGCTATTATGCGATATTACATTTACAAAAACAGAGATAAGCCAACGCCGTTCATAAGAAAGCCGAATATGGCTGCCAAGTATCTGATAACAGCCTGGATTCTGCTACATTAAAATCCTCCATGGTGTATTTGTGTTGCTCAGGTGATAGCTGCAGCTTCTTGTTGTTGTTGTTGCAAGCCAGTGGGTGAAGCCTGAACAGGATATGATCCCAAATGTGTGACCTTTGGAGGAGAAGAAGCTGGCATTGGACCCGCTCTGTGCAGGTCTTACACACTTTGCACTTACAAGGCCAGTTTGCTGCAGCAAGCAGTGAGTAAATGTCACAACTTTCTTTTCTTTTTTTTTTTGTCCTTTTAATCCCCGGCAATGAAATTGACAGTGTGTCTCCCATAAACCCTGGGAAAACTGCCATATAACACAACACTAAAGAGCAAGTGTGACAAACCGGAGTCACTTCAGAGACCAACGATTCTCCCTCCAAGCAGCCAGTACGACCAGCTTTCCACACTTTACTAAACTGCTTTGCTCTTGCGATCCAAGAGAGGACCAGCGACTCTTTAATCACAAACACTTTAGAAGCCATCTTTGCTTCTTTAAACAACGCGGGGTGAGATGTTTGAAGATGTCAAGAGACAACTTAATGCAGATATTGTTTTTATTTAGCTTCGTTTCATCTCACAGTCCTTCAGATGCAGTAAACGTACGATATCACTGCACCTGTCTTGAATTTACACCGATAGCTGATTCAGGTGACGCAGCCTGGTGCTAATCAGGGGCTCACTCTGAATTCAATAGGGAATCTTTCCAGTAACATCACAAGGTGTCACGATTGAAAGCAACTAAAATGGGGCCGCAATCTTCAAACTTAATTATGCGATGCAGTAAAGACAAAAAGACGTCTTATATTAAAAAAAAGACTTCACTTCGCCTTATTGTAGCAAAAAACAAATGCAAGACAAAGGGTCAGTTACTAACTATCTACTCCAATTTGTTCTAGCAGAGTTTTTCTATACTGTGTGGATTAAAGTTTTGAACCTTCCTAAATAGAGTTTGCATGTTCATCCTGTGCATGCGTTAGTACTCTGGCGTCCTCTTGAAATCCTAAAAAATAATGTCTTCTCAAAATTGCATCCCTTTTTTTCTGTTCGACGGACTCAGAACCTGTCTGGTGTGTATCTAGAGATCAGACAATAGACGCCTGGGTGGCTTCGTCGATCTCATAATATAATCGGCAAAACAACGGCTGAATCAAACAGCTTCAGAAACGGAAACGCTGAAGTTTTTCTCCTCTGCATGCTTCATTTTCCCAGAAAAAGATAAAGTTACTCATTACATAATAAGGACCAGCATGGGGAGGATTAGACATTTTCCTGACGGCTGTAAGTTAATAAACTCATCAACTAGATTTTGTCTGAGTTGCAGGAATTTGAGAAACTTAACTTTTTTTTTTAGAAAAGTAAACTCTGTGAATAAGTGCTCAGGATTAACTGCAAGTTTATTATTAGCTGGTGAAATAAAAAGAAATAATAAGAAATTGAGACATTTCTTGACCAAAATCCACCTCAAATCTCAGCCAATTATTTTAGACTCACTTCAGTTTAATGCAAATCTAGATTGTGGCCAGTAGCGTCCAGTAATAAAAGCAGAACTTAAGACTTGCCCGTCCTTTTTGCAATAAGTGCTTGTCAAGTCGCCATTAAACTTCTCACACTCTGAGCCCAAATTGCCTTTTTAACTTCTACTTAGAGCTGAGTTTGGAACGACATTCTTCAACGACGTCAGGAACGCTTTACATCAGTCTTTTGACACAGTTTTATAGAAACGCCAAGCGCCGCCACGTAAAGGTCCAGAGAGCGACGGCTCGTTGAAGGTGCATGTCGTCCCAGAGGTCGCTCTCAGGTTGCTCGCCGTCGCACGGAAGAGACAACGCTGCAAATGAAGACCGACTCATCATCCTGCAGAGGGAGATATAAGCTGAGTTTATCTCCACCGATGAAATTCCTGTTGCCGAAAGAGGCGACCAAAGCTGGACATCGGGCATTCAGCGGGGACGGCCGGCGCGGTCCAGACCGCCCATTGTGGACGTCTAATTACCTCCTGAGCAGAAAGATGGCGGATCCCAGTGCAGCGCTGTAGTCACGTGCTTTATCTTAGCCACTCAGATTAATTCCACCTAATTACGCTTTATGCGGGAACAATGGCTAAACGTTGCTGCTTTGTACAGGTGCTATCTAACTCGGTCGCATCGCATATCTCAAGAGAGGGCAGAAATGAACAGGTCGAAAATGTCGAAAGCCTCCAGAGACGGCTGAGCAGAATGAGTCAGAGTAGCCGGGCAGTGCGTAATGCATGGCAGAATGACATAATCGCACAGGATGAAATTGTTCAACTCAAGGTGGGCTGGAGTACGACCTTCTAGTGTGGCCTTGACTTATGCACTGGATTTAAGAGCTAAAGATGAACTGAGACTGGAATTAAAGCCAAGGCTTCCTGCTTATGGCTTCTGATTTATAATAACAGCCTCTGAACTTAAGGAAAGAAGCAACATGTAAAAAGAAAACCTAACCTTTAATTAAACTGCTTTGTTTCAGGGCTGGAAAATAACCCAGCATCAAGAAAGTTTTATCACTGGTGCCACAAATAACATTTACAATCATATAAGTAGCTATGAAATTTGAAATTAGTGTAAATGTAGCCATCAAGATGAGTATGTTATTAAACACCAGAAAGAAAAAAAAACTCACAGCTTTAGAGCTGCACCTTTAAAAAAAAAAGTGAATAAAGACATGGATTGTGCTGCACCTGTGCAAATCAAGCAGTTTGTCCTTGACAAATTACAAGCTCCTGATTATTAGGAGGCTACTTGTTTGCAACTTGGTGCCAATTTGCACTAATCATGACAGAATGCTTTGATCACACGTCTATTAAAATTAGGTGGCTGCACCTGTGACCTGGACCAGCAGAGCGCCAGGATGAACTGAACACACCACACCTGAGTAGAATAATTAGGTCATTAAGGCTCGGGGTAACATATCTACACAATAAGCAGGTAATAAAGCCATTTCATTCCAGTGTTTTGTACCTGTGGCACATCTAAAAACTGCAGGACAGCGGCCCTTGAGGTCTGCAGTTTGACTCCTGTGCTCTAGGTGAACTGCATAATCAGCTGGTGAACTGGATTATCTGTATCTTCTGAAAACCATTTATTATTTCATTTATAGTATGGAAGAAATGTCTTGCATAAGTGAAATAATCTGCCAATTGAACCAGTAATTTATCATCAATTTGAAGGAATTATTGACTTAAAACAACCTCTTCTGCTAGAAATGTAGGTTTGTGCTTAATTTCAAATGTACTGAAATATTTCGCACCATAAACGAAACCAAAAATACTCTGAGAGTTTATGTTTTCGCAGACGCATTTCTACCGAGACACAGGAGGAGCAGGAATGAAACAGATTACGCCCCCATTTAGGCGCAAGGTAATAAAATAATGCTGCATTCCGGCACCGCAGCAGCAGATTAGGAAAGAGGCAGGACGGTGAAGGTGACGGGAGAAATCCATCTCTGCTGCTTCTGATGCACGGCCACTGAGGTGAGGAGGAGGAGTGGAGCTTCATTTCTCCCTCCGCCACCCCCCTCCTACCCAGGGAGGAGAGAGAGAAACACGAGACCCTTTGAAGCAAGTGATTAAAGCGCAGCAGGATGAGGCGCAGCTCGCCATTTCTGCTAGGCCGTCCACATGCCCCAAACAAATGGCTGGGGGGAGAAAAGGAGGAGGTAAAGAGAGAGAGACAGAGAGATAGAGAAGCAGAAGTCTCCCACGACCCACTAAATTGGTCAAACTGACTACCTAGTCTGCCAGCGTGGAAGGCAGCCATTTTGACTTGGGGCCAGGAGTTAAATGAGGGGCGAGGAGAGAGCCATGTTGGTTCTCAGTGTGCGATCAGCCAGTATTTCCAGAATCCGTCAGTGATCCGCCCAGAAATTACGGTGCACGGATTCCTTCGTGCAATCGAGTTCAAGCGAAACTCCCTGGGAGGAAAGTAGTTTCCAAAAATATAAACGCATCAAAAATTACTAATCAAATAAATAATGACTGAACTGGACATAAAATATAATACATCATATTTTTAAATATAGATCAAGATAAAGTAGTGCACTATTGAGAGGAGGAGGTAAAATGACAATTTGTTTTTTGTTTGTACGCAGACAAAATGGAAATCATAGTGTGTGTTTTTATGAAGCACGCTGCACTCTAGTACCCCTGAAATATGTCAAGCATTTCAGCAGCACAATGAGGCATTAAAATGGTCCAGATCAAACCGTTTCCATGTGTCAGAACGGCCTAGTCGAAGTGCAAACTTAAGTCCAAGTGAGAAATGATGAGAGAACTTGAAAAAAATAAAATCTTGTTCCCAGCCACTTCATCCAGTATGACAAGAAAAATGAATACTATTTTTCACACAACAAAACACTTGCAGCTGAAACTGCAACAAAAGAAGAGCCTAAAAAGTCGTAACGCAATGGATGAATGTAAATGCCACTTTTTAAGATATTTACTATAAAAAATACATGTATCTTTTTCCTATTACTTCAAAGTTACCTGCAACTTTCTGCTGGTGTATCACATAAAACCCCAGTAAAACAGATCGAAAGTGATGGCTGCAAAACTAACAAAATGTGAAAAAGACACTGGATGTTTCAGTGAAGAAAATATCATTGAGGTTTGGCTGGAAAACAGCTGGGTCACATTAAGAGTAAGAGAACATCTGAAAAAGAATTTACCAGAATAAATTATACATTTCTACACCAACTATCAAGTCTTTTTATTTTTTTGCCCTTCTGGGATGTGAACAAGATCTTCCAGTTATCTGTGTTCGAAATACAGAGCCTGACTTAAGCTATAAATAAGTACAACTGTCAATAGACAAAAAAAAAAAGAAAGAAATCGCCCCTTTGGGATAGCTGTTCAGAAGCCACTTATTAAAGAGACAGCAGCGCCTTTCTCTCTCCACGAACTGAAGATTTGTCTTATAATGGGATGAGCGTGTCAGCTTTGTTCACAGAACGCATTCTGACATGCTCTCATCTGCTGCTCTTCCAAAACAAAAGAGAAGAAGAACGCCATGAGTGACGACGACGCTACGGCAGCGAAGAGCCCCCTCATCCAGAGGATCTATCATAAGTCACCGCTCCTTTGGAAGAGCAACGTCTGACCTTTTCCTTTTTTCTCATGGCAAGACTTCTGATTTATGAAGTCCTGCACTCTAGTGCTCAGTGTAGTTCATACTGTGGAAAGGTAATACGCTTCTTATACTGTGTCACACGTTCATCTTTTCACATATCAGTAATGTATTTGGGTGGTTGCTCTAAATAGCTCTAAATGCTATTAGCATCTGTTGGTCACTGGTGTGATGAAGCGATGTTTTTCTGATGAGGCAGGTCCACCATGGGCAGACTTTTGGATGGAATTATATCACAAAGTTGTTACTGATTCCCTTGTTTCCAATAAAAAGTAGGGGGTGATAATGTGTTTTTGCCTGTTTCAAAATATGCTGTTTGACGGAAAACTAATTTATTATTATTTATTATGTTTCAGTCACTTTCTAATGATGAGTAGTCATGAAGCAGTTTCGTTTTTGTGTGTTTATCACACACACATAAAAAATTAAACGTTTATCGTGTCAATTTTAGAGTTGTACTAGATTTTCTTTTTGGCCATTTCTTTATCATTTGAATGGATAACCAATGGGAAAACATAATAAATTATTAAGAATTTTCCTTCTTCATTTTGCCTTTTTCTATACTTTTCCAAACACGCAAAACACTAAAATTAAATCTCATACTTTTCCAGACGACATACACAGTATTTTCTCGATTCCTTGCAAATCATATTTTCCCGGCTTGTGTATTTGTTGCCTGTTTCTGTTGCAGCTCGTTTATGTTTGGGTCTTATCCAGACCATTTCTTTGTATTTCCACACTTTCTCGTCAGACGGACAAGCTGGAGCTCTGACTGTCTTCTCTCTGGCTGGATAGATGTCAGATGAATTTTGCTGGCCTCGGACACGGCCCGCTGCACGCCGGCTGCCATTTGTGCGCTTTCGCGCGCCGTCTCTGAGTCAGTATAGTTTCCGGCAAAGCAACTTTGTTAAAATGGTCAAACTGCCAGCGCTAAAGATAGCACAGATTCATGACAACGTAGTGGGGCTGTAAATACCAAAGAAAAGGTTGTTTGCATCAAAAAGCTGTAAAAACACTACTTGCTTAAATTATTCCAGAAAAGATGGAAAAAGGTGCAGTGGCAACAAAAAGAGAATATCTAACCGTTGGCATGGAAAAAAAGATCAGTGGATAAGGTGAAAAAACCAAACAAAAAAAGAAATTTCTTAATATAAACGAATAAATAAATAATGCATATTCCAAACAAATAAACCTAAATCTTGTATTTAAGCTGACGTGTTGCAGACGAGGCTTTTTTCGAGTCACTGTAAATACTTAACTACATTTGGCAGAATTTATGTGCATTTATGACGAAGATTGCACTAAATGCAATCTTCCTCAGTGTGTGTGCGTGTTCATGTGTGTGTGGAGATTAAGAAGGTTTTTTTTTTTTTAAGAGCTTAGCTGTGACAGTCCTGTCTCTGTTCTGCTGACAGATCAATAATACAGTCACAAATGACTGTGAACACCAGGAGCCGGTTAGCACAAGAAACACACACACAGCCGAGTGTGTCAGATGGGGTCTGTCTGTGACTGGGGAGGATAACAGTCTTATTAAGAGCGGCTGGGCTCCAAGTGACTCGTGCTAAATTAGCGCATGTTTGTGAGTGTTAGCATAGCAGCAGGTTGAGGGGGGGGCTTATAACAGGAGACTGGACCCCCGCCGACACACCCAGCTAGCCTCATTTGACCCGTTCAATCTTTTTTTCTGTTCTTATCCCGACTTCCTCGTTGTCTTCCTTCTTTATTTTAAATCAGTGAGGGTCTCAATTGTGAAAGTCTGCCTCTTTTTATTTCGCACACAAAACACAGACATTTTAGTTTCACGGATACAAAAGCAAAGGTATTACCTCGTCATGTTTTACGCGGTAAAAGCACCGAGTTGCATGATGACTGCCAAACGAGATGGCCTGTAGGATAAATTGCCCCTCAAGAGGGGACATTTTGTCTGTTTTAGTCCTTCCTTTGGTAATTAGGGCTGGATGATGTGGCTTAAAAATTTCCTGTGGTTTAAGCCTTCATTTGATTTCCTATAGTTTTTTTTTTTTTAAGGAAATAGGATTGACAAAATGTCAACCATTTCTTCTGAAAGTTGACATGAATTCAAGGTCAAAATAAATAGAAGCTGTAAAATAAAGACGGTGATTAACATCAGTCAGATTTCCTATCAGATTCAAGTCAAGACTCTGGCTGCGCTGCTGTGAAATATTAATACTGATTCCAGTTAAAAAAAAACAATATGCTGATTAGATTGAAATATGACTTTAACCCAAAATCTTGTCTGACACATTTTGGAATAATGACTCATTTTGGGCTTAACCAATTTGAAAGTGTGAAATTTCAAGTGCAATTTCTTTTGAGTCACATTTGATACATATACAGTATTTTTAATAACCGCTGAAGGTGACATAGTAACTTCATTGTACTATAAAATGCCACTCAATGCCTGGAGAATACACATTTCTCCTTTAATAGATTTTTAGACAAAAATATTAAAATCAGGTACAGAGCAAGATGTTGATCAGCCAGAAGAGGAACATTTCCTAAAGATTATTAAGGTTTTAAATCATCCACATCCCCATTTGTAATAATTTTAAACGTTTATGTCGATATTGGTTATTTGCTTTGGGAACTCAATGGCACAATTTAACACACGAGAGTCGAACCTTAAGGTCCAATTAGAGCGGTTCTCTGACATGAGCAAGTGCTGAAGCGTTTAGCAAAGCTGCAGAGAGATTTGCAGATCTGTGAGTCGGAGCTGGCAGCCGACGAGCCTGACAGCTTCTGGGTAATAGGCCCTTGCTGGGGCGGCTAGACGGGTCACATTTTAACCGCCAGACGACTCGTGGTGGGACTCGCCGGGCACTGTGCTCGTGGCCAGTTCATACACTCGCACAAACATGCACACTTTCCACCCAGCCAGCAGCCGGACAGGCAAGCACAACCGCGTGAATCCGATGAGCAGACAAGATGTTGGACCGAGTTTCAGGAAATGTTTGTTTTTATTTCCTCCCACTTTTACATAAGTAGGTAAATAAAGGTTTCAGGTTCAAAACTAAAGCTAAAAACATGAGTGTGGAAGAAATCCACACACCTGCATCCTGATCTGACAGACCGCGTGTGGTTTGAAAAGACTTCAACGGAGAAACATCCTAATTGTCAGAACCAAGCAATAAAACATAAGAAAACTGGCTGGATGTTGACAGCAGAGCCAGTCATGTACTGTGAAAGTCTGTCCCACTCACTGACTGACTGACACTGTGGCTTCAAAAGCGATGTTTGGATCATTGAATGAAAGGCTGCGGCTCATTCCAACAGATCGTTTTCACAGTGCAAGCTTCTCCCATTTGGTCAAACAACAACCAGAAACCAGAAAGTGGTGAAAAATGTTGAGGAAAAAAAATTTAAAATAAAAAAAAAATTATGCAATTGACTGCCTTCAGAGGTCACCTCATTAGTGGAAAGAGTTTTCTTTAGCTGTTTTGTGAAGACTTCAGAGGTTTTATAGAAAACACCAAAGTCAAACTGCTGCATTAAGGCCGACAAACGCAGCAGACGGTCCTGCAGAAGTTTTAAAGCAAAGGTCGATTATATAACCGTATTCCAAACTTTGAACATCTAACACAGCAATGTTCAATTCATCAACTAAAAGTTTTGAGCATAGGCACCACTGCAAACCTCCAAAGACTTGGTGATTCATCCAGGCTGAAAAGGCTAGATAGGGTTAGCATTGTTCACAGAAGCAGCCATTTCAGCAGAGATGCATGTGAAAGAGCTTAATACAGAATAAGCTGAGCATTCAGTCAGCTGAGGACTTCACAAATTTGGTCTTTATGGAAGAGTTATAAGAGGGTATTAGATATTGAAGAGGGAAAAATCAAACAAATTCCCATTTACAGTTTGTGACGTGGCACAAAGGTGATACAGGAAGCACCTGGACGAAGGTGATGAGATACAAATGTAACTTTGAGACGCAGACTCATGACTATGCGGTGAAAAACTTACAATGCATCATGGTATGGGGATACTTTAGCTTAACAAGAACGGGGAAGCTGGTCAGAGTTGCTGGGGAGATGGAGGGAGATGAACATGGTTTTGGGCAAACCTAGAGGAAGAACCCATTGAAAAGGCTTGAAACTGGGATGGACTTTCACCTTCTAGCAGGAAAACAGCCAAACATAAACATTGGGAGCCAAAGAGAAAGGATTCAGGTCAAAATCAACTCCTAGAATAATCCAAGGTCTAAACCTAAATCCAAATGAGAATCCATGCCGATACTTGAAAGTTGATGTTCCCAGACGGTCGCCATCCAATCTGATTGAGCCGTTTCTAAAAGAGCTGGCACCACTATTTGTCTGAACGTGCAAAGCTTCAGCTAACATCCAAGCCACTTCCAACTGCAACACTTTGAACATTGCAAACCATTTAGTGCTTTAAATGGCAGGTGTGCGTGTCTTACATGGTTCTGAGGAGGAGCCAAAATGTTAGCAACGCACTGAGGTGGAACACGCCTCTCAGTCAGCAGCACTACAGTGGGGCATTATGGGTGTGTAAGTGAGAGGTGACGTGTCATACGCTCTACCCTGAAAGACAATGTTTTCTGTCAGCTTATTCTGCTTTTTTTTCCCCCCTCAACGCGGCCAGGCGAACGAGAGCAGACGAAGCGAGTCTATTCAGAAAGAAATCACCGAAGGAACATTTAAATAAAAAGCAAAGGCAACACTGATCGCATGGAAGCAGCCCATCCTCCGTCGTTTTCATTACTTTTCTTTTTTTTTTTAATCACGGAAAATAGTCGAAGCGCTTGGAAATGCCACCCAGGCTATTGTATTTTCTCATAGCGTTGGTCGTATCATATTTACAGCGCCTCGGCCGGCGCACTTGTGCTTTGTCTGCGCTTGGAAACAGGAGCTGTCGCTCTATGGAAGACAAAAAAAATGCAATAAGAGTGACAAATTTATCAAACAAATACTAACGCGCCCCACTATGCCAGAGGAGTTTCACAAACGCTGATGTCATTACAGATTAACTGGATTTAGACGGAGTCGACTCTCCTCCAGTTCACCGTGTAGCGCAGTGCTTAATTAGTTTTGGGGGGAAAGAGAGTGGATTCATTTGGTCATGTCTGGCAATTTAGAGGCAAAGACGTTGAGAAGATGAGCTTTTGAGTGAAAATGATACGATCCCATTTGTACTAGTTGTAAAGATGGATGCAACCTGACAAACAAACAAACAAAAAAAAGATCAGGGCCTTTCAGGGGGAACAGACCCAAAAATATGATGACGATTAACACAAAAAAAATAAATACAAAACTGAAAAGTGTGGCACCTGTTTAAGTTCAGTCTGCTTGAGTCAATATTTTGTAAATATTGTCTCAGGCAGACTGAACTCAGACATTGTTTTGATCCAATACCAGCAGCAAGGGTTCTGTGCTGTGTCTACAAGATTTGCAGTGTTTGCCTAATATTCTGCAGCTCTGCACTTTGACTGAGCCATTCAATCCCACTGTCTGGACCTGAAGAGCCAGTTTGATGAAAAGACATCCGAATAAGAATTTTGGAAAACAGACGACATCCCACATTCTTAAGAGATGGGGTTATTTAGACCCCACAAGATTTTTACTATATTGTGCGCAGTCTGACCCCAAGTGCACTTAAGTGTGTCGTTTTGGGAATTGATGGTCTAACGGACAACACCTCTGCTTCTCTGCTGTCTGACTGACATTTGCCACAGAAGGGTTAAAGAACCAATGTTTTATTCCCACTTGTATCATTTAAAATACAGATGACCATAAAAGAGGGTGTATTTCTTTTGATAAACACATAATTTCCAGCCCGATGGCAAAGAAAACAGATTTAAAAACAGGTGGTAGGGCATTCATTGTTAAAACTCATAGCAAATGTTGCATGGGAGACAAATTAAAAATGGTTGAAAACTTGTTATTATATCTGTATTTAAAAACATAAACTGGTTCCTTCTGATTTTTAAAGTTGTCAAGAGACGAAGTGGAAGGTCTTGAGGGCCTCTTTCGGCTCTGGGGCCCCTTGTCGCCCCGGAGCAACCTGTGCTTCACTTTAGATTTGGCTGTTTAGGGACAATAACTGAACGAAGGTCTAACACTTCCGATTCTTCAAGTGCTTCTAATAGATTTTCTTTCAAGACTACTCGGCATCTCTCATCAACTATTTCCAGTTTCCCTTTCACTTTAAGAAATAGGGATGGAGAATTTTGTGGTCAAAATGTGAAAAAATTCAAAAGGTGTGACTTAAGTTTGTGAGCTGCTGTTGTTCGATTCATTCATTCTTCAAAAAAGGAAGAAACGAAGACGCAGGACGGTCTGTCGCTCACTAAACAATACCCCGATTCTAATCGAGTTAGCAAGACAGAAGCTTCAACTCCATCTGGGCGATGAAGAAGAAGAAGAAAATGTTTCTTTCTGGACTCTCTCTCTCATCCCGTGTTGCTGCTGTTTTAAATTAAAGCTCTGAATGCAACCCCTGTCAAAACACCAATGAGCTAAACACACGCCGCGGCTAATTAGATTGCTGAATGAGTCGGATTTCAGCCCATCTTTCTGCTCTTTGTTGGTTCACTAAACATGAAAATTACAATTCCTATAGAAGCGGCCGCGTAATTAGCTGGAGACGGACAGGATCCCCGCTCACTTAGCAGAATGAAAGAAGACAAAAGATGACGGGGCTGCGCGCATCTATTTGTAATTCGGAGTACAGTGGTAGGGGTTAGGCGGGAATCGAGACTGGATGCTGTAATCTCTTCACACTGTCCTGAGTGGCAAGTGGCAGGCTAAGTGTGTTAGCACCGGCGCGCCAAGGTGGGGGAGTTGATGCAGTCTGGGTTCGGCTCAGAGGAGCGATGAGGGTCCAGGATAATTCAGCAGCGAAAAGTTTGACAGCCTCTTATTCGTACCGCACAATTTTCTCCCCCGATCACAAAGAACGAGGCTCTAAACAAAAAGATAAAGAAAAAAAAAACCCAAAAAACAATTATGACAGCTGCGTAGCATTTTTTTGCTTTTTTTTCAGCTTTTTTATTTTTCTCAGCCCCAATTTCTGTGTTTGATGGTTGATAAAACGCCACAGAAAAAAGAACCGTTGTCATCTTAAAAGTTTAACACAAGTTATAATCTTGTACTTTAATGTAAGACAGATCCGTCATGGAAATATTTTAAAGTGACTAAATTAAATTACATCTCTCTCTGCATTTTCTCTGCACGTTGCACGATTCCGTCACTTCCTAAATATGAAATCTGGCAGTGATGTTGTGACTGGTGGCACAGCTCATTTTTCTAAATGAACGATCAGTCGTTCTCAGCTTCCCATCTACTTCCAGAGCATTTCATTTATCTGACAACTCTCAAGACGTCAGAGATGATAGCAGCGCATTCTGTTAGCGTGAGGTCAGCTGAAGTAAACACAATGTGATAATGAAAGTCATTTGTTTTGCAAAGACTTTTTTTCTGCATAAAACGCATCAAATTAAAAAATAATCATTTTTTTAAAAAGTCTTGGAAATTTGTCTGAAAATTTTTTTTCAAAGACAAATAAGCTGGTGCGCTGGCTGTCTAGTACAAACATTATCCTACACATACACTTATTATTTATTTTTCTTTTACCAGGGAATTGAGGGATAAAAAGATGAACTCTGGATTTTTTTTAAAAAACTGAAATAATTTCCATTCTGAAGCTTTTTAAGGGTTACGGTAACACTAACCTAATGGAAAACACGAGTGGTTCCTACGTTCATTTTGTGAAGAGGACAGGAACGGCAAGTAGAATGGCAAAAATAAAAACACCTGCATTGAAACGTGAAACAGGTGAACCACATGCTGCAGCGTCACAACCACGCAGCTAAGTAAGCGCGTGCGAACGCAAGGGAACAAACAGGATGTGACACGCCGTCGCCTGACTTCAAAACAAAAGAAAAAAAAACAGTTTTTTTGTTTTTTTGGAAGTGTTGATTCCCAGCTCCGACGTGACCGAAAAAGCCAGTCACCTGCAAGACCGCAGCCGGCAAAACGCACAGGTAAACACACAGGAGAGGACGCGGCAGGTGTCAGAACAGCGGCACGACACACACACCTGATGCTAGTCATGCTTCCGGTCTCAGAGCCGAGCTTGCATCTCTCCAGCTGACTGGCAACAATCTGTCGTTCGGCTTCCAGCTCCCGGGTCAGACGTTCAAACTGCAGCTCCTGGAGACAGACAGAGGAGGAAGACAAAATGTGTCAAAAACAGTGACTATGTGTATTTACTGTTACATTTACAACCACCTCGGGCCTCATCGGTTCTGCGGCACATTTTTAATTGTCGCGAAACGTCAAGAGACGCAAAAAAACGAAATAAATAAATGAAAAAACAAAGCTGGGACAACAGGAGAAGAAGAAGAAGAAGAAGAAGACGGAGGGCTTCAGGAGGACAAATGTGTGACTTGAAGTGACAGATTCAGGTGAAAAGAAAAAAGAAATCAATACAATTACACTGTATGGATTCTTGCTTGGTACTGTGGGCTGGCTGACGTTTCTGCAGTAATTGAGAAGGCTGTCGGTCCTGTCTTCACACGTAATGACTTGATCAGTGGGCGCAGCGCAGCAAACAGTGGAGTGCATGTGACCCTGATGTGATCTGAATGAAGAGGATCATTTTATATCTGAGAACCACAGCAAACAATCATAAGTTAAACAAACAACAAAAAAAATGGAATTGGACAAGAATTTGATTCGATGCTGAGGATGTTTGGGGGTTTTTTATGTCGCACCAAAATCCAGGAGAACATCGGCACACGATTTCTAAAACTTCTAAACTGAGGCTTTGTTTACATGATTATGATCCAACGAAAATGGCGTCCGCCCCCTCTTTCTATTGACACAATCACCTGAAGAAAACCTAATTGCAATCTTTGTTTACACAGTAACGGTATGCATCGAAAAGGTGCAATGCCCTCACCACGCCTCCAGTCGGTGCGAGGTTCTACGAAAATAAAAACGGGAGGCCGCGTTCAGTATAGGAAATAGCGCCCCCTTCACTTCCGGAGTGCAACTGTCCCATTTCCAAATGAGGTATGAGACTGACAATGGTTTGTCCCCGCCCCTTTCTATTTGCTGCAGCGAGGTGTCGTTGGAATCGTTGTCACACCGGCATCATCGTTGGCTGCTTCTTCTGCAGATTGTAGGAAGCTTTGTGTTCTGCGTCCCTAACTCGAGGGTTTCCCTGACACCGGTACGTTTCAGAACCGCTGCACTCCGGGACTGGTTCTCAAACTATGCTGTTGTCAGAGAGAACATTAGCTTTTTTTTCTTTTTGGTTTTTGTAGCCAGGTCTACAAATCTGGAATGTATCAGAAAGTGGCAAGAAGAAAAAAAAATCCAAAAGGGAAAAAAAAAAAAGTTGTCTAGTCAAAACACAGAACTAAATCCAAATCTGAATATGTGGAAAGCCTTCAGCACTGCTGCGAAAAAAAAAAAGAAAAAAAATTCTAGTTGAATAACTTTGTGGCTTTTATACCAACATTAGGACATGTTAAATTTAGAAGGTAAACATAAAAACTAAGCCAAATTGTTTCTCCAAAATTGAGTTGCTCTTGCATGAACCCCAGCTTCCCCCCCACCCCACTTAATTAAAAGTGTGACAAATAACCACTAATTACCTGATGCACACAAACAAACCGGCATCCAATTAGAGTGTTTGCGCCTGCGGCTGCAAGATCCTTATCGCTGATTACACGTAACGGATTTGATCTATTTGGGCCAAATATCTAAATAAATAAAGGCTGAAAAGAGGCAAACAGCAGCAACATCAAATTGTCTTGGGGATGTTTTAAATTGAGCAGAAAATAAGCAGAGTTTTTGGGTTGGGGTTGCTTTTTTTTTTTTTTTTTCGTTCCGGCCTACTGCTGCTTTCTGGTGACTGGTTTGTGTTATTTTTTTTTTTTTCAGGACGATTTTTCTGGTTGGTTTACCAAACAAATGTAATCTAATCAACGAAAGAAAACAGCGATGAGTCGTTGCGGGAACAGGTGTGCTTAGTTGATGGGAAAACAACATAACTGAAAAATATCAAACTACAAACTGAATTATCTCGTGAAAAGTCAAAAAGCGAGTGAGAAAACTCCTGCAGCAAACATTTTGTCAGTATCAACCCTTGTAAAGCTTGAACTTTGCCACACACGAAAAACATACAAAATCAACCTACAGTCTAAAAAATAATAATAAAAATAAAAAATGAAGCCCAGATGGGGTTTTTCATGCTTGACATGAGGCTGACCTAATCTGCCAAAGTAGACAGTCCAAAAATGTACGACCGGGAAGTTGGAGGGGTTTGTGTTTATGTGCTCAAATACGAAGGGAGTGAAAATGATAACCAGGGTGAACGTCCAAAAGAGCTGATAATTTCTGTGTGATATGTCATTCTGGCAAGATTCATACAATTGCAAATCCTTCAAAACTTTTCCACATCATTTGGCGTCATAAACTCGAATGCGTTTCATTTGACAGTGGACACAGAGTGGTACATCATTGTACCACTCTGTGGAAGGAAAGAAAAGAAATGACGTCTTCTGACATAAATCTCAGAGGTTCTCATTAACTCAAGTGGGAGAGTGTTTTAGAAAGGACAGAAAAAAGGAGTAGTAAGTAGAACGCAATCGCAGAGAGAAGAAAGCGTCCTCAGACGTCCTATTAGGAAACACAGCAAACGTGTCAGAAAAGACCAAAATGTCAACCTTTCCAAATGTGCTGAGCTAAGCTGCTAACACCCAGAGCCTCCCGAAAACAGCGTCACGCCGCTGAAACGTGGAGGAAGCGGCACGATGGACGGGAAAACGGACGGAGCGAAACAAGGCTGGAGAATTGGTGGCAAAAGTTGAAAATTGCAGCTCGTGAAGAAAAGTCAACCCCGACGGGAGCGAAGCTAAACCGGACACAGTTTTCAATCCTATTTGTGGCATTGGAACAAATAAAAGAACCCCATGGCAAAACAAAGGGAACACGAACGAAGACGCTCAGATGTGGTTGCAAAAGTCTTGAATTGACCTCAACTCAAGATTTAAGGGAGATTAGCTCTTATTGCATCACTAGTTTACTGTTTCTGCTTGCAACTGCTGATGGACTGCACTGTAAAAGCACTGACTCTTTACCAAGTGATTCTTTTTGTAGGTTTTAGCGCAAACAACTTACTACAAGTAAATTTTTCTGTAAGCTATATGGGCTTTTATTTTTAAATCAATAACTCTTGAGTATTGACAATCAGTAGATTTCTTTTTCCACTTTTAACACTTGGGAACACGCCTGGATTTTGTAAAAATATTTTTTTAACTTGTTTTGAGGAGGCCATGTTTTTTCGCTGTGAAGCCTGAACTTGAATCACGCTTCGGGGTTCCCTTCTTTTGGGAAACCGTTTTATTCTAAAAGCCTCCTTCCACGGCTATTACGCGGCGTATTCCCCTCGTTTTTACGTGCAGGCTGAGCAATCGCGGGCAGGCACGACTCTCACATAGAATTTGATCCACAAATGCACCCGTGTGGCCTCTGAAGAGCAGATAAAATGACACGACTGCCGCTTTGTCAGGTGGTGAGTATTCAAGCTATCTTGAAAGGGGGGACGAACTGCAATAGATGAAAAGAAAGGACAAAAAAACAAAAACAAATCTGCCAATCGATGAACTGTGAGGAACCAGCAGGACGGAAGACGCGAGCCGTGTTCGCGCAACTGCGGGAAAAGACGTTTTATTGTCCTCGAAACATTCCGCTGCCGTCGAGCGTCTGAAGTGCGTGTTTGTTGCAACCGAAAAGCCTCTAAGAGGAGCACAGTTGCGTGTCGACATCACCAAAAATCCTCGCAATCTTCTGTGAGAAGAAAAGCCAGCCGCTGGTAGCAGAGGTACTCTCATTTGCATCTTAAACACCACAGCTTGAAAGGGGGGGGGAAGAAAAAGAAAAAACAAACACAGTTACGCTTCCAATGTTGCGAGATCTGGCTTTTCACGCTTTCAAATCAATCTAAGCTCCCTAATCGACTGATGTTAAGCCCAAGAAGAAGAAGGGGGAAAAAAGAAGCCTACTTTCAGGGCAGCATCTATTTAAGAAAGTTTTCCCCCCTCTTTTTCTCTTTTTTTCTTCTTCTGTTAAACCAGCTTATTTTGCTGAGAGCAAATACTGACACCAACTCAAACACAATCCTTTAAAAACGAAAAGAAAAGCCACAATGCCATGGATAGCTCCCTCTTTTTTTTTTTTTTTCCCTCCATGCCGCTCTGATCTCTGCTTCAGAGCTGACGGCCAGACACCTGTTACTGCGGGAGAAGGAGCCAGGACCTCATATGCAATCTCTTGTTCTTCCAAAATTAAAACAAAACAAAAAAGACACACACACAAAAAAAAACCAAAAAGCAAAACCTACAGAGCAGATCAAGTCAAGCTGCAAAGACACGTAGCCTACCTTCACATGGACCATAATGCAAAAACAGGCAGAAATTCACAAAGGATCCTGCTGCTGCTTCTCTGAGCTCCCATCTGTGCGCCGCTTCTTCCCTCCTCTCCAAACCCTCATCTATCCCGCGTCGGGACGCAGCGAGCGACAGAGGCGGAAAGAAAGAGACTGAGAGACCACAAGTGTCACTTGAGCTGACTGCAGCTCGGTCCCCTCACCCCCTCTTCGGCCCCCCACCTCCCAGTCTCTGTGTCTCTTTCTCTCTCCTTGCTCAGGGGCCATGAAGCACACAGACACACACACACACACACACACACACACACACACACACACACACACACACACACACACACACACACACACACACACATGCATACAAAAAAAAAGTGCACATACACACCTACTGTTCAGTCAGCCACAAAGATCCCCATGGCAACGCAGCATTTAGAAGCCCCATGGCATTATTTATGCAACGTTGCATCACAATAGGCCCTCCCACCGGCCAGACCCTGCCAAAAAAATAAAAAAAATAGCCCCGCCACTCCACAATCGCTCCCCTGCCACACACACTCACTCCACTCTCAGACCAAACCATCTGCACACACACCACCAACCACCCTTCTTCCTTCCTCCACCTTCTCTGCATCCAACATCACTGGAAAACAAGGAGAGATTTTTTTTATTTTTTTGGTGAGGAGAGGAGGGGGCAGCCAAGAGGGGCTGAATATGCATGGGAGGCCCACACTCAGTCTCATGCCGACACAGAAACATGCTGGCACACGCGCACGCTGGCGTACTACTCAGAACGCTCACGCATTTGCACTGCGTTCTGCCTGAGCGAATTTCTGCGAGTGGAGATGGGACGTGGGGCGATAATAAAAAACAAAAGGAACTACAACGTAGATTTGCTGCAGGAAGTTAGGAGAAAAAGCACATGTGCAAACAGAGATGCAATTCAGATGATGCGTTGAAAGATAACGCTCAGGTAGAGAAAATAGCCGTTCTTTCAAGGCGCATTGTGAGAAGATGGAGAACTGTCTTCAGAAAGTCAACACCGCATTGCCGTACAGCGGTGCGCTTAAATAACCTTAGCAAAAACTGGACCCCTGCAGGGCAATATTTACATGCACTTCCCCAGGTTCAAATCAGAAGAGTTTCCAGATGCTTCGCAAGTTGTTTTTCTAAATAAGAACACAAACGATGGCTGGATTGTTCTACATGTTTATATAAAAGGTTGCAAAATTTGTAGAAATAAACTGTTTATTCCCATTGCTAAGCCTTGCTATCTCATCAGACCAACGGCGTAACTATTAATGTGCAATTTGTGATACATATAGTTTTACACTTTTTCAGCTCAGCAGAAACAACAAGCTGTTTGTTTGGCGATTAAAGCCATAACAATAATGGTTGGTCAGCCTGTTTGTGTTAAAACGCAAAACTTTCCAATTTAAAAAAAAAAAAAAAAACTGGACTGTCCAAGCAGTCACTAATGCAACACAAAAATTCAGAAGTATGGGCCAAATTTGGTTTAAACATGGTTGCCAAGAAAAAGGTTACGAGGGTTGCATGACTTAACTGTTTATGCCTGCTGTGTAATCTCTGTTTACATGTTTCGCCCGTTTTCACAAGCACAACATGAAGAGAAACCCGCGCGTTGCTGACAGAGTTTGTGCCGGAGCTGATCGAAAATCCCACTGGTTTTGATCCAACTACAACGAACCCGACTCAAAATTTGGACGTCGGACGAACAGGCCACCGCAGCTGATGGCTGACGGCAAAAGTGCTCCTCGGGTTTCTTCGGTTGAACGTCAGAGTTTAATCAAACCAACGGTTCCTGTGAAGCAGGTCACGAGTTCTTCCCCAGGAGCCGAGCTTTCAGATCCACTGGTTTAGCACTCTGTTGTTCAGGATTATAGGCTAAAATGACTAGACTCCAGTTATTCCTTATTAAAAGGCACATGACTGCTGGCAGCAGGTTTGCTATAAGGGAGCTGAAAGAGTGAGAATATTTTCATGAAAGTAGCACAATCTGATGGGAGACAGAATTAACGTGAAAGTTCGACATGTGTGCAGCAGAATATCTAGAATATCAGACCATTTGCTGGTTAACTACACTAAAAAACAAACACACCTGAAGCTCCAATGTTTCCATTAAGAGGACACAGCATGTCCAGGGAAACTTTTCTCTCTTTTTTTCATGTCAGAGACACAGATTAGAAAATCTTTCTGCACTGGTGAACGTCAGCCCAAGCTACACTGTCAAAGAGAGTTGGAATCTCTTTGAAGAACTTAGGATTTAAGTGAAGATTAAAAAAATAAATAAAATAAAACTAATCTGATATTTCAGTGGGAAACACAGACCAACACAACCATCTTTAACCCATGACTGAATCTTAGCATATTGAACGCTGAGACGTGGCGAGAAAATCTGAATTTGATCCATTATTTATTTATTTTTTTTTAAATAACACTTTTAAAGGCAACTGAGACGGCTTTACACCCGTTTCAAATGCGCTGCAAAGAAGCATTGGTGCAACACAGAAACATAAAAAACTCTAATTTTCTTGCTTTTTGTGCAAACTTTATTAAAATGTGCCAACATAAAGCACAAGCGGTAACGACAGTTTACAGGCAACACAACGAGTAAACAAAAGTTCAAAGTCAGTGAGGTGAACTGACACACCCCAGAAGATGAGCAATGCAATAAAGAAAGGAATTTATTTTAAAGAAAGTCATGGGGAAAAAAAACAAAACAATGAAATGCTTCAACATATCTTTATCTTAGTGAGCTATCTCTGGGGATCACTATGCAGGAGACGGGAAACACCCTGGATCGGGCCAATCACAGGGCAACGCAGAGGACAAACGGCCAAGTACTCACACATCATATATCAACCTAAGCAAAGAGATCAGACCTGTACCCAGAGATCCCCAGAGAACATGGAAACTCCACTCAGAAAGATTAAATAATAATAATAACCAATATGACGTTTAAATCAGAAGTACATGGGAAACTGAGCAGACTTTCACATCATAATTAAACTGAATCCTTGATCTGGGCCTCTACACGTTTTATCAAGTCACAAAACGAGTGATCAAATTTTCTGCCTCTGCCACTAATGTCTTTGTTTCCAGCACACTAAAAAAAGTGCTTTGTTAGTAAAATTCATTTTTGGTCAACGGATGAAAGGGGGTGTGCAGGCAAAACCGAGTAATGTCGAAACGTGAGCAGATTTGTCATGAAAAGCAGCATAAACGTCCATTTTCCTACCCAGATACAGCCTGGCTTGAAACCAGACGCCATGGTGTCCTGACGGGTCCGAACCGATGGAGCCAATTTCTCTCCTTTTCTTTTTCTTTAGCTCACAGGTTTAATCTCCGGTTCTCCCTGTGACAATAAAACCACCCACCTGGTCCACTGGTATACACCCGGCACATGCAAAACTCAACTTGCCGGTCATTTCTTTATTCAAATTTGACTGGGCTCAGTTTACACAGCCTGTGATCTGCATCTGAACGAGCTTCTGAACAGCGCTGCTGCTGCATAATGGATTCGGCAGAACTGAGATTGAGTCGGTCCAGGGGAGCCAACGGCAGAAACGAGTGTCCAGGTGAGCAGCAAATTTATTTACTCAGAATGTGAACAATAACAAAACATTTCACAGTTTCTTACAATGAATGCAAGTTGTGTAAATCTAGTCCTTCCCAAGTCTACTGCGCTTTGCAAAACTATTATCATGCCATATAATCATTAGTTTTAGGGACCACAAGCTTTTTTTTTTTTACAACACAACGTATCACATTAGAAACAATTATAACTGCTTTTCAAAAATGTTTATTTTTCAAATCAAAATCTTAAAAGTGAACATTTGTATTCAGCCCACTTTATTGTTACACATTTTTCTTTTATTTCATCTCTGCAGTTTAATTTACAGCCGTTAAATGTGTCACAACTAAATCTACTCAGTTTTCTGTACAGATCACCTTTTCTTTTTACTACAAACGAATTCCTCCAAAACGAAACAATAATTTTCTTTCAAAGGTTACGACAATCATTTCCAGACGCACTTCAGCCATCGGTCACAATAACAGAGCAGAACCAAAAGGCTTTTCTAAAGCGAACAGCGTCTGAATATTCTGTAATTATAACAGATCAAAATCTGCAAAATGATGAACTGTTTCGCTTCATTCCCAGATTGGCTAAAAAAGACAAATTAAAAAATAAACTGGTGACATCAGCACAATGTTCCTCTGACATCCAGAGTTTCTCTGGCCATTAGGAGGAAAGGACAGGAATTAACCTTGGCTCAACGAGAATCTGCTTTAATAAAGTCCTTGTCCGCAAATTGCATTAGTAAAGATCGTTTCCACCACCATCTCCTACTGGAGACTGATGGAGGAAAGACAGACAGACAGACAGCCACCACAAACATCATTATGGACATTACTGAGGAGAAACAAACAATTCTGGGACAGTGGCTCGGACTGTGTACGTGTCCTGTAGCTAAAGCCGTCTCCCTCGTCTCCCCGACGCAAAGTGGTCTAATTGGGCCCCGTGGTGTTCGTCTGGCATTTAGAGCCTTCAGATCGGGGCTCCTGTTTTCCAGGGAAAATGTCACAGTGGCTGTACAAGCTAAGACCGCTGCAGCCTGGAAAATTATGAGCTACAGTGAGTCTGTTTGGTAACAATGCTCTCCCCGAGGCAGAGAGAAACGAAAAGCAAGTTTGAGAAGGTGAGGACAACAAACCAGCAAAGATGGCAACAAAACACTTTGTTTATTGAGTTTGTTGCTTTAGCTGCCCTGAAAAAGGCTGCAATCTTTTTCATCTTGCTCAAGTTAATTTGTCCTGAAGGACTTCCAGGCTGTCAGTCTATTAACGTGCTTGCCTCCAATGTCGTGCTTCAGGTATAAAGAAGCACGTTTGAATCAAAGCAGCCAAGACCTGGGATTATTTTTTCATGCATCCTCTTATAAAAACCTGGAAGGTTTGTTACTTTTTCAACTCGGTGTCAACCCTGAGCTAGTTGCTGGTTTACGTGGCACTGGTTTTCAGGTGAAGGCATTTCTGGACCTGGCTTGAACCCGTGTTGCTTGAGGAACTTTGTGAGAAGTGAATATGAGATAAGCGCTCTCAACTCCATGCGGTCCTTCAATACCAGAGAAAAGCGAAAGGTGGACTCTGACTCTCGTCATTGACCCTGTTTTTAGTGCTTACTGAAGTCACAGAGAGAAGGACACCTAAGGGCCGCCGAACAAGCCATGAACTTCTCCACGCACCGGAGTGGTTAGCAGCAAAGTTTCAATCTGTCAAGAGAAGTTTGAAAGGACTGATGGACTGAACTTGTCTAGCACTTTTCATTCACCCATTCGCACTCACATTTATACACCGATACGCAGACAGGTAGGCAATTTGGGGTTAAGTACCATCGACATGTGGCAAGAGGAAGCTGGAATCGAACCTACAACCTTCCGATCACTTTGTTCCGGTGAAGCCATGGTTCACCAGAAAAGCTCTGACGGGTCCCCCTCCATGGGATGTTTCAGTTTCTTCCACAAGTCTAGGAAATCTTTGAGCTCAATGTCTTGGTGATGAGTGATGGTAGACTGGGACGGATGGATTAGGACCTTGCCTTTCAGGAGCTTTTGTCGAAGCAAAGCTCCTGACAGGGCAGCAAAACTGAAGCCACAAACAACCAGATGTTGACGTTTCGCTGAGCCACAGTTTACTTATTGCGTCAATAACTAAACATTCTCTTAATTTAGTTAACTTAATCCTGATTTAATTGTATCTTTGAGACACATTTAGCCCTTATTTTCAATGTTTAATCTCATCTTCGTTCTCCTCAAATCCACTAAACGAGTCATTGCTGCCACTAACTGAAATTATCTGTTTACCGACACTTCCCTCCAAGATGGAGCCACAAAAAGAGCCACTGCTGGCAAGACAGCTGGGGTTTTTTACTTTCTAATTTAATTCCAGATAAGACAACATTGCCGCTTCTTTGCCTGCTGTCTTTAGCACACAATGACATAAATCAGCATCCACAGACAGACTCATGTTCACGAAACTTCAAGTTCGGCTTCTCGTCTTTCGGACACGTTAGCCGTCTGCTCAGCCCTCTACGGCCCACCACAAGACAAAAGACACCGTCACACACTCCGTCAAAGCTCAGTCGCTCAACTATTCCTGATAAAGAAATAGATGTGTCGTTTGTCATGCTGCCAAACGACATCAACAGGGGGAATAAATTGTCAAACGAAGGAGCCCCTTCGCCTGCCATATTTCACTGCTCTCTCGCTGCTGTCAGCTTCAAGCTAACGATAACTTACATGAACTCTTAGCCAGATGGAAGAGACCCCAGCACGCCAACATTCTTGCTTGAGGTAAGTGAGATTGCACCTTCGCTTGGCATTCACTTCACTAGTTGATGCTCTCTGCTCCTATGAACATTATCGCACTGCCAGCAGTTTTTAAGTGAGTTGAATGTGTGTGTTTGGCTGAACAAAAACTTAACGGCATTTTTTTCTGCCAGATGTTTGGTCAGATATATCTGTTGTCTCGCATCGTGGGTTCACCAATCTGTTGGACTGTCTTCAACTTTGTGAGCTTTGTTTTCAATCTATAGCGGTTAAAAACAGCGTCTGCTGTTGCGCTATGTGGAAAGAAAGCTGCAACGCATGTTGCTTTTGTCCTGCTGTTAGAAAAAAGGTCAGAGTTTGACACGTTGTTCACAGCTGTATTGAAGAATACAGTTTTATATATATATATATATATATATATATATAGGGTGTCGCTTTAAATTCAAATCTACAACAAAATATAAATTTTAATCCATTTGGCACACCCCCACTTAAACTTAACAAGCAACTGCCATTAATTGCTCACGTTGGAGGGTTTTACAGCGTGAACCGGAGAGTGAGCCTTTGGCTTTGACTAGGCCATTCTGAAAGCACTAGTTTGTTCTCTTTTAGCCATTTGAAGGTAGATTTGTCATTAAGCTTTAAAGCTTTCATATAACTCAAGTGTGCTTAAGCTGAAGGTCAGAAAATAATGGAGCGGCATTTACCTTCGAGACTTTCTTGTAAACAGTAAAATTGATGGTTACGTTTAATAACAAAGACGCTGAAGAAGCATCCCCCAAGGATAAAACTCATCCAAATTTCACTATTATTGTTGTCAATGACTTTGTTTCTCATTATCAAATCTCAATATCTGGCAGTAATTAGGCCAGCGGGTCATGAAGTTGGATTCAGCTAAAAAATGTGATAAATTACAGTTAATTCATGATTTAACAAAGGATGTAATTACTTTTTATTTTAGAAAAGAATAAGACGGGGATTGTTTGAACAGTATTTTTTTTCCCTAATACAAATGTTTACACTTTTATAAATGTGTTTGACGACCAGGAACATTTAACGGAGTACAGCTACTTTTAACACAGCGCTTGATAAGGAGACAAGTGACGTTACAACAGAAAACTGGAATAAAAACTGGGCTGTCAGAGAAGAGCAGACATAAAGGAGCAAGAGCGGTTCTTCTGTTTGTCTGATGGGGCCCTGGTGTCCTTTGTCTGATTGGAAGCAGCACACAGCGCGAGACTTTTACACGTTGTAATAAATAAAGAAAGAAAGAACAATTCTTCCCCAAGTCTCTCCTCTCCTCCGTCTTTCTCGTTTTTTTACTTTTTCTGCATGGCCCCCAGTGTACGCTGTAAAACGAAACAAACATTTGAATCACTTTCAGAAAACTTTTTTATTTTTTATGAATATCCAACTTTGTGCAGAACTTTGAAGAGAACTATATTTGGTAAGTTAACGAGAAAGGCGAAGATGCTAAGCATATCTTAATTAGCTCTCAATAAACAAATGAGTAGCATAGCAGCGAGTGGGAGAAAAATAACATTTGGGAAGGCAGGGACGCCGAGCAAAAACTGAAATAAAGAGCCTAATGAACAGTCAAGAGTCGATATGTAGCAAAAGTATAATATAGTTTGTGATAAATACAGATTACAGATGGGTTTGGAGTTGAAGTTTGCATTTTTTTACAAAGCTGCAAGTTCGCAATCATGAATTTAATTTCTTATTTGTAATCTGTGGCTCACCTTTGTAGGTGCTTGTAAAAACACAGCAGGAGGTCAAGCAAGCAGGAGAGGAAGGTTAAAGCTGTGATTTAGTTTGTTTTCCTGGAAAAACTCAACATGTACATGTTTTCTCAAACGGGATAAAAACAGGCTTTTAGTGCATTGTCGTATTTTCTTTTTGTCTCTACATGATGACATATGTTTCAATAGAGAGGTTTTTAATCAAGACATTTTTAAAGTAAAACTATCTTTTACTTCACGTGTTTGTAAGTGGGGTTGCAGCAACACATGCAGGTTGAGACATGAAATGAAATAAGAGGAGACTATTCACAAAATGGGTGAATAGTCTAAGACAGCACACTGGCCTACCCTTTCTGTGGCGAGCTGAAATTGATTCCTGTGAGACGCCGCTGCTGCTGAAGGGAGGAGAGGGGAAGCAAATGCACACAGAAATCATTTCCAGAGGAACAAGAGCACTTCAGTAGAATTTGGTAACCAAGAGTTCTTGAAGTATTTCGAATAATGCCAAGAAAACTAATATTTTATGTCGTTTCTAGTGGTTCACAGACATAAAGTGTGAGGAAACTGGCACATTGGTAGGGTGGGAAAAAAGATCTAGTTTGATTGCTTTGATCAACATTGAAATCCCAATCATTTTGAATAATGACTCCGAAAGTTAGGCGACAGAAAAACTGTGAAATACTTTCTACATGAAAAAATTAAATGTCATTCAATTGTAGGATATTAACAATAAATAAAACAAGCAATCTTTATAATCTTTAAAATAAATTCAATTTGAGAGAAATAATAAAATATGTCAAAATATCAGGAAGCCAGGTGAATTACAGGGCATGTCACACCGTGCCTTTCAAAATAAAACATAATTTTTTAAAATTATTTAAGTTAAACATTTAAAAAGTGATGAATGTTTTATTAAATATTATGTATACCTTATTCAATAAAACTAATTAGCTCAAATTTCCACTGGGCGACTCTGTGGTTCAACACATGCTTTTAGATATAATTTTTATTTCTTCTATAAAATTCAGCCACTAGTTTGTTCATGGAGTTCAGCCTTCGACAGGAGGGAACGCACACATCCATCAGCAGATAGATGTCCGCAGACTCATATATAAGAGTCCCCTCTGCAAAGGAGAAACTGCAGAAAATTGCTGAAAATAGTTATTTGTTTATCAGGATTGCACTTTTTTTAAAATCGTTTAGATTGTATGGAGCGACTCCTGTGATTAATTAAGTGGTCATATATGTGAATGATTGTATGAGAATCTTTTTTTTCATTCTCTCAAATAAAAAAAACTAAACACATAGTC
Source organism: Poeciliopsis prolifica (assembly GCF_027474105.1). Taxonomy (NCBI): domain Eukaryota; kingdom Metazoa; phylum Chordata; class Actinopteri; order Cyprinodontiformes; family Poeciliidae; genus Poeciliopsis; species Poeciliopsis prolifica. Next base: position 5,078,275 of record NW_026562383.1, read on the forward strand.
AGGACCTACTCAGTAGATGTCATCTACTTGGTAAATAATCCTGGCCTGCTGATTGGATAAAGCCGTTTTGCATGCAGTAACATTCACATTTCTATGTCAAATCCCACCAACCTACAAGGCAAAAGTAGCAAATCGGCGGCCGGTCACATTTCCCCCACCCGGCGTCTGTCGCTTAGTCAGTCCGAGAATGAGTCTGATTTGTCAAACGGAAGAAAGCTCGCGCAGACTCCACACTGAGCCCACTCCGCTATCAGACTCAGCGACAGCGGAGATGATGAACGACAGGAAGGCACAAGCTGACAGATGTGATGAAGACAATGCTGAATGGCTAATCAATCTCATGTGGGCAGAAGGAAACAGAGAGAAGAAATAAAAAATAAATAAATAAATTTTAAAAAAAGGGAAAAAGAAGACAGCAGCAGGGATCTCCTAGTGTGAGTCAGCACAGGAAAGAGAGGCTGATTGGCAACGTTTGGAGGCATGTGTCTCCGACTGTAATTTAGGCTTGTGATTTTGGGTTCTCATTGTCTTTGGGAGCCAAAATGAATGGCATGATTTATTTTATGCCTGTTTCCTTTTATCGGACCGATAAAAATAAATACCCCACCCCAGAAACAAACACTGGCGTCAACTCAAAATGAAGAAACAATCATTTAAAGCAGCGACAACGATGTAATCACAGCAGACTCTCCGTTTATTCACACATTCCGATCAGAAAGCCATTATTGTGCCCTAGATCATCCGGGAGCGAGTCTGCGTGTCTACATGACCTGCTTCTGTGTGTGTGTGTGTGTGTGTGTGTGTGTGTGTGTGTGTGTGTGTGTGTGTGTGTGTGTGTGTGTGTGCGCGCGCGCTTACATGTTTAAATCTACATGACCTACTTAGGCTAGAAACGGACCTCAAGAGCAACTGCGACCACACGTCGATACATGAGGAATCCATTACGTTTGCTCCTCTTCAGACTATCACTTGCTATCTTTATCTTCTGGATATCCTCTCGGTTCGGCTCTGGTGTCATTAGGGAGGAAGGCTGCGCTCGTACACAGAGCCCGGAGCCATGTTGTTCGTCACTATTAAAACCTGGCACTTGCATTACCGCGACTGCAACCGGACGGCCTTCTCTTTAGTCGCTGATTCAGATGGATGGTGTTAAAAGAAGCCTTTGGGCCGAAAGCTAAATAAAGGCTGCCGCACTGCAAAAACACAAAATATTACCGAGTGATTTTGGTCTGGTTCCCAGTGCAAATGTCTCCGTGCATTTGTAATAGGACAAAGTTAACTTACCATAACCAGCAAGATGTTGGAGCTTGTTTTAAGTCGGTGATTGCTCAATTTTGATCAATAAGTACTAGTTCAACTGGCACCCATAACACGGGAAAAATGATCGCTGAAAGAGAAATTACCCGCTTAATTAAACCTTTTTATCAATAGTAAGGGATTATTGATAAAATGACCTCTTATATCTTGCTAAAAAGTTGCCTTTGAGTTGGTTTTGTCTTATTTAAAGTTCACTAAGATATTTGGACAAGAAATTAGACCAGAAATGACGATTTTGTGTTTTTATAGTGCAAAGTCTTGGAGGACTGCCGACTCAACTTCAGAGAAGAAAATCACAGATTTTGAGTTGCTAATTTAGAAATATTTGTAAGGACTTTTTTTGCGCTAGTGTATGATGTAAAATGCAACTTTTTATTGAGCCTTTTTATTTCCCTACACCATGCAGCACTAACGTCCAGGGTTTCCCCCGGTGTTTTATAAGCCTGGAGGGCCACCAGGCTTTACTTGTGCCCCCGCCCGGCGAAGCATTGCTTATTTATTTAAGTCTTTTTAAAAAATGTTTTTGCATTTTTTATGACAAAAAATTTAACTTGGTCGTCCAATCTTTCAATAACACATAATCATCAAGTGACATTTTCAAATTTCCTGTCAACTTTAAACAGTTTTTAGCTCAAAAATATGACAGGCCACTGGATGAATGACTGCCCTGGTTTCCTGGGGGGGAGACCTTGACAACATCAATACTCCTGCAATGCACTGTGCATGATTTTTTTTTTGTTTTGTTTTTAAAATGAAATCCAGACTTGTGATTTTACGACCCAACATTGGCTGCGACAAGAGGACAATTTAGCCGATCGGGTCCAGCAGTCGCTGGAAATGTTGCATCTAAGCCCATAATGGGATCTCACACCAACATCGCTCCTAATCTGTTTTGATGTCACTGTACGCTGATTAGTGTTCATCCCACCGCAGAGTAAGCTGCTTTTTAAAGTAGTTTAAATTGCAGCAGTGTTGTGGCTCCTGAGGGTGACAATGTTGGCCCATCTGTCCAGATTAAAGATAAATAAATAAATAAAAAATACACAGACAAACTGCTGAGTGGATTAAGATGAACTTTGGTACCCAAATCCCGGGTTAGTGTTCGAAACATAATGATTCGCCGCTAATATTTACACTAGATTTGGCGAGAGGCATGTCAGAATTCCCCATCTGTCCGACATTTCTCAATTTGTGCTCCAGCAAAAAATATCCCCGTCCCGCTTCAACTCTAATCACCTGCGAGAGAAATGAGCCCCGCTCATAAAGACGTGATCAAACAACAACAAAAATCACAGCGGTGCCACGTTCCCCGAAGAAAGAAGTCCTCATGAGTGACGCCGCTCATACACGAAGGAGGTGGGAGGTTATCCAAGCCGTGGATCGCATCTCTGCCTCAGCGTCTTTCCGCTTTTACATTTTAGGGCCGTCCGCCTGCTTCCCTGGCAGGCAGGTGGGCTCACACACATCCAACACCTGAATTAGTCCATTCTGCTTCGGCGGCACATACGATTAGCCTAAATTAGAAAGTGAACAAGTGTTTTCTTCCTTCCCCCTGCACTGCTTTATGTGGGAAATATTGCCAGCATTTGAACAAATCGCTTCATGCTGGTGTATTTTAACTGCTTCTGGATGTATGTTAGATATTTCCAGACATCTGGAATTACATATGAATGCACTCTATCAAATCTCACAACTACAACAGTCTCATTGCCACCAATTTCCAAAAGATTCACCAAATAAGGTATTTCATGTAGTTTTGTCTTTTTGCTTTAAATACTGATTTATTTTTGTTGATGTTGTTGTTGTGGTTCATTTATTGTAGTTAATTGAAAACTTGGAGTGAAAACAGCATTACCTGTTTTGGTGACACTTTCCAGAAAGTGTCTGCGTTTAGGACGGGAACAAAAAAAGCAAACTAGGAAAACTGTACCACTGCGTCTTTAAGAGCCCCAATTTAAATTCAGTACAGGTCAAAGCGAAGCAAACCTTCCACACTGTGGGTGAAAAACCAAAGGGTTGAGAACGTTCAGCTGCATCCGAGCACCGTGATTAATATTCTAATCCTCGTGATTTTAAAAAGAACATCAAACAGCTTCAGACCTCTAATTCCTAACCGTAGCCAGGTTGGAAAATAAAAACGAAGGTGACTTAGTCTTGTCTCTGTGTTGCCTCATCACATCCAACAAAGCTGCTCAGATTTGATAAAATGCGGGGAAACGATGCTTTCCATCACATTAGGCGAGAAATCGCCGCACTCGGCTGTGGCTCGAGGCCCGCTGCATCGAGATGTAGTGACATATTTGTGACACGCTGGCTTAGTGGGACGCTCCATCATAGGTGTTTACTGTTTACTGTCACCTTGTTTCTCTCTGAAAGGGCTGCGGGACTTATCCACCGTGCTCTCTGGTGTTCATCTTTCATTAATTTTGACAACCTCCTGCGTATTTTGCGCAAACACACACGTAGTCGGAGGTGCTTGAACACACAGACACACACACAAAAAAACGAAAAGACTTCTAACCTGTTCCTTGACGGAGGCGAGGATGGCGGAGGTGGTTTCAGACTCGGAGCCGTCTCCGTTGGAGGCATTGAGGACGGGGCTCAACATGGCGGCGGCGCTGGCACTCTCAGACGCCACCTCAGGCACTGGCATTCCTCCTGGAAAGAAAGAACGCGCCCAGGTGTTATGAAAGGCACTCTCCGGTGTGACGGCGCTCAGACAAGGTCACTGTCACGCGAACACTTTGACTCGTTTCAGCGTTTTTAGAAATTGGGTTTAGTTTGTGAGACCAGTTTTAGCCTTCATGACACACTGTCTTGTAAGTGAATGATAGAGGGTGGCAGCAGTGATACAGCACGTTATTTAGAGGAACAATGTGGCTTTTGTGCCAAGTAGAGACAGAGCTTAGCCTTAGTGTTTGTGATGGTAGGACTTTCTCAATGTGACATGTAAGCAAAAGTTGAAGCAAATTGTATTGGAATTACTTTAATTGTTGCATCATTGTGTCGCTGAAGGAAAAGACAAATCAGAAGTGTTTCTACGTCAAAACGTCATTGAGGATCTCAGGATGATCTTTGCCCATTCTTTGTTACAAAACAGCTAGAGCTCGATCAGACTGGAAGGGGAACATCAGCGGTTTTCAAGGTTTCCTGTGGATTCTCCAGTAGATTTTGCTCCAGACTTTGACTCTCCCGTTCTTTAAATAAATGTACCATAGGTGAAGTATATTACAGCCTCTGCTGGCTTTCTATTAACGTTTTCCTATCAACTCTGATCATTTCCGTAAACTCCAAATGTTAATAAAAAGCACGATGCTGCCACCACCATGTTTTTGATACCGGGACAGTGTGTTGAAGGCGTTGGTTTTCTGTCTTACATTTGCTTGTGGTCCAGAACTTTGTGTTTTTGGTCCTTCAAATCTTTGACATTTTTCCTATGTAACCGACTATTGGTGTTACTCTTCATGCCAGCCAGAATGGCAGATTATAGAACAAATAGTCCAGCTTTTGACAGATTCTTTCGATAAAGTTACCGTTCTGGGCAGCTTCCATTAATCCTTTTCTCGTTCGGTCCGTCAGTTTAGAGCGACCGCGAATTTCTTGGTAATTTCCATTCCCAGCTTTCTGATTTTCATTTCTGTTTTTATGTTAAAAGCCATTTGTCAATATCACATAAACAATGAGGCTTAGGCAGCTCAGCTTCAGGAAAAAAACAAGATGCAATGTGGTTACTTCCAGGAGCAGCAGAGGGACTTACATTCACATACACACGTGCACACACACACACACACACACACACACACACGCAATAAACAACAAAAACACAGAAACACACATAAAAACTCTAATCTCTCAGTCATGTGTCGTATTTGACCTAACGTAGGAGGACACAAGCTCTACATGTGCCATGTATTCCTGTATCAACCAGCTTTACACACTGATTTTTATATATATATATATAGATATATATATATCTATATCTATAGATATATATATATATCTATAGATATAGATATATATCTATCTATATCTATAGATATAGATATCTATATCTATATCTATAGATATATATATAAAGGGTTGCCGTGAGGAATCTGCACATACACGCATGAGCAACGTCGGCCGTCTGCCGAGGTAAAGAAAGTGGGGCGTGTGAGCAGAGCAGCAGGATGAGAGTGGAAAGAGGAAGGGAGTGACTGAGAAACGGAGAGGGGAGACCAAGGAGAAGGAAGTGAGGTGACGGAGGAGAAGTGAAGGCATCTGGTAAGTAAGTAAAGTTCATTTATTTTCACAGGCATGAAATCACAAAGCGCTGTACAATAGACCATACAAAACTACGACTCTTGCCCTGTGCAAGCCGACAATCTCCACCTGACCTGGCTTTTCACTCATATTCCTTCCATTTTGGAGAGTGGTCTTCCTCCTCCTCCTCCTCCTCCTCTTCTTCTCCCATCCATCCTTTCGCCCATCTCTGTTTCTGAACTTAAATTTTTCATCACTATCCACCCCGTTACTTACACGTTGTCCTATTCCCTTCCCTTTTAACGGTGTTTTTCTGCTCCTAAACTTGCTGCCCTCGCTCTTCCTCTTTGCCGACCGACTTCTCTTTGCTTGACCCGTTTCACTGTCCTTATTTCTGCTACGCTGCGCCTAAGCTCTTCCATCACCCCACGTCCGTTCTGTGCGTGCAGCCATAAACATTACCCAGAGAGTTTAAGGTTGGGCGCAAAATACGTTTTCTGAATGGACAATGGCAGCCAGATAACTTTTTTTTTTTCTTTTAAAACTCTCTTAAAGATACAGAATGAAATATTTGGAGAGGAAGCCCTACAACCTCAGTCAACGCAAGAGCATGAAGCCAAAAGGACGTGAGTGTTCAGCGTTAGTAAGTTCTCTCAGGAGGAAACTGTTGTGATGTATTTCTTTCTTAACAGCTAAAAACCCTCTGTCTTTCTATTTGCTCTTTTTGTGGATACCAAGTCAGCAATCTTATCTCTCTGTCTTTATTACCATCGCAAACATTTGCTTTGTCAAGTCTGCATGGATTTAAGGATCCACACGAACTGGGACACAATACTTTGTACAGTCAGTGCTGTAAGCTGATAAGTACCATACATGTCATACCAGCTAAACAGCGTCCCCAGTGGTCAAATAGTCACTACAGATTGCCAAAGATCTGACTTTATTTCTTTTAAATTTCTCCTGCAAAATAAATCAGTTGATTTTCTTGGCTTAGCCTGAAAAATTTGCAAGAAATATATGTAATACTTCAACAGGACTAGAAGCCATAGAGTTTAAAATAAAGCTTTTTTTAATTTTTTTTTTTTTTTTTTTTTACATTTGCATGAGATGCTATCAGCTAAGAAGCTTCATCAAAAATAAATACATAATCCTCAAAGCAAAATCCCTGAGGGTAAATGATGGAAAATACCACAACTGTGAAAAACCGACAATATGTAGAACAAGCACGCTCAGATTTACACTCGTTATTTAACAATATCGTTTTCTCTTCTCAAAGCCCCTTTTTTCATAAGCGGCATTAACTTTTCTTTTTTTTAAACAGGGTCAATGTGCAGTCTTTAAAAGGCTTTCAAAGCTTGGAAATTGATTTTTATGTTATTTCAAGTCTGGGGAAATATGGAAAAAAGAAAAAAAAGAAAATAAGAGTTTTTCATTGCCTGTCCGGCTGTCTGGGACATAAAACTGTAAAGATGCGCTGAATATTTTTGCATAGAATTACATCAGATACGGCTATACTGTCAGATTTTCCAGTTATTCGCCAAAAGAGTTTAATATTTTACGCATAGGGATTCTTGGAACCACAAGTGTCACTTGTATGTCAGATCCCTGAAGGAGGGTCATCCATTGACTTTGACAGGTTTCTGTCATTTTCCTCCCTTGTCAGGTTGTACTATTGTGTCTTTTGTAACGTAACAGTCCTGTCCGAAAAAGGGCCGTCTACCACGGGACATTAGAACGACTTTTCACCAAAGAATGGAGCACAGGAAGCGGAAAATGACTGCAACCATTTGGAAATACCAATAATTTGGTAACAAACGTGACGGCTGATGTTTACAACCAGTAATACTTGCTGTGCTAATTTCTACAAACGTCTTTAAAACTTCTGGGCATTGACCTCGACGCCCCCACCGGCCATGTTTGATCAACAGCACGAGTCGCTGCACGTGGAACGCCGATAAAAAAAAAAAAAACTTGCCATGTGTGAATTTTCTTCCTACAGCACTTCAGCCTTTAGAACCGCACACATGAAATATTTCATTTGACAGAACGCTCAGGCTCAAGCTCGAGCAGAGAGCCGGATAAGAACAGAGATAGATGCCGGGGGCACCGGCCCGCCTATAGAAGGAATCGCGAAAGAAGCTTGGGGTTTTGACGGTTCAGACAGGGAAGCCGGCCAAATATAGGTCAGCTCAGCAGACCGTGTCCAGGCTCTCATCTCACAACTGACCGGTACAAAGCAGCTTTCCCCAATAACCGCCATCAGAACTAGGCTACAGAGACCCGCTGGCCGGCCGCCGACAAGACTTTGAATATGGATTAGGCCTAAAGGCTTTATTTTACTCGTGCATAATCTTGTATTTTATTTTATTTTTTTGGAGTGTATATATTCCGGTGGTGTTTAGGCCATCATTTCAAAGCGATAATCTCCAATATTGCTTTTTTTGTACCGTCTGTACAGCCGGCCATGATACGACTGACATGTCTGACATCGGGAATATTGAGGTTAAACTTTTGACCTTATAAGCCCGTCTGTCAGGTTCGAGACAGGCACTGTGTGGTGAAGACAAAGTTCCTCTCAGAGCAAACCAGATGTGTGTTGTAAGTATCATTTTATGCCGCCTCACTGTGACTTATAATCACACGCGTAGCTTTGCTTGCCTCTTTCTCTGCGGATGCTTTGCGTTATTTATTTATTTTTTTTCTGCGTAAAGACCACTAAGCTCCGCTTTTGTGTGAGTGTAAATGTGTCACTGCTTGACAGACAGTCCCATGTTGCCTCATTAAAACTCTCTGCAGTGTTTTGTCTCTCCCAGTCATCTGTCCTTTTGTCTAGGCTGAGCCCACGAGTCTGCTTTCAAAATGCTCTTTATCAATGTAATTAGAGCTTTCTCTGTCGTGTTTCTATTAAACCTCACTGTGTACAGAGGAGGGAGGAAGTGTGTGTGTGTGTGTGTGTGTGTGTGCGCGTGCGTGCGTGTGTGTGGGTGTGTGTGTGCGCGCGCGTGTGTGTGTGGTTTTCGTCACCTCAGACAGCTACAATCTGTATGTGTTTTTTTTATTATTATTATTTACTTCCTTAAACTACCTACCTAACTAATTAAGCTCAAATAAATAAAGAATGACTGGATGATTCCTAACTTCATTGTCCTGTTTTTTCTGTTGTTTTTTGGTCAAAACTTCATACTATCCCACACAACTTTATGTGTGGGATACACACACATAAAGTGTTTGTTTTTTTAAAACACATCTAAACATAAACATGAAAACTCAGTTGCTGTTGCAGAGGTCAGACCTTAAAAACTGAGCTGCAAACAGACAGATGGATCAAATTTAGCTCAGAAATCAGACAGCAGTAGACGCTGCATAAGCACAAAAACATGATAAAACATTGACATTTTAAAATTTCTCCATAATAACAAACATTCTGGCACAGGAAACCACCTCTGTTATCTAATACTAATTCACCCAGCTACTTTATTGCATAAAGATTGCAAAAACTAATGATTTATTGTCCAGAAAGGATGCTGAAATGTCAAAAGTGTGGGAATGCTTGGGAAGTGACTTCTCACTCAATGACTATCTAAGCAGGCCGTCCGCAACATGTTAGCTTTGTGTTCCCAGGGCCAGAAGTAAAACAAAAGAAGGCACTATTTAGATTCGCTGTTCGTCAACATTGTAGCCACAGCTGAAAACCCAAGATGCAAGTACAGTGACGTCTTCTTTTTTTTCCCTTTTGCAAGAGAGACCGGGAGCTACTTTTAGGTATGTTCAACAGGGGACGGGGAGGAGATAAATGTAGATATTGTGTCTACCCGAACGTTTCTGTGGATGGTGGTGCCGTAGAGGCAGCCACACCAGGGGCTGAAATCGTGGTGGGTTTAGGGCGGGCAGCAGGAAGAGGGGATCTCCCAGGAAGAACCGACACTGGAATTGCAAACCTTGAATGCATGAAACAGCAAACCAAAAAGTGCATCCAATGGGTCTTTTACACCTAAACAGCGGCAAAAGATTAGGATTCGCCAGATTGTCCCTTTCATGCTCCTTCGATGCATAAAAAGGCCAGCGCCTAGTGGATGTTTGATTAGTTTTTAACGGATTACTGTGGACCATGAAGAGCTTGGATTGTCCTCAAATCCGAGCCAGAGTGATGATTGTAGTACATTCAACTCATCTTGTGTCATTTTGTACACTTTATGTGTTGTTCAACTTAAACAACTGGACACAGAGTACATGTTAAACCATTGACCAATCAGGCTGCGTCTTGGGAGTTCCTGAACTTTCCACAGGAAAGAAAAGAAAAAGTCAACTGAAGCTATTAGAGGACGTCCGTTCAGTCAATCTGCAGGAGTTATACTGCTTTGACATCGGTTAGTAACTGCTAGCTTAGCAAAACATCGACAGTTTTTGGTTATAAATGTATTTAAGAACTTGCTTTTCACCTGTAAATTTCTTACACTGCAGTGGGAGCTGATATAACCTGGCTGCCCTTTCAAACCCGGGATTGAAAAGGAAGTTTTAGACTAACAATAGCAAAAATGCACATTTAGCATTTGCTCCTCCGACAGCAGGAGCGGGGTGCTGCATTTGGATCTTAGTTTTTTTTTTTTGGCTTTGTTTCGTCTTTTAACCATAATTTTGGCCAGTAATGATGCTGCTCACTTCACTATGAAGCCTATGTTGGCAATAAAAGTACAAATACCCCCAATCTGTTCTAATAAGACCCAAACATCTATTTGGATGCTCTCTGACCGGATCATGCCAACGCTACGCTACACGTGCACAAAGAAAGGTTTTCACACAACGGCGTTTGTTCCTGGCAGATAATGGCAGGTGGCTTAATAAGCTTCATAAAGGATTAATCACCAGTCAGCTAAAGTTTCGGCGGTGAAGGTCCAAATGCTAATGGACATTTATATCAAGTGGGCACACAGACACTTACAGCACCTACTGCAATGCTGCGATGCAACATGCATCCCGCAGCTCATCACTTAGGCAAAGCAGCTCTGATAGCAAATCCTTACGAGGCCACTGGCTACAATAAAAAACAATTATTTAATGAGCATTATTAATAAACGTATGAGAGCAAAACGTCAAACTACTTCAGGAAACAATTCTGCTTTTTTGATGTCTTTTTTTTTCTTTTTCTGCTTCTTGGAAACGGATGCCGGGTCTGGGTGTGTTTCCATTCGCCCGAACAGAGCAGATGTTGACGGCAGATGTGTGGAGATGACAGAAGCTCCATGACGTTCTTAAAGGTTTCTCTCCCCCTTCGGGCCCAATACTCTAACGGCCGTGTTAATTTGGCCGCCCAGGCTCGGTGACGTTAGCAGAGCCTGACACAGAACTGAACTTAATTTTTCGGCAACTTTTCACAACCAGACAACGCATCTGTGTCAAAGGAGTAGAAATGTGTCCACACGTCGACGTTTACGCCGCTCTGTGTTGCGTCCTCGCCGACTGCAGTAAATTACATTCACCAGATTACTTCTTTCCGGAGAGTTGGATGATTTAATCACGGTCGATGTACTGCACATATCAACAGACACACAAACTCGGAGCCTCATTAAGTTGACACTGCGATCATAAGAATCATAGGACACCACTACGGTTTCAGCTCGACTCCAAACCCAAAACAGTGGCTATCAACCACCGCCTGCTGCAAAACAAGCAAAGAACTCATTTAGCACAGAAAAAGACAAAACCCACCAACCTGGCTGCTAGAGAAGTATCTTATTTGTAATTTGCTAAAAAAAAAAACATTCCAGAAACAATCATTGTGCCTTATCCTAATGACAATCAAATGATGATATTTGAAAACCTCAAAAACTGTCAACGCTCTTGACGTTTGTTACTTTCGCTGTTGCATCAATTGATATAAATGTGAAAACATGACTTAATGCAAATATTACATTTAATGGTGCGCTTCCTGCACTAAACTGAAAGGCTGTTTCAGTTTTAGAATGAGATTCGACTGCTGGACCAGCAGAAAAAAAACAAAAAAAACGTTTGTAGAGACTAGATTATTCTTTACTGATGAGATTCGTTAAAAATTATCTTTGTAGATGTTCAGTTTTAAAAATATATTTAAAAACGTATCTAAACATGTTCTAATGCATCTAATGTGATGTTTTGTCTCATCCAGTAAGCTGGATGTAATGTTACACCAGTACTTCTAACGTGTACACGAGGATGATTGACAGTACTCAAACCCTCCTCCTGTCTCTGATTGGTTGTATCGGAACCACTGCTGTATAAATGGCTGTAGGTCCAGGGAGAAGACAGAGGAGCTGGACTTTTATCAGTCACATGTTATACTGTCAGGACATGAAGACAGTTGAACAAGCATGAAAAAAATACACATATACTGTTTGTAAAAGATACATACTGCAGTTTTAACTAAGTGAATTTGACAAAAAAAAGGTACTTTGTGGACAACTGTAAATGGACTTCCTTGATTTTCTTTACTTTAATAAAGCTAATAACTGTATCTAAGGGGTAAGATATGATATGATGTAGACATCTCATCACTTATGATGTCATGGGCCGTCTACTCACTGTTCTTGAGCAAAGCAGTGACACACAAAACAAACTTTCCATATATATAGTTCGTCTATTAATAGGAAACGCATCTAAAGGTTGCAGCATCTTCAGATGTTTTGAGAATTTTAGGAGATACAGACAGATCACAATGCGACTTTCATCTCACACCTCTCAGATATGGAATTGTTTCTTAAAAAAAAAAAAATCCTTGTTCAAAGTACCACTTCAAATAAAGTCCCTCTGTTTTCTCTCTGCAAAGCTCTGCAACAGCAAAAAATAAACCTACAACCTTGGAATTCAATTATCCTGGCTCTGTGATCCAAGACAATTGGTTTAATTAGAAGGTGAACTCCAGAAGCTGATGTCTCTGCCTCGAACTCCTCATATCCACTCTCCTCCGCCTTCCGGGTCGCCTGCTCTATCTCACCGAGCAGAAGAAAGAATGTCATAGGACTCCACAGACGGTCTAGTCAAATGAGATGAAACCATCTTTTGACTTATATTTCCTCCCCACTGTGAAATATGGGCATGGCATGCTAGAGGAACGGGGTTTTTTGTTGTTGGTTTTTTCAGCAGGGACAGAAAAAAAAAAACACAATTCATTGGAAGAGCTATACTCCAAAATTGCACTCAAGTAAAAGTAAGAAGAAGCCATCCAAGAAATTGCTCAAGAAAGAGTAAACAAGCATTCAGTAAAAAAAAATTATCTACTTTGAGCAACTGAATAAATTATCAATCATTTAATATTTCAAAATGATGTCATCAGATGGTCCAAACATGTAAAGTTGAGTGAAAATGTTGGTATGTTAAGGATCAAAATGACAATAATTTATATAAGTATCAACGAATGACAAAATCAGCCAACAGAACATGTTTCCAAATCAGCTTCTTTCAAAAATAAAACTTATGAAACTATAACAAAACTGTTAACTGGGCTTTTTCTATAAAAGGGTCTGCAACAACGCTAGTTCATATGTGCCAAAATACCAACAAAATAAACAGTTTCCCGACACATCATTTCCTGGGGCAAAATGTTGCTTCCTTCTTGGTTTCGTCCACTCAGTTCAGGGGTCAGCAGGGCACCCTGACTTTGTTGGGAGGCAGATAACATGGACACTGCACAAGAACCGAAGTCTTGGACGTGCTTTGAGTTAGCTGTCTGGACCAACACAATTAGCTTTTTCTTATGGTGTGCTAAATTCACTTTGAGGACAAAACGTTCCCCCATTAACGTGCGAGTGATCAAGAGATGATCAGATTTAGCTAGTAAAGACCTAATGGCAGCAGGTTATTCTCTTATTTACATGCTTTTCACATTTTGCTCTTTCAAATGATTTTTGAGCAAGACACAAATGGGTGGGGAGCAGGAATAACTTTGCTAATACGTCAAAAACTTCTTGGTTAAGATTCGGCTACCAAACTACCTGTCAAGGCAGAGGTACAACTTTTATTTCCGCAAGAAAGTTTGATTGTTAAACATTCGCTGTACGCAAGCGGGTCATTTGTTGGAGCCCGTCAAGCAATCCCGTAGGAGACTCCTCCGAACGCCCTACAGGTGGCGCCGTGTGTTCGATTCAAGACGAGCTCGTGCCAAATCACAGCAAAGGCAATTACCGAGGTGCTAATCACTAGAAAAACAAATACGATCACTTGCAGACAGAATCATGTGAAGCTTCGTCAACGACGGCAGCCCAATTTTCTTTTCATTTGTCCAGGATGCGCCACGGCTTTCACTCACGCTGACTGGTGGAGACAGTGACCACCCAATCGGCGACCTTGACTTCAGACAATCATGAAATGGAGGGATGCATTGTTTTAGCTAGTAACATTTCAATGGATGTTTCATGGTAGATTCAAGACAAAAATGCCCACAAGTTGGCTGCTTAGCCAAAGTTTACATATTTCAGCTGTTAAACAGCTGAATTATCTGGTAGATCATCACCAGTGTTAGGCTATCGCACAAGTCCTGGTTTTCTGTTTTATACATCGTTCTGTTTTTTTATAAAAACAGATACAGTTTCGAACCCTTGAGGTTTTTCTTTTAAATATTAACAAGAGGGAGAATAATAATAAGAAAAAAACATTTTCCTTTTTTATTTGCTTCTTCATTATCTAAAGATGGCAATAAAACAACAATCCCAAAAGCCCTTTCGCTTTCTTCTCACTGTTACTTTGAATTCCTCTTCCTCTGCTTCACTTACACATGCAGGAAGCCTGACCTTGCGTTGCTGTCCTCCTGAGGACCGTCCTCTGGAGCCCAGCATCGCTGTGAAGGTTACTGTAGGCTTCTTGAAAGCGATACCGAACCCAGATCCCTTCTGCCTCCGTACTCGTCTGCACGGCTCAGGTTGGAAACGTAAAAACCGGCTTCATCGCTGCTCTTAACATTTATCTGTAGCCAAACTGCAGCCATTTCAGTGCAAATCAGAGACTTTGATCCACCTGGTCACTTGCTTGGTTGAACATTGGTTTCTCTGCCACACTTTCTGTTCACCCTGTTCACTTACACCTGGGCCTTAATCAAGAGACGTAAAGTAATCCCTCGACTTCAAATGCAGTTTTGCAAATACTTCTGAAAACTGAATAAATCTGCTCTTTCTTGTACCAAATTTAAATAAACAAGAACACTCCTGTAGTGATTACTTGACATAAACGAACATGAAAAAGCGCGTAGCCCTGAGAAATCTAGCCGCAAACACTCCCAGGGGGAAACGTCCAGAAGAAAAATCCAAGAGAAAAACATTTTCTTTTTTTTGGTATTTTTGTTCCCTTATATTACAAAATGGCAATTGTTTAACTCGCCAACTCTGTTTCCACACAACAAGCGGCTAAAAATACAATCGGCATCATGAATTAAACATATTTTCGCAGTTCCTCTGGGTGAGTTCTGCACACAAGCGTCTCTGTCACATGGTATAATTACAGAGGTTACAACTGCGACCATAAACACGCTGGAAAGACACTTTCAGATTCTCCTCCGCCCACAGAGGAATTAAAGCCTCCTGATCACAGAAGCAAAAGAGACACAGCGACAGAGCTGCTTGTGAACAAGAGCATTCTGGGAGGAAAGTTACAGACTGGCTCACCTCAGCGTGAACATAGGAAAAAAAATTTTTTGGTTGTTTATTTGTTGTTGTTTTGTTTGTTTTTTTGCATTACCTCGCAAAGCTTTTGAAAGGTGTCGCAAATACATTTTGCATGCAGTTATAAATGTGGATTTAAAATTTTAAACATCTACAAAGAGCCTCAGGGAAAATGTGTCGACTCTTAACTCTTTGGTGTAAAAAAACTGATTGCCAAATCCATTTATCCAATGCATGTTTATGTCTGCTGAGACGGACCTGCACGCGAAAAAAACATTTAGGCTACAAGCACAAAAGAGACACAATCAAAACAGTCTGATATGTCTTTATTACCCCATGAAAATAACAGAAATAGTTCAAATAGTAAACTGTATTTTTTCCTTTTTTCGGAAAGTTTCTGTTTATATCTTAGAAGGGAGGTGGAAAGCTTGGCCTGTTTTGCTTTTGCATTTTGTACATGGGTTTGTGGTGCATTTTCATACTAAAGAAAAAGATATAAAACTTCAGAAATCTCACAAACGCATGGAAAAAGTCTTACGAAAACCTAATGTTACAGCTGAAAGTAAGTAGCCATTGCAACAAAGACTTTCAGTATTCAAGTATGGCGCATGAACTGATCAGTGCATTATCACGTAAAAGACACATTTTTTCCCTGTACCCCCAGGGTGCTCTGCACTTTGTTTCACTTGTTTGGTCTGAAATAAAAGTGGATTTTACTATGTTGTTTGGTGCGTTTTGCTTTCACTTTGTGCTGTTTTTGCAAGCCAACTATAATTAGTAAGCAAGGCCAGGCATGTGACGGCCGTTGCCCCCATTGGATGGCCGGGTTCTCGGGTCGATCTCAGAAAGCATGAAAACTTATTTAACCTCACAAACTGACATGTTTGTGAAATACAGGAATGCATGATGAAGTTTTAAATTCGTTCTTTAAAACATGTCCCAGCAGAAACTTCTGCACATTAATGGATTTAAAAGAAATTCATAAGCAGAAAGGAAGTAGTCGAGAAATCTCACGTCTGAAATGAAAAGTCTAAAGGACGGCTTACTCTTTCAGTATTTGCCAAGATCTTTGAGACTCTCGGTCCAATTAGACGAAAAACATTTTCCCTTCCATACAAACACCGGAAAATGTGTGCATTTTCTTCGCTTGATGCATAAGTCCTGTCAGAAGTGGGTGGGAATCAATGTTTTTTTTCTTCCAGCGTCACAATTACAAAATGGAAACTCTTTATAAAGGATATACTGTGAGAAAGACACAAAAACAATCATTAAGCATCTTGGTTGCCAGCATAATTAACTTTAGTGACTTAAGTCTATGCAGAGGCAATGTGTTATTCTGTATAATCCACAGATCCCACAAACCCATTAGCTCGTAGACCTCGATTTAAGACTTAGCACCCACATGTTGAGAATCTGGTTTATGATAGAAGCAGTTCATGAATTAAAGCGGACTTTAAAAAATAATACAAAAAAACATCCACTTGTAGAAAAACATAAATGACATCTGGATTTTTGTTGTTTTTGATCTTCGAAGGTCAACATAAGAGCCCCAAGCTTCATAGTACAGCTAATAAATGTAAGTTTATAGATACAGCCGCAGCAGAAAGAATATCCACATGTTAAATGGAACATATATTTGCTTGAAGGGGGGGAAAAAGAAAAGGAGAAAAGTTGACCACAGAGGATTTCATCTTCAGTAGAAGCCTTCAGTACAAAGGCTTTTCTCAGCGCATTGAACATCACCCATTACCACCCCAGAGCACTACTGGCTACCTACTGTAGCGCCATGCATAATACATCGGCTCGACTTTGAAGGGCTTTTCTCCAAAGAAATGACATCACAGAAGAAATCGCTTATGGAAAGTAGCATCAAAGAGCAGCAGAAGGCGTTTTTTGGCTGCTGCTGCCTCGGACCAGAAGTCTAAGAGCGAGATCAACAGCATTACACAGCCAGGACGACAGCGAAACGCAGCGAGAGACTGACGATATGTCAGGGGGCAAAAAAAAATAAATATAAATAAATCGGCTTCAAGGCATTTCCAAATATGGTTATGTCTCACTTGCAACGAGCTGTACAAATGTTTCATTTTTTCTTTTTTTTTGTTTGGATAAGGGAGGCGATAAGAACCATTTATTTCTTCTTGAGAAACAAACCCATTTGCAAATGTGCTTCTTTAGGGCACCATAAACGCATAAAGAAGTGTGATTCGTATCACTAAACTGCACACATATTTTCACATTTGTCAATACTTGATGCTTTCATTTAAAAAAAAGAAGAACTGGAGAAAGTTGTCACGACAGCACAGACGGGTTCAGGATGTTTTAAACGCCATTAATTGGAATTTATTGTGACAAACTTGAATTCTTTATCACGATAAATGATAAACAATACGATAAATGCCCAACACATATTTCCATTTTTATTAATTTCATCTAATGTCCTGACTGGACCTGATAGCTCTGGCATATTATCCAGTTGAGGACGACGCCAATAGAAATCATCTCACACAGAGGGATGACAGAGCAGATGATATATGATGAAAGCTCTCCAAACAACACGCATCGATTTTTATTAATGGCTAGCCTCATGACTCCCAATAATTTAGCTTAAGCAGTGTCGATTGTTTTTATGGCTTCGAGCCGCGGCAAGGTTCTGGGAGCGAGGTTCTGCTAAAAGGTTTCAGGCACCTGCAATAGAGAACTCTTCTTAGATTTATGGTTGGTGTAAATCGAGACGGAGGTGTGTTTTTTTCTTTCTTTCATATAAAAGTGACACGTGAGAGCGCAGACAAACTGAACCAATCTGGTGAGTCTTACGAACAACATTGCGGTTCTCTTTACCCGATTCTGGCCTTTCTGCCTCAAATCGTTCTGTATGATTTTTGGCGCGAACAGAAGCATGTTGTGCAAATCCTGTGACCGTGCCTTAGGCAACATGTCACTGCATGAAAGAAGAGAAGTGAGAGCCTCAGTTGTATGAACTTAAAAACAACAAGAATAACAATAATGATAATAATGAAATCTGGATTTTTTTTTTACCTTACAAATTTTGTTGGAATCAATGAGAAATTGTTTTAGCAAAACATTCACCACATCAACAACATCTGACTGAAACATTCGGCGTGTCTCCGTGCGCCGCCGCCTTTCTTTATTTTCAGTGAAAATATTTATCAAGGTTTGTCCAAATAGCCTAATTCAGTCATGTCAACATTTCAAAGTTTTATGAAATAACATGTGGGTTAATAGCTCTGCTTAAAGATGCTTTAAAACGGTTTGGGTGATCACTGATGGACTGGCAGCTGGCTTCATGCTCAGCTACTCTGGATTTGAATTAAACGGAAGATGTCAAAAAGGTTATCTCCAGCGGGTCGGATATCACCTGGTTTGACGGAGCCACGTGTTAAAAAGAAAAAAAAAAACCTTCAGCGATCCCGTTAAGTAACCAGTGAGGATTATCTCAGTAGCGAACCCCGTTTTCTCTCTGCTTCTTCTTGGCTTCCTGTCACCAAGTCTCCCGACATGCTGATGATTTCCCAGCAGCGCTCCTACATTTTTGGGAGTTTGTTCAAAAATGTTTTGCAGAGCTGGATGTAGGTTTAAACTGGCGCATTAGAAAAAAAAAAAAAGGTGGAAACAACTGGTGCGACCTCCCTCGAGCGACTGCTTGGCTGAGAGTTAAAAAAAAAAAAACAAATTTCACAAAAGAGAGAGAGAAAGAGGAAATTCGGAGGATTATTTAGCCACCTCTCACTGTACCGATGACACATTTGTGCTCACAAATCCAAGCAGACCATCTGAAGCTACTGCAGTGACATATGCGCATCCTAAAAAAATAAAAAATACACGAAATCGGTCGCAACTCGTCTTTTTCTTCTTAAGCGAATAAAATAATCATGCCAGCTCTGCCCTGAAGTGTAAGTGGTGTGGCCGCTTTATCTTCCCCTTTTCTCTCTGGCAGGGCTATAAATAGTGGAGAGAGCTGCTGTCTCTCATATTTCATGTGTCACTGGCTCCCACAGTCACTGGTGAAGAATGTTCACTGCACACATAAAGCCTCTTCTTGCATCCTTCTGTGCTTCCTTCCTTCCCCATCTAATAGCCTCTCTCCTGCCTCCTCCTCTCTCCTGAAAGCCTTGTCCCAAGAGGCCAGGTCACAGTCACATGTTTTAGGCCGCAATATACCACTATGTAGGCCAGCTCCAACAGAGAATACCAAGGCATGTTTACTTAGCCGCAAAAAGCAGCAACTGTCAGAAACTGTTTTCCTCTGTCATAATAGTATTAAAGGCACGGAACGTATTGTGTGACATGTACTTTTCTGAGCTTTATATCATGTCATAATGTCACTCCCTCATCAAAAACGTATCCATTGCTTTGATATTTTTCATGGGTTTCTGAGAAATCCTTTTAATCCCCGTGGTAGCCAATCGGGGGCGCCTAAACGCTTGCTCACACAATGCTCCGCCCATTTCCACAAAGCTCCGCCTCCGTCCGAGCTTGCGTCTTTCCCCGCTCGGCTCCTCCAGGCTAGCGGCAGCGGCAGTCGGCAAACACCTGGACGTCTGTTCTGCACATCATACGAACCGTTTCCCCAAGAACGGTTGTAAACGGCAAAACGGAGGAGCACTGTTGCTATGACATAGAGATCGATTTCAAGGCGTCAATGTGCGAGTGACATTTCCTTAGTTATTTTAGATATGCAGCGTTTTCACATCAACTGAAGGTAACACAGTCTGTTTATTTTGCTATAAAATGCCACTACGAACCTGGAAAATACATAATACTGCCCCTTTAAAAGTGATCCCACATAAATTCTGAACAGAAAGAAAACTAAAGTTTTATATTAAAGAGCGAACACTTGATAGATTGTAGAACACTGAAAATGTTGGGAAATGCATCACACTAACACATACGCTTCGACAGACATTACAACAAAGCTGTACTCGATGCGAAAAGCAGAGGTAACGACGGGTTGCAGTTTGGGTTCATTTTTAGCACACGTAAAGTGGTTTCCACACACAAAGGACAGAGCAACACAAGGCTACAAACACGAGATAAAGCTTTGCACAGGTGGACTGGTATGCCAGATTTGTGGCTGCCATTTCTCCTGCTGATTATCGCTTCTGAAGATTGCAGCAGTAAGGCCGGGACAACCGATTTCTCCAATTTGTGTCAAAATCTGAATCGTAATTGAGTGATGTCCGGACATCACTCACAAAACCATTCAGCCTTATCTACACTTTTTTTGTATATCAGCATCTTGGAACTTGACACATTATATCGACAACCGCATGTAGAAAATGAGATGTACCTGTCAGACTAGACTGAAATGGCAAGGGGGCGAAAAAAAGAGAAATTATTCTGTTTCAATATTTTTGCTTTTTGTTTTGTTCTTATTGCTGGGTTGTTGTTGGGGGATTTTTTTAGCATTGTAGCATGGCTAACTGTTAGCCACTGACAATATTTTTTCTTTCTGCCAATATTCTGAAATGTTGCCATGCAAACAATTAAAGATTTCTAAAATGTTTTTTAACAAGCGGTATTTTCCTTCATGTTTAACTTCAAAATAAGAGTTTCAAGCATAGATACAACAGGGTGGAAGGCTTAAGGCAATAGAAACGTTGCGATGACTTTCAGGTCAATAGAAATATTGTGGGAACTTGAATCCCACAAAGAGTGAGCAGGCTATACTGCTAGCAACACAAATTGAGCTCAGCTGCAATTTGTTTTTACTCTCCTGTTATTAGAGATAAAAACAGATCCTGCCAGATTAGTTATGACTCAGATCAATAGTCATTTCTAGTGCCAAGGAGATCGCAAAGCTTCTTTCATTTGATCTTCTGATCTTTAACGTGCACTAGAGGAAACCAACAGGTTGAAATACCAAATCACATCATAGTCGTTGTAAAATCACATGCAACCCACCACATCAGCTGTTGATGTAATATTTACAAAAAGATTTAGTTGCTTCACATTGATTTCTTGTGAAGTTGAAATTCTATCAAATCTATCGGCCTGGATGGATAAATGTACAGAGAAGTAAATCTGAAAATACAAGTATTCCTATTCTCAGTTTTCTTTTCCAGACTGCTAAGTCCTAGCCCGGCGAAGAGCAGCCCATTGTTCTACGCTTTGTTTTGCAGAGGGTATGGGCCCCCAGCTATTGAGAAACAAAAAAAAAAATTTTAATTTAGCCCAAACGCTAACGTTTGGCCGGGACGTGTGGAATGCACCAGTTTGACGCTATGAAGCTTACCGGAAGTTGCCTGTGCTACAAACAGCCACTCTCCACTGCAAAGAGAGAACAGCTTGCTCACTTCCTTCACTGCTTTTGCCAAACCACAAGCAAACTACAATTCTAAAACAAAAACAAAAAAATCATTGTTCACGACTTCTTCTGTTCACCGATTGGGTTGCTTGAAATTCTACAGGAGAAATGGTCTTCAATGGCAGAAATCCCAGACGGAGCAGCGAAGGGAGATGAGAATCAAGCGGTAGTGTTTTGAAAGGCCAAGTGGTTCCACACTCCCATATTTTTTCCAGACCGTTTGTAGGCGCCATGTTCAAGACTCGATAAAGACTTCAAAAACCAATTTCATAAACCTTGTTATCTTTTGCAACTTAAAGATACTAGCAGAGAAATGTGCCTGCGGTGAAACATCAACGCAACGCAAAAAAATCTCCATTAAGCCTATCATAGTATGATCAATGGTTTCCATTAATTAAGCTGGAAAGACATTTAGCTCGGGACACAATGTTGTATAACTGCAACAAATCAATGACATTCATTAATTCAGCCTGGAGGCTACAATACATAAGGACACATATTTTATGTCATGGCAGCAGCTGAGAGAAACCCACTGAAGGAATTCCCAGTGCTTGGGCTTGAAGCACATGGAGTACAATACGTTAGCCAGCGGAGGGAAAACTTTCACTGTGATTTGACCTGCAGCCAAGGAACTCTCTTAATCACTCAGACATATTGCTTAGTCACCAGCTCAACCTGGCAACTCCTTACAATTCAAAGTTTAAAATGCACAACAAGAAAAAAACAAAAAGTTAGCCAAAGAGAGCATTAACCGAATGGATTTCAAGAGAATATCTCCAGGAAAATCACTAGCAGGAAGCTTTGAGGGGCGGAGAAGTTCTTTTTGTTATTTGTTTTTTTTTTTTTATTCTCCGTTGAGTTCGGTCTGAAAGCTGTCTCACACCGGCTATAAAAAGCACCGATTTCATTTCGCTTTCAACCATTTCCCACGTGTGCATGTCCTCTTATCAATCTGAGACCAAAGCTGTTTAAAATATAATTTTGGTCACTGCAGAAAAAAAAAAACCCAAAAAAATTCATCTGTAACATAATAAGTTTCCAGACGCATGAAGGAGGCGTGGGGTTAAATATAATCATGTCACGCGGCAGGAAGTATGAGCTCATTCGTTAACGGAGGGTAAAAGGCGGGTTATTGATCGGATCTGTGTTTGTGTACGTCCACGCGGGCGGATCGATGACGACCCTGCGTCCAGTTGATCCCAAACCCGGAGCAGAGACCCAGCGGTGCGGGCGTGGCCCCGTGAGCTGGAGGGAGGGCGGAGGGCGGAGGGGTTCGCTCCGGAGGCAGCAACTGGAAACAATACCCTCATTATTTGCACCGATTCTTTTGCGCTTCTTAAGCATCTCATAACGAGACCTTTCCAGCTAATTGCCTCGGTTAATGTTTCCCACCACGTACAGCAACATCAACAATCTCCGGAGGAAGGAAGAAAGAAAAAATGTGTTTTTTTTAATCGTGGATTTATAGGTCAGAAAAAAAAAGAAGCTGTTGCAGACAGAGGTACAGAGCTTCAGTAGTAAAGATTTCTTTTGGAAATATAATGCTTTGAACTTTTTTTGAAAACCACAAATGTTGATGTATGCTTTGGGATTTCATATAATTGACCAAAAAACAAAGTAGCACAAAATTGTGAAGTGAAACAAAAGGATGCGTTTGAAAAGCAATATGGAGTACTAACACAAAAGCTTTGATTTGAAACCTTCTCTTAGCTCTTGTTGCATCTTTAGAGTCCCTAAAGTGAACCTGTCTTTGGGCCTTCATGATATAAACATCATGATTATTATCGTTTTTTTCTAAGTTTGCCCAGTATTTACATCTATCCATCAAGTTAGGCTTCCCCAGTCAGACTTGCGCTCTGCAAAACTCGAACTGTATTTCTCCTGAGATCCAAGTCTCCCAACTAATCAACA
Source organism: Poeciliopsis prolifica (assembly GCF_027474105.1). Taxonomy (NCBI): domain Eukaryota; kingdom Metazoa; phylum Chordata; class Actinopteri; order Cyprinodontiformes; family Poeciliidae; genus Poeciliopsis; species Poeciliopsis prolifica. The sequence goes on from NW_026562383.1 coordinate 5,101,696, forward strand.
GCAACACGGCGCCAAAGAATGCAATAATGAAAGCAATTGAAAAAGAAGGAATATGTGGGAAATGAAATGTTGGAGGTTATGGAAAAGAGGATAATCTGGTTGAGTTTTGTCAGCAGAGGTAGTGTCTGAATATATGTACTAAATATAACTCGGCTCGTCTGATTTCAGATTTTTTTATTTTTTGCCCCTTTAGAAAAATCAAGAATTACAACAAGACGGAAGAAAAACATCTAACCAAAGCGAAACAAAAGAAAAATCCATCATCCGATAAAAGATGTCAGTGGCTAATTTATTTACTTGCTCCTTTTTATTCGTAATGGCTGTCTTCAGCTGTAACTGCTTTTATACGCACTTGAAGTTATTTTTATGTGACATGTTTTGTCAACATAAAGTAGGACAAAGCCGTAAAATACGTGCAAATAATTCCACAATAAAGCTCAAATGTCTCAGCTCTCAGTTGCACAAAAGAATAAGCCACGGGTCACAGAGGCAATTCTATAACAATAAGGTCAATACTTTCATCTGGACTTAAAAAATCAATTTAAGAGCACAGCTGAAATGTCATAAATGCATCCCCTGACGTATACTAATATCCAACGACCGCAACAGAGGCGTGCTCCGAGAAATCTTGGGTTGGGAGCCTTCTGAATGTGACAGCAAAGTGCTGAACAAACCTTTAAGATAAAGAGGAGGATTAGCGGGTGTCGGGGCGCTGGCTGGATGCAAGAGCGCTGAATGAAGAGGCATTATAAGCCAGACAGAGCGGGAAGCACACAGGCCAGCCGCCACTTCCTCTGCCACACGAGTACTGGGAATCTGCCAGCCAGCAAATGCCTGCAGAAGGGTTCAAAAGTAATGAGAGCTGCATGCACCCAAGAATGCAATTTAAAGGATACAGAATGCTAAAAAAGACCAAAACAAAAAAAAAACATAAAATGAAAGTCTGTTCACAGGAAGACCAGATATAGTAAGCTTGCCATTGCGAAGAACCTTTCAACCTTCTCAGGGTTTAATTGGTTGAGTGGTCAACTTTCACGCATTTCAGCGAAACGTTACTGCTCAGAAAACAATCAAGGACGCAGCCTGAAGCGACAGAATACAAAGAAATCATGCAACTTTCAGCAGAGCGACACGAACCGCTCTGATGTGTCCGCAACAACGAAGCCGCAAAAGGGAAACGGTGCGAGAAAGTCGCACTTGGCGAAGCCAAAACGCATCTCGCTCAGCCGACAATGGAAACAGGTCAAAATATAAAGGCAAAAAATAAAAAAATATCTAATTTGCGTTAACGTGGTGGAAAAAGCCCCGCTAACTCTGAAACGGCTTAAAGTGCACCGTTGTGATTTCACATGGCGTCACGTTCAGAATTTTGTCTGATTCTAAAGTTTTGATAAGTTCAGCGCTGCGGTACGTAACAGAGAGAAAATATGCTTCAGGTTAAATAACAGACTTTAAACCCATCAAAGAAATGGAAGAATTGCATAATTATTCACATAAACGCAAAGACATAATGGAGCTGCAGCTCAGTAAATTAGAGAATCATTGAAAAGAGAGCTTATTTCAGCAATTCAATTCAAGGGGTGAAACTAATTTTCTTTTTATTTATTGAACCCAAATGATCCATTTGTTCATTTCGACAATTACTGCTTACAAGATATGAAAATATACTTAACAACTGATTTGCTTAGACATTTTTTGACATGTGGTGACCTTTTGCATCTCAACCTCTTTGTCAATGACCATACTGTTAAGTCAGCAGTCTTTCCCCGTGATTTGCGTAGGCCACAAAACAACATTCCTGTATTAAAAGCCTTACAAAATGTCTCTACTGGAAATAATATTTGGGATTTCCACCAGCCGCAAGCTATAATCGTCCAAATTAACAGAAACAAACACTCTGCCTCACTAAGCGTAAAATTGATTTGCATCCAGAATTTGTATAAATCTTATTCTAACTTACTGAGATGCAGCTGTAAGACGCTAACCTGTTAATCTGAAGAAAGTCGCTATTGGTTGATGCCTTTCCAGCCCAAAGATTTTTATGAATTTTCAATGAAAACAAAAATAAGTTATGACATAACCTGCTGATTGAGGATTAGAGCCAATCCGGAGAACATTAGTCCATTGCTTGGCGCATCTCTGGAAATATCTTCCAAAATGTATCTCCTCCTGACAACGAATGCCGCGCAACGTATAGAGAAGCTTGTTCTCCACAGGGTGATGACGGCAAAATAGTGTAACCAGTTCATTTCTCTTTTTTATTTTCTGTTTTATAAGTTTTCAGGTCCAAAATCTCCACAGGACATAATCTCTCTTTTTCTCTCTCTTTTTTAACAGCATTATGGATAAGAAAGCTCATTTGTAATTATGTAAGGCCCACTTATACTGAAGAGTGAGAACAAAGAGCGGCTGTCAGGCTGCAGCTGACGGTCCTCCAACACCCACCAAGTTCGACACACACACACACACACACACACACACACACACACACACACACACACACACACACACACACACGCAAGGAAACAAGGGCACAGTGAGCATACATATTACAAGAACCACATGTCATGTCAGGATAATGGAGTGTGCTGGTAAATGTATCTAGAAAGGCTTGTAGGTGTGTCTGACGGAGCAATCTGCTGGAATTAAGGAGGGTAAATAAAGAGCAGTGGAAGGCAAGGATTTTAAAGCCCATAACAAGCAGACGTTTACTGTAAGGAGTTAACCTTGATGCCTTGTTTAAAGTTGGATAAAGGATCTGCTGCGTTAAATATAAATGAGGTCCAATTAAAAGCTAATTGTGTCACGTTTTACTGTAGTACTGCTAAATAATCCAAATAGTGATAAAATATGTACACTATTTGAAATATTCTAGTTCTTTTTTTTCCAACATATTGCTCTTTTATTTTATTTTATTTTTTTACTCCACCAGCATATGAACGGGTTTTCTCAGGGTACCCCGGCTTCGTGTTCAAGTGTTAGCTGTTCTTTAAAACATTAAAATTTATTGCTCTCTCAAAAGGCAAACTTGCTTTATTTTTGCCATCATTGCTGTGCTGTGAAATGACGTCGAAACAACAGCATCATAGCAATGACGACTGGGACGACGTATCGTCCAACCACAGTCATCGTGACCAGTCCACAGGCGTGGAATAAACTTCGGACTCAAGTGTGTGGTGGCGAGACATGAGCCGCACACGCAGAGAGCTCGCGCACGCCAAACTCGTCAAGATTCACAGCTGCAGACTTGAATGCGGCTCCGGTGGCGTATTGTGTGGAAGTCCAGAACCAGCCCACTCGCCGCCTCGCCGACACACTCCGAGCTAATTGTGAGCCGGCCCACGCTGACCTCCGCTCACGGACGCCGAGAGTCACTGTGGTGACAGCGGAGTCCAACGAGGGCCGGTTCTGGTCCGGTTCTGTGACATCACAGCAAAAAATAAATAGAAAAATTGCAGCTCGCGTTGCCCGGGCAACCGCAATTTGGCAAACCAGGGCTTGGCAAGGCGCGGCTCGCCTCCGTGGGGGACTGATTGGGTGAGCAGTACGACGAGAGGTGGATTAGGAGGAGCGCTTCCGTCTCCCTCGGCGAAGAAACGCGAAGGGTGCCGATTTTGCCAGAGACGAGGAAGAGAAGAAGAAGAAGAAGAAAAAAAAGCATTCACGGCTAAATGCACAGACGAAAGACTCCTGTCAGTTACCCATGAATTCACTGATGTGCTGCAGTGATTAAAGTAGTTTTTGCGACCTTCTGGCTGAGCGGGAGGAAGCCTGCTCTGCGTGCTTATGAAGCTGAACTGAATGCCATCATTTCACCGCACAAAACGGGACAAGCGATTTTGCAGGAGAATTTGTTTTTGTGTTATTCTGAAAGAGCAGGAAAAACGCTATAGCTATATATTAATAATAAAAAAAGAAAAAACAGCCATTATCCTGTCCACAGAAGCCAATCTCTCTCTACTGCCTGTTCAGGCTAAAAGAGAGGCTGAAGCCACCCAGTGGCTCAGACAGAAAGGCAAAGTGCTGCTGTTATCCAAAAATCGTCCATTAGTGGACCACCCCGACTCACAAGTGGACGCTGACGAGAGAAGATGGGGATTTATAGTCAATAAGTCACCTGAGCTCCGTGACTGGACGGTGCTGCGGGTGTTTATGTCCCGCGCAGACACCTAAGGTCAACGCCAGCGCGGTAAGGCCTCTGTCACTGGATCCAATTACACACACTCAGAAAGTAGTTATTCAACTGTTTACCTCCATTACAGGGTGTCGCTTCTCTCCTGCTGGTAAATGATCAGCTGGAGATGAAGATTGGTTCACCTGGAGCTCTGCGTTTCTGATGTCCTTTAAAAATAAAATTAAAAAATCCTGTCATGAATGAGGCCACGCGAACGGATCAGCTCTCAACTCTAGGTCTAATGGCCTATATTCAGATCAGGACCAAAACTGAACACTGTTTTAGTAGCTAACACTTTATCTTGCAAATACGGTTTAAATTGAAGTTAGTTCAACTCACACTTTCTTGATTTGCCCCTTTACAGACATCATGTGTTTGCTTGTCACCTTTACATGTTTGAGAAATGACTAGAACAAGACTCGCCTGACAACATTAAATATTTAAATGAGCAAAGCATCATACCGATTCAAGAAAAGATTAGGAGTCATTGAAGAATATCAGTCTGGAGAGGGTTAAAAATAGACATATTTTGAAATCAGTCAACAGTCTACCAAAATTACTCCAGGAGCACATGTGACAGCTCTTCCATGCGGTGACAAAAGAACTGAGCAAAACGTGTAAAGCACTAAGTGACGGATGTCAAACTCAAGGTCCGCGGCACCGAATCTGGCCCGGCATCGCTTTCTGTGTGGCACCACTAGGCTCCAAATTACATCAATACATCCGTCCAGGTTTTCACAAATCTGCAAAATTCTGACACAATCAACAAATCTCCATATTTCTTTCTGATTTTGCAGCAGATTTTCTCAAAATTGGTCAGAAATATTGAGCTTAAGAGACTGATGCCTCAGTCCTACTAGAAGTAATAGACCATAACTAAAAAATCACATCTAACGTCAAATATTGCAAAAATTCCTTACAAAAATCTCTTCATTGGCACCACAAAATCTGTCATTTTGAACTCCTGAACCATTCACAAATTGCAGGAGGGACAGCTGTTTATTGATATATTAACAGTTCAATTGATTTTGTCAAGAATGTCAAGTCATTTATGATCTGAAACTGAACCACACTTTGGGCCATGCAGCAAGAAAGAAACCAAACTCTCTCCAATAAGCAGAATTGAGTTATACAATGTAGCATAAACATTTAATGAATATTGTTGAGCCATTTTTTCATTTTATTTATTTTTTTGTCTGGGTCTAATTGCTTCTTCACATGCCAGATTGGTTTGGATAGCTCGACCATTAAAATCCTCAAACGAAAAGAGAATTTAATTTGTCTGACATAAAAATAAGCAAGGAGGCAAACGCTATTTAATAGTGTTTGTTTTTAAAGGGTTAAGGCATCAAAAAAAAGGAGTCGAAAAAAAGAAAGTATCATCTGCAAATTTGTCGATCTGCCATGGTGACTCATGACTGAATCCACATAACTCAAACAAAACGACTCGTCTATCATAATATTAGTCTGAAGCCCGACTGAAAACAAGTTTTTGAGAACCAACAAAGCAGGGTTTCACAGTAACAGCATTTTTAATCATAATGGTGGAAGCAGAAACCAAACCTTTTACCAAAAAATGAGCGCCCCCGTCCCCACTTGTCCTCCCTTTTCCACCAACTATTTTCTTCTGCTGATTTTATAGTTAAAAAAGAAAAAAAAAAAAATCAAAGTCGTTGACCAGGCAAGACATCCCGCCTCACCGATGCAAAGCGGGGAGGCACATGCCGCGATATGAATCAGGTTATGTCATGACTGGAATACAAAGACCCGGCAACACGCAGCCATTCCCTGTCCCACCCCCCGCGTCTCCTTTCCTGAACAAGGTTATCAACAGAGATTATCAGGTTAGACATATGGTTCGCTGGTTCACACAGTGACTGGTTTTGCAACGGAATAAATCTCAGTTGTACCTCATTGTCATTTTCTATCTCGTTAAGACTGTGGAAGTTATTTAGCGTTCGCATTAAAAGTAGAGGGAGGAGAACAGCTCCCCGACTTAAGGATAATCTAGTGGAAATGAGATACATTATTGGTATTGTGTCGGATTTACCATCGGTGTGGGTGATTATATAACGCCGACGTGAAGAAACACTGAAATAGAGTCGACCATTCGACTCGATGCATTGTCCCAGAAACGTACAGCTGATAAAAGTTGTGAGACAGACTGAATTTACTCATCGCCTCAAAAAACACTTTGAATAAAGACAGCAAAAGGTTTTTGGAAGTTTGTCCACATTACATATGCCACATATGTCTCATCTGCACTCTTAAAACAGGGACAACACATGCGTGTTATAATGTGTAAATTTGAACACATTTTGTGTTAAAACAAACACAAAATGTGCATTAAAGGGGATTACACATTTTTTTGTGTTTTTTTTTAAACATCTGTTTTATGATCACGATCATAAAAACTTAATAAAGTCTGCTCAAGACGAACGGGCGAAGGCGATCCTTTTGAAAGAGATGATAACGTGCTCCAAAGGGCTTCGCTGAACCACCGGCAGACTGCATCACTTTTCCAAATTCTCCTCCAGGGACGCGGCTCCGCGGGTCATTCTACCATCCACCACGAATCCTTGGCAATTAGGGAGAAACAATTTGAGAGGATGGGGCTTGAAAAGTGGGAGGCAGTGGTGGGGTGGCTGTTGGGGGGAGGCTTTATTCTTGTCCCAGACTAACAGATGAATGTACTCTAAAGACTTCTGGCTTCCTGTAACCGCGCCTCAGAGTGTTACGGGAACGCAACGTTAGGGAAAAGGAGCTCTTTGATCAGTGCGGTGTTGTGTGACGAGAACGCCGGCTGGCGGCTTCACCTGTGTGCTTTTACAGCTTCGAGACATGGCTCACGGAGCTTGAAGCAGTCGGCGAACAAACTGCCTCTTTATGAGCGCTAAATAAAAGAACTGGTCGCAAAACAAAAGCATAAGAAGCAGTTATTGTTTCAGTGGTAAAGATAGGTCTTAAAATGCTAGTTAGTGGTTCCAAACCTAGATAGAGAGATTCCCTGGAGGTTCACAAAAAAATACAAGAGACAGTTTGTATATGGCCCTCGATTGTGTTTTTGCATTTCTGACACACATAAAGCTAAGTTCAAGTCATGTAGCCAAAGTCATTCATGTCAGTAAAATAGACCTTCACTGACAACATGAGCTAAAGGAAGAACAGATGACGGACAGCCATGTATGAAAAGGATTACTAAGGCATTTCTAAGGGTTTTGGACTCTGCTCATGCAAAAGAAGATCCATTATGAACAAAAGCACCAACAAAACACGCTAAAGTGTCAAACCTTCGCAGGATTGCCCGGCCTACCAAAATGACTCCAGAAGCACATCCACAGCCAATCCAGGAGGCCACAAAAGAACCAGGAGGCACGTCAACATCTCCTTAAGAGAATTTAAAAAATGACATCAATGGAAGAGCTGTGGATCCACAACCAAAAGGAGAACAAAGTCCTGTCCATTGACCCTCCACATTAAAATTATGCTACCGCAAGAGTTTAAAGGGGTCAAAGACTCTTGACAAAAAAAAAAAATGTCTTTTTGGTGTCTATGTAGCTGTGAGCGAGTGCATAGAAAAGACATCTCCCTCTGGATAATGTGTAGTGAAATAGACACTGGAGTCTATTTTTGATCACAAATTGCAATTTTGACTTTGTATTTTTATTTTTTTAAGCCATTTAATTCCAGAGGGGAAACTCTTGCTAAGCCAACTAGTTGCTGTAGTTTGTAGCTTAGGAAGTAAGCATTGGGAGTCCGATTTGAGTTTGGTACATGGGGAAATAAATGTTGACGTTAAAGTGTTTACTGCAAGCACATAATGAAGAATATCCTTTTTTATACAAAGGATGCTCATCCCTTTGCCCTTTTTCTCAATTTCATACTTTTCCAGTTTTGGGATTAGCAGAGCCGCCTGGAGTCGTCTCCTATTTGGACGCAACGTCAGGAATATTTGTCAGTTTGCCTTGGCGACAGTTTTGCTTTGACAAGTATTGATTAACACTTGCTTTTTTTTTAATAGTCTACTTACCATAATTTTACATCTTCAATAAATAAGATTTCTGCCTGTCTGGGAGTCAGATATGATCGGAGATTTAACAGTCCAGCTCATTAAACGAGACGGTACACACAATATTATTAAAATGAGGCAAGATGAGATTTTCACACTATTTGGGCAATAATTATGAATCCTAAAGTGTTTTTTTTTTCTAACAGGGTGCCATAAAATCCAGACTGTGCTTTAATAATTTTGCAGTCTAAAGTTATCATTTTGCAAGAAAAAAAAAGAAGAAAACTTTGCATGCTTAATTTGTGTTTTCATAAGTAATATAAAGACTTTATGACTCGGAAACGGTTTCGTTGAATATCTAAGCAAAGTATTTTTCAAAAGCAGTCCAGAATCTTTTAATCTGGCACTGATGTGAAGCCCTGAATCTTAATAGACTTCACCTTCTTTTATCTCAGCATAAATACAGATGATCTGCAAAGACTTTAAAGCCCAACTGGAGCTCTGTTGTTAAACAGCAAGAATTCAACATTAAGCATACGCTTTGTGGAAGTGTGGAAAGATGCTTGGAAAAGCCATCAGAAGCCCTACGAACACAATGAAGACAATGCTCTGGTCAGACGAGGCCGAGTGCAAAATAGTGGAGCTGGAAGCATCATGGTGCCTCTGTTTGACTTGATGGGGAGATGGAAAATCCTGGTCCAATCAAAGTACCCAACTTAATCCAGTGGAGATTATTATGACAAGGTTGCTGTATACCCTGGTATCACAAAAAAGACAGGCGTCGTTATCTTTACACGTCACACGCGTGCACTTCTTTGTGTTGCTCCAAAATCCGTATCGAAGACACTTGTGGATGGAGTGTGACCGAGATAATCAACTGTGAATATTTGCAAGCCAGCATATGACCCTCTTTTATTTTTTATTTTTGCATGTTATGCATCACATTTGCGTCCCGTTTAGACCCCATTACCCAGTCTACACAGCGGCTGTGCGAGCTTCATGATGCAACACATCCAAGTGAAAGGCAGAGCTAACCCAGAATACACAAAGAGCCCTGCATGTAAACCGGTTTACAGGCGTCACACAGAGCAAACGTGAAGATTTCAAACACAGTCATCCTGGAGGCACGACGAATGGGATTCATTTCTCCAAAATCAGGAAGTTTAAAAAACAACAACAACAACAAAAAATAAATAACAACCTGCGACTGATGACAAAGACATCGGAAGTGTGTTTTCTAGATGACCATCACGGAGCGCACAGGCAGGCCGGAGCCACGGCGCACAAAGCAGCGAGGGCGCACTTTAACCGTGCACATGCTTCAGGGATGGCCGATGGAAACAACATTTCCCAGCGTCCAGACGTCCCCCAACGCAAAGGGCTGCACAAAGGCGTGCAGCCAGCGCGTGCCGGGGCCGCTGTCACGCGTGATAATCTCACGAATATAGCTCATATTTAGGTCAATCACAAAGTAATAGCGTTTTTCAGCTGCAGCCGTAACCCCTCTCATCCCCCCGGCCCTCATCATCACTCCGTCACCCGACGCCCCCCCACCACCATCACCATCTCTCTCTCTCACACACACACACCCACACACACACACACCTCGGCCTCGCACGGCCAGCTGAGATGCAATAAGGTGAGGGGGTGGGTGATCAACGCAAACATACCTCTTCTCTTTCAGCACGTCATAACAAGACAAGAAAAAAAAAAATGCATAATTTGCATCACACCAAAAAAAAAAAAACATCTGGCGTACACTTCCAAGTCGAAATTCAACATCCGGCCATATTCCCAACAGGCTGTCATATTCAACCAATCCCCCCTACACACACACACACACACACACACACACACACACCCACACACACACACACACCACACACACACACACACACACACACACTGCCGCCGTCAAGCCTCAGCGTGGACGGGAGGCGCGAGACGAGCGAACAGAGGAAGCAGGAATGACATTGCGCGTGCTTACTGTAAAATCAAATCTCCCCCTGGGGAGAGCCTCCCTTCTTCCTTCTCGACTCTCCTCCTTTCGCCGACGCGCAGAATTCCCCCCCGTCTGGAAAATTCAGACCACGCAAAACAGGTAGTCAGTCATTCCAGCCCTGCCGAGGGCTTCCTCCGGCTCGGTGGCGTGAGAGAAGGACGGACAGCATCAGAAAGGGGCGAGAAAGAGCGCGCGCTCGTGCACGGGAGAGAGAGAGAGAGAAAGAGAGAGAGAGAGACAGCTGTGGGGAGAAAATGAGGAGGGAAGGTAGGAGCGGTCGGGCCGGAGCACTGCGCACAGGAGAGGAGACAAGGAGAGCGGCAGAGGTGCTTCCCCTCCCTATCTCTCTCACTCTCACTCTCTCCTCTAGCTTACATTAAAACACCCCCTCCCTCACTTCCTACCCCATCCCTGCTAGACAGACTGACAGACGGCTCGGGTACCAGTGTCAACAGCGCCACTCACTGGTGACGGAAGAGAATGCTATAAGGAAAGACAAACAGCTGGGAAAGCAGTCGTGCTCTGCAGAAGGAGCCTCAGCATTCAACTGGACAGTAAATAATCAAACGATAAATAAATAAATTGGTCTCATTCAGAGTTCTGGTCTAAAGTTTTAGTTGCTGGGACAGCATGTCAAACTCGCGTGTTTTCAAAGCTCTGCTCTTTTTTTCGAATACAAAGACATCTATTCACCTCAGAGCCGTTTTGTACGCATCACTCAAAGAAATAACTCTTTGAATGAACATTTAAAAAAATCATGGAAAGAATTTCCACCTGATTACTTTGCTTTATTTCAGCACAATGTAATTCTGTCACTCCAATTTAAAGCAAATGTGTCAGTTGGAGGTTATTCCAATTTAAAGCTTTTAAGGTTGATTCAACTCATTTACTAAAGGTAGTTTAAATTAATAGTTTAAACAGAACCTTTAAAGTCAGTGTTTAATTAGCAACAAGATAGTTCAGTATCCTGTAGTATTTAAGTGCCAATAGTGCTCTGCAGGGAAAAACAAATAACACACACAAAAAACAGCTGAGTTGAACATTGATGCTGGAAATGCTCACATTCCTAGATTTGCACAAGCATCTGTAGTTTAATGTGTAACTAAAAAACAACAAAAGGTTAAAATTTTGTTTTTCTTACATTATTATTCCTGCTTCTGTTGAGATGCTCAATTTTCATCCTAAGGTTTTCCTTTGTCTGTTGAAGCTCCTGGTTTTCTTTCTCCAGTTTCCCGCATCTCTTCTGTAAAATGCTCATTTTCGCGAACAAGAAATTCTTCTCTGCCATATTTGCTGTGGGTCAAACCTAAAACTGCAAATTAATTTTTCTGTGGGATCTGGGAATACAGAGACGGTCACCAGTGATGTCACAGACAGGATGAGTGACATCACTGTTCCACATCAAGAAGTCTGTTGCCTGTGGGGGGGAGATGTTTTTTTTAATACTTTATTCTCAGACACACCGTATAACGGCAGAGTGAAACATTTGTTTAAATGCAATGACCACCTCAATTCAATATTTTGACACAAGGATTAAACAAGCAGAAAATGGTGCAAATGGTAGAGAAACGCTAATTATTTGCCAGCTAATCATCACTTCATGTGATGTTAGCACATGTGAGCCACTGACTTGAGTAAACTGATGCCAGGACAATTTAGTCTCCTCACAACTGGAGTTATCCTGGGCACGCAAAACGATTATCTGGCATGGCCTCATGTGATCTCTTGTGATCTCTCGTGATCTCTCGTGATCTCTCGTGATCTCCCATGATCTCGCTCGTCGTCTTCAGCACAAGATCAGTCTGACTGTAATGAATCATGTTATCTCAACATGATAACATTTCATGAACGTTAAATTGTTGAATGTCTTTTTTGTCCAACATGATTTTATCACGTTTCCGTTTGAAACGTGACATCGTTGTGTTAAGAGAACATGATATTATTTTGTTAATGTAATAATCACCGAAGTTCATTATTTTGAGTGCTGTTGAAAATTAACATCACCGTGAACACAGTGACACAAAGTGGTGGCAGTATTATGCTGTGAGAATGAGGCTTTTTTCTTAAGCAAAGATGGATGGATGGATGGATGGATGGATGGATGGATGGATGGATGGATGGATGGATGGATGGATGGATGGATGGATGGGTGGGTGGGTGGGTGGGTGGATGGATGGATGGATGGATGGATGGATGGATGGATGGATGGATGGATGGATGGATGGATGGATGGATGGATGGATGGATGGATGGATGGATGGATGGATGGATGGAGCTAAATAGAGGTCAGTCTTGGAACAAAACCTTTAGAAGGTGAGATTATTTTTCTAGCAGGACGTTTGAATGTACATTGTGCAAAACATTAAAATGCATTCGTTCAATGCACCCCAACGGATGACCTTCTGTCAGACTTGTTTTGAACTCAGACTTGTTTTGACCAGTACCGGTACTTGTCACTTGCAACCATTTATACTTTTGATGAATTGTTGTCTGTGTTATTCTGGTTCTTAGATCCCCTTTGTCTCCGTTTTACCTTATACTTGTCCATTCTTACTTATTTTAAATTGTATCTACTATTTCTTTCTTTGTCGTCAGGTTTCCCGGAGAAACCTCCTGCTGGTTTCTCCAGTGATCCTCATGTACCCTATGCCCTGTTTGTTCCCACTCTTGCCTGTTGATTCTAAGTCACGTTTTATGATATTTTAAATTTAGATTGTTCACCTTCACTTGCCCGCTGTGCCTGTTCTACCTTGTGGAAGGCATCCATCATTGTCACCATCGCACATTATTGGAGTTTGTTAACATGGAATGAAGTTTAGCTCCAACAAGCTGTGTTCCCGACTCGTCTCACCTTCAGCGTATCTCGCACAAATCTCACTCTGCCTCCAAAACAGAGGAGAGGAACTCCTGTTTCTGTGCTGAAGTGGGAACAACATAATTAATGCAGACACACAGGCCAAATCGGGACAAAGCCTCTAACGCAGCGGGCACGGACCACAAAAGGAGGCAGTGAGAAGTTTGTAATTGAGCTGAACGGAGCAAAATCAGAGGATACGCAGATCCTCTTCAACTTGTCCAAATCTGGCTCTGTCTATATCCGTTCCTGTCTCTTCCTGTCCGTCTTCTCTCTCTGTTCCCCTTTGTCAAGCAGCTCATTGTTCAGTCAACCGAAAGCTATTTTCAAATGCCACAGCCAACTGCATCAATGGCAAGCTAAATCTTGAATGCACTGTGCTCATACGCACCGTTTGCTTCATTGAGCAAGAAATGACTGCGGATGTTCCGATTAACCGCACATCTCCTCCAAAATGTCACATTGTGACGCCTCGGAAAGAAGCAATTTTAACTCCAACCAAACTACAAAGTCCTGCCAAACATAAAGAGGAGGCATGTATGCTGAACCGATGCTCACGTATTCGAGTGTAGATACGCTGCTTTAATGACCCGGCGTCTCAGTGGGTGACATTAAAGTTTCATCCGACCTCGTCTGAAAAATGAATTCCCTTAAGCAAGTCACTTGTCTGCTCCAGTGAACTTGTTTATTTATCTCTCAGGAAGGCGTCGTGATCGTGGGAAGACGCTGCCCAGAGGTTTCATGACGCCTGCGCTTAATCAGAACTCTGTGCATGCTCCGCTGAAATCACACATCTACACACACTTCATTAAAAACCCCACAGCACAACTCTATTGTCTGACATTATAAACTTTTTCTGCTTTAGGTCAGGGAGGATTACCCAAATAAATTATTTTTATGAAATGTCTGAATGATAAGAAGAATTTCTGTTTGTTTTTATTATTTTTACAGAATTTTGTATTTCTTTCTTTTTATACAGAAAAATTGCTGCGATTTGAGTCATTTGGGGAAGCCTAGGTTATGTTTCTACATACTTTGTAAGACACTCCTGGGTTTTGGAGTATTTTTTTACATGGTGGCAGACCTGCGGAGGTGTTTCAAGGTAAGACTTCCGACACGCTGCTTCACTGTGTGGCATCATGGGAAATCAAGGCAAACCAGCCGAGACGCCACAAAGAGAATCGTGGATATTTACAAGTGTTGCTCGTCTTAGGATACAGCTTGGTGCCAACTTTACCTGCTTTATCTTAGATGCAAATATAAGCATCGTGAAAACATTAAAGACCAGAAAAAAGCAGGCGACCAGCTGGTTGAAGCTGATTCGAGTTTCATTGTCCTGTGTGGTCTGAATGTCCTGATTACAGCTCAGAAATTAAAATTGTCAAATTGAGTTTCTTCTTCCTTTTTTTTTTTAGTGCGCTTTAATATGTATGTCCATTTATACCATTTAAACACATTCACGTTGCAGTCAGAAATGATCAGAAAATAATCCTGAATCCAGTATCATGACTACGTCCTGAACCTTCTGACTGCATCTAATCAGATTAGAGATTGCTAAATCGCGAAGAGGATAAGAGTAGAGAAAGAAGAACGGCTGCCAGCACAGAGGAAACAGGAAGCAAGATGCATGCAGGTCGAAAGACTCTGATTCCCCACAATATTGCTTCATTGATGTCTTCCAAATTGTGATGCAGCGACAACAGCACCAATAGAGTCGATTGGCGTTAGAACCGACAACCCCGATTGGCTAATGAGGGCCCGGGAGACATTTTGTGTTGGTTTTGATCCATGAAAACAAAACAAAACAAACACAAATGGTCTTCAGTGCTAAATGGCAATTAAAGTCGAGCAAAGCGTTCCTCGTTCAAGTTGCAGGGACACATAGGGACATAATTTTTCTCACACCGTGTGGCTGAGTGTTGACAGTAAGTTTACATAATCCCAACGTTTACCCCGCCTACTTTAGGGTTTAAGGAGGATTTTCTATAATTAATTACGCATTTTTACGAGGACAGACCCCATAATCCGCTGAGACTGCCTTGCACACATTGTGGCTTTTGCAGTAATAGACGAGCAGGATCAAGAACTGAAGCTTTGTTATTCTAAATGGACAGCAGCACCATCCTGTGGCTGAAGAGGATAATAATCAACATTCTCTGTAGCTTTGGATTGAGATGTGAGACGTTTACCCTCTTTTGTAATAATAAGGGTAAAAGTCTTTATTTCAGTCAATTTTTTTCCTTTTTTTAACAACTTTCCTGTTTCATTCTTGTACTTTAGACTTTTTGTAAAATCCTGCCTCTATCTCATAACTCTCCCTTATCGCTTAGAATGTAATTTCTGTGTTCAGCTAAAACACAGAGAAGAGTTATTCTTCTTCCAGGATAGACACCCCCCACCATTAAATGCAACTTCAGTTAAAAACTAAGGAAAGTAATAAGTAATATCAATACTACTCAATATTCCCCCCCCTTTTTTTAACACACCCTGAAAACAAAGATCTTTTAAAAGTCATACTATTTAGATTAAGCACCACAAACTGCCACGCATTAAGTCTATAATATAACGAATGTACGTATAAAGCTACAGTATATTCTGTAATATTCTGCTCTCTGTTGCATTCAGGTGTAATGTTTGAATTATTTCTACTTTTGGTTTTTACTACAACATACCATTTGACTTATTATTATCGTAAGTACATCTACCTATTTATACAACAATGGTATGAGCAAAAACATTTACATTTGAATATAGTCAGTATAAAGAAGTAACTGGCATCATAAATGAAATGCAGCGATTTGTTGACCATCAGCAGGTGTGACTGAGTCAAGAAATCAAAAATGTTGTCAAAACGGAGAAAGGTTGGAAGACTTCAGACGCCACAAATCAGGACAATAATCATGAAAACAGCAGCCAGCAAATCCACAAATTAAAAGAAAATATACCACTTGCTAAAATGTTGACTCCTTTTTGTTTACATGGCCCCCAATTGTCATGAAATGTCATCTCTGGACCCTTTGCAAGACAAACAGGCCCAAAGCATGACGCCTTTCTGAAAATCAATTGAAAGAAAATCGAGTTAATTACGACAATATTTAATTATTCAAGTATTTTTAATTAAATTGTATGAAAATATAATAATTGCATCAGTCATATTCGGGCCAACACGATCCAAATAATTTCAATATGTTTAGTTACATGCACTCCAGTTTAACTGTGATTATCACGCACAAATTCCCTTCATTCCAGTGGTGTGGAAAACCGCAGAATCACCAGTCCTTACAATAATCACAATATATACCTCTTTGGCAGATTTGGCCATATTTATTGGCCATATTTATTACCAGTTTTTCTTATCAATTAAAGCGTAATTTTTCCGAATGAACCTATTTAGTTGTGATACAATATCCTTGAAACACTAGAATGCACACCGCTTGGCTATTTTCAGTCACTGTGCTCAATATGAAACGCATTGATTGGCCTAATTGCTTTTTTTTTGTTTGTTTGTTTTTTTTTCAACAATGACGCTGAACGCACCGTGAGCCTCAGTGCCGCTCTCCGCTCTCTCCTCTGCATCCTTTTGTGTGTGTCCTGTCCAATCAGCGCGCAGACGCGGCTTGCCGCCCGCTAATTGGCTGGAAAGGAGGAAGATGCAGCGTCCAGAGAGGATACGCCGAGGACTTCTTCTTTTTTTTTTCTTTTTGTTTAAAGCGTCCTTATTGATGTGATTCCGGTCCGAAATGCCGTGACTGCTCGCGTTGCTCAGCGTGCGCAGTGCTGGGACTATTCCGCCCCCTCGCCCCAACCCCGCGGGGTATTTGGTACTCACTGCTTCCAGCTTTGCCTTGCGTTTTGGTTTGTTTATGTGGATCCTTTGATGTGACGTCGGCCGCTCGCGCTCCGCGTCCTGGAGTCACGTCCGACGAAAATGTAGCTGCGGGTCGTTCGCTGCGGTGGCTTTGTCTGTAAAAGGTAAGGCGCGTTTCAAAGCAGGCCTTGAAACGCCGTCAAATCTTCTCCTTCGAGGTCCTGATGGGATTTCATCGGCGACCTCCCACAAATATGGCCACTTCCGTCGGTGCAGCTGATTTGGAGTTGGGTTTTCAGCCTTGCTAGGCGTTTATGATTCACATTTCTCATCGTCTCACCTTCTTTCTCTTCCTTTTTGATACCTTGCATGCGGACTGTCTGTCATAGGACGACATAAGGCAAGAGGAAAGAAAAACGATGTTAAAATAGATAAAATGAAGAATAAACTTTAAAAAATGAATAATAATAATAATACATTTGCTTCTGATTTCATGCACGTCTTTCATGTGTCACCCAGCTTTGCATGTTGAGTTAAAATTGTGTTTTAAGTCCTTCTGACACATTTATTGTATTTTATTAGAGTTTATTGGATGTTTCTCCAAGAGTCTTGTAGGTTTTCAGTCCACTCTAACCAGCCCTCCCTGTCCATGCACTGCAAAAACACCAAACCCGGAATATTCCCTACTCTACTGGCAATTGTTTTCCTTTATAACATGGGGAAAATGTCTCCTTATAAGTGGAACTAATACTTGTTATTGTTTTTAGTCAATATTCAATAATTGTTGATTTAAAACAACCTCCCAATAGCTTGGTGAAAAGTTGCTTGTAAGTTAATACAGTAATACAAAGTTTTTAGTTTTCCCATAGCATCCAATTTCTAAGAACATATTTCTTCATGTTTGCAATGGGTGCTGAGTGAGTGGTTGTTGTCATGGGCAGGTAGCCTCTGCTGTTGGCCGCCCCTATGTGAACATTTTCTAGACGGTTTTTATTTAGGGGTGTCAGAGTAAAAGGGCCTCATGATACAGTGAAGGCGTGTCACAATTTTCAGATTTTTTTTGGTGAATCAAATTTTGAAAATATTGTCATATTTCCTCTCGCTCCTCAATTCTAAGTTAACTTATGGTGGCTCAGAAACACACACTTCATTTTTAAAGCATAATAATTTTAGAGAACAAAACCCCTGAAATGATTCCACGGGAAGTTACACGACAACAAATTCCTGCTGTTTTACTGCTGAGTCAAACACTCTTGCGGTGCCCGTGTTGAAGATCCAGGCGGCCTTCTTCCAGGTGTTGCTGTCCGAACAATGCGCGAAAGATGTCTGACGTTGAGAGCACGTATGCGGACTTCATCGCCTCCGGCAGGACGGGCCGCCGGAACGCCCTGCACGACATCCTGCAGAGTCCCACCGACCCTGACGGGCGAGAGCTGCCCCTCACCCTGTCTCTGTCCCAGCTGCACATCAACGCTGGAGGAGGCGGTAAATTAATCCACTTTGTCTCTGTTTCAGTCCAGATCAGACAGACAGACAATAATGTTAAAGGGGCTTTATTACATTTGCATATATATATATATATATATATATAAACACTACTTTTCTGAGGTTTACATTATGTAATGTTATTCCCTTCATCAAAAAATAAATAATAATAAAAAATCCCTTGAGTGTTGCTTTGATTGTAATCTCCCGTAGCAACCATTCAGCTGTGCAAAACGCTTGGTTGGACCTAGTATTGCCTTCGAGGCACAGCTCCTCCTCGTACCTGAGGTTTCCAAGCTTACACTTCACAGAGAGCCCCAGATCCGACCACTTCCTCACTCAGTTCCTTCAGACTAGCCGACGGCAATTAGCAGACACCTGGTGGAGCTGTGCAACAGCTGAGCTCATTGTACGAGCCACGTCTCAGAGCAACGGCGGTGAAAGCGTCGTTAAAATAGGATGACTTCCTAAAGATGGAGTTTCGGAAAGAGCAGGAGTTTCTTAAAGGGACAAAAGCTCAATTTCAAGACGTTAAATTGCAATGTAAAATTTGTTTTAAGTCGTATTTGACATATGTAACTTTTTTTTAAAAAAACAAACAACCGTTGTTGACATACTTACCTGATGGTGCTATAAAATGGAAGACACGTAATACTGGCCTTTTTGTTGTTTTTAATTCAGCAGATTAAAAAAAATTACAGTTAGTCCTTTTGATAAAAGATAAAATTAAAGTTTTTAAGGTAAGGGCCGCGTATCAATGAATTGTTAGCCGATGGATGAACTCAGTTAACTTTAGTTCACTTCATTGATGAATAACTTGCATTCCTATGGGATGTCAAGGCCTACAATAGCACAGCCGGGTCATTAACTGAGTCCAGTGGCTTTTCCAAATGGAGGAAGAAAACACAGGAGGCGTAGTTTGCTTGGTCCAGAGTGTGAACGTCCACTTTTTCCGCAGACGAAGAAGACGCAGAGGACAGCCGCAGCTCCTCCGCCTCGGCCCAGCGAGACACAGAAGAGAGGAACAGCTAAGCTGCCACGTCCCCCCTCCAGCAGACGGAGCGCCGCGGGACAGATTAAAGTCTCCGTCGCAGTGGACCTGTTCGCTCGAAGCGGCCCGGCGGCTGGAGGCTAGAACCATCGCCGTGGATGCGCCTCCAAGCAGAGCCTTCGCCCCTGCTGAAGCGTCGAGACGCGATCGCTCGGTGCTCCTTGCAAAGTGGAACGACTGATGCTTTTCAGAGTGAGGAGTACACAAGTGGTAGTTTTTGCTTTTTTTGTTCTTTTCAAAAAACGACATTTTGCTTTCAGACTCTTTGGTCCAACACACATACACACAGGCTGAAGGACTAAAAGGACAGAGCAAAAGGAGCTCTGCAACAGTCAGAGCAGATTGTAGGACCACTGAGACATGCTGGTATAACGGGTCACAGTGGGAGTAGCATGTTTGTAGAAGCTGGTAGAGGCTGCATATCGCCATTTAATAGTTTGTGCTTCCTATTAGCCGATGTTGAAGCAGAGGGATGTTGACTCAGCTGTAGCCGAACTGAAACACGGCGCTTTGGGGGATCCATCCATGCCGACTTGTCTCCGCATCCTTCAAAATGCGTATCTTTATTTTTTACACGTTTACAGTAATAATGCAAGTATTATCACAGCCTTACATGAGTAGTTTGTCAGGTTCGGAAATGTGTTTATTCGGTTTTGTGTTGCGTTAGAGGAGAAGAAAAGTCTTAGTGTTTTTGTCAATTTTTGGAGAAGAATCAAGCTGATCGGTTCACAAAAGCATAAGAACCCCACTGCTTTCACGATTGCTTGAAGATAATATAGCTGGTTAGAGGTGTCAGGTCAAGGTTCAGTCCCATTTAATGAAGAAAAAATAAAGGAAAATCATAATAATAATACTGTAATTAAAAAAAATACTTTTTCACAATTTATTCTGTCTATCAACAAAAAAATATATGCTTTTTTTTTTTTTTTGCACAATCACCCTTATAGTGCACAGACTCATGAATGCACTTTCAACTTTAAACAAAATAATGAAGCCTCTGTTCCTGTGTTACTGACCAGAAATGAGACTCAGGGAAGTCATTTTGTGTGCTAAAAACATCCTAATCCACAAAAAGGGCTAATCTGTGACCTTCAAGGTGCTGACAGAAAGTTAATTATGCAACTATCTGTGGTTGTGGCTTCGCCTTTCGATACATGTTAATTTGCTTGAAGAACCTATTGATATTCTTAGTTCACGAAGCTAAAAACTGCTCATTAAAAGAGACAAAATGCCACTGTGGTGTGTAGATTGTGCTTCAGACCATAAATGGATTTAGAGAATTATTTTTGCTTCTGTACACCCCACTGGGATTTAATGTAACCCATTAAATCCCAGTGGGGTCAGCAGTTCTTTTAGACTTCAACACCGACTGACTTCCGTTTCAACCCAAAGGAGTCGCCGCCTGCTGGCAGTAAGGGAGAATGCGCTTTCAGGCCCATCTGTACTACTGCCATGTTAAATTAGAAACGTTACCCCTATGTTCCTCTTTCATCCTTCGAGTCCTTTCTTTGCATCTTTTTATAGATTTTTCTTTTGTTTTTTTCTCTACCGATATGCACAGTAAAAGTTACACATACCCAAACAGCGGCCATAAAAAGAAACACTTCCTTCTTCCTAATAGGCAATAAAACACAATGTGATTTTTTTCTTCTGACCTTTGAGACGCAATTCACTTTATTTTCAGGGTGAGTAGTCATATGTACAGCTAGATTGTCTTTCCTGGTAGGACACTGTCCACACATTTGGTTGTGTTTTTCCCTCCCACTGGCAGTTTATGTCCACTTGTTTCCTGGTCCAAAGAGCAACACGTTTAATTTCCATTATTTTAGAAGACAGGTGCAGATGACGTCAGCTGCAATGGTGTCCTTCTTCTTCTTCTTCTACTTCTTCTTCCTCTCACCAGTAAGCGCGGCGGCCCAAGACCGACAAACTACTCCCAAATGTAAATATGCAACAGTCAGCAGATCTTCCAGGAACACTAACTTGTGTGCGCGTTTGTGCGAATGTTTGGCTGAGTCGCATTCCTGCTCCTCTGTATATAAATGTGATATCAGCTCATTGTATAAATCGACCTGCATGTGTCCTTCCACCCCCACACACACCACAGACACCCCTGCTTCACTACGGCTTCAACTCTGACTCCTTTGCCACGGCAAACTGTGGAGAGCAAACCCACTGCAGCTCTCATGTCGTTTGATTCGTGAGTCGTTTCCAGTTCTGCTCGTCGTGATTCCACATGTAGAGTATTTGCATGGTTTCCTCTTTCTGTCTGACTCTCTGTAAGTATATTTTCTATTTCCTATGTCAAACAAAGTTTAATAAATGATCAATGAAAGAAAAGAGGGGTTTGGTGGAGAAAGTTACTTGTGTTGTTGCAGTTCCACGGCTCGACCAGCAGGGGGGCGTTGAGGCAGAATCGATAATCAATATACAGTTCCTTGCAGAAATTCTCATTTTCATGCTGCGCCATGTTACACTGATACATTTCAATGGTACATTTATGAGGTATTTTGACACAGATTAGTGAATACTTATGAAGCGAAAGGAAAAAAAAATGTTTTCTTTCACAACTGATAATTTGAATTGTGGGGGGGAAAAACCCCCAAAAGCCACAATACAGTGACTCTTGAGGACTGCAGTTATACACCGCTATCAGCCCGTTTTCTCAGTTTGATCTGCTTCTTTATTTAAGCTAGAGAAAGGCATGATGCTGCCACCACCGCTATGTCTGCGCCCTGAGCGGGTGTTATGTTCCCTTTGATTTCTGCGTCTCGCAAAAGTCCATCACATGAAGCTCAGACAGAAAACATTCAGGATTTTCTTTGCACTAAAACATGGAAAAGTTTAAAGGGGTGGTGATGGGGTTGAATACTCCAGCAAGGCACTGAAGAGAAATACTCGGGAGGTTTTCAAAAAAGGTCCCATTTGACACGCGGCGTATAGGCGAATGGAATCTGTCGCTGCAGATCCTACGAGAAATGCAGTGTGTGCATGTCTGTGTGTGTCAGTTGCTGATTATGCAAATGATCATTAGACAATTGTACCAGGAAGCTTGGGTAAGATAAAAAAAAATCCCCAAGCAGCTCCCCTGAGTTCCTCATTCTGCCATCGCAGTCCACGACGACCATGTGAGCCTCTTGTCGTGCCGCGCGCGTGTGTCAGTGTGCGTCAGCGCTCAGATGAGCAGGACGAAGGGCAATTCTGAGGAACTGGGGGGGGAAACAAAGTTAAGGAACTTCTGCAGACGGGAAAATAACTTGGTCGCTCTATTTCACCAGGTATACTGAGGTAAGATCTGCTGCGTGTCAAATGTGTGTAAAGTCAGTTTTGTCAAATTGAGGTTTTCTTCACTGAACAGATGGATTGCTAGATGTGTTAATAGATGCCCAGTTTGCAAAAACCGATCAGGCTTTTTCTTACGGGTTTTTGAGTGAATCCTTGAGTCACTCATCTCCTGCATGTCGTCCCATCTTTCCCTGCCTTTCTCCTTGGGAGGGCTGCTAAAGGCAGGAACGGCGTGGCACACGGGAGCGTGAGCGCAGGCTCCACATCTCGACTCCCCGGTTTCCGGCTGTTTACCGCCTGTCATGTTAAAAATACAGCAGAGGCACTGAACCAGCAGCATGAAAAAAAAAAAATGAAAAAAACCCACACCAGACCCAGCTGCATGTCTCCCTTCGATTTCAAATAGTCATTTTCTGTCTTTTTTTCTTTCTTTTTTTTTTTGCCCACTGCGGTTTTGGTTTCTGGTTCCTTTCTGGCTCTCCTCTATTTGAACATTCCCCCCCCCCCCCCCCTTGTTCTGTTGTTTAAACACTGAGCTCTGCAAACTTCCATGGGAATATTTCAATGACTTCAGTGGACACAAGTCTCACTCCAGGAAGAACAATGATTCTTTTGAGGTTGTCAAGAAAAAAGAAGGATGAAAAAACAGGAAGCACTTGTTTGAGTGTGAATAGACTGGTAGTGAGTTTTGCACAAATACTTGTGGATTTGAAGGAAAGATCTGGAAATGTTGCAGACTTCTTAAAGACGGACTTATCAGTCACTTCTTGCCCTGGCTGGGTCAAAGATTTACTGGATCAGGTGTTTGAGTTCATTACTACACTGAAAAACTGCAAGTGAAACTTCATTTAAATGTTGTTGTTTTTTTGTGTTAAAAATCACAATAATTTCATTCGTAAGCTTAATACTGTTCAATGTGCTTAAATATTATTATTTTATTTTTTTTACTTAAAAAAATATAAATCAGTTACATCTTGGAAAAAATATCCATGCCAAATTAATCCTTTGATCTCTGATGTCACACATTAAAGAAACTCTTTTGTACAGTTTCTTTTTGCGATGCCTCATCCCAAAATGTTTTGGGGTGAAGGGCCCCCTTCCAAAATATTCTAGATGCACCCCTGGAAAGGTTTCTGTGAATCCAGCTTCTGCTGTAGAGACTGCGGCATACAAAACAAATCAACTAATGTGACATTGGTGAAGAAGGTGCAACGTTTTCAACGTTAATCATTGGTAAGGCATGAAGAGACGCTTCTTTGTGCTGAACCGCAGATATAGAAAGTGACGAATGGTGATTTACAGGGACAACTCAGAAACGCAGTTGAAGAAAATTAAAGTCAAGAACAACGCTAAAGTAACACTGAAGCATCAGGCTAACTGCATTGTTTTATGACTGGGGTCAAGTTGGAGTGAATTAAACTGACTGAATGAGGGATGAATCCATTGAGTCGCCTGTGGGCTTCTGTCCGATGACCCATTTTTAAAAAGCATGATTTTTATTTTTTTTAAATAACTGACACTGTCATGCGTTAAGAGCTCACGCCCGAAATGTTTCAAACTTATCTCGTTGAAAAAAAACTGAACAATATCCATAAAGTTGATTTAACTGCATGTGAAATAAAAGCTTTCAGATCTGGATGAAAAGTCGACACTCGATGTCCAAATTGCTAACTTAACATTTTGAAAATGAAAACCTGCACAACAGGTGAGACTACATTCACCACTGAGCCTCTTACCAAAAAATAAAGCGCACAGCAGTGCTTTGCTTCCACAGAAAAATCGCAACGTTTGCGTTCAGCCGAGGACAAACTGGCGCAACGACGTGAGTGTTAGGCGTCTTCGTAGAAGCCTGAGACAAAATGTCCAAATGCAGCAGCTTTGTGGCACACAGATCTGACGTGGTGGTCGGGTGTGTAAGTCAAACCACACTCACAGTCTGGTCTTCAGACCTTTGCAGACACAGAAGAGATCGGTGGATCCGAGCGGTGTCACATGTGAGTATGTCACCTCAAATTGAGGAAATAATAGGAATTGATTGATTGGTTGATTGATTGATTGGTTGATTGATTGACTGATTGAATGGTACATTCCAACTTCAAATCTCTATAATGGGTTCGAATTGACTATACTGTGAAATGCTGTGGACTGCATAACAATAAATTGATTGTATTTTTGGAAACAGAGGACTGGAAGGTTTTCTTGTAAGACAGTGGACAATAATATCAGACCCATCAAATTGTTAATGACACTGGAACGGTGATTGTAGTGCTCTAATATGGCGAGGCAGGAGTACAGTGTGTAACTGACATGCTTATGGTGAACGACTCCATAATCTGAGTCAATGGGGAAAACATAGAGGCACGAAAAGGGAGTCTTGAGGCACCCCGTGTTTTGTTTTTTGTTGTTGTTGTGGGAATTTATAGTTGCTGGATGTCACAAAAAGTCTGCTAAGTAAGGCCAGTTATCAGTCACTGTGTTAGTTAATGTCAGACACAGTAACTGAAAGCCAATGGCACCAGGAGAGACTGAAAACAATGTAGTGGCACAGTCAAAACGCGACCATAACAAACATACTACTAATTATTGTTTGATCAAATATGAGTGAATTTCTTCAACCTTTTCCATCACAAAGTTATTACACCTGACTGATGAAGCTGTGATTGTTCTTTTTCTTTCACTCTAACCCACTTCTCCATTTTTTTGTTTTTTTTTACAAGAAAATGTACATAGAAATGTAAAAAAATGTTGCTTTATGTGATTTTCAAAGTGTTAGTATTTTGTTGCTGCTTGCACCAAACGTTTCAAGCGTGACCTATGCTTAGATGCAACATTCAACGATGCTAAATTGCTCCAGACTTATGGCTGTCGTCAGGTTCGCTTTGTTAGGCTGGAAGACATAGCAACGTTTTAATTGCAGAGGAGCAACAAAACAACAACAAACAAAACATAAAGAGCGACGCTGAATGAATCGCACAAGGAGAACAACAAGTGCAACAATAATCATATTTCTGCATTATGGTGAATGGACTTAAATTATGTTGCGCTTTTGTAGTCATAGCGACTCAAAGCATTTTGCACGAGAGCCACATTCGGCCAGCCGCACACGCCAACACACACGCACACCCACACACACACACACACACACACACACACACACACACACACACACACACACACGCCTTCATTTACCAAAGAACATCGACATGAAGCAGAGAGAAGCTGGAATCAAACCCACAACTTTGGGACTGCTCTGCAGTTGCTCCATGTACAAATTCACCAACTGCTTTGTGGAAGTAGCCTCAGTCATAAATATTTTTATGTTGCCATGTCTCATTTCCTACTTTTGCAAGCTAAAAAGCACTGTCTAATATTTAAAATTTGACATTCGATGTATTTAAACGTTCCCCTATTTCTGGTCGTAGTTGCAAACATTCATCGTAAACTTCCATTCTCCGACGACTTTAGTCACTTTTTGTAGTGCTTCTGTCTCAGAGCACCAACAAACCGTCAATCAAAGAATTTGGAGACAGTTTTTCTCCGTCTTTACTGAAAATTGAAAAAGGACAACTCAGCATGATGCTCCCATCGCCTTGGTTGATAACTAGCACAGCGGTTTTGGCTTTCGCAGCCTT
Source organism: Poeciliopsis prolifica (assembly GCF_027474105.1). NCBI lineage: Eukaryota > Metazoa > Chordata > Actinopteri > Cyprinodontiformes > Poeciliidae > Poeciliopsis > Poeciliopsis prolifica. Next base: position 5,127,996 of record NW_026562383.1, read on the forward strand.
AAACCGACTCCTCCAAATAACTCATCTGACCGATAACCTTTCCCTAAAAGGTTTTTTACCATGTGGTCAGCTGTAAGTTTCAGGCCTGAGGGTGTTCACTTCTGAGAAGTCATTTTCATTTCCAAGACAGGTTTACAGTCACACTGGTGTTTAAGTTTCTTCATCGATTGTCAGGTTTAAACCACTATTTAAACCTGATCCCTGCGTGTTTCCACAGGGATCTGTGGTTTAGTCTTGCTAAGATTACACTCTTGGAATACGGAGGCCCCTGCAGGACATGGTGGCTTTTTTTCCTTTTGCTTTCCCTCTCAATACTTTTGCTTTCTCGCACAGTATTGCACTGATCAGTTTTACTGATGAAACTTATTCTCGCAGTGACCACTGTACTTTCTGCTGTAAGGTTTTTATAAGGGTTTTCCATGTGTGTTAATATTTTATTACTTTTATTTATTTATCTTAATATTTGTGAGACATCTGAAGTTTTTTGGCTTTTTCTTGAGGATAAAAATGCACCATTAACCTAAGTACTAAATGCAAAAGCAAAGAAGGTCAAATTCTTTCTATCACTTTCATCCCTTTTAAGATATAAAAGAGTCTCTTTGCAGTGCTTTGGTCTATTTGGATTATTTTCACCATTAAAACCATCGTTTCATTTCAATCTGGGTCTGCTGCGTTTTCCTCACCGCCTTCCACACCACACTTCATGACAGAAGGACCCGACCACAGGAACTACGGAGAGGCACGCTACCATCATAACAACATGGACCCACCAGATTAGCTCCAGTGCTTTTCCCTTTGGCGACTCTTTCCTGGACTCTCTTTCCGAACCCGATTACCTCCCTGTCATTCACCCTAACCCTTCACCAAGAATCAACCAGCCACATTGGAATTGGTCTTGGAGCTCTGCGACTCATTTGTCGCTGCAGCCACCTCTCCAGCCTCCGCCCCCGCCTTCACTCCAGCAACCGTCCCCATGGTGATGGGGTTCCAGGTGGCCCGTTTGGCACCTGGCTGAGGCTGATGGTGTGGTCCGCCCCAGTTAGTGGGTTTACTGCCCTTATAAGTGGGTTTACTGCCCTAGTTAATGGGTTTACTGCCCCAGTTAAATGATTTACTGCCCCAGTTACTGGGTGTTTTCATAGTGCCTCCTCCAAGTCTGCTAGTCACGAGGCGAGTCTTGGAAGCGGGGACTTCCAAGACTCGCCTCCAAGAGTCCAGACCCCGTGCCGACATCACCCGCCGTACCTGCCTACAAGCGCCCATTCCCTGCTCCGTCGACGTCTGCCGGACCTCCCACTACGCTCCGCCTCCTGCGTCTCTTCCCACCCTGGTTGGGCTGGATTTCCCTTTGTTGTCCTGGACTACTGACCCTCCTTCCAGCGCCCCTCCTCTCACCCTGATTGTGTTTTTGTTTTTTTCTTGGACAATTTCTGGTAGCCTCAATTGACGGGGAGGAGGGAGGGGGGCGGGCGTACTAACAGAATTTGAGTTTTCTGTGTGTTTATTTTGAGTTTTTGTGTCTCTTAGTCTCCATGTTGTCCCGTGTCCCCTTGATTGTCCGGAGGTGTTTCTTGTCCTGTGATTACCCTGTTTATTTAACCCCACCTCTGTTCTTTGTTCCTCGTCGGGTCCGAGCGTCAATCAGCGTCGTATCTGCTCATACTGTGTCCATCCTTTCACCAGTTGCTACCACCGTTGAGCTCTGGCTTCCGCGCAGCCATGCTGCCTGGCTGATGGACTATTGTTTGGATTGTGCTTTGGACTACTTTGATTATTTTCACTATTTAAACCATCATTTAATTTTAACGTGGGTCTGCTGCGTTTCCCTCACTGCCTTCCACACCGCACTTCATGACAATGTATACGAGTGGATTGAATTGTTCATCCAATGTCAAAATAGAACTTCATAAATAAAAATGGTGAATATGATATTTACGTGGATAGAGGATAGAAAATGTATGTAAATCTCTTAACAGAGCTGCATTGATAATTTCTTTTGGCTGTTGATATGTTTCCTTCTTCTTTTTTTTTTTTTCCCAAACCGGTTTCCTGGACTCTAAAGGGCATCCATTGACCTCAACGACCCATTTAAAATCTGGTTGCTGTTTTCCTGGATAGGAGCAGAAATTGTTTTCCTGTTCCCATTTTTTAAAATTATTATTATTACTACTATTCTCCTATTAATATTACCACCTATATTTTTTCTGACTTCTCCTTTTGTAATGCATAGATTTTGTTTTGCCCTCCGGAAGCGTTCGGCTTTTTTTCTTCTTGCCGTTTGGTATACTCTGTTAATTCAACAAGACTGCACAGATTTTTGCAGTAACGTCCCTTCTCTCTCCTGAAGAAGCTTTGCCTCGATTTAATATTTACTCAGTTGTCAACACGCTTATCTCGTTTCCTTATGGCCACAGGATATTTGCCGGCGTAAATAATTTTCTCTACGCTGTGATAACCCATCATGACCTGCACAAAAACAGCCACGTCGCTGCTTCAAGTGGTGGCATGTTCCTTCCTTCTGACTCTCGTGACTTTCTGTAATCTTGACATTCACTAATTCTAATGCTAGAATTAGTTGTGTCCAAATATACTTCTTTTCTATAGTACAAGTAGCCAATTAGTCACTGCATCTGCAATACTGAAGCTAGGAAGTCAGAACAGGAAGCTGTTTTTGTTGTTGATTTTTTTAAATACTTGTGGTATGCTTTTGAGGTTGCATGTATCTTTGTGTAACTATAGTGAGGCATGTGGCAGGTTGCGGCTTTGATACCGATTAGCAGAAATGGTCCGATCAGAAGCCACATCGATGAAACTAGGGAAGTGAAATCTGCTCCAATAACTCTGTCACTGCTCTGAAATTATTCGAGTGGCCAAGTCCAGACAAAAATAGGAATGTTGTTTTGTGTTTAGGCTCAAACTATTTGACTCAAGTGTTCATCTTTAAATTAAACTAATGAGTCATCGTTTTCTCTTGGGCAAGGCTCAGTAATCCTGCTGTTTACCAAGCAGGATCTGACTTGCACCGGACAAGTACCGCTGATTGAAGCTGAGCAGAGTATAGTTTGATTTGATTAGCAATTTGTGTGAAAAGATCCTATCCGAAGCGTACACTTTTGGGTTGGATTTTCACCACAAGGTTTTGCAAGATAAATGTTTTAGGGAACACACTGATGAGGAAAAACAGGCACATCTGCTTTGAAGTGGAAACGTAGAAACGTCTGGAGTTCGACTCAGTCACATTCTTGGAAAGGTCGCAAAACTCCTGCTCGTAATTTTCTTTCATTGGTTTTGAATTTTGCCTAAAATTTGCGATGTTTTTGACTTACAGCTCAGCCTCTTTGCTGAAAGCCAACAGAATACAAGCAGATTTCATCTAAGAAGTGAAAACAAAGCGAACCAGATGAGGAAAAACACAGATGAAGTCTTGCAACCTCACCAAATATCCTGCATGTGACACTGCAGAATCTGTCTTGATAAAATAGTAGTAGACAAACCACACTAAAGAAAGAGAAAAAGCACATTATTATGTTTCATAAAACCCATCTGCATCTTCATGCAGATGTGTTTAGCATTTGCACATCTGCATTTTAATGCTGACCACACATGATGCCTGGTGCATAACGCAGAACTAAGGCAGAAGTTTTAAGTGTCGCAAGTTCCTCTACTCTTTTTCAATGCTATTAATATTCCTTTTGTAACTTTTTTCAGATTCGAGGAAAATGTGGCAATTGATTTTGGCTGCGCGGATCCGGGGCGATGACCTCAGCACTCCGACCCATACTTAGATTATTTTATTTGAAATAATTGAGACCAAATGACAAAGAGGGGCCCAACTGTTATCGAGCCCTGTACGCTCATAACCTTGTTAAAATGTCAGCTGTTTTGGGAGAGGTTTTCTCACGTAAATGTAAGATTATTAGAAATTGTTCCAGAACTTTCTTTTTCCACCTTTTAAAGGTGTATATCCTGTAGAAATCAGTTGCAAAATACATAAAATAGCAGAGGGAAAATGTAAAAAAAACAACAAAGTTGTAACAACCTGGTTAAGAAAGTTAAATAGCCATTTAACTAAACCTTTAGTGTAAAGTATATTAAAAAGTGGATGTTTGTCAGCGGGTCATATCATAATTTGTTTATTTTTTCTATTAGTTAAAAGGCACATTGGTGGTTTGCATTTTTCCTTCTCGCGTCCCACCAGCACAAACACATCAAACCGGTTTCAATAAGGGCCCTTAATATTCCAGCATCAAGTTATTTATTTAGTATCCCGCTCTCTGCGTTTCGCTCGTGCACCGAACAGGAATGCAAGCAAACAGGGAAAGCAGATTTACAAATTATAATAATTTTACAGTGAAGCTCTGTTCTGTGTCCCAATTCAAACTTCTGATCAGTGTTCCTGCTTTCACGTGTGCGGTGTGGGTGTAAAACTCCCCAGACCTGCGACACTGCGTGTTCTACAATTCAAATGTCCGTCACAATTGCTTCTTTGTGCTTCATTTGCGCCACGTATCCCGTCAATAATTTGGTCTGATTATGTATCAGGGTTTCCACCTGCATCAGCACAGGAAGTGCAGTAATACAGAGTATTATTGCTGCCATTTCTGACCAGGCTGTCAGATTCTTTTTTTTTTTGATTGGTTCATCAAAATCCACCAATCCAACAACAACCAATCAACGTTCTGTTGACCTTTTTTTGTTTATTTTACAAAGTGGTTGTATAATTTCATTTTAGTTTGTTTTTTTCCCCCATTTTCCATTTGACTAAAGCAGTAGTTCACAACCTTTGACATCCATCTAAATAAAACCCGCCGAGTGACGCAAATGTTACACGACCTTATAATTTTCAGTAACATACATTGAAAGAAATGTGTCAGTCGGGTAAAAGAAAAAAAAAAGGCTTTTTTTCAGTTTATAGGTTTTAAAAAGAAGAGGGAGAAGAAAAAAAAACTTTACCCAAGAGAGCATGAAAACAATTTCTTCATTGGGATGTTGATACTTCCAACCCAGCATCCAGAAAAGGAAATTTAAAAGAGTATTACTGACTACTTCTGTGTCATTTTGGTGTAAAAAAATTCAATTGTTGCCTGAAAACAAATGAAAAACTGCTGAAATGTGCATTTTTATTCATTTTTAGCCGATAGTGTTATGATCCATTCTGGGAGATTAAAAGAGACACTTACAGTTGCTAAACGAACCAAAAGACACACAGCATGTGTCCAACGAAGTGATGAAAAGAAAACAAAAAGAGACTGTAAAATAAACTGAATCTTTTCAAAGATTATCACACAGAACGTCAACAGATTTCGTGCTGTAGCTAAATGTGGTAAATATTTCCGTTTGCACAATTATTAGGTCTAATCTTAATCAGGAAGGCAATTTTGATGTAAAAGTCAGTCTGTGATTTATATGGATTCCACACGTAGAGCTGGGAAAGAAGTGGAGGTCATAAAAGTGTTTATGACCTTTACGGCCGTGTAGTTCAGGGAAGTCAGAAAATACAACACGGCAATTTCTGTGGCGATGATAAGCTTAAGCAAAATGAAGAACCGCGTGACACAGCTAATAAAATTTTCCAAACAGTTAATTAGAAAGCGGCTATAAAAGAACTGCAAAAGCAGGTCACGCAAAGGTCGCAACGATGCTTTCGGACATCGGGAGTAAAAATATGCCCCGACTGTTTACGTCACATTCTGTTGAGAATGATCCACTTATCTTCTCATCAACTCTGACCAGCTTCCTGCAGAGCACTCACACCGCCAACCTGCCACGGTTGCAATAGTTTGACGTTTTGCTGAGGCGCACGACTCGACTCATAGTTCTGTCGACTTGAGCTGTGGGTCTCTGCAGCTCCTCCAGAGTTTCCAGCTTGAATCGGAATCGCAATGTTATTTGAGGAGAAATTAAGGCTGTAAAGAGGGTTTGCAACTTCCCCTAATGCGTTTCAAAAATCTGGAATGCGGCCCTGAATGAGAATCTCTACTCTCTTTTACATTTTTATTTAAATTATATTTGAAGAGCTTGTTTTGTTTGAGCAGCTGTTCATTTTAACAGACTTTTTGTTTCTCACTTCCCCCAGCCTCTCGACCCAGCAGGCGGGATGGGCTGTCTGAAGTCCACGCTGAGCGGCGGCCTGGCGAGCGGTGTGGAGAGCAAAATCAGACAGCAGGCCGAGAAACCCGAGGCGGCGCACTACGTCAGAGACCCCACCTTCAGCACCAAGAAAGTGAGTGGAAAGGAAGCGGAGCCCCATGGGAATCCCTACTGGGCTCTGAACCCGAACAGATGTGCCACAACCGCGGCTCAAACGGACAAAGAAACGTTCACGCTCGCGGAAAAGTGCCAAATCTTTGTTCTAAACTAAGAAAGTTTCGACTGTTTTGCAATAAGATGACTACATTTTTCCCCAAGTGGTCAGAACTTCCCGTTCTCGAATGATGATGATGATGATGATTCTCTGGAAATATGAAGTGAACACATTCTGAATGTGTGCAACAGCTGTGTTAAAAAAAAAAAAGTAATAAAAATAGAATTCAAAATCTCATGTTATTCTTTTCTTTTCAGAATAACTCCCTGCTACCGGGTCAAGTGTTCCAGCAAATGCAAGGTATCCCTCTTTTATTCTTCCCCCCTTCCTATGATATCTGGAGGAACGTAAACTGAAGTCTGACAAGCGACATAGCGAGGAAAATCCCCCCTCCCCCAAAAAACAACATAACCACAATCACCGTCCCATTTGATTTGTTTTCTATTTTAGTCCCGTCATGCAAGATTAAATCTTAGGGGGAAAAAGTTTTTTCTCAAGTTCCTCAGCATTTTAACGGGGCCGACCTCGTGGACGTGGAGGGGCTGAATATTAGCAGAAACATGCAAAAAGCCGGTCAGAAATCTTGATTGCTGTAAATCCACCAAATATTTTTCTATTGACTATTGAGAGAAGATCTAAACAGTTGCCAGTCATTTATTCAAATGCAAATGACAACAGGTCAGTTCGTCATAATTAATGCTTCCTATTGTTCTGATCCTGTTTCAACCTGCTCTACAACCTCTGTGTGCTACTGAGGGACTCTCTCATATTTTGTCACATGGTGTTTAAAAATGTCAACTTTTGTGTTTTTTTTCTGCTTTAGAGGAACAAGCAACTTTTAAAGTGGTGATTGCTCTTTATCCTTACGAGGCGTTGCGTCGAGAAGATTTAGGATTCAAGAAAGGAGAGGAGATGAAAATCCTGGAAGAGTAAGTGGACTTATGCAGCTCATGAAAGCGGTTCTTGGTATTTCTACATTCTGTCAGGAGCGCTGAAAGTCAGAGTGACCACGAGGTCCGAGTCCTTCTGTCTGTAGAACTTTGGAAAGACTCTTCGTTGAGCGGTTCTGCGAATTAGCTTTTGACCAGAGGGCTTATAGAACGGTCACTCTTAACTCTAACGAAGTTTTATATCTTATTCCTGAACAAATAAGTCGAGATAAACAACAGTGTCTTTCACAGTTAAGTGGGAATATTCAGAATGGAAATAATGTTTCTTCTAGACTCCAAATCCATGACTGTGAGTTGAACTGGTTTGTCTAAAGGTGCATTCAGACCAACCCAGGATAGGAGTCCCGAATCAGACTCTAATTGTCTAGAAAGTCTGAGTTTTTGAGGAGGTCTGAATGCAAATTTGAATTCCAAAACGGACTTAAAAGCCGAACTCCGATCCGCCTAAAAACCTCGGTCTCGGCCCGGTTGAAGTGGACTCTGAAACGGTAGAAAACCTGTCTGAATGCAACCGGACTAGAGGCAGTTTCAAAAGCAGGGAGTTGGCAACATGTCAATATATTGCTCTCTGCTCTGCGGGTTAACGAAGATGTTGTGTCGGTCGTCATATGAATAAGAAATCCTACAACCACTAAAATCTGACGCTATTCCATTTTTGTTTGCTTTCTGTGAAGAAGAAAGTTGCGCTGGCCTTCTTCGGAGGTTTTGTGTCGATTTCTTCAGTAGTTCTTGGTGCAGCGCCCCCACAGGCGTCAGGGGCAAAATAATAGGATTTTTTTTTAATGCTTTAGGTGCAGGGGGAAAAAGACAAACCTCTGGGTTGAACTGGATTGATTATTTTGGACGTAATATCTTGAGAAAAACGTGTTGCGGCATAAACGTAAGGGAATGTTTTCCCTGTTTGCTTTCAGACACGGTGACTGGTGGAAAGCAAAGTCTCTAACGTCCAACAAAGAAGGATTCATCCCATCCAATTACGTTGCCCAAGTTGACACCATGGAAACGGAAGAGTGAGTATGATGTTGGGTGAACGTTTCAGCTTTGCCTCATCAATAACATTGCTGCATTGTGAATAAATGAATAAATAAAATCACCCTGAAATCATTGCAGATGGTTTTTCAAAGACATCACAAGGAAGGATGCAGAGAGGCAGCTGCTGGCTCCCGCAAACAAACCAGGCTCTTATCTTATCAGGGAAAGCGAAACATCCAAAGGTACCCAGCACTTTTCCCACAAGGTTCCTTCACAATTCGGCATCTGGGACTCAGTGTGAGACTTGTCCCCCCACACAGGCAACTTCTCCTTGTCAATCAGAGACGTGGATGCCCAGGGCGTGGATTCGGTGAAACATTATAAAATCAGGAAGCTGGACAACGGCGGCTTCTACGTCTCTCCCAAAATTTCCTTCCCGGACATCAGCAGCATGCTCAAACATTACCACAGTGAGTACGGACAGAAGGGGGAAGAGCTGGAAATCACAGCTGAGCGTGAGGTCACGGCTTATTGACTCAGACCTGGGTAAACATGCTAACTACAAAACTAGAAAATACTGGAAAAGTTTGGGAAATACAGTATTTTCAGAGCGACGGTCAGAGGGAAGCAAACAGTAACGAGCATTTTGAAATGTTGCAGGATTGTAAATCCTCTTTGTGACAAATTTATTGGTAAATGTTGTTCCACAGCTACTTATCGACACAAGTAAAGATTTCATATTTAATGCTCCCTTATTTGTTGTTATATCTAGATTAGACTAAATGCTTTTGTGCCAATTTGGGTGCATCTCAGTTTAAAAGCAGAAAATTACATCATGTGACACGTTCAAAAGACAAAAAAATAAAAGAATAGCTTTAGGCCAATATGTGCTTAAAATGTATTTTCCCCTTTCCAGATTCCTGAGGATATTGTTTCCTTGTCTTTGTTTCCCAGAAAAGACATAACTTTCTAAATACCCAAACTTATTTTACTTTCAGTTTTTACGCTTTCTGAGACCGATGAGTCTTGAGCTTCTGGTGTGTAGCGCTTTGTGAAAAGAGCGGGATGTGGAGGTCAAAATTAAAAACCTAATCATCACAAGAAAACACACACACCAAAAAATACCTTTGTGCCTCTCAGCCAGGTCCGATGGTCTGTGCCGCAAACTTGAGCGTCCGTGTGCGAAACCCAAAGCCCAGCGGCCGTGGGACAAGGACGCTTGGGAGATTTCCAAAGACTCTATAAAGTTCGTGAAGAAACTGGGTGCTGGGCAGTTTGGAGAAGTGTGGATGGGTAAGAAAGAAGCACAATCACACCTATTCATTTCTCTAGAACCTTTTTTTTTAATCACACCATGAAGGTGTTCGTGGTTTAACTGAATCTCAAACTGCAGTCCAGCAAAGGGCCTTTGCTGCGCAGCGGGCAAAGCTGTGGTTTAGATTCTGTGGCCGACTGCAAATGTTAGACTACTTCCTATTGTGACGCTAGTGTGTCTAAATAAACCTGAGAACTAACCAGCTCACCCCTGAAGGGCATGTCATGCTATGCCTTTAAATAGACTTCTGCTTTGTGTCAGAGGAACATTTCACTAAATTGTCTCTCTGCAAAAAGCTTCAGAGTCCAAAATCTCCTATATTGCAGTTTTTACCTTGAAAAGACAAATGCCTATGAATGTAACATCTTCACTGTTACACCTGAATCACTTGATCATCTACAGAAATAAGTCTATCCCGGAATATGTGAACTTGTTATCATAGAGGGAAAAAAAAACTCAAGGACGTATTTGCATTGGAAGTTGAGAGACTGTTAAAGCGGTCCAGTCTAATGTTTGAAAGATCTGCAGTATGATCTAAATTTTCGGAGTACAGATAACGAGCAAACCTTTCTGTTTCCCTTCTGAAAGTTGGGCAACCACAACAGCTAAGCAACAAACGTGACGATTGACTTTGATACATTTCTGTTCCGATTTGAGACACGTTTCACAAAGTTCCCTGACGTTTCTTCAGATAATCGGTGACTAACGATTGCGAATGTTTGAGGGAATAACTGGAACCTCAGTTGGATTTTGTTAGTCAAGCTGACAACCGCTTGGCTGTAAGTCAACATGGCTGACCTATAGGTTACAGTAGGGGGTGGATTACCTACTCAGAGACTGAACGTGAGGTCAACTTGTTATATGAATTTATTCATCTGAAAAACCTTTTGTTTCGTCTGTTTGAAAAGAAAATGAAGCATACTGCGCACTTCACCTTCATTCTAAATTGACGTTTTCAACTATTCCCCAATATGTACTGAATGTGGAAGAAGTTTGCCTTACCTGAGTCATTAGTGTCATTTTGGCACATTAAAAACACAACAAAACCAAATGAACTAAGACTCATTTCAACGGATCTGTAACGATATTCTCTATTCCCCGCCTCTTGTTTCCACGCTCTGTGGCATCAGCTTACTACAACAACTCAACCAAAGTGGCCGTGAAGACCTTGAAGCCTGGCACCATGACCGTCGAAGCGTTCCTGGAAGAAGCCAACGTGATGAAGACGCTGCACCACAACAGACTGGTGCGGCTCTACGCCGTCGTCACCAAGACTGAGCCCATCTACATCATCACTGAGTTTATGGCAAACGGTACAGAGCCGCGCTTTGTCACTTAACCTTACGCAGACATGATAAAGTAAACAGACGAGCTGCACTACATTTGTACATCTTAGATTGCATGCACTGGGTTACTTGAGATGGTCCACTAACAACAAATATTTTGTTGTTTTAGAGGTAAAAATAGGCTTGCTGTTATGCTCTCATACCCACAACTAAAAACTTTGTGTTGTTTCTGTTCTGTCCTGTGCTTAGGAAGTCTCCTGGACTTCTTAAAGAGTGACGCAGGAAACAGACTGAAACTACCAAAGCTCATAGATTTCTCAGCCCAGGTAAGATTATTTTTGTAGTTCTGAAACTTTCCACTTCTACTACTCCACTTTAAGTGTGATGCAGCATGGAATATTCGTAGCGTTGCACATAACTGAGTCTGTTGACTTGATTTTAAAACAAACAAAGTTCAAATCAAGTTCAAGTCTTACTGTTGCTTTCTAAAGTGCAACACAAGTTATCAGTTGTTTAATTAGCTGTGCTGTCTGCACAGGGAGCCAGCCTTCAATCAGTGACCATTAGTCATCTGAAAACGGTTATTTGAAAGTGCAATGAGTTGTTCTCCTTTGGTTTTGCACACCTGGGTTTTAATGCTATTTGCAACCACAGAGTAAGAATAGCATAGCATTGTTTCCTCCAGCTGACCAAGGAAAAACACAGTCATTCTGAAACTCTCTCACACACGTCATTACCTCAACTTAAAACCATAGAAACTGTATAAGGAAACGTTTTTGGGGGTTTTTTTGGTTTTTTAATCCGTCCAAAAATAATATTAATATTAGAATTCAGCTACAAAGCTTCTTTAAATGCGCACATCAATATTTACGTCAAGCCAATTTACAGACAATAGTTTGTGTTGAAGACTCAATATGATAAAGGCATAAATACCAGCAGCTTCGAAGCCAGGATAGCTACAATTTTAGCCAATCAACTTGCTGCCGTACAAATTAACTTGACTGCAAAACCAGAGAAATTAACATTTATACAGAAATTCTAGACTTGAATTTACTAACTTTTAGCTGCAGTATTTTTTTTTACGACCAACACAAAATTGAGCCGCAGAACTTATTGAGCTGCAAAACTGCTAATTTAGTGACTATGCTAACTCAAAAGTAGTCACCCGAACATAAAATTATGTTTCCAGTGTAGATCTTTCCTCGCCTCCAGCAAATCTGTCACGATCGTCGAATACAAACACACTTGTTTCCCGTTGGGTTTCAGATTGCAGAGGGCATGGCCTACATAGAGCAGAAGAATTACATTCACAGAGACCTGAGGGCCGCTAACGTGCTCGTGTCCGAGAGCCTGCTCTGCAAAATAGCCGACTTTGGCTTGGCGAGGGTCATAGAGGACAACGAGTACTCCGCACGGGAAGGTAAGCCTTGTGTGGGAAGGAGCGGATGAGTGCGCCTTCCAGCTTCTCTGTTGTGCAAGATGCTTTTTTTTTCTTCTTGTCACACATTAGCCATTTCCTTTACTCCCTGTGATAGACTGAAGCAAAAATTTTAAAAAAGAAAAAAAAAGAAAGCCCCCCTTTTCCTGGAAAGGGCTATTGTGTTGGGCAACAGGAAAGACACTTTTTGTTTCGTTTTTCAGATAATGTGCCTTTTAGACTCTTGTATTAAAGTGTATTACACAAGACATTTATGTCTTGATCTTTTATTTTTTTTTATTTTTGTTTTTCCTGTTAGTGTAGAGAACTGGGGACACATGTTCAGGCACTTCAGAAATCAGTCATTTTCCATTTATTTATTTTTTACAGTAAATTAAATGAATACATATTAAAGAAAAACAGATTTTTTTCACACTAATTTAAACAAAACAACTTAACACTGTCCGAGAAAATCTGGATCAACATACTAACGAAAAGAATTCGATTGTGTGTAATAAATCTCCAAATCTGTCGTGTATTTTCGGCGACAGTAAGAGTGGAAAAGACTGATGTAGTGCACACGAGCGAGAAATACATTTGCAACCTTTAAATGGAGCCAAGAATCAGTCCTTGTAACTGAAATAAGGAATTATAAGAGTCACAGTTTGGCTTCCCACGAAATGTTTGAAAAGTGTCCTTTCAGAGAAACCAGTCTGGAGTGGATAGCAGAGCAAATGTAGCATATTTGCATGTTCCACTTGGGAAAATAAAAAATAAAAAAATAATAAATCAAGACAGAGTATTTGGGGATTTTTAAAGAACGGACGTATTTATGTTTGGCTGATGAATGAAACTTGTCTGCCTACTCATCTGGAACCAGGAATCTATCAATAAACTTGTGGGTCCATAAATAGACTGGAAAACTTTCCACGACACACAAGCACAGGTGTCGAGTGGGATTGAGAGATGCACTGGATTATTTACATAGACTAGGCAAACTATGTGTAAATATACTAGAGTTTGTTGATTAAATGTTATGTCTCTCTTTGTCTGTGTGTGTGTGTGTGTGTGTGTGTGTGTGTGTGTGTGTGTGTGTGTGTGTGTGTGTGTGTGTGTGTGTGTGTGTGTGTGTGTGTGTGTGTATCGCCTTACTTTGCACAGGTGCCAAGTTTCCCATCAAGTGGACCGCTCCAGAGGCCATCAACTACGGTACCTTCACCATCAAATCAGACATGTGGTCTTTCGGAGTGCTTCTCTATGAGATTGTCACATATGGAAAAATCCCATATCCAGGTAAGAAAAGTGTGTCACTGCAGCCGCGTTCTCCATGGTGTGAAATCAATCATATTTATGATAAATATATTTGCAAATAAGGTTTAAAGATTTGGCACTTTGATTAACTTCAGAAATTAGCAGGTTGCTATTCCACAAGGTGGAGTTTAGACGTAAAAGATAAATGCGACAAAACCGGTCTCCTTCTCTGGAATTTGTACGCTTGAATTATTTGATCGAATGAATTCATCTGGTGCAAAATTGACAACAAACGTCGCTGCCAAGGACCCAAGTGCAGAGCAAAAGGTAAGGAGGAAAATGAGAGTTTTGAGAAAATCCCAAACTTACTGAAATTGTAGGAACATGGAAGCGCGTGGACAGGCAACCAGGAAAAAAAAAGAAAAAAAGAAGTGTCGGAAAGCTCCAATAACAATGTAAATTCAGGAACTTAAATTAGATGCAAATGGGAAACAACTAAAACAGAAAAAAACACCCAAAGAACAAAATGCAAAAATAAACTAAGAAATTAAGTATGAAAGGGCTGAACTACATGGAAAGATATTTTGAACAATAATGAATCCAGGGCCCTGAACAGAATGTAGTAGGACATAAACTAATATAAATATCAAAACACAAGCACAATTCAAACAGGCCTGGATCATGAAAAAAAAAAACAAAAAAACAAACAAAAACAAAAGCTAGATGTAAGTAAGATGTTTTTCTGGCTCAGTCATCATTGTCGGCACATTGTCTGGCATTATACTGACATCTGCTGTCCTCTGCCTGGATGCCACACGAGCTCCTAACTTGTGTCTGCACTTGTCTCTAAGGGATGACGAAGGGAGAGGTGATGTCCTCCATACAGCGCGGCTACAGGATGTCCCAGCCCGAAAACTGTCCGTCCGAGCTGTACGAGATCATGATGACCTGCTGGAAGGACAAGCCCGAAGACAGACCCACCTTTGACTACATACAGAGCGTCCTGGACGACTTCTACACCGCGACAGAGGGACAGTACCAAGATCAGTCGTAGCTCCGCCGAGCCGGCGGGACATCCCATAAGGACATGTTATATTATCATCCACTCCACTGGTTGTGTGTGTTGTTTTTTTTAAAACTTCTTTACGGTTTTATTGTATACATATCCTACATGCTGATGTCCACTGAATTTCAAAGATTTTATATAGTTTTTCAAACAATCTCAATGAAAGACGTTTTCTTTCAGGATATTCTGAACAACATGGATTAATTTTGTTTAGTTTTTTTTTTTTTTTAATGGATGTGACCTGTATTTAAATGAGATTGTAATGGTAAGTATATTTGAGAAATGTGGTCTAAATGTAAACGCTTTAAATGTGTAATTTGGACTGACTGTATGCAGATCTTTTAGAAGGCTTTTCGTTAGTATAAGCTGGACAGGAAAAAGTGTATGTCATACATTTGTGTGTGTGTATATATATATATATAAATATTTTCAAAGACCTAATAAATTCATAAGCTGCTTTAAAATACGGACTCTGGACTCAGAACGTTACTGTGTTTGGAAGTAAGTGAATGACTAAGCTGGACTGCTACATGTTAGCCGACATAATCTTACCAACTCCAGATATTAAACAATATGAAATACATTATTTTTTTTCTATGTAATGATTGAAAGCCTGAGTTATTATATCAAACATCATGTTGGGTATTGAATGACTGTACATTTTGTATGAAATAATTTTAAAAAATACACATATGCAGAAGTTATTTGTTATTTTGTTTAAGTTTCAGTTTTAGAAATGTGTTATTTGAAAAGTCGGACCTCCGTTTGTGTTTCACTCGTGGTTTGCTGGGTTCCCCCGACTTTCCTTTGTGTGTCGACGTCTTAGACCAGAAGAGACTCCAAAGGCCAGTGTCTGGGTACCTCTGTGTGTTTGGAGGCACTGATGAACACAATTTTCCCAGGATTGTTTGTATCACTCTCCCAAGTTGTTTTTATTCCGGTTCTGGTTTCAATATTTTACTGAGAAATGAGTCACCTCTTTAAAAAACGGATGAAATGGGTTTTCTTGGAAATTCCTTCTTTTAAAGGTAACATGAAGCGCTTGTATGACTCCCGTAAAACAGCAGAAATCAACTTTTTTTTTTTCAATGAAGAAAAATGAATTATTAAACGCAGGAACGTGTGGTATTTTTTTTTACTTAATGGTATTTTTGATTTGTTTCATTTTGTCTGATTTGTTCCACAGATTCTCCCCACATATTGAAGCACACTTTCTTTCAAGTTCAAAGCTGCAGCATGACATTTGTTAAAAAAAATTTTCAGAGACAGGCGCTGTCAATCAAGAGTGTGTACGCGCTGTTCAATGTGCTAATGGTAGAAAAACGTTCTTATCCCAGCTGGCAAACTGCAGAGTAACATAGAAAAGAGGAGTGTGTTTAGCATTAAATTTCTAAAAGAAATAAGATTA
This sequence comes from Poeciliopsis prolifica, assembly GCF_027474105.1. Classification (NCBI taxonomy): domain Eukaryota; kingdom Metazoa; phylum Chordata; class Actinopteri; order Cyprinodontiformes; family Poeciliidae; genus Poeciliopsis; species Poeciliopsis prolifica. The sequence continues at coordinate 5,143,965 of NW_026562383.1, forward strand.
TATAGAAGAATATAATTGAATAAAATAGATAGTACTTTGACTCACGTTCTGACACAGTAAATGCTTTGATGCCTCCCACCATACTGCAGCTTTCATGGCCATACAGTAGTTTGAAGTTGACTTACTCTCTGAGTAAGCTGTAGTTGACTAAATTAGTGAGTTTTGTGCCATGTAGAAAATAAAACATATTACAGTGGTGATATTGTGTCAAAATAGATTCGCAACGACTGAAGAAGAGGGGAAAACATCAAACGAGACAGGCGCTTTTATTTTGAAAACGTCAGTGCGCCCTGGGTGACTGGTCACGTGGTCTTCCAAGATGGCCGCGCCCTCTCGCGGTCAGCGGGGCCAGTTGAAAAGACGAGCCGCAGATTCGAAGTGACGACTTGAGACGCCGCCAGAGGAGCTTTCGGGTCAAACCTGTCGCTTCTTGAGCCCCGCAGACATGAGCGACAACAACTTTATCCTGTAAGTAACCTGCTTCTGCCGCCAGCGCCTTCAGAGAGCCGGGATTAGCCGCAGCGGGTTTTGTAGCAGCTAGCTGCTGAAGCAGGAACTTTACGAAACCTGCTGACGAAAGAATGAACGAACCTCTTCTTCATTCATCACGTTTTAATCGGAAATGGACTAAAAACAAACCGGCCTGACTAGTGTGTATCTCCTCCTCATTTACAGAAAATGTTGATTTTTATTAGTTTATTATTACTATTATTGTTGTTGTTGTTGTTATTTCACTCATTGAAAGTGCACCCGAGGTAATAGTTCATTCTTTCAGTCTTAATTAAAAAAAAAACTATATATGTACACATAAGCACGTTATCCTAATCTCAGTCTTATATTTTTTAAGAATAACATATGTTGAGTATTAAATTTCTCTGGCTGGGATCCATCCTCATTCAACCGTTTTTCTTCTGCTGCTGGCAGATGATAAGGAAAGAGAAGAGGGTTATCTGTCATTCTCACTTAGGGCAGGTCAGCTCAGGATTCTCAGGGTCATAAAGGGGCTTTTAGTGTGTGTGTGTGTGTGTGTGTTGTCTAAAGGTTAGGGTGTTCAGCAATTTGGGAATGGGAGCTCCAAAGGAAAGGAAAAGACCGACCGAAACTGGTGAGGCTTTTGTCATTTCCCACATGGAGACGAGTCTGGAACAAACGAAGGCCATTCAGATGTGAACAAGCCATTCCTTCAAACCGAAAAATAAAGAGCCAGATTACTTTCCAACTGGATTCAGAGTCATGTCTTGGGCTCTCCTCATGAGCAATCCAGACATTTGAAAGCAAAACAGAGCAGCTTTTTAAACCGTAGAACTTCATCCCAGTTGCTTAACATGGTGGTGGCAGCGTCATGTTATTATCCTGCCGTTATTAAAACGGCAGGATTCCCCAAAGCCCTCCAGTATTTTCAAACCCAGAATGCTCCATAAGCTCAAAACGTTAAAGTAGCTAAATTTGCTCTCGGCCTTCCTGTTATCTCCTCCGTTTTGTCATCTCACAGCCTGAGATATATCAAAATATGGTTAACCCTAACAGAAAGGAGTCAGATGCTCAAATGGATAAAGCAGGACCCATTTCCTCAGTCCAAAGCATGAACTTTTTGCCTTTAAGAAACTTTTCATTGCTTCCTTTGACTTCCTGTTTAAACACAACACAAAAAAGAACGGCAACTTTGAGCCCACTTCACTTATAAGCTACAACTCAACTCTTTTTATTTTTATTTTTTTTGAACCCACTTCACTTACAAGCTACAAGTCAACTTTTTTCTTTTTTTTTTTGTAAGTCTTCAGTTGATTAAGCTGAAAATCTGCTGATCTATCCGTTGGTTCTTTGTGCGTCTCTAACTGGATGTTTCTCTTGTCCAGCCCCAAAGACTTTCCTGAGCTGAAGAACGATACGTTCCTGCGAGCGGCGCGAGGAGAAGAACCCGAACACGTCCCAGTCTGGTGCATGAGACAGGCCGGGAGGTATTTGCCAGGTACTGATGACCTTTAACCCTTCTCACAAAGACACTGGAAGCTCTTGGCTATTTGTGAAAACTGTTTGGCATGCATGCATTCTACAATCTTTTCTCTTTTTTTTCCTTTCTATACTGAATATTTTTGTCGGTCGGTAAGCCCTTTCCCCCCGTTGAATGTTTGTCTGCAGAGTTCCGCGAGATCAGAGCTGGGAAGGACTTTTTTGACACATGTAGGTCTCCTGAAAACTGCTGTGAGCTCACCCTGCAGGTAAAATCTCCCCTAAATCCAAACATGATTTAGGGGAGAAAAAAACAAAAATACACAAAAGGCCTGATTTGGTGGAACGCTTTGCTTTCTTGGACTGATGAAGCTCTTAATCCACTTCACCTTGAAATATTCTCTGTTCTCCTTCCAGCCTTTGAGGCGTTTTCCCTTCGATGCTTCCATCATCTTCTCTGACATCCTGGTCATCCCACAGGTGGGTCACCTAGCAACAGCTGCGGTCATTGGACGTGTCCATGTGGAAATAAAATATATTTGATGAACTGATAGAAATTTGGTGTGTGTTTACAGTGTGTTTTGTAAAACAAAAGGTCATTTTACTTATGCAGCACATTTTCAGCAAACAACACAAGCACTTGTGTTTTATTTAGTTTGACACCCTGAAATAAAACTCAGTGCAGAATTGACCTAATCTTTTTAGTTTTATGTTACTTACTGTGAGAACATTTACACGCCAGACGATGCGCCTAACTTGTATTTTCAGGTTTCTTCATAAACATGGAGCCGTTTCTGTCTTTGCCCTTCATTTCAGGCCATGGGAATGGAAGTCCAGATGCTGACCGGCAAAGGCCCGACGTTCACCGACCCGCTGAAGGAACCCGAGGACCTGCAGCGCCTCCGGGCCAAGGTGGACGTCAGCAAAGAGCTGGACTACGTCTTCAAAGCCATCACTCTGACCAGACACAAGATCGAAGGGAAGGTGCCGCTCATCGGCTTCACGGGCGCGCCGGTAAGAGAGAAACCCAGACCCGGCCCGGCGGTCGGTCCACGAAACCCCAGAAGTGTTTTAACCGTTTTGTCGCGCCACAGTGGACCCTGATGTCGTACATGATCGAAGGCGGCGGCTCCACCACCCACTCCAAAGCCAAGCGCTGGCTGTACCGCCACCCGGACTCCAGCCACATGCTGCTGAAGATGCTGGCCGACGTGATCGTGGAGTACCTGGTGGGACAGGTGGCGGCCGGAGCGCAGGTCAGAACCCCTCCGTTCGCGGAACGCATTTAGAAATGTGTTGCCACTTGAAACACACTTAACAGGGGCACCATTCATGCTATGCAGGGCAGTGTAGGATGTCATTTGCAAAGACGAATGTTGATTTGTTGATTTGCTCCAGTCTACAGGGAGACGGGTTTTCCTTAGCCTCAGCAGGAAAAACATCTGATTCAGCATTTTCCTTTTGATTTTCTATTAAAAAAAAAACACAAAAAGCAGCCCTGACACAAAAAGTTGCCATGAGTCATTTGGTTGTCGGGTTATTCTAGTAATATAATTATTATTTTTTTCTTTAGAAGTGACTATAGAGGTAGTTGCATCGCTTTAAATGTTTACATTTTGGCCTCTTACAGCCACAGTTCCACATATTTTATTGGATTTTCATTACTAGATGGACACAAAGTGAGCATGAATGTAGCATTGTATTATTTATAGTTATCTTTTTATTATTACTTATGTGTTGTGTGAAACTTCTGCTTTGTTTTTGCGCTTTCCTGTCACAATAACAAATTTTGCAGAAGGACAAATTGTCCCAGATGTTATTGCGACAAATCATAATATTGCTGTTTTGAGACCCTTTAAGTAACGTGGTGTAATAACACAAGATCAGTAAACTTAAAATAAGAAGATTGATGAAGATAGCGAAACTAGATCTAAGCTCCCAGTTTTATTAAAGTACAACTTTGCTTTTTTTCCCCCCCCCTCGATGTAATGACCCACTCAGTGACTCACGTTGCATCGCCCTTACTCAAGCACTTTTGCAACAAGTGTCCTCTGTCTGCCTACACGCTCAGGTCTAATGCACAAGGGGGAATTCGCTGGATGAGAAATCACGAGCAGCTTTGACTCGTGGCGAGATTTACTAACCGGCTAATTTTACCCGTCCAACGTTGTTGGTGTTTGCAGGAAAGAAGAAGAAGAAGAAGAAGACAAAAACGTGATGCGGGGGAACTCGTGGAAAAGCGTTTTGTTTTGTCAGAGGTTCGCTCAGCCTCCTCATTGGGTTTGTCGCTCTGCAGGCCCTGCAGGTGTTCGAGTCGCACGCCGGCATCCTGGGCCCCGTGGAGTTCAGGGAGTTCTCCCTGCCGTACCTGCGAGACATCGCTCGCCGCGTCAAGGACAGACTTAAGGAGAAGGGACAGGATGTTCCGATGGTGAGAGACGCCTCCACCAAAGATGCTTTCGCATCGTCTGATTTAAGTGCAGACAAGTCACCAGGGGCAGCAGCCCCTCTGCTGCCCTGATCCCATTCGCTCATTTCTCCAACCTGTGATTTGAATAAATTGTGTTCCCTCACTGGCATGGTGTTGCTAAAATAACACCTAATCCCTAATGGGATCAATAGAAATGATGCCAAGTGCTGCGGCACACCATTACCTGTAGGTGGCAGCATTTGATCACAGCTGGGCTGTGTCTGCTGTTTGGCTGTTGCAGATTGTGTTTGCGAAGGATGCTCACTACGCCTTGGAAGAGCTTTCTGAGTCTCACTACGAAGTGGTGAGCTTGGACTGGACCATTGACCCTCGATCAGCAAGGTAACACACACACACACATATCCAGTTTGTGTGCCACTTCTTACTGCCCTGTGTCTATATTTGTTCTCCTCTCTCGTGATTTTGGCTGCCTCTGGGAGGCAGCTAAAAGTTAAAGCAGCGTTGGTGGGTCTGGTTAACCATTTACTGTTGACCCGCCCCTGATTATCTCTCTCTCTCTCTCTATCCCCCTCCTCTCAGTTTGTCACTGGGTGCAGGATTTAAGTCAACAAACATCTGCGTTTCCTCCTCCACTCATCAAATACTTAACCTGTTGGTTAAAGGATTAACAAGTGTGTGTGTGTGTGTGTGTGTGTGTGTGTGTGTGTGTGTGTGTGTGTGTGTGTGTGTGTTCAGGGATCGCACTGGAGGGAAGGTCAGCCTGCAGGGAAACATGGACCCTTGTGCTCTGTATGCACCCAAGGTAACATCTACTTCCTGTTTGCTCAGACGTCCATATTGACAGATGAACAGCTCTGGTTAATTAAGTAGAATTGTTATTTATTTATTACAAATTGAAAAATAGAGAATATCTTTCCCATTTACAGTTTGGGTCATTAATAAAGCCAAATTTGGTTTATTTTCACCCAACTTCTGAAACGATTAATTGTGACGAATACATTTTTGAAATAATAGTCAACTTATCGATTAATCATTAACTTGAAAGCTTAAAAGAAAAGGACATTTGCTGAAAAAACAACATATTCAGAGCAATAAATAAGCAAAAAAACAAAACATTTTTAATTAAAAGTTTAATAAAGTTTTAAATTCAGTGAAGGAATGATATTCTTGCACTTCAGGCAATAAAATGTTTTTCTCATTAAAATAAGAATTACATTTTGTTTATTTTTAATATTGTAGAAAAAAGTTTACGAGGATAAATGAAAAATCTGTAGAATGTGCCAGTTTTTAAAGAATCACATTAACCGATTAATCGTCAGACTAATCGATTACTGAAATGAAAGTTACCTGTAGCCATGTTTCACCCCCAGTTACTAAACAAACCATTTTTTCACATTTTATCTCATTACAACCACAAACGTTAGAGTGTTGTGTCTTTTTTTGTGTGTGTGGGAGACAAGGCGGTGGCAGTATGATGCTCAGGGGATGCTTTTTATCTATTAGCTGGGAAAATTCCTCCAGCAAAACAGTTAAAATTGCATTATTTTAGGACAAATTAGTTGGTAGTGTGGCTATAATGTGGGGGAGAAACGTAAACGGGGTGTAAATATGATGCGACTGTAAGTGTAAGTAATTCCTTCTCTGAGGTAATCCCCCTGAAGCTTAACTCGTCGCTCTGGTTCAGGAGCAGATTTCGGACACCGTGAGGAAGATGCTGGAGGGTTTCGGAACCAGGGGCTACATCGCCAACCTCGGCCACGGCCTGTACCCCGACATGGACCCGGAGAACATCGGCGCCTTCGTCGACGCCGTGCACCAGCACTCTAAGCTTCTGATCAAGCAGAAATGAGGACAGGAATAGAGGATGTACACTGCTGACGATGTAGAAAAGAATGCGTTGTTTAAATCATGTATGTGTTTTAGTTTTTGTTTTTTTTAATACAGATTATCACCCCGAAACGACTGTCTGTTTTTACATCGGGACAGAAAAACAAAAACACCACATTCCCATTTTGTGCAGCTTTTTAGGACGAACATGCTGCTTCTCTAAGATGAGCTGTTTTTCTCTTCAGCCGTGATGTTTATCTCAATCGGGAGTGGATTATGTGTTTTGGATTGAAAAGCAATCGCATGATTTTTGGCGACGTGCATGTAGAGCTCATCTTAAGTGCCGCGGCATCATATTAGCGATCACATTCGATCTGTTTGGCAGGTCCAAAGCACCTCGAGTGATGAGTATTAAGGTTTTAGTATTTATCCCAGCAACGTTGGTCGAGCGCTTACAAATACATTAATAAAAAATAAAAAAATAAAAAATATATATAAATACAATTAGACTCTATGACTTAACTCCTTGTCAGGCAACGTGGTTCTGTTTGAAAAGCTGATAAAGGGGAAAAAAAACAAACGGGGATTTAAAAACGGGTGATTTGCTTAAAAGGGTTTTTGCTTTTAAAGAGACATTTGACATTTTTGGGGGATGGAGGGGGTAAATGCAGCACAGCAGATGTCCACTGCCATCCAGCACCCTGCCTGAGCAAATTCCCTCGTTGAATATTAACGAGAGCACATTTAAAAACAAAAAAAAAAACAGTTTGATTAGTTTTATTAAGTGTTTGTTGCACTACAAGATGGTTCATGAGGATGGTTCATCTTCATAATCGACTCATTTCCCTGAAAATGGCATTTTATTATATCACTCCATGTTAATCTAATGTGAAAATCCCACATATGCCACCAATAAATGAGCTTATTAGTTTTGAATTGTCTTTAATCCACAGACGCAAAATAAAACGTCGAGGCTCAAATATAGTGTGAAATGGAGTTTAAGCCCTTGTTGATTTGTTTTATGTATTTTTCACAGCTGCTTCAGAACGTTAAACCAATTCATGTATCGGCGAAAGACAACGCAGGTCGACACGTAACAGCATTTATATCACTATGTCTACATTTTGTTCAAACATCTTTCATCTCTAATCACTTTTTCATAACCATGTTGGTGTAATTTTTTTCCTCCCTGAATAACCCCCTTTATGTAAATACCCCAAATTATTTTTCTTTTTTTTTATTTCCTTGTTTTGTCTGAGTAATATTCAAGTTGGCTTGACGTTGTGAAACACTTGAATATGAGAAAACAGGAAGTGTTGGAGGGAAAAACCTCAGCGCAGAATTGGTGGAGCTCATTTCCACTGGTCAGTTTCTCAACATGCACGCAACTTTCATTTGATCAACCAAACCGCTCACGTCCGATGAAAAGAAGTTGGTGTTTAAAAACGTCTCGGTGACCGCCGTGGCTTTACGTCCATTTCGGCCTGGATGATGGTGCTGCGACTTTTAAAACATGCAGGATGCCGGCCCCTGAGGGCCACAATGGGCTTCCTGACATTAGGGTTTAGAATGGCTGTAGAGATGGGTTCATGTTTGGAAACCAACCAACAAACTTAAATGGTCTCCATGCTTTCCGATGAACAGAGCGATCAAACATGAAGCTAAGAGACGTTTCACCAAACAACAATTTGAGCCTTGATTTATCATTTCGATTTTGTGCGTGTGAGAAAAGAGAACATTGCCCACCGTCTTGGAGCCAAACGAAGCATATTCATTCCATAGTTGGGGTGAAAAAGGAAAGCATAATAAAAAGGAGAGGAAGAGAGCTTGATTGATTATGTGCGATTCGATAGCGAGGCCTGGTTAAGAAAATGGGGCAGAGGCGCGACAGTCGCTGCGAACGAAACTGGGACAGGGAGTGAGACGGTGTCCTGCCGGAAGGTGTGGGAGTCTGTTTTTAAAACGGCGAGTCCTCTGAGAAACGCTTTAAAACGAAGGGGCCGAACAAATAAACAGCTCAAGAGGCACGTCACAGTTTCACGGTTTTTAAAGGAGAAAAAAAAAAAAGAAAAACAGTTCAGAGCTGCAGGAGTCCTTAAAATGCACTTCAATGATGCGTGACGTTCAGTTTCCATGGAGTACAAATGTGAGACAAGAGCTTCATTTTGTATTGGCCTTTTGCCACAAGGCCAGAGGAGGACCAGAAACAAACTGCAGCAAGAACAAACTGCAGCAAAAACTGCAGCAAAAAGGGGCTATTTTACCCAAGTTTCCATGGCAACTCTTGAGCCAATCTCTGCCAACCAGTTGCTTTGGGAGGCTTGCCAGGAAAAGCCCTTTCTGTCCTACCATCACAAACATAACCAGGCCAAGAAATCAGCTCCCCTTCCAACTATTTTGTGCAGCTTACAACAAAATTTAACTTGCCAGCAAAAGGTGGGTCAAACAAAACGTCAGAAACAGCAACATGAATTATGAAGATTGTAAACTAAACGACCTTTCCCAAAAAACAAGGGTCCAGTTGAGACCAAAGCACCAGACTGAAGACTTTTATCATTTAGTTTTTGGGTAAAAAGAGAAAAGTGATAAATAAAGTAAATGAAAGTGATTGACTTTCTGATTGAGCTATTAATTGATTTATTGTGACAGGCCAATTTATTTCCCCAAATAATACATTGTAAAGCCAGGATTAAGCAAGTTGGGTCCATAAATTTCATCGCTTAAGATGAAGATATTTAACCAGATCTCAAAATCCGCAGATTCTAAGTGAAGAACCTGAAATGCAACATTAAGCACTGCTTAATGTTGCATTTCAAGGTTTACATAACTAGAAAGGGCAGATCAAACTGGTGGAGAAATTGAACTTCCAGTCAAAAAAGAAACAAACAGGAGAGAAAATGATCAAAAGTCATCATTACGGTGTTTACTGCCGAGGTCGGGACTCCCCCGGACCCCCGTCCGGTGACGTAATGTTCCCCAGATTGGTCCAAAACCAAAAAACCAAACAAAACAAAAAATCATCAGCAGCACATAAACAAACGGATTTAAAGGAATCTGCTTATCTGCCCTTCTTAGCTGCGTCCCAGAGCCGCACTGAATTTTGGATTAACTGATCTCTTCTCTGAGCCTCTGTGATGATTACAGTAATGAAGCGCGCCGTTTCTGTCTGACAACACGTCGCTTTGTGTTTGCTCCGAATTCTTCAGCCATGCAATCCGGCAGGGATAAGAAAAAAAAAAGGTAAAAACAGGTATCGGGCCTGAAACATGGTCAGTTCGCTTTCAGCGTATCATCTGAGATTTTAACCAAATTGTGACCATTTCAAGTTATTTTGTGGATGCATAACCTTTTTCGACCGGCCTCAACTTGTCCAATCAAAGGTAACTCGGTTTCACCCAACATAGTTTAACTATTAACCAAAAAACTCAAAGGCTGTCTGTGTGACGGCCAGTGGCTCAGGCGCGGAGTCCGCTGATCCTTTTCCAACCTGAAGCATCAACACTGCTGGTAAAAATACACACACCTCAAAAAAGACGAATTCAGAGTGTGTTTCAGGCACCTACACAGCACCCCTGACGCGCGCTCACACCACTAATCGTTGGATGTAGAGTACATTGTTGGGTTCTCAGAGTTTTTATGATTTATTTACAGCCCTACTGACGGCTAAGTGTTGGGGAAATTATGATGTATTCAAATGATCTCTAACTTAACCATTGTGGTTTTTAACTGGGTTAGGGTTAGGGTTAAGGCGTCCTTATTTCTAAGGAACCAAAGTCATCAAGCAGCAAAACTTCGCAGCTCAATCGCTGAACCTGCAGACTGTTGCAGGGGGATCGTTGCTGCTTTAATCTCACAGCTGACAACAGCTGCATTTCCATTGGCCATGTAATCGCGCAAATTTGGAATTCCAAAAATAAATTTGCTTAATGGAAACCTGGTACATATGGAAAGAAATATGTTAGTTTCTTTGCTGGGATGAGGTGGTTTTTTTTGGCTGTATTGAAATGAGAACATTTCACAAAACTACAACAGAAACACTTGTTTTTGTTTTTTTTTTGCATCACACAATCATGTGATCAACAACCAGAAGTTGCTACTGACGGAAAAGACGAAGGAGACGACAGGAAGCGGTGGGAGGATGAAGGCGCCATGTTTTTTGCAATTTATCACGTGATTTTATTTGCGGTCCTGTTCGTTGCGAACGATGCAATTGCAAATGCGTTCTTTTTTCGACATGAGCAGGATGCTGCTAACGTTTCGCGCACATTCGGAACCGGAGCGCAGCTGCAGCGAGCGACTCTTTCACCATTTTACAGACGCAGAGTGTGAATCAAAATACACTTCACCTGGAGCAGAAGCACTTTTTGATCCTTTGTTCGTGTCGTTGCCGAGCACGCTTTAGCGTAAAATGCAAATGCAGACATCCAGCCCTCCACATATTATAAAGGCTGCGCCGCAGTGTTATTAATATTTACAAAACTACACAAAGCTCAAAGCGGCCAGAGAGGAGAATTTTAAAAAAAGCGTTTTAGTTTTTATTCATCCTTTTCCTTTGTGTGTCGTAGTACAATAAACAAGTACACACTCGCTCAAACACACCTACACAAACTGAACACACACAAAGCTTTTGTTGTGGGCACATAAATAGCGAAGACAAATGAACAAAAATCACCGCTGATTGGCGACAGGTAAAGACTGAAGAGGCTACGGCTGTGTGTCAGTGGGCCATCTGGGAATAAAGTGACAGTCTGCACACGCATGTGTGTGTGTGTGTGTGTGTGTGTGTGTGTGTGTGTGTGTGTGTGTGTGTGTGTGTGTGTGTGTGTGTGTGTGAGACAGGAAGAGAGACAGTGAGAAGGTTGTAACAATGAATCTGCTCTTTAGAAATGGAGATCAATTTCCACATGGTTGCCTTTAAAGGCTTTGGCAGGAGAATAATATATAAGTGTGTGTGTTTTCGGCGTGTGTTTCTGCTGGTGTTTGTGGCTCTGAACGTCTACATGTGCACAAATCGTCTCATTGTGTGCATTAGCGTCATTGTGTGTGGGCTTTTATGTGCTTAGTTTGTGCACAGTGAATGAACAGGTGGATGTGTGCCTCCGTATGTGTGTGTGTGCGTGTGTGTGTGTGTGTGTGTGTGTGTGTGTGCGTGTGTGTGTGTGTGTGTGTGGGTGTCTTTGAAGGAGGTCCAGGCTCCATCTCTCAGCAAATCAGCAGGCCTGAAAATCCAATCTGCCTAGAGAGACAGCAGGCTGTACATCATCTGTCATGGATGGACACTATCAGCGCTTTATCAGTGACCACCCCCTCCAAACACACACACGCGCACGCACACACAACATATCTTTCAATGAGCACATGCATGAACGAACGCACACGGCCCGCAGTGACAGAGACTGATAGGCATTATTAACTGTGGTGGTTGTGTGGAGGAGAGCAGTGGGGTTGGGCAGAAGCAGGGAGTGAAACTCTGGCTTCAGTCTGAGCTGGACCCTGAGACGCTTCGCACCGATCCAGATCCTGACAGCCGTGACCGGCCTTCTTTGCCGACGACGCCTTTCTATTCCGGGCAAGTCCGCCATGTTGCCGCAAACAACAACTCGTCACCTGCAAATGGTTAGCACCCTGAATAATAGCGCCGAGCCGTTCCATTCCTCTTCACTACTTGGATATTGTGCCCATGCAAGGCAGACGATCAGTCATGTGGAAAAACACAGAGCAGGCGTAACCCCTGACCCTTGGCAGGTGAAGCACTAGCATCAGGGCAGATTTTGGTGGAGTGTACTGGGAAGCAGCTGAGTGTTCCGGGTTGATGTTGACGTAAGAAGCAGTGGAAAGGGACGAGGATACCGACTTGAACTGAGCCCAACCGGGCTTCAAAGACGCCTCGACTCCTGAGTCAAGAGTCAAGGGTCATTGAGGTTTCTGTGGATTGGACAGACTGATGGAGAGGAGAGAAGCTGCTGTCGCTGAAATGTGTGAGGAAGATCATGATGTTCCCAATAGAAAGATGTCAGAACACACAGTGTGTCAAAGTTTGTGGCTTATGGGGAAGCAGAGCCGGAGAACAGTGGTACTGTCCAGGTATTTTACTCAGGTAAGAGTAGCTATGCTTCATAATAAAGTTACTCAAGTAAAACATACAGAGTAGTAAATATGCTACCCAAAGTACATCCTTTTCAAAAGGTTATTCAAGTAAATGTAACTGGGTATCGCTGAACTCTGATAAGGATTCCTTAACTTATTCACAGATTGTTCAGCATATTGTTGGCAACGTTGAGGTCCACTGTCTAATGTGTGGTGACTTTAAGATCCAAAAATGGCACAAAAAATTCAAATAAACAGAAGATGACCAGCCCACCACCGTACCCGGTCCTCCTAAAGAAAAGAGAAACGGCTGCATAATTTAGGAGCATCAGCAATAGACAGCTGCCTGCCGCACCATGTAGGTGTTCTGAGCGTTTTGATCCCAGCCGGCCTCGATCCGTTCAAAAAGAAAGACAGTGTATAATTCACCAGCGTCTGCAAACTATCGGCATGAAAGTCAAGCTAATAGTCAAGTGAATACTCTTTCGTTTGAAATGTATTGAGCGGGTTGCGGTTTGTTCTGATTGGTGGCCTTTTTTTTGCGGGTCACATGACATGTCTGGTGGACGGGATTGGCACAGTGCTGAGTCCGAGTCCAAAAGCACACAAAAGCATGAGGGATGTTTCAGCAAAGGACAAAAAGAGGTTGCTGAAAACTCCCTGGTTTCTCGGTTTATGTAGTTTGCAGGTGTGTGTGTGTGTGTGTGTGTGTGTGTGTGTGTGTGTGTGTGTGTGTGTGTGTGTGTGTGTGTGTGTTTGTGGTTTTGTCTGCACAAGCTGAAGAAGGAGAGAGGTGGAGGCAGATTGGGGGAGAAAAAGATTGAGCACATAGCAATCAGTCCTCCATCTATCTGTCTGGATAATTAATATAAATCTGCTCATTTATCATCAGCCAATCAATCTAGATTTACAATCCAACACACAAGCACTCTTTGCACTTTTTGATAGCCTGATTGTCTGGTTAGATGGCTCTGCAGAAATCTGTAATGAATGAGAATGAAGCGGGGAAGGAGGGCACGGAGGAAAAATATTCTGATTAGAGACAAATGAGCGAGAGATTGATGGAGCTATATAAGGCGGCACAGGCTTTCATTTATCACTAATTCTGGGCTGGTTGGATGGGCAAAAAATGCAGAGGAGACCAACTCGGTCTAGAAGAGAAACACATTTCTATCAGAAAGAGTAACACTGGACTGATGGACAAAAACAGCCTGGACTTATCGGCTTGTAATGGCCGTGTAACTCGCCATAAACTAAGTACAGACGCTGCAAAAACAATAAAATAAATAAAAAATGGCTGTGGGACATTCTAGTTGTCACCGTTAGTTAGTAGCACCACCTTGTGTGGACTAAAGGTTTAAATGGAGCAGAAAGTTCCAGTCTGAATGACTCCGAAACCAAAATTAAGGGTTTGGAGTGGCCTAGTCCAAGGGTCTGAAATCTGGGGCTCCTTTGAAATCAAGTAAGATTGGCTTTTAATTATGAAAGGTAACAAGATGGAGTGCTTTTAGCATATTTAATATAGCATGAAATATCTACAGCTGAGGGGCACCAAAGGCTTTTATTTGTGCAGAGTTCAGATAGCCTCATGCTACGGCGCAGTTCATTTCCTTTTATAAAAACTGTAAACAGAAATACAATTTAGCTCAATTTCATTAGCATTCAAAATAAAACGGTTCATTAAGATTTATAATTTTTTTTTTGCCACTATGAAAATGTTTATTTCATTAGGGGCAGCGTTATGTAAAATGAAAAAAAAATTTTTTTCTCTCTTTTTTAAGTTTTATATCATGTTATGTTATTCCATCATCAAACAATACCTGAGGCATTGCCTTGATTCGTTCATGCGTGTTTGAGAAATCCTTGAATCTCCCGTTAAATTGAAGATTTTTCCTAAAGCCTTCCTGTCTTATTGATAAGGCGGCTTATAGGACGTTTAATAACACATGCACACATTCAGTCAGTTTGGGTGATCAGAACATCAACTACATCCACATGTAACTTTGCTGCATCTTAAATAATGCGACGATAGAACAATGATGGTTGCACTGAATGTTGTGGCCGACCTCCAAACATAGCAGCTAAACCAAATTTTATTTTTCAAAATGATTGCGAATAAATTCAGAATCTAGAATTGGGGTTTGACTTTGTGCTCAATTTCTTAACAAAATCCCAACCACTATCAATGTGTTTCACACTTTATTCATAGAAAAGCACTGAGATCTCAACACAAATCAATATAAAATGGTAGTAGCGTTACATAAATAGTAATAAAATCTTGCTTTATAGACAGTAGCTCAAGAAGTCGCACAAAAAAAAAAGGTACAAAAAAAAAGTGATGATAAGCTATGATACTTCTGTGGCAACAAATACTGGAAAATACCTTTTCAAAAAAAAAAAAATCAGTAGCACAAAGAGGCAACAAACACTTTCAATTATCCCTTAAGTTAAAAATGGATCTGAAACGAAAACATAACGGGGAGGTGAACTATGCCTCTACTAGCAAACAGTAATCTCCTACAAACAAAAGAAAAGATGAGGGGAGGCGGGTAAAACTTAAACAGAACCCTCAACAGTTCGTTCCGGGTCACGCGTTTGGCGAAGCGCCGTCACCTGTGGACCTTTTTTGAAAATCTGTCACGATGTCGAAGCCTTGCATCTTTTGTTTTTGCATAAGCTGGCCGTGAGTGTGTGTGAGTGTGTGAGCGTGAGTGTGTGTGCTGCAGGACGACGGAGGCAGCTTCCCATCCTCCATCGACGGAAGAGACGTCCAACCGCGTGGGGACAAGAACGAGTAAACAGTGGTAACGTAAAAGAAAAAAAAAAGTGAACTCTGAGAAGAAAATGTATTTCTTCTCTGTTTGTGATGATTTTCTGAATGAAACAGGCCATCGGCTAACTGTTGCCAACACAACCGTTTGTGTTACTCACTGCAGAGTAACCACGCAAGAAGACACCGAAGGCCTCGGTCTTGGTAATAAAGGACAGAAATAAAGTAAAAAGAAACAAAGACGCACAAAATAAAAACAACTTTGTACATTGATCGGTCAGAAAGGCATTTTCTACCATCGCTTTTTTTTCCCCCTCCTTCGGCTCAAGCTCAAGAAGTTGCAGCAGATGCAACGTCGACCCAACGCGAGCACTCTTCCTCTTCCCTCCCTCCTCCTTCTTCTTTCTGATAGTGGTTCGGCCCACCAGGTCTCGCCCTCCGCGCTTCCTCAGCGACACTCGCGGACGAGACCCTCAAAGTGGTTCTGCATAGTCAGGTTTAGTACAAATCGGTTTACAAATGTATGCCTCCCTCACTCGTTCCCAACAACAACAACAAAAAAAAACTTGCTTTCTTCTTGGAAAACAGATTTTTTTTCTTTTTTTGTCATTGCAAGCTGAATAAAAATGAAATTTTTTTTAGCAAAAAAAAAAAAAGTACACAGGAGCACCTGAGAAATGCCTTGAAATCTTTGCTCTTACAAAAGAAACCGCGTCAAATTCCCCCTCCCCCCACGCAGAACAGTTCAAGTACACCCCGCCGAAAATAAACAGAAAAAAAATAACCCACATAACATACTCATTATAAATAATTAGAACTTTACAATTTTCTCAATTGACACTTTATTATTTACAATATCTTAAATGCTTAATGCTACTACTTTTTGTTTGTTTCTTTAAGTGATGTCCCTGAGAACTGAGTTTAGCCTTTTCTTTCTCTCCCTCCCTCCCCCGTTCGTCTATCTGCATTTCTCCTGATCTGAAACAGGCGCAGTTATCACGACCGACTTACCCGGGTGCAGTTCGTAAAAGTTTGCTCTCGTGGAATGTCGAAGCAGATAGGGTAAAAAAAAAAAAAGAAAAAAGAAAAAGAATGTCCCTCTGTTCCAGAAACCTTCAACTCGGGTCGCCTCTTTTATTTAAATACAGTCTGGTTCTCATTCTGTGTGTCCGCCATTTCAAACTCAGTGATTAGAAAACATTTAAAATAATAATAATAATAATAAAAGAAAGAAAGTCACAAAACAATCAATAAATAAATGCTGAAGCAGGCAGGAACGTACTGAAGAGGTAACTGTGTGAAGTGCTTGTACATATAGTCTGATCAGTTAAAGACCGAAGCTCTTGTTTGGACCGCCGTTGGAAACGACGTTTTGCCACCGGGCGAGACGGCGGACCGTGCAGAAGGAAGGCAGCCTCCCGTGCCGAGCCACGCAGGTCTCCGGTGCTGACAACGAACGCGTCAAGTTGCGACAAAATGCAGCAACTTTGGTGCGGCTCACTGTGCATCTCTGAGACCTTTGGCGGAAAAGGCCACTCGTCTTCACAGTAAAGAATGATACAAACCAGTAGTATTCACAGGAAGGGTCACAGGTTTTTCCATCACAAGAACAACAACAAAAAAAAATGAACAAATTTTATGTTTTTATTTTTATTTTTAGCCCTAATAATTTTACGCAGCCATCTTTCCGTGCTTTATTTTAAACAAACACGGACGTGAAATGTGTCAAAACATGAGGTCGGGGATTTTTTTTTGTTTGCGTATATATATGCTGTAATGGCCGTCTACCAAAAGGCAGATTTAATTCATGCCTTTTTTTTCTTTTTGGTCAATTTTCAAAAATGAAGTTCTAACACTGCAGGGTCGTATAATGGACAGTAGCTAATGTCCACGTAGCAAAAATATGCTAATTTCTTTTCTTTAAAAAAATGATCTTGGAGGAATCTTAACACTTTCAGATGTTCACTTTTTTGTACTTAAAAAAATCTTTTGAAAAACCAAAAGTAAAATAAATTTTAAAAAACTCAATTTTGTCAAGTAGCAAATGATTCATTTTGGCGGGAAAACGGGGAGCAATAGACACTTTTTAAGTGCACAATAAATTTAAGGGTTATATATATTTACATTACTGTAATTACACAATAACTGATTAAAACAATTTTGTTAATCTTGTCATCTGGCAAACAATTATTTCAAGTGGTTAATGTAGGAGGGCTAACGAGAGGAAAAGGATTTAGCTAAATGCTACTATTAGCGATAAAAAGATGCTAACAGTAATAAGATATCAGACTGCAAGTCTGACAACAAACCCAGGTGATGTAAATTTCCTCACTCGTCTGTGTGACTAATACCTAAGCATGGCGACAGCGACAATACAACGATCCCTCAGAGGGTGGCTCTAAACACTGTAAAAAAACAAAAAAACAAACAAAACCAACCAGTCAAGAACAGAAAATTTAGTTGACTTCTTAAACAATAGAGTGTTTGAAGATTTTGCTGTTTTCAGCCACATTAATGAAGCTACAGTGAAAACTGTATCACTACTTAAGCAGCTCATCGTGGAAGCAAATTTTCTAAATTCGCCCAGCGGCTGCGGGTAAACAACACAAGTGGGCAAAATTCTCAGTTTCAGCCAATGTTCTTGTGATGGAAAAGGGATTCGGGTGACAAAACTGATTCACGACCAAGTTCCAGGTCCAAAATCGTCAAACGTTTCGCAACAAAACACAAGGATCGCCAGCTTAATGACGCCAAAGTGATGAAACTAAAAGATATACCTGAATTAAACCGCTGACTGAACGTCGATGTTAGCAGTGACGCTTTACGCTTTTCAAAGCTTTGGCCACAAGCAGCAGAGCTAGCAGTCAAGTGGCATCCGGGGACACGAGGGACGCGTTCACCTCATCAAACATGGCATCTTATGTCGCTAACAGGACGACGCGAAGCATACAGTGTATACAAGAATATACCGATGTACACGTGAAGGCTAAACTGGGAACGAAAGCAGCCGGAACGTCACCCTCAAGACATGCACTCTGTAAAGCGTCACCCTCACCATGCAGCAGGTGAAGGCATTTACATGTTCGACTGGTGAGAACAGGTAGCCGTGTTAGCCGCCCTCTCCGCTCTAAGAAGCCCTGAATGAAACGAGAGGCGATTCCTAACAGAGGAGTTAAAGCCGACAGTCGAGGTATGACCTTAACACTGTACGTTTTCAACCGCTGTGTGTTCTTTATGACGTTCCCTTCACTTTGAGAAGCCAAATCTTCTGAACCTTTACAAAGGCTACACACACCCAATCCAAAATGGCCGCAAGCCACCAGGAAATTAACATTTCTTTTGCTCTTATAATTAACATTCTTTTAAAGTTCTGATCATGTAAAAGAAAATATATTAATTGGTTGAGTTTGATTCCTCGTTACTTCTGTCCTGTCTTTTGAAGCAACGGTTAACGTAGAGCGAATCCAGCGAACACTTTTTGGTTCACATTCAAGAAACGAGACACAACGAAAACGTAAGACTTGGTCAAGAGATGGCTCAACATACAGAAGTAAAAATCCAAAAACAAAACAATTATTAAAAAAAAAACTTAAATAAACCAATAAGTTCAACTACTTCCCAAAAAGAAGGTCTCTGAGGCAGGGTTAAGGTCAGCCGAAGCGCTCCCTGACCAACATCATCAGTTTCTTTTTGCCCTTGTAGATCTGTTTCAGGTTGTCTATAAACTGGGCGAACTGAATATGGCCGTCCTGTGCCAAAAGGAAAGTTTCCCGTGCTTTGCTGAGGAACTCTATGAACTCCCCGTAGTGCCGCGGACTGATGTGCGTCAGTCGAGAGTGCGTGGTGTTGATGTACGCCGAGATGGTGGCGTCCAGAAGCTGTCGTAGCGGCGCCTTGTCCGTTGACATGAGCTTCCCAGAGTTCCTTCGCCCGGGGATGCCAGCCAGTCCCGGCGCCGTCATGGTGCACCGCCGCAAGATGTCGGACAGCACCGTGGCACAGTGCACGCTCTTCACCACCAGCGGGATGATGGCCGCCAGTTCGTTTTTCCCCAAGGAGTGGCTGAGCGCGCAGGCCCAGAGCACGTCGTTAATGGCCGGGTGCGTGTCCTGGTTGTAGGCCAGGTTGAGGTGAGTCATGGCGAGAGACGCCAGCTTGAACGACCGGAGCGGATACCCTCGGTGCTCCATGTAGCGCGCGATGGTGAACAGCTGCGAGTACGTCATGCCCGTGGAGGCGGCGTCGATCACAATCTGGTAGGCCGTCTCGAAGGCGATGTGGTCCTTCTCGCAGAGCGTCAGAGCCGACAGGGCGCAGTTCTGAGGGTCTTTCATGGCGCACTGCAGCGCCAGCGTCCTCGCGCAGCTGGCCAGCTCCTCCCGCTGCGGGTAGTCCAGGCTGAGGCGCAGAATGGTGTTGTGGGACATGACGGTGGCCGCCACGATGCTGGTGGCCTCTGTTGGCGTGAACAGAGTGTACCAGCTCTGCAAGATGCTCACCAATGCCCGCAGACCTGACGGGAGAGACAGATGGGATTGGACACTCAGTGCTTTGCCAGTTCCTCAAAGATGGCAAGGGAAGGAAAACAAACACCAGGACTTAGTCATCATCTAGTGTGAACTTTTATGCAGAATCCTTGCCACGAATAATTTTACGACCAGGATTACTCACAGCCTTTTGCCACCTGGTATTTATTTGCTGAAATTTTTACATTTCACACTTAAGACACACAAAAAGCAATCCATATTCCTTCAGGGTCTCCCCCAGCATATTATCAGCCTGCCAGGTTTTACTTGCGCCCCCACCAGGCTGAGCATTTTTGTCTTATTTTAATTCTTTTTTGTCTCGTTTGTATCATTAACTCAAAACACACTGGATGACAGCCCCTCCATCAGGCTTAGCAGGTTTTCTTGGGAAAACTTGATCAACTTTCATCCATTTTTGTAATATGCACAGTAAAGTGTCTAGAATGGACAGGCTTTAAATATCTTGCAAAGCTTCTTGAGCATAAGAATTCAAGTTTAACACAGTTTGCCCTAAACCAGGGGTGTCAAACTCCAGTCCTCGAGGGCCACTGTCCTGCAGTTTTTTGATGTGCCACAGGTTCAAAACACAGGAATGAAATGGCTTAATTACCTCCTCCTTGTGTAGATCAGTTCTCCAGAGCCTTGCTAATCACCTAATTAATCTATTCAGGTGTGGTGCAGCAGAGGCACCACACCTGGACACTGGCCCTCCAGGACAGGATGTTGACACCCCTGCCCTAAACGCTGATCTGGTTACTGGGCAGGTTACTGGTTTCTCAGAGAGTCACCACTGCTAAAGCTGCCGGCTTTGTTTCACCCAATGAGTTTGATCGCGTCAACTCGTAACCATACTCTGCTCTTTTTGAGTCGTGTTTCTTTATCCTCGCTTCCCTCTAATCTTTTCATAGCACTTCTGGCAGTTTCTTTAAAATCTCTGCATAAATTTTGTCAACCAGCAGAGTTACAGCTCTCTCTCTCTCTCTCTCCTGCACTATCATCAAAATATTAAATACCTTATGGAAAACTGATTCTTAGCCCTCCATGTGGCAAACCAAGCATATGTTTGATTATTGCTTTTTTTTTTTTTTCCCCAGTAAAGTCAAAGTCAGCCTTAAAGCTGAAAATCGAGACAGACCGTAGGGACGGTAATTAGAGATGGAATCCTGTTTTGCTTGCTGCGTCTCAATGGGGTGTCCAAAAAAAAAAAAAAAAAAGGTGAAACATACCGACTTCAGTGGCGCATGTTACCAGCCAGCGGACCATCTCTCTCCTTCTCCAGTTCAAAGTGGACAGTGTCATTCTCATCACCTGCAGAAACGCACAAAGCGAGTAAGAACAAAGTGGCTGGAAAATATAAAATAACTATTTTTAAAATCCACATCTTAAACTTTAAATAGTGAAAAGCTTTATATCTAAGGTGCAAATTACAACACAATGAACAAGATGCAATGCGGCAAGTAAATAAATGAGTGTTAAACGTTTTAGTGAAAGAAATGCAAAGTGCTTTTCTGTTGACATTTTCAGCCGAAAGCATGATGGTAACGGTGCAGCTCGTAAATGTCTAGCGTAGGTTGATGTTGTTTTCCAAAATATCTTTTCATTTCTTTATGCATTGTTTTGTCTGCCTTTGACTTAAAAGACAGTTGCTGAAAAGACTAACTTTGCGAGAGGAATTTTATCAAAATATATATTTTTTATTATTTAAAAGTCCTTTGGATTTTTATGTTTTACTGTTTTCAATAGGTGAAGATATTTGAGCTTTTGAGTCGATCTGTGATTTTTAATATGTATGATTTACAGGGAGCGGAGTGACTGAGACGTCAGCAGATCTGTGCAAAAAAACCCCAATCAGAACCAGATAATAACCATGCAATAATCCAAATTTGGATGTATGGGATAAAAAATGACAAAAAGACAAATCTTGTAAAAAAAAAAAAAAAAAAACATGAAATTTTGTATTTTTATTTATCTTGTGGCAAAAACAGCTTCTTTTAAATCCTTATCAGGCATCTAAGGGGTTAGAAATTCAAGAAATTGGTCAATATTTCCTACATACGGTAAGGAAACATAAATTAAATATAAAAACATTTTGATTTGTGACATTACAGCACAAAAATATTGCTTCAATAATCAGTATAGTCGGTCG
The DNA here is from genome assembly GCF_027474105.1 of Poeciliopsis prolifica. NCBI lineage: Eukaryota > Metazoa > Chordata > Actinopteri > Cyprinodontiformes > Poeciliidae > Poeciliopsis > Poeciliopsis prolifica. Next base: position 5,165,702 of record NW_026562383.1, read on the forward strand.
CTGTTATTCATATTTACAGTTTATTATTAAACATGCACTATAATTTTGTTCGTAGCAGCTTACGTGAGAAAAATAGCTCAACACCTCCTAGCTCAATATTTACTTTTTACTGCATTTTACTTCATTAAGATTATTTTTAATTTTATTTCTCCATTGATTAATGTTTCAGCTGCAGAGGACATTTTTAATACGACAGGATTATAGCTGATCTGTTGCGTTTTTCTGTGGAAAGATTCCTCCATGAAGTGGGTTCTTCTAGTCAACAGCGTTAACTCTGCGGGATGCCAAATTTGTAGGGTCGAGTTTTGAAAGTCTGTTAAAGGGAAACTCCCGCTGCGGTAGAAGTTTCTGTGGTTAAAACTGTGATGATTGCAGCCTCCCTGTCTCTTTCCCTCTCTCTCTCTTACATCCACGCTCTGTACCTGCAGCCCCAACTCCAACGCCACGTTGAGCAGGGTGATATCCGGCGGACTGTCTGCGGGCGTGGCGATCTTGAAGGCGTCCTGGGCCAGTTTGAAGATGAGGGAAGAAGAGTGGATGTTTTTCTGAATGGCTTCCAGCACCGTCCGCAACCTCAACATGTCCCCTTGTGGTCATGTGGACAAAAAGAAGTAGAAGAAGAGGAGGAGATATTAACAACCGGTTCGCTTTAGTAAAACCTTTTCCTGCTGGCAAAGGAGAAAACCGAGATTCAGACTTCAAATATTTCTGTGACCAAAGAAAACTTCCTCGTTTGAAGGATTCCAACATGTCCGCCCAAAGTAGGAACTTGATATTGCTGCTGCAGCCACAATTACAGAGAAGATAGGGGGGGAGCAGAATGTATGCTTGTTAGACATTGTAATATTAGTATCAAGTATTGAGTATGGCTAAAAACGTTCGCCATGTGTGGATTATGTAAAGGAATAAAAGGTTTGTAATCGTGAGACTTTCCAGACACTAGAAAGCAAATATGGTTTGGAAAACTTTGGCTTTCTCAGATTTTTTTAAAATCCCTTCAGTTGTTATATAAATAGTTCTTAAGTGCTTTAGGGTAATTTCCAGAACCTAAAAACAAAGGTCAGCACTGCAAACATCACACATAAATGAAAGACCAAAACTGCATGGAGCATTTGAGAGAATCTGTGGACAAAATGTTGTACTTTAAAATGGAGAACGTCAAGTCGGACCCCCTGATTCAGGCTGGGACAGACAGGAAAGTCGGACATTTTCGTATTTGTCCTTCTCGCCCCAGAGCTTCGACTTCGAGAAGAAACTGGGATATTAGTTGTGATAAATTTACAATTTAATGGGGGAGAGCTCAATTAGCGGCTCGTCCCACTCGTCAAACGTGATTAATAAAATGAAACACCTGCTCGGAAGATTAATCACCGCAGCCAGAGAATCTGTCGCAAGAAAAAACGGCTCAGGACAGAAGCGCCGGCTCCAGTGCTTCCAGAAGATCGGCATGAAAATGATTCCGCTGCGTCATCATAAATATACATGAAAAGAACAAAAGCACAGTCTTCTGCGACTACATTTTTTTTTTCATCATTATATTTTTTACCTTTAGCAGCAGTTAGCATGGTGGAGGCTAGCTCACACTGCTGCGACTCCAGGTGGCCGAGAGTGAACCAGCGCGGGTATCTGCTGGGAACGATGGAGATGCCGTGGTGAGGGTGGCCCACGTCCCCGGAGCCTGCCGACGACTCCAGGACAGGAAGCCTGGGGGGCGAGCAGAGAGCGGGGTTTCAATGTGGAACACGCTTCATGGAGACGAACATTAAAACACGGAGATTTGCCGTGTTATTGGTTCAAAAAACGAAATCTGAAAGCGCAGATGTTTTCCCAGTCCTACGACTAAAAGTCTGCTCATTTATATGCCAGAGATTGTCAGAGAGAATCTTCCTGCGGCATTTCCCCTCCTCCACCTGTTTCTGCCAGATACAATTCGAGTGCTTTTTCAAGATTTTCCGGCGTCACACTTTGGAAATTGAAAAAAATGAACAAACAAACAAAAAACAATACAAATGAATGAAAGAAGATCGCTTCAATTCAGAATTATTTTGAGATCATTTCTTAAAAATGTCTCCTCATTGTTTTCTACGTAGCAGGGACGGTGAAATTTTGCATTTACACGTCAACAAAATTCCAATTTATAAAAAAGATGTTCCCCCAATTTTAAAAACTTTAATTAATCTATGAAATATAAAGATAATTTTTTTTTACTTCCGTTACACAGATCAAAACTATGAGGTATGAATATCAGGCACTTTCAAGGACTTCGCAGAGAAATCGAGCACTTTCCAAATCTCAAAAACGGCAATTTGAAGTTCAAGCATTTTCAAGGATTTCAAGAAATGCTTTTGAAAATCTTGCTTTATTAATATTTCAACATTGTATTTGTTTTTTCTATTTTAACAGCAGTGTGGGAAATAATTATTTCTATAACAGCACATTTACTGACTTTTGCTTAAAATGTGGGTAAATACATTCTCAATATCCCTGGAGAATCATTAAGCACACACATTTAAACATAGGAGTTGCATCTTCTTTTTAATGTTTTTTAAAAATTTTTATGTGGCATCGAAAGAATATCTCACCTCATGGCACGGAGAGCCACCTTGTAAGCCAGGTCTGCGTCGTGCGGCAGCAGAGCCGAGAAGAGGTACTTGGCGAAGGTGTGCATGGGAACGCTTTCTCTGTGGATGACTTCTCCGAGGCCGCTGAACGGACCGGCTGAAACCGAGAGGGACACAGGAGGGTCACGTTTCGTGGAAGGAGTGTGCGACGCGCCGACCGGCGGCGGGTAGCGTACCCTCCAGCAGCTGCACGGCCTGCTTCCGCAGCGTCTGGACCAGCAGGTCGTCCAGCTCCAGCTCCTGCAGCTTGGAGACGATCTGCTCTTCGTTACGACACACCTGGACCACGGCGAGAAGACACGATCAAAATGTTGCCTGGTGAAGCAGGAGATCAACCCATTCACACGCATCGGGGAACTTTGAGACAGACGGGGTTCGATTCCAGCCAAAGATCGACACAGAGGTCCTTTCGTGCGTTTGATTGGGTTTTAAGCGCAGGTCTCGTCTAAACCGTTAATATTGTCGCTAATTCCGATGACATTCAGAAAGGTCTGCGGCGGCAGACGTTGAACACTCGAAAGAAGATTACCATTTGCACAAAGAAACGCTGCCCGGATTTCTTCCAGTGCGCCGAGAACTTAAGTGCTGCGACTTCCTGCTTGTTTTTCAAGAAAAGAAAAATGCCTTGACCTTTTCTATGCTTTTTTATTTTAGCCTGACATTTACTTCCAGCTGATGTTAAATTACAGTGATTTGCTATCAGAGAAACACTGTCCTCAACAGGATGTTTTTGTTTTTTTTTAAATATGCAGAGAATATATTTTTAATGAAGCACAAACAATACCAACCGGGATATGAAACAGCCAAAATGTGCAAAAATAATTCTATTGCCGTTGATGCATTTCACATTTCGTCATGCGACTCGCAGGCCTGTCACGATGCCAAATTTTGCTGGACGATAAATTGTCCGGGTAATTATTGCGATAAACAATAAATTTGTAGCTTGGAGGTCATTTTTTAGTAAGACACATAAATAACGGCATAATATTGCAAGCTTGCCCTCTCAAAAACGAATAAACTTTCATTTTGTAAAAACACTTAATACTGGAAGATATTTTAAAAATACAAAATAAAGAATGGTAATCAAAAAGAATAAATAAATAAATAAGAAAAGCAAAACCATGAATAAAATGGATTATGAAGCCTCTGCAAACAAATTAAAAAATATGAATCATCAGAATGGAAATTATCAAGCTCATTTTCATTTATTGTGCGATGAACTGATTGATTAACTGCTTATTGATTCAGGCTTAGTAATTCCTGCAAACGTCTGCGTAGTTAAGTAGCATTCGATGCGACATACTAACACAGTAAAAATATCAAAATGGAGTTTTTCAAATGTGAATAAAAAAAAACTGACATTGGAAATCCCCCAACTCTCACGGTAGAACAAGACTTTCCAGGTGTTCAATACACTGACTTTTGTGGGTGTAATTGACAAAAACCGTGGTAAAGCTCAAAAGGTTTTGAACACTTTTAAGGAGCGCGCTGTGCATTTATTGCTGACAGACGCAAAATAGTCACCTTGTCCTGGGCATACAATCCCTCTGGCATGATCCTCTGCTGGCCCATGCCCATCAGGGCCACTTCCAAGGCCAGAGTCAGGTAGGACTCCCCCGCAACCGGACACCCCCACACCGGCACATGGTGGTAGACCGGAGGTCTGGGATCGCCTTCTTGGAGAGAACAGGGACAAGTCCGAACATCCACATTAGTAAAATCAGAGGGACGCCAAGTTAAAGCGCTAAAAAGCGCATGACGCTTTTGTTCTACTCAAGCTTAGTGTGTTAATTTCATTTTATATATATATATATATAGTTCAGCTCTCTAAAACATAAAAAGGCAACGTGCCTTACCAGTTATTTGTATCAATTAAATATCACAGTAATGATACAAAGGAAACTGAGACAGAAGGAGTCACACAAAGCCCACCTGAAGTCAAACCCGAGCGCTTGTAGTATATCAGCCACACATTACGGATTCATTCTTTTGATCAAAATATGAGTATATATTTAAATTAAATGGGGAATAAAACATTGTAACTTCGTTTGAGCTCGTTTGCTGAAAAGGCTGCTTACCCAGCACTGCTGCCTTACAAAGTATAAGTGAGAACAGATGCCCTGGGAGCCTCAGCGGTTGATTTGTTTTCTCATGTTCCCCCCCTGGCCCCCTCGGCTCTGCCCCATCATTCAGCTTAAATCCCCTCTGAGCAACAGATCCCCCTAAATCCTGTTTATTCCAGGGATATGTGGGTAGGGAGCCTGTGCTGGGAGTGCACGCATGTGTTGAGTTAGAGTGGAGAAAAAATGGAACCAGATTTCACAGACTTTCCCCCTCTGGTACGGTCAATTTGTTTCTTCCTAATCAGCGGCTCGATAAGTTGATTTGATAAAGCCGAGGGGAGGAGACGGGCGGGGTGGGGGGCGGCTTTTGATTGGACGACACAGAGGCCGAGTCCAGCCGGCGTGTAAACAGATGTTTCCAGCTGTTCTCCGTGGGTTATGAAAATACGACCACGGAGCTGAAAGTGAAACTGATGTGCTTCGTATTCCATACGCAGCACGTTACCAGTGGCCAGCCGGTATTGTTAGCCAAAGCTTTTTGTCGATGAAATAAAAAACAAAATGCGACGGCCGCTGGTGCAAAGAGGAGAATTTTGGAAATTCAAGTGGGGATGGGTTCCACACATACCACAGTCAAACTACAGGGGTGTGTTCAGTTCAGGCCACTCAGTTTCTATCACGTTCTGACTGCATGCAACCTTATAGCAAACTGTCGTTCAGCGCGTTTAGGAAACTCTTCACGGAACTAGAGTTGTTTTCTGGTGTCATTATTGATGCCTTTTTGTATTTTCATAGCCTGTAGTGGAGCAACAAAAAACAACAGATTACCCAGATAAAAACGTGCTCCATAAAACTACCATGGAAAGGTAGAAAGGTTCTTATTTTGATTTTACCCAAAGCCTGTGCCGATTTTCACATTGAGGGTTTACATGTTACATTTCGGTTATATGGGTTTAAATCTCTACTGTCTTCAACTTGATGGGTTTCAAATTCCATGGAGACAAAAGTAGCAAAACTCTCTAAAAAATAATATTAATTTGGAGAGACTTGTTCTATTTTTTATACATTAACAATCTAAAATAATTCAATTTAATTTTTACACTTCTCTTTAAGCAGGCATGGAGTCAAGGTGGCTTTTTCAAAGAAAGACGCCAGATGTTTAAGAGTTTGATGAATATGTTCAGGACACTATTTTTATTGTCCACTGCAAAATGGATGAAATGATGGTTAATTACTTAACTAAAACGACACACTGAGCCCAAGAACGAGAAAAAACACAAAAAAAAAAGCTCGAGAAATGTCCGGAGTCCTAAAAGTATTCGCAATCAGTACTGAAGAAGAATAACTCTTAGAATCAATGGGTTTAATTTATCTTCACTGCAACAGCAGCAGAAACACACAACAGATAGTCCTGGAGAAAATTAGGATTCACTAATCCTAACTTTGTCCGCGGAAACAAAGTTTCAGCGGAAACAAAGTTTCAGGACAGCATTAAAGCCGATGTTTGAACCAACGGCTGAGGAGAGACGCATTCTGGTGGTGCTTTCTTGAACTGGAGGCTCAAGATGCGATATATACAGTACTTTAGCTGAAGTCAATGTTAGCCAGGATTATTTAGCTGTATGGTTCAAAACGCAATACCTAGGAATGTAAATCCTTGGAATATGTTGCAAGTTTTGAAGCATTAGCATTAATTTCCCCATGCTAATAAAAGCTAGCTTTTAGCCAAAACGCTCACTCTTTCTGTCAAGGCAAAATGAGGAAAACCAAACCGTATGGTTTCTTTAATACCTCCAGTGTCCATAGAGTTATCATCATCCATGCGGCACGTTTCTGTGAGGGTGATGAATAGACAACCGATTGGGTCTAATGGATGACCCACCCAGCCTTCCAGGTTGGTGGTGGAGGTAACATTTCTCTGGAGAAGCTCTAAAAGCAGAGACAGAAAAAAAAACAAGTAACAAAAACAGTCAATATTAAAAAGTACCTTTAACAAAGCTCCACGATCTAGAAAATCAACTGCGCTCACTACAGCGTTTCTAATGTTCAAACCTTTCTTTTGGTGCTTGTAGATGTCCATCTGCCTCTGCTGCTGGAGGCGAAGCGTGTTGATGATGGCAACGGCCAACCGCAGCGCTTCCCTCGTGTAGCCGTGCGACCGCAGGGCGTCGACGCGGGCGCACGCCGTCGGGACGTGGTCTGCGCGATGCGAGAGAAACGAGGTGAGGTCAGGACAGCTTCGCGGAGTCAGGCGGCGCATACACATACACACGGTGCAGTCTCAGCAGAAAGCCGGTGTGTGTCTGATAGGTGGCTTAAGTTGCAGAATCTGACAGATCTGAGCTGGAAAAGCTGCTTACTGCAGATACTGGCACGAATATCAGCAGAATTACTGTGCGCGCGAGGGAGTGCGAGTGTTCTGGGTCAGCTTTCGGCGAAAGTAAAGAACGTGGGTGAAACGATCTCAGAGGTGCTGTCATTCGGGGAAAATACGTTTTCATTTAGCTCCCTAAATGGCAAATTGAAACTAACATTCTCAGCATAAAGAGGAAATGGACGCATCATAACTCCACACAAACCCCCCAAAACGGAAAAATCACAGTTTCAATGGGAATATGGATTGAAATAGCACCTAGCCAGAGCGGCAGCCCTTGTGGGTTGAACAGCAAGCTCTCCCCTTCCCTCTGGTACGACGGAGACATGTAGTAGTCGCTGCTGATGATCCTCTGCAGGTGGCTGTCCTGCCAGTGGAGGTCACACGCCTCAACGGCGCGGCTGAACACCGTCCGCCTCGGTCTGGACAGAGAGTCTGACACAAACACCGACAGTGATGAGCAACTGTGACTGAGGAGAGCGGCGCTTTGAGGCGGCGGAGGCGTGCGCGTCCGTGCAGACCTTGAGCGAGGTTGCTCTGCGGCAGGGCATTGGTGATGTTCGGAAGCTCGCTGCCGTAGTTTCCGTCCTCCAGCGGGCAGACGTCCATGTCTCCCCACTTCTTCAGCTGCTTCAGCCAGCCGCTCTTTTCCTCGCTTTTGCAGTGCGGATTCAGCACCACGCACACCCACAGCGCACCTGGGGGAGCAGGAGAGGAGGAAGGGGTCAGGTGTTTGGACCCAAAGGAAATGCAAGCTCTGGACTGCATTTTCAATCACAATAACATTTTTAAGTTTGTGGTTATGACATCTCAGGAGACAGGAATAGTTTCGTAGCAAACAGAGACGAAGAAAACTGGACACAGTGTTTTAAATAATATGAACAAAACTCTCTTTCTGTCAAATTTGATTTGTGGTTACTTTTAAGACATTATGATCAGAACAAAAAAACAGATGATCAGTATTTGTTTTACACACACACACTCCCCCAGCTGTGCCAGCTGTCAGACGCCTGCATCCCAGAGAAAAATGATCAGAGCGTCTGGCTGTTATTTCTGTCTGTGTCATGATTTCACTCGCTCACTCGGGAAGTGTTCTCATTGACCTCCTAAATGCTGAGATTGATTGCAGAGAAGTTGAGCAGCACTATTGATCCGTGAGCCTTTATCGTTCGCCGCATGCCGAGAGCAAGAGGAGAAGCTTGGGAGGAAGCGGGTGAACAGCGGTCCACAGGAAAAAAAAAAAAAAAAAAAAAAACTCCTGCATGTTAACCAAACTAGGTGAATCCATATTTGTTCCAGCTGAAGGATTCTGTCTGACCTGCAGTGACCTGTAAACCCGCTATCAAGTCGCCCAAAAAAATGTAAAGAAAAAATATAAATTTGCCTTCCTGGTAGTTCGCAGCCTCTTACCCAGTTCATCCCAGAGCTGCCGGCACTTGTCTGTCATCCCTGTGCCTTGCTGTCTCCACAGTGACAGTCGAGGGTCCGCCATGAATTGCTCCGTTATCAACGTAAGCATTCGAGCGCCGTTGGAGTCCCGCATTCGGAGCATCTCCCGTACCTGAAAAGATCGGCAGCTTGTGAGGAACAAAGTCAGCATCGTAACACGCTCCACGTTCTCCTAAACGGTAAAGTCAAAGCTGCCGCTTCAGAGCAGATGGAGGCCAAAAGCTAAACAGGAAGGCAGACATAGTCATTTTTCGACCTTTGGTTTCAAACTGTTTATTTAGGCAAGCATTTTTCTATGCTTGCCTGACCACTGACTGAAGAAATCTTCATTTCCTTTAACGGAGTGAAAACATTGAGAACTGTTTGGCAGAAAACATGTTTTGTAATGAAAGCGACATGCGAAAGTGAAAAAAAAAAGTGTGCGACAGGAGCACCATTGAAAGGTGGACGGAAATTGTGTGTTAAGATCAGAATGAATGAAAAACAGAACTAAGCATGTAAGACTGTAGAAAGTCTAACAACTTTTATTGGATAGTACAGAAAAAAAGTAGATTATCACACAATTGGAGTGCCCAGTGTTACACAAGCGTCTTGGATGTAGACACAGGCCAGTGTAAGATTCTCATTTTACAATTACTTTGAGTAAATCTGCAGTTGCACCATTTCCCATCTCGTCATATTGAAAAATGTGTGTTATGTAGGTCTGTAAGTGAGGAAATTAAACTGACTTTGTTTAATACATGTAGGCTAGAGAAGATACAGTGACATGTACCTAGGAGAGAATAACCCTACAACACTAAAATGTTCGGCAGAAATGAAATAGTGTGACAGTAGCATAAAATACCAGGGTTTTAAAAACATGATCCAATTAAAAAGAAAATGCGGCAATTTACAGGACCCTCAGTTTTGCGAATAACGTGTCAGCGCCTATTTGTATTAAGCAAACCACGAGAAAGCAAGTTACTTAGTCAATGCTAAAGTAAGCAAACGTTAGCATGTTGCTACCCAGCACAAACATTACCAATTACGCATGTTAAGGAATTACTCACATTAATCTACAAGTCAGTATTGGATGACAGCCTACATATAAAATGTCAGCAATCAGCAGCTAACATTAAGTGCTATGCTAGTAGCTTACATGCTAAATAACTTACTGGCAAACATGCTAACATTAGCATATTACTATTGACTGCGCACATTGTTAAACTGAAGCTAGGTATGATGTTTTTAGGTCACAAGTCAAATGCTAACATTAGCCAATAGGTTAACATATTGGCATATAACAATCATCTGCTGTAGTCAAATTAATTATGCAAGCATCACAATTTGTTTTCAAGTAAACAATAGAAATATGTGACAGCATTTATGCACTAGTTTTCCTGTGACCTATTGTAAATTTTAAAGACTTTAAAAGACAGTTTTTTAAAATGTTAGGGTACTTTGATGACTGGTTAGCAGCCCATTATTAGTGGTTCATTAGTGGTTGCTTCAAATCTCGCATTCAGCCAGAAAATAAGGCATTTCAGAAAACATAATCAAACATACTCAAGTTGACTTAAGCTAGATGAAATTTAGGCCACACAATATCCAAAGGACCATACTTCAAGTTTTCAAGCGCAAACAATCAATTACAAAGTAAAATCCCATTCTGGTCCACACACATGATTTGGTCACGCGAACCTTTGCAAACATGGAGTTGAGCTGCTTTCCGGAGCCGTAGTATCCTCCCTGTGACAAAAACTGTTTGACCTGCTCCCTGACTTGATCCTCGTCCAGATGCCAGCAGTTATCATCGTCAATGCTGGCGCCTGCAGTCGGGTCTGGAGCACCTGAGAAGATGAACACGGACAGCGAATGTCAAGCGTAGAAATCTGGAAGTACAGCGTGAGGCATCCAGTGTTAGTAGAATAAAGCGTACATTTTACATGCATATGTTCGGTTCTTAATTCTAAGATCAAATTGACCAAAGGAGCATAAAAAAAATTGGACTCATAAATCTTCAACTTAATACCGACAAGATGCAATCGCACAACGCTAATGAAAAGTCTTTCTTTTCACTCTTTTTTGAAAACCTTGCAGTGTACCTACATTCCGATTTGGGGCCAAGTTTATTTTTTCTCCTGGCTGTGTGTGTGTCTGTCTGTGTGTGTCTGAGTAACACTGCGGCGAAATGTAGATGTGCTCCGGTGGGGGGAGGACGCTTTGATCTCGCAGGAAGCGAGTTGAGGAAAACCCAGAGATGGGTTTCCAAACCAGGCCGGGAGAGCGCAGCAGCAAACAAGCAAAGTTTCTCCATCAAAGGCGCCCTCGGTTCTGGACTGCCTGAACTCCAACCCCCATGATCCCTCTTGTCAAACACCGGACAGGAAGCGCAGCGTGAGGCTTCCTGGACGCAAGCTTTGGAGAATGTCAACATTTAGCGAGCAGGATGAAACAGAGACGGAGATAAAGACTTTTGTTTGGTGAAAGGATGCGTCTGGTTTGTTGTCGTTCCCGAGGCGCGGCGCTGCCTCAGCTCTCAGCTTCTGTTTAATCTCAATCCTTTCTCCGACCCTTTCATCTTTCCTCTCCCCTCATCTGCTTTCTCCCGTTTCCCAGAAAGCCTTTCCCTCAGCATCCCCTTCCTTCTTCCCACGTCTTTGCCAGTGTCGTCTCCAGCGTCCATTTCATCAATCAAGTCCCTTTCCCTCTGATTTATCCAACCTGCCTCTATTGGTAGGAGGGATGGAAGGGGTGGTGGCGGCTGCGAAGATGAAACTGAGAAATCAAATGAGGCATTTGAAGCCCTGGCTTGCTGCGCCGCCAGAGTAATCAGGTGCCTGGACATGTGGCAGCCTGTGGGCTAGCAATAAGCATTTTTTCCCCCTCAAGTCGGACGTCTTTCATGTCTGCCCTGTTACTGTGAAGATACATCTGCAGAGAAAATGGTTTGGACCGCCACAGAAGACCTACTACATCGCAAGGATTTGGAAAAGCATTGTACTTCTGCGCCGGTTGTCGCCAGACGGATTCGGTCCGAAAGCGTGACGGCGTAGAAGTTGTCCAAAGAGACGACTTCAGATGGAGATTGAAATGAGGCAGCTGGGGAGTCTCACCGTGAACCTGGTTGATCTCGGAGTTGGAGGAGAGGATCTCATCGGCCAATTTCTGAGCCGTGGGCAGAACCTCAGTGTGGTGGGCAGTGATCAGATACTGGACCAGCTTCTGCAGCTGATCTCTGTTCATCTGGAACAGAGTTTCTGATATGGGCAACCGGAGCTTCACCTGCAAAACAAAACAAAAGGTGAAAGGTATGACATAAAAATTCTGGTGGCTTTTTTTATGTGATAAACCAAGACGACGTAGTGTACACCGGAAGAAAATATTAATTTAAAGTCATCAGCATAAATAGAGCTGATGACTTTAATGATACTCTTCATCGTTCCACCTTTAAAATCTTGATGCAAAATGCATCAAGATTTTAAAGGGGTTGAATTAAACAAATTCAACTCTGCAAAAGTTGAATTAAACAAATTCAACTCTGAGGTCACAAGGGATACTTCGGCAAGTCGCCGTTCGTCCGCGCCCTACATCTTCAACCTCTTACCTGCTCAGGCTTGCGGATCCTGTAGAGCGAGAGCGCCACCACATGCGCGCAGTAGAAAATGTCTCGGTTCCCACAGCCACAGGTGACCGAGGTGATCTTACATCGATCAAAGCTGATTGCCACCTTGTGGGTCACCTCTGGTTCCGAGGCTGTGGCCGTCTCGGTCACAGTGCCGCTCAGATGAAACCCTAGGAGACACAGGAAGGAGGCAAAGGGGAACTGTGAGACACTTTTTCCGGCTTTCCATCATGCAGACAATTGAAAGCCCAAAAGAAGGCAAGAAGAAAATAACACAGATAATTCAAAGATTATCTACAACCACCGGACCATCAAGACAAACTTCGTGAAAAACGCTTTGCCAACAAGGCGTCTCTGACGAAGCACTTGTGCCCTTTAGAGAAGGGCTTTGAAAGGGTGGGATGAGTTTTAAATCGGACACACATTCACTTCCCTGACGGCCGGCTAAATAAATTGACTTTAATTCTGTTTTGCACAGTTAATCTTTAGGGCCACCCCTCACACCAAGCTTACCATTTACTCTAGTCCTCTGCTGGGCTCCTCTTCCGCAACTAATGGACAGTGTTGCACAGCACTTTGCGTAAATCAGACATAATTGGTTGTACTTAACCAGCTGTTTGGCCAATTTCAAAAACAGCTGGATGGAGTTGTTTTTCAGCTGAATGTTTTTGCCTTTTAACCAGTCGGCCTCCCAGCTTGGTTCCAGCAAGCGTCAAGAAAAATGTAACTCTGAAGTGATGTTAAATGTATGGTCAAGTAATATTTTACTATCTGGAATATACATAAATAAAGGTTTTCACCTTCCTGGACGCTCATGTTTAGCGAACTTGATAACCTGAGATCTGCATTTCGCGGAAGAGGCGAACCGTGGAGTACCACAGTTCGCTCTGACCTGGGGTTCAACCAATTCAAAGATTATCAGCAACACATTTTCCAATCGGAACACTTGCTTCCACCATCAACACATCATCCAGCAACTTTAAAGACAAAAGAATATCAGGCAGACTGCATCAAGAAAAGGAGAAATGTATCTTTTTATGCCCAAGCAGGTTTTTCTGTGGTAGCACCAGATTCCCACCACAGTCCAGGTCACCTGTTGCTAAGTTAACCATTTGTTTCTAGTCCGCGAGTTGGTGGACTGACGACACAGAGTACACCCTGCCTTTTCCTCCACTGAACGATGAGAAAAGCCTACAGAGCCCACTGTGACCCTGAAAGCATCGCGGGCACAGAGAAACAAGTGGCTCATTGTCTGCTGACAATATTTAGAACTCACTGGCATTTGCTGACAAATTTTGAAGGAAAAAGAAGAAGAAAAAAAAACGCGTACCACCTACTAAGCTGACCTTTTATAGCTCTAGTTCTGAAAGGGATTATTGTGACAAGAAAGGACAAACTGAGCAAAGAATACAGTACAGAATGGAACAAAAAGCAGGCAGGAAAAGAAGTGTGAATGAAGGAACGGAGGATGAAGCGGGACAAGACAGGAGGAGCACAAAGGAGGAATTGAGGAGAGGAGTAAAAGTATCAGTTATGTGACAGGTCAATTATTTACCAGGCGACAAAATAGGTTACTGAATCCAACCTAAAACCCAAGCTGACTACTGCTTCCTCAGCTAAAGAAGAGAAGAGACACAAACACACTAAGTTAAGTCTATCAAGACCACCGAAAAACAAACATAAATGCGTCTTGGGCAAAGAAAAGGCGCAGATCTATAGGGTTACAAACACCATCGCTGACACAGTCAATAATACGTCAGCTCTATTGTGTTCTGTGCTAGCATTGCAGGGCTGCCTCATAAGCGCATTTCCATCCATCTCCAAAGCAGAATCCAAAAACAAAATATTTTTTAGAGCATGACCATAAACCGCAGGGTCCAATCTACAGCAAACTGCTTTGAATTATGCAAAAACGTTCAAGAGATCAGATCATTCAGGAGATCTGTTGGGAAACTCGATCCCAACCCCAAAGACTCTGCCCACACGTGTGTCACAGTGAGAAGTGATTAGGCGCAGAGGAACGGCCGTCTGCAGCGCGCAGGAAACAGGACGTGATTCAGCACAGCGTGGAGCGGTGCCACGAGCGCGAGTGAGCGGAGAAACAAGCGGATCAGCAGAAATGAGCCTTTGGAGTTCCTGGATTGCATTTAACTGCATGTTTGTGCCTTTTCGGTATTTTCCACAAAGGCCTATTTTTAAGTCTGGCTTGTGTAAAACCATTTGAACAGACGAGCGAGCGCCTTGACATGCCAACTCAACACGGCGCCAAAGAAACCACATGCATGCCAGTGAGTGATCTGTGGGTTGACATACTGACACAATGACCTGACACAGACCTCTTGGTCGCTCTTAAAAAGCTCCCCGTGACGTTTCATTTACCTTCATGAATGCTTTCTAAACCTTTTGTGTTTCGAGTTGTAGCCCTATTTATTAGAAAAAAACAAAACAAAAAAAAAACATCTAGACCTTTACTTTGACTGTAATCCTCAAATGGCTGCAAATATTTCAAAATCCCACAGGATCATGATGCTGAAAGCTTAAACAAAAAGTCTAGACCAACACTGCACATGTAAAAGTAGCGACTTGAGTGATCCCCGGACATACCTCCATACCTCTACCTGTTGCCAATGCTGGAAATGGCAAGCCTAGACTCTTTCCACAGTGACAACTTCCACACCAAAGACGAATCTGACTTAGTAGCGATAACATGTCTAGTCTTGTGTTTGCTCTCCCAAACGAGCATGGTTTCGAATGTTTCTCGCCTGTCCACAAACCACCACTACAGCTAAAAGAAAGAAAAAACAAATAACTCAATCCGGGTTACTGGACAATGTCTGCCGTGAATCTATACCTAATGTCAATACTTTTGACAAACCAAGAAACCCCTCGTTTTGTACGCTGCTGACCAAGACAATTTGTCTTTTGCACACAACAAGACATCTGAACGTGACAGGATGGATGAGGAACAGACTGCAAAAGGGAGAGAGAGGCTGGTGCGTCTGCCGGTGATAGACACGAGGACTCCTCCAAAGTGTTACAACCTCCCACTGAGTCCTCCCACTCAAACACACTGAGTTGCAGCACGGTAACCGTTGTAAAATGTCAGACATGGCTTTTCCAGTTCTCTCCTGCTTTTCGACATGCACACTCTCAGAGCCGGTTTGAGCTAACCATTAGCCCAAAGTGTCCCCAAATTTGATCTCACTCAAATCAGCGCAACGGAGAGCCGAAGAGGAAGGGGAAATCAAGAGTGCATTCTTAAAAGCACGCAGGAGGCATTTGAAAGCTGCCACCTTCACTCACAGCAGTCTGAATTACATCCTGCCAGCCATCGGCCACTTTCTGCACTCGTCTCCAAATCCCCATGCTTCCGCCCCCAATTTTGGGAATTTGTGAAGTTTAGCCGTCCAGGTGATGGTCAGGGTCAGTCATTCCGCAGCTGACGGCGCGGGAATGCGCCTTCGGACCCGTCGACCCCTTCTCTTTCCGCCTGCGTCTCCTAGGTTAACGCCCATTGTTGCTCAGGCCACCGGGATGAATGCGATAGCGACACCGCTGCTCTTTTCACTTTCAATCAAGTCTGAAATGGCTCACTCACAGTTCACAGTCCGTCTGTCTGGCACCCCTCCCCTCTGGCTCGGCCGCTTCTCCACATAAAGAGAAACCTCATCCCTGCAGGGTTTAATTAGCCGGGTTAGTTGGCGCTTTCGGGGGATTCGCACCTCAGCAGAGACAGCGAGACCAATCCTGGCAGATCATAAGACGCTCTTAAACCTTGATTGCTTTGCGTTTTTTTTGTTGTTTTTAATTCTGATATACTCGTTTGTTAAAATTGGCGGGTTGCGGGTTTCTTTGGGGCTCTGGAAGTCATCAGGGAGCTCTGGCTTTAGAGCTGGGCGTCTTGTATCAACTACTGTTCTTCTGATTGGCAGGTTGCTCCATTTTAGCAGCAGCCACCCACCCAGGAGTTTCATTTATAGCACAAATATGAGAGGAGAAACAAACTTCTCATCAGGAGTCAGGCAAGAAATCAAAGCGTATTTCCTGTCATCTTTTGGCCTTCATCATGGGCTAAAAGACTTTTAAAGCTAGAGGGACGTGATTAGCCTAATTATTTATATATGTAAACGTAAAATAATTTTAGCAGAGTACTCCAATCACTGTTGCTGTGATTATGACCCACAAGAGAAGGGCTGTGTCTCTTAACCTTGTGTTACTCCTTTCATCGAACGCAGCTCTTGTGTGTTTCCTCGTGTATGTGTCAAGGCAGAGGAAGACAGCGTGTCTTCAGCAGATGGGGAAGCAATGACACTTTATAATAAAAGACGCGGCATCAGACAGTCTGAGAGAACACACACAGGCACACACACACTGCACAAAAAAAAAACACGAAAAAACCCCCACAATAAACAAAACAACCTTTTCAAGAGCCTGTCTGCTTTTGTTCTTAATGCCATAGCGAACATAAAGAAGGGACGGTGCCGACTGTAGTCGGTGATATTCACAGTAGATATCGCTGATCTCCCTCCCTCTCTCTCTCTTCCACACATTTTGGTCGGGCAAAACAGATGAATTTCTAACAAAGATGAATTAGGGGTGTGATGTGTGCAAACTGGGAGGGATGCCAAGTACAACGATCTGGCCTAATCCTTAGGGAAGAGAAATAGAAAGAGGAGGGGAAAAAAACACACAGGGCCCTTTGGTGTGTTTGTGTGTTTAATCTGCTCTGAATACAGGTAGGCAGGCCACCCTTGCAAAAACCACACACACACACACACACACACGCAATCTGCCACTGGTACTGACATTGTCTATACTGACAACAGGGGTGTGCATGCGTGTGGCGTTTGTGGTCGCTCGTGCTCTTTATATTTAGAGCAGCCTGAATTCAGAGAGAATCCACATTCTGATGTGTTTTATTGAAAGCGGAAACAAAACAAAGAACCGCGGCGGTTTCTCGTGTGTCAAATAAGCAAAGTGTGATTTTTCACATCGGACAGAGTGATTGGTGCGTGGGGGAAACCGACAACGAGCTTCGAGTTACAGAACAGGCAGCTATTGTGCATCCTTCTATTGTAATTAAATATATATACACATGCATACACACTCCTGTCTCCTTCCTTTCCGTTTGTACGCCATCTGTCACTCGCCGACAACTCCGCCCACACAGAAGCTCCAGCCGGCCAATCAGGAGGAGGAGAGCTCCCCACGCTCGTAGACCATTAACCCCTAATCAGCTGGGGGAGAAAGAGCTGGGCGGCGAGCCAGAGCTCGTGTGGACGCTCGCACACAAAGACCGTCTATGGCTTCTCTTATTCAACCAAAAGCTTAAACGCAAGCAGGCAAGCAAGCCCCGCCCCCTCTGGACTTTAATGCTATGTGAGAGTGGCTCTGATTCAATTCAACTAATTTTCACCCAGCTCCGTGCCCACACTTGCACCCAAAACCTATCTTTTAGTTTTGGTGCCCACACGGGAATCGGTTTATTCCCTCCTGCCTCCCGTTTGAAAGACTCTTCTCCGTAAAGAGCTGACGCCAAATGGTATAGTTGAGCAATTCAGGGTTTCCTACTAATGCTTGCTTGTAAAGGTTCAGATGCAAAATGCTGCTAAAAGCACTAATGTGTGTCAAGTTTTGTGCCTGCAGAAGCCAAAATATGCCATTAAATGTCAGTTTCCTGAAACTACAGTATCATCTGCATATACAGATACCCTCCACCAATCTTTTTCACGTTTGTCGGCCTTGCGCTGCATATTTCGCGCAGTCAACCTAAATCTTTTCTTACTCGATGTACTTCATATCATCAGTTTTTTATTGTGTAAACAAAACCTGGAATGTGGTGGAGAGCTAGCAGAGTGGCACACTACATCAATCTGTGAAATATCACAATCAAAAATGTCTATTTGGACTGCATTATTTCCAGTGTTATGCACTCAAGGTCTGATTTAGATAGTTTCGGTGCAAAGCCTTGAGAAGCCTCTGTGTGGACAGAGTGATAAAATGAAAGACATATGAGAAACAGGGATATTTAGATTGATTGTAATCGATACTGATATCACAGTTTTCAGCAAAAAACCCTTTTACTGACATCAAGCATCACGGACGATTATGGTGTCCAGTTTTCTTTTAGGTTAGATCTTCAGATTCCAGCAGAGGCTGCAAAGGAAAATGAAGGAATCACAAGATCTCCTCCATTTACTAAAATAAACTAAAAAAAATAAATGTGTTAAACTCCTCAGCTTTTTAAAGATTTGTTAGTTTTGATTAAACTAAGGGGAACCATTGTTAGGAAGTGATACTTAGTTTGTCTGAAATGGTTTCTTTTCTTTGCTCAAACCTTTTCAGTGGCTTGCAACTGCACGAAAACTGCGCATTCAGTCGGAGATACAAAGAGAGATGCACGCGCCAACAATCTTCCACTGCCACCCACAAACCCATCGCCACTTCACGCCAACGGCCCCCCTGTGGTCTGAACATTTCTCACCCGGCTCCGCCATGCAGCCTGCGACATAGCGCACACGCTGCCGCTTGTACTTTCACGAACAATCTGCATCTCAGCAGAAATACAACCGGCCAGAAAAAGAAAACTCGCTGTCGATTTCTTTTCCTCCTTCATCTCACTTCCTCCTTTCCGAAAAGCAGCCGAGGCTTCATCCTCCTCCAGCAGCCAACACATCCCTCGCAGCCTGTGGCCCTTCCCATCTCCCATCTGTTCTGACAGCTCCAAGGTTAACACAGCACCCCCCCTACATACACACTCACACACACACACATACAGACACCCAGTTGGCCTTGTATTCAATCAGCCGTCTATCTTGGCGCAGCAGACACTGTGTGTGCACGCACACACACAAACACACACACAAAGTGCACTGACTCTTCTCCCCTCAGTCTATCCATCCATTCATCCATCCATCCGTCCGTCCGTCCTTCCAGAGGTGTTTGCTGATGCGATAACAGCTGATTGATTCATTTGTGATTTCCCAGCAGCTCTGTCCCAAACACAAACACACTGACGACAACAAAAAATAAATAAATAAAGGAAAATGAAATCCTTGCAAACCGCCGGGACTCATTTGTCATGATTACACTGAATTGATTCCCTGATTTGCTCCATTCTTTGCGAACGGCGAGGGGAGAAGGGAACGAGACGGCGAAAGAGGAAGCGCGAGAAAAACGGCTGAGGGAGAAAGGTTTAATCAAGTCCCTTTCAGCTGATGTGTCACTGTGAAAACAACGAGAAGCAAGAAAAAGAAAAGGAAAAAAAAAAAACATCATCAAACTGACGGAGCTGGTGCAGGTGAAAAAAAATCAGCTGACGCGTCTCGAATCTTTGACCCTATTGAGCAAATGGATTCGGGGGGGGGGGAGTGTGTATGTTTGTGTGTGCGTGTGGAGAGACGCCCCGAAAAACTCAAGAATTGAGCAAAATGTGTTTCAGTAATTCAGAGAGGGAAGGAAGCTGTTTGGGGAAACCAGACTGCTCCAAAAGAACGTTTCAGTTCATAAAAAAAATGACAAAAGGTAAAGATGGAGCAAGAACCAACAAAATAATCAGAATGAGGAAGGACACGGTGCAGGTCTTGAAAACCTGTTCCTCTTACGCAAACAAAAAGCATCTTTGTCCTGGGTTAAGGCTCTATTCATGAATGGAGGGGGATGGCATCCTTCGCTAAAATTCACACTTTGTTAAATCTAAAATCTGAAAGCAACCCCTGTTAAAGTTTTGTCAACATATCGCTTTTCTTCCAAAACTACTCTGGCTCATACGTGCCTTTGTGGGATGTGTGCAACACTAGACCGAAGGTTACATTTTGAGCAGAGAGGAAAAACAGAAAAGCCATAATTTTTCTACCTTTCAGGTGAAAATTGAGAGAGAGGTTCTTGGAAAATGCCGAGAGCAGAAGTATTCATACAGAAACACAAATAAAAGCCCTCGCCGCTTTGTGGAGGATGCAAAGCTTGAAGTGGACCTCGGGTGAATCAGACTTGAAGGACCTTGGTTTGTGTGTGTGTGTGTGTGTGTGTGTGTATGTGTGTGTGTGTGTGTGTGTGTGTGAGCGATACACAGAAGCTGTCCTTCTCCTGAGAATGTGCGAGCTGTGTTCACCTAGAGCTAAATTGGACGTAAGAAGGCCGTGGTGTGTGTGTGTGTGTGGTTTTTTTCTGTTTGTCTTTTTTGTTCCTGTCGGTTCTTTGCTGCGTTTTAAGTGTTGAGGTGTTATTGTTCTGCGGCCTTGTCTAGCCACACTTACAAAAGGCCAAGCAGAAGCAATTTACCACGCAGCAAACATTCGGAGAGAGACTCGTGTCACTCCCTTCTGTACGCAATAAAACCTTCCATTCATTAAAAACCTGGACTTCCAGTTTTGACTTCTTTTCTCCCCCTTCTTATACTTTGCGAATGCTAAGTACAGGGCTGGAAAAAAGGAGAAACCTTTCATTTAGTGTCCTTTCTTTGTGAATCACAGTCACACTCGTAACCAACAATGACACTGATGTAAACCTTCTCAGCGAGAACGAAGACGCGCAAATTTCCTAACAGCCAATCAAAACTGAATGTGTAGAAGAGTCTAACAAAAATAATTCAGAAGATATATAAATATAACATGGTTACTGTATTATATGATGTTTTTGGTTCAAAAAATTGCTCTTATGAGCGAAAGCTCCTTGTGAACGACTTAATAAGTAAAATATTACATTATTCCATTTGTTGGAGGAATTCTGAAAGCAGATTCTCTTTATTTTGTTTGTCTAAGCTGAAAAAAGCCTGTACTTTGCTGCTGGTGGCTGCGCTGAGGTTCACATGAACCTCAGCGTGTTTTCGCCCTGTGGGAAGTTGGTGTTAAGAAATGAGGATGAAGCTCTCCTCTGTTTTCAAGGTTTCGAAGGTCCTGTCAACATCCTAAGAGTTACAATGCCGCTGATCCAAGCCAGAAGTGCTGGTTCCCAGACTCCTCGTGAGAAATCTCCAGTGTAAGAAGGTACCGACGCTCTGGGTAGATAGAACAGACCAGACGCAATCGTCTGCTTGATCGTTTTTATCTGTATAACTATTAATAAAGTGCAGCCTGTGTGAAAATCACATATCTTGGAAACGCTTTTCCTTCATTTGATATTTTTTCCATTATCACTTTAGTAATTCACAGAATCAGAGTTTGAATTTTACACAATAAAGCATTCCAGTTCACGTCTATCATTAGACTGCGAAAATATGTATTTATGCGAAAAACAAATGTCATCAATAAAAGTTTTCATTAATTGCCAGACAAACAGTGCTGAAGACTGAGTATTTTCAGCTTTATTGGCTAATGGCAACAAGCAACTGTGAAAAAAGCGCTTTTAGCCGTTGAGTATCTTCAGCTTTTGAGACTTAATAAATTCTTCAGCCTCCAAGCAATGTTAGCCGAACAGCCTTAGAGCAACATTAGCCTTTAGGCCTGTGAGAGAACAATGTTGGACTGTCAGCTTTTTAGCCTCCTACCAATGCTAGCCAACTAACCTCCAAGCAATGTTAGCCTGTCAATCTCCTAGCCTCAGAGGCTAGCAGGTTGACATTCCTAGGAATAACATTCCTCTGCAAACAATCCAAGAAATGTTAGCCTGTCATCCATGCAAGTATCAGCAGAGAACGACCCATAAATGCGTCCTGTTATACATGTATATGACGTAAACAGCATTGCCAGAGATGCAATAGGTTCATAGCAGGTGTGTGGATGATCTAATGATCAGACTGCTGAATGCAGCCAGTCCACAGTGTTAGCAGAACAAGAGGACCCCAAAACCACATTTCGCTAAGGGCCACATGGAGGCTTGGGCCGGCCCTGGCTCTGAGCAACGTTAGCTTGTCAGGCTGAAGGAGACAGTGCGATGTTAGCATTTAGCAAACATTTTAGAGGCTAAATGATTTTCAATTTTTAGCCCTGGCAAAAAATAAATAAATCATCTTTTCAGTACTATTTGTTGTATTAGCTACAATATAAAAAGTGTCAGAAGCACCAATTTTAGCCAAAAGCGCAACTAACAACCTCAAAAGTCAGTTTATTATTATGTTTCCTTGCTAAAAACCCAGGTAATAGCGTCATTTAGACACATGGACGAGACGAAGCGACAAACCAGATGGATTGTTATGCAGAACCATCTGTGGTCCTCTGTAGAAGCCATTTAGAAAAAGGGCATGCAGTCTCAGAAATTACAGGCAAGGGACAGAAGCATCACTCCGTCGCTGACAGCAAACCAGCTTCAAACATTTAGATCAACGAAGCGGTACGAGTTGATTGTCACGCTTGTAAAAGTGGCCACAGCTGTTGGAATGCGATGAGCAAATCTTTGTGTTTTCACGCACACATGAACCTATTGAAGAGCAGCAATGTGGATTCGCCAGCGGTTTGGATTTCTCGAGTATCGCCTGCTTTTGAAAGTGACTAACAAGGAAAACCCGAATGCATAGCCAGGGCTGTTGGAAAGGTCAGCGGGTTCGTTGTCTAATTACCAACAATGATCAGCCTCTGGGACAGACAACACAGGGAAGCCAGGTGTGCGTCACATGTTGCAACACACAACACGTATAACATCTGCGGCGTAATGTGTACAGATTTGATTTGGCTAAAGCAAACATTGAAGAGTGTGTGCAAGTTATGTATGGAAACTTAATGCCGTTATGCACACATTTGGATACCCTTCTTGTGCACAAATGCCCAGCACGTTGTCCTCGTCTCTGCCTTTGTTGCTCTTTTGTCTCTTCCTTCTCTGTCTCCCTCGCACTTTGCCCTTTTCCTAAACCAGCCGTGGCCTTCGCCATGGTTCTTGTTTAAAACGGCGGCATGCAAAGCAAAAGGAGCAACCATCTGCCATACGCATACAGCCGCGGCCTAAGGAACAAGGGCTGGCATCACAATACCTCTATAGTTAGTGTTTGAGCAATGTGTGTGTGTGTGTGTGTGTGTGTGCATGTGTACGTGTTTGTTCTTCAAGCACGGTCTGCAGGGCAAGATAAGTGTGCATTTAAGAGGCTTATATTTCATTTCAGGAACTGAAGGAGACAAAATGGCTCCATTCTGGGTTGGCGAGCACAACATGAGAAACGGTGAGGTAGCAACACAAGCGGAATAGGAAAAAAAATAAAAAGAGGGCTGCTGTGATGCCATTTGCACACACACACACACACACACACACACACACACACACACACACACACACACACACGCACGCACCCACACACACACACACACACACACACACACACACACACACACACACACACACACACACACACAAAGAAAGAAAGAGGCACAGAGCTGAGCATTTGTAGCTCTTGCAAAACAAAAAACAAAACAAAAAAACCCCACAATTGAGCACAAAGAAGAACAGTTGAAATACAAATCCAGCTTTATTAATCGGTGCTTTCTAGTTCTGTTTTGTACTGTACATCTGAAAGCCAATGTGTGATGAAAGCTGGCAGAAACTTTAAAGTAGTGAAGAACGACCCAAACTTGTCAATGTGGCACAACGTAGTCGGACTGCCGAGACAAACGGTGCCAAACAGGCTTGAAAAATTAGCAAAAATACACACACCACCGATGATTAAACGGCTACTTGATGTTTCACTGCGACTAAATATGGCGCGAGTGCAGGATGTCGAATGTATTTCACGGGAGAAACTCGTGTGTCTTCTTGCTTTATTTTTCAGACAAGCACGCAGACACACTGACTCACTCCTGCTACTTTTACAAGCAATAAACTCAATTAATTTTCGCCGTTAAAATTTACGGACTGTATCGCGGCTGAGATCCCACCAAGCCCAGCGAAATAAAAGTAACTGCCGCGGGTTTATAGGTTAATCTGGTTACCCAGTTCGCCGTTGTGTAACAGCCAGTCCCACCGAGCTTCATAACGAAAACAAGACATGCGAGACTGAGACGCTTTTACATCCCTGAAATTTTATTCAGAGATCCGCAGAGAAATTGGCTGGTGAATGGAGTATGTGGGTTTTTAGAAGAGTGAGCCCTTAACACTCTTCAGTGTGGAAGTTCTTGGTTAAATCTAGCCATTTTCAGCACATTAAAAGGCACATTTAATATTATAATAGTTTGAAAATGTTATTTAAGTTGTTTTTTCCCATTTCATAGTTATTGTAAGGGTTTAAATTGTCGAGGAATGTAAAAGCAGACTGGCAATTTAGTGATTCTAACCACATATATTTCTTTGCTCAAAAATAGCAACTATTTAGCAACTCTGCCAATCATGTTTCTGGTCAAATTAGAATTTGAAATCAGATAAAATCACTATTGTTGGATCAAAAACCAGCCATAGAATGATAATTAGTGCGTCCTTCACTTTTAACCCATACATCATTTCTTACTGCATGTTCTTTGAAGGGATTTCGTCTCGCGTCTGCCGACAACGATTTCGTTTTTGGTTTGCTCTCCATTTCTGACTCGAACGTCGCCCCTGTCCTGATTAGCCCCCACCCCAGTAACGCCGATCACTGCTCCTCCTGCACGACCATGCATGAAACATGAATAATGAAATATAATTAAAAACAGCTTGCAAAGCTACTATACAAGCTGGCGACTCACACATGCCCCGTCTCTGTGAATCTCTCACATGTACACAATAGCTGGGCAAGGGTGAAACTCTCATTTATCCATTAGCTTGAAAAGCAAATCACACACATATGCACAGCAAAACATACACACACACACGCACACACAAATAGGGCTGGGGAGCTTCTGGTTGACTTCATAAAGCTCTCATCAAGCCAAGCTACCATATGGGGATGGGGCCCAAAACAGAGGGGGACTGGATTGTGTGTGTGCATGCGGGCGTTGTACACAGAGCGCCCCGCATCCCCAAATGCAAACGCAACACAAAGGATGCATGCATCACCAAATCAGCTTTGTCTTGCATGCATTATGACGCTACTGCTGCCCCATTAAGGGGGACCTCAGCAATACACCCCGAAGGTGCATTGAGCTAAGACAGCTGAAGCGAGGAGGAGAGCAGGGACACACTCACTGTTAGCGCTAAAGTGGCACATCTTAACAAACATCCCAGCCCACGTCTTGCCTCTTTTCTCACACTTGGTGTACTGAGACCAGATTGCTGATGCAGTCAGTCACATACATTGAATTTTAATCTGGGCGTGATCTTATTCCTTTTTTTTTCTTTTTATTTTGGTCTTCCCTCCCTTGTCTTCCTGCCTTTCACTGCTGATTACACCCTGTTTCCCCCCCAAAGCTCCACCTATCCCTGCCACCCCTGTCAAGGTCCAGGCTGCAGGCCTCGAGGCTGGGGCCTCGCCTGCCATTGTTAGCCCACAATGGGTGAGAGGCGGCTGGCAGGCAGGCAGGCACAGCCAGGAGGCCTTGTGGAGGAGGCCAAAGGAGAGAGAAAGAAAGGAAAAGATAGCACAAATTGCACCGTTGTAACAAATTTTTTTCAAAAAATTGTGATATTAAGTTTCATAAACGGAACTTATCTTGTGAAAAGTTAAATAACCGAGAACAGAAATACAAGAATAAAACTTATGAAAGGATTCAGACCGTCTTTTCCATTGAATTTGCCATCAAAGCTCAGATCAAGCAAAAAGTGATCTTTATTCTCCAACGATTTTATAAATTCCTGACATAGTGGACGTTTTGTATTCGTGAGGGTTTGGGGACACAGCCGCTAGCGAATGGCTAAAACCTATCAATACCCTCTCTAAGGATGCTTATAACCGCCTATTTTAATAGTTCAAATACCAAACATTTCTTAAAATCCGAATCGTCTTCGCACTGCTGCAGAAGCTAATGTCTACAGGCTTCTTTACTTCTGCAATAGCGGTCAGTGGAGTTTTCTTTTATTGTCTCTCTAAACCGGGTGAATGAGCCTAGTTTTTCCACCCTGATTGTATATCAGTCGTTTAACTTCCCTACAGTACCAAGAGACATTATAGAACCAAATAAAATGGCTGACTGGCAGAGCTTAGCGGTCAAAATTTCATTTTGACCGCTAAGTTACCGATACCCAGTAAACCACGGGGGTGTTGGAAGTGGACCATTTCTGTGCAGAAAAGTGAGACTTTCAGCTACTTCCATTCACTGCTGATAAGGTCTATATAACCACAGAGCGATACCGAAATGTAGGGCTTTTTGGTAACACAGTTAATTAGAGAGAAACACAATGGTGACACCCATTTGCAAAAGTTTAAAGGATCTGGATATGGATGCATCAATTTATTGCCGCATACTTCCTTAAATCTGTAAATGTGAAGCCGATCTTATCCCTCGTTTGCATCTACCTCAGCAAAAGTCTAAAAATCAACCACTGTCCTCTTCTGCTCTTCCGGAAGAGAGGTTTGGCGGACGGGTCGGCCCACCGGGTCATGTCTGCAGGTGTGCAGGTAAGTTGCCAACTCAGTATGTCTCTTGCAATATTCAGCAACACTTCAGACAAAAAAAAAAATAAAAAAATAGGCGGTGACCAAAATCAGCAGGTCAGGCTTTTTAAAAATCAGTAATTGCCAATCGGCCAGAAAACCGTAACCTGTGCACTCATAATTCTGGACAGAAGCCGAACAGAAAAGACGTGCACCTGAATGCTGCCAGATGTTTTCCTTTTCAAACTGAAATTGTGTCATGCGCGGCTGTTTCCCCTCTATTGTGAATTTAAAGCAGACTGAAGTGCCACAAAGTGATTTTAAATACCATGATGGGGTGCCAGTTTGTTAGGCTTCCGATCAACTGCTCCTATGAGCTGACATTCGGGCCGGAGATGATGTCATCACAACATTCATCGTGGCTGGCCAGAGTTTGGAGATTCGTTTGTAGCGTCATTACTTTTCAGCTTCATTCGCTGATACGTTTTTCCAACATTTTGATAACTGACATAAATTTGTGTACAAAATTATGAATGAGGCCTGAAGCTCTATGATAAATGAGGCTTTTGCTTGACCAAAAGACGCCACGCAACAACAACCTTATTCAGCAAAGGCCTTTATCTCAGCAGAGGCATTTGAAGCAAAAACAAACAAAACAAAACAAGCCCTGACCGACCTGCAGTCTGGGAAGCTGCCAGCAACAGTTAGCTTGACTTGGTCAATCACATGTTGAATGACGACGCGACAAAGAGAGCAACTCTTACAGGCTTTACATCACCGCGATGTCAAACCGCGAGCCGAGTTTGAATGGAAAACAAGCGCATGTGCGCACAAGCAATCTAATGCCAGCTGTCTCGCACACACTAAGCGTGCAGCTGGATGCGGACAAACACACACCGGCACACAATGATGCCGATCCAATAATGTCGGCCGTCATATACATAACCCCACACGGCCATGCGTGTGTGCGTGTGTGCGCGAGCTCACAAAGACGAGGCTTGGGAGCAATCAACTGATAATGTCAACCGTCACGCACGTTGAATACACATCTACACACACACACACAGAGAGAGAGAGAGAGAGAGAGAGAAAGACAGAGAGAGAGAGGCGCAACCAGTCCAGGAAAGGACTGGTAAACAATGCTCCACAATGCTCTCTGGCAGAGGCTTGAGTTTACAAAAGAAAAGAAGGTTTCCAATCACTAGACATTTATTCACTCTTTCACTCAGAGACACACAGCGGGGGGCGAGGGAGAGGGAGAGAGACCTTTAAGACATGCACTGAGGGGACGCACAAAGCCAGGCAACCATTCTCCCACTGACTCAATTCACTTATTCAATTGCTTCTTTATCCCACTCCCCTCTCTCTCTCTCTCCTTTCTAAATCAGAGCAATGCCAAATAAAATTCATTTTCCTCATTGTCTTTTTCTGTCCTCAACATGAGGATAGCAATAGTTTTTCACCAAGTTGCTTAAACGAAGGACAGCTGGGATGGACGGGCGGGTAACACACCGGCCTGGCTCAGTGTATTGTATTGCGCGCACACACACAAACCGGCTCACAAATCAACAGCCATGACAATAGGCTGGATTCTCACAGTGAAGGGACGGCTTAAGGTTGAACCAACAGTGATGCAAGCCTTTCACTGACCTCCGTGTGGACAATGAGGGTTTAGTACCAGCAACTCTGGAAAACAGCACGGATAATCAGTTATTGCTAAATGTGGGTACTTTGTTTTTTTTCATAATCTGTTTTTAGCTGGTGCTAGTGCCCATTTTCCCCCCACATTCTCCAAGCCGTAGGTGGAACTGGAAGAAGTAGGTTCAGAGAAGGGGAAGACCCGCGAGAAAATGACCAAAGCCGGGAGTCAAACCTGGGACAACAGCCTGTTCCAATTATGCCACACGACGCCCCGAAATGTAGGTACATTTTATGAACCAACCAACACCCACAGGTGCGTTTGCGATCTGAACCAAAGAAAAGTGCTCAACTTGCTC
Source organism: Poeciliopsis prolifica (assembly GCF_027474105.1). Taxonomy (NCBI): domain Eukaryota; kingdom Metazoa; phylum Chordata; class Actinopteri; order Cyprinodontiformes; family Poeciliidae; genus Poeciliopsis; species Poeciliopsis prolifica. The sequence goes on from NW_026562383.1 coordinate 5,194,172, forward strand.
AGCTGACCTGTTGGGGGCGCTAATCCGATTGAGTTGCCGATGCCATAATCTGCAGAAGAAGTGATCAGCAGATAACTTTGGCTGTGGTTTAAATTGGTCCTTCGTCAATCCCATTGGTGATTTTTTTTTAACCTATTGCCAAGTACATAAACAGTGGCATCTTTGTGACGAAGCATTTTCACCAATTATGGCAATAAATGAGTCATTTATTTCTCAGAAACCTTTAATCACAAGTCATTTTGACTCATATGTGCACCTTTTTGAAAAGTGTGATTTCAACATTTCTACGATGGTCTTTCTCTTCAAATGTATTCAAAAACTCTTAACTAGCAAAGGGAAATGAAGTATGTTACAATGGCTAAGCGGAAAAGTTGGAAATGATTTATTTACGTGTATGAAATTGAAATGGCAGCATGTGAGTACAAAACAGGGACATATCTCAGTGAACGTGCCATTGGCAAAAAAAAAAAAAAAACAACGTCCAGCAGGCATTTTCATTTATTTTGACTCGTATCAGGACCAATTAATTATGAAGAAACATGGAGTAGGCTGTGACCTTTTGATCAAATAAATATAAAACGTGTGTGTGTATAGGCACACATGCAGGGAATATTGTTTCTGTTGCTTTTACAGTGGAGTTGTGATTTGGGGTTTTATTTTCAACTTGCTGTAGATACAAGTTTGCATTTCTTGATTTCATATATGAAAAAGAATCAATTTCACCAAGTTTTGTGCCTGAATCCTGACCAAATGGGGCCAAAACAGGACTATCAGCAAGGCTGTGTTTTTTTTTTTTTTCCTGTTCTATGAAACAAAGAAGCTAACAAAAAATTGGCTCAGCTCTAATCCTCCACCCTCTGATCTGACCCTGAACCAGCATTCAGCCTGTCGACAGAAGGAGGCACCAGCATCCCTCAGCTATTCTCAACTTTGGTATGCTCCCTCTGGCACTAGAAGCTGCTATTGTGAAACCCCTTAAAGACAAGCAACCTGGACTTGCATTCTTTTACGCCTCAGCAATTTCTTTCAGGGAAAAAAAATAATAATAAAAAAAAAAACGCTGAAAGACAAGTACAACTTGGCAGGATTTTACCTGTGCTTTGCTAAAGGTGAATGTACAAATGGCTTTATGTTTCCTCAGGCGCCCGGTGCAAGACTTTTATGACCATAAAAAAATATATATATAAAAAAAATGATAAGTTTGACTTTTGGCACTTTTACGCAATTTCCTTTTAGTGCTGCTGAATCATGTGTCCCTTAAGGGGCCCATATTTAGTTCTGTGTAGTTTAAAATGTACTGTTCATGCTGCCTCTGGGAGTTTCACACACACACATGCATTTCTGCAGCCTGTGATATGAGCAGACTGAAACTGGATGAAAATTACATAAAAAGAAATACTGTGTGGGACACAACTTTATAGCACAAGGGAAAAAGTCCCCCCCTCCCCCAACATAATATTTTGTGCAGAAAAAGATTTAAAAAAAAAAGTTCTAAAATTGATGATTTTATGTCAGTTTGTGATCAAGATACGACTTTCTGTAGGGATTTATAGGCAAGTGCTGAATACATGCTTGATCATAAAGCTCCATGTAATTGCACATAATTTCTAGCTTTGACTTCCATGCATATGCTAGGGTTTGTCTGTAATGTACCAAGATGAAAAGAGCTTGATGAGCACGTGTTTAGGCCTCCAATCTAAAGGTTTCCAGCTGAGCTAGCGCTGCACAACCTTCAGTCTTGACTTTACAACTGACTGGGTAGCGAAGAGAGAAATCTCCTGGACCCGATCATCCCAACCGATCAACATTTACTATAAGATCTCTAACAGAAAAAGATCAGTATATTTTCTGAATTATTCTGGGGAAATTTTCAAATAATATGAAACAGACTGCTTCCAACTGCTACGCTTCCACACTGAAGAGCGGTGTTGTTAGCACAACTGGTTAGGGCTTAAGCTAACAGAGAGCAGAGAAATATCAAATCTGTAGATTTCTGACCAACTCAGGGTCAGTTCAGCAATTTGAACAGACTTCTCACTGCACCCCAAACAATAAGTCCTATTATTAAAGCAATGCTTTATATGGATGATTAATCTGAAGTCTTCATATCTTTAAGAAATGATGCAAACATTTCTGTTTTTCATGAACACTCAGATCTGGACATCATCATGTAGTGTTGGTTCCCAAAGGCGACGCCGCAAATTCAATGATAAGGTCTTCAAACTGGCTTTCACAACGACCCCATCGTGTGCGCACTGCAGCCACTTCCAGTCAGCATGGACACGCAAAGAAAAAAACCAAAACACTTGACACAAAGTCAGTGGGAACCAACCAGGAATCGCTTGCCGAACGCTGAAAATACAGATCGAGAAAACAACATCAAGATAAACTGCAGATGAACCCCCAGCGAACAAAGACTCCGGCTGTCCTGATGTCTGCCACCAGATAAAGCACTCAAACATGTGGGAAGATGGTTAGACAGGGAGCCACGGCGCCTTCAGCAGAATAGTGATCTCTGTGGCTGACCAACATCTCAACTGGACAGATGGCTGTGCTTTAGTAGGCCATGATTCAAAGAGTTGACTGATTTCTTCCAGTCTTTCTAGTTAAACATCACACATTCCCTCTGTGTGACTTTGTTTTTTTCCCCTTATTTAGTCACCTGTCTTTCCTCTTCCATGTATCACCGTCTCACCATCTCTTACACACACACACACACACACAGACACACAATGAGAGCCTGATTAATAAGTGTGCCTGTCCCTCGTTTCCGGAAAGTGTTACAACAGAGAAGGCCATCTGAAAGGCACTTCAAACTCGAATTATGTAGATTTTAAAACAGCTTTCGACACATGGGGCAGCAGGCGGGAGGTGGAAGGGTAGACGCGGGGCGGTGGGGTTGTATTCTGCTCATGCATATTGATGAACAGGCACTTCAAACATATCCTCTTGGAGGGTCACCACATGGGGAGAGCCAGCCAATCGTCTTTCTCCGGGACATTCTTTCTGCTAATGCGACTCAGGTCCGTCAAGTTCGGCTGTTTTCTTAGCAACGGTGTCAAATAGAAAAGAGCTAGAAAAACATATTGCGGTTGAAGGAGAAGAATGTTGTTTAATACGCGTATTGTATCTAACAATCAGTCAGAATGTCACTGTGAAAGCCTTAAATTTTAAACAAGATTACAGATGAAACGGTCACACAGTTTTGGAGCCAATTTTCCATCCGATTTTTATTTCTTCCAAAGATGTACGTGTACCAAATTTCAGAAGGCATTAATCATCCATATTAATAGTAAAGGCAATATTACACGGTGTGATTGATAGTATAGCTACTGTAAAACAAGGTCTTAATTAGGGACGCACCAGCGACTAAAAATTTGGACCGTCGTTGATATCAAATAATGTTGCTCTTGTGGTTGATAATGGCTATTTGCCAATATTGTAGATTTCTCTCTACCCTGCCCTTCTGACAATGAAAAAATGGCCACGCCATTACATTGCCTCTCTGATTCAGTTAACACAACCATCAGCATCATGCACCCAAACAAATACCACACAACCAGTTCCCCCCCACTCCCAAAACGTATACATAAACAGCGGCAAGATGCAAATAAATACCAGTTATAACTATGAGCATATTTTTACTTGTCAGTATGTTAAAAAACAAAATGGCAGATCCCAATGTTAAACCCAATCATGCTTCCCTAGCTTTAAAAATATTTCAAACAAAGACAACAGTTGTAGTTACTTCAAATTGTCTAAACCATCTTATTTTATCAAGTTTGCACACGTATTATTGCTGACTGAAAGCAGGAGCCTTGATGTGCATCCCCCAACAAAAGCATAGCCTTTAAAGTCAGAGGCAAGAGCCTTCCTGTGTTATCTGCTGAAGACTCACTCTTTATAAAAGTAACTTCTCACATGGTTTGAGTGTCGCCCGATTCCGCAAGTCTAACCTCACTGTCGTTGAACACTGCTAAGTTTAAGTCCGTTTCGTTTCATCCCAGTGAGCTCGTTTGGTCCTTACAGGAGCGAACGCTTTACGTTTGTGTTCCAGCGACCTGGAAAACGCCTCTGAGCGGCCCTAGAGATGGAGAGACGCTGGCAGCTGAAACAAACTGACGAATGACGTTTACAGTTCCTCGTTGTGCGGCTACGGAGCAGTGACGACGGACAACAGCTGTCTGAAATAAACCACAGCGGTGGCCCGTGCTTGTCTGTGCTGTGTCCACAGACTAAAACCACAGACGTGCCCAAAGTCCAACACCGCAGACAGTTAAGGAGGTAATTATACGCAGCAGGGTTTAATTTCTAATTCTCTCTCTCAGCCCACTTGTGTTTCTGGATTTCTTGCAACATCAAGGTCACTGTCACACAAAAGCACAGACATACAAACAGACACACAAAGGCAGCAAACGGGGGGTGGAAGGGTGACTGACTGAAAGACTCTTCACAACAATGTGTGTTGCAGCCTGAATACAGAGCACTGCACAAAACAAAAGCCTGAACGACAGCCAGTTGGCTTAGCACCACTTGGCACTGGTCAGGCTTGCTTGTCCTTGGCATGGCAATGAAACACACACTTGCAAACATGCATTCTTTCCATTTCCCCCCCCCCCCTTTCTTCTCAGGTATGAAGAAAACATACGGTACCCTTAAAAACAGTCAGAAAATACAGGGAGCTGTGACCATCGGGTACAAGAGAAAACCGACAGAATGGTGCCAAACACAAACATCTGCAAACAACTTTCATTCAAGGGACCGGGATAAGAAACAACTTCAACAACCGTAAGACTACGATACAGGAGGAGGGCCAGTCATTAACAAAAGCCCTTCGTCTCCTGTGTTCGTCAGAAAGCTGCTTTGATGGTGTGAATAAAAGCTTGACAAGTTTTAATCTAATCAAGATAAATATAAGCCAGAAATACCTTTTTGTGGGATTCATCAGGATACATGCTCAGGTAAATCCCGCAATTATCCACCTAACTTGCCTGTAAGTTGTAGTTTTAAAGCCAAAACATAGAAGTGGCCAGTAGTTTCCACACTTATATCTGTTCCTGATTGGAAATACCTTCGAGCAAAATAACTTGTCTGTCTCTTAAGATGACAGAAAACTACACTGGCCTTTGTTCAGCCAGGTGACTACCATACACCAACAAGTGGGCAAGGGACCACTTGTGGGCATTTAACTACATCAAATGTAGTTACTCATTTGATGTAACTACAGACATCAAATGAGTTAAGCCATAGGTACTGAGATTGTAACTTCTAGTAAATGTTTTGAATGGGACAATGCTACACTGAAAGAAAGAAAAACAAGGAATTATTATTGTCTGCCATACTTTTACGAGCTTCAAATATAGTTATTATCTATATTATCTACACGGGAGTAGCTATTGTACAGAAAGAGCTGCTTGACAATTATCCTGTTGACTCAAACATCTTTTTGGTTTCCATATCCCATAATCAGGTGTATGTTTGGTGGATCCTAACCCTGCTATTCTTTGCCCATTTTGCTCATCCCTCCTAAGCTTCCCTCCTGTTTCATGAGGGCAGCCAAAGACAATTAAGATCTGAATCACAAAAAGGCCATTGGGCAACTGCATATAGTACCTTCCATTGTGAAACAACCATCGTGGGCTTAAAGCTAAAAGCGGCGTCATGAATCCTCGCGCCCTACCTCTCATTCTTATTTGTTGAGACATTACTGCCGACAGGAGAATAAAACATGACTAATAGCCAAGGTTTAAGTTGGCACATCCAGTTACGACGTGTCAATTCGAAAGCACGCAGCGGGACTTAGTGGCGCGGCGATACAGCTGACGGCACCTTCAGGGAGGCGGGGGCGTTTGATACGGAGGCTGGCTTCGGGAAACGGGGAGAGAATGGAAATGCCTGGGGTTTGCTCATTCTCTGTGGGTTGAGAACTTGCAAAAAAGAAAGAAAGAAAAAAGAGAGGGACGAGACAAAAATGAGCCTACGGCGTGGACAAAGGGGGGAACGGGGTGCTAAAAGCAGCAGGAGAGGCAAAAAGAGACAGAGCAAGAGGGAAAAGAGGGAGGGCTTCCTTACTCAGCAGGAGATGTCTGCCAAAGTTGGAGTCAGGCAGGGGGCGAGTGCATGTTCTCCGTGTGTTTATACGAGTGTGTGTGTGTGTGTAACTTGGGGACGGACCGTGGCCACGTGCCAAATACAATGACCCGCGAAGCTGGCAGGGTTGGTTGTGAGAATGTGTGTATATGTGTGCGTAAGAATGCGATGTGTGCTTGCATTCCTGGGATGCGTGCTTTCAGTTCCTCTACAGTGACGGGGAGAAGAGGCAATAGAGTCCATCTCAACTGAGACAGGGAAGGGCTGGGGGAGCAGTGTGGGGTTGGGTGGAAGGGGGGAAGAGTCCTGCAGCAAGACGAAAGAAATCTAAGAACAAACCAGAAAATGGAACATTTCTAGAACATACAGTAGTTATTCTTGCATTGTGTTATTTTCTTAAGCTGTCATCGGCACTTTAAGCTTCTGACTGGTGTAAGACAGTAGGCATTGGTCGGTATGTAATCCAGAAAGCATATTAGAAATTAACAAGCTAAGACTTATTCACATGCATGGTCTTGAATAAAAAATGTAAAAAAAAAATTCTGACTTAATTATAGGACAGTAGTTTTCAAGTAAATATTGTCATTAAGTAAAATGTTACACCATTTGTTTGCCCTTTTACGAATTATCAGAGAAAGCGTGAAAAGATATAAAATAAGCTACAACTGCTATTGGCAGCTCTACAAATAAACAGATTAAAAAATAGTCTCTTGGTTGATGCATCTCCTTAAACAACCCACTAAAAAATAAAAAAACAAAATATACTGCAGCAACATGTTTCTGTGGCGGGATCTGAAAAGTTTTTCCAAAAACAAGACATAAAAGACATGTTTGGTTAAAAATTGCTGCTGTGCTCGGTTTTGCCAACAGCGCCGTTGGAAACCAACACACGAGACAAAAAAAAAAAAAAAAAAAAAAGAGAGAGAGACTACATGATTGGCCACCAACCATAAAGAAGAAAGATGAGAGCCTGAGAGTTTGAAGAGGCACTGGCCCCATCTGGCAAGGACACAAACACACACAATCACAAAGTCACAATCAAACACAATCACGTGCACACACAGAGCCATTGTCTGCAGGAGGGAAGGGGGTTAAAGGGTCCCCCGTCCTCCCTGCTGACTCCTGGATGGTTGGAGGACTAATCCTGTTATCTCTGTCCCAATAAGAAATGAATTAATGAATAGAGCTTGGAGAGACGGAGCAGAATCCTCGGCGACAGCACTGCATGTGGGCCTGTGAGCTCTTATGTTTCTGCCTGCTCTGCTTCAATTAATGGAAAACTCACATGTAGTTTTGATCTGATTTTTAAAAATGAAACAACTTCTGGAATAAGAGAGAGAGAGACAGAGAGAGAGAAAATGAGGCTGTTTAAATAAATAAAAAACTCCCAACATCAAAATCTACAAACTGCCAATCGAAAAGTAGCTCAAGGTCCAGGGTAAGTTTGATCAGAGCCAATTTTCTTGCCAAGGGCACTTAGGTTTGATCTAATCAGTCTCTTAACGGATAATACAGGAAGCTTTCAGACAGTAAAAGGACAGAGACGACCATTTCTCCTTTGGTGTTCAGCACTTTCCCATGTCTTCGTCTAGGGAACAGGTCTGCTTTGAGGCATTCTCAAGAATTTTCTAAGATCACAGAGACAGATTTAGCTTTTCCTTTTCATTGTGACCAGCAAGAGCTGTGTTAAAAGTAAAGAAACTTCTAAAGAGCAAAAAACATTCTCTACTGGAAACGGAGGGCAGCCATCGTTTCCAGACATCTTTGAGGGAAAAAAAAAACATTCTTGAGCTATGAAATGAATAAAAAAAATACTGTTTGTAAATGCAGCCAGAGACAAAACCATCCACTTTTGGAGACGCAATCTGTGGTCTGAAACAGCTACAGGTGAAGCTTGGGTCTTCCAAATGGATAAATTCCCTAGACCAGGGTGCTCAAGTCCAGTCCTCGAGAGCTACCATCCTGCAACTTTTCGAAGCATCCTTACTCCAGCAGACCGGGATCAGCTCTAAACAGGCCTTGCAACGAGCCGCTCATTTGATTCAGGTGTGTTGGAGCAGGAATGTATCTGAAAGTTGCAGGATGGTAGCTCTCGAGCACCCCTGCCCTAAATAAATCAACAATTTAGTCACAAACTGGCTTAATGATAACAAAGCCAATGTTTTGAGGTGGTTAAGACAAAGGTGCATGACACCAAGGCGGCATTCAAACCCGACTCTGACGAACCAGTTCTCTCAAGAAGAATGGTCCAACATCCAAAAAGACCACAGTCCCAAGCAAATGGAAGAATTTCCAAAACTACTACCAGAATTTGCAGCCTATAAGCTTTTGAACACGGACATGTGGCTTTTTACCAAAAGGTTTCGAAAGGCCGAACAGCTGTGTGATGAATTTGCCTCCAGACGAAAGTGACATTCACAGACGCACAAAGACAGGCTGAGGAGGTGTGCTTGAGGTAGTTTGAGTTCGACACAGAAGAAGAAGTTTTAATCTGCAGGTAGGTGAAGATGGGGTTTACCTGTGCTGCCCTGTTCTGCAAAAGCATACAATACATCTCTCCTTAAAGTTTTAAACAATCTTTGTAATTATCTCAGGTTAGACTGTGGACACCTGTGACTTCTGGACATGTGCAGCCTGTGCAGTTTACCATTTCCTTTTCGAAGTCAGTGGGTACGGCTTTTGTTCAGGTGCGTTCAAAGAACCTAATACACAAAACAATCCTATGCTTTTGAGCTTCAGGGCGAGGAGTACACCAGGTCCATATGTATTTATGCATAGGCATAAACACAATCTATTTATGCTTCAAACTAAACAGAAAGATGAGTTGTAGCAGTTTATCCATAGAAGTTCACTCACATTCACAGTTTGACAAAAGAAGAGGTCATTTTAAATATAGGACCTAAGGGAGAAGACTCAGATGAACAAGGGAAGTTCCCCTTTAGTTAGCAGACAACCTTGACACAATGCACTGGGGACCAGAAGCAGATCTGACTACAAAGACGGAAAGGGGCCAAAAGGAGGTAAGAATATACCTGTGTATAGTCTGGAGGTCTTAGATGCTGCTCTGGATGAAGCTGACATATGCATGCACTTCTTAGGCATTCAGGTATCAACTTCAAATGAATCGGATAATCTTTAATAATGATAAAATTCTGAGTTTCCAAGGATAATCTTTATAAAAGTACAAGCTCTTCTTGTAAATGCACTTTGGTCTACATCAGACCAAAGTGGAACGGCGGGTAAATGTGCCGTTTCATCAGATGGAGTTTAGGGTCGAGTCGTCGGCGTAAACGATTACACAAAATCAGAACTTAAAGCAATTCATCAACAAAAGAAAAAGCAAAAGATTTTCAGTGCTCCACTGGATCACTAGGCGATTAAAACTCTGGATTCTATTGGCCCTTTGTTCCTCAACCATCCCTCATCACTCATTGCTTCTGATGGTGTGTGAAATGTATAACACACAATGAACAATGTGGCGAACAAGTAGCATCAGGCCCCAACTTAACACCTAAATGACTAATTTCACTTTAAGAAAAAAACCCAGCTTTTTAATCAGGGGGACACTTGGGGTGTTTTTATCAGTTTTAGTTGAAACATATACGTTTACTGCTAATCAGTGCTTGTAATTCTGCTTTAGTCTCTGTGGCACTTTTGTTTTCTTTACAAAAGGAATAGTCAAGATTATCAGTGTTAGTTGTAGCCTTTACTGCGGCCATAGGTCTTTTAAAGTTAAGAGCCTCGCAGCTCTGGTTTCTTCCACGAGAGGATGTCAACCCCTTTGTTCCTCTGTCTGGATTGCTGGAAGGGTCGCACCTCAGGATTTCAAAAGAGCATCGCTCGTTTGAGAGATTCATTTCTGTATCTTGTTGCCATGGGAAATGTGGCTCCCCTTAATGATAAAGCAGCAGCTTTTCACCAAGTGTCAGCAGCATTAAAGCCGCTCCTAGCAGGCCTTCTGTGGCCTTTCTTGGCTTTTTGGAAAACGACTCCAGCCTGGCTTCATGGGTTTTTGATGTCAAAGGCATTATTCACCCTTCAGCTCGCTATTGCCTTGCCGTCTATTGAGGCAGCTGAGTCACCTGGCAACACAGTAAAAAAAAAAAAAAAAAAAAAAAAACAAATATATATATATATATATAGTGCCTGGTTTCACCTCGGCGATTCAATACGAGGATGAGGACCTCCCTAAAAAGCAGGACTAGTAAACTCTATTGAAAACGGGCAGAGTGGGTTGCTTTTATTTTTATGTGTTGCCTTACGCAAACTTGATTCGGCTTAAATGAAACACTGGCTCTCGAGAAGAATCCTTTTTGACAGGCCAGCCAGTGAAACTGAAGGACATGGTAATGTGAGTTTCTGTTTAGCTCAAAGTGAAAAGACGGGAAGAGTAAGGTGTGAACACTTGGATTTCCTCAGGCTAATGGACTGAAACCGTCTTTGTACATGCTAAGGTGTGCCGACCTTTAGGGTATCACCTTGGGGCAGGGTCACTTGGTGTCATATAATTGTGATTGTGCGACCGGTTTGTGGTTGGGGGTGGAAACTTTGGGTTTGGGAGGTAAGATGTATTTGAGCTGACATGTGGACGTTGTGGAACGTAGACAAATGTCTCCATGTTCTGTCCAATTTAGTGGCAGCAGCGCAGCAAACGATTCATTAAAAGCAAAAGAAAAACAAAGGAACCATTGAAAACCTAGTTTTTACTTCTTTCCCTTCTAGTCCGCTGACTTGTAAACCCAAGAACATTTTTAAAAAACAAGGACAAAGATAATGGAACAGTTCAATCGGTCAATCAGGAGACAGGGCAGCTCATTTAAAAGCACTTTACATGGCTTTGAGCAATGCTAACAGCACAAACATGTTTGGCTGTGAGCGCTTCACGTTCATTTTGATGGAAAACTTCTCTCTCCATAAACAATTTAACTGATTAAAAATACTTCACAATATAGTAGAAAATAGTTCAAATAAAACTCCGACTTCATATCAGCCGTCTATCAGAGACCGCCGCCGTGGTCAAATACAGACAGGCTTTGAAATGGTGGGAAAGTGAAAACCTTTTAATTTCTTTAATGTCAGGCCTCGGTGGACAGAGGAAGACAAAGAAACGAACAAGGGAGGGATACATCAAAAAGGGGTCAATTAAGGCTAAACAGCAGCTCTGATGGTAAAAACTGCTGGAGAGGTTGGACACCAAATCAAAGAGTAATCACAAAAAAATGGTGGTTAATCCCAAAGCGGTCCTCTCATTCGTCTCCTTCTTCTGCTACTAATTTGTTCCACGTACTTAAAAGGTCAAGCAGTTCCCAAATTATCTGTCTAGTGGATCTCCTCTGTTACCAACGTTCGACATGGCCTCCACCGTTAGTTACTCAGTACAAAGAATTAAATTTCACCAAGAATAGAAAAACATTTGTTGGCCTCGGCAGAGATCGTCAGGATTTACGAAAGGACATTCAAACTAAAACATTTACCCAGAAATCTGAGTTTTGCATACGTAATGTACATTTTAGTACTTCAATAGAAAAAAATCCACAGCAAACTCTGAAAGTACAACACTTAGAAGTATTGTTACTGGTTTGGACTTGCATCATTGAATTTTAGATAAAAACAAAAACTAACTTGTGTAGATTTTCCCGGTCACAAGCAGACTCATTTGTACAAGCAATTGGTACGAGGCGGTTGCATTGATCTTTTTGCTCAACATCTAGATTAGCGGTTGCCCTGGAAAACCGATCCAGAAAAAAAAAAAAAAGCCTCCTGTGGGTTTTGTTTAAAAATGTCAGAAAGTGCAAATGAAATATAATTGGGTTTACCGAAGCTCTATTTAAGTGAAGTCTGTGCAGTGAATGAACTGCCCTAAACAACCGCAAAAAGGATAAGGGTTAAAAACGACTAAAACTAAACCAGACAGCGCAGGAGGGGCTGCTCACCAATACGAAAGCATGTCAGGAATTTAAAGAGTCACAGTTTCAAAACCACTAAAAGTTTCTATCATATCGTTCCGACACTTTCAGCATTTTTCAATTGAGAATTAGAAATATTGGCAGGGTGACCAGAGTTTTCTCAAACTTCCTCCACACCTGTTGCTGCACACTACTAGTGAGTCAGCTGAAAGAAGACTCCAGCCACCTTTATGTCTGTGTACGACAAAAATCGCACAAGGAATTGCTGGTTGCTGAAAACATCAATTTGAAAGTTGAAAATTAAAGGAAGCACCAGCCATTGCGATCATAAGCTCACGGTTGGTAAAGACACAAGCCACATGTCTGTGAAAGCCTTGTATTAAAACAAAATACATATTCATTTAGTAGAAATAGGAGTTTAGTTTTTGCTTTTAAACATTTTTTTATTGTGTTACACATTCTTTTTTTGTTTAATTCTGTGAATAAATTCTCTTGCCATTTCTACCCAAGGTTATTACACCAGGAGAATCTCACGTTAGCAGCCTATGTGTATAAATAACTAAACCACAGAGATACGGCGGTGGGTTTTTTGGCATCCACAAGTTCGTCTGCAGGAACTTGCAGATGACTCAAAAAAAAGAGAAGAAGAAGAAGAAGACGACGTATATGACCAAACTTAAAAATTATGAGTGTGCTTTTTGCCGTTAAAAGCAGATGAGATAAGATAGCATTTAATTGCTTCTTTCATAAGTGCAGCTTTAATCCTATTGTTACAGTGGTGGTGTTTCATCCTACTGATAAGACAATACTTTGAACATTGATTTATGCAAACACAGTATATAGTCCTCAGTACTTACACAAAGAAAGGCTGGGTTTCTGCTGCTCTGGCAGAAAAAGTGCTTAGCATGCCTTGTGCTTTCTTTTTTTTTTTTGTGAGGCGATATTTAACTATGTGAAAAGTCGTTTTCAAAATCAAAACAAGACTAAATCTAATCAGGCAACTTGGTGAAGACTTTTGGACCTTGGCTGTTATTTTCCCAACAGAAGAAGACGCAAAGTGAAAACTGAAGCTCATTCCTGCGAGAAAATTGTAGCCCCAGAAGCATTCAGAGTTGGTGGGCTCAGAGGGGACACGCATTTGCTCCTCCTTAGGAAAAACAGGAGGGCCTCAAGAGAAACCTCCACCGATGGGCCCCTGCACACACCAGCACAATAGGAATGGTGTGTAAGGCAGTAGTGAAGGCCCCTAATCCTTTTACACCATGACAACTACCAGAAAAAAAAACTACATCCACTTGCAAATGCGCACATTTGACCAACAGCGCATATACACACACTCTGAAGCGTGCAACAGAGGAAGTACAGAATATCATCTTATGAGTTGTAACTTCTGTGTCCTTCCTATTGCTTGTGAATGGAAGCAACTTTATGTAACAGTGCAGGTATTTTTCTTTGTCATCCCCCTTCGTTTGGGCTTTCTCCCACCGAGTTGGATTGCTCAGTTAGAATTTCCTCCGGACCAATCAGCGAACAGGAGATGTGATGATGATGTTGATTTTCTGCTGTGTTTTAAAATTGTAGTCCGCAATGGCAGTGGAGGGAGTGAATGAAGCCGTTTGGTTCATGTTGGCCACTCTTCCAAATATTGATTTAATATCAACATTCATCTCATTTGGCTCGGCACTTCTCTCTTCACAGTGGAGCGTGTTTGTTCACAGTGGAGGCAATTTCCGGTAAGCTTCATAGAGCAAGAACTCTTACATCACCAAATGTTAGCGATTGAGTAAAAATGCAAAACTTCAACAGTACGCAAATTTTTCTCAATAGCCGAGGACCCAGACTCTCTGCACAAAGCAAAGTGTAGAACAAGGATGTGGTTTTTACCAGGCTAATGCTCGGCATAGATTAGTGAACACATTGGTCAATTTTATGGCAATCAGATCCCAATGGCTGATTGGTCAGTGGGAAACCAAACATCCAATTCTCTTTCCAATCAGTGAATGCACCGCACAAGACGTCACACTGACAACAACACTCTTCAGTCCAGAAGTTGCTATTGATGTAAGAACACTTCTTCAGTCATTTTCAAAGTCTGTAAGCTTCAAATGAGGTCAAAGGTCAATAGAGTGTAAAACAGCACATTTCACATGTTCGTTCTGTTTCTTCAAACTACTGAACCCACATAACCTCTCCTGTGTGGCAGACGTGCCTGCGCCATCTTTGTTTGGGTGCGAGGAGACTAAAGAGGGCTGACTGTGTGAGTGGGGAAGCCAGAAGTGTGTGTGTGTGTGTGTGTGCGTGTGAGCACATAAGAGGGTGAGAGGTCTCGGCCAGACTGATCCTCACGGCTGTTGACCACATTAATCATGTTGCTGTGAGAGAGAGGCTGAGTGTGTGTGGTGGGAGCTGGTCCCTTATGCCCCTCTGAGAGCATGCGTGTGTGTGTGTCTATGTGTGTGTGTGCATGTGTGTGTAGGTTGCTGCACTTGACTGCTCCTATCAATTCAATTTCATTTCTCCCTCAACTCCCCTCTTTTCTGCAGGCATCCCCCATCCCCCTACCACAGAGCTCCGTAGGCTCTCTTCCCTGTGTGTGTGATGGACTGCTGAGAGCCTAATGAGGTCCCTCCCACCCCTTTGGCTTTTGGTGACTGTGAAGTGTGTGTGTGTACGTAGGGGGAAGGGAGAGCCAGAGGTGACAGGTTGGTTATGTACTTCTTACATTTTGCCTCTCAGCTATCCTCTTTCCTCCCTCCTGTCACGTCTTCCTTACTTCACACGTCCTCTCGCCCCACCCTCTCCCTCCAGTCCCTCACATCCTCCCCTTTTGCTTCCTCTTCTCACCCATCCCATCTCCGCCCCGTCCCTTTTTTTTTTTTTTTTCATCCTCGCCTCCTGTTCTCCTATCCCTCTTCCCTCCGCAGTCATCTTACCATTCATTTGGCAGTGAGACGCCAGCCTAATGGGCCATAGCAGGCCTTCTCCACTAGAGAAAACACACAGAGTGCTGTTATTAGCAACGAGGGAGAGGCGGGGATGAAAACGCGAATTGTGGAAAACGCAGCACAACGCTGTGCCCTGAAATGAGAAACTGGAGATATTTGTTTCAAAGTTCATGATCGAATCCAACGAGATTAGCTATATCTCTACTGTACCAATTGCAGCCTTGATGGCGTCAGGAAGAAGAGGTCGTCAATAGAGCAGCGTGACCCAGCAGGCCCTCTTAGGATAGATAGGTGATTCAGAATGAGTGGAAAGCCTACGCATTGCATCAAGTCCAAGAAAAAGACATTGTTGCGCTGCTACTGATGTAAGGAGGTACAATCAAACATTCGATATGACTAAACAGCACTCAGAAAAATTAAAACCTCAATCGTAGTCTGAACAAGCTGTTAAGAGCTCCAATCTATAGCTACAGCAATGAATATTCACCTTGGTCTAACAATTAATCAGAATTGAAGACAAGGGGAAAAAAATAAATTTTCATTGTTGTCAAAGGTAAACAAAAGAAAGAGAATTAAAGCTGCAAGCAGCCTCGAGCGGCCCTCGCAGCCAAGCGCCGCTCCGGCCTATTGGCCACCGCAGAGTACTAGCAACCGCCGCTCGACGCCAGCCACCACAGAAGCTCTCACGCAGTTTTCAGCACCTCCGCCCGCACTGCGGAAGCTGTTGCTCAGTTTCCATCAACGCTGCCCATGTTCCAACACAGAAGTTGTTGCGCAGTTTCCGCGCCCGTCCACCAGGCGGTACGCATTGATGCGTTCGACGGCGCTCCTTGACGACACAAAAAATGTGGTGCAGATTCATTGGTTTAGCGAGGAAATATAGCTGGCGGATTAATGTAGGGGACACAGTGGAGTCAAAATACATTTCAATGCTGTTGTGCTCTTTAGAGGTCAACAGAGGTCATACGTATCCAATTTGGCGCCAGTCGGATGATCCATGTGTCATTTAGAGCCGATCGTATGTACATGGCGAAGAACTGCAGTTCGCCATTTCTACACCCCAATGCGGTTCGGTCAGCAGCCAGCATTCATAGAGTTCATCATGTTATCGTTTTTAGTCAGTATTCACATGATGAAACCCATATAAATTATAGAATAACAGTAAAATACAGCAGAAAAAACATGACTGCCTCTTAAAAGTGGGCGGGGCTACGGTGAGGTCATCAAGTGACCATGGAAATGTGTTCAGGGCTGTTCTCTAGAAAGACAGAGGAAGTGTGATGATGCAGCTGTGATCTTGCATTTGGAAGTCATTTAATGTTGATGTTTCATGGTAAATAATCAAAAGTTTTACACTAAGCCACACCCACATGCTTTGATGTGAACTACAACTGAGATCTAAATGCAGTGCAACTTTAACGTTATCGTGAAATGAGTCAGGAAAATGGTGAAGGTTAAAATGTACCAGTTTAATAAACCGTACTGTTCAGTAATAATCCAAGGGCAATGCACAATAACAGAGCACAGTTAACTTTCAGCACTTTAGAACAATAGCACAGGCTGAATCCCACCCATTAATTAGGTATTAATCACAAGAAGTGCTGCAACTAAATATTACAACCCCATTGGATCAGTAAAAAGATACTTAGCATTTTCTCAGAGCTCTTTGAAACGACCATTTAAACAGCTTCTATACATAATAACAAGTCTGAATGTATGAAACTGAATGTATCAAACACACTATTCAGTTTATTGAATTATTAAAGCGCTTTGTTAGCATTAAAAACGTTGCAGAGCTCAGGGACTGGGTTAGCATCGTCCTCAGAATAACTGTTCCAAACATGACGGCTTCCAGAACCAGCAATAAGGAATAAATTACTCACCGCACTGCGAGTTACGAGTTTTTAAACTAATGCAATGGGCTCTTTGCACCTGCCGCGCTGACGTCACAACTGCATGCCCAAATGCGGCTCTCTTTTTTCCGCTTTCAGTTACTATGACTGCTATAAAAGACAAAGTCGTACTTAAGACACAAATAAAGCAATACTATGCACTTTGTTTAAGTTTTCATGTATTTCCAAGCGATTCTGAATTAAGACGGCTTGTAAATATTCATCGCCACCAGTTAAAGCTAACGCCGCACAACACAGTTTGCAGCCTTCACTTCACTCCGGATCAGCTTCTTCAGTCTAAAGACGAAGGTAAAAGAGCCGTCCTGTGTTATTTACATTTAATCGCTTCTGTATTCACCCTGAAAGAGCGAGTGTTTGGGAACGAGAGAGCAGAGCTGGACAGCCGAGCCACTGATCAGCATAACACCGCTATAAACACCGTCCTAATGAGCCCTTCACAACAAGCATGCAAAAGTAATAAAACGAAATAACAGAAACCTTAAGCAACACGGCCATATTTTTCTAAAAGTAATTAATCTGAACCTGAACAGTCAGCTGAACTAGAACTCAGATACAAGAGCTGCTCTATTGTTGAGCTCTGAGCTCGTTGTGCTTCCTCAGGATTCTGAAGCAAAAATCTGAACTGTAATCTGTCCCCCGCCGCGTTTATTATCGTTAACAATAAACACACGTAATATGCTTGAAAATAAGGCACAAACATTGTCCGTTAGAATCGCTGAGAAATGTTTAGATAATTAAATAGCAGATTTTTACAAGAAAAATGTCCGAGAATAATGCCTGCTAGCACAAGCTAAAGCTAAAGTTAGCCACAAAGTTTAAAGAAAGTAAAACTCACCTTCATATCTGTGAATGTATAACGAGGCGAACATCTTAAAACCTTTCTCCGGCTTACTTATTGGGGCTTCGGATCGACGTACATTATTAATTGTTACTTTGGAAAAACATTTCAGCCGTTTTTCCCGAACGCGGAAGCTGAGGTGCAGAGAGGCTATAAAACTGCTCCAACTCCGGTCCAACAGAGCGTTCTTTCTCACGAGCGTGGTTCGGATTTGCAGCTCCAAAACCCAAGCAAAATGTTGAGCGTAGTCCGGTTCTGTCGCTCCAAAATGTACAGTCCACAGCGGAACACACCGAACCTCGACCATGAACGGCCGCCGGCCGACTGCCAGTATGTACAGTACGTATTAGCAAAGCTACAGTACAATGCAGTCCATCACAACCAATCAAATTGCTTAAATTTGATTTTACACTTGACTGACCAGTAAGGCAGAGACGACTGGAATTGATGCATTTACTTGCGGTAGTAAATAACAGTTATTAACAAAACGCTACATTTACTCCGTGTTTTAAGCCAACAAAAATTATCTGAGGGCTTACATATAACATTTCAGGTTAAATGTAACAGCTTTCCTTTTGGAAATCTCACGGCAGACGCGCTCGCAATGTTTTCATGGCCATCCGCCGTCGATCTGTTTGTCATTGGTGGAGTAACACTGACCCCTGCTGGCGCAATACTGGTATTGTTCTTCATCCTGTTTGTCTGCTGTTTCATTCGTGGAGTAAGACTGACCCCTGCTGGCGGAATACTGATATTGTTCGTCATCCTGTTTATCCGCTGTTTCATTCGTGGAGTAAGACTGACCCCAAGTGGCGAATTACTGAAATGATTTATAAACAGTTTTGCTGAATTACGTTTTCTTTTATTTCTAGCCAAAATTAATTAATATTTGTACTCTCACCCACAAAATAAACTTATATATATAAAAAAAACTTATAATACTGTATATTTAAATAATTAATAACATAACATAACCTGTATTTCATGGGCTGCTGTTTTCTAGGGGGCGCTATAGAAAAATTAGGCCACGCCCTACAAATATTGTGATGGATTTCTGTCGGCGAGTGGATGAGGATCCATCCTTGTGAATTTGGAGCAGCTGGGCCCGAAAATGTGGAATTGAGAGCCAAACGTATGGCAATGGCGTTACAGGTCACTTCGCCACGCCGCCACGCCCACCTGCTCCATCGAAGCTGGTCGGGATTAGAATCCTCAATACACCAACATGTCTTCTGTGTCTGGGCACAGTTTCATGTTGATGAGGTCAAAGGGGTCAGATAGCGACCGTTAACAGTAAAACATGACACTTTCTATTCTCAGGGGGCGTGGCCTAAGTGATGTCATCATTCGACCATAGGGTATTGTAGAAGACCCGATGATGATGAATCACAGAAACTTTGGTGCCTCTGTGAGTTTCTGTGTAGGAGATATAGCAGTTTATGTTTTTACGGCGAGTAGGTGAACTTTGACCCCTGCTAACCCCCCTTCAGCATACTCAAAAACTCACCGTTTAGATAACTTTAGATGAGACATGCCTTATGAACAGACTGACCGAGTTTGAAGCCGATCAATCGAAATCCCCAGGAGATAGATCAAATATGAAGGCTGTAAACGGCAAAAATGGGGTCAAAAACCGAACTTGAATCCAAAATGGCCGACTTCCTGTGGGGTTTAGACCATGGCTCCAAGAGACTTTTTTGTACGTCCTGACAAGGTACACATGTGTACAAAGTTTCGTATTTGTAGGTTAAAGCATGGCTTGGGGCTGAACATTTAAAGTTTTCTAGGGGGCCAGGCCCACCAAATATTGTGATGGATTCCTGTCGGGGAGTCGATGAGGATCCATCGTTGTGAATTTGGAGCAGCTGGGACCGAAAATGTGGAATTTAGAGCCAAACGTATGGCGATGGCGTTAGAGGTCACTTCACCACGCCCACCTGCTCCATCGAAGCTGGTCGGGGTTGGAATCCTCAATACACCAACATGTTTTCTGTGTCTGGGCACAGTTTCATGTTGATGAGGTCAAAGGGGTCAGATAGCGACCATTGACAGTAAAACATGACACTTCCTGTTCTCATGAGGCGTGGCCTAAGTGATGTCATCATTCGACCATAGGGTATTGTAGAAGACCCGATGATGATGAATCACAGAAACTTTGGTGCCTCGGTGAGTTTCTGTGTAGGAGATATAGCAGTTTATGTTTTTACGGCGAGTAGGTGAACTTTGACCCCTGCTAACCCCCCTTCAGCATACTCAAAAACTCACCGTTTAGATAACTTTAGATGAGACATGCCTTATGAACAGACTGACCGAGTTTGAAGTCGATCAATCAAAATCCCTAGGAGGAGATAGATCAAATACAAAGGCTGTAAACGGCAAAAATCGGTAAAAATGGGGTCAAAATGGGAACTTCAATCAGAAATGGCTGACTTCCTGTGATACTTGTGTAACACAGTTGAGAAGGGTACAATATGTTTTAGGTAGATGGGCCAATAGGTTCGGCTGTCGGAGCACGATGGGTGTTTAAATGACACACATACACAGTTGAGTGAATTTAGAAACAATTAGCTTTAGTAACATGAATCATAAACTCACAAGTGGACAAGACATACAATTAAGAAAATAAAATTACACACAATAAAATACATGAAATAAAAACAACAATACTTGGCCAAGTGCTAAATATCAAATTTAAATCTATTGGGTGCACCCTGGTAGTTTGCGCTCTAATCTCTTTTAGATGACAAATGAATCAAATTAAATCCTGGTTCAGGTCTCACTCAACATGGGAGGAAATCCAGATCTTTCTAAGTCCAGGTGGGAAGGCTCTCATCATGGGAGGAAATCCAGATCTTTCTAAGTCCAGGTGGGAAGGCTCGCCATCAAAGTCAGTAGGGGAATCCACTCCAGGAACAATCCAGGAGAAGAGAAGAAAAAGCAAAAAAAACAAAAACAACACAACAACAAAAAAAAACGATCTCAGTGCGGCACGTTCAAAACAACTAGACAGGGACTCTCATTCCAGACACGGAGGGCACTTCAGTTGAACTGAAAACAACTGCCAATCAACTGCCAGAAAGTGCAACAGTTCCAACTGATCTTAGTGGTTCTAACAGCAGAAAAACTGAAGTTCAGCTTTCTGAAACTTACCACTCTTTCTAACTTATAAGTTGGATTTAAACAATAACTATTTACAAAAAAAAAATTCCTTCAAAGTCAATAAATGATAGAAAGAAACCAAAAGACTCTCACTCTGGCTCAGCTGTCTGATCAGGGTCGGATCTCCCGCTCACAATCAACGCTGCCAACACGGGAAAGAAGGTGGAGCCTCTGTGGCATTCCGCTCTCTGATTGGTCTAAACATTCATGGGAATCAAACTTCCCATTGGCCAGACTACCCCGCCTACCCAATCTCTATTTCCAAAAAGGCTATCCCCACTTTATGTGGGTTACACCTGCACTATGACATTAATTGTAAATTTTGAGCGTCTTGGGGAGCTCTACAAGTGTACCAAATGTTATGTCTCTACGATGAAGTAAGTGAATAGCAGAGGGTAAAAAGGGTGTTTTTACAATTTCTAGGTGGCGCCGTAGAGCCATTTCTGTAGCAATTTTTGCGACGACTTTAAAATACGTAAATTTTAAAGAGGCTTAAGGCCTCCGCCAAGTTTGGTGAGTTTTTGAATATGATAAAGCGCCCAAAAAGCCAATTCATTTGGGTGGAATAATAATAATAATAATAAACAATAGGAAAACAATAGGCCTTCGCAGCGTTTAGCTGCTCGGGCCTAAAAAAATTAAGTCTTTGACAGATATCTGTAGCAATATGCCCAGCTCAGGAGACAGGGCAGCACAACACATGATGTTATGGGACAAGGAGAACTACAGTGTTTCTGGGAAAGGTAGGTTTTCACAGTCGTTTCATTTAGTTTTACAGAAGAGAGAACAAGCCTCACAAATTACAAGAGGGCACAAAATGCTCCTGCTCAGGTTTAACCGGGCAATACAGCGCCATTTTGACAATTCTCATACTCGAAGGTGGCCCAAGTGATAGAAAAGAGATTAAAATGTTTAGCTTATGTGTTTTTTTTTGTTTGTTTTTTTACAAAAACAAATGAATAAAAGTGTAGAATCACCTATTTCAAGTTTGATTAACACAAGTTCAAATTCAAAGAGTCTGTATGTTAGCCCTCTATAGCTTCACAAAACTAAGAAGCTATGAAACAGATGCTAACTCTTAGCCCTGCTAGCATCTGAAAGCTAGCCTGCTCTGATAGTCTCAGTGTTTACACCACTTTTTTGTGATGTTGTTACCAGTTACCTCAAATCTTACAGAAGTCTGAATTGGCCAATTCTGTCAACATGAAATAGCAACCCAAGAACAACTTCCCTTTTGACTTCAACATAAGGATCTAAAACAAAAACACAGAGCGTTCAGCTGAAAGCACACACCTTTATGTTCCCAGCCCGTAATATTAGCTGAGGCTTACATTACCAGACGAAACAATCAAGTAGCACTTCACGAGCCAGACATGGCTTTTGAGGAGGGCATGAGATCTACGGTATGCTCTCCGACTTCGGTCTTTCTGCTGCTTGCTACTGTAGATGCATCAAAAATGCTCCACTGCGTGGCGGATAAATACATTTTAAAATCCAACTCAAGTTTCCCCCCCCGCCGTCAACATGATTGACCAAAACCGCTCGAGAAATGTGAGCAACTCTGCACCTGTAACAGAAAGAACAGCAATACTTCAGGACACAATAGAACATTGGCGGCTATTCAATGTGCACCTATGGCAATTGACTGAGTCTTAATGACCACTTCCGTAAAGAAAAATGGGAATGGCTTAGACGTTTAAGGACATTTGATGATGGGAGTTGGAGGGGGGGGGATTAAAAAATGTGCTCTGGTCACGTTTCAGTCTCACACAAAGGAGGACTTTGAATTATTCAGCCACACAGAACGACCAGGCCCATTTGCTAATGCACATTGACAGTCTGAATCACTATAATAGGCAACTTGGACTCCAATTGATATGATTATTCATACTTTTAGCACTAAGTGCTTCCTTTTAAACCTTTATTCACACATTTGGGGAGAGAGGATGGCAGAGATGAAGAGAGGCAACCAGCGCCAGAAAGAGAAGAACCTCTGCCACCTGGAAATTCACTTCACTTTGAGAGGTCCCCATTGGGGAAGCTCGCTTTTTTTTTCTTACACTTGGATACATTAAATGTCAGCACAATAATAAAAAAAAAACTATCTACATAATGACAGATTATTATTCTATAAAGAGAGAAAAATATGAATCTTTTTATGCATTTCCTGAGATCAAACTCAAGTGAACGGTAAGGAAATAGTTTCTAATCCAGATATAATCCATATTTCACTCCTAATCAGTGTCGCTCTGTCGCGAAGGCCTCTCTCGGTGCTGCTCGGACTTAGAAAAAGACTACAATGTGCTGCACACACTCGCTGCAACACACAACCCCTGTGCGTATTCGTTCAGACGGGGAACAAAAAGAGTGGCGACTATCTGTGCCCGAAATCTATGATCTGCGACTGCCAATTCGAACGCAAGATGGGCAACACACTGAAGCACCAGATATAAACCAGTCAGAGGAAAGACGCAAAGCATTAGCTTATGGATCAACATCCAACCCGGATGGGTCGGCAAAGCGAAGCTTGTTCAGTGAGGACATAAGGACCGTTCAGGTTTTAAAGCAAAGTTCTTGCTACAGAGCTACTGCTAATTGGACCATGTTGTCACATTACAATGGAGGCGGGTTTTCATAACAGCATCCAAGATAAAGGAAGAAAGACTTGAAAATGTATAAATGGAGATAAGGATTGTACTTTGCAGTTAATTCCTAGAAATATCAAAGGAAGTTTTTCAATTATGTATATTTCTAAAAAATAAATAAATACAGTTCAATTCTTGGGAAATTCAGCTCATCAATAATAATATTTTATCCAGAAACTGAAACCACAGCTCAGACTGGTAAACATTGATAAAACAACAATTTTCGCTTTTTTTTAAGTACTTCAATCCCAACTTTTAGACCATCTTCAGGCTCCCCTTGTGCGGACCAGGGCGTGTTTTCATATTTTAAACTGTGCATAAAGAAATCTGGCGTTTCAAAGTTTGCATTTCTCATTCACATTTTATTTTTCTGATCATGTCATGTGTCGGCCTCTGCTTTAGTCGGGTTTTGCATTTCAAATGGCGCCTTCTTTCCCTGCATGTTTGCTAGTTTTTCTTCTTTCTCCCAACATTTGTTAGGCAATCATAACCAAATCGGAGCATAACAGGCTGGTCTGAAAGCCCGTCCCCTTTCCAATCCGGCCTCTCTCAAAGACGTGAACTGAAGGCGTATAACAAACACGGTAAACACACTCACGCACTCAAAAAGCTAATAAAAGACAGGTGTGGAGCAGCGCAATAACTGAACACAGGAGGCTGTCGGCTTCAAGAGCCAAAAGAACAAGGACGCCATTGATCTCTGCTGATAATTGCACAAACACCGGAGATAGATAGGCCAAAGAAACATGAAAGGTGGTGTGAAACTGTGTGTGTTTGCTCTGGGTTAGTCTTTCATACACACTTTGGGGGTGAAAAGATGCTGAGTTGTAGAGAGCTGAGCAAACTGTACCAGCGGCGGGAGGGGAAACGGCACTTTTTTTTTCCTGCTGCCGCAAACAAGGTTGAGACGGCAACTGTGGCTGAAACACCTGAGGTCAGGTCTTAACAAAGAGCACAAACAGCAGAGGGAAGCCTGTGTGTGGAAGAGGACGGATCGAGGCACAGTGTGTTGAGGCATAAAGTTCTGGAGAGTCAAAAAGCGTAATTATATTGACTTCTCTGCAGTGACGGCAGTGGGAAGTGCGTGCGCGCACTGCGCCGAGCAAAAAAACGGAAGCGAGTAAAAGCAGGACGAGCAAAGTTAAAACCAGATCCGAGAGAAGTTGACGGGAGATGTAAAATATTACCGGGCAATTATGTTACCGGAAGACATTGCCAATCCACAGCAACAGAATCCGAAAAAAATCAAATAGCCATCGCTTTTATTAAATGTGATGCGAGAGGGAAGGGTGAAATGTAGATGTAAAAAAAATAAAATAAAAAGGAGTGAATTACAAAAGCAAAATATACACAAAACTAAAGGAGAACCCGTAGAGCTTTTTTCTTCCACACCAGCAGAAAAATATTCAAATCCTTGTTCCGATAAATCAAGGTTATGTGAAAACTGCAGTTTCACGTCTTGGGAATTTCACCGTTTAACCGTCAGTGAAAATCAAGCGGCAGCAACAATGAGAATGAAAGGACTACCTTTGTGCTTTGTTTGTTTTGCGCGAGCGAACGTGGTTGATAAACAAAAATGTTGGATTGATGATTTTACATAAGGAAATTGTGCAGACTGCAGGTGCGGCCACCATTGAAGAGCTTAAAAAAAAAAAACGTAAAAAAAAAAAAAAAAAAAACAATCAGCGCTTCTTCCTAATGGCCTCATCTCTCACAGGCTTCTGAGAGCTAATAAGAATGCAGGGATGATTTGTTTCACCGATTGCCTCTTTTTGAGCTCGGCCGGCGTGGAATTAATTACGCTGATTAAATATCTGTTCCTCCTCCCCACCCTCAGTTCTGAGTCGGAGAGCAGCTGACCGGTAGAGTGTGGCTGAGAGTCAAGTGGGTGAAATGCAGACACTGACATGTTAGTGAACAAACAGACTCTTCAGGAGAACTTCACCGTTTGGTACCGGGTTACTGTTACGAGTGTGACGCGTAAAGTTCAAAGACTCCCCTTAAAAAAACGCTCAGCCCTTTTTTTACCTTGCTTTTACAAATGAATCAGGCTCAACAAAATGTGAATTGATATATATATATATAAAAACAACCTTTAAGATGAAAACTGATTTCTGACAAATTAAAATATTTTCCATAAAATAAATGTTTGCATAACCAGACCTGTCAGGTTGAGTCAGACTGAAGTCTGGGCTTTGACTAGCCCGCTCCGGAACATCCTGTGGACTACAGATGGAGGATTTCCCTATATTTTGCTGCATTCGTTTTACCTTCTACCTTTACAAGCCTTCTGGCGAGGAGCAATCCCCGCATCATGATAACACCACCACCATGCTTCACAGTGGGGGATGGCATGTTCGGTGTCTCCTAAACATAGCGTCTCGTCTTGTATGATGACCAAAATGCTCAATTTGTGTCTCATCAACAAAAAAAAAAACTAATAATAACTTTCTTGGGAGACCAAGGAGTCTCCTACATGCCTTTTGGTAAACTCATCTGAGTTACTGAAGCATGTAACTCCTTCATCATAGTCATGGTGACCTGGTCTCCTCCTTACGTGGTCACTGGGTTAGCCTGATTATATTCTTTCCATTTCCAGATGATGGATTTGAGTCAACTCCAGGGGATGTTTAGTCACATAGATTTTTTTTTTTGTATCCATCTCCTGACTGATGCTTTTCAATAACATTCTCTCTGGTTTGCTCGGGTTGTTTCTTTGTCTTTTCTGCTCTAATAGTGGCCAGAAACACTGATTAACCAGTGAATGAACCTCACATACACAGGTGTCTTCACACTCCAGCCACATGAGACACACTCTGCACTCAGCTGATCTCCATTTCACTAAGTGTGAGACCACAAGCACCTGTTGGCTGGACCTTTATCAAATTAGGTCAGACACTGTAAATTTATCAGCATTCTGCATTTTTTTTTTTTTTTTTTTTTGGAGAAATAAGTTTCACTTGCTTCATAGGTCCAATATTATTGCAACTTCATATTTCTCAGACGCAGGGTTCATCCCAGAATTCGCGTCAAGAACAAGAGGTTCCAGACAAAGACCGCAAGAACAAAATATGTCATATTGTGCCGGTACAAATCTAAATTGTTGTATACTTTTGTCCAGTTGGGAAAATCTATGATTTGGTGGGGAAATGAGCAGCATGTTGAGGCTGAAAGCTCAGCTGTGCCTCAAAAGCTCAAATGCTTGAAGGTATTCAGAAATGAGAAACTTCTCTTGGCTGTAGACAATCTGATTTTATTGTAGTATAAGCAACTCTCTAAAATAAATAAATAAAAAATACAGTTTTGGCTTAAAATATTAAAATTGATGCATGAACATGAAGACGACCGAAGGCGAGGTTTGGCAGACGGGAAATCAAAATGTTCTGAATCCTCCAGGCAACGCTTTGTCAACTTTAAACTGAAGTTACTCACTGTTACCCAGAAGCGCATGAGCCAACGTCCCGACAGTGTGGAAACACTCCCGAGTTGCAGCCGGCAACCGCTTGACCTCAGAGTCATGACTGATTATTCCCAGCTTCCTCCTGTTAAAAAAAAAACCCACTGTGCCGAACTGAACCAGAAGGTACAAACGCGGAGGAAACCTCTTAAAAAACAAATGAATGGGGCTTAATAGCAAAAATGCTCGAGGACGCAGTCTGATCTAAGTTGGAGCGGTTAGCGATACCGAGTAGGAGAAGCAAACCTCCGAGAGATGAACAGATACAAAAAGTAAATAAATGCAGAGACACAAATTTTGTAAGAAGTGACAAAGTTTGCAAAGCTGAGATGAAAAGTAAACAGTGTTAGCGGATTCAGGAGCGGAAACTCCAGGGAGGAGGAACGATGGGAGATGAGGCAACCGAGGATGAGCTCTCTGCCTTCGGTCCGGGTCTAATCACAAGATGCTCTAAAAAAAAACAAAAGAAAAAAAAAAAGGGCAGATGAACACCAGAGGTTTGGAAGACTTTCTGCAAACGAGGAACGCCGCGGCCATCCTGCCAGGATATATCATTACATCCCGGCGAATGCTGGCAAGACAGGCCGGCTCTCCAAACACTTCATCAAACCGAAAACCCAAAACCGTAGGAAACAAAACGTCCCTCTTTTTAACGAGGGTTCAACAGTGAACAACAACCTTGACCTTTTAAGGTTTGGAGACAGTTTTGTGGGCGTCTTTTTGCAATCTGCAAGTTCGGCATGCAGACACTGCGCCTCACTATATCGGAGTCACCCAGGTTTCAGAAAGCATCACTAGACACCCGGAACAGCAATAACGTCTGAGACGGCGACAAGCGCGTACACCCGATGACCCCCGACGCGCTCGCCCCCGCTGCTCCCCTAGCTGTCTGTGAACAAGGGGTTTTTCTACAGCTGGGTAACAAAGCATGACCCAATAATCCTAACGCTTGACTCAAAGCTGAGGAAGCCCCCCGGCCCCACCCTCACGCCAGTTATATCCCTTCCTCCTGCTCTCTGAGGACTTTATCAGGGCTCTGGTAAAGGGGAGGAGACGGCAGGGGGACTGTGGATGTGTGTGTGTGTGACAAAAACAATCACGCTTTGCTTTGATTATTCTAATTATGACTTGGGGGTAGGAGTGGATTATTAAGAACACATGGGCCAACGAGTCGTTGACGGGCTTACGTTCCTCCGATCCGGCTCTATCGCGGTTGAAAGAGGCCGACGCATGGAGACCTTTGCCCGGAATGCGAGCGAGGGCGGAGGGCAGCAATAAGAAACATGCTCAGCCAAGTCATTTCTGTAGGTCTGACGCATACAAAGACGCCTTTGATGATAAAGACGCACTTATATGGCTCGTTTTGATTTCATTATTACTCATCCGGGCTAAGGTGCCGATTTTAAAAGCCAACAGAGTCGAGCTGCTGGAGACAACCAAGCGGCTAACCCGGAGTTTGTTTTAAGTGCTACATCTGGTTTTTTATTTGTGTTGGGTTTTTTTTTTTGTAAAACCTGCTAAAAAAAAGATCTAAACAGACTGTAGAATCTGGCTGGAGGCTCCGCAGTTCTGAGAAACCGGAGCAAGTCAAAAGATGAGCATGGGTTTGCAGGGAACTGGAGCTCCTGCTTTGCTTGTGATAGCTGTGAGGAGCAACAAAAAAATAACCAAGTGAACCCATGATAGACAACCCTGTGGGAAATCAAGACGAGTCAAAACCTTCCGTAAACATATTGGACTTCTAGTTTCATTGTCTACATCAATAAAGAAGCAAACCGTTAGCTTTAATGGATGAATATTCGTTTTCTCCAGTGGGTTTTCTTTCTTGTATGTCATCTTCCATCCACTTTCACTGCAAAGAATATTTCCCAAGCACCCTAAAAGCTATACGAAGCCTAACAATTAATAATAATTTTGTATCCACTTGTTACAACCTTATCGCTATATTTTTCTTTTTTTTTCATGACTGCACTTGAATTAACATCAGACATAGTGGACAGGTAGGCATCTTGATCGCCAATTGAGAAAGGCCTTGAAAGAATCTTGACGTTTCAAATTTATTTACTATTTGCAACGTATTTCCATTCATTTTGGTCCTTGTTTTGACCGGCTGACGTGTGAAATCTTCCAAATAAACCCCAAACGGAACCAAACGGACATTCCTCCAACAGGTACATATCACTTATTGGGAGTCAGAATATTTTCCAGAAGTGAACGTCAGGTCGAGGATGGAAAATGACATTGATTGTCAGTCAAAGCGTGTACGTACGGATGCCAAATATCCGCCATTTCTTTTCATACTCGAAACAGCTGGGTGCAAAATGACCAAACGCCAAAACGATTCAAATGACTGCCAGGTGATCTGATGCCTGTATCGTCCTGAAAACAAGATTTGCCTCCAGTGAAATGGAACCTCATGCTTTCTCGGCTGAAGCGCCTTCAGGAGTTTGATCTAAAGCCATGAAAACACAGTTAATTGGTGGAGTGCGCAGCCCGCTTAGTCAGATCAAAATAAACTAAAACAAACATTGCGCAATACGACTGCTAAACCTACACTGAAAAGATTCTCACAGTTCTACGTCTGAACTAATTTGGATAACATGTTTTAACCATTTAACAGCTATTACAGTAACTATAAAATATCACATCTGTTATTGGTATTTTCATCTTAAGCAGAAACAACATTTTAAATAAGGTTTATAGTGTTAAATTTAACTGCTTATTTTGCAAAATCTACTCACCGTTTTCACTTCCTGCCTGCACAACAGTAGCTTACCAGCTCCAGTTTTTTTTTTTTTTTTAAAGAGCGAGCTATGGCTTTCCTTAAGTATCAACACTGTTACCGTCTGTAATTGTAACAAGCAAAACATAAAAAAAATGGCTAAAAACCGAGTGAAAACTTTGCTGTCTGAACGAGTCTCGTTTCAGCCAGCTGACAGACGACCGCAGTAACAGCCAGCAGAGGGGAAACTGCATTACTCCATAATGCTAACATGCTAACACGTTCAGCTGAAAGTACCTCCATGTACTTAACTTGCGGCTGCCACTACACCTAAATAGGATATCTCTAGGTCACTCGTTACATAATCTAAGTTTTTTTTTGGTTATTTTTTTTTTGTGCGGTTTGGGAAATGGTAACATTTTAAACAACTGGGGAAAAAAATACAACAAAACCCCTAACATGCTATTAGTTATTTGCTGACAGACACAAATGATCAAAAACCATCTGAAGAGCGGATGTAATTTTGATGCAGAGCTTTTTGGTGTGGATTCGCCCAAAGCCGCCTCACCTGCTTCAGGCACAGGAAGTGGTTATGTAAAGCAATTAACCACGGGCAACCTCCACTCCAAACTCTTGCACAACCCTGGAAAGGATCAAACTTGCAAGAACTAACGAGATCAAGCCAGACCACATTCCAAAGCAAACCTCAAGTTCATATTCTTCAGTCGCTGCTTCGTGTCCCCCTACTGCCCCTCCTCCTCTCCCCTCTAAGGGGCTGAAATCAATGAGCATCTATGAGATGCAATCAGATCCAGCATTTGTGTTGGGAAGGCAGCGGGTACAGTTTAAAGCTTTGCTCCCCCCCTTCCCTCCTGATACCTCAGAGCAACATGAAACCCCCAGAAAAGCTCCAGCGGCTCTCTCACCATATGGCCAGAGCAGCAGCAGCAGCAGAAGAAGAAGAAGAGGAAGGGGGGAGCTAACAGAAAATCCTCCTGGTAACCATATAAAGGCTGCTTTTGACTATCCCTCGGTTTCATGCCACCAATGTCCCTGATGATGTCTGGGGTTTCGGTTTGTTTGTTGCTGAGCATGAAGAAGAGGTGGAGGAGGGAGAGGAAGGAGCTGAAGCTTTTTGCGGAATGGCCCTTTGTTTGAAAGCAGCCTCTCTCTCTCTCTTTCTCTCTCTGTCTCTCTCTCTCTCGCGCGCGCTGGAAATGCGAGACGCTTATCGATCATTTCAACTGGAAAGCCTTTGTGCTGCGCGCGCGGCTCGGAGCGCTGCGGGCGAGCGCACCGATTAGCAAATATGGACGTAACGCCGCATCAACTGGGTTAACTTTAATTATACCATCAGAAGCGACTAACAGTGATGGTGGCGGCGGGGTTTTGTTGTTTGCTTGTTTTTGGGGGGTTTTTTTGTTGCGTGCAGGCGACGGAGCGCTCTTTGTCCATCCAGCAAATAAGCAAAAATTATTGAAAAAATAAATAAATAAAAATACATTTAAAAAAAAATCTGAGGCGGGGGATTTATTTTTCTGGGATTAACCCTGGATTAATCATAATAAGGGGGGGGGGGGGGACCCGATAACCGCCTTTGTTTCCATCCTAAGCCACTCTCAACCGAAGTTGAGCTGAGAAAAAAGTAATTTGCGAAACAAACAACAATAAAAAAAAAGGAAAGAAAAGAAAAATAAAGCCCCGACGCTCTTACGTCGGTTGCTTTTGTATCCGCGTCTGTCAGCCTTCCTCCTCTTCCTCCTCCTCATCGCCGGGGTTACGGCTCCGGACAGCTCCGGTCGAGGACACCCAAAGAGGAAGAGAGGCGAAAAAACAACACCTTCCGCTGCTGGGAACGCAAGCCCCTTTTAACGCTGAAAACCCCCCAGAAAAAGAGTACAGAACCCCCACGAACCGAGCCGGTTCGCCTCCAGGACGTGGAGGAAGACCCTTTAATTTTTAAACGGCTAAGCTAGCGAGCAGCAGCTGCGCCTTCGTCTCATTTCCTCCCCGACTCTTGGCTCAAAACTTCGACCGCAGTCGTCTCGTTTTGTGTCTGCTGAGCCAGAACCGCAGCGCGGAGCACGTCTGGTCCGAAATGCGTTCAAAGTTGACGCTTCGCGGACTTTCTGCGATAGCGGAAAACTTCCATCAATCGTCCAGCAGCGACAGGAACTCAGACACTCCTCGGAAACATTTTATATGTGAAAAAATACACTTTATGCTCCACTTACCGACTTGCAAAACATTTTCCACACAGCCGGTTTCCAGCAGCCTGATTCCCCGTCGGAAAGGGAGTCCGTCTCCCGTGCCCACTACTCCGGCTGGCCCCACGGCAGCAGCCGCACCAGCGGTAGATCCTGCGCCGCCACCGGCGCTTGTCGCTCCGGACCCCGTCCCCGCGGTTCCAGCGGCGGCGGCCGACGGACCTTCCTCGCCGGCCGCCCTGCACTGAAACGAAGAGTACATGCATATCTCCTTTTCGTTGCGTGGGAAAGACCAGTAGACGATACGGCGCTGGACGGGCTCCGGGATCCGCTCGAAGCGCTCCTCCACTCTCTCAAAGGCCCACTTTTCCGCTACCGCTTTAGCGGCGCAGTCCAGGAGAGACTCCGGGGAGCGATACCGGGAGCCGGGCGACCCGCTGCCGTGCCCCGGCCCCGGCCCGGGACCTCTGGGTGCGGGGCGGAGGCAGGGTCGCTTGCTGGCTGGTGGTAAGGAGAGAGGAGGATGAGGCGGCTGCTCTCTGCGTCCTTCCGCCATGGTGAGCCGATGTACACTGACGGAGACGGACGGCGAGCGGACACCGCGCAGGAAGCCGAAACACACGCTCTCAAACGGCGCACACACACACTGAGAGCCTCACCGTGCGACCAGGCAGGGTTTTCAGAGGGACTTCCGGGCGCAGCCTTCAAAATAAAACAAAGATTCCGCTTCCATCTGGACAAAAAAGTGTTTGTTTTAGGATTAACTTTGTACATTTTGTCACATGAACAACCCAAAACTACGAAAGAGGTTTAGGGTCACTGCAAAAAGATAATAAATATATATATATATATATATATATATATATATATATATATATATATATATATATATATATATATATATATATATATATATATATATATATAAAAAAACAATTCTGATTTTAAACTCAGAATTCTGAAAAAAAGTCAGAATTTGTTGTTTTTTCGGTGGCCCTAATCCTCTTCTGTACAAAACTTTAAAGTATTTCAATGAGATTTTATGTAATTGGCAAAGGCAAAGTAACATAAGTTGTAAAAAAAAATGTTTGCAAAGTTTTGCAGATTTAGACGCATTGCAAAATAGGCCAAGTTCTGTCAGAGAACAGAGAGATTAGGTTTGGTTAGTTGGTTTAGGGTCGCTTTTTTTAGGGGCCCCTACGTTTTGGGGTCCCTCATAGTAACATGTCAAAACTAGATACTTCATCATTCCTAGGCTACACTATGCCTGCGTCATACCAACTGCTATTAGTGTCATATTAAGTATTTTTAGTCCAGATTTTGGTGCTGATATCTTATGACACTTGAAATAAGGCAAAATCAACCTCCAAGTAATTGTTTCAGCAAGACACAGGAGCTTGTTTTAAGTCAATAATTCCTTTTAAAAACATTGCTATTTCCACTGGCAGATTACTTCACTTATGTTGTGGGAAAATAGTAGCAAAGATGCTCCAATTAATTAGCATTTTGAAATGCAGAGTAGCATTTACTGTAAGTGTGGCGTAGTCATTTAACTACTTGAGAGTAACATCTGCAGAAAGACATTGCAGGATGAACAGTAAACAAGTGAAAAAGTGAAATATCTTTTGTTTTTGACATTCGTAACAGAAAGTGTTGTAGACAGTGTAAATCTGTCACTACAAATACAAGCAAATGACGCTCTTGGTGGCCCCCTAGTGGTGGTGGTGGGGGTTTACCTGGGGCCAGCTCTGGTTCATCAACTCTAACTTGTCCCCGCCAAATAAAACTCTCCCCAAAGCATGACACTGCCTCCACCGTGCTTTCCTGTGGGGATGGTCTAAAATCGGTTTTCCACCTCACATACTTTTTTTTACTGCATTTTTATTTTTCGCATTTGGGTCGAAAGGTTCAATTCTGGTCTTCCGAGAGACCTACCACGCCGCCCTACGTAGCTCAAAGCTCACTGGAAACAGGATTTGCGTTCGTGAGAAACGTTCAAACATGTAGAAACTCGTGCCAAATGCTCCTCTTGTGTCGCTGAGTTAAAAGGTTTAGATTCGACTTGAACATGTACGCATCTAATTTCACCCACAGCTCCGGTTGCCACCACTGAGCAGAAACCACGTGTCTCACAGAGAAACGCGTCATTTTTGAACACACGTTTTCTCTGGGGAAAAAAAGAAAAGAAAAAGAAAACGGCAGCTTCAGTGCTTCCCATAATTATCCCATTTCTGTTTAAGACAGATATCTCTGAATATTTACATATTCCTTTTTATCTTTTATTTTAAAATGCTGACGTCTGGATTTCCTGTCCTCCTGCCTTCGTGCCTCTGGCTTAATTGCACTGAGCAGACAGAGAGAGAGAGAGAAAGAGAGAGAGACTGGGGCTCTGTGGACTGGAGGGAGGTTAAGAACCATGCTTGACACTGACCACCACAATAACAAACCTCTTTATACTCCAATCAGCGCCATGTAAACTCAGATGTCCCTCACCACTCCCCGTGTTGGGTTGATTTGTTTTTTTAGTTTTTTTAACAGTAATAGCTTTTGTGGAGAAGAATCACACAATGCACTAAAACCAGATCTAAGCAAAACCAGTAATAAATCATCTGAGTTTTTGCTGGATCTTTTTTTCCATGTCTTATATATTAAAATAAATGCAAAGGAAAACAAACAAAAAAACAACAACTCTCACTTATCTGCTCTTTGGTTGTTCTCAGGCACTAACAAAAGCACTAATGGGCCGAGCTTCTCCTCATGAATGACAAAGTTATTGTTTTGCGAATTTGATTCGCGCCATTATGTGGCCCATAAATATCAATTACATCAACTTAGCAAATATGCATTGTCTTGAATGGCGGCAGCATGCAGTTTTAAGACTGCTTCCCACAGCAGGACACAGAGGGTTTAATCTAATACCCAGGCTGGAGCTTTGCTGCCCCCACACCCACCCTCGACATCAGACTGCAACCCACAGCTCATTTACCTGAGGCTAGCTCTGAATGCTAAGGACTTTTAATCTAATTATGCAGTTTTGTGGTGCAAATGTCAAAAAGCAAGCAGGTTTACAGAAATGCTCTGCATTTTAGTGAACCAAAGCAAAGTAATCTTTTTTTCTTTTTCTTTTCATGACTTGAGCTAAAGTTGTTGGTCCGGCGACGCGATAAGACGACAGGAAAGGAACGGTACCCGACAATCCACATTTAAAGTGAGAATAGTAGAGACTGGAACACAAATTCTGAAATGAAATAAAAAAGTAAAAAGCATTGGCTGTGTGACAACTGTACCAATGGCTCCCCCCTCAGGGCGTCCGTTTGTCAGGGGGCGGCAAGAGCAACTCAAGGGGGAAAGAGAAAAGCTCTCTCTTCGGTGTGCAACAATTTTAACGTTCCCCCCGCGTTTTCAAAGCAACATAAAAACCTATGTCTATACAATACGGCATCTCAGCTTTTTGTCATTGTTGTTTTTAATGCAGGAATCCAAGCAAACATCAACAGATCTAGAACTGTCCTCAAGGTATCAGACTATTAAGTGTAAAGTTTTTTTATTGTTTTATTTTGCACCTCACGTTTGAAATGTTTTCTTGCTGCCAGGTATGCAGAATTTGTGTTCCAACTTGAAGTTTGCAGCAACTTGCAACTTGTTGCAAACTTCTCTGGTTTGCAACAAGTTGACGTAAACAAGTTGCGCTTTTCTTGTTTCCTGTTGTGTTTTTATTTTTAACCTTACAACAGAACAAAAAAAAAAAAGCAACAACAAACTGAACTCGGCTTATTAAAGTTTCGAATTAAATTTCAGCACTAAAGTCTTTTTTTGTCTTTTGCGTTTGCTTTTGATGCGTTTTACGCACTCAGATAGGAAGCGGTGTAGAAAACAATAGAAATACAATTTACTGTCCCACAAAGTGGAAATAGATTCAGATTTAACAGCATGAAATATGTATTTTCACACAAAATGCTCTTAAAGGATTAAAATAAAAATGAAAACAAGATTAAGTAAAACAACTACAATATTAATATTGATGGCAAGCAAGAAGCTGCAAGGAACACACAAAAAGTCAGCATGTTTTGCAGTATTGCTGTTTTCTTTTAGTTTTTGCTTAGGTTTTTCTTGTTGATTATGCTTTTGGTTTCAGTTTTCATTCTTTATTTTCCAAAGGAACAATGACTGAAACAGCAAGTCACAATAAAAACAAAACAAACAAACAAAAGAACACCAACAAGAGTGTTCAATAACATGTCGAAAACATTTAAAGTGCTTGCTTGTTTTTTTGGTTGTTTTCTTTTTATTTATTTATTTATGTGTTTGCTTGTTTGTTTGTTTATTTTTTTGTTTCATGTGTCTTTCAGCTTTTTGAATAATAAGACAAATGACAGAGGTGCCAATAAACTTCCGACAACACGTTAACATTTCCACACACAAAAAAAAACAAACAAATTTATTAGAATAGCTGAGTTTAGAGCTCCTTTGATATTTTCTCAATCTCTTCCAGTTTCTGGAGGAGAACATCTGCGATTTCTATAGCCTCTTGCCGGTCTGCCTCCGTTTGAGCTCGAAGTTCTTGCTCCTTCTTCAGTTTCTGGTCCATCTCTTCGAACAACGCTTGGAACTGCCCGATTTTTTCCATCTCTGCCTGGACCATGAGTCGCTTGGCCTCCTGGAGCTGGACGTCAGATTTGGGGCTCTCGCAACCGTCCGCCTTGATCGCGAGCGGACGCGCCTCGGGCGAGTTCTCGATTTCTTCCAGCTTCTTGAGGAGGATCTCAGCGATCTCCACAGCCTCCTTCTTCCCTGCCTTTGTGTGGGCCAGCGTGTCTCGCACTCTGTTGATTTCCTGGTTGATTTCCTGGCAGAAGACGGCGATGGACTTGACGTGATCGTTGATCTCGGCTTCAGCCTGGTGCCGCAGCTTTCTCTCTTCTTGCAGCATGTCTTCCAGCTGCTGGATGCCGCCTTTGACTTTCTCCCAATCTTCCTCTCGGCCCTCCAGCTTCTGGAGGGCAATCTCTGCGATTTCCACAGCCTCCAGTATGTCTTCCTCCACTCGGGCTCTGAGGTCTCGCTCTCTTGTGATTTCTCGGTCCTTCTCTTCGGACAGAACCCTCAAAGCCTGAACATGCTTGTTGCTTTCAGTTTCCGCTTGGGCTCTTAGCTCTCTTTCTTTTCCAAGCATTTCCCGCAGCTCCGCGACTTCGGGCGCTTCCCGATCCGCTGCGGACATCTTCTCCAAACGTTCCAGTTTGTCCTGAAGCACCCGTGCGTTTTCCACAGCTTCCCGTTTCTCATTCTCGCCTTGCCGGCTGAGGTTTCTTTCCTCCTGGAGTTCTTTCTGGACCTGCTCCAGCTTCAGCTCAGCCAGCTGCAGCTCGAACTTGTGGCTGGCGTCGAGGCGGGAAACGACGTCCTCCTGTTTCTTCTTCAGGCTGCTCAGCTCCTGTTGGTGCTCCTGCATGATGTGGCAACAGGCTGAACCTTTCGTGTTCTTGGCTTCGGCTTGCTGAAGCTTGTCCTTCAGTTCCTGAATTTTCTGCTTCAAGGTCTCGTTCTCCTGGGTCAGCATCCGGTTCCACTGTTGGAAGATGTTAAAAGATTGGCGAGCGCCAGTGTCTTCCATCGTCTTGAGTTCGGCAAGTTCTCGCTTGGTGCAAATGTTCTCTCGCGCGGTTCACTGGGAAAGTGACCTATTCTAAAGTGGGCTTCTAGAACATGTTACAACTATGACTGTAACATGTCACAACACATGTGTAGATATGTGACTGGTCTAGAACTTGTGACCTGTGTTGTGTTCTAGATCAGTCACATGTTCCAGTCATGTGACTTATTCTAGACAACATGCCAGGTCGCCATGACGTCTCACGTCATGGCGACCTGGCGTGTTGATGTCATGTCGCCATGATGTCACATGCCACAGCCCACACGTGACGTCATATCTCCATGACAGTTCCGGGTTCCAGACCCACCACACTACGGGGGTTTATGAATGAGATTTGAAATTTTCATCACTTTCATCAGGCTGAACACACGAAAATGCTTTGAAAAATGGCTCATCAGAAGAAAAATTATTCAGAGAAGAGACACAGTGCAGGTCATTAAAACCATTATGAACAGCTGCTGTTTTTGTAACTCCATCGTTAAAATTAGACTATAAAATCAAGTTCTACTTGTTTTGTTGTAGGGTTTTTTTTCCCCGACAATAACAGCTCCCAAAAAATTGCTTTTCCCTTTTTATCTCCACACACTAAACCTTTACATCCAACAAGATACATGAAATAGAAGTATTATCTATATTTACAAATGAGATAACTGAGGGCAATTGGTTCCACTGGATTTCATTTAGTGCGTCAGAGTGAATGAGGCTGAAAAAGAAATCACGTACACAACCGAGACTTGTGTTTACCGTCTCTTTGGGGGATGGTAAACACATCTAACTACACACGGAGTAGAGTAGTTACTCTACTCTACGGAAGGTTGGACGTTCGACATCAGCTTCCTCCTGGGAAAGGCACTTAATCCCACCTTGCCTACCAATCTGTGTATCTGTGTATAAATGTGTGTGTGACTCTCGTGTAAAGTGCTTTGAGTGGTCAAAAATGATTGGAAAAGCGCTTTTTTTGTTTTATTCAGTCCATTTCCCGTAAAATCCGATCAAACACACAGGATCCCCTCTCCAAAAATCAGAACACCAGTGCGGGTTTAACGCGAAAGGTTCTACAAAAGTGTCTCATCACAGATTTGGGAAGAGTTCAAGTTGCGAACGGAAAGAAAAACCCATCCTAATAGAGTTTTTCTGCTGTCTCGGCTCCAAATGTGTTCCCAGAAAAATACCAAAAAAATGAAAAATACAAAGAGTTCTTATGCTTTGGTGAGCTTGGATTAGCCGTTGTCATCTTCCATTTGCAAAAATAATTGACATCCTCAAGGGCTACGAAGATGCTTCATCAGCCCAGGATGAAGCCAATCCGCACATAATGGCCAATAAAGCGGCTGATGAATGAACGCCACGGTTTAAAATTAAGCTCTGAATCATCCTTGAAGTTGACTCTTTGGAGATGCGGGAGAGACATTAGTTGCCGGGACAATATCCAAATCTCTGCTGCCCCACTCAGCCCCCTGTATTTTTTTTATTACCTCTTCCTAAAGACTGCTGTTTGGTGTGCAATTATATTTAACAATAGGCCAAAGCCAGTGGAGGATGCAACCCGTTTCCATGGAAATTATTATGATGGATTTGTGGATAGACAGAGCAGGTAATTGGAAAAAGATTGATGGGTGACAGAGTGAAAGAGTGAGACAGAAAGAGATAGATGGAGAGAGGAAGGGATGAATTACCCGACGCGGCAGTGGGAGGGAAGAAAGTCCGATTACACCCCATCTTTCTGGGATTTACAATTATTAAATGATGCATTCTTTCTCATTCAGTCAACAGGCAATCACTCTTTCTTGCTCTTGTAGTCACTCTCTCTACTATTCCCCCCACCCTCCACGTATTAGCCCCCTCTTTTCAACCAACATCCTGTTTTCTCCCTGTTCTCGCCCTTCGCGCTATTTCTCCCCACTGACTCCAGCGAGAAAAGTGGGTCCATTGTGTAAAATTCCTCTCATTATCACTCGGCGCGGAGAAGTGCCGCATCGGTCCGGAGACACCGAAGCTCTTCCGCAGACACATCAGCAGAAGTAGCGAACAGGGAAAGCGAGAGACGCGGCGTCCCCGTAATGACATGTTTTCGCTTATTGCGGAGGAGCCTTGAGGTCGGAGAGGCTTTCTGATGAGCTGTAAGTCACCGAAGAGGAGGCGCCGATTAGAAATGATAGATAACAAGAGGGTGTCGGGGAATTGGGGGGGAATATGCTGTAAGTCTGAGGAGGACGCAGAAATAAAAGCGCGCGCTGCGCACAGGAACGCTACAACGCCGCCATTGCTGGGTGACGAATCGGTGTGCATTTTCAACACGTGCAGTGAAAGTCATCCCATTTGTTTATCATTTTCTATGAACTTTGCAATCAATTTCTTAAGTCAAGACAAAAATAGGTGGAGGTTTAGTGGCAGAGATGTCAAAGAAGAAGTTTGAATAGGCCTGCGGCTAACATCACCGTTAGCTTCAGCGTGTTTTACTGTGTTTTATTATGATTTTGGGGCAACTGTGGTGAAAAATGGCCCACTCTCTTTATTTGCAACCAAAAACTTTTGGGGAAAAAAAAAATTAAAAATTGGGAAAAATTAAAAAAAATATATATTTTTTTGGTCTACTTTCAAGTGCAAATGTGTTAGTACATTTGAATTAACGCAAAAGTCAGACATAGAAGCTTTTTTTAGTCCATAATTCCTTAATACTGATGAAAAGGTGCCACTACCACTGGCAGATTATTTTACTCACAAAGTGGGAAAAATAGTGAAGTGATCCGCCAATGGAAACAGTGCTTTTCAAAATCAATATTAAGAATTTATTCACTTAAAAAGCCTTGCATTTTGTTTTATGTCGTGTACTGACATACTTGCAGTTGAAACTAGATCAAAACTAGATCAAAAATATTTGGGTTTCGCAGTGTGTGTGTTCACATAGCACCAGTCTGTTGGGACCCAACATTTTAAAAGCACACACATTTAAAAATGCATCTGGGTGAAAGTGGTTCCTTAGTGAAAATGCTTTTGACTAGTCGGTATGACCAGAAAAGCGCTCGCTGTAAGACTTTGTGTATAACTAAAATTTAAGGAAAATAAATGGATTTTGAGCATGTCTTTTGAATAAAAACAAAAAAATGTGTGTGTTGCACATATGTTCATGCATCTTCACACGCAGTGCAATAGAACCTGGTCTGGTCGCAATTACAGCATCAAATGGTTTATGAGTTTATCTTCTAGCTTTGTTTAAGTAGAGCCAGTTGTCAGTTCTATGCAAAGAAGCCTATGCTCCGACTGAGTGGGGAGCAACTATGAACTTTTATTAAGAGATGAATGCAACGTAACTACGAATTTATAAACATGTTTTTTAAGCAAGACGCTGTTTTGATCCGGAGAATAGCGCCAAAGTTTCATTGGACAAGCATGTAAATAAAATGCTGCTGTCTTCTATGTAAACCAGACAAAACAGCGTATAGGGTACTCAGTGATGAACCATATAAAGGAAGCAAACAGGAGGCAAAATCAAGTTTTCACAAATTAAATGCCATATTGCTCTATTACAGAAAAGAATGTACAGCATTGTAAACAGAGATCAGTGCAAAGGTGACTAACCAGTTGACTCCAAACACAAATAAGAGTACAACGTCACTTGGAATAAAACAGAAAGAAAGTCAGAAGGGATGGAAGATTAGACAGGAAAGAGAAAGAGGACCCTAAGGAAGCTTATGAAACACACAAGGAAGCAAAACTAAACGCTTTAAGGGGAGAAATCATCTTTATGTATAGCACTGAAAAGAAATCCGAACGACAAAAACATCAAAACTAAGGAAAACTAGTCTCCTCTAATAATAATAATAATAGTATGTAATGGTTCATCCACGGACCCGGCAGTAAGTTGTCTTCATGCCATCCTCACCCTGCCTCCGGTCCTCCAGTGGCAGGATAACACAAGTGGGACTTATGGCGAGAAAGACGCAGCTTCACCTCAACATGAGACACTGAGGTGAAGACATTCGTTAGACAGAGTGTGTGCTGCTGGCCTTGACACCTACACACAACCACACACACCTTTTGTCTGGCTTACCAAGGCCCTGACAGCTCAGCGACACGCTATGCTCGCTATAGACAATTTCTCTTCTGTGTTTCATCACTTTGAGGAGGGGGGGTGGGTGGGACAATGGTGCAAAAAATGTCAACCTCTTTATTTGTCCCTCGTTCTATTTTTCTTTCATTCTCCGCAACGACAACTGCGATCATTTCTATTTATTCCCCAACAATAGCTTTTTTCCGTCCACCAGACGGAAAAAAAAAACTCTCTACGGATGAAGAAAGGTGGTATCTGACTTTATAACCCTTTACACCGTGTTTTATTTTGTTTTTTATTTCACTGTAAGTAGTTGAAATCGATCATGACAACTGTAAACCAAAATTCTTCTCCTGAAAAGAAATCTTTCCTGATAAATAAAACACGACACCGTAAACACCCACCAGCAGTGGTGGAGACGTTTGAGCGGAAGAACCAGCGAAGCAACGAACTCGACACTCGACAAAGTAACGATGCTCTGGGAGTCACAAATGAGATCTCTTTGCACGTCACTTAGTGTTTCATCAGTGTTTCTTAGTGTTTGGACACATCTGCAGGGAGACTGCAGATGTGTCCAAATGCAGCAATCCCTCATGTAGTTGCGATGGGTTTACAAATCACCCCGTTGTCTGCACTGCCTCTTTTTTTATGTCCTGAAGTGAGAATGTGCGCTGTGAAGATTTGTCCCCACCATCGCCATGAACTTTCCACCTGATTTCTGATGTTAACTCTGAACCGCCCTCTAGTGGAAATGACGCAAAACAGCCGATTTAACAAATACCTCGAAAGTGAGGCTGCACTCATTTCCCATCAGTTCTTTATGGGTCCATCACGGCATGGTGTCAGTTTATCTCACACATTTTGATCTTTATTTATTACTCTTTTTTTTGTTCTTGCGTTTGCACAGAATACCAAACTTTTCATCTTGTTCACGTTTTTTCTTCTGCTCCCCCTGTCAGGCCTGGAACGGCAGGTCTCGCTTTCACCTCGCATTTTAGGAAATTGAGTTGCTGTCGAAAGCCCTCTTTAATCTGGCTCCCTGAGTGGATGCAAATGCAGCGAGT
Organism: Poeciliopsis prolifica; assembly: GCF_027474105.1. Taxonomy (NCBI): domain Eukaryota; kingdom Metazoa; phylum Chordata; class Actinopteri; order Cyprinodontiformes; family Poeciliidae; genus Poeciliopsis; species Poeciliopsis prolifica. Next base: position 5,236,822 of record NW_026562383.1, read on the forward strand.
GCAGTGCCAGGGGCCGGATCGGATCAGAGCACTTTGTCGGCCTGACACCGAGGTGACGATTGGGACCGAAGCGTAAACATGCGCAACGGCGTGCGCGTTATGTGTGTCTCTGTGATCGCGTTTAGCTGAAAATGTGGAATCTCTCAACCAGAGAGGAACTTCTGAGCCCGATGTTTGATGCTGAAAACACTTCCTCCCCAAACAGCACAGCGCGCGCACACACACACGCAGAGCACACACTGAGACATTCAGCTGATGAGATGTTTTCTGAAGGGCTCCTCCTCCAGTGGAGGTGGCACAAGCCTTTTAGCAGCTACTTATGACCCTCCATCCCCTACAATACACACTCGCTCACAGGCTCCAGGCAACCGGCCCGCTCCCTCCCTTGCCTCTTTTATTCAAAAGCTTGATTTCCTTTCATCAAATCTGTCTCTTCTCCACCTTTCCACTCAGCTGGATGCCTCTTTGTCTCAAATCCTTATCCCTCCTTCTCTCCTAGGCTTCTTTTCCAGCTCTGCTCTTCTTCTTCTCATCTTTGTCTGATCCCCATTATTCTCTCTCCTCCTTTTTCTTGTTCCGCTGCTTTCGCCACACACCGTCTCTCGCTTTTATTTGCCCCCTTTTCTCAACGTCCTCGGTCTTCCCCTCGCTCTTTCTTTCTCTCCACCTCCATTCTCTGCCGTCTTTACGGCTTTCCTCTCTGCTCGCTCGCTTCTCTTAAGTGACCTCTCACCCTCTGTTTTCTCCTAGCTGTCCTCTCTCTCTCTCTTTCTCCCCGTCTCTCTTTTCGCAGCTCTTTACTTCTTTGGCGTCAGGTCTTTGTGAAGGCCCAGCTCCTGGTGGGACATCTACCAGGAGAAAGGCCTGGAAAACAAACTGGGGGATGTAGGAGGTTGGGGAGCTGCATGAAAGGGTTGTGAAGAAGAGGAGATCGGCAAGTAGATTTGCTAAAAACACACATGCGCGAGCAAGCGGTGAGAAAATAGAAAGCAGATTTTTATCGACTTTATGCTTAATTTTGCTCCACAGCAGAGTTTTTCTTTGAAAACTTGAGGTTTTAGTTGTAGGTCAACGTCGGGGACGGGGAACGTGACTTTAAAGGTGCACCGTCCCGTACGGCAAGATGTGTGTCGGTTCTCGAAAGAAACTCTCAGCAAAAGCATTTTCAAAATTTGTAAAGATGTTTTGGCTACCTCCAGAATTGAGCCAAACAAAGATGGGTGAGGACAGAGCTCATGGTGCTACAACACAGTGTGATCACAATGGCGAGGGGAGCAGAGATCGCAGTACGCAGTGGCATCTTGGGGTCACCGAGCGTCTAAAAGGATCCTCCAACTGGCTTCTATTGAAAAGCTCAAAATGCAGCTAAATACACGTTTCCTGGTGATGCCGCTAGGTATTGTTTGTCTCTTTATTAAGTGGTATTTAAGTAACTCATACAAGTACACCACTAGAAACATTACATTGTGACCACTTTCTACCATGCTGCGAGATTGTTCCACTTTATAGTCCCGTCAAACGTTGCTCCTAATTCAGTCGTCTAAACTCTCTACAAAAGATAATGTGACACAAGTATCACCATCTGGTCCCGCCCTCCGCTAGGCCGGTGGTCTCAATGGGCACCAGCCCCGATCTTAGCGTTGCCGTTGGCTGTATGGCAGGGGACAAGAATGAACTCATTCAAAGATTCAACGCCCAAAACAGAGCAGATGAAGGACACTCGGGATCAACAGAGTTTGTTGAAATACAGTCAGGAGAGATCTGCAGTTTACCCAGAGTTTGAATCATCAAACTGTCAGGGACAGCAAGGATTGAAGCTGCATTAATATTTTGGAGAAGGTTTTTTTTTTCCTCTACTCTTCTTTGTCTCTTCCAATAAGATTGATGTGTAAAACCACCACTTTCTCGCCCCCTGATTGTCCCATGAGTCACCATCTCAACTGGACTGAAAGGTTTTTCTCCTCTAGGAAAATCTACTCAGGCTAAAAGTTAGTGCTACTTCAGTGAAATGTGAATTTAAACAACGTCAAAGGTGCTAGATTTGTGGTTTAAATAACTTGCAAATGCATTCTGGATGAATTGCTTCACCCAGGTTAGCCAGCGGATGTTAAAGATATGTATTTTTTTGTTTCAAGCTTCAACTTGCTGAATAAGTGAAGATTATTAACATAATTAGCAGCACAGTCGTCGTGTCTTCAGCATGTTGTTGCTACCAACTGCATCAACCTACAGGAAGACTGCATGCAATCCAAACTCTACGAAAATAGACTTTACTGACAGAAATATTACATTTGCAATCCTTTTGTTTAACTAACCACGGCTAGAAATTGGTCAAATTGATAGATCTGTCTTAAAATGGAGAGATGCAGAATGTTTTGTTGTGCCTAAGATTTGAAAGCCAAAATCTTTTCAGTTTTTCGGTCTGCTTCCAAACTCCCCCTCGCTTTCCCCGGTCTTTTTTCTGCCCATTTTCTTCTCTGCATGGGCTCATTGCATCCTGATTGGAGTGTGTATCTGCGCGTGTGTGTGTGTCTTGATGATTTGAACAGTGCCCGCATGCGAGTGTGTCTGTCAGGACATTATTTCACACCCCATCGCCGTGTGGCCTCATCAGCCACCATTTCAGCCAAATGGCTTGTGTGAGCTGAAGACGCTGCATGTGAGGCGGTTGTTAGTGCGGCCGTGTCCCTGCGTGCGTGCGTGTGTATGTGTCTGTCTGGCTTGTTTTGCATGCCTGCGGGTGTTGTTTCTGGTCGTTTTATTTGCATGATCAAGCAAAATGTGTGTGTATTGATTGAGCTGCCAATAAACAGTTCAGCAACAGAAGATGTATTCGGCAGATTAGCACCAAAGGACTGAAAGTGACCGGGTTGAAAGATTTCCCCCCACCCCTAACGATGTGAAGACACAAAACGTCTGCCTTATGGCCAGATTTATAAGTGGAACAAAACAGTGAAATGTTCCTCTTTCAGAGCCTGATTATCTTTTTCCAGGACAAGTAACACCTAAAAGATTTCTGACGCTTCCTTTTCACAAGAAAAAAACATTTAAAAAAAACAGTCACTGCTTCAAGCTTCTCCATGCAAATGTGCAGTCAATTTGTTAATGCGGAGGAGAATCTGTCAAACTAGGTTCCTTCAGAATAGACTATTGAATCTCGGGGTGTTTTCATACCTGAGATTCAATAGTACGGTAGACTCGGTTCGATTTGGGACCAAAAATGTTACAGTTTCAGCTTATTGGAAAAACCCTGTTCACCTCATCGCCTGTGGAGGCGCTGCAACAAGAACTATTGAGGGAAAACAACATGAAAGTCTCAGAAGAAGACAGGAGTTTAGCAAAATGCAAACAAAAATGGAGTAGCGTCGCAGCTTAGCGGGCCGTAGTATTTCTCTTATGTTTTTGGCTAAAGACCACGAGCCATTTCTCCTGGTGTTGCTGGACTGTTTTGGTTTCATTTACCCAGAATGCCCTGCGCGAAAGATTACTTCCTGTTTTTGGAGCAGTTTCTGCTTGCATCCACACTTGCCTGGAGTTCGTGTCAACTGAAGGGAGACCTAGATTGTCAGGCGAACATGAGTTCATATCATTGATCTGCACCAGAGTTCGATTACGCATTCACATCTCCCCAAACAAAACCGGACTTTCTTGGCAAACAGACTGGACTTCAATTCAAGTGGATTGAACCGTGCTGGTGTGAATGCGCCCCTAATCTGGAATAAACGTTGTTTTTCTTTTTTCTTTGTAGTAATTATGTGCACGCGTGTGTGATAGAATAATTACAATGATTTAAAGCTTCCTTTCAATGCCGTTCCATATCTATGGCATGAAAACTGCAACGTGTCAGGTCACATTGATTCTTCCAGCCAGAGAATCGATTCACTCAACACTTGCTCGTCTCAGTCCAACGTGTTCAGCACCACACCGTTGCGTTTCCTGACCTCTGTTCACATCACTGAATTATGTTTATGGGGAAATGACACCTAATCCGTTTCTGGCAGTATGAATTAGATTTGAACACACAGCTTCCCTTTTTTCCCCCATTTGGTCGGATGGTTTTCGACAGGATCGGCTCGATTCGTTCAACGCCTTAAATTACAGTGGTTGGAAAGAGTATGTAAACTCCTTGGAGATTTTTTTCCCCACTTTTTCATGTGGTCGCATTAAAACTAGTAGTGAATTATTGTGAAGTGGAAAGAAAATTACAATGCAAAGCAAGTTTCCATTGTGAAACACGGTGGAGGTTACAACATGCTAGGGGGACGTGCTGTTTCTTTTCTTCTCTTTCTTGCTATCAGAGTTGATTGGGGCTTTAATAGAACTAAATACTGGAAGAAAACTGGCTTAAAAAATAGGGCTAAAAACAAAATGATAATTTTTCAGCATGACAGGTAGCACCGGCGCCCTGCTGCGCCAGCCCAAAAGGATGTGACCTCGAGGGCCTGTCAGCCATGATAGCTCTGCAGGAGTCAGTCTTAATTAGCTCTGGGTGAAAGTTGCCTACCGCAGGCGCTGTGGACCTACTGGCCGTCCTCCTGCCTCTGGGATTTCTAGCACAGAGGCAGAATCTGTCACCTGAGAGGCCTCCGGCGGTCGCTGTGAGGGAGGCTCCTTCGCTTCGAATTCCTCACACGATTTCGCCCCCGGTCCCACGCCGCCCTTTCTTAAGGTCAGGCGTGAACTCCTCCTGCGCCGGCCGTACCGCGAAAACTCCACCACACCTTTCAATCACGCGCTTCATTTTCAGACGCTCCAGGTGTTTTGTTTTCTTTGCGAGCGCTTTCCCTGCAAAAACACAAAATCTTACCAAGTAATTTTTGGTCCAGTTTCCCAGTGCAAATATGTTAGTAGACTAGAGATTAAAGAAAACTAACTTACATGAGACTTTAAAGATGTACATATAAGCTTATTTTAAGTCGGTAATTCCTTAATATTGATTAAAAATAATAATAGAAAAAAACACTAGTTGCTTTGGAAGATTGTTTCATGAATAGAAAAACATTTTCCCCAAGTTATAAATGAAACAATCTGCCAATGGATCTAGAGTTCCTTCATCAATGTTAAGGACTTATTGCACTTTTTTCAAGCGCGCTAAGAAATTTGCACTAGACTGGGCCAAAAAAAAAAAAACGCTTCAGCGCGTTTGCGGCGACTCTTTAGCACAAACGTGCTTTCAAAACCCCACTGCAGCTCAAACCGCTAAACATAAACAAACACACTACTTGGAGTTTAAAGCGCCACTCGTTCTCCGACTTCCGCATTGCTTTCCATCCACAAGCAGGGCACGCGACGCAGACGGCCCGCCCGTCTTCGCGCCCAGCCGCTCGCGGTGTTTACAGCTCGACGTGCTTGTCTGGCGTTCGCCCACATTTGGACGACATCGAGTGCTTCTGCTGGATGCGCGAGAATGAAATGAAGTGTGAAATGAGCCTCTCCGTTTCCGCGGCGGGAGGTCCTCTCCCTCGACTCGTTGGTCCGTTCCTCCGCGCTTCCTCCCACGCTGCAACCAAAGCCTCCGTTTGATGCGGCCCTAAAGTGCGTAATGCGTCTCATTCGTGTGTAGGCTAAGTATGGACTTGAGGCTTGTAGAGGGGAACGTATTTTTTCTTTCTCTTTAAATGTGTCGTTCTTTATTCAACTTTCCCTTTTTCAGCTGCGTTCAAGGTGAAAATACAGGAAGAAAGGGAGTGAACAACGTGCTGCGTGCTCGCGCTGGACGTCTCCGTCCGCGTATACTTCCGCAAATCTCACCTGAGTCACAGGATCTGCGGAGTAAAACTAAGAGCGCTCACTCTGCTCCTTTGTTTTCTCTTTTGCCACCAAAGGCCACGCACCCGTTCTTTGAGTTTCCTTTCAAAAAGATGCACAATTCAGTCAAAAGAAACAACCTCTTCTTTCTGTTCACACCGCTCTGCTGTCAATGTCGGCAACATAAACGGATTCTGCTTTCCAACATTTGTTTCAAATTTTGAAGATCTTTTTAAGTTTTCGGTCTCTCAAGCGCTTCATATTATCCCAAATAAATTGATATGATTATAAAGCCCTCTGTGCCCCCCCACATTTCCCTCCTCTCAGTCATTAGTGTGGTGACACTGATCCAGACTTTACCTTCGAGGTTAGGGCCCCGGCCCCAAATGCAGCTCCTCCAGAGGAGGCTCAACAGAGCCTCAACCAAGGCTCTGCTCCACTTTTGCTTTTCTTAGCAAAGACATCAACTCAACACAGCTGATGGTGAAGCCCTGTGATGGAGACAGGAAACGCACGGCGGACCACCTCTCGTTTTAATCTTTCTATAAAAATGTCTACAATTCTGCAGGGTAAATATTACCTGCCAGATCGCCCACGCCTGCCTGTCTCTCTCTCTCTCTCTCTTTTTTTGTGTTTTTGTTCTCTTAGGCGAGAGCCACCCTCTCCCCCAGCCAGATTTTGGATGCTTGTGAACGCAGCGTGTAAACGGAGTCACACGGCTACAAATTATTAACCTCCCCTCTCCAGCACGCCATGTAAAGTCAATCTGCCCGCTGCTAAATTTATCGACATCAAAAACAGCAGATTTTAAATCCTGGTGACTCACTTTTCTTCTTGTCTTTGTTTTCTTGCCACTGCTGGATCTGAAACCCCCCCCCACCCACCCACCCACCAGAACACCCCCCACCCCCACCTTCACCAGCCATCCCCTCATTTCTCCTCCCTCCTTGCATCTCCTCCTCCTGCTTTTTCCTCTCCAGCTGTTAAACCAATTAAATCCTCATAGAGGGTAGACTGCCCACTCTCCTGTTGAGAAAAATACATGCAATAAAAGCCGGCTCTGTGTGTTGAGCCATTGTGCGACAGCGTGGCCGCCATCTTTAATTATGGCCTACGCCTCCACCCTTCTTCCAGCTGAAAAGGAGTGGGCTGTAGGTAGAGACAGCCCCTGGCGCTGGATCAGGGTTTCTTCTTCTTCTTTTTTTTTTCAACACTGTGTTTTGTGTTCAAGCGAATGGCTGAAAAGAGGTGAGCCCGGTGGACGGTGCTGATCCTGAATCAGCTCGGGGGTCGGGTTGCATCACAGAAGGTGTGATCACCTTGAAAAGCTGTTTTTTCATTGCAAAGGTCGGTCACACACACACACACCCACACCCCCCCCCCCACACACACACACACCATTTCCTGTACGCTGGTCAGGTTAGGCCAGATAATTTGAAAAAATCATTTATAAGTCAACTAATCTAGTGATCGATTAATTGTTAATATACAGAAAATAAAATAAAGTATTCAGGGGAGTAAGTAAGCCAGAACTCTACAATACATGTATACATTCTTCATTTAAGTAGAAATAATAAAGAAAACTTTGAAACAGGTTCTAACCAAAATTCGAGTGACTCAGTTTGAGCTTCTCCCCAGTACAAATTTTGTGAAAAAAAGTCTTCTATTCATCACCATTTGCTATCAAATTATTAATCAGTCGATCCTAAAAATATTCCACACATTATCCCTACACTGTTTTCACATTTTGATGTTAGAAGTACTTATTTAGCTCCAGATGCTACAGATGACCAGGCGTATACTAAAGGAATGCTGCAAAAACTTGATTTTCTTGTTTAATGAAAGGAACCGAGTTGTGTATTTGGAAAATTTTAATATGTTTCTAATATTGTATTAGAAAAGGTTTAAGTGAAAAATCTGCAAAATATGCCAATTTTTTTTTTATTCGATTAATCGATGGATCGTCAAAAACTCCCAATAGATTAATCAATAGCTAAATGATCGTTCGGTCGCAGCCCTGTAAGAAGGTAAATTTTAGCAGAAACAGTGCGACAAAGCCGCGGCGGTGGCTTAAAGAGACTGGATGTAAGGAAAACACAGAACCATAGACTAATGACAAAAAAAGAGAAGGCCATCAGCGGTCAGAGAGAAAAGCCTTTACAACAAAAAAAAAAGAAGAAAAAAATCAAAGATGTTATGATGGCTGTGGAGTCAGAGAGTGATAATATAGGGAAAAGAAAGGGGAAACAGGGGCCAGCAGAGACCCCTGCTCCTCCTACTGGCCTGTGCCTGGAGGGGGGACGTGGGGCAGGTCTTGGGAATGTCAGGCATGAGGAGGGGGAACAAAGCGGACTACTGTCCCCCAGAGAGAGGCCTTGTTCTGGGCCGGAGGGGGGTACATGGAGTCAGCCGCTCGGTGTATGAATGGATGAATGGATGGCTGACTGGGTGCATGGATGGAAGCTGGTTTCTTGACTGGAAGGCCGGCCGGGCTCCTTGCCCACAGAGCGCCGATGTCAGGGAGCCAGGGCAGGTCTGGGGAATGTGAGGCATGATGCGGAAACAAAGCTGGCTACTGTCCCCCGAGGAGAGGCCCTGTCCTGGGCTACAGGGCACGAGGAGCGAGGCTTTATAGATGAAGGGACAGATGAATGGCTTGTTTACTACTGGGCATTATTAACATGCAGGATCGCGCTGGGGGCTCTTTAAGTGGCCATTTAAACATCACTGGTTAATAATGCTCCTGAAATGCACAATTCAAAGAAAACCAGCCAACCAATCCACTTTCTATATTCCTTAAAGAGAAACATACATTACTGTCAGTGACAGGTTACTGGATTGAAATAAAAGGGTGCGTCACTTTTTCATAAATTTGAAGGTAGTCCCGAACATGAACATATTTATATCACAACCTAATGTGCTTCTTCATTCTTACTTCCCTGAAGCAGCTCTTACAAGTATACACAACTCTGTTAAAATGTTCTTTTATTATTATTCTGTTTATGCCAGCATGCTTACATGTTGTTTTGAACAACATGTATTGTTGATAATTCTGTAGCAACACATTTGTAATTTACAGTAGTACAACAATAATAACAAACAAATAAATAAATAAAATAATTTTAAAAAGCCTACTATAACTAAGAACAGATATCAGACAGTGGCTTGCACAGAAATCTTGGGGGCGGGGGCAGGTGCTCAATTTCAAAAATAGGCCACCTTAGAGCTAACGGAAGGTTTCTGATTGCTCCCTCTTTATCTTGTCTTAATCTCACTGTCAATTTGCTTACACTCACTGCTGTGTTGTGGTAGTGGACGAAAAGGACACAAGGGTGAGCTCTGACTGTGCATGTTTAAAAGAAGCTCTCTGTGAAGAAGAGAACGAAGAGAAGCAAAGCGAGTAACTGAAGCCGATCTAAGCCTGCCGCCTGCCTATTTCCACTATTCAATCCAGCAACACATAAAAAGCTACGTTTTACAAAATTCTCAGTATCAACAAAATGATACTTATATTACTGTAGATTTCTATAGCGGTCATTTAAGCCGAATGACCGCTTAAAAAACATGGGACAATGGTAATGTCGGCTTTTAGATGCAGAAATGCCACCTTGAGCCACACACAATACGATTTACAAAAACAACCGCAAAAAAAAAAAAAAATCTAAACAAAAATAATCATTTCAAAAGGGCACATTTTTCTCTCCGGTAAAGAAGGACCAAGTGCTCTGGCACCGCCGAGTGTTTACCTGCGCACATCCATGACATCAGGAATCAAGCTTCATCAGAGAATTGAAGACTTAATCATTTAAAAATGCCACAATCAGCACCAAGAGCCTCCTCAGGGTCAAAGTGGCAAATGGTTGAACTGAGCAGATCCCACCTGAGCGCTGTGATAGTTCTCCTTACGCCTTGACGGTCTGCTCGTTGTCCACCATTCAGATTCATGTTTTTTTTTTAAACACAGCCTGACATACCCGCGTAATTTCCTGTTGTATTAAAACATACGATTGCAACAAAAACCAGACTTTCCTTCAATCATCAATGATAACGCCGAATGCAGTGTGCTTGTATTTTGTCAAAGGATAAAAATAAGCGCGCAGTCAAGTTGAGGCCACTGCCACGAGAAAGCCGCTCAGCCTCGCATCTTGCATTATTCGGTTGTAGAAAAGCGTGAGAATGAGTAGGAGGCCTTCAGTCATCGATGGCTTCTGTGACGCCATTTTGACAGAGAGCAGACTGATTTGGGAAACAGGTGACGGGAGACGTATTTGGAGTGACGTTAAAAAAAAAATTACAAAAATTAGGATGTTGCCATTTCAGTAAAACGTGGGTGAAACTCAAGATTATTCTGTGGAATTGTGGTAAATGGAAACAATTTATTGATCCGGAACCTTGTCTCATTCCTCAGATAAAAGAGCCTCCATCAGATAATTGCCATGTAATCCTGGCTGTGCGCGTTCAAATCTTTCACTTTTGTACTTTGAGAGTGAACAAAGATGCCATTTTTCTTATTCGGAGAGCGATGTGTTCTGGTAGAGACAAAAACAAAGAGAACTCAAAAGAAAGTCTGGCGTTGCTGACTTCCGTCCGGGAAGAAAACATAAATCTTTTTCCATCTATTCTCTAAGTAGAGAGATGGCGCTGATGCTGATTCTCCCGCCGTCTTTGAGAGGAGGGGTGAATCCCGGACAGGTCGCAGGTGCATCACAACATCAGCGGATCGTCTCTCAAAAGAGCACTTTATTAATTCTCGCGAGAACGAAAACAACAGACGCGTGTCGCAAACACCGAGGTTTCTCACAAGAGATTGAAGAACTAACATTTCTGCCATGACTCCCTGGCTGTTGGACCGGGAATTAAACAAAGTGGAACACATAAGCTTGGAGTGAATGCTTTCTTCAGGCCAGTTATATTTGCATCTTCACCATGTTTTTGGGCAGAAATTGCGGATTCTAATGCTGATTTTTGTCACAGCAAAAATCACGCTGGCGGTCCGTCTGAATTGCGCTGAGCCGCATGCATGCTTCTCAGCACTAATGCGCTTCTGCTTGGTTTTCTGCATTCAGTAGGAGTAACTGCTCTTCACGAAGACAGAAGTGATTTAAGCAAATTGCCAGTGTTCCCATTGTTGTTTCAGGTAATTCCAGGTTATTAATGCCAATCACGCTGCTGTATGTCACCCTTTCATTATCATCCCTCTGAGCACTTACTTTCTCTCGCCCATACTGGGTCATTTTTTTATCATTTTTTTTCCTTCTCGTGTCAACCTCGTCCTCGTTTCTGCCGTCCTTTCGGCGTGAAGCACAACAAATTAGAGAAAACCCAACAACAACAAAGTTAATTGTGCCTAGACCTTTTGCCTCCTCCAGGGTTTTCCTTTTTAGGTGTCATTTTGTAAAAAAAAAAGAAAAAAATTCAATACTGTCATGTTGGGTTTCAGTAAGAGTCACGCTCGGTGTTGTGCTCCGTTCGTTTCAGAGTTGAAATTACATCTGTGTAAATTCGGCTCCCGTTAGTCCAGAAAAGAAACCCCACATTTTTCTCTGTCAAGTTTTTGTAGACAATTCAAAAAACGCTCTGACAATACACTGAGTTTTGCTCTCACGTGACGAAACCACTGCAATTCGACAAAGTACACAGCCAAAAACAACAACAAAAAACCAGGGCTGCCACGCACACACACAAAAAAAATCTATTGGAATCTTTTGTAAATCAACCAACTACTATCTGTTTGGTATTTGCAGATTCAGCCAGTCGAGGAAAAATGATCGGCGCCCCCGGATTGGCTGCGTCAAGTCGAACTGCGATAAAGTATTTCAGCATTTTATGTAAAATATTTGAATTGTGTTGAACAAAAACAAAACACAAAACAAAAACAGAAAACCCCCCAAAAATATACAAATAATTTGGAGTCATGTTCCACATGAAAATTCACAAAAACTAAATACTGAACCGCCACCAGGCAGTTGTCCTCTGAACATCACTGCAGAAGTGAATGTATGACCTTTCAGATCTGGAGTTTAAGGCAATTTCTCCATTAAAAACACATCTTTGCATGCATATTGTAAACTGTCGCTTCAGATTTTCCAGATTATATGGAGCTACAAGTGTTGACTACACTAGAAATGTTCTAATAGCGCATCACCGAATTACTTCATCCTGGCACTTGACAAAATATAATGTGTCAATCAATGACTGTATGTTCTATGACTATGTATTTTTTTGTTTTTATGATGTAAAGTATTTTGAGAAATGCCTTGTTGCTGAAAAATGTTACACTATAAAGTAATTTTTTTGTGTGTGTTTTCACCACCGCTTTCAAAAGACAAATCTGATTCAGCACATACACCTGCAGACAGTGTTCCGCAGTCACATCTCTCCCCTGCTGGAAATGTCTTAACGCAGACATTTTAGGACATAACAACAAGCTGCAGTCTTTATTTTGATCTGACTTGTTGATGAGTCCCACAACACTCCCTTTGCAAACTGACAGGATTTCTGACTATTCCCTCCCCGCAAAAGCTTGACTTTCTTACTTCTGCTCTCCTCATCAGAACTCCACTCAGGACGGCTTTACGTTGGAATCGGACCTAATGGCCGTTAACGCCGTTGTCCCAGTCGGGTTCAAATCCCTCCTCTGCCTTCTGATTTCAGTTTTCAACGTTCCCACCTTTCTCAGGTCCTCTCCCGTTTCTCCAGCTTCCTCCGACCAACCAAAGCAATTGCGTGCTACGTTATTGAGATACTCTAAATTGACCTACGGAGTGAGAGTGTGTGGGCATGGTTTTTTGTCCTGTGTGTGTGTGGGCTGCTAGTAGTCGATGTCTCTAGCCCACTGATGACAGTCATCAGCCTCCTGAAACTCTGCAACGAGAAAGTTGGAATGGATGGTTGGATGGATGGATGAACTGATGGATCTCCTGTCGAAGTCCAATGTGCAGTTTGTTTGTTTCTATTCATTATTTTTGTTGCAGAGGCCATTTCCCCATTAACAGCAGAAATCAACCAGAAGGCTTGCATCTAATATATAGATATTTTTTTTACTGAAAGAAATTGGTTGACTGTCACAAAATCCCAGAGTTTCCTGTCCAGATCCATCCAGGTTGCCGCTGAGGCAACCTGGATGCTCCCGATGTTTAGTATCAGAAATGCGGCACGGGAAAACCCAGTCCGGAGACGTTAACAAGCCATTTTCTCCCACTTGTGCTCGCAGAGACGGAGGCCAATCAGAAAGAGGCAGCACGGCCAATCGGAAGCAGTAGCCTCTGAAATAGCCAATTAGGCCTGTTTGTCTGCGAGGACAAAGGAAGTGATATTGCGGCGTGATTGCACCAGCGGCAGGCTACACAAACACGCTCAAATGACGCCTTGCTCGTTGCCTTTCCAACCCTAATTTCAGAGGAGTGTGGGATCTTGATTGCGTCTGTGCCGGCAAGAGAGGACGGCTCATTATTACACCAAAACAATCGCCACCTCAGAGGCAAAGAAACTGAGATTTTGTTTTCATTAGGGAGCAATTGAGTCACCAGCTCCAGAGTCAAGGCCAACACCCCCCCCCCCCCCCCCCCCCCCCCCCACACACACACACACCCACACACACACAAACACTCGCAGGTTTCAATCTGGCAATTTTATTCCAAAAGATTTCTCCTTTACTCCAGACCACTTAATGAAGCTGTAAATTTAGAGACGTGAGGGCCTTCGCAGCGCTCCTCTGAGATCTGCTACAATGATCCTGGGACTGAGCTGGTTAATTAACTGATTGTTTGCTTGGCTGGGAGCCACCGAGGAAGAGGGTAGATGTGGAGAAAGACAAAAAAGCGGATGGCTGTGGGTTTGGGGATGAGGAGGGAGGAAGGACATAAGGGCATAAGAGGAGATGACCGATCAAGGTCTTAAAAAGAGGGTTAAAAAAAAACAGATATCAAAGAATGGGCAGAAGTCAGAACTGGTTTAAATTAGATGTAAAACAAAAAAAAAACCTAACTTTTGTTATGTAGCTTCCCAGATGACAGACATCGGGGCTTGTTACCGGCGGCTCGGAGTGAACGAGCAAAGACTGCATGATGCGATCAGCAGGTGGGAGTGTGGCCTGCAGCGAACACGACTGCGCTCACACAGCGGTACTCGCTGGCAGGAAGAACAAGTTTTGTGGGAAGAGATCCAAGCAAATGTTTAATCTGTTAGGAAGCGGGAGCAGGAGCATGGGGCTTCTTGTTGATCCTATCCCTTTGGCCGAACACGACTTTTAAAAATTGTTTTACTTACTCGGCAATAATCAATAACGCCTTTTGAAAAACAGCACCCGTGATTGTAATAATTTCTCTGTAGGAGGAGGTTTTTAAGTCAGCAGGACTTGCAGTTCATTAAATCGCCTCATGTAGTTTGTGCGTTGTTTTGAGCGGATGACGTTCTGAAGCCTGCTCATAGTCTGCTTTAAGGATCTCCCATGGAGATTTATCTGCACATCTCACTATCTAGTTTGTTTTATTCAGTTGCCATATTTGCATCAATGTATTTACAATTAATGTATTAGTGATTATATCGTCACTCTGAAACCCACAGCGAGTATGGACAGTGTAGTCGAGGAGAAAATGTAATTTTTACAGAAAAATTCACCGACTCGCAAACGATGTTCACATTTTAGACTTGAATTTTGCCCTCTAACCACACACACTGTTATTTATGTATATTTTATTTTGCATTCTTTTCCACAGTGCCTCACGTTAATCCCATGTGAAAATGTACTGCCTTGATTATCATGATAGAAAGTAATAAAGACCAGATTTAGTCAAGAAAAAGTGAACAAATTCAACATTTCAGTGCAGTTTTTAGATTATGTTTGTCGAGACTGAATCAGAAGTCCAGCAATCCTCTCCTTCTTTCTGATTGGTTAATCCTTTTGTCACCGTGACGGCTTCAGGAAGCGTAAATTCTCCGTAGCGCCTGTTTCAGTTGTAATTAAGTTAACTAAGGACAGCACAACTCGTATAGAGTCACATGACGCGCAGGGTGTTCAATAAGAGTTAAGTTTTACACTTATATTGCATAAGTACTGTATGTTCTAAGCTTAACTGATTCTACTGGGTTGTTATTTCTGAGCCGGATCTGCTCCTAAGAAGAAAATAAAGGAAACAAAAGTGAGGATATTTCTCACTCTGACATTATTACCTGTTCTGTATTATATTTAGATTTTTTCCTGACTCTTAAGTTAGTTCTTGTCATGTTACAAAAGTTCTGGAAGATGAGTTTTGTTGTGAACATTTTTTGTTGTTGTTTTTCTTTTTAAATCACACACCGAAGCAGAGGTTCAGGTTAGTATGACTCTTAATTTATTGCCCGTTTCGACAGCTTCGAGCTCTCCGTCTCAGCTGTACGAAGTGTTAACAGTCAGTTGGCGTTCAGATCTTCTTGCTGATTCTCTTCAGGACCACAGTGCCAGCGGTGGAGGTCTGCAACACAGAGAAGACGGCGTAAGTGATCATGTTCCAGCAGCTGATTGCTAAGTTGCAATAAATCCCATCAAAATGCACAGCGTAAAGATAATAGCCATAATTTATTGCAGTAATTATAATATGCATTTATGCAATATCCCCTTCTCAAGTTCACTTAATGCCATTATTGCATGAAAACAAGCAGTGTAAAAATAGAGCCGTTTCCCATTAACACAGGTGTAAAGGTTAACGGCGAGGCTAAATTGCTTGTTAAGGTTGCATTCGGCGGCGTTGCCACACAACTTGGTTTTCTCGTTAGCGTGAGACGCTTCCCAAGCCGCAGTCCAGTATAACTTTTGATGACTCTAATGGTCCCCGCGGGGAGCCGAGCGTGATAACGGCTGTCACTGCATGACTCTCTCCGCGTTAAAAGCCTGAGGGAGTGTGTTTACCTCGATGAGCTTGCCCCCGCTGACCTCATTGACTTGGTGGTAGTTGGGGAAGCTCACGGTCAGCTTGCCTCCGTCCATGTTCACGGTGGCCTGGAAACACAGAGAGGACGACGGCGGTCGGTGAAGAAACCGTTCACACACCGGATAGACATCGTCGACCTTTAAGGGTTGGCAAGTCATTGCCCTTAACCCTTTGGTCGCATTCAGACATCTGTAGACATCTTGTCAGACACAGAAGAGAACATCGTCTTTCCTGTGTCTGTCCAATATTCCAGAAATGTGCTTTTCCTACCTTGAAGCTCTTTCCTCCGATGGTCTGCATGTCGCACTCCTTGCCAATGGTAAAGGTGTTGGTGACCTTGGCGTTGGAAGGGTAATGCTGCGTCCAGGTGAAGTCGTTCCCGTTCTGTACGACCTCCGTAACCGTCTTGAAGTCGCGCCCCTTCTGGATGATGTCGTCGGGGATGCCTGAAGCAGCGTAGATCAAGAGAAGCGTGAACTCGTCAAGAGAAAAATAAAGAATAAGTCTGAGAAAGAATCTGCTGCTTTCCTTCTTACCAACCAACTTGCAGAATGCATCGTATCCCTCCTGGGACTCAAGTTCCCATTTTCCGGAGAAGGCCATTTTCTGGTGGTGTCGGTTGTTTTTCTGGGGACGCGAGAGAAGAGATGCTGAGGCAAGCTAAGAGAGGTACTGGGACCCGGGGACCGATCCACCTTTTTATACAGTCAAAGCCTCTAGCCACCTCCTTCCTCTGCATGTGATCACACGAGAGGGCAATAATAACCGAAGATGATGAGTACAACGAGCTATGAGGGAGAGGGCAATAAACTCCACAAATGGCCGTTTGTGGAGTTCACATGCAGTGAGTAAAACGCTGACGGCTCACCGGGGCAATCCGTTAAATCACCTTGCGGCCAGTGAACTCTCCCGCAATTGTTTTATGGTCATAACCTTCGGTTTTACTAGGGCTGATTGCAAAAGAATCAAACCCAAAGTTTTGTTTTAAAACTCTAACCTTCTATTTGCATTTGTTATCTGGATGGAGGAAATGGCTCGTAATAAGATAATCAAGTTCTTATTCAAGGTTTTTATTCATGGTCTGGATCTGAAAAAGCTCAGGAGGAATATGATTGGAGTCATTTTAGCGGGCATTCATTTGTCAAAGGGGATACATAATTATCTTGTTAGTAGGTAGAAAAGCTGAGCAAAAGCACTTATGCAAAGCTTGATTATGAACTGTGCTTTTGTTCTCTCCGTGCTCCTTTTCCTTTCTCCTTTCTCCGTTGATCACTCGTAAAATAATGCACGGTAATCAAAAATGTATTTAATGCAGTTGTGTAATTTTGCAGAGAGGCCCTTGAATAAATAACTGGGGTTTAATGCCATGTGTTGTTGAAACATTCAAATTCGATAAGACCAAAGTTTTTGCCATTTACACTCTCATCAACCCCAACGTCCCTGAAAACATACAGAAAGTTGGGCGAAAGTTGCCAACGACTCCATCAAATGCCTTTCAGATTGACTCACCAGTGTCTCGATCACCCGAACCATGTGCATTGTACTCAGGGTAAACATTCCTTCAATATAGCAATTACAAATTTATAACGCAAACGTTGTGACGGCCATAAACACGGCAGGAAAGAAAGGTTCTTCAACAGCAGCAAAAATCTGCAAAGCTTTTCCACGGGCCCCCCTGAAAACCTCTTGACCTCAACAAAATTGAAAACCACAAAAGGAAATCCTTCTGGCAGAAGATTTAATTAGAAAATTCCCCAAAAGTGCCAAAAACACTTGGTCAGACAAAGAGGGCTTGACGACCATACATTTCATCTCGGCCTTTCTAAGGCTTGTTTTTCTCCGTCTTCTGCAGAACCCATTGACACCTTTTGTAATCTTTTTAAACGTTCAACACTATTTTACCAGTATTAAGTTTAGTCAATTTGTTCATTTGAGGAGGGACTGCATAATAGCCAATTCTACAAAATAACCATTGTCCTGCATGCCGGCCTCCTCGATAGCGGCTAATTTGCAGACGCCCCACCTGGTTGGACTTTCTATTAATAATCATATATGCTTGGATAGCATCTGTTGCAGCAACAAAATAAGTGTTTAGACCGTAGATAACATATCTAGTGTAGAAGACATTTGAGGCTAAATAATTTTTGGGGGGTCCCCAAATGTCTGTTTGCATGTAGCGTTTAGGTATGACTTGTGAATTTTGTTACAACAGTCATGATGTGGAAATTAATAATCAATATATAATACCCATCATGTTGTTTTAGCATCATGATATGGAGATGTTTTAGTGGTTAAAAATAATGCTGCTAAAAGCTGTAAAAGACTTGAGACTGAGACGGAGGTTTACTGTCCAGCAGGACATCGACCCTAAGCAGTCCGCCAGAGACACGATGGAAAGGTTTACATCATGGGATATTCGTTTGATGTAGTGACCCAATCAAATTTCCGACCATAATCCAATAAAGTATCTCAGACTACATAAGTTAAAAAAAAAACAGGAAAAAAAACTAATGTTGGTGTTTGTGTGTAGCAGGCGGTGTGAATACTTTTACAATGCACCGTCCATAATTTGACATTTCTAAATGTAACATTGCGTTGCTTTTTTTGTAATTTCCCCCATCTATGTTCCCTGTTGTGAGACAGACAGTAACGTAACCGAAGAAGCGACTTATTTTCCTTTTCATTTGACAAATCTTCTGACACGTGGGCGGCAACTTCAACAAAAAAAGTTTGACCGTTTCTTAAAAGTGAATTCATGAGCACGCCATTCGCCCAGTTACAATGAAATGGTGTGGGTGCAGCACACTGCAGATGAAAAACTCTCCATCAATAAGACGACTATATGACTGAAGCGCCTCGGGCTTTCAGGTGACTGTGAATGGGTAAGAGCTCCTGACGTGTTGCACTTAAACATCGATCTCGCCATTTCCAGATCACTGATAGCATTTCTGAACCACGGAAAGTCAACATGGCCTTGGAGCTCTTTATTGATGCGTAAAACATCAGATTGGCCAACATCCTATAAAAAAAAAAGAAAAAAGACACCCACTATCTCTTTCTCTGCTTTTTACAGCGTCTCTCCGGCTTTCCTTCCTCCGTTTTCTTCACGCTCACAAAACGGATCAGTGTCACCGAGTGCACTTGCTCAACTCGAAGAGAGAGAAACGCATAGCTGATCAGATTTATCAGGCGCGGCGGCGCGGCCATGCGAGCGTCTTAACAACGGTTGAGGTAATGTCCCCAACTATGGCAGCATCCTGTGCAGGGGTCAACTGGGGTGAACACCTTCGGTGAGGACATTTTTCAGAAAGCCATCGTCTGCACATCTTCTTGATGAGAGGAAACGCTTTTCTCATCAATACATTGGAAGTGTCGCTGACCGTCATTCCCATTTGGTCCGCCATATTTGTTTTGTGCTGTCCGACGGGCATTGTTTCTATTTGAAGCTTAGTCCGCTGTCATATAGTATAGTATTAGCTTTACTAGCGAATGGGATAACAGTCTGACACCTTTTTATTGAATTCCCGTGCAGTCGCTGAGAACAAGCTTGGGAGAACATGGAAGTGATGCACCGTTAAAATTGATTGCCAGCAATTGCGCTCCATATTTAGTGCCTTGCAAAAGAATTCATAGCCGTTGAACTTATGGAGATTTTTATGACCACAGTCCTCAGTGTATTTCACTGGGATTTTATGTGATAAACACAACACAAAAAGTAGAACATCCTGATAAGGGTCAGCGTTAAGGTTCCCTCATCCTCGGGTGTGCTGTGTTGTATTCTGCGAGCACCGAGATTTCTCGCCACAAATCAAATTCTCCCACTTCCTCCGGCCAGTACTGCTGCTAGCAAGTTTGAATTTTGTACATTTAGATAATTTAGAAGCGTCGTATGTGTTGGTGTTCGATAGGGTCACTACTTTTTTTAAAACCAAATAATCATGGAGGGTGTTTCTTTCAGCTCTTCTCCTCTGGAAGACGAATACGTTGGCCATTCGTCTCTCCGAAATAAAGGAAGAAAAAAAAAAAGTCAGAAAGGGTACATTTTTAAATTTCGCCTCTGATTCTCAGTCAGGTTCAGTTCTGGACTTTGACTCGGCTTCAAACGTAGTGAGCCTCTTAGTCAGTCTCCAGTCTTCTGTAGCCTCTAACAAGTGTTGCTCAGGGACTTGTCAGTTGAAACGGGCAGCCATGTTTCTCGTCCCGCCATGATGTAGCTATTTGTAGATTATGGACTCGGCTTTGTTTCTTTCCAGGCTGTTGTGTTCATTGGTTTCTATGCCGCTGTTTGTTCATGAATGTTCTCCAACAAGCCTACGTCTAGACGTTGTGGCATCAGACCCGATGTCTGTGTCGCTCCACAGGCACTCTGGAAAAAGTAAAGGACGTGAGCAAAACTGTGAATTTAACCCCCCCCAAAAAAATCTTTATCTATAAAACGTTCAGATCCAAAAATGACGAGACTGTACAGTTTCGGCACACGCAGTCAGAAATTGTATCGCTCCGTGTGCATGCAATCCTTCTGCCATCTGTGATTTTTCTACTGTAATATAACAGAAAATAAGCTCTTCAAAATAAAACTAAATTTCACAATGAAACTGGCCTGAACAAATATCAACCTTCATTACTAAATATGACAAAATTTAAAAGAAAACAAAAGCAAAACATTGCACAAATAATTTCAACATTTCTTATTTATGACTCTGACACTGGATGCAGATTGATTGAGGGACCTCTGGAGGTCGATTGCACCGGATTGTATTTAAGGGGATCTGAATAAAGAGTGAAAAGGAAAAAAATTGTCAACTTCCATTCAGTTATAACAATCATGTTTGTCATTCGAAAATGTGAAAAAAATTGAGGGATTGTGAATTTGTGTGCGAGCCACTGAATGCGAAAAATGATCGTGATGTCAATATAAAATGCGTCTAAAATTAAAATGAGTCTAAAATTGGGAGGAAAAGATATTTGATTTCAGTTCATTTAATGTCACAAGAAAAGATGGAGGGACTTTGCGGTATCACATGCAGATCTTACAACACATGTTGCAGTGAGTCATCTGTAATCTAAAGAAAATTCCCCTTATCAGCCAACAGAAAATATTTTTATGCACTTTAACTTCAATTCAAATAGATTATTTTTTTTTATTTGCCTCAAGGCTAAACTTAATCCCAATTTACAGGGAATAGTGAACAAAGTGCAACTTTCAGTTGCCTTTTATTGTTGGTGCTGTAAAGCGGTCGTTAACACTTTAATGGTTCTGTGCAATTTAAAGGTTTTGCTGAAATGTTTTTTTTTTCTTTTTGCGCGAATAAAGCCCGAACAATAAGTAACCAGGATTGCCGGACTTGACCTCTCGTCCAAAGGCGCAGCGAGGTGAGGTCGCGCCTTGCTTCCCGCCTCTCCCTTTGCTTTCACACGGCGGACGTCGTTCGGCGCGACGAATCCCAACAGAAGAGACAGAAACCCGAACAGACGAACAAGTGGGTAGAGAAGAACAGGAGGAGGCGAGGGTGGAAAAAAGATTCCAGAGAAAGATACATACGTTCCTTTTATCTGCGGCTATAGAAAAGGGGGTTGAGGGGGATTTGAGATGGAGGAATTAAAAGTAGGGAGGCCTTGATATGCAAATGGAGCTGGTGCTAATCAAAGCAATAAGATTACCCTTCCAAATTGAGATGAAGAAAGGCTCCATTATCTGGGCCGAGTGTCATGTTTAATAACGCGGAACGGCATGGTAATTCAGTACTGATGCAACGGCAGACCGAGAGCGAGAGAGACAGAGAGAGAGTATGTTATGTGAAAAAAAAAAGAAAAATCCAATGGGATTTTTGAATGAAAAACAAAGAAATAATTAAATATATCAAAGAAGAAAGTATGACCTTGCCCATACGTGTGTGATCCAGGGTGAGTGTACATGTCTGAGAAGGAAGAAATGTTGAGAAAGGAGCGAAAGGCTGGTTCCCACGAGAAACCCCCAAAAAGTGTGCATCTGTGTGATTTCGACAAATTCCATGTTCTTATCTTCCACAAATCACCCGATTTGCTTTTTGAATAAAAATGTTACAAAAATTCCCGAAAGCGCCGGCGTTCCCCGCTTTCCCAACCATCCGACACGCTAACGGGAGAGCGCTAGCTTCCCTTTGCGTCAGTTCTTTCTTGGCGAGTGGTTGGGACTGTGCTGCTTTTGTTGGTGTTGCTGTTAATCGTTTAGTACTCGTTTAATCCCAGATTGTTTTCCTGCAAAATAAGCGCATGCGTCCTAATCCTTGGTCCTCCCTAACACATGATGTTTACGAGTTATTGCGTGTCATGTTGGTTACGTTAGTGAAAATGTAGGTTTTATAGAGATTCAATGCCTCATCCTGCAGATGTCATTGTTGCGATGTGCCGAGTGACCTTTGACCTCATTCGGTCTTTTCATTAATGATTGTCCCCATGCTTACGTTTTATCTTCTTATGATCAAAATATGGATGAAGGGATACAGTTTTCTTTGTACATCAGTGGAAGACACTTGAAAGAACAGATGTGCAAATATATTTTATTTGCATGTGTTTAAGTATTTTACTGACTTCCTCTTGTCCAGCTTTGTGAGTCACGTTTACCTCCAGCGTCACAGGCAGAAACCTCACAGCTCTGCTCACTGGAGCTGATTGTGAGATTGTGAAATAATGAGCAACACGTTCTGTACGGAGCTGATAAAGCCTGTCGCCAAGGAAACAAATCGTGCAGCCATGTTGGATTTTGAGGGTTATAGTTGGTGAGAAGCGTCTGGATTTTTCATAGAGGATCCTGCGTTATCTTGACACTTCTGTTAGACTTGTCCACCTAAAGGCCTGGCGGTTTGATTTTCTAAGTTAAAACGAAGCATTTTTTTTTTCTTTGCTGATTTAACGAGACACACCTAAATCGATGCTTTCTAGCAAGATGCCGACGCTCGGACAATGCGGTTTTACGAATTCCTTCCTCGCCTGCTTAGAGTTGCTTTTGAACCATAATGAACGAAACACCGAGCAACATTTGAGGTTGGCAAAATGAAACGTTTCGTTTGTGGACTCTGTTCTGTGACTTTGTAGTTTTGAGATTTTATGACGTAGAGCACTTTTGACTTTGAGCTGCCTCGTTGCTGAAATGTGCCACACAAATAAGCTTGATCAATCGATCACAAATACGGTTGTTGTCTGTGAAGATTTCAGACCCAAGACATGATAACTGCAGTCAGGCAATGATTGAAAGGGGAAAAAAAAGTAAAACGGCAAAAGCGATGAATCTACTGGAGTAATGCGTAAATTGCTCAAGAGCACATCAGAAGGTGTCGACAGCTCGCTGTGCTGTGAAAGCGTCAAGATGTCACGTATCGCACAACGTAGCCCTTATGCAAACATGATAACATAGAAGTCCTGCGTTATTGGCCAAACGTGCGGAAGTGCCGCTGTGCTCGATTGAACCAAACATGATTTACTTTGTGCTGCTGCCTCGTAACAAATCACCGCGGCGATGTCATAGCCACATACGGGGATTACGTATGTTGCCGTGGAAGTGATGCAAACGCAAGGAGGCTCGAATGCGAGAGAGAGAGCGAGCAGAGTCTGCCAATTGTCTGGTGGTGATTATAGCGGTCTATCGCAACTCATTTAAGCGTGACCACTGACGGTTGAAAATGCCGTGCGAGGCACCTTCAACTCAGAGCTGCCTCAGTAACTTGGGCAATGAGCCAGTGGAGCCATTAAACACCAAGACAGAAATAGGCCACAGAAGCCGCCAACAGTAAGCATTCTGTTGTTGTTATCTTTACTGTTTCTCAATCCTTCCTGACAGCCTTGCCGTCCTTCGGGGGAAGGAAACGGCAGTCACTGGTGATTAGAACGAGCCCACCTCCTCCCCTCGTCCCCCTTCACAGCCCCCGACAACCACCTCCGCCCCTCGTCCAGGGAGCCGAATTATGCCCGCATTAATATTTCATATTACACAGGAGAAACCACATGTGTGCTCAGCCCTTTGTCTTTTACGTCAAATGAAATGTGCTCAGCAATCGTCGAGAAGGGCGAGGCGGGGCGGTGAGGGAAGGGGGCGGGGAGGAGGAAGAGGAGGAGGAAGAGGAGGAGTCAAAACCGGAGAGAGAAAAGGAGGGAAAGAGTGTTAAAGTACCTCAATGCTTTGAATGACAGACAGGGTGCAAAAATCCGTGCAGGGCCGGGATGACGGGGAGCCTTCAATACGCTTCACAATCACTCCAAAATAAAAAAATAATAAATAAAATAAAGAAGAATTAGATCACATTCTTTTAGGTTTTGAATCAACCTGCAGTCATAGCGAAAGCGATGACGATGCTGTGCGGGAATTTTCAGAGGCTGAATAAAAAGACAAAAACACGGGTTGTAAACTTTCTCTCTTTTTTTTTTTTTTTCCAAAACAGGTTCAGAAATAGAATGTTCCACTTGTGTATTCACATGGGCGGCTGAAACACCGCTAAACGCGTCAGACGTAACAACAACAACAATGGCGGCCTTCCTGTTTGCTGCAGCACGAAATACTCTACTCACACTTTGCTGTTCACTGCTGTTGTTTTCTTGTTGTGCTTACTGCTTTAACCACGTGTCCCGTACTTGGTGCTTAGCGCCACTTGCAGGCCTGGAGGAGTTAAAAAAAAAAACATTTTGGGCCATTCTTGTTTTGAATTTGCAAAGAGGCAGATCAAATACTCAAACAAAAGTGGCTGTTTCATGTAGCCTAAATCTTTTACATAATATTTACATATTTGTAGGTAAGTTGAAGATCCTCATACATAGAGCGACCCTGTCAGACCATGAAGACAAAAGGACCCTTTTGTTTAATATGCTTTTAAACCGATCTGAATAAGCCACGGCTGGGAAAGCACTATTAAATGAAAACATTAAGAGCATTTTTTCCTCTATGGAATAAAAAAAAGGCTTTTAAAAAATTCTAAATAGCTTAATTCCTCAAAACACACCAAATGCAGATTTTATTGCATTTTTCAGCCGTTTTTACTTCATCAATAATGTTTTTTTGTTTATTTTTATCAGTGCATTTTAGATTTTCTACGTCATCTGTTTCAGTTCCTGGCGAGGTCTCTGCAGCCGGAGGTGAAGGGCGCTCCGTCTTATTTGTGTGCGCTGCAAAATGGCTTTGTTTTTTGTTTTGTTTTTTTTTCTTTTTGAAATGTTCCGATTTGTTGGCTGGGTTCACTTCTTAAAAATAATAAATAACTAAATAGCTGCGTTAAATTTAGAAACGCTAACTGAATAAACGGTTTAATTTGAAGTTGAGGAGATGTGATTGGAGGTCAAAAGTCACGGCCAGCGTGGAGCTTAGAGATTGTTTGAGGGTTTTTCTGAAACTGGATTGCTTTTTATTTATCTATTTTATTTTTTTCATTTATTGTTTTTTTTTAATTTTTATTTTTTTATCTTTGTTGAAGCCCCCTTTGTGAGCATCATAAGTGAAACAGTGGACAATGTAAAGAAATATGTCAATTTGCGGACGTAGTGTTATAAAATTCACTCTTTTTGACTGAAAAAAATAAAAAACCAAATAAATCAGACTTATTCCTTGTCTCACTGTCTAAATATCTATCTATCTATCTATCTATCTATCTATCTATCTATCTATCTATCTATCTATCTATCTATCTATCTATATCTATCTATCTATCTATCTATCTATCTATCTATCTATCTATCTATCTATCTATCTATCTACATATATATATAATATATATATATATATATATATATATATATATATATATATATATATATATCTGGTATCAGTAAATCCTACCAATGGCTGGAAAAAGCTGGACTCAAGGACAGCACAGAGGCCCTCATCCTGGCCGCCCAGGAACAGGCCCTAAACACCAGAGCAATAGAGGCCCAGATCTACCACACCAGACAAGACCCAAGGTGTAGGTTGTGCAAGGAGGCCCCTGAGACAGTCCAGCACATCACAGCAGGGTGCAAGATACTGGCAGGGAAAGCGTACATGGAGCGACATAACCAAGTGGCAGGCATAGTGTACAGAAACATCTGTGCAGAATATGGACTGGAAACCCCAAGATCAAAAGTGGGAAACACCCCCAAAGGTGGTGGAGAACGCCAGAGCTAAGATCCTGTGGGACTTCCAGATCCAGACAGACAAAATGGTAATGGCGAACCAACCAGACATTGTCGTAGTGGATAAACATCAGAGGAAAGCCGTTGTGGTAGATGTAGCAATACCAAGTGATTGCAACATCAGGAAAAAGGAGCATGAGAAACTGGAGAAATACCAGGGCCTCAGGGAGGAACTGGAGAGGGCCTGGAAGGTGAAGACCACAGTGGTGCCTGTGGTCATCGGGGCCCTCGGGGCAGTAACCCCCAAACTGGAGCAGTGGCTACAACAGATCCCAGGAACAACATCAGACATCTCAGTCCAGAAATGTGCAGTCCTTGGCACAGCCAAGATACTGCAGGATCCTCAAGCTCCCAGGCCTCTGGTAGAGGACCCGAGCTCAGAGGATAAGAACCACCCGCGGTGGGTGAGAAGGGAATTATTATATATATATATATATATATATATATATATATATATATATATATATATATATATATATATATATATATATATATATATATATTTCCCACTTCTGCTCCTCCGGGTCCACAGTCCTTTAAGTGTCTCCATGTGTCCACACACCTGACTTGAGTAAACAGGCTTCGACAGGAGTTGGTGGTAAGCAATCATTTGGTTCAGACACACATCCAACACGTGAAGGACAGCGAGTCCAGCTCTGAACAAACAAGCATAGGTGTAAATGATGTCCTTCCTTCTTTTTGTCCTCCCTCCATTCTGTCCCTTTTTGTCCTTCCTTTCTGTCTTCTTATTGCTGTTTTCATCGTTCTGTCCTATTCCTTGATTTCTTCATTTTCGCCTTCATTTAGTCCTCTTCCTGTTTACTCCTTTGGGAACATGTTTTGTTTTTGCCAGTCATCAGTTCCCCGTCACCTGCCTGTCTTATGTTATTTCCTTCCTCGTTTTCTACCAGATTTTCCACATGGCTTTCTTCCTTCCTTCCTGTTCCCGTTTTATAAAAGCCCCCGATGTAAAAACTGACCACTGTAAAATATCTTTCGTTATTTCCAAGGGAATTTAGCAGGACATCATCTTTTATCAGACTCAAAATGTTTATATGAGACATAATAACAGGAAAAGTTTTCACTCACCGGTCACCATATTTATTCATTCACAATTTTACATGGATGGTCTTATTTATCTCCGAATTGTGGACCGGCTGTTGTGTTTCTGTCCTGGGAATTGCTTACCAATGTTCATCAATCTCAGCTAAATGTTGCTTCATAACGGCTGTTTAAAGTGGCCCAGCTGCTTTTAGTATATTTTTCTTGCCCAATCTGCCAGACCAGTGTTTCCCAGCAAACATCAGGGCATGTTTCAGATGTTTTCCCAAAGATCGCAGTTCAGCAAAAGGCCTGTTAATCGGTTCGCAGTGTGTTTTGTTGCAACCTGAAGTGTGGAATGAACTTCACTGGAATTTGGAAACAAAATGTGTGTTTAGGTTCATGACTGGCTGAATGACGTGGGTGGAGGGATTTTATTGTAATCCATAAGGAGGCTCAGAAAATGTTTGGGAATCACTGAGGAGGCCCAGAAGCAAATCTTTGGGACTGGTGTAATGTAAAAGAATTCAGTCAGGAGTCCCAATCTCATGTATTTCACAATTAGCCCCAGTGAGGATAAGAAAAATCGGGCGTGTCACATGAACTCGTCTGAAAACAGTACGCAATCAAATAAAATAATCTGTGAGAAAGGAGGGCGTGTATGATCGCTTTATCTCAGCGACTTATCTCCCAAAATACCCAAATTCTTTTGATGCTAACGGAAATAAACTATGTTGAAGTATATGAGTGCCAAAAGGTTTGATGGTCGCAATAAAAGGCAGACGGGTTCAGGACTACCTCGCCATGAGACCTGGAGCCACTTTATTTACCTTTAGATAAGCAAAGGTAGATGCTGATCTCAAAGGTCATGCAGGGAGAATAAGATATTGATATTTTTGCTCAGCATTTCCCATATAAACTCAACTAGATTGAGAATTTGGGACTCTGGAGGTCAACGCAAACTTTCTGCGCTCTGTCTGCCATTGATGAGCCTTTTTGTTTGCTGTTTTTGTGCTAAAAGTGGCCACGGCCGTGTCTATGACACAGACGTGGACTCCACCTCTGTTCTGGAACTATCCAGTCCCACACAGTTTATTCTGAAACATTTCCTTCAGAACAAGGGTAAACTTCTTCATCCCTAACTCATCTCTTGTCTGTCCTGTGTGTCTCGGTGTAGCCGTGACGAGAGTGAGGACCTGTCCATGTGCACCGCTCGCTGAAGATGGTCCCCGTGAACCGATGAAGACGACGCCATGAACAGAGAGGTTGATTGCACAATAAACTCGCTCTATGTGTTTTTAATCTTAGAAGCAAAGCGTTGAGCCTGACCTTTCCTGTATGCGTAAATGTAGCATTAAGCAAAAGGTGGTCCTCAACAGAAGCTCTGAATGGGAAACAGAGCAAGTGTTTCTGCCACTTTGCTCAAGTACGCCACAGTTACAGCGTCACGTCCATTCAAATCCAATCACAAATCACAGAACACCCCCTTGGGCCGGTGTCCTTTGGAAACAATCGCCTTTATGCGTATGATCGTTCGTCCCACAACAAATAATAAAAGCCATAAATCAACCTGTCTGGCTGTCAGGGATAAATGGCACATCCCCCATGAAGCAGCGATAACACAGATACAGGTGGTGCCGGGTTCATCCCATTGTCTGGAAATAGGGCTGGTGTCACCAGCAGATGGGGTTTCTCTCGTGGAGCACCGAGACAAACGTTCACGACAAAATGACTGATTGGTGATCTTTACAGGATAAGACTCCTCCTCGAGGCTTTTAAATAGACAGAATACCTCCTCGAAAAGTGGAGTCGTTCGAGCGTCTTGGTTGTTAATTACACTTACAGGCTGGTTTGCTGATTTACGCCCGGTTTCCCCGTGGATGAGAGAGAGTTCCCATCGCGCCGAGATTGCTGCAGCCTCTTGTTAACCTTCATTGTTTGAAACAACCCCACAGCTCACCTTCGAGGACACTTATCAGCCTCTTTGTCCCAAAGCTCTCTCACTATCAACAATTATGTCTCTGTTTGCCGGCGCGCTTGTGTGTGAGTGTGTGTATCTCTGTCCATCTCGCCGGCTGCGAGGTTAGCAAAAGCACTTCAATATCCTCTCACTCTAACCTGATTATTAATTACAGTGTGCCTCGAGCTGACCGCAGCCCAAACACCTTCTGGCACAGTTTCCAAGGAGACCGACACAAAGTCATTCCCAAACAAGATTCAGCTACAAAAATAAAAGAACTGAAGCACCTTCATCACCCATCGGTCACTAAGAACACTAAAACGATTTTAAAACTTGCTCGAGCGTGTCACGTGCGAGTAAAAAAAATAATAATAAAAAGGCCCTGACGGCTGGGTGACGCCTCTGGCTGGCTTGGCATTGAGTGAAAAGCTTTAGAACTTGCTAAGAAGTCAAGATGAAGCCCGTCATCCGGAAGTAAAATTATAAGTTGATCAAAGTGACGGCGAGCCAGAGAGTCGGTTATGCCTGAGCAGAACAGCACTCAACAATAATGAGCCTGGAGCCGAGCCTGCAGTGAAGCCGAGGGACATGACGCTCTGAATGGGCGTCTGGCAGCCAGCTGTAGGCGAGAGTGTGTGTGTGTGTGTGTGTGTGTGTGGGTGCGTGCGTGCGTTGCTGGTAGCACACTTGTGTTAAGACGGAGGGTAGATTAAGTACTTGCCAGCAGCAAAATATGGTTTTTAATGCCACACAAGTGAGTTATTTTAGAAGTTGCCAAACTGTGATGTGGAGCTTCTGGAGGTAAACAATATGCCGAAAATACTCACACACTATGACGTTCTCGCTCCATTTTTAAAAGTTTTTTTTTATTCCCCTCACTGATGTTATTTACACTGGAGATCAGCATTTTAGAATAATTCAGGAACACTTGATCTGTTTTCAGAAAGAAGCTCATCGTTTCTTGTTTCTTTTTTGCTCCACATTTGAACGTTTGAAATTGCCATCTGCTACTTAGAGCAGACTTTTGACCAGGAAAACAACAACAAAAAAACAAAGACATTTCAGCAAATCAACAAATAAAATAAAAAGGTTACAACAGTTAATTAATGATTTTAGTGCATGTGGAATGTGGTCACAGGTTTTCTCCTCTGCAGGTCGGATACTAACGCCTGCATCAGTGAATGAATGAAAGTATATTCTGTACTGCAGGTGCTGAACTCAGCCAACCAAAGATGTCACGTGACAAACCTGAAGAACATTACTTTAAATATTGATTACTAATCATGCTGTTTTTCCGAAACTTAAAGAAACCCTAGATTATGGGTGTCCAAAGTGTGGCCCGAGGGCCATTTGTGGCCCTTGAAGGGATTTTGTGTGGCCTCTGCAAATTTGGCCTGTCCAGCGTGCAGACACAGATGGAGAGTTTTTTTTTTTTTTTAATCAGGATAAAATTATTACCGACACAATTCTCTTAGCAGGGAAAGTACAAAGTACAGTACAAAAGTATTTGTCTTTTTATAACCAATCTTTTAATGATCACTAGAAACACGTCTACCCAGAGATTTTGACTGGAAAGCCGACTTTGCTGCATCCAAATCACCTTTTGTTTAAAACCCTTTTGTCCCCTAATAGGAACCAAATTTTGTGTTCGGTTCCAAGAGAATCTATTGGTGGAACTTGGATAGTTATAGCAGGTGTTGTGAGAGAAAGTGACCCAAATCTTGTTCCTCAATCTGAGAATAAGTTAGTTTAATAGGGTTCAAAGGAATTTGAAAAGTATTATATTTAGTATTTTTGGCATGAGTATTTAACACACAAACGTATAAGTTTAACATAAAGGGGCCCAATAAAGAAGTTAGAAATACCACTGAGGAGTTTCACTTAAACACAGACCAGATGTTTAAATACATCAAACATTAGATGTCATTTGAGGTTTATATCCTGAAAATATTACCTCTGTGTGTCCAACAAAGGATTTCTTTTGGGGCAATTCTTCCACAGATCAAAGGTGAGACTTCAACTTTTACTGGAAAGCCACTTCCAATGATTGCCCAGAGATTACCACATTCAAAATATAGAATCAGAGTGGTGCCGTAGAATACAAAACTCTGTATCAAGAACCGGTCTGTGTCGTCTCAAGCCGACCATTGGCTCTTCTGGCACGCTCTCTCGGTTTAACACCGTTTCTTTTCTCTTTGACTTGATGACTCCTGGCTTCCCTTGTGCCTCTAAGTGCTTTTGGTCTTCTTTGTGAGGTAGCTTTGGTAGTAAAAGTTACTGAAGAGAACAATGAGGCTGAGCGAATAGGCCAGCACGACGGCGTTCATGGAGTCGGGGAAGTTGCAGTCGGCAAGCAGGTTGTAGGCGGTGTGCGCGGTGACGACGACAAACTGCAGCTGATCAGAGAGACGGGAAGTCGGCAAATGACTGAAATGTGCATTCAGGAGACATAGTCAACACAAAACACATTTATATTGAACTTAGTCAGTGGAGAAATCGTAAGCAAATAGGTCATCTGTGCGGAGCAGAGAAGCACATTTACCTTAAGAACTGAGCAAAAGGTTTAACCTTCTAATCAAATGGTTCAGTTTTTAGGAAAAATAAGTTGATTAAAAAACTTGTTTTGCTTCTCATCTATTAAAATGTCTTTGTTTTCGGTGAATCTTTCTATTATGTCTTTAAAAGTTCTTTGTTTTCCAACTACAATAGTAGAACACTTAAAAAATTTGCCAGGGTCTAACAAAAGAATCTTGTTCAAAACATCAAGCTTGATTGTCTTAATTCTCGTGTTCTGATTCTACAAGCCTCCCAGACTGGACCCCAAATTAAAGGAAAAGTTCTGCTTTTTTTTTTTTAAGTTAGGCACTCTGAGGTTTTTATTAGTAACAGGTCTCCTACATATGGTATAAAGAGTTTGTAAAAAAGTAAATAGAATCTTGAGAGAGGAGGAACGCCATCTGTTAGCCGGTTGAATTTTAAAATAAAATGAAAATCTTGACATCCGGGTCAACACAATTCTCTCCAGTTTCCTGAAAAGTGACCAGATTGTGGTATGACACCAGGGAACTATAACTAATGAAAATTTCACAGATCCTAATATGATCAACTTTTCCTCTAGCAGAGAATCGTTAAAAGTTTGATGGGCGGCCTCCAACGTCTAATTGGGTCTTTGTTTTGAAAACCATGGAGACGACCGGCATCTATTTTCCGATATTTTATAAGCAAACTGGTGAAAAACACACTTGTACCGACGTGTCTTTGCTTCATATTGTCTCTGACACTATTGTCCGTTCTTACCAGCTGCAGAGAAGTGAGGTATCGTTTCCACCACAGGTACTTATTCATGTGCGGCCCGAGAGCGGCGAGCCCGTAGTACAAATACATGACTATATGGACCAGGGAGTTGATCAGACCAATCAGAAAAGCTGCACACAAATACACAAGATGGGTAATTTGCAGAGTTGGGTAGTAACTGTTTAACATTTATTCAGGATGTTCTGTGATGTACAGTTACTTTTAAGTAATTTTCTCATGAAGTATCGCTACTCTTACTTTAGTAAAAGTTCTGGATTGTCTACCCACTGAATGAAGAGCGAATGAGTTTGAATTAAAAAAAAAAACACCAGGCACAGAGACACACCTGCAGCTTTTGTTAAAATTTCATAAATTTTATATTGAAAGAAACTGATTTGGAAAAAAATTAACTTTTTGTCTGATTTTGGGTTTTTTTTTGTTACTTAAATGAAATATTGTCATTTTGGTCCTTAAAATACATAAATTTCCACTTAACTTGATATTCTGGTCCTTCTGACAAAGTCATTTTAAAACATTAAACGACTAATGATTTTATCAATTTTTACGAAATACTTTTTTCTAACTCTTACTTGAGTGATTTCTTGATCGGCTACTGTTTACGTTTCCTTGAGAGAAAGTAAGCTGAAGTAGTGCTAATCTCGCTTGACTACAGTTTGTGGGAACTCTGACCGCCTCTGTTTGTTCATCGTCGTCTTATTCACGGTGCAGCCCTTGTGGATTCTGCCGACACACAGCGAAACGTACTCACACTGACCCCCTGCTACGTATTTGACCCCGGCCCACCAGTTGAAGATCATGGTCGCATGGTGATAGACGTGGAGGAATGTCAGCTGACTGTTCTTCTTCCGCAGGATGAAAAATATCTGCACAACACAAACACAATAAATGTGGCTAGAACAAAATTATGCAGCATCATTTTGTAGTGAGTCATACAAGGGTCTCCTAACTTATGCTTATGGATGTTTTTTTTTATTCTAAAAAGAAACACTTTGTCTTCATCGAACTGATTCTAAAGTAAAGAATCTGACTGAACTACATGAAGCCTAACAAACAGATTTGATGCGCTTTTATGTTTTGACCAGTGGAGGGCAGTCTTTCTTTAGCTTGATCTTGTCAAAACAATACACCAAATGAAACCCTGTGTTAAAATGTCCAGAAGAAGCACCGGCTTATGTTAGAGTTATATAACCCAGTGCAGGTGTGTACTCACAGTGTCACTGAGCTCTACGACTTTAGAGAAGTAAAACCACCAGCAAACTCTGGCCATCTGTCCAACACAACACAACGAGACATTGACACTTATTAAGCCGTTCAATCCCATAAATTAAAGGAAAAAAAAAATCTAATTTCATTCAAATTCGAAAATACTTTACTGGTCACAAAGGGAAATTAATTGTTCAATTCAAATTCTTCAAAGAGTTATTGTAAAATCTGAAAGATCAGAAAAAATGTGAAAGATTAGAATTCATCTTTGGTTAATTGTAGATCACTATGAGGCCCGTACCGACATTTGAACTACAGAAAGTGCATTGCCTAGTAAAAAAAATAGCTATACTGTTAGAGGCTAACATGTCAGGGCATATAAAAAATATATGTCGTATATATTTTGCTGCCAGCTGTTACTGTGGCTGGCAAATTCCAACTTTTGCAAAAAAAAAAACAAAACAAAAAAAACAGACTTTGTCAGATTCAGTGTTCCCAAATGTTCAGTCTTTTCTAAAATACTAGAGTTCATTTTGCATGATACTCGAAAACGAGACTGTAACGCAAAAAAGTCCAAAGTTCAAAATATCATGAAAAAGAACAAAACTGAATAAATCCAAAAGTGAACCAGGAGGGCAAAATGAAACGGGGCGCCCTTACAGCAGGATGAAGGAATGTTGAACAGGTTAGCAATGAGGAGATGAACGAGTGAAGGACAATGGAAACCAGAAAGCTTATATACTGAGGGAAGAGTGGAAAATGACAGTGGATGTAGGCAAATCAATCACTGGAAGAGAGCAAACAGGCCGACTGAGTTACGGCGAATAACACAAACAATGAAAAACCTAAGACTCAGTGAAGCAAGGCTAAAAGAAAAGACACAGAAGGAAGTAAGGAAGGAAAGAAGAAACACCATCCTTAAATTATTAAACTACAAATAATATATATATATTATATTTACCCGTAGAGCCAATGGATTGTCGCTGTAGTCGACTGGCTGGCACAACAAACTGTAACCGGCCAACCAAGATGATGCTGTGAACTAGAAATGTGGAAAAAAATTGCATTTAAATAATTGAGTTGTGCTGGTGATACCTTAACTTTACACGTCAACAACTTCCTGTCGGTTCTTTTATCACTAAAACCAGCGGAAGCCCTAAACTAAATATATACATATATATAAATATATTTTCACAAAATATATTAGTGGCGTTGACTTCCCTTGCTTGTGTCCAGTTTACCTCATAGAACATGTAAGCAGACAGGCAGACCATGGCACCATTGTAAACAACCAGGACGGGTTTGAGGTTGACGGGCCGCCTGTCCGCCATCAGCTTTGGCCCCGCCCATATAGCAATCAGGTAGCACAGGAATATACAAGTAATTGGCACAGGCGAGTAGACCAGCAGCCAATCGTCTGTCCTTTTGTCTGTTCAGTGAAATATGAGAGGAAAGGTACAGCACAAAATACTGCCAAACTATGCAAGGTTCTGTACGGTAATGAGCTGAAAAATAAAAATCTCACCTCCATTTTCCAGAATGCCTTGGTAGAATAATTGGAGTTTCTGCCACTTGGTGACAGCATTGCTACCCTGAGATGGACACATGAGCAAAATGCAGTTTTTCCCCCCTTTTCTTAATTGCCATACCTAACTTAAGAGCTTGAACTGAAGAAGGCAAACTTGAGAAATAGCTCGAAAGATACAATTTCTCAATGGCGGACATGGAAACAAAATAATCCACATCCTAGAAGTTACAGGCTTCGTTACAGAGTGAATTTGTAGGGACTCTTTGATAAATGGTGGCCTCTAGAGCCGCGTAGAACCAGGGTTTAGGTGGGACGATCCAATGAAAGGACAGCCAATGGTCCACAAATCTTACCTTTTGGTTTTGTAACGAAGGTGCTCTAAGAAAACGTTTTCGCCCAAAATGCTTTGAGCGACGCAAAACCCTGAACACAGCATCCCCACTGACTGCAACTTAACAGTTTTTTGCTGAACCTTTTAAACCAATCACTTTACTGATCAAAGTGATTTCTGTAACTGCCAAAGAGACTTCTGCGCCCGTCCACAGGCATGCTGTGATTTCCGTGTGTGTGCATCTTAGACGTTTCTAGGATCATGTTAGTTTTGGGTCGACGCATTCCATTTACCTCCCACGCTTAGCAGGACCTGTGATCTCTTCAAAGTTCAGGTTTTATCTTTGACGACAAGAGACGTAAGCCCCGACGTGTTCACATGTCGAACCCCGATCAACGGCTTTGTCAAAGAAAGAAACCTCCCACTGCAAACTTGATTGAACCACCTAGTGATGAGCTGGGTTTTTATGATGAGGATTATGTTGGTTAATCTCCTGATGATGGATAATAACTAATAATCCTCTTTATGAAGGACTGCCTCCTGTTGAAGACAGGCGGTATAACGGTGCTGCCATCTAGTGTCTGTAAGCAAACCTCAAATTCACAGTCCTTCAAATTGTATTTATTTTTTCGTTGTTCTGTACCTACATTTGTTTCTTTTTTGAGTTGTTTTGCTTTTCGAGATTCTATATCTGAATTTCAGACAGTTTAAAGACCTCTCTTTTTCTACCATGCATAATTTAGCCACCTGTGACAATAAACTCATCCCCAGAGTAGTAGGTGTTTTGCTTAATGTAATGAGAATATGCCGCTAAACCCAGATGATTGCATAGACTTTATTTAAAAATATATAATAAATACAGCTTTTTTTCTGGCATTAAAACAGACTAATCATCACAAGTTTTGAATCATTTCAGGTTACCCAAAACATTTTTACCATCTAAATTCTAGAATGTTTTGAAAAAGAATTATGGTTTCTTTACAGCTTTTTGAATTCTGCACTATTTGGTTTCTGCCCCCCCCAAGTTCAGTAGTTTTTGGCGTCTTTCCACCAATTTCTCAAAGTTTTTCTGTCAGAACTGGTGTAACAGAGTCAGGTTTCTCTCTGTGGATGCTTCACACTCCAGCTTCTGGTGAAAATTGAAATCTGGCTCCTGTTGTTTCTTTTTGAGTAATGTCCTCTTCTTTTCCATTTCATTTTTGAAATATACAATGTATTTAGATATTGGCTTCAACTGCATCTTTCTCTGTCAATCCGATAAGCTTAGAAAATAGGAGTGGAAAATATGGTGCGTTTTTTTCTGTTCGCCACAGCTGAAAGTGACTTGCAGCAGTATTACAGAACATGCTGTTTAGTGGAAGCTAAGCGGTTAAGCCTCACCTGTAACCTCCCAAGGATTTATGGGGAAAAAAATAAATAAAATCCCTCCCAGGATCAGAATCCCTGAAACCGACTTCAGCTTTATTTAGAATATTATAAATGGATACACTAACGTTCTAGACATTGATGCAGAAAAGTTGAGCAGTCACTCCGACCCGCCCTGCGCCAGATAATACATGGACTCCTAATGCACTGATGGGGGAAAGACCTGCAAGCAGTTTCTGCCAGTTCTACGTCAACAGCTATTAAATAAAGCAATCAGCAATATATATACATACATATATAAATATATATATACATACATACATCTCTGAAATTGTTATTTACCGTCATTTCGATGGTCTCAGTGCGTTTTCTGCGCAGTGTTGCATCTCAGCCAAGACTTAAGCTGCTCTGAGGTAATCGACCCGTCTCCGCTGTGTGTGTGTGTGTGTGTGTGTTTTTGGCTTGGCATATGGCTCACCAGCTAAATCCATCTTATAAGTGTTGGGATGTACAAAATTTTGCAAGTGGGGGAATAATGTGCCATTAAATCACTATTAAGAAATTCTGTTTTTTTTACAGTATTTATTTAAGGTACAAAAAATAATCTGTAAATGGATTCTGAGTTTGTTTTTATTAATTACACAGAAATGCGTTATTACAGGAAATTTTCTGAGTTATTGCAGCTTATGTTACGAAGCAACAGTTTCTAATTACTCAATCCGCCTTAATCTGGAGAAAAACAAAAGTTTAATTTATAAAGAGAAATTGTAAGAGAAAATTACAAGTGCACAAGACACAGCATCAAAAATAAGTCACTAAGTCTCATGTGTAAGATGTAATTCCTGTTCTCTGAACATGGTAATCCTCACATCTTCTCAAGCAGAAAGCAAATCGGGACGAATCAGCTTTAAAAAGACAATCTGGCTGAGCAGCGTCGTTGGACCTTGTTATTTGCTTCTGTCTGGATACGGTAGCGGTCAGAGTCCCTCCTTTCTCTCCCCCTGGTCATCTGTCCACAGCCCCCTGCAGGCAGGCTTTACACTCTGGACTTCATTAACGGGAGAACTTGGGAGAGTCCTGGCTACTGTTTTCCAAAAACGGCAGCAGCAAGTTGCACTTTTTAAAGCGGGTTCGACATTGTACAGTGAGGCGGGATGTATAAACGTTTCAGAAAAATAAAATAAAAACGGACTTCGATTGTAAAAAAAAAAAAAAAAAAAAAAAAACGACAAAAAAACCTTGAAAACCTACAAGTAAATCGCCACTACAATTTACTTGTAGTGGCGATGCTGGTGGGTAAAGTGCCGATCATACGTATCTGAATGTATTTTGGACCTATCTTGGTCCTGGGACTTATGTTGAGGAGCGGGGCTGATGATGGAAGAAGCTGGACTGATGGTGATGGTGGTGGTGGTGGAAGGTCGGCTCAGGCTCTTCTGTGGGTTCGACCCCTTCGTCCGGTGGCTTGACGGTTCCCCGAGTTGTGGAAATGGCCTGCGAAAGATAAACGAGTTGGTTTCATATTGTTGCTAATTGGCGTCTTTAAATTTTGAATATAAACAATGAATGGACAACAAATAAATAGATT
The DNA here is from genome assembly GCF_027474105.1 of Poeciliopsis prolifica. NCBI lineage: Eukaryota > Metazoa > Chordata > Actinopteri > Cyprinodontiformes > Poeciliidae > Poeciliopsis > Poeciliopsis prolifica. Next base: position 5,274,940 of record NW_026562383.1, read on the forward strand.
TAAGGCAAAGCGACACCAACATCAGGTAGATAATTTGCAATCTGCTTACACCCTAAGTGATGATTGGCTCTATTTGATGTCTGGCAAGAAATTTTTTTTTTTTAAAAAGTAAAATTAGACAGATGCCTTGTTGAAGAGTGTTGTGATAAATATTTCATATACTCCTTACAGCATATGAAAATTATTCCAGCCCTTTATGGTTACTCAAATGCAACATGTTCTGTCCTAAAAATGTGAAAAATCTTTTTGTTTTGTTTGCAGACGTCAAAAAGTAGATGATAATTGTGAGATGAAGAAAAAATATGTAAAAGAAAGAAAGAAAAGTGATTATAATCTATAAAAATCCTCAAAAATGTACTGTGCATTTGTATTAAGTCTCTACATTTGATTGGACCAACAACTATTTCGACCAGCCCTGCATACTAGATTTTTGTCAAATTACCTCAATATCTCGTACATGAAAAAACATATGTTGAAAGAAATTGTTTTTTCAAGGGTATCAGAATAAAGTGGGGAAAAGCACAAATTCTTTGGGTTTGTTTTTGAAAAAAAAAAAAAAAAAAGTGAAACTAAGGATACTTTATGTTGCTCTATCACACCAAACCTCCTCAAAACAGGTTGAAATTTGATGGAATGTAGCTGACTTTTTGTTTATTTTATTTTTCACCTCTAAAACAATATTGCTTAAAAAAAACTGTACTTCAAAAAAGAACCATCACAAGCAATCAACTTGAACATTTGAGTGGTTCTTTTTCCCGCCCGTTTGGGTTGCGCCTCCTCAAAAGTCGGGTCACTCACAGAGCAGTTACAGATGCCTCCCAGGGAGGTGGCTCTGATCGCGGCCTCGACATACGGGGTGTGCAGGAAACTGTACGGCAGCACAACGTGGAAAGTGAGGAAGCCACACCTGAAGACATGGAGGAAAAGAAAAACGGCGTTCTTGGAGCGACTTCCAGTTTAGCGCTTCGATCGGCGACGGAGGCGTCTTTTTACCTGTCGTAGATCAGGAAGTCGTCTTTGTCGCCGTCCAGCACCTCCCACACGTCTGTCTGATCAGCCGCCTGCTGATACACTGGGACACCAGTGGGAGCTCTTTTCTTCAGCTCCCAGTACAGGGCTCTGGACGCCGCATTTTGCTCATTGACAATCACGAAGGACACGTCGGTTATATTGCTGTGCCTCAGTTTGGTGCGCAGGCGTCCGATGCTGCAAATATTGAGACGAGTGAAGAAATAGAGCGGAGATTGTGTGTTTTTAAGAATTTAAACTGGGGACACATGATGTATCGCACCAACATCGGTGCGATATATCAAATAAAACTGGGCTGATATTAAAAATGTACATTTATTTCTATCTTGTTGCAGTCTGTTCCTTATAGTTTATTTCCCCCAAAGGTGTCAAAACACCAGAAACATATGCATAATATTGGCAAATATTAGTTATCAGCCATAACAGTGAGTTTGATATCAGATATATCAGTTCATCCTTTTTGATTTGTATATTTCAAGAAATAAAAAGGTCTACTAGTGCCACTGCATCAACTTATTTTCATGAAAAGAATCTGAAGTCTAATTATTTGCTGAGATGCAGCCCTGTTAATACACAAGTACCGCCGCATCACATTCATATTTATTATCCCTGCTTCATAAACAGAGTCAAATTAAAAGTTGGAATTTCTTTTTAAAATGAGAGAAATAAATAATAATAACAATAAAAGCTTTTAAATATCCGTTTACCATCAGTTTTAATCAGAGTAGTGATCTGTGTCAAACTGTTGCAAAACTACACAGGGGGATCAGAATTCACCGTCGAGTTTGATTCGGACACTTGTTGCTTTTCTCACTCACCGGGACGCCTGGAGGAGACAGAAGTGTCAGCTGGCCTTTAGCAGAGCCACCACCACCACGTTTCCCAGCAGCTCCTGCGCCGGCGAGCGGCCCTTTATCGCCCAGTGCGGGGCGGGCTTGCAGATCCTGGAGGCGTTTTTGTCGCCCTCCACCAGCAGAGTGGAGTGGGAGGAGGCCTGCAGCACAGCCAGCAGGGCCGCACTCTGACACAGCACCAGCAGAGAGCGCATCGTCACCCCTATGCCCACAAAAAGACACCTTATGAAATCATCTGGATCACCCACAAATCTGCAGCCTCCTCTTCTCTAACGTCAGAATGCTACACATTGTGCTAGTGATGACTCGATTTTACAAGAAGGGCGTGTTTTTATTTTTTTAACGGTTTTGTGGTAGAAAAATTGTACGCGAGTATTGTTACAATCTATCTGAGACTGATAATAGAATAGAAAAACAAAAAAACGGTCAGTCTGGTCTCACACAAATGAAATAATAAAAAAGATCCTTGTTTCTGTCCACTTGACAGAAGGTAACTGCAAAAATGACAGCCGGTTTTTCCGAGTACACGGACTAAAGGAGAAGGAATTTCAGAGCAACAAGTTGACAGGGCAACACTGAGCTAACAGAGAGATGCTAACCCTCGGATGCTAACCACTTTTTACCGCTTTTATTTTCGCACATTTATTTTTACTCCTGCAATTACCCAACACTTGCATTTTAATGCTGGAAATAAATAAAACACAGCCAAGTTTCTGTTCACTTTTTATCTTTTAAGTAGTATAAGTGGAAATTGGGTGAAACTGCTAGCTTAATGATTTGGGTCATCCAAAAACCGGTAAAAAAAAAAAAAAAAAGGGAGGCAGTTTTGACCTTTTCTTTGGTTGACATTTACGTAAAACAACGAACAAACAAAATAAATATGTACATCTCGTTTTACTTCGCGAGGATAAGAATAGAGAACACTTTGAGGAGCGAGGGGAAAGTTTTACCTCTGTCCGCCGCGCCTCCTGCAGCTCTGACTGGCACGCGGCAAAACCTCTGACGTATAAAAAGCTCAACGCTCCGCCCACTTTACGCAGAGGGACGCCGACCGAGCCAAAGGATTTGACGCTCAAAGTACGCACGAGCAAGGTCATGCTGCGAAGAGCATATTCAAGACTAACATCCTCGCAAACCTAGACGAAAGTCTTAAACCTATGTTTTGCTTCGTGTGACTGAATGGATTTATTACCAGCTTTCCTTTTGAACTTTTCTGTTCTCTTAAGTTTAAATGCCAAAAAGACCGAAGTATGCTAGCCATTAGACAATTCCTGTTACATGTGATTATTTTTTTTAAACCTAGAAATTGCTCACAATAGTCTTGTCAAACCTGTTGTTAAAGTACATTGCTTTACTAACAAACCTGCAGAACAAATATCTTATCTTGCACGTGAAGGATTTGCTCAAAGTCCATATTGACAAAAAACACACACAAAAAAGTGCGTCAATTAAGGGCTGTTAGGCAACTGGCTGAAGTTTAGGTTCCTGTACAAAAGGAGAGTACCAGCGAAATAATATAACGTTTACTTCAAACATGACAAGGACCAAGCTTGAAGAACATCTGCAAATGTTATGCTGTCAGGAATTTGAATTTCCATTTACCTTTCACGTGATGACTTTCATAAGGCTGTAGGAGCGATAAAAACACTTAAAGCGGTGTCAAAATGTCGGTGTACATTAACTTCAATTTCAGTTAATCCCAAACATCGTTTTTTTTTTTTTAATTGAAACCAAGGGGTGCCCAGGTCCAGTCTTGGAGAGTTGCGGTCCTGCGATGTTTATGCTGCGTTCCAGTTGTACTCGGAAATGGGAAATCTAATCTGAACAAATTAAAAGTATTGTTTACGTCTGGAAGGCAGCGTAAAATTATGTTTGTACTGAAAACAATTTCTATGGGCGTCGCTAGATTGAAACTTTCTTTATTTTTTTTTATAAAAAAAAATAAAGCATAGAACGCCGTTATCTTCGGTCGGGTATCAAAAACCAGAGAGAAGCTCCAATTTCTGAGGTGAATGGAACGCAACATTAAATGCGCTCCAACTCCGACACACCTGAATCAAATGAACTGCTCGCTACCAGGTCTATGTAACGCTGAAAGACCGGTGCACACTCCCTTCCAGTAGGTGGCAGTAACGCACATCTGAACGTTGCATAAAAAGAAGAAAAATGGCCGATAATGTGGGAACTGAGCTGTTTTATTGGACTTGACTTCGGCACCCATGATCTAAACAAAATAAGAGAAAATAAAATAAAGGAAACAATAATAAAAAAGGCAATAAAATATCCATATTCTGTTGATTTAGTATACATATTTGAATAGGTTTGGGATGAGGTGAACACTTTGTTAATCCCAATCCCTTCCCTATAACGCAGGACTAATTCTATCATGCAATGTTCAACATAAAATCTGATTAATCAATAGCTAAGTGTCTACATTCTACACAGCGTTTTTAAGGATTTAAAGAGAGATCAGGTGTAAATATTGAATTTAGTCTGACTGTAAAGTGCATTACTGAAAACTGGAGGATATTTTGATTTGTTAAACTGGACAAACCAAATGTTTTTTTGTGTGTAATTGACAAGTTTTCTTTGAGAACTACTGTTACTAAAATCCACAAAATATGCTGAAATATGCTGAGCAGATCACCAAACTTTTTTTTTTGAAGGTTGCCTCATTCATCTCTTTTGTTCCTAATAAAAAGGTTATCTTACCCCAAATGTGCAGCATCTTTATCTGTTTGGATTACACTTAATTCTTTTAAATGTATAGAACAAGGCCAGTGAAAGACTCAGCTGTGTCACAGTTGACGGTAAAAACAAGCAGCAATTTCACAAAGCTATGTGCAAAGAGGTCTTTTTTAACAAACGTCACTCACATTTACATGATGCATACGAATGAGCTATATTGTGCACATGCTCGTCACACGTCCAGGCTACCATAACATGCCAGCATCACAGCAGGAAGCAGCAGAACGTGAATCCAGGCTACGTGTAACCCGGTGCATTAAGCATCACCTGAGTGGACGTAAAATGTGGGTACAGCCAGGTGACCTGAAGGCCAGAAAACTTTAAAACCAGTGCCGCAAAACTTTTCTAAATTACGGGCAGTGTAATCTCTCAACTTCTCCATCTACAACAGTTCAGAATCAGTGTAAGTAACTGGGATCAGGATAAAACTCCCATCAGTTCTTCCTCATCATTGTCCCCGACCCCTTCTGTAGGACTGTTGCACGTGGCCATAAGCCCCAGGCCGAGCTCTGCCAGCTCCTCACAGCTCATGTCAGTCGTCACCATGATCTTCGTCTCCAGACGGTTGCACAGAGTCCTGTACGAGGGCAGAGGGTACCCGATCTCCCTCAGGTACTCGTAGCCTTTTGTTCCGACGGCACACCGGATCTTTCTGGCTTTCAGGATCGTCTCCGGCGACCAGACGGCGCGCCGCGAGCGCTTCGTGAGGGACAGCGCTCTGATTTGGTCCTCGTACAGAAAGTTCTGGAGCCCCTTCTCAATGCGATCGAGCCGATACAGACGCTTCTTCATCTCTTCTGCCTGGACAAGAAGAAAAGGGCTCACTGGATTTATTCAGTCCTGCAGCGACTCAATTTTGATTTTGGTCTTTAAATAAGATGTCTCCTACCTCTCTTTGTAGTCTTGCGGTGTGCTGCATCTCCTGCTCCAGTTTTTTCTTGAGGAGATGACACTGCATGCAGGGGTTGTGGTCTTCAGATGTTCTTTCTCCATCCTCCTCTTCAAGGCCAGACAAAGGATTGCGTCTGGCGTAGCCATGATCGCCCAAATTTAGATCCTTTTCCACTAGAATCACAAGAAAACGTCCAAGTAGAAGAGCAGTGCTGTGATCTAACGCATTTGAAATGCCATCGACCAAGTAGAGTGGTTGCCTGATGTCTCCTTAAGCAACTTCAGAAGCTTCTCCTTTAATATACTCATAAGGTTTTTGGTGTATTTTTGTGCCTCACTATGAAAAGAGCAATAACAATTTCACCACAACTGAATAAGATATAATACTTGATCAAATATCATACAAACTTATTAGCAGTTCTGTCAGACAAAACTGCTAAATATACATTATTTTCTTAAACACTGGGGACACATTTCGTTTCTAATGATTTATTTCAAAATAGGTCATGTGCCATTTGGTACATGAAGTTGCACAAAACCAGTGATAATAATTGTTTTTGGGTGCCTCAAGTTTCAAAAACAAAAGTTGCTTTTTTTTCCTGACCTAATTTCCAAACAACTATTTGGCATGTAGAGGCAAAGTCTAATGGTTACTATGGAGACCCCACCCCCAGGATTGCCAAAGGTATCCAACAGTGACCTTTGAAGTTTATTTCTTCCACCCTGACCATTCTGATCACTGAGAGGATTTACTATGTTATTACTAATATTATAAAACTACCCCACAGAAACAGTATTGGATTTACATTTAATCAATAAAAATATGATCTTAGTCGAAGGCCACAAACAATCAGGCTCTGATGTCTCCTCCACTTTGCTAACCCATCCTCTGGAACGACCTCTCAGAAACCCACTATTGCTAACAATTGCATTACTACATTAACAATATGCTCTACATTTCATGTATTAAGAATTTTTCTGTAAGTGTCCTGGAAGATGTCTCTAAATAAAATTCTTTTTTTTATTTTTATTTTTTGCAATAAATGGATCTATTGTAAGCTAAGTGGCCAAGAAATGAAAAATCAGCTTGAATTAAAATAATTCTGAAAGTGTGATAAGTCAGAGTGAACCTGAGGTCGTTTTTTTTGCTATATTATTCAATTTTCCAAGACATAGACAGTAATTCATTTAGAAAAGTACCTGCTTCAGATTTTAGTGGCAGCAGGATATATGGAGAGGTGATTGCAGGGAAAGGAGGGTCTCCCACATTGAACAGAGTGGGAATAGCATTGGGCTTCAGCTTTTTCCCACCAGCTGGAGACCTGGCTATTTCTTCAAACTGGCTCTCCTCAAAGTGGTCCTTGCGAAAAGACATATCGATAACAGTGTAAAACATGCAAGTTATCAATGCTGGTGATCTAGTTAAATACGACAAGCACTGAATGGAAACAAATAAGCAGGGCTACTGTTATATTTAATGGATCTGTTAAATGTGCGAGGGATTGTCCTGAATGAGTTATTTTAGAGGGACACAGAAAACTAACTTACCTGACAGAGTCTGGAGTGAGGAGTGGGCTCAAAGTCACGTCGGCAGTTCACAACCCATTTCTTCTTTCGCACAGGGTCTTTGGGGAATCTAAACAGTTGCTTCCCTATGCTAGTTGAATTGGAGCAATTTGGAGCGGAGCAGCCTCCCATCACACGAAGTGAAAAATAAACCAAGCAACAACAAACCAAAACTTAGCAAAGAAATGAGTTGGCTCAGCTGGGGCTTTCTTTAAACCATGACTTTTGGCTGACAACTTTCACCACGTAAAAAGAAGGCAAAGCAAATGTTAAGTCGATATACGTTCAGTGTTACCCGACAATATGTTAGCATAAAAACACACTGTTATAGTATAAAAAACACTTTAATTAGGATAAAATATTAAGGAGTTTGAGCCAAAATGGCGCGCGGCCCTTCGGCGTTTGAGTCCAGTGACGTCATTGTCACGTGTGTCAACAAAAGTGCCTGACTGAAAAAAAATCACTACAAAAAAAACAACAAATAAAATGCGATTTTACAAAACCAAAACCAGACTCATTTTAAATATATATTTTTACTCAAATATTACTGAAATTTTAGTTGAGAATCTAGTATTTTTACCTTCATTTCTAGTCATGCGAAATTTCAATCCCAAACAACTGAGAAGCACGCTGAAATGTTTACGGCGAGGCTCATTGGCGCTACTCGGAAATATGAAGCTGATGAACGTTATCTGAAACCTTATAACAAGTAATTAGCCATATGTAACATTTTTAAAGGCTAAAAACGGTTCATTTGGGCAGTTCCCGGTGTTAACGGAACTTCCATGTAGCGGTTGTTAAGTTTGAGCGAAGCGTTGTAGTTACAAAGTTCAGAGAAAACAATGTCATCTTCGATAGTAGTTCCTGTAATTGATGTCCATACTAACAATTTCAAAGAACTGTGGCCAGCCATGGTGGTTGCAATTAAAACGTCGTCCTTCATTGCGCTCGACACGGTAAGTGCCGCTCCGATCTGAGTGTGATTTCTAACCATGCGTGGCTCAGTTGGAAGAATCAACAGTCTCTGTTGTGCTGCAGGAACTGAGTGGTCTGGGAAATAGGAAGTCCCTGTTGGCTGAGTGAGTGTACTTTTTTCTAATATCATAAAATAACAATGACAATAATACTAACCGATCTGATCAGAGTTGTTTCTCTGACTCCTTTCTTGTTCGTTACAGATCAATAGAGGACAGATACAGAGCAATATGTCACGCTGCTCGCTCTCGCTCCATCCTTTCTTTGGGAATAGCGTGTTACAAGAAACTGGACCAAAAGGTACCTCATATACCGGATATTATGTATTAACACAGAAATGCTTAAACTATGTACTGTGAGTGTGCGCGTTTCTTTTGCTGTTGTGATGCTGGTATGTTGCAACTTACAGTCTAATTATAGGAGAGACATGCAGTTGGTCATGGATTGGAATTTTATCCGGAATTCCAGACTCTGTCCCCGCTGAGGGATACCAAAGGACGTTTCTATGTCCTGAATTTAGGGGCGTCAGAATAAAGGGGGCTTATTACAAATGCTGGCTTCACTTTTACAGATTTTTATCTGGAAGAGACAAGTCCACGTTTCACTAGTGTACACATTTTTGTCCATCGGTCACATCAATCCAAATGAATTAAATTATTGCTTGTGGTCGCACAGATACAAGATGTGCAAAAAGGTCAGGAGTGAGATTAATTTAGCAGGGAAGTTTGTTGACGTAAGAAACGTTTTTCTCCCGTCAGCCTCCAGGCTCCTACCTGGTCCAGGTGTACAACCTCACCCTGCTGTGTTCAGAGGAGTACATCATAGAGCCGCAGTCGGTCCAGTTTCTGGTGCAGCACGGGTTTGACTTTAACAAGCAGTACGGCAGCGGGATCCCTTACTGCAAGGGTAACAATAAGGTGAGGACGCCTTGGTGTCTGTGTCCCTGCTCCATCTAAACCGAATGGTCAGTTGGCTTTCCTCGGCTTCTCCTGGGATTACCTTGACTTCGTTTTCCCTTATGTCTTCTGTTGCACGTTTTCCTGTCTGCAAGGGAGGTTCGGACGACCGTGGGGTCCACATCCGAACTTTGTTTACTGAGCTGCTGCGAGCCAGGAAGGCCCTGGTGCTGCACAACGGCCTCATCGACATGGCCTTCCTCTACCAGGTACAGAGAGCGCTGTTTTGTCTCATTTAAGCTCCAGAACCATGGAGCTATGGGGCTGAAAACAAGAGTCGTGATTAATTGGTTGTTGAAATAATCGCCAAGTAATTTAGTAATCAAATTAATTGTTTGCTGAAAGAACAGCACATTCAGCGAAGGAATTAAGCCAAAACTGTCCAAAAAATAGACACATTTTGCATTTTAGATGACAAATCTGCTTTGTATTATGTACCAAGAACTCCTCAAGTAGTCGTAGTTTTATTTTCACCTAGTTGAAATACAGTACAATTCTTCTACGAAGCACCTTATGCTGTCCAATTATTAATTGGGTAATTGAAAAGACAAAACAAAAAACAAAACGTCAACCGATCAGCTATAACTCTGATGTGAAGTGAAGCAGATGAGGTTGTTTAAATATTAATGTAGCTGCAGATACATCCTATGTTATTGCATTTTAGGCAATACAATTTAATTTTCTTATTTTTAGAAAATGTGAGTTTATTTGCATTTTTTAGCATATTTTCAATATTACAAAATAAGCCTAAGTGGCTAAATGAATAATCAGCAGAATGTGCTTTTTTTTAAATATATATATCCACTTACACGATTAATCATCAGAATAATTAATTGCTAAAATAATTAGCTGCAGCTCCTGGCATCATCTCCAACTATTTTTGTCAGTGGTAAAAGACAAACTGTCAGTTATGCATAAATTAGTGAGACTAATTGTTTTCTTTCTGGTGGGATTTTTTTTTTTCGCAAGAGTTTTTATGCCCACCTCCCCGAGCGGCTGGCCACCTTCACAGCCGACCTGTCTGAGATGTTTCCCGCCGGGATTTATGACACCAAATACGTGACTGAATTTGAGCTCCGGCTGACCGCCTCATATCTGGAGTACGCCTACAAGAAATGGTGAGCACACCAGCAAATGAGCAACTCAGGAACATGGTGACCCTTTCATCGGTGACACCGTCTGCTTTTAAAGACGTACAGTGAGACAGTAGACCCGAACGTTTGTTTCTCTTTTTCCATATCTCACCAGCAAGCTGGAAAACAGCCGCAGTGTCACCTCTGGCTCGGCTGGACCTCACGTCCACCTAGAATTTTGCCAGTACGCGGGTGACTTGTCCACCTACGTCGACTACAGGCAATGTCCGGCCATAACATCCATAGAGGGACAGACGGACGTCTGCCAGCGCTTCTCAGTAAGTTTCACTGACTTTCAGCAACCTTTTCAGTTGAAGAATGTTCCAGTTTTCCAAAAATATGGTAATTTAGTTTTTTTTTTTTTACATTTTATTGCTAATTTTTGTGTTGTATATTGAGGTTATATGTACATATATTTATAAAATAGACAAAAACCTAACGTGTACTCGTGAAACGGAAGAAAGATGATATGTTTTGTTCCTCCTTTTATTGTGGAAATCTGAAGAATCTAAGAAGTGTGGCATGCATTTGCGTTCACATACAAAACACCGCGTGTGCTACAAAAACAAAACAGAAACAAGCAAGACCTGAAACACGTAAAGTGTGTAAAAGTTCAGTTTTATTGTACTTTTCCAAGTACAATTTTAGATTTTATTTCGTAAAGCAGGCTTTCAGCTCCTACTAATGTGGATGTTGCATGACTTCATCTAAGTTTACATCTTCTACCTTTTAATCAAATAAAGCAAACCCAACACCGCCACAGTATCTGTTTATTGTCTTTGCTTTTGTTTTTCAGGCTTTCGGCTGGTGCCCAAATGGCACCAAGTGCCCGTTGTCCCACGACACAGACCTGATCATCCTGCAGGACGAGAAATCCAAAGATGAAAAAAGGAAAAGGCGGAAGAGACGGAGGGACAAAAAGGGGGCATCGGATACAGCCGAGGACTGCTCCGCCTCTGACGGCGCCCCAAAGAACAAAGTACCAAGCATGGAAGCGGACGAGGAAGAAGCAGCCCGTGACCAAATGGAGGCGCACGAAAAATCATGCGCCGATGGAAACTCTCGCATGGACGACGGGCGGGACATGAGAGACGACGACGGAGAAGAAAACGGAGTCGGTGGAGCAACGAACCCCGGAGACTCTGCGGTGAGCGCCGGAGAGGGTACCGGCGTCTGTTCTGTGGAGTCCGACGCCGAGGCGAAGAAGAAGGCGGACGCGGGATCGCACCGGGCGGGCTTTGACGCCTACATGACGGGATACATCTTCGCCTACGCGTGCGCGCTCATCAAGAAGGCGGCGGAGCCTGGGCCGGAAGGAGACGACGCCGAGCCGGAGGAGTCCTGGCTCCCCGACTGCGTCAATAAGATCTATCTCAGCGGCAAGGCAGCTCCCCTCAATGTGGTGAAAAGCACCTTCGCCAAGTCATCCAAGGCCCACATTCAGAAGATGGAGATGGTGTGGGGGCAGAAGATGTAGCTCAGTTTCTCTGTAACCTCCAGTCTGTCATTTTATCTCATACAAGACGAGGTTAATATTATTCTTTTTACTATTTTGGCAGCCGTTGGTTGTGTGAAAATTTGAGGAACTCTCTGAGATTGGTTGGTCCAACGAGTCTTATTATTTAGGCAATAAATAATAAATTTATTATATTTATTCACAATAAATATAATATTATTTATTATAAGCTCCTTGTATAAATTCAGCTACAAGGAGCTGAGCGTTTATAAATTTATTAAACGATAAATTTTTTAAATTTATTGTTAAACGATAAATTTATTGTTTAATAAATTCATGTTAATTAAGAATATGATAGATGACATCGTTTCCTTATCACAATTTTCTTTTATGCAGTTACAATTCTTAAAAAAAATAGATAAATATGTTTGGATCAGCAGTCAGTGTTTCATTCTGCTCCTCTGTTTGTCGAATTAAAAACATTGCCTTGTTTATGAAATGAATTTTCTTAAATTCGAGTGCTAACCCACTTAATTATCCAACATTTCCCTGGAAATAAGTTGTTTGGCATTCATGGTTACCACAATGTAGATTTATTACCTCTCATTTCTCTTCGTAATTAAAACCTCATGAACACTCTGAAATCAGTTGTTGTGGTCTCATTTTGTCCAAAAGACTGATATGAATTGTCCAGAATAAAATAAAGAAAATATAAGGTGGCGTGTAATCTTACTCATTTTGTGTCTATTTCAAAATTCGAAGTTGTCTCTTTAGGAGCGTTTTCCACCGCCGTCCGCCAGGGGGCGATAAGCTAAAGACGTCGCTGCTCGTGCTGTAAAACTAAAGGAAGAAGAGGTTTTCCTGTCAGTCGGAAGGGTTCTGTTGTAGCACTGCCTATGGTGATGAATCAACCTGTTCCTAGTGTCTTTTTTTTGTCTTTAAGAAAATGCCTACTTTGGTCCAGGTTCGCCTGCTTTCGGTTTGAGAGACGTTAGCCCGCCGGAGAGCTTTTAGAAATGGCTGCCGACGATATCGACTACAATATTGTATTCCCGGATGCGGGCACGTCAGGTGAGGAATTACAGTTACAGGTGCGCAGTTCGTGTGTGTGTAACCCGTACAGTTCAGCAGAGCTGCTGAGTGTGTGGTACCGTTACTGTGTGTTAACGCGCTGCTGTGTTTTGTGTGTGTGTGTGTGTGTGTCTCGTCCTGGTTTCAGAGAGACACTGGCCAGGGACAAAGGAGCCAGTTGTGATCCTGTTGGGCTGGGCTGGGTGCAAGGACAAACACCTCTCCAAATACAGCTCCATCTACAATGACAAGGTCAGTGTCAACGAGATTAGTAAAGCCACAGCGGACTGTGGATTATTCCAGATTACTACATTATAAGGAGGTGTCTTTTTTTTAAATTGTTTTCTTTTCCCACTATTAATTGCACAATGACTGCAGTACAGCAGCCGGATGATGGAAGATTGAGTTCACTCGACAAAAATATGATCGATGCCTGCCAGTTACAGTGTCAGTATGTAATCTGAACCCACGCTGCGGAAGTCCACCTGGAAACTTTCTCTCTCCCTCTGACTGCTGAGCATTGAACTTTTATAACCTCTTCGTCTTGCTGACCAAACGGTGGGGATGCTGATGCTGTGGGCTTACACTTTTATCACAATATTTGGGCGTACTGTTGTGTTCACGATTCACAATCACAAATACTGCCCTTGAGAAACAAACACATTTGTTGCTACGGAATTTATAGCAACAACAATAAATCCAAAAAACTAAGATGTTCCCTTCTGTGATGTCACCAGAGCCAAATGTGTTTAGAAACTTATATAAGGGTGTACGGGTGGGCGATACAGACTAAAGGTTTATCAAAATATGCTGTGGTACTTTTGCAATAACAAGTGATGATAAGAATATAATATTTCTTTTTAAGTATTTATTAACGTGACTGCACAGCACAATTAGAAATACTGCTCTTGAAAATCATTTGTCATGCATTTCTTTAGGACTCTAATCACATAAAGAAGCGCGGCTTGTGTCACCGAAATGCGCACAAGAAGTTTATTTATTGTATCAATAAAAAGTTGTATTATTTATTGATACAACTTTGATGAACAAACTGGAGGAAATCAGTGAAAAACAACAATACAGACAGTTTTTGAAGGGTTTATTGTAACGACAATCAAAATCATATCACAATAAGAAATTTATCACGATTAATGACAAACGATACGATAAATTCCCACCCGTATCGGGGAGGATAGAATTTAATTTTATCAAAGAATTTTAGAGCAAAATTCTATCACTTAAGAAAAAATTGTCCAGAATCTGTTGATCAATCGGAGATGAACGATATCCAGAGTTCGCTTGGTTTGTTTTCACTGAAATATCTAGCGGTTGGTAGCTTCAAAAATTGCTGCAGCATCACAGGAAACTTTGGGTTTCTCCCCCAGGGATGCGTCACCATCCGCTACACCGCACCCCTGAAGACCGTCTTCATCTCCGAGACGTTTGGCTACAAGGAGCTAAGCGGCACTGCGCTCAAGCTGCTGGAGATCCTCTACGACTACGAGGTGGAGAACAACCCCGTCTTCTTCCACGTCTTCAGCAACGGCGGCTTCATGCTCTACCGGTACATCGTGGAGCTGCTGCACAGCGACGAGCAGTTCGGCTCGCTGCGCGTGCTCGGTGCGGTGGTGGACAGCGCGCCCGGCAGCGGAAACGTCCGAGGCGCCCTGCGCGCTCTCACTGCCACCCTGGGGCCCCGGATAAGCCCCGTTTTAAAGTACGTCCTCCTGGCGCTGTTCGCCGTGAGCGTGTTCCTCCTGCGGATCGTGCTGTACCCGGTGACGAAGTTCGTCCACAAGAACCACTACGACGCCGTGCGCGAGCGGCCGCCCGCCTGGCCTCACCTCCTGCTGTACTCTGGAGCGGACCAGGTGATCAGGCACAAGGACATCGAGCTTTTCGCGGAGACCGTGGCAAGAAAGGGCGTCCCCGTGCACAGCTACGACTTCGCCTCCAGCGCCCACGTCTGTCACTTCCGTGATTTCCCTGAGCAGTACTCTCTCAAGTGCCGTGACTTCCTGGTGGCTTGCATGAAGGACTCCGAAGGACCCGAAACGAAAAAGAGACAACACGTGCAGAGTCAGTGAGGCTTTGCTCTCCTCCGAGGTCGGAGATAATATGACTATTCGGCTTTTTTTTAATTTACTTTCTGTGGTTTGAAAAATCCAAGAAACTGCAAAGCTTTCTTCTCATGACTTCTGCTACATGTCAATTTAACGTCCCAAGGCACTGTAAGGGAAACTTCCACTTGCCTAAATTAGTTTATTTCATTAAGATAAACTCATTTAAACTAGTTGAAATATGCCAGTATGACATTCCCACAGTAGGATAACCTTAAAAACATGACAGTATTTATACTCTCTCTCTCTCACACACACACACACACACACACACACACACACACACACACACACACACACACACACACACACACACACACACACACACACACAAAAGAATCATACATCACATTTTGTAATTGCCTTTGCTTAAAATACTGTAGAAAATTAATTTGTTATAGATTCAAAAAGTGAAATTTATATCTGGATAGGCGTATCAGATTTGACAATATTTGGTGCTATTTATTGCAATTCCGACAAAAACTAAAGCTTAAAGTCAGTCACTGTTTTTGCTGTTGCACACAGTTAGCACTGCTCTAAATATAACACATACACACTATAATATAAGCCAAGTTAGCTGTAGTAAGCAGGCCAACTGTAAGGCTAATCACCATGTGATAATTGTATTCAAACATATTTTCTAATGCATATTTATGGATGCCAACAGTGAAAGTTGGAGTTAGGATTTTTCCCACTGTTTCACAGAGGGATCTATTTCAGGGATTTGTTTCTGCTAGTTTAGGTGACAGGCACGAAGCACCACACTTTTTTTCTTCCACTCGATTTTCCATTAGCTTGCCGGGATACATCACAGTGCGAGCAGGCAGTTTTTTCATTGGCTTTTTGCGGCTTGCCCTCCTTGTGGACGGAGTCAGTAACCTAATCCCGTCAAGTCGTCACTCGCATACAGCATTTTGGTGCTTTTCTCTCTTTGCGAATAAGTTTTGGCTGATTGAAGCTGTGGCGAATTGTCATCAAAGTGACCAGAAATAAACACTTGACACGTATCCCTCTGTGCAGAAATGAATTTGTATAATTAATGAGATTCATTTACTTATTCAATGACTTAAAATTCCTTTCTAGCGATAATTGAAATCACTGAGATGCACCTGTTCTGTTAAGTTTTGTACCACATAAAGTCTTTTTTCTTTTTCTTTTTTTTCCAGATTAGTTGCGACAAGCATTGAGATGCCTGCTTGTGGCAACTGGAAAAAAAAAAAGCAACTAAAGTCTTCTAGGCTAATTTATTGCTGTGAAATGTGATGCATTGTACATTATCAGTCGCCAGGCAGTCTGACACAGATGTGACTGCCTGTTCGGTTTTGTCTATTTATGAAATGTAATTTATGATTTCCTACTAAAATAAGGGTGCTTAAGTGATTCATGCGAGTTCGTCCTTTAGACTTGGCGCTGCCTTACAGAACTTGTGTCCAAATCAAGTGAAGTCCACCTAATGTGTGATGCAGATAAATGTAGTCCAAGGACGAAGCCTAGTGACGATGAATGTATGTGTGAAGCACAACCGATATGCTCACTTTTTAACTGATGTGCCTTCAATAAACCAGAATGCTCTCAGTAAAAAGTCTCTTACCTCTTTTCATAAGATTCTTACTTTATTAGGGTCAAAATCAGCAGCAAAAATGGCACCTGTCAAGTTGTGAGTGTTTTGCTTCCAGAAACTCTGAACATCAACAGAATATGCAGTTAAAACCTTCTTATCTATAGGTGGGTTTAACTAACGAAGCCAGTTTAACATCCTGTAAAATCGTAACGCATGGAAAGAACTTTGAATTCATTCAAAGCAAAACTACACATGAGATTCGAGAAGAAATTTGTCGCTTTGCATATGGCTCCCTCTGGTGGACATGTGTCAGAATTTCTGTTTTAAAATCCCTACAAGTGTTTTTTGCTTGGTCTCACTGTCTGGCAATGTAAACCAAATGACTCAGTTGTTTTTTTGGGTGTTTTTTTTTTTTTTTTTTCATGTGAAATATATATCGGATTACGACGAATTCGTGGCAAGCTTTGTTTGTTTTTACCAGATTTGTCTCTTTTCTTCCCTTGCCGAGCAAAAAGCGCATCACTTCAATCCAGCCACTTCACCTGCTCTGCTTTCATGAGACACTGAGGACCATTAGAGTTGTGTGTATTGTGTGTGTGTGTCTGGAACAACCCAGTGGCGATGGCTGCTGAATGTCTGTGTCTGTCAGGCTTGACATTTGGAGGAGCAAGCAGGTTGGCATTTGCCTCCGCTCCCGATCTGGCGCTGGTACTTCATGTATCATGAGGAGGAGCTCGGAGGGCCGAAGGAAGATGGGGGGGGGGAAAGTTTACATATCGGCACAGACTCCTGAACTGCACATTAGACGAGCTGTAGTCCTTCAGTGATGTATGAATGAGGCCTCAAAAACCTTGCAGTGCTAAGTCGTCAATGCAGGAAGAGGTCATTTCTTATCCTAACGTTTAGCAATAGAAATACAATTTTTTTTAAGTGGAAGTGCAGACAGAACCTGCCTGACTCTTCTTCAGGACTTTTATAAAATCATGTAAAGTTTCACATGTGCACACCAATTTGCGTATCCCACCAAAAGAATATTACCTTTAGATATGTCATGAATTTGCTCTCTGAAATATAAGCATTTTTGTTGTAAATTCCAGCTTTGAGGGAGCAGTTTTTAACTGCCAAACATGACAAATTTGACTGAAACATATGCACATGATCCTTTCTTGGAACTGTTTTCTTTTAGCTGATTGTAGTAAATAAATAAAAATATATATATTTTGCATCCAAGGGGTTCGCCCACACCTTTTTCAGCACTCAAAGAAGTAGATCCACCTGAAGAGGGCAGCATTGCCTCACGGTTTCCACAGTTCAGGTTCTAGGCGAGGCCTCAGCTTCACATCAGGACGATTAAGGCCATGTTCAGGCATTATTTATGTCTCTTTTAGGGACTGGGAAATGTGAAATCTACCTTTATGAACGTTTGGACTGCTTTACAATATTAGAAAGCGCCAGTGCTTTTCAGGTTGCCACCAAGACTTCTGCAATTACGGTATATCCATCTTTCCTATCTTCATGGTATTCCTATTCTGCAACCATTTTGACTTTACAGGGAGGGAGGGGGGGCCAAAAACAAAACCTTGTCCCCATTTCAAATTAAAACAAAGTATTTTTAGGTGCAGGCTGCAGAGAAGATGAGGGAGAACAAAGAATAGATCGGTTGGTGCGGCCGAGATCGTCGTGCGCCTCCCTCTCCCCTTTGGAAACCCGCTGAAAGAAGAAATTACACCATGGAAGTTAATGAAGTCTCACAAGTTGATGAGGGGAAAATTGTGGCGGAGAGGGGTCAGCGCTTTCTCTTTAGCCTTTCCCTCTTCTGCGGAAAATGGCTGCGGTCAAGATCCATACTTTTAGAGGACGCCCGGCTCTCCGGCGCAGAGATGGAGTGAGAGGGATGAGGGGGAGAGCGCCGAGATTAATGGCATTAAGTGGTAGCACTTGGCAATGTGGTAACATATCGTCTGTGTTCTCAATTTGGGGCTGATAGTTTCATAGACCTTGGCTGCGCGCGGCGACTTTTAGCTGTGATTTAGTGGATTCGAATAATCCGCGTGGCTTTTCATCATCACAAGACCCGCGAGCCTCCGCAATGACGAGCCCTATCGGGGGCCGCATTTATCAGAAAATATGATCAACATCTTTCAAACAGTTAAATCTTCCCTCGCCGCACTTCTTTACGGTTATTGTGCCGCCGAGCAAAAACTGAACCTTGTCCCGGAGTTTCATTTATACCCCTCTACAATTTTCCCTTTAGGCTAATGCCACTGCAAATTGAAGTGAAATGTGTGTGTTTATTTATTTATTTTTTGGGGCATGTACAGGTTGACATTTTTAGAGTCTACCAAGTGAATCCCGTTTCTAGATCATTGGAAAGGGATGCGCATTTTATCTGACGGGAACATGCGCAGAGGCAGGCGTGCGCTCAGAGATGTGATCTAACGGATAATCTCCACGCCTGCCTCTCTGGTGATTTGGACTGGTTCCGTATAATGCTTGACATTTTGATTTTACGTCTGACACGCTGTGATTTATGCGAACAAAGTACAAGTGATGCAGTCTCCTCTCTTTACAGTCTGGTTTCCTGTGAAAACAGGAAGCCCTTTTTGTTGGCGCCCCTGGCAAAGATGCAGGAAAAGCCTATTTTAAAAAATATATATATTTTTTCTTTTATCCCCAGCAATATCTTTAAAACAAACATAACTTATGCATTTAAGTTTTAAGCACAACCAGGTCACCACACACTGTTATAATAAACTCCAAAGCTCACCATTGGACAAGTGTAACAAAAAGTGGTCTGTTAGCATCACTCTCTATAATTTCCCCTATATGCACCATATGGGCAGTTGCCCAGGGCGGCATTAGGAAGGAGGCTGCATGAGCAGAAGATTAAAATAAATTCTTTGTCAATTATCTCTTGTTGTGGTGAGTAGCCTCCCTCTCCCCCCCCTTCCCCGCTACCAGAATATGAAGAGTAGGTTATGTGCTTCATGCAGAGTGCATTTTATCCCGATTCATAATCGCGAATGTTTTCCTACAATTTGATTGGTTGTGGGTTAATTCAACAGTTATAGCTGGTTGGACTCCACATGGGACCTTTGCTGTTTGGTGAAAAGGCTTACCAAACAAAGTTCCTGCCGGGAACCCCGTTGGAGTTTGTGATGCTATGAACTGCTGAAGTTATCAGAACATTTAAGCAACAAAAAAGAAAAAAAATATGGAGGCCTTACCATAAAATTGCAAATAGTTCAGCGTCGGCTCAGCAGGAAATCAACACAAAATACCTCACCTGAACAACAATCAACCTTCTTCAATCACATTAGTTCCTATACTCTGTAATATGTAAAATGAGATAAAGTGAGAGCAAAAAGGTGGATGATCTAGAGATATTATGAAAAGAGTTTTGTCAGAGATTCTTCTTCCTCCTTATGAAATGTCTCAGAAGAAGCACAAGTCATGTCCCGTTTCATGATTTCATATTGTCAAAAGTGATCGTGTCTCCTTTGCAACGAAAGCAAAAGAGAATAAAGCAACCTTTTTATTTTGTTTTCTAAATGCCTTAATGGTTATGCCACGTCAGTGAAAGATTAATTCATTTTAAAGCTTTTTAAAAGGTTGCTTGAATAACGTGATTGCGCGATATTTTAAAAAGCCACAACACTTCTTATACCTTGCAGGGTTTTTGTCAAATTAAATCTGTAAACAACATTAAAAAAATGACAATCGTTTTCAGACAGAACAGCCACAATATTAATAAAAAAGACAAAACAGAATATGCAGACTACTCAAACCTGCACTGGAATATTCCACATTTATAAGTTATTTTGTAAAACAAACAAACAAAAAATTCCACAGATTTAGTTCATCCAGATATACAGTATTACTAACCTTCACTTCTCATCTCATAATCTGGCTGGGACGTAAAGATCCACGTCTCAACCAGTCACTACAACAACGGCAGTGACTATTTTTCCAACCTTTTGCTTTTTGTGATAATTAGTCATTGTACTCTTCTCATAGCAGCAACCAGGTCTTTGCAGGTGCGCTCCGCCGTCCTTTACACGGGGGGCCACACGCTGCGCCGGAGCCTCGCCCCCGCTCCGCGGGACTGGCCTTGTGATCAAGTCGAGCCGACGAGAAGTCGCTCAAGTCAACCTCTCTCGCCTCTAATGAGCAAAGTGTCCGGCGGAGGCCATATCCGAGACAGCGTGCGGCCTCTCCCCGACACACATACACTCAAGCGAGTGGGTCCCGAGCGAACCACCACACACCTTCACTAGGGATGAAGCCGGAGGATTTCCAGCAAACTCCAATCTGCCTTTGAGCAACTTTAAAAGGTCTCGCAGTGTTTGGGTTGACGATTGAAGAGAAAACCAATGTGTGTGTGTGTGTGTGCGTGCGTGCGTGTGTGTGTGTCTGCGTGCGCGCGAGAGTGCGTGTACGGTTTGTGAAAGGAATTGGCTTGTCGGACCAGACGGGGAGCCGCCATCAAAATCTCCCATGGTCTATCTCAGTCCCTCAGCCCTCTACTTAAGACCAAACGCAACGAAAAAAGCGATGAAATGTTAGATAACAAGAGGGGGGAAAAAAGACAAGGAGACACTGAGGATGGAAGATGGAAAGTGAGAGGAACAGCAGTGTGGAAGCCCCCTCAGCGTGTATGCTGCCTCTCTCCCATCGTGTGGTGCGGCAGGCCAACCCTTCTCAGCCTATTCAAAGCGAGTGTGTGGTAGCTCAGGAGATTGCGTGCGTGTGTGTGTGTGTGTGTGCTTCTTCATAGATGTCCTTGAACAGAACCCCCTCGGCTCTGCGGATCCCTGCTGCCACTGGAGAACATTTGACAAGCAGCAGGCTCTTGTTAGAGCGCTGTCAAATTAAAGGTGTGTGTGTGTAAAGCTGGGGCTGTGTGAGGCTACGTGCGTGCGCGTGTGTGTGTGTGTGCACCTTTCAGAGGCTCTATTCAGAGCCCTGTCAAATTAAAACTACCAAACAAACTGTGCGTGTCACACAGACAGGCCAGGTCCTGCCTGTGATGGCAGCGGTAGGCTCAGGGCTGCTTTGTGTTCATGTGTGTGCATAAGTGTGAGGAAAAAAAAAAAGACTTTTCAGCAGGCTTCCTAGTTTTTAAATATATATATATATATATGTATATATATATATATATATATATATATATATATATATATATATATATATATATGCATCCTTCACTTGTTTGCAAAGAAACCAAATACATACGTTGTTGTGGAGGCGGAATCTGAAGGGTTTTCGTGTTAAAGTAAAACGCGCGCGCACACACAGTCAACCTCGGTGAACTTTAGGCTCCCTGTGGAAAATCTCGCCTTATTGCACAGCAGACACGGGCGATCTGTTACTTGCCGCGACCGAAAAACAAATATGCTCGATTAATGCGAGTCTTTACACAACACAGGGTAGATGCAGCGTACATCAAATGATGAATGAAGATTAAAATACAAGCGTCCACAGCGGGCGGGTGGGGTGGGGGGGCCCGGACACAGATATATATGCAGGCGCTCTTTATCTGCGGAGTCTGCATCATTTATGGGACGTCCAGCTGTGTGTGGGGTGTGTGTGTGCGGGGCCTTTCACGGCGTCGGCAAGTGGCTAAATATCGGCAAAAGGCAAATGGTTCAAGTCATTTTTGTTAGCTGTTCATCGTCTACGCTTTCGGGTTTCGTAGCTCGCACTCATTGGGGTTAAGATGCCACATTAACAATAATTTATTTCATTTAATGTTTAGCCGCATGGCACTTTGCAAAAGCGTCCACACACCCTCCACTTTCCCCCTTTTTGTCATGTCACAGCTAATCACTTAATGGACTCATATTGGGATTTTTTTTTTTGAGTTCAAACCAGTGGACAGTTGTGAAGAGGAGGGAAGGAAATACGAGTTTAACCGTCTTTTCATAATGGGAATCTAATTAATACTTTGTTGCATAACCTTTTGATCCAATTGCAGACGCTAGTATTTGAGGGTGTTTGACTCAGATTTGCCCAGATTGAACAAAACAAATGTGGATAAACATTTTTGTAAGCCTTATCTCAGATTCTTGATTGTCTTTAGACGTCTTTATGTATGTCTGAATATTCTTTGATCTGACCCTTTCAATTGAAGCTCTGGCTTTCAGCTTCCATCTCAACACTCTCTCCTCTCTTCATCCATCTTGTCATCGACTCGGATCACCTTCTGGATCTTGTTGCAAGCATTCCCACGGTATGTTGCTGCCACCAGAATAGCACTCTTCATGAGACGGTTGCATGGCAATAGATGGTCTTGAGTCAGAGGCTTCTTCAGACTCACTGCACTACAGGCTGCTACAGGAGATCCCTCTTGGCCAGACAACAGGGTCTACAATGTGAGTCGAAATCTATTGGGATTAATGCTGATTTATTTATTTATTTTTAACTTATGTGAATGAAAATCAATCAATTTACTATGTTCCTGCATGTTTTATCACATGCAGGATGAAAATGTACAGTTTGAATCCAGCTCAGCCCCGCACCTTCTTCTAAGACTTTTCTTAAGGCCTTTTTGGACCATTCTGAATGAAATTTAAGACCTGAATCACAGCAAATGCACAACACACATATATATATGTATATGTAGTAAAAAAAAATTGCACTTATCCATGATAGATGCAAAACAGCTGGCGAGCTGGGATGGGTATAACAATAGTTGTCGGTTACCTGTAATGGCCACCGCCTTGAGTCGCAGAGCAGAATGAAGATGTTCGGCTGCGACTTCAATTTTTTTGCCTGACAGAAAAGTCCTGCAAGAAAAACCAAAACATATACGCACAGTTAAGCAATCGCAAAATGTAACACCTGGGATTAATGTATTTAAAGCCAAGTTAAAAAAAAGAAGAAAAAAAAAGAACTTAAGACATTTTAAGGCCGTAAATTTAGACGCATGCAGTTAATATTTTTTTTAAAATGTGCAGACGACATGGATAAGCTGTCGCCTTGGTTGACTCGTAACTTTTCGGGATCTCGTTTTGACACTTAACCTTTCTTTAAACATTCCCTCTGACCTGTCCGCTGTAGTCTTTCGTCTTCATGAGGATGTTTGTTCATCAATGTTCCCCCACAAAACTCTGACACCTGCACAGAGTGGCTGAGTTTATACTGAGATTAAATACTCTGTTTGGTAATTTTGCTTTATTCTCATTTTCGCCTCTTTTCTGACAGAGATGTCATTTACGCTCGTCTCCGTTTAACCTCACAGTGGTATAATCTTGATTGCTGCTTTCCACCTCGGATGAGTCAAATAAATCGTATTGACGGGTGGCAGGCGGGTTCAGGCGATTTAGACATTTTGACGGAGGAACTGCGCGCCTCGCACCGGGAGACGTATGATTAGCTCATTTCATCTGGAAGCAGGTGGTGACAACATGCCAGCTCCAGTCAGGACGTTTGAGACTTGTACATTCTTTACATCAATGTCGGGCCTTAAAGGTGCCAACAAGATGCCAGTGGAAGCTCGATGGTGTTGGTTCTGGTCCATCAGGCGACAGACAGAGAGGTTAACTCAAGGCATGATGCAGGGACTGAAGTGTTAGAGCGGTGGCATCTCTGGACATTCTGCAAACAAATATTTGACGTCTTTGATAAAAAAATAAATAAAAAAAAACTACAATGCACGACTGTCATTTTTGATCCAGGTAAAGACGTTCTGTTTATGTTCTGACGGAGCAGTGAACATTTTCAGTATTAACACTGTGCCACATTAGCCGTCTTCTTAATATTGCCTTTTGCAAAATCCCCAACAGTGTGAAGCTGAATGGATACAATGATATAAAAATAAAGCAAAACATCATTTCTTCCATGACGCTTTCACTGAGAGGTTTTGTGTTCTATATTTCCATTTGTGTGTGTTCTGATCTGAGCTGAAGTATTTAGTAGACCTCAGTCTTAGCAGTTCGGTTTACTTTTTATCCCTTCCCTTTTCGATCGTGTTTCCGAGTTCCCTTGTCACGGTTGGGTTGGTGTCTTGATTTGTTCTCGTGTTCTGTTTCGAGTTTGGAAAATGTTACGGTTTCGGTGTCCATTCCTCTTACGACTTGGTCTTTTTTGACATTCAGTTTCCCTCGGCTCTTAGAGCCTTCTCCCATCTGCACTGCATTGGTTAATCATCCGCACCTGGTTCTTGCTTATGCCATCATTCCAAAACGAATGAATCCTCTCACCTTTTCTTTTGCTTTTGTCGAATCCATTCAGCCAAGCTCAGAGATACCTGGGGTTTCTTTTGTTTGAGGTGTTTTTAAAAGTCCGCTGCATCCCACACCACCAACTCAAGACATGAAATAGGCGCTTGCTAGGTTTCCAGGAGCTACTGTGCACAGGTTGTCAGTCGGCTTTTTCAATTTTAGAAGTCAAAACAGGTGGAAACCAGACATTAATTAGATCTGGTTTCTGGAGATGTGTAAGAAAGGGAACTATTGCAGAGCCTGGAACGTCTACATCGGTATTACCAGCCCATTCCTGACCTATACGTTTCCAGACTAACACTCCCGCACTTCCAGAGGATCACTTGCAAAATGTTATGATTTACGCAGTCGCCGGAAGACTAATAACTTTGGAAGTTTTTTTTTCCCTCCTATTTCTCTTATCTCGTTGCGGGGAAACCGATTCATCTTAAAGAGTGATGAGGGAAGGTCGCTCTCTATGCAAAATGCATTAAAGCCAAATGGGGAGTCTATTAGTCAAATCTGCCTGATAATCCGTTTGCTGAAGGACCCCGGCTGCTAACTAAGTAGATTAAGATATGTCACTGCCACCAAATGGGCAATCCGATGCCTTTTTGAGATTTTGTATTTTTTTTTGCAGATTCAAAACACAACACAATGCAGGTTACTATGTGTTTTGTACACGCATGTCATGTGGGAGAGGAGGGAAAGAAAGTGCTGATCAATTACCTCTCCTGCACTGGAACAAACCACAGCAGAGGTGCACACACGTAGTTCACAGCCCGGGCACTTATCTGCATACAGTGTCTCCTCGCCGGATTCACTTCATAGAATTAATTCTCTCCACTCCGCCCACTCTGTTGTGCACGTCTGAGGAGGAGAATGCGCTGGGGAGCCATGAGGAAGAGCGCGTTTGTGTGAACGCGGGACGATTCATCACGGCTTCATTAACATTCGAGGTGTTGCCTCCCTTCTCACCGCCACGCGCGCCGCTGCGACGGCCCTGCAGTGATAATTACAAATAATTTATTCCTACCGGTTAATTAACCGATATCCTTTTGCACACGAGTCCTAAATAAATAAATAAATGAATGAATAAAAGAATGCGGGAGACATCTTGCGTGAATACGCACACCCGAATCTTTGCTTGCTTCAACTTTGTTTTGCGCCACAGGGTTTTTTTTGTTGTTGTTGTTGTTGTTTTTTTTCATCCTATAAAGTTGTGATGACCCTGTTCATGGAAAAGAAAAAAAAAAAAAAAACAACCCACAAGTGTGCAGCCAGAGCGTGTTCACCGAGTGTCAGGATGTGAAAAAGTTTTGGACTCCATCCAAAATTATTAGTGGCCATTTAAAGTCTAATAATTTCCTCGATCTAACGACTCCAAAAGAGGTGTGAAGCTCAGCCAGGCTGAAAGATCGGAGGCTAATTAGACCAAATGCTCAGGGCAAGGGGTCACCGAAGCAAAGGAAAGGAAAGGCTGATGTTGGCCACTATTTTCATGCCTGATTTTTAAAAATATGTTTATATGCTTGCGGTTTCTTGTGGGGAACCCATAAAAAGAAACCCAGATCTATTGGGTAACAGAAAAGAGTCTAGAGCGGCATCTCTGAGCACGCACCTGGGAACTGCTTGAAAAATCTCTGCAAGTAATTAAGTGCGAATGCGGAGATGCTGAGGAGAACGCTTTCAGAAACGTTCATCACTGTAAAGCAGCTGCAGAAATCACGTGTGACTCATTCTGCTTTCACAGCACTGGAGTGAAGTTCACACACATTCATGATTACCTGGTTTTTTTAAAACTTTTTTACATTTTTTTTTTCAACTTTTCTTTTCCACGGTGAGTCAACGTGCAACGCCAAAGAGTTGAGAAGTTTGACTTGGCTTTATATTTTTGTCAAAACTCATAAATGAGTCCAAATTGGTGCACAAACCTTTGGTTGACGTCCACGCTGCTTTTCACTCACACATCATTGCATTTATAGTTTCCCTTGGCATTCTGGATGGATGTTTGCCTGCTGTTCTTTGCAAATTTGTAGGAAGGTATTTACATTTTTCTAAGGTTTGGGCCTTTCTGGAAGCTTAAATACCACTTTCTTTATTCTTTAACCCAAAACCACTTTGGATTTGTTTTAGCCTGGTGAACATAGAGGTTCTGGACCCGGGACTGTGGAAAAACGATTGCTTCCTGGAGGGGTGGACTCTGTTGAAGTCTTAATTGATACCCAGTTGCTAACCTTTGGCTTTGACTTATGTAGTGTGCCTGCAGTTCTACAATTTGACTTTGTTTGTAACTTCTCCTTCTGTTCGTTGATTGGCCCACTGAAATTCTACCGGACAAATCCTCTTCGATGGGAGGCAGCCCAGACGGAGAGACATTAGAATCAAGGGGAATTGCGTAGGAAGGCGATGGCCAGGCCGGATCTGCTAGGATTCGGTCTGTTTTTTGGAAACTAGTGAGGTCCACTTCCTCCACGATCATCTTCTTGTTTTGAGGTTAGAGGCTCCTTCTTTTTGGGTTAGCATCCTCTGCTACGTTATTTGTTTCCAGAAGTCTCACAGTTTCTTGGGACGTGATGCAGGTGAAAAATAACCCTTGTTGTCTTTTAAAGCCACAAGCAATTACCTAGGATAAGTTATTCTGGGCAGGACATGCCCTGTTGGTGTGAAGCCGAGCTGTAGACAGTTGATGGCCCAGGGCGGACGTCAATGTCCACATCGCTTCAGACCTCGGAGCTGGTTGACCTGTGCCGGGCCTTTCTTGTTTCCAGCAGCCGTTTGTTACTAATTAATGGACTGGAGCCCATTCTCCGGCGCCGAGTGCAATACAAACCGCATGCATTAAACATGACCCTGCCTTCATCCGCCGCCACTCCGCGGAAGACAAAAAGGGTTCGAGGCAAGAGTTGGGACAAACCGAGGAGCCGGCGAAGCGCCCGGGACGTTTCCGGAAGGGCAGAGGGAAAGCATTCGGTCCTTTGATTAGCCCTAAAACACAGGGCTTGGTTTGGCGCAGGAAGGACACACAGAAGAGAAGTCGACAGAAGGGGCTTTTTGTTAAGCTTACATGTGTGCACTGTACTGCTGGAGCCCTAATTGTTTGCTCTGGGATACCTCAGAGAACATTAAAGTGCTAAAAGCAGCGGGGGGAGCAGTCAGCCGTGAAGCCATTCCCAGCTTTCTATCACAACTGTTGTATGTGGTTTATCTGACACGAAAACACTTAGTGTAGCTGAAAAGAGCCTTCCGAAAGACTCGCCTCGTCCTTCAGGACCGAAGGCGTCCTTGGTGGCCGTCACAACACGCGCGCCTAAACACAGCGGAGGCGCGCGCGCACAGCTCAACACACATTAATGCATAAATTGCCATTATCTGAGCTGCTACCGATGGCAGGAGCGCCCTCACCAAGATCACCTCGGCTGACAAAAGTTAATTTGCACTAATGATGTTTTACTCCTCTCATTACCTTAAATCATCTCCTTCCTCCCTCCGCCCTCCCTTCTCGGAGCAAAGAGAGGGAGAGACGCAAATGGGAAGGTGCAGAAAGAGTCCAAAGAGGACCTGGGAGAGAGCGAGCCAGAGGAGGATAAGTAAGCCACAGTGAGACGCGCAAGTGCTAAAGGAGCAGTCAGCAGTTTGTAATTGTAAATGGTTGTCTCCTAAACAGCTCCTCTCCCACCTACTGTTAAATATTTTACACTCTTCTTTAATTTTCAGAGCCGTTCCAGTGCGCGCCTGACGGGCGGCCCTGCATGCTCCTAAGTGTCTTAACTGTACGGCCTGCCAAGCTTGTATTTATGTTGTTGGCTTAAGTGGTGGACTTTGTAATGATAACAGAGTCCAAGCCTAACAAGTGGAGAGTGTTTAATGTGTAAATGAGCTTTTTTTTTTTATCCAAGTTTGAGCACTATGGTTTTTATGAGGGGATTAAAGTCCTGACTGCTGGTTGTGTTTTGCCAAACTTCCTCCACTTCACAGTCGTCGTCCTCGCGTTTAACCCATCACGTTCACAGTGGGGTCACAATGACGCGGATGCTGCGTTTTAAGTTTGGTCTCTTTTTTTGAACGTTGCAGGTGTGCACCGACATATTCATTTTCATCTTTTAGCAAGAAGTTAATATTGTTAATGTTTTTTTTTTTCCTCGCTGAAAATTATTAAATGGTTGTATTATGTGAAACAAATCAGCTTTTTTTTTTTTTTACTTTTCATTTTGTGTCAATGTTTTTTCGTCACCAAAAATAAACGTGTGGAGTGTCGTGTTAATTTATTTATTTTTTTTACATGCATGTTTAAGAAATTCCTGAATTCGGTCCAACACCGGTGGGACAAACGGCTCGTGGTCTTTAGCTAAAAACAAAATGTAATCTCTACCACTGCTAGAATCTAACTTTACTCCATGTTTGCTTACATTTCACGAAGAAGGAAACTGCGCTCCCGTCTGTTTTGAAGGCTTTTGTGTCGCTTCCTTCAGGAGCTGTCGGTGTCATGCCACCACAGAGGAGGGACTAAACAGGCTCTCCAAAGGGTTTGGTTGGTTTGACACAGTGTGGTGTGAAAGCGAACCGCACCAGCTGAAAATGTAACAAACGTTTCAGCTCTGATTCCCAATTGAGTCGAATCTACCGGACTATCAGGTGTAAAACACCTGCAGAATAACTAAGCGGAAATTCTTCTTCGT
The DNA here is from genome assembly GCF_027474105.1 of Poeciliopsis prolifica. Classification (NCBI taxonomy): domain Eukaryota; kingdom Metazoa; phylum Chordata; class Actinopteri; order Cyprinodontiformes; family Poeciliidae; genus Poeciliopsis; species Poeciliopsis prolifica. Next base: position 5,304,183 of record NW_026562383.1, read on the forward strand.
GTCACCCCACGCCTACTTTCTGCTTTAAAGCAATATTGCTGAAACCTGCAAAAGGAATCTTCCGAAGCCGACACCTTTAACGTATGTTTCCATTGAACAGCTTCACCGAGGAAAAAAAAAAAACTGCCTCATTGTCTCAAGCCTGTAAAAAAAACAAACAAGAGATTAGGCTTCAGGACAATTGGAAGCCCCTATGTAAAGTGTCTCAGCGTCCCTGCTGCTGTAAAACCTCACTCTGCAGAGTTTTCAGGCGGGGAGCTCGAGTCAAAGTTATGTGCCTCTGACCCTTCCCTCACATCAACTCTGAAACCTCGCAGTCATTAGCAGCCGATTGATGAGGGGAGACGATATTAGTCTGAAAACATTTTCAGCTCATCCCGAGAAGGAGCCATTTTTACAATTGGTTTAAGGGGTTATGAATGTGCGCACGCTCTGTTTGAAACAGGCAATGTTCATTTTTTATCTGTAATTGTTTCTGGAGGAGGCTTTTAGTGAGAGATGGTTTAGTATTGTAACCAGGGTCTTTCTCGTGTCTTTATTGCTGTTTTTTTTTTCTTTTGTTGTTTTGAAGGACGAACCTGGCATCACTTTGAGAATTAACAGAGACGTGAAGCGATCGAGCTTTGCACGGCTGATTCTGATGCCTGCTGAAGTGCAGATTTGTTTCTTTTCACGAAGTCGAATCGGAGCAAGAAAAATTGTTCCGCGGGTTCTTGGATAGAGGTGGTAATATCCAATCCAACAGCAAATGAAGGAGCTGCGGGACGATCCAGATTTGTGCGTCAAAGCATTTCTTCAATATGTGTAGTATCATTTAAAACATGCGCAGCAGAGGGATCAATCAGAAAAAACTGGCATGAATACTTAGACGCAAAGCATTTCACTGTTTTGCGTTCACAGCGGCCATATTGGATCTCTGTCTCCATTCAGGTTTCAGGTGTGTCTCCAGACTTGCAAATCCAATTTCTGAGTATGAATTGAATGCATCATCGCTTTACATGAAACCAGTCACCTGGGTACGTTCTCCTCTCAATAAAAACATCACTTTGTTCAACTTCATTAATGGCTGTTGGTTGATTTCGGAGGTTTTTCTGAATTTTTTTTTCTTCAACTCGACAAACTGAACCAAATCACCTGGACTATGCAGTGACGTGTTAAGACACAGGTAGACACAGTTGTTAATGCCTAGTCAAATGATAAATGTCCTACTTTTACAAAAGAATATTACAGTGCAGTCTTGAACAAAACTTTAGATTTTTCACACATAAATAATATTTCTCCTAAATTTCATCACCGTCATTGTTGATGATGCTCACAGCTCCAAGAAAAAAAGAGAGAGAAAAGCTTTGAAGAGGTTTGCTCTTTGTTGTCTGTACATATTGGTTTCATCTTCATCGTCATTCTGTCAGTAGCCAAAAGCAAGATGGATGTCAACCTGAATACCAAGCTCCCTCTTAACATATCTGCCACAAGCCTATATTCAGGACCACCACAAACACACACACACACATGCGCGAGCACAGACAGATACGTACATGACCAGTGTAAGGCTCGCCGCCTTACACTGCGTGTTGGGTGAGTGATGATCAGTAGATATGAAGGGGAAAAGGGATCAGGAACTGGCTTTCATGATGGATCAAAGGGTTACATGACAACCTGGCGAGGACTTCCTGCTTGACAGGAGCGTTGCTCAAATGGACAGCACGACATATCACGGATTGTGTGGATGCGTGTGTGTGTGTGTGTGTGTGACTGCATAAAGAGAAAGACATCTTTCCCCAAAACAGGCAGTGTCCAATATCCAGTGGAATGTCTTTTTCTCGTGCCATGCTCTGCCGTCTCTGTGTGTCTTCATCTTCATCTCTTCTCTCCTCACCAAGTCGACAACGTGCCTGAAGCGTCCGAGGAGATTTTGAAATGAGGGATTTCACTCGGCTCCTTCAGAGGCGCTACTGATCAACTGGACATCTGCTATCTGGGGGGAGAAAAATAAAAAAAAATCTCACATTTCAATTCTGGAAGAAATGTTGGTGGTCTTTTTTTGTTGTGGGTGATCTGGAAAAACGCCACAGCTATCGACGGCCATCTTCTCGACTATACCCTCGCGCCCAGACGTCGATGGCATAGAATCACGTGCACCAAATGCAATAAAAGTAATTTAGTGCCGAGGCAAATTCCATAGCTCTGGGCCTCCGTCCCATGTTAAACAGCCAGCTGACCTTTCGCGTCTGATTTCATAAAGAGGGACACAATCTGATTATGCTTGGACAGGAAAGGTCAAACGCACTGGCAGTTGTAGCGAATACGTGGCCGCTAGCCGGCCACAGTCATGCAGAACGGCTGTTTGAGCCACCGCCCCGTGCATGCCGCAGTGTGTGTGTGTGTGTGTGTGTGTGAGTGAATGGGTGAGGGAAGCTGTGGTTGTTACCCTCTTTGGCCTTTTGAGCCCTCAGCAAAAAGGCCAACATATCTGACATGGGTGGCACGCTCCCTTTTTAAGTCACGGTGACCGGACTCACTGACACGTTCACACACAAACATAAAACACACTCGGTGGTATCGCACACCGCCTTTACTGATAGCATCTGAAACCTAAGTGAGCCTTGAAGTGAAATGCCTGTTTGTGGTGGGGTTTTTTAACCCCCGCCCCCTGTGCTTTTACTCTCTCTTTTTTCCCCCTTTTGACTATTGGTCAATGTGAATGTCACAGCACATAGTGAAGGTGTAAGCTTTACCTATTACTTGAGTCTCTGTTGTCAAGGTTTTGATGGCGCTCACAGATCGCCTGCGTTTCAGTGAAAGTTTCATTTTTTTTCTTCATTTCAGGTAAAGAAGATTTCCGAATTTCTGCCATTAAGAGGCATTGCGAGTTCAATACGTTTCTAGAAATGCGTCTCTTGTTATTGTTGTAAAGACCTTCCGGGGCACGAAGGTCTTCACGTTCTGCTCTGTGTTCCCAGAACCAGAACCAAATGCGGACAAGCAGCTTTCAGCTTCTATGCATCACAAATCGAGGACAAACCTCCAGAAAACTGCGAAAGAGTCGAAACACTGAGTTCCTTTAAATGAAGGCTAAAAGGTCACCAGTTTAGAGCTACCTTTCATTGGTAGTAAACGAAACATGGATCAACATATTTGATTTACATCTGCTTGATCTTGATGGGTTTTGATGATGGCGTTTGACAAACTGCACTGTTTATTGCTTGTTTTGTCATTGGTTACTGTATTTTTGTTTGTGCTTTTCTTGTAGATTTAATTTATTTTAACAGGCCAAGCAAAGAAGCAGCCAAGAGTGCCACGGCTGTAACTCAACACAAATATCTACGCAATGGTTCTGCTCAGAAGACACCAAAAAATCGGAACCTTTCACGTGAAGCATGGTGGTGCGCGCATCATGGAGTGGAGATGCTCTTACTTTACAGAGAGAGAAGAGCTCTCACACACCAAAAGACAAACAGAACAATAGCATTTCCTATTTGCAAGCCCGGCACACTCGCGCCAGAGAAAACGCATTGGTACTTTCTGCCTTCTGTGTCGATACGCGTGTGTGTTTGTGCATGGGGACGCGTGGGTCAACTCGGGTCTTTCTTCACAGAAGACGCTCTTGGTAGGAGAGCTGTCATCTGGTTTACAAGGCGCCCATTAAGGAGCTAGCATGCATAGCGCTGATTGAATGCGGTGCTGCCGGTGTGCGCTTTAGATAGTCTGTCAGAGAAATGTGTGTGTGCGCTTCCACAGACATCTTTACGTTTGCGTACGCGTGTGTGTGCAAAAATAATCACAGAGAAAGTGAAGAAATTTGCCTGGGAGAGTGTGTGTGTGTGTGTGTGGGTGAGAATTTTAATGCACTGTTGTACAAATGTACATAGTGGGCCGCGTGCGTGTCATGGTTAATGTTGATTATGTCGGGGCACAGTGAGGCGCTGACAGTGCCACGTCTGCCGAATGACGGAGATGATGTTAACAAGCACAGGGAGGCGGTCACCACCCCTCTGTTTACAATATGTGCTAAAGCTGTCAGGACCATAACTACCGCGCACCGATCGTGTGCCTGTCGTTTGTGTGCCTGTGTGTGTACTAAAACCTCCTCGTCCTCAACCTCTTTGTTGTCACACTCCTCGTCTCTGAGATGCTGCAGAGCCTGATACTCCAGCTGAGAGGGACAGAAGCCTTTTTCACCTACGGCGTCTGCGAGCCTGCACGCCGGAGCGGCGGCCAAACACGACGCGCAACAGAGTTTAACCTCCAAAAATGTCAGTCGCAACCTCACGCGGGCATTTTCCACACGTTTTACTTCACCTAGCGTCATTTGGGAAGGCAGATGAAAGAGAAACTCGTTATTTGCAGAAATTGCTAATAATAATAAAAAAAAAAATGCACATTCAATTTATCAGAATAATAGTGTAATGGCAGGCAATTCTGGCTTGTCTTCCCTTCTGTATTTTGCAATTTGAGTCGTTGTTAATCAATGTGAAACGGCGAGATACGAGGTCTTTAATGGGCCCAAGTTAAAAGCTTGGCTCTTGTAGAGCACCAGAAGTTAAAAGCTTACACAGAGTTATCATAATAGGCCACGCTCAACGTCAGCCAAGTCGTCTTTTTGAAGCAGGCCTAATTTCCCATGATGATGATGATGATCAGCCGGACAACATGCTCAGAAACAATTAGCGCTGGTCGCTGAAGTGGACACTTTCCCCAAGTCAGCCGTTGAGGGCCAGGGCATAAATAAGTCCCCTTGTCAGCCATTGCCAAGCGACAGCTAATGATTCTCATTAATATGCAAAATAGCAGCCATATTTCTCTGCCATGTGTGTGTGTGTGTGTGTGTGTGTGAGTGTGTGTGTGTCCTTTTGCATTTTGCGCGCCTGTTCTGGCCAGTGCAAAGTGACCAGCTCAAGAAAATTTCTAATTGCAAGTCAATTATGTCATTGAGCCCATTTAGATGTTCATTTGTATGCAAATGTGAAGCGAGAAGAGGGACACTAGCATCATGCAACATGGAGGGCAGAAACGCCGAACACTTACCCCGACACAGAGCTTTAAGACTCTGCATGGTGAGATCTGGACCTACTTTAGCAGTAAGGAATCGAGAACACAAGGACTTTTAGTGACATCTGATCTGCTTGCGGGAAAGGCGCTATGCATTTAATGCTCGAGAGCTGAAAGTAACATGTTAGTTTCAACAATCTAAAGCAAACCCCAAGGTTTTGCACCAATCTAGCCTAACCACATGAGTCACTACACGTATGGTTTATTTTAAAGTTACGCAAAAATATTTTGCAGTTATTGGCTTTTACAGATATATATAATAAATATTTCAGGACAATTGATGCTCTTCCCTCGTCACACTGTTGCAGTTTTGATTCTAATCTCTAGATGTTGCTAATATGCAGCCAAATACATTCTTGATAAGTGTGGCTTATGTGTCAACATCCACGTACCCTGCAGTAAGACCAGGAGCAGTTTGAGGCAAATCTGCGACAATAGTCCACCCGGGTGGTCAACCATTTTCCAATGGTGTACTCATGTTGAGATGTTATATTAAAAAAATGCTTTTTATGTCAACTTCTAAGTAGATAATATTAAACACAACTTAGAAAACTTTTTCCATTATAAAATGAAATTTATAATATTCACGCCTGCAGCACTGTATGAAAAACAAGCTTCATGGAATGATTAAAGCAGTTTTGTCACGTGTAACAATGAACACTTGTTAGATTTTAGATTTTTTTTGTAATTCTTTTTAATGAACAGATTTTCTCCAGTTTGGAAAAGGTTTAGTAGGATCAGGAGGTTGAAATTATAGTTCAACACCATAGTAAGCCAGTGAACGTATCACATCCACTCGAGTTGACTTGGATCGCAGGGGAAGGACCTGGGTCGGCACTAACACCGTGAATCTATCTTGCAATAAGGCAAAATTCAAAAGTTTCCCCGGCTCTTAGTGGGCTCAAGTTGTAAAAACACAGAGCTCATCATTTCATCAAGTTATCATCCTGAAAATATGTTCTTGTGGTTTGGAGAAGTGGGCCAGGCCCAGTAAATGATTTCCAGATCCATCATCCTGCTGTGATCTCACCCGACCCGCTCTCCTGTTGATTATCGGGGAGAGGTGTGAACACATCGATACGAAGAAATGAAAGAGAAAAGGACGACAACAGGAGGCATTAGAAGAAACATTTTAAAACAGAACGCAATGCATGTCCGCTGCTTTCTCTTTATTTCCAACTTTTGCAGCTTTTTTTTTTTTTTTTTGCTATGACGCTAACATGTCGTGTACAGGCGTTGCATGTTTGAGACTGTGTGCCCTCGCTGTCGCCAGTCCGACAATGGGAGTGGAGCATCCCGGTGACATTGGGCAGTCATTACCCAAGCTTTCCGCAGTTAATGAACGACTGGTCCGCAGCATTCCAGCTAAATTCATTATCACCGGGTTCGACTTGATGATGCAGATTAATAATCGGTTTGTCACACAGATATTTTGCATGATTAATGTGCGTATCGATTAAGAGGAGAAGGGCGGCGGCGGTGTGCACCGGCAGCGGAGTACAGGAAGTCAATGATCGGTCCGCGAAAAGACTGATTGGAACGGCAGAGAGAAAATCACTGAGGGCTAACTTAATCAAAGTTGTGGTTTGGGACTTAGCAAAGATTTCTCTTATGTACTCTCTTTTTCTCTACATAGATTTTTAAAAAAATGTCATCTTGGAAAAGACGTTGATTAATTAAGTCATCTCACTGTTGTTTTATTTAAAAAAAAGTAGTGTCATCTGCAAAAATGTTGAGGTATTCTAATATTAGCGCTTGTATTGCTGGGTTATGTACAAACTGGTCCTAATAACGTTGCTCTCGAATCCATTAAAATAAAATAAAGTGCTTTGAGAAAAGTTTTGTATTTGATTAGGATTATCAGAAACGTTGTGTCCCTCTCAGCTCAGTGGCGGGTCGCAGCCGTCACTTCAAAGGAAGGTCGCTCTTGTGTCCATGACCACCTACACATGTTAAGAGAGTCGAATGAATGCATTGATATGTACGTCAAGGAAACTCTACTTCCTGTCGTCTGTCTTTTCATAGACAGAAACAGAGATGCGTTCTTCTCCGTTACCCAAACTTGAGTTCACTGCTAGAAATCAACCTGCGTTTCTAGATGGACGATCTTGCATGTCTGTAGACTGACTGACTGCTTACATTAAGCAAAGACTTTAGCCCAAGGTGTGATTTGTAAGGATTGTAAGGATGCTCCCATTTTTCTCCATCGTTATACAGTTTAGTCTTCCTGAACTTGACCTATGTTGCTGAATTCACTTCAAAGCACATTACTTGAGGGTTTAGTCACTCAAAAGACGACAATATCATCTGCAAAAAAGCTGATCCTTTAAGGGATTACTCACAGCCTTGTCTTGTTTTTAATTAATCAATGTGTTGTTTACAGATTGGCCTTAATATTGTGCTAATTTCAAAAGCACTGAGAAGTATTTGTTCAACTTTGCATCATACTATCATGATTTTAAGCCACTAGTTAAAAAAACAAACAATCATAGCAGATCAAATTGACAAACTGATATGCAAATGAGAGAAAATCCACTACAGACATCACTTTTCAAACTGTCTCCTTGTTTTCCTATTTGGTATTCTGACTCTATTGTCAGATTCAGTGCCATTGATCAGCCATGTACTGGATATATAGATCCACCAAGTTTATAGACAACTCATTTATTATGGTAGATCATGTCTATAGATTTACTGTGTGACGGTATAGATCGAGCAAGGACTATTTTATGGCACATTATCTTTATTTATTTATTTTTTTTTTACCAAGATCCAAATAAGCTGCCTTAGCAGCAGCTCTGTTTATCTAGTTTTTTTCTTTTTTTTTTTGCTCTCAGGTGTTAGACAATGAGAAACATCTGTGGTTTGCCTTGTCTGATAAAGGGAACGGAAACGTATGCAATAGCGCAATAAACTACTTTCCTTTTCTAATCTGCCAACAAATAAGCCGCGTTGAAAAGAATCAGATTGACGCCAGATAACAACATATAAAAGCTGTAATATATTCCTACAATCCCATATGTTTGAATGGATGGATTTACAACTGTAACACCAGAAACATGTTTATTGTGGAGGATCGCGTTCTTCCAGAAATTGTGGGGATTGAATGCATCGGTCACAAGTAAATGAGAGGGGAATGTAATCTTTAAATTACAATTGTTTGGGGGGAAAGAGGGGGTCAAAATGACATCCGGTGTAAAGTTATCATTACTTTCATAATGCCGTGTGTCCATACTGTTATTTAATCAGCATTTCATCACCCCTTCTTCTTTCTGTTTTTTTTTTTTAAATTTAATTTACGCACACACACACAAAACGGCCTCCATTGATATATCCATCCAGACGTCACCCAGCACCCATCGTCATCGCAGCATCTGTGGAGATGATAAAGTGACGCTGAGCTCCGCTTCAACAGCGGAGACTGGGCTGAGGCCTCCCTCACAGATTAAAGAAAGCCATGGTTTCCGCAGGGACAATGCGGAGGAATTACCATATGAATATGACCAGAGCACCCCGGCCTCTTAAGACCATCAATCTCCCCGAGCGAGTGCCGCGATGCCAGATAACCCCCCGGATATCCCCTCTTAACCTCAATTTCTCAGGATGTATTAAGAGATGGTTGGTGCGGAGCGGCGGGGAGAGGAGAGGGAGTCAGCAGAGGAGGAGAGGGGCTTTTTTTTGTATTGGATCTGTAGATGCTCCCCACTTTCCCTATGCCTCCACCCCAACCCGAAACATGTTATAACGCAATTAATCTTGTCCCGGAGGAGAAAATATGGCAGCTAAGTGAATTTTACATGAAGATCCTCCCTCCATTCTTCTTTATAACAACATCCATCAGCGGGAAGATTTGTGCAACGCAGGAGGAGGGAGATTCATTCGAAAATATGTATTAATGTGTCAAAGTTGTGGTGATCTGTTGAGATGTCAACAATGCTGCTGCAGAGGTTCTGCCACGGGGAAAAGGGAGATTGCGTCTGAACTTTTGCCTGGCAGCGGAAAGTTCCAGAAGCACAAATATTACAAAACACAGCGAGAGGGGAAGGCTTCCAGAAAGTGTCGCACAGTGGGTTTCACTGTGCAATGCAGCTTTTAAAAGATCATCAATGAAAATGACAGCGTTCATTTAGGGATTTTTGCCATTGTCAAATGCAGATTTTGTACTTAAGATTGTCGACTAGCAAAGCTGTATGACTTGGTTACTTGCGTGCAACTTGTGTTGAACTCCATCAACTAATTCTTTCTTGTTTCTGCATTTGAACCCGTAGTTGGTCATTTCAATTTCTCTGGTTTATTTGGGCTTTTCATGCCTTGTTGCCACTTTTCCTCTGTGCGAAACTGTCTGTTGCACCTACGATTGAGAAAATGCAACGTTTTAAATTAGGCGCGTTGGAGCAGAGGCACGTCTTCGTCCATGAGAGTCCGGTGGTACGCTGGCTCAATTGCGGGACCAAAATTTCAACATAATTATCTTCAGTCAGTGTGGTTCGCTTTCACACTGCACTGTGTGAGACGAACCAAACTCTCTGATGAATCTATTTGCTCCCTCGCCAAGAACCACCGGAGAACGCGACGTGGAAATCTCCGGAGAATACTTGAATGCAATTTCCATCTTCGCTAAATGTTGACAAACATGGAGTAAAGTCAGATTTTGCAAGTTTGGCAAAAGACTACAAGCCATTTCTACAGCTAGTGTTAGGCCTGAGCATATGTTTTGATTTTATTTACCCATAATGCCCTACAAGTCAGTTTACGTCCTGATTTTGAAGGGGCCTCTGGTGCGCTTGGCATTCACATATGCATTCAATCCAACTGGGAGTTTTTAAGCTTTTTTTTGGGACTCTTTTCCGCATTCACACCTTTCCGCTGAATAGAATTTTTTAGGCAAACAAAAGTGGACCAAACATGGTTGGCGTGAATGATTTTAATTTTGGGCAAGTATTTCAAAGATGTAAAAATAATCAGAAAATTAAAATAGAATTTTCAAATGTTTTTCAGAGAAAATTTATGTTTTTCCTTAATACCTTGGAGTGTAAATGACTAAAATAGACTAAATATAATTTAAGGTAGTTCAGGGCCTTCAGAAGTAAATGCACAAAAGCTGTCTATTCTCCCACAGAGGGTTGAAATATCACATTTTGCAATCACAGCTGAAAAACATGTTGGGAAAACACTGTTTAGTCTGTAAGGACGTCCGTCGCTGTTGCTGTTTAGTTGCTACAGGCCACTTTTAGTTGCCGCACCGCAGGAAGCCGCACAAATACGACAAAGAGAAAAGGTCAGATAATTATTGAATATGATCGACTTTCCCATTTGTCAAGCAGATGTGCCGGCCGGGTAACATAATGTACATGTCAGGGAGAGATAGTGGGAGATCCATGGCCTCTGCAGAGGAGAAGGAGAGTCACGGGGAGAGCAGAGCGGACAGGGAGGTAGATGCATCAACCTGTGCGCGAGGAGAGCGACAGAGAGCGGCGGATAACGGGGGGTGTGGTGTGTGTGTGTGTGTGTGGGGGGGGGATAAAGGGAGAACATAGGTGTAATAGATTTCTGGTGTCTATATTTCATGTTGAAAATTGGCCGGTACATCCAAGTGGTTTGATCTATGAGGGTCGTCGTCTTCAGAAAAAACCTTAGCAAATGTGTAATTTCTCCCTTGATGGAACACAGGCAAAAGGCTATTCTTCTTCTTCTTCCTCCCTCACTCACTCGCTCTCGTTCTTTCCCTTTTTCTCGGTTGTTTCCACACTCCCTCCATCTTCTCCTTTTCATGCCCCTTGATGTCTCCATTTCATTACCTGCCTTCCATCTATCAATTTTTCCTGCTTTTCTTTTTTCTTCTTCTTCTTTCTTGAAGCAGCGAGTTTCCTCACACACACTTTTGGGGATGCGGGTACCCGACCCTGTGTTCTTAGACTGGCTTATACTTATACTGGTTCCCTTACGAACCAGTATAAGCCTCAATACATTTCTGCGACAATTCATCCTTTATGCCCCACCAAATCTATATTTACTAGCTGATATTTGCTTTACCTGTAAAGTTTGACTCGTTGTGCGGCGAAACCGAAAGTGGAGAGACCTGGCCGGTGTGAACAGCAGTGAATAAAGGAGTGGCATCACAAGTGCAGGTGGAAGACAGAAGAAAGGAAGAAATGCTGGAAATAAATGAGGCGCGTCAGCCGAACACTGTCGCACAAGTGATGTGTAAAAGATAAAGAAGGTCCCGCCGATGATCTATGAGTGTGACAGATGTTTTTTTTTTTCTTGAAAAAAATCAAACACAAACTGTAAAAGCCAGAAATGCAGAAAGAGGATCAAAGTCATTTAAAAGCAAAAATATCCCTGAAAAATAGGTGGAGGGGTTCAGTATTTTCATTGTGACATTAACAAATCTGATAGAGTACTTTCAAATCTGCTTTTAAGAGAGATTTAAAAAAATATTTTTTTTGGTGACTAAGACAAACCTCAGAGAGAGAACAGCATGGGACGTTGTTTCTAGCAGTGGATGTGAATGATAAATGGAGAAAAGCCATCGCTGGTAACAGTGAAAGTGCCGCCGCCGGTCGGTGGCCGTCGCGCCACTAATAATGTGAGATCAGTTGTCTTTATCAGCGATGGGCTGGGCAGGCCTTTTAATCATGGTCTAAGGGGCGCCGAGCCTCTCTATCATCATTGAACTGTGTCCAGGGCTAATTGTGGCTATATTTCACTGTCCCTGTGGCCTGCACACGGCAATGATCTGCCAGCCTGCAGCACCGCCACACATTACACACACCGGCAACGTCCACATGTGGACGAGGAGGAGGAGGGGAAAAAAAAAAAAAAAGACTTCCATCTGCCTTGGTGGGCTTGTAAAGAAAGATTTTCTCGTGAAAAACTGGGATGTGTTGAGGATGTAGATGGAAAAAGTCAAACACCTGTCCATTTTGAGATGGCTGCAAAGCTCACTTGAGCTCAGCCTTAGCGCTCACACTCGACGTGTGGATGTTTCAGACACCAGGCGAGATCTGGTCATGCGTAAAATCTCATCCTTCACCGGAAACGACTCGTCTTGAGCAAATCATTTCCGACAAAGTGATTGCGTTGAACACAAGACGACGCCGAAGGTCATGTATAAAACTTTAATATGTAGCGGCAACGGCTTCAACAAACTCTGGAGGTAACACTTTCAATCTTAATTGTATGTTAGTTACGGTTTAAGAGGCGCAAACGTGTGAGATGATCAAATACAGTTTGCAGTAAACGGACAGGTGTAAGATTCTCACCGTGTGATACCATGGCATCGCTTTGTCGATAAACTCACACAAACATGGAAACACAAAAAGGTCTGACATGACCTGACTGCTTTTATTTGAAAATATACATCTATATATAAAAAAACACCCTCGATCTAATGTTCTGTTGAAGCACTTTAGGATTCTGCCTCAACATTCGGTCTTATTCACCGGGAGTCTGTGAAGACTTGACAATATTATATCTTGCAGCGGTTTTCCGTATCTATCAGGTTGCGTAATATCCGGACTCCTCAAGGAGTCTGGCCCAGCTATTCCAAAGCTGCTCATCTTCTGGCGATGCCCTTCCTCTTTTGTTGATTTTTGCTTTTCAGAATGTGATGCTTTGCTTCATTCGGATAAAGCGAAGCATCACATTTCAGAGCGGTGTTTTACTGTGACCATGCTGATGTGCCGGACCTGCGAGGTGGGATGGATTTAGACAGATTTACGAGCAACGTTTGAGAGATATTCTGTGCGTACGGGAAATGTTTCAGATCGTTGAGTTCTCACATGAAAAACAGGAGCAAAAGCAGAAGTGTTTACATTTTTATTCAGTGTAGTTTTCGTCGTTTATCTGTGTTCATCCTTGTCGTTAGTCTTTGTTTTGAATTTTAATTGAGCTTCTTAGTTATTTTAGTTAGATAGTGATTTTTATTTCTTATTGTGTTTAGTTGGTCTCTGTCCTGGTCAACAATGTTTTCCCAGCTCCTCTTGTCTTCCCCTCAGTAGAATAAAAGAACAATGTTCAGTTTTTTGTTTTGACATATGGCCATAAACAGTAAAACCAGGAAAGCTGATCATTTCAAGTAGCGACTTAATTTATATGACGGTGGGTGGATGAATGAGACTTCATGCTGAAATAAAATTGCAAGGGGAATTCAACAAAATGTTAAGTCCTGGGGTGTGCACCAATGTATTGTACCCTTTTACCTTTTAAGTGGAAAAATACTTTCAATTCTTCTTATTTTGCATAATGTTGAGTCTTTCGGGAGCCACATGCAGACATTCTTTTTTTTTTTTTTTTTTTTTTTTTTTTTTTTTTTAAACATTTTTATTAGTTTTGTGTTTCACAAACATAGGAAATATAACATTGTACACTGTGTTGTCTATCATATTACATAAGTATATGATAAGGAAGAGAAACAAAAACACCTCCCCCCTCCCCCCAAAAAAAATTAAATAAGTAAATAAAATAAAAATAAAAAAAATAAAACAAAATAAGAATAAAATAAAATACAAAAATTTAAAAAAAAGAGGCCGCTGTACAATGTCACATTCACATTGAATCATGCCTACAGTGGTCGGCAAACATTCACAGACATATTTAAACCCTGACAACCACACAGTTATGTCTAGCCGGACAATCAAAGAAAGAAGAGAAAAGATACATAAGACAAGCGGATGGTGCTCTTTAGATAGGTGCTGGTGAGACCTTCCACTTTATGGGATTCTGACCTCTCATCACAAGTTGCATCAGCTCTTTAGGTAAATAGTTAAGCACAGGAGACCACATATCAATGAAATATTTCTCATTACCCCTAATAACTGCACTAATCCTTTCATGGGGGAGAACCCTAAATATTTCTCTATACCACTGTGTGACAGTTGGTGGTTTATCCTTAATCCAATTGATTAAAATGCATTTTCTAGCCAGAAGCAATAATTTGTCACAAAGTTTGAAGTGTGATTGTGCCAGAGTGACTGATTTTGAGGGGAGGCCAAGAAGGAACAGACCTGGGTCACAGCTGATCTTTACATGAAACACATCACTCAGCTCTTTAGAGATTGCACTCCAGAATCGTTTAATTAATTTGCATTGCCAGAAATAATGATAATATGTTCCAACTTCCCTTCCACATTTATTGCATAAGGGAGAGAGTTGGCGATCCATCTTATTCAGTATAAAGGGTGTTATATGTAGACGATGTAGTATTTTATACTGTCTCTCTGAGCGTATTACATATAAAGGTTGAATTGACCACATCAATGGCTTCTTGCCAGTCATCCTCAATGTATTCTGTGTCAAGGTCTCCCTCCCATTTCCGCGCAATGTCCCTGGCACCGCCTGGGGTGAGAGAGCAGAGCACCGCATAGAAAGCAGAGATAAAATGCTTAGGATTTTTCCGGTCGACAAGGAATTTTTCAATCTCATTGCATGTGGCCAAGCCAGACTGGGATAGTCTCATAGAACTGATGAAATGGCGAATTTGGAGAAAACCGAAAAAGTGTTCTTTAGGAATATCAAATTTTGACTGTAATTGTTGAAATGTCATGAGTAGATTCTCTGCAAAAAGATCTCCGATCACTCTCACACCTCTGCCATGCCACAGGTCAAAAATGTTGGGCTCCAGCCCTGGGGTAAAATCCTGGTTTCTTGTAAGGGGGAGTCAGGAGTGATGAGCAGGGCCCACCTCCTGCATGGTTCCAAATTCTCTGCCACACTCTAACTGTGTTATAAATAATTGGATTATGTTTAATATCTCTCGATAGTCTCTTCTTATCGCCAGTTGTGAGGCTCCACAAGGAAGCAGGCTGAGAGGCCCAAGAATCCAGGCAGGGATTCGAGTTGAGATGAGCATGTAGCCATTCCCAGAGATAACGAGCATGGCAAGCCCAATTGTAATAGTAAATGTTTGGCAAAGCCAAGCCACCTCTGTCCACAGGAAGCTGTAAAGTTCTGATTTTCTGTCGTGGTCTCTTTCCATGCCAAATAAACCTGGAAAATGCCCTCTCTATATCTGTAGTAACTTTTTTGGAGATCCAAAGGGGTAACATTTGGAGGGGATATAAAAGTCGTGGAAAAATGTTCATTTTAATCAAACTTATACGCCCCATTGATGATAAGGGAAGGTCATGCCACCTTTCTAAGTCCCTCCTTATTTTGCTAAGTGTTGGAGATAAGTTAAGCTTCCATAACTGACAGGTTAGGGGACACATTAATTCCAAGGTAAGTGAAGCCTTGTTGGGAGCATCTCAGGGAACAGCTAGAGGGTAGGTCCTGAACAGTAGCAATACCTAGAGGCATCGCTTCCGATTTATCAAAATTGATTTTATAACCTGAGAAGGAACCAAACTCATAGATAGTAGACAAGATAGCTGGTATTGAGATATTGGGTTTTGTTACAAATAACAGAATATCATCTGCGTATAACGCTATTTTATGGACTTTGCCGCTAATCATTACGCCATGTATATTTTGTTGTGATCTAATAACCACTGCTAGGGGCTCCAGCGCAAGGGCAAATAGAAGCGGGGATAGAGGGCAACCCTGTCGAGTTCCCCTATGTATTGCAAAAGGTGGAGATTGAACACCATTAGTCAGAACACAGGCTGAAGGGGAACTGTAAAGGATCTTGATCCATTTTAAAAACTCACCTGCTACCCCGAATCTCTCCAGAACATTAAATAAGTACTTCCACTCAATCCTATCAAATGCCTTTTCAGCATCTAGAGACACTGCAAAGGCTCTACAATGAGTTTGGCTTGAATACTGAATTATGTTAAGTAACCTTCTCATGTTTGTGAAAGAGAAACGATTCTGTATGAACCCAGTCTGATCTGGGTTTATTAAAAAAGTCAAAAACTTCTCCAGTCTCGTTGCGAGTAATTTAGAGAGCAGTTTACAATCAACCCCGATAAGGCTAATAGGTCTATATGAGCCACAGATGTCTGATGGTTTATCTTTTTTAAGGATGAGATTGATGTTTGCCAAATTAAGTGTTGGAGGCAAGTCTCCCCGCCCAAATGAATGGATAAACATGTCAGTAAGTGGTCCTACCACCAGGTGGCTTAATTTCTTATAAAATTCTGGGCAGAAGCCATCGGGTCCAGGAGCTTTTCCGCCCTTAAGGGAGGCGATGGCTTCTCTGACTTCTTCCTGAGAGATTGGGGCGCCTAAGGCTTCTTGTTGTTCCTCTGTTAGGCGAGGGAGTGTTACTCCATTTAAGAATTTTGTAATTTTAACATTGGATGAATCACATTCAGATGAGTACAATTTTTGATAGAATTCCCTCATAATCCTATTAATGTCTGTCGTTTTATGATGTCTGTCTCGATTATTGTCCTGTAATGATGAAATTGTGTTTGCTTCCATTCTGCCTTTCGTTAGCCTTGCTAGTAGCCGGCCCGGTTTATTCCCTGATTGATATAGCCTATGCTTAGCAAAGAAAATGGTTGATTCTGCTTGTTTTGTTAGTAATTGATTTAAAGCTGAGCGAGCTGCTTCTAATTTTTTAGAAAGTGGTCTGGAAGGTGTATTTTTAAATTGCAACTCTAGCTGTTGTACTGTTTTTTGTAAGCGCAATTGTTCTTTAATGGTGGATTTTTTCAGAGCTGTGGTATATGATATGACACTTCCCCTAATAAAAGCTTTAGCCGTCTCCAGAGCAACGAGGGGTCAACATCTGGAGTCTTATTAGTATCCATAAATAAATTCCACTGATCTGTAATATAGTCAATAAAAGATGGATAGCTCAGTAAAGAGGGATTCATCCTCCAGTGACGAGAAGCAGGATCAGCATAAGGGGGGCTAATACACAGGATAACAGGAGAGTGATCGGAGATCGTACATGCCAATTGAACATTTTCTAACTCGATCCAATATCATTCTCGAAGATAAGAAGAAATCAATCCGAGAGAACGTTGATGGGGTTGAGAAAAAAAAGTGTAATCTCTCTCTCTGGGGTTAGTGACTCTCCAGGTGTCATACAGTTCTAAGTCTTGGCAAAACTCTCGCAATCTCAGACTTTTTCTTGAGGTTGCAGTGGATCTAGGAGGAGACTGGTCAACACATGGGTCATGAATGCAATTAAAATCTCCCCCCAAAACAACATATGGTGTATGTACCGATACAATATTCGACAAAAGTTTTGGGAAGAAAGCAGCCTCATATATATTTGGACCATATATACAACCTATTAAAATGTGTTCTCCATAAAGATAACCTGAGATAAGAACATAGCGACCATCACTGTCGCTCATAATTTTCTCCAATGTAAAGGGAAGACTGCGATGGATAAGTATGGCAATCCTCTACTCTTAGAGTTATGTGATGAGTAAAACACCTGGCCTACCCAATTCCTCCTCAGTTTAAGGTGCTCATTGTCAGTTAGGTGGGTTTCTGATAACAACGCTATTTTTGTGTTCTCCTTTTTCAAGAATGTTAGGATCTTTTGTCTTTTTATTACATTATTTATTCCCTTAACATTAAGGGAGACTATTTTAAGATCACTCATAATAAACCTGATGAGAGCTTGACAGTCTGTGAGAAAGCAATCCAAGAGCTGCAGTAGACCTCCATGAAATTACAAAAGGTAATTGACAAATCGGCAGTGTAATAACCTGAAGAATATGTAGCTTACATTGTACATCGGCGTAGACAATAACGAAGAAAAAAGAAACCTCATGAATGAAAAAAAAACAGCCATCCCCAAACGATGGCTCCCAGACAAACTCTGAACCCCCCACCCTCCCCTCCCCACCCCTGTGTGGCTTAGCAACGCAAACCGCGACACCACGAGAAGAACAGGGGCACATGAAACCGAGAAGAGTCGCCGCCGAGGAAAGAAAACCAAACATCCTCCCAGAAGCTAAGCCCCCCCATCTCAACCCGAGCCATAGCAATTTAAACGAATTTGTAACAAAATTCAGCAACCAACATCTTTTATCATATGTTTGTCCATGTGAGACACAAAGAAAACAAAAATCCAAATTGTGGAATATCTGTCCAACAATTAGCCACATAACTTTGCAACAGAGTTCTGCACCGAAGAGGGAAGGAAAGAAAAAGCAAAGCATCGAACTCGAGGCAGGGTCCAATGTGTGTAATCAACCAGTCCGGAAGATGGTTTCAGTTTACTTCATCCAGGAAAGCAAGTGCATCCTTGGGTGATCGGAACGATCGGTTTTTCCCTCCGTGCGTAAAAGACAGAACAGCCGGGTACCGCATGGAGAACCTCACCTCCTTCTTGATGAGACGCTCGCACACCCCGTTAAACGCACGGCGCATCTCTTGACAGCAGCGGTCATATCCTGCCTGATGTAGATCGTTTGGCCTTCGTAAGAGAGCGGAGCCTGCTTCCTCGCCGCCGCAAGGATCCTGGATGTATCTCTGGAGTGGTGTAGTTAACAATCAGAGCGCGCGGCCGGTCAGGTCTCGGCGGTCCGAGGCTCCGATGAGCCCGGTCGATCTTAATGACGCCCCGCTTAGATTCCAAGCCAAGAAGAGTTGGGAGCCATCTCTCACAAAATGAGACTGGTTGTTGGCCCTCCGTGCCCTCTTTGAGGTTGTAAATCAAGATATTATCTCTACGGCTGCGTCCCTCGAGATCGATACATTTCTCCGTCAGAATGCGTACTTGCGACTCCAGCTCCTTCAGCCTGGGTTCCACCGCAGACACGTCATCCTCCACCGCTGAGATGCGGTGCTCTGCTTCCGTGATGCGCTCCGTGTTGGCTTCTAATTTAGCAGAGATGTTGTTCAGAGTGGTGGAAAACTCTTTAAATTTCTTATCCATCAGAGCAGAAATCGTCTCAGAGACAGACTGGGAAATATCCGCGGCTAGAGTGTCAGAGCCGTTAGCAAGCACCTCGTCCTGCTGAGCTACCTTGTTAGCTTCTTTGCTAGTTAGCATATTCTTCTTCGTTGGCTCTTCAGTTAGTTTATAAGCAGAAGATTTGGCTTTTGGGTTGGGCATGGCGTCAGGTTGCTATAAGATAAATCTACAAGTTGTTAGATGAGATAAATATGAAAAAAATAAACCAAGTTGGCTCGAGAGAAGTGGGAGCCCAGCGACAAGCGTCCGCTCAGGGTAACTGCATCACGTGACCCCTTCCTCGCAGACACATTCTTAATTTTGTGCAACTATCCATTTGCTTGTTCACCTTCCCTTTCGTTTCATATTCACTCAATCATCCCTCTCTGCCTTCGGCTCACCTCGGCACCAACGGGGTCACCTCTGCTGCAAAAAGTTTTAATTAAAGTTAGAGCTGTGACAAGAAATAAGGTGGAGGGGGGGGGGGGGGGGAGAGGAAAAGTGGGGTTTGGATGCTACTGTGTATTTACCTCTTGCCCCAATCTGTTCCTTTCTCATTCTTCAGTTCCCCACCCTTAAGCTCACTCCCTCCACGGCGGAAGCAATTTCCATGAATTTGACTTAATGGACAAGGTTGTGTCCCTAATATGCAACAATGGATTGACACTCAGCCTAAAAGTGCCTCTTTGTGCCCTGGACCTATTTTTTGCATTTTAAGGGATTTTTCACACACGCACACGCACACACACACACAGTCATGATTGATATCTCAAAGTCAGTTCAGTCATTCTAAAAGATCATCTTCAGGAAAATTTATCTCCAAACGGACAAATAGGGCCTGATGCATCAAAAAACAAAGAAGACTCACTACGGCTCAAAAAAGCGTCGACAGCCGTCTCTGAGGCGTCAGCATGAACAACAAGAACAAGAAAACACCTCCCAGAGTGTTTTGCACGTGGGATAACAGAGCTTTCTGTCGTCGACGATGGTCCTTTAAAAAAAAAAAAAAGTTTTATTGTGGTTTCCAGAGAAGATGCGGCTACTCTGCTGTCATCTCGTTTGTCTGAACAAACTGTGGACATGCGCTTCTGGGCCTAAAAGTGCCTCTTTGTGCCCTGGACCTCCCCGCTTTGTTTCTCCCCGAAGTGGTTCTAGTTTAAAAACAAAGAAAGGAGGACAGAAAATAAAGAAAGAAAAAAAGAAGCATTCAGAAGAACGGCGGCGAAGCCAACACTTAACACGAGCGACCGATGCCAATAAACCAGTGGGCCAACATCGACGGCCAGAGTAAATTACAGGGTTTAAAAAGCAGAGTAACAGCGTTAGCAAATGAGCCGCGCTCCCCTGCCAACATGGCATTAACTTGTTAGGGGGAACGTATGGGATATACTGTACATGCTCTGCATAGACGTGTCACGAACCGTCCATTTTCTGTCGCTTTAAAAGAGCTATTGATCGATGAGCATCACCGCTCAGTTTTTGCGTCCGGGGAAATCACAAAGTCGAGCGTGTAACTTTCCCCGTTTTCATCCAAAACGGGGGACGCGATGCGTCAAACGACGGCGGCTCTCTGAGAGTTAAATGAGCAGCAGCTCAATCTTGGTTTAACATGTCGGCATGCTTATGTTTACTAATTAGCAGCGGGCAGGATTACAGCTGAGCCTGATAGAAATGTTATTAATTTCGCCAGTATTTGCTCATAAATCAAAGTGTGACAAATTCAAATTTTGACCCGACTCCAGGTGAAAGATTAAGTTATCGTCTAGTCGAGCATTAAAAGGTGTTTCAATGACTTGCTACAAAAAAAAAAAGAAACGAATTCTGATTGCATTGTTCTTGCATTCAATCAATTTGATTCAAAAATGTTTCATTGATCCCAAAGGGAAATTAAATTAAGCAATTGCTACTTGTCTGATGTTTGTTGGTCATGTTGGCAGTGTTTAATCCAGATGCCATTTGGTTTTTTTGGGAGAATATTTTTCCACCCAAAGAGCAATGAAAAACTCAAAAATGTAATAAACACAAGCATTTGGAGGGGGATTTTAAAGAAGACGATTACATCTGCAAGCATGTTTGACTGCTTGGTAAAAAATAAATATATAAATAAATCCATATTAGTCTCATCTTTTTTATACTCTCAACGCTTTTCAAATGAAAAAAAACCCCTCAATTTCCGATGAACTGTGTGCAGTGAGACCTCTGGGATAGCCAGCTGCACATTGTAAGGATACCAGTCCCTACAAATAATTAACTGTATGCAAACTAGCATGACTCGTGGGATGCAGTTTTGCAAAATGCACCAATTTTTCTCCAGGGATGACAAACTACCCTATGTTAGAGGAAAAATTTATCAAAAAACATGTCTTAAAAAAAAAAAAACTATGCTTCCATTAAGTGAATTTATGTTTTTGCAAATGTAAGGTCAATGGAAATATTACAGAAACCCCAGCCCCATTAAAAATACTAGAAATAGGTGGCTCTATGAATACTGTGGTCAGTCTTAGTTTGTCTCCAAACTGTATTGAGCATGTTTAGTCTGAAGTGAGCCAGTGTGAAAACCTGTAAAGTAAGATTCACTAAAACCGCTGCAATATTGGTGATCTTCATTGTGTCTGTTTCCAGGATCTGGTCATTCTGCCTGGATGTGCACAAGGCATTCTGCTCCCCCCCACTCCCAAAAATGTAAACTCTTCACAACATCCGACGACACTGTGTCACGTTACTGGTGGCTTATTTATTTATTTATTGTTTTGAGAGGGGGAGGGGGGAAAAAAGATGACAGTTATAGTCCTGTAAAGCATTTACAAAAGGCACTCAGTGGATCAGCCTCTCAATCCCTCACAGGAAGTATTCAGCGGAGAGATAGATGGAGGCAATCCTTCCTTCCCATCAACCACCTCATTAGTCCCCCTCAGCCGTAAAGCTGTCCCATCAGGCCATGCTGTCATAACTCACTTTGGAGCATTGATTTTAATCACGGCAAATGTAAACATATGTATTATCAATATCAATGCACAAAATAACTGTAATATGCAATTACCAAATGCCATCGATTTTCCTGGGTTTTTTTTGTTTTTTTTCCCCCCCCGTCCTGTTTTATTTCTCTCCCTTGGTCTTTTCCTCAATTCAATATAATCATGGGATTACTTTGAACTGATTTAATAAGGTCTGTATATATAAATATATGTGACATGCTGGCACTGGGTGAATATTACAGGGGGATAATTTTCATAAATTTCAATACAGGGTTTCAGAGTTTTGCCTAGAGAGGGAGGTGAAACCGGGACACAGCAGGGAGTCATTATGTCGAGGACAGGAGACCGCTGCCGATGTAAACATTTAGTATTTTCATATGGTTTATTGTTTGGGGGGGAAACTTAGAAACATTAGAACTTTCCTGTTTCTTTTTGTCTTAACCAAATAAATACATAAAAGGAGCAGAAAAAAAAGAAGAGTCCGTGTATCAATTACCAAAAAGCTGCTTTTCCCTAGCATGGAATGATTAGCACCCTCTGTTATTTTTCCAAATTTTGCGAAGTTATCGAATTAGACGTAGGTCTTAACAAATCGGCACAAGATGACAAAAAGCAAAGACGTGTTTTTGGAGCATTTTCAACATGCAGGCTACTTGCTGATTAATTCAGCAACCACCAGCGCTCAGATTACGTCAACACAGCAAGAAAATGTTTGAGGTTTTTTTTTTTTTTTGCCAAAATGTGAGCCTTAACCAGCACAAAATATGTTTTTTCTTTCAAGTTGAACCCACTCCGCTTTCACACGTAATCATAAAGCTGATACACGTTTCAACGTGACCCTAATATTAATGGTCATGTAATATTTCATTTCACTATTGCCTCATTGGAGTTGCCACTGACTTGCAATTATTATTATTTTTTTCCCCAAGATGATCATATTAAAACAATGAATGAAATAAACATTTGAACTACCCCTTTGATAGACGTAGTCATAGTACTGTCCACCAAACACAGTGACGTGTGGATACTTGCATATGCATTAGTGCTAAAAACAAGTTCCAACAAAGTTCATTTACAGCAGGATCATTTTGGATCTAAAAATGAATATTTTTAGTGAATATATTGCATTAGCATTCAAATAAATGGCGGGAAAACAATAACTTCACAGCAAAGTAGACTCCAGGAAAAACAAGTTTGAGATTAACCAAAAGTGGTAAGTAAATTTGAGGACCACATTTGTTATAACTAAGCACAACACCAGGGTTAGTGGTAACATAACATATATTGATCAGCTAATGTTTCTGCGCGGCCCGTTGCGTCTACACAGCTAGAAATCCACACAACTTTCATTTTCCTGTCCAAAACGGACCATTTTGAAGAGTTGTTTTCCTCTAACAGGGCTGTACAGTAGACGCGCTCTCTGCAAAACAACCCTGGAGGACACGCTCGCTTGCTTCACCTCACACACAGTTTCAGGTGACACAGCCTGGACCCAGACTGGATCAATCTGTCTCCATTTGTCACTGACCTCTTCCACGTTCCGAGTCTGTCACCGCGAGTGCACGGGCGCATCTTTATCTCCAGAACTGTAAAAATAACCCTTGACAGGTGTATCGAGGACGCGGTCCCCCGTTCTTACATGAGTGCTTCCAGTGAAAGCCTGATTGTTACCTGTCTTTACATGAAACAGCTCGGAAAAAATGGAGGCACAAAAGGGACTGACAGCAAAAGCGGCGCGGGGGTCGGAGGGGGGCTGGGGGGTGGGCAGAGTGGGGAAGACAAGCAGAGGGGACAATGGCGGGGCGAACAAACAATTGAGTAAAATCAAATCGAACAACAAAGACGAGAAAACCAAAGTGATAAAAGTGGAAAGGAGGTGGGTGGAGGAAAAAAGAAGAAGATGGTGCTCGCAGATAGTGAAATGAAATCGGTTTGGAATTATTCTGCCTGGAAAAATATGGTCCTGCATAGGCGCTCGGTGTTAAAGGAATGAAGAAGCCAGCAGAATAAGTGATTTACTGCCTCACACAGACTGTTTTTATGTTTCCGATACATCTCTGCCTTGAACAGAGCAGGATCCCGGGCTTATGCCGTGTGCCTAATCCATAACCATAACGGCGGCGTGGACATACATATCAAGACATTTGCTCCGTATGATAATGTTCATCGCGGCGCTCGTATAACCGTGTGTACCGGTCCTGTACATATAAACAGATGTTCGTGTCAAACCTTTAGCACTTCAGAAAGTGAAAATGGCACAGAGTAAAAGTCGTACGATTCCTTTATTGGCATCCTCTTCCCCCTCGTCGTAAATCACAGCCTTGTTTTTCTCTTAGATTCTGCATATGACATGCGCATTAAACCCACCAAACGGTGAATAATTATCCCCTGTCAAAACTTTTCTTCTCTTCTCCCCAACAACGGCTCCGTCTGAATTTATACCTGCCGCCCGTTTGTTCCCTGCGTTCATTTGGAGCGGTTCTAATGAGGACAAACTGCTCCCCGGTTGAGCCGCAATGGCTCTGCTGACTCCGAGAAGAACTAAAATGGCTGAATGGAAATGAGCGGGGGCAGAGGAGGTCAGGCCTCAGCATCAATTCTCATATTGCACGCTGGCGCCGCGCGCACACGCACGCACACGCACTCCCACAAACGACCACTGCGCACTGAGGTGTCTGAGGTGCATAATGGTGACGGCGGCCCCTCTTCACCCGTTCCTCTGCTCTAATATCATCATTTGAATCGGCTTTTTCCTCCACCTTTCTTTCCGGCTCTGTCTCTCATCTCTCAATATTATCATGTGAATAGCCAGCAGGTGATGAGATGTTACACCAGGGTTCAAATAGAGGAAAATGAATTGGGGAGGGGGAGGAATGGAATAACTGTGTCAGAGCCATACTAGTGTACGCATTCGCCTCCTTAAACAATCCTTATTGTATCCCAGAATAAAATTGAAAAGTGTACAATGTATTGAATCTGTCACAACCAATATCTACAGTATGTGTACAAGATTGCAGTAATAAAGTAATACTTTGATGCAACTTCTCTTTAGTTGTACAATTTCAAGAATCCATGCGCTCACGGTTTGCTGACCATTACTACTTTTGGCCACTGAGTCTAAAACCGATGCCCACACAGGCACCTGGAGCAGCAAGAAAATCCAATAACCAACAATAATAATGCAATTGCAAGTTATCCTAATATTGAGCAGCAGTATTAAACTGTAATTTTCAACCTTGGCAGCCGTCCCAGCAGGTCTATTGTACACAAATTCAAATTATATGCATGAGGAAAATATGATGCTGTGATCTTGCTAATCACCACTTTTTAAGCAGCTCTCGTGACATTGTTTTATGACCTAACCCTGACATGTACCTTAGCTAGAATCTGTGCCTTTGAATGGTTATTTATTTGCTTGAAAATAATAGTAAAAAAATAAAGTCTTAGTCAAAAATGCTGTAAATCCTACATCACAGCATTAGGTGGCCAGAAATTCTACAGGATAATCTGAGAAAGGCTAACGCCGCACAGGGCTAAACGATTCTTCCAGAGAGGTTTCACATATGTTATGTTTCCACATTTATGTTTGCACTTCATCGTTAGGAAAAGGTGAGATGGGTTGGGATCATCCATCAAAATGGTTCCAGGGTTGTTTTGTTTTCAAGCACCGAACGCGATACATGTTTCTCAGCGACATATAACCAGCCACAGAGAGAGGGGGCGCCGTTTCCCCAGTGCCCTGATAAAAGCAAGTGGGATTCTACAACCTCAACACTGTTACACATGTGCAAAGCAGGTGTGTACATTTTTATTTCCGCTTATTTCTTGATGCCCAATCCACACACATACACAACAAAACTCTCTCTAAATTGCCCTTTGGGGTGATTGAGTACATATGTGGTTGTTTGTCTTGTGCTAGCAAGCTTTGCAGAGTGTACACTCCCTCTCACCCATTGATTTGGACAAGAGGGGCTGGTTGGATGTCTTTTTCACCCTGAATTGTTTGCACGTGTACAAGAGCTCTGAATACCTCACCTCAAACTTACACACCCCATTCCTTCGTCGTCACGATCCTGTTTTCTTCTCCAATGCTCTTTAACAAAACCACAGAGATCCTCACATTGCAGCTCTCTTAACAATCAGACTGAATCTGTGTTTCATTTCATGGTATCAGAGAACAAGAAATACACCTTTCATTCGGACACAATGTCGAAACGATCGTCATTTTGCTTCCGCGTCCAAAACTATGACACGTTCTGTGTCGTCATCAGTGCACGCAACACATTTTTCTAAACAAGCCTGATCTCACAAACCGCCGTTACATTGCACCAATGAATCACAAAGTGGGATTACCCTTTTACATTTACAGATGATTTAGGCAAAACAAATCTCTTGGCGCAAAATGACTATTATTTTAGGAAGGTGGGGATATTGACCAATACACTTGCCCCCATGACGCCCTGGTCATTGCACAAATCCCTCCTTGGTGGGCGGAAAACATTTCAGGGCCATTTTTAGTGTTTTGGTGAAAGGGAGTGCAGTTGCTATGCGGCTTACCTGCTACCTGTTCTCCTCATTCGCCCTCGTTTCTCTCTCCGCTTGTGTTACTCATCTGTTTTCTCCTGTTAGGAGTGTTAGCAGGAGGCAGAGAAATCATAGAGCCATCAAAGGTTGCCAGCTGTAGGAAATGTCTTCATTTGCAATGTACTAGCCTCACACCTGAGCTCCAGGCCTCTGTATTACCGCGTGCGCCTGCTGGTGTGTGTGTGTGTGTGTGTGTGTGACTGATCGTCAGCCATCCCAGCTTCCCAGCAGGTCTGTCTTTAAATTGTCTCTGTGTTGCTTTATGGCTCAGTCTGTGTGATAGCGCTGCGTGTGTGTGAGCGTGTGGCGGCAGCCCTGTGCCCCATCCATCAGTGTTAAGATGGCACATTACTGTTAATGAATGATATTTGTGTTCACCGTGTATGTCAGGGGGGTGGACTGGGAAAGCAAAACAAGCTCTCCCAATCACCTCACTTGTAGCCTTCGCGGTTTCCATGTCAGGTTCCCCTCGGCCGCTTTGCATTTTGAAGACGTAGCTTAGCTTCGTTAGCTGTTCCGCAGGGCTCCAACAATACCATTTGTTTCACATAAAAAAAAAAAAAAAAAGTAAATAATGTTCTGCTTACCTGTGACCAGGTGAAAACCTGTAAATACTTATCCTGTAAACCCTGCAAAATGCGCAACAGTACATTGTGTGTGACACTGTTCGTTATTGTTAGAGTGAAAAGCGGTGATTTAAAAAGCGGATTATGAAACCACCGTTTGTCGCTATCAAGCTGATGATTTTTTGCACAATGATTTTGGTCTCTTATAGCTTATTAGTAATTGTTAAAATTCATGGAGATTTGAGGACAACTTTCTTGTCCTATCAGAACATTCAGTCTGGAGTTCTGAATGACTGTTTTTTTCAACGTTCTCATCAATTATTATTGTTACATGATCCATTTCTGGCAATGTAAATTATCTAGTTAAGTTAGATAAAAGATGCAGAACTGGCCCGTATCATCATCCCGCCTCCTCCATGTTCGACAGTATCATGGGCTTTTGACTTGATAGTGTGTTCGGTTTTCACGTTTTCTTGCAAAAATTAAGCCTAAACAAAAGATGGTGTAATGGAAAAGGGTTTGTTCAAACAAACCGTCACCTGGAGAGATGTGTGTGTGTGTGTGGGGGGGGGAGGGGTGTGTGTGTGTGTGGCAGCATCAGGACCAAGACGGCGACTTAAAAAAGGGATTTTGAAAGACTTCATGAAAGCTACACTTATAGGACTTGCTCAAAGTAAACAGGAGAATGAGCATAAAACGACCAGCCTTCGCTCATGCATTGATCTAAATCACGGACCATTCAAGTGAATGCAGTCTGCTGTCAATCAAGTCGCAACACACCACACAGGATGCGAGTTGTAGCCTTTCCAAAGAGTCTTGTTTGAAAGGAAAATAAGCGATTCAGAGTCTGAGATGTACCGATCATTTCTTAATTTTTTATTTTCTCAAAGTGTCTAAAAACTGTCTTGAGGAAAAAGTCACAAGACTTTTTTTGGTGGTGGTGGAGGAGGGGGGGGTGTACAGGTAGTATTTTCATTTTTCTCACTTATTATAATGCAGTCCTTGTACAGTAAACACTGACTAATGAATGCTTGTAATGAAAATGGTCCAACCTCATGGTTAGAATTGCAGGACACGATGTTTGGCAACTGTTTTTAAAGCTCTTCTAATTTAAATCATGTGCTGCAAATTGCTTCAACCCAGTCCGCAACGTAAATTACTTATTTTGCCCTCAGAACATGAAGGAGAGCCAAATAAAAAGTTATTTGGGAACCTATTTTATGACTCAGATGCACAAATTGTTTGGTTAATTGCAAAAGGTCACATATATTTACACCTTCAAAATAACGGAGCCAATCAGCTGAGAGTGATAATACATTTAGCTGAACAGGGTTGAATTTTCCACCTGGAATTCCTCAAAGTCTATTGGCCTTTTTTTTCCCCAAAAAAACATACAACAGACTGAAAAAAGCCTGGTTCTTGACAGACTTAGATCAGAAAGAATTTCGAGAAATCTATCTGTTCCTGAAGAATGCAAATGTGCCACTAAGGTTATACAACAATGACACGCATTGCATTTTCACCACCTTAATCATCTGCCCCCTCGAAACGTCCGACGTATCGGAGCAAAAAATTAGTAACATTTCACCGCAAATTTTTCAAATCCTTTCTGCCAGGAGGAGACAATTCACCCATTAGCTGTTGAGGAAATGGGTGAAAGTGGAGATATCAAGTGTCAGGACACCAGTGGGAGTATTACTGTGCGAAAGAAGCTCATAATCCACTGCTCACAAATTGTTATGAGGTTGTGTGCTGATGCAAGCAGGAGCATGGGGACTTTATGAGCGAAATGGGTGAGAAAGATGTCTCCAGCCAGGTGTCAGTAATATGTAGAGCAGCTTTCACCTCGCCCGAGCCGTTTCTTCAAAACCTCAAATAATGGGACTATTTTTCTTCGCGTCTTCCGACACGTGGAGGCGTTTTGCTTTCTTCCAGAATAGCTGTCGTATGATGTCTCATATTAATATGCTCGGGCAGGGGATTGAGAGAGGGAGGGGCAAACTGATAGACGGATAGGCCGTGTCAGACGGGGTGACTCTGCTTTGTCACACAAGCCCCCAGCAGATGTCACTCACTCATTAGTGAATAACGCGAGAGAGCCGTCGGGAGAACCGTTTTCCACAACCTGCCTCTGACTTTACTGAGGCCTGTATGCTACTTTTCACAGACCCAGCCACTGCAAATTTTAGGAAACCTTTTTTTTTATTTTTTTAATTCACTTTTGTTTTATAACACTTTCCACAAGTTTCTACAAGTTCCAAACCGTCATGGCGCTTAGCCAATGTCAACGCACCGACTGGCTTATTTGGTCTCCCCCCCCCAAAAAAAACAATGAAATCGTCTGTTGACCTCTGACATCTGCATCCTGCTTTGAATGCCCTGGCTTACGAGCGGCGGGTTTCACACCGACGACTGCCAAACGTGTGAAACAGGAAGCTAACTTTAGCCACTCACGCCGCCTCGCGTGGCTAACAAGCGGAAGAAAGTAATCGTGCAGAGGTTGCAAGGACGGGCAACACGTGGGTGGGAGGAAGATATCAGAGGGATGGCTGAGTGGAGGAGGCTAAACAAGGAGCTCGGGGTAATGAGTGACGTGGCGGCGCTGGTCGAGGGAAACACAGATGCTGTAAACATCCTGTGGAAAACCTCGCTCTCCGTAGGTCGCTGTCAGCACTAAGCGCCAGAACAGCTGATCGTCAACAAGCAAACAACGCGCATCCATGGTGTTGTGACATCTGCCTGGTAAAAACAAAAAAAAAAAAAACAGACACATTTAAGCACGTTAGTGTTTAAGCACACGACATTTGTAAAACTGGGACACTTGTTGGAGAAATGATGATGACCAAGAAATCCCTCCTCAAGTTTAAATCCGTGTATGTGAATTACGGTATCACATGAGTCCGTGTTATTGTTTCTGTAGCTTAGCCTGTTGAACTGGGATGCGGCTGAACTCGCTTCAGGAAGCTAATAAGAGATTCTGGCACCTGAAAAAAAACTCAACTTTTTAATTTGTTTCTGAAGAACCGACACATGCAGTTTACTGTCTGAAAAAAGTCAAGTCCATAACTGTAGTTAAGTAAAAATAAATAAATAAAATTCACATTTTACATTGCAATAAGTAAAAGTAATTTTATGAGCCATTGCGATCTTCTTAATGATTGTTTCCAAAGCCATAATTGAAGGAAATGAGAGCGAAATGCTACATTCTGGTCCAATCAATGTGATTTTGTGCATCTTAACATCTCAGTCAGGCTTTTTTAAGTGTGAGGTCATGTGGCTCCATCTGCAGGAAGGAACAGAATTGGAAACAGGAAAGAGGAAGTTATTAGCTGGGATGATCTGAGCGCAGTGGTCTGCAGAGTACATCAAGAGAACAACATGCACTCCCATCATGTGCAGTGCACAGCTTGTGTGTGTGTGTGTGTGCGTGTGTGTGTGTGTGTACCACATGAGGAAGAGGAAGGCATTAGATATGGACAGAGGTCTGAGTACAGACTGAGCTGTCCCGACACCTGTGTGTGTGTGTGTCTCTTTGGGAAACCTCGCTGAACTGCCGTGTCTAAGCTTGACAGCTGCACGATCTCAGTCAGTCACAACAAAACAGCACTTCCTGAAAACACCATGACGTTCAGGTGAACCTTCAAAATAAAGGAAATAAAGGAAGCACCTGAATAAATGACATAATGTTTCCCTGTTGTCAGCCCTGGGGCTCACGCTCCTGTCATCACTGGACTGGAAGTCAGAAAATCACTAATGTGATAAATTTTAGCAGTTTATTTAAGAAATGAGACCACTATTATATTATTAATTTTTATGTAAAGTCAGAGCAAACACATATCCCTCAAGGTAGTATTAATACGCCTATAAAATCCATGTCTGTTTGGTGCTGAAAACAAAGTGCTAATGTGTTCTTGTCCAGCGTAGAAAGCAAACTGATTGAAAACTTAAATGTTCAACTCTTGCGCCTCTTCCTCAAAAGCCTCACTGACACTGTTCTTAAGTAGAGCCAAACAATACAAACCCGAGAGACGCAAAAGTGAAGTTCTCCGCGGATACTGACTCATCAGGCTCCTGAATATTCCCACCTTCCTTAAATAGAGTTCCATCATCCAGATGCTTCCCTTTTACACAACCGGGAAGAAAGGTCAGAGTGAAGTGGCAGGGATGTGTGTGTGTGTGTGTGTGTGTGTCGCAAACAGGGCCAGCAGCCAACTTCCAGTCTTCTTGCTCTGAAGTTGTATTTATACGTGCAATCTCTCCTAGTTGGCTCCGCTTTCCTGTAGGCACGTGTCTGACTTGATGACCTTAGAAGAGGAAACAGGGGAATTCCTGATGTTACGCTAAAAAACATAAACCAAGTTCACTGGAGGTGAAAGAGGCATGCTATGGTAGAAGCTACGGTGTCAGGAATGATACGAATCATTAATCCTCCTCCCACTGAGGCTCGGCTCACACGAGACTGCTGCTGGAAAACCGCTGGTCGACGGTCAGGCGTCGATCGGGGAAACGCTCCATGTTTAGATGGCGCCACCAGGTCTCCTGGAGTCAGGTGTAGTTGTCATGCCAGGCCACTATGATGTGCTGTGATTTTAGCATGTCACAAGACACGCATGCGCTTCTGACCCTTAGCTTCCACCTCGTTGTAAACAGCAACCCATCTCCATTTCCCAGGAAAGAAGTATTCATGTAAGCTGAATGTGTTGAACTGGATCAAAATGATCGGTTTCTCTGATGATACTTTTTATAAGTGTACAGTGAACCCTTGCTGAAACCCGGTTCACGGATTTGCATCTCGCATTGTGTTCTGCATTCTGATCGGCTGAACAGTCTCTCCGCTCCTTCTCTACCTATGTGTCAACAACGTTGCGGTTTAATATGTACGCGTACGTAAAACAGCTTGCCAAATTTAAGTTTGAAAATTCTCGTGCAATTTCAAGTTTCATTTTCTCCCGTTCTGATCCAGTGACTCGGGTCGCGGTGGTGATCTCCGCAAGTTGAAGCCTTCAGTTCGTACTGATGATTGAAATAATTATTTTACAGTACAAGAGTTATTTGTAAAAAAAAAAAAAAAGAAAAGAAAAAGAAACGTTTATACAGCACTTGTATTTGTTAAACAAATGCTTGGTCCTGTAAAAAGGTTTTGTCTTTGGTTTCAATGTATTACAGAGTATTTCATTGTATAATAATTGTAAAAAAAAAGGTTACTACTTCACGGATTTCGCCCATCACGGGTTCGTTTTGGACCGTAACCCCCACAAAAAACGAGGGTTCACTGTATGTTTGAGTACAATGAACATTGTTCTTCCATTCCATGAACTACTGAAGAAAACAAGTTCATATTCCAAGAGGAATCACCACAAAGTTCACAATGAGGTTCAGAGCGGTGGGCAGAGGAGATCAACTGAACCAAGTGATCATTTCAAAACCTGCTTACTTTAAATGAAACAACAACATCAACAAAGAAGTGCTGAAAGGGCACCAGAACAATCTAGACCTTGAGAAAAGCCCTGGGAACGGTCTCTCCTCCTCTCTCTGCCATCTCTCCATCTTAATCCTGATGGTGTTAATTGAAAGTCAGGAGAGGGCACGCCAGCGGTTTCATTATTAATTTAACACTCGGGGTAGCTTAAAGTGCAATTTTCAACCACAAGTGTAACAGAAAAATCAATGGTCACAACAGCGGCGAGTATCAAGGTTGTTTACCGATGAACCGGGTACGACAGGCGAGACGGCCGTTTCTTGAAAGAGTGCCTGAGCGGTTGTTGTTGTGCGCACTGCGTTTTGACGCCGTCTTTGTGTCGCACGGCAGCGGCGTAAACAACAACAACAACAAAAGTGTGATCTCCTGATTAAAACGACAGCCTGTGTGATTAATCTTCACGTACAAAATGGGCATAACCTTAAACGATACCTCGGTGTGTGTTTTTCCCCCCCAAAGTTAAATTGTGCACATACATGACTTTATGTCTTATTACACCCAGCGCTGCACAGCTCTCCCCTGTGCTGCGGATTAAATGGGGGGAAATAAAGGTATATTGCTCAGTAATGCAATCTGTCCAGTGGCTTGAGAGATGAGCAGCCTGCCCTTTGCGCTGAGCGGACTCACGGATGATTTAGAGCGAGCAGATGGGAAATTCTAATATGTTAGCCTAACCCTGAATGGCTAGAAGGTAATTTATTTCAAACCCTGCGCGAATATTTTTAACCCCCCCCCCCTCTCTCTTCTTCCCCTTGAATAGGACGCCGCTCATCTCGGGCTCCACGTTTTGAAGCACGAACCAGAATAAGTGGGAGGAAAAAGTAACCGTGAAATTCTTGAGAAGAAGCTTCAGCTTTGAAAAAAAAGCAAAACAAACAAAACAAAAAACACAGGAACTGCCCTCCAGTTTTAAAGTTTTATGAGCCCAAACCATACTTGCAGTACTTCTTAATCAACTGACTTTAATATTCAATTATTTGCCAATGTGGGGGAGGGAGGGAATTGCAATTTCCAGGTCAGCATGGATTCGTCCTGTACCTCCCAGGGTACAGGACAAACGGGTCACACA
This sequence comes from Poeciliopsis prolifica, assembly GCF_027474105.1. Taxonomy (NCBI): domain Eukaryota; kingdom Metazoa; phylum Chordata; class Actinopteri; order Cyprinodontiformes; family Poeciliidae; genus Poeciliopsis; species Poeciliopsis prolifica. Next base: position 5,337,712 of record NW_026562383.1, read on the forward strand.
TAACCATGCGCAATGTGCCACGGTCAATGTTTTTGGGATTATACTGGAACCAATAAAACGCTGGAGCTGTGCAGACTCGGCTGTAAGTGTTGTTGCCAGGGAACGTGCTTAAATAAGTTCAGGAGTTTTTAAATTTTTATTTAGCGAACGCGGCGTGAGCGGTGCTTCATTTCACGTGCGTGCAGCTCACTCTGGTGCTGCTAAACACCACGATTCACTTCTATTCAGAAGTGAATGAAACTCCTAAACAAGTTTTCGTTGGGGAAACTTTATCCACCCTATTATATAGAAATAGACTTTTGTGCAAAAATATGATCAAATATTCGCCTCTCGTCAGTTTAAACATGCTTTTTTTCTCTGCTTTAAATAAAAATACTAAAGGGGTTAAAACTGATAAAGTTTTAATTGTACAATCTGGCTTTATTGTCACTGCACATCATACTGCCTCTGCTGGGTTTGCATGCAGACAAGCAGAGTAAACGAAGCTAATGATGCTTGATGTATTCTGACATTGACTTTTGTTTTGCTCCATCCTGCATGTATGTTTGTTTGAAAAAGAAGCACAGACGTTTGTAATTAGATTGATTACTTAAGATCATTTTCTGCTTATAACTAATGAGAACACTAAACATCACCAGACAAATAAAAAAACAAACAAAGAAACATTGAAGACAGAGATATAAGCTTTATGAAAATATGTTTAATACCAGCACAAGGATTATACATTTTTCTGCCTCATAGTGTCGTTTTATACACTCAAGTAACAATCCAACCTACAGTTGTTATAAAAACATCTTCATCAAATATGACCCAAAAGAAATTCGACTCCATAATCTGATGGCTTAAAATTGGGCCTCTGTCTCATTAAGAGTGTTGGATTGAGAAGCAGATCATATGATGAGCGCAGTTCCACCAAGTGTTTGGTAATTGCTGCTGCTGCTGCTAGTCTGTAGGAGTTGCGTGGATAAGAGGCCAGGGAGCGGGGCGGCAGCCCCTGAATGGTTGCCAGGGGTGACTCGAGGTTTCCTCCACAATGCAGGAAATAACCAAAGCTTTGTTTTTACTCTTCTAAGACAATGCAGGTCCTGTGTTTCCAGTGCTCAGGACATTAATCTAGTTGTTTCAGTTTATGACCAGGTTGTTATGTAATTTAAATCTGGCTTGTTTGGTATCATGGCTCCAAATCACTGTGCATTCATACTTTATGCAACTGTTATTTACTGTAGGTAAATGTCGGCGCATTGATTATGTCTTTTTTTTTTTTTTTTGCACTAGATCTCAAACATATCAATAACACGCTGAAACACTCGATTCTCTCCTGAAATATGACAACAAGCCCTTTTCCTAGAAACACATGGATCCCCCTTTCGCTTCCTAGGATCATTTCTCGGAAGTGGGCTGACGCATGTTTTTATCTACTTATTTCTTTTTTGAACTTGTCCACTCCAAAAGTGGACAAATCCGTCTTGATAAACACTTTATGCAGATGAGCTTCCACTTGTTTTCCCTTTCTTGAGAGATGGAGTGGGAAGGCGAAATAATACCTCTCAAATTGACCCATTTGGATGCTTCTCTGCCCTCAGGATGGGGGTGAGCGGAGGGCGAGGGGGGGCCTCGGCTTTTAATGTTTGATTGGCCTAATTTCCCCAACACATCATTAGTAGCCATCTTCAGCCCCCGATTCTTAATAACCTCTTTACGAGGCGAATGGATGCCGTTAAAAGTCTTTGTCTCTTCCATCCCTCTCCCCAGGTCCCAGAACCCTCCTCGTCCTCTTAATTAAGTCAGATGTTTCAAAATATGGTAATGGGCCCTGAACTTGTTTGAATTAAACAAGCGAGCGTCCATTGGACTCCTCGGCCATTTACATAATTTCATTATCGGGGCAAAAAACACACTAATTGTTGAGCGTGCGCGTTTGTGCGAGGGGGAGCGCGTTCGGGGGGTGAGCCAGTGATTCCTTGGCAGAAAAACAGCACTAATTACGACGCGAGTGGCAGGAGTCCAGAGCCATTTACAGGGAGGCTAATAGATTCCTGATCACCGCCGTGCCCATTCCGACAGTGTAGGGCAACATTTTCATTGTAAAGCAGATTTTTTTTCCCCTCTTTTTTTATCACGCATTGTATCCTAATAATAGGTCAGTGCTCTTGCAGCTAATACTCAAATCGCCCCGACCACAAATTCCCATTTGTGCAGGATTAACAGCAACCTGTCGTACGCTAAGTATCCGGAGCAAGGAGCACTAAAACTACAAAATCAGTCAAGAAAGAACAAAAAAAAAAAGAAGAAGAAAAAAAAGCCCAAAACAAATATCAATACGTTGGGAAATGTGCTTCTAATGAGCATCTGAGTTGAGAGGCTATTGACTGTGTATGCTGGATAGAAACTGGTGTTGAGCACGTCTAATGGACGCCTCCAAACAATATTTACGTACTGAGCAGTTATGGGTAGGAAAGGGGTTGAAAGAGTGAGCTTTCCAAAGTCGGTCTTCAAGGGCCTGCGTCCCCTGGGCCGGTGCCTCTGGGCGTGTGCCTACGCTCAAGGCAATGGTCAGTAATTCAGTGGTTTTCCACTACATTTCTTCGTATTTGGTGGTGGGAAATTTCGACTCACAATGACAAAGTGGAATTGAAATGAGGACTAACAAAAAGGCTTGCAGAACAGACTGAGGGTTCCCAGTTGGGTTGCTCGTGTGGGCTCTAACGTCTTAAGAAAATGTGACTTTTAAATTATGACATTTCCTTCTTGAGCTGACTAGAAGAAGGGAAAAAAAAGAGAAGGTTTTACTTGCCCTAATGCCAAAAATAGTTGAAAAAGTTCTCCTTTTGTGTCTTCTGGGATCGAATAAACCCCAATCTGTGTCTGATCAGTGTAGAATTGTCTGTTTTACCTGTTTTTATTATCAGTGTATATGTAGTCCAGCTAAAGATTAATGATGGGCAAATTTTGTCAGCCCACAATTCAAAGCAGCAAGTTTTTGCATTTGGAGTTTGTGTCCAGTGCTGGTCAAATGCTTTTCAGCTTTCGAAGCTTACGTCTTTGTTGACCTCTGCTGTCCAAAAGTACGTCAAAACAAGGTGTAGATCATACGTCAAGTTGCGTGTTAGAGGAATATGGTTAGAATTTTAATCTCATGTCCTTCGACTTGGTCTTACTTTCAGATGGCTTAGACTGGCTCACATGTCAGTGTTACAATAAGTCAGTTTACTTTGTCAAACGGGGAAAATCAAGAACGACACTTTTCAAGACAACTTCACCATGGAAAAAATTTTTGCAATATCTTCACACCAAAGGATATCGTAATGCCTACTTAAACCTACATCAACTGAGAATAGAAAAAAACCAACTAATCTAAGTGATTGTAGGAAGCACTAATGCAGCACTTCTAATAATACTTTCAATGCGCTGCATGGCTGGTCGCCAAATAATGACAGCATGTTGACATCCTGCTAGTTCGTTGCTTTTTGCATGTGTGAGCCATGTGCTTCCTCGGCCGGGCCCCCCCGCAGTGTTTTTGTCCATGTCACACACACACACACACACACACACACACACACACACACACACACACACACACACACGCACACACACATCTGCGGCTGCCTCCCGGCCCATCACGCCACCAAGCTTCCCTCATAAAGCAAAAAAAAAAAAACTAACAACAATGCAGTCGCACTTTAAACGTCTCCGCCTGAAATTACCCGACACAGACTCAGTGGGACGCAGGACTTCAGAAGCGACTTTTCAGACAAAACAAAGATGCCGCTTCGTACTTTGCTGTCGCAGAACGCGAGGAAGTCGGGTTTTCTTCAAGCAGAGGTTCAAAATGACTGCGAAGCGGCATTAAAGACCCACGGGATGGCCGGGTCGAAGTCGATTCAGGCCCGCCGTCTGCACAAAAATGAAACGGGACTATTATAAAAGTTGCCGTTGCAAAATAATTTGAAAATAAGTTGAAGAAAAGACACAGAATCACTGTAGTTAGTTGTACTCGTCTTTACCGTTCTTCACGTTGTAGTATTTATTTTTATCCACGTCGTTAAAGTTGGGATTTAGCTGACAAGACCAGTGGGTCCATGAGGAAAAGAATCAATGTTTTGTTTTCAACACCGATCAACTGTGAACGTCGTGTGCCGCATGCAGGCACGGGTAAATACAGTCTCGGGATTTGCAAACAAAGTTTTCTTGAAATGTAAAAAAATATGTGTAGATGTTTCTTACTGTATATTTTGAACAAAAGATGTGATTTTGATGTTACTTTTTTGATGCCGTTTGCATCTTTGGGACTTCTACATTTCTGCATCTAGATTTACAAATCCAGGCTTTTTAGCTAAAACCGATTCAGAAGGACGAAAACAACAACAAAGTCCAAGTCAGATTGTATTGGTAGAAGATTTTACAAACTATGTTTTTTTTTTTTTCCAACACTGCAACATACTTTTTGTTGGTCTATCAGTTAAAATCCCAAAAATATTCTGTCAGGATCTTTGGTTGTTAAGTTGTTCTTGGGTTTGTTTATTATTTCTCCTTAGTCTCTGTTCTTTGATTAATTCAGCCGTATTTATGTTTTCCTCTGATGCAGTGATAAGTTCCTCTTTTGTTTAATTATGTTTCTTATGGTTAGTTATGCTTTAGTGTTAGATTAATTTTCGTTAGTCTGCAGTGTAAAGAATCTCTCTTTCTGTTTGGCCTTAGCTCAGTCCTGAACTTACTTTAGTTTTATCATGTTTCTTAAGTCTAGTTATTTGTCAGTGTTGGATAAATTTTTCATAGTTACACAGTTTGTGTCCTGTCCTTCGACCCCTGTGCCATTTCTCTCTCTCTCTTCATATCTGCAACCCATTTCTGAAATCAGCTGTTTCTTTTTCAGTAATCAACTTCCCCTCTCTCTCTTTCTCTCTCTCTCTCTCTCTCTCTCTCTCTATATATATATATATATATATATATATATATATATATATATATATATATATATATATCTAAATGGCATATATATATATATCTATATATCTCTATATATCTATTTATATATATATATATATATATATATATATATATATATATATATATATATATATATATATATATATATATATATATATATATATATATATGTGACTCATTCTCAGTCACTCCTTGCTTGTTTCTCCCGGTTTATGCTCCTTGTGATCCTGTTTTGTTTTCCTGCTCTTTGTGTTCATCTGGCTATTCGTAGGTTTTGTTTCATCATCATTTTTTTTCATTAAACCTCCTTCATCCACTCGACCTCTCCCTCTGAGTCCACTTCAACTTCCACACAACGTGATGCGTACACTGACGTTACACTGAAGTTACACTGAAGTTTGCGGCTTTGTGTGTTTTAGAGAATCAGACCGACTTCTTGGACTAAAGGTGCAACGCAAAAGCCGACATTTAAATAAAAGTACATTGTAGTGTCTTTTCTGTACATTCTCAGTTTTGTTTTGGGATTTTCAAACCTCGACGCAATCTCTTAACAACTTCTTAGGAGGTCTTAAAACTTGCCAAAAAAGTCATTGGTCAACATTTAAGCTCTCTCGGTCTCCGTCTCCCGAGAAATGCTGTTTTTACGGTTTATTAACATCACTGGTAGTTTTCCCTCACTGGTTTTTAAAGCATACGGTCTGAACGGCCATCCTCTTCCTCCGTTGCTTGATTTTCTATTCCCCGTCTTGACACAGCAGTCAGACATCGCATAGCTCTTCATCATCAGGTGTGGACCGACAGGGCCTCTTGCACATGAAGACGATTACCTTGTCCCCTGATTACCATCACGCTGGGAGGGGAGAGTTTTTTTTTTCTACCAAATTAGTGGATAAATATATAGCCTGCACCACTTTCACTGTCCCCCCCACCCTTCCCCTCTGCTAAATCCACCCATCCACCCTATACCTAATGACAGGGGCAGGGAAGCAGTAATGAAAAACTATACATCACAATCAGCTGGACAGTCCTATTCATGGCTATGCATTATGCTCACTAGTCATAATCATTGCTGCTGTGACAGAAGGGATGTGGAGAGGGAAGAAGACGGGGCAGCGGGTGGGGAGGAGGGAGAGAAGAGAAAAAGTGAGACGGTGAGAGGCGCGGTATGACAGAGGCGAACGGTTTGGTGGGCAGATGATGTAAAATGGCCTGGAGAAGAGTCGAAATGGTGAAATTGTCACTTTAAAGAACAGAAAGTTGGGTAAAAACAAGTCTCCGTCTACTAACTGTAATTTTTTTGGAGCATTCTTACCACTACCGTTACAATCATGTAATCTTGATATTGATATTAATCTGGTAGTGTTCAGGTTGGGTCGTGTCCCTTTTCTGACGCAGAATAAATCGCGTTGCATCGTGATCGCTTGTCTGACTGAACCTACGACATGTCGTGGGCTGCTACCTACAATTTTAGGCGACCAAAGGACTGCAAATGAAAACTCTGACAATTGAAGAGTAGCCATCGGCCTCTTCAGAGCTGAGCACGGATCCGTTTTGAAGAGCGTCTGCCGCACGCAGTGAGGCAAACCTGCTAAAGGAGGGCCGACGTTTTGAGTCCCAGGCTCTGCGATACGCTGTGAGCTCTGCTTCAGATCATTTTTCCGTGGTGTGTAACCTGGGTTTCGGCAAGCTCAGCTCCTCTTCAGACTCATCTCTGGGGACCTCTAAATGGCACTGAAAGTTGCCATGAGGATACATGCGAGATGGAGAACTTTGTGTGGACTGAAGTGGCTGACAAGCAAAATAAATGAATTTTATAAAAAGGGCTTTCCGTCAGTTCTGAACAGCTTAAGCAAGTAATGATGTCGCATCAGGCCAGGAGAGCTACTGGTGCAACAGCGTTTCAAACTATAAACCCTTTAAATCCTGGGAGTTGTCCCCAACGACAGATACCCCATAGAGAAGTAAAGGAATGGCAGAATTCGTACAGGTTGTCCTGTTTTTCAGCTGCGTTTAACTTACAGCTGCAGGGGGGGTAAAAAAAAAATCTGAACCGTTTGCTTGAGAATCCCATTTGTTGCAGCTTATTTGGCAACACGAAGAATGCATGGGAACATGAAGCGTACCGGGGGAAGTCTGAAACGGACAGATTTTGCTTTTCAAGTACCAAACTGGATCCTCCACCGCTGACTGCTTGCCAAGACTTACGACGGTCCATTTAAACCAGCGAGCTCCACACATCAAACATGATCCAAGGTACAGGTTGTAACAATTACAAACAACGAGCTCCGATGTTGGGGGGGGAAAAAAAGAAAAAAAAAAGGACGGACGACCCATTCCACAGCCAACGAAAGTGTTTAACGATCGCAATAGCGCATGTTTTTGTCATGCTGTCATGTTGTACAATTAATGCAATGAGTAAATGCAATGAAAAACATAAAATATTGAATGCAAATGGATAAAATCCGGCTTAATTTTTGACGACGGTTATTGTCCTTGTCGTGACTTTTGTTTGCTTTTAAGCAACAGAGTGGATGAATGGCTGATCTGGTTTAATGCGTCTTCTGCCTGAGCTTCACACCTCAGGGTATCGTGCCTCAGAATCATTGTCGAAATCTGCTAAAAGCAGCAAATTCAGCATTAAGTAAAGTTAACAAATCCTTTATATCCGCGTTTGTCACTTCCATTACATTTGGTCGTCTACTATCTGATCTTACCCCATGACCTGGAATTTCACAGCACAGAAACAGAAAGGGTTTTTGTGGGTTTTCTAAAAATGTATTTGGGTGAAATATTGCACTGAAAGGCATTATTTTACAAACAGTTAATGAAGAAAAGGATTATTTCCGTTAAATCATTAATGACTGTTCACATGTGGTAGTTTCTTTTCTTAAGGACAACAGACATTTTGTCTCCCCCTGAAATAACTTTATCACCTTTTGAATATATATATATAGATATATATATATTACAGTCTTCAATGAACTCATATGTCTTCTTTCCGGATGTTGATCATTTCCCAAGGTCACAATTTCGCATTAGTAATTTTGTCCGCGGCCGCTTTTAGGGTATGAAAAAGGAGTCTATTCTGACAATTCCTACCCACGAAAAGGTCAAACTGAGCTGGATCCACACTCTACTGTGTCTGTTTTGATATCACTGCATGCACCGCGGTTCCAGGAGATCTGGTGAGGACAAAACGTGCTGAAATCGGCTTTGTAAATCAGATTCTCTGCTCAGGCAGTGATCACTTTAGTGTCACCTGTCGTATCTGGAAACGTCTGGGCAACATCGATCAAAGAAAGTGCAAATTAGAAAGGCAAAAGTAGCCGTTTGTTTTTAAACCACTGGTACATTTGTGAATATGGTTGAATACACTCTTAGTGCTTGTTTGTTTGTTTTTTTCTTTTTTGTTTTTAAATTGTCTCTTAAACTAACTACTTCAGTTTTAGAGAAACAAGTGTGTTTTTTCATTTGGATGTTGGCACTCTTTTCAATATAATTCTACTGAAACCACATGTTAATAATCAAACTTTAGGAGAGTGCAATTAAAAACGAAACAGGACTTAAGGATGAGGAAATTTGTGCTCTGATCCACTGACTAACACATGCTGACTGTGCTGGGCCAAAGAGCCAATGGCAAAAAAGGAAAAAAAAAGTTAACATACCTCATCTTTGGCTGTTTTTAATCACATTAATCCAAATTGAAGTCGATTTCCAAAATCTTAAAAACCTTTTTTTCTTTCTTTCTTTCCTTCTTTTTTTTTTTTTCGGGACCATTTGGCTGGCTTGCTGGAATAATTTGCTAAGACATCAGATGATGTTTTCCCCTCTGACACCTCTCTCTGAAAACCCACCCAGGAGAAAGCGTTTCGTTTCAGAGCCACATGTGCAACAGCTCGGCTTCGAACCGGCGAGGAATCCTTCCTCATTCAGTTAAATTACGTCCAATTAAGGTTTTATAACCGAAACGTGGTTGTTGGGCGACAGGAAGTGGACAAGAAGAATCGAGGAGGACACCAGGCTGCGATTTGAAGTTACATGGCAACAGTGCACAATCTTGGATTTTTGGTCAATATCCGATATGCCGATACACTGACACTCATTTGGTCGATAACCGATGTGATTTTCTCTACTGTGGAATTAAAATACTGCATCACTTTTGTCAGTTTAGCCTGCTACCAAACACAAATGCTAAAGAGGAGGCTGAAAATGATGTAACACTTTCAACTTGCATTTTGTTTAATGTCCAATTTCTTAATGACGTCTGTTCTCTCTGAAGACAATGACAACTCAAACAGTGCAAATTTGACAATGTGCTGTGCTGAGGGCATCGTTGTCACTGGTTTGTCACATAAAAACAATACCTTTTATATCAGCGAGCAAGCCTTTGATGGAAAGGTCGATGTCCCATATTAAATTTTACAGCTAATATCATCCGATAAGCACTTAAAACAATGAAAGTCTTATGTAAAGTACTCCACACCGAATTGGTGCAACAATAGCCATTAGCCATGACTGAACACGTTCCAGGTTGTGTGAGCAGAGATAGAAAAAAAGATTTGGGATTCCAGGCTGAACTGCAGAGATGAAAAGAGAGAGGTACAACCAGCTAATTGCATTCAGTGCTTCCAATTTTTTTTTTTTCTTTTTGCAGGAATAAACATTTGACTCAGTTGACTGGTCGTTTTCGAAGAAGCACTATCCTCGACATTGACAAAAAATAAAAAAAAACTTTCTTCCTACCTTTGCATGTAGACTAATTTTATTCGATTCTGAGCGATTAGCAGAAAAATCCTCTGTTAAATTTTTACAAGACAATTTAGCAGATTGAAATGGATTGAACATTTCCACAGGACATTCACAGAGCTAATGATGGGCATAATATAAAATACTAAATTGACAGGGTTTTGCACAAAAATCCACCGTTTCCTCATTGCATGCATTCCCACACAGACGCCTGGTGAAAGATGGACCTCTGCAGCTCGTTAACCAGAATATCTGGAGCACACTGGGGTATTTGATAGCCACCACATGCTGAGTCTCTCCTGCTTTCCGCCATTCAAATGACACTAAATGTAGATGGTGTGCATTAGAATATGTAGCCAGAGTGTGTAGGTGTACTTGGGTTGCTTTGCAACCTGCAAGGTAGCAAGCGAGAATCGGTGGTACAGCAAATAGGGTGTTGGGCCCTGGGAAAAAAAAAAAAAAAGAGAAAAAAGAAAAAGTAGACACACAAAATGCGGAAATGACAAAGGTTTATTAGGCACGCATACACATGTTCACCCAGAATCCTTTGAGGGAGCTTTGTTCGAGGACAAAGCTGTGTAATATCAGGCGGATCACATATTCACTTCGGATACAGGAAGGAGAGAGAGAGGGGAGAAAAAAAAAAAAAAAGCTAGACTAGCTAAAATACCCAGGGGACAAATAATAATGTTCTCCCATCAAACATCTTGGGACAATTTGTTGCCAGGTGAACAACGCGGTGAGAGAGAAGGGAAAAAAAAATTGAGATGTAGAAACATTTATATGTTACACACACACACACAGGGGCACTCATCAGCACATGCACACACTTCCTTCTCCAGTCTGTTTTTATAGACTGGTCGCTTACAAGACACCAAATGTCACTGCTGTTGTTAATCCCTTAGCGCATGGCTAATGAGACCATACTTCACACAGTTGCCTTTGAGGGTCTGTGTGTGAGAGCGTGTGCGCGTGTTTGTGAGTGTGTACGCTCAGTATTCAGGCCATTTATTCACATGCGTGTGAGTGGTTACACGTGCACGAGTGAAGTGCGTGCGTGCATGAGCGTGTGTGTGTGTGTGTGTGTGACCTTTGCTCTCGCCTTCACCATCATCTCATTCTATCTCATTAAAAATGTATATCTTATCACACAACCTTCACACAAACGCCTCCCTTCACACATTTGCATTCAGTAAATTCTAGGTAGCGACAAGGACAAGCTTTGTAGAGAAATGTTACATATTACAGAACGAGGGCCGCTGTTGGTTGCGGCATCAAAGAAAGGAATTACGCTTTAAAAGGCTGTGGAATATATTATTCTGCAGAAGAAATATCTCTGTCTCCCTCTCTCTCTCTTTTTTTTTTTTTTGTGTGAATTATGGTGAAATAAATAACTTTCCTCAATCCGTTTCCAGCTGTCTTGATTGTGATAAAACAGAACCGCGGCCTCTTAAAAACATCGAGCATGCGTGACATTAATTATTGACAGGGCCGGGGTGCCACTGGAGAGGTTTACAAGGGGAGAAAACATTACTCTGACCACTGGCATAATTAATCAGAAGTGGATGCTGGATCGCAGTCAAAATAGATGAAGTTTCCAAAGCACACACCGCGTTTTGATTGTTGTGCTGAAGAAAATAATTCTCTGGTCCTCTGGAGTTTTATACCAACATTTCCTTTTTATTTTGCTGCCTATAAAAAGATATCTGCAGAGATGTTTTTTTCAATGGCTTTTATTCAGGTGGGGCAGTTTTCCCCGTTTTGGCAAAGTACCCCCACGAGTCCAATTCAAATTTAGCCTTCGTGCATTAAGGCTATAACTAACCTGTTTGTAGATTTTTTTTTAAACCGCTATTATTGGGTACTTTTAAAAAATTTTTTCATGGCAACAATTTGTGTCAATTCCAAAAGCAACCAAACAAACAAAAGAAACACTGCAATACTTACTCCAAGCCAGCAGGTAGTGATAAGGTCGACGTTAGTTATGTCAAAATTCAAAGAAAAAAAAAAAAAACGGATCATAGTTAAATCAGTGCTAATGATATATTTTTTAAATATGTTGCATGTTAAAACCTTAGCACAGATTACACTTTCATCTCAGTCATAAACTTTCTTAGTTTACATTGAAACTGACATGAAAACAACCAGGAAATCAATCTGGAGAAGCTAATTTGACAGATATGAAAAGTACAAACTTCCACAATTCCAGACCATGGTTTATTTAACTAGCCACAGAAACAAAGCAATAAAATAGCTTGTAAATTTAGTTTACTAGGAACTTACTTGGCAATTACATTGTGATTAGTGACTGTACAAATAAAGGGTCACCAACATAACATGAAAGAAATTTGGGCAATTTGATTTCTTGAAGTTGGGTCACTGTCTCTTTAAGAAGCACCTGCTCATTCGGACACTCCGCCTTCAGCATGTCGTCACAACGCCTTTCCATGTTGCCTTTTACAACCGTTCGTGGGAGCGCTGGACTGAGAAGTAGTTTGTATGATAAACTAGGGAGACTTGCGGTTCCACTGAGTGTTTTCTAATCCACTTATGTGGAGGAGCTGAGTGGGGAAGGTGCGACGCATGAGGGAATAATGCAGTAACATTATATAAATATCAGAAAAGTCGATTTTACGTATCTCTCCAACTTTAAGTTTTAAAGCTGCTTCCTTCATTTGTAGTGTTGATACGCTACTGTGAATTCCCTCGGTAGTTGATATGATGCTCGGCGATTATTTAACTCTTGTGACTGTTGATTCCTTTTCATGTGTGAAAAAGCTGCATGTGCAGCAACTAACACCACAAAAGGTGCACAAAATGGCCGATGGACTACAACAAAGCCATGCATACTTTAGTACACACACGTTCCAAACCGTATAGGGAGCTGTCCCGATTATTGGCTAAACGGGTAATCAGCCGGTGCATATGGGCTGATTGGGTGCATATGTGACTTATTTGCCGGTTTAGGGTCGGTGTGATAAAACAAAAGCCCACCAGATTGGACTGACTTCACCTTGCATCTTTTGGTGAAAGTAGATTGGACAGGAAATCCAGTGGTAATCTGAAAGACAAGCACAGGATAGGAGGAGGATGGAGGAGCAGAAGACAATTGTCTTTCTATGCTTTTACATGTGGACACTTTTAGATCGCCATGTATGGAAATGTGTGCGTTTCTGCGGACAAGTGGGTGTCAAGACTAAATAAACACGTATTTACCAAAACTTTTGATGAAATCAGTTTTGTTTGCGAGCCTTTGTCCCTGAACGTGAACGTGTGCCGGGCCTGTTTGTGTTTGTGTGGCAGATGACCTGGCCCGTTTTAATCTGCTGGAAAGAGAAGATGTGGTGAAAACCATTATCAGCGTCTCCCTTTCGCTGATAGCAGCCCACTAATCTGTTTGCTGGGGGTATTGAACAAATGCATTTGTGCGATGGACAGACAGGGGAGAGAACGAAGAAAACAGAGAGAGGGGATGAAGAGGAGTGTGTGTGTGTGTGTGTGTGTGTGTGTGTGTGTGTGGGCATGGAAGTGGGGGGGGGGGGCTATAGGGGGAAAGCTGGTGAAAAATGAGAGGACGAAAAGGGTTTGGAAAACTTACCCCAAGACCAGTTGGTTTCCTGTGACAACAAGAGGGGGGGGCGGAGGGTGAATGAAAAAAGAGGATGAGCTGGAGGTAAAGACAATGCAAAGACATGAGAGAAGCAAACTCAGGTAATGACAGACCGATGAGAGAAACAGGAAAGAAGAAAAGAATACATAAAAAAAGGAAAATGGCAGAAAGATGAAAAAGAGAAATGACACAAGAAAGCCCAGGGGTGAGCATTTGGAAACCAAAGGTGATGAAGTTATTAAGAGCGGTTAAGGGTTTGCTGCAATGTCAATGACGATGTCAATGAAACAGGTGTGTCGGAGCAGAGCTATGTCTTAAAGATAAACCAGGTGCCCCTGAGGACCAGGACTGAAGACTACAGCCATTGACAGTAAAGATTTATAGTTTGGATTTGAACTGGACTGGAGAAAATTGCACTTAAATCTGTCTATGTTTGGACAGGAGCAGAATGGTTTGGATAACTGGACACACATTGTACCCATTTGGGTTGTAGATGCAGTTTTTACTTTTTAGTTTTAACAGGACCAGTTTGTCCTCTCATCTTCTATCCATTTGAAAGACGAAAGATCAATAGTTAATGAGGTAGAAATTAACTACTAGTTATCTCATAATTATCAGCTGAAGAACAAAAAAAAAAGCTTTTCTGTTGGAGATACTTCTAGCATTTGGCAAGCTGAGGTGAGGTAATCGCAAACGGTGGGTTAATGTTAGCGTTTGCATAACGCAGCAAGAGATTAACATTAAAGTGGGGTCCTTTGAGTTGCACCTGAGGGTCCACAGCACTTTGGAGTGGCAGCGAAATTCCAGAAAACAGTCTGAGTGGGTGTTGGGTGCATGCAGACTCCTGAGAACCCTGGAGTATGAAAGGGATGCATTTATTTCACCATGACAGTAAGTTTCATTTCGACGTTGAACAGTTGGTGGAGTCTGGTCTGAGCCTGGTAGGGTTTCGCTAAAACCCTGAGGCCAGCGTTTAACTTGAGTTTCAATCTCTTTCCAATGAAATGCTGGAAATTGTAAAAGTAGTAAATTCCTGGTGTGGGGTAGGGATTATATATATCTCTTAGCAGCATGTCAAACACAAAAACAAGACACTCTTTATGTCTTTCTTACCATTCGCTCTCATTTTCCAAAGTAATCTTCAGTATAAAAATGAATCAAAACCTCATCAGATTCTTCATCTTCATTGCTTGTTTCTTTCTGTTTTCCCAACATGTCTGTCTTTGTGACCGTCTGCCATTCCTCCAGTCACCTCATATCTCCTGCTATCTCTCCTCTCTCTCTCTCTGCTGGTCTGCTGAGGCCCCAGGGCACCATCCGGCTGCACTAGGTAACCCTTGTATAAGTTTCCAATTGCAATTCTTGCAGGATTATGGCTAGGTTGTGTCGAGGGGGCATTTCCTCACTGATTACATATTTGATTCAATCGCATGATTATTGGCGCAATGTGAGAGTGCAGATGGATATGATGATGATGATGTTGGGTGGTGGGGGGACAGAGACCTTGACCTCACCCAGGGGACGGTGGACATCGCTGTGCAGTTTTTCCCTCGATTCGCACATACTCTGACATAAATGTGAATGTAGAGAAAGACGCGATGACAAGTGGCAAGTGAGCGACGCTGCTTATCTTGTTATGCTGAATCATGTTGTGCTGAAAACAAAACCAAACATGCACTTTGTCACTGGACTGAAGCATACATGCATACAAATATATGTGTGTGCTTGTTTCATTCCCAACATGCATATATATATATATATATATATATATACACACACACAGCGCTCTCCTACCTCCTGCCCTGGGGTTACAGGCTGTAGACATGGATATTGGTTTTTAGTTAAATGTCAGTGGAGGTGAAAGTACTGCCCAAAGGCAAGTGTGTGTGCATGCTTGTGTGTGTGCATGCTTGTGTGGTGCGCTGTCTCTCCGTTGTCTTCCTCTCAGTCATTTTTTTTCACTCCTTCCTCCAACAGCCAGTCTCTTTGACTCGTATGTTTTGGTCCCTCTTTAGCTTTTTCGTTAGATTTACCTCGATGTTGGTACAAAATCCTTACCAAATTCTCTGGTGAATCTGTGTTTTGTGGATCGCGTGTTAGCCAATGACATTTTTTCCATATTCGTCCCAAAACGCAGACCTCAAAATAGTTGGTGCTCGAGATCAAAGGTCCCCAAACACTGGACCTTGAACTGGCATTGGCCTGAGAGATGCTTAGCACAAGGTGGCAGGTTAAAAAAAAAAAGTGCTAATTATATTTCCATAGTCCTGACTATCTAATTTCCCATCCATTTTCTTACACTCTTGTGCCTACAAGGGTTTGAAGGGTTGTTGGCGGGGTACACCCTGCACAGGTTGCCAGTCTGTCGCAGGACAGCACAGAGACAGACACACACACACATCCTATAGTGTTTTTTAAATTGTTTTAGCAGTAAAAATTTTATTTCATCCCTCCCAGACCAAAAAAGCACACATCCATATTTGCCCAGAACCCCCCTGGATCTGCATGAAATGGCTTGTTCCTGCTTGGTGCAGACTACTGTTTGCCTCTATTTCACTAGCATCTAATGAACGAAGGAAAGAATTTAGTGAAATATTAACATATCTAACTTGTACCTGTACCTTTTCTCACACTTAACAGCAAATGAGTCAGTCAGCAGCAGCTTCAACGCCCGATACCAGCATAAAACCCTCCTCCTGGTTCCGATTGCTTGTTTTTGGTTTTCAGAACGATGCATTTCTTTACACAGCAGCAGCAGTTCAGTGAGGAGGTGGAGGAGATTGATCTTTTCACAGATTATCGGTTTCATATCAAACTGTCACGACATGGTGCCAGCTTTACCGAATGTGGAAAAGACATTTTTTTTTTTTTTACGAAAGTCATATTCTGCCACTTGGAGAAAATGCAACATAGGAATTTTGAGAAGTTTGGATTGCTTTATGTATAGTTTGCATGTTGCCTGTGAGTGTTGTTGGTGGGGAGAGACGTTTCAATGAGATAAAACTTCTAATAAATGAAGTTAAGCAACCTATTTGATATAGGCCAAAGAGGGGGGCCTCTTGCAAAGGGGAGCCCAAGTTATTTTTTTGCATTGGGGCCTAGATTCCTGGCGGCGCCCCTGGTCATAAGTCATGAATTGGTCATTAAACTTGCTTGATCATGGTTACGATACACAAGTGGCTCCAAAACATCATTGCCAGAAAAGTTATGTTTTATAAGATAATACAACCCACCAATCATTTTCCAAACCATTACTTTCATGATTTTGATACATATATATATATATATTTTTTTCTGACTCCACTTGTTGATATCTTCCCTTTACCATCAAAGGTTTGGTCACAAAGTGTCTACTTTCAGAGTGGCCCTGACAACATATCTCTCTAAAAGCATGTTCTGCATCATCTCATCTGTATTACTGACATTAGTGTAGAGAATTCATAGAGTTCTTTCTGGAGATACTCTGAAGATCAGTCGCCTGTCATATAGTACACTGCTCGCATGCTTCAGTGGGTGTCTACATGTCAGCCAGTGCTTCTTGAACCCACCCGTCCAAAAATATTCAGCGTATCCGCCGCCTCAGCCTTTCCGTTGGTAAATATAAACCAAAGAAGCCGTACAGAGATCTGACTCGTGTCATCATCGGTTTGTTCCCACCAGTGGAGATCTGACAGCTGGATCGTTCCAAACATGGTTTCGTAAAGTTTGCTTCTTGTCCAGAGTGAATATTTCAATGTGTGTGTATATTTGCACAAGAGTCGGCTGAGTGCGTGTGCACAGGCTGTCCTGTTTGCATCCAGATCTGTCAGTCAGTTTGGGAAAGGCCATCTAGCTGGTATTCAGAGCACCGGAGGTCTCTCACACACACAGACACACACGCATTCAGAGATCTTGTCCTAAAGGGCTTGTTTTTTTTTTTGTTGTTTTTTTGTTTTTACTTTCTTGTTCTGACACAGTTCGTACTCAGGCCACCGATCTGATCATACGGACCACTAAACCTCAACGCCGCCCCGAACCATGTGTGTGTTCACTGCATGAGTTCTGACTGACAGCTGTCTTGAAGCCTGGGATAGCAACCAGACCAGGCTTGTGTGTGCGTGCGTGTGCAGGTTTTTTCGCATGTGCTGATGCATGGGGCTCTATGTTCGGATTAAATGAATGCACTTCCAGGCATTAAAAAAGGTCATTGTCTGCCAGTTGCTTGACTGTTGGCTCCAATGACCCGACGTTAAACACAAGCAGAGGGATGCTTATTGTAGCAGATGGTAGTTGTTAAGCCAAGATGCACATGTGCGCACCTGGTGCATGTGTGGAGAACCCATGCAACAAGGTTTTCCTCCGGAGTCTACAAAATACAAGTGGTGAGAATTGTGACGACGGCGATGAGACTACAAAGCGACGCGAACCCTTTTAAAGCACCCCTCATTCTTTGCTCGTTGTTTTTCTGCGCAATCCCAGCCGACCCAGACGTTTTGGAAAAACTGAAGTGGTTGTATGAAAACCTGCTACAAGAGTACACACCCCTTGCAGGATTTTCTTGGCAGCACCCAGGTGATTAACTTAATTGCGTCAAGAAGCATGGTTAAATCTCTCTGAACGGCTGGACCAAGTTTTGGGTGTTAGAGGGAAATGAAAGCAGCGAACGAGAAATCAGGAACAGCGTTCAGATTCCCTCCCTGCACGACGGGATAAAACAAGCAAGTTTAATCAGAAAAGTGGCGACTGTTTGTTCTAATTAAAATGAAGGACTTGTATCGGTTCAATCCGCAGACCATTGAGACAGGGAAGCATTTTGTTGTTGCCTGAACGACGTCGAAACTATCTAAGCTTGTGGACGCTCGCCACAGAGCTCTACTAGTTGAATTTATCTATCTCTCTGGTTTTTAACTTTACGCCACTTGCCCTCCAGAGCAAGCTGTCAGAACGCAGGGGGAAAAAAAAGAAGAAAAACTCAGGAACTGAACGGGGGGTAAACAGAGCAGCCGACAAATGAGCCAATTTGGAGACACAACTGCTGTGGCATAACCCTTTCCCATAATTAAGCCCAACAACTTTACAAAGAGGCAGACAGCGAGCGCGGCATTTGTGGTTTGCAGCGTTTCCCCCATACAGCAGTTTACTGTCTGTCTCGCCATCAACGTGTGGTGACACAGCAAGTGACTAAAACCCTGCATTTATTGAATGATGTGTCTGTTAATTATGCCGCTTTCACTTCTCTGCTAATAAGTCACAGTTCGACTCGCAAACTGGAAACTGGAAGACGTGCTTAGTTCACTGGTTCATGCGACGAGTCAAAGTTTGAAGAAAACATTGCTGCGTCATTTCTAAAGGCGTGCCTGGATCACGTGTTGATTGAAGTAAAAGGAACCCATGCTGCAGGGTGTCAAAACGCCAGAGCATTTGTCGCCTGGTCAACGTTCGCGTGCGATTTCATCTGCCGAAATTAGTTGCGGCGAGACGTGGACGTCTTGCTACGCCCACGTCGGATTTGACTACAAAACATCAGGAAAACACGTGTTTGCGAGACAAGAGTATTGTGAACAACCTACATTTACATACTTCAACAAAAATGGTCACAAGTGGATCAGAGCATCCTTGAGCTGATTTGAATCTAGCCAAAAAAATATGCAATACATAAACAGCTCTCAATGACGCTCAAAATCAGCTGTTTTCAGTTTTGTGTCTGTTTTTGTTGGCTGAGGGAAAAACGGTGAGGAGACTCAAATATACAGGATGAACAGATATTCTGTTTTGGTGTGGTCATCACTGTGTTTTCATTGCCAAACCTGAAGTCATCTGAATAATGGGCAAAAGTGTGAAAAACAACACAAACAAAACAAAAAAAAACCCACCAGCAACATAATCTACCTTCACCCGTTGACCCGGCGCAGCAGCACTTCTGCTTGTACTCCCGACAGCAGTGCAGCCGCCTGACGAATGACTCTCCCTCATGCCTTTAAACAACGGCGCGCACACATACCAGAGGGCGCTGCGCTCCATTCTACCTGACTAATTCCTATTCATTTAAAACAGTCGCCGGGGCACGGCGCAGCCTCGCACGGCCCCAGACACCAGCCATTCATTATCCAGCCGCTCGCTTTATGAATGGCTTACAGCTGGATGCTACAACAACCGGGAAACGTTGCCCATAAATCACCTCACACCCAAACTTGAACTTTTTTTTGTTCTATTTTGTTTCCCGAGGTCGAGGATGCAGAACATTTGATTGCTGCACATTAGGCATGTCACAAAAAACCGAGCAGTGAAACAAGATTCAAATGTAGTCATGAGGTACGCAACCAGGACTAAAGCGGTTTGTTGACATTTTGAGAGATACAACCTGTATAACTATATTCTTTCCTTTGACAGAAGTGACTCCTTACTCACAAGTGGCTAAAAGAACTAAAAAGAGACTTAGTGTGGTTGGATAAATGTTCGGTTACTTTATATGTTTTGTTTTGTCTTTCTTCCCTCATGTAACGCCTCACCTGAAGAGAAGTGGAGAAGTGTCCTAGAAAAGTGGAAAAGTGGAAAGAAAAAGCTACAGCAGAAATAAACACTGCACAATTTAATCTATCTGCAACATTTTTTTCTTTTTTTTTTTTGCAGTAACCTGACAGTTTGGGCTGGGGGCCCCAAAAACAAGACATAAAAATCTTGTTCCATCTGAAGAAAATTCACCCCTGAACATAATGCTGCTGCCTCTGTAATTTAGTTGTAGGTGTGCAGTTATTTTGGTGATGCTCCAACACACCTTTTGGAGCTGTGGTCCAAAATCTTAAGTGTTCTCACAACAGACCTCTGCACATGTTGCTGCTATTCGATGTCGGTTCTTTGCGATTGCTCTTTAGGAGTGCAGTGTGTAACATTTGACTTAAGCTACAATTAAAGTATGCCTTTTGACAACAGTGCGGGGAAGAAAAAAGGCATTTTGAAGCAGGTGGAAGAGGAACAAAATCTGAGATGCTGTACATAACGCCTCCCAACTTGCTATAAGTTGTGCTTCTAATATCTACTGATCATCAGGAGATAAAATTCTTGATGTTTATGAATCAACATTTTAAAATGTTCCAACATTCCGCTTGTCGACTTTGTTCCTGATCTTGGTGCTTTAAAATGAATCCTTTTAGCAACTTTCTCGATGAAAGTGGCCTCTGCTGCAGCGCCATTTAGTTGAGTAGGCAACGTAATCAGCAGTCGTTTGTGAAAAATGGTTTTACTTTTCGTGGAACTGGTCTGAAGTTTTGCTATATTTCTCATGCATGGGTCTGTTGTGGTCACACATTTTCAGATGAAGGCTCATTGGGGCGTAATACGCCCCCAACGTGAAACCGGATTACTTCTCAGAACAGCGTTTCTCTATCGCTAACAACTGAGTAGATTCATCTGACAAGTTGGAGGAAACAAAGTGTCATTCATAAAGCTTCGTTGTCTCATGGCGGACCAACTCAGGCAAGCGTCTGATATTTGCACAAACACTTCTACGACTCTGCTACTGAAATACTTTGTTTTGTCGTCGGACAAAACTGGATTTTCAGCTGACTTTTTTTGTCTGTTTGTTTAACAACACTTTGCTGCCTCCCCACCTATGCATTAAAATGTCAAGCGTGTGCACAAAAAAGGCTGACTTTAATATCACAGGAAGGATAAACTACCTGGCACCCCGCTGTGAAGGAGGCGCTGGTTCAGCCGTCTCCTCCGCCTCGGCTGGCGCGCACCACCGCATTTATTCGCACGCTCATCGCCTGTTTGTTGTTTAAGCAAGACAAATTGGGAAGAATAACATAAAACGGCCGTTGTTGTGTATTCGTGTCACACCACTTTACATTGGGTTATGAATCACAGGGAGTTCAGATATATGTGTGTGTGTGTGGGTGTGTGTGTGTGTGTGTGTATGTAAGCTGTGTGTAAAAATTTTAGGCATTTAATTGAAGCAGTTTACACTGAAAAAAATGACTATTCACATCTACAAAAAAAAACAAAAAAAAAAGGACAAAGCAGGTCGGTTTTTAACTACAGAAGATTTGGGGGGTTTTTTGTATTCATGTCAAACCAAACACACACAAACGTGTGTTTGGCAGACAGAAAGCAGGTTAACCAAGACCTTTATATCTCTGTCTGGCTGACAAGTGCTCAGACAGCGCATTTTCCTCAAGAGGCCATCAGGGAAAAACAAAAGCCAACACGGCGAGTGTGTGCGCGCGAGCTGGCGGACGGCTGCTGAGGGCGCCGCTGGATGCGCCGTCACACTCCGCCCTTATGCCTCCGTGTTTATCTGGGCGACTGACGAACTGGAAACGGAGTCCGAGTTTGTGTGTGCGTTCGGGGCCTACCTGTCTGCGGCTCATAAGGTGAGCGACGCGGGAGCGTCTGAGAGGCCCCGTCACATCCGGAAGTCGAGCTGCGTGAGAACCGATGCCCTTCTCAGATGAACACAAAGTGCACAATAAAAAAAAAATAGTTTTGCGATGAATTTAGACGATAGTCTCTGGTTGTCAACGAACAGCGTGCGGCTCGCAGAAACCTGCTTAGCACACTAAAATGAGATTGTTCAGTTAACAGTAAATGAAATATTTTGACCAAAAACTGTAGGCTCTCTCAACCACGTCCGTTCTTGCCACACACATTTTCAGGTGAATAACATTGAATGCACATGTCCAGTGAAAGCACGCTGTTGGTGACCTGAAGCGATGTAAACACTGACCTGTGATTCTCACATTCTCAGCTCATCGTGAAAAATATAGAGACTGAAATCAGCATATCCGAGGAGCAGCACGGATTTTTCTCCGGAAATATGAAATTGTCACCGAATTCGACATTTTTAAATACAGCTGTTTAATTTTTGGCAGTTACACAACAAACAAAGCTGATATTGTTCAGCAAATAAAACTGAGATCTGTCACCTTCAAAAAACTTATTTACTCCTTTACTCAAGAACCCGGCATGTCACACTCACTCACATGACCTTTTTTCTGGTTAATAAATGCACCAGATCCACGCAAGTGTTAAGAGGGAACACTGAGGTTACGCTTTTAATGTTAAGGAATAACATAACTGTGCTACTTTTAGTTTTAGCAACCCAAGAGCCAGAAAAGGCACATGAATGTGAGTAGACATTTCAAACGAAACACACTCACACTTTACTTTCAGGAAGTAGTTTTGCACCGTCAGCGACTCAGTGTTTTGATTTACAACTGAACTCAACTTAAAATGTTTAAATTGTTGTCAAGAAGTGAGCTGTCAAATTCCAGTTTGTCGTTTTGCACCAACGGCAAATGACACGGATGTTTTTGTGAGAAATAGTTGATTGCTTTTCGTTTCTTATGTTGGGTTCTTTGTGCTGCACATTATAAGCAAACAACAGAAAGGTGACCACCGGCGGGAACACGCTGCTGCTCAGTGTCCTTGAATGCTGCTCGGCCGAATAATAATAATAATAATAATAATAATAATAATAAATAAACAAACAGGTTTGCATTCTTAAAAACCCGACACACGCCAGTATCGACACACACGGGTGGTAAATTAGCCCAGATGTAATCACTTACAGTAGACTCACCAAAAAACCAACTCTACCTGGTCCAATCAACATGCTGCAATTAACACCTCCTTAATCGGTGCTCAGCAACTCCCCCTTTCCCTCACCTCCACACACACGCGCACACACCCGAAACAGAACCTTCAGTTTCTCTGCAACCTTTGGAATTTCGGAATCAAAGAGTAGACATCTCTCAACAAGGAGGTAATTGGCCTGACCTGGCGCCCTTCCATGCCTTCTATCAGAAATGCATTGAATCAAAACTACTACGGGACACACCCACGCAGCTAACTAGCGCCGCGGCTGCTTAAAACACACTCCAACACACACTGCATGCAGCCGCGCTTTCGCACACGCACACGCAAAGATGTCATTAGTGGCTGTGCAGCGCTCATTGCTCATTAAACACAAACTAGGGAGAGATACTCAGTTGATCAGGAGGCAAAGTGTCTTCTACTGCACACACGCACACGCACGCGTACACACAGGCATCTGTAGACAAACATAAAAATCACTGGGTCTTGGTCGACTGAGGATAAGCAGCTGCAGAGCTAATAAGGTAGTATTGCAAATAGACAAGGAAAAGGAGGAGGCAGAGGAGGAAAACAATGGAGAGACTTCCATTCCTACTGCGTGAAGGAGTCCAGATTGTTAGCGGGACAGAAAAAGAATGGACTTGTTTAATTACCTCCCTGCCAGGAAAACTTGGGGTGTATGTGCAAAAACAAAAAAACTACAGGAAAACAAATTGGATTTCTGGGAAATATGTAAGTTGAAAGCGTTGCTTTTGAGAGGAAATCTGTTAATTAGATTGACCATGGTGGTTACAGTTCATAAATGTCAAAGTAGAAAGTCTTCTGGCAAATGCTTGAGTTTTTTTTCTCTTTTTTTTTGGTTACTTTCTTGTACTTTAGTTATGTATTTTTTTTCTCTTTTTTTGGGCTCTACATTTGTTTGATTTCAATATTGAGAGTTTCTCACAAATATTCAGTCTCTTCTGGGGCATGGAGACTGGGAGGATCCCAAGAAAATGTTGCGTTTATGGTTCTTATCAATTTATTGATCAATTTATTACCCGCCAATGTTGCTAATATTTGGTTAAAATGTGACTTTTATCTTCACCTCTGTCCACATTTAGTCAACCAGCTGTATGTTTTCTTCAGTAGGAATGTATGTCTATCAAATATATGAGCAAACAGCTTTTCTTTAGCTATAAGGATCCTTAAAATCGGATTGCCTATCGAGAGCACCGACTTCAGCATCCGAAATGTTTAGTCATGAATCAACTGTGCTTTTCCCCTGTTTTAGTTCAATTTTCTCAGCCCCACCTGGGCTCGACTACTTCCTGACATGCAAAACCGTCGGTCTACTTGAACATAAAACAGGCTGAAGCATCTTAAAGCGCAACGCTTTATGCAGCGGTCTAAGAGAATCCAAGAACTGATTAGAAAAGGTTGTGAGTCATTGGTTGAAAAGGACAAGAAAAAGATTCTTGTTTTCAAGAGTCTGGGGCTCCGCTGAACCACAGCGAGTCTCTTCCTTTTTTTTTTTCTATACACAAATTGGGAAAACATTAAACTTTATCAGGAGCTTCGAAACGACTCATTCAAGAAGTCGCATAAAACCTGAAGCACTGTAGATCTAGTGTTTCTTAGTTAAGGTCAACGTTTATGACTGAACAACATTAAAAGCTCCAGTGGACGCCAACAAAGCAGTGAAAACCACTGCTGAGCAAGAACAATTTCAACGTTGTAAAAAAAGAAAAGAAAAATCTTTATTCCCAAGATATATTAGAAATTATTCAGTGGACGGATGTGATTAAAGGTGCAAATTTGTTTCTTAATAGTGTCTTTCCAATTACATCTGGCATGAATGTAACAGACATTACAGTAGGCATTAACGCAGTGATAGTAGTGGGACATCTTTTGCTGCTTGCTACTTCAGGATCTGGTCAACTTTCTGTTAGTGACCGGACTGTGAAAAACACCAGACAGACGCCGCCTAGCAATCGAGTCAAAATCTGCCTTATTATGGCTCTGAAAGCAGAATTGGTTTAAATGACAAATCAGGAGCGAAGGCATCATTTGTCCTTCACATTCACAAATCTCATTATGGTAATATTTCTTGCACAACTTGCACAATAATTTCATTCTTGTTCTGCTTTGTCCTCCTCAAGTCTTTTCTGTCTCTCTCTCTCTCTGTGTCTTTGAAGCGCATTATGAGTCACAGGGGGTAATTTTAACACCGTATGTGTCGATTAAGGGGCTAACTTAGCTGACCCTTGACCCTCAGTGATGTTATGGCATCCCCAGTATCTCATACGTGCAGACAGTTGTGCAGCTTCACATTTGTACACACAGACGGCCGCAGTCGGCGGACCAGCTTAAGGGCATGTCCGTCAGTGCGAACAGAGGCGAGCGGGCGACTGGACGGGATGTGGAGGAGAAAAGGAGAAGCGAGGGGGAAGGTTTCTGATATGCGGAAAGTAAAATGAGATCGAATGATTACCTTTTGCGTGTCCGAGGACAGAAGGGCGGATTACGAGGCGAGAAGGGAGATAAGTGTGTTTTATCCCAACTCGTTCCGTTGAGATTCCGTCAGCACAAGCCTGAAGCCTGAAGGCTTGTGCTGACGTTGCAATTGTCATTTCAAAGGCCAATTATGCTGCTGACGTTTGACTGCGTGTTATCACATGGAAATGTTTAGACACAGATGGTATCAATGACCAGTTCAGTAGGTTATCATTTTGACTGGAGAACGTGATTGCAGCGAAGTCCACCTAATGTTCAATCCAATATAAGTTCCCACAATTTTGTAACATTCTTTTTCTCAAATGTAAAGCAACTTAGAAAAACCAAATAGCATTCTGTACACATGCTTGTCATTTGACAGGATCTGTGGATTATGCTGCACGGAGTCAATTACAGTCTCATAACTTTCATAGTTTGTCACGATGCAGTTACAAAATATAAACGTAGGTTAGATCGATGCAAACAAGAACATATTCGGCAAAATTTTTACAATCATGCACACTTAATTATGCACTATTTAGTCAAAAGAAGAAGAAGAAGAAGAAAAAACGAGGTAATTTGCAATTATATTTTAACAAAATTTTAAAAACTTCAAGGACAGTTTCAGCTGTTGAAAGAAAATAATTCAACTTTACACACTATGTAGCTTTATGTTATTAAAGCTAAAGTTTAATCAGAAATGCTTTTGTAACAGATTTATGTCAGATCGTAATGTCTTGGTTAATGTCAAGTTGTCATAACAAAGACATTTTGAATAATGTCAAGTTTGTATTAGAAGTGTCATGATTTACCGAATGACACTTTATGACAACAGTCATGAATATTCATGCAGACTTACTCATGTTCATGACGGCTGTTATTACATGTTTATGACAGTCTCATTCACAACCCATCAAATACAGTGTTACCAAAACATTTATGTAATTAGGAATTAGTGACAGGAAA
The DNA here is from genome assembly GCF_027474105.1 of Poeciliopsis prolifica. Classification (NCBI taxonomy): domain Eukaryota; kingdom Metazoa; phylum Chordata; class Actinopteri; order Cyprinodontiformes; family Poeciliidae; genus Poeciliopsis; species Poeciliopsis prolifica. The sequence continues at coordinate 5,364,029 of NW_026562383.1, forward strand.
CAATATATGTATTGGTTAGATACAAACGGCCTGAAAAACAATAATTTCTACATTTAATTTAGCCAAACCCCCCTCCCCCTCCCAAAAAAAAACAAAAACATGTTGATCCATAGTGTTGTTAGATATGTTCAATTGAGATATTGCCATGAGGAACCTCTGCAGGTGTGAAAATGTGTCGAAGTTGGTTATAAACAAAGAGGAAGTGACTCCATTCCCTGTTTGGCCCTTAAAGTGCTCTTTATATAGGATATGTTTAGTTGGAAGGACCGCTCAGTCCAGCCACCCAGACTGTATGCAAACAGGTCGACAGAGGGGGGGGGATGCAGAGCAGAAAAATACAAAGTGCCTCTTCACAATGCCTGTTAATAGGACCAGAGTGAAGTGTAGGACTGAGGAGAAGCGCTCTGCTTCCTGACCCCGTGAAGAGCTCTCCTCGCAGAGCTCGCCGTGTCCTCTGTTCCTCCCGTACTCCCAGCCTCGCAGTCCTATGAGGTCAGCGCTAACCCCACAACCTGCTCTTGTTCCGCAGTAATGGGGCCTGGATGAACTCCTCAAGGGTGGGGAAAACACGATGCAACTGAGCTCCGTCGTTTTAAACTGGATGAAAACTTTCGGTCTCTCTCAAGTTGGCGAGTGACAAAACCGGTCGTCACTCCGTGATGTAGGGCCGTCCGCTCTGTAAACCTGCTCAAAGATTCTCAAGCATTAGCCAAAGAACTCCGGAGCCTCTCGAGGCCGAGGCTGAAGAGCGGCAGCGTGTCAGGGGGGTGAAGTGGGAGAGTGGCGAAATTATGTACTGAACTGGAGTCGGTGCATAATGGAAGCGGGGAGTTTCAGAAATCACGACCGGTCGAGACGAGGGGTTGTTGTGTGGAGGAGAGAGAGAAGCTGAATTCCCATGGAGAGCTGAGTTTCGCAAGACGAAGGTCCAGCAACATTACATTTCCCAAAATGCAACACTTATACTGTAACGGTTTGAAACGACCGTACTAATCGGGTCAGCGCCTCCTAATTACAATTTTCTGAGTGAGAATAGAAAACCTAAAAAAAAAAAGAAAAGCAGGAGGCATTGCTTCAATATTTAAGAATATTAATATTACAGATTATAGTAAAATGTTTTTGGGTCATTTCACCCCTTGTGAATATCTGGGAATGACCATAAGCGAACTGACACTAAAACTTCAACATACGTTGGAAATTTCTTTGCGGACTTCAATGAGCTTTTATCTCTCATATGTGCATTGATTGCGATTGCTTAAAGATTGTCTACGTCCATGCTGACAAGCCCCAAGACGAAGATGCAAATTGGTAATACTTAATATATCAAGTATATATCAGAAGACTGCAAAGCTGCTGAAACATTGAAACATGCCTTTAAATCTAGACTAAAACCCCACCTGGTTGGTGTTTCCTTTGAATCAGAATTGATTAAGAGTTTCATGACGGCACTCGATTGAATCGTGGGACGTAGGACACCCCGCTGTGACAGGTAACCGAGAGCCCGGCATCACCATGTCACACGTCATATTTCGCTGTATATTCAGTTAAATTACCGGTTATACTGTAAATCCTCCTGTATGTTGTGACGTATTAAAACAATTCACATCAAGAAATTTTGACGTCATTTAATATTATGCCACTCTGTGCGGCTCTCTATATTCACTCAGCCCAGCATGCTGCACGTTTCCTACTGTAGGCAGTCTGGACGACTCTCTAATTATTATTCTGCCACACAGGAACACATTGGACATGCATCCAAAGATGGTCACTTGATCTTCAGTATAGAATAAAAATGAAAGGAAGACGTCTGGAGAATAGAAACACACCAGAACACCAAACTTTACAGTTTTCGTCTTAATACTACGGAGTATAGAAAATGAGATGGCAAGAAGAGCTTGCAGGGTTTGATGTTTCAGATAATCTGCCTTGTTTTTTTTGCATTCAGATGCATGCTGCCCTGTGGAGTACAAGCTTTTATTTCTGTGTCACACTTGGAAAGAAAACCAAACAAGTGTGACAACATATATTACAGGGGGCGAAAAATGATGGCAGCATAGGAAGAAGCATTGTTTTCATTGACAAGAAGTTAAAAGCCCCCAGACGGCTTGTACGTGCAGCAGTGCTGAGGCATTTACATAAATGCCTCTCGAAAATTTCAGAAGCAGTTCACCATTAATAACCTAATATCACAGAGCAGTTTCCTAATACTTTGGTCATAGCGCTAAAATTCACTCACCTCAGGATGTCAGAATTTATAATATTGTCCATTTTTGGGCCAATCCAGACAACATTTTTCAGAGTATTTGGGAACAATTAATACAGAATTGTCTCCAGCGCTGTATTGGGAAAACAGGGATGGTTAATCATTAGATTCCACAAATAACGTAACGTCATGGAGCAGTTTCCAAATACTTTGTCCACAGCGCTAAAGATTCACTCACCTCTGGATGTCAGATGCTTAAATCTGATGACATTGTCTGTTTTTGGGTTAATTCAGACAATATTTGTCAGGGTATTTGGGAACAATGAACAAAGGATTGAAATGTCATTCCCATACAGTAAATGAATCGATTAAAAGAAATGTAAAAAGTTATTAAAATATAAAAGTTGCATGCACAGTCCTGAGACAGTGGAGCACTGAATTCCATGCCACTGATTCCAAAATACAGCCTATTCGCTCAGGGAATGTGTCAAAACCAACACGTGATCCACACGACATGCAAAGCGCGCCCAAACGCCGCAAATTCATTCTTCTTCTATTTCGAGTGCCGTAGCACAGAGCCAATGTAGTTGTTTTGTACCAAATGTTGGTCCGGGCTGCAGCATGTCTATTTTTGTGTTTCCTCTCATCGGAATCCCATCGTTCCCTCGTCCTCCTCCCTTCTTGTTTTCTGGCGACGGCGTGTCAAAGTGAAGAGCGCAGTCGTGTCAACGGTTCTGTGGGGGTTAAACTCGAGCGCTCTTATCGATGTGGCAATTAGCTATGTGGGCATTTAGGATGGGCCGGGATTGCTTTAGTCACTTGTGGGTGGAATTATGATGCTTTTTCACCCAAAAACAGAAAAATAAAATAAAACGGCCAAAACTGAAAAAGTTACTCAATTCTCCTCTCCCTGTATTTTTGCTTTTTACTCTCCTTTCCTCTCTTTTCCCGACGTCGTCTGCCACTCGAGAGGTCTGCTTCGCTCAGTCTCTTTCTTCGACTTTGCCTCTTCCCAAACCCTTCCTTCAATCTCCCTTGTCCACGTTTTCCAGTCCTCCACAAAAAAAAAACACCTCTTTCCCACCATTCAAAAGCTGCTCTTTCTCTCTCTCTCTCTTTCTCTCCCTCAACAAGTCAGGTGACACCAGCCAGACCACTAATTAGAATTCTGTCACTAAGTAAATGCATTGTGACCGGTGGCTGACAGCTCCGCGTGTGTGTGTGCGTGTCCACGCGTGTGTGAGTGTGTGACAGTTTGGGCAGCTTGTTGGCGGTGACGATGGCAGCCGCCTGGCATTTTTAACGTGGCAAGGTGCTGCTCTCGCCACTGACCTGACAGTCATTTAAATTACACAGAGGATGGCTGCTCTCTCTCTGTGTGTGTGTGTGTGTAGTGTGTGTCTGTGGAAACAATGAGAGCAAGATTGAGGAAGGACCATTAGTAGCTGTGGATAATTCACTGACTTGCAGGCTGACTGATTGTGTAGAGCCGAGTGAGTGACTCTGAGTCATTGCAGGAAAACAGACAGACGGATAGGTAAGGGTTGTTTACCATGTCATCTCACCGGTACAACACAAATCACCCTTTTTTACATTCACAAACACACAGCAGGACATACAAGCCTAGGGAGACAACACATAATGCGAGGACAGTACGAGATGAGAGGACAGAAAAACGGGATAGTCGGGAAAGGATCTAGAAAGAGGCTAAAAATCGATTTCCACATCTTGATGAGGAAAAGCAAGAAGTTAAGGGTGGGATAGAAATGATGGATAAATCTGCAAAACTTGTCAAGTATTTATTTTTTTTCCACTGAAGACGTTCTCTGTCCGTGTTTAAAATGGCCAAAGCAGAACTTTACGGGATGGAAATAGCAAATCAGAAGAACGACTTGGATAACTTAGCGAAGTCAATCTGCTGGACAACAGGTGGGGGGAAGTAAAAACCCCCAAACCCCGCTGTACTGAAGAAGTAAGACTGAAGCCGTAATAAATATGTGTTCTGAGTTTTGTCACACCAACGCAACTGTTTAACCACCCACTTCACTTAATTAAACCTCTCTGGAGCAGAGGTTGTGTTGAATTTGTTTAATTAACCAGGAGACAAAAAAATCAAACACACCCCCTTTGGCTCTGTGATTACACTTTTGCACTCAGATATCTCGAAAAGTGAATCATCCACGGAAAGCCTTTCTGAAATAACGCGCCCTTAAAAAGGGAGACGACGCATCTGAAAACACTCCGAATTTTGCATTACTGACTCTACCTGACTCCGATTCCCATGAGAACCAGAAAAATGTTGTTCAGTCCATCTGTGACATTGATGAAGTGGGACTGCCCTGTCAATCAATACGTGAGCTTTTTAGACTTTTAATGCTAAGACGGTTTTGATCAGGTCTAGAAATAAATTTCTCTGTAGTGGAGGAAAATGACTGTAGCTAAGATAAAAAAAGATCTATATGAGAAATATCCTGCGTGGTGTTAAAGGGAGACTGGAGGGACAGCAAAGGTAACTTTTTGACAACCTGTTTAAAATTCAAGGAAAACAAACATCATCTTAACACTTCTGTGTGTGTTTTTATTTCATTCGAAAAATGAAAAAATAAGTCTGTAAACGACTTACTTGGACTTTCATGAAGAGTCCAAGAAAACCCTATTTAAACTGTAGGGTTTACCTCTTTGTTACTCTGGAGCCAGAGCTCAGTCTAAAAACATATTCTGACTTAACCAGACTGGAAAATAAATGACTTTTGCACAGCAGAGTCCATATTTCTTGAAGTACCACCCAAAGCTACATTGAAGTTGATACAATATGTAATAGACGGTCAATTACTTGATGGTATTTTATGCACTGGGGACCTGTCCAGGGTGTGTCCCGCACATGAACGGTGCAGAATTGGTTGTTGAAATAAAAACATATTCGTTTGTGAGAATAGTCTAGTCAAAGTCCAGCCCAAAATCTGTTCAGGACTATGTGGTGATACTCGAGCACAAATTTGTCAAACAGTTTCACATCTGTATTGCTTTCCTTCCATTTTTGCATGATTTGCTCCTATCTGCCGGGCTTCCATGTAAAATCCTAATAAAGCATGTTGAAGTCTATCGTTGCAATGACACAAATTGTAAAGGAAAAAAAAAGAAGTTCGAGGGGCACGGACAGGTTTGCGAGGTCTTGGACACGCTCTGCGCAGGCTTTCCCTGCCGATCCGTATGAATCTCCTCAGGCAGGCCCAAGACGAGAAAAGGAAGAAAACGTTTCAGCGACGCAATCACTCGATCGTGAAGCATACTAACAGAAAAGGGGGGAATGAATTTTGTCGTGAAACATGAAGCAAATTGCAGTGTGAAGAAAGACAGCGATGGAAGCAGAGTGGCCCCCAAACACAACACAACACAACACAACAGTTCCCTGAAGAAAAACGGCACTGTGCGACACAGCCGGCAGACAAGCCGCGATGACAGCAGCATGGTAAAACACCTCTAATGCATCTTCGTGGGTTTTCACCGCTTCTCGTATAGCAGCAGAGAAACACACACACACACACACACACACACACACACACGCACACACACACACACACACACGTGTGACACACGACTGCACGCCTCCCCCCCCCGGCAATCGAGACACTTGAGACTGAGACTCACTTTTGTTTTTGTCTTGCCACAACCTTACACCCACAGCTACGGGATATTCATTATTCACTCTTTTGTTTTGCACATAGACAACATGTTTGCCACGGAGAGGAGCGGGAGCGGGGAGGGGGCGCGAGAGATAAATAACAGTGATAAGTCTTGTCTTGTCAGAGGAGAGAAGAAGGGCTGAGTGACATACGATTGGTCTCCTGGTCGTGAAATATGCATGGCTTTTTCAGCAGCCAGAGGAGAGGAGTTAATTTAGGCCTCTCGCTATGCTCGGGGTAATTAAAAGAGATGATCGATAGTCCTCCCCGCTCCCCCATCCCCTCCACCCATCCTCACAGCCTCCCTCCCCCCCGCCCCCCCGGGACTGATAACAGCCTTCTCCTCGCACGCATTCACACATCAGCAAGTGGCACTAACAATGCCCAGACCTCTGCAGTGAGCAGCACACACCTGCACTTACAGGGCCACAAAATGGTCACACAAAAAAAGAGTCAGGAGTGCCTGACCTTGGCTCATCAGAGAGGATTGTAGATGAATTACACAGAATTAAGTTTAAGTTTCTATGCACCGCAACGCTGGAGAGCAAACTTCCAGGCAACTTCAGAGATGCCGAGTTCCTTTAAAGCAAGGCTAACACACCTGATTAAGTAGTAAGTGCAAAATAGATTAACATATTTAATGTATATAAGCACAAGAAGAAACAAAACACATGTTTTTGTTTGTTTTTTTACAATACAATTCCTGAAGAGGAATCGACACTGGCAGGCCAAAGCTCTTCAAAAGAAAAGAGAGAGCTGCTATACGGTTGGCGAAACTCCCAGTCTTCACATGTCATTTCCTCTCGACATGAAGTTTATAACAAGAAGCCATATGGATTCTCGTCTTTGACCTCTGCCACATTCACTGCCGGGCTACTATTGTTGCCCCGAAGGCACAAATAAAACACACTCCAGAAAAGGCCGTTCACATTTTTGTGTCCGATCTAATTTCTGAGAGAGTTAAATGACATCCTATTTCCAGCCATTTAAATTTTTATTATTCCTTTGATATGGCGCGCATTGGCCCATAAAACAACAAAACACAACAACAACAAAAAAACCCAATAAAACAAAAAACTTTCTGTTCCCACATGTGTTCCTGACGCTCTCATCTTTTTGTTAATTGACTTTCCACATTTTCACAACCCAGTGGAGAAATCAGAAGAGATATGATCTTACTTAATTTACAAATTTACTTTTGATACAGTATGGAGTCTGTTGTCTCTTGTTATCTTGCGACCACAAACTTTATTTTGTTTTTTTGATTTTATGTGACAGACTGATAAAAAGTTAGACCATAATATTAAGAAGAAATGGATTTCTAATTGTTTCATAAGGAGAAATCCGAAAGGTGTGCCCTGCGTTTTCCTAGAAATCCCTAAAAAGAAAAGAAAATGCAGTGGAACTACTTTTCTACAGAAGTCACTCGCTCAGTAAGTAAGAAGTACTCCAGACTTTATAGAAGTAATAAACTAAACAGGCAAACGGGGCAAAGAAATGACACATCAGGAAAACTAGGCACATACAGCAACATTCATATGTGACCCAGCTAAGGCAAGCGAGGTCAGGGGGTCCCTGTTATGAATCCATTTGCAGGATCTCAAGTTGGTTAGTGGCTTCCATGAACAAAATTAATCAGAACAACCAGGACGACCCACAGCGTACCGATGCCGTCTTTCTGAAATCAAAACTCACTTTGTTGATTTCTCCTTCGTCATTTCTGATGTGAAGGTGAGGAAGGAGGGGGCGGATGGGTGGGTCGGTGGGCGAGGGGGAGTTTAGTTCTCCAGTCTCTTCCATAAACCAGCACTCTGTCATCAATATTGTAGAAGAATCTATACTGCAGGACTAGAAGACTAATTAGAGCTAGCTCTAAATTATTTAACTCCCTCTGATTTTATTGATTTGTCAGTTCAAAGCTGCGACTCAGAGCTGTAAAATTGACTCTGCTGAAAGAGACATGCTCGTCCACTGGTTTATGGCTGTCAGCGCGTGGACAGGAGCAGGAGGGGTGCGGGGATGGGGGGTGGGGGATTGGACGACGCTGATGTACTAAACCAGTTGCCCGCCTCACATACACACACACAAAACACACACCAAGAAAGAGAGAGAGGAAGAGAGAGGCTGCGAGTTACTGCATATATGGAAGACATGAGGCAAGCATGAATCAGGGATTCGTACAGCCCAATAAGGTTCTTCAATCACACCTCTTAATGAACCGTTTTGCAAAATAAACCCTCTCATTTAGCGCACACATATGCTCGTGCACTAATTATCTCCCTCTGATTAACACAGATCTCCACATGCAGCGTGTCGAGCCCCAGGGATCCAGTTAGCCACCTGTTACCAATATCTCCAGTCTATTATCATAACGTCAGCACGCACACGCACGCGTCGAACGACGCATTGCACAACACGGGCGCCGATCGAGCGCAGCCGCTGAGAGCAAACAGCTCCTCCTCGAAGCGGGAGCTGGCCGTTGAATGCTTGCCAAAGTTGTTAATTGCCTAATTGGGCGTCTATCTGCGGCGGGATTATACACCGACGACCGGGAATCGATTGACCGAGGTCACACGTCGGCTCGCGTGATTGACAAGAGGTGTGAAATGATCTCACGGACCGCGAGGACAAAAATCAGCAGCTGCAGTTATCAGAAGACGTTGACCATTCCAACTAGGCCCCCCGCCATCCCTCTCCTTGGTGTAAAGGTCAACCAACCCCCCCCGCCCCACCCCTCTCTCCCGACACTTTTACGAAATCTAAATTACCTCATAAACATCTTCAAAGCCAAGCAGCACAAACAAAAATTTTTGCCGCACCAACGTATTTGAGTTGATTGACACAAATTTTGTCTGGTGGGGTGAGAGGTGCTGGCTGACCTTTCATGACCTCTGGAAACATTTCTTTATATTTTTAAAATGATAGCGCCACAAACCCACATTTTTTTTGCTCCGCAAACGTAGCACAAACGTTTGACACCAGTTTTGTCTGATTTGAAGAAGGTGGTGGGGAGGGCTGGTTGACCTTTCATGACCTCTGGAAGCATTTCTTAATATCTTTAAAATGACAGCGGCACAAACAAACAAACGTAGCATAAACGTCTTGAGACCAATTTCGAGGTGGCGTTCTTCATCTTATCAGGATTGATTTTAAGTCGTTCTTTCTTTTTTTCTGCCAGTTTTGAGTCATTTCTAGATTTGACAAAAACTTATTGGGAGCAGCTTTTCGGCTGCTTCGTGAAATCTCCACGTCTCGCTTTCCAAAGAACTTCAGAGTCAGCAATGAGTTTATGATGCGTGCCACCGGAAAAATCTGTGCATTCGCGCTGTGACTTTAGTTTTCATCATTAGCCTGTTTTGTGTTTTGTCACCAACTTCTTTTTTTATGGATCTCTCGCCTTTTCTTTTTGTTTCTCAAAGCGAGAATATAATTCAAAACTTTCGTCACCGTTTCTTAAGCATTCCCAGATTGTTTTATTTGGACCAGACAGTACCGCTTACATTTTTGTTTGTCTTTTCTTTTTCTTTTTTTTTGTCACTTTACAACCACAAACAATAATGTCTTTGTGTGACAGACCAACACGAAGAAGTACATAACTGAGAAGTGAAAGAGAAATAGTTTCTTAAATTGAATTAAAAAATGTAATAATGTAGTATGCTGTGGTATTCGGCCCCAATAGTTGGCTGTGGTTGCAGCCATTCTTTTGTACAGTTTGTAGTTCAAGCTCAATAAGATTGGGCAGAGAGCAACTTTTGAAGTCTTGCTACAGATTTTGTTCTGCGCTTGGACTGGACCATTCCAAAGACATGACTAGAGTTTGGTTCGTAGCCCTGGCTGTACGCTCTCTGAAACACTAGCATCTTCCCATTAACTCTGTCCAGATTTCCTTTGTCTGCTGAAGAAGAGCCTCTCCACAGAATGATACTGCCACTACCTTGTTCTCCTGATGGTTCCAAACATCAGGAAGACAGTCTGTGAAAGACTGGACAGGGAACTTGGCGAAGTTTTGTCTTTCTGCGATGACTTGTTGTTGAAACTTGTCGCGTTGGTCTGTCAAATCAAATACTCATGAAATGAAGAAATTTGTAGTTGTACCATGACAAATTATAGAGAACTTCCAACATTTTTTGTTTTGCAGTGAACTGTTCTTTTCTTTTATTTATTTAGCAGTGACGCTCTTTGAACATTTCATTTCAGTTTCCCAATGTTGACGTCTTTGCAAACACAATGACTTGGGCTACGTGATGGCATCCGATTTCTGTCAACTCAGGTTCTACCGAGCCAAAACTGTATACTTTTCTTTTTTTTTTTATGTATATTATCAAAACGTGTTTTCTTAGGCGTCGTCTTGGTGACTTCTACCTGACAGCGGACCGTGTCCAGTGACAAATTCAGACCACATCCCAGGCTCCAGATGCAAGAGGCTCTGCAGTCAATCCATCACTTTACAATCATTCATCAAGCACCCTCACTCCCCTTGTTTTTCCTCCCACCCTCTTTCTCTCTCTTCATTTATCAGACTCTCCAAATCAAAAGAGAACCAGTGGACCCTGAGGAACACCTGGCCCCGCGGTGACAGCGGCCATGTCCCACACACACGCGCGCAGACACACTCATATGCACACAATGAAAAAGCATCCCCTGCAACCAAAGAATTTCGCTTCCAACCTCTGTGTCGATCAGCAGCAAAGAGCTGCTACTATTTTTCAAGTAGCTTGAACTGTGACAGTTTTACAGATATGTGTGTGTGTGTGTGTGTGTGTGTGTGTGTGTGTCAGGGCTGACTGGACACAGATTAAAGGTGGCATTACTACCCCCTCCCTCATTGAGCAACAGCTAGAGTGTGACCGTTGTTGCGCCGCATAGCCCCGACTCTAGACTTTCTTTCTTTCTTATAAATTTGAGTTCCTTTGCCGAGGCGTTTTCAGATCAGCTCAATGGCTTTCATCCTAACTAATAATCCAACTTCGTTCGAACGAAGTCGTGACGTATGTTTTGTGTGTTGTACCTCCGGCTGTAGAACCGATTTGACTTTTTACATTCAACCCATTAAAACAAATTAGGTCTTATTTTGAAGCTCATTTTGTCTGAATTTACTCCTTTTATAAGTCAAGCAGCTCTCTTCATTATCCTCAACCGTCTTAGCACTTTTAACACAACTGTGACCGCTCTTCCAAAAATCTAAAGCAATTTTGTAACAGTTTGCTTTTTTAACTACCCAATTTGGCAATACTTGCATTTGCAAAAACATCATATCTCATATCACATAGCAGGTAAAAAAAAAGGAAGGGGCGGAGGGTAATTTTGATTTTTGGATATTTTCTAACAATAATAACTAATAATAACTGATTGTTCTTGAACCTTTGTATTGGACTGAATGATCACAAATGCAGGAATGCTTGCTCTTTTTTGTGCTAGTCAATCTAAGCTAAACAGAGCAACACAATACGTAAACTTCCAATAAGAGCCTAAACTTAATTCCAGATGTCGAAATAGAAAAGTTGAGAATGAACCAAATATCCACTAAAGTTAACAATGAACCACAAAGTCATTATTTCAACATTTTCATACCAAAATATCTCACTGGGCCCTTTTATTTTAGACAGCAGTTAAGATTTCGACTTTCTGATTAATTTGGTAAGTTTTGTTGTCAGATTCCTCCTCCTTTGGACCCACTTACGATATGTTTCCTTCAAATCTGAAGGAAACACTCCTCATGGCTGAGTTGCTGTACGTTTCCGAAAGCGTGCAGAGAAAGTCTGCATGCGTCAAACTTTGCCTTCACAAGGTAAAGTTTGTGTGTGATTAGAAGGGGCTGACTGACATATCCAGTGGCAGTCCCATGAAGAATGAAGTCACCTGGCTTTCCCCCTGCCTTTGAAGGTCAAGGAGACCCACTTGCATATTCATGGTCCTGGGCGGGCGTGCACAAGTGCACACGCGTGCCGGTGTGCGTGTGTGTGCGTGTGTGGCGCGAGCGCGTCCACGTGGGAGTGTGTGAGTGCGCCCCCGGAATCGATGGCTTTTAATTGTTTTTTCCTGAGCTGTGGAAGGAAGTGCCAGCAGTTATTGATCGGATGGAGGGATTGGAGAGGAGAGGATGGGACAACGGAGGGAGCACAAAGGAGGAAGAGAGAGAGACAGTGTGGCAGACAAGAAGGAAATGTGACAAGACAGGGTGGCGACATTGAACACAGAGTCTGCTGGGTGGATGAGTGTGTGTCTGTTCGAGTGTTAGAGATAGTGTGTGTGTGTGTGTGTGTTGGGGGGGTGTGCATATGTAAGTGCATGCACACGTGTATTTGTATAGGGGGCTGGGGGAATGTCACAGGGTGTCTGATCTGGATGCTGCGCACACACGTTGCACACAACACACACGCTGCATCATTGAGTAAGGCTAAGTGTGAGTGTGTTTTCAGGTGGATGTGGATCCCTCAGCTCGATCAGAAAATAGACTTCTGTTTTTTATGTCATGTTTCATTTAAATAACATTTTCAACGTAGCGTCGGTTTTAGCTTCCTGTTTGTCTTGTCATATAGGCTTTTAAAGGTCCAAATAATTCATCAGAGATGTTTGAAATAAATCAACCCATTCTAGAAATTGAAAAGTTCTTAATTCATCCTCACAATACTATTCCTATTTTAAGTAGTTTCATATTCATCGTGCGTAAACACTAATTCTAAGACAGACTGTTATTTTGAAAACTTACAAAGCGAGCAATAAATGTTATTAATTTCTTTGTTGGGTCTGAAGTTAAAAAAAAACAACAACAAAAACAGCTCAATGTTTCTGGTCTTTATTGACACAAGTAAAAAAAAAGGAAGAAAAACAGGTTGGCATTGAGCTAAGATAAAATTGGAGTCAGTGGTGCTGGTCTGGCCTGTTTTTTGGCTGAAAGGTGTGTGTGTCTGTGTGTGTGTGCGGGTGTGTGTGTGCATTTACACTGTGTGTGAAGACATTTTGTGTGTGTTTACAAGTGCATTTGGACCAAAAGTATTGCGCTTTATTTCCTAACAATGTTCCACCTTGCCCTCATTACACAGAGGTTAAAGCGGCACTTGGCCCTGTCTGGATGGCTTAGGAAGCCACATATGTGTGTGTATGTGTGCGTAAACACATGCACCCAAAAACCAACACAAAGGTGTGAGCTCGGTTTCTCTCGTGACCCGGCCAGCAGCCCTCAATCTCTGAAATGCAGAGGAGGAGAGATTGCAACGATTTGTGGAAGAAACGTCTGCAAATATTGCTCGTAAAGAAAGTTAAGGCAACAACTTAATAGAACCAAATAAAAACAGTTCCACTAACGTTAAAGTTTTTTTTTTAAAGTTAATATTATATGTCCAATAAATTAATCACTTTAGCATTTATTTATTTGAGGGGACATTCAAAAGACTTTGACCTGGGGATCTTCCACCTTTCGTTCCAAAACACCAAAACTTAACAAAAATGTCATTTACCTTATCCATGTCCACATTTTTATAATTGGACATTAACAAAGCCGTGGTCATAGTGTGTACACTTGCAGTAAACACAAAGTCTAAGCTTGTCTGGACCGGGAATGCAATGGGATTCACCGGATTGAGCTGTACAGTGTCACCAGGAAGTCCTAGGTTTCCCAAAGAGGTCACGCAACTAGCTTTGTTGTGTGACAAAGCCAGTTGTCACACAAGGTGAAAAAATAAAAAAAATAAAATCTTATAAGTGTTGTCCAAATAAGATTTATTTGAAAGTTCGTGGCAACATGTTACGTGGCAGTGCGGCAGATCAAAGACCTTTTGAAGAATCTGAACTTATTGAGAAATCTTTCTTGAAAAGTTGTTGGCTTCCCGTCAGGAGACCTTGAGGAATTCCTGCTCAGATTGTCAATGAGGGATCACCAGTGAGAGCCTGATACCTTTGTAATGATAAAAAAATGAGCAATCCTTTAGTTATTCTCTGCAAAATATTTTTTTAAAAACTCCTATTTTATTTATTTCCTTTTGCAGAAATAATAATAATAAAAAAAAGTGAAGCTCCCTCCATTAGCAGTCTACAAAAATCATCAAATTGGTTGTGCTTTGATGCCTGATTAAGGATCACTTTGCAATTCCTGTTGGATCCTGACGCGTGACATCTACCAGAGCCTGATCGGCGTTTCCAGCGCAATTACCAGTAACTACTTTGTCCCCGGAGTCATCCACGTTTTTAAGTTTTCGTCTTCATGCGTCACAACTCTTTGTTCTGGAGGAGCTGCTTGTCACCCTCCTCACATCCCGCCGTGGTCTTTCGCTCAGGAGTCCCTCCATCACCCACTTTACGTCTCGTTCCTCGCCCAAAACACCTCCATTCCGAAAAAGACGGAATAATCAGCGTCTACTGGAGCACGGCAGAAAAACATTTAAGCGAGCAGGAGGTGGGGCGGTGGCGGTGGAGACGGAGATTGGGGAGGGGGAGAGCGGGGCGGCGTCGGGTTAGCGTGTTGAATAGGTGGAGAGGAGATTGTAGCAGCACAAGCACACACACACGGCATGCTGTCAAACGCGTATTCACACACACAATCACACACAAAGATTCTCTGTAATAGATTCTCGCCTTGACACTCAATTCCGGGGCGAGACGATCTCGCTTTATCCCTCCCTGCATCAAATATTTAAACACTTGTATTAGTGGCTGTGACATCCCCTCAAACAACCACAGCTCAGGGCACCAATCTCCTCTCCTCTCTCTTTTCTTCTTATTTATTTTCTCTCTGTCCTTCACCTCCTTTTTTTCTCGCTCCATCCTCCCCAATATGGTCCATAAAATCCCCCCCCCCTCCAACGTTATCATCTGCTTACTTTTCCTCCACCGCCCCAACATTTTATATTTTCAAACTTCCACCTTCTTTTTTCTTTTGCCTACAGAGGGTGCTATATAAAGGAGGGGTTATGTTTTTTTCCCCCCCTTTCTCTTTTCTCTTCCCTTGTTCTCTTCAAGCTTCTCAAGAGAGGCCTTTCAATCTCATGAGGCAAAGCTCCACAGATTGCAACGAAGAGCGAGGGAACTGGGAATGGAGAACGTGGGATAAAAGAGAGGGAGGGAGGGGAGCGCGGCTCGGTGGCGGCGGTGCGCTTGAATGACGTCTTTCAAGAGGAGCAGTCTAGCTTGTCAAATCGCCGGCTGCGAAATGAATTGGCATATCTGTTGGGCCTGGAGAGGAGATGTCACGCCACGGCGTTTCATATTCCTCGATAAGGCCAAATAACGCAATTGTCAGAGAAGACAGAGAGCGCGCTGACGGAGAATGAGAGAGTGGAGCCAGTTAGAGGAGTTGGAGGGAAGGGGAGCGCGAACCCAGCAACAGTGGCGTGTGTATGATAGACACGCTGAGCTGTTTCTTTTTTTCTTTTTTTACACCTGATACTCCGCCCGCCTGTCTGTCTGTGGTTTGTGCGTTACGGCAGGCTAATGCAAACCTTTTAAAACCACTCAACACATAAATCTACTCGCCTAAATCTGATTGGCTCGCCATTGAAGTTTTCCAGCTTTAAGAGCCGAGCGAAGCTCATACCATGACCCAATCTTTTTTTTTTTTGCAAGATTTTTATGGCTTTAGATGGAGTGCTTGAATAGGGAGGAACATGAAAAGGCATGATTGAACTTTTTGATGACCCGGGCAAATTCACCTTGGCCTTCTCTGAGACTCAGAAACCGTACGGTTTGGATTTGATCCGCCATACAGTTTTTACTTATGACGGTTTTTGTAGATTTTATTTATTTTTTATTTTATTTTGGTATTGTCCCTAAAAATGCAAACAAGTACAAACTTCTAGATAAAAATTTGAAAGCACTCCATAGGTTAGACAACAGTTCTTCACTTTATGAACTCAGACTGGAGTATGCCATCATGACTTTTGATATGGAGACATTTTCATCACTTCGACGACATTTGACTACGCTCGCGTTTTTCTTTCACAAATGTCTGCCGTTTGTCGGGTCTTGAAATTAATTCTGCTATAAGAGCCGAAACGCAATTGAAAAGGACAAATAAATAAAAAAAGAAAAAGTTAGAAATTCCCAGAAAGCCTCTTTAAAGAGGACGGCTATATTATTATGCTCCTTCTGAGCCCCTGCTCAGTGTTTTCATTCCCAGTGCGATTTGTCACTCGGAACTTTATTGTTACGCCGTCTTGAAGGAAAGCGCATTCTTATTCAGGTGTGACAAACTTCTTTGTTCAGTAGAGTCCAGTGTGGGAAAGTGTATCGCTGTGAAAGCCCACTGTCTCCAGCATGAGGGTGCGGAGGCAAAGAACATGTACATGTAACACGCCTATGGAGGACGGCTGCAGCCTCATAGTGCAGGATGTGACAAACTCTAAGGAAGGCTGTCTGAGGCAAGGAGTCCGGTTGTTAAAAGGAGAAGGAGGAAGATTGGACAGACTTGTCTGATTTTTTTTAGAAGAGGACTGCAGTTGGGTTTTTTTTTTGTTGTTGTTTTTTCTATGGGAGTGTTTTTGATGGCAGATAGATGCTTCACCCGCTGCACGGATACTAAGAAATATGCAAAATAAACAAGTAGCTGTCAGTTCCTGGCAGCCTCTTGTACAGGAACCAGGAAGATGCTGTTTCTGCTACTCTCTGAATCGCACGTGAAAATACACTCAAAAACACTCAGGCAAACAACACACACCCTTTACACACACACACAAATCTATATATATATATATATATATATATATATATATATATATATAAATGAAAGGTGAGGTCAAATTAGCTTTAAGATAATCAAGATATGCAAGAATGAAACATGAAATTACTCATGGAGTGATTGGGAGTAATATTCCCTCATTTCTTTAAATCTGGGGTAAAGGGATCATTCCATGCTCCATCCTTCAGAATAAATCTCAAGTTGGAACGATACTGAGTATCGGTGATACTAAATATCATATCATTGATATTTAGTATTGCACTAGCAGAAATGTACTTTTTTTCCAACTCAACAATACCCCTAATGCGCCTTCATATATTGGTGGCAGCGACAAATAGATCACAACTTAAAGTTTTTTTTTTATGCAACAAAATAAAATAGAAAGAATAACTTGTAGACTGAAAGCAGACTAAAGAACAGTTTCTTTGCAAACTGCTGGTCAGAAAATGTTTGAATTATGTCCGAAACGTCAAACCCAGTTTTGATTATTTTCTCCCGCTATCTATCAAATTTGTTTATATCCCACATTTCACCAACAAGGCATTTCAAAGTGCTTTAGCTACATCATAGCTACGTCTGTCGCGAAAGGGAGCAAAAAATAAATAAATAAAAAAGAAAAAATGGTCATATTTCAGTGTAGCTACAGTTGAAAGCTACAATTAATTAGCCATGTAGCTAGTCTGGTTAGCTTAATAACTGCATTAAGCTAACGCATCATTCCTTCGCACAATATTCACCAGGACTTCTTCTTCTTCTCCTCCTCCGTCTCTTGCAGCCAGTCTCTCTCCTCCGTGTGGTCGGCCCATTAGCTGGGTGACCAGCGGACTATGACAGGGCGGCCCGGTCACGGCAACACACAGCGGGCCATGCTGCTGGCGCCTTTCACATTAGTGCGGTGAACAAGGGGAACCAGAGTAGGAAGCTCTTCCATTAGCGCCTCCCACGTTCTGCCAACAAGCTGACAGAGAGAGGCCGAGTGGGAGAGGAGGGGAAGGAGGCCATGTTTTCAAACAGCTGCTCCTCAACGGCGTGACAGCGGCTGGAGCCGAGCTGCAGCGGGCCCCACAACAAGAGGGGTTGCTGTGTAACGTAATGGGTCTGTTGGCGTTTTTATCGTTTCCAATTTGTTTGAAGGTTGTTTCGGATGGCAATCGCCAAAAAAAATAACAACAAACAAACAAACAAAAAACGTGGGTTGTATAATGTTGTGATTAAGTTAAAAGTAAACACAGATCACTCTAACTCGCTGTGATTTGTGTTGTTTTTCAGTTCCAGCGGAGAATCACGACGCGTCTATTGAAATGGATTGCCTGGCATTTCATCAATAGCTTTCTTTTTCTGAATCCGAAAAAAAAGAAAGCAAAAAATGCCAAGTTTTCTCGATTCACCTGCAAAGGTAGAGGCCCTGATGCTTCTTCTGTTGATGAAGTGATCAAACGACGAGGGTCTCATTTGCTGTGATCACAGAGACGCGCACATTCCCTCCTCCCCGGCCGCCTCCATCATCATTTATTTTATCTCTTTTTGTTTCGCGCTCCGCCGTCTCCTTCTTCTTCTGCTGTCTGTTCTCGTGTAATTTGACATGGAGATGCTCGTTATGGCGGATCAAAGGCAGCCATCTGTGGCCTGTCGGCGTGCCTCAGACAAAACCGGGGAGGTGAGATGAGAGGGAAGACCCAGGACGCGTTTCTGACGGAGACGCAGTCGATCAGAAATGCGAGCATTAGCCGAGCCCTGTGAGCAGGAAGGAGGCCTGGTGAAATTAAAACAGGGAGACGCTGAAGGTGGCCATTTGGAGTAGAAAACGTTACCTCAAGAAAGTACAGATGTGCAACTTCGTTGTGTGTGTGTGTTTGTTTGGTCGGTTGTTTGGTTTCTCTGGCTGCCATGGCTCCTGTGATCTAATTTCTTTCTTTTTTTTTTCTTAAGGAAGGCCTGGAAATTGGCATCAGCAGGAATGAGATTCTCATGGTGGGAAAAGCTTCTCTCTGGATCGGCTGCGTTATGAACACCACCCGCCGTTTTCTTTAGAATATTCCAGAGATTTTCCGTGAATAAGTTGGAGTGACGTTCCACGGAAAATATGGCAATACTGCATCATTCTGCACTCAAGAGTTTCTAACGCCAGTCCCCAAGAGCTACTGCTGCACAACGTCTCGATGCCTTCCAGGCATGTGCAGGGGCTTG
This sequence comes from Poeciliopsis prolifica, assembly GCF_027474105.1. Lineage (NCBI taxonomy): Eukaryota > Metazoa > Chordata > Actinopteri > Cyprinodontiformes > Poeciliidae > Poeciliopsis > Poeciliopsis prolifica. The sequence goes on from NW_026562383.1 coordinate 5,382,771, forward strand.
GCGGGTGGGGGAGCAAAGAGAGTTTGAGCCCCTGCCTCTTTAATTCTTGATGCCCCTAGTGCCCTTTTTGAGTTTTGTTTTGTTTAAAAAAAAAACTGAATTGTGGCGAAAAAGGCCTGTCTGAATTTGAAGACTCCTTCAAATGTTTCTGTTCGCCAAATTTGAAGGATGGGTCTGGTGTATCCTTCACAGCCCACCATGTCCCATGATTCATTGCAAGTCCCAACCAGGCGTTCAGGCAGAGCGTCAAAGGCGGTGAAGAGTGACAAATTATTTTGCTGTTTTACATTTTAAATGACACAATGTGATTTGGCACAACATTTTCAGGCGAGAATGTAAATGTGTAAGTCTCAAATATCTGCTTGGTTCCTCAATACGTCACCTAATTGAAAATTGTTCTGACATTTTCGGACAAGTCTGCTCCCGCTGTGTGGCCTTTTATAACTTTGAGCCCCTGCCCCTCCAAAGCTCTCTGCACGGCCCTAACGCCTTCCTACGCTACAATCCCTGAATCAAATGAACGAATTAAGTCTTCAGTATGATCTCAAGTTTTGCAGACTGATGCTAGTGAGACGTAATGAGACATACATTTTGATTCCGGTGTGCTGGGACAGAACAGCAGCTCTAAGAGTACGAAGATAGACAGTCAGTTCTGTACGTTAGCATAACTTTTCTTTAGTGTTATATTCATGATGTTCTGGGTGCTGCAGTGTTTTCTGGCTCTGTTACTTTTCAAAAAGTAACTTCACAGTCCAAGCCATTGAAACTGAAATGTTGGACATCCAGTTAATGGTTACGCCAACAGATTTCTCTCCATCCTCTACAGTTTACCTCAAACGATCCTTGGTTTTAGCCTTTGCCTTAAGGCTGGTAAAGTGCATATTCATAAATATTCATTTTTTACATCATTATTGTGCATGAGCATGTAGTTTGTCAATGCACAGATAAAATGTTTTAACCAGGAAGAGGTTAAATTGGTAATTGGTAAATTGGTCATTGTCAAATTAGCTCTATACAAGTTGGCTTTTGGTCACAATGGCCGTCCACTCAGCGCTCCGATAAATGCACGCATGTACATTATGCCGCATGAGGAGACAATGGCTACCTGGGGATCAAGGGCACGCATTACGTGGAAGAAGACAGACATGGACAGGACGGGACGTTGTCGGAACATAATGGGACAAGACTGTCATTACGCAGAACAAGACATCACAGAGGACGGAACATAAGGTGATCAAACCTCCCCTCCGGCAGACGTGAGGGATGAGAACGACGGAGAGAGGGACAGCAGAGGAAGTTGGAAAGAGGACAAAGAAATGAGAGCAAGATGAAATAAGAGGACAACTCCACTCAGACGGACCCTATCCCTCAAAGTAATGACGATGTCTTAGTTGGTTAAAAAGCAGTGTTAAGCACTGACCGGGTTGAATATCAGCGAGTGCTGGCATTAAGATATGAATGGCTTCTTAAGTAACAGCACCTTGATGGATTTGGCGATATGGGAGCAGAGCAGGATGCGTGCTGTAACGAGTGGAAGGGATTAAATATTGCAGGATGAGGAATGAAGCAAAGTGAGGGTCGGCGAAAGAAGGAGGCTGGTGCGTTTTAGACAAATGGACATTTTCAGAACACAGACGTGTTTTGGTGGCACGTCAGTAATTACTGTGGCGGCACTTAGTCAGACTAAACATGTCTAGTTTCAGGTGAGTTAGGATGAGCAAAATCATTTCCAGTTTTGCTCATTCTTTGTTTCCACTGAACACATACTTGTTCAAGTTGGAACTGCGAACATGAACTTGCCTCGTAGAGACACCACTTTTAGAAAAAACAAACACGTTTTTTGACAGGTTTTGTGCAAAGAATGAGTCAATTTGTCAACTGAAGTGAAAAAAGTCTATGTCATAAAAAAAATTAAACATCCTTCATTCTGTATGACAAAAACATGTAAAAATAAATAACTTCGATGTTGAGACAGACTGAAGCAAAAGTTATGTACACGTGGTATAAAAGTCCACTGGTCTCCCGGCAATGCAGCCACTTCGCTTTGGTCTCAGGCTCTTTGGAGGCTGTTTGCTGTTTTCTTTGGCACTTTAGTTTGAAAGTCATTGTTGTTTTCAGTCTTTATTTCTCTCTGTTGCTCACAGTTTTCTATCCTCTTCCTCCAGCGGTCGATTCAAACCTGGGATGAACTTGAGAAGACGCCTGCGGAAGTTTGGGTTTTCTCTGCAGCGAGCCGAATCCTCCCTGTTTCCCCTCTGACCCCACGGACGAAGAGGATGACCAAGATCGCCTCATGTGAGTGCGCGTGCTGGCTCTGCGGGTCACATGAGTCTTGGTCACGGTGAGGAGTGACCACCGTGCCATCACGTGTTTGGTGGCACGTTAACAACATTTTGGGCAAAACGGGACATTTCTAGTTTTAGGTGAGTTAGGATGACCAAAATTATTTCCAGGTTTGGTCATCCTATGTGTCCGTTGACCGTACAATTGTGTAAATCGGGAATTAATAGAAACATCCCAATTTCTAAGAAAAAATACAACTCATTTTTCAGCTAGTTTTTGTGCAAAAGTGAAATGGGTTTTCAACTGAATCAAAATTTGTGTATTTTGGAAGATTGCAGTGGAAAAAAATGTTTTTGCATTGCATGAGTCACCAGATGTTTCTAGGAGACAAGATGACTTACATGTGGCTTCAATTGATTGATTGTTAATGGATAATTAATGCTTTTTCCACATTAGCGGAATTTCTACAAAGACTTGCGCACACTTACAACTGAATTTCGGCTTCTGATTTTCACGAAAGCTTCCTGCTTAGATTCAATTTGACTCGAGACTTTGAAGAAATAGTCGACATCTTACTATGTTCTTCGCTGTATTTCCATTTTTTTTCTTTTACCTTTGTGATAAAATAGTTTAAAAAAGCTGGAAGAAGTCAAAGTCACCCGTTGGTCCAGCTGTGTTGGAAGCAGTGCTTAAGCTGTTACCAGCGATTATCTGAGTGGCGTGCTTTGGCGAAAGGTCTGCTCCAACACAAACGTGTGAACTTCAAGTTTGATCCGAAACGGTATTTTAAAAGAAGAAAGACATCAAGTATTTTAAAAAGACAAACCTGAAGCTCACATTTTGAGAAAACATGTCAGTTTCTCGCCACCTTTAGACTGCTTTTACCCCCAGAAGGTTATTTTGTCAGACGAGACTGAACCAGCCCTCCTCCCCAACCAGTCCAATAAGTGTTTTTCAATTACCGCTGTCAGCCGGTAATCATCCAGTGATGAATAGTCTGATATCTACGCTTTATATTCATCTGCCGTCTTGGTTATTTTGCTTCTAGACAAAGCTGCACGTGTGTACGAGCAGGAGGGAGAAGCAATATGTATTCTGTTTACAAAGTATTGAAGGTGCGATCGAATGGATGGCAAAGTTAATGAATCTTGCCTTGTTTAATTTTTCACAAAGCAAATAAATATAAATGTTGTTTTTTTTTTCCTCCTCAACAATTAAATGCACCTCTGTCACTCCTGAGAGGAAGCCGAGGACGCTATTTTGATCAAATATATCATTATTACTCATCATAAATCTTTTTTTTTTTTTTTTTTTTAGCAATTATTTTTCTCTTTTCTCGCATTTTCGGAGCCAATAAAATGGGCAGCGGCTCAAAAAGAAGCGGCCTAATTTCTATCATTAGGAGCATTATGTAAATATGCAGAGAGCTTATAATTGTACCAAACAAGTCTGCAAAAAGGCAGATGAGCAAAACACTGATTTCATTATTTTTAAGGTCATTATGGAAATAGCAAAACGTCTAAATATTTCTAAATGTAAAAACCTGCTGGAAACACTTCCATAGCGTCAAATGGTTCTTTAAAGTTCAGCAAAAGACCAAAAACAAGAAGCCGACAACGTGTTTGCAGGCAGACGTTTGTAGGAATCCTTGGGAATTGGACTATGACGGGTCTGAGTGGTTGCAATGTAAACTCTTAATTCAAAACTATCATGTATTCCTAATTTATTTCTAATATTTTTGTGTGAAATTTAAATAAAATAGTCAACTTCACATTTCTTACTGAAGTGTACCATGACTCGGCATAACTTTGGGAAATGAAGATTACAGCTGGGAAACACGATGAGGGAAAAAAAAACTCATTGAGCTGCATATGAACGGATGTAAACAACTCTTTCATGCAATTTTGTGTGCTTTAAAAACATGAATGTAAACTTCAGACAAATTTTTAAAGTGGCGGTATTATGTATTTTCCAGACATATGGTGCCATTTTATTCCATCAGCTAAGTAACTTTGTTGCCTTCAGTTGTTGAACGTGACAGAAATCCTGCATATATCAAACAAAAAAGAAATGTGACGCTTCGAAATAGGCCGCTGTCTCTTTAAGAAGCTCCTCATCTTTCCAGCACTCCACTTTCAGCATGTTGTCACAAAAATGTTCCTCCGTCAGTCTGTGTACAACCCTTCTTGGAGGTGTTGGACTGAGGTAGTTTGTATGATTAGCTCTGCAGTTTCAGCAGCTGTTTCCTAATCGCTGCTGCCACTAGTCTGTAGGAACTGAGTAGAGGGAGGGCTGCTCTGTGAGGCGGGTGCCTGGCTGGAGACCGCATCTCCGAGGCGGAGCTGTGTGGAAACGGGCGACGAGAGGATTTCTGAAACGCGCATAACAGAATCAAAGCGACACTCCAGGTATGTTTTAATGAGAGAATGATGTTATAATGTGGTATGAAGCTAACATAGAAAAAGTCAGTTTTATACCTTTACATATTTGAGGTTGATTGAAAACGAGAGTGACAGAGACTGGTGTGATTTTGACGCATTCGCATGCCACATTACAACCTGTCCATATGCGACAAATTTGCAAAACATAAAAGTGGATAGAGCAAGAACGCTTTTGCGGTGCTTCACGTGTCGGCCGGTCCTTTCTTAGAAACTATCAAGTGGAATCCATGTACAGGCGGCGGAGGGGCTCCATGCCCTCCTCCTCTTGTTTTCTCTTCGCTCCCCATCTATCACATCCAGCGGGTGGCACAGGCCACTGGCCAAGCCTGTCCGCTCGTCATTAGCCCCACGTTCTCCCCACGCGATCCGTGCGGCTGCCCCTGTCTCCTCTCTCCAGCCCGACACCCCATAATAATATCTCTTTCAACCTTCAGACCGTGATAAATAGGGGTGCGCAGAACAAAAGGAACGGCGCCAGAGGAGGGAGGGAGGAAGAGAGACCGGGCGGCTGATGTAGGAGAGATGCAGAGGGGAAGAGAGAGAATGCCGGGCATTTTCAAATCAATTCAAGCGCATGAAAAATACAACTAAATAATGCAAAGTTATGTACTGGCTTTCAGCTTGATGTTCTTCTCAAAGGAGACACTGGCACAACTATTAAACAAGTTCTTTGTGTTTGTTTCATGCTGAGGGGTTGCGTTAACAGTCAGTAATAGATTAAGTCTCCCTAGATTGAAACAATACATGTGTTGAAACTTAAAGGTGTAAAATACGAGCGGTTTAAGCAGCTGATGCACTGATATCCCTCACCCTAACCCTTCGTTACTTCAAATCTTCAAAGAGAGCAAACATCTTGAAGTTAAATCACGCAGCGCTACTTTCAAGTTTTGTTTCGTCCATTTTTATTTCCTGACAGAATCTTCTGCTCGTCTCTGGAGTTTAACAGGACAAATAAGGACAACAATGAAATAAATCAACACCCTGAAGCTTCGGCAGACAAAGAGGAATATGAAGTCATTATGCGCGCTCCCCTGAGACCTGCTCACAGTTTGATCTTTAAGTTATAATTAAAATCTCTCTCTGCCTCTCCTGTTTTTTTTTCTTTCTCTTTCTCACTTCATGCTCTTGTAATATTGGTGATTTATTAGCACAGCCAAACATTAGTCTTTTTTTCTTTTTTTTGTTTTTGTGCTTTAATATTTCTCAAACCACAAAGCAAGAGAACCCAGGCATGCACAGGGAGAACATGCAAACTCCGTGCAGAAAAGACCCCGGGCCGGGAATCGAACCCAGAACCATCTTGCTGCAAGCTAACAGGACTACCACTGCACCACCGCTGGCTACATTTACTCAAATGACATTTATTTTATTAAAAATGTACATTTTTATCCTCGCAGATTTTTTTTTTTTATTTTTTTTACATTTACTTGAGTAATTTAATTATGAAGTGTTGCTACTCTTACCTGAGTAAAAATTTCAGAGTCTCTCGCTTATATGAATGAAAAACAAACATGTTTTAACCAAAAATTCACCAGTTTCATTATTTTTTTTACTGGAAAAAACAAAACAAAAAAAAAATCAACTGGTATGGAAAAACTTTAATGTGCCTGATTTTTTTTTTTTTTTTTTTACTTATGAATTATTGCAATTTTAGTCTTTAATACCAAAATTTCCTCTTAACTTTGTGTTTTGGTCCATCTGATTATTGAATTTTTAAATATTAAATGATTTATAATTTAATTCTTGAGTAGACTTTTTACCAAATGCTTTTGTGCATTACTTGAGTAATTTCTTGGATGGCAACTATTTTCTTTTACTTGAGTAAAAACATGTTAAAGTAGTCCTACTCTTACATGTGTACAACTTTTGGGTACTCCACCCACCTCTGCCTGTTACCACCCACATTTTTTGAAAAGTTTCAAATTTAAGTTTACCACCTATTTTCTCATGACCAGACCTGAGGAACCGTGAGGTTACTTCAAAATATCTCTTCTGACAACATGAAGAAGGCTAAAATGTTCCAAACAGGAAGAACTTCTGCACCACATTTAAAGAAACTCAATAAAACCAGAACAGAAACAAAGTCACTGACGTCTATCATACACAGGATGGGACTCCAGCGAACCGCGGTGAGAAGAACCATCGTCCTCAAACTGAAACCACAGCGACAGACCTTCTCGGGATACAAAAGTCACTCCAAGAAGAAATCAAGTCATCTGTGAAGACGCGGAGAACCCCCGGACGACATCGAAGCAGTCGAGGCTCTCTTCTCTGGAAGGTCGGTGTTCACCATTCAGCTTGGTGAACACCGAGGTTTGGCTTTCAGTGTGAGAGTTTTGGCCACAAAAAGTCGAAAAGAACATTTAGACCCTTTGGCAATTGCCAAAAAAACATATTGATGATCTGTGGACCAATGAAGTAAAACCAGAACCGTCTGAGAAGGATGTGTCCCGTTACATCTGACAAATAGAAACAGAGAATTTTTAGAAAACCAAACGGGGTGATAGGGTGCTGGTCTTTGGCAGATGTGCTGAAAAACGGGTTCTTCTCTGCAGAAGCAAGTCTTTGGATAGAATGTCTGACCATCACTTACTTGGGTCACGAAGCAGGTCAAAGATCTGAAATACAGCAGCAAATCAAAATTAAAGCTGCAAGCAGCCTCGAACGGCCCTCGCAGCCAAGCGCCGCTCCGGCCTATTGCCACCGCGGGGTACGAGCAACCGCCGCCTCACGCCAGCCACCACAGAAGCTCTCACGCAGTTTTCAGCGCCTCCGCCCGCACCGCGGAAGCTGTTGCTCAGTTTCCATCAACGCTGGCTACGTGCTAACACAGAAGTTGTTGCGCAGCTTCCACGCCCGTCCACCAGGCGGTACGCACTGATGCGTTTGGAGGCGCTCCTTGACGATGCAAAAAATGTGGTGCAGATTCATTGGTTTAGCGAGGAAATATAACTGGCGGATTAATGTAGGACGCGCAGTGGAGCCAAAATATATTTCAATGCTGTTGTTCTCTTTAGAGGTCAACAAAGGTCATACGTATCCAATTTGGCGTCAGTCGGAAGATCCACGTGTCATTTACAGCAGATCATATGCACATGGCGAAGTACTACAGTTCGTCATTTTTCATCATTTTCAGCTGTGTTTCTAAAGCACTCTATTTCATTGTTGGAGTAATTCTTACTCAGAGTGGCGAATTACTGAAATGGTTTGTAAGAAGTAAGAAAACGCTACATTTACTGCATGATTTAATTCAACAAAAATTATCTGAGACATTTCTATCCTTTAGAAATTTCATGGCAACGCTCTCACAAAGTTTTCGCGCCCATCCCCCATGGATCTGTTTGTCATTGGTGGAGGAACACTGACACCTACTGGCGAAATACTGATATTGTTCTTCATCCTGTTTATCTGCTGTTTCATTTGTGGAGCAATACTGACCCCAAGTGGCGAATTACTGAAATGGTTTATAAACACCAAAAATAGGATCAAAATCTGAACTTCAATCTAAAATGGCCGACTTCCTCTGGGTTTAGACCATGGCTCCAAGAGACTTTTTTGTAAGTCCTGACATGGTACACACGTGTACAAAGTTTCGTAATTGTAGGCTAAAGCATGGCTTGGGGCTGATCATTTAAAATTTTCTAGGGGGCGCTATAGAGAAATTAGGCCACACCCTACAAATATTGTGATGGATTCCTGTCGGGGAGTGGATGAAGATCCTTGTGAGTTTGGAGCAGCTGCGCCCAAAATGTGGAATTGAGAGCCAAACGTATGGCGATGTCGTTACAGTTTTCGCCACGCCGCCACGCCCAGCTGCTCCATCGACGCTGGTCGGGGTTGGAATCCTCAACACACCAACATGTCTTCTGTGTCTGGGCACAGTTTCATGTTGATGAGGTCAAAGGGGTCAGATAGCGACCGTTCAAAGTAAAACATGACACTTCCTTTTCTCAGGGGCGTGGCCTAAGTGATGTCATCATTCGACCATAGGGTATTGTAGGACACCCGATGATGATCAATCACAGAAACTTTGGTGCCTCTGTGAGTTTCTGTGTAGGAGATATAGCAGTTTATTTTTTTACGGCGAGTAGGTGAACTTTGACCCCTGCTAACCCCCCTTCAACATTCTCAAAAACTCACCGTTTTGATAACTTTAGATGGGACATGCCTTATGAGCAGACTGACCGAGTTTGAAGCCGATCAATCGAAATCCCTAGGAGGAGTTCGATCAAATACGGAGGCTGTAAACGCAAAAATGGGGTCAAAATCTGAACTTCAATCTAAAATGGCCGACTTCCTGTGGGGTTTAGACCATGGCTCCAAGAGACTTTTTTGTAAGTCCTGACATGATACACATGTGTACAAAGTTTGGTATTTGTAGATTAAAGCATGGCTTGGGGCTGATAATTTAAAGTTTTCTAGGGGGCGCTATAGAGAAATTAGGCCACGCCCACCAAATATTGTGATGGATTCCTGTCGGGGAGTGGATGAGGATCCATCCTTGTGAGTTTGGAGCAGCTGGGCCCAAAAATGTGGAATTGAGAGCCAAACGTATGGCGATGGCGTTAGAGGTCACTTCGCCACGCCGCCACGCCCACCTGCTCCATCGAATCTGGTCGGGGTTGGAATCCTCAATACACCAACATGTCTTCTGTGTCTGGGCACAGTTTCATGTTGATGAGGTCAAAGGGGTCAGATAGCGACGGTCCACAGTAAAACATTACACTTCCTTTTCTCATGGGGCGTGGCCTAAGTGATGTCATCATTCGACCATAGGGTATTGTAGGACACCCGATGATGATCAATCACAGAAAGTTTGGTGCCTCTGTGAGTTTCTGTGTAGGAGATATAGCAGTTTATTTTTTTATGGCGAGTAGGTGAACTTTGACCCCTGCTAACCCCCCTTCAGCATACTCAAAAACTCACCGTTTTGATAACTTTAGATGGGACATGCCTTATGAACAGACTGACCGAGTTTGAAGCCGATCAATCAAAATCCCTAGGAGGAGTTCGATGAAATACCAAGGCTGTAAACGGCAAAAATGGCCTCACATTGGACCTTCAATTCAAATGGCCGACTTCCTGTGATACTTGCACTATGACATTAATTGTAAATTTTGAGCATCTTGGGAAGCTCTACAAGTGTACCAAATTTCATGTCTCTACAATGAAGTAAGTGAATAGCAAAGGGTCCTTTGAAAAATTCTAGGTGGCGCTATTGAGCCATTTCTTGTGGAATTTTTGCGATGACTTTAAAATACGTAAATTTTAAACAGGCTTGAGGCCTCCGCCAAGTTTGGTGAGTTTTTGAATATGATAAAGCCCCCAAAAAGCCAATTCATTTGGAGGAGAATCGTAATAATAATAATAATAATAATAATTAAAGCTGCAAGCAGCTCGAACGGCCCTCGCAGCCAAGCGCCGCTCCGGCCTATTGTCCACCGCGGGGTACGAGCAACCGCCGCCTCACGCCAGCCACCACAGAAGCTCTCACGCAGTTTTCAGCTCCTCCGCCCGCACCGCAGAAGCTGTTGCTCAGTTTCCATCAACGCTGGCCACGTGCTAAGACAGAAGTTGTTGCGCAGTTTCGCGCGCCGTCCTCCAGGCGGTACGCACTGATGCGTTCGGAGTCGCTCCTTGACGATGCAAAAAAATGTGGTGCAGATTCATTGGTTTAGCGAGGAAATATAGCTGGCAGATTAATGTAGGACGCGCAGTGGAGTCAAAATATATTTCAATGCTGTTGTTCTGTTGTTCTTTTGAGGTCAACAAAGGTCATACGTATCCAATTTGGCGTCAGTCGGATGATCCACGTGTCATTTACAGCCGATCATATGCACATGGCGAAGTACTACAGTTCGTCATTTTTCATCATTTTCAGCTGTGTTTCTAAAGCACTCTATTTCATTGTTGGAGTAATACTTACTCAGAGTGGCGAATTACTGAAATGGTTTGGAAGAAGTAAGAAAACGCTACATTTACTGCATGATTTAATTCCACAAAAATTATCTGAGACATTTCTATCCTTTTAGAAATTTCATGGCAACGCTCTCACAAAGTTTTCGCGCCCATCCGCCCGTGGATCTGTTTGTCATTGGTGGAGGAACACTGACACCTACTGGCGAAATACTGATATTGTTCTTCATCCTGTTTATCTGCTGTTTCATTTGTGGCGCAATACTGACCCCAAGTGGCAAATTACTGAAATGGTTTATAAACGCCAAAAATGGGATCAAAATCTGAACTTCAATCTAAAATGGCCGACTTCCTCTGGGGTTTAGACCATGGCTCCAAGAGACTTTTTTGTAAGTCCTGACATGGTACACATGTGTACAAAGTTTCGTAATTGTAGGTTAAAGCATGGCTTGGGGCTGATCATTTAAAATTTCTAGGGGGCGCTATAGAGAAATTAGGCCACACCCTACAAATATTGTGATGGATTCCTGTCGGGGAGTGGATGAAGATCCATCCTTGTGAGTTTGGAGCAGCTGCGCCCAAAAATGTGGAATTGAGAGCCAAACGTATGGCGATGGCGTTACAGGTCACTTCGCCACGCCGCCACGCCCAGCTGCTCCATGGAAGCTGGTCGGGGTTGGAATCCTCAACACACCAACATGTCTTCTGTGTCTGGGCACAGTTTCATGTTGATGAGGTCAAAGGGGTCAGATAGCGACCATTCAGAGTAAAACATGACACTTCCTGTTCTCAGGGGGCGTGGCCTAAGTGATGTCATCATTCGACCATAGGGTATTGTAGGACACCCGATGATGATCAATCACAGAAACTTTGGTGCCTCTGTGAGTTTCTGTGTAGGAGATATAGCAGTTTATTTTTTATGGGGAGTAGGTGAAATTTGACCCCTCCTAACCCCCCTTCAGCATACTCAAAAACTCACAGTTTTGATAACTTTAGATGGGACATGCCTTATGAACAGACTGACGGAGTTTGAAGCCCATCAATCGAAATCCCTAGGAGGAGTTTGATCAAATACGAAGGCTGTAAACGGCAAAAATGGGTCAAAATCCAAACTTCAATCCAAAATGGCTGACTTCCTGTGGGGTTTAGACCATGGCTCCAAGAGACTTTTTTGTAAGTCCTGACAAGGTACACATGTGTACAAAGTTTCGTAATTGTAGGTTAAAGCATGGCTTGGGGCTGATCATTTAAAGTGTTCTAGGGGGCGCTATAGAGAAATTAGGCCACACCCACCAAATATTGTGATGGATTCCTGTCGGGGAGTGGAGGAGGATCTATCTTTGTGAAATTGGAGCAGCAGGGCCCAAAAATGTGGAATTGAGAGCCAAACGTATGGCGATGGCGTTACAGGTCACTTCGCCACGCCGCCACGCCCACCTACTCCATCGAAGCTGGTCGGGGTTGGAATCCTCAATACACCAACATGTTTTCTGTGTCTGGGCACAGTTTCATGTTGATGAGGTCAAAGGGGTCAGATAGCGACAGTTCACAGTAAAACATGACACTTCCTGTTCTCAGGGGGCGTGGCCTAAGTGATGTCATCATTCGACCATAGGGTATTGTAGGGCAGCCGATGATGATCAATCACAGAAACTTTGGTGCCTCTGTGAGTTTCTGTGTAGGAGATATAGCAGTTAATTTTTTTATGGCGAGTAGGTGAACTTTGACCCCTGCTAACCCCCCTTCAGCATACTCAAAAACTCACCGTTTTGATAACTTTAGATGGGACATGCCTTATGAACACACTGACCGAGTTTGAAGCCGATCAATCAAAATCCCTAGGAGGAGTTCGATCAAATACCAAGGCTGTAAAGGGCAAAAATGGCCTCAAAATTGGACCTTCAATCCAAAATGGCCGACTTCCTGTGATACTTGCACTATGACATTAATTGTAAATCTTGAGCATCTTGGGGAGCTCTACAAGTGTACCAAATTTCATGTCTCTACGATGAAGTAGGTGAATAGCAAAGGGTCCTTTGAAAATTTCTAGGTGGCGCTATTGAGCCATTTCTTGTGGAATTTTTGCGATGACTTTAAAATAAGTAAATTTTAAACAGGCTTAAGGCCTCCGCCAAGTTTGGTGAGTTTTTGAATATGATAAAGCCCCCAAAAAGCCAATTCATTTGGAGGGAGAATCATAATAATAATTAAAGCTGCAAGCAGCCTCGAACGGCCCTCGCAGCCAAGCGCCGCTCCGGCCTATTGCCACCGCAGGGTACGAGCAACCGCCGCCTCACGCCAGCCACCACAGAAGCTCTCACGCAGTTTTCAGCTCCTCCGCCCGCACCGCGGAAGCTGTTGCTCAGATTCCATCAACGCTGGCCACGTGCTAACACAGAAGTTGTTGCGCAGTTTCCGCGCCCGTCCACCAGGTGGTATGCACTGATGCGTTCGGATGCGCTCCTTGACGATGCAAAAAATGTGGTGCAGATTCATTGGTTTAGCGAGGAAATATAGCTGGCGGATTAATGTAGGACGCGCAGTGGAGTCAAAATATATTTCAATGCTGTTGTTCTCTTTAGAGGTCAACAAAGGTCATACGTATCCAATTTGGCGTCAGTCGGATGATCCACGTGTCATTTACAGCCGATCATATGCACATGACGAAGTATTACAGTTCGTCATTTTTCATCATTTTCAGCTGTGTTTCTAAAGAACTCTATTTCATTGTTGGAGTAATACTTACTCAGAGTGGCGAATTACTGAAATGGTTTGTAAGAAGTAAGAAAACGCTACATTTACTGCATGATTTAATTCAACAAAAATTATCTGAGACATTTCTATCCTTTTAGAAATTTCATGGCAACGCTCTCACAAAGTTTTCACGCCCATCCGCCCGTGGATCTGTTTGTCATTGGTGGAGGAACACTGACACCTACTGGCGAAATACTGATATTGTTCTTCATTCTGTTTATGCTGTTTCATTTGTGGAGCAATACTGACCCCAAGTGGCGAATTACTGAAATGGTTTATAAACGCCAAAAATGGGATCAAAATCTGAACTTCAATCTAAAATGGCTCACTTCCTCTAGGGTTTAGACCATGGCTCCAAGAGACTTTTTTGTAAGTCCTGACAAGGTACACACGTGTACAAAGTTTCGTAATTGTAGGTTAAAGCATGGCTTGGGGCTGATCATTTAAAATTTTCTAGGGGGCGCTATAGATAAATTAGGCCACACCCTACAAATATTGTGATGGATTCCTGTCGGGGAGTGGATGAAGATCCATCCTTGTGAGTTTGGAGCAGCTGTGCCCATAAATGTGGAATTGAGAGCCAAACGTATGGCGATGGCGTTACAGGTCACTTCGCCACGCCGCCACGCCCAGCTGCTCCATCGAAGCTGGTCGGGGTTGGAATCCTCAACACACCAACATGTCTTCTGTGTCTGGGCACAGTTTCATGTTGATGAGGTCAAAGGGGTCAGATAGCGACCGTTCAGAGTAAAACATGACACTTCCTTTTCTCAGGGGGCGTGGCCTAAGTGATGTCATCATTCGACCATAGGGTATTGTAGGACACCCGATGATGATCAATCACAGAAACTTTGGTGCCTCTGTGAGTTTCTGTGTAGGAGATATAGCAGTTGATTTTTTATGGGGAGTAGGTGAACTTTGACCCCTGCTAACCCCCCTTCAGCATTCTCAAAAACTCACCGTTTTGATAACTTTAGATGGGACATGCCTTATGAGCAAACTGACCGAGTTTGAAGCCGATCAATCGAAATCCCTAGGAGGAGTTCGATCAAATAGGAAGGCTGTAAACGGCAAAAATGGGGTCAAAATCTGAACTTCAATCTAAAATGGCCGTCTTCCTGTGGGGTTTCGACCATGGCTCCAAGAGACTTTTTTGTAAGTCCTGACAAGGTACACACGTGTACAACGTTTCGTAATTGTAGGTTAAAGCATGGCTTGGGGCTGATCATTTAAATTTTTCTAGGGGGCGCTATAGAGAAATTAGGCCACGCCCCACAAATATTGTGATGGATTCCTGTCGGGGAGGTGATGTCGATCCATCCTTGTGAGTTTGCAGCAGCTGGGCCCGAAAATGTGGAATTGAGAGCCAAACGTATGGCGATGGCGTTAGAGGTCACTTCGCCACGCCGCCACGCCCACCTGCTCCATCGAATGTGGTCGGGGTTGGAATCCTCAATACACCAACATGTTTTCTGTGTCTGGGCACAGTTTCATGTTGATGAGGTCAAAGGGGTCAGATAGCGACCGACCACAGTAAAACATTACACTTCCTGTTCTCAGGGGGCGTGGCCTAAGTGATGTCATCACTTGACCATAGGATATTGTAGGAGACCCGATGATGATCAATCACAGTAACTTTGGTGCCTCTGTGAGTTTCTGTGTAGGAGATATAGCAGTTTATTTTTTTATGGCGAGTAGGTGAACTTTGACCCCTGCTTACCCCCCTTCAGCATACTCAAAACTCACAGTTTTGATAACTTTAGATGGGACATGCCTTATGAACAGACTGACCGAGTTTGAAGCCGATCAATGGAATCCTAGGAGGAGTTCGATCAAATACGAAGGCTGTAAATGGCAAAAATGGGGTGAAAATTTGACCTTCAATCCAAAATGGCTGACTTCCTGTGATACTTGCACTATGACATTAATTGTAAATTTTGAGCATCTTGGGGAGCTCTACAAGTGTACCAAATTTCATGTCTCTACGATGAAGTAAGTGAATAGCAAAGGGTCCTTTGAAAATTTCTAGGTGGCGCTATTGAGCCATTTCTTTTGCAATTTTTGCGTCGACTTTAAAATACGTAAATTTGAAACAGGCTTAAGGCCTCCGCCAAGTTTGGTGAGTTTGAATATGATAAAGCCCCCAAAAAGCCAATTCATTTGGAGGGAGAATAATAATAATAATAAGAAACAGTACAGAAACAATAGGCCTTCGCAGCGCTTAGCTGCTCGGCCTAATAATAATAATAAATTAAAGCTGCAAGCAGCCTCGAACGGCCCTCGCAGCCAAGCGCCGCTCCGGCCTATTGTCCCGAGGGGTACGAGCAACCGCCGCCTCACGCCAGCCACCACAGAAGCTCTCACGCAGTTTTCAGCTCCTCCGCCCGCACCGCAGAAGCTGTTGCTCAGTTTCCATCAACGCTGGCCACGTGCTAAGACAGAAGTTGTTGCGCAGTTTCCGCGCCCGTCCACCAGGCGGTACGCACTGATGCGTTCGGAGTCGCTCCTTGACGATGCAAAAAATGTGGTGCAGATTCATTGGTTTAGCGAGGAAATATAGCTGGCGGATTAATGTAGGACGCGCAGTGGATTCAAAATATATTTCAATGCTGTTGTTCTTTTTAGAGGTCAACAAAGGTCATACGTATCCAATTTGGCGTCAGTCGGATGATCCACGTGTCATTTACAGCCGATCGTATGCACATGGCGAAGTACTACAGTTCGTCATTTTTCATCATTTTCAGCTGTGTTTCTAAAGCACTCTATTTCATTGTTGGAGTAATACTTACTCTGAGTGGCGAATTACTGAAATGGTTTGGAAGAAGTAAGAAAACGCTACATTTACTGCATGATTTAATTCCACAAAAATTATCTGAGACATTTCTATCCTTTTAGAAATTTCATGGCAACGCTCACAAAGTTTTCGCGCCCATCCGCCCGTGGATCTGTTTGTCATTGGTGGAGGAACACTGACACCTACTGGCGAAATACTGATATTGTTCTTCATCCTGTTTATCTGCTGTTTCATTTGTGGAGCAATACTGACCCCAAGTGGCAAATTACTGAAATGGTTTATAAACGCCAAAAATGGGATCAAAATCTGAACTTCAATCTAAAATGGCCGACTTCTCTGGGGTTTAGACCATGCTCCTAGAGACTTTTTTGTAGGTCCTGACATGGTACACATGTGTACAAAGTTTCGTAATTGTAGGTTAAAGCATGGCTTGGGCTGATCATTTAAAATTTTCTAGGGGGCGCTATAGAGAAATTAGGCCACACCCTACAAATATTGTGATGGATTCCTGTCGGGGAGTGGATGAAGATCCATCCTTGTGAGTTTGGAGAAGCTGCGCCCAAAAATGTGGAATTGAGAGCCAAACGTATGGCGATGGCGTTACAGGTCACTTCGCCACGCCGCCACGCCCAGCTGCTCCATCGAAGCTGGTCGGGGTTGGAATCCTCAACACACCAACATGTCTTCTGTGTCTGGGCACAGTTTCATGTTGATGAGGTCAAAGGTGTCAGATAGCGACCATTCAAAGTAAAACATGACACTTCCTTTTCTCAGGGGGCGTGGCCTAAGTGATGTCATCATTCGACCATAGGGTATTGTAGGACACCCGATGATGATCAATCACAGAAACTTTGGTGCCTCTGTGAGTTTCTGTGTAGGAGATATAGCAGTTTATTTTTTTACGGCGAGTAGGTGAACTTTGACCCCTGCTAACCCCCTTCAGCATTCTCAAAAACTCACCGTTTTGATAACTTTAGATGGGACATGCCTTATGAGCAGACTGACCGAGTTTGAAGCCGATCAATCGAAATCCCTAGGAGGAGTTAGATCAAATACAGAGGCTTTAAACGGCAAAAATGGGGTCAAAATCTGAACTTCAATCTAAAATGGCCGACTTCCTGTGGGGTTTAGACCATGGCTCCAAGAGACTTTTTTGTAAGTCCTGACATGATACACATGTGTACAAAGTTTTGTATTTGTAGGTTAAAGCATGGCTTGGGGCTGATCATTTAAAGTTTTCTAGGGGGCGCTATAGAGAAATTAGGCCACGCCCCACAAATATTGTGATGGATTCCTGTCGGGGAGTTGATGGCGATCCATCCTTGTGAGTTTGGAGCAGCTGGGCCCGAAAATGTGGAATTGAGAGCCAAACGTATGGCGATGGCGTTAGAGGTCACTTTGCCACGCCGCCACGCCCACCTGCTCCATCGAATCTGGTCGTGGTTGGAATCCTCAACACACCAACATGTCTTCTCTGTGTCTGGGCAGTTTCATGTTGATGAGGTCAAAGGGGTCAGATAGCGACCGTCCACAGTAAAACATGACACTTCCTGTTCTCATGGGGCGTGGCCTAAGTGATGTCATCATTCGACCATTCGGTATTGTAGGACACCCGATGATGATCAATCACAGAAACTTTGGTGCCTCTGTGAGTTTCTGTGTAGGAGATATAGCAGTTTATTTTTTATGGCGAGTAGGTGAACTTTGACCCCTGCTAACCCCCCTTCAGCATACTCAAAAACTCACCGTTTGATAACTTAGATGGGACATGCCTTATGAACAGACTGACCGAGTTTGAAGCCGATCAATCGAAATCCCTAGGAGGAGTTCGATCAAATACGAAGGCTGTAAACGGCAAAAATGGCCCCAAAATTGGACCTTCAATCCAAAATGGCCGACTTCCTGTGATACTTGCACTATGACATTAATTGTAAATTGTGAGCATCTTGGGGAGCTCTACAAGTGTACCAAATTTCATGTCTCTAGGATAAAGTAAGTGAATAGCAAAGGGTCCTTAGAAAATTTCTAGGTGGCGCTATTGAGCCATTTCTTTTGCAATTTTTGCGTCGACTTTGAAATACGTAAATTTGAAACAGGCTTAAGGCCTCCGCCAAGTTTGGTGAGTTTTGAATATGATAAAGCCCCCAAAAAGCCAATTCATTTGGAGGGAGAATAATAATAAGAAACAGTAGGAAACAATAGGCCTTCGCAGCGCTTAGCTGCTCGGGCCTAACAAAGGAAAAAAAACAATAGGCCTTCGCAGCGCTTAGCTGCTCGGGCCTAATAATAATAATAATAAGAAACAGTACAGAAACAATAGGCCTTCGCAGCGCTTAGCTGCTCGGGCCTAATAAAGCCAACCAAACAAAAGAAGAAAGGTTAGGAGTGGCCTAGTCAAACTCTGGACTTAAATCCAATTGAGATGCAGAGACCAGTCCAAAGGAGAGTGGGGCATATTGCTCCATAGTTATGTAAAAAAATAAAATAATAATAATTGCTTGTCAGTTATTATAAATGAGTAATATCTGTTAGTTGTTGCTGCCTGGGATGGTTTAATTGGACATCATTCAAATTGATTACATCTCATCTATTGAAAACTTTTTTATTTTACATTTTGGCAAATGGATTCACAGAGCTGAACGAAGTTTCTTTTGAGCTTCCCCTGTTTTTTAGAAATATTTTCACCACAAATCTCCATCCCTTCCTCTCTGCCTGTGCGCGCCGTCTCTCCCCTGCTTGCTTGATTTAGGAGTTGCCCTCCTGGTTCTGACACATCCGTATTTCTATCAGCGCAGATTAGAATTGTGTGTGTGTGTGTGTGTGTAGGGGTGTGTGTACGTGTGTGTGTGTGTGTGGGTGGGGGGGGTGTATGTGTGTGTGTAAAAGAGATGAGGGAGTTGAGGTGGACGATGATTTAATGGCTCCGTATTGAAGTCTTGTGTCTGTAATCGCACAGTTCAGTTTCAGCTGTGTGTGTGTGTGTGTGCGCGTGTGTGTGTGAGAGAGAGGGAATCCGTCGACTTGTGCGGCATGACGATAATATCTGCCGCGCATCCATTACCCCGTCCCTATTATCCAGAAATCACAGGAAGGAGAATGAAAGTGCCTTCAGTCTTGCAGCTGTTTCTGAGCAGGCCGCTGCCCACCTCCCCGCCTCTCCCCCAGTCAGAGGTTAAGATAGCAATCAGGAAGGAAACGCAGATGGAGAGAGGCGTTTTAATAATATTTTAATATTCACACTGGCTGGTAATTGTTAAACCACAGTCCAGTCCCCATTACTCTCACTTGTCTCTGAAAATGCACGTGCACGGACAAAGAGAGAGGAAAGACAGGATTCCGGGTTTTGTAGGGCCACTTTGGACAGTTATCCATTTCCTCTGAGTATTAATCTTTTTCATTCTCCTGTTTTTCCTTCAGACAGGTGAAATGGATATGAAGAAATGTCACAAGACCTTCTAGGCTGAGTTTATTATAATTAAATACATGCAAAAACACAATCTGTGTTTGAATGTTTGCAAATTAGGAAGGAATGTTTTCCTCCCTAATTTGGAACAGATTCAGAAAAACACAGAGAAGGTAAACGTATGGCATTGAACAACAGTATTTGTATTGATTCTAACTTTTCATTTTACACGGTTTCCCCGATGTATTATAAGTCTGGCGGGCCACCAGACTTCACTTGTGCCCCCACCAGGCTCAGGTTTGCTTATTTATTTCAGTTTTTATGAATGTTTGCCTTTTTTTAAGACTTTATAATTTGTGCTCAGGTGTTATCGTCCCAATCTTTCAACAACACATAATTTTCGAGTGATATATTCAGATTTCCTGTCAACTTGAAATATTTTTTTTACTCAGACACGACGAGCCGCTGGATGAATGACTGCCTTCCACTGGGGGAAACCCTCCTGACCACAGTCTTTGTGTACTCTTTGGGGATTTCCTGTGACAGACTGACAACAAAGTGACGCATAATTTCATGGTTTTAGAAATCTTAAAAAAACGAAAAAATCTTAAAGTTACGAAACGCTTTTGCATGACCCCTCTTCACTCTGAGAGCAACGAATAACATTTTGCAAAACCACTATCCAGTTTGGCACACAGGACCAAAATGCAGCGACTTTATCCTTAACCTAAACAGATTCTTCTCCAGGATCGTCCTTCACTGAATTCTGAACGCAACTGGGTTTTATTTAGGCCTGAGTAAAAACTGCTTGACACAAACGTGAAGCACATTTTATAGATATTCATTTTCGAAAAAATCTAAAATCACATCCGTTTCTTTGTATTTCAAAACTACACTTTTAACTTCTTTTTGTTCTTTTTGTCGATCTATAACAGTATATTACAATTAAAACAACTAAGATTAAATAAAATAAGTTTGTGGACACTTTTGAAGTGACTCTCCAGTAAATAGATACAAAAGCAGATCCTGTCCAGGCTCTGTTTCTATGGATCAAACGGCCAAAATAACCAAAGCCAGCTGAAAACTAAAGGAACGTGACGTCACACTTTCTTGGCAGCTCTGCATGCTTCTTGCATTAATCTATCAATGAATTCTTATTACTATTCAGATTACACACACACACGGCACTTCTCAGGTCAGATTCCACATTGTACAGACAATTGAGAGGGTCAACAGAGACACACACGACCTTTTTGGCCATGGAGGGACACTGAGTGACCCTGGAGCCTGTCTAACGTTTCAGGTTCAGAGCTACTGCCACTCTGTTGACTTTCAGCCAGTTTTACTCTATTGTGTTCGTCTTGCTTTTTTGCGTTTATGTCGCTATCGAACATTTTTCAGTCACCATTCACATGTTCGATCGTTTCATTTCGCGTGCCGTCGCACTTCTGCGCAGTGGAGTAGTTTCTGGTTTTCAAATGTTGAGACTCCGAAGGCGTCGGCAGAGCTGAGGTCGCGTGAAGCTGCTCCTCCACAGATGCTGTGCAGCAGCCATCGTTCATGTCTGACCTGCACTGGTTTTCTCCTGACAACTTGCCGTCCATCCATCTTTCCATCCATGCCACTTGTACTGTCTGTCTGAAACATGAGGGAGTTGATATGTACTGTTGTCTCTGTGCATATCGGGGTATTCCAGGCTTGTAGGAGAAAAGTTTTTGGATCTCAGATAAAATGTTGGATGTGTTTTGTTGTCTTTTTTGTTCATATAGGATTATTTTGTGTTCTTTAAAGTACAGATGAAGCAAAAAAAAAAACAAAAACTCCAAGCACAAACAGTTGCAAAGGCCGTTTGCAACTGTTTTTGCAATCATGCAAATAGCATGATTAAAACCTGCATGAAGGTTTTTTGATTAAGTGATTTTAGGCTCAGATTTTACCAACATAATGGAGCACAATGTTTTATTTATTTATTTTTATTTTACGGTATCTTGCACTGTGCATCATTTCACCGACATCCGCGTCTGACGTGACAACGCTTTTGCATTTAGCAGATAAAAATTATTTCTGGTCATTCTGACCTTTAAAAAGACTTTTTTTGATTGCATTGTACTTTGAAGCAAAGTGAATCGTCGTGTTTGGGATTGTGCTTCTGTTTCTCTGTTAACTTCTTGTTTGTTCATTTCAATCATAGACTATGATTGGTGTCACATTATTTTTGTCGCTGTCGTTTGACCCTCCTGCCCGTTTTGTTGTGACGATCGCAGCAATTTACCTCAAAGTCCCTGCAAAGAAGTGATCTGACATCACAAGTTGCATTTCAGAAGGTTTTTTAAAAATATAAACTAAAATTAAGTGTTTGTGGACACTTCACGACTCCCACCAGCTAATCACACGTCAGTGCGGGAATCTGTGCTAGACAAGAATATCTAAAGATGTCAAAAGATTGAATATGTTTTAGTGTCAATTTCATTTTATTTAATTTATTTTTTTTTTTTTTGCTGTGCTGGCGTCAAAGAATCACAAGTCCATCAATACCTGTGCTCAATTTGAAGCAAATAACGAAGCTTTTTCATCAGTGTGAACTCAGCATGAAAGACAGTTTATTGGAAAGTTTCACTATTTCAAGATTTGCATTGCAAAAACAGATTTTGAATAAGTTTAGATTAAAAAAAATATGAACAGATGTTCAGGAAAACCATCATGCAGAAACAGGATTCGTTCCCATCACCTGTTTTGTTGGGGTTTTTTCTGCCAAAAGAGGATAACGTGTCATTATCCCCCCTTCCCCCCCTTTTTTTTCCTCTTACACCAAAGTCACCACCAGCTTTTTTCAGCCTCTGTGTTTATAGCTTAACTTGTAAAAACTCTCCAAAACTGAAACAGTTTTGGAGAGCCAGACATTCATTTGCTCTGGATGGAATTTACATAAATGTGCACATCTTTGCCCGGGAGAGCTTGGGTGTCATCTAAAAGTGAAACTCTTTCTTAGTGACCTGCTAAATGTCAGTGGAATCAAAATGAACAGTGGGAATGTTAAGGATGCTCAAATTCCCTAAGACGATGTGGGATTGGGTTTAACGTCGAAGGCGTTCGACATGTCAAAACTCTAAAGAAAAGCTCCGCTTTTTAAAAAAAAAAAACACACAGCCCACGTTTTGATTTGTTGTTGGTTTCTGTGGGTTTGACTTAAACTCCTGAAAAAAGCCGAGCCTCTCCTGTGGTTTGGGTCGGAGCTGGAGGCAAGAGAGCACTGGTTATTCCATACCAAACCCAGAGCTTGCAGCTTTGGAGGCATAAAGAGCAACTGGTTGAGTAAAAAATGTTAAAATAGAAAAGGAAAGAAACAACTTCTCTTTGCTCCAACAGAGAAAAAGCTACAATGCGGGTAGAAAATGTTGTGATCTGCGTTGTAAATGACCAAAACTGAATTCATTTGTGAAAGCCAGAGTGTTTTAAGGATTGTATTCGGGGGGGTTTTTTTCCCCTCTTCAAGGTATTTTTATTGCATTTACCTCTGTGAGATGTTAACAAAAAATCTTTTTCACATCCTAAGTTCTGTTTGCATCACATGCAAAGACGGTAACCTACGAACACAGAATGTAACGGCGATAGCTCTTTCATGCATCCCCGGCCACTGTCTCGGATAATTATACACTCCATTAATTTATTGCTTTTGTGTATGTGTTGCTTATTAGCTCTGCAGTGAAGTAGACAGCCCCCACTCAATGTGTAGAGTTTAATTACAGTGTAACTGTCTGGAGTGGGGAAGAGAGTATGGAGGACGAGAGAAAAAAAAAAGGGACGCGGATCCAGCGCGTTCATCGGTTTTTAGCCTTTTTCTCTCGCGCCAAAATGTTTCGCGTCTTCAGACGAAAGCTGTTTAAGACAGCAGCTTTTAGAAACAAAACAGATGCTAAAGTAGCAGCAGCTCATCGCCAACAGAGAGGATCACTTCCATCATTGGCCACCAGGGGGGGCCGCATTCGGAACAGTGGATAATCGGAACATTGCGAAACAATGTGTTGGGGAAACGCTGCGTTTTCACACAACCAAAATAATAAATGAGCTTACTGCTGCTTACGCTGCCCCGGTTATTTTTGCTATTTTAAGTTTAAGTAGGCCGATAAGCTGGTTAGTTTCTATTGAATCCATAAAGGTCGATCGGAATCCGTTCTCGATCGTTGCCATTGTTTCAATATTGCCAATTGGTGACGTCAAATCTTCCTTCAGATGTTACTTTTGGCTCCAGATTTTTGCACATTGGACCAGGATTGTTTTCGTAGGTTTTTTGTTCCATTTGAATGAAATTCAAATTAACTTCAAAAACACTTTTGAAGTTAAGGTAAACTAAATGTTGTAACTCACGTCATTCAAGGTTCTTCTTAAGGGAGTTGTTTAGAGTGTAAGCTCATTGCTGTGGACAGGAAGGATCTCCTGTAGCAGTCTGTATTACAGCGGCTGTGAAGAAGCCTCCAACTGAAGCGGACGCTCAGGGTTGTGCATGATTGATCTAATCTTTTTTTTTTTAAGTCCCTGAAGTCAGAGACTCCAATGTCAGACGAAGTCACCAATTGAAAACTTTGTTTTCGTATTTAAGTCAAGCTGTTTTTGAGAATAAAATTAGCTTGATGATCTGAAATGTTTAGGTGTGACCAAAAGACAAAAAATGAAAAAAAGAAGCATTACAAAAGGCCCGTCCGACAAGCGAGCAAAAAGGAACTGAATGAAATCCGCCCAAATGACAACCCGGAGGGAAAGTGAAGCTGCCGCGGATGGACACAAAGACATGTGGGGGAGCGTGAGCGTCCCATACCCTAATAGCAGGATCAGACAAGAGCCACAAAGAACTAGCAAAATCATTAGGATGCAAATGAGAGGGAACAATTAGGAAGTGCGCGAGAGATTGAAAGAGATACTGTTTGAAAGGCAGGGGACGAAATTGAGTCATCTCTGCTTTCACTGAGGCTTGGCTCTCAAAGCAGCTGCCACGCTGCCGTTCTCAAAGACCCGGGCAGCGGGCGCAATTAATTTCACACCGACGACTATTTCACCAGCCCCAACAATCTGATTTCACTACGTAGGGATTCAGACGTCCGTCCAAACCGTTTTCATGCCACTTTGTGACAAAACGCATGGCGTCGAGGATCACGCTTTTCACCCCCCATTTGCTCTCTCAACTTTAAATACTTACCTTCATTTGATCTGTTTCTGGACGGGAGGCAAAACAATTTTCTGTTTTTTATTTTTATTTTTTTTTATGTCCTCTATTTATTTGCTTCTTTTCTCTCTCTCTCTTCTCTGCCCTACAATTTTGTCCGCCAGTGACTACGAGAAGATTTGCGCCCCTTTGTTTAGCTGCTGTCTTAGCTCTTGAGTCTCTTCATAAAACAGAAATATGTAGTGGCTCGAGTCAAAGCCATGACCAAATAAAATCCAGCCAAGTGTCTTCCCGGCAAGCCATCCATTCACGTCATAAAAAATGGCTTTCTATTTGTGTTTTCGAAGCGTCGGACCATCGCTGGCCCTTTGGCTCGTCTCAGGTGCCGGGACATCCCCTCTGCTCTCCATAAATCCACCTTTCGTCTCCTCTTCTGTTGTAGATTTTTTTTTTCCTTCCGTCTCTTTAACTCTGCCTGCAGCGTCTCTTAGAGCGTTTTGTGGTGCATCATGTGAGATTTATTTCCGAAGAAATACACGGTGGCAAAATGTACTTCGCGTCCCTTTTGGTTTGAGGAGGGATTTACTCCCTGTTAAGAAGAGTTATGTACACTTTGACGCTTTTTTACGCCCGGACTCTTGTTCTTTTCACCTGAGCCTCTCACCCACTCCGCACGTCGAATCCCTGGCT
This sequence comes from Poeciliopsis prolifica, assembly GCF_027474105.1. Lineage (NCBI taxonomy): Eukaryota > Metazoa > Chordata > Actinopteri > Cyprinodontiformes > Poeciliidae > Poeciliopsis > Poeciliopsis prolifica. The sequence goes on from NW_026562383.1 coordinate 5,408,210, forward strand.
CAGACGCACTCTTAAGAAGAGAAGAATGAAATCTTATTGGATATTTGGCATTAACCTTCTCACGTTTGAGGTTCTGGTGTATTTTTGAAAGCAGTTTTTTTTCCCCCCCCAGGTACTAGGAGTTACAGTCGTCCCTAAACCGGTTGGCTTTTTCAGCCTTGATTTAAAGCAGCTCAGTGTTTTGGACGTTTTGAAGTTTTCTGGACGTTTGTTCCAGATTTGCGGCGCAGAGAAGCTGAACGCTTCCTCTCCATGTTTGGCTCATCTGAGCAAGGCACTATAACTTTTTACTGGAGATAGTTTGAAAGCAAATTAGGACTGTTGTAAAAGAATATTTTAGTAATTGAGTACTCTGTAGAATATTTTTACAATTATCAGAGGAATCAGACGTCTCTCTCGCTCTCTCTGCGCCATTCCAACCGTTTGCTCCAAAAACTTTACGAATCGATTCCAATGGCAGAAAAGCCGTCTTACTCCAACCGTCGCACCGCAAAGTTCAAATCCCTCTTTTGTCGAAATGCTGCATGATCCAACACAACGCTGCTGGCACTTCACAAAAACTCATAGGCGGAAGGGAGAGCGCTGCCCTCCACAGATAGCATAATAAAACACCATTTAACGAAGCTTTGAGGCAGATAATTTTCCCCGAGGAATTTTAATAGTCGAGGTACTCGAATCACTCGAGGAATCGTTTTGAATGAGGATAGACGTTAAGTTTACTTTACACTTTAACTTTTTAAGCCGACGAGAGTTCCTCTGGCGTTCTGTCTCCCGGCGGCGTCACGCGGATAAGGTCCCAGATTCGTCTTGCATCCACACACACCGAGCAGGATGCCAATGTAGGTTCAAAACACACCATTGATTAAGAAGCAGCCGCACTTTGGGGTCATCAAAGAGTACCAACTTTTCGATTGGTATCCCAGTCGAATACTGTATATTGTGCATCTTTAAACTGTAACTTTTTTCTTTGGTCAGTTTTGAATCGGGTTTTTTAAGGTGAGTAATGCTATTTTAGTACTGCTATATCCAGTAAGATTTCTTTCTCCTGTACGTCAACTCTTTGGTTGGTACACAGCGATGCAGATGTACAGGTTGGATTTCTTTGGCATCGGTAGCACTTCAGGTGGATTTGACATAAAGAAATCCTGAATATTGGTGAACCAGCTTTGTTTTAATTGCTAAATGAACCAGAGGATGTGGACCTTTTTGTCGTCAAAAAGCTCTGTGTGATGACTTAAAGAGAGAATCTTGAACTAAAAATAATAATAGTCATAATAATGTTAATCACTAATAACTCATGATATGTCCAAGTGGGGAATTATTTTTCAAATAGGTTTATATTTATTTATTTTTTTAACCCGGGTTATGTGAGTCTGATTTTTAAATTTGCTAAATAATCTCAAACATTTGCAAATCAGCAAAGACTTTCTGACAAAGAAGATGAGATGCTCAAGAAAAAGGCTGCTCAAAATACTGAAAGCAGAGAAGCCAGCGCTGGAGACTTTTTATTACTATTAAAAGGCAAATTTAAAGAAATAAAGTCTCACCCCCACCAGTTTTTATTTGTTTTTTATTTCTTTGCAATTAATTTTAAGTTTGTATCCCATATTTCTGAATTAGGATCCTGTTACATTTGTATCTGAAGCAATGCTGATGTTTGAAAACCGTGTATTATTTCTTGTATTCTGCATGGATCTATTACGTTTGAATGCAATGTTTACTACTGTTTGTTTACTTTCCCCCCCACATTCCAGGCCTAATCTGTTAAGGATTTTCTTTGCTACCAATTCAAAATATCAACTCCATGTGTGGGATGTGAAAAAAAAAAAAAGTGCTACTTGTCATGCAAGGAAAAACACATGGATACAAATTAGGAAGGACTATTTATCTGTTTTAAATCAGAAAACATCTGCAGGTTGCTGAAGTGCAACATTCACATTCAACCAAAGTCCTGTTGTTGTCCTGCCTGCTCAGGATGTAACCCCGCTCTTTGACGTCATACACACACACACACACACATGCACTGAGAGTGGAGTCATGGAGTCACACAAAACAATGTGTGTATGGACAGGATATGAGGCAAAGGAGAAAACCTGGCCCGTTCTCGTAATCCCAGGCTTATAACAATAACATTTGATCATCAGTTTTCTGCGTCGGAAACATCACATCAGCTTTTCGGTGGGAGTCCGAACATCTGACATTACAAAACTCATGATTGTAAGCATCCGTCAAGGTCTCGGTTATGGTCAGAAAGTCTAATTTGCCCCTTTGTTATTGTTCCCTACTGGCGTAGAGATGGTAGATTTAGTGAAGTGACTCATACTGACAGCGCTGTTTTCATTGTGGAAAACCTTAAACTGTGAGAAAATGTTCTCTTTTCATCCACTTTTTACACAATATATCAATTTTAAATAAACAGGTTTCTAGGCCTTACCAAACCGAGTCGCAGTTTGTGGTGAAATTATTGCTGATTGCGTTTGTGCTAGTCTCACTGCAAGACGCCCACGCCTTACTCACTGGATGAAATCACAGAAATTCCTAAATCACATTTTTTCTTTCTTTTTTTTAAAGTTAAAACTTAGTTCTCACACCTGATTATTAATCAATTGATTTATCTAAACATGTCATATTTCTCATAGTAATGGGGCATCTGACGAAGATTATCCAGCAAAACAATTTGAAAAAAAATGGTGCACACACATACCACGCAACAAGAATGCGACGCCTGAATGACTCTTTTGACCTTTGCCCTCTGAAGAGGGCAAAGGTCAAACAGTGCATATTCAGAATGTTTTACAGTCGTCAACCAACAACTTTTGCTTGGCTGCACTTTTTGTTAAGCCATCAAATAGAAACGGTAATAATAATGACATCAGCAAATATAACAGTACTATTTTTACAACAAGGTGACGTAGAACAAATCGACTTTCCTTCGCCAACAGATGGAAACGACTAACGACTGAAGTCCCGACGAGTTCCTCGCTTTTTTTTTTTTTCCTTTCTTTTTTTTTTTTCACTCCTCCAAAAAAGGTTTGTCATTACAGGCCGTTTTAATAGGAACACCGCGGTCGGGAACGGAACATCTGCGTTCCTCCGTGACACGAGGCTTTTCGGCTTTATATTGTCCTCTGTACTAGTTTCTGTTTTGGCTCCTTTCCTCGTCCCATTCCTCCTCCTCTCTCCTCAGGCTGTGTGCATCGGGACTTCTGGCTTAATGACAGTTGACAGATAGTTGAAGGGCATGAGCTGCTCCCTGTCAGCCCTGTTTTGGACTCATAATTATTTCACCAGTGTCACGTCACTGTCACCCTCGCCTGCTTTACGCTGTCACACACACACACACACACACACACACACACACACACACACACACACACACACACACACACACACACACACACCACACACACACACACACACACACACACACACCCAGATCCCGCCCACCTGCGCTGCCTGCTGAGCCTGGAGGAGAGACGGGCCATGTGTGTGTGTGTGTGTGTGTGTGTGTCTGGTTGTCACTCGGCGCCCTGCCAACACGAGGATCGCTGCCACACTGCGACCGTCGCTCTGTGCTCGTCTCCGTGGTAACAAACCAAAACCACAGCCTTGTGGCAGTGTGTTGGCGTGGTGGAAGGTTGACTTGCCAACTGGATACCAAAATAATGTTTTGGGGAGATCTTGTACATTTCACAGCAGATATGCCAAAGTCTGCATGAGAGAAAATCCTGGGAGGCCTGGGGGAGTTTCTGGAGGGCAGCATTGTTTTCCTAAGTTACTTTGACAATAAACGGACCCGGAGAAATCCGACCTTGACTATAGATGCTCATAACGGCAGAAACAAGCGATATGCACTTGTGTACTGTCCACACTTTTTTCTGAGTCTTTAAACTGCTCCGTGTTGATCCGACTGAGAAGTCCCCCTAAAATTCTTGGCCCACTTGCTGACAAAAATGGGAAGCCTTTTAAATGAAACCTAAGACGCTACGACGACTATCGCAAAAGATCCTTTTCCAGTTTGTGGCGAAGAGAAATCAGAGAAATCATAATGGATCTTGGGTCCATCTGTTCCCCAAAAGCTCAGCTCAGCATGACCGATCTGATTATTAGGATTCCCCTGACAAAGTCCCTACTGGGTTTTTTTCTTCTTCTTTTTTTTTTTTTTTTTCTGAAACGCATAAACTGTAAAGTGTGATTTATGAACTGCCATCATTTAAAAAAAACAAAAAAAAAATAATACCGGAAACTTTTTACAAGAGGAAAAGAAATCTTAGGTGGCGTTTCCAAACCGGGAGTCATTTAAACAGCACGGTAAAATGTGCATTTGCGTCATTAAATCACCAACATGGTAGTTTAGAGGGGATGCTGGGAAACGGTGAGCTGGAATGTCATTGATAATATAATGATCAAATGTATATTTAGAAATCGGTGAGTCTGAATGCTCCAAAAATAAGCAGTGCAACAGAAAGGGGTGGGGGAAATGTAAGCGGTTTTAGCATACCAGAAAATAGAACCGTTGTCCTCGGTGTGTGACAGAGGGAAGAAGCTGTAAGAAAAGAGAGCAGGAGAGAAGGAAGCGATCAATGATTTAAACAATAATGGAGCCCTCTGTATTCACTGTCACACTCTCACTTTTGGACGTCAGGATTGTCTTACAGACACACACAAGTCCCGACTGTCCATCTGGGTTACGTGACATCTCCAAGCCTCGCTGTCCACCCACTGCTTTCGGTCTCCTCTCGTCCGCCGTCCTCTCGTGATGAAGTCGGCCCCTTTAAGCCCTTTCTCCATTTTTCTTGTCGGAATTTTTGTTTTTTCCATTTATGACCGCAGTCGTAAAATAGCCCTTGTTCCAGAGTTACTGGGCCAAGACATGACTAAACAACAAACGAAGCACTGCGTTATAACTTTCAGAAATCCCATTCTCCTACACACACATGCGCACGCACACACACGCGCATATTTCAAGTGCTAGTCAGAGGAGATGCCTGTGCGAAACTCCCTCCTTGCCTCACTTCTCGCCTTCCTCAGTCTTTCCTTCTCTGCCACTTCCAGCCTTCTGTTTAAATTAAGGTGAGCTGACAAACAAATTATATCTGTCACATCCTGTTTGCATGAACCAGACGGGAAGTCAATAGCGTCAGCCATTTTGGTTAGCCTGAGCTCTAATCACACTTCAGCTCCGTGGCAGTGAGGACAAGGGCGAGAGGTAGCGGTGGGGACACGGTTCGCCTAATGACAACCCTGTGTTGTTCAAATCAGAGCCGAGCTTTTCTGCTTATTTATTTTTCACTTTTTTAAGTGCTTTTGCTACGGCCATTTCAGATAGTATGACGGGGAGTCGCCGCATGTTGTCAAAAAGGTGGAATCTGTTGTTTTCAGTGCTCTAAGTTTGCTTGAGGTCGGACATATCTCTGAAAATGTGAGCGTTTCAGTTCAACTCTCCCAAAACCTGAAGCTCAACTTGGTCCTTTGAGTCACATTTTCATTGGTCGATATTTTTTGATTTCTTATCACCGTCACAATTCAAAAGTTTCACATGTGTTGCACATTTAAAATTGGTTTCTTTTGACAGTCAAACTATATTTTGGGGGGGATCTAGTCTGATTTAGCCATTACATGTAAAACAGAGTACTCTTCCTTTAATTTAAGCCTCTATGTTGAAATGTACTTTTTTTTTTAAACATGAAATCATAGATTTATCCAGTAGCTGTCCAGACATGATGTGATTTTAAAAAATAAATATATCTATTATTACCACAAAATAAATCAAACTCAAAGCTTCACTCTATACACTCCATTTTGTGTTTTTATGCAAAAAATAGGGTTGCTTTTAGGAGGTCACTGCAGTCGTCTTGTCTTCCTGTTTGTCAAATAAACGCAGACCGTCTTGATTTTTTTTCACACTCTCTCTTTCTTACAAATGCACACACGCATACGCACGCACAGCTGTGCCCCTCTCCCTGTGGTGGCTTATCTCAACGACATCAGTCAGACTCAAATGCTTCAGTCTGTCTTTGTGTAGATGTGCCTTTTGGTGTGTGGGTGTTTGAGCTTTAAGGTTAGGAGTCAAAGGTCAGGACACCTGCGGGGCTCATTTAGACCCTATTTCCTTCTAAGATACACAGGCGATGCTGAGTTGTGCTTAAGCAAATGGAAGAATGGGGCATTATAAAGGGGTCATGAGGTTTAAAGAATTAGTAAGTCAAAGACTGAGGGGACCAGTTCAGCTTTTTTTGTTTTTGTTTTTTGATAATCTGAGCTAGCATGATGATGAAGTGCATCAAATCAATTGTGTTTTAACTGAACATCGAGAATTTCAGGTTCAAATTCAGCAAATTGCAGAACAGGTGAGCATTGGTTGCCGCACCCCTGATCCTTACAGGTGTAGCTCGGTTGGACATTATCTTAAAACTAGGTTCAAAATGTATTAAACACTACATCAGAGCTCGGGTCTTTCTTTCCAGTTTCCTCCTCCATTCAGACTGACGCGTCCAATTTGTCCGTTCTTTACTTGTCACCCTCAGGTTAAGTCCTGTATACTCATTTGACCCCAGCGCTCTGCTGTTTAAAAATGCATGAACAATAAATAAGGATGCTCCTCTCCTCTTATTGCTACTCTCTCTCTCTCTCTCTCTCTGTCTCTCTCTCTCCTGTCTCTCCATCCATCTCCTCGTGTTTGTGCAGAGCTCATTTAGGCTCGTAAAGGAAATGGAAATCCGCACAGTGACCCTGCAGTCACCGAGGTGCCCGGCTGATATCCTCTCAGTCAACATTTGCAATTCTTTTGACTGGAGCACACTAACTCCGTATCTCATGGGGCGGATGTGTTTTAAAGGCTCTCGCCGACTCCGGCCTCATTGAAGTCGAGCATTAAAGAACTCCGATGTCCCGTTTATCGGGGAGCGTAACTCTGACGCCCGACGGAGCCTAAAGCAGCTGCCTGTCAAGCCATAGTCTCACTGTAAGGTCAGCTTGTATAAAAGTGAAGAAAATAAATACATTGCTGTGATATCTGATGCAGAATACCATGAGATTGCATTACTGTTATGACTTATATGAACCGCAGCATACAGGTTATGTTTCACCCAAAAACTTCAGTGTATTTTTCTGGGGTTTTGTGTGAGAGACCAACCCATAGAAGAAGAAGAAGATTTATTTATATAGCTACTTTTTTTTTGGCAACATGGCAGTTCAAAGGCTTTGCTTGAATTAGAAGTACAATAAAAGAAAAACTACATGTTAAAATGTTCCAGTTGTTTTGGGTTGCTAAGTAGACAGTATCTTTCTCAGTTTGTTTAGTAAATGTTGGTTCTTCCTGTTTGATTCTTGTTCCCGGTTGCTTATTACTCCATAATTTATATAGCAACAGGAATTCCTTGCTCCGATATCAAAATTATAAATCTAAATGCTGGTCCTTCGGTAGCTGCAGGGGGCGCTACCACACATCTCTCTAAAACATGGCCAGAGACATGAAGAGACGTGGTCAGCGTTCTGTCAGAGCAACGTTCCCTTTTCAACACAGATCACGCATGGACGCTGACTTGCATCTTTTCACTGCATCACCTAAATCCAAAAGTTATACGTATTTAAAAAATAAAGATAAAGTACCACAGCATGAATCGATCTGTATGTACAGCAAACCAATCTGAATCGTTTTCCTTATGTTTGCGCCAGCGATGAATTTCCGTAGGACAAGATGAAGCATCTGGGTTTGCATGAGCCCATCCAGACCTCAAGGTTCTCCATTGTCACTGCGGACAACATCATTGGAGCAACAGCCGCAGCTCCTGCACGCACCCGCCCACTTTCCCGTCTTTCTGCCCAAGAATAGTGAGGACCAGAATGCAAAGGAGACGCTCCAAATAGGCCAGAACCAAACTAGACATTAACCGGCCGCAGTGGGACTTGACAATAGGGAAGCGGCTGTAAGACGCTCCACTCTTCCCTTCCTGCCCTCCAGAATCTTGACTCCCAATTAAAATGCTTGACTTTATTTCATATAAAAAGAGAACACTGGACCAGTGAGCGGTCTTCCCGACGCAAACCGAGAGACCGGTGAGAGGCTCAGGAAGCGTCCGCAGATGTATCGAGGTAAACAGCCGACCAGCTAATTCCCAGAATTGAGCTTTTTCACATTATTCTAATTTTCTGACATGTTGAATTTGGGGCTTTCAATGCCACAACCATCAAAACTGTAAGAAATAGTGGACTGAAATATTTCACCCGGTGTAATGAATTTATATATAAAATTCACTTTCTGAACCGAGTGACAAAAAAAAAAAAAAAAAAATCAACTTTCCACAATATTCTAGTTTTTGAGACCCGTAGGTCTCATTCATTTTGTTCAATTAGCAATTGTCCTGATGTGATTGCTAGTTCTTTATGTCACTCGATACAATATAATTATCATTTGTCACAAGATACACAACTAAAACTGAAGTATGTTTTGAAAAGCAAAATTACATTTTCTTCTTTGCTCTTTGTTTTTATTTGCTGAATTACATAACTGGATGTGAAGTGATTTTAAAGTCGCACTTACGCCAACAACTTCACAAGTGCACTCTTTCAATGTGACATTCAGAAACACGGTTGCATCATTAGACTGACGTCTGCACGTGTAACTTGGGCGCAACCGGAAGATGGAAAAGAAACAGACCAGCAAGGACAAATGCTTTAAAACTGTGGGAGACCCATCAATCTTTCCCCAGATCAATTTCCTAAGGGCCAAAGGATCAAGAGTGAAGCCTGAATGGGGTTAATCTGTGGAAATCATTTTGTTATTAATAATAATTTCTCAAATATCTAACAGCCGGGAAAGACGTACTGTAACGCTAATCAAAGCTGATGCCTTCGCCCGTCAGAAAGTTCCCCCCCAGTCCTGATTCGGTTCTTTTGTGTCCACGAACGGATCAATCCCGATGCATTCAAATTACTCGTGGTGCAGATCTTTGCTTGAACTCACTGGGAATTGTAATCTCTTTTCAAAATGATCGTAATGGGACTTTTCACTCATAAACAGTTGCTTTCAGTTCCATTGGTCCTCAGTAAACGAGCCCCTTTTTTTTTAACATTAATTGCTGTTTTGCTCATAAATAGTCACAATATTATGTTTTTAAACACATGCAAAGTGTGTGTGTGTGTGTACGCGTGTGTGTTAGCATGCGCGTTCTCGGAGAGTTAACACGAGCATAATGAAGTAGCAAAAAGCCGCCTTCATCCTCAGACCCTGAAACAAGCAATTATGCCTAATTTGTCCTTTTTAAAAAGACACAGGGAAGCCATTTGTCCTAAAACACACACACACACGCCCGCGCACACACACACTCACATATTTATACACCACCACAATGAGAGAATATTCATGTCTCTTCCTCCCCCTCAACAAACACTTAGGAGCTAATTATTGTTATTAGCATCATGCTTGAAATCTCTCCACAAGGGCATGTCAGCGTACTTCAACATCTGTACACTTCTTTTCTTTCATCAAAGAAACGGACGAGATGGGGAGGAGGAGTGCGAGCTGGATGAAGCGACAAATAAAAAATGTCCTGAGATCACCTTGAAAAGGCCTAATCAAAGCCTTCCACACTTTCAGATTCTTTTGTTTCACTCACAATGAGCCCGTTGAGCTCGGCGGCCGTAATGACTCTTAAAGCATCGGTACGATACATACATGAATATTGATTTAGCCATAAGCATCACCATTTCCATCACGGGAAAGTTGCTGTGATCTCACCATCACCGCAAGGCCATTATGGCTAAATGAGTTTCTTGCCGTGACATTATGTTAAATATAAAGTATGGATTAGAGTGCCGCTCCTCACCGCCTACCTGTTTGAGATGAATGCGATAAACACTGGTACGGATCGATGGATTGCATGTTAACTTTAATGTAATGTTTGCCAATGAATTTATAGGACTGCTGATGGGACGGCCGTAGCCCCATAGCTTGGCTTAACTTGGAATAAAATGAACATTTCGCACGTCAATATGGCCATTTGCGATTCGTATATTTATGAGCCGCCGTGTATTTGTCTTGGTTTTGTGTAATGTTTAATCGAGACAGAGGTGGAACCAAACTCGGCAGGTCTTCCTCAATGCTGCGTGCTGGTTGAGGGGAGGGACGGATTTCCCACCTGACTGTCGTTTCTGCCCCCACCCCCTCTGTGTTTTCATGCAATGCTGTGATCTCATGTGATTGGCCACAAAAGTGACCAATTAAAACACAGTTTTGCCATGTGCAGGGCGGAGGCACTGAGAGTGAGAGCTGAGCAACAAAATGAGTCGATGCTTTCGAGCGGGAAGTATTAAGCTACAGAATGCCTTCTTATTGGCCACTTTATTAGGTACACGCTTTGGCATAGATGGCGGTGAGCAACATGGCTGGAATAAAAGGAATTTTGGCGATTATATATGGTAATGCTAACGTGCTGAAAGTCAATCTGAGGATCAGAATAAGGGAGAAGTATGATCTGTGGGACTTTGAAACTTTCATGGTTTTTGGTGCTGCTGATGATGCTAAAATCTCCCAATGAGCATCATTTATGAAACCAGACTGCTTCAAAATGGTGGAAAGTGTCCTACCTAAGAAAACATAATACCTGAGGTATTGTTTTTAGTTATTGTTGCCATTGAGGCTGCTAAGCAGATGCAGTTTGTTAAATGATGAACCATTTCCAAACAATTAATCAAAAGCTGTATTTGTTTACATGCCCACTCACGACTCGAGTGCCTCTCTTTAACACCTCCAAATGGAAAGACTTTCATTCTCATGCTTAACAGCAACTTGTTTTAATGATAATGTTAAATATCAGATGTTATTTGCAGAGGGAAATTAAACAAATGACCTTCTTGTGAAGCCTCCTGTTGGAATTAGCTAATTTAACAGCACAGTTTCCGACTAGAGAGCAATTATCAAAGCACTGTTGTCGATTAGAGTCGGTGTTTTTCGCAGAACAAAAGAACGCACTGCAGTGTCGAAAAGTTACTTTATGGAACCGGGGGCTTGAGGCAAGACAGGATCCGCTTTCAGATCAAAGTACCGGCATGAATATCACGGCAAACAGCAACAAAGGCAGGGCAATGGCGGGTTGCTCATTCTGTGGTCCTAGATACCAAGGTGAAACGTAGGCTATGAGCTCTTGAGGCTCAAGCGGGGTCAAGGTGGCAAGGCCACATCTGCAAGCAGAGAGATCATCATGAAATGCAAGGGGATGTATAGGCCCCATGTTTATGGCCCAACTGTGTTTTGTGGGCTTCCCTTTTTTTTTTTCTTTTTTTGTGAACAAGCATGAATTAAAGGCATGTGTCACCTCCGTAGCATAGGGACCATTTAGGGCCACGGTGGCCTTTTTGGTTTCTGCGGGCCGAGATGCCAGTGCAAAAGGCGCAGATCGGGTCAAAGGAGGCCCACAAAGGGGTTTCTGTTTTTCAGGCTGGGTGTGAAAGGTTGGCCGTGTACGGACCTCAAGTCGTATGGCGCGAGTGGGATCTTTGTGGTGCGCCTGTTTCTGTGGGACCAGGTACTGGCGTCAAACGAGGGGCACTTGTACTCTCCGTAGCTTGTGGGGGAAAGCCCATTTCAAAATACAATAACGGGCCCTTCTAGGGCCTGACAGGGCTAAAGCTCAAAGTCAGCCTAACCCATTCAGGTTCCTCTGTGTGCCCATATGTTATGGCCACCACATGTCATACATTTATGATAGTCGTGGGGCTCAGTGTGAGCCATTTATTGGGCCACATTTACTGCCAAAGGTAACCCTTAATTGGACCTAGTACTGGCGTGTTTGTTGGGTTGTGTTTATACATTTGGTTATCAAAGGTAAACCTGAAGCTTAGTTGACATGTTTCTTGTTCGGACCATGAAATGAACCAAAATAAGTTTTCAAAATCCCCAGAAGAGTCTTAATTTCCCGTGTCCTTCTTTTCTGCTTGGGGTCAGACTCCCAGCTAAAGCCTACCGAAGCTGTTAACAAGCAAAAGGTGAATGACACGCTCTGTCAGAGAGGCCACAACGGAACCTTTAAAAACAACTTACACATAAAAATCTTCTATTAAGCAATTACAAAAAGATCTTTGTGTGTGTGTTTTTTTCATAAGGACGTGGTCTAACATTCAACATGTTATATTTTACACCTAAACACAGTGTGCACATCTAATCAATTGAGCCACTGACTTTTTAATGGCTGCGGTAGAGTGTTCTGCCGAATGAATAAACACACATGCACACACACACACACACACACACACACACACACCAAATTAACTGTCTTGCTCTAAACTCTAATGCATCTGTCATTTCAGGGGTAAAACCCTTTTGATCTCTCTCTCCTTTTCCATCTGACAGCCGGCTCGCTGCTCACTGGTCCTAAATGAATTGATATTTCTTCTGGCCACTTGAATTTGTCACTTGACTTCTTTCTCGGTGTAATCTTCACTCCTCAGTAGCAGCGGTCCCCGGCCTGTGTGTGCATGCGTGCACACGCGCGAGCGAGAGAGACAGAGCTTCGAAACCTGGCTGACAGGGTTTCTGTGTTTTGGATGAAAACACATGGCTAATAGAGTCGCTGGCTGTCAGGCTGGCTAGTCAGAGAAAATGCCTCCAGAAGGCCTTCATGATGATGAACCTGTCACAGGTGATCTCATTTTTCCTTCAAAAAACAGAAAACAAAAACAACAACAACAAAAAAAACGAGAAAAAACAACAATGAAATTTAATCGCTTGCAGAGGCATGACTAACACAGTGCAGGAAGCAGTGTGGAGTAGGACTGTGTGAAAGTATATACATTGCTCCCTGACGCCTGGACTTTGTCACTGCACAAAACACTTCTCAACATTTCCAGGTTGGAAACCAGAAATATTTGATCTTTAAAGCTGTTGGTTCAACAAGCACCTGAACAACAGAGCAACCGCTGAAACAGGAAAAATGGTTATTGAAATAAAACTGGTGAAATTATTCAATCTTTCTAAACTGGCTTGAAAAACAAACCGAGCTTAATGAGCCATTTGATAACCGTGATCAGTTGGAATGCACATGATTAAATAAAAGTTACATTTTGCTGCAAATCGCCTCAGGATGAGCTTGCGAATCGGCGCCATATAAATAAACTGGCTTGAATTGGTCCAGCACTCTACTGCGTGCTGAACCATGCTCGGTATATTCACTGCAAAAAAAAAAAAAAAGGATTTCAGGACAGTTTTTTTTTATTTTAACCATTTCTTTGGAATCTTTTCTTTAACGCATATAAATTTTTCCCCCATTAGATTTTAACATCTACTGAAAGAAAAATGCCTTAAATCTCGCCTTTATCCTACCAAATATTTTAGTATCAGCACACAGCTGATGGACATCGGCAGTTTGCCTTCTGTCATAACACTGTGTTATTCCTCCTTACCTTTCCATCCACCTGTCATTCAGTTCTCTATCATGTACAGTATTTTCTGTCAGTGTGTGTTTTAACAAAGGAAGCGGAGTATTCGGAGGTGAGCTGGGATGATGGACATGTTTTTACACGCTTTAAAACACCAAGAGGCATTGCTTTAAAAAAAAGAGAAGAAAAAAAACACATTTTCCTCTAATTTGTTGTGTTTAAGTTTGATTCATGAAGCTCCTGCTGTATTTGCTTAAGCTTCATAGTGCAGTGAACTGCAAAAGCTTCACTGTTTTATTTGAAATCAGTGAAATATGATCTTCGCTTTGTGTGACTTATTAAATATGTCACAGAAGCTTTTTTTATAAATAGTCAAAATTTAGTACGCTGCAATGACAAGAGCTTTTTCTAGCACAATGATCCAGTTGTTTGGCCATCACCACTTTGAATGTTTACATCTGGCAGGATCTCAGTTAGTTTCCCTGCTCTGTGCTCTCTCTCCTTTCTTTTAGGCACAACTTAAACAACTCAAGCCCCGACAATGGCCTAGTGCAAACCCGCAAAGCAGTGATGCATAAAGAGCGAATCGCCGCACTCTTTTCCAGCTTCCAAAAAAAAAAAGAATAAAAACACAACCACTGAAGGATACATTGCAGACTGATAGTCGTCAGTAGATTCTACATTTATCCTTCCATCCTTCCCGTCTAAAAAAATACAGAAATAAAATGTCCCAGAAGTCCGATTAATTCGTTTTGATGAAAAAGAAAAATAATAACCACAATAAGGACTCTGGGGCTTCGTCTCTCATGTGCTTTATCCACCACAGCTTTTGCCTAAAGCATTATAAAATGCCCGAGCCTTCGTCCAATCACTCCACATCTCTATCAAAACGGCAGTTGGGGGAATATGGCACAATAATATTCGGCATAAAATCAATGGATTGTTTAATTTAAAGAGGAAGCAAATGGGGAGGCAGGGTAATTGCAGAGAGAGGCCCACAAATCAACCGTCCTTGTTATCCCATTTGATGCACCATTAAACATCTGCAGGAATAAACATTATTTTTAGCTCGGCTACCAGCCTCTACCAACTATAGAGCAAGGAAAGCAGAAGGGGGAAGCAAAAAAAAAAAAAAAAGCAAACAATAATAATAATTATAAAAAGATGGTCTTTAATGTCTAAAGCCTGGGTTTTGTTTTGGGTTTTTTCTATTTGTTGCTACTGGGTTTCAGCTTGTCTTGGAACATATTTGAAAGAAATGGGAGAGGATCCCAAAGGAGAGGATATGTATCTAATCGGTAGCATTCTGCAATCTGAAATTTCACTGCAACTAGAAAAACCAAGGTGAAAAATGAAGCAGCATACCTACGAGCCATTGTTCATTCTGAAAAGCCTGGAGATGCACTAAGATTTTGGGAAGTGGAGGGTTTTTTTTTTTGGTGCCGTTGCTCACGGGACATGGCAGATCCATGTTACTGTCAAATATCTCAGTTTAATGTTTTTCACAAACTGGTTGAATTTACCACTAATAACTATTCTATAACTTGATCACCTTGAAACGTTTTGGCTGCTTTGACTAAATGATGATCTACTTTGTCTAAGTTGGCTATACATGCATCGTCGTTTCCAAGATCACTGTTCTAAGCGTTGTTGACTTGGCTTCCTTCTTCCCCAGTGTCTTTTCAAAAAGGTACTTTAGACACAGAGACATCCCTATTGCTGGGTTACAGACACGTGACCCGAATGAGGCGCGAAATTCAGACGCGGTTTCAGGAAGTGTGGATTCCTCCGGTTCAAAACAAAGTCACAGCGAAGTAACCAAGTGCGCTAAATGGGCCGGCAGAGATGTGGACGCTCCTTCCCACCATTTGTAACCGGGCTTCTCGTTCTTTTGCCCGTGAGAAATGAAATGTCTGACAACTGTAGATCTTTCTCGAAACTCTTCCGCCTTCTCCTGACACCACCAGCTGAGATGGCCATGCCCCCTCCATGTACACAACTTCAACCTAAAACAAGGAAACATCTTGAAAATGTGCTGCTTATTGAACATAGGAACACACACACACCCACACACAAATCATATTTGCTGACAAATTAAAGCCACCAGCAGGTTACAATGCTGAGCCATTTCACAGATCTCGTTCTATCTTTGCCGCAGAAATGTAGGCAGACCAGGTTACCAACGCCAGGTGTACCTAATAAAACCGACAGTGAGTTCATGGTCGAGAGCCACCGGCTTTTCCTCATATGTGTACAGATAACACAGCTTTTCCATGATGCCCTTGAAAGTGCCCCTCTGGGAGTTGTCAGAAATGAACTTTATCTGCTCTTTAATTACGGTACATGCTCTCTGACGCATCCCTCACACATCCCCGAACCCCGACCTGCGCCCGCCCCGCCTCACGCTGTCATTTTCAAAGCTATTTTAAGACAATGTGTGATTATCTGTGACATTGCTTGACATGTGCCTCAAGGCTCTCTCTCTGTCTCTCTCTCACTCTCTTTCCTCTCTCTCTCTCTCTCCCTCTTGCTCGCTCTGCCTTTCCGTGTCTTGCTAATCAAAAAGCCAAGCCACGCAGACTGCTCAGAGCAAATAACAATCCAGCTCCCGTATATGTTTGAAGTTGACAGAGCGACCGGAGCGGTGAGGGAGAAAACACACTCTGATCGTCCCCCCCCAACCCCAACCACCTTCCGCCGTCTTGAAACGAACACGATATTTCAGCCCCAACATTTCTTGCGCCAGAATTTTTGTTTATTTCTTCTTCTTCTTTCTTTTTTTTTTTTTTTTTTGATATCTTGTGATTCCCTCCACGGGTCGAAGTCTTTAATGAACAGTTTCCACTCACTTCTTTTTCTCCCCCAAAATATTTGAATTTCAGACATCTTTTTTTTTTCTCCACTAAGCTCTAATAGGCGTGTCATTTTTATGAGGTGAATATCTTAATGACGTTTCTCCTCCCACACATTTTTAATTACCGCTACACCAAATATATATATATATTTTTTTTCAATTTCCCTTTATTCCCTCCCTACCTCCCTCCCTTCCTCTTATTATTCCATTATATTAATATCATTAAGTTTAATTCACAGTACGACGCCCGGTACCTGTGTCATCCTATCAGGACGAGTGATGAATGTGTAAAGTACCTGCTGAGAAGCAAAAGACTGCATGTGCTGTGCAGATTCGTCACGATCATAAAATCTTAATTGATGATTAATTAATCTCATAATGACTGAATATTAATTTAATCTTCTCCCATAAATATTATATCACTTTTACGGGATGAGCATGCTAATAATTGAATCGTTTGCATAACTGCAGTAAAGAATAACAGCGATTCATCGCCCCTTACTGTATGATTAAGTCATTAATACAGAAAGGTAGTTTAGAAAGTAACTTCCTGTTTCATGTCAAGTCGAGATTTGAAACAAAAAGGTGTGTGTGCGTGTGTGTCATTTAAGAGGCGAGCTTCAACGGTTCTGTAAATTCTGCTGTAATCTTCAAGCAATATGGCAACCAGAATATGTGACAAGTGGAAACAGGAAAGGATGAAATGGAAACACTTGGTTATAAAGTGACAGGGAGCCAAAATAAGATTATTGTTTTATTAATAAGACAGTCAAGCGGTTTCCATGCGAGGACAGAAATGTTGTGGCAGTGGAGTTTTGAGACGACTGCACTGGGACATTTCTACGTCAGATGACAAATTCTCATTTATTATTTTTACCATGACCTGCTCAGGAAGTACCAAAACATCATACGACAAGATTTTGTTTTTTTCTAGTATCGGAGTATAGGGGTCTGAAAAAAAAAGCACACCACACTATTAAGATTTATTTTCCTAAAATGCTTCCACTTCACACCTATTGGCACCTTTGTGTCATTCTGTCTACACCTACCTACATATATAGTTTACATTGTTTTTTATTTGTTTGATGCTTTTACTTCCTGACGAAGATGAAAGTATGACCAACAGGAAGTGGGTTGAAGTTCAGTCGATGGTCTCTTCTGTCATTAACATCGAATATGTTTAAAGCACTGGCATCCTTAGAGCGTCGCCTTCACCCCGTCTCCACTTGTCTTATAATGAAATGTTTTACATCTCAAGCAGAGGAAGCATTTTCATGTGTGCTTTAGCTGGGCCCGTAAAAACACCAACGGGAACAAGAAAAAAACAAACTCTTTGTCGTCGAGAGAGACGGGCCTCAGACGGCAAGCAGTGAAACATTGATGAAATTACCCATCCGCCGTCCCTTTAAAATGTTGGCCATGTATCATAGCCAGAGCAAATACCACATAATTACATAATTAATCAGATCATGTATGTTTCCCTTCCTTCATTTTTGCTCCTTTGTGCGCGAGTCAAACGCATGTAATCACTTGTTCTGTAATGTAATCTGATCAGGGCCATGTAATTCTTCATTTTGCAACAGCTCCCTGGAGCAAGGGATCCGAGAGCGAGATGGATGCGGCTCAGCCTCCGCTCCCCGTCCTCTCTCTTCCTCCCGGCTCTGCTTTGCCTAAGCGGGGCTTCCTCGGCGCGGCGAAGCGCCTGGACGCGGAGCCTGTGTGTGTCAACCACGTCTCTCGCCCTCACTTGTCTCTTTACATATCTCTCCATCCATCTCTCTCATATTGCTTTGCTTCTCTCTCTCTCTCTCTCCTCTTCACCCTCCTTATCTCTTCCAATCTGTTGTGCTTCCCTATCTCTGTTCCCTTCATCCCCGTTTTCTCCTCTTCTTCGTTTTGCTTTCCGGCCTCCTCCTCCTCTCCATTCCTCTCCCTCCAGTGGCGACACCAACCATCAGGTTCCATCTATCTGTGTGTACGTCAGCAATTAGAGCATCGTGGCAGCCAAATGCCAGCCTGGTCCCCAAGCTACACACAGAGAGAGAGAGAGCGAGAGAGACTCAAAGGCAATGCCCCTGACAAAACAGCATGAGAACAAATCACACCATAATTCATAATCTCGCCGTGCTAAAATCTCATTATATTACAGACATGCGGATTCGGTGGCATGCATGGCCGGGGAGCCAGCGCTATAAATTCCCACCAATCATAAATTATGAAAGGAAAGATAGAAATGACCAGTGTCTGTCCGGATCAGCTGTAAATCGCCCTCGGACGCGGTTTGTTTAAGGAATCAGGTCCCGCGCGGCGTGAGCAGCCTCAGAGGGCGTCGCCTGAGTCGCACAGGTGGCGAGAAGAGTCGAGTTTAAGCCGCTTTGGAAAAATAGTTTGTCCAGTCCCCCAGTTATTCATTTTTTCATTATTTTCTTTCTGTCTGTTTCATTAAAATTTGCTAGATCACACACACACAAAAAAAAGCTAAAAAAATTGTATGCCTTCTCAGAACCTTTTTTTTTGTTTGTTTGTTTTACACTTGTCTGGAAAATGAAAAAAAAGTTTATTGGGATTTCTCATTATTCACCATGATGGACAGAAATTATACTTTGCTCTTGATCCTATTAAATCTTTTGCATAAAATGACTCAAATTTAGTTGATAGACAGGTTGGTATTCTGCATATAATAATAAATAGCAGAACCTTTGGCATCAGTCAGTGGCAGCTACTGATAGAGATCCAATGAGACAACAGGAAGTTTGATGGTTTGGCGCCTCCAAAAAAAAAAACAAAGAAAAAAAAAGTTTTGCGTAGTTGTTCAATGGACTTAAGACAATGAATTGATGTTTTTTGCAAGCAAACAAGACTCTGCTTTGCATCACGTTTGACATTCTTCACTTGCAAAGTTCTTTATTTAGCCAATATTTATTGGAAGACGTGCAAATGTCCAGAATTGTATTGATCAACCTGATAGCGATATGGAACTGGCCAGCAGGAGACAGGTAACAGGTGGATCTGTCAAAGACTGCAAACAAACCAGATGTATTAATGCAGAGGAGAGTGATTATCGGCGTGGGAAACAGGTGAGGCTGCATAACGTAACAGGTTGCGCCTGTGAGGGGGTCTAGCGTCTTGAGAAGTGAGGAGGGGAAACGACACGGCATGACCACAACAGGAAAATACTTTCATCTGAGCAATAACTAAACACGGTCAAAACAATCGGCATACCGTTTAACTCAGACGAAGCGTCTAAACACGCAAACGTCCTAAGATTCAGAATGAACACAACCCATTAAAGAACTGAAACAAAACTCGTAGCAAAAGTTCTTCTTTTGATCGAAGAGCGTGAGCCTGCGACTGAAGCCGACGTGTCTGGCACTATAAGCGGTGGGTTTTGGTACTTTTTGTGCCAAATGCAGCAAAACAGCTTGAAACCGAGCCCTTTCAGTGCATCGATGCCGATCCTTAGAGTAGGCAGCAATGATACACAATGCATGACACAAGTCAGCATGCCCAATAATCACTCCCACAGAGCAAAGAAAGAAAGTGACCAGGTTTGACAAATCGTGTAATTTTTGTGAATGTGTTGCAGGTACCATGCCGTACGATACGAATCAGACAAAAAGTAGTTGAATGCATTGAATGGCTCCAGAACTCTCAAAATCTCGATCCTATTGAGAATTTGAAGGATGCGCCGGACAAATAAGTCTATAACTTACAGGACTTATGTAATCTGCTGCTAAGCTACCACAGCGCACCTTCAAAAAGGCCCAGTGGAGGGCAGTCAAATGGAGGCCGATACTAATGATTAATGCATGATATCGTTCTTTTCAGTGGTGCTTTCCCCAGCCAGGTTTCATGGTGGTGCATATAATGTTGCCAATCTACCCAGAAGCTGCTTGTTCCCTTTGAACAGACTCAATGGCCAATGGAAAGCTTGATTAAAAGCCCCTGCGATTAAATAAAGGTAAACTCCTTGTTTGCAGCGTAACAATGTGAGATTGTTATTGTGTCAGTGAAATATCTTATGTTTTGAAAAGATTTGTTTATTTCTGATCATTAGGATGATGTATTTTAAGTTTGGTTCAAGTTCGAGAGTTGTGTTTTATGTATGTGAGACTGCGAGACTTAAAAGAAAAGGAAAAAAAAGGAAAGAGGAGCAGAAGCCTGAATAAAGCTACAGGTAGCAGCCTCGTGGTTATCAGGTATTTTCCAATTATGTTTGTAATTTTTGGTTAATGTATCGATTATAGTGTTTTAATTACTTGCTATTTTAATTTACAGTGGACGACTGAGTTAAGATAATTGATTTGTGAAAGCCCTCCGAAGTGGCAGGCGGCCATGAGGTAATTTGTCAAAACACGTGTCACCTGTTTTTTGTAAGTGTGTCTATGTCTAAAGCTGTTTTTATTTCTGTAGTTTTCACGGCGTTTAATAAAAGAGCCTGTCAAAAGAAAGCCATGCCAGTGTGTCACTCTGGAGTTACAGTTATAATTTAGGGAAGAACATTTGACAGCTTTGCTTGGAGCACAAGCTAACCTTGCCATTTTAGCAACAACAGATAATTAACTACTAATATCGTGCATGCGTAAAATAATTTTCAAGAGAATGAGACATCGCTTTACTGAAACCAACAACGCCTTCCACGTCGTTTTTTGATGATGTTGCTGTTTGGACCGTTTCATCACAACCTCTCCAGCAGTTTTCATTCGAGTCCTCTTATTTTTGAGTTTTTTGTTGTTTTTTTTTTCGCCCCAAAGTGGGATTGAATTTAGAGACAAACATGGTCAAGGCAGAGGTGAGAGTGTGCCGCCAAAGGTCTTTCCCGACCCTCCACTGTCAACTTGGCTTTTCATTAGCTCGCTGCCATTTGGTGTAAGATGTGAGGGATTTCATAACACCGAGACGTGACTCAGGTCCGATGGACGCCAAGAGATATCTGAACAGAACAAGCCCTACCCCGTGCGTCCCCGCGTGTTTACCCGACTCTTTTAACAGATGCTTCCATCGTGTCACAGGACCATGGGATTATACGAGCAGGCTTCAATACGGT
This sequence comes from Poeciliopsis prolifica, assembly GCF_027474105.1. NCBI lineage: Eukaryota > Metazoa > Chordata > Actinopteri > Cyprinodontiformes > Poeciliidae > Poeciliopsis > Poeciliopsis prolifica. The sequence goes on from NW_026562383.1 coordinate 5,429,485, forward strand.
AAAATATATCTATATATTTTAGGTTACCAGAGGAGGGGAAAAGAAGCAGTGTGGAGACTTCAGGAGTGAAACAGGTGCAATCAAAGTGCTTCCTTGTCAATACACACAGAGGCACCATTTAAAAACATCAGGGGGCTGGACTAAAAGGGTGGCATTAGACTTTGAATGGAGAAGGATCTAATACATGGATGGTCCTCTTCCTCAGGCAGCCCATTGACTCCAAACTGAGCCTATTAGCAAGACAACACACCACTAATGGCAGTGCTACTGCTGCCGCTGCCCCTCCATGTGCAAGGAGACCACCCAGCACACACACAAACCAAACTCACTCACGTTCCCTTTTGCGCTTTTCCCACGCCATTGTCACATATCGTAGTCGGGAAGCCGGATCAAAGAGTGACTTCCATTCAAAAACACAGCAGTCTGTTGGAGTTAGACGTGGCTCCATGTGCAGTGAGCTGGTTGTGGTAGATGAAGAGTCTCAATGTGTTCGTGGTGTACATTTAGACGCTGGCGAGGAACAGGAAGGCTCTTTTTGTTTGGTAAAGGGATTTGAAGGGATGCCTACAGGGTTTTGAGAAAAGGAGCTCAGCCGTCTTACCTGCACATTTTTTTCACTGTTGTTGTTTATTTGTTTTGTTGCCAACAACTTTTCATATAAATCCTGATTACCCACTGAGCAATCGACCTGATCCCAACATCAGGGCCAAGGATAGGACTCTCAGCCATAATGCAGTGCTGTTGCCAGTTCATGGCGTTTGTTGCAAGAGGTGCAATAAAGTTCGATAATTCATACAAAAATGACAGGAAACTTCAAACCGAAGCTAAAAGTCAGCTCCAAAGCAAACTCTTTTCTTTTTTAAAGCTGTGGTATTACTATACAGTGACATCAATGTGCAGAAAAATACTTGTGCTCAAAGCTCAAATGGATAGTTGTAAATGGGACAATGCATCTATATATCTGTACTGCACTGATGGATGGAAATAACACACATTTGAATGTTTAACATTTGGGTTGTGCACTAGCAGTGTAGAAAAGTTAAGCCTGTCACTGATTTTGAGATTAGCTCATATACTCCTTTTTTTTCTTTTCTTTTTTAAACATCTAAAAATGCAGACAAAAGCGTCCACTTTTGGGTTTGGGGGCTTTTGCACCGGCTGTTTGTTTTTACACTGCAGAACAAACTCGCCTGCATTGATTAAAACAATGGAGATGCCAGATGCATTACACTCTGTATGTAACCTGCCTCTCACCTTTTGAAAAGGCATTGCATAAAAAAAAAACTAAAAAAAAATTATATATAGGCTATATATCCCTTTAAATATTGATTGAAGTTCTGGATCACAGTCTGCATTTATGCAGTCGAAGGCCATCAGACTCAGCAGTTGAGAGAGGAAGAGAAGCTTCCACATGTGGCCAGCAGGGGGACGCCTCAGAGATTGGACAGGGGAGCTTCTGTCGCTTTAAGATCATTTAGAAGCTTTTTATTATTGCTATTTTTTCTCTGAAGTGAGGCACACCTTTAAACCCTACACATGTGCTTCTCTATCAGTGTTCACAGCATTTGGTCAACATGGGTGGAATCAGGAAGCTGGTAACCGGGAGATGTAGACTACTTCTAATTTAATTCACACAAAGAGAGAAACAACAAATCAGGAAAGACAAATTATCATTATTATTATTATGAAACAACTTGGTTAAAGCCTCATTTAAGCTTTTTAATTTATTATTTTTTTTCCACTTATGGTTATGCGTCTAAACTTCTTTATTGTTGCAGCCAATGGATCCGATTTTGAGTATCTGGAAATGACGCGAAGCTCCACATTCTGACAAGTGTGTTTCATCACCGTGACTCTCGCGTCCCATTGCCACCCAGCGCGGCTTTAGTGAACTCTCTCCCTCTGTCTCATGTCTCACTGACTTCAGTCTCTCCAGTGCGCACTTTCCAAGAGTGTCTGCTAGTCCACTTCTTTTTTTCTTTTTTTGTTAAGAGCTGGACTTCATTGGCTTTATGGCAAATAGCCGTCTCTCTCTCCAGCCAGTGAAAGAGAAAAACGGGGTGGGGGTCAGGGGGGTTGGGATGGAGGGAAGAGAAAGAGAGAGGAGGTTGTGGGAAGGGGTGGTGGTCTGGGGGATAATTCATTCACTTTGCGCACAAAGCGCAGTGGAAATCACCCAGGGGAACGAAACGCCAGACAGCAAAGGAGCAAGGGTGGTGGTCGGGGGTGGAGAGAAGAAACAAGCCAGTTACAGTCCACAAAATGTTGTTTTTATTATCATTTGATTCAAATGTTATGCTTAATCTATTAAATGTGAGAGAGCTTTAATCCGTAAAGTTTGCTCCTGCTCGGTTTAGGGCGCTGCGTTGTGGACAACAGTTGAGATAAGGAGGGGACCAAAAAAAAAAAAAAAAAAAAAGAATCTGGTGATTCTTAGATAAAAAATGTTTTGTTTTGTGAGTTTTTTTTTTTCCTTCTCTGTGCCTCCGTACGGCACTGAGCGACCCGAGCGCTGCGCGGCAGCACTGCACCTCGGTGCGCCCTGGACCCGCGGTCGCCCCCCCTTCTCCCCCATCCACCCCACGTCCCTCCTCATCCACCCCTCACGCTCTCTGCTCAGCTCCAGCCTTACACACGTCGCTGTTGAGCACTGTGACTCCCCTCCTCCCCACACCTCTCCTCCTCCGCCTCCTCCTCCTCCTCCTCCGCAGCAGCACCGCCACCCTCCCCTCACACCACTGCTTGCCACCGTTTCTGCGATCCAGCGCTCTCTCTCTCTCTCTCTCTCTCTCTCGCCGGCTCTCCGCAGCTCCTTCCCTCACTGGTCGTCCCTCTCTGCGCGCGATCGTGCCATTGATGCCCACTTTACGGCGTGTTTGTGGTGGAAAGTCAGCCTCTCTCTCTCTTTTTCTTTAAGTCCCTCACTCTCCCTCGTCCTACTCTCGGGTTGCGCAGTGGCAAACTAACAAACAAGAGGAGGTGTTAACTACTTATTTTTTTTTTCTTTTTCTTTTTTCTTTTGCCTGGCTCTTTCCCTTCCACCCAACCAAAAAACAAAACAAAACAAAACAAAAAAAAACGCGCCTCCACGTTATCTCTCGGTTTGCGGCTGCGTCTTCGTCCAGAAAGGGCCGGTGCCACACCGATGATACTCCTAACTCCACAGAAAAGTTTTCGGTTTGTTTAGAGGATAATAAAAAGAAAGAAGAAGAAGGGGGTGGGAGGGTGGAGGAAGAAGAAAAACGCCGGAAAACCAAGCAGCCGTCTTGAGCAGATGCGGATTCTCGCCAAGGAGAGGTGAGTAACTCCTGTCTGCTTGTTGTTGTTGTTGTTTGGTTTGGAAGCGCAAAACACGTTCCGCTCTCGCTGCTCTTGGTCGCGCTCGCTCGCCGCGTCCTTCTGATTTCCTTGGAAGCGTTTCGAACTTTCTCCGCGACTGTTGCGCAAAAGAAAAAAGAAACTATGGCAAAAAAAAAAAAAAGAAATATATATATATATAAAAATATATAAAACGAATCACGGCACGGGTTTTGGACACTTGTGCGCGTGCGTTTTCAAATCTGTTTAATGCCTTCTTCATTTGCGCGCGCGCGTGCGGGCGCGTGCGTTCGGTGCACGCCGCCGCGGGGTTCCCTTAAACAAGAAAAGTGGCATCTTGATTTGTTGCGGTGCGTGCGTCGGTGCCGTTACACACGCGCTGCTGTCACTAAAGCGCATTAGCTCTCTCCACAGAACGCAGCTGATGCTCTCCCAACTTTTTTATTTATTTATTTATTTTTATTTTTTATGAAAGAGTACTGAACGCAGATTTGTAGGTGAGGATTCGGCTTTCCGACAACGTTCCCCATCTTATCGCACGGACGGAAACCAGAAAAAATAAAAATAAGTAAATATAATGAAACTTTCTCCTGGAGCTTTTATCAGCAACACCCCGCACCGGACAGGGCCGGACCGGGTCTGGCCGGGCCCGAACGGGCCGGGCCGGACCGGGCCTGCCGCTTGGAGATCAAGAACACAAACCGAGCAGCTCTTTCTTTCTTTTTCCTTTTTTTCTTTTTTCTTTTTTAAACATATAACCAACAGAATGTTCCAGTTACGTTTACGTTAGGGTATTAAAAGCGGTCATAACAAGGAGCGCATGTGGGGTTAATAGCCATATACTAACCAGGTTATAGCTGCGGTTGAATAAAGACCATAATGAGGCAGATTTTGATGCGCTGCGTAAAATAAGCCGACGTCTAACTTGCTGCTCCACAGCGCAGAATTTGCGTTTCAGTCCCACTTGAAAACTTTTCTTTTCTTTTCTTTGTTTTTTTTTTCTTTTGCTCGTTTTTTTCATTCAAATCCTACTTTTGTCGTACAATTAAAAACTCTTTAAGCAAAGCAAATAAGGCGAGGGGGGGGATATGAAGTTTCAGCACAAACCGGGGGGCAGATCCGTGCATTTTACCTTGCAAATGGTTCATGTTTTTTCTTTCTTTTTTTTTTTTTTTTTTTTTTTTTTTTTTTTTTTTTGCGGATAACCTTGTTAAAGTTAATGTCTCGGGGAGAGAAACAGACGGCTTGCATGGAGGACGCGCGCGCACGCGGGGGCAATATGAGGAGTGGGGGGGTAAGAAAAAAAAAACAAGCAGTTGGGAAACACCTGTTAACGGGGGAAAGAGAATATAATTTACATCACCGCTTCCCCTCTCCCCCCCACCAGCCCTCTACGAAATAAGCTGAGACCGATGCAGCCTCTGGAAGAGCCCTGACGAGGGGGTGGGGGTTGGGGGGGTCCCTCCAGCTTCAGTCGGGCAGACAGAACCCGAACACGGACCGAGACTTGCTGCCGACTCGGTGTCTCTCAAGTCTGAGGAATCTACCGAGGAAAACCTGGGAGAATTTAGTAGGGTGTATAGGGGGAAAACGAAGAGTCTGAAAATCACAGTGAGGTAAACTGAGTCCGAGTGAACTTTTATTATTATTATTATGTTATTTTTATTTAGTTATTTATTTATTTGGAAACGCTTCTCCTTACATTTTAGTAACGACATGAAATCTCACCCACGTTTTCCCCAGATTATACAAATATTTCAGGCGATAATAATAATAATAATAATAATAATAATAATATAATAATAATAATAATAATAATAATAATAATACAATTAGAAGGCTGTGCGGAAAGTACGGCGGAGTTATTAGCACTAATTTCCCACAATAAAGTGCGCGTAAGAAAAAAAAAAAGCAAAGTAAATAAAAATGACGGCACTTCACGGAGCAAAGGTGAGCCCGGGGCGGGTCACCGATGATTGAGTTGCAGCTCCTCCAAAAAAAAAAAAAAAAAAAAAAAAAAAAAAAACAGGAACTCATAGGCTCGGTTCAGAGTCCGGATCTGACCACACACCTCCACCACGAACTGGTTCCGATTAATTTTTTATCGATCGGATCGATCAGCTCTAGATTTAAAGCAAATGCTTCTTTTTCTATTTTTATTTTTTTATTTTTTGCAATTAACCTGCTGGACATATTGGATTAATTGTCTTTGAGAGGCGGATCATCGCCGTGCCGATAAATCACGAATTACAGCAGAGCGACACGTCACACGGTTATTCACTCAATCTGGAGTCGCGGTCCAATTAGTCGATATTAATAGGGATATATTGTGAGAAATACATTCACGAAACAACTGCGAGTCGTGTTGTTTCCGCAATCTGCATGTTGTTTCCATGAAACGAATTTATTCAAAGAAATGCGATTTTCATCAATTTTTTAAATCCTCAATTATGTGGATATTATATTATATTATATTATATTATATTATATTATTCATTGATCGTTTAGCTTTCTAAACAATTCTTTTTTGTTAATTTATTTAGTTAGTTTTTTTCAACATTAAAGTCTTGTCTCATAATAACAACAACAATAATAATAAAAATATATTGAAAGAGTCTTATTTTAGATACGCTCTTCTGTTTATTATTTTACGGAAGGTTTAAATTAAATATAAAATTATATATATATATATATATATATATATATATATATATATATATATATATATATATATATATATATATATATATATATATATATATATATATATAAAGTTGTGGTTACTTACTTAAATGCAGTTGCTTTCTTATCTCTGAAAAAGGTGTTATTATTATTATTATTATTATTATTATTAATCCAGGCTGCTGCTCGCCTATTTATTGCGTGATTGTTTTGAACTCAACATCTCTCACCTCGTTTCCAATCAAATCAAAACATCCGATCGTATTTTGCAACTTTTCATTCGTTCTGTCCTTTCAGCTTTATTACTCGGAATCTTAGCCAGTTGTTAGATTAAAAGAGAAATACTACTTGTCATTTACTTATTTATTTATTTTATTGACAGAGTTGAACGTGTTTAAGCTTTTAAAATCCGGCGCTCATTTTTCTTAGAAGATTCTTCTTCTTCTTTTTTTCTTTTCTAGGCCTGAACTTGTTTGTTGTTCTTCTTTGCCATCTTTCTCGTCCCAAAAGTGTAATCTATAATCCACAAGCGGGAGAAAGGAAAAAACTAAACAAAACAAAAACAGAGAGAGACAGAGATTGAGAGAGAGAGGAACGAAAGTGTGGATGTTCGAGGAAAAGTCCAGCAGCAGATTTATCTGTCAGCGTTTTGCACCTCCAGCAGCAGCAGCAGCCGCCTTTCCCCTCGCTCTCACCCCGCAGTCAGCTGTTATTGCTCCCCATTGATCTCCTCTCCTCCGCCCGCTCTGCCTCCTCGCGACAAGTGAACTAAAATTAATGTCCGCTTCACACCGCTCTGCCGCGGGATCGATGCGCGCGAGGGGCGGAAGTTTGTTTGAATTTGGGTGCCAAGAAACAACTAAAGAAGCAAAATAATAATAAATAATAATAATAATATAATAATAATAATAATAATAATAATAATAATAATAATAAATAATCTGTCCCTGTCTTTAATTGCCAGGTGAACGCGTTTGCTCTCACAAATTTGAAAATGATCGCAGCGCAACACCTGGATAAAACCGCCTGGATTTATTTCTCCGGTTTATAATTAATAATCTTTTTATTTATTTATTTATTTATTTATTTTTAGTGACGAGTTTGTTTTCCAAGCCGATGTTGTTTAAAAGCCGCAAAACCTCCTGGGGATATATCAAATAATAATAATAATAATAATAATAATAATAATAATAATAATAATAATAATAATAATAATAATGATCAGCTCATGCTTATAAAGTGTGATTGTTTTTTGTTTGCTTGTTTGTTTTTTGCCCTCTTATGTAGAAATATCAATGCGTCATGACGCACGGATTAACCCCCCCATACCCCCCATCCCCCTCCTATGTCCCATAAGATGACACTGATAGTAAATTACCCACGAGCCGCTCAGTCGCGACTGCTTTGATGACCCCCTTCAGTCTATTAAGTCCTATCAATATGTACTAAATCCTAATTCTTCATTAAAAGCACAACCAACTCCTGCTCTGCTTCTTAAGACCCCCCCTCTCTAGTCCCCCCCCCCATCCCTCATCCCCCCCCCCCCTCCTCCTCATCCTCCTCCTTCACTTTTGCGTTATTTTGTTGTGCTAATCAGAGCCCTTGTTTGGCGCGCGTTGAGGTAATTGAAATGAGCAATTTCAACGCGGTAAATAGCACCGTGTTTTACACCAGCAGAGAGGAAAGGGGGAGGAGAAGAAGAAGAAGAAGAAGGGGGGGAGGGGGGGGGGTAAGGACGCGCTTTGCATCTCCAAAAACTTTGCATCATTGTTTTCTCGCCGCATCGACCACGATTAGATGCCGCCGGTCTTATCAAATGCAAGGAAGGCGTGGTTTATTTGCTGATGTATTTATTCATTTGTTATTGCTGCTGTTGTTGTTGTTATTATTATTGAGGCATTGGAAATTGCAGCCTGTCCGCTGCTCAGATTGTGTTGTAAGAGCTTTTTTTCCCCTTCTTCTTTTTTTTTTTTTTTTGTCACGGGTTCCTTTAAAGTTCTGTGCGTTTGAACTCGGTTTGGAAAGTTTGAATTTGACATTTTGCATTGACATTATCGTGCTTCAGGCTTTTTCATTTATGCATTTTATTTAATTGAAATTCTTTTGGGATATAATTCTGTTCCAGTGCGACTAAGTGAGATTCATATTTCTGCTGCTGCAGACCGTGGCGCCTCTGAGGGAGGCTGGGGAAACGGCCATCTCTTTAATCTACTGGCCACCCACCCCACCTGCCTCCTCAGGCCGAGAGTCTCACACCGATAATGGTGTTTATTAATTTGAGTTTAGCATTTGGCAATGGGGCAACCACTGGGGGCGGACACGATCACAGGGGAGGGTGCGGGGGCAAAGGCCACCTGTAATTCTATATGCAAGTTTTTTTTTTTCCTTTTAATGCAAGCATGTTGGAGAGGAGGACAGAAATATAGAAACTCCAATCAGTTATCAGTTTGTTTGTTGACAGGGACGATGGACGTCGAAGCTTCCAGCTTGCTGAGTTTTTAAAGGAACTCAAAGGCTCTGCAGAAAACTCTGAGCAGGGGGTTTGACCTAAATGTCGAGTTTCGCGTCAGCGGCACGCCTGTATGAAATTCCTGAAATTCCGTCGTCGCGTTTGGTTTTCGGTGTTAAACCGAGAGCCGGATCTAGGAGGAGGTGGGCCTGCAAGGGGGATTGGAGTCACTGTTGGTGCCTCGTCAACACGACCTTCTTGCACTCGTGCAAGTTAGAGACCGTTTGTCATTGGGCACAAATCAATTTGAACTATGCTAATGCTTTCCCACGTGATAGTAGTTTTGTTTTTTTCCTTTTTTCGAAAGAATCTTTGCATTTGCTTTTTCTAAAAAAAAAAAGCTCCTTATATTCCAAATACCCCAAATTTACAGGGAATCTCTGAAGAACACCAAAAACCGAAGAGAAGGACTTAAAGCTTGCTGCCATGATGACAGCATGACTGACGCGGACCTCATCAAATAGTTTTACTTCTTTGCCATTCGGGACAGTCCAGTAAAATCAAACCCCATGGAAAATGTGTTTGGAAAACATCCAGTCACGAAAGTTTGGGGCCCACTGGTCATCGCCCATTAAGCCACTGCCTGGGTCTGGTTGTGACGTTCCACCAAACTCCGGCTTCCAGCTCCTGCTTACCTGGTCAGAGATTTGCAGCATCTTTCTGTCTTTTTTCTCCTTTTTTTATTTTTGGTTGCTGTTTCCGATATATTTGTGTCCCCCAAGGCCTGCCGCTGTTTAATATCTGTCACTTATACCTTGTTTTTGCCCCTTCATTCCCCTCCGGAGCCTTCATAAATCAGCCCCAACCTCATTTCCTTGCCGTATCTTCAAAAAAACACATCTGTTTCCATTGCTAATGGCATCATCCGACAAAAAAAATCCCTTCTGCGGAGCCGAGTTTTCTCCCTCTCCTCCCTGCAAATATGCATACAGACACACTTATTTCTGTTATTGATGACAGGAAAGTGGAGTAGCTCCCGTCCAGTCGTTTTCTATTGGAAGGAAATCACTCCATAGAGGAGGATGCTGTGCTGTGCTTAATGGTTTGATTGCATTGGAGAAGGCAGGCCTCTCGTAATGCCGTTACAGAGGGAAATATCACTTGGAGACGATATTGGCAACAAGAGAAAGTCAAAGAATTAGCCTAATGGGGGGAGTTGTGTCGGATGTCAGATACTTTCTATTCCCTATATTGCTCCGTGTCTCAGTCTCCGGTGCGTCTCACCATCCTTCCAGGGCCCAAACCGGCCCCTCCTTCCTCGCATAACGTCTCTCTCAGGTTTCTTCCCCCATTTGTCAGCTGCATTGCTTGACCGGATCACAAGCTCCCTGCTTGGAAAATAAGCTAATATGTGCCCCCACCACCCACCCATTGCACATCCTTCTACACACCTCCCCAGAAGACACTGTTGGTGCATTTGCTCTCATCGATTGCACACAGGCGCTATCTGCCTGGTTATAATCTTTCTCTGTGCGGCCTGTAAGTCATGCGGGCAGGAAGCGAGGCTGATATGGAAAGGGAGTGGGGGGGAGGGTGTGGCGGGTGAGGGGGAGTGGGGCAGCGTGTAAACGGACACGCGCACCTGCAGGAACACATCCCGTCGCACGTCTGCCGCACCGGCTTGACGCTCACGTTACACCCTCGCAAAATCAGGCCCCGAAAACAATCCAAGTCTTTTGATCGACATCGTCCCTTTGTTTCACTTTTACTTCCACCCTCGTGTCCTGGTAATCGCTTTCTGATTTTCAAAACGGCTTCCACAGATGTTGTTGTTGGGCCATCTCTGAAGGCCACCAACATTGAATGGCAAACCCGGCCCACCCCAGCCGCTGCCTTTCCTGCCGGGACGGGACACCCACACAAAAACTACAATAAGTTTTCCTCTGTTCTAAATCGCTGTCATAAACTCTACAAAAGAGGATTACTACAGCAGAAATCAGTGACTGAAAACAGTTTTTTGTATTTTTTTTTGTACCTGGCAACAGTTTTTCCTTGTTAAACTGCATCTAATTGACTTGCATGCAGCTTGCTGTAATGACTGGCCGGCCCGCCGCCTGCCTGCCAGCCGGCTAGATTAGAGACTGCTGTTGTACAACCCAGCACAGTAATAAAGACTCATACAAGGTCAGCTGGTACCACACACACACACACACACACACACACACACACACACACACACACACACACACACACACACACACACACACACACACACACACACACACACACACACACCCACTTAATCACACTCTGACAGAGAAGATCAAAATCTCAGTCTCCCTGTCAGCCAAATCTTTATCTACAGGTACGTATGAGGCAATATTAATCAATTTAAAGTAGATTTTAGATGGGGGTTAGAATTACAAAAACCTGCCCATGTTCCACGAAGATTGAGAAAGTCTGCAGTTCTCTACGTAGCATGCTAAACACAAAAGCCGAAAAGGAGAAGCGTTACATCCAGTTGCCTGTGGGGCCCCCTGCTGGTCTGGGGTGAGTGCGACAGGGAGCTGATGGGAAGACGTGTGTCTCAAACGGAAAAGGCGAAAATGTAAATGGAAGCCATGCAACAAACGCACGCGTCTCGTCCCAAGACATGACGGGGGATCTGGATATGAAAAATTTTTTGGGGGGTCTTAAGCCACCATAGAATTAGTCAACAACAACATAATAATAATAATAATAATAATAATAATAATAATAATAATAATAATAATAATAATAATAATAATAATAAATAGGTGAACCTTGGACCCTGGCACTGATCACACTGTGTAAATTTTTTGGAAATTCACCAACAGATTAAAAAAATAAAAAATTACAAAGTTTTCCCAAAACATAACCAAAGTATTGTGTTGTTTTGATGAGACCAGCGCCATGTGTCGTCTCACACGCCTCTGTTTATTGGTGGATAACGAGCTAACTGGAAGCGAGGCCCCCCGAATCTTAATCTGCCTTGGGCTCTGTTTAACTTCAGGTCAGCTCTAATGTTGCACTTCACAGGAGACAAATAAAACAAGAAAAAGAAAAGAAAGCTACTTAATATCGGTGCCTGGGAGCCAACTGAAAGCATAACAAAAGGAATAGATCTGGTTTACCAGTGGGCCAGAAATACACTTTGAAGGTAGGCATTTATGAGCAATGGAACAGCTAAGCCCCGTCTGGAACCAGGAATTAGCTGGCCCCGCTCAAGCGAGCCTTATAGTGAATACCGTGCTACTAAAAAAATAAAAAAGTGCAAAAATTCCCAACACACGTCGTTTTTTTTTTTTTTTCCCAAAGCAATTTCTTCTCTGTTTGGCGCGACTTTGTCTCTGAAGCCAAAGCGAAACTTAAGCAGTGAATCTTTTCTTTTTTTTCTTTTTTCTTGTTCTTTGAGGGAGCATTCGATGAAATCCATCAATAAAAAAAGGCGGCCTGCTTAAATAAAACATCTCCACCGAACGTGTTTGTTTTCAGTGAACCGAATTCAAGCTTATCCGATCATTATTGATTTTTTTTCTTTTTTTCCCCTTGCTCCAGAATATTCCCCGAGCGTCGTCGTCCTGCCGCACTGTGATGCGTTCATTTGGCCCCTCGTCAAATCTTCCAGCGATATTTGTCTCGGTCGCAGCCGTCGACGAGCGACGCGCTTACGAGAGAGGAGACAACGCGAGATTAGATATTCGAGAGGCATTCCGAGACAATATTGCATTTTCTTTTTTTTCTCTTCTTCCTTCCAACAGCTGAAAGTTAAGACAAGGACAAATAACACGCGAGTCGAGGAGGAAGAGAGCGGAGAGACAAATGGCTGTGATTCTTATTCACAAGGACATTTGAGCTTCGCCTCATGGCCAGACATGAATGAGTAGATTTCAATAGTATCGACTGTTGCTTCGGACATCGGCAAACGCACGCATGCTCTCTTTCTCACGCACACCGCAGGCCGTCTGGAATACAGAACGGACCCGTCTGCAAGTCAGGACTTTTCCATTTTGCTAAAAAATTAATAAGTAAAGGGCCCAGACGCAAAGCACGATGTGCATGCAGGCAGTTAGCTTTGACCCCTGGCTTGTGCTTGCGTCATGACGGCAAAGGTTTTGAATCTTGCAGGGTTTTTAAATAGCAGGGGTGTCTTTGGCTTTTGGGTTTCAGTCTGGTCTACAGATTGTAAACTTTTCATTGTTTAAAGAGCAAAAATCTAGCAGAAATCAGAACACTAGTCATAAAAAAATTTAACAAAATCACATAAAAATGAAGCAGACGCTGGGATTCTATTCCCATCAAACTCCTTTATGATTTTAGCAACTTTTCACATCTCTGTGCAGGAAATTTGACCGACTTTCTTTCTCGAGTTGCTTCAATTCGCCAGTTCTTCTCCAGCTCAGTAAAGCTCAGCTTTGGTCCGTTTGTGCGCCGTTGCAGAGAGAGACGGCTGCATTCTTAATAACTAATAACTACGAGGTGCTAACATGGCATGTCTTCAAAACCAGAGCAAATCCTCACAAACCTTGCTAAGGGACCAGATCCCAGCAAACTTTCATGTTGTGCTTAACTGCCATCTTTAAACATTGTTCCAGAATCTGTGGGGTCCATCCATATAACATCATTCATATTCTATTCTTTATATAAAGAACGCATGTTTCCCTTGCTTGGTCCTTTTGTGAAATGTGCCGTCATGAACCTGATGTTTCAACGGGCAAACTTTAGAGGCCTGCAGAGTCTCGAAGTAGCTTGGTTGCTCTGCAGTTTCTTTGCCTCACGTCGAGGTGAATTTGCTGAGACCTCCAGTGCTTTGAAGACTGCCGACGGCTCGAAAACGTTTCCACTTCCCGCTAATCATCCGCGCAGATGGAGCGATAGACTTGAGCTCGATTTGAAATCGCCTTCCTGTGTCGATGGGTTTGAACTATTGCCGCGCTTACCGCTGATGTTCAAAGAGAGTTTGCTTTCCTTTTAATGCTATTTTTCTCCCCCCCTCTACAATAATTGCTGCCAAGTTTTGGAGTGAGCATTTGCTTTCAAATACACTTCTGAAAATTTAACTGACGTAGTAATAAAAATGTAACTTATTAAAACCAAACAAACAAAAAACAATTTTGGTCGAGCTCAAAGACAAACCAGCAAGCAGCACAATTGCTTTTAGTTTGCTTCATTTTAAGAGCAGCTGCTTTCGGTTGCTTCTGTTTTCATGATTTCTACATTTGAGGCCTGATCTTTGTGACAATGTTTTTAGCTTTAAGGCTCTCATATATATGTTTTTTTGTTTGTGGGTGTTTGTGTCTACACCAGGCAGTTAAGAGGACTGACATAGCTTGGCCTGTCTCGTAATAAAATGCAAGAGTGGCACTTTCACGCTTGTCAAGATTTTCTAAATATACCCGGAGAGCTGGAATCTCTAACTCACACTCACATTTAGGTTGGCACACGTGCTTTTTCTTCTTTTTTTTTTAAGACTGCCTGCTTTTCTCTCCATCTCCATTAAAAGAAAAGAAAAACCCTCAGCCCTTCGGCTGCTTTACTTTCTGACACACACGCACACACACACATGCACACACACACACACAGGCACACGGCAGTCAAAGCTGACAAGACGTTTTTATTGCAAAAAATTGGATGCTCTCTCCTCGCTCCTCTCCGAAACTCATGACATGTTTCGTCTTTGTGTTGCCATAAAGTGCATCAGTTAGACACTCAAAGCAGCGCTGTGCTGCTAAGGAAAAAGAAAGAAAGCTCTTTCGACAACAGGCGACAGAAAGGATATTTTTATCTACACTCAGAAGAGTTTGATAAAAAAGGAAGAGTGTTGCATTATCTGAGAGATGAATGAAAGCACATTTTATTCTGTTTGGACTTGAAGTGTTGAATCCTCGGTGCCCTTTAAAAATTCACACCTGACTTCTCTTACAATCAAATAACATTCTATGATAATAGTAATAATAATAATAAAAACATCATTTATTTTTCTCCTTCCAGTATTTTAAGGCCCAAGCTCTCCACCAATGTCGTTGCCAAAGCACATTGCTGTTGACACTGCAATTTCGCTCGGCTTGTGCCTCGTTGTCACTTAAAGTGCAAATTTGACGTGAAAAGCCCCTCTCTCTTGCTTCTCTGTGTTTAATATCGCGCTGACAACTGTATCATTCCTGCACACTGTAATCAAATAATGACACCGTGGTAAATGTTCCCTCGTGACATTTCCTATTACAAAACATGCGCGGCCCGGTGTCACACAATGCGTGGGCGGTATTACGCGCCCGTAAATGGGATTGTAAGTGGCATCCGGCTGACGTTCGGCGTGTTTGCATAGGAAGTAATTGCACTCGTATATTGATGATATGCATAGGTGTACGTCGCCTGGAATTATGATTGTTGTCCTGGAAATAAGGTTGGGGGAGGGGGGTGTAAGAAACACGCATCACTCTCCATTAACATCCGTTTGACACTTCTATTAGGGAGAAATGTCAAACATGTGGCCGATTGCACTTTAAATCACACATAAGGGAGTGTTTGACACCTACACTACTGATAGGAAAATAATAATCAATGGTGTTATAGTTTCAAAGTGTTGGGGTATACATGGCTAAATTCATGTGTGTAATATGTTCGTATGTGTGTTTTAGCATTTCCCACATCATAACTCCCATTTTACCAAAAAAATGCTCCATTGTGAGAAACCTCTGCTTCTTACAGGCCCCAAAGTATGGGGCTGAAAAGAAGAAGTGCTGTTTTTGGGGTGAGATGTAAGGTTGGATCAGGGTCATGGTCAGTAAGACACAGGGCAGCCATCTTGGATCATAGAGACAATATTTGTGGCCTTTAGCTCTGATTAGACAGCCTGATCACATCATTGTTTTCAAATAGCCCCTCTGTCTTGAAGAGATTGCCTTGAAGATACTTTTCTGACGTTTCTATGCAATCTTATTACGATAGCAATGCATTGTCATTGCAAGATGTCATCAAGGTTTCCCCCAGAAAACTGTCATTCATCCAAAAGATGTGTCGTGTTTAAAGTTGACAGGAAATTTGAAAATATCACTTTGTAATTATGTGTTATTGAAATATTTGAAGATTAATACCTGAACACCAACTATAAAGTCTTAAATAATGCAAACATTTAAAAAAGACTTAAATAAATAAGCAATGCTTATCCTGGTGGGGGCACAAGTAAAGCCTGGTGGCCCGCCAGGCTTAAAATACACTGGGTTAAAAATGGAGAGTTCTTAATTATTGTCTATTCAAGATGAAGTCTACCCTGCAAATCATACAAAGTAAAAAAAAAATCCATGAATTTTCAGCTGCTGGTGCTTCCTTTGAGTTTGCCAATTAGCTTGTTTTTATTTGCATGCCGAGAATCCACTGAAAGTCACCCAAGTGTGTGTTTGCAAACGACAGCTCGTTAGCTCAGTTCTTAGCTCCTTGTGTCATCAGCACAAATATAAACAAAGCAGACTTTACACTTGTTTCGTCATTTGCACTTTCTAAAACACTCTGGACGTCCTGAAATCCTGATGTGGAAATCCATTTCTCTTTCCCTATCTGTGTTTTTAGATTAGATCCTTTAGTTAGATTCCACCTCCCCTTTCTCTCCTCGTGCGTTGCGGCCTGTGAGGAAACATCCGTTCTCCTCTTATTGGATTGGCTCCTTCACTTAGTGGCCCCTTCACTCGCCACCCCCTTGGCTTGTTGGGGGTGATGATGATAAAATTGGAATATCTCTGTGCTCATCAGCGTGTTGCCCCCCCATGTATATTAACACCTCAGATAGCCTCCTTTGCTAAAGGTTGTTCAAGGGAACGCATGTGCCGACACACCGAGGGAACAGAGCGAGAGTCAGTAGAGAAACGGCAAAAGAGAGCGAATAAACTGGACAGGAAAGTAAAAGAAGAGCGGTTCAAAGAAATACATTTTACTTGGGTTAAAGTTGGAAGGCGCTACTTTCGCCGTGACCAACAACAGATAGGGGGGAGGAAAAGCATTGATGTTGCTGGTGAATTAGGATGAGAGATGTGTAATGTGACTCCATGAGATCGTTCCGGACCAGAGGTGTGTTATCGTAAGCTGTTCTCACTCCACACGCGTCCACTGTACACTTGTGGTAATGTAAAACATCTCACCATCTCCTCCTCTCTTCCCCGGAGCACGCATTTGCCAAAACACCCCCGCCCTCCCTTCTCTGCAGCATTGTTTTCCGTGTGGGTGTGTGTATTTGTGTGGGAGGTACAGGAGCATGCCAAGTCCCAGATCAGATTTGAAAATTGATTTGAAAATTGACTCTTTTGGACAGCTGATAGCTATAAAGGACGTTTCTTCTTCTTCTTCTTTCATTTCCCAGGGAGTTCCTCCTTTGATGTTGGATGGTAGTCGGCGAAGCTTTGAAGCTCAACCAGAGCAGCTCATTGCACTACTCGATGCTGTGTGAGGTAAAGTTTGCTGTGTGTTTAGACAAGCACACATTACCAGGGATATGACAGCTACATCTAGGACATGAGACAAAGATTAAATTTAATGAAAACTTAAGACTCTATCCAATTGGACTTGTTGATATATTCTTCGACTCCTAGGTGGTCATGAAGCCAAAATAGCATTGAAATTGTAAAATAGAAATGAGCCAAGGTATTTTAAACTCAGCAATAAACTGTGAAATATGGCATTTTGTTGAATAGAAGCTATGAAGCAGATTTAGTTTTTTTAGCTGCCATTGGTTAGCATTATCCTCACATTGTTGTACCGTTTTTGTCTCGTCTATTACTTTCACTGTCTATTTTTCTGTATTATAATTGCAATAATGCCACGCAAATTACTTGAATTACTATGGTAATTCAAGTAAACACTCTGTCAAAACGATATGGCGACAACTCAATAAATAACTACTTCTTCCTTTTATACTTCAGATTAAATGCATCAAACTTGGACGTGGAGTGTCATCCAAAAATCACACACAAGAATAAGTGACATTTTCTTCCCTCTACCAAAACTAAATTACCACTACTGAAATAAAACTTGTTCTAATCAGAAACTTTGATGCTTAACAAAAGACTACATGGATGAAGTTCATGTAGAGTTCTTAGCACATAATGTATCCAAAATGCATTAATGCACAAAACTAAAAGTTCCTTTTAGTTTGTTCAATCAACACAACAAGGCAGCTGAAGAACGGCTTCCTGTTTTACGTCAAAATAAGAGTCTCAAATATTGAGTCTACAAGTTGTAAAGCTTAAGTAAATGTTCTCCATGTCAAGGGCTCATAATAATAATAATAATAATAATAATAAAAGCTGCAAGCGGCATCGGATGGCCCTCGCAGCTCAGTGTTGCTCTGGCCTATTGACAACTGCGGGAATTCTGGCACTGCCGCCCGGTCGCCATCGCTGACGTTCTCGTGCAGTTCCGCCAGGCCATACGCCTCGACGCGTACAGCAGCGCTCCCCGACAACTCACAAAAAAATCATCATCGGCCGGTGTAGTGATTAACCTAGGGGGCGCAGTGGAGTCAAATTACAATTCTGTGCTATTGGGCTCCTTAGAGGTTCATTAGAGTCAATCACAAAAAGTTATGTGGAAATTTGAAGCCGATCGATCAAAATCGATTGGCTTTTGATCGGAGGAGTTCGATCAAATGCGAAGGCTGTAAACGGCCAAATAGGGCCGACTTCCTGTTTGACTTGCACTATGACACTGATTGTATTTTCTGAGAGTTTGGTACACTCGTAGCTATACAAGTATACCAAATTTCATGTCTCTACGATGAAGTAAGGTCAATGCAGAGGGTTTTTCGAAAGTTGCTAGGTGATGCCGTTGAGCCGTTTCTTTTGCGAAGACCCTAACATACATAAATTTTACACAGGCTGTATGTGTCTGTCAAATTAGGTGAGTTTTTGAATATGACAGAGCCCCAAAAAGCCCCCTGTTTAGGGGGGCAGAATCGTAATAATAATAATAATAATAATAATAACATTTTTAAAAAGTATCTCCTCACACATGTATGACAGAGATATCTTTACCCATTTTAAATGTAACATTGAACTTTTAACAAGGCAGTCACCTTTAAATTGCCCTATGAAGATAAACATCTCTAAGATGCTATTTTGCATTTCATCGGCTTCCTCTCTGCGTTCCTCCAACCGACCGTACCATCCGACAATCTAATCCCCGGGAGAGAAATTTCTGGTCTCTTGCTCTGGATGCCTTGTGGGGGGTCGTGAGGTCAAGTACGGCTAATTTATTCACTCAGTCAGATTTCCTCTGACTTGTGGATGGCTGATGGAGAGGCCGATATGATATCGCCCATCTGAGTCACCCGGGGGAGAAAGACGGGGCTGAGGTGGAGACATCAGGGACAGATGTAGGGATGAGAGGAGAAGAGATTGACAGGAAAGATGCAAAAAGAAAGGGGACACAGATAGCAAAAATTGGGGGAATTAAAAGTGGTTAGATGGAGAGATAGGAAGACACAGCCTGCAAGAGTGAGGAGGCACTGAGTCAGCGGTTGAGCTGAACATTGAGTCACAGAGGCGCTTATCAGATGTGTGGGTGTGGGGGCGACGTGTGTGTGTGTCCCCTTATCTAAAGACAAGTGGTTCTGGTCCAATAACATCCTGGGAGATGGTTGGTATAAGCTGCTTAAACCCTAGATGTGACATCGAGGAATGAGGGAGAATAGATAGCGATGGAAAGATGAGAAGAGGTGATGAGGATGGAAAGAAAATGAAGAGGAGGAGGAGGAGACGGTCTGATAAAGGAGGGTTGTGAGGACAAGATGAGAACGACTTGAAAGAGACGAGATGTGGGGGGAAAAACGTAGAGAAAGAGGTGATGTGAGAAGGGTTTGGAAAAGTTTTTTGTGAAAGAAGAAAGTGAAAGTGGGGTTTTGAAATGTTTGTACGCCATCTTTTTCAAAAAGGAAGGATTTGTGCAATCGGATCAACGGTGTCAACTTGAGGACACTTTTTTTTATCCCCGGGTGGTCCATTTATTTTCTCTGCTTACAGACATCAGTCTGTCTGCTGAAAATGCTTCGTGCCTCTTTGAGGAATAGTATTAGGACAAGAGTGTTTCTGGGTTCATGTTATTTGGAATACATATTGAAAAGCACAGAGGGTTGACTTTAGATACTTAGGTAGTTTTGCATCTACACTTGTGAAGGTTTTGATTTTGTTCTAATTTGACCAAATTGTGTTTTTCTTAATCTTCTCAGATGCTGACTGCCAGAAGATGAGGAACCACCTTTGACAATCCACAGATGTCCTCCCTTTTTGGACCATTTGACTTCAACATCACATCCTGCAAGCGAGGGAAGATTTTACTTGCTCTTGCTCAAAACTGACTGGTCCAGATACATGCAGTGGCATTTACCTGGATGATTTGAGCCAAATCATTCCCTTGTGATTTTGGTTGCTGAAACAGTAGATGATTTGAGTTTCTTGAGAGATTTTCTCCAAAGACGAAATAATTTCAGTCAACATCCTAGACTCCTGCATCCTATCAGACCCATTGCAAGGGCTACTGAATATTGTCTTCAGCTTCCCTAAGGAGGAATCCTTTCCTCCTCCTCCTAAAATTCTTACAACGTCCTTCGACCGCCCAGACATGGACCTCCACCGGGCAGCCTTCAAGATGGAGAGCTCCTCCTATCTGCCAAACCCTCTTGCTTCTCCAGCCCTCATGGTGTTGGCCTCTACTGCAGAAGCTTCCCGTGATGCTTCGATTCCGTGCCAGCAGCCTCGCCCCTTTGGCGTCCCGGTCTCTGTTGAAAAGGATGTCCATTTGCCATTCAACAATGGTTCGTACACCTTTGCGTCGATGTATCACCGCCAAGGCGCGGTCCCTCCAGGATTTCCCAACAGGGACTTTCCTCCGTCCCTCCTCCACCTTCATCATCAGTTCGCCCCGCCCAACCTGGACTGCTCGCCCATCAGCATGCTGAACCACAGCGGTGTGGGCGCCTTCAGGCCTTTTGCCTCACCTCCGGAAGATCGGGATGGGGCACCGGGCGGTTATCAATCTGCGTTCACCCCGGCAAAGCGCCTCAAGGGCTGCCTGGATGCGGAGGCTTCGCCCCACCTGCGTTACTCTGATGCTGAGGGGAAAGAGTATGACTTTGGCGGCACCCAGATCCCTCCGGGAGGCTCGCCCAGTAGCGCCTTGAAAGCAGTTGAGGACAGCGGGAAAAAGATCTTCGCCGTGTCCGGCCTCCTGTCAGACCGAGAGACTTCCTCCAGCCCAGAGGACCGCATTGAACGCTGTGAGTACTGAGTTACGTTTCCCGTAACACTGTATTGAGTGTGACCGCAGTTTCAGCATAGCTTGCAAAGGAAATAGTTTTCTTTGGTTTATGCTAGCAATATCACTTCTTAAATCAGCTGTCCTTCAAACTCCCTACATGCATGGACATCGTTTTATGGTCATTCATGGGATTCTGATCATTGTCCTTTAGCTCTTTTTAGTTATTTTTTAATTAAGCCTTAAAAATGCATTGAAAATGTCACTTTTCCAACCCAAACGTCCCTCCATTAAGACCTTGGAAGCCATGTTTGATTAGCCCATTTGACCAATCCCCCAATCATCTTTTAACCACATTTACACATCAGTAGGCATCAGTGGACCTAGTTTCAAAATCTCAGCCACAATTTCAGATAACAGCACGTTTGATGTCTATTCACTAAAAGTGAGTCGTGTTTTCTACCAGTTTTGTCAATCACACAATGGAAGGATTTCACATGTCATATTTCTAATGGTATTTTCCTCAATCATTTGACGGATTTAGAGATTTGATCAGTCTAAGATAAAGACTGAAACTTTCCTGCACTGCTTTCTCATAAGAACAACTTTAACAATGCATAACGAAAAACAAAGTTGCTACATTTTGTGAGGAAACCCAGAGTTGTCTTACACCAATGAACTATTCCATCTATGTTCTCTTGTCACCATCTCTCCTGGCTCTTGGTATCCTTTCACAAGTCCACAAGCTTCACTGGTCTCATTAGCATTTACCAGTGGAACGATGCCATTTGGCCCTCACGCACTGGGAATCTGATCATTGTGTGTGCGCATATCTGTGTGTGTGTGTGAGACGGTTTCAGAGCCTGGCCGTGCTCTTTGCCATCAGCATTCATCATCGCTTTGCACTGGCAGCCACATTGCCAAAAGATTTACCCACACACCCTTTCACTTGGCAGGCTGTGTTTGCGGGTGTGTGTGTGTGTGGGAGTGTGTGGCTGCGGGGTTGTCAAAGCTCCAAGCACAAACACACAAACACTCTAGCAGAGACACAAACAGCTTTTTAGCATGACCGGCGACATCTCCTACACATGTCAACAAGCTGCGTCGGATCCTGGTGGCAAATTGGGAGATGTGCAGACGGAGATCCGGGCTAACGCCGCCTAATTAGGGCGGTTCGTATTTTTCTGCTTTCCAAATTAAAAGCTGTAACAGACTTTCTAGCCGTTCTCTTATCAATACATCAATCTTCCATCTTCTCACTCTCTCTCTCTCACATCTTTGGATTTGTGAGTGGGTGATTCGTCCTTGATGGAACAGATGAGAGAAAGTGGCGACGACCTGAGACTGATCCGATAAAAAAAGAAAAAGAAAAAACAAAAAGACCACCGCAGCAGAGACAGGAGAGGGTGAGAAAGAGGTACGAATGAAGAAAAGTAGAGGCGGGAAATTAAAGAAAACGAGACCCCAAGCGCCTGGCGGCGGCGGGAGGGTGGCTAAAGATTACGTACATGGGTGTGATTTAAAGAGGCGAGATCAAGCACCGGGGACGGAGTCAAATCAAATGGAATGTCTTTAGATATTTTCGAATCTGTACCGAGTCAGGTTAACGGTGAGCAGAAGCAGCTTCCACGTCAGCCGCAGGCTTTAAAGACATTTCAAGGTGTAGAGGAGCTGCTTACAGCACAGAGTTATGGGTTCTCCTTCACTGAGCTTGGCTATCCAGAGGAGGCGTAACGAACAAACAACTCTTTGGGACATTCCCATGAGGGTAATGCTTTTGCTGTTTCACACACACACACACACACACACACACCTACACGCTCACGTAGCTCGCTGGCAGCTTCACACAGTAACCTATTTTGGACTGCCATACTGATTAGGAACTTTATTATGCTTGGGATCATAAAGTATCATTACTGACTGTGGTCACAGAGCAGTAACGTCTTTTGAGTCTTTATATAGAAGGTACACAAGCACTTTAAAATATCATGCCAATGTTTGCACCATTTCACTACTTTGGGGCTGATTAGCATTTTTTTTTCTCAACTTCACAAAACATGTTTATTGAGAGATCTCACGGACACGTTGTCGTGCGGCAAAGACGTTGAAGATAACAGGGAACGTATTGTCCGGGCGCGCTGAGGTATCTCAAGGTAACTTTTCAGCGCTGATGTAATTTGTAATCTTTGGATGTAATTTACAATTGCTAATAAAGTGCCGATATCTCTCGTCCACGTGAAATTAATTACATGCGGCTTTATGAACGCCATAAACCAACGAGGGGCAAAAATAGTTCTAGGTTTTGCTGTCAAGTCGGATTTGTTTGAGCCGCTACGTACTGCGCTCTACGTACGGACATGTTGAAAAGTTTGTACTCATTGAACATTTAAATATTTTGTCATGTCACGACCACAAACTTTAACAAGTACTTTATTGGGTTGTAACATACTAGACCAACAGCAAATGGTGCATAATAGGGAAATGGAGGACAAGGGTTGTTTTCTTTTCTTCCTACAAATGAAAATCGAAATAAAATCCCTCTGTTTGCATTGTGCAGCCAATGCATAGCATGAATGTCTTCAGTAGCTGCAGGTTTTTCTGGGTGTGTTTTCTGTCTTTTTTGCACATATTCAGAATAAGATTTTTGCCCATTCTAATAGTTCGAAGTCAGTCTGACCGGATTGAGAGCGTCGGTCAATTTTCAAGTCTCGCCCAAAATTTTAAACTTGACTTTGACTGTTCCATTCCAACAAGGGCATATATTTTGATTTAAACCATCCAGTCGTGGCTTCGCTCAACATTTAAGTTCACAACCGTCCTACTGGAAGGTGACCGCCATGCTTTACTGGAACGATGAGTAAATTAACCAGCTTACTTATACAGAGTGGTGTGGTATACCTGGCCAGGACAAAACGAAATGAGACAAAAAATGAGAAGATGCAAAAAAAACCTTTACAACTTTATCCCTATGCATAGGGTTTTAATTTGGAGAGTATCAAAATAAAGTGGCCTGAATATAACTGCATGCCACACTGGAAAATATATCAATTTCCTTCCACTTCATCATTTTCCACCTCTTAGTTTTGATCTATTGAAAAAAACAAAAACAAAGCGCTGAAGTTTGGGTTTATAAGTTGACCAAAGGCATGAGAGCCCTTTTGAGAGGCACTTGATATTTTATTTCTTTATTTCCCAAGCCGATTTCTTTCTCTTTAAGTATATCAATTTTAATAGAAGAATATAATTGATGGATTTAAGCAGCTTAAAGCAACAAACAAGAGATTTTCGATGTGTCGTCCAAAGAGATGATGTCAGCAGAAAACTTATGCTCCAACAAAACAAACAGGTGTGGAATATTTGCTGACGCGGTTAATCTGCTGCGTCATCCTGGCATGCTCTTTTCCACATCTAGGGAATGCATAATGTATATTTATTTTTTAAATCATTCATTCCACTTACAATCCGATCACACCTCTTATCCAAGTCCATACGTGTAAATGCGATCCACGCTCGACTGTTTCTACGCATCAGAACAAAAGCATTAAACGTCTCGAAAATCCCGCAATCCCCGTCTCCTCTGTGAAATTCGGTCGAGTCCGCTGCCACTCCAAGCAACAGTGGCCTTCTCAATGCTAAGCCCTCCTAAATCCCGCCACTGCACCGGCAGGCACGTCAGCTGTTAACTAAACCCGCTAACCTGTCAGCCGCTAAACCTGCACATAAAGGCCCCATCATGCCTTAAAGAGGACCGCGCACGTCGCGCCATTGTAAAAGCCATTAGCATTTACTGTACACAGATTGTCGAGGTTTTAGCATGAGCACAAACGGATTCAGGAAGAAAGCAGAGGAGGGTTTTTGAGTGCGCAGAAAGAGAGAGACTTAAAGAAGGAATGGAATTATGGGATATGAGGCTGGAATTAATGGGACTGCTGACAAATTGAACGATCCACCCTTGCGGTGCACTTGTTTGTTTGTTGAGGGGATTTGCTGGTGTTGGATGAGGTGTCAGTGGGGAAGCCGTGTGAGTGTGTGTGTGTGTGTGTGTGTGTGTGTGTGTGTGTGTGTGTGTGTTCGGTATCAGCACGTTCTACCCTGTTTGTTTTCTCCTGCCTCTTTCTTGTCTCCTCCTTTCCTCTCTCACTTCCACCATCCACCTCCTCTCGTATGCATGAGCGTCTCCCGGTGCGAGCGCGACAGCTGTAGTCTGTTTGTTGACGTTCTCTTGGCTCTGCACTTTTACAAGGCTTTGAGAATTACGCTGAACCTGACCCTCAATGCTAAATTAGGCCTACTTTCTTTTTCCCAGCCCCTCCCGCCCTCTTTCCTTTGTTGATTGTCTGTATTTTTTCTCAGGCCCTCGCGACATTATGTTTGATCGTCTGTTAAACCGATATTTTTCCTCTGTTTTGGGAATCGACTATTCAAAGCCCTGGGCTTTTAAACGTAAAATTTCCAACCAGTCAATTGTAAAATGTCGACTTTAAGAACAGGAAAATCAAAAGAAGAAAAACCCGGCTTAAGCAGCGCCTGGCTAAAACTCTTACAAAACAATTTGTGTTTGTATTGTTCACTCTTCCCATTAACTTGTTGAAGGGGATCTATTGTGTGAAATTTCTTTTTTTTTTTTGTATGTTTTTGTACTTCGGTTTGTATCGTCACTTCTCCTAGAAGCAATCCCGAGTCTTTTCCAGGCAATAAGATATTGTTTTTTGGAAAACCGAGAGGATCCAAAACCTCACGATTACGAAGTCACATTGGGTGGGAACCGCCCCGTTACCTAGTAACCTCGGCTCAGCCCAACCCTTCATCCATCAGCCCATTCAGAACCGCGCCAGCATGTTTGCTCAGTTGATTTCCACCACTGTGTACTGTTGGAAAAGACAAGTGTTTTGTTGTTAATTTGCCGTTCGGAAACCACTTGCTGCGTTCTTCATGTTTGTGCAGGAGACTCCGATTCTCCTGCTTCAAGGTCAAACGTGTGCTGTTCTACAACCGCGCATCTGTTTGCATCCACTTTTGCGCGGGGAGCGGCGAACAGCAGCTTATTTGGATTTAAAGTGACAGGTCATTATCTGAGAATGGCTTTGTGCAAAAAATGCAATGCACCTTTTTATAAAGACCCATCCGAACCTGTTGAAGGAAGCATGAGCATTATTATTAAGTTCTGATAACTTTGTGACCATTTAGTTTGGCTTTTTTCTTTCTTTCTTTTTTTTTTTGCTAGGTTTATTTTTCACTATTTCAGATTCAAAATGCATCCATCTTCCATCAGACATTTCTTCCTTTCATTGTCATCGTTCGAGCGCTTCATCACCACTTTGTCAACTAAACATTTTAAACAATTTTCTGTATTTCACTCAAAGTTTCCTGTAAGCCAATGAGGTTGTAACGCCAATAAATAATCAATATTACTAATATTACTATTTGGAGTCACTCTGGGTACGATCAGAATATTTCCAGAAGACAGCATAAGATCATAGATACGTAAACAGACGCTGGGCATAGCGCAGCTAGTCAGGAGACAATACGTGTCGACATTTTGTTATGGAGATTTGAATATTTTACATTTTACAACAATGTTTTCTTCACATTACTTTTAAAAGATGAAAGCGTGAGAGATGAGGAAAAGATGGCGGCTGTTGAGGTTCCAACACAGAAAGCAGTGCTGTACATGCGCTAGCTGAACCTCGGTGACATCATCTGACGACGCTCTGGACATCCAGTAAACGCACGGACACAAATCTTTGCTTTGGAAAGTTTGTTGTTAGAATCCACAGTCGGTCAATTGAAAGAGAGAAAGAGGAGGACCCAAAATGTGTGTTGGATAGCTGTTGTAGAGATGAGAGAAAGGAGAGTAAATTTTGTTTGGCAAGAAAAGAAACTCTCCAGGCGCAGAGGGAAGGGGGGATCCGATCAGTGAGGAAATGGTGGGATGAGTTAAAAGACAAGATAAAAGCCAAAACAAAAAAAGAAAGAGGAAGAAGTTGTGGGAAAGAATGAGAGAGCAGATAGTGGGAAGATTGAGAGATGCTGAGTGAAAACACAGATCCCACCTGTCTGTATTTACTTGGAGCAGAAGATCTGTGGTTATTCGTAAAATTAAAAAGTTGGTGTTCAGTCACTTGGCAAAAAATAAATAAAAAATCAGAACTCCCATTTACCTCTCCCCTTTTTCTTTTTTTTTTTTGTATTCCCAACGGCATAAAAACGGCTTAAATGTCAGACGCGCATGCAGCTGTTAAAACACGCAGCGAGAGGCCTCCTCTTTTTATCCTCCTGCGCTCTTTCCTTCTTCTGAACCTTCGGCGGAGCAAATCTCAGGCCTGCTGTTTCCTCCTGAATAGTTGCACAAATCACTCTGCTATGGAAAAAAGTCGGAAAGGTAAAAAGAATAAATGAAACAAATAAAGCGTGGGAGGGAAACCTTTTGTCTTTCATCCATCTTTAGTTTTAGCGGCTCCACAGCCCTTCCTCTCAGTTAGATTCTGCTTTTAGACTAACCAGGTGGCACACACACACACATACATGTCTATTTTTTATTCCATACTAGCGTCTTTATTTTATTTATGTTTCAATATCATATCGCTGTCAGTTATTTCCATTTCTGTCTGAGTTGAAAACCAGCCAAGGAGAGACAGAAACACTCATCCTTTTTGCTCGTCCTCACAGAAATCTTCTCCCTCCTCTTCCTCTCCCTCTTCCTCCCCCTCCGTCTCTGCCTGTCACGGTCTGGTGGCAGGGTTAAGTTAAGTAAGAGTGTTCTAATAATTAGGACTGGGACCTGCCTGCCTGCTCCCCAGTGTGTGCGCGCGTCTTCCTGTCAGTGCTTAGCCAGATGTTAAAAGGCTTGTCCCTCTCATGTTGCCTCCCTGTCAGTCTTCATGGCGTGCCACACACATACACACACGCACACACACACACCCACACACGCACACACACACACACACACACCCCCACACACGCACGCACGCACGCATACGCAGGGATACACGCTGGAGACCGTCCTGCTCGTGGTGGCTTTGTTTACACCCACGCGTGTGTGCCCTGCTCTGCCCAAAAGATGAGCAGCGACACCCTTCTTCTGCTTCTGGGCTGGAAGAGAAAAAAAAAATAGATTTTTAAAAATTTGTTTAGATTTAAACTTCTCCAGCATCAGGGTGAATTCTACTGGTGCGTGTATACCAGTGTGTCACTCGGTGTGAGGCTTCTGGTCACTCTTTGCGACGACGCCCAGATCAAGGATTAGCCCCTTCCTGTTGATCCTTTTGTTAGTTGAGCCGCACCATTTGGACCTAGACAAATGTGTGTGTAGTAGGTGTGTGTGTGTGTGTGTGTGTGTGTGTGTGTGTGCATGTGTGTGTAGGAGGGTATACAAATGTCGATGCTGGACATTGTGAAAGGCACAAGAAAGAGAGAGCAGCATTCTGGCATGTAGGTCCTTGGTAAAAATGTTCGTACAGCTTGTTTATGCTTTGACAACCACAAACTTCTACATATTCTATTGACATATTTTTGAGGAAGACGGAACAGGATGTGCCACGGTTATCAATGTTTTTCTACAACATAAAAATTAATAAAATAAAAAAAAAACCCACATATATATAGACACATATGCATGGAGAGAAGTTCATAAGATCCCAGGTTCCAGGATTCCACTTTGTTCCCTGTGGTGATGTCAGCTTCGGCCAATAAAAGGGCCCCCGTGTTAAAACCCCACTGAGTCTCATACAACTGCAGCACACCTGGCGACACAACACGCATTTAACTTTTAATATGTACGCGCACACACACACACACACAAAGAGAAGCACACAAGGCCGTGTCATGACTGAGCCCTGAACCTTCCTCTTTCGTTGTCTGATCTCTCGGCGAACACGCTCCAAAATAGTAAAGCGAGATCCACGTGCGTCGAGCAAACTTTATGAACGTTTGGGTGAAAAATACAAGCTTTGAGCCGTCAGAGCTAAGTGCTTGGGAAATCCTGAAATGGATTCTGGTTTAGATTTTAATGTGAAGATGCTGAAGTGCTTCAAACGTCCGCGCAAAAGCATTCATTGCGCCTGTTACATCGCCATGATGATGCTGCCTTCAGAAACCTTCACGGTGTTGTTTTTTGTTTGCTTGTTTGTTTTTGTTTTTTTGTGGGATCCACTGTTCAGTTTTGCCCTGCCGTCTTATTCGAACACCTGAGCCACGGAGCTCTACAGCTCCTCTGGCGTTACCAAAGATGGCTTCTCTGATCAAATCTACCCTGAGAGCAAAAGGTTTTTGTGTTTGTTTCGTAATTTTATCCCAATTCTAAAACCCCAATGACTCACTCAAACCTTAACGTTTGGTGTTTTCCTTTGAGGTCTTTGCAGAACATTGAAATTTCCTACAGACATTAAACCACACACGCCGGACCTCAGGATATCCTTATGAAGCATGTAGCTTCAAAAAGATAAACGCTTTTTGACGAGCATATATCTTCTTTGTTTCTCATCACATGAAGTCCCGTTAAAGTTGGTGTGGTTGAAACATGGCAACAAGCGGCAGAGTTCAAAGGTCGCAGCACCTCCTTTTTTTTTTTCCCCAAGGCAGGAGGAGTCGCTCGGTGCTCAACTCTCGGAGAAAAGCTCGGGGAAGCAGACGCCGCCTCCATCCAGATGTGTTAAGAGATTCCTCTTCATCCCCCGCTTTTTCTAAATCTTTTTCTTTTCTTTCAACTCTCCCACTCTTCCTCCATTCTGTCCTCATCTTCTCCCCCCCACCCACTGCTCCTCCTCCTCCTTCCACTTCTTTCCTCTCCTCAGTAATCTAATCTGCAGCCAGTTTGTGGATGCAGTCTAGTGTGACAGCCGCCCCTTCCACTTCTCTCGCTTTCACACACACAAACAGCACAGCAGGCTCGTTTCCAAAATAATAATAATAATAATAATAATAAAAAAATTAAAAAAAGCTCACTTTCTTGGCAGTGGACCACCCTCTCTCCCCACTACCCTCCTTTTCTTTCCTTCCAGTCTTGGTTACAGCCTCTTTAATATTGAATTATTCATCAAATCTGATTGGATCCCGCTGATGGCGGCTGTGATGCGAACCGACGGTCTGTGTGTTTACGTCGGTCGGATGTGCTGCTGCGGGTTGGAGGATTCCTGTCACTGTGCGAGGCCGGACCGATGCGTCACTCGACTGGAGACACAATCCTCATTTATGACGCAAGGAGCTAAAAAAAAAAAAGTGTGTAAAAATAATTGACAACATGATGAAAAACTGATTAGAGTTTGGGTTATTTGACTGAGATTTTTTTTTGTTTTTGTGTTTTCATTTAATCAGTGAAGTTTATCCACTTTGTTTCTTGTTATCGCCTTCTTGATTCCCACCCAGAGGGATGAATGTTTGCACCTTCTTCCAAAAAAAAAAAAGAAATATTCAAAGTCTCTTGAAAAGGTGAAACAAATCAATAAAGGCTGTTTTATATGCATACCAGAGTGTGAGTGTGCATCCTCCTATGATTTGCATGCATCCATACTACTCAATAGTGGATGTAGATGCAGCTTTCTGCTGGGGCTTTTTTCTTTTTTTTTTTTGTGAACTCTGTTTTCCTAACATCATTCTCCCACAGTGCACACTTTTTATGCTTTTTCCAAAAAAACACCCCAAAAAACAAGAATTTAGGCAATGAAAGCATTCCCCACTGGAATTCAGCATTAGACATAATGGCACATGTCTTCCTCAAATTATGATCAGATTTTTTTTTTTTTTACCCAGAAAGTCAGTCAGACTTTCCGAAAGGCATGAACAGTCGACGGTCACGGCTTCGCCCGCACTTCAGGAAAAGCCGCCGGCGCCCGCCGAGGGCGAGCGTGTTGACGCCTGCGCAAATTGTGTGTTTGCAAGCTCAAACACCTCTCACGACACTTCGGTTTGACCCCTCGGTGCCGGCGCATATCTGGGAGGCATTAGAGGGAGCGCGCGTCGCCGCCCTCGCCTCCCGAGGCGCCGAGTAGAGCCGGCGCGCGTTCTGCTGCCCTCTCCGGGTGTGGCGCCCTGGGTGGGGGTTGGGAGGCCGCTGTCAAGCAAAAGAGGCAAAGACTTCTGCTGCTTTCCCAAAACGCTCGCTCGTACTTACTCACACCCATCTCTCCATCCCTTGTCGGTGCGTGTGTGCGTGCGTGCGTGTGGAAACCCAGCCCACTGTTCAGCAGATGAATAATTTAGCGGTGTGTGTATCATCTGTTTACCGTGCTAATCCATCTGTCAGCAGGCACCTATTGATTCGCGCCTGCTTGGTAATTGTGCATCCGTGCCACATGCACACACGCAGATGAGCATACACAAGCCCTGCACGCGTTACAAGGCGCATGCACACACACCAGTGCCACCATATGATCTGCGAGTCAGCTCATATTCCAATATTGGGGTTGTCAGCAGGCCTCGTTTGAACCGAGTGAAGCTGAATTTTGGGTCAAGGTTCCTAAAACAACCTGCGACGGGTCCTTTTGTTTTGGCTTCCTCTACTGTTTTCATGAATTTCATTTAAAGGGTGCAGTGGTTTGGAAAAAAATAACTTTCACATGCCTTTCTGGCATGTTTTCTGTCCACGTTCAAACTAATAGCCGAAGCCATTTTGTTAAATTTCCCCAGTGATCAGGAAGGAAAAGGATGCAATTGTGTGAAATTTACGCAAAAAATGAAAATCTAAAAATGTATACGTTAAATAAGTGAAGCTTGGTGACATGTATGCTGTTCTCAACATTACTCTGAGAAAGCAGTTCCTTACAGTGATCGCTTTTCTGATGGCTTAATGTTGCTTTTTTATTTTAAAAAAAATAATATATATATTTTTTTTAAATACAGACGTTATAGTGAAATGTTCCAAAGCAGCATCTCTCATATTTAGGAGGCAAAATTGTTTAAAAAAAAAAAAAGAAAAGAAAAAAGCATCTTGTGGGAACTGGTCACGACAAGCTAATCCAATATAGCCACTGTGCTTCTTTCAGCAATGCTTAAAGCTCACTTCCTTTACCCAACAAGGAATTTCACATGGCATCAGCATGTTGTCAAAGGTTTGAATTCAACTTATTTTGCCAAAAAAAAAAAAAAAAACATCTCAAAAGTACCGATCATGCGAAAGCCACCTTAAAGGAAGCAAAACTCCAAGCGACAGACTGAGGCACGGCGGAGAAATAAGGAAGCAGCTCGCGCTGTAATGAATTCACTGGTGACCATTGATGGTTGTAATTATCAAATGGCTGGTTTTAAAAGCTCATTGATTGATGTCATCAGCTCCATGAGTGATTGCTAATTGCCCGGCCAGCGCGTTAAAGACACGGGAAGGCAGGCGCACCTTCTTCCTTCCGGCTCGTCTCCTTGCGTCAGGTTCGCTTGTGGACCGACGGCGCGCAGATACGTAAAACACATGTCGCCGAGGCAACAAGAAAAAGAGACGCCGATCTAGATGAATTATGATATTTTTATCTTTATTCCCCCCCCCCTACAAAATTCAAACAGGGCTTTTAAAGTTTAGCGTTTACATGAAAATTTGAAGATATAACAGCGGAATTTATATTGTAAAGTAAAAAAAAAGAGAAACAAAAAAACCCAGAGACCGATAAAATTGGGCCCAAGACAGAACCGTGAGGAACACCACCATACATTAATGCTCATTTTCCAAAACATTCATTTAATATTTCCATCTAAAAAAAAAAAAGCCTAAACAGAGGAAACATTTTTATACATTCGGGGGAAAAAAATTATAAATGACTTTCAACGAATTCTTCAAATCAGCTGCTTCACTCGAGGTGATGCAGGACTTTGCAGAGTAGCTATATGTGCAGCAGTTTGACCTTCTGAGCAATAAAACATGAGATTATTATTAATATTTAAGAGGTGTCAACCGTTGTGGTCCGAAGGGACATGTGAGGGGGAAAAAAAGTGACTGACAGGACATTACGT
This sequence comes from Poeciliopsis prolifica, assembly GCF_027474105.1. Classification (NCBI taxonomy): domain Eukaryota; kingdom Metazoa; phylum Chordata; class Actinopteri; order Cyprinodontiformes; family Poeciliidae; genus Poeciliopsis; species Poeciliopsis prolifica. The sequence continues at coordinate 5,462,126 of NW_026562383.1, forward strand.
TCAGGCCTTCAGGGCGTTCTGCTCCGCGCACAAAACCAAAGGCTGAGTCCACGTCAGCTCTTGCAGATGGCCGTTCTTTGCTGTCGTATTGATCACGTTAGTTTTCTTAACTTCGGACTTGAAATCCGTCTTCTTTTTCTCAGACCTCATGGAAACGTTCATCTTATTTTAATGAAGACGCAACAGGCGGAAAAAAACACACAAAAAAAATTATAATTCAACACCTGCCAAAAGTGAAAGAGATTTCATTTTGGTGCCAGGATGTGGCCTCCAGACACACACACACACACACACACACACCCCCACACACACACACACACACACGCATTGCACACACAGCACAAAAATACAGATTTCGATGTGGAACGTCTAATATCACATCCCTGTGGCAAAAATGTTTGGAATCCTGTCCTTTTGGAAATGCATCACATTGATGTGCTTGTTTCCTCACTCCTGGAGTGTAGCTCCATTTGTATTTGTGTGTGTGTATGTGTGTGTGTTTGTGTGTGTCAGGGGGTGTTAGAAGTAGGCAGGGGCTTAGCAGAGCAAAAGAGAGCAAATCTGTCAGCTCTCCCAGGGCAGACAACCTTTCTGACCCTCATTCAAAGACATATTGATTCTCCTCTCCATCCAACAGGGGAGGGTGTGTGTGTGTGTGTGCGTGTGTGTGTGAGAGAGTGCTTAACACAGCCTCTTTACTCATAACTTCCTTCTTCATAAGCAAAAACGACCTGCCTCTAACAAATCAAATGTTGTTTCTATCTTTAATTCCTGACTCCAGTTCAGATTTTATTTTTATTTCTTAAATCCACAAATCTCGAAGCACTTTCTGACCTAGTTCGCTCGTCTTTGGGGTTTTCATCCGCCCCGCTCTATTTCCTGCATGTTGCGCACTGTTTTCCCTTTAGATGATAACAAAAAGAAAAGAAAAAAAAAACAAAACAAAGCATCAGTGGGTGAGAAAATGACAAACGGAGCATGCCACAGAGGCGAGCGCTCCTCTCATCTCCGCACTAACAGCACATTAAACCTCGCTGCGCACTTGTTAGATCTGCCTTGTTTCCCCAAGAAGGAGCCTAATGACCTGTGGGACGGCACCGATCGGCGCTCCGCAGACTGTTAGAGGCCATATGTGTACTCTCGCGTAATTGTCACGCGCAGGCCAGGGCCATGAGCGAAAGCCACGCGAGGAGATGATGATAAACCAACCAGAATCTTACAGAAGAAGGTGTTGTCACCCGTTCTGCCCCGTCCAAACTGCGACCTCAGCGTCTGGATCGGTCACGGATGATGCTCCACCGTGTGAATTACTACCACGATTAAAGTGGTTTTCTTTCATTTTGGAATTGAAGATGATTTGTGAAGGCATATTTTGCCTCGTTTTGCGTCTTAGAGTCTAAAACAGGAAAGTTATTCGCCGTGAGTCTGATCCATTGAATCCGAATAAGTTACAAAATTGCATAAACTTCGTCTCCGACTCGTTTGGTTACCCCTGGGTAAATTTATTGTATTTTTTTTTCTCCTGAAGAGAGGTTGAACAGCATAATCATAATATATCTGCACTCGACAGATCTGTTTGTCTCTTAATTTTAGTTAAATCCAGATGAGCTGGTCAATGAAGTCCGAAGCTAACGGCTAATGGAAACTAACTTTCAACTCCTTAAAAACAACTCCCACAACAATGATGGCATATCTTTTTTTTGTAGAAATCCCACCTTGTGAACATTTTTGCTTTGCACACATATAGAGATAATCTACTGTCTACTTGCAAGGGAGGTTTGCCTTTTATAGCTGTAAGTTGTTCTGATTGCACACCTTTGACATGATCTCCATCTATGTTTCACACAGGAAGGTGTCGCCGCATACCTCTACTTCCTGCGTAAGGTGTCTCTGAGTTTCCTGTAAATAACCATCCAATTACAGCGATTGTTTAAGTGTCCACGAAAAAAACGTTCACATAAACCACTGTAATATTCTGGAAAAGCTGCTCTGGTCGTTGCTATCGGGAGTTGTTATCAGCTCCAGCAGAGCCAATACACCTTGATATGCTCAGACAGCGTTAAGACTGCAGTAGGTAGCGTTTCTGATATTTAGTAAAGTATGAGACAGATAATCTGTGAAGCTCCTCTGCCTCATCTCTGTGGTCCTTCAGCCATCTGCAGAAATCCTCCCAGTCAGAAACAACCAATCGGAGCCGTCCGGAAGACTCTAGCGCTGTCAATCATCCTCCTGAATGCGCTGCTAGCGCCCTCGCTCTTTCTGTCCCCTTACCACCAACGGAGCCTGCCATGAATGCTAAGGCTAGTTAGCATGGCCTCCAATTGCGGTGGATGAACAGTTTTCCTGCAGCGTTCAGCTGTTCCTCCGCCATTAGCACACCTGCAGTGCATACACGAGTTGATTGGCCACAGTGAGAATATTAAGAAACATTAAGAACATTAAGAAATATTAAAAGGAAAACAACATATTTTTAGAAGAGTTACCTACAAATTTAAAGGTTAAGAGCAACTGCTTTAAACAGTTATTCTGGGAAGTTTGCATGAAAAGCTCCTGATCGGCTCCTTCTGACCTTTGGGGGTCAGACGACGGGGGAATACAGACACGGCTTACCGCCGAGCAAAGCATCGCTGACTTTGTCGGCGGGTGTTGCTGAAAGCGCGGTCGGAATCGGTGTGGTGTTTTGAGCTCGGCACCGGGTCAGATGTCTCGCGACCTGGCGCGGCAGCGCCGTGCGAAATCCTCCGGTAATGGCCGGCCGTCGAGGGCAGCTGGCGCGTGGCCCCGAGGGCTGCGTGCGGCAAGAGGTAAAGTGTTCTACGCAGCGGGGCGGTGGTGGTGTAATGTCGACAGAACGCGTGCCGACCTTCCTGCTGAAGGCACACACACACGCACACACACACACACGCACACGCACACGTGGCGGGCGCTTGCGCTGTTAGTCGGATAAGCCGAAAAGTGCTGCCTATTATAAGCAAAGGCAGGTGCACCTGGACGCTGGGCGAGGAAGAGGAATAGAGAAAATGAGAGAGGTCAAAAAAAGAACATGTGAAAGTCAAAGCGGGTGAGGAAGAGCGACAGATTTGTGGATGATGATGATGATGGCGTTAAAAATGTCAGTGAAAACAGGTGTTGTGTGTCTAACGTGCAGGCAGACAGACGTGACACCGAGACACGGGAACACGCGACAATCAGTTTCGCTTCAGACAATCTAGTGGTTCATTCTGTACAAGAAAACCCAACATTCAGCATTAAAAGCCTAAAAAAATAATAATAATAAAAAAATCACATCTTGCCCAGTTCTTGAACTCGATGTATCATTACATCCCCACTGGTCACTGATCACATTAATGGTTTCCAGTTTGAGTTTGATGACCTTCCATGTCTTAACATGACTCTTGTTCCTGGCTTACTGTCTTCTGCTTCATCGACTTCATTAACTTGCTTGTTTTACCTTTTTGAAATGATCAACATGAAAATTTGCTCCACACATCGCCACAGGCGGCCCCCAAAATCACCCCAGCAGTGGCGCTCCAGCGCTACCTGCACCACGACTTGAGAACCTCGTCGTTTCACCGTAAATATCGATTAGAATCGAAATGATCCTGCCTTAACGTTTCTGTCTCCTTGTTCCTTTGTCACTGTGTCCTCTATTTCTCTCTCACTCACACACGCAAACAAACACACACACACACGCACGCACACGCAGGGCGGGCCACAGATGGCATGGTGGTGTCAGGGTGAGAGGGGTTTGTTAGGATCAAAGAGCTCCAGTGTGTGGCCCCTCCACCCTTCACTTGCTTTCTTCTTCTCTTCCTTTTTTTTCTGTTTGTCATTTTATTCCTCCCCTTCCTCTGTTTTCAATCTCTCTTCCTCTCAACCCCCCCACCCTCACCACCTCCAACTCTCTCTCTCTCTCTCTCTCTCTCTTGCTTCATCTCTGTTCATTTTTCTCCCTAATCTGTCCATCAGAAGTGTTGATAAATTATTCATGCCTCTGTCTGTCCCCGAAGCCTTGTCACCTCTCCTCCACCACTCGCCAGTTTCTCAGCTTCCTCTCCTCTGTTGCCTTCATCCCTTCCTCCTCCTCCTCCTGCTTTGCTCTCATCTCCTCTTCCCTTTCCTTCACCTCCTCCCCCTTTCTCCTCTCCAGCCTCGCACAAAGTTCGACCACACACGATCAAGTTGAAACCAAAATGTGAAAACCTTCAACTTGTTTTTGGTGTGTTTGGTTTTTCAAAGTCAGAGCCAATATTTCCTTTTCTTTTGAACGGGAATTCGTCTGGACGTTTCACTTTTGGGTTATTGTCTATTTTTGATGTAGTCTGTTTAAAAAAAAAAAATGTTGCAAGATTTTGTTTTTTTAGTAAATGTAGATAAATATGCACCGAAATAATAAATCGGAAATGATTTGTTAAGTGGTGATTTGGTTTGATTTAGGCAATGTGGCTCACCACCTAGGGCGTCAATGCAATGAGTGCGGCAAGGCCACTAAAGAACATTTAATACATTTATAAATTTCTCTTTTTTTTATTGTTTTTTTTTTTTCAACTTTAGTCAATGTAGAGTTATGAAGTTAGTTCATTAATAAATATTTAGGTGTACAATCTGATTAGCAAATCTCTGTAATTGCTGAATTTAAATCTGGATTCCCACTGTGGTCTATAAAAACATGCAATTTATTTATTTGATGTACTTTGAATAAGAATCGGGTAACAATTCTGGGCAAATACATTGACACATAAATGAGGATAATCCTGCAATTCCTTCTGCTTCAGTTATATTAAAATTAGTTATGTTTAAAACTTTCCACAGTGTGTAGAAAAATCCCAAAATTTATATATGTATATATATATATATATATTATATATATATATATATATTATATATATACATTGACAGGCCAGACCTCAAAGAAAAGCTTAATCGCTGCGTCAGGCTTTTCTTAAATGTGGAGTTTACCATGACAATGGCAGAATGAATAAAATAAAAAAACACTACTTCCTTCCTTCTTTTATTTTCTGCCAGCTTCACACAGCCCCGACGGAGCACCAAACACCAGGATCAAACTGGAAACGAAAAGACAGATGAGTGGGAAAGATAGAAGTGAAAAAAATACATTACATGGAAGCCGCCTTCTTGCGTCTGATCTAACTTTCCCTCCTCAAACTAATAAAGTCTGGTTTAAGACGGCTTATCCTGTGCAGCATTCACCTCCAGACACACAGACACAGACTCCAGTGTAGTATTTAACCAGAAAGCTATTAATCATTGGAAATCCAGGCGAACGCAAAGTTTGGGAATCTAGTGATTAGTAATAAATTGCCTCGTGTTTGTCTGCACGTGTGTGTGTGTGGTAGCTGATGTCACAGTGTAAAGCACTTGTGTTGAACCCCTGGGATATTAGAATGCAGTTGAGTGTGTGTGTATGTGTGTGTGCAGGCATGTTCGGGTATGTGTCACATATGGTGTACCTCTCTCAAAAGATGGGCCTGTCGCAGCCACTCTCATCCTCGGTTACCACGACGATTAATACATTTTAAAAAACGTCCCCTCCACTTTCCCCCCATGTCGGTTTCTCACACACACATGCGCGCGCACACACACGCGGGCAGGCACACACTCTGCTCGCTATTCAGCGGGGGTTACTGCAACATCAGCAGCTCGCACATCTCGGCCTTCAGAGGCTGATCAATCTGAACCTCCGCTGCACAGATAAATTACGCAAGTCAAGGAGGAGGAGAAGGGGAAAAGGTAGAGGGGAAGGGATGAGAGAAAACAGAGGTGTGTAATAATGTGGACGGGTTGGTTTAAAAATAAAAGCCACCTGGAAAATCCAGAGGAAAAAACCCGTCAAACTCAGAAAAATATGAGTTTGAGCCGCATCGTCTTGATGTTTCATTTAGTTGCTTTCGATCTAAAAACGGCCAAGTACTTTAAATTCACTCGTAAATCATATTCACTCGTATCATATTTTTCTTGTCTTCTGTGCAGTGATAGCCGAGGCAAACAGTGCGGCGGGTCAGGCTGCGCTACGGCGTCGGGGAAGGTTTGCTGCCTGGAAATCAGGAGAGCACAGCAGCTTGAGTCTGTCGCATTATTGACATGAATTATTTGAAGGCGCAATAGATGCATCTGCTTCAGCGGGTGGCGAGCGGCAAACCTGGCAGCTAGAAACTGTAACTTGGCAGGGTTTCCCCTGATGTATCACAAGCCTGGCGGGGCCACCACGCTTTATTGGTGCCCCCGCCAGGCTAAGCATGACTTATTGAAGTCATTTTAAAATGTTTGCATTTTTTTTAAGACTTTACAATTGGTGTTCGGGTGTTAATCTTCAAATCTATCAATGACACACATTTACCAAGTGATATTTAAGCATTTTTTAACGCAAAGTTATGACAGGCTGTTGGATGAATGACTGCGTTGCCACCGGGCTCAGCGAGTTTTCTGGGGGAAAGCCAGAAAACTCGCCTAGCAAGTGAACTCACACTCACCTGCTTCGAATGTGAGTTCATTCTCAGCATTCGCTCAATTTTTGACTCGGTTGATGTGGCACAACCTCTCTCTCTCTCTCTCTCTCTCTCTCTCTCTCAAAAAACTTCAACGTCTTTGTAATCTTTTATTACAAATATTGTAATAAATGATGTGAGCATGCACCACAGCCTGTATCTGAATTGTAAATGCCTATTTTCTGCAAAAAAAAAAAAGAAAAGCTAAATAAAACTCGACCATATTGTCACGTTAAAGTCTTGAACAATTTAGTCCAGAATTGAGGACTTTTTTGAAAAAAATGTACAAAATAAAATAAAACATGTAAAGCAGTTTTAATTGAGTTTTTGTTTCAATATTAGGAGCACTTTATGTTAAGTCTGCAGAAATATGCTGAATTTCTGGTCCACCTACTTCTGACACTTTGCATCTCAGTTTGTGAAATCCTGCTTATTCATGAAAACGTGAAAACGGGCGAGCGGTGCCGGCTCACAGTTCGCTATGAATGCCCCCCGTTTTGTCGAGAAATGTCTCTTAGATGATTCCTCTTGCTATTAGTTCATCTCCGTCTCGTCTGACATCTTTTTTCTTTTCCCCCTCTAACATTTGAAAGATCACAGAAATTTAAATCTCGCCCTCCTCTCTGTACCCGCGACAGCACGTGAAACATACCCCCCCCCTCCTCCTCGTCCCTGCTTCTCCTCCCTCTCCCTCTTATTCTTGCCGGTGATAAATCCATAGTGATCTATGACAGCTTTGTTGCTGCTGGGAGGCCCCTCCTGCCTTGTTTGGCTGTGATTCCAGCCGACAGCTTTAGGAGCGTGTCTTTATTTAAGAGCTGCTGTAATTACACAGGCTTTAGCATATGTAGACGGCCAGATATGATTCAAACCGCCATGACAGGGGGAGAGGAGAGCTCAACGGGTGAATGAGAAGGCAGATAAAACACAATGGCGGGAAGCACAAGAGACAGACAGAGAGAGAGAGAGAGAGACAGACAGAGAGAGAGAGAGAGCTGAGGAAGAGATGGAAGGAGGAGAGACAGAGAGGGAGAGATATAGTGAGCAGGGCAGACTGATAGAGCAATTGAGAGATGAGGAGAGGGCAGCAGGGAAGGGTGGGGGGGAGAGAGGAAGAGATATGGTTTGGCAAATAAAAGAAGAGCACGGTGCTGCTGCAAACTGTTCGCCTTATGATGCCTCATTAGGGCTTAGGGCTGTAGATAGTGCCTGTTAGAGAGATCTATGGCCTCGGCGTGGAGGGAGAGAGGCTGCAGAGAGGAAAGTGTGAGGGGGGAAAGAAAGAGAGACCAGTGAGCAGGGCAGGAAAGGTGCAAGGCAAGAGCGATAAAATGAAACGGAAAGATTAAAGCGCACCCCCATCCCCACCCCCCCCGCAACCCAGTACGAGACGCTTCATCGATTACAATTAATACTCAAAAGTGTTGATAAGAGCTACAAAAGAATGTATGATTGCAACAGGATGCCAAAACTAAAAAATAAAGAAGGTTTAAGGACTGAAGGAACAACAAAAGACCGCAAGGAAGAGGAGATGAGCACTCTATCGACAATCTGTCGACTATCACAGCGTTCCCCCAAACGAGTGAGCTTTATGAGCTGATGACGTGTTGGTGTGTCAACATCCCGAGACATTTTTGTAGTTTTTACTTCTGTTTGCCATCGAGAAACCATAAAAATCAAGGGCCTTTTAAACAGCATTCCAAACTTCAATCAGAATATGGCACAGTTTGAAGCACACCAGGATGCCTTCATTCACTTAAAGTGACAAGCGGGGGAAAGAGAGTGATGATAAGGAAACAAGTATCTGTGGAGTAGCTCCACAGATCCACAGCTGAAGTGGGATCATCTCTGGAGCTAGAGAGAACTGTTAGCCACACGCTCCACAAATCTTAGCGCTTTGCGGCAAAGTGTCAAGAATGTTCAATGTAACAAAATAAAGTCATGTTGGCCCTGGTCAGAGTTAAGGAGGCAACGGATGGCGTGAAAAATAAAACCCCTCATCAAAGCATGTTATGCCAGAATGGAGGTTCTCCTTGTTGCAGGGCAGAAACCCAAAAGAAGCAGTCGGATCAACAGGGAAATGGTTTAGATCATTCGAGTTTTCAATCACAATCTAAAGGGTGAAAATTTCTAAATTTGACTCTGTGGATGTGCGGAACCTTTAAAAACCTTCCCACAAAAGACTGACGTTAAAGTCTGTGGTTGTGACAGAACGCAAAAAAAAAAAAAAAAAAAAGTTAGAAACGCGCCAACAAACAAACGGGCCTGTTGAATGAGGAGCCACTGACGGTGGCCCTGGCCCGTCCTGATCTGACATGGCGAAAAAGATCAATTATTGTTGAAGGAGAAACAAAAGGGAGTAGAGAGCAGGACCGAAGCGAGATAAGAAACCCAACACCGACCAGGTGACACAACCGAGAAAGGAAAGGGCCAAAGTTCACTGAGAATAAACGTCTCCATTTCGCCCCTGCGAGAAGGATAGCGGACGGTATATCACTCGGCTAAACAAGTGCTAATTAGGAGGCCGAGCTATAAGAGGAGAGCGAAGCGACAGTGAAACGGAGGCAGGACGACGGGCTGAAGGTGGACCGTTAATCCACCGTCTAGTGTCAGTCGGTACAGGAAGGCCCTCTCTGGATATTTCACCACAGAGGAAGAGAGAGAGGGAGCGAGAGAGACAGCCATAAATCTGCGACGGAACCTTTGCACAACGCAGGCACAATGCAGCACTGATGCACCCCTATGTGGCGCATGATACCGGCTGACACTCAGTGACAAACGGCTTTCATCAGAGCCTCTACACAAATCAAGTGCCAGCCCATCTCGCTCGCTCGCTCGCTTGTTCTCGCCCAAACCCAGCATGACTGAAGTACAATCAGCACGCCGTTCTGCCGCAGTTATCCGAAGTAGTAAATCAGAACTTGTTGTTTCTGTCCTGAAAGGCCGACGCTTATCTGCCAGCTACAGGTGTGTGCATGTGTGTATACGGTCTGATGGTTATCTTTATCTTGTAGCCACAGAGGGGCCCTTTGTGGTCGCTTGCTGATTAGCTGTCTGTACACATGGCCGACCATAAATCCGCCCAATCTCTCTGCGAACCAATATTAGCACTAATGAGGCGTACGAACAGGAAGTGTGTGCGGGGAGTTTCTGTTCACGTGTGTGAGTGTGTAATAATTGCACTGTCATTACCACAGGGGTCCAGTTGAGGTTTTCTCTGATATTTGTACGGCTGATTCACAAGAGCTGTCTAAGTGGGTCGCGGAGACGACAGAAACTGCAGATGCACACTTGTCTTACCAAAACCCCCCCAACCCCTGTCTAAGTGATACTGTGACTTGCTCCTGCTCTGTTTGGTGCAGAAAACACACACACAGACACACACAAATAAGGCTTACGCCTCCCGCTGCACTCTCCACGGTCCAAACGTGCACATTGTTCATCTTAACCACCATCATTTCCCTAACCGCCGCTTGCGTCGCCATGGAGGGTCCCTTCAACGGGCTGATCATAGTCATGAAAGGCCGCATGCAGGACCCTGTTCTGCAGGGCGATGCTGTTCTGCAGGAGACACAGAGATGCGTTTGGTCAGTTGAAGACTTAAATAAGTCGATGGGATGACGACACGGCAGTAATATCAAACTGTACAAGATCATAACATGCAGATACTCTGCAATAAAGTAGAATGGAAATTCTAGCTATCGCTAGATTCACGGGGATGTGCATGTGTGCATGTGTATTGAACTGTATTCATGCAGAAAAATGGCGTAACGGCAGAAAAGCTATCAAAAATGAATAAAAATCCGTTTAACTGGATGTATGCATGCACTTATGGACCTCTCGTAGATCTCAGCTGCTTGTTTGTTTCTCCTGTAGGCGCAGCAGCTGCTTGCAAAGTTTGCTTGTAACTCAGACCGGATTGACTCGTGGAAATGTACCGACTGATATCCACAACGCTGCTCAGGCGGAGCCAGAAAGCGATCGGCGAGCTTTTAAGCTAATAGGGCTTTAACTAGTTGCATAATGTTTTGGTCAGACTCTCATTGTTCTTCCAAATGGGACTTATTGACCACTGGTGCAATCACAGTCCATCACCACACATATACAGTAGATCAGCGGGGGCCTCCAACTCAAAGTCTCTTCACACCCACTCGGGTCTTCTTCCGGTGTTTATCTCCCTACCCCTCCTGCACACACACACCCACTCACACACACACACACACACACACACACCACACACACACACCCACACACACACACACACACCCACACACACACACACCCACTCACACCCCCCCATCCCCACACACACACACACCACGCACACACACACACACACACCCCCCCACTCACACACACACACACACACACACACACACACACACACACACACCCCCCCCCCCACACACACACACTTCACTTTCTAATTTGTAATTCCTCCGAAATGCGCTCCCGTGTCATAACTGTCGTGCATTACCAGTGTTGACAAACAGGTTTACAATACATAATGATCACAACAACACAAGGAGATGATTAAGGTTGCGACGTGATCATTTATGTTGCCTTTGTTTCCCCTGGCGCGGCGCGGAGGGCGACAGCAGGTAAACAGCCTCGGCGCTCGCAGTGGTTAGGTGATTCAGTGGCGTGGCGCGCTTCCGAATGGTAATTTGCAGAAATGAAAACTTAATCAAGCGTGCTGCAGAAGTGGTCCTGAATAATTTAGCAGCGAGGGGCGATAGGGGAGGTGGTGGTGGTGGTGGTGGGGATAAGCAGGCAGAGGGAGGCTGTCAGGAGGGAAGGGACAGGAAGGGGAGATGGTGGAGGAGAAGATATTTGTCTCTCTGCCTCCCACCACGTTCACCCACCCGACTTTCTTTCCAACTCATTTGTCAAATTTTGCTTCTTCTTGTCTTTGTTTTTTTTTCTGCTTTTTCTTCCTCTCTGGTTTGGACTGCCTTCCAATACAAATCCAGTTTCTTCAACAACCTGCCCTCTCTGAATTCTTTTCTCATTCCATTTTCTTTTCTGTTTCCAGTTTGGACGTTTTCCTGCTCATTTGAAGCTTATTCTCTTCTTGTGGTCTCTTCGCTTTTCATCTCCCCCCCCCAGGCACACTTCAGCCTCGCCTCCCGTCTCGCTTTGCGTCCGTCTCCGACACGCCGCCGCTCTCGGCCGCGCGTTAGCGCCAACAAATCTCGGTGCCACAGAGTTTATCTTCGTCAAAAGCTGTTCTCGGCGGATAATGAATCACTGAGCCCCACTTAAACTTTTAATATCTCCCTCCTCCTACTTTATCTTTGATTAATTCCTCGGCCCGGAAAAGAAAGAGTTTCAATTAATGCTAAAGCCATTAGTCTTCCCACAAGGAGGAAGCACTTTTTTATTTTTATTTATTTTGTGGTTATTCCAGATGAATCTCCTAACCCTCCAAAATGATCAAGAGACTGAAAGATAACTTATTGTTACTATTATTATTATTATTCATTTGAGATTGTTGGAATGTGAAATTGAATCCTGATTTAAAATTCTCCCTCAAAAAATGTGTTTGTTTCTCTGAAACGGTTGAGATTTACTCTACAGCTCAGGAATCTTGTTTAAAGTGTGACAGTGTTGGATTTCGTTTTAAATCTAAAAGAAAAAAAAATCTATTTGAAACGAAAATAAAGAGCATCCACCGACTCCGCTGCTATATGTCTAGCTGTATTTATAACAACGTTAGATTTAATCGCTTCAGCTCTGATGAAACCAAAAACAAAAATGAAATCAGACCAATAACCATAAAAGTACTACTCAAGTGCGCAGCCTTCATCTTGCTTGTTATGTAACCCTGACCATCCTCTTCACCAGACTTCAGTCAGAGGTTCCTTCGGGTTCAGTGCGGCGCAGACGGCTGCAGGAGATCTTTCCCGCCAGCAGCCGTCACCATTTTCAGCAACTCTTTGAAGAATCTAAAATAAGTGACACAACATTTAATTTCCCTTTGGGGCAAATAAAGTATCTTTGGATTTAAATCTGAACTAGAATCATGCATGTGCAACAAGCTGATGAGGCCTCATAGACGATTGCCTGTTTTTGATATTTCCTCATTTCTCTTACTGGTAAGCAAAGGTGGAGGTTGATCATTAGAGAAAAGCAACAGGTCGGGGAGGGGCATCACCGTATGCAGACACGCACATGTCACGCAGCCTTTAACATGCTGTGTTCATTTTGTAGGAATGTTAGATGTTAAACCTCGACTTTTAGAAACTTTTATTCACATTAAAAGATTCAAACTCCAGGTAAACTCCACTGAATCGTGTCTCTGTACCAAATGAGCACAAACGGGAAAAACTGTCACTTGCTGTAGTATCATTTTTACGGTATTGTTACCCTCATGTATGCTCCTTGAAGTTTTCATTGACAGCTTCTTGAATGTGTGTATCTTTCAGTCAGACACACACACTGGATTATCCTGTCTGAATCGAAGCCTTCAGAATGTAGATCTTTATGTTTCATGTACTTTTCTGTAAAAATATATGAGTGCATCCTTTATAAATAGCATTTTTTAAAGGAATTTCAAAATGAAAATAAATACATAAAGGACCCCCCACCCTCTACTCTGAACAAGAAATATGGGCTGAAGAATTAGCATATAGGGAAAAGTGTCAGTTTTTTTTTCATTTAAGTGTTTTACATATTTAGTACTCAATATTCAAAAGCCACTTTTTTTCACGATCTTGTGTATATTTTTATTACTTCACCGTTTTCTGTATTTCAAATGTTAATTTATATTGATGGATTGTAACAAAATAATTACCCCAAAGAAAAGAAGAAGGCGTTCTGAGTCTTATTTCTTTTTTTTCTAAAAGCCAGAGAGTTTTTTTTTTTTCTTTTGTTAAGCTTCACCACATATGAAAATGTCTCACCAGCTTCGGTTTCCTAATAGGAGCTTTTGTTTTCACTCAAACCTTCATCGCAATTTATTTGGCTAAATGTAAGCCCGATTGAACATTTTCTATTTCTCGTAAATAAATTCATTTCTGCTTTACTTTTGTGACATAAATGTGCAACAATAAACTTTTTTTTAAAAAACAATCCTTAGACGAAGAGAATAAAATAAATAAATAAATAAATGAAAAGTTGAGGGGAAAGTCCTTCTCCCTTTCCTTTACTCTGCCTTCGACACAAAAACCAGACCCTGAATTTTATTAAGTAGCCTTTAGAAAGAGTGAAAGTGAGACAAGAGGGGAAAAGTCACCCGCAGCATGGTAATCAGGCCGGGACCCAGCGAAAAGAGGAGAGTTTGTTAAAGGAGAAAAGACAGAAGGGGGAGGAGGTCGGTTTCAAAAATAGAAGGACTGAAATATTTCCTTTTCATTGTACTCCTGCTACAGAGGCCTTTGACTTGACCAGAACAACATCAGGAGGAATAATATCAGAATTAAAAAAAAAAAAAAAAATCACATTTCTAATATTTGAAAAAATTAAAAAAAAGCCTTAACATAGTTCGAACAGAATAAACTTTTTTGGGTATGTGTGTTTTTTTGTTTTGTTTTTTTAAATGACGTTATAGGAGAGGAATGTTCCCTTCCTTTGGTCCGACTTTAGGCCTTAAGATCTCACAGCACGCTTTAAGCCCGACTGTACAAATGAGCAGCCTGAGAGCGGAGCTCATGTGAGAGCAGGAGGAGACAGAAGGGCAGAGAGTGACAGGGGATAGCAGCAGCAGCAGGAGCAGGAGGAGGAGGAGGAGGAGGAGCAGAAGGAGGAGTAGCTGGGTGATGCCCTGCATGACTGCGCTCTCCCCAGAGGAGCCTGAACACGCACGCTCTCCCACTTTCAGAACAACGGCGGCTGTGCGGGTGGCTGTCTTGTTGGCAAAGGTTTCTGATTTCACGGCCTACTGGGTGGTGGCATTCAGCCTTCGTCAGGCAACCCACCCATCCCCTCCCCCTGCACCCCTTCACCCTCCTCTTTCAGACCTTTCACTGTCCCCCGCGCAAACACACACTCACACACACACACTCAAAATAGTGACCCATCCCCTCTGGTCTGTCCACTCAGTCTTCAGCTTCTTTCTTCCTAATCTTCAAATTCTCATTGAACAAAAGGTTGTCAAATATTTCAAATGCAATCTTTGAAAGAAAAAAATGAATGACTTGATGATGAAAATAAAATCCAAATACACCTGGGCTGGTCCAAAAAGAGCTGTGTCAGGTTGGACTTCCTGCGTCCAACCTTCTAGTATTTTATTTTACTTTTTAAAGAAAGGCTGTTAATGCCGGCAGGTGTTTTTGTCATTATTCAACTCTGAATGGGGAGAATAAACCACCGGCTTTACAACCACACAAATGCAAAGTCTCCGACTGAAAAGTACGAGTTTATTAATTTTTTTTACAAAATCCGCATTTAAAAAAAAAAGAAAAAAGAAAATATGTACCGTAGAACGTTCCAAGAACAAATTAGAACATTTTCCACATTAGCATCGGAGTGCATATTGAAGTTTAATAAAAAACAAAAAAAAGAAAGATTGAGAGAGTGAATCCATCGTGAAGCTTGAAATAGGAACGCTGGAGGACAAGACACACACACACACATTTATACACTGGAACAACAAGAGACCAGACTTTTCTTTGTTCTGTTTTCTTTAAAAGTCCCACTTTTGTCACGAGGAGCTCAGCAAACCATCCCTGGGATGTAAACAAGCTTTGATTCTTACTTCACTCTGTGAATGTGAACCCAAAATGAATTATTTTTTTAAAAATGGTGAAAAAGTAAAGCCAGTTATTGGATCATCCCAACTTCTGCAAAGTGAGTCAGACAGGTCGAGCCGAATGTTAGATTTATAAGAGTAGTTTAATTTATGAACATGAAGGTAGGAAGAAAAAAGTGAATAAAGATTGAAATTATATATATTGATAAATTATTTTCTATTAACCAAGGTAGAAAATGTCTATCAAAAGGTAAATAAACAGAGGAAAAAGTATTGACATTGAAAAAAAAAGAAAAAGAAAAGAAGAAATTATGTTTCTTAAATTACATGTCATTACAAATGACATGTTAAAATCCGCTATTCCTCTCTCAGCAACCATAAACCCTCCTAATAATCCAACATTATTTTTACATTTTTTTCTTTTTAGATGTTTCCAGTAATCATTTATCTTGCGTGATGAGATGGTAACACTCTTTTTAGGCCAGAATACCTCCTCACCATCACCCTAATTAATCGCTCCCTCCACAGATCTCCAATCAGATTTAAGTCAGAACTGCGACCGGGCCGC
The DNA here is from genome assembly GCF_027474105.1 of Poeciliopsis prolifica. NCBI lineage: Eukaryota > Metazoa > Chordata > Actinopteri > Cyprinodontiformes > Poeciliidae > Poeciliopsis > Poeciliopsis prolifica. The sequence continues at coordinate 5,477,892 of NW_026562383.1, forward strand.
TCTAGGAACGTCATGTCCACTTCCTGCTAGAAGAAACGTGTCGTAGACGACCTGAGGTCGAGGGTATGAATAACTTTGGTTCTTCGCTGCACAACATTTGAAGCAGGGAGTTAAATAAACACACGCAGAGCCACTTACAAATGAGCAAAACGAGCAGCAACAATGAAATCGTTTCACTCGGCGTAAAGACCCGGCTTATGTCTTTCATGTTCGAAGCTCACTGATTCATCCCGCTTGGGGTGAGGATTCCAGGTGGAGACAAAAGTCCTTCCCGTCCCTCCGCCTCGTTTGGACAGATTGAAGCCCGGCGTCCTGCACTGGGAGCTCTTTGTAATTTAAGACCGAGCTGCATTAAGGACCAGTTGAAGAATTGCTTTCCTGAATTTACCTTTGGATTGTAAAACTAAGTGTCATTAAAGAAAGCCGCTCCGTCCTTCCCCTACCGGGTTTTAACCCTTTGCGATTGATACATATGTATTCTTTTTTTAAGGATCACTTTCTCTTTTTTTCCCCTTCCTCTTTTATTTCTTTAATGGCCCCAAGTGAAAAAAAAAAAATCAGGGTTCCACGTTAATTTAATTAAAGCTCTCCTCCCAAAACGTCCGGCCTTGGTCCTAATATTTGAGGAGAGCAATGCCTTCCTCCCTCCTCCCAGTTGATTAAAATATGTGATATTTCACATTAGTTTAGTTTTTATGGGCAGTGAGGTAATTCGTTGTCACTAAATGGCTTGTCAGAGTGCTCTGTGAGTGATGTAATGCTATGAAGTCTATCGTTTGAATTGCCCCTACGCCTATTAGAGAAAATCGACTTCTGGGCCCATTATTTGATTATCTCGCAGGAAGTTTGGTGAAGGCTATTGGCATCGTGTTATGGGAGGGGATTGAATTTTTTTTTTCAGCAGCTGTGAAAGTGAGCCACTGAGTTTTCAAATAAAACACCCAAATGTCTCAAAAAAAAAAAAAAAAACACACACTTCACCACATGCCCACACGCCTCCCGAGTCACTTTTACCCTTTAATTAAAGTATGTCAGGTTCCCTTTGATTGCAGAAACACTTGAACACGTTCTCGAGGTCCCGTATTAAGGTAAAAGAGAGAAAAAAAATACTGATATCGGAGCCTAATTAACACGCATCTAAGAATGCTCACGATGCAAATTAGCAATGCCGTCAGAACAGGGGCAGAGTGTGTGTCTGTGTGTGTGTGTGCATGTGTGTGTGGATGCAGGAGACTACAAGACGAGATAATTCCACTGATGCATATTTATCTCATGCTAATTGCCGTGCACGGCCCGAAGAAAAGCGTGCACTTAATTAATTGACATGGAGGGGGCGCAAATGAATTAGAGGCACTCAATCTGGAGAGACGGAGACAAAACAGAGAGGGGGCGGAGGAGGGGTGTGGGGCGGTGGGAGAACTGGTGAGAGGCAAAGACAAGAAGGCACAAACTATCATTGTTTCCTGTTTGTATCTAACATTTTTTTTTGCCTAAAATAATATTTTCCATGAGAATAAACTTAATAAATGACCTTTTTATTTTCATTTTGTCATCTTAAAATGCAAAATTGCAACATTCAGGCTTTATATGTTCGACCAGCACAAAGCTATGCATAACTGGGTAAAGAGAGGAAAGAAATTCATACGATTTAAAATACTTTTTTTTTCTTTTTATGCACAAAAATCTTAAAAGTGTGGAGTGTATTTGGAGTTAGAGAAGCCCTCTAAGCTTCTCTAGAGTTCAAGAGTCACCTTCTTGGATTTCAGATGAAACGTTCAATCGTTTGTGGTTGTTACAGGTGGGAACAAAAAAATCCAATTTATTTAATGTGCAGCCAACTTTGCCAATTTCCAGTAATAAAAAAAACATCTTTAATATCATGTATCATTGCTTAACAATCGATGGTCCATCACATCAAAGCCCAGTAGCAGAAAGTTTGTAGTGACAAAATATATTTAAAATAAAAAAAAAAACTAAGAGACAAGACAAAGACCAGGATATTGGTTGATTGTTTCATGCGCTGGAGGGCGGATGCTGTATTATGAGGGCAGGTGAATTTCGCTTTGTGTTTTCCAAACAAGCGGGACACGTCCAATCTGCTAATCGGCCCTAAATGTCCGTCGCGGTTAGTCCTTAAATGCCCGGATTTCAGAGCTGTTTTGTCTCCGAAATAGCTGTGTCTGTCCACCTCGCCCCGTGTAATTCGGTTTGTGAAGCCGGCCCCCCTACGTTACGGGGGACCCCTCCCTGCATTCGTACATGCACACACACACAGGAACAAACACACACACACACACACCACACACACACACACACACACACACACACACACACACACACACAGGAACACGCTCCCTTCGTATCTCTCATTTTACTTGTTTATGGTCCTCATCGCCTCCACCACCCCGCCTAAGAAAAACTTCGAGGTTGCAGAAGCGGGACCTTTTTTTTTTTCTTTTTTTTTCACACCCGCCTTCAATCCCCCCCACTCGCAACACCCCCACATCCCCACACCCCCGCCCCTCCCTCTTTGCTCCACCCACTCGGGAGGCACAAGAATTAAAACAGAAATGTTTTTGAACGCACTCACAACACTCATCCATTTCAAGCCACAGATGGTCTTTTCAATGAATGCCGTGAATGTGGGAGTTTACCATCGCCTTTTTAGACCCCCCTTTACTCCCCACCTTCCTCCTCCTCCACCTCTTCCTCTGTGTCCAGGCAGCCGTTTGCTCCTTCGTTTCTTTTTCTCTTTTGTGTACCCACAGTCTCTTTTTCTCTTTTTTTTTCAAAACAAGGGAGGGTTGGGGGGACAACTCTTTTGTGTCTAACCAACAGCCGCTGGCTAAACTTGCCTTCTGCTCTTCTGCCCCCATTTTAACCTTACACCACGTCGTTTCTAAAAAAAAATGAAGTCCTCCAGTGCACAGGAGCTTTCTGGGAAGGTTTCGATGAATAAGTTCTCGTCTGAGCCGTGATGCTGCCGTGATGCTGCGATAGTGAGAGCCTGTGTGGACAACATAAATAAATAAAACAATCAGCCAATAAAGCGAACACATGCTCGCTCGAATTAGTCAGGGTGACACTCCAGAAAACATCGTCGCTACTGTACGGGAAATGATAAAACCAGCCACCTGTTCCTCACACACACACACACACACACCACACACACACCACACACACACACACACACACACACACACACACACACACACACACATAGCTGGAGTTCTTCCTCCGCTCAGGAGCAGCCAGCTGTCCTCGTTGGTGGTCTGAGTTATGCCCCGAATTTTTACCCGTATGTAAAAGGAAACGCAATCCTGTTTTGTGCGCGACTCTCGGCGTCGTGTCGTTTTTACGGCGTCATTTTTACGCGTCTACGTTCTTGTTGGACAAGGCAAGGCAGGTGGGGGGGTAAAGTTTCATTCACTCCTGCAACTTCTTTCCTCACTTTTCAGCTGCTAATGTATTTAAAGCAGTCGTGACGCAGAGCTCAAAGGTGACGACAAGGTGGAAACATGGCAAACGCGACAGGATGTTGATGGTGTCTTCCCCCCTGAACTCCACCTCCTCCACCCCCTGCTCTCTCCCTAGGTGGCTGCAGTAATAAACACGCAAGTTGTCTGTGTGTCTTTGCGGCCTTGGCAGGTTGAAGCCTACTTAACCAGGCGAAGCTGCGACTCTTTTTTTTTTTTTTTTTTTTTTACTCCCTTTGAATGCGTCCCTTTGTCGGCGACACGCCATCGTGTTAATGTCATGTACCGTAGAAATTGCCGCGGCTATGGCTATTAGCCTCGCCGCTAAAGTACAGAGGGGTGATGGAGGGAGAGGGAGCAGGCGAGGCTGCCACCAAAACCCCACCGGCTTCAAATGCAGGACTATAATTGCATTGCTGTGAAGAGGGTTAGCCCTGTCTCTCCCCCTCCCATCTCTCTCGCTCTCTTCTTCCTTACCCCCCCCCACCACACACACACACACACACACACACACACACACACACACACACACACACACATCTCTCTCGTTCTCCCTTTCTCTTTCACCCCCCACTCCCCCTCCGTCTTGTGTGTGCGATTTGTCCCTTAAGCCGGCGTAACGTCTCGGCCGGGGCCGCAGAATGTGGAGAGCAAATTGGAGGCAGAGCGTGAACAATGGAACATGCATCGCTGCTGGGACATTCTTCTTCTTTACTGGGACCAGTGGGGATGGGAAGGCGGGGTGAGGGTGAGGAGGGGGTTGGGGGGTGAGGAAAGAAAGTCATTTTGTAAAGGGGGAACTCTTGGGTCATATGGAGATTCAGATGCAGACTGTGGGCGTCCGGCGAGAGGTTGTGCTGGACTCACACCGCCTAATAACAGAGTGACATGGTATTTAGATATCAGGTTGAATTAATAATCGTAAGAAACGTTTAGCGTCTTATACCGTGTTTCAAATTATTATGCAAGTGATATTTTCTCAGATTTTCTTAAATGCTCAATGTAAATGATGGTCCATATAATTTGCATGAGCTATTACCGTATCAATTAAATTTTACTGAACAAACCTCCCCATGAGAACAGTATATTTTTGTGGTCAAAAATGAAAAAAAAAAACAACCTCAAAATGCAGTGCTCCAAATTATTATTTGGAGCAGATTTTCTGAACATTTTATGGATTATAAAGAACTGCAAACTGTAATTCTTTGAATGTGCAGCATTAAGTGGTCACATGTACTAACATCAAAAGATATTTAAATCAAAAACATCTTAACAGGGTTACATGTCAACATAGGAGACCCTCTTTGATATCACCTGCACAATTCTTGCATCCATTGAACTTGTGAGTTTGTGGAAAGTTTCTGCTTGAATATTTTTGCAGGATGTCAGAAAACCTTCCCAGAGCTGCAGTCTTGATATAGACTGCATTTCACCCTCAGATCTTCTGCTTGAGGAAACTCCAAAGGTTCTCAATAGGGTTGAGGTCAGAGGAGGATGGTGACCACACCATGAGTTTCTCCATATTTGCTGAGGTCATTGTCACATCTTCTGGGACTCTGACTCTGGCCGACCAGCTCTCTCTCTTTCTCTCCCCATGATTTCAGCCCAAAGCATGACTCCACCACCTCCTTGCGGACGTCACAGCCGTGATGGTGGCCGTCCACCTCTAACCCACCATCCAGGGTTGCACAGCAGTCATCAGTGAACAAGTCTGTTTGAAAATGAATCTTCATGCTGGGCCCAGTGCCACCGTAGTATTGTAGGTTCATGCACCGCGAGCCTCTGGAGGATCCTCCACCTTGTGGTTCCAGAGGCACCAGCAGCATCAAATAACTGTTTGTTGCTTTGTAAGGGCATTTTAACAGCTGCTCTCTCAATCCGATAAATTTGTCTGACAGAAACCTTCCTCATTAGCCTTCATCTGTACAAACCCATCATTGTTCTGAATCAGCCACAAATCTCTTCACAGTACGATGATAACGCTTCAGCTTTCGTTAAATAGTAAATGTTTTCATACATTGTCTTTCTGCATTACACTATCTGATGATTTTCATCAGCAGAGAGAACCTTTCGCTTTCCATATTGCTTGAAACCTGTGGGCTGCTTGATAATGTCTTCTTCAGTAGATTTCCTTTAATTAAGCTCAACAGACAAACTAATCAACCAGCTCTCTGAAATTAATTATAGTGATTCAAAGAGCCCTGACACACAATACCATCTATAAATTTAATAGCACAACAAAAAATTAAATCTTGTGCATGTGCACTAGTATTAGTGCACATGGTGTCAATATTTTGTTAAACCGCCTTATTTTTTGCCAGGAGGCAGAAATGGGAAGAGTAGCCAACCATTGTACTCATTACTTTCATTTATTATCAGTGAAGCAGAAGTGAAAATTAGTCCTCAGGTAAGAGTAACATAAACAACTGTTTACTGTCTGATTTTAATATCTACAAAAAAAGAGATGTAGTCAGACATTAAAATATAAAATTGTTAGAAAATTCTAATATTTAGGGAATAAAATTTTATAAATAGGATCAGAAAGCAAATTTAGGTGGAAGAAGTGCATGATTTGCAAACGCCACATGCTTACATTTGTGACGGTAGGACAGAATCCTCATCTTTTTTATCTTATTTTATTTTATTGCAGACATAATTCAAACAACTCTGGTTTTTCCATGCGGACTCTCTGACTCCAAACATTGCAATTATGCTCCTACAGAAATAAACGGTGAATTTGTTGGAGAACCTTTCAGCATTTCTCCACATCTTCACCGGTTTTCGTGTGGTCGGTGCTGTACGCCGCATATATAACGTGCGCAACTAATGAATCATATCGGGAGGCATCCTGTCAGACCGCCACATGCAGAGCTTCAGATTTCGTCCATTCAAAGTCGGCGCATCATTATTTCCCTACGTTTGTCTTTTAGTTTCGTGTTTCATGTGGCCCACGTCGACGTAAATCTCAAATCCGTGTGTTGGAATACGTGCATCTACGTTTCAAACCGCTGGAGCCAGATCACCGGAGAAAGAGCATATGGGTGGGAGATTAAAGGAGATAACAAGAAGACAGGAAGAGAGGGGGAAAGGATATAAACATGAAATATGTACAACGAGTTAAGCTGAAAAGCGCAAGTGACAGCGGGGAAGCACAAAACGGAGACCTTGAGCCCAAGCTAGAAAAATAAATAAATAAAAATTAAGTAGAATTCATGCTGGACGGTCCAGTGATTAGAGTATTTCTTTTTTTTCTCTTCCTTTCTTTGACTGCAGCCGCGTGACATCATTTTCAGCGGTTAACATTTTCTGTCTTGGCCTCAGCCGCACCTGAGTACAGAGGCCCTTTGAAGCCAGACGGACTGAGGCAGAGCTGGATGAGGCTGGACGGGGGAAGCACGAAAAAGAAGAAGAAGAAAAAAAAAGCAGGGGGCTCCGACAGATGAGAAAAGAAGTCAAACACGGCGCACAGAGGACGAAGAGAAGCAGAACAGCTTGTCTTCGCTGGTGAATGGCGACGTGTATCGTTCACGTTGAGTCAACAGATTAGCGACGGAGGAGGCTTAGCTGCTCCTGGCCTCCCTCGTTTGATGTTTCAGGGGAGGCCTAATTTGATTTTTCACCTCCCATTGTTTCAGCGCTGTGTGCCCCTAATCCACTTTAAAGTGGAGACAGCTTTCATCCCTTTTTCTCTCTCGTTCTTTTGTTATCCTCCCGTTCTCCAACGTTAGCAGAAGAACTTGACTGCTGAAAAAACAAAAAAAGTCGCCAGGAGCATTTTAATTCTTAACTTGGGGTGCCATGTCTGATGGTATCGTGACGCCTCCGGACTTCCCGCCAAAACGTCTGTCTTTCTAAGCTCTGTCCAGGTAATATCAGGTTGCTAATTTGACCAGCGACGCAAGAGTAGAGTATCATCACAGGAACCAGAAATGGAGCTTATTAATATGAGCTTGAGATCCTGTTTCTAAATTTGAGGCTCTTATTTTGAAGTAAGACAGGAAGCACTTAAAGAGAACCATGTTTAGTTGTAACAGTGGACTTTATTTGAGAAATATTTTAGAAGTAAAAACAATACTGTTGAGTACTTCTGTGTCCCGGTCCGGATGTTTTATTCCAATGCTCTGTAAGGATTCCCTGGCACATTTTAAAGTTGTTAATCACTACAAACCTAAGAGCTACGGAAAGTACTTGTAACGCTTAGCTGTTTATGAAACTTTTCCTCCAATTCGTGGAAACGCATAGAAGCAATTCACTTCTTTTTTTTCTGCGTTTATTGGTCATTTTTAGAGTAAGACTAGCTTAAACAGCTTAGCGAATAGATAAGTTCCTTTTTTCATATACCTTGGACACTGTTTGTTCAGAACACAATATCTGCTTTGTGATCTTTGTGAAGATTAATAACAAGGTTTGACAAAATATTCATGCTAAAATGGCACCTTGTCTCGTTCTCAGAAACCTCTCGGGTGTCATCCCGTCTGGTGAGCTGGACTGCTGCTTTAATTGGCAGAAAATACTTTTATACACTTTTTGTTTTTTTAACCCTCTACCTAAGATTGCTCTTCCTTTTTTTCCCTTTTTGGTATCCTTCACTCAAGCAGATCTTTTGAAATGAGTACTTCCAAATCTAGATTTTAGTTAAAAAAAATAACAAAAAGGGTTTCAGGGATTTGACTAGGCTAAAAGATCTCGCTTTACCCTTCCTAACCTCAGCTGCAAGCTGTGTTACCCTGACAGAAAAGCTGTGAGGAAGCAGAAGAATAGTAAGGAGAAAATAAAGGTGGAAATTGTCACCATTGATACCCCTGACCCCCTTCTCTCTTTCCTCCTTTTTTTCCTTTTTTTTTAACCCCCTTCCATAAAAAAAGGGCCATCCATCCCCTTGACTCAGTGACTGCACTCAGTTCACCCCACCCTAAAAGTTCCTCTGAAAGAGGGACAGAACCGTCCGAACACACATTACCCACGCACACTTGCTCTCATAAAAAACGGCAGACTTGAAAAGAGCAACACACACACACACACACACACACACCCCACACACACCCCCACACCCCCACACACACACACACACACACACACACACACAATCTCCTTTTGTGTTGTGTCGTCTTCTCTGAGCCGTTGACTTGATCTTCACACGTCTATATCGCCTGCCCTGCTCTTCTCGTTGCATTTTGTCGTCGCTTACGTTCTTTTCCTTATGCAAAATCACAGAAATGTACAATATATATATACTTCCATAGCCCGTATTTAAAATAACCTTTTTCTGAAGGTGTGTGTGTGGGTGTGTGTGCGTGTGTGTTGATGGATTAACTCTATGAGGGACTCAGCGGTACACTGATATCTTTGCTCAGTGCTCACAGCATGATACACTGGATGCTGGCACGTGCTACCAACTCTCTCTCCACACCACACACACACACACACACACACACACATCTGTGAGCAGGGATTTGGTGTCCAGCAGTGTGCAGACAACTCAGTAGTGAGCTGTCATTGTGTGTGTGTGTGTGTGTGTGTGTGTGTGTGTGTGTGTGTGTGTGTGTGTGTGTGTGTGAATCCCTGTTCTTCTTACGGTCCTCTAATCCTTCCAGAGTGGCCCTGATAGCACTAATGACACACACTGGGACACTACAGGGTGCTGCACCTGTGTGTGTGCGTGTGGGAGCCATTACCACTTGCTGTGACACTTAAACCAGATACTTTTTTCTATCCTCTGCCCCCCCTGTTCAGATTCTTTCTGTATTTGGAACACAATTTTTAGTGAATCAAACTCACACAACTTAAGAAATATGTCTGATGTAACTTGAAAAAAAAAGAAAGAAAGAAAAACAGGGCAAATAAGAAATTGTCAGCTCTGGGTCTGAAGCAGCAGCAGCATATGGGAGGATGATGCCGCGGTTTCATCAGGGTTATTTTCGGCACCAATCTCAGCAAGGCTGACACGGAACGGGTGTGTGTGTTTTGTGTGCCTTAGAAAGAAAGAGTTGACGTCACATTTCAGGGAGTTTGACCAAAGTCAAAACCTGCACCTGTTCTGTCCGACTTTGAAAAGTTCGGTATACAGTAAAGGTTTGCTTAACTTTGTAGCCGCAGTCATATTTTTTGTACTTTTGTCCCTTTTTACAGTCGGAATTTATTGTGATTCCCCATCTTTTCTGACATTATTAAGGCAAACTTCAATGCAATTTGCAGGATTTTATTTTACAGACCAAGTCAAAGTAGCAAATTACCGACAACTCGACTAGGACTGTGACGATTCCACGGGTGAGTCGAGTACCTCGATTATTAAAATTCCTCAAGGCAAATTTATCTGCCTCGACGCTTCGTTAAATTGTTTTACGGTTTAGCACACCGTGTTCCGGCCAGGTCATTATTTGTATTGGGCACCGCTCTCACCTCTGCCTACGACTCGTTGCTAAGTGCTAGCAGAGAAAGAGGAAGCCCTGATTCAAGCAATTCTTAAGTCATGGATTCTTAACTGAATCACAACCTGGACTTCGACTGGTCCATTCTAGCACGTGACTGCGCTTCACCCTCGACCACTCCACTCTATGTTCGGCTCTGTCTCTTCTGCAGAAGAGCATCGCCACGGCACGATTCTTGCCAACAAGCACAGGTTTTTTTGCCAGACTTAAAGAAATGCTGCTGTGCCCTGCGTGGCTTACGGCAAATTATTTCTGTCAGCTTTCTTTCGACAATGTTTTACAGCGTTATGAAGCACAACCAACAGCGTCAACAGGCGTCCTGTCAACCAGAAAAGTCCCACCTCAGCAAATGGTTCCTGTGGATCCATGGTTACCATGGACTTCTTTCTTTTGACGCTGCTCTGGTTATTCCTTTCCTTTTCCTTTCCCAGCCTTATAAATTCATCCGGATGAATTTATAAGGTGTGCAGTGTAGTCATGGGATTACAGATCAGTCGGTGAGGCGTTCAAAGCGTGGGATGTTTTGAACTCGCCTCGAAAGTGTGGTGTTGGTCTTCATGATGCATCTTTGCTCACTAATGTTCTCTTTAAAAAAAAGAAAAAAAAGTCACAGAACAACACTGCAATTAGATTACTCACAGGTGGACTCAACAATTGAATGAAACTATTTTCTTTATTTTTCCTTTTTCTTTACTAAAATAAATGAATGAGGAAGCGTACCTTTTTTCTTCCACTCCACAGTTATCCACTCTTTGGCTTATCTCATAAAATCCCAAGTGAGGGAATTTCTAACCACACTGAACATGAATGCATGGCACTTTTTGCAAGGCAGTTTAGTCATAACTGTTTATCTAATTAAAGAGCTCTTCAGACCCTCAGGCCTGGAGGACCTGAAACGCGTCGTGTCTCTCCAGACTAAGCAGACTGTTCAGACTCATGAACTAAAAAAGAACCTGTTTGCTTAAAGAAGGTTGCTCTGATACTGGACTGCCTCTGGCTGCCGGGCTTCATGTTGGGGCCTCTAACTGACAGGGAAATGTCAACATGTCCCTCGGCGGCAGGTCCCAACACAACCATAGGTGGGGCTTTTTTATTATTATTATTAATATTATTATTATTTTTCTGTAACAAGTTGCATCCCAAATGAACTTCTCCTTGTGCTCGTCATAACTCGATATGTATGAAAACGTGACTCAGGTTCCGGTCCTGTTATCACTTCCGGGACACTGGAAGGCTAAAGAATTAAAAATCAGCAGTCGCCTTTTCCTCGGCGTTAGGAGAAAAAAAGTAAATAAAAGTATCTATCTGCTGTTGCTTCCCCCTTCATTGGTGCCAGGAGGACGTTTCCGTCTCTGTGTCTGTACCTAAAAGACCCATTTGCCTCTCTGTGTGTGGGGAGGAAAGAGGGAAAATGGAACAATCTGCCTTCCCTGTGCGTGTGTGCGTGCGAGTGCATGTGTGTTCGACGGCGGCAAAGTGACGTTAGATTATAGGGTCTGGTCCCTGAGTGAGAAGTGGAGGGAGATGCAGGGGGTGGTAGTGCAGGGACAGCCAGTGACATGATGGGACTCCTAATGGCCATAATTGGCCCTGGCTTTGACAGCAACTATATGATAGCTGCACAATATACACAGCCCAACCTCACTGCGTGTGTGTGTGTGTGTATGTGTGTGTGTGTCAAAGTGAGGGTTTTAGTGTGATTCTTTAAGGAGAAATTTACACAAAATTGCAGCCGGCTTGTTGAGCCGCTTGTTTGCAACCATTGCCTGTTTCTATGTGTTTTTCTTTTTTCGTTTGTTTGTTTGACTGTGTAGGTGTGTGTGTCAGAAAGAAATATTGTATAAACACAGTCGACTTGACTCCTGACAGGTGTAAAAGCTAGCAGTTAAGCCTGTTCCCCTCCCACCTGTTTTCTGTTTTGGTGTTATTTTTTTAAAGCTGCCTAAACCGCAGTGCAGACACACATACAGGGATGCTGTGCTTGGCTTTTATTGAGTCTTTTCCCTAATGAAAATAAAATCCCATTCAACTAAAGCGTTCAGAAGCATTTTTTTACTTTAAAGATATAAAAATAAATAAATGAATAAAAAAGCTTCGTCTACGCAGGAACTAAAAGCAATCAAAGCAAATAACCGAATCTGTGACTTGACAGGGTTCCTGTGGAGTAAATGTCTCAAATTTGATTTATACATTCCCAGGTTTAGAGAAGGATGGATGGGAGAAAGTATAAAATAATTGTTTGCGTATTCTGCTGACGCTCTCTAATCACGCTGCTGAAAAGCTTTATCCATCCATCAAGGTGGCCTACTTAAAGTTTGACCTTTGTAAAACTAATATTCTTTTAACTTGGCCAGAGGAGAGGCTTCTGTAGATCTGCACTTCAGAAAAGAACCAAATGACACAAATAGTACATTTCAGACCAAAAAAGTTACGCGCTCGTCACAAACTGTTGCGTCCTTTCAGAGCGGGCGAGTAGAATTAGTACATCTGTTATTCGGGAATTAGTCTCAGAGAGAAAAAACGAGAGTACGATCCACCGCACCTGAATGATGTAAGTGCGTGTGTGTGAGTGCGTGTGTGTGTGTGTGTGCCAGAACGCTCCCTCTGATCTAAGTTCAAAGGCAGAAAGAGGAAGAGACTCCAAGTATTCTGGCTCCGGAGCAAAGATGAGAACTAAAAGAAGGAGTAGAAGATGATGCAAAGGAGATGAGGAGGGGAAAAAAACGTCAAGGAGATGGAGAAGATAAATCCAGTAAAGATTCCCCAGGGCGGACAAATCATTCAGAGCACAGATGAATACGGCGGTTCAAAAAGCCTGTCTCTGTCCCTTTAGGAGGGCGCTGCATCTGCGATTGCACATAAGCAGATTCCTTGCGAAAGGTTGTTGGCGCCGTTAACCTGAAACGACTTCAGCCGAAACCCGAAAGAATGAGGACGATTCGGAGAAGAAATGCCAAAAAGCTGCTTGGACAGAAAACTTCTGTCGACTTTGGACAAAAACCAATTCGAATGGAAAAACAGGTAGGATTTAATTTGCTTGGGAAAAAACACTGGGGCTCTTTAAAGATGCCCGTAAAGGTGAGTTTACAGGAGCAGCAGGGGGACGGGGTGACGCTGCCCAAAACCATTAAAGGTTGGGGAAGCGTATGGCACCTGAAGATGCGAACCACAGCAACCTAACCCTTAAAGGGTCAGTGTGTCCGTGTGTGTGTGGAGGGGAGGGGCCGAGGAGGCAGTGGATGAGTCTGATGGCCTTAACAGTAAAACTAATAGCAGATAGCTTTGCCTCAGTCGGCGGCCCGGGTCTTTGTGAAGTTTCCAGCTGCTTTCAAAGGACACACACCAGCTTCAAAATGAAACCTCGCACACAAAACGCACGCTCCCTCGCTGGGAATGAAAAAAAGAGAGAAAAAAAAGTATAAAAATCGAGCGTAAGCGCGGTTCGGATCGAAAGACGGCAGAACAAAATAAAATAAACACAAATTTCTTTTGCAGCTGGACACCAAGATAAAAATGTTCTTTCTCGTCTTTTGTTTCCATTGATCTCGGCGGGTCTCGCTCCTGGTGGATGGAGAGAAAAGGCTGTGTAACAAAAAAAAAAAAAAAAAAGAAATAAAAATCAGAGACATTTCAGCTTCAGTTGGAAGTTGCTTGGCGAGGGAAATGTAATGTTTTATGGTGCGGTTTCCACTCATCTTACTTCCTGCATCATGCACCGCGTCACTCATGCTTGTTTCTCTTGGTCGTAAATGTGAAGCTTTAATGTACGTTTGGCTACTAAAACACACACGGTCCTTTGGTGTATGCGTGTGTGTGTGTGGGTGTGTGTGTGTGTGTGTGTGTGTGTGTGTGTGTGTGTGTGTGTGTGTGTGTGTGTGTGTAGAAACAATGATGCAGAGTTCTCTTTGTTTGAATTGGGGCGGCTGGACACCAGTCTGTCCTCATTCCTTCCTCCACACACACACACACACCACACACACACACACACACACACACACACACCCACACACACACACACACCCACACACACACACACACACATGCACACACACACACACACACATGCACACACACACGGGTGGACAGGTTGCGTCTGTTTTCCTGTGGAATGAAGGTGTCACGGGTCACCAAGAAAGGCCAGGTCTGCTTTTTCATTGGGCGACCCCTACTTCCTACTTCCTGGATGACCCGGAGCCATCTGGGTAAGTGATTGGTTGAGAACAAGGAGGAGTCTCCTGAGGAGGGCTTCAGCGGGGCGACCAGCCGGTTCCCCCGTCCGGGCCCGTCACTCCTGCGAATCGTAGAGCCTAAGACGCTAACGATCAAACCAGCTGAGTCGCGAAGGTTTTTGACCTAAAAGACGTCGAATATTTCCATCTGTCGAAGTGGCGTTAACGGAAAATGAAACAAATTGTTGTTGAGAAACATCCAAATACAGAAGAAGAAGAAAAAAGAAATGGGCAGAGACAGCGGTGCTGGTGAAGAAAGTGATAGAATTTATTAAAAGGTTGGAGGACGATGGAAATAAAGTCAGTACTTTGTCATTTTGGCTTCAATTTTGTACCCATTTTACACCCGTCCAATTTGGGACATGTGATACCCAACTTTTATGCGGGTGTTGTGTCCTGCCAGGACACTTTCGTCAGGCTGAATAACAATTTCTTCATCATTACAGCTACAAATTTATTAATAATTGAATTATGGAGATGAGTCATAAAAGGCTCTAATCTTGTGTCATTTTAATCCAGTTGTATATTGAAAGCATTTTGCCTTTAGTTAGTTGCTAGCCCCTTCTTACTGCTTCTGTTTTCTGGTTGTGCCACACCTGTAACATAAACCATGATGTGTGTATTTAAGGAAATTATTAATCATAAAAATGCTCAAATTCTCAAAGCTTACAAGTATGAAATCTCTGTGTTATGTCCTCGTGCAATTCATTTCAACACAGATGCAAATGATGCCATTTGACTGATATGAGATATGACACACCCCAGGTAAAACTAAGAATTACTCGAAGGCACCGCTTGCTCCTTTAAGTCACATCGTTGCATTTCTCACAATCGAGAATAATAGATAGTAAAAAATTACCTTCAAACTCCTTAGCTGTCATTAGGAAACTCGTTTCCTCATGGGACACCCTGGAAAACCTGTTGGGGGTGACAGATAAGGGGTTAAAAAACAGCTAGCGAAGCGGGTATAAAAACCCCGCATTTTTGCCAAGAATTGGCGCATGGTCAGTACAAATTGTCCCTCGGTACTGGCACCGTTTCACGAGACGCGATCCAAAAATTCTGAAGATACAAAAAGAAGTGAAATGACCAGCACCCACATCATTTTCTTAAGAAGCGCCGTGTAAGCGCCTGTTTCCATTTAGTTTTGGTCGAAGCTCAAGTCAGTTAGCCCCTGAAAACTCTCACCCCGTTTAAAATACTAACATAACTGTGCAGGGAGATTATCAGAGTTGAGGGTTGACCACGTTTTCTTAAGAGTACAATGTGGGTAGAAAATGGGCAATTACTTTTTTTTTTTTAAATCGTCAGTTATCAGAATGGATGTGAATTGATTTACGGGCGGCGTGAAACCGTAAAATTGGGTACAAAATGAGCAAGGAGAAATGGTCAAGAGGAGAACTGCCCAGCATCTGTCACTGTTGATCGTTTCTTGTTGTTTCCCAGGCTCTGCCTGTCATTTTCATTTTTCTTTTAAATACTGCGGTCTCTCCATTTCATTGCGCGACTCAAATATGGTCTGCTGTTCCATGAAGGCAATAAATAAAACTTTGCACAAGCAGAAATATCTGAACGGACTCTTCAAGGCCGCAGGATCCACAGTGACAGAACGCACACACTCAATAAAAGAAATCCAAAAACAGGAAGATAAAGGGAGCTAAATAACAGAGAGGATATGAAATGATGCTGTCAAATCTCAGCTTAAAACATGGAAGAAAACAGGAAGTCATTAGTTCACTGCATCCTTTCTTCATCGAGTCTTCCTCATTGTCGCCGTTTCATTCCTCCCTGCAAACCGTCTCCTTCCTTTTCTGTGATTCCTGCTTTCCTGTCTACTTTTCCTCCTTCCTCCATGTCTCATTCTCCCCCCCTCATCTTTTCGCTCTTCCACCTCCTTCCTCTGCCCTTCTCTCCCAGTCTCTCCCTGTTTATGAAGGTAAATTTATAGGTCTACCAGGAGCTGTTAGCAGGAGGTGGCCTGTGCTGCTCAAACCACAACAAGGTTTCACCCTCCACATGGAAAAGCATCAGCATATTAGGCACACCGGGCCGTTTTCATCACACCTGATATTGCGCACTCACCTCGCATTATTATCTGCTAATGAGCACTGCTCCTTTTCTTCCCTCGCTGCCGCCCCATGTCATCACATTTTCTGAGGAGTGGATGGTTGTGTGTCCCCCCCCCCACAACCCCACCCCTTGTTTTTCACTTTATACTCCTCCATCTAGCATTTGTTTTTTATTGGTCTACGAGGAGCAGTTAGGCTTGGTGGGCTCGTCTGTTTAACCAGCACATATGTTGTGCTGTGTTTTTTTTTTCACGTACCGATGTTTAAGTCGGCTCAGCCAGTGCCAAGGTATATCATTTATGGGGAGTGTCACCCCTCTCTCACTAACTTATTTTCTACTTTATAGAGGCACGTCTGCCTTTTTTAGTTTAGTTTTTTTAATTTTTTGTCCTTTTCAGAAGCACTGGCACGCCGATGCATTTTGAGTGCATTAGATTATCTAACTTTACGACGAGGTTGGAAGGAAAGTGGATGGGTTTGGGGGGAGGGAAACAGACTTCTGACGCAGTCTTATTCACACGCGTCTCAACAATATTAACAGAAACACCTGTTTTATTTTTTATTGGTTTCATTCAGGATGTTCTGATTCCCGGTCTAATGCTCAATAAAATCCAATACCATTTCGCTGTATATGTGCACAACTCACTGCATAAATTACACTGTCCACATCTAGGTGATGTGATAATGTGGTGCTGAACTCACTTCTTTTATTCCTTCTTGACAGCAACAAATATTTTGGGCCATCCAGTTTGTTTTGTTCAGCTTTAAAATG
This sequence comes from Poeciliopsis prolifica, assembly GCF_027474105.1. Lineage (NCBI taxonomy): Eukaryota > Metazoa > Chordata > Actinopteri > Cyprinodontiformes > Poeciliidae > Poeciliopsis > Poeciliopsis prolifica. Next base: position 5,494,866 of record NW_026562383.1, read on the forward strand.
CTGCTCTACCACAAGGTAGAGGAACGCTGCTGTAAAGAAACTAAAACATGGTTAACTAAACATACATCTGACTTGACACAATCAGTAAAATTTTCCCGTGGAGAAAGGTCCAGAACTTTAGCAGTTCACTAAAGCTTTAGGCTAACGCCAGCATTGTTTGCTCTCTGTTTTGATACGACTTGTTGATAAGGCAGCTCACAGTATATTTCAGTGTGACTCAAGTGTTTGTGGGCAAACCTTGCCAAAAAAGTTGTCCTCCTGGATAAACTTAGCACTTTGTTTTGCATGACATTAAAAAATTGTTTCAGCTGCTTCCTGTGTGGCTGTACAGGAACAGGGTTTCATTTATGCTGGGGAGAATTGAGACCTGTTCGAACAGTTTGTGTTGTTCTGTAATGGTTTTTCTAGCCACGCACTTGAAAAAGGCACATGATCATCCGGATTAGCGGCGTGATCATCATGTGCTTTGAATGTAAAGTTTATTTTCTTCTTAAAATTAACCGGTTTTCTTCTGTTTCTTTTCTTCTCATTTTCCTTTGGTCGCCCGGGCCGAATCCCCTCTCCCCATCTGTCTTCTCCGCTACAGGTAAGTGAGCTTTTGTTTCTCTTACGCAAACACAACCACAGTTTTCGCAAAAACGCCTAAAATCAGCTCATGATACCTTGGATGGGGGGAGAAGTGAGGGCGTCGAAGGGGTTTGGGCTTTAATGAAGTCGTTGAGAGAAATAGTCTTGACTTGTGTGGCTGGTTGTTAAAACGGTCCCAGGTCATTCAGGGAGGGAAGGATTACAGAACTATTATAGTCGGGCACTCCTGATTGATGAATCAGCAAGACTCACTTTCACTCTTTATGAGTGCACACAAAATGGTGCTCTCGCTAAGCCTCATGTCTTTTAACTTAACTGAGGTAATGCAGTCCAATCAGAACCAATATAAAAGTTCCATTTCTCTGCTTCACTTCGTTGAGTTCTGGCTTTGATTGTTTTGGATTTCGCTAATTTGACTCTCAGTCTGCCTCCTTGTGAAATAGACACACACACACACGCACGCACGCACACACCTACACACACACACACTGTGACACGCAGTGGCTGTAATTCCTCAGGATAGCGGTCGTCATGTCAAAGGTTTTTACTGATCGCTTGTCGTCTGGTGGGACCAAGGTGACATTTCCTCTTACGACCTAAAATTGAAACACAGTACATGTCTGTGTGTAGGTGTGTGTGTGTGTGTGTCTCTAATGAGGGGTCTATATGCAGGGTTGGCAGCATATTAAATATGTAACAGCAGGTTGGAAATGGGTGGCTTGTCACACACACAAACACACGCACACACACTTTTTTCCCTTTCCTTTCTTTCTTTCGTCCTCCGTCCGCCCAAAATCGCTGCACATTTTAACAGGTAGGATTCGTGCTGCAGAAAACGTTGAATAACAGTCAAACTTGTGTTTCTTTTTTTCCGCATTTTGCACATTTTAAGTCGTAGGGGCACATTATACTTTTTTCCGCGGCGATCTTATCCGGTCCTGGATGGGCTGCTCGGTTGCTAGGATGGTTCCACAACTATGTCTCAGCCGTGGCCACACACAACCTGCTTTCACAACGTTTCAAAGACACACACTGGCAACCAGTTTGTACCACACAAAGGAGGCTCCCACTCTCTCTCCTGCTCCTCGGATGCTCATCGTAAAAGAACCCAAGTCTACTGGGCTCAGAAAAAAGTATTTATAGCTCATGAACTGCTACGTGTTGCAGTCACCAACTTTTTCTTTTTTTTTTTTTTTTTTTTACATTTTTCTTTCAAAGCTGAAGGAAAATCATACATGGTTTTCAAAATCCTTCACGAAAACATGTGAAGAGTGTTTTTGGGGAAGGTCTCGGAGGTCTGGGAGGTTTTGTTGGAGTAAATTAGAAACGAAGACCAAGGAGCACAACACACAAGTCAAGGGCAGAACTTCAATAATCTCCTGAAGACTTAGTTCTCATGGTGAGCAACACTAGTGGTGTCATAATGTGGTAATGAGTCGATGGGAATGTAGATGAAGCGACGGGTCGACACTGAAGTTTTCCACAGCTCCCATCATCCAAGCAATACAGGCAGAGTTGCAAAACTTTCAATTGATGCATATTCATCAGTCAGAATGACACACAAAGTCCCGGCCTAATCAAATCCGTGGCTGTTCGCACGTGCTCTTCATACAATCTGAGATTGAGCAACTTGCCCAAAGGAGATTGTGCAAAAACTTTGACTATCTGAAGCTGGTGAGAGTCGTAGGTGCCACCACACTGACAGGTGGCTCTGAGACTGAAGACAAATGTATCTCGCACTGTTTTGAACATTGCATATTCTTTTGTCTTCATTTCGCCAATATGCACTTCCTTTAAAATGTCTTTTAAATGTCCTAAATTACTTTTGCTGATTTTAAATTGCATTAGGAGCGCCCCTCAGATTGATTTCACCCCCTGCTGCAGCGGGGGTGAAATGATCGTAATACCCCAATATTGGCTGGAAAGCGCAGCGTCTCGCCTTCTCAGAAATCGTTGACATTTTTCGGATACCACAAAGTGTGGCAGAGTTTCTGTAAATTTGCCTCCGTTTAGGACTTCGAGGTTTAATAGAACCGCAGTAAAATGCATTGAAGTGGCGACTGGGACTCAAAAAAAAAAAAGAAAACAGTTGAACACATACAAAAAAATTTTGCAATACGTCTCTCTTTTTTTCCCCCTTTCTCTCCTTTCTTCTCCGACCGCGTTCCCCACCTGCAGCTCTTTTTTTTTATCACCTCTGTCCTTGTCCTTTCATTTTTTTCTTTAGCTCTGCCAAGATTGATTTCCTCTCTCACTATTTCAAGCAAACCTCTCCTGTGCTCTCCAACTCAGCCGGTGTGGCTCTCTAATGCGGACATGCACACAAGCGCACCGACTTCTGAGAGTCGCTATAATGGGATTAGAAGGGCCTGCTGAAATATTGAAGAGTCCCGATGCAAATAATGAATAGGCTGGCAATGTATCTTGATAAGTGTGGGCGAGTGTGTGGCGAGTATGAATGTGTGGGTGTGGGTGTGTGTGTGTGTGTTGCCAACAGCCCGTAATGTACAGTGGGTTCACTGTGCAGTTAGTACAGCCTGGAGGTACAACGAAAGCACCGAGCTCAAAGGCACACACGCACGTACACACACCGCCCTTCATCAGTTTTACAGTCAGGGCTTTCCCACTTATCGGGCAACCACACTTACATCTGTCTCACAGAAAGAGAAGGAGAGGTACACTGCGTGTGTGTGTGTGTGATTGCACGACTTCTCATTCAGAGTACGCGTGCAAATGTGACGACGTACGCTGCGTGCACGTGCGTGTTCTCACAGCGGCGTGAGGTTGCTGGCTGAATGGAGGGGAAAATTGGAGCTCGTACGATAGTCACACCTCACGCAGTCGGTGTGCGTGTGCATCGGGGTGGGATGACGGTCACTGGAGCCCAGAGTTGCACAAAGATGGTAAAATATCCAGGAAATTTGATAGGGAGCAGAATAACAACGTGGCGCTATCAGAAAAAACACGCAACATCGGTCAGGTTTCTGTTTCCCCGCCTCGCCTTCCCCCCCCATCCATGTTGTGCTTCTTTGCCGCCAACGAGAAGAGCTTCCTTTTTTCTTTAGTTGAACTGTGTTCAACTGTGATTGGCCTGTCCGCCGCATGGAAGAGAAAAATGCTCCCATAGTTAAACCTTGTCCAAAAACACTGTTGGTTAAACCACGTGTACTTGAGCACATAAAACCAATGTGATGGCATTTCACAGCAACACATTTTTTCCAAGAAAGTCTCAAGAAATAGAATAAAACATATGAAACAAGTGCAGTCCAGTCATTCCAGCCTTTGATATTGCACCAACACTTAACCTGACAAGAATGTCAAAGGTGAGGAGACTGATGGCATTATGCACCCTAAGAAAAATTAGTGACTAAAGTCTTCATTGAGGACCAAGATTACAGGTTGATAAAAAGCTAATTTAAAATCCCCATGCAGGTGAGGTGGTAAAAAAAAAAATGTTTCTGAAGTTTCTCTGTTGGGAACGCAAAAAGCTCGAGTGCGATAGAGAAAACCAATTCCAAGAGGACAAAGAGTTGGACAAGAAAAAAGAAAAAGCTTCCGAACCAAAAGGTTTCCTCAATTTATTTCTAAGTCTTTACTTATGTCAATCAGGTGAGTCACGGTGCTGGGATTGTCACTCTTAAATTCGGCCTCGCAATGAGTGTAACTTTTAAATTTTGCATTTTGTCGTCATCCACATTTCAATTTGTTTTATACTTTACAGTTTATGGTGAACTATTAGGTCACCAATAAACTATGGCCTATAAACTATAGCCTGAGAGGCTGGAATTTTACATTTCAACACTTCAAATGTAAAATTCCAGCCACAAGCAAACCCAATTGGACGAGAGGTCGTGACTGCCGAGTGTCTGAGCCAATAGCGTGTGAGGGGTAAATCCCTCCCTTAGGAGTAGAGCAGCCCTAATCAAGCCCTTGTAATACACTGGTTCCCGTTAGCTCCCAGGGGCTAATTAGCATTCTAATTACAGATTGCAAATGAGAGGTGCGTTGATTGTGCTCTGCCTGTGAGTGTGGAGGCTCAAGAGAGAGTCACACACACACACACACACACACACACACACACACACACACACACACACACACACACACACACGCATCTTGCATGCTGCCACACTCTCACACACTGAGCGATCATCGTTAAGAAGCTTATCATGCTCTCGTTCCTCTGTGCTTTTCCAGTCTCCCTCTCATCTCGTCTCGTTACGATCACACTGCACCACACACACACACACACACACACACACACACACACACACACACACACACACACACACACACACACACATAAAAGCTAGAACACACGTAAACTTTGCAAACACACCCGCATGCAGATGTGGCGATGAACACCGAAGATGGTAATAAAGAAACAAACATAAAACATTATATACTGCCAAAGTGTTGCTGTTGTTCCTACCAATTAACACAGCGCTGATTTACCGCTCGAGGGGAGGGGAACGCTGCTGTGCGAGCCACAAAGGTGCGATACGCGCTCGCCATGTGGGCACGAGAACCTGAAAATCAAATTCGGTGCGATGGGAGGGAATGGAGTGGACCGAGGGGCCAGGGATAATGAAGGAATAATTCGGTGCTGCACTGAAAGCAGAAGGCGCCCCGTGTCCGCTCGCATGTCCGCGTGCGGCTGGCGGAGGCCTGGAGAGGAGGAGGAGGAGGAAATGAGAGAAAAACTCACCGGCAGCTTATAATCACGTCATGCTGCTCACTTAGTTGCTCCTGTGCTGCACTTCAGGTCACTGGTTGTGTGTCGTCGACATGTGAGGCCATGTCTCATCAACTGGCCTTGTTTTTGTTTTTTTTTTCTTTTAAGAAAGAATTAATTTTTAATGGACTCTCCTCGACAATACAGCGCTTAGCCAAATCTATTGAACCTATTAAACATTATTACAATTTTCAGTTTACAACTAAAGGCTTCGTTGTATTTTATAGAGGGTTTACAGCGCAGATTAACGTGGATACAAATCTGAAGTGTTGTACATAAATCAATCCTGTATTTTATTTTTTTTCTAAGTATTATTATTATTATCATCATTATTACAACAATAGTGATGTACTCCATGGATCTGATATATATTTTTAAAGAATAGGAAGAAGAAAGCTAATACTCAGAGAAAGCCATAAGAAGTCAGACATAAACATTGTCTGTCATATATGACGCACAAAACGGTAAAACGTGACGGTGGTGCCATCATGCTGCATGGACTAAAACCTGACTGAATGCTACATTCATTGTTTATTAGGCTAAATCTTACATTTCGTTGGACTTGTCTGATCTCTCTGTTGTGTTTTCGATCAGCTTCACACGTAAATCGTTCATTTCAGTCTTTGCCACCAGCTCCTAATTAAACTGATCAGTCTTTTTAAAAGTGGAAATACAAGAGAACACGTGACTGAAAGCACATGTGTGTTGATATGTATCAGTGGAAATGTGACAAACAAAGCAGAGCACAAAGTTCTGTTCACTTACTAGAGTTCTTGTGGTTCAAAATCCCGGCACTACAGCAAGGTTTTGTCAATATTATGGAGAGAACGGTATGGATATTTATTAATATTATTCTTCACGGCAACCTCACAGACATAAAATTAGGATCTGGCCACCCGGTGATCAAATATACTCTCTGTAACCGGGAGTATTGTCTCGCCTCTACTGGTCTGGCCGCAGTTTAAAAGCAGAGGTGAAAGAAGAAAATGAAATTGGAAACTCACACACTCACTGCGCTGCTGTGTGTGTGTGATGTGATTGATGCTCAGCAACCTGTGTTTACTCTTGTTGGCCAATTGAAAACTCAACTTGGCAGCCGGCGAAAGCACAATGCGGCGCAGGAGCTAAAGCAGCATCGCGGCCGCAGACACTGAGACAAATAGATAGAAAGCTGTTAAGAGAGGAGAGGACACAGTGGGAGGGGAGGATGATCAAGCTGGGTGCACAGTCTGCTGATACACGGCATTAGATTTGATTTAAGCTACTTGGAGAGAAAGGGGAGATCAATGACGGAGAGAAACGGAACGGATGCCGAAAAGAAGGGGGAAGAAGAAAGTCAAACAGCTACAAAACGGGGCTAAAAACAACTAGAGACGCGGTCCGAGGCATTAATCGAGACAGACAGACGGTTGGAGCAACGAGATGGGCCAGGGTGGGAAAGGCAGAGACAGGGTTAAAGGAGAAAGAGGAGCCCGGCGAGTGGGAGGGACAGCGGAGTGGAGACGCTGGACATCACTGTCGGCAGATCTTTAAATGAAAGGCGACAGTGTGTGTTGGGGAGAAGATTGGAAGGCATTAAGGCTTGGCATGTTCTGTGACACCCTGAGAGGCTGAGAGGCCCAGAGCGTGGGGGGAGACGGCCAATTGAATTCTCCTACCAAATGCCCACTTGGCCATGTTAAATCTTTCCATGCATGGCTGTGTACATGCATTCCTATGGAGTAAAGGCTTCCACAGTGTCTGTGTGTGTGTGAGATAGAGAGAGGGAGAGAGATGCTGAAAGGTGAAGAGATTTAGTGAGAGGAGAGGAGGGGGGGGATCTATAAAAGACATGCTGCCCTCGCCTTTGTTCACAATCAAAGCCATGACTTCGGCTTATCGGCTGCTCAGATTTGTGCCGTATCGATGGCACCTCTGTGTGTCTGAGTGTCTGTGTTTACAGATAAACCAGGGAGAGCGACCGGGGGGAGAGACGGTCGCTCTCCAGAATGAATATGTGCGTTTTGCACCAACAAAAAGACCGCTCAACGAGTTGCTATGAAATGTAAGTAAGAGTTGCTTCCTCTGCTCTCCGTCAGTGAAGTCACGAGGAGGTTAATGAGGCTCTACATGCCAAAGAAATCAAAAAACAAAACCATTTTTTAGTATGTCCATCTGCACATTTGCTTTCTTATCACACAATATATCAATATAGCTATTTCACATCAAAGTGAAGTACGGATTGTTGAGAACGATCAAGTGATTTTGTCATTATTTTAAGTCTGGGATTAACACGTGAAGCTTGACCTTCTCTCAAGCTGGCAATGCTTGAGACTCTCTCTTTTCGCCCATCCTTCTCGACACCGAGTCCGGGTCGAACCGTTTCCAAAGACGTCTTTGTGGGGTGTTGTGTGATTGGTCAAACGGTTGTGGATGTGTTTGATGCGGAAATTCTGCTTCCGCTACCAAACGGGCAACAAGAATACTTTTGAGGGCCGTTTGTAAGAAACGGCAAGGAACTATGCACGTTTGTACAATTCTTAACAAAATACCAACAGAGATTGTCAAATGGCTAAACACTCTTGGATAGAAATTTCAAGAGGAGGCAGTCTGCAGAAAGCTGTGGCACTCTCCCCGTGACAAGATGTACCTACATACCAAGTGCAGAAAGGTCTGCTTTTCTGTATGAAAAGTGTTTGCGAATGCGAACTTTGTGCAAATGCATGACCACGGGTCGACTGTTTCGGTTTCTGATGGGAAAGCCTTCACAGCCCTAATAAGTAATGGACAAACCCCCCAAAACACAGCAATTCTGCATCGCTCATTTTCTGACCCACTTATTTTTCCTTGCAAAAGATTTCTTTCTTTTCATCTCAGACAGAACCGTCGCCTGAGGACGAGTTTGACACATATAATCAAGACATCAACATGTACACATTAGCCAGACCGGCCTTCCTCGAAGCACTCAGCTTTGAGTGGCACGGAGATGCTCATTTCCTTGTTTGACCACAATGAAACTACCTTTATGTGTGTGTTGGTGTGAGAGTGTGTCGGACCCAAAAGGAAAATCGGAGAGGGAGGGTTAGTGTGTCGACTGTGTGTGTGTGTGTGTGTGTGTTGCTTAATAGAAGGTGGTTAGAGGTGTCACCCTGCACCCATTTTAATGTGCTCCACAATTACAGCTGTCATGGCTGGGAGATAATGTGTCAGGCTGTTTTTCTACACGTTCACACACAGACACACACGCGTACGCTGAGGTGGTAAAATACGGCGGACAAGAAACAGGCCTACGCTCGTATAAAACACCTCAACGGCTCCCATCATCATAGTTGTGTGTGCCTCTGTGTGTGTGCCTGTGTGTAAATGCACTAAAGATGTACTCTGTGCCTCTGCCTGTGAGTTATGAGTTTGTGTCGACGCGTGGCAATGCAGGTGTGTTCGGGGGGCTGTGTGCACTTGTGTCAGTGTGTGACAACATTTGCTTTGTTGAACGAGCCTCCTGGCGAAAGTCGGGATGGTTGTAGAATTCTTCATGCAGCGTCGGAGCGGCAGCGATGGGAAAACACGGGAACATTTGCACCCTTTACCACTTTCTTTTCATAAACAGTCAGCACATCCTGGAAAGCATTTCAATTATTTTCTTACATATCTCACTGAATACATTGCAAGGCCATCAAAGTAGGTAACTAAATATTAGCTCAGTCACTCCAAGCATTTGCCATGCTGAGATGAGTAATTTCTCATTGGTCCAGACTGAGCATCAGCGTAGCATGATCCGTTATTGGGTCATTGCTGTGACATTTCGTGGCAGAGGTACAGACTTGGGGTACATTATATGTTTGCTCTGAGGCCAAAGAATCTGCATAAATTGCCTTTATGAGACTGAACCGAAGTACACTTACCGGCATAGCTCAGATTTAAACGTATAAATGACACCTGTCTGACTTTACCCATAAAGTGTAGAAGCAACAGTGGTAGGAGTCAATCCTACCACTGTTTGTCGGTTGTCGGTTCGAACCCCCCAATCAGTCTCTCTCCCTTGTCGTGGCTTTGGGCAGGACACTTCTTCCCTGCCTTAGCCTCCTGGTGGTGGTCAGAAGTGGTCGGCTGGTGGCGGTGCACGGCAGCATATTCCAGATAAAGCACTCTGCAAATAGAAGTACATTTACCATGACAAATTAGCGCTAAGAAGCTTTCAGCTTATATTTTGATTACTTCATTGATACCCTTCTAAATTACTGGCACTCTTTAAACGCTAGAAAATAAACTGTTGCTATGGGGACTTGGTGATCAAGATGCCACTCAGTGGAGACTTATTTGCTTCTCTTGCCATCTTCTTCACTGAGTGCATTAAATAAATAAATAAATAAAATAACTTGGGTCCTACTCCACAGTTAAAAGTTGTCTTAAGCTACAAAAGACTGACAAAACTTATGAAAGGCACAGTGAAACCCACTTTTATTGGTCTATTTATAATTTTTTTTATAGTTAATATTTTTATTCTAAATTTTCTGGGATGAGATGAGAAAACGTGAGAGATTCAGCAATTTCAAATACAGGCAAGAGAAACAAGAAAAAAATGTCCATGACTTAATTTTGGTTGAGAAAACCTCCTATGTTCTCAGCAGTCAGTTCACTGACAGATAAAATGCATTCTTCTTATTTTCTTTTTGAGATAAATACAGCTGCTAAATGGTCTCGTATTGACTTTCGTCTTTTCAATATCGGACCCTGAGGGGATGAGCAGGGTAACCCCATGCTTTGAGCTCTCTTGGTGTATCCCCCCTCTCTCTCAGAATGACTTTGTCTCAGTCTGCCACTCTTCACTCTACCTCTGAGTGCTCCAGAAATTGGCAACGTGACCTCTAATTCTCCGGAGACGAATATGTGCACATAGATAAAAAAATAAATAAATAAAAAAAGAGAGAGAGAGGAAGAGAGAGAGAGAAAATGACGGAAACGGGAGAGAAAGTAAATGTCTGAGGACGAATCGACTCACTGGTATTTTAATGTCATGCATTTTAGGCAATGACTGGAGATTATACCGCACGGTGCACGTGCACAAACATCTAACGCCGGCGGAGTCGGTCACACACAGGTTTGGCTTTTGGGGTGTGTGAAATCAAATCTCCCCCCCAAATCTCTATTCCACCGTCATGCAGCTGAAGTTGCAAACACAGATGATTACAGCTCTCACACACACACACACACCCACACACACACACACACACACACATGCTTGCAGGCACACGCGCCTGCATATATGCAAACGCTCGAACGGGAAGCGCGCACGCATCCGCGCAGATGCGCATGTAGAGGGGTTACCCTGGTAGATTTATCAGTGGAGGTCTGCAACACAGTGGCTGCCTTTCTCATTTCATAGGCCACCGGGGCAGAACAGGCATGGGCTTGTTCAAATCCAACCCAGCAAGACCACCACACACAACCTCAGGCACGCACACCCCCCCCCCACACACACACACGCACCCACACACACACACACACACATGCATACGCGCTTTCTCTTTAGCGGCTTAACAGATGCCAACCAGAGTTGTTGGAGAGGAAAGCAGGGAGGGATAAAAGAGAGAAGACATAGGCAGGATGAAAGAAGAATGTGAAAACTAAATATATACATACATATATGTTGCTTTTGTTAAGCAAAAACAGCATGATCACACCAACCTAAAAAATGTAATAAAAGACACACACCGACCTGTAGGTTCCTCGTCTTCACATGGGGCAGATCAGTGATGCTCCATCCGCCGCTTGTAAAACACATGGATACAAATAAATGAGGGAATCACAATTGCAGGCATTCTCTGTTTTTGCGCGTGGGTGTGTGTGTGTGTAGTGTGTGTGTTTACACACTGTCACTGGAGAAAATCTGTGTTTTCAGAGTGCACAGTGTAAGACCTAAATTTAATTGGATTCTTTGGAAATGATGGAGGCTTATTGGTGTAATGGCATGCTCATGGTGCGGTTGGAGTGAGCCCCTGTGGCAATACCTAGTGCCTCGTTAGCTTGCCAGCCACACGTTCACACAAACCGCACACACACGAAAAGACTGTGTAAAACAAATACGAATAAGATCATGGGCGGAGGCTTTGATGAAAGGACTTGTAGGAAAAACCACATGCAACTTTGCATGTTGAACACGTGACACAAACAGCGGCTTGCAAAAGCAGCCGTGAAGCTTTGCTTCTTTCATTTTGTGTTTTATTGTTCACATTGAAGCTACCAATTTCGATGTGTTTTATTGGGATTTGTTTGACAGGCTGACCAAAAAAAGAAAAGAAAAAAAAAAAACGATGTCGTAATTGTAAACAGGGTTTTGAAAATCTGAAAAGTGCGGTGACCATTTGTGTCGAGAGCCCATGTTTTCCGGAATCACCCTTTGGCTCCGATTAGAGCAGAAACTATTTTATATGTTTCTTAGCATATATGACCAGTTTCACAACCAACCAGCATCAGGAATTTGTGAGCTCCGTTCAGAGGCGAGTGTCAGTTTCAACTTCGCAGCGTTTTGCTTTAAGGTCAGTAGGATACATTTTGTTCTCAGCTGAGTGGAGCAGTGCCCTCCACATGTCCGTTGTGTTCCTTACATGGGCTGTGGTAAAGTGCAAATAGGACTTTTTTATTGGTTCCAGGCAACAAAGTTTTCTTTTTTTGTTTTTTTCTTCTTGCTGTTCTTCAGGTTTTTGGGATTGCAAGGCCAGCAGTTGTTCTGGCAACAGATTCTTCCACCTGCACCGTGGATCTCCGCGGTTCCTCCAGAGTTGGAACAGGACTCTCGACTGCTCAAGCGGCTAATCTTTAACTTGACTGACCTTTCGGGTGTCAATGGGCCACAATGAAGCCGGATCTCGGTGAACTGAAGTTGTACTGAGCCATTGGGCCCGACTCTGAGATGTTCAAAGCTCTCGATAGTTTTTACAACCCAATCTCGTTGTAAAGACTTTAAATGTTATTTCTGACTTGTCTAGTGTCTGCCCTGCATAAAGCCACTTTTTCACAACTGTTCTGACATTTCTAGATAATAGGTATTTATTTACTCATGTAGAAAGGGTTAGGATAAGGGTTAGGTCTCTAAAGCATATATTTGTTCTAAACCTCTAAATGAATGCACTGTGTGCACAAAATAAATAAATAAAAATAACATACTCTTGAAAATGATTGTTTTGGGCCTCCTTGGCATCACAACTAACTAGACAATAGCGAGTCTGTCCTGTTTTTCTTACTTTTTGCTCTTACTCTCTCCGTCTTTTTCCTCCCCTCTGCTTTGGTAATAAGCTCAAAACCTACCACCGTAAGGCAGGTCGTTTCAAATAGGTTTTCCAAACTCTTCATGCCTCCTGTGGAATTCTGTTTTCTTTGGTGGCTCTGAAAAAAGAGCACAGCAAAGCCTCGGATGAAGGAATTCGGGGACAGAAGATTGAGGGATTCTTTGATCTGTCTGGTTTCAGCTGAGGGAAAATAAAGAGGCAGCCAGGCAAAAATATACAAGGCCCAGTGTGGAGCCTGGGCTTCACCCAAGGGAGGCAACCCAGAGGAGGAGCCCCATGTAAAGGCTTGAGCGCTGCCCGGCAGGGCCTGCACTGTTCGTGTTATTCTAACATGGTTAGCACATGGGTTAAACTCCCTGGTCATTTATTTAACACACTGGCTCCCTGTGGCGCTTCCAGATGCCACAGGGTTGGAGGGGGCAACAAACATCTCACGAGAGGACAAATCCATTGCTTTTTACCGGTTTGTTTCCAGTAAATGTCAGATGTTGATTGGATCCTCATACAAGCAGAGGAAGGTGCATTGCTGCACAGTTAGCGTGCTGATTTTGTTTGCCCAATACAAAGTTTACAACTGTACAATAGCGTCGTTCGCCAGTCACTTCAGGCTGGGACTCACCCATCTCTGTGTGTTTTCCTGAAAGGGCTTTAGCGAGGGGGTTGCAGTCAATCTGTTCTTATGAGAACTTTGAACCACCAAGAGGGGTAATCGCTCCCCTATTATGGTGGACTTATGTAAAGGTTAGCCTGCTTTGTGGCTTGAGGGTGTGAAATGAGAGTCGGTCTGTGCAACCAGCTGGCCACGAGATTTAAAGCAAAAGCACACCGGACCCAGTGCATTCTTGCCGTTGACACATATTGCAAGGTGGTGGTGAACTCCATGAGACAAAGATTGGTGGACTTCAGGGTATAAGATAGTCGGCGTAGAACACAGAAAGCATCACCCTCCCTGATGTGCTTTACCAATCATTGAAGCAGATGTCCTGACACTACTAGTATGCAAAATGATGCCTCTGCTCTATGAAGTTTCCCCCCATCTCATCTTTGAGGCCTTGTGACAAATATATTTTAGGGAGGAGGTTTATGTGACTAAATTGTGCAGCAACCTACTTGTCATTTGTTGAGAACCTGGATCTCTTTGTGGAAGTATTGTTGGATCTCGTAGAAATTGAGGCAAAGTCCAAAGTACGAGAAATGTGAGAAACGGCTTGTAATCTGTGCAGTTTCTACCATCTTATGTGTCTGCTCTCCACAGCCAGAATCCTCAATCGACATATTGTCATTGTACGATTGGAGGACCCATTCCTTTCTCAGCCAATTAGCTCACTTTTTTGTGGTTTCGCTGCATATTTAGGTTGAAAGCAAACGACGTGATGGCTAATTAATTCTGTCATTGTCTGCCTATGTGTTCATCCAGATACACACACACACACACACACACACACACACACACACACACACACACACACACACCCACACACACACACGCCCGCCCACACTTACACATACCCTTACTTCCACAAGCAACAACAACAAAGTCTGGATGCCAGTTGGACGTTGACTGCCTTATGATATTTGGCAACCTTGTTCCTCAAACAGACTAAGGCACACAATCCCCTGTGGATGGCTATACCACAAACTGTGTTTGTGAATGTGCGCGTGTGCGAGTCTGTGTGTTTACCCAGGCAGCAGCAGCTGTGTCAGTAATAGCTCTCTAAGCTGCGGGCTAATGACAGAACTCAGAGAAGGGGACTCTAACATGGATAGATGTTTAACCCCATTTAGCCCCGATCTGGAGACCACTGGGCAAACACCACGTAAGCACACACACTTACTCTCTCTCATGCACATGCACACACACACACACACACACGCATACACACGGACCCACATCCATTATATCTGCCACAACTTCTTTTCTTGTGGGTGTAATAAAAAGGAGACATGGTGCAAAAGATGCACAGGAGAAAAGAAATGGATGAGCACAACATCCTTCACCCTATATATCAGATCTGCCTCGTTCACCCTGTTCCCATGGCAACAAGACCTCACACACAACAAACCAGACCTCAAATCATAAACGCTCCCACCACTTGCACACACACACACACACACACACACACCCCGTCTTGCACAAAGTCAAACGCACACACTGTCCTTTGGAGAGCAAGAGGGGGCAGGTGGTCACATCAGTTGTGCCTGTTTGGGGGTTGTTAGCTTTTAGGGTTACAATGTGTGCGTGTGTGTGCGTGCGTGTGTGTGTGTGTGCATCACGGCCCAATCATTGCTCAGCCAGCAGTCTATTGTCCAGGCCCATGAAGTGACTGTGAGGTCTAATTAGCAAGTTAACAAGTTAAGAGGTGGAGTCTGTCAAACGCTTAGCTCTTTCACCCCGAGGGTCAGAGCACCTTCACTGGGTCTGGATGGACTCTGTATGCTTTGTGCTATCCGGGTTCCACACAATCACCAGCTGTGTTTCTTAGCTTGACCCCCAAGTTACTACTTCAGAGAATCGTCTTTGTCTGTATTTACAGCTGCAGATCTTTGGGGTAGGAGAAAGATAGTATCCCGCGGCATGATGCCTCCTCCACCGTGTTTGATTGTGACGGTGTTGTGAACAACATCTTGTTCTGGTCTCTTGTTTTGTCTTGCCAACAGATTGCTCAGCCGCTCAGCGGTTTTCCAAGTCTTCCACAGAAAATGTGCTTGTGTTTTCCTGCATTGCTCCACTTTTTCAGCGCGACAACAAACGCATCACGCTTAACCCGACGGACAAGCAAGCTGATTAGCCATTCATAATTGATAGCAGATAAGCAAATGTCATCCATAAAAAAATAAAAAATAAAAATAAAAGATTTTCCAAAAGTTCAAAGTGACGTTTGTTGAACTTATTCAGTGTGTGTGCATGCATGCATGTTTTTTTTTTTTTTTTCTGGGAAGTTTGAAGTGTAATAATCAGTGTGGTGAGACGCCATGTCTGTTCTGGGTGTCTTTATGACATTCTTCAGGACTCATTTGTAGCTGAATCGGCCACAGTAACGGAAAAATAGGGTGAACTTTAAATTCCTGTCTACATCTTTACCCCTTTCCCCACATTTACGTAATTTGCTTCTTTTAAGACCTTGATGCCAGCAGTTTAACATACTGGAAGTGAGTTCAAAGAGATTTAATTAAATGTAATTATCACAGGACTGAAGCTGAAATGATTACTTTCTTTATGTGACCACATTTTCTGAAGACCATGCTTTGGGCTTTGGTTCATAAACTTTATTTTCAGCAGTTCCACATGAATAGCTGATCCATTTCTCCCTCCACTCTTCTTCTTCTTCTTTCTCCTTTTTTCTTTTTCTCCTCTGTCTTATGCACTCTCTGTCTTTCTCCCTGTTAATCTGTCTGTCTCTATATCCGTCCCTCAATGAACTGAGGCTCTCTACCTCCCACAAAGGCAGCACCATATTTCTCCTCTTAAACATCGGGGGCAATACCCATTGTCTGGAGCACATTGAAATTCACTTACAAAAGAGGTGGATGGCTCAATGTGTGTGTGTGCGTGCGTGCAAAGTAGGGGTTCCCCCATCTCCCTTTAAGCAGACAAAGATCCCAATTTGTCACCGCATGTACAGCTGTAGACCAAATGGGTTCAGTTTGGGTGTGTGCGCATGTCACAATGTGTGCGTGCGTGCATTTGATTGTTTGAAGGTGGAGGGGGGGAGAAGGAAAAACAGGGATTCGGGAAAAGGAGGCAGAAGCGGAGGCAGGATAGCCCCTTTCTATCTCGGTACAACCTCTGAGGGGCCAGTCGTCGGGAGGGGGTAAGAGGTTAGTGGGTAAAAAAAAAAGGGGGTAAATAGTTTTTCTGTGGGAATGTTTGTGTAAGGAGACAAAGCGGCAGCCCACTCTGCTGCTGTGTGTGGGAGAGGGAAAGTGTTTGAGAGATCCAAAGGGGGCTGGTGGCGAAGTTGAAATGGCACTTAGAGTGATGGGTTTGCCCAGAGAAAGCCTTGGAAGCACCTCCCGCATCCTCCATCCTCTCGGTGACAAATCGCTGGAGCTAAACGTGACGCAAAGACCACTTGGGAATGATTTGCTAGTAGGTCTGATTTTTTTAACTTTCAATCCTTTAAAAAAATCACCTCATGCAATAACTTTTAGAGATTTGAAGGCCTCAACATTCTTGTTCTGCCCCTACAGGTGAGTCTCAGACTGTGTCAAGTTTAAGTCTCAAAAGCAAAGACTTGATTATTTTTAGACTCGCGCTCTGCAGACTTGACTTGGATTCAAAGTTTCGTAATTTATCAGAATCTAATTTTGGTGGAACACTCAGAGTAACACACTCTGACAAGCATATGAAAAAGTCCAATGTAAAGGGGTGTGATTGATTTATTAACTGGTGGACCGCATCATTTGCCAGTTAAAATCTGTTCGCTTGAGCTCTTATTTCATAAGAATGACCACAAAGAAGTCTCTCAAATGCAACTTCTTTGTAAAATTACTTTGAATAATTCAAAAAGTTCTGCAATTAAAAAAGTGATACACTGTTAGTATGACTGTATGCAAAACTCATCTGCAACTCGGTTTGTTTTTAATATGTTTTGATCCACAGAAGCAAAGAAAAAAAGAATAAAACTAAGTTTGAGAAATTGTTCACCACAATTTACAAGCAGCCTCACGCACTCTTGACTAAAAATATCCTCACAAAAAAAACGTCTCTAAATATATATATATATATAGATCAGTTTTGTTTTAATTTCTTCTCTTAGCTGAAGACAAAACTTGAATCTTTGTGTTTCTGGCGCCATCTGTTGAATGGGAGTTTTGGCGTTATGTATGATGTGCTGCAACGTGGACAGAAAAGCAAAAAACAAAACATTTGTTGCCCGAATCATGTTCGGCCTTTTGAGCTGTATAACCAAACAATCCAGGAGAAATACTTCATTCATATTTGCCCTGTTGTAGAGTAAATAACTGGACCAACTACACAATAATCCCACGTTCAAGAACCCCTAAAAATGGTGGTCCTCAAAAATATTACCTTATTTGTTTTCCCAGCAAAAATCAAGTTGAGTTTTACATATTTAAGGGACAAAATTTCACAACTATGCGAACAGTGAATCTGTAACGATCATTGGTTTCTCTGCGCCTCGCCGTCTCCCAGAGCTTCCCGGTCGGGTCCGCGCCACCCGGCCCTCCTCGTCCCCTGGCTGGCCCCACATGTTGTGACTCCTGACAACTTCTCCAATTTGCTCTGCTGTGTGAAGAGGCTGGGAGCACATTGATGTCTTCCCACCTTCACACACGCTCAGGAGTAATCTTCTCCTTTCTCGTGGACACACACGCACCCGAGCATCCTCACACGCCAGAGTCATCAATATTCTCCCATTTATAAATGATCTGGCCCTGGGATAGAGTTTCAGACCTGCTGGGTCCCTCTTACCTCCCCCCCCCCCCCACACACACGCACACACACACGCAGTCACACTCTTCACTGATCATTGATTACCTTCTCAGATTTAACACAGCTCCATCGGTTGTTTGAGCAGCAGTGGGGACCTCTGTCTCTGTCCATGTTCATCCCAGATCCGCTGTGTGTGTTCTCTGTGTGTGTGTGTGTGCTTGTCTGTTTGATCGTGTGCAGTTAAATCAGCAGATGTGTATGCGCTGCGAGGGAAGGTCAAGGGAGTAAAACGAAATCACACTCCTGCTAGTCTTTTTTGCTGCTTATGTAAAAAAACGAAAACAAAAAAACAAACAAAGAATGGATGGAAAATAAAGATGGAAACAGTGGAAGCGCACGGCAGCTTGTGTGTGTCGGAGTGTGTGTGAATCTATTTGAGGAATGATGTGAACGTTTCCTATTGAAAGCCAAAAATCAAGCAAACACAGCTGAGAATGGGAGTTGGAAATAAAACTTTGATGTTATTCAAACATTTCAGTGAAACCTTAGAAAAAATACAAATTGATTAAGCAAAAAAAAAAGAAGAAGCTTCCCACATATTTCAGTGAAGGGAGTTTGCGCTTCATGTCCCACTTTTTACATTCATTTGTGTGGCCATTGGCAAAAAGCCGTACCAACGGCTATGACACAGGCGCATTTCTATTGTCCATGAAACTACAAAAATTAATTTGCTTCATAAAAACACCCACATTTTGAAAAAAATAAAAAACTCGAGATTTTTGATGAAACGATTAAATGTAATATTGGGCATCGACGATATAAAAGGTGTCGTTTTTATATGACAAAGCAGTGACGATGAGGCCTGCAGCACAGCACAATGTTAAATACTCTGTTTTACTGTTGTCACTGTCTTTAGAGAGAGAAATGTGATGAATCAATTTGACATCAAACGCAACGCATTTTGAACGCGTTACATCATTTTCGGCCTCCTTTTTAGCATTTGCTTTTGGTAGCAGCTAAATTGACAAAGACAATGCAGTATTTTAATCCACGGTAGAGAAAGCCATATACCTTCAGTAAGTAGGCATAGGAACAAATATTGGTATTGTTGTTGTTTATTGAGCATATAGGAGAAGGACCAAAAATCCAAGACTGTCCATCCCTAGTTAGAGCATATGACTCTTACTGTACTGGGAAAAAAACAACGACAGTATTTATAATTATTGCAGTAACTGAACATATTTCTGGCTTGCACCAGTGCGCATCTTTCAGCATCTAGAGGTGCAGTCGCCGTCGTTGTCAGCTCACCTGCAGCCACTCGCTCGCTCTCTGTTTCCCTCCCTTCTCGCGCCCCGATTGGCCACGGCTAACTGTAGATTCCTTATAACCCGATCCTGACTAAATTTGCAGGCCTTTCCTCATTGATTTCCCCGGGTGAAAATAAGAGGATAGGAAAGCATGTTAGACGTCTCCGGAATCAGAGCCAATCCATTAGCAACAATCAATACACTGGCCGAGGGAGAGAGAGAGAGAGATTGAGACAGAAGGAGAGGAGAGAGGGGAAACGTGAGTGTTGACAAAACCAAATAAATATAGATGCGCAAAGAGAGAAGAAATCAGATTAGCGCTGAGAGAATCTAAGCACAACACTTTTAACCCCTAACCTAACAATCTGTGTTTACACCACAGTGAGGAGAGGGAGAAGGAGGGAGCGATGGGGAGGAGGGAGCTTGCGGCTACGTGGCGAGCGCGTCTGTTCCCAACTTGAATTTAACAAGGTTTTCATGCTGTTGATGGGTGGCATTGAAAAAACTGTACACACAAGCACACACGCACACGCGCACACACGCACACACACACACACACACCCCCACACACACACACACACACACACACAGTCGTGCATTCACGAATAACTGTTGACATGCCTGCTATTGTCATAATTGCTGTGGTCGAGCGTAATGTGACTGAGGATTTATGGCTTTCTTGCGGTGCAATGAAGTAAGTTCTTTTTATATAAAGATTATTACATGGTTTGAGAGGCTGAATGTGGAAACACAGACCAGATGCTGCTCGGTAATTCTCCTAATATTGTCTTTCTTTGTGTTTTGTTTTTCATGTGGCCCGTTCTCCGTCTTTTGGCTTTCTCTGTCCAGGTAAGTCTGTGGGTTTTTTCTGATTCACTGTCCAAAACATGTATATACATATATACACAAACGAAATCTCTCCAAACCCTATTAGAATACATAAAATGCAATTTCTGATTCTCTATAAAGTTCATACACCTACTAAATGGTCACATAGCCAAACCTTTATGGTTTCTGAATCAATGTAACACTTGGTCAAGATATAAAACAGCTTAATGTGGAGAAACTTATTACATCTTTACTCTACAATACCGTGAAGCAAGTGCAGCCTCTGGGTTTCCCCATAATACACACGTAATCATTTTTGTAATCATTATCGAGATTTCATCAGCGTTAAATAAACTAAACATGTGGTCTTTGCATAAAGCTTCACGGCTGTAAAACATTTAAAAAATCCAGTGTATAAATAACGAGACGAATGTAGTTCCAGCAAAAAGAAAAATTTAGACAATGCTTTAATTTAGTGGTTTATAGGAAGGTCAGAAAACACACACACACACACACACACATCTGCTTCTGCTCTGCTGTACGACATGTGGAAACAGAACATGATTGAATATTTAGTCATCGTTGAAATGTCACATTTTTGGAAAAAACTGTTTCTCTAAAACTGAATTTCTGCAATAGTACTCCAGTGTCCAGCACGGTGCTTGTCTGACCAATCACCCCGTGTGCTCTACCTGGAGTCATCCGACAAGTCTTATTAGTTCAGACCAACAAAGGTGTAAAAGTTCTGAAATGAAAAGAAACTGATCTCTGCCTCAGGATACAAAGTCAGTGTTATGTTGTACTTTTGTTCTGAGTCAATGTGCTGTTTTTGTGCATATTTTACTACTTTGCTTTGGCTGATGACTTGGACGTTCCGATCTGTGTCAGCAGCAAAGATAATCACTTCCTGTCTGGTTTAGTCGACTTTCTGAGACATTATCTGTTCTTATCACATGGTGACCAAAAACTGACTTTTGCACGACAAACCAACAGTATTTAAGCACTTTTCTGAACATTTAACATGTGTTTTTATTCTTCATAGCTCTGGTTGTATGCGCAGAGTAAATGTTTTTCCTGGAATACCGGCAAGTTTCAAAATTGCAGCATTTAACGATCTGAACATCAACTCTCACCAACTTTTGTGTCCCTGCTGAAAAAAAGCCACGATGCCGCCACCGCATTTCATGGCAGAGATGACGTGTTCAGGGTGGCGGAAAGTGCTAAGTTCACATCGTTTTGAACGCATGCTAAAATCCTTGGTCCCAATCCTGTCATAGACTATGTGTCACCTGACAAAATGAAAACCTCTTGGGGTGTTCTGTCAATATATCTGCCATCGTTTCATATATTTCCCATTTGTGAAAAGATGGCGACCAGTCTGTCAGCATGGACTGGTGCCTCTGTCAACACTCTGTAGGTTTGTAGTTGTGCTCTGCATTGTTTATTTTCTGACAGTCAACTGCCCTTCAAACATTTCTAAGTTTGCTTTCAGCTTCTCTGCAGCTTTATCCCTGATCTCTCTGGAGCTGTCTGTTCTCCAGCAAACCTCTTTGCAAATTGGGTCGAGTTCGAGGTCGCAAAAGGACAAAACGTAAAAAAGCATAAGGTGTATACTTTTGGAAGGCAGTGTGTTTACACATAAATATCACTCAGAAACATAAGCAACCCTTTCTGCAGTAAAAAAAAAAAAAAGAAAGAAGAGCTGTTACAAGCCTACGACTTGAAACTGTGCAAACGCTACCTGAAAATAGATCCTTGTTTTTACCCGCCTGCAAAATAATTGCATTCAGGAGATCGTTCTGCATTACCATGTTGCTCCTTTCAGAGACTTGTATTGAAGAGTGAAGAGGCGTTCTCCACTACTCTGACTTTGATAGATGGTTCCCGTCCTCAGCAAGAAATACTGATGTCATTATCTATGGATCGGTATTCAATCAGTGTCTTATTTTCAATACATGGGCCATTTTTTAAGCCTTACACTCCAAAGGAGGTTTCCTATACGGCATATCCTATTAAGTTGAATCAGACGCCTCATTGCAGCTGGAATTACATTCAAAGACAAACTGTCAGTTTAAATTTCTGGCTCGGTCGCCAGCAGCAAGAAGCACGTTGAGAAAAGAAAGAAACAACAAAAAGAAAAAAAACACAGAAAGGAATAAGAGCGTTCATTTCTCCCTCGCTGTCGAGACTCGCACTTAGATTGTCTTTCTTTCAGTTTTTTCTTTGTGTCCACAATTTCTTTCACCATAACAAAACCTCGTGCCGTCTTCTGAAGTCTAAGTGGAAATTAGCTACAACTTCATTGTTGACTGTCCCATGTGTCTAAAGCTTCCTGCCTTTCTTTATTGTCTATCGAATGATACATAATGACTGGTTTGGCTTTAAAGACGCTTTGCTTTGTCGTCTTTCATATGTATCTTAATGGCTCATGATTGCCCTGCAATGACAGTGTCTGTGTCACTCGGACACAGACACCGTCTGTTTGCCTGAATATATGTTTAAAGCTATGTGTATAAGAGTATTGCCAGCTGCTCTTGAGCCCATATCAGAAAACAAACATACTATTGACGATGACAGAAGTGAATGCAATTTCCACTCTCGATTGTTATGAAGCATATCGGTCTGTGCTTATCCTCGTTTTACCCGTGTCACGTATAGGACCCCTTCACAACGTATTACGACCATCACTTGGTGTCTATAAACCTCGAGGAAAACTTGCGTCACGTTTGAGGGCAACCGTGACGCCTCTCTGCACCTCAACGCTCACCACTACGTTCTTTCATTACTGCTTTAATGGCCACACAACAATGTTCAAACAGTTTTGATCTTCCGTGCGCCGCGCCACAGTCTCGATGCCCCTCAGAAAACCTCTACGAGATTCTGGTTCATTCAGGTTCTGGCTGATTTTTAATGTTATTGTGAGGTCTTGGGTTGGTGTGAAGGGAGCCTTAAAGACAAAGACACTGAGAGCACGGAGGGAGAAAGCTATTAAAGTTGGCCAGTGATTGGGCCGTGTAATAGTTATCAGTGTTTTAGGGCAAATATTATGGCCATGTAACGAAGGACTTGATTTCTTTATTAGCCTCTTGAAGTCATTTAGCTTGCGCTTACCGATGTGACCCTCTCCAGGGATTCCCTTCAAGTCCATCGCTTCAAACCCTCCCTGACCATCACCTCATCCCTCGTCTCCTTCTCCATTTTTTTTTTCTTCCCCTCCCACAGCGCAACCCTCCTCCTCTCTACTTCTCACTGCACCCCGTGATGATGAAATCAAATTAGGTGCACTGGATGGGCCTAAATCACGGCTCGCGTTGCAGGCCATGACATAAAGAATGGCCACGGCGAGGTTACTGAGAGTTCACCATAGATAATGAAAGAGACAGCGAGGTAATAGCATGACGGAGTGGTGGGGTTCAGTATACCGGGGGCGGAGAGACCGGGGGGGGGGGGAACTTAGTACAAGGGGAGGGTGGAGGTTCATTTGGAGGGTACCTGCTTATATGACCATCTGGTTAGGGACACTCATTCTCCTCTTTTGGCGCCTTCTCCCTCCTCAGCTTTTCGTGGTTGATCTTGCGATGATGCAAGTCTTTTCTCCTGTCCTCTCCTTCATCCTCTGTCACCAGCTCATTCTCTTCTCTTCCTTGTCCCACCCTCCCATCCATCCTTCTTCCTCTCCATGCCTTGATGGTGATAAAGGTTTCACACTCAATTAACTAAAGTATCATCTAAAAGGGGAGTGTGGCTGGCATTATCAGGAGACATTCACTAAGTACTTCAGTGATGGTTAGCCACTTCTGTAATGACTTATCTCTTCTGAGTCTCTTTCGTCAGCGAGAGCGTCTCCGGATTTTGCCAAGCCTTGGTTTATTTGACACTGGACATTAGTCGCTCTTCCCTCTGGTTGTGACAAAAGCAATAAATCTGATGTCCTGCACTTTTTTTTCCTGATAATTCTCAACAAGAAATTTACAGCTGAGCTTATTCAACAGCAAATACACCACAAATATTTTGATCAAGGAGCCTGGCAGTACGACGTTTTTCAAGTTTACCCAAAGCGGTATCACAAACCAACACAACTAAAAGCTCTCCCCGTGCAAAATGTCTGCAAGATTGACGTGACCCGGGTTCTGGCAGAAAGTTTTGGCTCGTAATATTTTACGCCATATGGCCCCAACAACGAACTCAATAACTTGGTCAAGATGCCTTGTTTTCTTATAAGAAAAATAACCCTAAAACATTGTTTCCACTTCTTTGCTTGACTGCGGGGCCAATTTCCCTGCTTATTGAATGCTTTCCAATTTCCCAAACCGCAGCAGATTGAGTTGATTCCAAGAACTTGATTTCGGTTTCATTTGAACTCAACTCTTTGTCAGAATCTTCCTTTGCACCACTTAGTAGATGACCACTGGCAAACTTAAGACGTGGTTATATGCTATTGGACCGCAAGAGTTTATCCCATCGTGGAATTGTGTGTCACCGACGGTGTCCTCGGCTGTTCTCCTACAAGTTCCTGTTGATCCCTCGCCCTGTCCCATGGTCACCCATTGACCTCCTTGCATTTCTGTTTCTTCCATTTCTCATTAATTTCTCATAATTTCATCAACATTTGTCACTGTCTCAGGCTTTTTGTGCATGAGTTTGGAGCTGATTTCAACCTTGTGCAAATCTATTTATACCTGATGCCCTTTAAGGTCTTCCTCATATACACCTGATGAGTTGATGTCAGGAATATCTGGCAGATTGATTGATCGGGAGTTTGAAATGCCTTAAGGGGATAGAATAGTTCCCTGGAAGACATACAAAAATGTATTTTTATTTCACATTTGATGCATAATCCTGTACTAAAAAACTTATGAAACCCACATAGGATCACATGGTTCTTCCCCAAACTTTAAGAGTTGAACATGGTTAAACATTAAATGTAGACGTAATATCTGCTGCCTATTGATAGGTTAAAAACAATCTTTATGGCATCAGGCTGTCACACATGTCCAACACAGGCTTATATTATATGGTTAAATTCCAACAATGTTTCAAATCAATAGGGATTAATGTAGATGTAACTTTATTTGCCTACTTTAAAACAGGATCACAGTTATAAAAGGCAACACACTCAAATGTTTCTGTAGAGTTTTAGCAGATGGTTCATCATATCTCTGCATGCGTATGAGTGTGTGTGTGTGTGTGTGTGTGTGTGTCAGGGATTTCAGGACACCTGTTGCTGTTTACAATCTGTTGTTTTTCTCTCATTACTAAATACCACAACACCTACTATACTGCTTTAGTACGCACACACACGCGCACACTGTGCCGTCCACAAACACTATGGTTTAGTGTGGTCCAACACAATAACAGAATGATCCTTGACCTCTTCCGTCAAGATTATTTCCTTTTTGTCCTTCCTTAATGGGGCAGGTAGGATATCTGAGATCATGGGGTCATGTCGGTTTGTTGGTCAGCTGCCAGGCTTCACTCCTAATTATCGTAACTGCAGTGTTGTTGCTTCAACCCAACTTTTCAGCCTGAGATATCATCTTAAGTAGCGCAAAACACACAAAGTATCAGAATGTATGTAGTCAATCCTTGCCTGTGTCTAATTCCAGATCCTCACTTAGTAGTTTTGTCTTCAAGGCTTTCTAGGAAACTGTTAAAATAATTTTTCTTTAGAGATTAAGCCGCGGGTTTCTGTAAGAAGCTAAATCTAAATGCATCTCTCTCGCCCCAGAGCTCTCTTATTGACCTTGAAGCCGCCTTGTCCTTCGTCACCAAACTGGGCTTTAATTCTGTAGGCTGGGACGACCAAACGGAAATAAAAAGCCCATTATGTGTAGCCTGCGGCGGGGGCTTGTTGACTGGGTTTTATTACAGCAGGGGATGAGAGTGTTTGATGCCTTCATTTAGGGCCCCGAGCTCCCGGCACAGAGAATACTGTGACAGTACGGGTCCCCGTGGCACTCCTAAAGACCCCGTGACAAAAAAAAAAAAAAAAAGACGCCCTGTGTGTGTGTGTGTGTGTGTGTGTGTGTGTGTGTGTGTGTGTGTGTGTGTGTGTGGTGTGTGTGTGTGTGTGTGTGTGTGTGTGTGTGGGTGTGTGGGGGTGTGTGTGTGTGTGTGTGGTGTGTGTGTGTGTGTGTGGAGTGATGGTTTGGCCCTGGCTTCCTACAGCACAGGCTGGCATGGTGAGGCACTCCTGTGTAAACGCCCTCGTAAAGCTGACAGACAGACGTATGTATGGATCCTCCATTAAAGTTTTACTACTAATCAGTATGGATGGCCCACCCAGTCGCCGACTGGCTGATAACTCACTCACATCCCAAACGCTCTCCAGTTAGCCTACTGCCTGCAAACACGGACGGCTATATTCTCCTTAAAATCTGCAAAATCGTATCTGTCAGTATCCTTAACAACTCTGGACAAAAAAACAAAAACGGATGATCCAGCTTTTTAATAAATATATTAGAAGTAATCAAACGCGTTAAGTTTATGACGTCGTCATGTAAATAAACTGTTTAATTTGATTACTAGTAACAAATTAACTCTATTTTTTTTTTTGAGTTGGAGCTCCATTCTCCTTTTTCAGTGTATGTATCCAAAGAGCTGCATTAGCATCCACTGTCAGTTTGAATATAATTTGATTGACGCTGTGTCACGCTTTATTATTTTCACTAAGTTAATAACGTCTATGTGCTGGAAAAGTTAAAGGTTCATAAACTATAGCATGACACAGAAAGCTAAATTTAGCCTGCTATTTTTTTAAAGAGGTCACCGTTGCTTTTAGTCTTTTATGTCTCTTTCTGAAGAGCTTTAGTCTTTGCTTTCACTTTCATATTGATATAATAGTAATAACATCTACTGTCGTATTAAGAATGGGGTGAGGGAGGCAATGACTCATTATCATTCCTGAAACCTGCAGTGAGCAGTAGTGCTATTAATCTCAACTGAACTTTGCAAGATGCTTCAAAGAATTTTGTAAATCAGCGGATTCCCACTGCTGACACCACATAGTTCTTCAAAACGTTATCTGCTTCCAGAATGCTAGTGGACGCACTGTTTTAACACCAGGGGATCAGGTAAAGTTCATCAAGGGGTTGGCAGACTCATCAAAATCTATGTTGCATGTCTCGCGGTGCATAATGTATTGTAACAGTATCAGCCAAGGTGTCATGAGAAAGTAAAAAATGGGGGAAGGGAAAATTGGGTGACACAAATGGAGGCGGCATAAGGACTGGTGTGGGATGACTCTCTGAGAAACAAAGGTATTCATACTGACCTGCTTGGCATTCAGTAAGA
This sequence comes from Poeciliopsis prolifica, assembly GCF_027474105.1. Lineage (NCBI taxonomy): Eukaryota > Metazoa > Chordata > Actinopteri > Cyprinodontiformes > Poeciliidae > Poeciliopsis > Poeciliopsis prolifica. The sequence goes on from NW_026562383.1 coordinate 5,522,277, forward strand.
ATTTCTCCATCTATGAAGTTACTTCCTTCCTTTCTTCCTTCTGTAGCGTTTCCCTTCTTCCTATTTCAATACCTGACAGCAGGAGAAATATCCGACATACCTTCACTGTGAGTTTTTCATATTCGTACTTTAAAACAAAATTCTATATTCTATATTCTATATACATATTCTTTCAAGTACGTCCCTTATTAATAACTGTGTTTTTATTTTTGAAGAAACGTCACAGTTTCTTTCTTTGACGTGTCATTTAGAAGCATGCTTTGTTTGCTGTCTGATCTAAAAAGATCGGGCCCACTTTGTGTGCCTCCCTGCCGTTCATCTTGACCTCGTGTGTGTGTGTGTGTGTGTGTGCGTGCGCGCGTGTGTGTATGTGCGTGAGCGCTTCGGATGTGTGTATTAGCCTGTGACGAAGCAGCAGAGTAAATAAACACATCGTTGGGGAGGTCACGGAGGCAAAGGTGAAGCAGCGGTTGCAATCGATACCCCTGGGGTATATGTGGGCAGGTGTAAGCACCAGCACCCCTCCTCCTGAAGCCTTTCTGTCCCTAACACTGTTACCCCACTTGTTCGCCGGTGAGGGGTGACCCCCACGCACACGCATTCCGAATTGCACTGAACTAATGGCCATTAATGAGAAGTGACCAGGGAGGGAAGCCCATGGGACTCATGACGCGATGAGCTGCACGGTCAGTCACTGCCTGGATGTCTGCATGTGTTGCATATAGGTGTACCACAGTGCTACATTGCCAGTGTTTCCTAATATCATTAGGTGAGGCTAATGCGAGGTCATTCTCCAGAGTGTCGAGCACTGTTACTTACTTACAGTGCAACCCGGAGGGCAAACGAGCCCAGATGACCTGGTCAGATACTTTCTTGTTATCACAAATTATTACCTGGATTTCCTGGAGTTAAGTAGAGACCTGATTCTAGTTGACCAAGCAAAAGTGTTGGAGCAGATCGCTTTCAGATGTAAGCGAAGACGAAGGGAAATAAGAATTTGACTGAATCTTTTGTCTAACCGCCTGTTATTTAAAATCCCAATGGAAAATTTTCTTAATCCAAAGTTCGAGATGCAATCCAAACTTAAAGCACCTCTGCAAGACTCTACCCCTCTTAAACAATATTTAATTTGTTCAGTGAGTTATTTTTTAAACCTGCACGTTGGTAAACTTTGAAGTCAAGCAGGCGAAGTTGCTCTTTGCTGCTAGAATCCATTCTTCAACTAAGCTAAGGAGAGAAAGGATTTAAAAATGATAGAACAAAAAAATCACTTTTCGATGATGAAATCTTGTTTCTTAAAAGTTTATTGGGACGTTGAACACCAACAGACGATGGACACTAAAATACTGAAGTTAGGAGTTAAAACCAATCGTCCACCCATCCTACCATCACTTCTGAATAGGATACAAGACATAAACTCCGGTAAACTCCTGTACTTGAGGCCAAGAAAGACATTCAGCCTGGAGGAGGCAAACCTTTTTTCATTGTTCCTCAGATGTAAGTCTGAGGAACATTGCAGTGGAACTGAAACGTCTCTGCAAACATTTTGATTATACCATCCGTCTCGAACACACAGGAGAAACAAACAAGCAACATGTCAGATGAACTTCGAAATCCATTTTTGTTTTGTTTTCCATTCCTGCTCCTCAGACAGGCCCAGCCGATGACGAGCTGCATTGCCTCGTGATTAGATCGCCAACGCTATGTGTTGACCAGATATGAACACCTGTCCTGGCCCTCTTTCCCTCCCTATTCCTCCGTCTGTCACCCTCTTTCAGTCGATAAGCCCCTGTTCTCCTCTTTTTCCTGATATGATCAGTGTCTTCAGAGGCACTCAGACCACTTTCGCTGCAACCGCTAACTAGTGTTCCAGGCAGCTCGCTGCTATCAGGGAAAAAAAAAAGCATGTGATTTTGTCTGCCTACGTAAGTGGGTGCCTGCCTTCGTGTGTGCACGCTTGTCTTGTGCACGACTCCTCCCGTCCATCTAGCTGTCGGCGTCTATCGACCAGGGGCCATCATGTGTGTTTTGGCCAGAGCGAGGCCACAGATGCTGCAGGGCTATTAGGTGCCCATTGTTTGTTTTGAATGGCAACGGAAACAAAATTGGTCTCATTCTGATCTTATTGTGGGTAACCCTACCTCTCTCTGTGGCCAAGGGAGGCAAAAACCAATCCTAATTCACTTACCCCACCCCAACATTGGCTTTTCTAATGCTTTTTTCAGGGATGAAAATATGGGCGACATGCAATAAGTGTCGACAGCGCAGAGGTCCTAAAAGCGAAATTGGAAGAAAAATAGATACGGAGGGGAAACGGTGCACAAAAATGTATTCAGTTCTATGTTTTCTCTGGCCTTCTGCTTTCCAATTATTGTCTCTCTACAGTGTACTGTCTTTTTTTTTTTTTTTGATTCATCTATCAGATTTTTCTTTCCTTCGACGTTTGTTTCCTGTCGTCTTTGCATTTTGACGCCAGTCGAGAAGAAACGCTCTAAATGGTTCACAATTTATGGAGTCCACAAATGGAACTGACTGATGGGATGTTTTAACCGGAGCTGACCAAGACATTGCTTTATTTAATAGAGACAGACGGTAAATAAGTCTGAACCCCAATCACCACCATACAGAGTGTACAGTCTAGTATATGTTGACTGTACATGTGATTGTACCATTGGCACAGTTGACCTTCTCTATCATCCAGAGCCATGTATGTTAGATGATTCAAGAATTCAAAAGTGGACTCTATTCGATCCCCCTTGAATTGTTGGTCACATTACGTCATATATTACTAGATATTTTTTTTGTAGGATTTTATGTCACAAATCAACACAGCGCTATGAATATTTGTGAATTGTAAGAATGGTGATGCATGCTTTTCAAATATTAAAATTAAAAGTAAAAATCATGCTTTAATACCTCTATGTAAAAGCCAGCACGATTAGTTCCCTTAAGAAGTGCAATACCTTGCAAGCAGATTCCAATTTACTTTCAGAATAGCAGCCAAGAAGCCTTGAATAACTGGGATGGAGCTGCAAAGGTCCACAGCACGGGTGGGAAAATCAGCCTTTCAGGGGAGGAAATCCTTTATTGAGAGAAAGTCGGAAGAATCTCCGTTTGCAACAGCAAAATTCTATTTACATCTTCGGGGTAAAGAACACTTTACCCCGAAGATGCCACCATGTTCATAGTGAAACATTGCGGTTGGGAAAGTTTCATATTGGGGAATCCCAAAAAAAAAAAAAAAAAAAAAAGATTAAGTTAGGGGCTGTAAAACGTTTAATAGTGGGTTGAAGGTTCATCTTCCAGCAGGACAACATTCCAACCACAGTCCCAACGTATAACATGAAAGCATTCTTATGTGTTCGAATGACCCAGTCTAATTACAATGTATGGAAAAGTCTTGAAAATTTATGTTCACAATTGTTCTCCATCCTGTCAGACTCCGATTGAGCTATTTTGCAAACGACACTGGACTGATGTTCTTATTTCTAGATGGGATTTAATTCTCCAAAGTATTGTGTTTGTCTCAGTTTATGACGGGGAATTGAGTGTATGTGTGTGATTTTATTTTTATATGTATATATATATGATATCATTAACAGAAATGTTCCTCTGTCTCCAAGTTAAACCAGGATGTTCCTTTTCATATTTCCATAATTAGATGAACGTTGTTCTCTGCTCTGCCTGGACCATCATGAGCCTTGTCTTTAACGGCAACCAGCACATAGCCATCCATTGCAGGCCAAAGCTCTGGAGAGAAATCTGATCTTCCCACAGTGGCCGACTCTGCCCTCTCGTCTGCCCTTCACACAAACACAGCAGAGAACTGCCTTGCCCTCTCCTCTGCCCCCTGCAACAATGTCTGTTGACCTTTAACACCAACGCTGCCCTGGCAGATTAGTTTACAAGTGGCCTGGGGATGTCGAGTTTCAAATGTTAACCTCCATAATTTTCATTCATTGATTATAAACACTCCGTTTGGTCATGCCATCAGTACCGACACGGTCAGTACTGATGCAAGTGAAACAATGAGGCATCTAAAAAAATTTTGTTCGGATTAAAAAAGAATTCAAAGCATTGCAAGATAGTGAGGATGAAGGAAACTGGTACACAGATTTCAAGTTACTTTCAAAATAAAAATCTGAAAAATGTGGATGATTCAGTTTGGCTTCACTCTGGTTCCCCTACATATGACCCGTAAATAAAGCCAATTTAATCTCATTGTAAACCTCAGAAGGTTGTTAGAGAATGTTAGTGATCATAAAAACCAAGAAAATGAAAGCAGATTTAGGTTGAAAATCACTATCACTAGCGTCAAACATCTCATAGGACATTGTCAGACACATCTTCTGAAAATGGAAAGGGAATGACACAACTGTAAACCTACAAAAAAATGTCAATCCCACCTATACAGTGACGGGAAAGAGAGCATCAAGTAAGTAGTCGTGGTAAGGCGGGACAACTATTAGTCATGCAATCTGCAACTCTGACATTTCTAAGAAGGCGACCAGAAAAAGGTAATTTCTTTGGGGGGGAGGCTTTAAAATCTGGTTTGAGGTTTGCGGTTTGTAGAGGACTCAGCAAAAATGTGGATTTGTTGAGATTTTCAATCATTTGAGGTGAAAAGCCACGACTCACGACACAGAATTATATCGTTCCACTGTAGAAACGTAGCAGTGGCGGCTTCGTTGCCGACGTCTTCTCAGCAGCGAGAGGGAAGCTGGTGAGAATTTTAGAGGAAGAAAGAATTAAAACGCACAAGTCGGAGGCTGCCAAAGGCCTGAGACTGGGGCAGGAAAATTATCCTGAAAAATATGCAGCCAGAGCGAGACTGAGGTTTGCGGTTCTGAGGCGGCAAAAGCCTCAAAACGATCAAGGTGTGGGAATACGTTTTTCTGGGCACTTTGAATGTTTTATGTCACTTTTACTCACTGCCTCCTAGAACATAATGTGATAATGTTTAAATTGTAGCCCGGGAAAAAAGAAAAATCATTAAAAGTGATGTGGTTGGAGACGTCGTTGAAAAGCACGCAATCGGGTGAGTTGTTTCTATATCAACGACGAACACTCCCTTCAAAGCCGAGTGTTTTTTTAACAGCCAACTTTGTCAATACTGATCATTATGGAGTATTATATTCTGCAAGTAGACACATATATGCTCATTGCTTCAAATAACGTACAGCTATACCTTCTCCTGTAAAGCCTAGCACAACCAACCCTTTGCTCCGTCAACATGCATGAACACACACACACACAAACGCACGCAAACCCACACACACTCAGACGTCAGCGATAATAAGTGGAAAGTGAGTAATAGCCTAGATGTCTGGCAGCCAGCTGCTGGGCCTACTGTTTACATGCCAACTGATTACCCTAATTTCAAACGCATGCATGGCAGTTAAGCTGATAAATAGCCCCCCCAACACCACCACCTTCTATTTCCCCATTGTCAGCCACTGCAGGCCAGCCAGCCACCCGGACCCATAATACCTTTTTGATTATTCAATAAATAACACATAATTCGACATTGATTGGACCCTTGAATGGGCTTTGTGGGAAGGAGGAGATGGGAAGAGTGGAAAAGGGGTTGCAGGGGTGGGGGGAGATTGGTACGGTGGTTGAGTGGGTATCGACCAGTGGTGGTCAGCGCTTCGATGACCATTGGTCGTTAGGGTCAGTGCTTCCCGCAAATACACACATAGCCTGGGCCGTCTTTGCATGGAAGCACACATCTCTCTGCCTGGAGTCTGATTTGATTACAATAAGGGTCATTAGTTCAGCCTCAACGCTTATGTCCAAACAAAGATGTCCACAACTAATGGGAGCGACTTAATTATTTGACTGAAAGATACGCAACATTAAGGCAATATAGATAAACTTTTTTTTTTGTCATGGATCACATTTGCAAACAATGAAGGACTATTTCTGTCCCCTTTGCCATTTATTTTCAAGTTGGAACGTCTGCAGAAGACGATTATGACGACTTGCACGCTAAACTCACAAGCTGGTGCATTGACAGTGATTATGGCCTTCAGTGTTTCCTCCCTTCTGCTGGTTTTGACCAATTATCTTAACTGTGTTGATGAACATTGATTGCTAACTCTGGTCTTTGCTTCTGGCAGTGTGACCTTACTACATTGCTTTCAAACTTTGCAAATGTGCCTCACGCGCCAAACTGTCCCTTTTTGCATTTGGTCGGTTCCTGACTGTGACATGGTTAGTATGGACTGTATTGAAACCTGTCCACAAATGGATTATTCCTTCTTCCTAAGTAGGATGGATTTTATGGTGCTTGCCTGATCACTATCTGAGACCCCACTGATAGTTAATGAGTGTGTGTGTGTGTGTGTGTGTGTGTGTGTGTGTGTGTGTGTGTGTCTGACAATGTCCTATGTGTGTGTGTGTGTGTGTGTGTGTGTGTGTGTGTGTGTGTGTGTGTGTGTGTGTGTGTGGGTGTGTGTGTGTGTGTGTAAACCCAGCTGCCTTGATGTTGCCATTGAAGTGTCCCTGGCGTTGTACTTATTGGAGTTCCCTGATGTTAGATATTGGAATATTGATCTCGTAGAATGTTTAGCTTTCACTCCTCTCTGGTTTCATTTATATGCTCACACAGCTGACGCCCGCGTCGCACAGCGGTACACGCTGCAGATGTGGCGGTACATGAGGGACCGAGATCAAATCAAACTCGCAATCAATGCGCTAAAAAGATTTCGGTTTCAGACGGGATTTCACACCAAGCATCTGGAGACACGATCAAATCAACAACAACAACAGCAAAAAAATGGCTTAAAAGGAACTGAATCAGGTATTTACATGCTTTAATCTCATTTCAGGCATAAGATTAAGATGGCATAGAGTTATGGAGTCTGATATTGATGACCTCTTGATTGCTGCACCTGTTTGTGAGTGAAAAAGTGAGCAGTTTTGTCCTAAAGGGAATGTTAGGAGCAGGAAATATGGCAATGTGTTGACTAGATGCCTTGGTAAGAACATTTCCAACATTGCAGCTCATGGAGGGTGTATTTGTCAAAAGTTGTCAAATGAAGGACTAGGTGAACCAAGACAATAGGTCACTGACTCCATATTCAATGTCATTAGGAAAGACTGGACCCTGTGGCCTCAACCTACAGACGAAGCACTCCAGCTCAAATTGCTGAAGAAGTCAAATGTTCAGATAGAGAGATGTCCAAATGTATTTGTATGTTTGTTCCACATAGAGCAAGGATGTAAACCTAATTGGTGAACTTCAGCTTTGTCCTTAGTAGGTCAAAATCTCCAGAAGCAACCTGTACTTTTTAAAGGAGCTAAATGGCAGGAGCGTTTTCCTGGGGAACATTTCAAAGTCCTGACACGCATACAGTGCAGTTGAGAACGCCTCGCGATGAGCACACTCACTCACTCACGTGTGTACAGATCACACTCATGCCGTCATCACCACTTAAAAGCCAGCTAACGCCTTAGAAAGGAAAATGGTAAGCAGCAGCGCTCCACGTTTCAGAGACTCCGACTGAGTCTCCCTTTAACAACAGTTACATTGCAGTGCAGCGTCGGTTTCCTATTAAATACCTTCTCCAAATTACCCATTATTTCCCCCTATAAAACCACTGCAGACTACATTGGAGGGCTGTTTTATCCCCCCGTCACCCCGCGTCCTTTTGTTTCTGAAAACATGTTTCAACTTAATGCAACTGGGACAGCTAAGATGGAGAGAGAGAGAAAGAGAGAGAGAGTGCGAGAAACGAGGGAGGGGAAAGAAGAGGTAATTTAATGAAGTGAAACGTTTGATGTTGTAAATAAAAAGCAGACTGGTCGTGGGTGAGAGGCTCGAGCTAATGGACTTTGTTGGGTGGGAGGTGTGGAGCTGCTGATCTTTAAAAAGCCTAAATAAAAAAAGTGAACTTCTCAGATAGGATGCCAAGAAAACTTTTGGCCCTCTTTGCTGGGTCTTTCGCCCAGGGCAACCACATCATTGGTAGGGTGTGTTGTACAATCAGAGCAAAGTAAAATGTGCTGGCAACCTTCATGTGAGTGTGTGGGCGTACGATTATTTGTGTTTGTCTTGCATTCGCCTGCTAATTTAGCTCTGTAAAACAGAAGCCTGAAAGGGGGGGAAAAAAAAAAAAAGTTATAAACGGCAGGGATGAAAGGTGGGGAGAGGAAGAAAAAAAGGAGCCCAGGACAGAAAAAATGAACAGCAAGGGTAATATTTTTTGAAAAGTGGAAAGAATATAGTGTTAGCTTGAAAGAGAATAGGAGAAAATGAGGAAAAGAACAGAGCAATAAGTTAAAAAAAAACAGGCAGAAGGGGAAGGAAAGCAAAGAAATGAGAATATGCGATTATGAAGGTTAAACAATGGCAGTGGTCATTATGCGTCACTTTCAATGGAAGGGAGGAGAGAAATCACTTCCCATTTATAATTCATATCCTCAATTACCACTAATAAAGTGGCATGAATGGAGCTAGCCCAGGGAATGGGGCCGGAACAATTACACGTAGTATAGCCCGGCATTAACATTTTCTGTTTGAGCATTTTTCAGCCTCAATTTCTCTTGGAGTTAATAAGAGCGATGATCCCTCCCTGACTTTTTCATGAAATTATTGTATGGTTATAATATTCCAATCTATTAGCCCTCCTTCTCCTGTAATGTATTCTGCCATTTAATAGCCTGACCTGGCTGGATGGAGAGATGGTTGGTGAGAGAGAGAGAGAAAGAAGGGGAACATGACATTGATGAGAGGAGTAGATCTTGTCGTTTTGACCCCCAGGAGGGTGAGACAAAGGTCTGATATACCTCACACAGTGTTTGAATTGAGGTCTTGCCCGAGGCCGTGCCTATCATCTGGAAAGACGTCCGCAGCAGTGCTCGCTTGTCTCACAGGCCAGGCTTGAAGCACCAGCATACCCGACTCCAAACGTCTTTACAAGGAAGGACTTTTCATTGCTGATTTTTTTTTGTTTCTCTTGTTTTTCCATACTCATTGACCATCTCGGGGAGAACCAGCACCAGCATACCCGACTCCAAACGTCTTTACAAGGAAGGACTTTTCATTGCTGATTTTTTTTTGTTTCTCTTGTTTTTCCATACTCATTGACCATCTCGGGGAGAAAGCCCGCCGCTCCAAAAGCATCCAAACGCTCACTATTGGTCAACTTTTATTATTATTATTATTAGCGAGTCAATCAGTGCACGAGTTCTGATTAATGCCACGTTAATCTTTCCACGCATTCTGCTGGAAATGCTGAGTGTGGACGTAGACAGAGCGTCTGCTTAGATTTTGAAATTCCAAAGAAAGCTACCTATGTAGCTTTTTTGCTACGTAGCTATATGATTCTCGATATGCACAGTTAAACATCTGCGCTGGCCTGATCCATGAAAGTAGCACTTTTTGGCTCCAGCTGCAGAGTCAGTTCAAAACGTTGTGCTTTATCAGGAATGTGAAGCATGAGGTTTCCTTTGAGACGTATCATGTTAGTCCCAAGTTGAACGCTAAGTACACAAGGGCAAAGAACTCCTAGAAAGACGCGCGGACTCGCCGGAAACATCGCAGACACAAACAGATCGGTTTGGTTGGTTCACTTAATCGACTTGGTGGGCTGACCAGAAATAAGGCGAAGTCGACCGATTTGGCTGATGAATCACGGGGAATCACAGACGCCGGAAAATATGCTGTCTAATTGACGTAGTGGGAACCCCTCCGTCTGGGATAATTCACTTCATTGACGTCTCCCACATCGACAGCGTTCACCCAGCGTTGATACGACTCTCGGTCAAAGGGTGGCGTCAGACCTACAGCAGTCAAAAGACAAATAAAGAGAAGCAAATCGGACCAGGAAAAGAAGAAGACAAATAACACATATCATAGTGTTGTGTTAGTAACTTTTCCCATCTGGATCGGTTTTCTCTTCAGAGATTTTAAAAGAAAATAGCTGGTAGGAGATTACTTTCTTCTCCTCCAAGTAGACAGTTTACAAACCAGCATATTATCACCTCCTGAATCCAAAGCAACTGCGCTTTTCTTTTTAAATTGGTGTGCTACAACACTCACTCAAGTGACTCAAGTGAACCAAATCACTTCAGTGAGTGAGTCAGATTGTCCCAACTCCATAAAATGAACAGATTTTACCACCTCTAGTAAAAAAAGCAATGTTGGAACATTATTTGCTTAAAGCCCTCTTTCTTTGTATGACATTGAAATGCAAGTCAGATGTGCGTGGCAGGAGTAGTAGTAGCTTCAAGTTAAGCAATTCCACCACTAATATTTCCAGCCTGTATTTGGTAACGTGGTTAATTTTGTGAAACTATTGACTATTGTTTAAGTTTCATGAAAATGGCTGTATTTCAAGCTCTATACTTTGCAATCGGAGCGAGAAGGCCGTTAAACACCCGCGGTCTCAAGTGATTGATTGTTGCCTGACCCTGACAGGCCTCCGTACTCCACCTTTCGTCCCCCCGCAATTGTGCTGCCTCCCTCTTGCTACTTTTTCATCCTTCCACATAAAAGGCCGAAAGTATTCAGCGAAGATGCCTGCTTGCTCTTAAACAAAAATAACAAAGTGTTTGGAGCTCGTAAAACCTTCGCAACACTGACGTTTTAGCAGACTGCGCAGTCTTAAAAAGTTCTGTTGTTCAAGGGGCAAGAATTGTCAGCACCACAACAAAGTGGATCAGAAGTGCCATCATCTGGAGATTTTCAAATCTTCCCCCAATCCCTCACGGTCCGGCATGTGATTTAAGGGCTGCACCTCTGGTGCCACACACACACACACACACACACACACACACACACCACAGATGGAGAGACGAAGCAGACTGGAGGGCAGTCTCTCTTGCAGACTATCTTTTCTTCCACACGCACATCCACCATGTGGCTAGCTGAGAGCCAGCTGTTACTTTCCACTTCACATCACTATGGGCTAACGACTGCTAATCCCCCATAGCTTTTCTCTCAAAGGAATTGAGGCAGCAGCCATGATCTAACCCCTATTGAATTCTAATTACCCACCAATGGGATTTCACAAGGAGAGTTCCCTCTTACCACCAGCATCTTCTCCGACACATCCCACATGGACTGCACTGCCACATTAAAACCGGCATACAGTCTGTGAAGCCCAGTTTTTTTTATGCTGTCAATTACCTTCCTTTTTTTTTATCACTTGCTCGTCATAAACAGCACTTGCCTCCAAAAAGTGAATTGAGAGGTAGCAGACATTGTTGTATTTTTCTGCCCGCATAGCAACAGTTGCATCCTTGACTTACTTGCCCACCCCTTTCTTTTTATCCTGGCAGGTCGGCCCCTCTCTGCCTGGCAGGGTCCCTTGTAAAAGAGCAGCTTATGTGAATGGAGGCCCAGCAGGGAGCCTGGAAAGCTTACACTCCAAAACCCTCCCCTCATCTCATGTACACACACACACTCCTACTTTGGTCCCTTTATCATTTTTGCTCTTTCCTCCACCTACAAATTAACGAGGTTTGTAGGTTGGACTCGTTCGGAAAAGCAAAAAATCATTCACGCCTTTGTTGTCCTGTTGGAGAATAGCGGGATTAAGGATTTTGTAGCATCACAAACTTCTGCTCTCCCCTCCACTCAGATTTTATTGCACGAAGCACTGACTTCTTTTCTTCCAGAGCACAACACTGGACAGTAAAACAATGGGTGGCTCTTGGGTGCCCTTTGGAGGTGGAACCATGGTGGGATTCCCGGTAGAGACTAGGAGAGAATGCTGCCATGGTTACAGAGGGTGGGATTGGCTTTAGGTGGTGGAAAAGACCACGCAGTGAGAGAAAGTCCTGCAGAACTAAAGCCGTCTTCTTTTGACGGAGCTTTAACACAGAAATGAAGTTCACTTTTTCCAAGCAGGAAATTTTGTTGGATATATTTGTGGAAAAAACGTATAGTCTCTGCTGTACAATTGTCTGTAGAGCAATCATGCATGCAATTCTATCAGGTCATTGCAAAACTCTGAAGAGCACTGGGCCACAAAAAAAGCCCTTGTGTAATTGCTTTTTTTGCTTTCATTGTTATGCCACATATTGGAGGGGTTTTTGGACATGGGCATCCTGTTTAACATCATGCCACGGTGTCTAAATCTGATTAAGACTAAACTGTGACTGGGCCCTGCATTTTGTTTGAGCCATTTTGGGATGAACTTTGGATGGCTTGATGTCCTGGTGCATAACCAAGTGTGCTTGAACCTACGGTCACAAATCAATTGCCATTCATTTCTCCCTCAGGATTTATTGGCAGATTATTTTAATCAATTACAGCCTAATTTCCTGGTCCTGAAGCAACAAAGCAGGGCCAGATTACTACGCGACCACAAACATGTTTGGAAGTCGCTTTGGAGTACTGTTTTAGTTATTTTGTCAAATGTTAAGACACAAGAATCTATCACTTTTGTCTCACCAGTCAACAAAATGTTTTCTCAAAGGCTTTACGGTGGATCAAGATGGGGGTTTTTTTTGGTAAATGTGAGGTGAATCTTTGTGTTCTTTTTGTTCAGCTTTAGCTTTGTAACTTTCCTTTGGTGTCCATTTTATCCCAGTGACTCTTTTATCACTGACTAAAAGTGAGACCTGCAGTTCTCTCAATGTCGATCGATGTCCTTCTGTCACGTCTTTGAAATATCGACGCTCTCTCGGTTTTTTGTTTTTGTAGGCTGGTTCATTCCTGGGAAGACTCACTACAGCTCCATGTCTTCTCGTTTTGTGTTCAGTGGGTCTTAAGGATGTTTGCTGTAGTTCCAAGCCTTCAAAAAGCCATTGTTATCCTTTCCAGCATGATGAAAATCAGTGACTTTGTTTCTGTGTTGCTTATGAATTTCTTGATGTTGTGATATGATATGTCATTTTTAGAGATTTTGTGAAGCACATTTCAGATTGTTAGACAGATTTGGTTAAAGTTATTTATTGGTTCTGCAGGTCAAGGAATCATCAGCCAAGGGAAAGTAAGAAATCGCCATTTAGATGTCAGTAAAAAGCAAAAATGTAAAGGTAATTCTTCCCATGCTTGAACATTCACTTAAACCAACTTATTTTGGGCAATTTTTCTCCTTGTTAAGCTTAATCTGAGTAAGTAATTATGATATCCACTCAAAATAGAGACCTGAAGATAAAATTCGGTTTTACTGGGACAGAAGCTAAAGGTGAACATGAGTGTATTCGTGGTCTTGGCATCCATTTTTGAAAATCCACTCATTCGCACTTTAATGCCCCTCTCTACTTTTAGGTTATTATTGTATAATGGAGAGATGGAGTCACTGCATGGCTTGTAACCACACACACACACACGCACGCACGCACGCACACACACACACCACCCACCCCCCCCCCCACCCACGCACACACACACACACACACACACACACACACACACACATACTGACCTTCAAATAGCCTCGAGAACCACAGGAGACTTGACAACATCCAAAACGTTAGATTAAATTGGACTTGTCCACACAATTCGGGTTTGTTTTTCACCTTTTGACCGCGAATGCTACTTTAACACTGTTTCAACAAGAGCCAGTCGCATACACTGTTAGTCTTTGTTTTTCTCTTCCCCCCCCCTTCTCTTCACACACTTGCCTTGCCTCACTTTTCCCTGAGTAAGTGGGTGTAACTCAAGGCCAACATGCGCTCCACGAGAGCAGAGAAATTTGCCATTTTTTTTCTAAAAGTGGCCACAACAAAAATTCTGTTGTGTCACACCAGAACATTTCATACTTCGTGAGATCTCTCCCATTGTTGCTAGCAGACGCCACACAGGGAAACAGGTTCTGGCCGGAGGAACAAACCGCAAGAACTCCTAGATGAGGACTGAATGATGTCACTCTTTCTGTTCTTACCGTAGATCTGTAGGCCTTTACGGCACCTTGTGAAAGCGTTCATTTCCTTTGAACATTTTCACATTTTTGTCGGGTTGCGACCGTAAACATGGCGGTGGAGGCATCATGCGCTGAAGATGCTTTCCGTAAACATGTGAAGGGAAGCCGGTCAGACTTGAAAGAAAGATGGCGGGAGCTAAATGCTGTGCAATACAGGGAGAAGGATTATTAAAAAAGGATTGTTACAAAAAGACTTGACACTATCTAAGAAGTTTCACATTTTAGATAGCACTGAACATACAGTGAGAGAAGCAATCAATTATTGGTTTCTGTCAAAGTAAAGTAAGTGTTGGAAAGGTCCAGTCGAAATGTGGATCCAAATCCAATTGATAATTTGAGGTGAGACTTAAAAGTTGATCTGCATTAATATGGTTTTGATTGGTTTCTCCTTCCAATTAATCACTGCTTTGTGCGTGTGTGTGTGTGTCTGTTTGTGTGTATTTATACAACTCTGGAGAAAAAAAAATCCCATAAAATATCCAAAACATTGAAGTCTGTCATTGTAATGTAACAAAATGTGAAAAAGCTTAACAACGAACGAACACTGTTGTAAGATGCTGCGTTCGCTTTCTTCATTTCTAAGGTTAAGGAAGAGTTTTATAATAGGATTAGGCGTAGGGTCGTATTCAAACAGATTGAGGGCGAAGGAAAAACTCTCAAAGGATTGAGGCCAAGTCCAGAATGCACATGCCAAAGGTTCTCTCCAAAAAAAAAGAGAAAGCCAAAGCCATTTCCCCTTAGGAAATGGACAAATAAAGATTCTGAGCTCTTCAGACAGAAGAGTCCTCTTGGTGTATTTTACCCCCTCAATATTCATGATCATATATCATGGCTTTTACAAGGCTTCCCGTGCAGACCAGCTGTTAAACAAGAGAAAGAGGCACGTTAAAGTGGAAGTCATCTTAAACGATCACAGTTGTGCAGGAAAGCGGGACGACTCACAGCCGCTTTGCCGATCCAGTCAAACAAGACTGAGAACCTTAACGTATGCAAGGCCGCTTTGCCTGTTAGGCCCTCAATGGAATAAAAAAATAAAAAATACATGAGCTGTGCTTTGTTTAGTTAATTTCCTTTTCTTTTTTTTTTTTTTTTTTTTTTTTTTGCATGAGCAAGTCTGTGTCAAAGTGAGCTTCATGGCAATCTATCCTCCCAAACATGTTTTATAGGGCTTTGGCTGCTTTGACCGGGGGTGTAAATGTGTCATACTTTATTAGAAATCCCAAAGAAGAGGGCTAACATTAATCACTGCCTCTTGTTTATGAAAGTCGTAAATGTTTCACTGAGTACTTTATTGTCCTCTGCCAGATTTGGAGGCACATATTGAGAGCATTCAGTCCACCGCTCCATCATGACGGCACCCCAGACCCCTGAGAAACTCTCTCTCTCTCTCCCTCTCGCTCCGGCTCTCTCTCAGGGCCTCTGCCTCACATGTTGTCAGAAAGTATGACATCACCGTGCCCTTTGACCCAAGCGGTCCTGAGAGCACCGATTGGATGATTGGCTTATAGAGGACGTCCACATTGACTCCAAACTCAATCCCGCTGATGTCAGGAGCTATTAAAACTGACGACATGCACCCGCACCCGGCAGACCGGGCCGGCGCGCTGGGCACGACTGTGCGATCGTGTGTGTGCGGGAACGTGTGCGCGTGTCCGCTGATGTGCAGTCATGTTCAGGGTTATATAGGTCAAATGTCTGAAACTGGAACATCTCCCAGCAGAAATACCAGGCAAAATGTCAGAGTCTGCCTCTGCACGATCCCTTCGATCGATAGTTCAATTGAACATAAAGGCATTGTTGTAGGTGGCGGGCTAACATGCTCATCACAGCATCTGAGATTCCTCGCCTGTTTTCGCCTTCAACTAACATTGCAGCTCGTAAGTTAAAATGAATTCAGAAGTTGTATTCCTATGATACGAGTATGAAACCTGACAGAGAGTTGTTCTGTGCAACGCAAACACAGCAGTGTGCACATTTTATTTGACAAATTGACCAAGATTCAACTTAAGCCAGAGCTTTTTTTGTTTTGTTTTTTTTGTTAGGGATGTCCTGATAAGGATGTGTTGTCCTTGATACCATCAGAGTCCAATAGGACTAGAAATAATGACTGCTTATGCCAAACAGTGGCAACTTTTGACATATTTTCGATTTCGGTGGGGAATTCAAACCCATTACATTCCATAATAATGCATAATGAGCGCTTTATGCATTATTGTGTTCAGAAAATATGCTCTTCACTGGAGGTCTTTCTCATTCGAGGCTCTATTAAATATGAAACGTGACTGTTTGTTTTTGCTTTAAAAAAATCCCTGCAATTTGAAAAACACAGCACATGAATTCTCTTGTGTTTCGATTGAGGTTGTAAATACGTAAAAATAAATAAAGTAAAACGTTTTACTTTATTTGTTATGTCCCAAAAAACTTTGATCCTATTCTTACGTAGAGAACATTCTTACTTTCCTTCTCCAAGGTGTTTATGATGCTGCAGATTTCATTTTGTTCCAACGAGTTCTTTGTGAAATTTTGTTTTCCGACTGCCAATTTATTATTATTATTATTATTATTATTATTATTATTATTATTATTCAGAGCAGCATTCTCCAGTGCTGGGCTTACATTAGCTTGTTGGTTTAGGTTTTGATAATGTTCAACAATTTGACTCAGATTATTTCTAGTTGTGTTTGAAAACTTAGGAAAAGTAGTTTCCCTGCTAGTCTAAAACCATCAAGAGTGTTCAATTAAAAGCGCGACGTTACAACATGTTGAATGTACAAACAAAGAACAGAGGTGAAGGTGTAGGAGTTAATTTGGTCTTTCCTTCACTGAAGTACAAAACCACTTTGATTAAAACAAAAAAAGAAAATAAAAGACTGATTTCACTCATAGCTATGATATTGCAAAAATACAACATGACCTTGTTCAACACCTCACGGTGTTTCTCAGAGCCCTCATGTCTTCATTTAGCATTTCTGTCGAGTCAGTGTTCCCCATAACGTTGCCTCCCTTTAAATAGGCCATCAATATACGGTATCTCCACCAGACGGCTCCCTTGTAAAAACTCATTCTTTCACCGCTGCTGCTTTTAGCTTGACCCCTCCCCAAAAGTCCCAAGTCAAAGCGCAAAAAGTCGTAACGCCGCATCTCTTGGCCGCGTGGAAACGCTGCAACTCATAAATTCAGCAGCCCTTCCACTCCCCTCTCTCCACTCCTCACCCCGGTCGCCCTCATCTTCCCGCTAGTTAAATGTGGAATAATGTCATCTTAATGATTATTTTTTTGCAGTGTGCCATAACAGCATAATTCAGCGATGGTGTAATGATTTTTTATGCCCCTGACATATTGTTTTGCAGGGAGTGACATAAAAGCGCGGTGACATGTGGCATTTTGGGAAAGGTCAGGCGCCCCATCTCGGCCGCCCGTCCGTCTTCATAACGTCGCCACTTGTCATACGGAAACTGGCATCACCAATCTTTGTCTCTCGTCGTCTTCCGCTCCCGTCTGCCTCTTTTATTCTGTTTTCTCCTCCTGTTCTTGTTGCTCTTTTTATCATTCAGTACCTCCTGGTTTAATAACGCAACGCCTTTTCGGTTAGCTTGTCACTTTAGGGGAAAAGAAAACAGGGTTTCACACGCCAACGCCAAAAAAAAAAAAAAAGGAAAATGCACGAAGCTCGAGGCCTCGGGGTTTTGGTGCGGTGGGTGGGGGGGGACGCATGTCAACACCAGCTGTGAGGATCGCTGCGACAGAGAGAAGGGCTAATACTAATGTGCTAAATACGTCAGCGCTCACTGCAGGCACTCTGCGCGTCTCTGAATTTGCTTGATGGGTTTTGAAATGCGCCGCGAGCCGAGCACTTGCGCCAAGAGGCTCCGAGGCCAAGATTTTGTCACGTTTCCTTCAAAAGCAACAAGAAGGAGGGAAAAAAAAAGAACATTAAATGTTTTTCAGTGACTTGTGACCTTTAAATTCAGTTAAGTTTTTCCTTCCTAAAAGTAATTTTCTTTTTTTTTTTTACTTGTAGTGGATTACAAAAGTGCACACACCCGCTTTTATGGTGCGAAACAGTGAGACGGTGATAAATCATTCCAGTTGTTTTTTTTGTTTGTGTAACGTCAAAACTAAAAACAGATCTATTTTAAGAGAAAAGATGGCTTTTTTTTTCTTTCTTTGTTTTCATTGCACAGATTATCAGAGATTTCCTTCTGGACTTTGACCCAGCCAAAAACTCCCTTTTTTATTTTCCCTTTTTATGAAGTCCATCTTAACTTTTAACTTTGGGTGTTTGCTGACACTCAACGTGATGACGAAAAACGCCGAAAGGTCCGGGAGGTTTTGGGTTGAAATCCATGACCACTTGTCAGTTTCTATTGACCCAATCTGATTTTAAAAAGTAAATAAATACATTTTCAAAAAACCAAATATGGGTTTGGAAAGCCTTCCTGTTCCTCATCTCTTTGCTGCTTTTCTGTAGCCTTCAGCTCTTTCAGTCCGTCCACCTTCTCTCTGGGATCAGCACGGCACAGTGACCGAGAAAAAGTTTCCACGTGAACGTGTTTGTGTCCAATTGAAAGTCATGTCGTTTGATCCGTGCCGGAGTGGAGATTTCATGCCGTTAAAGGTACATGGAGACGTAAAAGCGTATGCAAATGCGTTCCATGCGCACGCAGGGTTGCGGGTGTGCCGGGTCGACCGGAGAGCTTCTGTGTGTTTGCAGGTCACACAAGGCCGTGACGGGTGAGTGAGGTGTAATTTCCCGGCAGTGTTCCTCAACACTCCCTTTCTGACAGCTTTAATGGTGATAGCCTCATTATAGAGAAGGCTCCTTTCATGTGTGTGATCATTCAAATGGTGATGGCCATATTACAGTGAAGAGAAGACGGCTAAAAGGCCGAGATTTAGCTCACGTTAACTGACACACGAATAATAGGGCAGAAAGCGCTTTGCCCCATCGATATGTCTGAGCGTGTGTGTACTGTGGACTGTGTTTGAATGAACGCTTGTAGAAATGAGCGCAGCTCTTCCATTAACCGAAGAACTGCGACTATTGAAATCACAAAAATAAATCCGCCTGATGGAAACGTGGAAAATATTGACGGTTTCCAATAAAATGTTGCAGAGGCGGTTTTTCTGCCACGAGCGAAAACTATGAAGAAGACGACAGGAAGTTGCCTCTTTCGTTGGTTTTCTTTTGGACCATGTGGATCCAGCTCAACCAGAACTCGCAGCATTTGCACAGTTTGTGAAAAGTCGTGCGTCGTTCAGCCATGGTGAATCCGCAGCTCTTCCGTGAAATCGCAGGCTATGTAGCCGCTCCCAAGTAGGCGGGGCTTGTCTCTCCAAGACGCCGCCCTCTCGCACCATGGCTGAATTATTTATGTAATCTCCTCGAGCTGTTTACATCTGTCATTGCCATGGTTTCCGATGACTTACGGCGTGAACGAGCTCACTGAATTTTCTTTTTTATTTAATGTTAACGCCTCGATTGCGACATTGCGTTTTTTTTTTGTTTCGCTGCATTAGCAGAATATAGAAAAAAAAAAGATTTGCTCACATCTATAATAAAAACACAACTTCAAGTCTTCCACACTTGAAGCATTAAGAAAACAACCTGAACACGTGAACCAGTGCTTAATTTTCTTTTCATTATTATTGTGCTGGTCTGATTTACAGTCACATAACTCCTTGTCTCGCTCCTCCATCTCTTCCCCCGCCGCCTCCTGTCTCTCACCACACTGTTAGCTAATCGGGTCGTCCGTCTCGTTCTCAGGGCACAACTTGCTTCCTGTCGCTGCGCCCTTTGACAGCACCTGCTGAGCCGTTGCAGAAAAGGAAAAGGGCTGCGCTCTGCGTGCGGTTTCAGGAGAGCTAACGGATAGCCTGTAGTTACACTACAAGAACGCGCTCGCTGCCAGAGCAGGTTAACCTCTTCCTCGTGTTACACAACGAGGCTTGAGCCGGGGTCGCCTTTATTTTCTCCACACAACTAAATCACTCGTGACACATTTGTTTTTAGTTTCCCTCTCCGTCTCTCGTCCTGCTCAGACACATGTCTGCACACTCTCGGGGTGCCGATATATTCAGCTCAAGGGACGACATGATCGGTGGCACAAAATGGAGAATTTCTGAAAACAAGATGACGTCTGTCCATCATTTTTATTAGAAGAGAATAACTTTTCTGTCATTCGCGAATAAATTGAAGGTTTTTCACAAAAGACTCTGATAACTGTGCAATACTTTGAGTGATCCGTACACTGTGATTTTACTTTTGTGTAACTCTACTTTGGTAAGCCGTGCTACGTTTAAAATAAAAAAGCACTTCATGAATATAAACTTACACTTTGAGGAATTGCTGTTTTATGTAGATTTTGCCAGCCTGGATTTTACTAGTCAAGGTATTTGGCATCTTAACTGTCAGGGGCAAATGCTAATCTTTATAGCGACTCGCGGGTTTCTTAATCAATCGCATCTCATCTGTCACAATTTATTTGTCCGTTTTTCATTATGTGTCAGGGAAATGATTGAAAAGTGGTCAAGGTTTCCTTGGTGCAAATTCAGTAGAAATGTGGAGAGTGTGCCATTATCAGGAGATGTTACTGCCTTGCAAAAGTGTTGGAGCCTTTAGTCGGGAATATTTGGATTTCTTGTCCCCATCCGATGTCTGGGATTCTCACAATGTAACATCCATAAGCGCTGCTCTGTCGCCTGAAGCCCGTTGAACCGGCCCTCTTTCCAGGAGCTTTCTTCGTTTGTTGGAAGTGTAAAGTCTGGCTTGATAATTGGTCAAATATAAAATAAAATACCATCTCATCTTTCAAGCTTCTTAAAGAGTCAGACGCCAATTTTTAGACGTGTCTTTGTGTAACATAGTTACTTGATTGTGCTATAAAATGGCATCATGTGCCTGGAAAATACAAAATGCCTCCTTAAAATGACCGAGTATTTGTTTTTTGTTTTTTTTCGTGTCCACAACTCTGTTAGTTTCTGTAGTTTCTGCCAGAGGAAAAGCTGAGTCAAAACTATACTGGTCATGAAAATTTATCATGAAGCCATTTGTCTTTGGAAAGACTCTGTCACCAGAAAGGGTCAATTATAGAACTACTTCCTTTTCCAACTTCGAATGAAGAGCCTGCATCTACAATATGTTGTGTATGTTTTTTTTTTGTTGTCGTTTTTTAAACTTTCGCGACTTCAACACGCATACTCCAAATGGTTTCCTCAATGGAGACATTTGCGTACCATGGGGGTCCATCATGCAGAGGCAGGAGTCGGTACACGTGGAGAAGATGCTTTAGACACGTGCGCCCATTCGATTTATGTGTTGCATAATGGCACTTTATGCTAAGAACGATCACCCAGCGAACAGCAGAAGCACTTGATCCTGAAGGATCCAGCTCTCATCTCATTCTGCAAACAAGCATGATGCTGGAGAAGCAAATAATCCGTGTTTATCCTGCATCGTCGCACCAGACCTGCCCCCTCCTTTCACAGAATGACAAGTCCCGCTAATACTTCCCCTAAACAGGCGGCATATCTGATTAACACAAATCACCTAAATTATTTCACAAACCCTCAGATTTCAGTTTTGAGTCCACATTTCTGTTCTGCACGATTCCATTTTTAATAAATACGACGACATCGTCCCCGAAGAACCCTTAGAGAACGCACAACATTCACCAAGGAGACGTAAAATCAGCTTTTCTGACGCATCCTTGATGTTCTTCAGTGTCGCAGGGAGTCAAACGTGTTTGGATCTTCGATTGCACTGTGAAGAGCTACATTGTGCGCCTGGAGCTTCATTTTTACATCCAGACCTTTCGATTGGGTGCTGTTGTTTGCATATCATTAGATGAAAGTCCACTGTGGGAAACACGTTGCTTAACAGAACAGTGCCATGGCAGCACAAGCGGACATGCGAAATAAGATTTAGTTTTGGATTTGGATTTTGTTCTGTTACGTTTATGTACTATGTACAAATCTAAGTATTCATCTGTGTTCCTATCTGAGCAATAGCTTCATGAAACAAAGCCCAAAGAGGTGCAGATTTGTCACATGCTGTGTTTACGGAAAGTCTTCACGACAGAAGTTTTGATTTGCCATCACTGGGTGACATCCATTCCTTTTGACGCGAGATGAAAGACACGACATAGGTGGCTGTCTGCGTGTTCAGAGCCGTGAGCCGGTCTCGTGGCAGAGCGGGGGATTTTATTTTTTGATTTCTGATAATGTAACTCAAGAAGACGAGAGAAGCGAAGCTGCAGCCCGAACGGCGAAACACAAAAGAGAGGGACAAGAAACAGAGAGCCGGACGACCTGTTGCAACCGCGTCACGATGTTTATCGCCACAGCCGGTTCGCAACAGTTGCCCCATTACTGAAGACATTATTGCGTTTGAGATTCACACGTTTTTTTTTATTTATTTTTTTTATTAAAGTTTACTTTGCAAGAAACTGTTCATTTACACGATGTAAGAAGGCTGGTCTGTTACGTTATGCCTATGACTCATGGTGGTGGTTCATACAAACATGGACGACATGCATTTCATTGAGGTTGAATAAATGCTGGGCTAAGAGCACTTGCACTAATTTGAGCCAGAGTGGCGCATCGCGCCAACGCGGCTTATCAGAGGTTGGATTTTGTTCTTTCGTTCCTCCGTTGCTGTGTTGAACCCAGATCATTTCAACATGTTGGCCTTTCACAGTAGCTAATTTACGACGCCTTCTTATCTCTCACAGGGGAGGTGGGAGGGGGGGTAATTTCCAGGACTGCACATGTTCAAGTCAAATCTAAAGGGGTATTTATTAACCGATCAATATTTATATGTAACTAATAGAGCCATTCGCAGCACAATAGTCAGCAACCGTGTTTGTGTTGTAACCTGAGGGGGATTCTTTTGCGTTTTATTTAAAACAAAAAAAAAAGGGTAATTCCTTTTGTCATAATTTACAGTACTTTTTGGGGGGGTTTTCTTACAGTCTCTGCATCCATGTCTTAAAGACTTTAAGATCTCCGAGTTCTCGGTTGGAATCCTCCATCTGCCCACGTGTCCTCTAATCTTGTTTGTCAGAACTAAATGAGCTGCCCCAGCGAGGTGTGTTAGCTGCTAATGAATTTATTGCTTGATAAGATGTGAGGGGGGCTAGGGGGACACGAGCAGTAACAATTTACTGCTCTCATAAAACGCTAGGAAAAAAAAAAAGAGAATGATGTTATTAACCTTTACTAGTTGTTGTGTACTAGGTGGTCCCGACTGATGTGGTCCATGTGGGTCAGCGGGAGGGCGGTGGCGCTACGCTTTTGGGGCGGTTTGTATATTTGCGGAACATGTTTGCGTGGCTACCGTCTGCGTGGGATTTTATGCGTTGGCTATGTCTAAATAAGCGTTTCCCCCAGCGCGGGGGGGAGGGAACAGCAAGCTGCAATCATTTAATTGTTAATCATTAGCGCGCGATTTCAGTTGCGTCCAGACTGACTGGAGACAATAAATACATATAGTCAATAAAAAAAGGCAAGGCACCATGGGATAGCAGCGGGCTGACACATAAGCCAAGGTGCCAACATCATAAGCCCAACCATAAACCTGGAGCCGGTTATGGCTTTACACTCTCGTTCTTATCTGGACTCACTCAATTAAATGAAGAGAATAGGAGAATATCAGGTGAATGAAAGCTGGACATCATTCGTGGGGAAGGCCAGATGAGAGGAAAAGAGAAGCACAGACATCAAACAGTGGTGACTTTCTCTTTCAGGGCGTCGGGACGCCCGCCACACCTGCAAGTCTGCTTCTTTTCTTTCTGTTTTTCTTTTTTGCCCCCTCCGTGCCTTCAAACAGTAAACCATTTCCTCCACGGTCGCACACACTCAAACGCTCTCCGCCGGGCTAATAGATACTGGACTAATGCCTGGACTCCACAATAAAGAATAAAGATGGATAGATAGGGAGGGAAGCAGGAGGAAGAGAGAGGAAAGAAAGAGTGAAGTGAGTTATGAAGCAAGACCCAGGGGGTTAATTCCTCACCGGCAGTTTTCGTGCCGCGGCGCACACACGCGCGCAGGCTGACGCCGGGCCACGGCCAGCCGGTAGCACGCTAGTTAAAAGTGAATAAGTTTATGGCCGGCGTAGGCCCCTCATACATCAAGGAGCAGTTTGTTTAGCCAGCAGGGTGACAGGGTACAGTAACATGGGCAGGACCGCAGAGTGGCTACAGCTGTGATAAATGGGGGATTACAGGAAGGATGGTGTCGCTGCCTCTGTGTGTGTGTGTGTGTGTGTGTGTGTGTGTGTGTGTGTGTGTGTGTGTGTGTGTGTGTGTGTGTGTGTGTGTGTGTGTGTGTGCGCGTGTGTGTGTGTGTGTGTACAAGAGAGGGAAGAGGGAGACATCAAAGCATGTTTTTTAGCCCTGAGATTAATGGCAATTCCAGTATTTGATCTGAGTGATTCTCTCCCCCCCTCCTCAGCCCTGTATTTGAAGAATGCCTTTTTGAAGCTGTAAATATTGCCCTCGCTACACGGCTCCTGCCGTACAGAGTGTGAAAGGATTTCTCTCTCCAGTATTGACAAAACGGCTTACGGCTCCGAGTGTAAAGTTTTAATTGCCAAATGTTTCTTCGACGTCCGCTTCCACTCCAGCAGGCTGCTGATAAAAAATTGTCGCTTCTTTTGGGATGTTTAGGATTTGACGTCGAGCGCAGCTTTGCCAAAAGCGCTCACGGATAAGAAGGCGTGCGTTGTTTATGTTTCACTTTGCGCAGATAAAATCACAATGGCGTTAATTGGTGAAAAAAATTTTTTTTTAATTGATCATGTACTTTTGTAGCCGCTCACGTTCTACACTGGAGCCACATTCACCAGGTCATGCATTTATGCAGATTGTGAAGGATATCTGTCTTGCCCCGAGTCACACTGACGTGTGGCTGGAAGGAATCAAGAATTGAATCCACAATTTTTCATATCGCACGACAATTGCTCTTCCTGCTGAGCCATGGTTGCAAACTAATTCCAAGCTGAGACTCTGTGGCAAACGCTACAAAACCGTGCGCTCTGTCAAATCCGATTGACCTTGATGTAGTTTGCAAAAGCAAATGGTACAAAAAAAAAAGTCTATTAGATTTCCAACCTTGGTAGAGAAGGTTGTAAATGTAGCTAAAATCTGGAGCGTACTTACAAATCGACCGGAACACCGAGTTCCCACCATTTGATTTCCAATAACTGGAACATTGATCAATGTGTTTGACGTTTATTGACGATTTTGATGATGTCGTTTGACAAAATGCAATGTTCATCGTTTGTTTCATAATTGGCTACTGTATTATGTTTTTATGGTGTGAAGCACACCATAAACTGCCCTGCTCCTGAAACGTCCCACACTGACAAACTTAACTTGAATTCGCTTGACGGGTGGGTTATGCATTTTCGTCATTTTCAAGCAATTCCGTTACTTTACGGGTTTTTGAAAAAGCCCCGACTCTGGCTTCCCACCCGTCCTTCACGTCACCTTTGCTTCTCCGTGGTCCGCCCTCACGCCAGCCTCCGCCTTGCACCGATCCAGCTCTGGCTCCAGCTGTACCACGGCCCGGAGAGACAATGAGCCAGTGTGGGAGTAAGTTGCATGCGCTTCTATGAGGATGCACACAATAGACTCATTATTGCTTGACCGTGGAAGAAAAACAAAAAAAAAAAGGACAACAAAAACCGCTCTGGTTTGTTTGCTAAAGCCGCCGGACTCCCTCCGTCGCTGGTTAGTTGAGCGAGGCAGCCAGAGGGGCAGAGTGAGAAGAAGGCCATCTGGATCCACAGGCAGCAGTCAGGGTGACAAATAAATAGACAGACAGACAGACAGGGAGACAGACAGGGAGACAAAAAATAAAAAAGCAGGTAGACGGGCAGGGCACCCATCCTGCCTCCGTTTCCCCACCTATAACTCACTTTCCTCGTTCTCTGAGGGGGTGGGCGGGAAAGAAAAGAAAACAATAAGATATAACAATTGGCAAACGGCTGAGGCAGGCGGAGCATTACAAATGAAATGTAATGTTGTTACAGTTTGGAAATAATGAATTATGAGGATAAGCGGGGATCTGTAAAATCGCTGTAGCGATTTACCAAGGTTTCATTTTTCAACTGTATTGAATTATGGCGGGATGGCCTCAGTCAACTGCAAAATACAAAACGAGGGGGAGAGGATGATTCACCGCTACACTCTGCGTGTGTGTGTGTGGTTGTGGATGTGTTTGTTTTCTCAGTTGCATGCGAGCATGTGCAGCATTGGTGGGGAGGGGGGGGGGTTCATTTACACTGCAGCATTTGCATGCATTAAGTGCATGAGACTTTCCGTTGAAATGCATGTATGTGTGTGTGTGTTTGTCTCCCTCTAGACCTGTTGAGGCCTTTCTCTTCCTCAGCCCCGCCGCACATGTGATAAATGTCCCTTATCGCTCCTGTCATTGTAATAGTCCCACAACAGGCCCCGGAGAGAGAGAGGCACTGTGCAAAGCGGGAGAGGGATGGAGAGACAGATAGCTTGAGGAGAGAAGGAGGGAAACAGGTTAAGCGATTGTTGAAATCGTAACAGTTACCAAAAAAAAAAAAGAGAAAAAGTGGAGGAAGAGGACAGGGATGGAAGGATGGTGGCGGCGGAGTGGGGGAGAGCTAGAGTTATCAGCCGGTCTTGTAAGGGAAGAATACGCATCAAGCTGCCAATCATCTGGCCTGAAAATTGCTCTGAGATTTGAGTCCCAAGACGGTGAGAGCATGTGTGTGTGTGTGTGTGTGTGTGTGTGTGTGTGTGTGTGTGTGTGTGTGTGTGTGTGTGTGTGTGTCTAGGCAAAGCCCATGTCGCCTCCATGCTATTACTGCCCCCATCCCCTCTGCTGCGACCGATCGTAAGCCTCAAACTAAAAAAAAACACTCCTCTCATCCCGTCACTAAAACCGACACTCAGCTCATCTGAGCCACAGCCGCCGCCGCCGTGGCGACGGCTATCAGACGAGGGAAGGAGACGCTGAGAGAACGCGCACGGGTGGGACGATGGGAGAAGAAAAAAGGTGCAGAAAGGAGAAAATAGAAGGTTAATGTGTGAGCAGGAGCCATTTCAGTGGCTTTAATTTTCTATTGATTTTGGCAGCAGACTTGTCGCCTCAACAGTGTGTGTGTGTGTGTGTGTGTGTGTGTGTGTGTGTGTGTGTGTGTGTGTGTGTGTGTGTGTGTGCGTGTGTGTGTGCGTGTGTGGGTGTGTGTCTGTGTGTGTGTACACGAGTGTGGAAGACAGAAAGAGACCCTCCAAACTGTCTCCATCCAGAATCTAAAGATGTCTCAGCGTAAACAAAAGCAGAGACAACCTAATTACTGTCTGGTGAAAAGCGTATCTCGCCGAAGCCTTTTGTTTCTCTCGTTTTATTTTCATTTAGAAATCGTGACTTTTTTTTATTTTATTTTAGCAATCTTATATAATTGCCCGTAAAGCCTCTTTTTTTGTGTGATCTCAGATAACCTGTCAACAGGGATGCAGTTGAGAAAAGAAACGTTCGAAACCAGGCACAAAACACCCAACATGGACAGATGTGGAACAAGTGTGATGATGAAGAAATTAGGACCGGGTGTGAGGAGGGGGGACGGACGAAAGCTTAATGGTCACATGTACTGTTTGGTAAAAGCAGAGAGAGTGACCAAAACACACCACGGGCGAAGATGAACCTCAAAGAAAAACGAACATTAAAAATCATTAACTGAGGATAAAGAAATGTGAAAACGCACTTTCGTCAGAAATGGTGTATCTCAACAGGATTTGTTTTCTTTTCCTGTTCGTCGTTCATAAGTAATACTCCATGAAGGAATATTTATTTGTAGAATAATGTGGCATTCTGAGGCCTGAGTAAAACGGCAAAGAGCCAAGCGAGAGCAAAGTCTAATGAAACACCTCCCTCTATTGGACGATGAAGAGATGTTGCCATGCAGCTCTGGGAGCAGGTTGAGGGAAATCAGAGGAAATGAGAGAAAAGGTGAGAAGAGGAAGGAAATGCGAAGGAAGCAAGAAGGATGAAAAAAAAAGAGGAGGAAGTAAAAGGCATGAGGGCGTGGAAGAAGAGCTGACAGAGTGAATGAGAGTGAGAGCCGTTGATAAAGATCACAGAGACGTCCGATTTCACACAAAACAGTTCTTGTTGCCTCAGGTAAAATCAATGAAACGATTCATGTAGAGATAGATGTAACAGCTCTTTTAACATTTTCTAAATATTCCCTGTTTTTGATTTTTATTGTACATTAGTGCACTTGAAATGGTCCTCTTTTTTTACATATAAAAAGTATAATTTAAGAAATAAAAATTTGATGAAAGTATAGCTTTCATGAGAGAAGAAGAAAAAAAAAAAGAAATTACGTGGTCTCTCGTCCAGGGCCCGCTGCATCGACGCTGCCATGGTGACGCGGAGCACAGACAAACGTCCTACCACAAAACGTGACACATAAAGGGCGACCCAAAACTTTACACTGTTAACCCGCACCAACAGCAACCGCAAAACCATTCTTAACTTTCCACAGCCTGAACTCGGACCACGCCAAGCTGAGTTTTGCTCTCGCCGAGCTGGACCTGGCGAGTCGTGCCGACGGAGGCTGGCGAAATGCTGGAAGTTTGCTTTGTGGACGTTTGATTTCCATTCCGGTGACACTCCTGAGAGACGGGTAATATAGCAGACAGCTAGATAGATGGAAGGGAAGACTGCTCCCCTTGTATGAAGGATTATCCCCTATCCTGTGTTTGTGACAAGAGCTGATAAGGGCCTAAGACGAGAGGCAGCTAGAGGCTGAGAGGGCTGGTGACACACACACACACACACACACACACACACACACACACACACACACACACACACACACACACACACGCAATCCACAGCGACAGAGATATCAATCCATCATTTAGAGCCTAGGATTCTGCTAGAGGAAATAGGTTCTCTTCAATTGCTGACAAGCCAACATGCACACGCCGCCAAAGCACAGCCACACA
Organism: Poeciliopsis prolifica; assembly: GCF_027474105.1. Lineage (NCBI taxonomy): Eukaryota > Metazoa > Chordata > Actinopteri > Cyprinodontiformes > Poeciliidae > Poeciliopsis > Poeciliopsis prolifica. The sequence goes on from NW_026562383.1 coordinate 5,551,156, forward strand.
CATACACACCCACACACACACACACACACACACACACACACACACACACACACACACACACACACACACACACACACACACAAACATGCACACTCACCTCCAATAGCGTTTGCTGTACAAAAGGGCTCATGAGGCTTTCCAGTTCAATAGGCCTGTTTGAATGACTGTTCAATTTCATCTACTTATCAGATTTACATTTGCCATTGTTGTCACCGAGGTTGTGGGTTAGTGCGTTTAGAGCTTATTGTAGCCGGAATTACATCAATGTTACCGATAGAAATCGATAATATTAAACGGAACGATCTCGGGTGTTGCTTTCCTGAAACCAAAAGTCGTAGAGCTATTGGTTTTAAGAGGCCGAACGCCGTCATACCAAAAACAGCAGCAGAATCCTGAACAGTTGATAATAGGCAGAGTAGAGGGATGCCTTTCTGTTCTGTATGCCAAATTTAGGCCAAACCAGGCTCCTTTTCAGGTCTGTAAAATGGTCTTTCTTCCCTATTCTGGTGTTTTATTTAACTTCTGAGTTGTTTTGTACGTCCAGATGCCTAAACGCCACCATAACAAAGCAGTAAAGAGCAACACAAAGGTGAACCGAAATAAAGTGTCTGGGCCAACGAACATAGTGGCACCTTTATTGACTCAGATTTTAAGAGAAAACGGAATCAGTTCTCACTCTAGACCAGAAGACACGAGTCATAAATGCCGGTGGCGCGGTGGAGAAGGATTAAATAAAATGGAATCAACACTGCGGCCCGAGTTGCTCGGAGATCAGATGTTGCAGAGACGTCGGGATGAAACGGGGAGGAGCCGTTTCAGAGCCCCGCATTGCTCAGCTCCAGGTTAGGTGGCAGGGCCATTTGGCAGAGGCGGCGGTGCTAGACTTGATGGATGAGACAAACTGCAGGCTCTTTTCTCTTGTAACTTTAAAATCATTAAGCCTTTTACACGGCCATGCAGATTTTTATGGCCACCTCGGACAATCTGTCGGCGTTGGTACCTTTTATATCAGCAAGATGGGAGAGGACGGAGACGGGCGGCGGCGATAATGTCGGGACTTTCATCTAATGTGATAGGTGTCTCTCAGCAGCAGTGGGGTTGAATTTATAACGCCGTTTCCATGACTAATCTATTTTGAGACTTTCTTCGACCCATTTTAGTGCAGGAAACCAAAGGCACTTTGCTTTTATTCTGCAGCAGCACAATAAAAATCTGTGGCACGAGTAACATTTGTGGCATTGCGTTAAATATTGCATTTAAAAAAAAAAATCTAGTATTTAGGATGCTGAATCAGTGTTGTCACTGTCATTTGTGTCACTGTGAAGTCACACAAATGTAATCACATCATTCACATGCAAGAATCAGACTTAGATTTATTTAAACACATATTTATCCCCTCTTATCCTGCTCACACGAGGCAGGTGCAAAAAGCAGTTCAAGCATGCAGCAGGTAAACGGGGGGGGGGGGGAATAAGAATAAGAGGACAGCATGACATTGATGTAAGATTTTAATCTGCCGCTCCTCTTCGCCAGGCACGCTTGCTGTGCCAAATACGGCGAGGAATAACCAGGAGTCACACGGTGAGGATATGAGCTGTATTAATAAAACCTCTTTAGCCCAGACAAACTTTTACCCGGGCGAAGCAGCGCAAATGGCAACAGAACATAATTGCGCCTCTTTTTAATAAAATGCTGCTTCCTTTTCTTCTCTTTCCTCCCTGAAGTCGAGCTCTGTTCCCCCCGCCCCCAACTCAAGAGGGCCAATAATGTTAATGATAAGCCTGCAATAACAACAGGGTGGGTGGTGCTGTGTTGCGCTCTGAATATTATCAATAAGGAGTCGCGTGTAAGTCTATCCATCTCCTCCATCTCTCCTGTCCTGCTTCCACAGACTGCCTCCTCTGCTGTTAGGATTCAATTAACACGGAGCAGGCAGCCACGGCACCCTCATTAAAGCTAATTAGTTAAAACATCAGCCAATCTAGCGTTAATTGGCTTTGGTAATTAATTCAGCTGCTCGACCATATGAAGGCATCGGGGAGCTGGGTAATGAGAGGCAGCGGAGGGGTGAGGGGGGTAAAGGAAGCAGGATTTAGGGAAAGAAAGAAAGAAAGAAAGGAGATGAGTAAATGAGACAAATGATCACTATACAAAAATACAGTTGTATAACAACGTGTATGTTTTGAGTTTGAAGTTCAGATTAATAGGGCTGAAATGAACAGCGAAGAAGCAAACCTCTCTAGACATTATCGATCATGCTGACGTTGTTGCAAATTTGTGCCGAAACAACTTTTTAAACAAGTTATTCCATGATCATGAGTCAGATCATAAAACATGTTCAAATGAATTCTGTAAAGCAATATTGAGAGACAACAGGACACAGATTAGAGTTGAGACGGGGAGTATTTTTTTAAAACCTGCTGACCTCTCTTTTCGCCTGTTGAACACGGGATGTTCCTGTCATGGTTGCACTCCTGTGGGATCCAATCCCAGACAAGCCCCCACTTGTCCACACCTCTCCTGTATCCGTCGCCCTGTGGACAGCTGAGGAAGGAGAAATGGGAGAAACTCTGACAGCAAAGATGGGGCACAGGTCAGAAGAAACCATCCTACTGACCCTTATTGTGTCAAGTAATGGTAACACGCAAACTGCTGGCGTCCAACAACAGGTAGCAAAAGAAGATTAAATAGAGAAAGTGCATTTCTATTTATTCTCCAGTAGACATTTTTGGAAAATTTGTCCTTTCATCCAATTTTCCAAAAACAGTGGAAAATTGTGCCACTGTTTTTGTGGACAGGATATATCCCCGCTCATGAACGAAGAAAGTGTTAGTAATCACCAGATCTTGGCCGTCGTTCATGGGTTTGTGTTTGTCTGACAAAAATGTGCTTTCAATACTGTTTTACTCTTTCTGTTTTGCGAGAGCCTTACGAAAAAGGCAAAGCAAAACTTAAATTAAATTGAACTGCATTTCCAAAAATTTTAAATCTCCTACACATTTAAACACAAATAGCTGCACATGGCAGATGGCTGTGGTTTCGGTGTTGTGCCCTAGTGCTTGTTAAGATTCTTAAGCCAAGATTTGGTCCATAACTGCAAGTTGTGGCTCTGCTCTGTGGGTCACCGATTGGCTAATGCTCCATTAATTTACCTTTGTCTGCCTCACCAATGTCTCTCTGACACACACACACACACACACAAGCAGGCGCACACACTCTGAAAAGGTGATGGATTGGATAAACAGCTGTCAGTAGTCGGAGATAACCTCACTTGCATCACCGATGTCTCGGAGACAGACGTGTGCGCATTGGTGTCCCTGGAGTAAAAGTCGCTACACTCACCCTGAAACCTATACACATGCACACACACAGACGTACACGGGGATCATCAAATGGCCATTTGTCATTGTAAATTCTGAAACGGCCCGTTGATGATTTATGATGTGGCAACGTGTTAATGTTCCTGGCTCTTTGTTTTTCCTTTGCGAAATGCTTCAGTGTTCGATTGAGGTTTCTAAAATGTTGTCTACATACATTTATTAAAAGTGATGGTGAATGTGTGTATTAGATCTATTAATCTAATAAATCTAATATTAATAGATCTTTTATACCGGTGCTAACTCCTTTTAAGACTTTAGAAATATCTAACCTTTAATATCAGTATATCTATCAGGAAAAAAACGTTAATTGGTTTTAATAAAAAAAAATATCCCAGCTCACGATTTATTGACAGCACAATCTCTTTTGATGATGAGATCAACTCTTAGTCTTTTTATACAGTTGAAGCTATTGATATTTAAGCTTTCTTGTTTTGCTCTCTTCTCCTTAACTCACTTCATAGCTTTTCTACCATTGTATGCAAACTGTTATTGCCAAGAAATGGGATTGATTTCATTCCTGGCAAACAATTTCTATGTTGATTCAGCTCATTATTTTTCATTGTGCTGAAACACACGTTTCAGCTTAATAAAAAAATAATTTCTTTAAAAAAAAAGTTACATTTAAATCATTCAAAACCTCTTATTTTGGAGAGTTCATGATGCACATTCATCCTCGGATGTATTCACGCTTTGCTTCACACCAGACCCACCTGCAGTGTTTGTTGCCAAACGGCTCTGCGTTGGTATCATTTGACTAAAGCACATGAAAGACCCGATAATAGTTCATTTTCATGTCGAGGTTTTTCAAACAAAGGTTTTCAAAGTTTTCATGAGTAAAACAAATTCACAGTATTACAGAGCCTCCGTCTGACTGTACAGAAGAGCAGAAACAAAGTGCTTTTCTACACATTCATATTTTGTATTTTTAGTTATATTTATTTCACAGGATTGCTGGGAGTAGCAGTAATTGGGGTTGAGTTGTTTTTGTTATGTTCTATGCCTATTTCTATATTTGAATACATTTTCTCAGATTTAAAAGTTGGATTTTTCTAAATTCTCCAGTTAGAGACTTCAACTAAAGACGAACTCATTAATTTTAAGATTAATTGCATGTCTTTTTTAGGCATGCCAGTTAATTTAGCTGAAAATAAGCCTGTTTGCTCTTGTCAGTAACAGAATAATTAATATTTGCAACATAAAAACTGCCCTGCTCATGTAAAATAATCACATCCTCTATTTAGGACTCGACTCTCCGCTCTCGCTCGTGCACGGAAATGTTGTGACTCGAGCCGTCAGCAAGCACGGCCGGTTTAGCACGCAAACGCACGCACCTCCAACACACCTTTCCCCCTCCAATCCCTCCACCCAGCCATCTCTTCATCCCTCCTCTCCGCCGAAGCCGACATTTCATTTGCTTTGCTAAAAGTGACAACCCCAGGGAGTGAGGGAGGGATAGCGAAAGAGCCTGGTGATGAGTTTTGAGCAGGGCGTGGAGGAGTGCTATTTAAAAGCACCATGCATCATTGTCAGGGAGTGAGACTGCACACACACACACACTCACACACACACACACACACACATGCAGGCACACACAAACTGACGGATACAGGAAATGCACACATGCATGTAGAAACGCAAAGCAGCATGGGTGGCAAACTGAAGTTGACCCCCGTTCCATTTCATCAAATGCCCTCTGAGTGAGCCAAACAGCCTCATCTGTTTTACACACACACACACCACACACACACGCAATCCCATAGACAGAGATCAGTGTCTAGCCTGCTTAAATCACAGCTCACTTAAGCAAAAAACCATATCACTTCACACACACACACCTTGCTAGTCCCATTTGTGTTAATATGGCCCCTGGTTTTGGGCTTTAGGGTTCATATTTGCCATTATGGAGATGACGGCTTTACGGAGCCCCTATCACCTCACCTTGCATCGTTTGGGGAAAGACAGGGAAGAGTCAAAATGAGGGCTGACACCTCAGTGGGATTTATTTGATTGCGGATGCGAGGCGGTGTCATTCTGGAGAAGGGGAGTGTGGCAGAAGGAGGAGGAGAAGGCCCCCGGACCCTCAGGCTAAGTGAAAAGGAGACAAGAAGAAGACGGTGGCATAGTGGGTGTGGGGAGGATTGGTAAAAAAAAAAAAAAAGAGAGAAATAAATAAAGGACAGGAAAAGGAAGGAGGGAGGGGTGGCAGTGGCAGAAGTGGCCCCCACTTTTTCTTTCGTGAATCAAATCAAATTCCCCTTATCGCACATTATTTGAAGAGGTTATCTGGCGCCGTAATGCGGTTACGCGCCAGGCTGCGGCTGAGAGATTTCCTTGTTTACCAATGTTGGCGGGTGTTATAGCTAACCAGGATGGGGGAGAGTGTGCAGTGGGGGTGGGAGGCAACGCTGGAGAAGGATGTGGAAGACGTTTGGGAAAACTGGAAACTCGGGTTGCGGGCAAACACTTGATGCATGCATGAAAACTAATGTAGAGGAACAAGACCGTAAACAATAAATTTGTAAAAAAGAAAAATAAATAAATAAGTAAGTGGAGAGTTTTTCAAGGTTACAAAATCAGACTGCTTAAAGGGGCTTTTGCAAATCCATTCGGGGAATGGTTTTACAGCATGTGCATTTTGCAAGAGCACCCGTTGTGTTGCATTGTGTGCGGGGAATTAGAGTGGGACCAAGAAAAAAAAACAAAACATGCAGTATATGTGTGTGCCAGGCCATAAATCTCTCCCTTCTGACTCTTATTGTTGTGTTTAAATCCGGTTAACATGCCCAGCAGTCATTAGCTGATTGTGCGTATAATTTACAGGTCTGATAAATTCCCCTCTGAACATATAAAGGAAAAATTTAAAATAAAACGATCCGGGTGGTGGAACGTCAGCCATTTCATTCCTGTGTTGATGCAGTAAAAGTTCAAGCTAGCTTTTTTTTCGCCCCCCTTCTTTGCAGCAGGAACAGTGTGTTTCCAATACCCTTCTCTTGTCTGTGGATTTCAGCGTTGACAGAAACCACAAACAGGACCTTGAAATGGTATTGAATCCCCTTAAACATAAACTTACATGTAATCCATGTGAAACTTAATTAAATGGACAAACACAAAACAATACCTAAATGTGAAATATAGGTAAATTTTTATGAATGACAATGTAAAAGAATCTTGTCAGTATTTGGATTCAGACCTCTTTACTCTAATACTCTTTAATCATAAGAAAGAGTTCAAGTGATGCCTTACTAAGTCATCTAAGAAGGCTGCACGGTGGCACGGTTGTTGCCTACTAGCAAGAAGGTCCTGGGTTCAATTCCCAGCCTTTCTGCGTGGAGTTTGCAGGTTCTCTCTGTGCATTCATGGGTTCTCTCCGGGTACTCCGGCTTCCTCCCACAGTCCAAAAGCATGTCTGTCAGGTGAATTGGTCTTTCTAGCTGTGTGTGTATGTGTGTGTATGGTTGTTTGTCTGTGTTGCCCTGCGACAAACTGGCGACCTATACAGGGCGTACCCCGCCTCTCACCTGAAGGGCGAGAGGCTGCACCCCTCCTGACCCGCATGGGGACACCGGTGTACAGAAAATGGATGGATGGATGAACAACATTGAGAACTAAGGGTGTCCTGAAACTACTTTTTCACTTCTGATATGATACTGATATCGATACTGTTTTCGACCCAATACCATATCGGGAGAATTAATTTTCTGACTTTTTTTGTAATGTCAGAAAAGGCCTCATCAAGTGCCATTATTCTGAGAACAATAGTCAGTAGGTATGAGAACAACTGACCTATTTATCATCAACCAATGAGTCTGTCAAAGAAATTGCAGATTTTAGATGCATTCGATAATTGGCTTTTGGCTGATATTGGACTGATTTCTGATATCAATGTTGAATTGAGACGCTGCTATTGAGCACCGTTCAGTCCACAATAACAAAAATGGAAAGATTGTTGCACAGTCTTGAACTCACCAAAACATGTACTGTTAGCTGCCAAGCAGAATCATTAATCAGAACTAAAAACAAAGTAACTCTGCAAGAAAACATTTCAGAGGATTGAAGAATAAAATGGTTCATGTGCCTTTTGATGGCTTCTAGGTTTATGAAGCGTTTGCTGGTATTCGTTTGAATCAGCAAGTTCCCAAATGCCAGCTTATTGGTGCGGGTCTACGAAGCAAAATTCTGATAAATGCCTTAAAGCTGTTACTTTATCAAATGTGACTAGAGTTTTCCGAGGCACTGTACATCCACTGAAAGGCAGCAGTGCTGGGGAAGATAAAAGTGAAGAGATGACACGTAATACGGGTCATTAATGGGATTTGGACCCTCAGAGTAGAGGGGACACGCTTTGCCTCTTAGCCCATTGAGCCGTGAGGACACCCCAAAATGGTGTTTTATCTCAGGCCCCATTGAGAGCAAGTATTGAGCTGACAATCCTCGTCCTCCGTGGAGGTGGCCTTTTACCTCAGCCTATTGTAGTCTGTGACTAGCCGCCTGCGCTATCTAGAATCTATTGATTCCCACTTCATCTGGACCTGAGCAATGGAGGGAGAGGAGAGAGACGGAGAGGAAGCAGTGAAATTCTCCTTAAATAGTTAAAAGGGATTTTTTTGGGGGGGTTAGGTTTGTGGGAGGGATGTTTCTGATAGAATCACTAAAAGCAGAGAGAGGTTTTCAAAAGAATTATACAGGCGTCCACATCTGTTCGAGCACAAAGAAGGACGAGGGATGGCTATTGTTCCAAATCCACACTTATGAAATTACAGAGCAAGGAATGCCAAATAAGTATGGGATGGTAAGGAAGCAGAAAGAAGTGAGAGAAATTAGAGCGTTTGATAGTGTGGATTAAAGGGAAGGGATAAAAATACAAGGACAGGACGCGGTAAAAAGAAGACCACGCGTCTTTGGTCTCCACTCTTCCGTATGATCCGACTTCCTCCTCCTTACCATCTGCTGTGTGTAATGGCCCATGGTTGTGTTTGTTTGTGGGACTTATCCTGTTATTTTAGGGTTTTAAAAGCCTGCCCAAGGACAGGTTTCCTTTAAACACCTCCCGAGCTTCACTTGGAACTTGAACAGCATGTAAGACATGAAGATGTTCTGTTTTTGGCATACTATCAAGTCGATACACAAGAGCTTTTCAAAGTATGGTACAGGGACAACAGGTGATACTTCTGGTGTTACTTGGGCGGGATTTTAATAAAAATGTTGGTGTCTGAAAGGGAAATATGAACAAATGAACTGTGATGGTGAGCTAAGCTAATGTGTTAGCTACACAAAAGGTGTTGCGCAATTGTCATTTTTGCAAACTGTGTCATAAAGCAGAACAATATGTCTGCATTCAAATATTAACAATAATTTCATTTTATGAACCTCTGGCAAATCAGTGGGAATGTGCCAAATAGGAGCCAATCAGATTGTGTCGTGCTTTCTGTCTCAATTGGTTTAGTAAGGTAGCATGTAGCAGCCGGTTTGTGCTTTGCAAGATGTCTTTAAGCAATAATTTATTCCATAAGGCAAATTAGATTAAAAGTCGATTATCTCGATAAAATTAGCTCCCTTTTATTGGGGTAAAATAGAAAATAAGTCTTTGTAAAATCAAAAATGGTACTAATTATTCATTTACTTTTGCATCTGGATGTTAATTAAATCCTCCACGGACTGAGTCTTAGGAGGCCACTCAAGCAGCTCCAACTTTTAACACTCACTCTGATTCTTGGGTTCAGCCAGACAAATTATTGTTTCATTACCACAGTTGGCAGTACAAACATTGGACGGAGGAATGAACGGATGACCGACGGATGACCCGAACGAAACCAGTGAATGTCGCTTGGCGTCGATGGGAAGAAAGAAACGTTGCACCGGCGAGAAGACGTTTTGAAAGATGGGTGGAATAGAAAATGGAAGATGCAGGGAAAGGATAAGAAAAGACAGACTTTGAGAGAAAGAGAGATGAGATGATCCATCTTGGCCCATTAGGCCTATATTCCATCATTCGTGTCATGAAGGGAAACACCTTTGTCCAGTTCTCCATCCATGCGTCCATCCAGCATTCATTTACTCTCCAGCTGCTGTTTCACTGAGGAATCTCCCACCTAAAAGGTCCTGTCAGCCCTATTTCCTTGACTTTGTCTTGCCTCTGCTCCCCCCTCCGCCTTCTCTGACTGCTGTTTCTTCCCTCCGCTTCCCAAGATTAAACGCTCCCTGGTTGGACCACAGATTGGAGCCGTGAGGTCTAAAGCAGGACATGTGGGAAGAAGTTGTGTGTATGTGTGAGGCTCGTGGCCCAACATTAATCATGTTTAAGGGGCTGACAAGCTCGGTGTGGGACATCGCAACACATCAACACTGCTCCCTTTCCTGTTGTTCCTCTCCCTCGTTCACCGGATTTATCTCTCCGCTCACCTCTGCCCATCGCTCACTTCCCTCTGGGAAAGGATGAGAAAGAAAAACAGAGATGTGGAATATGTGAAATGGGTGAGGAAAGTGACTGGAAATGTATTTGTAAAATGTGCATTTTCCATTCACTTCAACACCCTCAAGTTCTGGGGGGGTTGGCAACTCGTGCAAGGTGCAAAATAAAAACCAAACTGTCTCAAAGTGTTCTAACTTGCTTTCTAATGCTTATGTTTTAATCAGGGGAAATTTGCATCTCTTCTTCTATGAAGAAATTTTGTTTACTTTTCCATGAAAGGACCAGGGCATCTTTAAGTTGTGGTTCTTTGGTTTTAATCGGGGAACTTAAACGCGTTTCCTTGGTACCTATAAAAATTCAAATCACTACACAGTTGCACGTTTTTCAATCCTTCCTTTTCCATCTTTCTCTGCTTATTTGCTGTTATGTCTCTGCATTTACATTTCAGAATCGATCTCTGGAAAGAAAAACTCATTTAAGTAGAATGTATCAGAATTCAAAAGAAAATGGCTTCATGTTGAAACGCAAAAAAAAAAAAGAAGCCAAAACCGGTGAAAACATATTTGATTTGATTTTTTTTTTTTTTTAAGCATTACAAAAGCCTGAAATTGCACAAATGGAGGGTTTTGTACTTTGATAAATTTTTGTGCAAATATTTGTCAGGAAAAATTTTGGATTGGGTTAGATGGAGCCCTCGTTGGACACAGACTCAGGATTGCAGTGGATTCTCCAGCCTGACTCAAATTATCTTGTCAATAAAGGATGGTGGGAGGCGGCAGCAGAGCGAAAGAGTATTCATACCTTTTGATCTTTTCCACACTTATGTTATAACTCCAAACATCAACGTATTTTACTTCCACTTAATGTGACACGACTCACAACAAAGTGCCACATAGTATCATTGTGAAGTAGAAAAAAAAATCAGATATGATTTCTGATACTTGCACAAGTAAAAGTCAAAAGTATGCAGAATTATTTTAAATCCAGCCCCTTTTACTCTTACACCCCGTAGATAAAATCTGCAGCAACCAGCCTAATTGGTGAATAGAGTCCTCCTGTGTAATTTAATCTCAGAACAAACACAGTTTGACTTACTGAGATTTATTCGTGAGTGAACAAACGGCATCAAAAAGGCAGAGAAACACAGCGAGCAGGTCAAAGATAAAGTTCAGGAGATGTCAAAATCAGAGTCAAGAGTACAGAACATAATCTCCAACTTCAAACAAACAGCGCTGATCTTTTCCAGCCAACATAAAAAGCGATCTCTAGTGACGAAAACCATCCCGGCTGATCGTCACCACAGAAAAACGTGACGATGTTTAGCATCACGTTGTGGGAAGGCTTTTGAAAATGAAGCATTGCTTTCTTTTGACTTACAGTTATGACCTACTTTGTGTTACGTGTGTCAAGCAAGTTGCTGTAAAATAAGTTTGTAGTTGCGACATGACAAAAAGTGGAGAGACCTCGCCGCACTTAAGGGACAAGGAAGTAAAATGGCTACAAAGGAAAACGTTACAAAGAGGACAGAAAAAGCAGGCGTACGGAGTAAATGTTTTATTTTTCCCTTGTCAGACAAGATTTCTATTGCTTCTGGCTTGTTTAAGTAACGGGGGAAAAGCTTTTCATCACCCTTTATAGAACCCCACATTCTAACGAAGATGCAATAACTGAGTGGGTATGTTGTCTGTTCAATCCTCATGCAGAGTATATGATAGAGATATATATGATATGCAAGTCAAAGTGGGAGTCCTCCCAACCCGTCTCTCCATGTTGCCTCGGTGACAAATAGACTAAACAGGATGTCCTGGCTAAGAGAGGGGGGCTCTTTTGTTCTATCGGGTTCTAAAAAAAAGCCACATTTGATTGGCTGAGCTCTGGAAATCAGGAAGCATCCTCCGAAACGAACCGCCGATACAGTTTCAATAGCAGCTGCTATTTTTAGCCAGCCCAGACAGACCGGGCGGTGAACTCCAAGGGCCGCCGCGCGTCTATGTAACGCAAAGGCCGCTGGACGACGGATGAAACGCATGCTGACACACAAAACAGGTGGGCCCCACCCTGCTGCCCTGCTGATCAAGGACAATGAAGTGAGATGGTGTTGGCAGACTCTATACAGCATTAGCTCATCCATGGCAGACACTTCTTTAAGCCCCCCTCCCTCCCCACGCACCTCCCTCTCACGTTGACCTCAGAGCAACATTCCACAATAAAGTCTGTGGAGCACTCTGGTCCGCTTTCTGTGTGAGTAATCTAATGTATGTTCACTTAATGTTCGGGACTTTATGGAGTAAGGGGGGGGAGTGTGTTCACCAGCAAAGGTTATTCTGAAGGTGCTGGATTGTTTCTCCAGTCGCTTGATTTTTTTAAATTTAAAGTGCTGTGCCCAAGTTCTGATGATCCTCAAACTCTTTCTTTTACTTTCTCATGATACCATGAGAAAGTATGTGCAGCAACAAATCTGTATGTCTTTGTGGTAGTATCTCAAGGTCAGCTGGGTTGGGTAGAAAGCACGGTCCATTAGGTTCTTATTGTATCGGGTTCTGAACTTTGACTGGACCAGTCTCTGAGCCATTCCGTTGTAGCTCTGCTTCTATGTTTAGGGTTATTGTCTTGCCCCCATCAACTCAAGATTAGTTTCCCTATAGTTGTCCTCTACATTACTTATGGCAAACTCTAACAGGGACTTCCACTCTTCCACTTATTTATTTAATTTAAAACTTATTATTCCAGCTCCTTTCTTTACTCCACAGCCCCCCGCAACTTCTTCCCTGTCCTATCTTTAAGTATTCCTTGACTTTTATGATGGCCGTTTGTTTACTCATGATCTAGATTTTCACAGATCAGCTTGATTTAGATTAATTCACACACAGGTGCTTTCTGTGATGTTGACTTTTAGATATTTTGGGGGGGGGATCTGAGTAAAAGAGGAGCTGAGAGTGCAAGTGAGTTAGAAGATTTTGGGGTCGAAAATGTGGAAAAAGTTTGAAATATTTTGCAAGTCACCATCGACTTTGGGTCTACTCAACGTCAGATTCTGTTGTTGCGCTGATGTCGTCTGTCCCTCTTTTTTGTTGTCTCCAGGTAAAAAGAAGATGTCTCTATATGACAGCCAGGCTCCCGTTTGTCCAATTTGCCAAGTGCTGCTGAGGCCCGGAGAGCTGCAGGAGCACATGGAAACCGAAATAGAGAGGCTAGCCACAATCTGCCTCAGGTATGACTGTGCGAGATCGTAATTATGCAGAAATATTAATTCTTCATTTTGCCCAAGCCAAACCATGACATCACGTAATACTAAACCGGGCCCAGGTTTTAAAACAGGTTGAGAGTCGCACTGTACAAAACGCAAAGGTGAACCAGAAAAGAGCATTGAAGACAATGGTTGGCGTTGGCATCATTTAACCCGTAAGGCGTGGGCTCAGTTCAGCTCAGCAATATTTCTCCGGTGCGCACATTTGGGTGCCATAAATCTGCATAAAAAGGGAGAAGCAATGTACAGCTAAGTGTTTCCTACTGGAATTAGGATTCACACCTGTGACCTCGGGTTCCCTGCCGCCTCTTTCTCCTCCTTGTGGCAGTTGCACGAGCCGTTTTATGACAGATAAATCAACTCCAAGCCCTTTTAACGATGGGACACAGCCATTAGGATCCATATTTCACCTCAAACACATGCCAGGCTATGTATGCGTGTTTGTATGTCAGCGTGTGTGTTTGTGTGACCTGCTGTGCACTTTGGCGGCCCAGCTTTATGATAGTCCCCATTAACCTGGGGGAAGAGGGCAACTGACTGCGTCACCCCGCATGGAAATCACTCTGTATTTCTCCAACCTTTACACTTGTGGGCTTCTGCTGTCCCTCTGAATCTACGAGTTCCACCTCATCCCTTTATTTCTCTTTGTCCACAATCGCCCTCATCATCTGCTATCTTAATATATGGATATAAATCTATCATCGCATCTCTAATACTCCCTGTCATTTTTTTAAAGTTTCTCGTTGCCTTCTCTTTTACATCCAGGCACAACACAGAACTTTTTCTGTCTTCATGTTAAACTAAAAAGTTTATGGTTGTGGGATAGCATGTTATACTAATAGATACTTCTACATTTTAACAACACAATGGTTTTACGTTTGTTGCTCCTCAATCAGCTGGACAGATTAGCAACTGGAAGTTATGCTAGTTAAAAGTCAAACAAATTTACCTGAAGAAAATAATAGCTTGTAAAACCTAGGCACTTTGTACAAAAGAAGTGTTAGGATTCATTAGGTTTGAAGGAGTTTTCATTGTCAGTGATGCACTTCTTTTACGTAGAAGGTGGAGGTTAAAGTAGCTGCCGTCTTGCAGTCATTTTCAGAGGGACAGCCAAGACTTTCCATGTGTCGCTCCAAACCCTCCCATGTCTCATTCAGTTCCCTTAACTTCTTTATTGCATTTCTGAAGCTAATGTATACAGAGTGCAAAACAACAAGAAGGGTAAGAAAAAGTTTCGAAGTCTTTTAACTTTCATTTTACCGCATTAAAAACTTGTTCCGTGCCTTCATCAGAGTCTTGACTTGTTGCCATTGTGATAGAACAGTTCTGATCCAAATGTCAAACAATGTAAGGATGAGGGGGAGAAATCAAGATAAAGTGAAACTGGGAGAAAACGTATTCTCTTGTTAAACTTCAGGATGCAGGTGTATTTCAATTAATCATGAAGGTTAGAGTTTGCCCTTCCCTCTGGATACCAAACTGGTGAAACTCACTCTGACACACACACAGACGCACGCGCGCGCACACAGAGTTATTTAAGAAAATCGCATCATCCCTGGGTGAGATGGGATGGTGGCTCGCGTCACGCCTGGCTGACTTACCTACTCACCATTAACCCAAAGACACTGCAAGAAAAAAAGGGATGATGGGGGAGGAGGTGTTAAATGATATAGATTCAGAGGACCAATTTTAGACATGTGCTGAAGAAAATAATAATAAAGCAAAGAAATCCATTGTTTTTTTATAAAGAAAGCAACAAACAAGGGGGGTTTGCATGTGTGTTACATCACAGAACCGACCTTATGCTAAATCACCCTCTGCCTCTTCCTCTCTCTGGCTCTCTGCATGGTGGCAGCCATCATTGAAAGTGACAGTGGGAATTTGGCCCAATTTGTAGTAAATCTACCTTTAATGACACGCAGGCGGTCGCTGAGTGAAAAAAAACAAACCCACGGATATGGAAACCAAGAGACGCGTGCGCTGCATCTTGCTCGGCTCTTAATGCCTGTTCTCCAGCGTGTCGCTATTTGTTTTCTGCTTCTTCCGCTCACAGTCCTGTTCTGTCTGCATGTAAATGGTAAATGTAAATGGCCTGCCTGTCCTCCCTTGCGGCTGTGTCACTTGTCCATGGGCTGCAGCCTCTGCGCGGACATGGAAATCGCACACAGATGTAGAGCTCGGCGAATGGAAATCTATCATGCCCCGAACATGTCAGGTGGCTCGGGGGGGTGGCAAAGTCATTTACATACCCTATCAAACTCCACCCTCCTCCTTCTTCTCCTTTTCCCACCTCTGCTGCCCCCTTCCTCTCCCTCCTCCTTCTCCATAATCAATTTACGTCCACACGGCCAAAACCCCTACCTCCCTGCCAGATGACACCGACAAAAAGAAAAGAAAAAAAAGGCAAAATGCAATCAGAGTCTTTAATTTACTGTGCCATCAACCTTCTTGCTTTCACCAAGAACAGCCCGATCACTTAAATAGGTCATAGAATGGCTGCCGGACACATGGAGCGTCTTTCCCATGACCCTTTTTTTGTCCTGTTACAACTACAAACATGAGTGAATTTTTGTTTACGCATAGAGATCCGGATGGAGTATCTGTCAGTATCTAGTCGTTGTACACCATCCAAATCTGGCCTTTATACAAATGTGGCAAGACAAACGCTGCTTTTCAAAGGAAGCCGCAAGAACCCAAGTATGGTATATGCAGGAACAGCTTTGGACAGATGACAACAAAAGTGAACTTTCTGGCCAACAAAAGAAAAAACACCCAATGCAGGCCACTCTGAACGCACCGTCCCGTTGCTACACGTGGTAATTTGAGGCGCAGGGAAGCTGGTCTGAGTCAATGAGTCGGAGTTGTCTTAGCTATTAGTAAAAATAAATTAAAAATAAAATTAAAAATGCACAAACCAGATAGAGGTTTTTTTGTTGTAAGACACCATATTCAGATTTCACCAGGCTTACCTTGTCCATATCAAGGGGATCACATCATCCATATCAGGGTGACTGTGGGTAGTCGTTTTGTGGTCGGAAGGTTGTAGGTTTGATTCCAGCTTCCTCCTTCCAACATGTCTGTGCCCCGGGGAAAGGTACTTAACCTCAAATTGTCTAATGATCTGTGCATACATTTGTGAATGCGACTAGTGTAAAGCGTTTTGAGTAGTCAAAAATGATGGGAAAAGTCCATTTACCATCAAACACACCAGAGGATCCTTGTGTTTATTTCCTATTCGTAATCTTGTAGTTTGTATTCAGACAGTCTGTCTCAAGTGGTGGGACAGGACAAAGACTTGTAAGAAGTAGGAGGAAGAGAGAAGAGAGGGACCTCCATGCCCTCACCTGTCCTCCGTTTCACACTTCCCTCATTATCAAAACATATTTTAAACTGTATCTGTTCCAGTTGCTTGTTTGGTGGGGTTTCTGCCTCCTGTGTTTCTTTCTTTCCTTTTTTTTTGACGTGTCAGCCAGCTGGAGTTTCCAGGGCCTCCTACCCCCCCCCACCCAACATCCCCACCACCACCATCAAAAATTCATGGAAACCACAGCGAACAGACGTGTAAACCCGTAAGAAGAGGCAGCGCCAACTTTCCTATCACTCCCTCTTTTTTTTCTTCCTCTCGTTTTCTGTCTCCTTTCATCATTCCTCTTTGTGTTGCCCGCTCATCCTCTCTTACCACATCGTTCTTTCACCTCGCGTTCCCCCGCCCCTCAACACCCCCACCCTTTTCCACTCTCCTTTCATCTCTCCATCACCCTCTCTGTCAATGTGGCAATTTCCCCCCTCACCCCATTGCGGCAGGCACGCAACTGCTGTCCCCTCGCCGTCTCTCTCGCTCTCTCGTCGCTGCTTGACACTGTCAACAAGCAGGTGGAGGTGGCTGTTATTGTTGACGCCTCTGCAAAGGTTCCAGGTAATGAATAAAAGGGAAGATCGAGGGGGAGAGGATAAGGGAGAGGCAGAGACGGGAGCGGAGTGAGAGAGGCGTGTGCGAGATGGAGGGAGAGGGGGATGCAGCTTGGCTGTGTCAGCCCCGTGTTTGCTTTCTTTTGTTGCCGAGCGGGAGAGGCCAGCACAGACATGCTCGGATGCGGGCGCACGTCCACAGGTGCAAGAGCAGAACTTAACTGGCTCTCACATACCCGCTCCATGACGTGACGCTCAGCTGCTGTTTGTAACATGCGGCTAGATTTCGTAAGCATGAGTCCCGACTCCTCACTCATAGTTTCCAGGCCTTTCCCCAGTTGCTGTATCAGCACCTGGGGAAACCAGCCCTTTAATTTAGCACCAAATCGGAAGCTGTTAAATCAGATACCAACTCAATTTGCGTTAGCTTTTACAAACATATTGTTTTGGATGCAAGTGGCCTATAAACTTCCCCCACCTTCAAAACACTTACACCATCCCTGAGGCCATGCCGCCCTTGTCATAGAGCCGTACACATCTCAAAAGCCTCTGATCCAAACTGAAATGCTGCTTTTAAAGAGACAAGACATGTCATCTTTGACAGCGTGAGGAATTGTTTTATATATATATATATATATATATATATATATATATATATAGAGAGAGAGAGAGAGAGAGAGAGAGAGAGAGAGAGAGAGAGAGAGAGAGAGGTTTTTGACCTCTTACTCATACAGAGGATGGATTTAGGGACTTCTGACATGATAATTTTCAATGGTTCCTTGGTTCTTAAAATCTTAAAGCTCCATTCTTGTTTATCATGAATATAACCAACTGATGATGTCGTACCCCAACACTACTTTTATGTTCTTCTCTGTTTTGGTTCCATTTCCATGGCAGTGTTACAGCGCCAGCCAAAGTTACTCGCTGTCCACTTTTTGATGGCAAACGTTATAGAAGTGACAAAATAGATGGAAATGTGATTTATCAATTATGTATGGAAATGACAATATTTCATTTTCTCAGTCAATATTTGAATTGAAAAACTTTACATGATTTCACCACCATTTTTCACACAATGCATGTCATAATTGAAATGATTTACGATGAGGCTGTGGAATATCTCAGCTCTCATCATGTCGGAGACCATTGTAGAAGCGGATTCCTGACAACAGGTTTCAGCTGAAAGTCCAGCCAGTCAGAGGATTTAGCGCCTCCAATTGCCAAATGTGCCCTTTAAACAGAGAAAGAGGTAAAATTTGGGGCTACAGCGTGCAGATGGGTAGAGCGTGTTTTTGGCAGGAATGTAACACTACAGTCTCTTTTTTAAATGTCAGAGTGAGTACACTGCAAAAAAAAACATCTTGTCAAGTTTTTAGTGGAACTATTTTGAAAGTCTGAGATAACACAAAACTAACTTACAAACAACTTTTCAGTCAGATATAAGAGCTCGTTTTAAGTCAATAATTCCCTAATATTGATGAAAAAGTACCAGTTCCATTGGCAGATTATTTCACTTATTACCTGGGGAAAATGTCTTGTTATAAGTAAAAAAAAATAATAATAAAATATGCCAATGGAACTATCAATTTTTATCAATACTAAGGAATCATTGACTTAAAACAAGTTCATATTTCTTGCTGTGCAAATGTCTTAAGTTTTCTAAGACATTTGCACTAAAAACTTGACAAAAAAACACTTGGTGATATTTTGATTTCTCACAGTGAAAACGTGTTTCGTGGGTCACATAACACGTATGTAAATCTCTGGCGTTAACTGAATGTTTAATATAGATGAAAAAAAAAAGAGCATAACGTTTTACCGGCCCATCCTTGTTGTTCGCCAGCTTGCAAATTCTTCCGTCAGATGAGTAACACGTAAATAAAGCCTCTTATTTTTATGATCCACCCGTTCAGCCGTTGGAAAAAATAAAATCCCGGGTCTACCGGGGCCTGCTGTCAGATTAGAGGTCGCTCTCAATTCAGTTTTGGGCACTGTTCCTTCCTCGATCTGCCGCTGTCTGTTAGCCCGTGCGTGTGCATGAGTGAGCGACTGCGCCTGTGTGAGCATGTCCGAGGGACTGGACCGCTAACGGAATCTCAAAGCAAACATGACAACCCCTGCCTCGCCGTGTCAATGTCAAGCCTGTTGCAACGCTTCATGAGGCTCAGAGAAATTTATCTCAGTGTCTGAGTGAAAGAAAGTGAAGGACAGAGAGAGAGAGAGAGAGAGAGACAGGGGGACAGAGGGAAGGTAGAAAGAAGGATGAGTGGATCAATTGAGAATGAGCATCAAGGAGAAATGTCACATGTCTGGTTTGTTGGCAGGATAAAGCGCAAAACTGTCAATTTTCTACATTTTTGACTCCCCCCATCTCTCATTTCCAATCTAAGCTGTTTTGCTTGTTTCCGAGCCAAATGATGGTCCTCAACATATTTTCAGACTGCCAGTGAGCGCCGTTTGGCAGCACTGGCAAATTCTGTTGTCTTCCCGCCTCCCGACACGTTCCGTGTTCATGTGAAGGCACGGCGGCGTTGGAGAACGCGTCACGGCCGCTGTGAAGCACCTGATGGAAAGACAAAAAGGGATGACGACGAGAGGAAGAGTGGCGGATAAAATGCACGCAAACGCATTAACAGGAGTCCAGAGAATTTGCTCTCCGATGTGCTGAAAATTTACAGACATTGCTTGTTTTATCAAGGGAAACGAGCTTGTTCAGCTCGTTTGCCTTGTGGCAGACTCGGCTCAGCACCACATTATCGTATAAATCTTCACTAAATTCCTTCTTGTCCTGTTTCCTGATTGCAGTAAGAACCCCTCGTCCAAGGATGGCGTAGCCACTCCAGGAACTCCCAAGGTAAGGACAGGCTCGTATTTCAGAGCAGCGTCTGACTTTCGTGTGGATGTGATTTGCTTAGTTCAGAAATGACATTGTTGGAATGATCCATTGCTGTCCTGTCAATCAGATCTGCGCACATCTTTTCTTGCATTTCCCACCAACAAACTTACCCAGGGCTGAGTCCTGAAGTTCGCAGGCAGCCGGCCCAACAGGAAATGTATGTTCTGGTTTTCTAATAAGCTGAGGAGAGATTTAAGGAGCACTTCCTGAACCGCACAGACAGAGAGCATTCTTGGAATATTCTCACAATAATATAATATAATGTCAATAATTACAATTTCTTTCACTCTGATAGCTCGAATAAACCTCAAAGAAACCCTCAGAGAATAAATACCAGTCTTTAAAACGGGTGCTTTGGTCAGACAAGACAAAAACGCACCACCCTGAATGCACCATATCTCACAGTGAAACATGGTAGAGTCAGTGTCATACTGTGGGAAAGGATTTTTCAGGAGAGACTGGGAAACGAGTCAGAGTGAACGGTGCAGGGTTGTCCTGAAAGAAAACCCCTTGAAATATTTTAAACTCTAGTGGAGGTTCCAAGGTCCAACACTAAGCATACAGTTGGGTTACAATTGAAAGTTTTACGTCAAAAAATCTGACTTTGAGCTCTTTTTGTGAAGTCAATGTCCAGATGTACAAACTGGGAAAGACATACCTCAGGGTTTCCCCCAGTGTATTATAAGCCTGCTGGGCCACCAGGTTTTACTTCCCCACCCACCAGGATAATAATCTTTTGTTTATTTGAAATAAATAAGACCAGTAAAAGTGATGGCAAAGGTGGGTTATGCTAGGTTGGTGAATAATGAGACATCTGCAGGCTTTAGCTGACAAATATCTTTTTAAAATTATAGTGGAAACCCACAAGAAAGACTAGTTTTGTTCAAAACTGTTTTATTTTCTTTGTGGTTTTATTTCCAAAATTTTCTGTTGACGTTTAACATTTTTTGACATAAAAAGCCCATTAATTGTAATTGATGGGCTGGCCGAGTGCCACCTCCACCGTGCTTAGCTGGATTTTTGGCGGAAAACCCTGTACCTCCTTAAAAAAATGGTGGCTCTGCAAGTTATTGACTTTAAGGCCGGATGCCGCACTTTTCAGATTATTTGTTTAATCCTCATTCCATGCCAGAAAAACATGTAGCCTAAAAGGTCCAGCTGAACGAGTGTTGCCTCCAGTTTTTAATCTAATTAATCTCATCTTCACAGACTGTAATCTTCACATGAACATAGAAAACCTCCGATGACTTTTCTAAAAAGGCCAAACCTGAGCCACCGCGTTCCATGTTCGTTTTCAACCTCTAACCTCAGAAAGTCGAACACCTCGAGTCAGGGAGCGCTTTGACTCGAACATGAATCGACTGGGGGATCTTGAATAAATCAGTTCTCCCCCTTGACCTCCCCACCCGACGCTTGGTGCAGAAGGTGCTGACCCAGGCTTAAAATGGAGCGCTGGCGGTGCTGCGGGTGGGCTCGTACTCGAGTGAGGCAGGCGGAGGAGGGTTGAGGGGTGAGCGCTGGCCCTCCTCTGCAGCCGTGACTGCGCATCTTACCGCTGTCGTTTAGTATGCTGCGGCAGGCCGTGGAGAATGAAGAGGGCAGGTCTGAAGCATACGGGCTTGTTGTTGTTCTCCTCCCGCTGCTGTGCGCCACCCATCCATTTCATACCCGGGATTAACCCCAAAACTCCTCCTTATGTCCTTTGTTTTTCTTCTTCTTCGGCTGTACTCACAAGGTTGTTTTGTTGGGAGAAAAATGTAACACATTCGAAAATGAACCATGTTCAGGTATCTGACGCGATAAGTCGTAGACGTAATTGCTATTCTGGTGTGTTTCTTTTTTTTCTTTTTCTTTTTTTTACGCTGGTCTTTTTGCATGTTGATTTAATTAGCGCTTTTTAAAGACCAAATTTGGAGAAAGACCTTCATTTTTAACCTCTTTGTAGATTACCACTAAATGTCATATTCTAATGATAAAACTTAAATACATTCCTCGACCCCCCCACCACCCACAAAGGTAAAGGATTCCTGACCTTTTTAAATCTGTGAAAAAGAAGAAAGATCAGACACACGCGCGCGCACACACACAGAGAGGCAGAAAAGCACCATGCATAATGTCCAATTTACTGTGGCAGCACTGGAGGTTGGTCATTTCTCACATATTATTATTAGATTACTGCTGTCGAGCACTTAAGCCTCTGCTCTGCCCCTTTCCACTTGATTAATAGGAGATGACTGTAAATACAAATATTTCACAGCTGCCTTGTAAAAAGAGAAGAAGAAGAAAAAAAAACGAAAGCAGCCACATAAGCACAAATGAAAACATAAGTACGGAGGGAGAGAAAGTGAGAGAGCGAGGGCCGACAGTTGTAAAAGAGAGACATTACCTTCCCTCTCCCCTCCCGTTCTCTCATGCCCTCGTCTTCCTCTTCCCACCCTTGCTCCTCGGTCACTTGCCCGAGTCCCCTGACTGTCTTTGTCACAGGAAAGAGGGTTAAAAGAGGATATTCTTTTTAAGCACGCGCGCGCATGGCAGAGCAGCAGCGCAAAGTGTGGTGGGACAGATTTATGGACAAGCGGTGTCCTGTAATGTCGGATGTTTACCCTCTCTCCCGCCGGCCCGCTCCTCGATTTTCCTCCCGTTCCCTCTGAGGGCTTCCTCACTTTCCAATCGCTCTTTCTTCCCTAACTCCTCTTAACGTCCCATAAACATTAAGTCTAATCAGAGGAAGGAGTTTTATAGAGAAAGTCAGACAGGTTACAGTCATCATCGGTGACGTGTCGCCCTTAGCAGCTGAGGCAATATCACTGCCGGGGTTCTCCAAGGGTAATGATTCCGGGTCTTTGCTGCGTCGTAGATCTTCGAGGGACGTAAATAAATGTTCAAATGTTGTAATACGTGTTAAGAAAACCTTCACATTTTTCACTTAGCTGAAGTGTTTTGTCGTAAGTTGCTTTGGTTTTGCTTCCTCGTCAGTCCTAACCCATCATCTGATGCTCTAAATGGTTTCTCTTTTTTGAAGTAAAGACGATGATCTGGTTCCCTATTCCTTTTCATTTTTTTTTTTTAAATAACAGTAGGGTTTGCCGTTGACACATCAATAAACACTTTAAGATCTATTTAAATTGTACAGTTAGTTGGACACTAATTTAGTTTCCCCTAACTTAAAGTTTCAGCTTAATTGACCGCCACAGTGCCAAGGCAAAACTGCTGCTCAAAGGCAGAAAGGCCTGAGATAACACAAACTTTTTTCCTCATTGCTCCACAACTCAGTCGTACAACATGGATGTGTCTTCTTTGTAAAGTTAATTTACAAAGAAGGTTCCGATTTTCCCTTGCAAAAAAAAAAAATCACCACCGGCTTTTAGCGGACGGTATTTATTTTTTTGTGCTGTCTGTGTAAATCCAACAGATATCTGCTATTAAAGTTTTCAGACTTAAACTGCATGCTCTTCTACTGCTACCAAACTATATCAGAATGTAACGTGTTTTGCACAAAATTCAAGTTTTTATGAAATACCTTTGAAGTCCAAATGATCAGGGAAACGCATGATGCCACGCTAACCTTTTCAAATTTTTTCGCTGGGGAATCATGCACGAGCTTTGATTACTTTTCTTCTGTAAATCTCCGTTCTTTTTTGCTCCTTATTGTCCTGTTGTAGCTTTCAGACTGCAATATGTCATAGAATAACCATTTCTCTATATAGTGACAACATGACAAGATCATTTGCGTAGAAGATGACACTTTTTTTTTTCTTCTCCCTTCTCTGTTTGCCTCTCCAGTCGATGCTTTTGTCAGTGCACATCAAGAGAGAGGGAGAGTCTCCGGTGGTGTCACCCCTGTCATCTGAAGATGCCCACCACTCCGACAGATATCAGGTCACAAAAGCACATACACCGCTCGAGGCAGTCATGGTTGACGTTACACTTTTTTGTTAGCAGGAAGCTCCTCTCTTTCAATAGGAAACATCAGAAATTTAGTTTATTAAAGGAATTTCATGTCTTTTTGTCTATAAGTTGAAGCATGATTCATTCAGTTTAGGCCAATTTATATGAATGTTTATCTATAAAAAAAAACAGTTTACAAGAAAATCTCTCTCCTTTATGGGCTTGGAGTTGAGACACCTCTTAATCTGATCAAATATTCCAAAACATGAACTCAAACTTGACATTAAAATAAAAAAAAAAAACAATCCAACACATTGAAGTTGAAATTGAAAGGTACATTAAGGTTGTTTTAACAGTCTAACAAAGTGTATGTGATGATATAAGGCACTGAAGTGATAATGATATTATGGTAAATTTTGCTTTCTGATGCCTTCTCAGCAGTTAATCTGAATAACAGACCAATCTTCTTCAATCTCAGATGTCACCCTGACTGCTTTTATCTATTCTATTCATCAAAATTTGTTCGGCTAATTCTTCTGGCCGTGATGTATCTCCGGGTTAAGTGAGTTTCCCCCTTAACACCATAAAATAAGAACTATTAAGTCCATGCCGACGTTACATCCATACGTTTGGGATGACACAGCTCATAAAGACCTTGAAGCAATAAAGGAGATTTTCTCATTTGGTGAAACTGCTGAAATCACCTTATATTATACAAATGATTAAGTCGATGGCGACTTATTTTAACACCTTGAAATGAAGCATAATGGAAGACTTTACCACCTCCTCCTTTTCAGTCAACTCTGAGTGCTTGCGGGCTTTCTCGCGTCTCCTGGAAACCTGACCTGTCCTCAGCCGTTCACTGAGTGTATCATAATGATAAGGCAGCAGTGGTGGTGGTGATGCACGGCCAGCGGGCCAATAACTCAGAGACTGAAGAGGGAGGAAAGGATCAGCGAGGGGGAAAGTGAAGGCCCGGCTGCTCAACGGTTTCCACCTATGGCAGATGGGCTGAAAATGAGAGCATTGTTCCGGTACCAAAGAGCGGGTATCCATAGCTGTAAGAGGAAATGCTTCAGTCAGCGTATAGCCACTGCGTATGGCCCTCCAGGTTCAATCCCAGCAGATCTGAGGGACACATTTTGCAAAAGACAAAGGTGGATAGGCCAAATGAGTCTGACCTCAATTAATTTCATAGTACTGTACATTTATTGCTGAGGCCATTATTTTTAATGACGCAGGTAATTCACCTCGGGCAGCATGAACTAACTCGGACCCCAAAATGTTCCAGATATGAGCTCAAAAGAAAAACCAAAATATTAACAATTTATCTTCTAGACATGAACGATACATTTACTCAACTACAGTCTTCGTAAACCTTCACAGTTTCTGCTATCAGTTTTTTGCAAAAGACTACAGTGTACTTATATATTACAATGGTTAAACACCATATTACATAATGTCCAATAAAAAAACTCTGCAGGAGATCCATAGCTCAGATGAGAGTATCTCCAGAGACCAAAGCTAGTGGTCCTGCACTCTGGAAATCTGGTGTGTGTTGACGACTGCCAAGAATAAATTCCTTGCTGAATGAACACTATATGGCCTAATCAAAGTCTAGACCCAAATCAAATTGGGAAGACTTGAAAATTGATGTTCATTGTCTGGTGTCACAAAGTTTTAACTGTTTAAGGGGGGAAAAATCAGTCTCGATATCCTCAAACGCTGGTAGCTTGTATACTTTTCTGTTTTAGCTAAAAAAAAAAAAAGAAATAGCAATAATAAATAGCAAAAGAAAATAGCAATAAAATAAAACAATATACCACCTCCTTGCTACTTCACAGTGGTAAAATTTGTGGAAATTCATCCAATTTGCAATTGTAGCATGAATAAAATAAGATTTGGCGAATCTTTCTGCAACCTGACTTTGTACTTTTGATGCTTTATTTAAAACATTTAGCAAATATTAAACTCTTGCATTTCAAACAATTACAAACTGTAATAGTTGAAGGTAAGTTCGACTTTTAAATTTGAGAGCATTTGAAATAAAAATAGTGACACTACCCAAAACATAAGAGAAAAGCTCTATAAAGTAATCCAGATTAATAGTATAGACCTATTTTATTATTGTGAGACATTCTTAATTAAGTCAATAAATCAAATAAATAACGTTAAAAGTAGCAATAGCCACAATAATCTCTATGTAAATCATCAGAATTGCCTCCTGGAGGTTTGGTATAAAACCCGCTGCTTCCCCCTAGTGCCCAATAGGCGAAATAACAACCAACGTCTTGCACACTTCCGTTTCCCCAACGGTCACGTGATAAGAACAAGCCAACATGGCGCCCGAAGTGAGAGCTTTATGCCGACTCGGGCGCCACTTTCAATCCTTCTCCATCCGGGTGGATTTGTAGTCCCAGCGTTGAGTTTTTTGGGATGTAGAATATCCGGCGCCCGAACTGAACTCCGCGCAGCAGCGAGTTTTAGGCCCGCTGTTGACAGGAGAGTCATGGAGGAGGTGGAAAACAAGAGAGAAGTAGGTGGAACTGTTTACCGTCTGCCTCGATAAGCGCATCTCCCCCCCCAGAAAGTATCCAAAACAATCCCGCTCAGAACAGCGCGATGTGCCCTTGTGAACACTGCCCGCTGTCTAATGAACGTCTAATGAGTATTTCCTCTCTCTCCTTTCTTCTTTTGCTTGCAGACATTTTTACGAGTTCGGGCAAACAGGCAAACGAGATTGAATGGTATGTACACATCACCGGTTCGCCTCATTCTGTCGTTTGATTTGACAATAGGTTTGAGAACAAGAGTTGCTCTGAACTTCGAAATTAATAAAGGATTCTGAAAAGTATATGTGCTTGTAAAGCCGCAAGAGTTTTAATACGTAAGCTAAATGCTACGTTGAATAGAATTGAGAATAAATGGCCTCTTTACCAGACCAGAAAAAATGCATTATGATATTAAATTTGCTCTATTTATGTTTAAACTACTTGGGGGGGGAAACATGCACTTTCAGTGTAGGGGTTTTATATAGAAACCACAACTTAAATTTCAGCGTGAGTCTTTTTGTGAAGTGCGTTGCAGTGGAATTGTATGAGATAAACTAGTGTACAAGTAACATATAATTATTAAACAGAAATAAATCGATTTTTTTTATTACAAAAAATCTGAAAAGTGTGGCCTGCCTCATCCTTTACTCTGATGTAGCCGAATAATAACCATTGCAGCTTATTTCCTACTAATTTCTTCACAAAGTCTGGCTTTGCGTGATTTAATCTTTATAAAATACACCTGTTTTTGAAAACCCTTTAGAGAACGTCAAGGAGAGAACATTATTGAGACCCAGGAAGAGAGCAGAAAGTGGAAGATAAAAACATTTAAAGGAGGGTTTGGAATGTTCAAAAGCTTTTGAACACAACCTGGCCTTTGTTGAAAGAAAGAAATAGTCCCAATTGCAAATTGTCAGGGGGATAGAGCAGGAAAACAACCCTCGGCATACAGCCTGAGCTACAGTGTGATGTTTTAAATGACATCTGCTTGTGTTGTTCTGAATGGCCTAGTCAATGTCCGTACCTCAACCCAGTTGGAAATCTGTGGTGCAACAACTTTGACATGTGACGTTCACAGATGGTCTCCATCCAGGCTGATTTGAAATGGAGCTATTATGAAGCGCCGAAAGGGAAACATGCTGAAAGTCTGGTAGAAAATGCTGTGAACAGACAAAACAGGTTCGCATCAGTGACGGCGAATATAAATGTACATCACACTTTCCAGATTTTTAAACAACTGCATTTTTTAAATTTTTTTGTAAATATTGAACTTCACATTAAGTCCTAGGTTGTGTTTGTTGATCACAGTTGTTTTACAAGGCACTTTTTAAATCTGGCATTTTGAGAAGTTCTCTCCGTGTGGGGACTTAAAGGTTTGAGCTGCACGTAATTAGCAGCCTTTTCCTCTCCTCTTTAAACAGTGCTTCTCTTGATTAATGTCAGGAAGAGAAATGGCATGGAAGCCCCTTCTTCTTTCGCTCCCTCCACACTCGTGCCCCGCAGTTATGGCATGCTGCCTTACGTCCTCCTCCTCTTCTTCTGCTTCTTCTCCTCCTCCCTCTGTCAGTTGCTACGATCCCTCTTGGCCTCCTTTGCTTTTCCCAGCCAGCTAAAAATTAATGTCCCCGCGCGCCATTTGCAGTTAAGAAAAAACGACAGAGACTCAGGGTTCAATCACGGCTGTTCGGCCCTGTTAAATTTCTAATTAAATGTGTGGGTGGATGGGGGTGGAGGCTGAGGCTTGGGTGGGTGTTGTGGGGGGGGGGGGGGGATGCCATGACAGAGAAACAAAAAAAAGGAATCGAGCAAAGGCACTGATGTAGAGAAGAGTGGAAAGGAATTGAGGGCGTCCCTTCCAGCTGTTTCTCTCTGAAGATGTTCCAGAAGGTGGCAAGTTTGGGCAGATCAGCCATCTTTAATCAACGACATTAGAGGGAATTAATCAGTTATCGAGATGGTTGTCAACTGATTTAGTGATCGATAAATTGATGACTGGAGTACACGACTTAAAAAACTGTACAGAAAATGTATACAGCTTTAATTCAAGATTTTAAAAAAAATACATTCTGTAAATATGTCCTTGCCAAACAGCTTAAAATCTTAGTTCACTACAGTAAAAAAAAAAAAAAATCTTCTAAGCGCCTTTTGATATCCAATTAATCAAAGAAATAATTGATTAACCCTACCCTGTATTGGCTAAAGTAATGTATTATTGCATTTAGGCAGGAAAATGATTGTTTTTTCTTAAAAAGGAACTGAATAATTTATTTGTATCTTTTGATATATTTCTAATCTATGCAGATGGCTTAAATAAAAATTTGCAGAATTTGCCAAATTTTCGTATGTGATTAATCAGTTAATTGTCAGAATAATCGATTAGTTGTTCAAATAATTAATTAATAGCCAGAATGATTTCTTAATCGTCAGAATGATCAGTAGATTATTTGATATCTAATATTAATCATTACTTGCAGCCCTAATGATTTGTGAAGCACTCAGTGCAGAGATTACAAGATAAGTAAATTTATTTGTTGTTTGTTTTTTTTACCCCCTCTCTTTCCTTGTCCCTCTGCTCCAGCTCGTATAGGCAAGATGAAGAGGAGGAAGCCTGAGGAGGGGGGGCAGGTATGTCCGCTGTGCAGCGCCCCATTGGCTGGGAGCGAGGAGGAGATGAGTAGACATGTGGAACAATGCCTGATCCAGGTAGTACAATCCCGGCCCCTGGACCCCCTGCCCTGCCTACCGCCCCCACCTGGACGGCCTATGTCTTCCCCTCTTTTCCCACTCACCTCTCTACTTCCTGTAGATTCTGACCAGTCTCATCCATGCTGTACTGTACAAACAAATCATATCGGATCAGCTGCGAATGACTTGAGCGCAAAAGGGGGAATATTCACACCGGACTCATGCAGTCTGTTTCTGCGAACCGGTGTTTTAAACGAGTCGGCTCTCATCTGCAGGTTATCCCATGTGACACGGTTTTAGATGTAGCCCTCGCTACCTGTCCCAGCTAAACGTCACGCTCTCTCTTTGGTAACTTACTTACCAGCTGTCGCCTCTTCTAGAGTAGATGTTGAGATAAATCATTGCTACTAATGAACTTCTTCTCTATCTCATGTCACTGATTGCCATCCGTCAAACCAACCAGAGATACTAAAATCTCCCAGCATGATTTTGTTTTTCATTTGCCATCCGTGAAATTTGTTGCAACAGTGAAAGGATTCTAGCGTACACAGCCTTGCAAAAGTATTCATTCCAATTTAAGTTTGTTTTTTTTTGTCACATATTCGACATTGAGAGAGTGAAATGTCTTTTGCCTCAACTTATCAGTACAGTATAAGGCTGATCTGTTGACTATTTTTTGGATTAGCTGATTAATATTTTGACAGCAAAATGCACTTAATGAGAGATTTTTTTGCTGAACTTGTCCCACACAAAGTTGCAACTATGCTACTTGAAGAGTTCTGGGTAGGACGTATTTTAGGATAAAAGTATATTTTTGTAGTTTTGGCTTAATTACATCTCTCAATATGGTGTTCTTTCATGAATTGGCATATGAATTGGCTGTTTTTTATTTTAATACTTTTACACTTTATTTAGAAAAAAAATTGCCCAAACCTTAAATCATTGTTCTTCCATTTCACCGGGTTTTTTTTACTACTATTGTTGGTCTGTCACTTAATACAACACAGTGAATTTTGTGGTAGGAACCTGTCACAGTGTGAAGGAGTGTGAACACTTTTGCAAAGCATTCTATCTCAAAACATTTTAAAGAAATATTTTCCGTGAAATCTTTCATTTGAAGTAAATTGAATGAACTAAATTCATGTAGTTTAAATGCATGCAGGTAAACGTCTTTGTTGAATGTTTGCAGCAGATTCATGTCTATAAAATACAACAGTAAAAGCTTTGTGAATTTCAAGTATGACTTATTAGTACTTAAAAAAAATAAACAAGGCAGCAATATGTTTTGGGTTTCAGTTCTGAAGTACTGGTAAAGTTTGTATGGACGTCTGGTCTGTCACCGAATTCAATCCTTAACCCCGAAAGAGTGCGGAGAGAAAATAAATTCACGTTTAGCCAGTTTTCTTTGAATCATTATGTCCTCT
This sequence comes from Poeciliopsis prolifica, assembly GCF_027474105.1. Taxonomy (NCBI): domain Eukaryota; kingdom Metazoa; phylum Chordata; class Actinopteri; order Cyprinodontiformes; family Poeciliidae; genus Poeciliopsis; species Poeciliopsis prolifica. The sequence continues at coordinate 5,581,546 of NW_026562383.1, forward strand.
TTTAAATTAGTCCTTATTTGTTTGTTTTTTGTGGGCCAGCGCGAAGGGGCTCTGGCCGACGAAGACTCCGCAGACATGGACGGCGAGAACGGGCGGGGCTTCGATGAGTACGAATGGGCGGGGCAGAAAAGGATCAGAGCTACGGCCTTACTGGAGGGAGGCTTCAGAGGTACAGACACATCTGATGTGATTCTTTGTTGGTGGCTTTTCCCACCAATTCCAGACAGCGTGTTACTGCCTGGAAGAGGCGTGTGTGTGTGTGTGTGTGTGTGTGTGTGTGTGTGTGTGTGTGTGTGTGTGTGTGTGTGTGTGTGTGTGTGTGTGTGTGTGTGTGTGTGTGTGTGTGTGTGGGTGTGGTGTGGGTGTGTGTGTGTGTGGGCTTTCTGACGGTGTAGGTGACTGGTCGGCTGACTGACTGACCTCTGAAATCGGGTGCCACACTCAGTTCCAGCAGTTTGTTCTCTCCTCTTCTCTCTCGTCCGTCTGTCTCCTCTTTTGTTTCCCTGCTCATCCATCATTCAGCGCTCCGCTGTCCAATGTGAGCAGCGTTAGCTCTCCGAAACCGGCGTCCAATGTGACCGGCGAGCCGTAATGGTACCTGTGGTCTAGCGGCAGCGCGGGCAGTTCTGGGGTCAGCCCAGCTCAGCTTGGCTGAACCCCGCGCAACCCTCTGTGCGGAGGGAAGGAAAACACATTTAGCTGGGCAATTGACCCGCTGGTCACCACTTCGTGTGTGTGCCCAGAAATGCAATTATAGAGCCGGATAGGAGAGCTGGTCATTGGGGAGCACAGCAGCAGCGGCTCAGGGACACAACACACCTTGTGTGCAAGCTCTTAGCTCAATATGATCCCCTACTTTTGTTAGCTTCTGTAAGTTTCATAAATACTTTATCGTCTTTAGATTAGTTTTGCTTTATGCCAGAAAGGGTTGTCTGTTTTTATATGAGAACCAATTACACTTGAGCTTCTTTAAACTTTTTTTTTTTTTGGTTTGTAAGACATCAGAATTTTTTAAAAATGCCACATGAAATCAAATTCACAGATTCAGATCCCAAAACCGCTCGGCTGAGAGAAGAACCACTAAGAACCTAAACGGAGGATATAGGTCTGATCTAAGATTATTTTGATAAACTTGTCAAGCAAACATTCGTAAAATAGTATTTTGTATCCCAAATATCTATGAAACTCAGTAACTCAAGAATAGTTCTTAATGCTTTCAGAACAGAATTTATACATTATTTTTGCTTTTCTGCCCTTTAAGAGTGGCACAAATAGAGTTAGTTAGTATGTAGTAAGTTGGGGTTTCTGGTATCTGGTAACCAGATAACTTGAGTTGTCTGATAAGCACCTTGCTCGTATGTTGCAAGCTGTAGTTCAAAAATGCTTCAAGTGATGGGCATCCATCATTTTACTTTCTGCCCCTTGTTTGTCTTTCTTTAATAAGGACTTCCATGAATTCAAGCTTGTTTTAGGTGCCCAAAAATAACATCTGAAATCATAATGTACCCGACAAGGTCTGTTTTTAACGAGTCCAAAAATGTCTCGAGACAAATCTTTGCTCCGTTAACTGGATCCATGAACTGCCTTCATCCTGATTTAAACAAAAATGATCCCATATTTTATCTTCATTGTATCTCTTTAAGTCGGGGGGAGGGGATAGATGGTCGGTTTGAAGCAAACCGCGGTGATGCGAGGCAGACGGAGCTGCAGGCTCCTCATCTCCGCTTTCATGTGTCCCTCTCTGTGTTCGATCTGTTGTTAAACACACATGCTGGGGCCTCACCTGCCTCCCTTCCTCCACTCTGCTTGCCAAGTGGAGACAAGACAGATCAATGCTAAAGTCTCAACTAAAACACCACAAAGTGAGGCACTTAGGGGGCGGGGAGGCGGATGGAGCCCCTCTTCAGCCGTCTCCCGGGCGCTCCCTCCATCCGTCCGTCTGCCTCTCACGTTGTTTAAAGTTCGCAGCCACAGCCCCGGAACCTTCTGTCGTGCTCTAATAGGGAACCTTGTGATGTGACGCAGATAACCGAGGTGGCCTGGGGAGAGCGACTTGAAACACGGAGATACACACACACATACGCTCTTCCATCTTGACAGAAAGCTCAGAAGGTGGATTTTGTCTTGAAAGCTGCTCAGTGGTTCTGACACCCACAGCTGCATCTAGTGGGCTCTCTGGAGCTCACGACCGGCTAAACGGATATAGAGACGTTGGGGTGGGGGGTTCTTCTCAGCTGGCAAGATGAAGAGAGAGACAATTCCTCTGTGAAGTGCCACCATCCTTCCCTCCCTTTGAGAGGCCGGGGAAGAAAGACGTGAGGGGGGTGAAAAATCGAACAAGATCAGTTTATGATTCAAGTGTCTGTGAGTGTAGACTTCCCTGTGTCTCACACCGGCTTAGGTGGGTTGAAAGAACCCGTATAGCTCAGATAGAGAGTTGTCTTGATCTGTCTGGTGGTCTGTCTCTGCAAGCTGCAAAGTGGACATATTTCACTTCCTAACTTTCCCTCATACTGCTGGTCACTTTACAAAGTTTGTGTTGGTGCAAAATGCAAGTGAAGTTATGATTGGAACGATGAAGTCTTTTTTGTTTTTTTCGTATCAATTCAGTTCAATCTGAATAAAAATGATAATTTTTTGTGTAAAGGAAGATTTGTTCTATAATTTCCACACTATTAACATATATACAGCTCTGGAAAAAAACAGAGACCACTGCACTGAACTCCACTGAAAACCTCCTGGCTATTCCACCACATATTGATTTCTGAACTCTTCCTGAGTTAAACCATTAGTATTGTTGTTTCTAAATGAATATTAACTGGCTTCCTGTGCATTATTTGAGATCTGAAAGCACTGCATCTTTTTTTTTTGTTATTTTGACCATTTCTCATTTTCTGTAAATAAATACAAAATTTCTGCTTGGAATTTCAGAGACATGTTGTCAGTAGTTCATAGAATAAGACTACAATGCAAAAATAGACATTTATTTTACAATTTCAAGTCATGATTTGGAATAAAAACTTGTTGTTTTATTTTGTCACGGTTCGGTACATTCTGGCACATGCATTAGTACATAGAAAACAGAAACATGAGCCAAAGCAAAACTGAACAGAAGTTTAGAGTTACATGTAGAACCCTTTGTTCATGCCAACTAATAACTTTTAATATCTATGTTGGGTCTCTTTAAATGTGTCCGCCTCCAATACTCTTTAAATCAGCATGATATTTTTGAGTTATAGCAACATGATTTATGTAAGAGAGGCTTCGAAACCATGATGGCTTTTAAAGATATTTTATGACCAAAGACTCAGATTACCTCAGCCAACGACTTGTACCAGTTCTAAAATGATTCTGCAAATTAATAACACAGTAAGGATGAGGAATGAATAAGGTAATTAGTTCGACATAGAGCCTGTTTTGTTTCTTCGCCTTTTTAACAGACATTACTGGGTCGAAAATGGCTAAAAATGTGAACCAAAAAAAATGTTTTTGAAAGGTAAGCAGCAGCAGACAGATCTCAAAGTGCGATACCAGGCCGTCCCGAGGCACCCTGGAAGAGAGGAGGGGGATTACTGCCGGTTCAGATGGACCAGAAGGATTGAGGAGAGGACAAATCTCTGCTTTGTACATGAACTTCAAAGATGACCGTCTCATGTCTTTGTGTCTGGCTTCCTCTCTCCCCCCTCACACTCTCTCTCTCTCTCTCTCTCTCTCTCTCTCTGTGTGACCTGTAAATGGCAGGGAGATAGTGTGATCACCTTTGACATTACTCCTCTCAGCTTATTAGGGGGTCCTGATAATTGCTATGGAAACAAGATGTTGCCAAGGTCATTGGATTGGCTGAGGCGAGCTGCCGGTCGGCCTGATGAGGCCTTTGATCGTGCCCGCCCGTTCAGATCTGTGCTTGTCGTCTTGTCGTGTTGACATGCATGTAAATTGAGGCTCTCTTTCATTGCTGCCGCGAACTACACAACACAGAGGAGGAAATATGTAGTTAACATGTTAAAGAGTCAGCGATATTGCAGGGAGGGGGCTTCGATAATGAGACAGATCGGGGAGTGGAGGAAGTATTGATTCAGATGATTTGGCGAGCCAGTCGTTTATTAAGATGGGCTAAACACCGTAGAGGACAGTCAAACAAAAGAACACATATGTTGGAGAAGTTTAAAATTGAGGTAATTGTGCGGGAGGGAAGAAAAGGTGGAAAACGAGGCGAGAAAAAGAAGAAGAGGAAAAAAAGAAAAGACAGGGGTGGGGGTGTTGATACATAATGTGAGTGAAAGGCAGTTAGAGTGTGGCTGACCTTTCCCTGGCCAGATTAGATTGGCCTGCCAAGACTGCTTAGAGGAACAGAAAGAAGAACAGGGGGATCACACACATTCAGAGCAAACATGCCGCACCAACCCTGGCGGTGAACACACTGCCGCACATTTATGGTGTGTGTATTCACTCCCAGTCGGCTCAGGAGGCATCCAGTTTACAGTAGAAGTCCAGATACTTAAATTACGGAGCTGAATCATATTTAACAAGACAGTTACAAATGTCGAGGGGACCCAGATATTTCTTTTTGTGTGGTTTATATTGATGCTGTGTCTTGAAGCATTGAAGGCAGAATTTACTTTTTCTTTTTTTTCTAAGAAACCACAGGCACTGGTGCAACTTACTTTTTTTTAAGGTGCATCACACTTTGCAACACTAACATGTAAATGATTAATTATCAGTCTAGGAAATAAAATGTATTTATTTGAAGCAGAATCACTATTTCTGATTGGCTTAGACCGCCATTGGAGATGGTGGTCTAATACAGAAATTCTGAATACAGAAAGATGACCTGTCAGAGATTGCTTCTTTTTTCCCTTGATTGACTGGCGCACTGGTGTCACTTCAACATTTTGTGACATGATCTCATCAGTCACTAAATTGGTTTTACTCGAGAGCCCTGAACCATTATCAGTCAACTTAATTTAGACAAATTCCAACCTGTTGGCTTAAATTAGGACATTAAACCTGAAAGATACGCAACACATTGCAATACTCACTATAAAAATGGAGGAGGCCAAGTGGAGATTTGTCTTATGGATCTGTGAGAAAGGAAAAAGAAATGCAACTGCACTTAAAAATGCTAACTCAATCATTAAACTATGACCAAATCTATGATAGTGAGGGGGCTAGGTTCTGCTTTAGTAAAACATTTCCAAACCATGCCACTTTCGTCTTGATACAGACAGCTTCTCTTGACATACTGTGTGAGGCATGCGCTAATCAGATCTTCAGGTCTGGTTTCAAAAAACTGTTGTTTTGTCATCCACTCGAAAAAGGATTTCCCATACAGCCAAATTCTTTCTGACGGCCTCTTTCGGTCTCAACTTGGCGTTCACTCCATCTTCAAGTCAGGGGCACATCAAGCTGACTGAATTTGCTTTTTAACCCGCTTCATTTTTTCCAATTGCATGGTCTCCCCAGCTAAAGGAACTTGTAGTTTTACTTTGCGTTGTAACCATCTGTATCAGTATGACGCCTCAGAGCAAAAATGAATCAAAAACTCTGTTTATCTTGGTATCTTTAGGACATTCCATACATTATCCTCGTCTATGCTCATCTGCCTACCTCTATAAATTCCTGAGTGAAATGTGAGGGCAATCCGTCGGCTGGATTGTAGAGAAAGCTTCCGGGAAAGCTCAGTCGACTGTGCTGCTCTCTGACAAAGACCCCACAGTGGAGTGAGATGCAGTTGTTCGCTGATAGCAACTGTTCCAGGAAGTCTAGTGTTGGGTCTCACACAGGCGGGTTAAACAGGACGGGTGTCAGCTCCGTCTGGTTCTACCCTCAACTCCCCCCACAGACACTCATAGGCAGCCCACTAGTCCACCTGAAAGCTTGTAGAAATTGGAATAGGTGTAAATAAGATGGCTGTCAGGCCTGTCACTGGCTGACACACACCAACGGTTTCAGGCGCAACACACACGCATGCAGCCCAAATGGTAAAGGGTCTGAGTAATATACACATTTGAACACAAACACACCCCCAACTACTTTTGTGCTGCAGATAGACATAGTTTAAGTGACAGGTGAACACACACACACACACCTTGGAGAGGCAGGACCTAAGTGACAGAGGGACAGGCAGTCTCAAACAAACATGGAAAAGACACCTGTAAGTGACGGACACACAAACACACAGAGCCTACTCCTTGGTTAAGTAGAGGTGAAGGGAGCAGTCAGGCAGCGGTAAGGGTTTGTCTGAGCGTTCATCACTTGGTTTATATAGGTGCCATTCACACACACGCCTACACACCCCTCTCCTTCTCAAAGATTGATGGGTAACGAGTCAGTCTTCATCTCCTTCTTTTTGTCATTTGTCACCCGGGTTTCTGAAAGTCTTTAAGTTGATTTGCAGAGAAGTTGAGTTTAACATGAGCTTTAGCCGCCTCAGAAAGTCAGGTGGTTTCCAGCTTCATCAAGCAATATGTTGTTTATGTTGGGACCTTAAAATAATCCTTAACGATTAAAAGATAAAAAAAAGGGCAGACATTGTATTAAGACTGTAAACCATTGAGATTTTGATTTTCCATATTTGCATTTGTAAAAATATATGTTCTACTTCTTATTGGAAATTGAAGGTATATCAAGTCATGGGACAATTAAGAAATTGTAGATCGTTTTTTTTTTGGTCCACGTCAAAGTTCCCCAAAACGAACTGGGCTTTCTCAGCAAACAAACTAGAGTTCTACGGAAGCGGACTAAACGGGGCTGATGTGAATGCGCCCTTAAGGTATTGGTGTGAAAATGGCTCACTCTCTCCACAGGAACTGGATTCGCCACATGCAGTATCAAGGAGAGCGCGGCAGACAGTGACGCTGACCTCGACGTGGACGGAGACGACACGTTGGAGTACGGGAAGGCCCAGTACACTGAAGCCGACATCATCCCCTGCTCTGGAGCCGGGGAGGACCAAGGAGAAGCCCGGGAGAGGGAGGCGCTACGAGGAGCTGTGCTCAAGTATGACGTCTTCAGCAAAACGCTAGTCGTGTTTTCAAGGTTTTTTTTTTTTTAAATGTATGGGCATTTCGAAGTATTAGAGACAGTTAATGGTAGCGGTAAAATTTGAATTAAATTTTTTTTATGTGTGATTAATCTTTATTTTGCAGCCCTGACATCTTGTTCATTATATTGTAGCATAACATCTGACAAAATTATGAAATTATGCTGTTTGGTTCTTTGTTGATTTGCTCCAAGCCAGTAGACGAACTTACCGAGTTTGCATTTTCCTCAGGTTTTTTTTTCTAACATTTCAAAAGTTTGCTTAAAATTAGGTGGAAGCATAGCTAGTGGATGAAATGCTGTACTTTGCACGATGGAAAGATCACCTGGGCTGTTATATGTGCTGATGGTTGTGCTACTTTGTTGCAGCGGCGGGATGCCTTCCAACAGAATAACACCCGAGTTCTCCAAGTGGGCAAACGATGGTAAGTAAAGCACTACTTGTGCTTTTTAAATTTTTTTAGTAAAACAAAAAACATTATTATTGTTCCGGGCAGATTGAAATGAATTTCTGTGGCTGGCAACTGTGATAGACAGGAGTTCATAAGTAACTGTTACCTCTTTTGTGACCACAGAGATGCCTTCAACAAGCAACGGGGAGAGCAGCAAGACAGACCCCAGCACTCCTTCATCATCATCCTCCTCCTCCTCCTCCTCAAATGCTCCACGTACCTGTAAAAACAGCGAGATCGAAAAGTAGGTGACAGTCTAATAATCAAACATGGAAACGTGATAATGTTTCCATGTTACATTATCACGTTTGTAACATGATAATGTTACAAATGTAACATTATCATGTTACGTTTGTTACAGTGTAGACTGTTGCTGTCTACACTGTTGTGTAGATAGCAAGAGTCAAAATTTAAAGCCAGGATTCTGTGAATTGCTCAATAGTCTTTTTACGTTTATGCCTCATGTTTTCTCAGCATCCAGATAGTTTTCTTTCATCAACCTCCCTGCTTGGTTGCAAAAGGATGCATTTCTCTTGACCTTTCCACATTTTGCCCAGTTACAACATTTGCAGAATACTATATGAAGTCATCTTAGCAATTTGTCTCAAGTGAATCAGGACACTGTAAAACATGTAAAGTAAGGTCCTCTGGTCAGTAGAGAGTCGTCGCACCACTTGGAAGAGTGCTTCTCTTCTCATCTGATTTAAATTGCAATATTTTATGAAGAGCAGGCATAGACATCAGTTGCTAGATGTGCAAAGCTTGTAGAGACGTACTGTCACCAGAAACCTAAATAAAATATTATTTGTGGTTGTAAAAATGTAAAAGAGCTCAAGGTGTAAAACTTCCTTTTCAAGACATTATTTTCACAAAGCTGCTAGCACTCGTATGGTCTCCACAGCTTTGACTAACATGCACCCCTTCGACCATGGCGACAGTTCAATAGAATAGATTATTTAAATGAATTAATCAGCACTGTGGGTGTGCACATTCTCCATTATAAATATCAGCAGATTGGATAATTGGTGGACAAACCGAGCCGCTCGAGGTGTATCGATTAGAAACTCCACTGTCAAGACAAGAGTGAGTGTTTGTTAGGTGTAGACATCCATCTAATGCCTGGTTCTTACACAGAACGCGCAGCTATTGTGATATTCAGTACAGATAGTTAAACCAGTTTATTAATGCGCTTAAGAAATCCCTTAAAATCTAACTTTTGCAATACGCAGATACACAAGACTTGTACAAAGCGCCTGCTCTGTTAAAAACTTGAATGAAATATGTTTTATTCATGTTATTTTGTTTAACTCCCAAGGTCCAAGTGAAACTGTTTTGTTTTTGCTGGTTTAGTTTAACACTGGAAATTGCAATAGAGGAAAACAAAGCAAACACAAGCATTTTATTGAATGGAAAGGTCTATGTTTCTGGGACATGAAGAGAAACGTTAAGTGAGAATAGTCCAAGTAAATGAGTTTTGTCTCATTAGAGATTCTTTGCAAATGTTAAACCAAACCAAAAAGAAAAACTTACAAGTCTGTTGATATTAAAGTTGATGTAAGAAGAAAAAAAACCAAAACTATTTTGTGCTGCATAATTTTTGACTAAAATGCCACTATGGAGGCTCCAAAGAGCCAGAACCGGCTCTAGAGCCACAGGTTGTAGACCTCTGGTCTCATCATCATCTGATTTCATGGTATTCCATTAATCAGATGATGATTAATGCTCTAGGATGCAGATTTGTGTACTGACCAGTGAGACGAGTTAAGGCACACAGATGTCTGCAGCATCCAGTAATGTAGTTTCAGTTTGTCTGTGTAGATGCTTGTTGAGAAATATCAGATTGACTTGTTAGCACATCCAGTTAGCACAATGAGCTGATGGCTGGTCGTACACCAACCATAATTAAGAGGTTTCTGCCCTTGCACATCTCTATGTGTGGTATGAACTCACATTCATTAATGTACAGTTTGTGGTGGATGATAAGAGTCTCTTTCTTCTTAATCAGAAGTAAAACATGGAGAGTGCGCCTGATGAATCTTTGTCCTGTGTTTCATACAAACAAGTTATATCTCTATTATCACTATTCAGATCAGAAATATGTGTCTGTTTTTAATAATAATAAAACCTAAACAAAGCACGTGTCTTGCGCTCTGCAGGAGAAATTTGATGTTACTCTATTTTTGGTTACATTTCATTAAGAAGTAAGTTGTGCTCATGTTTTGGAGGTTTTTATGCTGTTTCTTTCAGTGGTTCTGGAGGAAACGACAGGTTAGTCAAAGGATTTCATTGGTTTTACACAGTGCGGTGTGAAAGCGAATCGCACCAAATGTACCTGACGATCAGGTGTATATAACACTCTAAATTACTCAGGGTGCTTAAGAAACTATGTGAAACTATAAACATAAAAAAAAAAAAATAACTTTTCTTTTAAGTTTGAGAGGACCAGACCTGGATTATGGACCAGTACTTTTCCGTTCCCACCATTCTCCTGGACTTTGTTTTCTGTCATTTCTGTGGAGCAAACATTGCCGTGCTTTGCCACACGATGTTCTCCTGAAGACTTTTAGCGGTCACCTGGAGCAGAACACGCTTTAATCTAAGCGTCTATTTAGGGTGAGGCCAGCTAGATACTGAATGATTGCATTGGAACAAGCAGTCAGGTGCCTGGCTGGAACAATTCCCCGCCTCACTCCTCCTCTCGCTTGCTATAAATGCACGTATTTGTGGGGCTTCTGTGTCCTTCCATCCTCAAATGAAAATGAGATTTGTCTCCTTTTGTTACATTGATACATTGTGTGTGGGTGTGTGTGTGGCTTTCCACAAGGTAGCATTGGTGAAATCTCTCTCTGTCTCTGATCCCAGATGGGTAATGATCTGGTCGCCTCCCGGGGCGTCCTCGTTCCCCTGCTCATTCCCCTGCAAGATAAATGAGTTCTCTCTCTCTCACTGATGCACACACACACGCACACGTACATCGCCTGAGATGTTCTTTCCTCTCCAAGATAAATGGCCCCTCCATTGCCGCCAATGCGATTGCTGCCAAATTTGGTGCTCCAGCTGGAACAATGCGGAGTGATTTCCATGTGGTTTCTGCAAATAATTGAATCTGTCCTCAATTTGGAAGTGATGAAGCTAGATTTCTACCCCGTGCCCCACCACCCCCCTTACACACACACGCACAGGGACACACACGGACTGCCACAGTCGTCTCTACATTTTTCCTTGCTTTATTTCACTGTCCCATTCTGTCTCTGTCCTGTTTTTCTCGTTCCTCTCTTCCTGTCCTCTGTCTCAATTCCTTTCAGCTATTTACAAGGTCCCCCCTCAACCCCCCACCTCTTAACTTTTGCTGCGCTTGCTCACACATCGGGAAGAGGCAGGGGAAATCAATAGTGACTTAAATGTTTTATCATGGTGTCTTGGTGTAGTTAAGGCCTCTGCTAACAGGGTGCAGCACAGAATGATGCTCAAAAGGGATTTACAGCAGCAGCACATACTTGGGAGATTTATTTAAGACGAAAATGTTTTACCGGAAGAGGAATTCAAATTAATTTGTGTAAAATTTTATCCGATGTATGTTCTCCTGCCAAGACAGAAGTTAGAGTGAGGCCAAAATGTAGATAGACAGCAGATGAAGACATTGAGCTGATTGAGATGGATGGTAGCGATCCCCCACTATACACACACACACACACACACACACACACACACACACACCCTCATGCACTAATGAAATGAGAAATAACGTCGCAGATGCTGGGAACAGGCCACTAAATAGAGGAGAAGCAGAGCCATCTTTCTGTCTGCTGGGCTTTCCGGCTTGCCTTTTTGCCATGAGGAGGACTTCAGATGGAAGACACCAAGCCGAATTAGCTGTGGGACGGCAATAAAGTTGAACCAAAGTTTAAGCAATCTGATTGAAGTAATGCATCGGTTCAAAGCAGGACAATGTTTTAAGGTTTTGTAGTTAAAGAAAGTCTTTAGCACACACAAAGCAAGCCTGCACTAGCAGTGTTAAATCTACTGAGACTAAAAGGTAAAACTGTTTATAGCCTTTCAATGTTATACACATTTTCTCACAAGATCTCCAATATGTTTGTATTTTATGGATGTTTTTGATTAACCAGATCAACACCACGTAAAAAAATTTTCTGAAGCCATGTAAAAAACTTATTAGAGTGAGACTTAACAATGGAGAAGGGACTGTAGGCTTCTGATAGGGAACTTTTCACAATATTTGGCTCGAATGGTAAAAATGTGCAAAAGCCTATGGAATAAATTCACCTTTTTCTCATGTAATTTCACACTGAAAAACATTTTATTCCTGAACACGTATTCAGTGAAAAAGTAGGCGCTACACCTATTTAACCTTGGGCTAAAACTAAACTTTTCTGAAGCCTTTTCTGAGTTACAATTTCAGTTGTTTTAGTGTGTCAAGAAGATGTTTTCATTTATAACTTTCTAAGGTGTATGTTTTGACGCGACACAGAACCCCAACGGCTCAAAAGACAAGCACAACATTTAGTTGACTACAGAAAGTGCTTTGACCTTCAGTAGTCATAAAATTGTTACAAGAAGGTAGCTACTTTCCTAAACTAACTTATTCTCATCCACAACCAGAACAATAATTCAAAAGTTTGAAACAATCTGATCTGCCTCAAAGCAGATCAAATTGTTTTTCATCAGAACTTGGGTTCTGAAAAAGAACCAAAGTCTAACCTACTACAACAATAAGCTGTTTACGTGTATGTTCATATAAAATAACTTATTGTACATCCTTGCAATTTGTGCTATGTATGCTGTTCAGATCAGAATGACAAGATATTCTCCTCAGCAATTTAAAAAATTACTTTCCCAACTGACAAAAACAATCTCCTAGCGTTTTATACCCTCAGCAGCTCATGAATGTGAGTTTCAGGCTGAGTTTTTCTGTTTTGGCTAAAAGTCTCAACTGTCTTAAGCTGGTTTAGGTCAGTGAAATACACAAAGGATTTAAGGATTTTCACATGCGAGAGGTTACCACAAAGCCTGAAGTTCTTTATTATTTTCTTCTTGCTTTACCCTATTAAGTCGTATTAGTTTTTTCCAAACTTCTTCTATCTGCAAAGTCCTCTGGTTTTATTTCTTTGTCTGCTTTCATTTAGATGCTCACATTCTGGCCAAAAGATTAATGTTATTACGCTGGTGGAACATAAAGCAATTTGTTTTGTGTGTTGAATAAATATTTATAACGGGAGATTTAAAAACAGCGCGCTGAAAAAGTGATCAATGTCAGGAGGAAATGAGCAACTTTTTGTCCAAATCTTTTTCATGGCGTCTCTTTAGAAAATGAAAAATAGGGTTCGGTGGGTGACGGAGCCACAGAGGGACTTAATAGAACCGTTAAAGGACAGTTACAGTCCAGCTTTGTCTGGGGTCTGTGGCTCTTTTATAAGCTGGCAGGCTAATCAAGGCTAAATGGCTTTTTACAAGCTCAGCACTAATAAGAAGAGAGGGTAAGTCAGTTTATAGGGCACAGTGGTGGCACGTCAACCTGGGACTTTATGGACACGGGATGATGATGGCTTTACAGGGAGGCGCAGGTCTGCTCTTCATACATGTTTAGGAAAGTACTTAGAACTTACTGCTGATCCCCCTGAGTTGAAGCAGTTCAACCATCAAAGACCTCCGCATCCTGCTGAAAATTTATCAGGAAGAACCCAAAGTAGCTAAGCCATTCTTGGTCAATTCCATACAATGGCAAAAAGGTGTAAACTCAATATATTTGAGTTTTAAGATAAGTCATGCAACAAGATCTCTTGATAGGGAAGTACACAACTTAAACCAAGTGAATTTGGTCTCTCAAATCAATATTTATTGGCAATGTCAGCATGAGTTGGTCTGGTGGAATGAGTCTTTGCTATTAATATGAGGGGTTTGCAACTCATTAAGATTCTTTTCTACTAGCAACAGCTCTAGTGGGTTGGGTGTTCATGTAATTGGGTGGCCCCGGAGCCTAAAAACTGGCATGACATGATCTTTACGGGACACAAACGCAATACAACAATGGAGGATATGAAAGCTAGAATAAAGCAAGGAAAGGCTGTGGACAGTGAGACCAAAGACGCTAAAGAAGTCCAGTCTTCTGACGTCCCATTTTCATTCTGACTTGGCGCATTAAGGACTTCAGCGAAAAAGGGGTCGGTACCACAGAACTGTTACTAGTGGAAAATCCTTATAACAGAGTCAAATGGGTACCAGTGGGAAATGTTCATGAAGATCTACTTCTCAGTCTATTATTAGTTGGCTTGTTGTACTGACAGTCAACTAAAAACAACTTGGCTGCAACAAATGATTCTGCAGGTTTTAGTCATAAACCAAGTAAGCTCAAGTTAACTGTGCGGTTTTTAGTGGCACCTCATTTATGAAATGTTCACATTCTTAAAATGTATTTTGTTGAAATACCTTTTAGGTGGCTGGTGATTGCTATGATATGGTTAGCCTGAAAAAAATTTACAACAGTTTGTTGATGTCACAAAAGTGAAAAGCCTGCGCCAATTGCTTTTATATAAAACAACTTGCCAGCCGGTTAGTATGCTGACAATACTATATTAAATCAGCGTTACACTAATTAGAGCTGTGAATGGTTCTTTAAAGTTCCCAAGGTGTGGCTGGCTGTGTTTATGGCAAGCAGAAACATTTCTGACCAGTCAGGTTTACCTTATCTGTAAGAGTGAGGAAAAAGAGCTAGTAGATTGTTTTATTTAATCAGCTGACCAGCAGTGTAGAGAAACAGGTGAGGGAGGGGAACCGTTACATTATTCTATGCTCATGCATCTGGACAAAACCGGTCATTCCAGCACTTCCTCTGACTAATATATCAACTATTTATTGCTGATATATTAAAGTATAAGTTTGCTAAAGCTATTTGATTTTAAACTTTGACAGACAAATGAGAAAGTCTTTCACTTTCCTCTTGTCTTTGCTGCGTTTGTTGGAAATAGAGCCGTATCTTGCACCCCCTCCACACCACAAACACACACAGCTACTTACTGCTTGCGTTTACTGTCCCTTCCTTCTCTCTGCTTGTCCTTCCCCCACCAGATCAATACCATAGATCAGCAAAGCTATCAGGCTGCAGAATGACCACATCACCATAAATACACACACTCCTCGTAACACACAAACACCGCCGCTGCATCTCGGCGGCGAGCGAGTGGACGGCTGTAATAAACATCAGCCGGCTCATGTGCCCGCAACTCGCTGTGCCGAATTATCATCAAAGTTTGCGGTCGGTATTGATTCGGTTATGGCTGCTTCATATGCTGCCGAACAGTGTTAAATGCACATTTTCTGATATGGTGATGCACATTAGTCAGAGGGCTGCTCACGGACAGGAAGAAAGAGAAAACGGATGGAGTAAAGGACAACAAGAGGAATGAGAGTACGGATGTGAAGATCCAGAAATAGAGAGGCAGGATCACAAAGCGACATGAGCAAATGCAAACATAAAAACGTGGAGATGTTTCAGCATAAATGCTAAGGAAGTTAAACTTTCCTAGAGCTAGCAGACTTACGGATATTAAATGAGAGATGTTGGAGATGTCTGTCAACTATTTTTAAATTCCTCAGTTAAATGAAAGGAGTCTACATGTGGTCATAAAAACATGGAAAAGTAAGGAATATCTAAGAAGTTGCTTAAAAATGGCATGTAATTGAGGGAGTGGGGGTTCGAATTTATATAGATACACATTGAAGTTTATGATAAATAAATGGTTTTTGTATTTTATTTATTTATATGTAGACGTGGCGTCCTGTTTTCATCAAATCACAGCTAAAGCTTTCTCCAGATTACATGACATTTTGTTTTTGAGTTACGTAAAAACAAGTAAGTTCATGTGAAAATGAAAAATAAAAAATGGACAGTCTCTTTTTTTTATTCATTAGATAAAAATATTAAACTGCACTGGTTTGCTTTAGTTTGGACGACAAACTAAACATTTGACTTATTGTTTCAAATCAAATAAACTTAGATCAGAGATTGTGATTTATGAGATAATATTCACATTTTCATAATAGCTATGAACTAATTTCCATAATACTTGAGTACCTTCTCTTATTTATTTATTATTTTCCCCTTTGTGCCGTAGGGTGACAGAGGAAGAATCAACAGCTACCACTATGGAGGCTCTGAAGGCCCGAATCCGAGAGTTGGAGAAGCAGATCCTTCGGGGAGACCGATACAAGTGTCTCATCTGCATGGTGAGCAGATCTTCCTTCTGAAATCTGTCCACTCGGCTGCGCATCACGACTCAGCCACAGCATCTTGCAAAAGTATCTACACTCCTTGTACTTTTTCACATTTTACCACAAAACATAAAACGAGTTTCGATGTTTCAACGCATGCTTATTATCGGGGAGAATTAACTAGATGAGGTTACTCTGGAGGAGCTGCACACTCAAAGTCCAGAGCTAAATTTGTTAATTTTTATAAACTACATGTGACTGAGGCCAAGGGATGTGAATACTTTATGCAAGACACCTTGAAAGTTTTAATATCAATTGATTCAGTTCCTCAAAACTGAGGAAATTTTTTATTGAAGGCTATTTTCTCTGACCGTTTTCCATATTGCTCTTCAAGAACTCCACATTATCTTGTAGCCTGCTTGCAGCTTGCTTGTTCTACCCCATTTGCATGCTACGAGTAACAGCTATATTTACCTTTGACTTTTTTTGGTGTTTTTATGTATATTTTGTGGCTTTAGTCCTTGCATGGCCCTGCAAGTTGATGCAGCTGTCTGTGTGATATTCATGATCTAGTCAACAATTTACCTGCTAGCTTAAACCCAAAGGAAGAGAGTGAAATTGTTGCTTTTGTACATTAGCAGTGCATGATGGCAAGTGAGTCAGTGCCAAGGTGCTTTGTTGTTTAGCTGTGTTTAATGGAAATTCATCAATCAGTATTATCAGAAGGGAACAATATTCATGTTTTATCAGACACCTTCCAGCTGAAGTTACATCCCGTGATCGGTGTTTGTCCTCCCCACTTTATGTCGAGTACCCATCCTGTCATCCTTCAAGCTTGTGGACAGTTCAGCATTGGCATTCTGTCCCTGTGTGTGTCCGCGTGCGCACGTGTGTGTAACACGGGTAATTACCAACGCCTGCGCTTCCTAAAGGTCGCTTAGTGCCTGAGGTGACACGGAGGGCAAGGCACAGCGATCGATCACTCACTGGCCCATGGACACGCGGCTCCTCGCCACTCATCTGTCACTGTCCCTTATCTCTCTCACAGTCCGGGGGCCCCGCAGAGAAACGCAAATATGTGTCCACACTCCTCCATTTAATCTGTCTCTGTCTGTCTTTAGGTTGTCTCTGTCCGGTCCTGTCACGTTGTGATCTAAAGTCATCAGATTAGTCTCACTTCTTGCCAGAGACGGGGAGGATATTTGAAGGAGGCGGAGGTTTCCGCCGAAAGCCTCAGAGCTTTAAAAATAATAATAAAAAAAATTATGAAGTTGGTTCAGTGAGGATTATATTCCATCGTAATTGACTTTATGAATTAGAACGTTTATGTCATTGTCTCGTAATTTACTAAAACGTATTTATTCCTGCTGCCACCAGGTTGGCACATTCTTCTACCTTCCTCTGAGCAGCTTATTGCTCCAGCACAGCATCCGCAGTGGATTCCTACCCCCACCTACTGGTCATTTTTGGAAATTCAGTGATTCTTGAGAATATGTCTCAGCACAGACCTATTGCTTTACTGATAGTTATTTAATAGTAGCTAATATTCTTGGAAAACCATGCAGTTACAGAATTATTATGCAGTAAAGCTTTCATATTTTGTCACATTACAACCACAGACTTTCCTCAATTTTATTGGGATTTTATTTGATAGACCAACATAAACTTCTCCACAATTGACCTGAGGAAGGAAAAAGGCATTTTGTGTTTAAAAGTTTCTTGTCAGCTCCTTAACTCTTAAGTATAAAGCAGATTTAGGTTTAGGTTTTACAACCTAACCTACCATGGCTGCCCACTTAAACTTAAAGGGTAGGGACGAAAAGTATTAAGTAAAGCAACTGCTACAGATGTCATCACCTCAGGTGTGAGAATCTGTTACAGTTTATCTCTTACATTAATCTGTCCATTTTTTGGAAGAATAGCACAACATTTATTTTAAGGAAACCTTAAGAAATCAAGTTCACAGTTTGCTGCAAGCTTGGCATGTGACAGTAAACATGTGGAGTTAGGTTCTCTGGACAGATGAGATGATGACTGAATATTTTCTAATACAACCATGTTTAAAGTAACACTGCACATCACCCTGAACACACAACCCCCACAACGAAACACGACAATGGCGCCATCGTGTTGTCAGAATGCTTCTTCGGCATGAACTGATGTTTGCAATGGGGGATCCTCTTAGAGAACTTGTGTGTTGGTCTGTCGCAAGGAATCCCAGCAACAAATTGGAAGTTTGTTTTGGGGAGGTAACATAAGGTGACAATGGCAGATCCGCAAGATGCTGCAGTTCAGCCGATTGCGTTGCTGTCACAGACTCTCTGGCCGTCTCTACCATCAGTCGGTGTGGCCGTGTGTGTGTTTGTTCCCGTGCCTGTCTGTTTGCACTTTGGTGTCGGTGAGCACGACGAGTTGAGCTTCGTTGATTAGCTGCCGCCTTTCGCCCCTCACTCTCCTCTCCCCCGAACTCCCACCCCACCTCCTCCCGCCTCCCCTCCTTCCGCAGAGAAAGCCTGCTCTCAAGCCAGGCGCAGAGATCAAGAGCATAGGGGTGTGGTCGGGCTCCCGGCCACTGGCCAACGAGGTTGGAGAGAGGCAACCTAAGTCCCTCCCCCTCGGCCTGTACTGCCTGTACAGGGGCCTTGTGATTGGGGGCTACGGCAGCAGCATAAAGAGGCTCCTCCCACAACCCCTACGGAGGGTAAGGCGCTACCTCCCTCCTTCCTCCTGCACCTCTTCGTCCTCTTCCTCACCAACTCATCCCAACTCATCTCTCCATGTTATCTCTGAGATGAAAAGACAGGTGCTTCTCCACGGCTTTGTCGCCCCCTGCATCCCCCGCCCTCCCCTCCCCGTACCTGCCTCTCCTCCCATCTGTAGTCGTTGCCTGCCCGATGTCGTGTCAGTGAGTGTGTTCCACCCCAAAGGTTGACGGTTGAGTCGTACCCCATTGTGCTGCCTTGCTCGGTGGTTTTTGTTTTTTAACCCCCCCCCGCCGGCTGTGTTGTTCTGTGGACAGCGGCCCGACATCATGAGCTGGTCAGAAAACATTGTGGGGTTTTGGTTGGATGTTGGCAACTGAAACTTATGTCACTCGTGAATTTGGTAAAATTTCTCAATTTCTTTCTCCTCTTCAGGACTCGTACACGATGCCTCTAACGTCCATCCAGTGCTGGCACGTCCATTGTGAAGAGTGCTGGCTCAGGACTCTGGTACGCCTTACCACTCACGCACACCCACACACACACACACACTCACATCCTCTTCTTTCCTGCAGCTCCTCATTTTATGCAATTATTGCAGCCTCATTTCACAGTCAGTGACTTTCTCTCTGCTCTCGTGCCCAACAGGGAGAAACTAAAATGAAATATTCCCCAAATGGCTTGTTCTAATATTACACTCACAATCCAGGCAGTGCAAACACTTTTAGCCTCAGTGGGGGAAGAGCTTAGATGGAATGGTCCCCAAAAGGCTTGTTAAGATGTTGGAATAAAGAAGTGAACTCAGACCTCCAATATCTAATACACAGTGCCTCAGGACTGTGCGCACACACACACACACCTCTGTGATTCTGTTGGTTATTAGTTAGTCTAATATATTCAGTTGAGTGTAATTAGCCGTTGCTAATGTGGTAACAAAGAGTAGAAGAAAACAGTGTTCCTTAAGTCGGGGAAAATGAACAGTTTCTATTCGGTGCCCCTCTCCCACACTACCTCCTCTTAACATAAGCCGCTTACTGCTGTCTCCTCTTCTGCCGTTCCCATTTTGTCACAGTATTTCCCTCAAGTCTTGTTCAACTCGCAGACATATTAAAAGTGAGACTTTTTTTTTATCTCAAGGAAACCACGACTACAGGATTACTGAGCACTCGTACAGGATGTAGAGTACAAATTGCCGATGTAACATGTAGCATCATCTGCAGCGCCAAGACGGTTCCTCCGTGCAAATGAATTCATATTGAGATACATATATACATATGTGAAGTCTTAACTATTTGCCGATTTCAGCTATTTGTAGGTGGTTTGTTGTCCCTAATATATGTGAATACCAACAGTCCTGAGTTTATTGGGATGAAGTGACAGAACATATCCCATATGTAGACAACCTTCCCAGAAGAGTTAAAGTTGTTGTAACTAACATGCCTCAACCTTTCATTTGGGAAACCTCTACCAGTAATCCCACTACTGCACAAATATTACATTATTTACTCCATTTAGAAAATGTCATTTGATTCTGACAGCCTTCGTTCCTAATAAACTTTGATGAAGGCTTCAAGGCAGCTGCAGATCTGAAGAAGTGGACAATGGCGGCTAAATTATCACCTTTTGTTGATGAAACTGCTTTATAACAAAGTCCACCATCTGACATTTTTGGTCAAACTGAACACCAACGCTCTGTTCAATCCAGAAGCCGCTGTGTTTTCTAAGCAATCGTATTGAACTTCTCTTCTTCCTGCTTTTGCTCAGCCATCGGCCAATCATTGGCATTCAAAAACCTAACCTGATGTAATGGTGATGATCTCTGATCACAAAAACATCTGGCTTTTTCCAGTTTTAGAAAATTGTTTTCCAATTAAGTTAGCATCTATAAATGCCATCTAACGCTTGTTGTAATGTTTAAAATCGAACCGCAGCAGCTTTGATCAGCGTACGGTGAAGGGAGCTGCTCCTCTGGTGGTGAGGATCTAATCCAGTCCCGGCTCAGTCAGAGCATCTCCGATTTAGCACAGTGGGATATTATGGTCTGCCTTTTAATGAGCTTTTATTTGGCATTTATACGTGTTAATGATTGTTTGGAACATGACTTTAATTTAAAATCAATGCTGATTCATGGAGAACTTCATCGGGGTACAAAGAAAGCCGCCGCCTGCGCATGTTTTATTCATTACCTAAACTGTAATTTAGTTTTCGAGAAGAAGTGTTCTGTGTACCTGTATTTGCTGTGCGTGCTAATGTATGCGGCATTAAACCCATAGCCTGGAGACGGCCGTTAAAATGGGAGGGGCGAGCTGATCAAAGTAAATGCCGAGGAATCTAGTTAACACCAACCCCCAGCTCCTCACTGCAGCAATGAATAAGGCAGCTGGAGCGCAGCATGACGGGAGCTCACCCGTACGCGCTCACTGACCGCACTGCACAGGAGTAGTAAGCTTTAATAGGTGTTCAAATCAAAAAAAAAAATAAATAGTATGCTCAAATTGTCAATTAAGATGATTATCTATTGAGAGGTTGGTCTGATATTTATACCTGAACTTGTTTATTTTCATCCCAGTTGAGCCGTGAATGTTAGCAGGACTTTATCTGTCGGATCTTAAAGCACATTTCAGATTCCCTTCACCCAAAGTGCTTTAAAGGTTTCGTCCAGCAGCATGGAGGCAAAACAAATAAAACAATAGAAGGTTAAAAAAAAGAAATAAAACATTTCTTTTTTGTTTTTTTACGTAACAGATCGACATTTTTTTGTCTGTTTTCGTTTTGATGGGTGCCGATATAAGCGTCGACTTTAATGCACAGATATAACCATGTCAACCATTTACGGGCAGAAATTGGTCACGCTGTGGGGTTGTCCCAGTACAAAACAACAAAATCTGGTTAGCTTTACATACACCCAAAGTTATCAATTTTAAATTACATTTGATGGACCTAATTTAAAATTGAGGCCTTAAAATGCTTCAAATTTATAAAACATAATTGCAATTTGGCATTAAATTAGCTGATCACAGATCTTACAATTTCCATGGCAGGAGTATTTAATCTCGCACGTTTTGTTGTGATTATTTTTCTTGAGGGACTTTTCTGTTAAGCAAACGTTTGACTTGAGGCCGTCACGGCTACCGCTAACTATCTGCTAATAAACTCTTGTTAGCGAGCTAGCTTTTTTATTTCTTTTTGCATCTGTCATTGGAAGGTATTAATTTGTTTTCAGTCAGTTGGATGACACTAGTCTTCGCCATTGAGTTACTTTTGTTCCCAACCCATCTGATGCGACATTCAGACTGCGCAACAAACCCCCCAAAAAAATCTTGGCACTACTAAAGTACAAAATATGTCATTTTCTTTTGGACCTATCTGGACAATACGGCTGAAATATGTACCGTGTTACAAACTTTTCGACATCGGTAATGACCAATTTAGTGTTTTGTCTTAAATATCTGTGGCGCCGCCAAGGTGGAGGCGCGACCTTTTACTGTTTTATCCACAATTTCCTCTCGAGCTCTTACTCATTGTCTCCCTTCACATCACGCCGCTGTAGTTTATTTTGAAGCAGTTATGAGGCACGGTGGCGCAACCTTACACTGCTGCTGTGCGAGTTACTCATCTCAAACACTAGCGTTGTCCGAGAAGGCGACGATCCCCAGCTTCTGTAATGACGACGGGGTGAAATCCGAGTAAACAGAAGGCGCCTGCAGCTAGCAGTTACCAGCCAACGCAGAACAAACAGGATGGAAGGGAAGCTGGAAAGACGGGAGACGGAGGGAAAATTCTCGAGACCACCCACTCCGAATCGAAGAGCGCTCTCTGCCCTGCGTTGCGTATTATCACCTGCTGCTTTACTGCGGATGGCGCGCTATCAAAGCAGAGCAAGGAGAGGGGGGAAGGGGCGAGGAGAGGAAACGGTGCACTGTTGTAAGCAGGTTAAGTTATACCCACATTTGTAGGAAGAAGATAATGAGTCGCCATAAATGTTAGTACTTTTGCCAGGCGTTGGTAAACTTTGACATAATTAAGAACTCGGAGACTCCACATATGTTTCTTTGTTGAACCGAGTGTTTTATTTTGACCTAGGTGAGGTTTCAGATCCATCTCATTGAACAAGAATATCATTAAAAAGCTAATTTGTTTTAGTAACACAGGTCAAAAAGTGGCACTGATATATCGATTAAGTATTTGAAAAATTTATTTGCCAACTTCGTTCACAATGAAAAACCAAAGATTCGTTTAATAGAAAATTGCAATATATCATAACAAGAAAAAGGACTTTTAAAACAGACACGTCTTACCTGGGATTAGGACAGACAGAACCAGCCTGCGACTTTATCCAAGTCCTCTATTTCAGATCATAGTCAATTTTGCATTTCATTTGGGAATGGAGCTCTCAGAGTCTAAAAAGACAAGACAAGAAAACAGAGAGTACAATCAGATTTAGATGAAGTTGTTTCTCATGTACACATAACGTAGTTTTCATTGCTTGTACGTCATGAAAATTCAAATGAAAACAAATAAAAACATGAGTTGCATCACTCCTAACCTTTTGAATTAAATTGCTATGTGAACAAACATCTGCACCTCAAACACCTATAGCATCATGAAGTGGCCTAAATCTCATTAGCAGCCAAGCTAACTCTTCTCTGTCCGCTCACCACAGGGGAACAAGAAGCTGTGCCCACAGTGCAATACCATCACCTCACCTGGAGACCTGAGGCGTGTCTACTTGTAAGGAGCACAACGGCTGCCTCTTTCATTTCCTTCGCCTTGGATTCTCCCTTCGCCCCATTTGTCACCTTTAGCTTTCTCCTGAGGACTGTTCGCCCCAAACCTCCAAGAGCATTTAGAGACAAGACAGCAGTCTTTGAGACTCCACTGGCTCTTTTGGGTGGCTGACACTCTGTTGAAGAAGTGAGGTATAGACACTCATTGACTGTCCAATCGTCCATTTGCAGAAAGAAAAGAAAATACGGTGACCCGATGTCCCAGATGTTTAACAAATAGGCTCCGCTGAAGGACTTTGTCAGTGGAGAACCTTTACCCCACCCATAAAAATAGTCCTGCTGACTCCTGGCAGCTTCATGCTGCTGGGGATGAACTCGTCGTTCCTGCGCTTCTTTAAAATTTGACTTCGGCTTGGACAGCAGGATTATCATTGATGACTTGACAGAAAGCTTCTTTGTTTTATTTTATAATTTTTTCTTGTCTTTTTTTTTTTTTCTTCCTGAAAAAGCAAACTTTTTCCTCACAAAACTTTTGCTTAAGGACCAGCCATCAAGATTGAGCTCTCAATCAAACTGAGAATCCCCCTCTGAACCTTTCTACAAAGAAGTTTGACGCTCCCTGTCCTCCACTCGTTCTTTTTCCAAACCTCTTCTTTTCTTTTTTCTGTTTCCTTTTTTGTGGTGTTCTTAGTGAAGTAAACCAAAATTCGCCCCCCTCCAAAAAGCAGTGCAAGCACATGTAATATAGTTCTATGTAAGTTTACAATGTTGGGTGTAAATGACATGGAGTTCTCATACACACTTGTACATGCGAACACTCACATTGCCATCAAAAGACACACCGAAGTATACATTTAAAATCCTTTTTTCTTTTTTTTTTCTTTTTTGCTTTGAGTCAAAAGTCAGTTTGGGAATAATGTGTGTGTGTGTGGGGAAAAAATGGCTGGAATAAAAAGCCTCTGTATTTTTGAAAAGAAAAAAAAAAGGATCATTTTAAGGTCTGTTGAAGTTTTATTTGAATGTACAGGAATAAAAAGAAGATAATAAAAATAATAAACTACTCAAGACTAGATTGTCAAGATTTTAGGTGGTGTAGTTTTTCTGCAGGCTACCCTGGAAAACTAGATCAGAACATAAAGCCAGAACAAATGTTAGTTTTATTGAGTGAAGAGATTCCTATCGCCCGAGCCTTCCTGAAACCATGCAGAGCAGCCCAAATGTTCTTTGATTTTGTTAGCATTGCTTCTTCTTCTTTTCGCCAGCCATTTCTTCTTTGTTTTTGTTGGGGTAACGCCATGATCAGATCATAGTCAGCAGTCACTTTTTTTTTTTTTTTTTACCCCTACTTGTCTCCAAAAAAAGTTCTTTTTCCTAGTATTCCCATTATGCTGTGCTGCATAAAAAGGTCCCAAGAAGCAAGTCCAAAGGGCAGTTATTATTATTATTTTTTTTTCCCCTAAGCAGTAACAAATGAGTAAAGGCTCTTTAAAGGAAAGATGCCCAAGGCTACACTGGCAATCTCAACCAACCCAGAGCATTTTTCCCTTTTCCCTTTACCGCAGCGGCATCAGCAGCCAAGATGGTGGTGTGCTTTGTGTTTGTAAAACTATGTAATCTGTGATGTCTGTATTGTTGTAAGAAATATTGGAAAAAAAGAAAAATAAAACTTCTCAAATATCACGAGTGGACTTCCTCGCACAGGGTGAAAGGTGAAGAAAAGTTGAAAAAAACAACAAAAAAACAAACAAACCTGGCAGATGCAACTTGATCGCAAAGGCGCCCACAATTTCTATCCTTTTCGACTCATTTTATGCCATTTGGATGCCATCCAGTGTTGGATGTTGTCAATGGGTCTCGCAGCTTCAAAGCTTTCCTGCTCAGTCATAGTTATCTAAGAACCAAATGTTTGGACTCCACACTATGTTCCACTTGTTATGGAACAAGAAAATTCTCTTTGTCACCTCGAATGTAGCTTTTTCATTAGATATACCTAATTCTACGGTTAGCTTGACAGGTGAAATACTTTTGATTTGCAACTTTACCCCATTACTTTAGAACAAGTCCATCGGATTTCGCTTCCTCTTAGAAACTACAAGAAATTGGCGTCTATTCCCGTTTCTGTCTTGTATGTTCATGGAAATGGTGCGTGTCTTTCCCATTTGTAAGATACAACAGACATGGATTAAATACCTAAATATCAAATGGCATCCATTGCATTTTTTATTTTTTTGCATTCTCTTGTTTCTTGTAGTAAATGTTGTGTTTTGTTTTTTTTAAGGGAGGATGATATTTTAGGTGTTAGCTCGTTTAATAGTGTGAGCTATAATGTTGGTCAAATTGAATTCCTGGTCCAACCTTCACGCACTTGGCAAATAATGAGTGAAAAACATATAAATAAACTCTCACTGGCTCAGTCGTGACCCAGGTGAACACAAATGTGGTTGTTGAAAGATATTTTTATTAGGAACAAGAAGATCTATGTTAAGAGCAACACAGTGAGGGTTAAACTATGCGTCTGAATAAATGAGGGGTCTAATGAAGAAACGGCAAAGGCAGCCAAACATGACTGGGGCTACGGTTACTCATCTAAAGAGGTACAATGAGAAATCGGAAT
Source organism: Poeciliopsis prolifica (assembly GCF_027474105.1). Lineage (NCBI taxonomy): Eukaryota > Metazoa > Chordata > Actinopteri > Cyprinodontiformes > Poeciliidae > Poeciliopsis > Poeciliopsis prolifica. Next base: position 5,607,308 of record NW_026562383.1, read on the forward strand.
CAAATAGAGGAAGCTGTCTTTCACACTGTGGTAGGACAAACTCAACGTTCCAAGAACTACATGCCATATTGGACCGTAGCGGGATAGCACAAGTTTTAAAGACGCTTTGGCATGGAGGCACTCATTAGTGGAGGTGATTGAGGAATATAAATACCTTGGTATTCATTTGGACAACAGACTTAATTGGAGATTCAACAGTGAACCCATCTACAAGAAAGGACAGAACAGGCTGTACTTCTTGAGGTAGCTTAGATACTTAAAGGATTACAGGAAGATGCTGCAGATGTTGTATACGTCTGTTGTTGAGTCTCATTTCTTCTGCTGTCATCAGAACCAGAGACACGCAAAGGCTTAACCTGATAAAGAAAGCTGGTTCTGTTCTATGGATTCTGTGGCACCTCGGGTGACAGTGGTGCGAAGAATAATTTTAAATGAAATCAAGAAAATTATGGACTACCCTGTGTATCCCCTTCATGAGGCTATCAAAAAAGAAAGAAGAGACAAAGTCTTCAGACAAAAATGCCTTCAAATGCGCACCAATACAGACTGCTACAGGACGATCTGGGCGATTGCTTCCTGGAGGCAGGGGCTGTGTTGAGGTTTTAAATTTTCGCCGAACGCTAACGTTGGCCCATAACGTATCTAATGCACCAGTCAGCTTACTGGAAATTGCCTCCCCTTTCAGCAACCATCCCCCAGCCTGTGCCAATCCCAACAAGTGGCTGTTAGAAGGCAATGGCCAGACTACAGCCATTGGCCAGGTACAATAACTCTAGAATCCATGACAAGTATATTGATGATCACATTCCTGTCCTGATACCTCTTCACCTCACCCTTAGAAGATCATGTCATTCAACCACAACTGTAGTGTCAGAGATATCATTTGTGCAAACAAGTTTTCAACAACATTGTAACCATCTTCAGAATTTAGCTCTACGTATGATTTCAGAATCTCTATTGTGGCTGTGAAGAAGAAAATCTTTTCAGCATACAAATGGGAAAGTTGGATGATCTTTCTGGGCAGAGTTGTCCAATGTCAAGTGTGTTTTCCTGCACACTGTTAATGGGTGGAGTAAGAAGAAATTACCCCCAAAATTGTATGCTTATTCATCACCGTAAGCTAACCACATGAAGGCTTTGAATCTTGAAGAGGAATCGTCAGAGCGACCATCTTCAAGTGATAATTCTAGGCACGTCAGAACACCAAGTTGTGCAAAAATTCAATTGACAAAAGCATGCCAGTAACTATTACAATGTCCAGAAATGTTTAGTTAGTATAGACAGGAAGTCTCACAGTCAGTAACTGCCAAAAGTTGCACTTGATTCCAGTGGGATTTGCTGATGTAGAACAATAACTTGCTGGTCTTAACCCTTTTCTGATACAGGGTGTGAAAAGGGTGAGTTGCAGAAGGAGGCCATGATCATAGTTGCAGCGTTCCCAAGCAACATCAAGAAGAGAAACACAAAGAGCTCAAAGGGGAAAACAGTGCAGTTGTGGAAGATCAAGGCCTGATTGCTCCAGCGTTAATCTGGGCTTTCAATACTCCAACCCCCATATCAGACACTGGCTCCTGCTTCCTGATGAGACAACCTCACCGATTTCTGTTAAGTCCTTTGAACAGTTCAGAGGCCATGTAAAAACCTCAGACTTCCAGGCTTTTTGGTGGACGATCTTGGCTTCAAGCTTGACTGAATTAAAGTGACAGACTCTGTGGATGGTAGCCTTTCGACTGTTGCTGTAAAGGACAGCTGTGTTAGCCACAGATGTCTCTATGTAAGTCAGAAATGTTTACTTGACTTGTTTATCTCAGTCTGACAAAAACAATAACCGTGAAATCCTAAGAAGAATCCTAAGAGTCGTTAGAAATGTTTTTCAAACCACAAGTGCAAATCTCGGTACATAAGCCCGCCGCTAACGATGACTTCCATTTTCCGTAAAAACCAAAAAGAATGAAAGCGCAGGAGAAGATCCGGTTTGTTCCGGATCCGGTAAAAAAAAAAAAAAAAAACGTGTCTAGATTAAAACAAATGGCTTTTAGCCATTAATTAAGCCATTTGCATAGTGCAGGAATCATTCCGCGAGTCAGCAGACCACCGTTCTAAATGTTTTCTCCAACCGCTGCAGACTGGCAGAAAATCCTGCTGCGGCAGACGTTGCCAAAACCGAGGCCTGTTCTCCATAAAGTGAAATACCAACATGTATGAGTGTTTGATTATGAGTCAGTCATTAAGACAAGTGTTGTCAGATGCCAATAAAACTTTACACCTGGGTTGAAAACCGCAGCAAGATAGGACCCTCGCTTGAAAGGCAAACTCTCACCGAAATCAAGACGGGAAGGAATGGCTGCATGCTGACAACATCGCCCCCCAAAAAAAACCACAAGGTATCAATCCGAGGATTGTGACGGCAACAGAAAGATGACACAGAAAACGGCGAAGCAGAGAGGGAGATGTAACTGAGATTAATGTCAGCATAAGGTTAAGTATAATTGTGCCTTTCATGCCTCGTTTTGCAATTGCAATGCAAGTGAACAGATCATGTGGTGCAGAACGGTAGTAATAGGTAACACTTATAGTAACAAGTAACCACAGCCACAAAAGCAATCTTTAAGCAAATTGATAGTAGTCAGGAACAGCTTAATTGCTTTTTGACTCGGGAAGAAAAACATATGCAGGGCAGTATTGCCACCTAGAGGTTTTCACCTGACGTACCGAGTTTTTCCCATGAATAATCTACCACTCGCCGTCGAACGTCTGACACCGGATCCTCGGAGCCGTCCAGGAAAACTCTGCGTTTTCCGCCTTTTTGGTTAAACTGTTTTAGAGAAACCTGCGGCACCGAGCATCAGAGCTCACGATGGAGGAGCTGCTTGCGAGGGTAATTAGAGGGGGAATTACTGCAGTACATCCTCTCTCAGTACAACGGACTGCTGCTCAGATCTGCGTCCAAGCTTCAAAGAAAAGCTGCCCAGGGTAGGGCCCTATTAGACCCAGCGTGAAGACTCAACCCTTTAAGGGCTCCTGTAAGTGCTGTCAGATGTTAATAAAGTCTTGGAAGAGAGGTAATCAGATGACGAGTAATGTGTTGCAGAACATTTTGGGCAAAAGCGATGCACTGGTTATACAAGAAGCAGTCAAGTGTGCAGCCGATTAATAATCTGGACACTTATACTTGGGTTTCTGTGTTATTTAGCGTTTCCATTCAGTGGGAAACCAACAGCTTACAGGTTTGTTTAATGGTGTTTGTTTTTAATCTAACCATGGCATCGTTGACCACATGGTGCAAAATTAAGTGACAGGGGGAAAAAGATGCGATTTATTCATTTTTCCTATGAATAAAAATTAGATTCGGCATCTGTCCAACTTCCCTGCCCCTACTGAAGATGATATTGATGTTGCCACCAACATCTTTCACCGAGGTGATGATATGCGTGTCTTCAGGATGAAGTTGCAATGTTAGCTGGCTAATGAGATGAAAATGAGTTCCTCCTGAAGAGAGGATCTTTCAGTGTTTATTTACTACACTGTTTTCTTTTGTGTGTGTGTGTGTGCCAAATGGTACACTTTTAATGGCTTTCTTCTTGCCACTTTTCCGTAATAGCCAGATTTATGGAGTTCCTCACTAATAGTTGTCCATATAACAACGACTCGTCAACCCGGGCTCTAACTCTTCCAGAGTTGCTCCTCTGAGCACGACCTCAAGGCCGCGCCGTCACTTCAGGTGGATGGCAACGCGTAAGTGGATCTTACATGCTGGACCGAGCGGCTTATGGCAAGATGTTTAAAGCGTTTTATACCTTCTATATCTTTTTAAATGACCTGTCCTTTCTGTTCCTTGGCGTTCACGATTGCTGTTTGTTCTCAAACAAACAACTGAGGCCTTCGCAGAGCAGCTGGAATTATTCCTGGACTGCATTGCACACAGGTGGACCCTATTTACTAATTGAGTGACTTTTAAGGCAATTGGTTGCGCTCACTTTTAGTTAAGGATATCCGAGTAGAGACTTTATGCCAGTGATTTCAAGAAACTGCTTTTCTTTTACCTCACGCTTCCCAGTTGCGAATGGCTTTATATTGGCCTACAACATAAGATGCCCCCAAAAAATATTGTGAGATTTCTGGATGTAAAGTGGCAAAACATACACATGCATATAAAAATTAAGTAAGTTGAGCACTTTCGCATATGCACTGTGTATAATGTGGAACTGATTGACATTCGTATTCAGACACAACCAAACATAGCAGCTGCTTAAAACTGCGGGTGTACTTCACTGACTGCAGGTAATTTGTGCAACTGTGGGAGGTTTGTCACTAGACTGCTTTATATAACCTAAAGGAGACACAAGAAAGGTTGAAGTTTGAATGGGATGCAAAACACACACCTGAAAGAGATTTGGTGCATTTAGAATTGTATTTTATCCTTGCTGGCATTATCCGATGCATGACAGTAAAACCAATAACTTTTATTTATTTATTTTTTCTTTTGTTCCGTCGGCGCAGCTCTGATGTCAAAGCCATGTCTTTTGGAGGTCACACAGTGTGAGTCCTAATGAGGATGCACACAGCGCGCCTTGGTCATTATTGGCATTTTATAAACACAAGCCCACACAGACGAATCAATATGACACTTGATAGCACCTTCCACGTTCACTCTTGCACCCAGCAACTCCTGAAGGTTCGTACGATACACACATATATATATATATTTATACTAATATGCACACAGCGCACGTGAACAGACCCATGAACACACACGCGTGTGCACACATTTTGACACAAAGTACATATTGATTTAATGACTAGTAGACACATGCTATTGGCCAGTTCAACAGGACTGTTTGCCGCAGGCTGGGTGCCAGAGGTACCAGGCGATCTATCCCGGAGGCGCCTGCAAGAAGAGGCAGGAAACTGAACCAGATTACAGAAGAAACCCCCGAAGGCTGGTTAGCAGCCATTAGGATCACTGATGTCATCAAGCAGCTCCACCCAGATTTTTATTTATTTAGTTTTTTGCAAATGAAATCTGAAATAAAATCCCCCCAGGATTGCAACCTCACCTGCAAAAAAGGGCAAAATCAGGGAGAAGTAAAGGTTGAATGGATTTTTCTTTAATAGTTTCACCCACTTCTTTTGATGTGTTGAGTTCATTCCCCTTGAACACATTTTTTTCATGTTACGATCATGTATAACATGTGCTTCAACATGTGATTGTGTGTATTATTTGGATGTCATCTGATGAACAATCACCAGTTGTGCATAATTGTGAAGATGAAGGAAAATGATATGTGGTTTTCAACGTATTTCATAAATAAAACGGAAAATTCCTGGTTAAATGTTTACTCTGTTGTTCCCCAGAAATTGACTTCAGTGCGACCAATTACATGGTAGTTGCCTACATACAATCAACACCACCACAAAACATAATGTGTCAGCAGCTTGATGGATGGTGGAGTTATGCTTGTTGTTTTAGCAGAAACAACAAACATAAGAGAAGGAGTTTTCTTAATTTTTTTTTTAATTTGTAAAAATTTAGGGATTAAAAAAAAATTGTTTTAAGTCTATCTTCTGAGAAAATGTTTGTTTCCAAGTCAGGCCCATGTCGGTGAGGTTTGTGTTGGGCCCTGCATTCAGGAGAATCTGCTTGGCGCCTGCCAAGTGTCGACCTCGCAGTAACACCGGGGCGCCACCAGGTGGCGGCGTTTCCCTACAAACATTAATCCACTCACTCCTTCGAAGAAGCCCCTAAAAAGTTCACACTGCTCGTTCTGTTCTGTTCATTCCTGCCTGTACAGGATCTCCTTCGTTACTTGGTCTTCATTATGTTTGCTTGTTTTCTAATAAACATACAAAGAAAAAGAAGAAAAAAAAAACAAGACAAAGCCTGGATTTACTAAGATTAAACTACACACAGGTTGACCTTTTTTTTTTTTTACTATTTGGTTGGACTTTAATTTTAACCTTTGAAATATTTCCAAAACCATTTCAACAATATCCCTCCCCACACTTTCTTTTGATCTGTTCCACTGAATTTGGAAGAGAGAGAGAAAAAAAATAATAGTAAATACAGTGATGATTGTAGAATAACAACATAAAAAAGAAGGCAGTGTGAATTAATTTACAAGGTGTTATAGTTTGTGCTAAAGCATAAAGTTCTCTCTGGTGCTGAAAGGAAATGCCAGCGTTTTATACAGGAAACAAGCAGAGCAAAAGACAAGATGGGGAGTGAGGTCATGTCATCTGTTTCATCTCTTCCTTCAGTAAACCCCTCACCGCACCTTCTTTCATCTTGGTCAACTCCCCGAGGGGAGAATACTGACCCACTGTGTTTGTGTGTGTGTGTGTCGGTGTGTGTCGGTGTGTGTATGTCAAGCAAAGAGATGGTGGGGAGGTAGGGGGAGGTTTGCCAGAGGATCCCCATTTCTTGAAAGAGAGAGATGACAACCTGAGATAATGGTGCTAGCAGGCGTGGAACATGAGTGTGTGTCAGTTTTCAGACCCGATTTCCTCCTGAAATCAGCTCAGAAAAAAAATGAAATAAATTTAAAAAAAGACTCTTCACACGACAACACAACCAAACAGCACAAGGCACTTCAAATAAATAGATTACACAAACACAATGAAGTGTAAAACTTCGCAGCTTAAACCCTCAATCAACAAAGCAACCCAAAACCGCCCGAAACAAACATGTCGTCTGCAGGTGTAAAAGGACGTGCACTTAGCACCTGTTGCCTGGGTTAGGGCAGGGCGACGCCCATTTCACCCGGCCAGCGCGGAGCAACGCTCACATCCTGCTCCCGCGTGGAAAGACACAACCCCGGCTTTACCCACGCTCACGGTTGATCCTGACTTGAGTCCAAGTTAATCCTACCTGCCTGGTGCGAAGAAAAGACAAACTGTTGACACATTAGGCGGGGCCGCGGCAAAGAACACATTCTCTCGCGTTGGTCAAGCCATGTGAGACTCAACAGCAGACTAGATCTTTAATGCTGTGGTCGAACCATAAAAAAAGGCCAAATATGTTGATCTTGTCTGACGATTGTAAATGCGGCTAAAGCCTCGCCGGGATATCCCGTTGCAGTTCCTACTGTTTGGCCTGAAGAACAGCAGCGGAACATGTTAAGTAACAGCCGGCCTGTTCGGAGGCACGTCTAATCTTCCCAAAGCCTGACTGTAAGGTAATGATAGGGTTTGTTTGCATGGCGCTTTCTGTAATAAGCAAAGGGATAAAGGAGAAGATCAACAGAAGGTGATAGACGACACGTGCTCCTCAGCACACAGAAGGGGCTCTGGGAGAGGCTCCTTTTGAACAGGAATATTCGGTCCGGCTGAAATGATTGAGCCACCCTTCCAGTTTATCCAAAAGTAATGCGACCACGATCGGAGAGAGTCCATTGGAAGTTCACCATACTGCTGTTTCTTCTCCATACTAGTTTCAGTCATTTATAGACTAAAGGTCCACTTGTGCTCCAACTAAATAAACTGTTTCTGCTCTTTTGCGCTAACTGAGAGAACAGAGTGGACGGTTTTGTCGGCTGCGGAAAGCTGTCCAGACCCTGGAGCAGCAAAGCTTTCCAACACAATTGTCCACCTCTGTGTTTGACTGACATGATTTTAGTTTTTGATAAGTTTAATAGAGCGTCAGCCTTCCAAAACTGATTTCGCCTCGTTAGTTAGTCTCACTGCAAAATCTACATTTTTAGTCCTTAAATGCATTTTTTTCCCCCGTACTTTGAGTGTCTAGGAGTAAAAATATGGCCAATATATAATCTCTGTGCTGAGTAGATGTCCTTGTGTTCGTTTTGGGTCTTCTTGTGTATTATGTCGCCACATTTGCTGTGGAGCTACTAAACAAGGCTGTGACTTAAATCCCAGTTGAACTGTCCAGTTTCTCCAAATGGCTGAAATTTGACACATGAACATGACTTTTCCCACAAAAAAAAAAACTAGATCTGGGAAAACAGACATTTGCTTGAAACGTTAAAATATTGTTTCTTTAAAGTGCTTCGACAAAGACATTGTTTGTGTGCATCAACTTTTCAACAAAGCAAGTAATACTAACTATTATACTGTGGTTGAACTACGCTCCATGTTGTAGGTAATTGGTAAAAATGGAGAGAGTGTCGAGACATGTCTCATTCATAAAACAGGGACAAACCAGAGGTCTGCAGAGACACATGGGAAAGACCATAAGGGAATTATTTACCTGTGAAAAGGAAGTGTGTATACTCACACACGCACACACCGAAAATGTCAATTCTTTAGAGCATGGTGGCATGTTGTTTTATGGGACTTTTAAACCCACTTCATGTCGTCAAACAGGTTCTGTTGAAGTTGAACTTCTTGTTTCTGCAAATCTGGCAATAATAAGGCTGGGATGTAGTTTAATTTGACCGTCAAATTAAACAACAACAAAAGAAGGTTTTTAGTCACAGTTTCCCAGTGTATGTTTTTCCTTTGTATGTTTTTCCCTTTATTGAGTACCGGCAATTTTTAGAGCAACATTTTGATACCGTGCCTGAAAACTGGAATGGTGTCTTCAAGAGTCGGCTCATTGAGCTGACATCGACTCTGCTAGAAAAATGAGAATACGGTTAATGGTCTTTCAGGATATCTGGTGGAGTTTAGTCAGCCTTTTCTTTGTTAGGCTCTTCCCTCGCTCCTCCAAATCCTTCAATAATCAGTTTGTAACACTTGTAACCCACAGAAGTTGATCCATGTCCTAATCCTGTATCTAAGATTTCAGTTTGTTAAAGGGGAAGTGTCCAGTGTGGCTCTTATTGTTGTCAAGATCTTTGCTAGTCAGTGGGTAAACCGAGCGCTCATGTTCTAGCAAACAGTGAGACAATGCTCGGCTGGTTTGGGATTAATGCAGACACGGATTGAAGTCCTGCTGCTTCTGGCTCGCGTACACGTTTGCCTGTTCGCAGGACCCGACTGGCGCTGTACCCCGTCGACTGAACAATCACGCCACCTCGTTCTCCGGCTGGAGACTGTAGCCATCGTTCTTAGGGATATTTAATGTCTCGCTCCAGGCGTTCTCACAAAGACATGAGCCCCCTGTGTTTCTTCGTGTCTTTGAGAGAGATCAAAGAGAAACTGCAATATGAGATTTTTTCCAATTTTTTTTTCTTGTCTTTTGAATAGAAATTGCGTGAAAGTGACACAGTTCAGTGAGAAAGGTGTTTTTAGACGAGCTCTTGTTTTCGCCGTGGTTCAGGACCGCTAAATGCGTCGGCTACCTACGATCACACAAACTCGGTTATCTTCAAAAAAAAAAAAAAAAAATGTTCTGCTCATTTGTTGTGCTTTGACCCAGGCTGTGATGGTTCGCCGCAGTGAGCTATTGGAAAACATTGGCATGCCCCTTTTTACTTTAATACCCCTCATTAAAATCCAGTGGCTTTGGAGGCCACCAAATGTAGTAAATAAAGCACACATGTGTGTGATTTAAACCCAGTGGATCCCGTTAGAGGTTCATTCGAAAACATTGCCGAATTAAAAGCATCGCGATGGCACAGCAACACAGCAGAAAGATCAAGGACGAAGTTGTGGAACTTTTAATCAACGTTGGATCATAAATACCCCGAGCTTTGTGTCGTCATTCGGTGCTGCTGGTCTTAATAAGATCTTTGAAGAGGTCCAAAAATGGGTCGGTCTTAAAGGATCTGTTCTTTTGTGGTTTTGGACCTACTTGTCTGGAAAGAAATCGCTATGTGAATAGAAACCTGTGCACTGAGGCTCAGTGTGAGGTCCAGGTAGTTTGCAGACCTTGCGCCGCCCGTGTTTAGCCTTTCGTTTTGCTCCTCTGCAGGTGACTTGCAGATTTATTTGCCTTAAAAAGCAGAGGCAGGCTCATCCCAGCAGGTATTGCGTTGCCATGAAGACTTTCAAGAAGTGGACTTCCTTACATTAGAGATATTTGTCATTTAATGCAACTCTGTTAGTGAAGATTTTGATGTTTGCATTTTAACTGGAGCGCTTATCTTTGGTCAGGTGAGTATTTTTGTCCAACCAAGCTCTCTTATCATCAAAGCAGCTGGTCCAATTAAAATTCAGAACCGAGAATCAGTTGCAAGATGTAAAGACAAAGACATGTAACTGTTGGTTTTATAGTTTTGGTTCAATCAGATTGCGTTTCCGACCGTTTTCCTTCTGGCCCCAGATGACCCCGCTGCAGCAGCCGGTTTCGCAACATGTCTGTGCAGCCCAGTTGCTCCACTGCCGTGTGAAGCAGAATGAATTGGTGTGTTTCTTGTAGGCATGCATGTTTGCAGATGCGCCACTCTGAACACAGCCAACAACAGAATACACCATCGCTTCATTTTTGTACAGTCATCCAACTGGTAAATTCCCAATGATTTCAAAAAATGTAGTTCTAAAAATGTGTGTGTTTCACAGAAGACAGAATAACATGTTAAGTAAGAGTAAAAAAGTATTTCATTAAGAGGCTACTCAGATCATCTGACTTAATACTTCAAAACATTAGACAAAAATATAAAATGTACAAATTCTGGTATTTTAAAGACAAATAACACCTTCCAGGAAGCTTTATGTAAAATACATTTTTATTTTTTCTTAAATAAGGATACAGAAACTCCACAAAGCATCTCAGCTCAGAGCACACAAGGGCCAACACTGGCCCTGGTTGCAGAGATGACCACAAAAATTCGGCAAGTGAAACAGAAACACCGTCCAAAGAAGTGGAATGTATTGTGGATTTGCGTTGCTGTTGTCAGAGACCTAAGAGGTGAACACAGGGACGGAAGGGATAAAGCGGAAGGCCAGAGGGGAGCCGTCTGTCTGCCTGAGTTGCGAGGTTGAATAGATGAGAGCCAGCGTTGCCCCGGGCCGAACCTGGCAGCCCGGCTGCCTGCCTTCGTGCTCGTCTCTCTTTGACGGTACTCACCTGTTCAAATACATCCCTGAACACACGAGGAGGGGCGAGGGGGGTCGTGAATCTGCGGGTTGGGTTTGAATGTTACACATCACTTTGGATCATGCTCACTGACTGGCTTCTGCATTCTTGCCCGTCATTTAAATGCTTGCACGGCCATCACAAAACTCCTTTTTTCTTTCTGTCTGATCAAACAGTGAAAACCAGCAGAGGAAGGAAAAAAGGGCAAAAACAAAAGTTGATGAAAAACGTGTCTTGGAAAAAGTTCTGTACCCAGCTTGAACTTTGACAGGACAAAAAACATCCGGTTTTTAGCGAAGAGGGCAGAGAAGAAAGTCATTGTTAGTAGAGATCTACAATGTGTCGCATAAGTAATGAAAAGAACAGAAATAGGAAACATGGTGAGAAAACTTGATGGCGTGGAAAACCGACACGCTGTATCACCCATAAACCACCACATCGCAATGAAACAAGATGGCGGCTGCATGGTTCTGTGGGTAGAATGGCTTTCTCCAACAGAGAAAAATATTTTTGAGACAAAGGAAAAATAAACAGAGGTAACAGAGAAAACAATGTTTTCTTTTTCTTTTTTGTTCTTTTTTGTGCAATGACAATAGTCTACAACCAAAACGCAAGTATAACTAAACCAGAAACAATGGAGAAAAACAAAAGGAGGCTCCTGGTAGTTTGCTTCCTCACGTACAGCAGAAATCATCGAAAGCGTCTCTCTTCTTTTGTCGCCTCCCACCTCCTAACTTTGCCCCTCTCTCCCATCCATCGTTCCTGAGCCGTCTTGCATCGCCCGCGCTGAGGGGAGAAGGATTTTGATGTCCCAGACAAAGGACAATTTGGGTGATTTCCTGTGCGCCAGTGTCATATGATTTTGTCCTGAGGCGGTCCGGGCTGGAGAGCCCTTTGTCTGGCTCGGCCTGAGCCATGGAAGTCAGGCTTCCCTTCCTTTTCATGTGGCCTGTGTGAATGAGACGGGTCCGCGGCTATTGTGGTGTGATTTAGTGGTTTATCCGCTGGATCCAATGACGGAGGGTTTGACGTTGCAGTGTTAACTGCGTATTTGATACCATCAGCCAGGGCTTTCACAGGGATACTCTCCCTACGTGGAGATGACTTGCGCATTGTCGGAAACAATGGCTTTTGTCGCGCCGGATAATGGATTTGGTTTTGAAGAGATTTCTGTGTTTCTGCAGTGATTAGAGGGCTTGAATGTTTTAAGTTGCCTGAAAAGTAATGGTCTTCTCTTTGACCTTCATTGTCTTCTCCCTTCCATCTTCAGCAGAACTGAACTGTTCAGTTTCAGTTTTTGTATATACACCCTTTGTGGTTATGCTGCAGGAAAAAAAATTCATTCAGCTCACTGGGGTTGAGTTCTGAGCAGGTACTGGTATTAAATGCTTAAGCAAAATCAACATAGTGCAAAGAACATCTGGAAGTTTGTTGGCGTGTATGTGTGTGTGTGTGGTCCGGCCGAACTTTTGTCGGTATTAAGGAAGATTGAGGTACCGAGGAAGAGTCCCGCTTCTGGTTTGCAAAGGCGTATGTGGGCATGCGCTGCTGCGTGGAAGAAGCAGCATTAGGAATGCCTGCAAATGGCTTGTCAGCAGTTAAAGGATAAACAGAAGTTGGCTGATGCTTTGGCGGGAGAAATGCTACATAAACAGCATGTTTTATTGTTAACAACACAGTTGGAACAAATGACGGTGCTGGCGGAAAAAGCTGTTGTTCAAGTAACGGTGTTAAAAAAAGAAAAGAAACATAAAAATAAACTCTGTAAACCAACACCGAAGCAGGTTCAGTCGTTTGTGGCTGGTCTGGCAGTGGGGTGGGATCCCAAGAGCTGGGATGGTAGCATTTGCGGTGATGAAACAGATGGGCGAGACTATATTTGGGATGAAGGAGAGGACGGAGATGTGTTGGGTTTATTTTGTTCCCCAACCTGCAAGAATCAACCAAAGACACAAATTACTTTTCCGCAGAAAAGGGGAGAAGAGCCCGACGCGGTGAACCGCTGCCAAATGCTGTCTGAGATCAACTCCGTCGGCTCTGAGTCCCCAACTGCCTTTTATTATTATGTGAATACACAAAGAGGCTGGCTTTCTCACTCAGACATGCAAACAATTGACCAATACACTGTCCTACAAGATGTTCTGGAAGTCTTCCGTTGATGTCCCATTGTTGGGACACAAGGATGACCACTCTCAGGATACAGACAAAGATCATTGTGGCTCGTTAACACAGAAATGTGTGAGACATTTCCAATCCTCAAGAGAAAACCCTACACGGGAGTTAAGAATATACAATAAAAGAAAGGGAAAGAAAACAACACACGGAATAATATGAAAACATAACTGGAGGAACAGCAGCAGGTGTGGTTCACAGATGGATCTGCTCAGTGGCAGGCAGGAAAAAGGAATGGAAGGCAAGTGCATTCAATCCAAGCCTGGGTCAGACTTTGGAAGAGATAGGAGAAGGAAAAAGCAGTCAATGGGCTGAATTAAAAGCTGTGCATATAGTGATAATGCAAGCAGGAGTGCAGGGAGTGCATATCTTTTCTGATTCATGCTCTGTGGTAAATGGATTGACTACCTGGATGCCAACCTGGGAAAACAATGGTTGAAAAATTCAAAACAAGGAGGTATGGGGGAAAGAACTATGGGAAGAAATATGGGAAAAAGTTCAATCCATACCTGTGACAGTTACCCACGTAGATGCTCACACTAAAAATACTGAAGCTGATGCGCTACATAACCGGTATATCGATGGGGTTGTTAGAGCCATGCAAGTAATGGGGGGCCAAAAGTGTGGCGCTAGCTAGATTCGTTCATCAGAAATCAGGACATTGGGGAATACAAGGAACACAGCAGTGGGCTCGAGACAGAGGGATAGATTTGAAAGTTGATGATATTAAAACAGCTGTGCAACAATGCGAAGCATGTCAACATCAGAAGCGGGGAACACCACAGCATTTGCAGGGACACATCCACAGAGGAAAAGGTCCTGCACAAATTTGGCAAATGGATTTTATCGGACCACTGCCATGGTCCCAGGGGTGTAGGTATGTGTGTACTGCGGTGGACACATACTCTGGAGTGTTAGTCACTCACCCATGTAAATGTGCCAATCAAAAATCCACGGTGAAATGCTTAAAACAAATTGAGGCATTTTATGGTGTTCCTCTCCAAATTCAGACCGATAATGGAACTCATTTTACCGGGAAAATGGTAAAAGATTGGGCAACTGAAAAACATGTTGAATGGATCTATCATATCCCTTACTATCCAGAGGCTGCAGGACTGATTGAGCGGATGAATTGATTGTTGAAAGATTCATTGAGAAAGCTGAGTGAGCAACATGATTTGACTAATTGGAAAGCAAATTTGTCACAAGCAGTGACCCAATTGAATAATAGGCCAATCGCGCCAGGGGTAACACCACTAAACCGAATGATCACTGTACACAACACACCCGAAAATGAGCCCATCAAAATGTGGAAAATTGATGATAGGGCTGAACTTCCTATCAGGGCAACACCAAGTTCTGCAGGGTTAGACCTAAGAACACTGGAAGGAGTGGCATTAATACCATATCAGATCCAAATTGTAAAAACAGGTTTGGGACTAAAATGCCCTCAGGGGATGTATGGACACATCCTTCCTCGATCGGGGTTGTCACTTAAAGGGTTAACTATTCAGGCTGGTGTGATTGATAGTGATTATCGAGGGGAATTGGTTGTGGTAGGTCACCACCAAGGCGAAAGCCCCTTGGTACTCCAAAAAGGAGACAAAATTGCACAACAGGTTTTGAAACTATGTAACATGTCAGATATGCGAGAAATTAATCCACCCATTGAAGTAACAGTTAGAGAAAAAGGAGGATTTGGCTCCACTGATAAGCCAGGAGCAAAAGTCTGGGTGAGACAAGAGCATGGTCCGCCTAAGGCTGCAGAAATCATTGCTCAGGAAAATGATGCAACTGAGCAATGATTGAATGTGCCTGTAACAAAGAAATGGGTGAATGTGCCTGTAACAAAGTGTTATCTGAGAGAAAACTAATCATTGTTCTCCTATGTTTTATAGCAGTGCTAATTTTCATTCCAGCTCCCTGTTCCTGTGGCACGTGTAGTTCGGGAGACAAAACCATCATGGAGGAGAACGTCTGCAGGATTGGGACCCACAGAAGAGGGTGTGTCGGCTCCAGGGACATCAAGTGCCTTGCCCTCACTGTCATGATGCTTCTGGTCCCGGCCTGCTTCAGCAAGATGATCCCAGGAGATTTACTGGAACCGGTGAAGACGGTTTGGCTCCTTTGGAGAAACACAACTGCAGAACGAACACAGGATAATTTCACATGCAGGCCCAATGATAAGTGCTTAGTAACCATTGTGACCAGTGATTGTCCCTTAAATAGATGTAGGAGATGCTACTCTGTTCAGCATCCTATAGCCACCATGGGCTACACATTAACAGTTATTTCTTATGTATCCATGTGTCAGTATGCATCAGACCTGGACAGACGATGTGTAGGGAAAAAAGGAACTAACATATCTCTTTCCCTAACTAATGACGCCCTGGTACTAGGAAATGTACCAGGAAGACACACGTTTGGACACATATTCTTTGCCTTCCTTAACACTACTGTGAATACTCCAACACAGTTGGCTCCTGTTGCACATACTTGCCAAAAAATGGCACAGGCTAGATTGACCACTTATGTACATTGGAAAGTTGTTTTTCCTCCCCAACCATCATGCGCTCGGAAAAGGTGCACATTGTATGACACTGTGCTAGGAGGAGCGAGGACTTTGATGGGAGTGTCTAATGCGGTTGACAATGAGGTGACCTGCACAATGCTCTCTAACACAGGACAGCATGTTTCCCAAGCCGTCCATCAGATTGGAGTTTGGATGCCTTCATCAGTCATGACACAATAGGAAGCTGCTAAAATATTCGTCCAGCAGCTAGTTTGGGACATTAGAATGTGGAAGGCCACTGCAGAGATATTGCGAAACATCTCTGCGGCATTGGACTGGACTGTGTGTAATATGCAAGTGCTGCATGCATATGCACAACGTGAACGTTTTCAAAGAGTTGTTACTACAAGTAACTTTCAGGAATGGAGAAGATTATGGAACATCAGCATCGATCATTGGTTACACCTAGAACCTGAGAAAACTAGATGTAACAGTATTATGTGTGACGGTCATTGGACCCAGTACAATGGGACCAAAGATGTATGAATTTTCTATGTTCTTTGATAAATTGTATGTTTCATGCTCATTTTGTACATTTTCAACACATTTTAAAGGAACTGTTTGCTGTATGCTAATTGTATGCTAATTGATAACTCTGAGCTCATGGTCGTCACCTCTGGAGCCCATGGACAATGGGGGGCCAGACATGGACCACAGGAGGCCAAGTGGAACTTGTTCTGTATGTTGATTGAATCATGGAATGAGCTCATGATCAAGTCGTGGGCAGGGAAGTAGCAATCTGATTGGCTAACCCGTCTGCAAGAGGCGAGATGGCCATTCCCTTCTTTCATTCGAGGTTGTTTTGGTAATGAGTATAAAAAGCAGCAAAGTCCCATTGTTGAGTCAGAGTCAGAGTAGAGTCCTTGTTGAGTAGAGTCTCTGCTGTGGGTTACATACGGACGCTCATATTTGTGTTGCTGCAGCTCTTCCCCGAACTGTCTTCTCTCCAGTTCACTGTGTCACGGTAAGAGCGGATTGAAAGAATCTAAGCATTACGCATTGTTTGTTGTGTGAATGAATTTGCTGTAATCTGTGGCAGACTAAAAGGACACATTTATTCTAGCACAGGGGGTGCTCAAGTCCAGTCCTCAAGAGCTACCATTCTGCAACTATCAGATGCATCCCTGCTCCAACACACCTGAATCAAATGAATGACTCGTTACCAGGCCTGTTCATAGCTGAGCCTGGTCTACTGGAGTAAGGCTGCAACTAAAAGTTGCAGGACGGTAGCTCTCGAGGACTGGACTTGAGCACCCCTGTAAGCAGAACAGCGTCTTGTCATTATTTATCACAGATCACCCCCGATCCTGCTTAAAATTTTACGAAACACATCTTATGGCCACAAGTTCTTGAAACTAATACAGCAAACAATTAAATGTTCTGTATGTCAAAATACAGTTGCAGTGCTACATCTCAGTCAGACTTAATCCAGTGCTGTAGTTTCCAAATTTGCTAGTCATTGCTCTCCTTTTGACATTTACGGAGTCCCCACAACACACATTAAGCAGTGTTACTTAGTGTGTTGGATGCTGGAGCAAAGTTGATCCCCAGAAGGACATTTAGCTGACTGTGTGTTGGGTCCCCAAACTCATGTCTCAGGTGTTTGTAAAACTCTAAAACCAGTTGCAATGCCTGAAAATGTTGAATATTTTGATTATTTGTTTGTCATTGTGTTTAATATAAGATAGGGGTTTAGTTCACCACTTCTTTTCATGATTCTATGAGTTAATTTGAAAAAGGTGTTTGTTCAAACCATGGTTTCCATTGAAGCAGTTGGTAGTCCATATTTGTATACCAACAAGTGTTTGTTAAATGTTCCAGACATTGACCAGTGCAATCATGGAACCAACAGGAATGGACTGCGGACTTCCATCCCTTGGTTCAGCCTCTCAGACCGTAGAGGAAGACAGAGATCCTAAACAAGTAGGTGTCTCAAATTTAGCTTCATGCTAACCAATGTTTGGCTTGTTATTCTGTTTAATTGATTGCAATGTTGATTTTCAGTGACAGATTTGGTTGATATGTGAATATTACCAAAGAGTCAGCTCTTGGACACCTATAATAATCCTGTTTTGGGTTTTAGATGCCATTGAGTTGGGCTTAAAGACTTTCATAACATTACTAATTGAATCAAATATAACAGTGAGGGTCTGATATGCGTGTAGAATGTGTTGTGTTGACATGCGGTACGGCTGACTGACATCTTATGGTCACAAGTTCTTGAAACTAATACAGCAAACAATTAAATGTTCTGTATGTCAAAATACAGTTGCAGTGCTACATCTCAGTCAGACTTAATCCAGTGCTGTAGTTTCCAAATTTGCTAGTCATTGCTCTCCTTTTGACATTTACGGAGTCCCCACAACACACATTAACCTTTGTTACCTAGTGATCCCCAGAAGGAAGGACTGTGTGTTGGGTCCCCATATCTCATGTCACAGGTGTTTGTAAAACACTAAAACCAGTTTCAATGCCTGAAAATGTTGAATATTTTGATTATTTGTTTGTCATTGTGTTTAATATAAGATAGGGATTTAATTCACCACTTCTTTTCATGATTCTATGATTTCATTTGAAAACGTATTTCCTGCTTAGCACTGTTTGTCTTATTATTGTGTTTATGTGGCATTTGATGGTCTCATGTACTGAAGACCAGTGTGTGTAGAAGTGAATCTGCTGTGTTACATTGAAGGATTTTTCAGTCTGTTTGAAATTTGCTTGTTAAGTATCCTTTTTCAGGTGCTAATTTCTCCCACAGCACACATTAATCACTGTTAATAGTTGGAGCAAATTGATTTACATGAAATGGTTAGGTTATGTTTATGGTATACAGTACCTTAAATTCATCATAAATTATTTCTTAACTTCTGTGAAAGTTAAGAAATAACAACTTTTAGCTATTGTCTTTCTAAGAAAAAATCATCTGCCATAAACTTTTTACAATCAAGACTCTTAAATTTCCCTAATATCAAATCTCCTTTTCAATCAAATTATTTTACAGTTTTTAAGTTTTCATGGCTCTAGATTTTTTGCTGAAACAAGCATGTCTTTCTCTGTTCCAGAATTTCGCTCAGTGTTTTGATGAAAACAAATTCATACCTAGACTGTGTCGTACTAAAAGTGTCATTGTAAGTTTTTCTTCCTCTTTTTTTCAATTAGAAACTGAGAAGAACTATGTTTAAAAATAAAACTGCCTATTTAACGTTTCTGTCCTTTTTAGATGAAAAATGTGGATCTTGAAGATTCTGGCGAACTTTTTGACTCAACTTCGGGTAGTGGTGAAGAATACATTCCTGATTCTGCTGAGGAAAGCGATATTGGGAGTGAGGAATTAGATATCCATCCCCATGATTCCCAGGAAGATTTGATTAGCAAGTTTTCATCTTCAGAAACTGTTGTGGAATCTGAAAGTACATCTGTCAAGTTTGTTGCAGACAGTTCTGGCAATGAATCATGCTCTGTAGTTGTTGGTGCATACCAAAAGAAGGGAGGAAAAAGGGTCTACGACAAAAAGCATTACTGTCTGTACTGCTGCAAACCATTTTCCAAAATGGCAAGACATCTGCAGCAAGTACATGAAGATAAAATGGAAGTGGCTAAAGCACTCAGCTTTCCAAAGGGTTCCAAGGAGAGAAAACAACATCTAGATTTCATCCGGAATAAAGGAAACTATGCTCACAATGCCAATGTGATGCAATCAGGAAGTGGATTGTTGGTGCCATTCAAGCGACCAAAGGAAGAAATGAAGAGTGGAGACTTCATGCACTGTGCATATTGCCAAGGTCTTTTTACAAGAAAAGTACTATGGCGCCACATGCGGAGTTGTGCTCTTAGACCAGAATCAGCCTGTGTAAAACCAGGAAAAAATCGTGTGCAATCCTTCTGTACTTATGTTGGTGGCATACCTTCCAACATTGGCAAAACGTTGTGGGAAATAATCAGTGCAATTAATCCTGGTCCAATTACAGATATTGTCAAGAATGACTCTGTAATTACTGAGTTGGGGCAACATTTGCTGAACAAGGGTGGTACTTCAGTTAGGAATCAACTATGTGTACGTGAAAAGATGAGAGAATTGGGAAATTTGATGTACAATGCCAGGAAATGCACAACGTTAAAAAAAATGGAAGAACTCATAGATCCAAAAAACTACATGGAGACTGTGAGAGCAGTCCAATTGACATGTGGATTTGATAGTGAAAGAATCATGTTCAAGATCCCATCACTGGCTAACAAACTTGGAAATTCTTTAGTTAAAATTAGCGAACTCCTAAAGGCACAGGGTTTGATCTCGAACAACTCAGAACTTGTGAGAAAGGCCAGTGGGTTTCACGATGTCCATCAGGAGAAATGGAATGAGTTAATCTGCGCTACTGCCCTAAGAAACATCAGAGGATCTAAGTGGAATGTACCAACTCTCATGCCCTTTACTGAAGATGTCCAAAAACTGCATGCACATCTGAATCAAATCCAAGATGAATGCTGCTGTTCGCTCTCTGAAAGTCCCTCTACAGAAGCTTGGATCAGGTTGACAAAGTCATTGCTGGCCCAGATTATTCTGTTTAACCGACGTAGAGAAAGAGAAGTTTCTAGCATGCCTTTGGAGGCCTTTTTATCAAGAGGTACGTCTCACCATCACCAAGATGTTGACTGGGCACTCACTGAAGTGGAAAAAAAACTCTGCCAGCACTTCTCAAGGATTGTCACCAGAAGAAAACGAGGGCGGCCAGTTCCGATTCTGCTAACTCCTAAAATGCTCTCTGCTTTAGAACTTCTCGTTAAACTGAGAGAAGCCTGTGGCGTTTTAAAAGACAACTTGTATTTGTTTGCAAGACCAGAATCCATGACACATTTCCGAGGTTCAGACTGCCTCCGTGACTTTGCAAGAGCCTGTGGTGCCAAGTGTCCGAGGTCGCTGACATCTACCAAACTCCGAAAACATGCTGCAACCCTTTCAACTGTCTTGAATATGACTAATACAGAAATGGATCAACTGGCAACCTTTCTGGGGCATGACATTCGTATTCATCGTGAGTACTACAAGCTTCCAGAGAAGACCCTACAACTTGCCAAGATCAGCAAAGTTTTGATGGCCTTAGAAAATGGAAGATTGGCAGAGTTTCATGGCAAGAACTTGGATGAAATTCAGATAGACCCGGATGGTATGTTTATCTGTCCTTTGTTCTGTGTATCATTTGCAGCTTTAAAAATTACTGAACATTTAATACAGGCTATAGAGACTGTAGCTGGTCAAACTGCTTCCCAGAAGCTGTTTTCACGATGTTCTAAACACCTGCCAATTGTCCGGGCTGTAGTCTCACCACTCAAAGTTTGGACAGGAATGTTCCTCCACACGCACAAATGTCAAGCTCGCAACAAGCCAATTTCCGTATCATAATGAATTAGACTCTTCTCCAATGCAGTTCAGAGGGCAATGAGTTAATTATTATAAATTATTGGTTAAAATATATTTTCAATAGGTTAATTCAGAACTTGACCAGACTCCTAACCTGTCCGCTCATCTAAGAAAAATTCTAACTACAAAATAACAAAAAAAACTTCCCAGTTGTTAGATGATTTGCCAAATCTGGCAAAACTGATTTAATAAATCCTTCAATTTTTGTGGGTTAAACAGAAAACATAAACTCTGATGACACCAATGATGACAACAATGATGACAACAATGCTGTGGATGAGGAAATCTCTTCTGCTATTGGTAAGATTTTTGAAAAGTTACTATACAATATTAGGTATTTTAGAGTAAGTTGTTGTTAGTTTTCTTTCACTTTATGTATGACCTGGCTTAAGCACACAGTTGAGTTGTTTGAAACCAAATGGAAAGATTGAGGTTCTTATAGAATGTCCTAACTCTTAAGAATTTGATATATTTCTAAAATTGATTTTTCTTTTAACAAATATTTATTTTATTTTCCTTGGGACAACACAAGATCTGAATTGCTGTATTCACAGTAAATGTTAACATGAAAAACATGCTACTCTAATTTTTGTAGAACCATCAGAAGTGGAAACCCTTCCTCAAAATAGAAATGAAATGACACCACCATCATCCAAGAAATGTAAACCACCACCATCATCCCCAACAGATGATGATCAAGAGGAGATACCATTGAAAGGCAGCACCACAAGACCTTGCTCGAAAGGTAATCTTATACAACCCTTGTGTGCTTAGACTCAGTTCACAACTCATTGAGTATTTGGAGTGGGCCTTAGAATCACTTTCTAGTTACCATGTTGCGTGCTCTTCCTCGCCCCTCACACCTGCAACCTTCTAGTCAACAGCTCGGTCTGTCACTCTCGGTAAACAGGGAAGTAAATTCCTTTACTTCCCTGTTCGATTCTGCTGACGCGTTTGTTTATTTTTTTGTTTGACTCTGGCTCCATGTGTTTTCTGTGTTTATGTGTCTTTTAATCTTTTTTTCACTAAACATTTTTCATCTACAAGCTGCCTCTGCCTCTCCGCATTTGAGTTCACCTTAACACAACACATCATGACAAAGTTACAGTTTTAGTTCCGAATGTACACTCCAGACACATGTTTGTCAGGTTTTTGACATAAATCACAAAAAAATAGTACTTTAACAAGTGCAAGTCTACACAGTATTTGGACAATGCTGGTCAGTAAAATAACTAAAATGGCTGTCACATTTGAAACATTTTCTGGAAACAATGTTTCATGAGGTGAAGGTATGTTATTGACTATTTTGCCCATCTATATTTTTATAAAAAGTATTTCAATGGTATGGATTACAGTCATTCTAAGTTTAAAAGTTTATTACTATCAATTAATATAGTATGCTTTGTGCTGTGCTGTTCATTATTTATTGCCATTGAACAGTATTTAGAAATAAATGCATTTATTGTTAAATGAGCTCTGAGGTTTCTCAGTTTGCTTATCTGGTCTTTTTAAGGCAGAAGACCTGCAAAGAAAACACCGTGGACTGAAGACGAAGTTCATGCCGTCGAGAAACACCTGGGTGCTTTTATAAAATCTTTCACGGTGCCAGGAAAAAATCACTGTGAAAAATGCTTAAAGGCAGAACCAGTGGCTTTAAAAAATCGAACATGGCAAAATGTGAAATTTTTCATTCATAACCGCATTACAACTAACAGGAAGAAGCTTCAGCGTAATTAAATAGGCTTGTTTTATATATGTAGTATTTCTTTTTCAATTAAAGTTCCAAATATTTGTTCAATGTGTCTTTTACATACTGCTTCAGTGTTAATTTAGAAGAAGCACTGTTTGTCTTTTCATTGTTTTGTTTATTTGAAAAACCTGAAGTGGAGGTTCATCTTTAATACTTTTAAGATAAGATTATTTAGGTTTTTTTTTACAGCCACTGAGCATCTTTTTGCCTATGTTAATTAAAAAGGTGTTTTGCAATTATTTGTTTTTATGTAATAATTTTCTGATGTTAGTGATGAGTTATAGCTCATTCTGTTAAAATCTAATAAGGCAGATGTAATATTTCAAGAATTTGAACAAAGGTCCCCACTAGGTAAGTTAGTATGTGTAACTTATGCAAATAATATTTTAATCTGGTTCTCGTCAAACATGTTTTTTTGGAAGTTAATGAGTCCCCCTGTATCATGGCCCAGACAAAGTTGATGAATCTACTTTTGAAATTGAGTTATTTCAAGCTGTGTATAGGTTAATACAGCTATAAATAGTGTAAAATATTGTTTCTGGATTTTTAGAACCACTAGAAAGGCTAGTCCCCAAATTTGATAAAAAAAAGTAGTAGTCCTCATGATCGACGGAAACACGTATGTGTGTGTGTGTGTGTGTGTGCGTGTGTGTATGTGTTTGTGGGTGTGTGTGTGTGTCAGGGAGATGACATACTGGTTAGTAATCTGCTCTGACATGGATGCTTGAAATGATTGTAATCAGGAAATTTCAGTCTTAATTTAGAGAGACTCTCTCTGTCTCAACTTGTTCCTGACCTGAGAACAGTGATGTTAAACTCTCTGTGGGAACCGAGCCTCATATCCTGGTATTTCTGACAGCTGCTAGCTCCTTCGCTCTATTCAAGCCCTTAGTTCACTTACAGGTTGGAATTGGAATAAGAAACGAAGAAAGACTTTTGCAGTTTAAAGGCAGAAACCTTTAAGGCATTGAGTAAATGACAGGTTTTTGGAAAAAATTCAAATTGATTTGAATTCAGTCACGCAGGCAGATTAAAGTTAAAGGTGAACATATTTTCTGCACCTCTGGAAGATTATAACGTTTTAGATTTGTCCAATAATACCTTTGGGAGAGTCTTTTTTGTGGAAAACTGACTGAACAAGTCTGAAATAACATTAAGGTCTGTCGTATCATTTCCACACATTCAGACATAAAATGAAACGTATTTCTGAAGGTAGAATGATTTTAGATTGTTTTAAAGTTGACTCTACAAACAGAAATGGGCCAAAAACGACAAATTCATCAGCTCAATCACGCAAAACGTCAATGTATGGATATTTTTAGCTTTGCCCAGCTTTGCGTTTATATTATTTAAATGCACTTGACAAATAAAAAAAAAATCAAATTGTTGGGTGGCATCCTGGTACTTCAAGGTGTGTGAAGGTTCTCTGCAGGTGTTTGATGGAAAGCTGTCATGACTCTCAGGGATTCCTGGTGTGTATGCGACCCACACTGTACTGACCCCTGAGTCAGTACACCTTGACTCAAGTATTCACTTGTTACTTTGTCCAAGATGTCAATAATCCACAGAAAGGCAGCAAATTTTAAACATAATACCTAAACAAAAAAAACTAAGAAATTCTAGCTAAATACCAAAAAGTAACAACAAAAAAAGTCAAAGTCACAACAAGTCCATGTAAGTTTTTTCTATTTATGCTCAGTGTCGTTAAAAGACAACACTTAAAAGACTACTTTCCATTTCTCCTCCGCTGAAGTGATTGTTGGAATGAAGAATGCCATTGATTATTCATTCACTTGAACAGGCAATGAAGAGGGAATCTTCATCGCCTGAAGAGTCCTTCTGTGAATGTCTGTCACCTCCTGTGACCTCTGGCGAAGACAGACCTGTTGGCTTTGATCACTCGCTTGTTCTTCCCCAATGTGCACCACCCACACACACTCTGAAGCCCTCCACAGAGCCTGTTCCTTCACAATGACGTCCAACGGGTTGACCTCGTAACAAAAGCCGGAGGTAACGGTGTGTGTGCTTGTGCGCCGCCTTGCGTGTATCCTCTTTCAGAAGTGACTGATGTGTGATGATCAAAACTGCTGGTACAGTTAATTGACAGGAGCAGGGATACATGAGAAGGAAGAGGAACAGAGATGTTCCCCTATATATGTGCAAGTGTGCTTGTTCAAAAAAAAGAGAGATAACTAGGTTTTACTAAGACTATCTCAGATTAGATGTTTCCTAGATTTTGGGTCGATGGCAGTCGATGCCTTTTTTAAAGGGAAAAAACTCCAAAACATTTGGGTTAGTGTTAGGGTTAGACACATTTTACAAAAGTTTGGAAGCAAGATCATTTGTATGCAACAAATGCAGAATGTGTATAACATCAGCCTTATAGTAAGATCAAAGGTATTAAGATACTTAAAATCCTGATAGATCAAAAGATAAATCGAGCATGAAAACAAAATGCGACAATTACAGCACATTTCACTTTGAAGATGTTGGTTCCAAAGTTGAGGGACTTTGAAACTTGACTGTGTCTCCATTTGTCTGGTCCCTGACCTTGGACCACATACTGAGGAGCTCTCTGGTTACCCAACGGTTCTAAAGTAAACATGACTAACCATTTTTTCAGCGATTGGCAGACATTTGTGTTTCCTCATGTAGGCTCAGCTGGCGATAGTGACATTATGGCACAAAATGCTATGTACTCGTTTCATAACTCATGCAAGAGAAACTGTGACAGTGGTTTCAAATTATTTTCTACTAACCAGAATTGCCATTCATTACCCAACAATAAATAACGGTTCTCAGACGTACGCTTTCGAGTAACTGCATTGAATACAGCTGCTTTATTTGCAAATAGTGACTTAGCAAATCACGCGGCGGCCTCTACGGGTGCTCACCTGCCCTGTTTAGTCTGATTTAATTCACCTATAGTTTGTTTGGCTTTGTTTGGGGAGATGTGAACTCACAATCGAACTCCAAGGGAGACCAAAGGAAGCAAACTGATCGGCGTTCAAACTGGGTCTCGGTTGACGTAAAGTCTGTGAAGGCCAAGCAGACCAGAGACGGGTTCAAAAGCAGGAAGGACGAAAGGACAGAGCATTGTGGGTAAATGCAACCAAGATATATGTGAATATATATCACTGTCAGGAGAAATGGCTCATGCTGAGCCCATTGTTGAAGAATGTTTGTTTGGCACATTTGCCAAAGACAAAGGAGAAATTCCACAACCGCTATGACCTGACTCCACCCCATTTTGGGTTGCTTGTCCAGATGTTCTTGGGTCGTTCCCTTTTGTGGTTCTTGGTGCAGTGCCACCACAAGCAAGAGGGTGAACCAGTTGCTCAAAGGCTTTGCTTCATTTGGCACGTTTAAAAGCAGCCAGTGAAAAATCCAGACAAATTAAGGTGCAACTTTCAGAGGGCAGCATTGCACCTGGCTATCGTCTGATGGCTTCTTCCAGCATTTTAATGCATCATGTCACAAAGTGTGCATCATCTCAAAGGGCTTTCTTCCTATGACAATAAGAAGAAAACACTTGGAGAAAATTTGCTTTTGGTTGGATTCAGTCACCACATCTGAATCTAACCAAGAACCTATGGATTGTGGTGGAGCAAGAATTTCACATCATGGAAACCTGTACAATTGCAGGGTATAAATACAAAAGTGACTGGTCACTGCAATTTTTTTTAAGTATGTTTCACATAGTTATTTCTATCTTTTGAACCATTTGGTGCAGATTTTTATTTGTGTTGAAATTGGGAAAACTTTTCTGGTCTCAAATGTTGGCCTCTATCTGGAGAACGCGGCAAATTTAAACGACGCAGTCAGGGTGCCACAAAACATGCTATGACCATCAATGAAGTGACTGTAGACGTGATTGGATCGGTTTTGTCTTTTGCCCGATGACTCTTTAACTTCTGTTTTTTTTTCCCCCAAATTGAAGTAAGAGTAAAAAAAAAAAAAAAAAAAAACTTGTACATTTGACCACGGAAACAACTTCTGTTGGCTTGTACATTTGCTTTCAAACACAAAACAAGACACTTTTATTTTCCCCCAGATCGGTGTACAAAGTAAATATGCTTTCAAAGTTTGGACAGAAATCCAATAGGTAGGGTCATTTGTTGTGCTAATATTTAACACCGTGCTAATATTTGGAGTTGCAGAGCAGTTCACCAGAGAAGACGGGGCTCACAGTGTCAAATCGGACGAGTCGTCCGACCAGCGGGCGTCCTGTGTGCATGCAGTGCTAATATTGCGCAACGGTTTTGAAATAAATATGTTTCCACGCAAGCTATAATATTACATTTGTGCAGGAACTATTGTTAATCTATCTGTGTGGAGTGGATATCATGAGACGGTCAAAAGGTTGTGTCACTATTTCAGTTCTAAAGTGACAACTTACAGACACGCACTTCAACATCGCCTTAAACCAAACATTCAAAATAATCGATCTGGCTTTATATATATATATATATATATATATATATATATATATATATATATATATATATATATATATATATATATATATATATATAGAATGATTTAAATAATTACAAATGATCATTAACAATATTTTGATGATTTGAATATTTTAAGTGTAGCAGAAATAGAAGAAATCTCCAGGCAGAGTAGAATAAGAGTAAAAAAAACATTATTTTTTTTACATTTGGTATAATGCCTACTGAATAACTGATCAAATGATCAATTATTTAATATTTAAAAATGACAAAAGAGAATAAGAAGGTAAGTGGACATTTTAGTATATTAAGGAGCAACATGATAATAATGCATGTAAGAAACAAAAAAAGCAGCAAAATAATTTGTCAACGACAGTTTATCTGAAAATAAAACTTCTGAAACTTTAACACACACTGCAGGTATGTGTCTGTATCTGGTGAGTTTCTGGTTAAAACATGTTTGTTCTTTATTCAGTGAAGTTACTCAGTGGGTAGAGAATCCAGACATTTTCCTCAGGTAAGCATGGCGATCCTTCATAATAATGTTACTAAGCTGAAAGTAAAAAGTACAGCACAGCAAAAATGCATCTAAAATTTTTTTTTATTCCAAAAAGTTACTCAAATTACTTCCCAACTCTGGCTTTGGGGGGACAAATACGTTTTCACACCACTGTAAATGAATGTTTCTCTCCTCGAATCAATATCCGCATTGTTGTGCAACCTGAGCTGTTGAGAAACAACAACAAAGCCGATGACAGAGTTCTAGTTTACAGCCAATTCTTTCCCCTTTATTGGACCAGTCTTATCAATTTGAGAGTACCAAACCTTGAATGCAGATCAAGTTTCAGGATGTGTGCTTTCATGTTTTTATGGCACTTTTTTTTTTATGACACTGTTGCTGTGATGCCTCTAAGCATGCGGCGGATTTCTGTAGCGTGCAGAATGTATACTCCCTCTGCGTGGGGCTTAGCGTAATCAATCTTTGCCCCTTTATGTTAACTTTTACATGCTTGTCCAATGTCAAAGTCATTACTTGTTTCTCATAAATTCTTGAAACACTTTCGCTTTTTCTTGCAAGCTCGTCCGCTGTGCACAAAGCCCATCGAGATGAAAGTAAACCAGGACAAGTATTTAAAATGGATCTAATTGAGAACGACGCCATGCCGGAAATCCATATGCATGTTTGTTTGTGCAAGGACAGCAAATCATAGGCGTGCTATTTCCAATTCCCGTCATAGTAACATATTTTAAATCATAGTCACCTGTGGCTTGTGTTTTACATGTTGCAGTCGTGTGTTGTTGACATGAACCACCTGAGGGACATTATATTTCAATGTTGACTTAACAGCTTGAATTGTAAATCTTGTGCATTTCAGCACCTTGATAGCGGAATAAATGCTTTTGAGTTTTAGTATATCGACACATCTCATGTCGATCAACAATCCAATATCGTGCATCCCTGGTTTAAAGCGCATAAAGCATGTCATTATATATTCTTTCCTTCTCTTTCTGGTAGGCAAAGTACATCCTGAGATCTCTCTTTAAGTGACCCCACAGAACCTCTTAATTTCCTTCTAATTAAGTCATTCTTTTGTTCATATGGGTCATTCTTGTTAAGCAAACTTTAACGCTTCTTCATCTCTGGTTTCTCAGATTTTAATTGGGAGCCTATTGCTTTTCAGTGTGCTTTGGAAGAACAGGCACTTTCTCCATTTGTAAAAAAAACAACAACTCAAAAACATGTTTAAAATGAATTGAAGGCCACAGCACTCTAAAGTCACCTTTCAGAAGACTGAAACAAATAACTGGACACAAACAGTAGATATTTCTTACCGCTCCTCACACTCAGAGCCTCATTTTGTCTTGCTGTCATTTATGTACAATCACTAACTGTCACAGGCACAAATTGCCACCAGCTTGTGCAGATAGGCTATTAACATATTTGTATTGGCATCTGATCTCATTTTCTTGCCCGGATACTTGTCTGCCTTTTTGTTTGTGTATAGCTTGTTCTCTGATAACCTATCACAATCCCTTCAAGTGCGTCTGTTCACATTTCAGTTAAGTCTGTGTTGTGTGTGTGTGCATGCGTGCGTGTGTGTGCGTGTGTATGTGTGTGTGTGTGTGTGTGTGTGTGCGTGTGTGTGTGTGTGTACAGACTTCCACAGAGTCATTAAGTCCATACAGACAACTCATAAACATAATTGGCTGATAAGAAGAGGAGACGTGATGAGTTGGCCTTGGCTCATCTGACAGCACACACACACGTCCACGCACACACACTTAGATTCACCGTTTAAGATCATAGAAAGGTTTTTAAGAATTTTCTCAAAGTTTTGTTGTTTTTTTTGTGAGAAATTTGCATTTTGCCTGAATAAACTCTTGTTCTGATCTGACACTTAAAATCAGAGGAATAATTTGTGCGTCTAAAAACACAGAAAGAGAGAAAAAAAAAAAAAGCATTTAGCAGGAAACGAATGAGTTTGACACGTGAAAGGTTCCGCAAAAACCAACACATAACTCTGGAGATCCATATCAAAGTTTAAAGCAAACAAATTAACTGCTGTTGGTATTATGGGTGTTTGATGTGGGGAGCTGCACAACCTAAGAATGCATGCTGCATGGCTTAAAAAAAAACAAAGAAACAACAAAATTAAAGCATAAATAAAGGAGAATCTGGTCAAGTGATCAAAAACAGGGGGGGAAGAAATACCCCAACAGACAGAATTGGAGATATGTGGCTTTCCCATACCTCCTGCTGCAGAAGCGTCTAAAGGAAAAATCTCCCTGAGCAAATGAGCGTCCCATCTGAGGCTTTTGAAGTTTGTCAGCAGCAAGACTCAACACTTCCTCTTTGCGTTACAGAGCCAGTTTACAGTTGCGCTCTCGAGGGGAGAAGACGTGCCACGCTTCATGCCAGCATGAGCTGGCTTCTTTCTTCTTTTCCATCCCCTGCTCTTGTAAAAGTGTAAACGCACCAGGAGCCTATCTTGTCTCGCTTTGCCTCTTCGTTTGAGTCGTTCTTTAATCATGGAAACATGTCGCAGATGTACATAAACTAAATCAGGAATTGCGGCGAAACACAATAACTTTCGTGGTAATTTGCTCTGATGTGTGAATTATCTTAGCCTTAGAATGAAGCACTTGATGTGCTTTAATATGCAGGCTGGCTATGCGAAATCCGCTCTGGCTCCCGCTAGAAGCGCGCCGATTTACTTTTTTGCTTAGTTTTGGTAGATCTGTGATCATCTGACACTTACATGTGAAGAAGATCTTATCCACCTCAGCAAAAGTCTTTAATCAGCCACCGTCCTCTTCTGCTCTCCCATGAGACAGGTTTGACTGACGGACATGACCCTCCAGGTCATGCCTGCATGTTTGCAGTTAACAATAGTACCCCCTCCCACTGTTGCCAACTCGGCGACTTTATTGCTATATTTAGCAAGGATTCTGACAGAAAAAAAATTGGCATCGGCCAGAATTGGAAGGTTGGGCTTTTTAAAGCCTGATAATCGGCGATCGGACTGAAAACTAAACTAACAGCCCGGCACCTACTGGAGGCCCTCGCTGGTTTTGATAGGAAAGGGCATCCCTGCTCACACAGGAAGACACTGCACGAGTACACAGAAAGCTTGTAGTTTTTATAACCGCGTGCAAACAGCACTCTTTGCACCGATCCCTTGTTTGCTTTGCCATGTTCTGCAGATGCACAAAGAAACAGATGCACAAGTGGTGTGTAATCACTCTGGGCATGCAGACCAAAGTTCTATACTCTTAAGGCTTTTTTTCCTCTCCAGGTGACCATATTGAAATTCATCCAACACCTCGCAAAAATGTAGTTTTGTGTGTAACGATAATTAACAATAAAAGAGTCAATAATGCAACAAAGGGGGCCCAGAAGGGAATGCACAGTCTCATAAATGTGCTACAAGCTTCAGTATTTTGTTTCATTTATTCATGAAATTGAACGCATCATGTCCAGTGCCATAGATTTTACTGAAAAATTGGCAACAAAATTAGCTGAAATGAGCTAATGTGGCTTGAATTTATAATTTAATATAAAGAATGCATGTAGTATATATGCATGCTAATTATTATGTTCAACTTTAGCAACGTTAAAGTACATCCAGTAGCCTGGAAAAGCATTCATACCTCTCAAACTTTTTTTTTTCTTTTCATTTCAAAATCACAAGATCTGTCATATTTCATAGGATTTTATGTGACCGATCGACACAAAGTAGCACAACGAATGTGACACAAGGTTTTAGATGAAACTTTAGGGGTGCACCGATTGCAGTTTTCCCAGCCAATCGGCGCACTCCGATTTTGTCCGATACCAAATGTTTAGTATGAAATGTTGCTAAATGTAGAAAGACTGTTGCTGAGTTGGCAACAGTGGGGTGAATATTGTGAACTGAAAACATGCAGACATAAAAAAGACGACAGCGGTTGATTTTTAGCCCTTCGCTGAGGCAGATCAGATCGGTGGGTAACATCGACCTCACGTGTAAGTATCGGCCACTCACTGATCTCCCAATATTTAGGAAATCGGTGCACCCTTAAGTCTAAAAAGCGTGGCAACCTCCGACCTTTACTCTAATACTTTTAAATACAATCCAGTCCATCTCAGAGAGTATTGCTCAGTAAATTATCAAAGAATGGAAAGACCGGGGCACAACCTCAAACCTGCCAAAACATGGCTGTCTACGTAAACGGACAGGACAGGCCAGTCCAACGTTTATCAGAGAAGCAGTAAATACCCAGATAAGTGATGATGAAAATCATCCATCTTGCTAGGAGCGTGATTTCTGTCAGCAGGGACAGGGAAGCCGTCATTCCGTAGTTGATGAAAAGACAGATGGAGCTCAACTGAGAAACTCTAGGAGGCAAAATATTTCGAAACTGAGTGAAATTTCACTTTCCAGGACAATGACTAATGCCTTCTCATGGATCAGTCTCGGCCGATATTCTGTACACCACAGGGGCGACTGTGGGTTATGGGTTCAATTCCAGCATCATCCTGTTGCAAGTCTCTGTGCCCAGGGCAACGCGCTTAACCCAAAGTTGCTGACAATTCTGTGTATTAGTGTGTAATTGTGTGGCCTATTGGTCTTAAGCACTTTGACTTGAAACCCTTTATATAGATTCAAAGGACCATGTGAAAATCTGTGGCATGACTTGAAAAGTGTGAGCGATTCTATAACTAAGAATCGGTAAAGCTGGCGGAGACGAATCCCCCCAAAGACCCGCAGCTGTAATTGCCTTGGAAAAGTGGTTCTGCAAACGACTGACCCCCCTGAGGAGCAGAATCCAAATACACACTTGCAAAATCTGAAAACCTTCTGTCATGTGATTCAAGTTCCAGGGATGTGCAAACTACTGCTCAAGAGATGACTGTCAATGACAAAACCATACTATTTGTAACGGCTTCTCAAGCGGATCATAAAGTCTACGGAGTAAAGGCGAGTTAATTGTTGAGTTCCTGGGATTTGCTTCTTTTAACTGTCCCCCCAACCACAAACTGCACAGTTCCTCTCTCTGGTTATTAGATCCATCCACGTCTCTGATTCTGCAGACCAGTATATGTACCATTTCCACTCCGGTGGGAAGTTGGGATGGCAAGAAAAATAAATAAAAAAATAATGTTTCCGTCTTGATGCTAACAAAGGTCTCCAGAGAAGCAGCATTTCCTCTTTTGAGGAAAACACACACACACACACACACACACACACACACACATACTGACACCAACCCAGCACACAGGAGGTTTTTCCAGTGGGGGATCCAGTCTCCTTCCCCCACTTTGGCTTGTCTCCATCAGTTAGCTATAAGCTCTTAAAAGGGCCAACGGGGACTAGTTAGTGGTCTTGCCTGGCTGTGCCTGATCCCAAATCATCAACGTTCACAAAGAGCAGCCATGGAATAACTTAACTGTGGTTGAAATTAAGAGTGTTTTTAATGAACTATTTTATGCTCTTTGCCTTTGAGAGCTGGTGAATATGAGTTTATTTTTGGCAAGTATATTGCATTTGATTGTGGAGCGCACCGCTGAGTCTTATGCACTGGGCCACACAGAAAGCGGGGATTCTAGGGGTTTTTCCCCTAAACATCCCACCTCCATGGTTGAGGTGAGCAGTGGAGACAGACCGAGTGTGGGAAATATTTATCCTGGCCAGAATAGCATATTACATCTTCAGCTTGATAAGGTTGATGTAGTTCCTGTTCAGTCTGCAATTTGGCTTCTCCAATTCAGGACACACTGGTTGTGTTCGAAAATCCGATGAAGATCCGATGCGAGGAGTTTGGAGCAGCTTCACTAATTCTTTTGCTCCAAGTCCAATTGGTGTTAAAATCTCAGGGCCTTGCTAGTTGTTTTTGCCTCCTCAGACAAACTCATGAACGCTCCTGACGCCGTCGGTCGAAGTAAAAATGTAAACAACGCAGACAAGCGAATTCGTGGCAGAGCCTCATGCTTCTCAAAGTCAGGTGAAAATAATTCTCCACAAACAGAGAGTCGTGCGATGAAGACTGTTTGCTTTGCAGTGGCGAGCAGACAGCGTGACAGCGGCGTTCAGTCGGCCGCTGCTGTGTTTCCAGTCGGCTGCCGAAGAACCCAAGAACAAATACGGGAGACAAACTGCGTCATCGCTGCCTGTACATGTGGGGAAACACCAGGCAGGAACACAAGAGAAAGTCAAACCTGCACATTTTCATCTTGAGGAAAATGTAGTCAGCAATTTTACAGAAGAGCACCGTCACATGACCAACTGAACTTTTGATGAACTCAACTCTGGTGAAGCCAGCAGTGAGTACTTACAAATAAAGGCTTCACACCGCTCCCGGTCAGTACCAACCAATCAGAGCCAGTAGGAGGGTCTTAGTGTTGTCCATCACCCTTCTGTACGGCCTGCTGACTTTGCTAACGGCAGAGAAACAACTCACCATGACAGGAAAACGGCTCATCTCTGTCATCAGTGGCTATGCTAACTAGTCTGAGCTTTCATGACAGACAGAACAGGACAAGCTTGATTAACAGCACTAGGGCCCGCCTCCTGGTTCTGATTGGTTGATTCTGAGCAGGCCAGGAACTGAACTTTTTTTTTTCCAGATTATTTGTCTCATACTATACTTCTTTGACATTTTGATCACATATTTAAAAGACATTTCTTATAGAAGTTACACACTGCAGCTTTAAGTTAATTTATTTTCGTAATTCCAATTTGTTAAATTTCATGTCCAATGAAAATGCAGCTTGTGTAAATATTCACGCCCCTTCATGTCATTATTTAGATTTGGGTGCAATCACTGCAATTTTTCCTGAGCTCTTTCTTACAAACCACAAATTCTCTAATAGAGACCAGACCTTTGACTAGACCACTCCAGAACGTCCATTTATACGCGTCAGCTTATGAGGACAAATGCGGTTCACATTCATTGTTTGCGTTTCGACAATAAAACATTAAAATCATTAAAAAAAACATCGGGTTTGATGCTTCTTGGTCTGAAAAACACTGAATCCAGTCAGGCGCCAGTGTGTCTAGGTGAGTTTTGATGCTTAGAAAAAGGTTTGCGCGGCTGCACTTTCAAAAGTTTGCGTGTATTCACACAAACTTTCACGCCATGTTCATTTCCATACGGGCCAATTTGTGCAGAAAATATCTCCCCGCACATTTTTATGCATGTAGGCCCCTGGTCCGCTTCCATTGCCTTTAATTAGCCAGGTTACAACTCGACTGAGATCCAGATGTCATTTGCAGTGGGCAGAAAATCAGCAGCACACATCGGGAGGTTCACACAGATCGAGGATAATTTTTTAAAAAATTGGGCCATGAAAACAGTAAAAAATAAAAAAACTAATTAAGAAGATTAATCCTGGTTAATGTGTTCATGTGGCTCATGCTTAAGAATAGTTCGAAATAATAAAGAAATACTATATCTCGAGTTCAAACTGGTGATGATTTAATTAACGCTAAACCAGTTTAGTGTGGACACCAAATCAAATGAAGGTGTGAGATGTTTCCATCCCCTAGATTATCAGTGCCCTTCTACAACAATTTATTAGAGCGTTATCATTGTTTTCAGGACTTACCTACCATTCATATCTCTAAAGTCTTTCGCTGATTTAGTTAATTTCTGTTATTCCTTTCGCTTCGTCATCTTTTGCAGCGCTATAAGCTGCGTTGACCACGGCAGTGGCATGCAGAGTTGCATCCCTCTCCTTGCCTGTCCTCTGGAGCTCATTGAACTACATGCCAATTAAACAATATAAGTCAATTTGCCCTTTGGCTATAATGCTGGAAGTTTCCAAATAAAAATGCTGTAATTGCTGTCCCTGGCATGCTGTCAGGAATTCTGTTTCCGCAACGTTTTTCCACACCCCCCCAACCCCAAAGTACACATGACAACAAAATAATTTTACAATCGGCAGCTAGGAACCTGCGTGTTGAGGCTCAAACACTGAACAGATAAACAATTCAAATACATTTTTCATTAAAGCATTAGTCCGTCTGTCTTGAGACTCACTATTCCCAGCGTCGGCCTGCCAAACCCAGTCCCCTCCAGCTAAATACCTGAGAGTTGTTAGCTAGGCTAGAGCAAAGTCGACTCGCTTGAGCTAACCACCGTCATTACTGTCATCCTAGCGCATGATCAAACGGTTGGGGTGGGCTGAGAATGCACGCATGTATATGGCTGCCTGATTGTGGGCGTGTGCGTTGGAGCGCGTGAATGCCAATGGGAACGCCGGAGGTTGGAATTCCAATTGGCACAGCGGGAGCTGGGTGTGTTGGTCAGACCGGCCAGTCTGACCAACACACCCGGAGAGAGGTACAACTCACCCACACCGTTGGAAAATAAAGCTCCACTTGTGTTCCCAGGTTCAGATGGCGCTTTGTGTCAAAGATTTTTATTCTTTTTAAATATACGTGAAAAAATATTTTAAAAATTGCCCTAATCACGTGTGTTTTAGACAGTGATTCGGTGACTGATTCACATAAGGTCTAAAAGATTGGGGAACAAGAATTATAACTGGCTGTAACAATTTGAAATAAGATGGCCGAGTAAATAGAGCTCAGCCTGTGGGGTGTGTGCTCCTCTGCTCCTCTGCTTCTAAGGTCGTTTCTGTCGCATCACTGACAAACTTTCAGACTTCCAGGGACGTTTAATTTCCTAATGCGCTCAACTTTTGACTTTCTGTCGTCTCATATGTAAGAAACTAGCAAGAGTTAATTTGAAGGCCGGCAAAGTAAGTTGTCCAATGATAAAATATTTTAACATCTTCCTCTCAGCCAGAAGCGGCTGTTCTGATTTCGTGGAACATATTCGTGCCAGCTACATGGTGTTGCCTGGATTTCATACTGACCAAGCTGTCACACGCTTGAAGCTCGGAGTCCTGAAATGTTCAGCCAGTACAAGGCATTTTGCCTGTGGGCGGTATGGGAGTCCCAACCCCAGCAGAGCAAACTCCCCTCACAAAATGCCAATTTTCCTTCTGCTGGTCAAAGCAGAAGGAAGCTGGATGGAGCAAATCATCACACGATAAAGTAAGAAACCATTCAAGAAGCTTTCGAAGCCACAACGCTCAGGTGGAAGTTCACACGGTCTACGTATTTCCCTGCCTTGATCCTGTCGTGCTTGTTTGAGAACTTCTTTAATCAGCAACCATCCAGGGGTGCAAAACGCCTGATCTCACAGAGAGCCGTCTTTCCCATGCAGCTTCTCGCAAAGCGTCTGCTGAGCTTATTATACAAACTACTTCTCAGTTCAACACTGGCAGAAACGTTAGATCTTAACGGAGAAGCTTTGTTGCGACGATGTGCTGTAGGCAGGAGCTCCTCAAAGAGACGGAGGCGTTAAATTACCAAGTTGAATATAGTTTAAATCATGTTTGATATGTACAGGATTCCCACAACAACTGAGGGAAACATGGTTACTTGATTGTGTTACAAAATGGCACTTTGTGCATGAAAAAAGCATCATGCTGCTCCTTTCAAAAAGATCTAAAAATACCCTCAACAGGTAATAAATTCATCCTTGTTTTGTTTTTTTTTTTTTCCCCCATCTTCATTATCTGCAGGCACATTAACTGACTCCGTTCAACAAATCCCAAAAAATCTGTTTTCCTCATCCCCTTTTACTGGATTTATGTGTTTTCACAGCTGGCTGTGAACTGCATGCGTCAGTGTGCCGAGGAACATCAGGTACAAGAAGTACCAGGAAGGAAAAAGAGACGGGGACAGAGGGCGAGCATAAAACTGTTGCAGGGCAGGAAATGGAAGAATATAAGAGAAAGGTCACTGCACTGCTGGCAGCTCTGAGGCATTCAATTTTAGATAGTGAAAGGTGTGTGCATGTTTTCAGCGAGGCATGAGCGCGGATGTTTAACCAGTTTCTCACTGGCCCTTAACTAATCTCCGTGTGGGAATTCTCAAAGGTCAGAGCGGCTTGAAAAGATTTTGGAGACAAGTGGAGACAAGTCGTCCCTCACTGATGCGCCAGGATGTGTGACTGGGCAGTGACAGCGAGTGGTGCTACCTGACGCGTCTCCTGACACGTCGTTTTCATCAGGTTGCTGGTGCTACCCTAACATGACCCGCTGAACGCCTCAGCTGAGCTTTGCACTGTCATGTTGCAACTTCCAGTAAAATAAACATCCAGCCGTTTCAAGGGTTCGTCTCTTCAGCTTCCCATGCTCCTTCTGCTTGATGTTTCTGTCACAGGCTTGGCAACTCCCAGTTTTTGTTTGCCAGCTGAACCCGAAGAGGTTTGCGCTCTGCAGCTTTGTAGAACCGGACATTGACATCCCACACTCATCGCAGAGGTTTCTACAAACTAATCCAGCCGTCCATGGCTGTTTTCTCACCCGATGGTAGATTTGGTTCAACTGGGGGCCAAAGCTGCAACGTTTTGTTACATTTTCAGCTGGTGCAGTTTGCTTTCACAATGCATCGTGTCAAATCATTTGAAAAAAAAAAAAAATAGAAAAACTATTCCACCCCTCTCGCATCTCATGGTGCTGTACAAAGAAAAAACACAAAAAGCTTCGGCGATGTCGTGAGTGCAACTTACTTTACAAAATCTACACAAAAATGAAGTAGTGTCAGATTTTAGCGATTGCAGTATTAACCTTTTGTCTTTGGTTAAAGATCATTAGCAATTTATCCCACCAGTGCTGCATTCTTGGGTTTGTTTTGATTGTATTTACCCAGAATGTCCCATGCAGGGCTTGAGGGTTCTGGCACGTATCTCAAGCGGTCTTTGGAAATGCAGGAAGCACCCTGGACAGATCCATCTCAGAGTGATACAAGGGCAGAAAAGACATTAACCACTTAGGAACACACCTATACCTAAGGGCAAATTTAGGCCTCCAATAGACCTGGGATGAGTGGTTTTTGCTTACTGCCAGAACTGCAGTGGACATGTGGGAAACATGCAAACTCTATGCTGCAACACTGATGCAGGAGAGTCAGATGTTTTTGGGTTATGCTGTTCAACAAAAAGTTGTGTTCCTGTTCTTTTTCAGGATTTTGTGATGCAGTGGCCTTTGGTTGCTGGGTGGTTTCTGTCAGTCTGGGCGGTTTGCAGGTCTCTGACCCTTGTCTCTGTCATTGTCCACAGGGTGTCTCGGTTCCGTCTTTGCCATGTGCTTTGTCTTCACACCTGCAGGCTCTGAAGGGTTGTTCCCCTCTTTCTTCAGACAGCATCCAGCTCTGTGGGCACATTAATAGTGAAAATCAGGGGTGCACAAACTGACTGGGGTTGTTCATTTATTACTCTTAAATGTTTCCTCTTTTAAAATATTTGAAAATAGGGGAGAAATGTTAAGAAAACAACAGCTAAAATACACACACTGCACAATCTGATGATGAATAGAAATCCATCTTTATTGCAGGCACACACATTCCAAAACAAGAGCATGATTAAAAATAAAATGTAGCTAAATGGAGATGCCCAGTCGCATGCCCAGGCATAGTCTCCCATTTTGGACAAACTTTGCTAAATACACGAAAAGAAAACGTTGCCCTCCCTTATTGACACAACGCCTACTTCTCATTGTTTCTCACACCATGTTACTTTAGCTCTTCTATTAACACCTGCAGGATCCCCACATGAGAGATTACTCCATATATTAGCCAGCACATCCTGAATCATAACCTGACTGGGTGTGTAAAAAAAGAAGACAAGTTGAGCCTTTTCCCATTGAGTGTGAATTGACAAGTTTAGGCTTTAGTTTTGTTGCTGGAAGTCCTTCAGGTCACGCGGGTCACGTATGCTACTCGGGAAAGTCAAACGACTCAAGAGAGCGTCGTTACCCTCGTGTTAGGATAGCTCCTGTCTTTGCAGCATTGTCTTCGTTAGCTTCTCCTGACCTTGTCCTGGGGACCCATGCAAGTTCTCTTTTATTGACTCCCTTCAACTTTGCATGAGAGATAATGAGACACACAACATAATGCAGTGAAAGCACCTGGTTACTGAAGTGATTTGGTCTTGAATTATTGTCCTGCACACTAGCTGTAGCTCGCAAAACTGTCCCAAGTCATTTTGCAATTCATTTTAAAAAAATGTAAATAAAAACCCCAAACAAATATTGCTACTCATCCATCCTCCCACACACATACACACCACACCCTGAGCTTCCCATTAAAGACGAATTAAAAAAGAAAAAATTCTGTTGGTGAAAGATTATAAAGATCTTTGGCATTCTACTTTGCTCCTTTTCATAAAGCAAAAAAGAACATTGTGACAGCTTTAACTGTATGAGTCACAATACCCAAATTAATCTGGAGTTATGATTCTGCATAATTTCACTTCTGTTTCTTAAAACAGTATGTAACTTTTATTAGTAATGTTTTTTTAAAGACATTTTTGTTCAAACTGACAGCATCTCATGATGGTGAACCAAATAAGTAAAATTAAAAAAATTTTAAAAAAACAGCATCAAGCCTCTCTGCCTCCTCTTTGTGGTCATACTGCCACTTGGAGAAAAAGTGGTCAGAAAAACCAATTGGAACCAGGAAGAAGGTCTTATTGTTGTCAGTCAAGCTCATGTACAAGCTGCTCAATATGTTAATGGTGTAGAAGCAACTTAAGGTTACAGGAAAACTGTTCATCGTGTCATCAGTTGTCACCTTAGCTAGCATGAGCATTCACGACAGACTCCAGTGTGGGGAACTAGCAGTAGCCTTGCAAAGAGCAAATGAGAGGATGTAAGCAGTACATACACAAGAGTGATTGCTGTATGTCAGCAGAATGCTCTATAGCAATAGAGCATCTGTTAAAGTACTGCATATTAAGTTTTTTTTTTATTGTTGTTGTTGCTGCTTTTGTCATGACTTGATGATCGATATATAAAAAACCTGATTGTCTTTGTTGGTGCAAAAGAATATTAGCGCTACTGTGGAGAAAAACTAAATATATTTTAGATTTCTAAGAAAAGCGTCAGAATTTTTTCGCCTTTTTTCAACAGATGATGACGAATGGCGTCGCAGTAATTTTATTTAGAAGTGCACTTCCAAGAGAGGCCAGCAGATGGCAGAACTTTAGGACTGGTTGTTTATCAACTCCCACAGGAAAAGAATGTTTTTCCAATGGTATTAATGACATCAGCAGTGATGTCATAAATCTATGACGCCACAAAGGAATCTGTCTCTTAAATGTAGCTCACAGAGAGCGTTTTGTCAGACCTGTTCCTCAGTTCCATTGCAGCAGATCACTCTACAAAGCACGTTCAAAAGTCATTGAAAAAGTAGCATATCGATTCTAGATATCGCCTTTCAGAGCAAGAACATCGACATGAAGCAGCAACAGCTTGCATGTAAACATGAAGCTTTTCCATCCAAGCTTTCATGGGTCGACATAGTGGACCTCAACATTGAAGTCGACTACGACGCTGTCGTTTTCCCTTTTGAGGGTGACAGCGACACCCCCTTTGAGCCGGAAGATTTACCATCAAAGATCCAGGGGGATTCAAGTCCTTCCGGCCACTTTGACAATGCAACATCTTCAGAAGTCCAGCAGGAAGCAACTCGCCCTGCTGGCTTCGAGATCACCTCCTCGGTGGAAGTCGAGGACAAGACAAGCCAACGCGTCACTGACCTGACAAAGCAGGTGGACGATCTTAAGAAACAATTGCAGAGTAAGACCTTTGACCTCCAGGAAGAACGAGACCTCAGAATTGCGTGTCAGGCTGAAGTTAAATCACAGCAGGAGGAGATTCGAAGGCTGCAAGAATTGTTACAAAAAGAATGTCACCAGCAACTCAAACGAGATCATGACAGGAAGGTGGCAGAGACGACAAGTGGCTCAAGAGCTTCTTGCTCTACGAAAGTTACGGCTGACAGGAACCTCCTTCAACAGCTGGACCATTACAAGAGGCAGGCTGAAAAATGCGCCGCCCACAATAAAGGCCTCATTGAAGTAATGGTTGAGGAGTATAGAGTCAGACTGCAATATGAGGAGCAGCTAAAAAGACACGCTGAGCAAGCGACCAAATTTATACAACAAGAGGAAATGGTGATGGCTCTACAAGGTCAGATTGCCGACCTGAAGAGTAAGTTAAAACTTGCTCTGGAAAATGACCATTCCAGAGTCTTCAGCCAACCAAAGGCCGCCCTGGACCCACAGGAGACCAAGGAAAGGCAGACCTTGAGTCATCCGGGGGTCTCCATCCACAGCCTGGCGGCTCGTCCTTTGCACCAAGTAACACCCAGGTTGCAAACAGAGGAGTCCTTGCAAACCCAGACCTCCGCACAAACATTGAGGTCCGAGGAAAGACCGACGTCGATGCAACCAACCTCTAGTGGTTGCACAGAGGGCCTCCGCGTTGGCGTTCGTATGAAGGGCAAGCTAATCCCTGCTCGGCCTTTGCGTCGACCCACACCTGGGTGGAATAACTGAGGTCAGTACCACCTGACCTAGGTAACCTGCATTACCCAGGACCCTAGGTCACACCCTCCTGACCTAGGTAACCTGCATTGCCTAGGTCCCTAGGTCAGACCCACCTGACCTAGGTAACCTACATTAACTAGGTTTTGCTAAAACTCTGCATTAATTAATTGGTCTCTCTAAATTGTCCTATGGTGTGAATGTGTGTGTGGAAGGATAAGTATGTTAGATGATGGATGGATGGATGACTATTTGTTAAAAGTGTCTGACAGTAGAATATGAAACAGAGAATCTGTGAAAAGTTCTCTGGTTCTGCTACTGTCCAGAAACAACCAATCAGAACCAAAAACCAATATTTTGGTTCTGATTGGTTTGTAATGTGATGAATGTGTCTGAGCACATTTAGCACATTAGATTGCTAGTCTACTGCAGCTACGCTATTGGCAGAAATACAACCGAACATTATATTATCATTGTTTATTTATAGAGAAACAAAATGCTATTTACGTTTGTCAAAACCATTTGGACCCACATTAGAACTTTGCATCGATTTCCCTTCATTTTAGTAGCTGCGATTTTTCCCAACCCACACATTTTCCCTAACCCTAACCAATACTAGTCTATTCCTAACCCTAACATTAACTAAAACTTAATTTGGTCTTACCACTAAACGTTACCCCTGACCAAAATTAATGAGTCCATCATATTAGGACCAGGGTTTGGTCCTAATATGATGGAACTAATGCAGTGTTTCTCAATTCCCCTCCTCAGGCGGATCCCCTGCCCTGCATGTTTCATGTGTTCCCCTTCTCAAACCCAGACCTCCGCACAAACATTGAGGTCCGAGGAAAGACCGACGTCGATGCAACCAACCTCTAGTGGTTGCACGGAGGGCAACCACTAGAGGTTGGATTTCACCTGGATTGATTTCACCTGGATTGAATCTATGATTCAATCCAGGTGATTAACCGGCTTCTGCAGTGCTTGAAGACTGCAGAAGAGGTCATGCGATCATTTGGATCAGCTGTTTTGAAATGGAGACGCATCTAAAACATGCAGAGCAGTGGGAGCCTGAGGACTGGAATTGAGAAACACTGACCTAATGTGACACCGGACATATAATGGTGCGTTCACATTAAATGCGTTTTGAGCGCCAGGTGAGTCTGGTTTGCATTCAGTCTATGTGGAGGCGTGTCGAGCGTCTAGCGTATCCAACACTCCACATAGACCTTGAATATAAACCAGAATCGCCTGACTCTCAAAACGTGTTTGATGTGAACGCACCATTAAAATGTTCAGCTTCAATGACATCAGCAGTGATGACATCACTCTTTGATGCATCAAATGAATCTCTCTTAAGTGTAGCACAGAAACTGTTTTTTCAAACTTCTTCCTGTTTCAGACTTATAAGTTATAAGTTATGAATCTTCTCCAGGAGCATTGTTACAATTTTTTGAAGACACAGAATCAGCCCAGTACTGATTCTCATTCTCCGGTTAGAGAAACTCGCTAGATAATCTTTCGGTACTGGAATTACGCCGAAGATAAATTAGTTTAATCAAAGGATGTAATAAATATGTGCGCATCCGGCCTGCGAATTAATTATCTATGGCCCCCTGGATGGTATTTAATTACTATTAGAACCGGCCCGCAGGCCACAGCGTCGAGGGCTATTGCAGTGCGCTTCGAGCGTCTAGTGGGGCGCGAAGTCACTGCAGCGTACAAGTGGCTTCATTGTTCATCAGCAATTTTTTATACTGCTGTAACCATTAAACAATCCCCCCGTCAATTCAACCATATAGGTGGAGACACATTGTTTTTGTCGCTGCTGATACCGTCGCATAGAAACGGGGTCACTCCCCAAGATGCGTTGAGGAAATGAAATTACAAATGGAAATTGTAACGCAAATTTATTTCGATAAGTAACTGTAGTCTGACAGAAGCTATTGGCTTTAAAAGAGGTCAAATTTACACTTGATAAAATAATCTGAGACGTAAATAAAACAACAAAAAGTCTTCCACTAAACATTCTGATCGTCCTTATGAATACTGAGTCATTCTTGTTGACAAGAGATCAGTATCACAACTGATGACTGTTTTTGTCCTGTTTCACGCTGAAGTGAAATAAATGGTTGTTTATTGGAATCTCACTGGTGACTCAGTAGGTTGAATGATGGCCACATTTATTTCTGGAGTCAGTGTTGATTTTATTATTTTTTTCAACCGTGACAGAAAATGTGTCAAATCATCAGACGTCTTGTCTTTCGTGACATAAATCTAAATAAACGAGTCTCCTTGCTGGATGAAACATCATCCAGGAGCCTCGATGTTCTTCACAGTTGGCCATTTTCAAGCACACAGTGACCTAATCAGACTAATAAGTAAAATTAAAAGAATTTAAAAATCAAGCCTCTCTGTCTCCTCTTTGTGGTCATACTGCCACTTGGAGAAAAAGTGGTCAGAAAAACCAATTGGAACCAGGAAGAAGGTCTTATTGTTGTCAGTCAAGCTCATGTACAAGCTGCTCAATATGTTAATGGTGTAGAAGCAACTTAAGGTTACAGGAAAACTGTTCATCGTGTCATCAGTTGTCACCTTAGCTAGCATGAGCATTCACGACAGACTCCAGTGTGGGGAACTAGCAGTAGCCTAGCAAAGAGCAAATAAGAGGATGCAAGCAGTACATACACAAGAGTGATTGCTGTATGTCAGCAGAATGCTCTATTGCTCTATCTGTTAAAGTACTCCATATTAAGTTTTTTTTTATTGTTGTTGCTACTTTTGTCATGACTTGATGATCGATATATAAAAAACCTGATTGTCTTTGCTGGTG
This sequence comes from Poeciliopsis prolifica, assembly GCF_027474105.1. Lineage (NCBI taxonomy): Eukaryota > Metazoa > Chordata > Actinopteri > Cyprinodontiformes > Poeciliidae > Poeciliopsis > Poeciliopsis prolifica. The sequence continues at coordinate 5,652,306 of NW_026562383.1, forward strand.
CAAAAGAATATTAGCGCTACTGTGGAGAAAAACTAAATATATTTTAGATTTCTAAGAAAAGCGTCAGAATTTTTCCGCCTTTTTTCAACAGATGATGACGAATGGCGTCGCAGTAATTTTATTTAGAAGTGCACTTCCAAGAGAGGCCAGCAGATGGCAGAACTTTAGGACTGGTTGTTATCAACTCCCACAGGAAAAGAATGTTTTTCCAATGGTATTAATGACATCAGCAGTGATGTCATAAATCTATGACACCACAAAGGAATCTGTCTCTTAAATGTAGCTCACAGAGAGCGTTTTGTCAGACCTGTTCCTCAGTTCCATTGCAGCAGATCACTCTACAAAGCACGTTCGAAAGTCATTGAAAAAGTAGCATATCAATTCTAGATATCGCCTTTCAGAGCAAGAACATCGACATGAAGCAGCAACAGCTTGCATGTAAACATGAAGCTTTTCCATCCAAGCTTTCATGGGTCGACATAGTGGACCTCAACATTGAAGTCGACTACGACGCTGTCGTTTTCCCTTTTGAGGGTGACAGCGACACCCCCTTTGAGCCGGAAGATGTACCATCAAAGATCCAGGGGATTCAAGTCCTTCCGGCCACTTTGACAATGCAACATCTTCAGAAGTCCAGCAGGAAGCAACTTGCTCCGCTGGCTTCGAGATCACCTCCTCGGTGGAAGTCGAGGACAAGACAAGCCAACGCGTCACTGACCTGACAAAGCAGGTGGACGATCTTAAGAAACAATTGCAGAGTAAGACCTTTGACCTCCAGGAAGAACGAGACCGCAGAATTGCGTGTCAGGCTGAAGTTAAATCACAGCAGGAGGAGATTCGAAGGCTGCAAGATATGTTACAAAAAGAACGTCACCAGCAAGTCAAACAAGATCATGACAGGAAGGTGGCAGAGACGACAAGTGGCTCAAGGGCTTCTTGCTCTACCAAAGTTACGGCTGACAGGAACCTCCTTCAACAGCTGGACCACTACAAGAGGCAGGCTGAAAAATGTGCCGCCCACAATAAAGGCCTCATTGAAGTAATGGTTGAGGAGTATAGAGTCAGACTGCAATATGAGGAGCAGCTAAAAAGACACGCTGAGCAAGCGACCAAATTTATACAACAGGAGGAAATGGTGAAGGCTCTACAAGGTCAGATTGCCGACCTGAAGAGTAAGTTAAAACTTGCTCTGGAAAATGACCATTCCAGAGTCTTCAGCCAACCAAAGGCCGACCTGGACCCACAGGAGACCAAGGAAAGGCAGACCTTGAGTCATCCGGGGGTCTCCATCCACAGCCTGGCGGCTCGTCCTATGCACCAACTAACACCCAGGTTGCAAACAGAGGAGTCCTTGCAAACCCAGACCTCCGCACAAACATTGAGGTCCGAGGAAAGACCGACATCGATGCAACCAACCTCTAGTGGTTGCACGGAGGGCCTCCGCGTTGGCGTTCGTATGAAGGGCAAGCTAATCCCTGCTCGGCCTTTGCGTCGACCCACACCTGGGTGGAATAACTGAGGTCAGTACCACCTGACCTAGGTAACCTGCATTACCCAGGACCCTAGGTCACACCCTCCTGACCTAGGTAACCTGCATTGCCTAGGTCCCTAGGTCAGACCCACCTGACCTAGGTAACCTACATTACCTAGGTCCCTAGGTCAGACCCACCTGACCTAGGTAACCTACATTAACTAGGTTTTGCTAAAACTCTGCATTAATTAATTGGTCTCTCTAAATTGTCCTATGGTGTGAATGTGTGTGGAAGGATAAGTATGTTAGATGATGGATGGATGGATGACTATTTGTTAAAAGTGTCTGACAGTAGAATATGAAACAGAGAATCTGTGAAAAGTTCTCTGGTTCTGCTACTGTCCAGAAACAACCAATCAGAACCAAAAAACAATATTTTGGTTCTGATTGGTTTGTAATGTGATGAATGTGTCTGAGCACATTTAGCACATTAGATTGCTAGTCTACTGCAGCTACGCAATTGGCAGAAATACAACCGAACATTATATTATCATTGTTTATTTATAGAGAAACAAAATGCTATTTAGGTTTGTCAAAACCATTTTGACCCACATTAGAACTTTGCATCGATTTCCCTTCATTTTAGTAGCTGCGATTTTTCCCAACCCACACATTTTCCCTAACCCTAACCAATACTAGTCTATTCCTAACCCTAACATTAACTAAAACTTAATTTGGTCTTACCACTAAACGTTACCCCTGACCAAAATTAATGAGTCCATCATATTAGGACCAGGGTTTGGTCCTAATATGATGGAACTAATGCAGTGTTTCTCAATTCCCCTCCTCAGGCGGATCCCCTGCCCTGCATGTTTCATGTGTTCCCCTTCTCCCCTTCACCTCAATCCAGGTGATTAACCGGCTTCTGCAGTGCTTGAAGACTGCAGAAGAGGTCATGCGATCATTTGGATCAGCTGTTTTGAAATGGAGACGCATCTAAAACATGCAGAGCAGTGGGAGCCTGAGGACTGGAATTGAGAAACACTGACCTAATGTGACACCGGACAGATAATGGTGCGTTCACATTAAATGCGTTTTGAGCGCCAGGTGAGTCTGGTTTGCATTCAGTCTATGTGGAGGCGTGTCGAGCGTCTAGCGCATCCAACACTCCACATAGACCTTGAATATAAACCAGAATCGCCTGACTCTCAAAACGTGTTTGATGTGAACGCACCATTAAAATGTTCAGCTTCAATGACATCAGCAGTGATGACATCACTCTTTGATGCATCAAATGAATCTCTCTTAAGTGTAGCACAGAAACTGTTTTTTCAAACCTCGTCCTGTTTCAGACTTATAAGTTATAAGTTATGAATCTTCTCCAGGAGCATTGTTACAATTATTTGAAGACACAGAATCAGCCCAGTACTGATTCTCATTCTCCGGTTAGAGAAACTCGCTAGATAATCTTTCGGTACTGGAATTACGCCGAAGATAAATTAGTTTAATCAAAGGATGTCATAAATATGTGCGCATCCGGCCTGCGAATTAATTATCTATGGCCCCCGGGATGGTATTTAATTACTATTAGAACCGGCCCGCAGGCCACAGCGTCGAGGGCTATTGCAGTGCGCTTCGAGCGTCTAGTGGGGCGCGAAGTCACTGCGTACAAGTGGCTATTGTTCATCAGCAATTTTTTATACTGCTGTAACCATTAAACAATCCCCCCGTCAATTCAAATATATAGGTGGAGATACATTGTTTTTGTCGCTGCTGATACCGTCGCATAGAAACGGGGGGTCACTCCCCAAGATGCGTTGAGGAAATGAAATTACAAATGGAAATTGTAACGCAAATTTATTTCGATAAGTAACTGTAGTCTGACAGAAGCTATTGGCTTTAAAAGAGGTAAAATTTACACTTGATAAATAATCTTAGACGTAAATAAAACAACAAAAAGTCTTCCACTAAACATTCTGATCGTCCTTATGAATACTGAGTCATTCTTGTTGACAAGAGATCAGTATCACAACTGATGACTGTTTTTGTCCTGTTTCACGCTGAAGTGAAATAAATGGTTGTTTATTGGAATCTCACTGGTGACTCAGTAGGTTGAATGATGGCCACATTTATTTCTGGAGTCAGTGTTGATTTTTTTTTTTTTTTTCAACCGTGACAGAAAATGTGTCAAATCATCAGACGTCTTGTCTTTCGTGACATAAATCTAAATAAACGAGTCTCCTTGCTGGATGAAACATCATCCAGGAGCCTCGATGTTCTTCACAGTTGGCCATTTTCAGGCACACAGTGACCTAATCAGACTAATAAGTAAAATTAAAAAAATTTAAAAAATCAAGCCTCTCTGCCTCCTCTTTGTGGTCATACTGCCACTTGGAGAAACAGTGGTCAGAAAAACCAATTGGAACCAGGAAGAAGGTCTTATTGTTGTCAGTCAAGCTCATGTACAAGCTGCTCAATATGTTAATGGTGTACAAGCAACTTAAGGTTACAGGAAAACTGTTCATTGTGTCATCAGTTGTCACCTTAGCTAGCATGAGCATTCACGACAGACTCCAGTGTGGGGAACTAGCAGTAGCCTAGCAAAGAGCAAATGAGAGGATGTGAACAATACATACACAAGAGTGATTGCTGTATGTCAGCAGAATGCTCTATTGCTCTATCTGTTAAAGTACTCCATATTAAGTTTTTTTTTTTTATTGTTGTTGCTGCTTTTGTCATGACTTGATGATCGATATATAAAAAACCTGATTGTCTTTGCTGGTGCAAAAGAATATTAGCGCTACTGTGGAGAAAAACTAAATATATTTTAGATTTCTAAGAAAAGCGTCAGAATTTTTTCGCCTTTTTTCAACAGATGATGACGAATGGCGTCGCAGTAATTTTATTTAGAAGTGCACTTCCAAGAGAGGCCAGCAGATGGCAGAACTTTAGGACTGGTTGTTTATCAACTCCCACAGGAAAAGAATGTTTTTCCAATGGTATTAATGACATCAGCAGTGATGTCATAAATCTATGACGCCACAAAGGAATCTGTCTCTTAAATGTAGCTCACAGAGAGCGTTTTGTCAGACCTGTTCCTCAGTTCCATTGCAGCAGATCACTCTACAAAGCACGTTCGAAAGTCATTGAAAAAGTAGCATATCGATTCTAGATATCACCTTTCAGAGCAAGAACATCGACATGAAGCAGCAACAGCTTGCATGTAAACATGAAGCTTTTCCATCCAAGCTTTCATGGGTCGACATAGTGGACCTCAACATTGAAGTCGACTACGACGCTGTCGTTTTCCCTTTTGAGGGTGACAGCGACACCCCCTTTGAGCCAGAAGATGTACCATCAAAGATCCAGGGGGATTCAAGTCCTTCCGGCCACTTTGACAATCCAACATCTTCAGAAGTCCAGCAGGAAGCAACTCGCTCTGCTGGCTTTGAGATCACCTCCTCGGTGGAAGTCGAGGACAAGACAAGCCAACGCGTCACTGACCTGACAAAGCAGGTGGACGATCTTAAGAAACAATTGCAGAGTAAGACCTTTGACCTCCAGGAAGAACGAGACCGCAGAATTGCGTGTCAGGCTGAAGTTAAATCACAGCAGGAGGAGATTCGAAGGCTGCAAGATATGTTACAAAAAGAACGTCACCAGCAAGTCAAACGAGATCATGACAGGAAGGTGCCAGAGACGACAAGTGGCTCAAGGGCTTCTTGCTCTACCAAAGTTACGGCTGACAGGAACCTCCTTCAACAGCTGGACCACTACAAGAGGCAGGCTGAAAAATGTGCCGCCCACAATAAAGGCCTCATTGAAGTAATGGTTGAGGAGTATAGAGTCAGACTGCAATATGAGGAGCAGCTAAAAAGACACGCTGAGCAAGCGACCAAATTTTACAACAGGAGGAAATGGTGAAGGCTCTACAAGGTCAGATTGCCGACCTGAAGAGTAAGTTAAAACTTGCTCTGGAAAATGACCATTCCAGAGTCTTCAGCCAACCAAAGGCCGCCCTGGACCCACAGGAGACCAAGGAAAGGCAGACCTTGAATCATCCGGGGGTCTCCATCCACAGCCTGGCGGCTCGTCCTTTGCACCAAGTAACACCCAGGTTGCAAACAGAGGAGTCCTTGCAAACCCAGACCTCCGCACAAACATTGAGGTCCGAGGAAAGACCGACGTCGATGCAACCAACCTCTAGTGGTTGCACGGAGGGCCTCCGCGTTGGCGTTCGTATGAAGGGCAAGCTAATCCCTGCTCGGCCTTTGCGTCGACCCACACCTGGGTGGAATAACTGAGGTCAGTACCACCTGACCTAGGTAACCTGCATTACCCAGGACCCTAGGTCACACCCTCCTGACCTAGGTAACCTGCATTGCCTAGGTCCCTAGGTCAGACCCACCTGACCTAGGTAACCTACATTACCTAGGTCCCTAGGTCAGACCCACCTGACCTAGGTAACCTACATTAACTAGGTTTTGCTAAAACTCTGCATTAATTAATTGGTCTCTCTAAATTGTCCTATGGTGTGAATGTGTGTGTGGAAGGATAAGTATGTTAGATGATGGATGGATGGATGACTATTTGTTAAAAGTGTCTGACAGTAGAATATGAAACAGAGAATCTGTGAAAAGTTCTCTGGTTCTGCTACTGTCCAGAAACAACCAATCAGAACCAAAAACCAATATTTTGGTTCTGATTGGTTTGTAATGTGATGAATGTGTCTGAGCACATTTAGCACATTAGATTGCTAGTCTACTGCAGCTACGCTATTGGCAGAAATACAACCGAACATTATATTATCATTGTTTATTTATAGAGAAACAAAATGCTATTTAGGTTTGTCAAAACCATTTTGACCCACATTAGAACTTTGCATCGATTTCCCTTCATTTTAGTAGCTGCGATTTTTCCCAACCCACACATTTTCCCTAACCCTAACCAATACTAGTCTATTCCTAACCCTAACATTAACTAAAACTTAATTTGGTCTTACCACTAAACGTTACCCCTGACCAAAATTAATGAGTCCATCATATTAGGACCAGGGTTTGGTCCTAATATGATGGAACTAATGCAGTGTTTCTCAATTCCCCTCCTCAGGCGGATCCCCTGCCCTGCATGTTTCATGTGTTCCCCTTCTCCCCTTCACCTCAATCCAGGTGATTAACCGGCTTCTGCAGTGCTTGAAGACTGCAGAAGAGGTCATGCGATCATTTGGATCAGCTGTTTTGAAATGGAGACGCATCTAAAACATGCAGAGCAGTGGGAGCCTGAGGACTGGAATTGAGAAACACTGACCTAATGTGACACCGGACAGATAATGGTGCGTTCACATTAAATGCGTTTTGAGCGCCAGGTGAGTCTGGTTTGCATTCAGTCTATGTGGAGGCGTGTCGAGCGTCTAGCGCATCCAACACTCCACATAGACCTTGAATATAAACCAGAATCGCCTGACTCTCAAAACGTGTTTGATGTGAACGCACCATTAAAATGTTCAGCTTCAATGACATCAGCAGTGATGACATCACTCTTTGATGCATCAAATGAATCTCTCTTAAGTGTAGCACAGAAACTGTTTTTTCAAACCTCGTCCTGTTTCAGACTTATAAGTTATAAGTTATGAATCTTCTCCAGGAGCATTGTTACAATTTTTGAAGACACAGAATCAGCCCAGTACTGATTCTCATTCTCCGGTTAGAGAAACTCGCTAGATAATCTTTCGGTACTGGAATTACGCCGAAGATAAATTAGTTTAATCAAAGGATGTCATAAATATGTGCGCATCCGGCCTGCGAATTAATTATCTATGGCCACCTGGATGGTATTTAATTACTATTAGAACCAGCCCGCAGGCCACAGCGTCGAGGGCTATTGCAGTGTGCTTCGAGCGTCTAGTGGGGCGCGAAGTCACTGCAGCGTACAAGTGGCTTCATTGTTCATCAGCAATTTATACTGCTGTAACCATTAAACAATCCCCCCGTCAATTCAACCATATAGGTGGAGACACATTGTTTTTGTCGCTGCTGATACCGTCGCATAGAAACGGGGGGTCACTCCCCAAGATGCGTTGAGGAAATGAAATTACAAATGGAAATTGTAACGCAAATTTATTTCGATAAGTAACTGTAGTCTGACAGAAGCTATTGGCTTTAAAAGAGGTCAAATTTACACTTGATAAAATAATCTGAGACGTAAATAAAGCAACAAAAGTCTTCCACTAAACATCCTGATCGTCCTTATGAATACTGAGTCATTCTTGTTGACAAGAGATCAGTATCACAACTGATGACTGTATATGTCCTGTTTCACGCTGAAGTGAAATAAATGGTTGTTTATTGGAATCTCACTGGTGACTCAGTAGGTTGAATGATGGCCACATTTATTTCTGGAGTCAGTGTTGATTTAATTTTTTTTTTCAACCGTGACAGAAAATGTGTCAAATCATCAGACGTCTTGTCTTTCGTGACATAAATCTAAATAAACGAGTCTCCTTGCTGGATGAGACATCATCCAGGAGTCTCGATGTTCTTCACAGTTGGTCATTTTCAAGCACACAGTGACCTAATCAGACTCCACCGAACGTCTTCCAGAGAACCAAAAATAAACTCTAGGGCCACCAAGCTCCATGTGCAAGGATTAAATGTGGTTATTAAAACTGGGTGGATGGTTCTTTTTAATCCAAATATTACTTGTTCACTAATCCAAGTTATCTTCTACTCTGTGTAGTGGCAAAATGGATTAACGTGCCAAAAAACATGAACAAATTTGGCCTGCTCAACATGCGGTTGACACTGATTGACTTCAAAGCGATGCTTGGACTGAGACTTTTTCTTTGTTAGACGTGCAACGCACCTAAATCAAAATCAAATCAAATTTTATTTGTATAGCACATTTCAGCAGCAAGGCATTTCATAGTGCTTCACATCATATAATAATCAATTATATGATGAACACAAAAACACAAAGTCGTGCAACATAGAATAAACAATACATTGTTACGTATTAGGTTTCAAATACAATGCTAAACAGGTGCGTTTTTAGTTGAGATTTAAAGGAAGTCAGGGTTTCTGCTGTTTCACAGTTTTCTGGAAGTTTGTTCCAAATTTTTGGTGCATAGATGCTGAAAGCTGCTTCTCCTCACTTGGTTCTGGGGATGCACAGCAGACCTATAACTGCACACGTTCCAAAATGCAAACCATTTCTTCCATATTCATACACCACTATGTTTTCAAGAGTCATGCTAAGCTTGAATGCTATTGTGAATTGCTATGACTTGTTTGCAAGGGACATGCTGTTGCCAAACCAGATCCGTAAACCGGATGGATGACTAATCAGCTGTTTTTTCTATCCACACCAATGCATGGTTGACATCTTAGGCCCGGGTGCCATCTTTAAGTCGTCTTCCTGCAGGTTTTAATTTTGGGTGAGCCACCAAGTGTTCTAGCCCTGTCTCAGAGCTAGTTGTTTCTTTTTTTCTTTTTTTTTTTTTTAGGAGGAAGCGATTAGGCCGTCGTGACATAATGAGCCTGGGTGGAGTAAACACAGTCTTTATCCCTCCTGTTATGTTCACTTTCTGATGTGCAGTAACAATGGTCCCGGGTCAAATTGACCCAGGCAGTGCAGTTTCAGAAGCCAGAAACATTTCACAAAAATCATATTTGTATTAACTCTTAAATATTGCGCTTTGTTTTTTATTTTCACAGTCCACTAAAAGAGCCTACAGAAAAAAAATAAATGGTTATTAATGAAAGGGATTTATATAAATTATGTGTACAATATATGTAGATATTTATATATACTTTTTTAAATAGCGACATTTGTGTCGGAGCTTCAGACATTTTGTTCTGGGTCGAGTTGGCCTGCTAATTTGACACCAAAACAAGTGACTCATGAGGAAGTGCACTGACAGTCAGTTTTCCTCAATTGCTGATGTTGAACCCGAAATAACTGAGTCCAGAAATCGGTTCCCTGTTGATTCAGCTTCACAGATGCCAGCCAGAACCAAGACTCCAAAATAAGCGCGTGAACGCGCGCCATCCGGTTCCCTCCGTTTCTCCCCTCAAACACGCCTTCCTTCCAAATTAGTCGTTTCAAGAGGGATTTTCCATTTTGAGTTGGACACGAGTCTTCTTTTTACGGGAATGCCTTGTGATTAGTGTTTTCATCATTTGATTCACAACAGACTCAGAATTCGCCTCTACGCAGCCTCAGCTTCAGACGCCTCCTGTAGTTATGATCAGTTCCAGCGATTTCAGGGCTGTCTTTTTAAATTCTGTTGGTCGTTTTCTGTAGCTTCGAGGACAACTGTTGTTGTATTGTACTCTGACGAAATCCTTGATTGTATTTGTTTTTAGGATTTCCTTGTAGAGAACATTTATATGTTTTCCCCCCGTGAGCGTCCATTGTGGGTGGAGTTTCCCCACGGGAACAGAAAAGGTTCCCGTCAAAAGACACACACCTGCATTCTCGCAGTTTACGACTGAGGCAAAGAGAAAAGGGATTAGGGTGAGTGTGTGTGTGTGTGTTGAATACATTTACACTTTTGACCATTTTTACCCTTCAGTTTGTCTGCCGGATCAAATCGATCCATCCGGTATCTACAGCGGGTAAAATAAGTATTGAACACATCACCAGATACTGGCAAAAACCCAAGTAATCGATAAATAGAAACAAACCAAAACAAACAATGACAGTTGATGTGTTCAACTTCATTTTTTAATATTTTTATGATGGATCAATTTGACCCACTATGAAACAGTTAAGCCTTGGATCAGTAAACCCATGTATGGTTAATTTTTCATTAGGCTGGTAATAATTTTCTTCGGTAAATGAGTTTCCGTCCATAACATCTGAAAAAGGGGGATAAAAAATGAACACGAGGGCGTAGACATTAAAATCAAGTTTGTTTACGAAACATTCTCTGGGTTTCTTGTTGCAAATGGAGAAATGACAACAGACTTGAAGAGTAAAAAGTTTGATGATTCCATCTGCAGGGCGTATTTCACGAAGCTGCCATTCGGACAAAAAGAGGCGGCACGTTCAGGAAAAGATCAATACTGGTACGGTATCCAAACCTGACGTAGTGCTTAATAAATTTGCAAAAATATTTATTAGATCTCCTCCAGCAAAGCTAAAACTAAACATAAAAAGTTGGGTTATAGTAGGATAATGTAGATTTTAATTCATCATCAGTGTATTCAAAGCTAAAATTTGTGACATGAATTAAAAACACAGTTTAAACAGACGCTCTCCAGAGCCTTCTTGTTTTCTGAACAGAAATGCAAAGTCAGTAGAAACGCACCACAAAAGACTTGCTGCAGTCGCTCCAAAACGTTCTTATTTTTACAGAAAACCGCAAATGATGCGACTTCTTTCCGTCTATTGACCCCAACGCTCCACTGCAATAAACAACTTCAGACAGACATCCCGACTGTGTGTGTGAGACTATGTTACACTGCTGTGCGGCTTTGCTCTCCTGCCGTGTTATTTGCCGTTATCCCGGAACTCTGATGGTGTTTGATATCAACCCCTGCGGTGCCCCGTTCAGGCCCTCTTTAGCGCCTGGTGGGGTGGCCCAAAGGCGAGGGCAAGCCTGTGATTGTAGCCCCCCGCAGTGCCGGGAATGAGGGCCCTGCCTCCCTCCAATTACACCCAACCCTGCCCCGTGAAACGCAGGGCTTTACGGCTTTTATCCAATACGAACCCCAGGCAATAGAGGGCAAGGAGAATAGGGCAGCAGCAGGTAGTAATGGTGCTTAAATGGCAGCAGGCATTCCACAGTGTGAAGCCTGCCTTACGACTGGAGACCGGTAAGGCAGCAGGTGAGCAATGGATGACAGGGGGAGCTGAGTGTTTTTATGCACAAGCGACCAGGCACAGACCAATAGAGTTTATTTTAGGAAATCCTTTGTGCCACTGTCGAAGCTGTTTTACTTGATGGACTCTCATCCACACACCATAGAGTTGACACGAGACATTCAGCTGTTTACGTCTGTAAATAAGACGCTGTCGCAGTCTGACATGCACTGTTACTGTCTGGTTTTAGGTCAACTAAAAGTTATCAAAATCTGTTGTGCTTCCTTCTCAACGATAAAAAGAATTCTGGGGAGAAATTTTGGCAACTTTTTCACTGAGACGGGTCCATAAGTCAGGGCTGTCGAACCTTTCCACAATTTTGTGAAAGCCAAGATAGTGATTGAAGGCTTCTAATAAGCAAAGTCACAACATTTGAATTAAATTGTATAACAATGTTGATATTATTTTTGTGCTGAAATCAGATTTTTAAAATTTGTGCAGAAGAATGTAGATGTCATATGGGAAGCACGCAGTTTATCTATGAAGCTGTCAGTCAATTTTGAAGTTATAAAGAACAACTCAGCATTTTTTGGTAGCATTGACTTCATTTTATGACGATTTTCTTCAACAAAAAAAATAAATAAATTCACAACTGTGAAGTATAGAGGTGGAAGCGTTAAGCTGTGTATGTGTTTTACTCCGGGACGTCCTCAGAACATTTTTTGTCAGTTCTGAAAAGGCATGCGCAAGTGGGGGAAAGGTTTTGGATCTTTTTAAAGTCCATTTAAATATTTTTGCTCCAATTGTTTATCAACTCAAAAGGACTTGCAGGGCATCTGTTTGCAGACACAAATGGATTTATTTGGATTATCTTTTCATACATTATGTCAAAAAGTCAAAAAAATTAGAAATGTTGGGCTTGAGAGGGAAAGCTTTGTTGAGATCTGAGACGCACTTTGACTCAGGCTTGGGAAGGAGGGCGCTATTGCAACTTCAAACTTCAAACTTCAAACATCTGATAGCGAAAGGGGCTGCTGGGCCTCCATAAATAGGAAGGACCTGAGGAAAGAGGCAGGACATTGGGCTGCCTTCCTCAGTGAAGCTGCTGGTCATCAATTAAAACAGCAAATCAAAAATCCCTGCTTCTGTCAAACATTCAGCAATTTTCTTAAACATGTAACACTAATGAAACTGATATAACTGTTAAAATGAATTATTGATGAGAGGCAGACTTGTAAGGACTCGGATACGATCGACGTTTTTCACGTGTGTGTGTGTGTGTGTGTGCGTGCGTGCGTGTGTGTGTGTGGGTGTGTGTGTGTGTGTGTGTGGGGGGGGTGTGTGTGTGTGTGTGTGTGTGTGTGTGTGTGTGCAAAAACGCTGCGTGTGGCTGAGTACTAATTGTGCACGTCCACATAAAGGCAAGTTTCCATTGCCACCACCAAGTTTCCGTTGTGGCAACACCGTCGGGTGGACATACTTTCCTCCACCAGCAGGTTGGGCTGCCGCTTAGAGCGGATATGAGGAAGAAAGGCGCAGAATCCAGAATGCCGGGCGATCGCGCAACAAACCCCAGACTGGCTTCACCAGGCTGGAGCAGAGGCCCAGCTGCAACGCACCAGACACACAGCCAGAGCTTCAATGTATGTTTTATAGTTGTGAAGAACTATTTTTGAAAAATAAGATCCATCCATTTTCTATACACCCTTGTCCCTAGTGGGGTCGGTACGGGTTCTCCAGCGAACGTTTCGGGCGAGAGGCGGGGTTACGCCCTGAACAGGTTGCAACACAGAGACAGGACAGGACAGGACAATCTGTAAGGGCAACACAGAGACAGGACAGGACAGGACAATCTGTAAGGGCAACACAGAGACAGGACAGGACAGGACAATCTGTAAGGGCAACACAGAGACAGGACAGGACAGGACAATCTGTAAGGGCAACACAGAGACAGGACACACACACAAGTTATCAAAATCTGACACACACACATAGGGAGAATTTAGACAGACCAACTAACCTGACAGTCATGTTTTTGGACTGTGGGAGGAAGCCGGAGAACCCGAGGAGAACCCGGAAAGAACCCGGAGAGAACCCACACGCACAGGGAGAACATGCAGAAAGATCAAACCCAGGATTTTCTCACTGCAAGGCAACAGTGCTACCAACTGCGCAGCCCAAAATAATAATAATAACAAGATTAATAGAAGGACAACAAAGTGTTTAACATACAAGCTACACTCCTCCTCCTATCCACAGTGGTGGGGGGAGGAGGGGAGCCCAACGTGGCTCCAGTCCCTTTGTCAGGTTTGAGTCTAAATAAACTGGAATTGTTTACATTTTACTAAATGCTTTAACAGCACAGTAACGTCCTAAGCACTCATCAGTAACTCGAGAAGCTCAGGCTTCTCCCACAAGTAATGAGTGAGATTTTATGGTGGGGTGGGGCCTTCAGGAGAGGAAACATACAGGTGCTTTAACACCTGCTGAGAAGCTTGACAGCCCCGCAGAACAATGATGACAGAAGAGACGAGTAGAACGGCCTAAACAAAGCCTAATTAACCCTTTGTGTCTTGAAAACGGACTAAGAGCTCCAAAGATTGTGTGCTGTGAGCTCGAATCGACGGTTATTGCAGTATTGAAATATTTGGAAGAAAAGCTGCACACACATTTTTCTAACATCTATCACACTCCACAACTATTTATTTAGTTCACAGATCCAGTTTGTTGCTTTTTTTGGAATCTGTAAGCACATTGAAGTGACATTTATGTTGAGGGTGAGTTGAGTTTTTTATAAATAAAACCTAACTCGTGACAAATATTGTGCATGTTCCAAACACCCGATACATGCGCAGCCTTTTTTTTTTCTTTTGTTGGTTATTGCATTTAAGCCTTGAAAGAGGCTGCCGTTGCGTTTGGGTGACGCGTAAACCCAGAGTGAAGCCCTGCTTCTTGTTTCCGTGGCGTCTGTGGAGCCAGAGTTGTTTTTGGCTGCACATCGTCTCCTTGTGATTCTTTTTACGGCATCTGAGCCGCAGTTGCGGCGGCGCTTCCCCTCCGGCTGGAATTTGGCGGCACAATTAACAGAGACTCTCTCTGAAGTCTTATCAGCGGCGACAACACAGCAAAGCGAGCGGAGCTGCGGAGTGGCAGAAACACTAACATTTACTTTGCCAATTAAAGTTGACTCGGATGCTTGTGCTTTTGTCGGCGCACAGGCCGATGGAGCTAATAAACCCAAAATGAACAGCAGTAATGATTTTCAGCAGATAACATTAACTGAACCTTATCGCAGCACGTCATGGTTCATGGAAACGGTCGTTGCACAAATTTCAAAGTGTTTCTTTCGTGTAGTCACTTTGACTCAAGTGATGGATCAGAATTGGCCTGATTACTAAGTTCAGTTTGAAGAGAATGCAGAACCGCAGCAATCTATACAGGTCAATTAATAATGAAAATGGTTCATATTCTGCAACATGAACCTGGTTGCAACCGCAGGGTGAGTCCGGCCCAAATCATCTGATTGACAGGAGCTCAGGCGATATTCAGAAGGGATTTTTTAATTTTTTCAATTTCACCAATTAGTCGCTAACGCGATCTGTTCTGTGAGTAAAGTTGGAAATATCCACGTCTGCGTCCCACTCCAGTACAAGAAGTTTTTCACAAGACAGTGGCCAACAGCATGTGACACGAGTCAACGTGACATGAGGATGATGCGAATCTTAAGTCTGTTTCAAGCGTTATATGTCCAAGGTTTTCTTTTTAATGTTCTCTGATCGTCTCATGATTTATGCGCTTCTACTTTTCTCTGCTGCTCCTCCCCATTGTTGAGTTACGTTGCCCCTGTAGCACAAAGCATTTATGCAAAACTTTCTAGCACTTGAAAAAATAACAGGAATCAGCAGTGAACTGAATGATGCACAAACCTATTTATGACAACTAGAGCACACATAAAGAGGACTGTAGTATCCTGAGGGAAGACAAGCACTGTGCATGCAAAGCATTACCCTTGGCTAGTTGACAGAGATATTTCTTGATTCCTAAAACAACCTTGATGCAATTAACGAGTCGCCGACCTACTTAAAAGAAGTTGTCACACCACACATTCATCCAGCATGTTTACATTTGTACTAGTGCCAGTTGATCAGGGAAACCATCTGCTGAACATTTGCATGGCAGCGTTTGGAACCCAACGGCGGGTCCAAACGGCCGGATGTCATCGGGAAAAGCGATGGGAAAGCTGCAGATTTTAGCTTTTGCGTGAAACTTTCAAGGCAGGCAGAGATGACGCAAGAACTCCTTATCGCTCGGCTGAGTCACCGAGGAGAAATGACTTTCCAAGGAAGAGTCGATACTGTAATGCAGTCACACACATTCACGTAAGTGGGTGCAGCCAAAACTATCAGAAGTCAAATATTCTACGCACAGTAGAGCAGCATGAGTAAATCGGGGCCACGGGTTGTAAACTATTAACAAAGGTTTTGCACAATTCACCTCATACTGTTTAATCGAACAAAACGAAAAATGCAAAGGGTTTTGCACAATGGATGTTCTTGTGAACTGACGTAACTCTGGAAAAGCTTCTGAGCTTCACAACTCCGATGCTAAAAATCTGTCGACTGGACAACTTCACCAAACTTTTATGGAAGAAAGTTTGTAAAAACACCACCTCGTTATTAGCGGGGCAGCGTTACGGATTCTCCGGGCACAATCGGCTCACTATGTGACCTTCAGTAATAGAAAGGCTGCATAGGCTATATCAAACTTCCTGCACGTGTAACGGGAACAAGGAAGAATCCGTTGGTAATTTGTTACGATTCCTTTCACTGCGTCATGTTTTCCCCTCATATTTACTCTTTTCAACAAGAAGACTGTTGTTTTTCTGCCCTTGTCATGAACCTATTTATGTGTCACCTTGTTTCTCACGAGCATCCAGCGTGCCCTCGTGTCAATCAGCCCCTCACTTTATCCGCGACTGAGAGGAGCACTCGGTTTCAATTGAAAAAAATTACAGTCAGACATCTGAATGCATTTCTTTATTTATTTTCATCCGTACCACAGCTGCACATGAGAATGAAGCGTGCGTTTTGTCTTGAAAATTGCCCAATGAAGGACAAGAGGGGCAATTAGAGAGACTGCAGCTCCCGCAACCCGACCCTCACTGTCTGTGTTCGTCTGTTTGAAACGGCGGCGACGCGCAGGTTTCTGCTGGGAAGATCTCGCGTAAAATCCAGAAGCTTCGAGATTCATCAATTCTTAATTGGGAAGCGAAGGTTTTCACCCGACATCTGACAGTCCCTTCGAAACAACTCTCCTGGGAGAACGTTAAAATCTGTTTGCTTATCACACATCCGGGATCTCAGCCAGGCAAACGGCGCAGTGACTCAGATACGCTCATTGTGTTTTTGAGAGTTGACGGTGACCACCAAGCGATTTCTCAATCATCCTAGTTGGGAACAATATGAGACGGCAGATGATTCTTTTTACAAGAGCAAAGTGAATCAATTTGATTTCTGAAATCTAAAATGCCCTAAAATCTAAAACACAAAAAGAATGAGTAAACATAAATCAACCTGGTCACTTTTAAATATTTTTTTTATTTTGTATCATGCATTGATTATAACATGACAAATTAATTTCTGGCTCACACCACTGCAATAGCAATTTTCATGTATAATAGAGATGGAATATGCTAATTTTACAGAACTCTGACTAACAACTTATTTGTTCTATGCAAGCAGTTTAAGAATTCAAACGAGCTTCTGAATCACCAGGTTGCGTTAAAGACTTTCTATTGATTTCCCAACTCTCTGTTTGTTGCCCAACTCACTTTTTATTAATATGTGTTCTGGTTTACTTGCAAAAACTCCCAAAAATATGAGCAACTGCAGGACTGAATGAAGCATGCCAAGAGCTACATAGTTGACTCACTTTTGTCTTTTCCAATTCCCCAAAACAAGCAGATATGTGAAGATCTCAACTGTATTTCTCAAATCCAAAAGCAAATAATTCTAGTCTTTATTAGAAAAATGTGTCAATTTAACATCATTTGTAAGAGCAACATGGTTTTGTTTAATTAGTTATTTAAACAGAAATGAAATGCAAAGTATTTCTCAACAGCCTAGCAAACAGATTTATTAACACATTAGGCTTTATAAGGGATGTGTCTGCTGTGCACTGGGTTGACGCAAAAGTTTATGGGGCCTTAAACACAATTTGCTTTGGGCCCCCGTTACGGTTAAGAACTCTCCCACCAGCACTTTGTTAAACTTGTTCCCACATTCTGTTTTATTGCTATTAACAACAGATAACTATTAGTTATTATTTCCTGGGATGTGTTTGTGGAAAAAAAAACAATCTCAAACACAGTAAATTACTTTTACAAAGTAAACTCACAAATTCCTTCAAGTCATAAATTGTGATCCTAAACTGTATACAATGTGTCTATGTTGAAACGGCCAGCTCAAAACAACGGTATTGTCACCTTCAAAAATGAATAAAAAGAATGAAAACCTGACGAGAACATGTCTGCTTTGTCATCAGAGCTTTCACATCTTCCCGCGAAACTCTAATAACTTTTCCTAATTTCTTTGGGCACCTTCTTTTTTTTGTGCAAACACAAAAAATAACTCGGATCTACCCGGTTCGTCTCGAATGAGAGGAGGTCCGCGCATTTTACAAGCTGGCCAGGGATAAAAGCGCTGCGCGCCATCTTTTAGCTGGGATTCGCGTTGTCAAGGCTAATAAGCGGCGTCCGTGAACTTCTGATGAGCAAAACGCCCAGAGGTCGTTTCTGTGGCGATGACAATGCCAGGCATAGAGAGAGAGCGAGAAGTGCATGTCGGAGCGAGAGCGATGAGAGAGAAACATGAAGCAGATGATGGTGGAAGGGAGGAAGTGGTGGGTTACTAGAGAACACAAAGTGTCAAGAGAGAAAAGGTTGGAGAGGTTACTCCATATGAAGAGAGCTGGATCTTACTGTCACAGAGTGACAGGTGAGAGTTCAGAAAGAGTGCAGCCGAGATAAAAGACAGCAAGTCGCCGAGAGGCCATGCTGAAAAAACAAAGTGAGGTCAGTACCTATGGTGGGAGGAAAACTTCCTGCAAAAGGTACAAGTTATCATTTTAGAGGCTGTTGTTGTCGGTGCTGAATTTCTCCAGTTTGAAGCAGGGCTGAGCAAAGCTTTCTGTGTGTGGTTGTGGCCACAGAGGCCAGGATCATCTCCAGACACCGACGGAGTTTTCCACAAGCTAAAACGCACGAGCAAACGTGCTGTCCGTTTGCCCCAGTCCGAGGATTTTGTCACGAAGCCGTCGCACGAGTAAATAAAAACAAAGAGGGCATACGGACAAACGCAAACCTGGGGCTCAGTGACTCATTGATCTCATGCGTCAAAATTCTGCATGCCAACTGCGACTGATGTCATCTCCAATTGCTATGGGATAATTTTCCTCTTAAAAAGGGCTTGCTGCTTTGCTCAGCAAGGCGTGATAAAACTGAAGTACCCCGTCTCACGAAACATGTGACACCGACCGTCAGAAATCCAATGAGTTTTTGTTCTGTTTGGGGTTTTTTTGGGTTTTGTTTTGTCTTTTCACAAACACGCACAGGATTCTCTACCAAGACCGAGACACTGAAGAGGGCCGAAGAGGGCTTTAACTAAAGCAGGAAAGCAGGTGGTGCGAGGATGAGCGGCTGCTTTCCTGCTTATGAAAGCATTCAGATCAGGAAGATATTTCTTAAGATGCATGCTGATGCGTGTCAAAATATTGCTTGAAATGCGTGACAATTGAGAAACCCGAATCTGATCAACCATAGTGGAAGTTGGGAAGCCGTCCAACACCTCGAGGAAAGGGACGCTCTTCCACAGAATGACCTTCGGGCGGGTTCAAACAGCCGTCATCCAGAGGTTGACGATGACGGTGACAAAACAGGTGCCACCGTCACACACCATGTGGCGCGTCTACTTCCATTCTTTCTCGCCACGTCTTGCAATTAATCCTTGATTCAAACGTTGCGCCTACATTGCATTAAATGCAAGCTTCGTAAATGCAACCAAATAAAAAAAAGCTAACGTGCAGTTTATGTTTTAAGCTGAGAAATTATCACGACTACTGCTTCTGCCCTCTGTTTTGTTTTGCTTGTTTATTTAAGTAAAGCTCTGAAGACTATTAAAACCAGCTCTGTTACCAAAGTATATCGGGAGTTTGCATCCCTCACACGAACGCAAGCCAACCTTACCAGGTAATCCAGTTCCTGTTATTTTAGTCGCGTCTACAAACACATTCTACAAAGACATTCTCGCACATCCATTTAATCTGGATCTTGTCCAAAGTACATTATGACAAGTGACCAGCTTTCAACAGAAGTTAATAAGAATAACAGGTGGTGAAAGAAAAACTAAGAAAGGTCGCCAGGCACATGAAGGTCGTCGTCGTTCTGCAGAAGGATGACAAAGTTGTGCCAGGCTGAAGCGCACCTCACACCTGTAAGCCTCACAATGTGTTTTTTTTTCTTTTTCTTTTAGTTCAACACGCTCATATTTGATTATTTGCGTAGCCGAATGAGCATTTTGCATAAAACTGAAGGAAAAGTGAGCAAAATCCAATTGGAAATGTCTGTAGTTATTATTTTAAAGTTTGCAAAAACATTTTTTTAAATGAACGGAATACAGGCTCCCCTGAACTTTGGCCTCTGTTACTGACAGACGTATAAATAAAATATTTATTTTCCATCAATCTCTGGCTTGTTCTCTTTGACATTTAGTGGAAATGCATCTACTATCAATTTAATCAATATTCTATTCAGATATCTGCCTTTCTAACACTTAATTACAATATATTCAGTTACTGTTTTTGGTTATTTATGCATAGAGTGACTCGGTATATTCCACTTCTGCTCCAGTTTCTAAATACTTTGAAAGAATGCAATTTTAAATTTAATCAAGTCTGACATAGAAAGTAGGAAATAGCCTCAAAATCCAACATGGCCACCGGTCACCTGCACAAAATGAACCGAAAGCAATAGAAATCGACTTCTCGTTTGCACTTCAACATGTGAACTTGAAAATATTTCTGGAAAAAAAACAAAAAAACATAGTGATTCTTAATTTTTCCAGATCTGTCGCTAAAATCTATTTTCCTCCTCGGAACTGCAGCGATGCGCGCCGCCCCGTCTTGTGACGTGTCGCAACGTCCCTGATGATTGTTGTCGGTCACGTTTTCCACCAACGTGGGTTGACTCAACATTCCCTGTGTCAAGCTCGCTTGTCGACGTGTTTGTCGCAAATGAACATAATCAGAACAAACGTACGTTTACTGCGAGCAAACATTTTGAACTTGTCACAAATTTCGACACAGGTGCAGAAAACAAAAAAAAAAACGCCACTATTTTTTGCTACCGTTACATAAAACCGCCGCAAGAACGTGTTGCATGACATTTGTCTTAATTCCTCAGGACTTTATTTCCTTATTCCGCCATTGTCTCTTAATTCATCTGGGGTGTTTGTAGTTGGCCAATCCCTGCATGCATGAGTAAAAAGAAGGCAGGGAAACATTCTGGGCAGATCCCGCTTCGAAACCTGGCATACCAACGAACGCAGTCACGGTCACAAGTTGGACAAAAAGGATTGTCGAGGTTTAAAAGAGGCTTCAGCTTTGTGTGATCTCAACAAAGAAGAAAGCATGAAAGAGCATGATAACCGACGAGCATTGTTACCCGGTGACTAATTCTGCTGCCTCTATTTTTAATCTGATGGCCATTATATCAATACAGGATGTTATTTGTTCTCCAAATTCACTTCTTTTATATAATGTGCAATGCGGTGTGTGCCGAGATCGAGTTTTTCCTGTCATATCGGAGTCCATTAAATAAAGTCACACACACAAAAATCAGACATCTTGTCAATCAGCACGTAGCAGTTTGTGTTTTGTAGCGGTCGCAAAGAAATTCTTATGCAAACGAGGAAATATAAACTATTTTAAGTTTCCAAACAGGCAATGTTGCATTTTCTTTTTGTCGGGACTGAAATTTAAATTTTAAAGTCTAAAAGTAGAATATTTAATCAAATTGCACAATAGCTATGCTTTTTTTTTTTTTTTTTTTTTTTTTTGCCAGTTATTTTGATTCTGCTTGAATCATAAAACAAATAGTTCTAATGGTACCCAGATCCCAGCCCACACAACCCAGTGAGCTTGTTTCCGCTTGCACCAATTCGGCAGAAGATAAAAACACGTAAGCTGAAGTTGGAAATGTTTCAGAATCTACATTTATAGCACCCAGTTTTTACTGGTACATACTTTTATATCCTGGCTCACACAGTTATGGGGAAAATATTTGCGCTTAAATTCACTTAAAAAATAAGTAAAACGTCACGATTTCTCTCTTGTTTTTGTCTTAAGCTCAAATTTGGACATGGAGCATTTTGCCATAACTGCGCTGTGCAATGAGGACACGTCTTGTTTATGAGTCTCATCTTTTTGAGTTATAAATGTGAAATCAATGACACTGCTGTATTAATCATCCCACACATCTTTTGTTTATAACCCCAGACCTTTTTATTATTACTGTTATTTAACAAGCTGATTTTATTTTCTAATTTTTTTTTCCGGGCATTATTAACGTAAATATGTCATTTTTCTCATACGTGCATATAGAATTTGGACCGGCTGCATTACAGCAGAGATGCAGTATTTTCACACAGGATTGCTGGTTCATGTTCTTTAACTGCAATATAATTTTACGTTCTGTCATTTTAGTTTCTCGGTATCGTTTGTTTCCCCATACTTCATGACAAACGCCACATAAATTTAATTTGCTCTGTGCGTTTGTGTGCTCTCACCATCGTCCCTGGAAGCATGTGGGTGTGTAGAAAACTAACATGCAACCCAGGGCTTCATCAGTGGTAATGGGGTAATTGGCTGGCGGTTTTCCCTCTTCATGTGGGCTACGTTGGGTGATGGTATCTTCAAACCGCCGGCGCCAAACCAATAGAATGTTAAGACAACAAAATAAAGCAAGGGGGGGGAAACAAAAACATAACCGTTACTAGCAACCTAGTTTCTAACAAAATGTGTGGTCTCTTAATGAGGCAAGAAGCACTGGAATAAGGATGGCAGCAATTGCTCTTGTTTGTGTGTTTGAGAGAAAATGCAACAGATAACCTACATTCGGCTGCAGAGACCGCAAGTCATTATGGATCGTGTTGGAGTAAAACTTCTAAAATGTAACTCGCTGCGTCATGGAGGAATACACGGGATATGGGAACTGTTCGCACACCCTGGGACAAAATGGCAGGCTTTGGTGGTCAAAAAAAACAACAACAAGAAACCGAAATCAAAATCAATAACTTCATCAACCACAAAAACAAAAAACAAAAACATGAAAATCCCCAAACAAATTCTACAAAAACAGGCAAACGATATATGTGGTTGTTTATACTCACTATATTTGATGGCAAATGTGTAACCAAGGCGCATAATATGGTATTTGTGAAATGCAGTGCGCAGTTAAACTACAAGATTAACTGATGATGTGTTTGTTGTAGTCAGGCGCCAGAGAGAATAAACAGCTGCAATTAATTTTGTGTGTGTGTGTGTTTCATTAATGCTACGTGTGCGCGTGTGTGTCTGTGTGTGTGTGGGGGGGGGGGTGCGTGTGTGTGTGTGTGTGTGTGTGTGTGTGTGTGTGTGTGTGTGTGTGTGTGTGTGTGTGTGTGTGGGTGTGTGTGTGGGTGGGTGTGTGGGTGTGTGTGTGATATTAAAAGTGGGGGGAAAAGTTTTCAGGTGATCTATCACGAGTGTGACATTTACACACTTCTGCGAACCATTAGGAGACACATTGTCTCGTGCGGAGGGAAAAACAACTCTAAATGATTTATTCACCGCGACTCGATAATTGTGTAATACACTAGAACATTTTAACCCAGCGACTCGAGCACAGTAAGTAACCGTCCCAGGAGCTAAACCGCAGGTTGCTGTGCAAGCCGTCGGAGCCTGACGTGTCGTCATCACACGCGGGCCGGTTCGATATTTGCGTGGGAGGCGAAAAGACGTGTGCGACGTCTCGCGTCGAGCGTGCGCCGAGGCCCGTTCGCAGCGAGGCGACGACCCTCTCCGCGTCGTCGTCTGCGGAGAGGGTTTGGTTTGGTTCCAGCCGGAGCCGGAGTCAGTGACCCGGCGCTCTCTGCATTCCCGGCGCTTCTCGAAAGTGTGCGAGTTGCCAAAACCGTGAGGCGTGTTGCAGCCAGTACTCTGTTACGTCATCAGCGTCCATCACGGTGACAGGTACACGCGCGCTCTTCAATAGGCTCGCGGGTATCGGGTCACGTCACGCTCTGGTAGATGCCTTGCTCAGACGGATGACGTTGTCCTTCTTTTTGTTTTGATGTCTTTTATTTTGAAATGGTGCAATGGCTTAAAACGGGCATTCGGCTTCTGTGCAGCACAAATCTGGAGCAGACCTGCAGAAAACTGGGTTCCTTTAAATCAGGACTAAAAACCCAGTTGATTTTCAAACATTATAATCGAGATTTTTGACTGAATGTAAAGCCTCGGTTGTTGGCTGTATTTTCTGCGATTCTATTGTGTTTTTGTGACGTAAAGCACTGTGAAAAGCCTTGTTGCAGAAATGTGCAGTACACATATAACTGATTGATTGCTAATACCCATCGTAGATACAAAACAAAAAAAACCCCAGCAATAAATCATTTCTATCTTGTGTTTTGTCATTACAAAGTAGAGCTGAGCAAAGGTCTTCACCTGGAAGAAAAAAAGAGAATTTATGCAAAGTAGGGCAAAAAGAATAAGAAATAATAATCAAACAGAGAGAACTTCCCTGGTAAAATAATGAAAACATCAGTGGCTGTGTGGGACATTTCTGGGAGAGACGTTCCTCCGCGTGTCGTCTCCACTAATCTGTGGTGGACAGGCCGGACAGTGCAGAGGTTCACCGCGAGATAACGCTTTTCTCTAACGGAAATACCGCAGGCCGGAGTCCGATAAGAGCTGCGAGGAACTGTCCGGTCCTCTGACTTCTTCTGTGTGGACGGGGGAGATAAGAGGCACCGGCTCACTGGGGCTCCCGGGCAAAATGGAGGAAACTCTTTCTCGGGACAGGCCGACGCTTTTCTCGCCTCTGCAGCCGCGGCGAGTCTGAGAATTGATTTCCTGACGCACAAGGGAGTCGGAGGGAAAGCATGGTCAGTTGGAGGTTCCTAGCAGGAACAAGTTAGGAAACTTAAAGATGATGTTTTTTTTTTTGTTTTGTTTATTTTAAATATAAAATAAAAAATTTCTGAGATTATTTGTCAGTCTGTGGTATGTGACTTTATTTAAAAATATGAAATGTATACATTTTTCTCTAAATGCTTCAGCTGCTCCACATGGAAATGTTTAGACCCACCAGTTGATTGTCCTTGAAATCGCCTTTATTTTTTTTATAACTATTTACTCTTGTGCTCCTTGTTTCTCTTCCATCCTTTACTTGATTATTCTCACCAGATCCTTTTGATATTTCGGTTCCTCGTTACCTTTCTAATATATTCATCTGGCTTAAATCTGAACAGCAAGTTCCAATCCGTGTACGATCCTGGTTAGAGTTATACTTCCACGACTACTTGACGATTCTTCATTAAAAATGCTTTTAGTTGTATTATTTTGCCACAATTTATTTCCCTCTTTCCTCACTTGCTCTTGATGTATGAAGAGGCGATTTTTCATGCTCCACAATCATTTTCCTGTTTGGTTGTGTCTTTAAAGATTCATGACGAGAACAGAAGTTAAATTTAACTCCCAGGATACAAACAGTTTGGGTTAGGGTTAGTCATGAATACTTGCGTTTGTTTGTTTTTGTTTTTTTGTGGTGGTTTACCTGCAGTGACTTTGTGCATTTTCAAAATACACACAATATGGTTTGTTTTTGTGGTATCCTGCTTGTTGACGCAGACAAGCAGCGGTTATCTGGAGCGGACCCTCCAAGATGTGACAGGGGCAGGCGGCGAGGCGCATACGATGACAAATCGTAACAAATTGGAGGGGGAGAAGGGGGGAAGTGGAGAAAAACTTGTCAGCCTGACTTGAAAAGCCCAAAGATGAATGCACTGGAGCTAAGCCCTGTGCAAAACATCCAGAGACCACCTTCGGGTTTCCCTGAGTCGTTTGGGAATTAGTCTGTCAGTGCGTCGCTTTCCAGAAAACGGCGCCATTGAGCGTACATAATGATTAATTGAGACTGTAAATGCCAGCTTTCTTGAGAAAGACAAACAAATTAAGAGGGTTAAGTACGCAAAGAGAAGCCTGCAAAGCGAAGGTCTTGTCCGCCGAGTGGCTGCGCTGCTTTCTCTTGATGACGGATCCGTCTTCAGCTTGTCGTACCCCAACCAATCGGAAGTACGTTTGAAAAAACAGAGGCAAAACGGAAGGAGGACACTAATTTCATCCACGGGGAAAAATGCTGTGCAGACACATCCTGGCTCTGCAGCACAACCTGTTCTTTGACACTCAGGTTGTCTGCCAACTAGCTCCTCTAGACATGAAACAGAAAAACATTAAGCGAGACATTAAAATAATTAAATCCTGCTGGTGTCGTGTAGGACACGCCTCATGACTAAAGTAATTTGAAAATGATCACGCAACCAAAATAATCAGCGAGACTATGGAAGAAGGACATTTCTAAAAGAGGAGAGATGTTGTCAACATGGCCCACGACGTGTTTTATCAAAACTAACAACTTTTCTTGGTTCTCAAAAAGCGTCAAAAACATTTGACTCGTCTTTAGGGTTTCTAAAGCTTTGAACCGAAATTCGCTAAGCTAGAATAAGTCATGCTGCTCTCCGCTTGACATCCGTCGACGAGGCGTAAAAATCTACATTCCTGTCGAATTTGACACTTTTCGGTTCTTTGCTGTTTATCGACCCAGACTGTAACCACATTTCTCCATATTTAAACATCAAATAATCAATAATTCTGACACGATTGACCTTAGGCAACCTGAATACACTCTCTTTCTACTTCCTCTTGTTTTCACTGCGCTGCCAGACTCATTTCACTCCCGTTACTTTACTTGCTCAATCACAGTGCAAATTTGTGTTTATTTTAGTTTCTTTTTTCTAGAAAGCTTGTCTAAAAATTTGAACATTGTTTTTTATTTATTTATTTATTTTTTGTCATTGGATGAAGTGCGTATTTGAACTGTTTGGCATCCGCAGCAGCAGGACTCTTCATGGTCAACAAGGACACATTTTACTAATAACTGGAGTCTACTTGGCCATGCAAAAAAAAAAAATCTAAACTTTCCAAGATTTTTCACTGCCACTTGTTACCTCAAGGCTTCAACTCTCTCCATGGATTCCCGTTGGACTGAGGTAACCTCATTTAGTTAATCTTACTCTCAGGCTCTCCTCAGTTGCCTCAGGGTTACGTTTTGAGGTATGTGTGTATAATTGTCACGCTGGAGTCTTCACTATGATTCATCTTCTGGCTGTGGGAAGAACAGTTCGAGGTACACGGACCGGTTCATTGGTCTTTCGGAGCTATAAAGTCACCAGAGAACCGCCCTGAAGAATCCAGATGTTTACAGGCCGGCTTCAGGCAGGTCCGCACCTGTGTCTCCTATAACTGCACTAACTCCCATCCATCATAGCGCTGCGTGTCGCCAGCTCCCAACTGCCTTTGGATCATTAACAAACGCGCCAACAGTGTTTACCTCTTAGTGAGCCTCTTACTAATTGTCTTTTTGCTCATTTCAGCCATGCGGGAATCATTTCTAATTTTGCCTGCAAACTCGTTACAAGTAAAAGTCAAGAGTTCCTGTGATGAATTGATTGATTGTTTTGCATACGCCGCGCGGGCTTCCGGGAATCTTAAATCCCAGCAGAAGGCCCGCGAACAGTGCGTGGCGCTGGAACATGAAGCCGGCGCAAATTAACGGCGTGTAAAGGCCTTGTTGCACATATTCACGTCATTTTCAGTTTCACAACAATGGATTGAACCTCAGGTCTTTATCGGTCTCCCAATTTAAGCCATGAGTTAAATGGGAAAAGAAAAGGCCGATATGTTTATGTAACAAAAAAAAAAAAAAAACATGGATCAAACAGACAGAACATAAATGGCAGAGAATCTATCAGATTGCACAAGCTGGATCCTTGCCTGTTCAAAGTATGCTCTCTCTCTCTCTCTTCTTTTCTCTCTTCTCTCTCTCTCTTTGAAGGAGGCCCTGCAGCTATTCAGGGCTTTAATCTCATAATGGCTTCAATAACAGCAACCTTATCTCCGTGACAGCTATTTCAAAGGCCTGGCAGGTTTGATGTACTGTACACCACAATGCACACTAACAGCACAACACAGACCCACGGGAATACATTATGAAATGCCTTTTGTCAAAGGAAATTAGGAGGGAGAGAGGATGGGGGTAAGGGGGGGGACCGCGGCGAAACTGGTAAAAAGGGTCGGATTTTTGTAAAAAGAAAATGGTAATTGGTGCGAAGGTTGTAACCCGAAGAAAGACAAAGCTGCGTGACGGTGAGGTTAGTTTGCCAAAAATGATTAGCGAGTTAAAGCAATCAATTCAGTTTTTCTTGCGTCTGTTTGGTCAAGCCACAAAAAGATTGTTGCTGAGGAATGTGGCCGAGTGTTGAATCACAAACCACTTTCATATTGAAGTTCTGAAGAAGAAAGAAATGACCAGAACTGAACTAAACGTGACATAAAATTTAGACAGACATGATGCGTTTCTTGCTTGTTTTAACACATGCAAATAGGCCTGTCTCACTAATCAATAAATCAATGAATCGTGTATCAAATTAGAAGAAGCCCTATGTATTTCACTTCCGTAATTTATCGTTTTTCTCTTTTTATTCCCAAAAAGTGGGCGATAAAACTAGCCCTTATTTTGAAGGACAGTTTAGTTTACAGACGCTTCATTGTCCATTTCGTTTCTTCTTCCTGT
This sequence comes from Poeciliopsis prolifica, assembly GCF_027474105.1. Lineage (NCBI taxonomy): Eukaryota > Metazoa > Chordata > Actinopteri > Cyprinodontiformes > Poeciliidae > Poeciliopsis > Poeciliopsis prolifica. Next base: position 5,680,526 of record NW_026562383.1, read on the forward strand.
CTTGTTGATTTATTTTGGGATATTTAAAATGTCTTCCAGTTCCGGTAGTAAATGTCCATCAGAACTTAAAGTTCATGGATCTGCAGGAATGTGTTCCCGGCATCATCACTCTTACCTGAACATAGTCTGATTTAGAGGTTCCGATCTTCTGACTAAATTGGTTACATGTTTGTGACGCTATCAGTTCACTTTTATTCATATTTTTCAGTTTTAGGATTTAAAAAAAATATTGTTTTCTGACAGAGTGTGCTAATTAATTGCTACAAACGTGGATTTCTGTAAACCCTGATGAGGGCAAGTACATGTAAACTGAACATTACGTCTTCATTTGTGCAAAATTCTCCGTCTCTTTTCTGTCCTGACGGAGTCTCTACTCCTGCTCGTCACTCATTGATCCCAGATTCTCAATAAACAGATCCATACGTGAGAACAGGTCATGCATTTTGCTCTTGTTGCATCCACGGTGCAGTAAGTTGACGCAATTGAGCAAAAAAACCAACGTGAGTTTTGGATTCAGCACATCAAAATGACCTAAAACAGTTGAGAAGCCCCACACCATTTTTTTTGGCAGTTGACCAGTGTAATCAATCATTTAATGTTTCAAAATTACATCATCAGACGAACCGAAATATGAAGTTAAATGTAAAAAAATGCCAGTAATTTGTATAGGTGACAAAAAACAAAATCTGGCAAGAGAAAATGTTTCCAAATCAGTTTCTTTCAACGTAAAACTTATTAAACTTCACCAGAAATGGCAGATGTGTGTCTTTTTCTGTTTATTTTTCCAGTCAGTAGGTAGAAAATCCAGAAATTTCACTCCGATAAGAGCAGTGATACTTCATAATACAATTACTCAAGTAAAAGCAAAAAGTACAGCTTGGTAAAAATACTCTTAAAAGTACTTTATTTTTTGTTTTTCTTTTCCAAAAGCGTCAATGAAGTAAATGTAATTGAGTAGTTATAGCTAGTCACTACAGCGCTCTGGTTAGTAACTAGCTACTAGTAATTTTTTCTTCTGCAGGGTGGAGCAGCGCCGTGGATCGGGCTTGTTCTGACGCGTCGCGCTCACGCTGAGTCAGCCGGGTCAACATTTCAGTACTCCCTGTGCTGCTCGAGCTGTTCGTCTGCAACTTCTCTGGTGCGGTCGGTCACTTTGTTCTCGGGGAGACAAGAACAAAGAACAAATGCTGCAGCTGCCGAAGGCGCCTGCGTTCAACCTGCAGCGGCGTCGAACGCAGAAGGCATCGAGTGCCAGGAGCCTCGGTGACTCATGCAGAATGCTGCATCAGAAACAGCAATAAGTGTTGTTTACCTCCCCAGACCTCTGCTTTTAATGATGTCATTTGGGATCGACAGAATAAAATCCAATCCTACGCTTCTCTGTGCCTTTGGCGCAGGGACAGGTTTAGGCAGAACAACGAAGCTGCAACACCATCAAGACGTTTTGGCGTTGGTGTCGGGATCTGGCTGCACGGCTCAATTTGCGATTCACAACTCCTTCAGAGAGTCCAGTTTCCTCGTCTCCAGAAAGTAGTTAAAAAGAGCGAGGGTTTGTCATAAAAAAGCTTTTGCAGCCCCATCATCACACACAAATGTGTAATCTGGTGTAGGCGCACTAGAAACGCAGTAAAATCAGATGAAGCAGCAGTTACACACATACGTCACATTGCATGCAGCACGGTAACAAATTTTGCCGGATGATACATTGTCCCAGATGTCACTGCCACGAACGATAACTGAGATTAGAATAAAAACTTGACCTGATTGAGAAAAATGGATGTCATTTGTTGCAAAATAGTCCTGATAAAGTTGAAAAAACATTGACAACTTCCCAAAAAACCTTTTTCTTTTGTGATCAATTTCTCGGCACTTGAGCAAACGTTTTACCAGACACTTATTTTTTATTCTTGAGTAATTTCTTGGACAACCCGCCTTTTACTTTTACTCGAGTACAACTTTGCAGCGCTCGACCTACATCTGCTCAGGACCGATGTGGCGTCCCAGTGCCAAACATTGCAGAAGCGGCGTCGGATAAGCCCATGTAGCATGTGTGCAGTTCCTCTACTATCGTGTAACATCTACGCAAAGCCTTTTACAATCAGTTCGCCGTTTGAAATCGGAAAACCTTTTATAGAAAAACGTTCACTCCGTGTTCTATCGGATTCACTCCTCGCCCCTTCCTCCACGAAGGCAGAGACTCCCGGCCCCGTCCCAGTCACTCATCCCGCTCGGCTCCCCTTTGTCTCCGCTGGACGGGGGGATTGAAGAGTGTAATTGGCCGAGCCTGCTCAGGTGAAAGCAGGCCTCTTGTCTGGGGACACAAAACCATCTCTCTGTGTGTTGTCTGTAGTAACTGCAAGGTCAAAAGGACACTCCACGTTGGGGGACTCGCGCATACACACACACACGCACACACACACACACACACACACACACACACACACACACACACACACACACACACACACACACACACACACACACACACACACACACACACACACACACACACACATAAATACTCCTCATTCATCCTCTAGTCCCCGACAATTGGTGCAGCTACCTGGGAAAGGTAATTATTTGCTCTCATGTCCATCTTCTGGTTTCCACAAGATTTAGCTGTCTGATCTGAAAGAAACCAGATCAGACCCCCGTCATTAGCGTTGGAGAAGTTTTGGTCTTTTTTTATTTTTTTTAAACGTTAACTTTTTAAACAAATTTATCTATCCGCATGTTCCTCAAAACAGAGATGGTCTGTTTTCGGTGCAATGACTCTGTCTTGCACGTGGCTCACTTTAGGAAGTTCCTCTCTGATTTTTAAGAGGTTTGACAGCAGAACGTTGCTGCTTCAGGCGTGTTTTTTTTTTTTGGAGGAAAGATCCCCTTCAGACACATAGATATTTACATTCAAAGGTTCAAAAGTGGACGGTTGAAATCTGACAGCCATACTGCAGAGGACTAAAAGTTGTGCAAACTGCAACAGGCTGCTCCAGCTCTTCTCCAATGTTATTCCGATGTAAACTTTAAAAAATGGGACATTCCCCCTTTGAGTGCCCATCATTTCCCACAGCTCCACATGTTACGATTCCTTGGAGTACCAAGCACAAAGCATGCCACGTATGACACAGGGTCGGGGTATTTATGACATCAACAACAAATTTTTTCCATCTCTGACTGGATATTGTATAGTTTTATGGACGGGCGTGCAAAGCACTGATAAACTCTTGCGGTTCTTTAGGCAAACCCGTGACCCTAAATATGTGCCTGATTAGGGAGACGAATAACAAACTTTTTTTTTTCCTGAAAGTCCACCTCAAACTTTACAACAACGCTTTATGTGCCAGTGTGCAAATCACATCCTAAAAGGTCGACTTATCATGCAGGAGGATAACCAAATCTTTTAATTCGGGATGACTCATTACTTCATATGAAACGGTCGTATTTAAAGAATAAAAAAAAACATTTTATAAAAATAAGCTCAATCACTTTGAATACAAGATGATATGGATGGCTAGTGCCACTGAAGAGAAGGTTCCTTGTGCCTGGTAATTATTTGTGAGTTGATTTGTTCCTGTTTTCGATTGTTATCATACTTTTCTGACGAAAGCAATCGGATTTTGATTCGGTGCGAATCAAAATCCGATTGGCCTGCTTTCCTTCCTCTGGATGTCTTTTTGTTATCTGCTTTCCTTCCAGAGGAAGGAAAGCAGGCCCACAGCACCACAAATCCTCTACCGTGCTTGAAGGCTGTGATGATGTTCTGTTCCACTTATTCATCACCCCACTCTAGTTTCCAGTAGCTAAAAGAAACAAGCATCTATATCACAGCCTTTGTACCACAAGCATTAATAACTGAAAATAAATAATCTGATATATTTTGCATACAAAGTGCCCTGAGATCACAGTTGTACATAAACCACTGCATCGTTTATCATAAATATTGGATTTTCTGTTGATTGCTGCGCTTGTGGCTTCGTTCAGTTCGAACAGGCTGCATGAATTGTCAGTGAAAGCAGGAGATTTTGAGCCCGATGTGTTGCATTGGATTAGATGAGACATTAAACCGTTGGAAAAAAAGAAAACATATCTATATTTTATTGCTTTCTGAATACTGTTATCAGGGGTGCCACACTGTGTGAGGCATCTTTTTGTTATCTTCTTTATTAACTTGAGCAGGACAAAATTTTCCAGGGAGGGGCCAGCATGTTGTTTCAGCACTTTGACGTAGCGCGTGTCGTTTTGCATACGGAAATCAAGCAGATTTCAGATGCTCTCGCAAAGTCAGATGCATTTTTAAACCTGGCCGATCTATTCAGCGTGCTGAAAATCCGCTTTTGCAAAAAGAACAAAGATATGGAAATACAAAAACAAACACATTTTGGCATCTGTGAACCAGATAGATATTTATTCTACTCTTAGCTGGACAACTTCCTACACAGTGGAACCCATAATAAATAAATAGACTGTTTCTGATGTGTTGTTTCTTTGCCCTATTTGTCTGTTTAGTTTGTTACTTTTAGAAAGTGTGGAGCACTCGTTACTGTAGATCAGCATTTAGCTTTATAGTTTTAATATCGGAGCAAGACCTTGAGAGACTCCTGTCAGCTTACAAATCTATTACAACGTGCTATTTACTTAGAAACCAAGAACAAGAATCAAACATGGAGAACCAGCATTTTGCTTCATATTGTGCAAATCTTCCCAAACATCTAGTTTCATCAGAACAAGAGTCCAGAGAAGTCTCTAATAGTTTATAACTTATGCACGACTTCTTCTTATTTTTACACAGGGAACCAATGCATGTACTTTTATACTTTCACCTTTTTGTCTTTCTTTTGGTTGTGTTGTTTTTCCTTTTAATTCAGGTAAAGCGCTTTGAACTGCCTTGTTGCTGAACATGTGCTACATAAACAAAATTTACTTTGCCTTCCCTCAAACTTCAGCGAGCAGTAAGAAATACAAATCTACCAAAGTTTTGAAAAGGTAAAAAAAAAAAACTCTTCCTTCACAGATTTATGGCCAGCATGGGTGGCCCCATCTGGAAACATGAGCGCACTACACAGACACTGAATACGTGGTGTTGTGCACAATACATCATCGTTTGGCCTCCCACTCACCCACGCTGTGCACTGGATGTCTTTAGTTTCTCCATGGCCCGTGACAGAAAGGCAAAGAAATGAGGTATTTGAGAGAGCTCTACGTCATTTGACATCTATCGCAAATATTTGATTTTCTGCTGATTGCTGCACTTGCGACTTTGTTCAACTTGAGTGGGCTGGATGAGTCCGTGTCCGTGAAATCAGGAGCTTTTGAGCCCCGATGTGATGCATGCGCCCAGCGACACCAAGTTCCCCCCCACAACATGTAAGGGGTTATTTGGTCCAGCGGGGACGCCGACATTCCTTTTGTTCTGGTCTGATGCCAACAACGCTGATATGCCAAGATTGAAATTCTAAACACGGGCAAGTTTTCCAGAACCATTGTACGTTGAGTGACAAAATATTGAGCATCATGTGTTTTCTTTTCTTCTTTTTTTTTTTTTTTTAACAAAACCACAACAATGGACGTGATTTTGCCCCTTTGTCATGCATCAGCATAGAATATCAGGAAGGTAGCACAGCATGGCCACAAAGTAGAGCAGCCCTTTTAAGATGCTCTCACTCAGTGCAAAAGAGACCAAAACCAAATTCTGCCCACAGGTCACTGCAGAGTCGTGCCTGCTGCTAGCATGTGCTTGTCCTCATTGAAATTCAGCATTTTCTTCTTTGATTTCAAATTTTAACTTCCAATATTTCACCTCCTGCTAAAGAATCCCCTGGTGGTTAAAAAAAAATCCACAGAAAAGCCGCACCGGGCTACAGGCCGCATGGTTCAAAGCTCGGGAAAAAAATAGCGGCTTATAGTTCGAAAAATACGGTAAATGCAAATTACATCTACATCATAAATGACATCAAGTTTTGATGCCAATATTTGAAAATGTAATTGCCTCGTAAACTTTATACGGTAAATGCTGCAACAACTGCCTCTAAGCGCTGATGATTACATGCAGGTGGGTGTAAAGACATTTTGGCCCACTCCTCTTTGAGGGTCTGTTTTAATTCACCCACAGTGGATGGTGCATCAATGGCCGTTATGAATCAGACTTTGGTCTAGACTTTGACTGAACCAGTACAAAAACGTTCTTTTTCTATGTTTTCTGCAGGATAAACAAAGTCCACTGGATCTTTTTTTTGTGTGTGGCACAAGTCAAGATGTCCTAGTAGAGATGGGTAAAACAATTAGAGCGAGTCATTCAGGTCTTGATAAAACAACGAAACCTCAAACTGTCAAGCTACCACCGCTACGTTTGAGCGACATTATGATGTTCAGAAGCTTTTTCTGTCGGAGTTTTGTGTCAGATGAAACGCCACACTCACTTTGTCCGTCCACAAAGGTCTTTGGGATTGTCGAGATGCTTTTGGCAAATGTGCCCATACGTATGTTTTGTTTGGATGTTTTTGGTTTGAAAGGGTTTGTATGATATCCATTCACTCACCCTGACTCTATAATTATTTTTTTTTAGAAAACTTTGTCAATCAATAAATCAAATTTTATTTGCATAGCAACAAGGCACTTCAAAGTGCTTTGCATCATAAAAGCTCAGAAATACAAAGTCACAGAGCAGACTGTCAACAATTTAAACAATACATTTAGTCACGTCCCTTAATTTTTCATTGATTATGTTTCAAAAGCAACTCTAAGCAACTTTGAACTTGTGATTTAATTACAGCTACAGATCTTATTTTTGTTGTATGTTTATGCTAGCTTGCACAGTAGGGATAAACTTATTGCCCATTCTCTCTTTGCAAAATAACTTAAGTCCTGTCAGGTTGATGATATATTGTGTGTGTGCGTTTTCTCATTGTTACATGAGCGAGGATTTCCAACCATGTTGCGATTCATTGTAAATCTCACAGCTCTGCCTTCTTTAATGTGTCATTACAAGTTGCTTTATGACAGGTGAAAGTACACTGCCCTTCCAAACACACGCACGCGCACACCCACGCAGACACGCACACAGAAGCAACAGGTGGAACAGGTAAAAGGCCCTTCAGGCTGTGGTTGAATACACAACAGTCAGCGAGCGAGAGGCTCTGGACGACACAGAGCGGTAAAGCTGAAATTGAGACGGAGAGAAGAGAGACCGGTTCTTCCAAGTGCATTTAAATAAAATGAGTAACAATAGTTGACCTTTAAGTTGGTCATTTTGTTATTCGAGCCTGGAACTGCTGCGACATTTGTGATACCGGTTCCACTTGCATAAAAGCTGCAGGGGGCTGAATAAGTGGGAGTTAAAATGGAAAGTGTCGGTGAGGTGGAATGAAAAGCGGAAGACGACAAATCGTTACAAAACACACTCCAAAAACGCCGCCACGGATGCTGAGCATATTGGCAGAAACAAACACACCTACTAATTAACACAGGAGAAAAACAAAAGGTACAATCACCTGGTTGCATAAGTGTGCACACCTTCGAACTAATGTTTTGTTGAAGCAAACTTTTAATGAAGTTTCAGTACACACCTCACATCGGCGATGGCGAATCTGATCATCGTGAAATTGAGTTTACTTCCTCCGCCGTTAGCTAGAATGATAGTTGCCGACATTTTACAAAAGATCCGATTGGCCAAAGGACTCAGTCAGGAAAAGGATGCATATCTGCATTCCACAGCGCAACAGAAACATTAACTGATGGACATTATAAAGAAAAATAATTTACGATAGTGACATTGCTAAATCTGTCTGGTCTGCCGATGTTATTAAAAAAGGAGAGATGCAAACTGGGCAGGCAGGCGGCCACAAGACAGAGTTGGAGGAATTTTCTGACATTACAAACCGTGCCCCAGATGTAACAACAATCTTATATATGCTCATTGTGTTTAGATCAAGAAAGCCTTAGAAAAACATAGTCTTGCCTTCCCAAGAAATTAGCTTTTTTAGAATGATATGTTTCAGAATAGCCTAGCTAGAAGAGAATGAGGGTTGAGGGCAAGAATTGTCCTCATATTATAATAAAGTTTGACAGGATTTGCGAAACAAAGGCATCAGACGTTCTTCAGTCAAAACCTGGCCTCCTGAAAACACCTACCAAAGTCGAACAAATATTAAAAGGAAATCCAAGAGGTGACTCGCCAACAACTAGTTTAAGTGTGTACTCATTCATGGAACTTGGTAATATTATCTTGAAAAGTGAGACAAGTGATTAACCTCAGGGCAATTAATCGTTGACAATGTTGCTTTTGGAGCTTTAAAGTAAACTCAGGACTTTATCGGCCTTATTGAAGCTCCTAATTACATCTGATCCTGATCAGACAAAATGTTATGTACCTTTGATCTTATTTTGCTAAAAGTTCATTGCTAATTGCTTTGTAAGCTTTTGATCCTACTTAACTATTGCACCCCTGGAATCTTAAATAAACCTTTCTTACGTCCCAGTTGGTTAAATGCAACATCAAGGCAAAACATGTTTGGCCCGCGTGTTGTTTCCAGAGCTCTCCTTGCTTGAGCGGTGACCGTTTAACCCAACAGGCGTTCAACTTTGGCCCCAGGAAGGCGGAATAAAAGATTAGAGCACCGCTCGTAGTTGCTTTTATTACTCCCCTTTCCCATGATTCTCCTCAGTTTGTGCCTATTTCCTGTCTCCCCTCCTTCCGTGTCTTGATATCTTTCTGGAAGGTAGCGAGTCTGTCTCCTTGCTGTCGTCGGACTCTCTTTTTCTCCCCGCTCTAATCATTTTGTTGCTTTTTCATGCCATGCTCGGCGGCATATTTATCCAAGATAACAACTGGGTTTCCCCTCTCTTTGCGGGTGATGGAGAATAATTGCTGTTGGTGTTTGTGTTTGCCTGTGTGTGTCCCCATATTCTGCTAAACAAATTGTTCCTGCCTGGCTGTTCTGATGTTTTGACAGGAATGTTGGCTTATACTTACACATACTCACACACACATGCACACACACTTCCCCACGCAGACATGTAATGAAAAACAAAGAGTAACAACGGGTATTTATGGAATCATGTGTCATACATGTCTGAATAAAAAGAACACATTTAAATGGAAAAAAAGTAAGCATTTACACCATAATGTATTCAGGAAATGATTAAGGTTCAACCGCACCGTCACATGCGCCAACATTCTCCATTGATGTTTAGCTAGCTAGGTAAAACTAGCTAAACGTAAGCTAGTAAACGTAAGCTAGTAAACACTCATCCAAAACATCCTTTTAGCAGCAAACTATTAAGCATCTGAGTGAAATGTAACATTTTTAGCTTTTGTGTTTTCTGCTAAAAGTAGCAACTTTTAGTCCTCTTGTCTGAAAGCATTAACTTCTCACATTCCCAACTGAAACGACTAGCTTGTAAGCTAGCAGTTGCCGATTCAGCCTCGCCAGCTAACAGTAGCGGCTTTTACAATTTCGAATGAAAGCAGAAACTTTCAGGCTTTTGTCGTAAGTTTCAAAGTTTGTCTTTTTTTATTATTGAACATAGACCTCAGTTACAAAGCAGAACCTTTTGTCAAAATTAATGAGTGAATCACGCTTTGTGTAATAGAAAAGCATCGCAAAAGCAACAAAAAATTATTATTTATTTATTTATTTATTTATTTTTTACAATTTTTGCTTTATTTGACCTAAAATAGCAAGTTTTAGTAAAGGAAAAACAATTGCAACCTATTAGCATTTTTAAATGAAATTAGCACCTTGTGAAATTGTAGATAGAACTAGCCAAGCAGTTAAGCTGACAACATATTTGTTTTTAGCTATGAAAGTTGAGCTATAGCAAACTGTAGCTTTCTATTTTACTACTTTCAGCAGTGTGGTCGTTACATTTTTTTTCATTGTGACAAAAAGATTTCAGATGACAGATATAAAGTAGTTTTAGAAAAAAAGTTCACAAAACTTTAAATGCAAATAAATAAATAAAAAAAAACAAAGTGGCGAATGCTTGCATGCTAACATCTCTGTCTGGGCTGAAGAGGGTTGTTTTTGTACGCTTGTCGGTTCACAGCTGTAATCTCAGGTAATTGTGTTTGGAAAATGTCAGCTGGAAGACTTCCTCTTTTTTTTCCAGAAAGAGAGTCACAAAAGAGAAACCCGAGCCTTGGGGGACTCTTTATCTGTCTGCCCATTTACTTGCCAAGTTGTTTTTCTTTTTTAACACAAGTTTGATAAAGGCCTTTGATGAGACAAGACGGATGATTGTTGTCTCCATTAACGTCACATTTTAAAGACTAAATGGTAACTGTTTATGTTTCTCTATAAGAGACCAGGAATGTAATTTCCTTTCTTTTCTTTTTCTTTCTTTTTGTTATTTTTTTTTTTTTTAGCATAGGACCACACTAAATCTACACAAAGTTTGCCTTGCTGCTGTGTGGATGCAGTTGGCGTTTTTGGGCAAAAGGCCAAGAGTGGCTGCATCATCTGCATCCTTACACCCGTCCGAAGGTGACTGCGGAGTGAAAGTACAGGAAGCGAGTGTGGAGTTTTTCCTCAGGAAGCGGAGTCCATTTCCACTTGGCTCGCAGGCTGAACCGGGAATTTGGTTTTGCGTAAGCACGGCGGGCCCAAAAATAACAGCGTATAAAGGCAGGGAGCCGCAGGAGGCTGCTGCTCACACACAGGCCCCTCAGGAAGGACGGCCAGAGCGGCTGGTTGACCGGCTCTGCTGCACTTTGTGGCATACGCTTTGAAAACTTGAAGCCAACTTATAGGACACTGAACTTGGGGTAGAAGTTTCATGTTTAACATTAGGGTGTAAAAAAAAAAAAGATTTCTTGAACGAGATAATGCTACTACTGCTTTAATTTTGAGAGAAATATTTCGAAATGAAAATGTTTTCTTTGACCACAGCAATCACAAAACTATCTATATTTATATCGTTAAAAAAAAAAAGTATTTTTTTTTTTTTTTTTGTTTGTGTTTATCTCATCTCTGTCTGTTTCCTATTCTTCACACTCATGCATTACCAAAGGAGTGAACGACCTTAGGGTGCCTGTGGCGGCGGTTTCGGTTTGTGGGGTTGTGGGGGTCGTTAAGGAAACCTGTCGGCCCGTCCTTTGTTTAACTCCCGGACTAACAGGTTGTATCGATGGGGGCCCCTCCGCTTCACGCGTTTGTGTTTGACAAAAAGATGATTTGAGGATGAATAAACGACGCGTTTCGATTTGAAGAGGCTGAGTGGAGGGGCTTTTAGACTGCTTCATAGAGCGTTGTTCCTGCTGACCTGCACCAAAAAACAAAACAAAAAATGAAGAAATAAATAAAAGAAATCATGCCGCCTGTAAAAAGACCTTTTTTTTTCTTTCTTTCTTTTTTTTTGTTTTTTTTGTTAAAGTTTTAAAATACACGAATAAAACGGTTCATTTGCGCTGTACGTTTTTGTTCACAATGTAAGTGACCTGGATTTTAATGTTTGCGTTTCGGGTTTGGAGTCGCCCTCTCGCTCCTGCCTCTAGGAAAATGTCAGGTTTCATGTGAATGAAACTAATATGCATGTGCCAAAGCCTTCGGGGACTTTTTTTTTTTTTTGCCACAAAAATTTAACTTAATTCAGTTCAAGTCCTATTCCTCTCATTTAAACTTATGCTCATCCAAACTACAGGTTATTTCTCTTTAAAGTCTTTTGGCACTTTGATGTGACCTGCTCAAGAAATTCCATCTTTTTCTCTTTTTTTTTTGTAACTCGACGGGGGAAGGTCGTGCATGCATAAGTTACATGTGCGCGCGATTACTGCTGCCGAGGCCACGCCTCCCACTCGGAGGTATAAAAAGTCCGTCTGGCGACGTTGATGCTCACATCCTGAATCCTGGAGCGCGCCCGAGCTGCCTGTGCGAACCAGAACGTGCGCCGTGCGTGCACAGATACGTCAAACTCTTAACGTTGCCTTGATTGTTAAATATATATATTTATTTATATATATACATATATAGAGAGAGAGACTTTCAGCATGGCTGTGGCTGAGGCACTGATGCCCGCCTTGACGTCGTTTCCCAATTTCAAAGCGATGGATAACGTAAGTAGAATATATGTTTTTACTTTTTCTTTTTTTTTTTTTAAATCTTTTAAACTTGGTTGATCACAAGCGTAGCATGTTCTTGTGGGGGTTTTTTCTGACGCGAGCTTCGTTTATTTATTTATTTTATTGCGTTTATTTGCAGCTGTGCAACATGGATGAGTGGGTGAGGAGCGGCGCGACAGGTGGCACGGGCAGCGCGCGCATCGAGGTCGACCTGAGCATCGTCCACTCTCCGTCTGCAGCCCACAAAGACGACGACGAGCTCGGGAAGTTTCTGGACCTCGAGTTCATCCTGTCGAACACCATCTGCGCCGACTCTACTGCAGGGAACAGCGACAGGGGGAGCGCGTCTCCCACGCAGCAGCAGTGCGGGTACTCTTTGCCGGAGTCGCCGGAAAGCTGCGGCGGCGGTTCCCTGCCAGACTGCACCGACCACCCGCCTTCTCACCTGGCTCGTGGCTACCCGGGCGTCGTCGGCGGCTTCGCGGAGTCGAGCCCTGTCCGCAGCCTGATGGCGGAACTTCTTACGCCCGACATGAGTTATCCAGAGGAAGGCGCTCCGGAGAGCGCGAGGAAGGCGAGGGACAGCTGCGAGTACACCGAGCTGCGGGCTTTGAGCGGCCCTGCGCTCCCCCACGCGGCGTCACCTCCGTCCCCGCTTGGATACAAAATAAAAACCGAGCCCGGGGTGCAGTCGTGCATGATAGCTGCTGCCGGAGCCTTCGCGGAAGGAGCGTATGAAAAGCACCAGATGCGCACCGCCGCGGCTTTTACGCACCACCAGCCTCCCGGTGCGGCGCCGGGCTTCGGCGCGCACCAGATCCAACTTCAGGGACGCACAGACAGCACGCTGCAGTCGCAAATGAGGCCCCACCACCACCACCATCTTCATCATCACGATCATGATCAAAACCAGCTGTCAGGCCAGTACGTGAACGCGCCGTACCACCCGCATTACGCACACCGAGGTGCGCCACAGTTCCAGGGACAGTACAGCATGCATCCCCAGCAGCACCATCCCGCCGCCTCGCTGCAGGGGATGATGCTCACTCCGCCCTCGTCGCCTCTGCTGGACTTTTACGCGCACGACGAGGTCGGCTGCGTGAAGCAGAAGCGAGGGCGAAAGTCTTGGACCAGGAAACGCGCCGCCACGCACAACTGCGAGTTCCCCGGCTGCGGGAAGACCTACACCAAGAGCTCCCATCTCAAGGCGCACATGAGGACGCACACAGGTGAGCTAATCTTCGTTTCATCGGGTGTTGTTGTTGTTTTGTCGTTTGTGCGGCGCCCGAACTTCTAATGTTTCCCACAAGGTGGTGCTGCGCTGCAAATCCTAACTTCCGTTTGGCTTTTCTGTTCGCCAGGTGAGAAGCCTTACCACTGCAACTGGGAAGGCTGCGGCTGGAAGTTCGCCCGATCCGACGAGCTGACTCGGCACTTCCGGAAGCACACCGGGCACAGGCCGTTTCAGTGTCACCTGTGCGAGCGTGCGTTCTCTCGCTCGGACCACCTGGCTCTCCACATGAAAAGGCACATGTAGGTCACTCCCAGCTTGCAGACTCTCTTTCTGGACCCCTCCATCACCCCCGGTCTCCCCCTCCGGGGCATCACTGTCAGCATCTCCAGAGACGCAGCACAACAGGTGGACAACTTCTAACCGGACTGCTGTGTATGAAGGAAATGAAGCATTCACACACAGGAGCGTGCCCAATGCAGTCACTATGTGCTTTATGAGAAGATACAACGTGGGAAATGGTGGAGATTTTATATTTTTTATGTTTTGTTTTTTTTTTACTTTCTTTTTTACTTTCTACAAGTGCCTCATTTCTACCATATCAAGTGCCTCTGGTGGTTTATGTATATTTTTGTAAAAGAAAAACCCTAAATAAAATATGACAAACACTGGCTAAGTTATAGTAGTTTAGTATTTAACTAATTTCTTCCATCTGCCTTTGTTGTAAGTTATTGATAAGTTGGTGAGTGCCTTAGCCAGACTGCTTTATTCGCTCACTGTGGGCCGGACCCAGGATTGTATAGAAGTGTACATATACTTCTATATGTTATTTCTCTCATTTTTACGTTGTTTTTTTTTTTCTAAGAATAAGGTAAAAATCAGGTCAAAGTTGCCATATTTTTCCTGAACACAGCAGATGTCGTGGCCTTGCTTTGCATTGAGGGATCAGCCTGCGTTTCACTTTCAGTCTTATTATTATTATTATTATTTTGCTCATCCAAGCAAAATGAGCAAATTCAGGTACTGTACTGTTTTTTTACAGCGCTAACAGACATGGCTTCCTTCAGCTCTCCCACACATGGCTCATTTGGCGGGACAACGGTCAGGAACAAATGAGTGAATGAATGAATGAATGAGGAGCGAATGAATGAATGTTGAGCGAGTGCGTCTAAGAATGAAGTATCCACTGTAACCACTGGTTAAACGGCTTTTACTTGAAACTAAGATGTAAGCTTGCATATGTACTGCTGATGGAATGCAAATGTTTTTCTATGTGCTCAAGGGCTCGTAATAAAAAAAAGTACTTTTACAATAAACACGCTCTCGTTTTTGCTCATTTCAAACTGTCACACCTGTTTATATCTTTACTTAAGCTTTTTTCTTTATCTGCTCCTTTTGAAAACTCCATTATAATTAAAGATAATTAACTGTCATGTCACTGAGTCAAGCTAAGGTTTGAGAACCTTACATTAGCCACAGTGTAAAATGGTTAAACTGCTCTAAAATATATCACAACTTTTATTGTTAAGTTTCATTGTACTTGTACCGTGGTTCTCAAACTGTGGAGCAAGGACCACTGGTGGTACGTAGGCTGCTTTCCATGACTCTCCCATGAAGTGGCTCAGTCAGCCATTTTCATGCTAACAAGAAGCAGATTAGCTGTAGTCCAGAACAAAGAACCAAAACAGACTTCAGCAGAACTTGACTTTTGGAAGAACACCAAACCCGACTCTACAGTGTCCTAACGGAGAACTTGACATGGGGAGATGTTGCACTCAGTGACCAAGAAAACCTGTGTACTGGTACAAAGTGATAACAATGAGTTTTATTTTATACGTACCGAAAATAATGAGACATGTTCACTAGTAGTAATATTTAAAGCGATACAAACTGAGAGAAGCTTCCCCTATGTCCTAAGCACACAGCAGTTATAGTGGGTTTTGAAGATGGAATTGGTTGGATTTGTAATTTCAGGATTTTGTTATTAATTCATTTTACCAACTAGAAAGTTAGAGATTTCTTTTAGTCTGAACGGGCTTTTATTTAACAGTAATTGGTCTGGGAGTCGAGTAGAGCGCGCTCTACCAACTTGCAGATTTTAACATCATCAGTAGCAACTGGTCGCATTTTTCTTCTGTCTTCATTTGGGACGAAAGACATCAAGCGTACAACGTCCAGCTCTTGTCGGTGCACTGCTTGAACATGTGCTGAAAGTAACTGGAAAATATTTCATGTGCCTTGCCTGGAAGAACTGCAGCTGGTGAGTTGGCCAGGATGCCCTTTAAATTTCACATCGTTGCTTGTGCAATACTGCTCCCTAGTGGTCATGTAGTTGCGTTGTTCAGGGCAGTGGTGAAAAAATGAGTTCTACTCACTGAAAAGTAACACTAGACTCAATACAGACTCTGAACAGTCATAAAAAAAAAAAGAAAAACAAAAAAAAAAATTATTGACCAGTGTAACTTAGATTGTAGGATATTTCAGGACACGAGCCTTTATTTTCACGTTTTTCTATTGCATGTTTTCTTTTTTTTTTTTTTCCCAGGTCAGAGGTTGGTGATAATGCATACTTCTCTTTATTAACCACATTTCTTCATAATCATTTCTTTTGAATTGGTCAGATGTAATTATCCAGTGCTAAATTTCATGTTTTCATTAACTATAAACAGAAAACAAAAAAATCACCATTAATAGAGATAAAGGCTTGAGTACATGAGTATGTGCATATTCAAAGTATAAAACATGATTTACTGAGTACATTAACTGATACACGTGAATTTTTGAACAACATTGTCCAAACGAAATATTTACCTATACTAGAAAAACCTATTATGAACATAAATCAGGAATATTTTTTAAATTTATTTGGAATGACAAGCAGCATCTAATAAGAAAATGGATATTTGTAATTCTCAGGTGTTTTATTTCATATTTTGTAGTACAATTTTTTGGGGTTTGGTTACGAAATGTCACATTTTTTTAATATTTAAGAGCAATTCAAGTGCAGCAGGTGAACAAAGATCCCATTTTCACTTTCACAAGTTTGAAGTCCCACATCAGGCCCTATCCCTTGTTTTGGAGCGCTGCATCTTGATTATTAGCAAATTCATCTTAATTGTTTGTATTTCAACAGGGACTTCTGCAGTGACGTCTCCTTTCACCCTAGCAGCTGCAACAAGGTCAAGGGTCGAGATCAGCTGCATTTCTCTCAGGGAAAAAACAACAAAACAAACATCGACAGACAGGCGGCATCCTTGGAGTGGAATACTTAGTTTGTCCACTAGATGTCCCTCTTGATTTATTTCCCGCCGCTGCAGCTTCTGTTGTCAACTTCCTTGACAGCTTAATTAACGAGACAATCAAAATTGCAAGCCCTCTAGTTTTTGTGCTAAAATTTGACTGGCGTACACGGGAGGCCCACGAGGGACTAAGAACTTTAGCAGCCGTTTTCTTCATATAGGTTTCCTGGCGAAAATAAAGGTCAGCCTTCAGTGAACGCATGGTGTGCACACACATTTTAGGAACTAGCTGTTGCATGACGCAAGAAACAGCCCCCCAATAAGGTAGCTCACCCAAAACAGAACTGAACGGAACCAGGCGCGGTGGCTCCATACCTCCAACTTAAAGCTAGAATTAGCCGTCCACCCGGCGGGGGACCAGCAACAAGTCTCTCCAGCTTTCCAACTGGAGTAGCCGCTCAACTCTACACAATTGACATATCAAAAGTCAGTAAATTCCATGTCTCTCCCAATGACAGGATGTTTAGTTGCTCTGCTTTCTCAGAATTTCAAATGCAGCACCGAAAGGATAGTCTGGCCCAGTGGCGATTTTAGCCCTGCACCCTTTCCGTAAAAAAAAAAAAAGAAAAAAAAAGGTTAAATGTCACGTTTCGTATTGAACCGATACATAAATGTCCGATAGGCACCCCTGTCACACACATATCAACACTAAATGACCCAAATAAAACACAGCAAATATCAAGGTCAGCTAAATTGTCGTGGCTGGAGCTAATCAGGACCCCCGGAACTCTACCGACCGACTTAGGCAACCGTTTCAGACGGACACGACGCAGCCCGGCGAGCTGCAATCAACGAGTTTTTAAATTACCACCGGATACTCCACCTCTTTAGAAGCAAAAGCTGGCTAAAATCCAGACGTGAGGAGGAAGACGCACATTCCAGGCTGAATGATGTCAGTGAAGATGGATAATGGACAAAAAGGTGTCCGCCGTGACGCAGTATGACAGACGGAATGGATCAGGAGAGGAACTGCAGACCCGTCAGAACCAGAGAACATTTTATGATTGATCAGCTTTTTTTAATTGAGCTTTTTGTGGACTATAATGGTTTGACTATTTGTTATAACGTTGAGTTTGGATGAAGTCGGGGGCCCAAAGGGGAACAAAAGAAATTATACAAAATTAATGCCTTTTGGTAATAGTCAGTGGTGATTTTTTAAAAATTTATTTTCACAATTTTACAAAAAACTATAGTAGGCCTACTGCACTTTTAGCTGCCATATTGAAATTGGATTAGGGCTGAAACGATTCCTCGAGTGATTCGAATACCTCCATTATTAAAATTCCTCGAGGAAAATTGATCTACTTCGAAGCTTCGTTAATTTATGTCTTATTATTTAATGCAATGTGTTCTGGCCGGGCGTTGCTTTGGTTGAGTAGCCCTCAGCTACCTGAGTTCACCTGAATATTAAGTGTCAACAAAATGTCACACCACTGAAGCCATGTTAGCACAAAATGTGCTCGCAAAGACGTAGTTCTGTTTCTCCAACTCTTTGCATTAAATCACCAGCTGAATATTTACAGTACGACGTCACTTCATTTATTACGATCACTTTTAGAGGAATCCGAAGAAAATCCTAAGAAATAAAAAAATAAATAATAATCAAAAAACCCTTAAAAATCATAATTTTTATAACTGTTTTTAATCAAACTGAATTTTGAAACAGGACTGTTTCAATATGCACATATACCTTATGCATATACCTCTGCATAAGGTATGTGCAAAGCTCTATACCTCATGGTATATGCAGAGCTCATGGTTTACCTGAGTGGTGATAATGCATTAGTATTCTGCAGATGTTCTCCAGTGAGTGCGTGTGCGCGCATGTGTTGTCAAGGAGGCGAAGCCATGTGGGTGCTTGTAGCTTTGTTTATCTAACCCTGTGGGCTTCTGGGTTTTGTCAACAGTCACCAGGTTAGAGGTCGTGCGCCTCATGTCGCGAGTCTGGGCGGAAACCAGCTGGTACCAGTGCAAGTGCTTGAATGCGGCCGGTTGTCGTACGCTGTACAGCTCCGCTGCAGCAGAACGAGACGTAAACATTCTTGGCTCACACATTTAAATATTTGAACAGGAAGCAGGAATTTCGATGGGGATTTCTCTCGGACAAGCTGCTCCCTGAAAACGTGGACGCCATCTGAGTGGGTCAGACAGAGGACGTGGGAAGACTTCTTCCAGTACCAGACACAGAAGGTGACTTTAAGTTGTCATTACGGAAGATTGCAGCCTGAGGTTGATTTCAGTTTCCGCATCCTCTAGATGGGCCACGTTTCACAGCGAGTACTGTGGGATCTCTCAATATGTGCATTACACATGCATGCATTGATGATATGGATACAACAGAAAATACACCTGTGTGTTTTCATTTTCAGGATGGAAATCATAATGATTTATTGTTACTATTATTATTTTCAATATATATTTTTGATCATGCAGCCTATTCACTTTTAACAGAGTGGAAAAGTGGGGAAAATAATTATTTTATTTTTTTCTCACTATATTTGTTTTTCTTGAGGCACAATTAATGTTTCACTCTGTCGTTATACAGTGTATCTGTGAATAAAGTAAAAAAAAAAAAAAAAACCCTAACACCACCCCACACGCCCAACAGATTTCTTGTGGCTTTGATGTGGAACAGTGATGTCACTCATCCTGTCTTCGACATCACTGGTGTCTGTCTCAATATTACCAGATTCCACAGAGAAATTTATTTGCAGTTTCAGGTTTGACCCACAGCAAATATGGCAGAAAAGAATTTCTTGTTAGTGAAAATGAACATTTTACAGAAGAGATGCGGGAAACTGGAGAAAGAAAACCAGGAGTTTCAACAGAGAGGAAAACCTTAGGATAAAAATTGAGCATCTCAACAGAAACAGGAACAATAATGTAAGAATCTGGCAAGCAGGAAATGAAATGTTTGTGAATGCAAAAGAGAATTATGAAAAACAGATTGGGGCTCTATGAATTGCAGGAAGCAAGAGCTTCGATTCAGACATCATTATGATGACGTCTCAAAGGTTAAATGTGCTCCGGGAACGAACACATTGCTCAATAAGAAGAAATGTAGCAGATTCATTGAGAGAAAAGTCCAGAGAGCAGGACTGGCTTGAAGCAGAGAACAATGAGCTCAATAAAGAAATTGTTGCTCTGAAAGTAAAGCTTGACAGGATTAAATCCAAGGAAAAATCAAAATCCAAGGAAAAATCAAAGGATGTCCAGGAAAGTGAAGAGACCCTGAAGGAAAACTCAGAAAAGACCCTGGAAGAGACACCAACAGTGTTTCAGAGAGTCAGGCATGATTTATCCATATGTATCAATCGGGAACTTTACGATACTGGCTGCCACCCCGGATTTTTCAATTTCTGAACAGGATCTTCGGGGGTCGCTGGGGGCAGAGCTGGAACTATGGGGGTCACCGGCACCAGGAGCCTGAAAGGAGTGTTTTCCATTGGTTTAGCAAGTAGTCTTGTAAATAAATGATTTGTTAAATATTTTTATTGTAAAACTGATTTGAAATGTATTCAATTTTAAATAATTTTCATGTGCAAGTCTTAAGAAAAATATAAATAGCTTTTGCTGAAAGATTGTGAGAGACTATATAGACAACCTTATGCCAACATTTAACCAATAAAGTGATTTATAACCTTAATAATTAATTGATTTCAAGTTCTCGTGACTGGGTGCCTTCCTCTCAGCCTCTCCTTAAAAAAAAAAGATTATTTTGACATCTGTTAATCCCATCTTTGTGACACTATTTTTCGTAACTCCTTCTCACCTCTATGAGTTTTAAGAAGAATACAATTAAGTATGAAAAGCAATAAGTGTTAGAATAACCAAGAATAGTATATACTATACCTAGATAAATGTTAATAGCTTTGGAATGTTGTAATAGCTCCAGTTTTAAACAGATCAATAACAGGAACAGCACTGATTAGTTAGCTCTCCTAGCCGCTAGCTAGACCCCATACAGCTAGCTTGGGCAGCGTCCCTCCGAGCGCGCGCTGAGGCGGGTTTTTTTTAACCTTCTTTTTTTAAACTTGAATTGTAGTATTGAACTCGACAACAGGGAGCTAGAGATGGGCGGCAGATGGGGTTGGAAAAACGTTGATATCTTTTATAAATGCAGTGTTCAGTGGTCAGTATTATCTCACCATTTTATTAATGTCTGGATAAGGCTTCCTATCAAGCTATAAGAATGATAGAAAACATGCTAACAAAATGCCTCACTTTAAACGATTAAATATTGCCCTGTTTTTTGGTTCCATTCTTTTTTTAATTGCTCTGCAGGCAGCAATTTATTCACATGTATGTAAATGGATTATTATTGATGCTAACTAATTTTGTGTGTATATTCATATGTATAATAATTTTTTCCTCATATTTATTGTCATAAAGTCTTCGTAGGATTTAAGTACGAAAAAATTTTTTGTTCCACATTTAGGAGTCCTTTGTTGTTATTTTCATGGCTTTGCGGTGGAAAAAAACGCCCTCCTGCCCCCCTCTCACCCGCAGCCTCTCCAACAGTTGTTATGCCGACGCACGTCTCCTCCTCCTCCTCCTCATCCTCCTCCGCTCTCCCCCTCATCCCTCCGACCTGATCGGTCCTGACAAAAAGGTAAAGTCCCCGTCTGCATGCCAGAACCTCCGAACTGTCTCCGTCCATTCAGTACAGTTTTTTTTATCATCATCATTATTATTATCATGACACACACAGCCACTATTGTTTTCTCCACTGTTCTTCCTTTATTTCTTTGATTAAATATGTTTTTGTTATTTCCTTCCACATCTCCCCACCGCACTGAGCTACCACACCTGTCTGGCTCAGCTGAGCTCTAAATTCGCATCGTGGTTAAAACGGGTGTTATTATTATTATTATTATTGTAGTGAGGTTTGAGAAGAAAACAAAACAAACTAACAAAAACAATAAATCACCGGGGGGACTGGAAGAGGAGTCGTTGCGGCATGCTCTCGTGACAAAAGAACGAGCAGCACATGCATTTTGAGCACGTGCCGCTCCGCTCTTTATGCTGTCTGATGACGGTCGGGGTCTCGAGATCGTCAACGCGGCGCGGCTGCAGAAACGCCGGCGCAGTTACCCCCGCTGTTTATTTATTTATTTATTTCATTTTATTTGACATTCCGTCTTGCAAAAAAAAAAAAAAGAAACAAAGAAACAAAACATATGGAGGAGTTTTGTTAGCATGCATGAGGACTAACAAGGGAGGAGAAACTGATTTGGTTACTGCAGGCAACTTGACATCGTTTTGTCCTCGTTATCGGGAACTTTCAGGTGAAGTGACGCAGACGCGTCAAAACCTGGTTCGGGAGCCTCAGGTGGACGGAGAGCCCTCACATGTTGCTGTCCCCCCCGCCACGGCCGGTTTGGATTTGAGAAAGAAATGGGAGGGGTCTATAGAAGGGGAAGAGTTTTTTTTTTCTTTTCTTTTCTAAGGAGGTTTGACGTTGACAGGGGAGGAACCGAAGACCAAGGTGATGCAGGTTTTTGGGGTTTTTTTCTACCCGGTGCCTCGTGTTTGAGCAGAAGTGAAGGGCGCGCCACTCCTCTGCACACAATAACACATCTCTGATCAGAAAGAGATTTAGAAAAAGGGTGGGGGGGATAGGTTTGACTTCAGCTCTGGTGTATTTGTAGCTTTGTGGGTACGTCTGCCCCAGTGACCATACGGTGTTAAAGTCAGATCAGCATCTTGCTCGGATGACGTCTGTGTTGTCATTATTTTTGCAGGGCTCATGTTTAAGGAGGAAAGACGTGGCACTGTTACAGTGAGACCCCATTCATGATCACTGTGTTCACTATGCAGAAAGTGAGGGAGCTCTGAGGAGGGGGATTAGTGATGAAGGGAGGGGCTTGATGGAAGATTTTTCTTTCCACACTTCCTGTCACTTCCTGTCCTCTCAAACACTTTGCTTAAACATTGAGTTCTGGCATGAGTGACACCACTTTCTTCTGTGATTAACTGCCAAACAGAGTAACAGTATATGGAATAAGTTGGGAATTAGCACTAAAGCAATTCCATATTAATGTTAAAATTATGCACTTACCACTGCTATACGAGGTGCATATTGCTAGAACCAAGTGTTTTTCTTTTGTTTGTTTTTTTTACTGTTAAAAGATCCTTAACCTTCAACAATGTGTCTGTTTGAGATTACTGTAGCTTTGTGTATTTAGATGGTGGGACACTGGAGTCATAAAGTCACAAGTATAGCCAGCAACAATATTCTGGGAAGTTGTGGTGGTTAAACACCACACCAACATCAGAAACCCATCAGCCTGAGCCAATCACTGAGTGCCATCAAAAATTCTGACCTTACTGTCTGAAGTTGAGAATAGACGGACCAGACAACATTTTCCCCATCCATCGTTTTCATTCTTGGTGACCGTAGACAAACCGCAGTTTTGTCTACTACAGTCTACTCAGTTTTCTGCGGTCTACTCAGTTTTCTGTTCTCAGCCGAGTGTTCAAGGATTGCCGCATTGTTAATTCAGCATAATTTAGTTGTGATAAGTAGCTATTTCAGCTGTACGGTTTCATGTTGTGCTTGTTCGCCCGGTCTCCTCAGACTGTCAAACAAAGGCATTGAGGTCCACGCAACTGCTTCCCATTGGATGTTTACCATATTTTCTGGACTATAGAGCCCACCTTACTTTAAGCCACACCCACAAATTTTTTATTTATTTTTTTTAAGTGGAAACGCACATATAAAAGCCACACTGGGCTATAAGCCGTTGGTATCTCCACCACTCTGGGTTGGTTTTTCACAAGCCTTAATAAACCTGCTATTAAGGACGCAGCCCTGTGTCTCCATATCATGGATTTGTTCATGAGCTTACGTGCAGCGGCTACCGATATGTACTAGCAGAAGGATAGCCTTCAACTTAAAAGCGACATCATATGAACTTCGTGTGTTTCCATGATGAGGGGGTATGAGTCTGAAGAAATTTCTCCGTTATGCCTGTTGCTAGCATGTGCTTGATCTAAATGAAAATGAGCACTTTCTTCTTTGATTTCTAATTTTGACTTCCAATGATTCACTTCCTCAAGAGTTTTTCTCAATGTTGGTGATGTATTTTTTTATTTTTTTAAATTACCATAAAACTCGAATGTGGAAAAAAGTCTTGTCGGGGACACAAACAAAAGTTATTTCCTTGCAGTTTCTATTTCAAGAACTCAATAGGTAAAAAAATTTGTTCTAATTAAATTATAAATCTCCACCTGCGTTAACCGCCTGTACTAGATATGAACCATTTTTTAATGTAGTCAGGTGCCGCAAAATTTGCAGGGGTGGAAATTTATTGGGTTAAAAATTTCCAGCTCTTTACTAAAGTCCAAATTTTCTTCCATCAATACATCAAGCCAGAAGGGATTCTCGCTGCCTCAGACGGTGGTCAATTTAACAAGCGGAATTAATTCTTAATTCCTCTGAAAGTGGTCAGGACTGTTGGATGTCACCCAGCATACTTTTTCCCATGACCTGGATCAGGACAGTTTTCACAGCATGGCTTTCCGACATTTCAGTGTTGTTTTTTGCCAAGCGTTTGTCCAGACATGTCTGGACGTCTGGCATTCCCAAATGCTGCGGCATTTAGAGCATTAGGAGGGAGGAGGAAGGGAGTCGCGTGGACAGCAAAGCAGAAGATAATTAAAAAAGACAATTTGTGTGTCGGAGGTGTCAACGCACGGCCGTGTTGTGATGGTCTTGGCCCAGGAAGATGTTGCTTTAATCGTCACATCTTCCGATTTAAGTGGTTTTCAGTTAAAGTGACAATGCTGCTAGGTTATGTATGACAGATCTTAGTTTTTAACTAGAAAATTCTTGAAAAAAATTTAACCGGGGCCTGCCAAAGTGTGCCCATTGGTTTGGAATCAGCGTTCTGATGCTAAAAATTAGCATCAATGCTAAGCTTAGCTAAAAAATGACAAAGTAGCCCATGCACAAATCACAAGGTTGTTGACTATGGATTTGAACCATTCAGTACGTTAAAATTAGTGTAAAAGCTAAAATTAGCCAAAATGCTAATGGTAGCGTGAATACTGTCAGTAGCATGTGGGGCATCATTAGCATGTTGTCTGTAATTGACTTACTCAATTCAGTATACTAAACATGGCTAATAAGTAAGAGAAATAGATAATACCTTATGTCAGGTAAAATGCTAATGCTAATGCTCTGCCTTGCTAGAGAAAAAGATGATGCAGGCTAATCTTATTGCAGTGAACTGGTAATGTTTGTGCTAATGTTAATGCACGGCATAACTCTGAATCACACTAAAAGTAATAGCTCCAATGCCGGGATCGAGCCGCAAGTTTTGATACCACATTTGTGGGTGGGCACGCAGCGGTACGAGCCGCATTAAGAAGAAGAATAAATGACGACGATAATAATAAAGAGACATTCTGTTAGGTGAAGAACACTGGGTCCCTGCCATGCAATCCATGGAGGCAGTGACTGACTTGTTTTGTGAGTCATTCACTGCTCTCCTTATGCATTGTTATGGGCAGGCCCCAATAAACAGAGAAAGAGATGAGAGTGAAGACACAGACAGGATTGGGCCACGTTTTATCTCCAGTCACCACTAGAGGGGAAGAACGTGCAGCTTAGCTTTGCCGTTTGCGCTCTGGACTGCAATGGTTCAAGGATGTTTTATAGTCTTAGCAAAGCTGCTATCTTGTCAGACAAAATGCAGAAATTCTTTTTTTACAGCCAAAAGGCATGCCTGATCTGAGTCACAGATACAAATGTGAAGTGAAATAAGGTAGAGTAAGAGCTTTAAAATATTTTTTTTAGTTTTGTTTTGAAGAAATGTGGAGTAGATTATATGTATGGGTTGGGGTTAGGGTTAAACTCATTAATATGATTAATAAAAATGTATTTCTCCCACTTCTTTTCATCAATCTATCTATTCATTCAAATAAAGTCCTGAAATCCCTGTTTGTATTTGACATATGTGTTGATCTTATGGAAAGTAGAGTGGGACTTTTAAGTTGAGACAAATGTTTTCTTTAGTTCTTACTTTTTAATCTTACATTTGGAATTTCCTTGTTCCTGTTTTAAATTTTGGTTGCCTTGCTTGTTTCTGTTTCTAAATTTGTTTGTGCGTCTGGATTCAGTTTCTTGTCGTCTTTCACTTTTACTTCATCAGTTCATCATTTTCTGCAGTGTTTAGACTTTGCATTTTTCTTTTGTTGATAAATATTTTTCTTGCATCTAGATAATTTAGAACATTACCGAAAGGTACTTCAGCTAGTAAACAGATCCTCATATCTTGCACAGATTTATCACATATAGAAGGTATAGTTTAAGCTTTTTTTTTGTGAAAATAAAAAAAGTGTATGGCTTACAGTTAATCAAAACCCAAAATGAGTTAATCAGAAAATTAGATTGATAGGACAAAGAAAACAATGATTTTTCTGTCAAGCACTTGCCCTCCAGTTTTTAAACACCGACCTACACAATCAAGAAACTGGTGGGTGTTCACAGAGTGCAGTATCATATGAAATTATTGGAAATAGTGGAAGGAAAGCGTATGATAGAAAAAGATGGCCAAGCAACAGAAATAACTAGAGTATTGGAAAGCTTGTTGAAGAGTTTAGGGAGATTCACAAAGCGTGGACGACAGCTGAGGTGTGGTATTGAATGTGTTATATCATGAACTAGCGGCAGTTTTATAAGCTCCTAACCTGGGCTAAGGAGAAAAGAGTCTTGCTATTCAACTGTCCAAAGTCCTTTAGGTTCAGAGTGAAGTTTCCATAGTCCTTGATGATTCGGGATCAAATGTTTGGTTTCATTAGATCTTACCACATTCACGTTTGGCCAGGTTTTGGTAAGTTTTAGCTAGATTTAGTGTTTCCTTTACAAACATTTCCTTTCCTACTTTTTTGTCCAGACACATAGAATACATCCAACCAGAATTAACCATTATTAATCATTATTCCTGCAACTTCTTTAACGTTACTGTCCATTACTATCCGTAACGTTATGGGTTTTTTTCTGACCAGTTTTTTTCTTCTTCTTGTTTTCTTGTTTCCTTCTTTTATTTTACATGTCTGCACACCTTTGCAGTCAAGGAACTGGTTGGTATTTTTCCACGATGTCTTCAGTTGAGCATTTCAAAGGTGGTAAGGTTGATTTCTATTGGTGTCATTTTAGCAAGAGTTAGCAGTCATACAATATGATACATATATATATATATATATATATATATAACCAGAGTATTGGAAAGCTTGTTGAAGAGTTTAGGGAGATTCACAAAGCGTGGACGACAGCTGAGGTGTGGTATTGAATGTGTTATATCATGAACTAGCGGCAGAGTATTATATATATATATATATATATATATATATATATATATATATATATATATAATATATATATATATATATATATATATATTATTTTTTTTTTTTTAATGGCTGAAACAATTACATTTGCTAATTGTTGGAGTTTTACTTGTATTTAGCTGTCAGTCATTCACAGATTCCTTCTCTGACCACCAAAACTATGACTTCTTCCGTACTCTGATTGCCACAGGAATTGGTTTCCAACCCAAATTAGTCTGATCATTCTTCCTCCGGTGACTCAGTTCTCAATACAAGAGATTTTTAGTTCCTTTTCTTTTCTGGTAAGTGCTCAGAGTGAAAGCAAAAGTTGCAAGCTTTGGAACTCGTGCAATAATTTCTGATTTCCTCAGACCTTCTGTTGTGTTTCTGTTGGTTGTTACCATGTCTCATGTTTGAGCTTAAAAGTTGTAGAGTACTTCCTAATGCCGAATACCACTTCTTTCAAGACTAAACCCACAGTTTGGATGCTGGGTCAGACATATGTTCAAAAGAGCTTTAAAATGTTAGAGAACAAAATAAAATATTGGAACTAAATTCAACTAATCTTAGATAAAATACTTAACTAATAATGTTGAAAAGAAGATAAAATATAGAGCACTGAGTAGCATAATCATCAATTATACCACTGTAAAAAAGGTTTCTTCAAATGAATCAATACTTTGTTACAGCATGATTGTAACCTGAAAAATTGAACAATCCAAATTTTCTGTACATTTTGGGAAAAAGTATATTATAGAAATGTCTTTACAAAATTACCAGTGGCACACAAGTCCTGACCTCAAACAAACCCTACATGTTGATCGTTACTGAACAGTTTGCCACTATTTTGTACTTTGTGAAGTTCCTCATAGTAGAAATCCACAACTTATTGAAATCCCACACCTTCCTTGGGTGTAAATATCATGTCACAGAGACCCTTACCCGTAGCCACTCTTCATAATGGAAAAAGCAAGAGAACGACCTGTTCCAGTCTGGCAGCTGGGTATCGATTGCCATAAACTGATAGACTACATAAGACACTCACATAAACTTCTCCTTATCTATATATGTATAAAGTAAAGCTTTGATAAACAAGATTGGATGATGCTGGCACTAAGCATACGAAAGATGTTTTGAGTGGCACTCTTTGTTTGAATTAATTTGTCTTTGATTCTGACAGTTCTGTTGATCTGGTCTGGTTACTGTTTCAGGGTAAAGAGTTATTCTTGGTGGACATATGCTTGTGTTTTTGTAAGAGCTCTATAGATCAGATAGATTGTGCTGGAGGACTGCTTATGATTTGAAACAGCACACCTCTTGTCGTCTAAACGACGTCTCTCTCATTCGCTCTATCCAGTTGTTTTGTCCGCATGTGGAGATTGTTTGGATATATGAAAGAAATCAAGCTGACCAACATCTGGTGGCGTAAGCACTGAAGAAACGAGCTCAAGTGTAAAATGATGATTGTGCAAGTACTATTTCTGACTTGGTAGAAATTGAAATGTCG
This sequence comes from Poeciliopsis prolifica, assembly GCF_027474105.1. Lineage (NCBI taxonomy): Eukaryota > Metazoa > Chordata > Actinopteri > Cyprinodontiformes > Poeciliidae > Poeciliopsis > Poeciliopsis prolifica. The sequence continues at coordinate 5,708,953 of NW_026562383.1, forward strand.
AGAGAGTGGCAGAACAGATAGAAAGGATTTGCAAAGACTGGGGAGATACTCTGTCTAAAAACACAATACTCTGTCTGGCTAATCCCCTTAAGCCAATGCAGCTGAAGTTAGCATCTTCCTTGGAGCATTTTGACATTGCTAAGCTACAATGCATTTCAAATTTGTATTGAAAATGTATGGTGTTTCAACATGCCACTCCAAAGATCAAAGCCTTAATTACGTATATATATATAAATTTTTTTCTGCCTTTTCAGTTTCTACCATGTCCCAAAAACAAAACAGAGGATTTTACATTTCCCTAGAAATATTAAAATTCTGTTACATCCCGTCCTCTTGAACCCAGTGCTGTGTGTCGTTTTGTGCCGTCAGCTGGAATTCTTACTGACCTCATTTAGTTTTCAAAAAGGCTGTCCTTATTGTGGTTTTACAATAAGGACAGCCTTATTTTATTGTAAAATATTTTTTGCGACGGATGGCTGAAGATAAACCTCCACTTTGGCAGTCCTACTGATACACACAAACAGCATCTACATACATTTTTCTGGTGGATTCTCTGAGGTACGAAAATCATTAAAATTCTACTGTAACGTCATTTTTATCTTTACGCTGCAATCCCGTAATATTCTCATTTCCGTTGCGCTGTTGACGGAATTAGTCTGTGGTTGTTTCCTTTTTGTCTTTCCAGCTTTCCCAAAGTGCTTCCAGCTTTGCCGCCTCTGTTTCACATGGTCCTGAACAAAGGCTCGAGCTTAGTTAGGGCTGCTTTGAGTGCTGCGTTAGTTGTACTTGGCGTCACACATGTATACGAGTAAGGCTGTCTATCGCAACCAAACAGAACTTGTGGAGTCCCAATCTTGCTGCCTCATATTGACCTCATTGATAGTAGACACAGCTGCTTTGTGAGGCCAACAATATGACGCATTGTAGACATGGCTTGCAATAAAAGGTGGCCGCTTTGTTTTCTGGAGGCTGCTTTGTTGTACATTGTGTCAGGGCCGGGAACCAGAGGCTGTCACACTGACTGACACAGTTCATATGCAGATTGCAAGAACTGAATGTATAGCTGTCAATACATTGAGAGCAACGTTGGATCTCTCTGAGACAAGTGCTATATTTAGCTTAGCTCGCATGTTTCTTAGTTATTGTTGGCCTTGATTGTCGAGCAGCAGAAATTAAAAATAACAGCGACGCTGTCTACCGTTCTGCTGTATACTTCTCCTCACTTACATAAAGTTGTTCAGCTTTATCATTTCTACAATTGCATTAATGCATTTCTTTCTTTTTTTTTTGTCATGTTATGCAGGAGTTTAAGAAAGTACACAACTATTTCCAGCAGAGGAATGAAAAATGTGGCTTTCCCTCCCTGTGCTACCGTGTTGATTTCTGGTTTTGTCACCGTTTATTATTTTTTCCCCATAAAGTTTCAAGGGAAATGCTGATGTATGTGGAAAGAAGAAGGTTTGCGAGTCTACTGTAACTTTTTTTTTCTTGTACAGACACTTTTTTTAGGCAAATTCTGCTTTAGTCAGCACACAGCATGGTTTAAACTCAGACAAAAATGAATGTGTTTGAAACACGAAACGTTAATCCTTCCAAGAATGTTTTAGATATGTGTATACCAAAAGTACAGAGTATATTAAAAGTATTCGCTTGTCTGCCTTCATACATATGAAGTGGAGTGACATCTCTCAATCCATGTGGTTTATTATATCAGCCCACTGTTTTACTTACACTGAACTCTTTTGGAAAGCCTTTCTATAATGTTTTTGGGGGGTGTTTACGGGAGTTTTTGAGAATTCTAAGCATGTTTTTGAGGTCAGACACTGATGCTGGACAAGAAAATAAATGGCCGCCACTTTCAAGGAGAGATGCAAACAAGCATCAGAGCTCATCAGCTTCATTTTTCTGGGGAGTTTTAGTGTGAAATTGTTTGTGTGGGTCTTCCTTTTCTTTTAAAATCACTGGGAGGACGATGAAGACGTGTGAAGATACAGGTCACTTTTGAATAATAGTTCAAAGTGACCTGAAGCATTGACTTTTCTTTTTGATGAAACTAAGAGACAAGACCAAAGATCCGTTCACCATAATACCCTCTGCAACCTCTGCAATTATACCCGACACAAATCAGACAGGCAAGTGACTTAAGACGAGGTCACAAATTGTTTGGATTATTTTCAGTGGATCCAAATTTACAGCTATTTTAGTTCTTTTTTTCTCTTTTTTTTAATTTTTTTTTACTGTCTTTTGGTTAAATTTGACATCATTTTGAAGGTCCAGTCCTTTTCAGTCTTGAAGGATTTCTCTGTAGCTGGTTTAGACGTTTTCTGCCGCAGGTGAAAGATTCTGTCTCTTCTTTGGTGAAAATTGCTTCCTATTAAATAGACAGGACTGTCTAAGCCTTAGAATCATTTTTATACTTCATAATTTCATTTATGATGTTGAGATAGTAGGAGACACAGAAAACAGGGACACAGTAGCTGGAAACTTTAAGCTGAAGTATGAAACTTTTTATAAAAAAAATACTTTAAAATATGAAGCTAAGTGGAAATTTTGGTATTTTAAGGACCATAATGACAATAATTAACATAAATAACAAGCACATTTTCATTCAATGTAAAACTTTAACAAACTGCAGGTGTGTGCCTGTGTCTGGTAAATTTGTTGTTCAAATGTTTGTTTTTCATCCAATGGGCAGAGAATCCAAAAGTTTTACTTTTAAGTAAAAGTAGCGATACTTTCTGATAAAATTTCTCAAGTAAAAGTGAATGAACAAAAAGTAAATCAAAAAGTAAATAAACAAAAAAGGTTTCTGAAGTAAATGTATTTGAGTGCTTGTTACTATCCAACTCTGCCTGGGTCAGTATTAATTGTGTATTTATGTTGGCGTTAACATCACATAATCATTCATTTCTGTCTTCTCCAACTTCCTTCACTGAGGTGTCTTGATGTTACTTCCTGCTGCCACTCCTTCCAGAATTGCCCAATCGGCTTTCCCCGGTTCTTCACGTCCATACATTAGTGGAGTTCTTCAGTGGGACGAAGGCAGAGCTACGTACTTCAATCACAGCGTTCAGTCCCGGCCCCTGATCATTCTTGAGAGCCCGAGCCGGCTGCCCTCCGCTGATGTTGTCTTTCTCTTCCAGCATCTCTTTGTAAATGGTAGGGTTCAAGTTTATAATGTGGTTTTGTTTCTTTCGGCTATCTTTTATCGATGTGCAGTGTGCTGTGTGTGATGCATGGCCCGGGGCATTTTGGAGTTTCCATGGGCTCCTGGCGTAGTGTTTGCATGTGGTGGAGGGTTATTTTATGTGTGTGACCCTGAACGGTGGCTATATCTTTCCCCTACCCTTTTCTGCTGAAATGCTTTTATTTATTTTTTTGTAATGACCCCTTTATAGAGTCAGATTAGGCAGGACTTGCTAACCAGCCACTGTGCATGATTTTACAGCCTCGATACAACAACCTGTTCAGCTGACATAAAACTTTTTCCTCTTAATATGAAGCGTAGTTTGATACTTTTCCCTATTGGTGGTATGTTGGATCCTGTATTTTTTGATGTTGGGACCTCCATTGATGTGCCTTGTTCTTGTTGCTGTCTAATTTAGTCAGAATCGTAATCTTAACATTTGGGATAGATGTTTTTTTTAGTGTTGAATTTGGAATATTTATACTTTGGGTGATCAGTGTAAATTGTTATGTTTTTTTTTCTTGGTGTATTGGCTTGATGTAATCTGTCCTTTTGAAAGTCGACTGAGACTAAAAGTGATTAAGACTTCAGCCAGGAAGTCCCAATCAGTGCTGAAGTGACGGATTGTGGTCGAGACATTTTGTAGAGATCACCGCTACCGGAACATATGAGATTCTTACAAAATTCAAATGTCTAATAGTTCATATTTGCCACATCTTCACGGTGCAAACACAAACTAAAACAGTTTGCACGGATTCACTGCTTTTATTTAAAATTAGAAAGCAACAGTAATTCCAGTTGCTGCTAAAATTTTGTCATAAGTAAATGATTATCAGCGTTATGTTATCTATGACATTTGCTCAGAACTACGTAATTTATCTTGGAATTGGATGAGTACTGGATGGGTTTATTATATACATTTTTTACTTATTTATAGTTCTGGTTGTTCTTATGTAATCATATGTAGCTAAAGAATAAGTCATTTCATAGCCTTCTGTGCAGTTCTTTTTTTAAATCCTTTATTGGATTTCAACTTTTGTTTTCCAAAATGGAATGAAGGCTTCAGAGTTTTATATTGCGTTTGGAAGAATTTGTATTTAATTTTAAATAATCCCGTCCAGTTTTTAGAACTTTAGAGCTTGCTCTTGATTAAAGGCACTCCGCATTGAATTTACTGAAGATGAAATCCTAATGCTCAGTTCAGTTTTGTTCAACAGAAGCAAAAACTGAAGGGAGGAAAATAAGTTTATAAAGACTTTTTGATGTCTGGTGTTCCCTTTGAGAAAACAGAAACCAAAAGAATGTAAGTTATGATATTTAATCTTTAGTTGCAAAAAAAAAAATAAAAAACTTAGAGAAGATATTTTCCAATCTAAAAAAAAAACAAATAAAAGTGACAATGTCTTTTTTTCTGCTTAGTTTAACCAAATAGTTAGCCTTTCACTTAATTTTTTTTATTTGTTTTTTTTTTTTCACTAAAACCTCATGAAAAGAAATTTCGGACAGGCTGGGACTATAAAAAAATGTTGTGTTGGAACATAAATATTTTCCGCCACCTGCCCTCAAATCCGGGCTCAGAGCCGTTTTCCCACTTTGGCCGTCTTACAGCCGTCTGAACGTTTCCCTAACAGTTAATCTCTGAACACAAAAGGCCACTTTGTGGTGCCAGCTGCTTTGCTACAGTATGCAAATATCTCACGACATGCTTTCGAAATTCTTTGCATCCGCTGTCATTGATTTATGTATTTTTAGTTAAAATTCTTTTTAAGACGTTTTAAGACAAGAAAAGAACAAACCAACAAATATTGGTGCCACGTTATATTTGTTTTACAAATCCCGGTTAAAGATGGATCTGAATATTCACAAAAGGGGAGGGAACGTTACTAAAAAGTGTCTCTTTCTCACCTCCACACCCCCAACCCCACGTCTCCCACCCCTCTTCTCCCTCCTCCTGCCCCTCTCTGCCTGTCACGTGTTCTTTTCACAGCTTAGAAAAGTTTCTGGATTAAGGCAGAATTGACACAAAGCGGCAACGCCACTCCAAGCAACACTTGCGAGCGGCACAGAAGTGGTGGGGGGAAACCGAGACGGAGAGAGAGAGAGACAGAGAGAGAAAGCGAGCCCGACACGACGGGGTGAAGGCAACAACCCGGGGGCCCCTCAGAAGACGCCGAGAGCTCTGATAGCCAGAAGGCGGACGAGTCCATTCCAGGCAGTGAGTGAGAAAGCAGCAGAGAGGCAGAGGATCTTTGCCGACGAGGTCGCGAAGGATGGAAGAGAAGCCGCTCTCTGGGATCCTGGTGAGTTCTCCTCTTGCGCGGCGACACTCAGAACTTTGGAAGCACAAAAGGCACAGGGATGCGGGGCCGCGTCTCGGCGGCGTCACGCTGCCGAGATGTGGCTGCTGGACCACCAGTGGAGTTGCTCTCCGCTTCCCTTTTCTCTGTTTAGTTGTGATATTTGGGTACTTTTGACACATATTCAAAACTTTTCATCCACTCATTAGACCTTTAGAGACTTTCTGAAATCATTCTGCTGCTTTTATTTTTTTTTCCCCACCAGAGGACTGGTGGGAAATTAGTAATTTCTTGTTCATCCTGAGGTGTTTTAAAAGTCAAAAGAGCTTGTTTCAATTCAAAGAAGAAAAGTTTTCCTAGGTTGTTGTTCTTGTTCCCTTCATATCTGATATTTCTTTTTTTTTGAGCAAGAGAGAGAGAGATGGCGAGACGCTGATAACACATTGGGCCACGAGGTATATGTGTCGGTATTGGGCCTGCTCTGAAGCAGAGCGTCAGTAATGTGGCGTCATTGACAGTCAGGTCACTTCTCCCTCCACCTCTCCCTTCGGTCCAAGTCCTCCAGTCCGTCTTAAGACGGCAATAAACACAAACCCAGACTTCCAGCTCTCCTCTCTGACGTTCTCTCTTGTTTGAGCCGTTGCCTTTCTCCCCCGGTGACACTTTTCCAACCGACTCTGTTGCGTCCTTTTAAGATGTTCGTCCGTTCCAACCTATCGGTCTTGCCCGCTCTCTCCCATCCTGCTCCGTGACTTTTTTTTTTTTTACAACTTTTTTGTATGTGTTGTTGCAGTTTCAATTTTAGCCCCAGAAAAGCCAGTCAGTGCTTTGACTTGTGAGCCACAGCAGGAAAAGCGCTGGCATTCATTCACAATGGAAATATGAAGAGGTTTTTATACATGCGTTTGAATTAAAAGTGCTGGCGGTCCTCAGGGATCACTTTTAGGAGTAGTGAGATGAAGCAATTATTCGCTACGATTGACAATTTTAAGAAATGCTCACATGGATGCTTCGTATTCCACGGCATATGGAGTGTGGAATAATCATAATTTAGTTTGGAAGATTTTGCTTTCGATTTGACTTGTTTCATCAGCTATAAAGTTTATTAACTTTGCAAAATTGATCCACCAATCAGACAGCCTTGACTTTGACCATCCGATAACAGGCCAAGTTCATTTCTCTTTAAGAAATATAACAAAAGAAGACATAAATGTGGTATGCAAAATAACTTTTTAAGCCTTTCTGCTGCCAGCATTTATTCATTTCTGATCTTGGGCAGCAGGAGGGAGAGAATAGTTGCTGTTAAAGTTTTTCTATATTTTGTAAAAGAAAACATGATTAGCATGCTAACTGCCTTACTTTAATTGTTAGAATTTAAAAAACCTGCCTACTTTTCCAAGTCCTGTTTGTTTTATGACCAGGAGAGGTCAGAAGCTCCAGAAGACCAAAACCTTTCTGCTGACTGCTGAATGTCTTGCTTCTTCTTGCTCTTTGGCACATGATGTCAGTAATTCACAGAAAATATAACATTCTTTTAAACATCTCCTCACACCGCTATGGTTCAATTTTAAGCATCGCATTGAGACAGAAAATAGAGAAAAGTGAGTCTCCTTCACTCTGCAGCACAGAAGACGGTTACTGTCAGAGCAACATGGCAAAACTGAGACGGGTTCATTCAGTTATTGGTTGGTTGCAAACATCAGATGTTAGATGTGCCGTTGTATATCTTAGACAGTATTTAAAAACAAATTTGTATTTGTGTTTCAAGAGAAATTGTGGTAAGATGTGCAAGCTGTTGCCTCGTTGCGGCAGTGGTAAGTACACTGCCAAGAAATCTAAATCTTACCAAGTGTTGTTTTTGTCAAGCCTCTAGTGTAAATATCTCAGAAAACTTTGAACATGGCAAAATAACCTTGCAAGTAATTTATCAGCAAGAAATAAGAGTTTGTTTCAAATCAATAATTACTGATGACTGATGAGGAAGTTCAAGTTCCATCGGCATTTTTTTCCACTTATAACAAGACATTTTTTCCCATGTAATAAGTAAAATAATTTGCCAATGGAAGTAGTACTTTTTCATCAATATTAAGGGTTTATTTATTTTAAGAAAGTTGCTATTTCTTACTGAAAAGTTATTTGAAAGTGAGTTTGTCTTATTTAACGTTTTTAAGATATTTTCACAAGAAACTTGTCAAAAAGTATTTTTTTGACAAGATTTAGGATTTTTGCAGTGTAGCAGATTACTACAAAATCCTAAGCAAATAAGAGTATATACATTCAATGCATGTATATTTGTATGTTTTTGTATATTTTTGTGATGCCAAATTAACCAGAAATTCGGCACAGTACATCCTGGTCTACTGTCACCCAGTTCAAAAGGTAAAACCACAGTCGGATGCCATCCACACTCGATCGCAGTCCCTTCTCTAAACAACACTTGACTTCTCTGCACAAATTAAAGTGCAGACTTTTGAACTCGAAAACCAAAAGTTCTAAGTAAGTATGTTGAAAGTCAGGCTTTGTTAGTCTGCTTAACACCCACTTACCACTTTTCAAGCACTCTTAGATATCAGCTGACGACAAACTCTCAGCCTTGAGTTTTAACTGCAGCTTTAGAGAGAAGGCAATCTGATCTTTTCTTTCTTTATTTCTTGGATTGTCTGACTTGGAGTGTCATACACAAAGCTTTCTCTAATTTCTCCGTGCCGACGGTCAAGACTGCTGTTCCCCAGAAAGGATTGCACAGTGATGTTTGCCCACTGGTGTCAGCTGCAACTTCAAGTCATCAGCAACCAATCAAAGAAAGAAAGTGTGTGTGTGGTGCTCCCATTGCCTCTTTGTTTCCTCTTCCTCTGAGTGCGCCCACTCTAACTCCACCCTCTCCTTAACTTCTTTTGTCGGCCGTATCCTCCTCTCGCATTGTCTGACATCCACAAGGACAATTTGTAATTGTGATTTATTTGTCTAACCTTTTAGATGTAAACTACTCACCCAAACTGCCGTTTGAAGAGGGTAACATTGCCTTTTTCTAAAAAAGTTCCTGCTCTTTTCGTCAAGTTAGATTTATCTATACTAGCCCAGATGGTTGGTGGATGGAGCGGGCACCGTAAATCTCGGCACACACTAGACGGTAGCTTCCTGCTACCATTTGGCTCGGTCCGTAGCCTTCTGCCAGGACTCTCTCTCTCTCTTTCTGTCCAAACTTAAATCTCCTGCCACCGCTCACAGCTCTCAAAAAGAACCCCATGTCCCTCAATCTCCCCGTTTGTCTTTGACTGCCCTGGAAGTGGCGACTTCCACCGAGCGGATGAGCAGATGGTGCCCTGGCATTAGGCTTTTCACCGGATGAACAGAGAACTGTCTCTTTGTTTTCACTCCTTGATGACTTCTTTTTGCACTCGCAGTCTTTAAAGTGTCCGCGTTTCGAGATGTATGTCACGGGATGTGAGGGTAGGAGGAGGAGAAGGAGGAGTTGGGACTGCGGCGTTGCTGATTTGTTGCATTTACATGTCAGGCGGTGTGGACCACTGCTGCAGCTCCATCAACCTCCGAGGCCAAACGGGCGGAGGAGGTCACCCAAGTCTGGATGACGATCAAAGAACATGAGGAAATGGGGGGGCAAGTTGAAGTCGGGTTGAAAATCACGTTTCAACCTCTTTCGTCGCCTTGTAACAGCGATTGTTCCTGCACGTTTTGTTCCAATGAAAGTGCAGGAAGTCTCTTGTTCTGAATTGCGGTTTGACTTCTGCTTTCACTGATGCACTGCGTTTTTGCCATCACACCCAGATGTGCAATGGTGCATTTCCTCAAGTGTGGCTTTTTCATTCGCCTCTATGCAAGTGGGGTTTGTCTTTTCCTTTAAGCTGACTGGTAGCTGTCAGCGTGCTGCCTGGCTGAACTCGCGTCAGAGAGATTTTAGAATCACAAGCTCCTCATGTACCGTTTAGTCATCTCTCAGTTTTCCTTGAGAATTAGTCTCTGTTATTTAGCAGAGCAATAGCAACGAAAAAATGTTTTATTGTTTTTGTTCTGTCAATGACAAAATGTCAATGACAGAACTATAGAGAAAGGAATATATGAAATCTTGGGTTTTTTGCTATGGCAAAAAAAGAGACAGGAAGAAAGAGGAACTAATAATGTCCTGAAAGAGAAAACACTTTTGAGTCATTAGATGTTTGTGGAGTACAGAAATGTCCAATTTTACATCAAGTTCAAGATTTGCATGTTTTGTCACATCATAACTACAAATGTCAATGTATTATTTTGTGATTTTAGGTGATAAGCCAGCACAAAACACTACATTATCACAAAGTAGAATACAAAGTCTCCAAAGATCTGTTATTTATGGATAGGCCTGTTACAATAACAAATTTTGCTGGATGATAAATTGTCCCAGGAATTATTGTGATTATTGATAATTTTGAGATAATTTTCAAGAAATAATAATGCAAGAACACATTCAATAAACTTTGCATTTTGATGAACATTTACCACTGGAACTGGAAGGTCATATTGTTGATATACTCAAATTATTTTTGATGTTGTGTGTCTGCAGGCGTGCGCATGAGTGTGTGTGCTCCATTTCCCAGGGGTTGTGGGACTTATGTGTGCTGTAAACTGTGAACTAGAAACTAAACAAAAATAAAAAGTGGATCCGACAGCCAACACCTCCTTTGGGTCAGGACCCAAACACACACACATGCAGGACACACATTAGAGTCTAATGCAAACTCAAACTCTACAAAAGAAATATATTTATATATATATATATATATATATATATATATATATATATATATATATATATATATATATATATATATATATATATATATATATATATATACAAGTTTTAAATATTAATTATTCAGTGGCTTGTGTTGAGTCAGAAACGCCTGACTTTGTTAGCAGTCACGCTGTATGTGCTTTCCTCCTCAGCGTGCTCTGCACCACGTGCTCCACGCCGACCAACAGGTGAAAAACAGACATTTCATCTCTCTCGCCATCGCTCCCTTTCTCTTTTTTTTATTTTTTATTTTCCGCAGTTATGTAAGAAACATATTGAGTTGCCAGTCAGTCGTTTAGCTAACAGCAGTGCTCAGCAGCCCTGTTGACTGCCTCTGAGGCAGAAAGCACCGACAAGCAGATGTAAATCGGGAGCTCGAGAAAGACGGAGCTTAGAGGGCAGGTGGAGGAGGATGACTTGGTCAGATATGATTTGGTCTCTTATTTCACTCCACCTCCAGACTGCAACAAAAAAATTGCAGCCTGCTGAAGAAGATGAAAAAAAGAAAGAAAAAAAAAGATTTCGTTCAACTGCACACAGTCAGTTGAACAGCCGCAACTGTGGCGAGCGTACAATTAAAACACAAGCGCCACAAGTGCCAAACACGTCCTCTGCTGGGCCATGTTGAAAAGGTAACTCTCACCACTCACTGACTTCCAATGTATGCTCACACACACACACACACACGCACACACACCCACACACACACACGTATATACGCACACATGCTTCGCAAGAGGGAAATGGGGGCCTTTATTGTGTTTGGGACCTCCAGGTTTCATTAAGAGGGCCCACTCAGCCTGAAAATTCTGTTTTCTGATCTTTCTTTCTTTTCCACTTTTATGAGAGTTTTAATGGGCCATCCTTCGCCGTTCAGACCCAACAAAGGAATAAGACAAGCAAGTAAAACAGAGGAGACTTCTCCCCCTTAATTCCTCTCTCCTCCTCAGAAGTCAGAGAAATTATGGACGGCGTCCGGACACGTGAAACTTCCTTTTTAGGGGAGGGAATTATTGTTTTCAGAGGTTTCCAGTTGCACTCTTTTCAAAAGCCTTTTCAGAGGTAATTTTAGGTGATTTGTTGCATTTGAACTGAACCTGCTCTCTGGCCATGCAGCCTTTGAATGGCAGCTGCGAGCTCCTTCGGTCGAGAGCAGTCGTTTTCTCATCTTTGAACAGTTGTCCCGCCTGTTTGTCTGCGTGTCCTGCGTGTTATTTATCACATTTCTTCATCTAAAGCCAACTTCAAATCAAGAAACTCGAAATGGGCCGATCAGATTAGAATGCAGGCAGTTTCTTCTTCACCAATTTTGGGAAGTTAGTTGGGTTACTTCGAAGAACTACTGGTAACAAAATACGTTTCTCTACTTTCTAGATTGGTCAGAAATTCAACAGTTTTCTTTCGTGTTCACAAAAATCAGATGTCAGGTTCGGGTAAGTCGAACTTAAAACCATCTGATTTCATTCACCAGCTGATTTTTCTCTGCATTTCCTTTGCAGCTTGTGTAGTATTAAGCTTCTTTTGGCCTTTGCTGAACGACGGAAGATTCTGTTGATTCTGTTCAAACGTGACGGATTCAGGTGAAGTGCATTTGGAGACAAAAACAATAAGCGAACAGTAGGAAAATGTTACTAAATATTACTAAAATAAAATAAACCCCTCCAGATTACAGGACAGATGTTTCTCTACAGAGGTGTTTTTGTATGGCTCAGGAGTTAGAAGTGTTTCCAGTAACCAGGGGTTTGCCGCCTTAAACTCCCACCATGTTTGTCTCAATCGTTTTACCTGCTGCTGATTGAATGCTTCGAAGTCCTCTGAAAAGTAGTGTCATTCCTAAACTGCTGGTCACCGATCAGAGTCTACTAAAAAATAAAACATGTACATTTAGACAGAAATAGGCTTGCTTCAATTTTTATTTAAAAAAAGGGGCCATGTTGATTCCATTGAAACGTGATGGAGCAGATCATCTTCCTCGTTTCTGAAAAACTAGCGTTCAGATTTTCAGTTATAGTCAACTACACCAGATGATATAAAAGCTTTCATAAAAGCTTGAAAAATTGTTTCCTCTATCTCACCCGCTATGTAATTTTTGAGATTCTATTGTTCGGCGTGAACAGATTTTCACTCACTGGCTTTAATATCTCTGCATATAATGAAGAGCGGATTAGCTTCTGATCACGAAGCAGCAGCAGCACCTTGGACAGTGCTTTGTCTGCTTCAGGCACATTTTCTCTTTTTTCTCCACTCTTTTTTCTTCTTCCTTTAACTTTTGTCACACTTTCAGCGCGACTGTGACTTTTGCCACGTGAGGCCAACTTTGCTCACGTGTTCCCCACTTTTTCATCCCCAGCAAATGGTCCCATATGTTTGTAAAATAAATAAATAAATAAATAAAATAAAAATAAAAAACGTGTGTGCCGTGTGCTTTTCCAGCCCGATTTGTTCCCATGCCTTCTCTCCGATGAGCCCCGCTCTCCCCGGGGGTCCGAGCCGAAGCCTCACGCTATTTATACAGACTGAACAGCTGGGGCCCTCCCAGCCAAAACAGTGAGGGAGGGGGGTGGGGGTCGAAGGGGTTGGTGGAGAAACTAACATGGAGAACTTCGGGTTTAACCAAGCGTTGGAAATGTCTCCCTGTTCTCTCTCTCTTTTTTTGCTTCTGTCATTTGTTTTTCTCTCCCCTGGAGAGGCCAGGTCGTGTTCAGTTCAAGTCTGCTTGACCCACGGACAAACATCACTCTGTGTCTGAGTCTTCATTGTCCCACTTTCCATTCATCTTCAATGCGTCTTTCTTCACACTCCTGTTTGTAAGTCAGATCGTTGAACGCCACAAAACGTCTGTTTTCCTCTCCTGTGTGACTTTCTTTGGTGCTCATCTTGTCCAGAAGTCCGGTGCAGTTTTGCCGACACGAGGCTCTGTGATTTCTGTGCTTCCTCGCATGAAAAGCTCAGGAAGAATAGTGTGCACTCTGCCCATGCTTCCTTCACTTCGAAACCTCTCTCCCACAGTCTGGCGTCCCGTCGCAGGCATGCTGAGCTAATGAGAGGTGAAGAGAAATTAACCAAATTGCTGTAAGAGACAGATACATAAATTGCATTGGATGTAATGAGTGCAGATACATTCACTGGCTCTCTTCGAAGTTGGCTAATTGAAACAAATGAAGTCACACTCCGATTTGTTTTTCATTATTCGTGTTCAGATAAAACCAAAAGAAATTACCATCCATTTTTTCCACCGCTGACAAACGACAGCTTTATAAAGATCTACGTGTGTTTGCAATGATGTGCAGTGTTTGATGTCCGCTGAACGTATCTTCATCTGTAACGGTCTAAAAGCTCCGGTTTGGTCTCCTTACACCACACAGCTTCCTTCTGCCTGACCATGGTGTTTCCCACATGCTTTTTGACAAATTCTACTCAAACCTTGATATGAAGTTTCTTCACAAGTGGATTTGTCATAGGCGCTGTTGACCGGTGAAGAATCCAGTCAACAGGTGTCGTATGCGGAGTCTCTCCCATCTCAGCCGATGAAGTTTGTAACTCCTTTGGCGGAGTCATAGGTTTTCTATCGCCATATGTAATTTAATTTCTTGATTTAGTGAACTCCTGGAGGATCTTCAGATCCTTAGAGTTTTTTTAGATGGTGCACAAATACAGCTGAAATCCATTCACACTCTTACTGTAGAAGAACTTGTTAAACTGTGAGGCTAAACATTTAGGAATGGATGATATTGGATTTTGGGCAATGTCTGATATGCTATTGTCACTGGTTTGTCATATGAAAACAACGGCTTTTACATCGATGGATTATGTTGACGGAATGACCGATGTCCCTAATACTGGCTGATAATATTGTGCATTCCTATAAAAACATTACCATGTTTGCTTTCTGTTTTTAAGGAAAATTAAATTTTGGTTCAATTTTGGTTGCAGTTTTCTGTGTTAGATTTTTAGCGAAACTTAACACAGAAAGTTGACTTTCTGTTCAAACTTTGTGCCTTGGTTTGAACGTCGCAAATTTTAGTGACTCATGGATCAGCTGCACTCTGCACATCTTCCGAGGAACATTGAGGGATATCTGACCAAGGCAGAACAAGTTGGATGACTTTCACAAGAGACAGCCTCTCGTCCCTCATCGATGCCATTGCCAAGGATAAAATAAAAAAACATTTTTAAAAAATCACTTGAACTCTTAAGAAAAACCCAGATTTGTTTGTCATTTCTCAAATCCATGATACAGTTTTGTGATCAAAATGTAAACTTAAATAGGCGGACTTCTTTTTTGTTTTTCCAGTAGAGTAAGACATAGCAAATCACACAATTAAAGAAATCACAGTAAATCAGACACAAATATTGGGAGTTTAGCATAGTCTAGCATGCCAAATATCCAACACTGCGATAGAAAACCTGCTTCAGCTGTAAAGCCATAAACATTCACGCTTAAGTGGTGAATTGTAGACGTAGAGTTTTTCTTTCCCACTGAGCAGTGAGATAAAAAAATGCTTAGACTGACAGTTGTACAAACACAAGCAGCAACCTCCAGTTATAGCAAGAAACCCAAGTCACAATTTGAATATTTGCAATTTATCACTCTACGTTGTTAATACTTTTTGCCCTTTAAAATCACAAAGCTACTTTTCAGCAAACATGCAGAATGGCTTTAGAGAGATACTGTGTATCTGTGTCAATTATGCAGTGATATTTGAAACTGTTTGTTAATCCAGATAGGAATACTTTGAAAGTTAGCCAAAAACCACAAAAGTGGAGATGAAAGAGACAGAAAGAAAAGGAAAAACTGGAAGCGAGACGTTTTTCTCCCTGCCTGTCCAAGTGGTTCATGTTTGCCTTACCCTTTCCTCTGGCACTGAAATGTTAATCTGATATGAAATATGCAATATAAGTCATTGGCTTACAAGTTATTCAAATCTCGACAGTAACTTGAGCAAAACAAAAAGCAGTAAAAATTATAGTTATTATTTGTGGAGTTTAGTCATCTCTTTTGTGAAACAAAACATAATCTATAACAAATTAAGTGGGTGCAAACAGATGAGGGAATGACGCCCAAGGCATTTGCTTCTTGTTTCAGATACGTATAATATCAATTATGATACAGAACACATGTTCAATAACTTTTTTTCTTCAGCATTATTAAGAAAAGTAAATAAAATCAAATGCAAATTCTGGTTACTTTATCAAAACAAGCGACGTCTGTTTTTTTGGGGGAGTGGATCGAAATTAGACCTTTTGCTTTCTTTGACTGCTAGTAATTTGAAACAAAAAGTCCAGCGTGGAGTGTTTGTGTCAGCACTATTTTTTTTTCCATCTTTAAACAGCAAGAAAAAAAAATCCTTATTGTGCACATTATCATCCATGTCCCAGAAACTCTACAATTGTAACAAGAAGTAATAGGAGTAAGTGAAAAGGAAAAAATCACTTGTTAGCAACAGCATCTGTGCATTTTTAATTAGAGTTAAATGACCTAATGTAATTGAACATTGGCTAACTAAACACCTTTGCAGCCCCTTTGCTAGAAACCAGCTTTAGTCTCAATTATTTTAGTAATAGATTCTCATTAGTTGAGTACAAAGTGAATTTTTTGTGACTCCTCCAATATGGAACGGCACAATAAAAGAAGTGGATTATATAGTGCATGCATGTGTGTGCTGTACTTCAAACACTTTGAAATCAAAGTGCTTGAAGTCCATTTGACCTAATCTTGCCAATTGAACCTTAACAAAAACCAGTTTAAATGCGTTCTTCCTTGTAGAGGAAATTATGAACTGCTATGAAGAGTGATACAAATGTTTCTTTTTAACATACTTCTTTACTTCATTGTCACATTTAAATGGTTATATCATCAAATGCATTGAGATATCAAGCAAAGACAAAATGAATAAATAATTTAAAAATTCAAATGCTAACTTCATTTATCAAGGGAGAAAAACCCTTTCTAAGCCAGCCTGGTCATTATGAATGAACTGTTCATTTTCTCTGTCTAAAAACCCACCACTTATAGACACACATAAAATACGCCTAAAGATCTAAAAAAGTTAGTCATTTTAACTCAAGCCTGAGAAATTCGCGTTTCAGATGAGCAACAAAGTTATTGATATGTATCAGTCTGAAAACATATTCAAAGCCTTTTTAGGCCAGTTTGCCAGACGTAGTTCCAAATTTTTTTGCGAACACTAATTTGTTCATGTTTTATGAAGATGTCACTACTGCTCAGACCACCTCATTTTTTTTGTTTTTAAGAAATCATAGCTTTCTTAAACGTTACCAAAAGGAAATAGCAAAACCACAGCCGGTGCTGCTTCAAAAGCTAAATACACAGACAAACTAGTTTTTGTTCTGTACAAAGAGAAAGCAACACAACTAGTGACACTTTTGACGTTATTCCATTGAAAGCTAACCTACATTGAAGATCACCTTTAATGTGATTTTTAATTACATTAATTAATGTGATTAATTAACACATTAATCGGATTAAGGTGTTAATTATAGCTTTATTATAGATTATTTTAAATTACTTTATAATCTATAATAGAACAGAGATTATAGTTTTGTTATTCCGCTAGAATAAATATAAGAACAACACACACACACCCGATGCAGTAAATTTATTGCCTTAAGCAACCTGCGGGGATGAAATACAAGTCATGGCAAAAACACACAACTTCACCCTATCAAACAGTTTATGTTTTACAAACGTGTCAACATACGCAGTCGTCTGTCAAGAGCGTTTCCTTTCTTTGCCCTTCAGTGTTTCCCCTCAGCATTCTGAATGGGGTGGCTAAATGCTAATGAATCTTTTATTGCGTCCCCTGTGAGATTCTGTCGCGTTTAATTGATAGACAAATGAAAAGCATCCGGTTCGTGTTGCTTGTCTCGTGCTAAACATAACGGGAGGGCCTCCACTCAAGCGGCAGCAGCCATTGTCCACGGCTATCAAACACCCATTAGGCCAGGCGCCAGTTGCTTGTCAACTCTGGACGTCATTCACCGCCGCATTCACTCGCACAATTATTGCTACACGACTTATTGAGTGACAGCATCTCATACTGATTCTTTTCTCTCTTCTTTTTTTGGTCAATCTCTCAATCACCCCTCAATTAACGATGCAGTTTTGCCCTTCAGCCACTTTTCTCCTTTTTTTTTTTTGTGTTTGTTGTTGTTGTGGGCGGCCATTAGCCATGCGGTGGCAAACAGACACAAAAATGTTGGCATCCAAATGGCGGCCCAGGAGGAGAAGCGCTTAGATTTCAGAGGGTGGTCGACTCTGTGCACGCATTGCTGATTAGGCGAAAGAGGTGGGCTTTCTGGCGTGGGCCGGCCTCTCGGTGTGAAACGGTGGGCGAGTGGAGGGCATTGGCAACGTCAGGGTGTAAAGACGGACGAGGATTTGGAAGAGTCAAGTACCGCTGAAAGGGGAAGTTGTTGGTGGTCTGCAGAGTTGCATGCAGCTGCCCCTGAAAACAAATGGAAGAAATAAGGGAGACAGGAAAAAAAAGAAAGAGGGTTTGGGTGGTGGGGTGGGGGGGCAGTAGAGTCCGGTGGAAGGCTTGCAAGCTCCTAACTTTTTTTTTGTTTGCTTGTGTTAATCTGTTGAGAAAAAGCGTGAGGAAACTTGGCCGAGGGTCCTCCCTCTCCCCCCCCCCCACTTTACTCCGGACAGCTAAACTTGAAGTTGAACACCCCCCCACCATCACCGCCACCATGGGTCCTCCCCTCTCCCACTTACTTGCTCTGTATTCTGTCTAGGTGCTGGCGTGACAACGAGCCATTCATTGTGGAGGTAGAGCAAAAAAAGACTCTGGATCTTTCCTGTGTCTTTTTTTGGGAGACGGAGGAAGTTGGAGGGGACGGGGGGATGGCAGGGGCTGGTAAAGTGGGAGGTGTACTGCTAAACAGGAGGGCAGGAGTAAACTCCTGAAATGGAGAAATGTGACAGATAAGAGGAAATGCAATGAGTTAGAGTGGGGGAAAAAAAGTAAGAGAGGGTTGAGTAAAGAGTAAGGTGCAGAGGGAGCAAGAGATGGAGGGAGGGGAGAGAGGTTGAGGCAGAACTGGAAGCACAGAAGGAAGGGAGGGGGAGAGAGAGAGTGGGCTACCATGCCGAATGAGGCGGAGAGGAAGCAGAGCTCCATCAGATGAAATGAGGTGAAAGTAATTCAGGCATTAATCAAGCCAGGGCAAAAGGGAGGGTATACTGTTTTCTCGCCCCCCGCCCCCACTTTTTTTTTTTTGCCGCGGAACTGAAAGACAAGGTGTGAATGAAGGAGCATACAGTGGCCTGCAGAGAAGCACCACCGGGTCACAGCATCAAATCATGTCCGAGTCGAACACCGTTACGGCTTCCACCGCAGACCAGGTCAGTTGAAGCTGTCTTCGTGGTTGTATCTTTGTTTTTTGGGTCGCGAGCGTGCAGATATTCCCCCGGCATTACAGCTGCAACCCTCACGCCTGCTCAAGGACCGGGAAACGGTCCCTCTTAGGGTCTTTGAACAAGTTCCGACAAAAAAAAAAGTCCCAAGATCCGGTGAGATGTATATCATCTTTAGATCCTAAATCGGAAGTTGTGAGGGTGAGTCTCCAAGAGCAACTGTGAGTGAGTGTGTTTCTTGGACTTTCAAAGCAATGATTGTTTTTGCTCGGAGCTGCCTGGACAACGGTACAGGGTCCTGAAAGAATTGAATTCATCAAGACGAGCTATTGTCTACGTCGCCTTATTTTTCGGTGATCATTCAGGGGGTCGGTGACGACTCAATACCCCCCACACCACGTGAGGAGGGGAACGCAGCTCTTTAAAAACCCGACCACGTGTGGCGGTCCTGAAAAGTTTTATAAGTAATTGCAGTGGGAAGTCCGGGCAGTGCTGTGAGAGACGGGGTTGGTAAGGAAGTGGGCCGGTCTGCCGTGTGTTTGGGAAAAGAAAAAAAAAAGACAGAGTGGGTTTGAAAGAGAGCAGAAAAGGCAGATATTTATGCTCCCTCCCCATCCCTACATCAGCACCCCCTCCGCCACTTCCACAGAGAGCTTTAATTGCACGCTTTGGCACATCATCCCCTCGCTCCGCTTTCTTTTATTAACAGTCAACTTGACTGAAACAATTAAATCCTGTGATCTGTGTAAGATAAGACGTACGGTTGCTTCCATTATGGCAGGTAAAGACAAAAAAGAAGAAAAAAGGGGTAGGGGGTGCGTTTGTGGGTGTGCGCATGCCGCTGTGTTAGTGTGTGTTGAGCATCCGACCTCGCTGCCGGCATACATTGTTAGCCAAGTCCTTGTCTCCTGTTTCCGCCTGATACTCTCAAGGCTGAGTCAGCTTGCTGTAGTTCTGGAGCCACACACACAGATTCTTACCTTCAAGCATTTACACAAATGCTTTGAGCCTTTTTCTGTGCTAGCACAACAAATAGTATAGTACAAATAGCAGCCTGCCTGCAAATTGAAGGGATAAGTTGTGGGTGGAGGATTGATTTTTATTTAGATCTCCATAGTGTGTGTGCACATTGGTACACATTGGTGTGTACATGCATGCGTATGTATGCCTGTGTGTGCTAATCCAGCAAATCTGAACAGTTTAGATTCGCTAACAGGCGGGCGCCAGGTTTCTCTTCAAACGTTGAGTGGCAGGACAGTAAGTCTTTGAGACTGACAGGTAGTGCTGCCTGTCCATATGGATCCACATTTATATTCATAATTACTGACTCTTCCTTTTCTTAGTTTATCAGTAAAAAATAAACTGAAAAATAGGTATCGGCACCAGCTAATACCTGGGAGGGCTGTTATTCACGCCTTTTAAGATAACGTTTATTCCTGCCTTCCTCAACTCTTTACATCAGTTTTATTTTTTAATCATTCCAGTCTTTGGAATGATTAAAGACTGGAATGTTATTTCCCTCCATTAGTGTTTCACGTTTTAACTGCAACAAATGATCTAAGTCTCTACATAAGAAATGCTCATTAAACATTGAATCTTCTCCAGGAGACGTAAACTTTCAAAATTCCATGGCTGATCTCCGATCCGGGGTATTTGCAAAACTTTTCCCATACCGACTTTGTTCCGACTCCTCTTTAAGAAAAATTTTATTTTTGCACCTTTTATGCTGCTAATAGTGAATTTTTACAGGAGCAGATGTGATGTTGCAACACTGATGATAAGAGAAGAGTTGTAATACGAGATTTCATCGTCATTACAAGTTTACATTTTAGAAAGGATGTAGCTGATAGCGTGGTTAGCACAGCGAACAGCATTTCCTAGAAAACGTAGATCCTTACTTGTGGGTTTTCTAGCAGAGATATGTTGAAAGCTCAGAAGCGTAAAGCAGAACATGTTTGCTGTGTTCTGCTCAGCCTTCGTGTTATCTGCTGATCGTTTTACTCTCGCTCACTTCACGGACATCTCATCGCTGTTGAAGTGGGGAAAATATCTCATATTTTTCGGACACATAGTTCCATTTTAAAGCAGAATGTCAACAATCTCACCTTTAGTTGTTGCAATGTTGTTGTGGTATATATCAAACATAACCTAAAAGAATTTCGACTTCCCAATTTGACGCTTTGAAATTGGCTTATATCTGTCAAAATATAACGCTCTATTCATGTCTCTGCTGTAAAAGACTCAATTCAACTCAATTCCTCTGCAAAGCAAGTGCTTTGCAGAGGAATTGAGTTGGCATGAAGAGAAAATTGTCAAATTATGAATTATTGAGGAAAACCAAACGGCAACTCTGAATACTGGGCATTTCCTCCAACCTCAGGGAACTTACATTTGTCTCAGCGTTTGAGTCTTACATATGTATAGCTGTGTCGGTACCGAACGATGATTTAGCATCAATGGTCGACCACTGCAGAGAAGGAAGAAAATGAAAATCGCTTTATTATTTGTCACCTTTATAGGTCACACAGTAACCTTTGGTGGAGCAGGTTGGGTTAAATGAAGAAAGCGTTGAATTGGGAAATATTTTTCGGTAAAAGTCTCCACTAGATCCAAAGATCACTGTGATCTCACCTCATTTCCTGTCATCTGCCTTTGCCTGTCACAGTGTCACGCCAGGCTTCGAGATTGCTGATTTAAAAGAACATCAAACCATTAAAAAGGAACAGAGTGAAAAAAGAGCAGTCAGCAGTGGGTTTAAAACAACAACACAAAAAAGCACTTTTTGCTGCACGTTGTACTTAATTGGTGCTCCGCTGAGCTTTAATGGTGAAAAAGAAAAAAAAAATCATCTCATATTGTCACATAATTATTGTTTGGACATTGCCTTTTTTCTTATTACATTCCACCGGACAGATGAGTGTAATCACGTTTTCTACAGGTTTGTGCCGCCTGAATTGATTAGGTCGAATCAAGAGCAGATGGAGCTGATGAGGCTGATTGCTTGTGTGCACACATTGAGGCAATTAAAATCCAAACAAAGTGAGGGAGCGCTTCCTTGGTTTTTGTCGGAGATTGTTTGATGGCATTTAACTGAACACAGATGATAAAGAAAACGAAGACAAACTACTCGGTCCAGTCGACAACTTGGTGTCTCTAAGTTAAATGCTCTTTTGCTCTCGTTATCACACACGTTGCTCCATCTTATCAAAAGCAACGAGTGTTGCATTAACATATTTAAACAGATGTGGGTCGAATATTCATTGTTTTACTTCATATTCCAGTAATTACAGCCTAATTTGTAATAATTGATTGCTACTGATAGATTTTTTTTTTTGATAAACTGGCGTCAGTCGGTTTTAATGATAAAGTATTGAATTTAAGAAAACAAAATTTTATCCGTCTCTTTTCACAAATTTTTTAAATTAATTTTACAACAATCAAATTAATGACTGTGCATGGTAGTAAGCCTTGCCGCCAATGACAGTTGTTTTTCTGGTTTTAGAACAGCAGCACCAAACCGAGAATCTTGAGCAGTACGTGCACAAGCTTGATTGACAGAGCCAAGACGTTCTCCTTGGCTCTGATTGGTTGTTTCTCAACAGGAGGTGTATATTCATGCAGATGACAGAAGGACCACAGGGAGAGGACAGGGAAGTTCAATTTTATTTATTTATTCATTTAAAAAAAAATTACTGTCAGGACATAGTAAGAATTTGTCAGGTTTTTTTTGATACAAAAATTTCCTACTGCAGCTTTAAAATATTAATTTAAATACAAATCCACAAGGGATATGCATAACATTAAGCTTGACTGAATATTTATTACTGTACATTTTATTTTGTATTTTGCTAGCTCATTGATTCATACAAAAATAATGAAGAAGCATCCATTAAGCGCTGATTGCTCACAATATAATGATGATATGAAGTAAAACTGAGAAAATAAAAATAACCATAGACAAGTTGTAAAATAGTTTTACCATGATGACAGTGATTGATGAGAACTGACTTCCATGCCAATTCTGAACTTATCTTTCATACTTTTCAACATTGTAGAGAACCATTTAAATCCATGACGTCAGTCAGAACTGCTTCACCATTTACTTTCTCATGTTGCAGAAGCTGCTAGTGGATAACATATCAAAATATGTTTCAATTTTAATTACATCATCACATAATTTTAAGCCTCTTTTGGGAGGAGCAGGAGGAGCTGAATGGACGCCACCATAGTGCAAGAAGCAATGAGTTACCATTTAAAACTGACCTTACTCTATTATAAGGCCAAGAGAATGTAATGACATAAATAAGACTTGTTAAATCTAAAAAATGAGTCAGACTTTTTTTTTAACTTATCAGCAACCTCAAAAATTTGATTTATTGATTTTCTTTTCTTTTTTAAGCAAAAGTATATAATTCGCTCAGTTTTCTCTACAACGCTTTTCCAACACGTCTAAAGTCATTAGGATTCCGTCTCAGTAAGAGTCTGTTGTCCAGGCTATAATCAAAAGCATGTTCCAGCGTCTCTTTTGTCAGCTCGCAGCTCGCAGCAGTGGCTGGACCTCAGCATGCCGAGACAATAGTCTGAGGTCATGTGTATGATTTTCAATAAATGCTTGACTGGTAATTGGAGTAATAAGAAGCTCGGATAGCTCCGGTAATTGCTGAGCGAACACCAGTGATTGGCTTTGACGTGCTTTATACTGGGAAAAGAAAAAAAGGAATGGAGAGGGGGGAATAAAAAAATAAATAAAATCAGACAAGCTGTAATTACCCTGTCATTAATTTGAAGCAGTGTCATTTTTGAAAAGTTGCCATCAAGCTACACGTGAACTTTTTTACACTCCGTTGTGTTTGAATTTCTCACTGACGCAAATGTTTGATGCATCGCACCTCAAAGGAAAATAGTTTCAGCGACGAAACTGGTTGTTGTTTTAAATTGATTCTCAAACAGATGCATTAATGTAGGCCATCACTGCACTCCAGTGCTCGCCTTTTTTGGTTAATCCTTATCCATACCAGTGTACCCTGGACGTATTTAGCCTTTCGATGCCGCAGGCTGTCACAGTTTTAGAGAGGTACGCTATAGATTCTCCTATGTTTTATTCCAGCCTAAACGTGCTGATTGGAGCAGAGACTGATAATCTGGCAGGGATGTTTAAACACGGGCGAAAAAGTGATATGACTAATCAAATGCGAAGCATCCACCAACATCTCACACACGCATATGCACGCACGCTCACACACACACGATGTTTACGCTAGCTTGCCGCTCATTCTCAGCTCAGCACATCACATCTGTCCTGGGAAGCCAGCAGCAGGGGCCAGCACACAGACACACATGCAGAAACACTCGGCTCATCTGGGGGCAGGTGTTGGCAGTTTATGGAGCGCAGCAAAGTAGCTTGCATTTACTCCGAGCCAAGGTTTGGCAAGCTGGGATAACCAACACATGTGGAAAAGGGTGATGGAAATAGACTGAATGAAACGCGGCTGTGTGTGTATGTGGATGGATGTATGTGTAGGTGTCCCTGCGGTGGCTCCGACCTCGGGTCTGCCTCCGTACTTCGCTTTAGTTTGGTTTCTGGGCTCACAGCTGCCCTGCTGAGGCGTTCACTCGCACTAAACAACACAAGGCAGGCTAATAAAACTCAGTGGAGGGAGCACTAAAGCTTTGATTTCAGTTTTAGTTTCAGTCATAATCTACGGAAAACCCCTAAGGGACATGGTGATTTTTTTATTTATTTATTTTTGCTTTTTGCGTTCCCTCGCAATAAGCAATAGTTGCTTATTGCAGTCATAGAGATGAAACTTCAGACTGCCATAACAAAAAGACACATGAAACTGTAAGATATGACTTTATTACCCCGTGAACATTACTCAGAAATAGTCCAAATAGTTTGGATGTATTTTTCTTTCTTTCCTTCTTACGGAAAGTTTGTTTTACATCTTAGCAGGGAGATGGAAAGCCCGTGCTTGGCCTGTTTTGCTTTTGCACTTTGTATATAGGTTTGTGGTGCATTTCTAGCCTCAAGAAAAAGCTATAAAACTTCAGATATCTCACAAACAAGACATTAACACACAAAAAAAACTTGTTATAGCAGGAAATACAGTAGAAAGACTTTCAGTATTTAATTATGTCGAATGAACATTATTGTGAGAGAACGCAAAACATTATGTGAAGTAACGCCGAAGAAATGTTTTTTCTCCATGTTCCATTGGGTGCTCTGTAATAATCTGCAGGAAGGATGAAGGGATTTTTTTTTTTTTACACCATAAACTTTGGATTATGATGGACTTTAAAGTGGATAGATTTTATTGTACTGTAGAATTGTAATAAAAATGTTCAATTTAAAGTAGTTTTTTTTGTCCAATGAGCAATGATTTCTTATTGGCATTGCCAGTAAAGTTAAATAAATATTTTATTATTATTATCACACTGGGATATATATTTTTAAAGGTTTTCTTGACTCTCATGGTTTTCACTTGGAAGTAGTTCAACAGGAAGGAAGGTATGTGGCAAATGTTGCCAGGCCAGGAATCGAACCTGCAACCACCGGCATGAGGACTAAGACCTCAATACATGGGTTGTGCTTCGCCTCCACTACCACAGCACCCCTGCAATAGCATTTTCTTACACAAAGAAAGAAATCAGTAGTAAAACAGTTGAGACATCCAGGAAATGGACAAATGTATTTTTTTGTTTTTGTTAGAATTTACTATTTTGGTATTAATTAGAGTATCTATTTTTTTACTTATTGCTTCTCTTGGTTATAAATACACAGAAGCCAATTTCTTGTTGGCACATTTCAACATGGATTAAGCAGAAATAGCTACTGATCTGAACTTGCCCTTATAATAATATGAAGTCAGAGCAATAATTAAAACGTTTAAGCAACTGGAGCCGGGACAGAGAAGGTAATTTTCCCGTCACGCGCATTGAGAATGATGGGAAGTTTACTGTTAAGAGAACGGCTGCAAAGACTGGGATCCTGCGGTTGCCAAGTCTCCATAGCAACAATAAGCAACGATTTATATTGAGGCTTTTTGTACATGTCAGCAGCGCCTCTGTATATGTTTTACTCCCGCCACCCTAAACTATGTTATAATAATGAACAAGTTTGTGTAGAATAAAACACACAGGCAGGAGCAACGGTAATAATATATTTCCTCCACGTTTACTTCCTGAAAAAGCCTTTGCCTCAAGCGAAGGCATTTTGTAACCAGGTAACTTTACTGCCGAAGGAGCCCCAGACCTTTGACTGTACCATGCTGTTGTGCCCACCCTTTTATGCTGATTCCTGGAACTCTTTATTACAAACCAGAACTAACGAGGCCATTATGGAGAGTTTGCTTCTGTCTCGCTCTGTGAGAATGGCAGGAAGCCACTTCAGGCTCATGATACCCAACATTACAAGATTACACTGTGGGAAATTGGTGGGGAAGGTCGGTGTCGCTAATTGCACCCACTCTGGTTTAAAACAGATATTTATAGTTTTGTCCTGCGTATTTCTTTTAAGTCCCGTACTCGTCCCAGGTTTTATATTTGTTTCAAGTTATCTATATTGGAAGCAAATTGTTATTTTTTTCCCCTTTTTGTTGAAACAAAATCAAAGCTTTAGGTACAGTGTAAGCAAATGTTAATTTGCTGAAACTTCAGAGATGCTAAGAGGAAGCATTAACACAGCAAAATGATGATTTACTTACACTAATAGTGCATAGGTAAAAATAATAAAATGCAGCTACTTTTAAAACTGGTTATTTATGCACACAATTAGAAGACATTTTCAGCTATATTCTGATATTAAATTCAGTTCTTTTTAAAAAATACTTCATTTTCCAGAGGGAAATTAAATGTTACCCTAACTTCCGTCATCCAAGTATCTTCAGAAAGTCATTGTTGTTGCTGCAGGCAGGAAGGATTTCTGGTAGCAGTCAGTTTTGCAGCAAATCTGAAGAGGCCTCTGAGCGAAGTTTCATATCTTGACGAGGTAATGGCTCAATTCCTCGGCAGCAGAGACAAGTCCTGGATAACCTCATCAGTTGTTAGCAAGCAAATGAGCTGCCACCTCATTTCCAAATCTCTGGCTGTCTATTTGAAAAGTTGGGCGAAGAGACTTTGGAGTCGTGCATATGGTACTGGCCCATAAAATGATTGAAAGAGGAGGTGGTTTGAACTTTTCCCTTCTCTCTGCTCTGGTCCTTCTCTGCCTCCATGTAGTTCAGGTATTATTTGAGATGCTAACCAGCTGCTCCCAGTTTTGAAAACAATACCATGTTGGTACGGTTACATATAATAATTGTTGGAGTTGGAGGCACAGGTGTTGGTGTGTTTCTGGGCTAAAACATAATCAAAGGAATCAAAGAGAATCGGAAAAGTGCGGCTGTCCTTAGGTACAATTTCCAATCAGCAGAACATACCAAGTTCATCTGTTGTAAAAAGTAGCAAATATACACCAACGAAACATTCAGCTGGTAAGAGTGTTGTAGGTGAACATGCTTTGGTGCAAACTGTTGATCACAAACCTAAAGCAGAAGACACTCAGAAGGTGACAGAAGACAAGCTGGTAAGAGAAACGGACTAAAAGGCTACTTATTGAGGAACAAACCACAGCTCCAAAACCAACAAGTTAAAGCTCCATCACACAGGAGACTGTCAAATGTTCCCAGCAGAACCTCACAACACATTTAGGCCTTCCAGGTCTGACAGGCATCCTCCCCCAGCACTGGAGCCAACTCACCATCAAGTGGTGGTCAGTGGACAGCTCCGCTCCTTGATCACCACCTTAATTCCCCTGGATAACCGGAAGAAAATGGATGAATGAAATGGATGGACAGTTGTAATTACAACTCCTTTACACTTTACGCAGTTTTTTTTTTAACTGTTCATCAACATTAAAAAAATAGATGGAGTTATTATATTTAGCTCAATATTATTGCTGAGGGGCACAAACAGGCCTTTTAACATACAGATAAAAAAAATGAATATTGAAATTTTTTTTTTCTTTTTACGAAAAAAAGACAAATTTCAAAAAGGGCACTAGGGGCATCATGGATAAAAGAGGCAGGGGCTCAAGCCCCCTTTGCCCCCCTCCTCTGCACGTCCCTGCAGGAGGGAGAGGGGCTTGATACTTTCAAAAATGCCTCATTATTCTGTCGCAACAGTTTTAAGAAACATCTAACAAGAAACATATAAAAGTTTATAAAAGTTATATATTGCATCTTTAATTTAGAGAGACACTTCTACAATGGGTGAATGTTTATGTAAAATGTATGCTATTTAAAACTTGATGGAGAGAAAAAATGTGCTAAATGAATCTTAAATTGTTGTAAAATTAAAAAATAATGGCACTTTGTATGATGCCCTTTTCAGTGCAATCAGGCATTTTACTATCGTATCGATTTTTTTCATGCAGACCAAACTTTAAACTCAGCATTAAAGAATAAACCAAGGCTAAGAACAAACTCGCATTAGCATTTAATGTGGTGGCTGTTTGCGTTTAACGAACCTTGCGGGTCTCCACAGAGCAAAGCTTAAATCGATCCCAATTACGTCGACGTCACAACCGACTCTCCTCCTCAGCTGTCCTGATCCGGACGCGTCACATTTACATTTTGTTGCGCTGCAAGTTTTAAAAACGGGGCCAAAGAAGTTTAGGCAGAACTCTGAAACTGGGTGAGGAGAAAAGGCTGATGAGGCTTATTCATCAGCTTTGTCATGGATTTACAGCAGGCAAACACCAGGGGAGAAAAGGAGCTGATGACGAGGCTCGGCAAGGCAGCATGTTCACTGTGTTAGCAAGAAAATACAGAGGGGGTTAGGGCTGATAATGCTTGTTGAGTCTGCATGTGTGGTGTGTGTGTGTGTGTGTTCTCGGTGAAGCAGCACACTTGCTTTGCAGTATGAGGGATTAGCGGCGGCTCCATAGAGAGGATGTTTGTTAACACTGGCTCCAGTGGAGAGTGCTGGGAGGAGAGCTAACAAGCGGGATAGTACAGTGCTGTAAATTAATTAGCCAGGATGCCAGCTGCAGGAAAAGATCACTTTGATTAACTCTGTTTCGCTGTTTTCCTGTAGAAACTCCAATAAGTTGAGTTGGTAAAAACAACTAAAATGATTTTTGCCTGGATTCTCTTTTTTCTTTGTCTTTTTTCATCTTTTTTGGATAACAGTTAAGTTCCCCTGTGAGCCATTTCAGCAGCTCAGTTTGTTTTTTGATTGTTTGAGGTTTGGTTGGTTCTGATTTTTGAGTCTTGTTTCTAGAGTTGGGTCACCTGATTGGCTTTGTTAATCGTGTTTTTACATTTTTGGGGGTAAATGAAAAATACACATTTTGACTCAAAACACCTGTGTCCTCCAGGCTTTACTCCTTGGTCCCTGATATGTCCACAATATCACATCAACTTATGACATTAAATGCACAGCTAAAAAGTTACTTTTTAGTTTGTTTTGTCTTATTTCAAATACACTGAAATATTTGCACTAGTAATAAGGCCAAAAATACTTGGTAACATTCTTTAGATTCTCCAATGCAAATTAAAAGATTTGGTGAAATGATTGGTGATTTAATATCAACCAGGTATATAAATCTGTTTTTTTTTTTTTTCCATAGCTGAAAAGGTTGCGCATGTCATCTAGGTCATGGTCATTTTCTTATAGTACTGCAACGCTCCATCCTTGTTTGGTCTCCCCAGGGACATTTGCTGCAACCTAAAAGAGACTGGCCGTTGTTAAGAAAAAAAAGACCTTTTCCGTGATTTTTGCGATAAAGACTCCAGCTCTAAAAATGGACAAAATGCAGGAAATCACCATGCTTTAGGAGGAACCCGAAGCCTCCGCGATGAGTTCTGAAGCAGTCAGTCGTAATTGCGCGATACTTTTGCGCCCTCGAACTGACGCTTTAATCAGCTAAGCATGTCAGCACTACTATCAACAAAGCACGGCTGTGAGCCTCCTTCAATTCCGACTCTACAGCCGATGTTGTGGAAACGCTGCAGCTTGAAGACAACTCACACGGCATTTGCTCAGGCTTTTGACAGTTCTGGATGTGGTGTCTAGTGCTCTTGCACTAAAATAAACACGCGGCTTATGTCTGTGGGTCTGTGTGTGTTTGAGAGCGGAGGGGTGCAGGTGAACAGCTTGCGAGGGCCAACAGTTCCGCGGGCCAGTCTCGCGCTTCACTTGACTTGCCATGCCCTGATGAAGGCCTATGCACAAATGAACTTGTTAAGCAAAATTGAGAGAACGCAAAATAGAGACAGAGAGTCCGATAGAGACTGGATGTAGCAGCTCCCGCTAAACCTGCCGCAACCTCTGTTGCCAACTCTCTTTCTGTGACATTTTCTCTGGACCTCTCAGTGTGTGTCTCCGTTTCAGTCAGCCGCTGCAGGTCTCCAAACTTCTGCCGAGGCTCATGCGATGCCATTGTTTAATCAGAGAACATCCTATCTCTGGAGCTTCACAATGCCCTGACAGGCTGACGTTGTCCCACACTTGTAGAAAAAGAGGAACGAAGCAAAAAGATTCGGTGTCTTCAGGCAGTTGCAGTCACTAAAAATTCATGGGATAAAACTCTTTCAAAAAATGTTTCTCTTGTGCAATTTGTCAAAAGTAAAAAACATAGAACTTTTCAGTGCTAAGAAAGGACTATTGGTTATATATAGATAGACAAAGATTCTCATGGTACAAAAATGCTTTAAGATCTTGAGAAACAGATCCATGCATTGGTCATTAGTAATAGTTTTTTTTTTCTACTGCAAGATGAAAGCTTTGCCATTCATATCTTTCTTTTAAACCAGGAAGACCAATTGTGATGTTTAATCTGCATGAATTATGTTTTTTAATTGAACTGCTTCACATATAGACTACATCTTGTCTCATGCTCTGAACATTTGGATTGCTGATTTTGAAATCTGGTTTTATTAATGCTAATGTGAATTTGTTCTCAGCATTAGTTTGTTCCTCTTTACAGAATTCTGAGTTTAAAGCATTGTCTGCATGTAAAAAGCTAATCTTAATACAATAGTAGAGTGCCTCGTTCTACTGCAGATTACTTTTTTAACTGAATTTGCTGCTGCTGTTGACACCTATTTCTAAAAACTATTTACAAAAATATTAAATCGACATACTACCTGGTCAATGCTGCAAATAAATTATGCAGTTCTGACATTGAGAGCTCTGGGTATTACACTAAGTTTTGGATTCATATAAAGGTTTTGATTTCTTGTCAAAAAGTTTCCTTACAGCTGGTTTAGTCTTTGTGTTTCATAAACTTACCAGGATTTATCTATTTCAGTATCACAGTTGTTTTTGTCAGTTTGTTCATAACTTAATATAATTTTGCAGCTTATATCCAATCCCCACAATTTACTAAAGCCTTGTCTTGCTGCTACAAATGTAATCTGATTCCGATCGCTCCTAAACACTCTTCTTCTCTCAGTAACGACGTTCACACTGCAGATTGTTGTTATTGGGATGGTGCATCGTTGATTAACTGATCAGAAAAAAATTTGGATTATCGGGTTTCCAACTGAAAATCATTTCAGTCATTTCCAGTCAAAACTTTTAATTTCTGAATTAAAAGTTGATTCAGCCATGAAACAGATTGGTGTTCGATTGTACAGGTATTTGGAGACGAGGTATAATTTAAACTGGTGCTGTCATTCACAGCACCACACTGACATTTCTCCTCGTTTTGATATAAAGATTAAGCCTAATGCCTTGGAAAAGTGAAATGAACAGACACCTGTACTTAGAGGTTATGCTAGATTCAAATATGACAACATTGTAAGATGCTTTTTATGACCATGAGCTGGAAATGATTTACATAGTCTGTGAAGAGATGCGTCATTCATTTTTCCCACCTTTTATCTAACAAGCACCCGAATCCCTCTCATCTTGCTCCTGACACCCAAGCTATTGGACTCAATTAATCAGCCATGGAGGGGGATTTATTCAATCCCTGCCCAATGGGATCCTTTGGTATGTGGCCCCAGTGGTAGCAGGTTGAGAAGCTACGGTCTGCACTGTCTTTAGGCCCATTACTCACACCTCACAGCCCACCGATAAAAGACGCTTTGAGCTGCCCGGTTTCGGGGGGATCCGGTGGGCTTTTTGTGCCACAATAGCCAAGAGGGTTCAGTCGGCACAGACAGACATGTTTACTAAACTCTGCATAGGTGCAGCAGGGGAGATTACGTGTGCCATTTGGAATAAGTGGAAGGGGTGACCATTGGCTGGGAATTCTGGACTAAATGGCAACATGTTGTTTTGCCTGTTTCACGGGAATCTTTTCAGGTCTTTTGGACTGGCTGTGCTTTACCAAAGAGTAGGAAGAGAGATTCACACAAGACAGTCCCAGGGAGAGCTTCACATTTAATGTCTGCACTGTAGAGGTTTAAGCACAACTTTATGGGAAGGACGAGCAATAGCACGCTTCACTAAGTTAACCTTATCTCGGATAAGCAGAAAACAATGGATGGATGGATTGATGGATGTTTTAGTAAGTGCTGAAATGGACATACGCTGCTGGATTTCTCACTGGCCCTGTTGGCTGCTAAGATTTATCAGACCTGCAAAGCATATTCCTGTGGAGAAGGTGTTGAAACTGAAAAATCTGATTTTCTCCCATTTATCAAATGCACCGCGCCTAAGCCTGTTTACTGCATGTCAACTTACAACTACAGACTCGGAAGCACGGAGATTTGTGAGACTATTTTACAGCTAAGTTATTTCCACGTTCCATTCATGTTGTGAGAAAGACCAACAGAGAGAGCAGACACTATGAACGGTGAATGTTGAAAGTATTTTTAGTTTTGAGTTAAAGTACAAATCTGCTTTTTTCATAAAGCTAACTGTGCTTTCTGCGAGCATAAGTGCAAATCCACTACCGATATTGTTGCTTTCAGATTGTTGTATGGCAAGAGAAAGCAAAGAAATACATAATTGACTGACGATTTAGATTAAATCATTCAGCTAGGAACAGGTGGTTAAAGCTGTACATGCGTCATATATCAAACATATCAAACATATCAAAAAGTCGGCCTCAAAAAGTTTGAGCCTCCAGACAATATACAACTTTCATTGTCATTACAAATTATTGAAACAGAAAATAAAATAAAAGCAACATAACAATGGAAACTGCAAGTCATTTCAGGTTTTCAGTGGAAGCTATTCTTCTGAAGGCACACCCAATATTAATTTTTGTTGCGTGACCTTTCTGCTTTCAATGTCAGGCAGATGTCGACGCGGACGACGCAGTTTCTTCACATCCTTTCCGCAACCCCGTCTCCCTTTCAAGCTGACAGTTTGCCTGAGCAGCTCCTGACTTCTTAGTGTTCACAACTCTTGTGTAATGTTGTCTCTGAGTTAAAGATGGTGTAAGCTGAGCCTTGACAAATGACAGCTGTGAACCAGCCAGCACCTTTCACTGAAACAGGTAGCACGCATGATACAGATACTTGTCATAGATAGATTATGTAAGATTCCTAACTCACATTATACATTAGAGATGAGATGTTATACAAGGTTAGGTTTCTAGCATTCCAAAAGCAGGACACCTACATAATTTGAGAAAAAACTATTTTCTTACCAGAAAATTAACAATTAACACTGTTACATTTTAAGATAAATCTTTTTTAAAAGTTTTATGACATTCCTGTCATCCATCCATGACAGGAATGTCCAGAAATTTGAATGTGGAAAGAATTAGAGCTGCCTCCAAAAAGGCTCATGAAACTTTGGTTAAGCCTTTATAAGCAATTTGAAAATACAGGAGGTTAACCTACATCCTGGACTAAGTCCAAAAGCTGTAGCAGATTTTTTGACAGAATTTTCTTATTTAATCTACATATTTAGGATTTGTACCGGTAAGTTAAGCCCGACGGATGTTTGTTTTCAATAACGTCTTAATTTTTAAAAAAGTCCGATAGTCCTTTGAATGGGTCATAGTTACAACCGAATTTCCTGTCGGTCTGTCCCGTCATTACGTAAAATTTGTCCCTGGTTTCAATTTCCCAAAACAATGAAATGAGCTTGAGGGTGAACAACACACTGTGCGCTGTAAGTCTGTGCTGAGAGAATGTCCTGAGTTCACAGGCCACAGCTGTGTAGTCAGGGGGCGACGGCAAAAATATCTGCGGCAACAAGCAATAAAAACAAAAACAGTTCCACAAGACAATTTTCTCACATGTTGATAAGAAAAAGTTGATGGTTTTTGAAGCAAAGGGTTTGGGTATTATCGAAGTCTATCAACTGCAGCTGCTTTTTTATTCATCTGGAGAAAAACTGATTACCTTCCTGAACAGAAGTACAATTTGACTTTTCAGTGATCATGCATTTTTATTTGCTGAACCTTTGTTGTACCTCCAGTGAATGTATAGACATCCAAAAGAAAGTACAAATTGTCTTCGCTGCAAAAACACACAATTTTACCAAGTTTTTTTGTCTCAATTCTTGTGCAAATATCTCAGTAAGCTTGAATTAAGACACAATTGACTCAAAAGGAACTTATTAGCAAAATATAGAAGCTTGTTTCAGGTAAATAATTCCTTGATTTTTAACTAAAAAGTGCAAGTTCCATTGGCAGATTATTTCTCTTTTAACGGGGAAATTTTCTTGTTAAAAGTAAATTTATCTGCCAATGGAAATAGCTCTTTCTCACCAACATTAAGGAATTATTGACTTGCAACAAGCTTCTATATCTCGCTGAAAAGACACTTGTACGTCAGTTTTGTCTTATTTCAAGTGTAGTAAGATAGTTGCACTATAAACAACAGTAAAATTACTTTGTAAGATTTGGTGGTTTTGCAGTGTTGAGATAAGTGCAACTGAACATACACTTAAAACTTAGATTCTACCATAAATGTACCTATAGATGTACTGTAAAATTGTATTTCTAATCTTGAAATTGAAATATGTTTCTGAACAGTGACGCTAGCGCACAATGTTTAAGCACGTCCACTTTTTAGTGTGACTGCTGTTACCGAGTGAACTAAAGCTGCTTCTCCACTAACTGGTTTTAAAAATTAGATTTGGACAAACTGGTACAAGCAGATGATCTAAAATTTGGAGAACTAAAACTTGGCGGAAAAGTCGGACTCTACAAACAACACAAACCTACATTTGTTTGCCTAAACCACCAGTGTGAACTTTCACTGCGACAACTGTAGCTCCCTCTGAGAGAGAGAAAGAGAGAGAGAGAGAAAAGAAGGCTGTGAACAGTCGGTAAAATGTCATCGCTCCACAGTGGGAACATATAAATAAAATTCTTTCAGACAGCAATTGACACGCACAAGGTGCACTAGCAAATCGCTTTTCTGTTGCAGAGATTATCAGGCCTATGCAGAGCTCTGCGTGTTCCTGACTGCTTCCTCGTTGCAATTGTAGAAGAAGATAGGATTAATGGGTCGGACTGAAGGCGGAAGTATTAGAAGAATCAGTTAAATAAGAAAAAGAAGCGAAAATAAGAGCGCTGTGTTTTAATATTGTCTGAACCAACAGTGTTGTGATGTGCATGTGATTTTTGTTTTTTGTTTTTTTTTGGTCGCTGTGTTTTACTAGGCGAAAGGAATCTTGCTGGTCCTGCTAAAACCAAGTATATAACTGGGAACTAAAGTGTCCAAAGTGTGTTCTGGTCTCTCTAAAACCACCCTCCAGTATTCTTGTCAACTCCTTTGAGACGTTTTACTTTAGTTTGTTTGATTTAAATCTTGAAATATGGTAAACGTAGTGCTTTTTTTGCTTGTTTGGGAAATTTGTATAAACTGTACAAAACAACATAAAAAGTATTTTTGAAACTTAGATATATTACGGCTACAATAGTGATATCTGGACTGTTAGCTTCACGGGAGCTCATCTAATTAAAGCTGACCCCGTGACCCCGGAATCAAAAACAAGAGGGAGACTAATACCAGGAGAGGAAACGAAGAAGAAAGGTTAACCCTGATCAAAACAAAGTAAATAGAAATGCACAAAGAACAAAATGCAAGAATAAAAGCTAAGAAGGAAAATACAAAGAGATGAATTTATATAGCAAGACCTCTCGAGCAATAATTGATACAGGAGACTGCACAGAAATGTGACGAGACCTGAGCTGAGGCAAAAACGCAGACGAGACCTGAGCTGAGGCAAAAACGCAGAAGGTCGTGATAGGGTGAACTAGAAAGGAATAGATATTCAGCAAAGGTAACACATCAAAAAACTATGAAAACAGACATAACGGAATGAACTAATATGGCTGAAACTATGAAGCACCCATAAAAAAAATCAAAACCAAAAACCCAAACATCCAAGAACTGCGTACAGTGAAAGCATTACAAGGTTTACCGGTAACATGAGTGGCTCCATGATGCTTTAAATATGTGATTTAGAACTGCCTCTCTTCTTTTGATTTAGTTTTTTTTTGTTGTTGTTGTCATCATTTTTTACAAAATATTAGTGATCTACTATTGGTTGATAGACAAATCTGTGTAATAATTATTACCCATGTCCTGTATTTGTATGCGATGAGGAGAGAACCAGCACTTAATGCTCTGGGTAGACAGTAAAAATACCTTGAGATGACTTTAGTCAGAATTTTAGTGCTGCCATGAGACTAGTGAGAATTCAGTTTGAGAGACAAAAACATGATAAATTACCAGGGATTTAAACATTTCTTAACACTTTTTGTTTTCAAACAGCGGATTGAATTTTTCTTGTTGTGTTGCTGAAAGAGAAAAAAAGGACAAAAAAACAACTAAAAATATCTAAGTAACTCAATCACTGCATCCTTATGTGACCAACCAGTTGAACTTTTAAGAGTCCGAGTTAAGAGTCCTGGAGCTGCTATTGAAAGCAAGCTGTCCGAATGTTAACAGTGATCTTTATGAGAGTGCAACAAGCATCTAATCTACCTGGATGGAAGAATTTGCATTACAACTGCAGATATTTGGAAAATGGCGTGCTTCTGGATAAACCGCTGTGATCCCAACTTATGTCACACCCTGCACTCAGCGTCTGAGTCTGCACAGAGCCGATCAGCAGCTTTGCTGGCATTTCCATCCGAGGCACTGAGCCGGCATTCTTTACGAGATCAGCTCAGGGGAGGGAACGGCTCGTAACAGGACGTTTTGACAGAGGGCTGATCTCAAACCTGTGTGAACGCCCTTGCAGAATATTTAATGACAACAATCCGTTTAGCTTCTTTGGGGACTTGAGTCTAATTTTAGCGCTCGGAAACCAGTTGAGCGAATGTCAGGTGATGCGGCCAAACATCAGTTTATGAGGGGGACGAGTCGCTACTTTGAACGCCAGTACGTGTTTGAAACATCACCTTCACGATTTGTTATGTAGGTTCTGGTCTTACAGCGCTTTGTAAAAGTATTAACACCCCCTTTGATATTTATGCAGTTTGTGAGTAGGGGCAAGAAAGACTTGCCCCTACTAATACTATTAGTACTTGATGTTTTTTTTTTTATTATTACTTAAAAATGATTACTCCCTAAATGTAGAAATCATAGAAATATCACAATAGATGTGCAGCTGTAATTACAAAGTAAAGATCTCCTGCAAAAAGCACAGTTCTTTTCATCTGTACCTCGAAAAGTTTGTCACTTCACGACGATGCTCCACTTTGTGTCGACCTGGCAGATAAAAAAAAATATCCTTGTTAAAACATTCATGTTCGTAGCTCCTGCATAACAAGAATGTTTCACAGTTGATGCTGATGTTTTTATTACTTAGCAAGGGACCCCAGACAACAATAAACAAAGCACAAATCTCTCCAAAAAAAATTCTGCTGGTTATTCCTGAAGTTTGTCTTGTTAGCTGCTCTTAGGTTTTAGCTGCTCATTTGTTCTTGTACAATGGCAGAAATGTCCAAAAGTGACATGGGTTTGAGCAAGGTTAGAGCGGTTATTTTAAAAAAAATCTGGTGAAAGCTACGGACTAAAATAAAGGACAGAAGAGAGGGGACTGATGGTTACATAAAGCCCATATGGAGAACCATGTGATGGAGGAGTGGATGGATGGAGGGAAGAAGACCGTCTGCATGTCTGACAAGGAGGTCCAGGGAGCTAATGCCGCAGGCCAGCAACACCTGGGCACAGAGATGCTCTGTGGTCAGATACCGATGTCACCCTCAGGGTCCAGCTAGTGGTTGTAGCTCAGAGTTAGTCACCACCTTGGGTCCGTCTTAATGAGATCCCTGTTGAACATGTGCCACTTTTCATTCCATAGGAGTTAAGTAAAAATGAGAGTCGTTGACTCTGTATCACCAGAGAATGAGTCAGACATATGTAAAGGCTCTTCAGGGTTTGTCAGCTGCACAATTTAAAGCCAGCTGCTTTGAAAACAATCTTATGAATATTCTCTTTTCTCCTGTGTTTTTTTTTTTTTTTGGCATGCTTCAACAAAAGTATTGTCTTAAATAAGAAGGTCCAAGTCAGAATTATGTCTCTCCAGGTTCAAATTAATCAAGAGGTTTTTGCTAAAGTAGAATCCCAGTTCAATATTTCGCCTTACCTTCATTTTACCAGATTAGCCCACCTATCTGGTTGGTGGGCTAATCTTGTAGCATTATTTTTAGTGACGCAAAAGTTCAGTAAAAATAATGCAGTTCTACTGTGTATGCATTTGTCTTTAAAGAAACAGCTGATTTGTCCCAAGTGGAATTTCTGCAAGTCACTATATGCTACTCTAACTTAACTTGGGCATGATATCCAATATAACATTTTATAAAGCATCACCGAACGCTTTGCTATCTATTTTCAAACTTAAACTTAGAAAAGAAGTCATTTAATGTCTTACTAAACTCACATCTTGTTTTCAGGTGAAGCCATTCGTTGAGCACTTTGCCAACATTAGCATGCCTGCTCTTTCCTTTGACCTCGTTTTGTGATAATGTTGGCTTGTGACAGATTTATAGCTAAAAGTTCAATTTCATCACAAGGAGAAAAAAAAGTAGTTGTCTTGAACGTTGCAAAGCTGTCTAGTGTTTCAGCAGCTTTTCTTGCAGCTAGTTTTCCTTCACCATCACTTTTTTGTAGACATTTGAGCGCAGGAAAGTGATTGTAAAGGAAAAAAAAGATTTAGATATCTTGATGAAAGTGGCATGTATATTTGTACAGTCAGGTTTCAAGTTTCACAATTCATCTTCTGACCAAACACTGTCTGTTTTCCAGTGTGTCAGTGAAGATGTGCATTTCTGATGTTTCTAATATATAGCTTTGGTATGTAGCAAAACTGTTTCATTTATGACATCATGGCTGTTTGGAGAAACAACACTCCAGTAACCAGATTAAATTTATGTAATATCCAGCACAACTGTCGGCCATTTTTGGCCGGTTTGCTGATTGTGCGTCAGATTTACCGGAGTACCAGAAACGTACCAACGCGAAGGTTCCTACTGGAACGTTTGATTTACTTAAACTTCTGATTAATTGATGCATGAATGGTTTACGTCAATTATCACAAATTAAGAAAAAAATATCTTCCTGTTTTTCTAGCTGTTTTTCCTTTTCTGTCGCATGTTTCAGATCAACAATCAAACTTCATTCTCTAATACAACTGGTAGGTTTCCACTCTGGAAGAGATCTGGCCAACTGTTCTTTGCAAATCTGTTTATCATACAGTCACATCGCACAGGTTTTTGAGCCTGAATAACTTTTTAAGGTTGCATTGAAATAACTGAAATGGATTTAAATCCAGATTTTGATGGATTTAAATCCAGATTTTGATGGATTTAAATCCATCAAAATTGTAGCATGAAACTGAAACATTCATGCTACAATTTGAATTTCTTCAAGAAAATAGAGCAGAATTCACTGTTTTGTCAATTAGAAAAAACTGTCCAAGTCCTGAGGCATCAGAGCAGCCCCAGACAATCATTCCAATGTTTATTAATAGTATTTGTTTGATGACATGAGATATTTAAGAAGAAATATTTCAGAATCTTCTTGAAATCACTTTTATTACTTTGAGGCAGCCATGAAAATGTGAGTACAAGATGTTTGTATCAGAATTCATAAGCTGAAATGTCACTGTGTAGCATAAAATGCACACCTATACTCAACATTTTCTTCATCTTCTGTCCCTGTGCTACTAGTTTCAGATTCTACACACACACTGTGTGTATGCGTGTGTAAGCCTGTCTTGGGCACATCAAGTTGAGCTTTTATAGAACAAACACCAGAGATCCAAGGATCACTGCTATTCCCGGAGTTTCGTGTCCCGCTCTTACATCTGCTTGTGTTTTCCGTGCACGCCCACACCTGGTTGCCCCCGGTCGGCACAAGAAGTATTCCCGACATGTTTGCGGGGAGCGCTCACACAGCTGCTCACGTCTGCTCCGCCGCTTCTTGCTCTTCCAAAGTCAACTCTGGGACGGAGATGTTGTAATGCGCCACCCGCTGCGACGGCGGCGTCTCTGCTGGCGGTCTCCACCCACGCACCACTGCAGCCGCCGGCTCACTCGGAGGCTCCCCCGAGCGACGGAGCTTGTTTTGCTGATCTTTTCTGTCTGTGGCACCTGCAATACGAAGACCTGTGGAAACAGAGGTCAAGGAAGCCGGAGAAATTGTGTTTGTTTTCCCTCCAAACATGCCCGCACAGCTGGACTCAGACAAGAGGGTTTTTTTCTTCCAGAAAATATGGCAGCTGTTTGTATGCTTGTTGCTATTTTGTCTAAGTATTTTTTTTTCCATGCTCATGAACATGATGTCTCTGTAGGAGCTTTGTTTGTTGGGAAAAAGGTCTTTATCAGCAAAAATGTGCTACTTCTGAGTTATGTGCAGCTTATTCTACAATAACACTGACTATATCAAACCACAGTTTCGAGGTATCTCTGCTTTCACAGAAAATGTGAAACAATGAGCTCTAAGTGCTTTACTTAGCAAAGAAAAGCAACATATCCTAACACTGATAGAGCATACCAATTATTATACGTACATTAATTTTTAATGTTTTTCTTTAATAAGGCAAAGACGAGCAGAAATACAGAATAAACGTACATGTAGTTGTCAATACTTGCTGTGCAGAAGCAAAATCTGCAAAGTGGTGTTTGAAGTTTGTTATACTTCTAACACCACTGCTACTGTTTTATTAAATTATTCAGTTAGAGATAAGTCCTACACTGTCTCTGTTGCAGGAATCAGGACTGATTCCTGCCAGCTGATTGGCAGTGCACAGATGCAAGTAAATTATTCTCCATCACAGCCAGAGAAACCGCCAGTCATTCTGGTGCCTGCCTTTTTCACCTGCGAGTTGTTATTGTAACAATCAGTGTTATACTTTAGCAACTGTCGCAACCGTTCCTCCTTTTCTGTCTTTAAAAGTCAAATGATTTTATGAATATGTGCGTATATAGCATTATGCCGGGTTATTTTTACTCAGTGATATGATACCTTGGCAACACCGACACCTCTGCATTGCAGCTGCAGCCTGACAACGGCTCTCCACTCACGTCGTTTTTCTTTGACACGTCGTCGAGCCCGAACACCGTGAAACTGAAAAGCTGAAATTAGTGTTTGAAAATGATGGGAGGAGGAAGCAGAGATATTTAACCATGTTTCAAGCTCTTCTCCACCTAAAGTACTAAAGTCAAACATTTTCGCTCATGTACTCCGGCCCATCGTTTGGATGATTTCACCTTTTTTGCCGATTCGCCGCAGCTTTTGCTCAACTGAATCGGCAGAACTCAGTCAGTCGAATGTCGGATTACTTCCAGTCCGTGCGCGACACCTCGAGCTCCACCTCGGCGATCTGAGTTAGCGGTATTTATCTGTCATGCAGCATCGGCACAAGTGCCGTCATGTGAGCAGCGCTCAGACACAAACGGGGCCGACAAGACACACAGCTGAGGGTCTGGGGCGTAGGGGTCACGGGAGAGCGGCCATCTGATGCCAGCAGATGGAACGATGGAGGGAGGAGAGCAGAGGAGAAGTTGGAAATCAGGGCGGCACAAAGTGAATGCTGGGAGGCTTTTCTAAAGGCACTGATTTCACTTCCCATCCTTTCTGCTCCAGCAAGCCCACCTTATGCTCCACTTCGGGGCAGAGGAGATAATAATAACTGATAACAACCATGACACTTGAATATCCGAACTTCACAATCGAGAGAAAAAGATAACTCCTTCAGATGCGCCCAGCAGAGACTTGGAGCTGTTAGAAGTGAGGATGAGACCAATTTACAGGATCAATAAGGTGTTTTTTTTTATTTTTAATGTGGAATGTGAAACTGCTGAACTCACTGTAGCAACACTATCTCGGAAAGCCAGTCGCTTTCGCTGCAACCTGAAGTCACCCATGTGCCTCTCCTTCTCTTTCTTTCTTTGCTGCAGAATGGAGCCGTTCCAGGAGAGCCCGTGAAGAAGGATGAAAACTCCCGGAGGGGGAACTGGGGCAACCAGATCGAGTTTGTCCTCACAAGTGTGGGCTATGCAGTGGGGCTGGGCAACGTCTGGAGGTTTCCCTACCTCTGCTACAGAAATGGAGGAGGTACGCGTCCCAGCTGCCTTTGGGCTGTCGTACCATTACAGAGGGTGCCCGTCTTATAAGCATCAAAACCCTAAAATGTCTTAAATTCATTTAAAAATAGTATTTGCCCTTTGATTAATAAGACGTCTTATTAGGAATATTTAATCTTTTATGTCATGTGTAGTTTATGTTTGCTCTTGAGTCTTTTCTGTCAGGCAAAAGTTTAGCCAGTGCTGACTGTGTAAAAATGTCTACCCACATCCTTCGTGGACCCCAAAAAGGATGTGGACCCACTTCTTGGGGTCCATGTCATAAAAACAACATGAAGTTTCACACACAGAACAAAATGACGATGTTTCTAATAATGTGTTCTGTTAGCCAGTTACTGTTTTTTTTACCACTAACTAGCTGCTGAAAAAGCCCATTGCCAGCTAGTTAGCTAGCTTTTTTTGTTGTTGGTTTTCTATTTAGAGAGAATTGTTTTTGCTTTAAAGTTTAGAACTACCTTTTTTTTAAAGAACTTTTCAGTGGCTTCGATTGGACAGTAATCTGTCAGAAATGTTACACAGAGAAGAGGAGAAGGACCAAACTGTGGAGTACATCTGTGATAGAAGATTGAAAGACAGTCAATTAAATTTGCCTCATTTCATTTAATCTGTGTTTTCATCCTTTACAATTTAACCCCATCACTTCAAACATGCCTAGTGTGTCGACACTGTTACATATGCAATGCCTTGTAAAAATATATACAGATTTTCTTAATTTCTTTTTTTACTTTTTTTCTTTTTACAAAACATGCCAAATAAACCCCACAAGCTTTAGATTTAATATTTTGTTTGGATTTTCTTGCTAGACCAACACATGTGTTTTTGAAGTGGATGTAACACTGCTTGATATTCTTTATATATATATATATATATATATATATATATATATATATATATATATATATATATATATATATATATATATATATATATATATATATATATATATATATATATATATATATATATATATATATATCTATAAATCTGATAAGTGTGGTGTACACATTTAAGTAGTTCCCTTTACTCTGACAGCAGCAAACAAAATCCAGTGGAACCAGTTCAGAGTCAACAAAGTGGTGAATAAGGTGGATTTAATCGCAGCTACAGTCACGAACTGTCACTCCTAGATTGTCTAGATTGTGCTTCATGTATCTGACGCACAGGTGGGATCCTGGTAGAGAGCTGCATCCACACACCCTGACTCTGCATCCGTCGGTAGATGTGTGGCATGCAGAAGATGGCTAACTCTTTAGCCGTAGTGACGAGGTTTCTAACTTTGCCCTGGATCAGCTGGTACGACAAATTACACCCGAAAACACACATGCAGATGTTTCTCACGGTTGGCCCGTCTAATTTCTGCTTGAGCACAGCTGGACGGCCTCAGCTGGACATTTACTGACCCCTCAGCGAACACATGACA
The DNA here is from genome assembly GCF_027474105.1 of Poeciliopsis prolifica. Taxonomy (NCBI): domain Eukaryota; kingdom Metazoa; phylum Chordata; class Actinopteri; order Cyprinodontiformes; family Poeciliidae; genus Poeciliopsis; species Poeciliopsis prolifica. The sequence goes on from NW_026562383.1 coordinate 5,752,523, forward strand.
TGTTCTCACCACAGATGAGGTTTATCTTTGCTTACTTGTTCTTTTTTCCTTTACTTGGAGTGCTATGTGTTCCGGCTAAGTCGAAGATGCAGAGTTGATTTCTTTTCAAAAGTAAAACCAGCCAACTTGCAATATAATATTCGATTCTTATCTAGAATTGATAGACCTTACATTGTATGACCCTAAAAGATGGATGAAAAATGCTTTTTTAGTATTGTAAGATTATAATGCATTACAATTAGTCCTCTCTGGGCTCAATTGAAAATTGATTCCTGTGGTAATTGTTGGTCGGTGGCCTTACAAATCATTATTGATTTTTCTCTGAAGTCAGAATTGCTCTGTTCTGCAAAGCAAGTGGGAAGCAGACTATCCATAATCAGCATAAAGTTATTTGAACTCCACCATAAAGCTTACAGTTTATGGAGAAACGTATGCTGTTTTCAACTTTATGTTCAGACTTGAGCATGGCTCCACCTTTACACAGTTAGGCATAGTCATTTTCATGTCGCTCTGAAGCTTGCTGCTGCAGTTTGATTGAACTCTGCAATTTTGAATATATATTTGATTTATACTGGTAACCCAGCAATAAGAAAAATAAATGGATGGAACTTATGCAATGTTTAATGATGCAGTGCATAATTGCCTCTCACGATTGCCCCCCTTCTTGATCCCTCTGTTTTTTGGATAGCAATTAAAGTGTAGATGTAAAATTCCCTCGCAGCGTTCATGCATTTAGTTCTTTTTAATTGCCTGTAAAATCAGATGGAATATCATATCTTAAGTTTTTTGCCCGCGTGTCTCCCCAGGTGCCTTCATGCTGCCATACTTCATCATGTTGGTATTCTGCGGCATCCCTCTCTTCTTTCTCGAGTTATCCTTCGGTCAGTTTGCTAGCCTCGGGTGTCTGGGTGTCTGGAAGATCAGCCCTATGTTCAAAGGTAAGCGTTCAAATGTGTTTCCGTCCAACTTTTGGTTTTGTGAAAGAACTCAGCAAACAGGACCAAAGAAAAAAGTTGTGTGAACACAACATTTTTAGTCAGTAATAAACTGACAATGCCTTTTTTTTTCTTGCAAAAATGTCGAACGAAACGTTTGCAGGATATTTCATGCCTTTATTTATGTTTTTGGTTCTTCTTCTCCTCTCCTCGATCAGGTGTCGGTTATGGCATGATGGTCGTGTCCACCTACATCGGGATCTACTACAATGTGGTCATATGCATCGCCTTCTACTACTTCTTCATGTCCATGACGAACCTGCTGCCCTGGACGTACTGCAACAACCCCTGGAACACGCCGGACTGCAGCGGGGTGGTCGGCAGCGGCGCCCAGCTGAACGGCAGCTTGGTGAACGCCACCACCAGCCTGGTAGCCGGGGTGACGGAGGTGGTCAACCGCACCAAGAGGACCAGCCCCAGCGAGGAATACTGGAAGTAAGAGCAAATTGCTGCGGATTCAAACTTAAGAATACAAAGTCTTTTTCTGAGACAGAGAGAGAAATTGCGTTTTTCTTTCTTGTCTGTGCAAATGTGACTGAACAACTTTTATCTGTATGCATCACTACAGTAAAAGATAACGACCAGCTAACCTCAGTTGACTGAGCCTGACTCAGTCAACTCAGGATGCAGCTGAAATGTAATTTCATTACGACGCCAGTCAAAGACCAGAGGGCCGTTGTTGAGTAAAGACATAAAGTTTTAATAGAGTTAACTTCAGGGTCTGTACTTAATTAATCAAAATTAAATTTTTATCAAAAACTTAAAAGAAGCACTGCTTTAGAAATGTGTACTGTTGATGCTAACAATAGCATTACCACGTTTTGTATTGAGATGCGATTTCAGCCAAACTTTTTTTTTCCATACCTTATCTTACACATAACAATAATTATTCTCCAGCATCCCATCAGAAAGGTTTTTGAAGCAAAAGTGAACCCTCAGGGGACCAAGAGAAGCAATTTTGTCGTTGACCGCTGTTGTCAGCGGACGCTGCTTGTGCGTCAGGTTTATAAGAGCACCAGAAACACGCAAATATCAACTCAGGGGCCCGGATAAACAGCCATACCTAGTACCAGGCAATAAAACAAGTACAGGATTTTGTTGAGAAACAGAAAAATGTCAGTAAAAATAAATTGCATAAACAAAAAGTTGAGAAGACATGGATGGAGAACTAATTTGTGATAGCTTCCTTTCTTATTCTAAAATATAAATAAGATTTGGGGAATAGTAAATGAAAGTATTTTATCATTCGTTGGCTTTTCCTTTCAGGCACTATGTACTGAACATCTCCGATGACATAGGAAACTTCGGGGAGGTCCGCCTCCCCATCCTGGGCTGCCTGGCTGTTTCCTGGTTCGTGGTTTTCCTCTGTCTCATCCGGGGCGTGAAGTCTTCAGGAAAGGTCAGGTCGCAAGTACAAATTCACAGCGTTTCTCGCATTTGCAGTTGAAGCATTTCAACCGATTTCAGCAGCTTTCTGTCGACTGTTTCCGTGTGCAGGTGGTGTATTTCACAGCCACGTTCCCTTATGTCGTTTTGACTATTCTGTTCATCCGTGGGATCACATTGGATGGCGCTATAAACGGCATTAAGTACTACCTGACTCCACAGTGGCAGAAGGTTCTTGATGCAAAGGTATGTACTGATCTAACTTGGAAAACAGTTGTTTTCAATTGAAGTGTTTTATTTATTTTTCCCTGGCATTGCCTCTGTTTCTTTGTGGTTTTGTCCCTGCAGGTGTGGGGAGACGCTGCCTCGCAGATATTCTACTCCCTGGGCTGTGCCTGGGGCGGTCTCATCACGATGGCTTCTTATAACAAGTTCCACAACAACTGTTTCAGGTAAAGACTTATGAAACATGTGATTTAAAGGGCCGGTGCTGTAATAAAAAAAAAAAATGAATTCAAAGTTCACAAGAGTGAAAACGGTACAAGGAGACTTTGAAGTATTAAAATGCACTTGCAACTGCTTTAAAGGGACATTGCAGAATTTTGAAGGTTCTTATTTCCTGGTGAACTTGAATTTTTACCGTCCCAAAATAAGCATAATTGGTTGGTTACTTACAGGTGATTATAATTTAAACAGGAAATGGAGGTTGGAGGTGGTGCACCGCCAATCATCTTCCTGAGTGAAACACCTACTCAGTATGAAAAATATCTCCTGTTGTCCCACCGTGGTGAGAAAAAGTGTTTGCCGCTTTCCTTTTTTAATTTTTTTCCCCCGTTTGTCACACATCCTTATTTCAGAACATCAAACCAGTTTGCATGTTATTCAGCGACAACACAAGCAAACACAAAAGACAGTTTTTAAATGTGTGTGTTTTATTATTAATGGAGGAAACAAAATCCAAACCTACACAGCCCCATTACCCCACAAACCTTATCTGTCTGGGCCACCCTTATTATTATTATTATTATTTTTTTTTTTATGCAAACCAGCTAAGGTCCATTTAAAAAAAAGGATTCCATCTAATTAGATACAGGACACATGTAAGAACTACCAGACTACATCTTTCCATAGACAGAATGGGTCTGAGGATTTGTTCTCCATTCAGAGTCTTGCTACAGAAGAATGACCAAAGCAGAGGATGACACAATAAGTGGCGGCCCACGTCTCTCCTCATTATGCAGGGTGACATGTGCATCTTCTCTCTCTGAGTCTGGACTGTTTCTCTTTTGGTCTGTGCGTTAAGTTGTTAGTGATGTTGTTAGTGAACATGTCAATTTAGGGAATATAGCTTCTGGTAATCATTGTGGGAAGGGATGCATTTATTCATCTTTTCAGTTTAAAGTTGGAGGGTTTTTTTTATTATTATTTCTGAAAGAAACTGATTAAGAACGTTTTTAATTTGCCTGATTTTATTTTTCATAACTTAAAGGAATTATTTTCAAACGACTAACATTTTCACTTAACTTTATTTTATAATGTCATTTTTAAACTTTAAAAGATTGATAATTTGATCAGTTACTCAGTACTTGAGTAGACTTTTTACCAAATACTTTTTTACTCTTACTTGAGTATTTCTTGGAAGGTTACTTTTTACTTTTGCTTGAGTAAAAATATGTGAAAGTAGTGCTACTTTTGCTTGAGTACGAGTTTTGGGTACTCCACCCACCTCTGCTTGATCCACAGTAAGTAAGAATAACTTTAAAACTATTTGTCAGAGCAAGGTACTTTTTTTGGCCTGTGCTTAGAGGCGGTTTGTTCTGTGCTTGGTCAACAGGGGAGAGAGAGCAAACAGCGTTGGAGAAGGTTCCAACTTAGGAAATGGGCAATAAAAGGAACGAACTTGTCACTTATTTTCAAAGGTTGTCCCCACATGTTGACAGTGACGGTGCCAAGAGGCTCCAGAGGCCAAAGAGGAAGGTTGAAGATATAATTTGTTCCTCCTCTAGCAGCGTGAGATAGCATTATCTGCCCAGGCAGCTGCACAGAGGTGCCAACGAGCTTCTGTTCTGCAGCTCAGGCCCCATAGAGACACACACCACCAGTCAGCACATGAGCAGAAGTGCAAAGTGAAGGAGAGAGCAGCCGCCGGGGTGGAAAAAAGAAACAAAACATATATATAGAAAACAGGCATTTATGTTTTGTAAGACATCCTCTTCAGTTACCTTAGTGGAAAATAGAAGGGGGAAAAAATGTGCAATTCCCCTGGTGGAAAGTTTGAGTAAATGCAATACAGAGAGTGGATGAAAAGAAGAAGTCAGTGGGCTGTCACCAGGCGTCCATCCTGACTCCTGTCTCGTTTCATCTCACTGCACAATGCAATCTTTACACAGAGTAAACTCAACTCTGGTATTTAGGATTAAAGAATTGTTAGACTTAAAAAGTTGTGATCGGTCCCGACCAGCTCAGCTTACTCCAAATTAGACATGTACTGTATGATCGGCATGGTATCCGCTGATATTAGCTGTACAATTTAATATCAGACATCGACCATTCTGTCAAAACAAGTCACCGATATAAAAGGCCTGGCAATGGTGCCTGCAGCACAGCATGATGTCAAGTGTGCGCTGCTTGAGTGCTGTCATTGTCTAGGCAGAGGAAACGTCATGCATAGATTTGGGATTAAACATAATGCCAGTTGAAAGTCTTACATAATTTTTAGACTCTTTTTTTAGCATTTGCATTTGATAGCAGGCTAAATTTACAAAGATAATGCAGTACTTTAATTCCACAGTAGAAAAAACCATATAGTGTCAGTAAGCAGATTCAGGGAAAAAACATATCGCTACATTGGCCAAATAAGTTTCAGTACATTGGCATATCGGATATATCAACTCCAACATTATGCATCCCTACTCCAAATCTTTTTCCAAGAATATGCACAAATCAGGCCTTATCTGCTGTCAGCCAGTTTTTAACTTTTTGATTTATTCAAAAAGTTAATCAAAGTAAAAGCTGTGTGTGTTTGTTTGTAGATAAAAAATGGTGGAAGTTTTTCTATTTGATCCATTTAAGGAAAAGGAAACATTATTGGACAATTCGTAGCTTCTCTAGTTGTTTGGTATTTGTTTTACAACCACATTTCTTGATTCGCCCTAACTGTTTGGCACGGACACTGAACTGCAAAATAGTGTCATCACCATCAGAACAACATGTTTGCCTGCGGTTTACCAAAAGTTTCTGCGTCTTTTCCTTCCTTTTCCCATACACAGAGACAGCATCATCATCAGCATAACTAACTGTGCCACCAGTGTGTACGCCGGATTCGTCATTTTCTCCATCCTGGGCTTCATGGCGCACCACCTGAATGTTCCGGTGTCTGAAGTGGCTGATCACGGACCCGGCCTGGCCTTCGTGGCGTACCCTGAAGCCCTCACCCTGCTGCCAATCTCACCTCTGTGGTCGCTGCTGTTCTTCTTCATGCTCATCCTCTTGGGGCTGGGAACCCAGGTGAGAACAGGCTAAGGGTTTTTCATTATCATCATTATTATTGAAATATGAAAGTATGAATGAAACTTAAACAGAAGGTACTGAAAGGTAACAATGGAGTTGAGAACAACAACAGATTAGCATTTTTGTTTGAATCTCCATTTTTCTTTTTAAAAGATTTACTTTGGCTCCAAGCATTTGCAGAACCTTTCCTCATACAAGCTTGACAGTTTTTATTTTCACCCATTAATACCTTATTTTTTTATGATAATTAAAATAAATATAAGGTGAGATAAAGTCTCTTTCAAAATGGGAAAGATAGAAGAACAAGAGTAAACACCAAATAATAATAATTGTGATTTTTTTGAGCCCAAATCAGAATATATAAACATACATTTTTAATAAATTTGCTTTTCTTAAGTGCTTTTTTGCTTTTTTTAATGCAGAGAAAATACTGGTATTATAAATCTCCATAGTCACACTCCCATATTTAACATGAACATTATTCCCCCACCGAAATGTCAAAGTTTGAATGAACTGTCAAGAATCACTTTGATCTCCTCTCAGTATGTTGGGGATGAATTTGAGCAAGAGCTTTCCCAGTTCTAATCCACGGTTTGAACTCCCTAAACCTTGTTCTTGTATATTTTATTTATTTTTTTCAGTTCTGCCTGCTGGAGACGCTGGTGACGGCCATCGTGGACGAGATTGGCACAGACTGGATTATCAGGAACAAAACCGTGGTCACACTCTCAGTGGCCGTCGTTGGCTTCCTGCTGGGCATCCCGCTCACCACGCAGGTGAGCCATGCCGCCGCCGCCGCAGTGTTTAAACGTTTTCTCCTGTATGGGACACATTTCAGCAAAGTCTTGGTTTTTGTGTATTTTTGCAGGCAGGAATCTATTGGTTGTTGCTGATGGACAACTACGCTGCCAGTTTCTCTCTGGTCGTCATCTCCTGCATCATGTGTATCTGCATCATGTATGTCTATGGTGAGTAGGGTGACAATCAAACCTATAATATCCAGCATGTTACTGTTAGCAAATATATTTTTTTTGTTTGTTGTTACGCAAACCAACCAAAATGTGACTGAAACGGACAAGTTTTCTCTTTTTATTTAGTTATGCTAGGCTAATTGTCTCACGTTTCAGAACAGACGAGAACTCATAGAAAAGCAAAAGCATGGAAGGCTTTAAAGGATGCAGTTTATATAGGGTCATACTATAAAAATGCCCAGTGTATTTTGTGTTTTTGTAGTTCAGCGGACTTCTAAATTATTCCAGCAGAAAATTATATATTAATTTATTTATATCTTATAGTTATATTTTAAACCCTTACCTGTTCTATTAGGGATTTACCACAATACACAATATATTTGACAATACCTGAGCAATTTGAAAATCCACTGTTAATCTGTCCTAGTGTTACACAAATTGGAAAATCGACGTAACATAAATTTTCCAATTTTGGACAAATCGGCTCATTAAGACATACTGACACACTAGCAAAGAGACAGTATGACACAACTGGAAACCTACCAAGACACAGCCATCCACCTCAAGCAAGTTAAGAAAGCATTAATTATGAAGTTTCACTAACACTTTATTTGAAGGGGTGTGCATAATACTTTCATAAAAATAACATAGCTCCTGTTGTGAAGATGAAGGAGTCTTGAGGAATGTCTGACTGTTGTCATATAGTGTCGTTGTGAATAATGAGACTTTTAATGCAGCGTTGTACTAAAACTTGCATTAAAAGTCCATTATTTACTGAATGACACTTCACGGCAACAGTAGTGAAGTGGCATAATTATGTCAGTATTATGCACACCCCTTCAAATAAAGTGTTATCAAAGTTTCTAAGAAATTTATAATAACTCTAGAGGAGCTGCAGAACTCTAAAGCTGAAAGAACAATTATGTTTTTTGGGGGTTTTTTGGTGTTGTTTTGTTGCTTCAGGCCATGTAGGATTGGCAAACAATTTTAAGAAGTCGCTCTCGTCCCCTACGTCCAAATCTGAACACTTCGCCCTGCATGCAAACACGTACTCTGTTGTTCAAATGGGAGAATGTTCAAGGTGTAAAAATATTTTTTGCAAGACACTTTATGCTAATAAGAGCAGAACCACGGTGCTGGAATTGTAAGAGAGGTCTGTACAACAAAGAAGCGAGTGAAGCATTCTCTTTTCTGCTTAAAACACACAGACAGCAAAAGTCTGACTCCTCATTGTAATTTTGACCATGAACAATCGTATGATTCCTGGAACAAAAGCTCTAATTCAGCACACACAAAAGTTCCAACTCATGACCTGATCAGGCCTATTTAAACATTCCAGATTTCTGGTATTCTTCTCCATAATCAGACCGAACCAAATGACGCGCACTGTCTTTTAATTAAAACGCCAAATGTCAGAATTTCACGAGTTGTAGCAACACTGAAACAATTAATCGCTTCATCAGATCCCTTGTTGGCGTAAATTAACCTGCAGACACCGTTCGGTTGTTTTTGAAGATGACTCATCCGCCGGTTTCCAGCGGGGGCTTTTCCCCTCTAATTAGGACTGTGATTCCACTAAACCTGTCAGCTGAGCTAAGCAGAAGCGTCAGGAGAGTCGTTGTTATTCTGAGCCAAAGCACCGAGGGTTTGAAACGCTTTCAGGAATATAGATCAGTTATAGTCAGAGTATCAACAGACAAGGGTAAAAAAGAGGTTTTATCAACATTTTGTTCCCTGAAAAACCATTAAAAAAACAACAAAAAAACCCACACAAATACATGTCACAGTTTTGTTAAAAAAATAAAAAAAAAGCGGATGAAAGATAGGAGTCTTTGTAAGACTTCTCTTCCTGGATGAACATTTATTTCCTCTTCTTTCCAGGTCACAGGAACTACTTCAAGGATGTTGAGATGATGCTGGGCTTTCCTCCTCCTCTCTTCTTCAAAGTCTGCTGGAGATTCATCTCACCTGTCATTATCTCTGTGAGTTCACGCACACATACACACACACACACACACACACACACTGTGATGTGAAGCCGGGAGCGCTGTGGTTCAGTAGAGTGGATGTTTTAAAAAAAAAAAAGAAGAAAGAGAGAGAGAGAGAAACATTTCTTGACTTGTTGACCAGTTGTTGGGGACCTGACCTACATTCCGGCTAATCTCCTCGCTCACTGCTTTTCTTTGCAGTCCAAATCTCTCAAAGCATGGAGCTACAGTCAATAGTATTTCCCAAACAGCCAAATTAGTCCTTTCATTCCCACTCTGTCAGCTGAGAAATGTGTTGTTGTGGATTACTGGTCACATCTAGGGCACTTTTGTTCTCTTTTGCATTTCACCGCACAATAGGATGCCCCGACTACAAACGCCACGTTAAAGCTTCCTCTGACTTCGGGTGTTGGGTTTGTGATTTTTAATTTCCTGCGTGCTGCGAGAGAATGAAACGTTTTCTTTTGTTTGTTCTTGTGTGGTTTTGTGTGACGCAGCAGGTGAAATAAGTATCAAGGTATTGAATGTGTCACAATTTCTTAGGATAGGACATCGGTTGTTGGTAAAAACAACAAACAAAATAAACAAAGTCAAACTGTTTGTTACAGAAATGATTAATGGCAGAGTTAAGTTTCATGCATTTACATTTATTTATCTTGTATACATATGGCTTTACATTAATTTTTATCTACATAATCTAATCAATTCTAGAATGCAGTGAATGTAATGAGCTAATATTTACTGACAAAGTATAAATTATTAAAGTTGTAAAGCAAACAAGATTCTGGTATTTAAACTTTATGTGAATGGTTTCCATTGAAGGGAAATGGGGAATCGGACACAATGTCCTTCACCAGAAGGTGGCAGTAAAGTCCCTTTAAGTTGGCTGCCACCTGTCTTAAGTCGGTAAAAGAAGAAGAGGAGGAACTTCATGGACCCAACACTCAGGTCCATGTTCCTCTGTGGCTCTGTGGTAGTTGTATTGTGATTGGAAGGTTGTAGGTTCGATTCCAGTGATCAAACATAATGAAATGACTGAATATAATACAATACATAAACCTAAGTGATTAAAATGAATATGCTTTATTGCGTTGATGAATACAAATAATGTAAAGTTTATTTGAAAATAGGTAAATGGAATTAGTCATGTGATAAAATGACATGAGTCTTAAAAGTTAGGGTTAAATAATTCAGTGAGTGCATCTTACCAATCATTACCAATGAAGGCTTTTCTAGAAATTATTGACGGAGCATCAAGTGAACATGTTCGATACGTTTTCAGCCACTAACGCCGAAAATCAATTGAACAGTAAAGTTCTAGCACTTCTAAATCCAAATGAAATATGTAATTGTGTGTATATATTTCTAAGGACATTTAAAAAACAAACATTCATGTGCAGTTTCTGTTACATTTCTTTAAAACTACTTGAAATGTAGAGGTGCTGCCAGGAGACGTTGTTAAATGTGTTTTCCTTCCCGTGTGTCTGCAGTTCATCCTGATCTTCACGGTCATCCAGTACAAGCCCATCACTTACAATGACTACGTGTATCCCGGCTGGTCCCTGGCTATCGGCTTCGCCATGGCCCTCTCCTCAGTGATTTGCATACCCGTTTATGGCTTGTACAAGATTTCCAGGTCCCCAGGGGCCACCTTTAGAGAGGTAACCTGTGCCCAAACATAAATAAAAAAAAAACATATTTTTTTCAATTTAAAACTTTTGTAAAAGTCATCCTAGTGCTATTTTCTTCAGCTTCAATCGGAAAGTTGTCAAACTTAAGATGTTATAATCTGCAAAGCAAAAAGTTAATGGAAATACACTACTAAATAAAAGGGGAAAAAAAACTCCAACAGTTTTGGTGGCGTGTGATGCCTTGTGGCTGCAGAGGGTTTGCAATCCAGAATTGGCCAAATGAAAACATTTTTTATTTTTTTTGCTTGGGGAGATGCTGTGATCTGCGACTGCACCAGCTTGGTGCGTTGATGACAACAGGAAGCCAAAGTTCTTGCCGGTGAGGCCAGCAGAGGCTTTTCCTGAATAGTGATGTAACGTCGTTGGAAAACAGAGGTTTTAATCTAGTTTGTTTTTTTTAAAAGCAAGAATAAAATGTGCTCAACAAAACCTCTGCAAATTATTTTGCTCTCTTCAAACTCTTACCAACTTCTGCATATTTTATCGTGCTATAGGCCAACAGAAAGTAACCACAGAGTGATGTGGAAGGCATGAGACATGTGTTTTGGATTTTTATACCTAAGAAAACAGTATAGGCACTAATGGCACTAATAATTAGTGGCACTAATATGCCACTAATGATATACTGGGGGAGCTGTATAGATATACAGCTCCCCTAGAGTTACCATGATCTTCATGGCTGTTTCACCTCGTCCAGTCTGTCAGCGTACATAGACGGGGTATCTGAGTAAAAGGGGGAAAAAGACAAAGCTCCATTTGAGGTTCTTATTTGTAAACAATCTGTCACTTTCCTTACTGTTCTCGATTGTAGACTATATTTTATGTTTGTCTGTTGCACGGACTCAAAACGCTGCGTTAAAGTTTGTGGTTTCAACTTGATGTTTACGTCCCTCCCTCTCCACCTTTCTCCTACCAGCGGTTGAAGCACGCCTGCCGAGCACATCCAAAGTGGGGCCCGGCCCTGGCCGAGCACAGAACAGGCCGCTACGCCCCCGCGGCCCCCGCTGACGCCATCGAAGCCCAGCCCCTGAAGGAGAAGGAGAAAGAGAAGGAGAAGGAGGAGCTAAGAGAAGAGCACAAGGAGGAGGAGAAAGCGAAGGAGACGGAGCAGAAGGATGAGATCAGCCTCACCATCCAGGGAAGCAACGGCTCCACCAACACACACAACAACCCCAACCCCAGTGCATAGACGCCGCCTCTCTCTGTCAGCGCGACTGGGCCACCGTCTCCTCCTTCTCTTCCTCCCTTATCCTCACTTCTCCTCCATCCTCACCCTACTTTCCCACAGTTCTCTGTGGGGGAGATCCCATTCGCTGGAGACCTTTACATATTGTAAGGGCTTATTATATCTATCCTAACCTCTTCTATCTGTCTGCATGTTATCTCTAGACAAAAGAAGAAGAAGAAAAAAAAATGAAAGAATCAAGGAATTTGGGTCGTCATCCAAAAGGTCTGCGTGTGTGCGACGAGCGTGTAAACGTGCGTTCATGTGTGCCGGGAGTGAGTTGTCGATTTGTTCCGCGTAATTTAATGATAGAGTTTGCTCTTCCTTTCCTTTCGTTTTTTTTTTTTTTTTTTTTTTTTTTTGGTGTAAAACTTGTAAATGTCATCCTCATCATCAGCAGTTAGAGGTACAGTAGATCGTGGAGCTGCATGCGCTCGTTTTGTGCACGCAGTCGCAAAGAGAGGCGCGCCGTTCTCCGGTATTCAGTCGGCCAGGTCCGTGCGGGACGGACGACTTCGTAGTGGCGGCGGTCGGACAGCCGGTGTGGTGCTGTAGCGTAGAGGGGCGGGAGGGGGGGGGGGACAGCGAACCGTGTCGGCACTGGCATCTGACACGGACAAAACTGAAAATAAGCTTCGTTCTGCAGCCAGAAAAAGAGGCGGACACACCGAATCGCACTAGTAGACGTGAAGGATCGAACCTGCTTTACTCAAACAGAAAGAAATAAAAGGCCCAGTAAATAAACTAAATGTACCCAAACATATGATGGCGTAAGAAGTCGCATAAATTGCATTTTTGTATTTTGTTTTTAGCTGTCAAAATATTCAATATTTGTAATGAATCATGTCATTTTATTTAATAATGTTACATATACATATTCATTTGTTTTCATTTTTCAATTCATTTACTTGTTACATGCATTTATTTTTTATATCTAAAATGTTGAATATAATTTTTTTTAAATATATGGTCACCAATTTTATTCTTCAAAGAATTGTCATTCGCATATGACCATTTATTTCTTCATTATTTTTCTTGTTTTGATGAAGTGACCAGTGATAAAAGCAATCGATGAAAGTTTAATCTTTTGCAATGAAACAAACAATAATATAAAACATGAAATAAGCATGTGTTAAGAATATAAATAATGAACCGAATGTTAAGGAATAAATGACTAAGAAAATAACCATAAAGTGAAAATTCTCCAAATAAAAAGGAGGAGTGATAACCTTTTTTACGCATTTGATTATGCTGTAATTTTTTTTTATTTATTTTTTTTTTTATATCGCAATCATTTTATTAGATTTTTTTCGGTCCATAAATTTTTCTATTGAGCCATTTATCAATTTCTGTTTTCACTGACTATGGCAGGTTTGGCCTTCCGTACATACACTCTAAATAGAGTATTTTCCAGAGCACAGAGTGACCTCAGACTTAGTTGATTTCAGTTTAGGACTAAGCCTCTTGTTTTCTTATGCTGCTTATTCTTCAAATGAACCACAGAGCACAAATATTTAACTGCACCCAAGAATATGAATGGCACTTGAGGCTGATCTTCTGCGGGCATTTCCCCAGTAGTCACTTTGTTTTTCACTAAAGCTGCTTAGGTTGACAAATAATAATAACAATGAATTGTACTGTAATGCTGTCTTTTCATTCTCACAAGCATTTTTGCTTTATTTTTGATAGAAGAGGTCCTATTGCCCCATTTCTCAGGGTCCAAGCGAAGGTAAAACTCTGCGGTTCCTTGCCTGCGGAAATTGTTACAGCGAATAAAACCACTGAATTTTACCCTTGTCTGAAAAAAAAAACACATATGCACGCATACAAACTGAAGTGCCATCTCTTCTAAAGTCTTCCAGGCGTTGTTTTTGAGCGAAGTGCGTCTTAGGATGTGATCTCTGAAGGAAAAACCTGAGTACTATAGTCGGCGTCTCTAATGGGTCACAGTCGTCTGCCCCCATCTGGCATGCAACCTGAGTTACACGGGTGTTGCACATTTTACGATTTAGAAGCAGACGCTGTACGTGTTGGTCCTTTGCCGTCTGTGGAACCCTTAAGTGTATTACTTTGTTTTCGAGCTCTGAGCCAAGCTGTTAGAGAAACAACAGGCAGAGAGATGCCGCTTGTTTCCAGAAGACAACGGAATAAAACTCTGCAGTGAAATCTGTAGTTTTCTATGTAGCTGTGACGGTTATTGTTCTCTCTGTAGATGTCGTCTTTTTACTTCTCATTGTAAAGTTACTTAGTAAATAATAATAATAATAATAATAATGAAGACAGTATGTGTTTATTTTGTACAAAACATATAGATTTGTGATTAACCATGTTTACCTGGTTTCCTCTTCTTAGACTGGGGAGACCTCTTTCTGATGCAGGTTGATGGCTTGAGTGTTTAAGTGGGAAATGTCCGGTTCGGCGGCGTGTCGCGTGGCGTTTATAAAGACAGAAACGACCCTAATTATACCCCCTCCACACATCTACATCAGAAACTTTACAATGTCATTTTTGTGACTCCGCATGGTGAAATGGTTTCGGTTTCATTAGCAGAGACCACTTTTTTTTTTTTTACAGATGACTTTAACCGTGACGTCGTTTCCTCAGGTTGACACATGTGTTTTTATGACTGTTATGCTTCAGCGAGCACAGAGAGCATGTTCTCTGTGTCGAGAGTCATATTGTACATTCCTATGTAGAAATAGACTACTTCCAGGTTGGAATTAGCTGCTAACTGCCAGTCAGCTTAATTTAGCCGAAGAAGTGCATTGGACAGAAACTGGGTAGCTAAAACTTTGACACTACCCAGGAACATTTTCAAGCAGTATGGTAGTCTGAATTCCCGAGTTTCTTGTGAGAAAAAACTAACCGAATACTCAAACTTATAACATTAAATGTCATAGATCCCCAGCCAACCTCAAATTTATAAATTTGGCTGCTGTTCACATAAAACGTTAAATTGCAGGGATACATAATTTACACTTCTAACATTCCCTATAAATTCACAGCGCACTTAATACTGTACTATCCCTGTACGGGGATGTGACATTTCAGTACTTAAACGTGTCAAATGGAGAGAGAAATGTTAGTATTAGCTCACTTTGTCAACAGAAGTTGCCCTAAAACAATTTCAAGCAGCTCAAGTTCAGAACTAAATTTCATCTTCTGAGGCAAAAAGAACTCAAACAGTTTTGCTACTTTGCTGTAACTATGCATTGCTGTAACTATGCATGAGCTGGTTTCAAAGTACACCTAGAATTAAAGAAACATTATGTTCAGAAACCCTAAAAATGTTTAGCATTCCATTCCTGCAGTAAAATAAAAAAAGGTTTTTGTTTTACCCAGTAACTGCAGATTGTATGAAGTAAGAAAATAGCGCAGAGGTGCATAGTTTTTAGCTAGCAGGGGGGCGGGGGAAGCGACTGCACTACTTGTAAGGCCAACAAATCGCCTGGAAATATTTCTGGCTGACAAAACATGAGACAGTTGGTTGTAGAAACTAAAAGTGCACCATCCTTCACTCTTTTTAAAGTTTTAAGCAGGCAGCTGCAGGCGAGCTATCAAATGAGCTGTCAAACAAGCAATTGCTTGTTTGTGGTTCAGTTTTTAGAGATTCACATGTTTACAGATTATTCTGCTTAAGATATTTTTGGTGCTTAAATTAAATAAAAAAAATAAAAAAAACATGCAGTTTTAAGTGGAGGTCCACCATATATTGAGCAAAATGCTAAAAGAAAAAGTCATAATATTCTTCTTATTAAATAAATACTACTGCTAAACTTAGCTGGTATGTTTTATATACGTTATAGCTTAAATCTGAGTGTCAAAATCAAACTAAATTAATGTTATAAATAATGTTGACGATGCATTAAGGATCAAAGTTATTTTATGTATTTCTGTAGAGGGGAAAATTTGATCTGTTGTTTTAAATGAAAGCGATTAGGCCATGGTATAAACTTATACTTACATTTTTTTAATTGTAAAAAAAACGTCAAACTGTGGCATTTTGAGGTGAAGGTAATAACGGCTCATTCCTAGTCATAACAGGCGAGATAAATTATTTTTGTTGTTGCTTAAAAAAAAAAACTGTCGTCGAACTGAACCGACGGCCTCGCAACACTCACACTAGCTAACAGTTTTGCGTAGCAAAAATATAGTGTGATCATTTTCAAAGGCGTTTTAGACATAAATTATGTGCCTACTGCTAATCTTTATGCAAAGTTAAGCAAGGCTAATACAATCTCCTTACCAGAAAAACATTTATTTTGATCTTTGACAGCACGAGGCACATATCTAGAAAAGGTGAACCTCTCTGTGAAAGTTTTGCTTCACAGGAAGACATCCGAAAGCACTTCTTTGGACTACATTTGCACCTACGGATAGTTTTTAATGTCTGAATGCAGTTGCTCCAACAAACCACAAGATGGAGGAATGCTGACAATATGTAAATAGAGTGAGAAACACAAGACCGACCTGCCCAAACAGAAGAAGAAAAAAAAGAGAGATGTGTTAATAGAGCAACAATAAGAGAAATATGAGCACATAAAGTAAAATGCGAAGAAGCACAATGGACATTCTGAAACAAGCACACATGGTGTTCCAGCCTTTTAACTTGCTTTTGTACAGAACAGCTCGGAGAATGAGTCCTGGCTAATCTCCTAGATATTTTTACACCAATCATTCCAGCCATAAGGAGTGTTTTACTATGTTCTTTTCTCTTTTTTTTTTAAATATCAAGGTAAAGGAAAAGCAGGTGCTTTTTGACCCCATGAATTATCATCCTCTTTCTAAATCTCTTGGTTAGTGTCGTTAAATAAAAAATAAAATAAATAAATGTAAAATAGGGTTTTGCTCGCTGAAAGGTGAAAGAAGAAGGTATTTTTGCTCGGTGTCTAGTGGGAAACATGTAGCTCAGGCATCGTCCCGTTCGTTTGTCGGCCCGTCTCCGTGTGACCACCATGCATACCGACCCCTTTACTCACTCTGCTGGACCCTCATCTCCTCCTGCTATTGTACAGTAATGTAAAAAAAAGAAGAAGAAACAACATAATCAGACTGTGTTTGTGTTTGCTTTTGCTTCGGTTCGGGCGGGTTTGTGTTTCCGTGGATCCGAGGGAGGAGCGGGCTTTGACTGACTTTCACTTGTCATGTTTCTGGTAGTGTAAAGTAGACGATGTCAGGTGTATTATGTATTACATGTGTAATAGATTAGCTCTCGCTGCAGAAACCCGCATGTAGAGCAGGCTGCTGTCAGCGTCGATGTCCATGTACCCCGTAATCCCCAAGAATTAGTTAGCTCTAACAGTGAAAACCGTTAGTGGAAAAGAAGAGAAATGAACAGATTTTGTACTAGAAGTTGAGAGAGAAGACTATTGTTAGCTTCGTACTTTAGGAATTGTTTATCCATCGTTCATGACACTTTGTTTTTGAAGTTGTTCCCATTGAAGTTGAAAGAAAAAAAGCCAGCTGATATTAAAAAGCATTGCCAAACAAAAAAGCTTTGGATTGAAACTTGAACTACAAACGAATGGAGACGCATGCATCACAATGCTTTTGTTTTCTTGTTGTTGATTTTTTTAAATTTTCTTCTCCTTAACAGTATTGCATCTCGAAGCTGTTTTAACGCTGTGCAGTGCCAACAGTATCTCAGTGTTTACCTTGGTGTTAGCGTGTTTCTGGCTGTTTCTGTCGACGTATTTGTGTGAAAAGCGGAACATAAACACCAAAATCGCCCTGCGGCCGAGGCTGGGTCCGCACTCAGAGCTCGCCTCCGCGTTTCCGTGCGCGTCGTCGTCGGGAAGCGTCATCTCTTTGGTGACTTTGCAGTCAAATGATCCGAGATGTAACGTGTCGGAAACGCGAAATGTCGTGTGTTCAACACGGAGAGTCACGTTTGCCACGATCAAGAGCAAATGCAGAAATAAATTGAACTACTTTGAGTGCAAAACCACCAAGAAATGATAAAAAAGACTTCACTTTTATTCTTGCAATATGGAATAAACTGACATTTATATTTTAATCTTTAACTGCACTAGTTTATTTATTTTATCCTTCTAAATTTTCATGTATGTATTTTCTTTCATTTTTATGTACTTATATAAGGACATATTTAGTTTTGTACTGCTATTCTTTGATATTTTTTTTCCCCCCTAGCGTTTTCAATATTGTCTTTTTAAGTTTTTTTTTGTTTATTACGGTCAATTAACTAAAAATAAAATAAAAGATAAAAATGAGAAAAAGAGTAAAGAATTTTAAAAATCTGAATCTAAGATTGTCAGCTTTCTGACAAAGTAAAGCACAGTATTGAAAACATTTGGGGAAATAAAACCAATAAGAGTAAACCAGTACAGACGTAAACATGCAAAAGTAGTCAAATGGAAGTGAGCAAATAAAAGCACCAACAGAAACAAAACAGTAGAGCTGATTATTTATTCCTCTTCGTACGCCTACATAATGATCTAAAGCTAATTTTTGTTGTTGTATTTTTTACTTTGCATAAAGACTGAATGATTTCTGTATTTCTTCCTGATTGTGGCGGGTTTGGTGCTCCAAATGTCCTGAACTACTGCTAAAGAAAAACAGAATTGATCCAGGTCTCCAGCTACTAATAAGTAATCACTTCCATCATCTCTCCACAAATACTGATGCTGATGAAAAATAAACGTAGGATTTTTTTTTTCCTCAAACAAACAAACAGAAATGTGCTGATGAGAAAAACTCTAAACTGTGACCTTCTGCATCTCTGTGGTAAACGGCAGAACTTTACCTCTTGAATTTCTTACTACTGTTCATACGAGCATATTCATACTGCAGCACTTTAGTGGGTTTTTTTTCCTTTTTGAAAACAGAATATAGAAATTTCCATATTTCTTTTTTTCTTAAAAAAAATAAAAGCACAAGAAAAGAAAATAATTTGTTATCCAAGGTTACGGTGGAGAGAAACTGCAGTGTTGCATTTGATGGGATGGAGAGGTTGAAAAGAGAACACAGCTCTTCTGGTACTTTCTATCATATATATATATATATATATATATATATATATATATATATATATATATATATATATATATATATATATATATATATATATATATATATATATATATATATATATATATATATATATATGTCTGTCAGTGTATTTATCTAACCATGTGTGTTCTTTCTTGTTCTTCAACCTTTAGGGCCAAAATCCATTGAACTGTCTTAGTCCTGTCACCTGTATATCGTAAACTGTTGAATTACAAAATGGTAAATAAAATCTATTTTAAAGATCACTTCCTGTGTGTGATTTCAATGAAAAGAACACGTGAAGTTAAAATGCGTTTCCTTTGTGTCAAGTACTTAACAAGCTTATTTTCTTGTTAAAGGAGCAGAATGGAAACGTTTTCCTCCAAAGTAAACATTCGGTCCGGATTTAAATCTGTGTCCTTCTGCTTTGGTGGAGATAATATCTTTTTTTCTCAGAAATCAAGTGTCATGCAGTGTAAAGCACAACGTTGTTCAACGATCCCTCTCGAAACTCAAGAAAATACAAGAGTGCCAAGGTGACATAAAGACTGTTTCAACCTCAGTCACCATCTATTCTTCTTCTTCTTTTCTTTTTTAGTTTTTTTTTGTAGTCGGAGGCTGAAAAGTCAAGATCCCACCAAGCAAAGAAATGTATTGGCTGATGGCAACAGAAACAGAAATCCGTACGTCGGCTGAACGCTCCTGAGCATCGACGTAATTAAACCACAGCTCACTTTGCTTCTATTTCACTTCGGGCCATAAATGCGGCTTTTCCCAAGGGCAGCTTCTCTTCATTCTTGCCGTACCTGAGATCACTTTGCATGTAAATGAAACCAGTCAACCAATCAAGAGTATTTTAATCTACGTATATATAGAAAAAATATTCCTGGACTGAACCTGGATGCGCAAATGCTACAAAGCCTTTTTGCTTGTGTTATAGCTATCCAAACATTTCTGCTTAAATTAAAGCCATACTGAGGGGATTAAGCATGTTTTTTCAAGGTATACATCATTATGTTTCATGGCTGTAAAACTGGCTTTTAAGAACTAGAAAGTTGTACCAGTGGTCAGAGATGAGGGCATTAGTGTGATGGTCTGCGGCCGCCTCGCTGTTTTTGGACCTGAACGACTCGCTGTAGTCGACAGAAACGTGAATTTCCCTCCTCAGCAGAAAAACCTCACAGGAGAAGGTTGTTAGTTTATAACCTAAAGCTTAAGTTCAGTTGCAGCAAGATGATGAAACAAAGCCCACCAGCAAGTCCACCTCTGAATGACTCAAAGGGAAAAATATGTAAGTGCTGGAGTGGCCTAGTCAAAGTATGAACTCAAATTCAGTGAAATGACCCCAAATAGGCAAGAAAACCCTCCAATGTGGCAAAATAAAAACATCAAAAATGAATGTAGAGAAAGACTCAAGATCACGTTTTAATTAAAGTCAGCTGTTATCTTCAAGGATGGCACCACCAGTTATCTGCTTTAGGGTGTAAAGCATCCTTACTTTTCCACACAGAGCAAGGCTTGTCTGAAAATAAAATAATAATGATAATTAAAACATTATTGAAGAAGTGCTTCATACTTTCTTTCTCAGATGTTAACATTTATTTGATGCAGCCATTCTTAACTCTGTCGATGTTAAAACCAAACACTGACTTTACAAACTTTGAAGATTGCCTCAAAACGAGGCTCGTTTTTTTTTTTTAATTCATTGCAGAGGTATTGACTTGACTGCAACCTGTCACTTCACCACTAGGTGTCACTGTAACGCCACACGCTGCTCCGTGAAAGAGGTGGACGCGTTCCTCCACCTCACAAGCCATCGTTTGAATGTGAAGCATTCGGGGGAGTGTTGCTTTTATGAAACCCCATTCAAAGCCTCGCTGCGTTTCCTCCGCCATCAGTTGACCAACTTCTTTCTGCAATGTCCAGTTTTTATCCTCGCAAAACGAGGCGGTGCATTGCAGCGCGGGAAGGAAGCTCTACTGCGTTTGTGTCTGTACTGTGGGCATAAAAGCGTAGAGTACGTTTCCGCCCACTGACAGCAAAGCAGCAGCATCACCTCTCTGGCCTGTTTGTAATTCTGTGGTGACTTAGCCTCAGGCAGCAACTATACAGGAGGCTGGCGGAGAGCCATCTTATTGTTTTCCCATTAAAAGGGGTCGGAGAAGCTTTGTTTTTTTCTAAACGTAAGCACAAAATTTGTAGTCGCGTTCCTAAGCCCGGGTTAGTGCTGCAGGTGTTTGACACGGCAGCCTGCAACTAATTACAATGTGCAGAGCAAGCCTGGAGGTCACAGCATAGGGTGACACTTTCTTTAAATGCAGAAGAATCTGAGCTGGCAAATGGCGACGTTATCACCCTCACACACACACAAAACATAAACAAAAAAATGAAAAAGAAAACCTGAACTGTATCACAGAAGCCTGTAGTTTGAGTCAGAACAATACCGCCGAGAGTCAACGGAGGGCAGCATGGCCGTACACAGAAACTCATTTACATGCACTGGGATGCTGGAAAGTAAACCCAGCTTTAAAATAAAATCTGATCTCATGTCTTTTATTATTATTATTATTTAATACCTTTTCAGCTTAGATGAAAAAAAAGAAGAATAGAGCAGCATGGTGTTCCATTTGCTGACATGAAGATACCACTGTGAACTCTTTGCCACCTGAAAGGAAGAACATTTCTTAAGATCTGCCGTGATGTTTGGCAATTTCCGTCTCCAGGGAGTCGGATTTATCTCCACGGTGCAAATTGGACTCTTTGAAAAGCTGCTTTGCTGTTGCTCTGAGTGGAGTTATTGTTCAAAGCAGAAAATATATATATATTTTTTTTCCTTGGTGTGTTGTTGATATCAAGATCTTACTGTTGTATACTAAAAAAGAAAAAAAAAACATTTTATGACGACAAACGTCAAAACCATGAAAACCGTGAAGCGACATCCGATGACATGTAAATTCATGTTCTCTGAAATGTGCTTCGGGTTCAGACATCGAGAGGAATTAGAACTTTTATTTATTGATTGATTACAGTAAAACACTTTTAATTAAAATGTTTATTTGAAAAGTTGATGCAAATGTCATTTTTATGTGAGAACACCGGGTTCCTCGTCTGGTAAACAGCAGCAGGTCAAATGCTTGGGTCAAGGTTTTTCTCTACGACGTTTTCACTTTAGTTCTGCAGGAAACCCGACTGTCTGTCCTCAAAATACGCAGCTGCAGTAATAAATCATGAGACGTTTGTTTGGTTGAATTTCACTTGCCAGGCTTATTCAGTTGTAGAAGCGAAAGAAAAATCACTTAAACAGGACACGTCTGACAACAGGAAGTAGGCTGAAATATTTTAAAAAGTAACAAAGCCTGACCTCGGCTACTGAAATCAGATCATCAAAGTCTGGGCACCTGAAAAAGTAAGTGAAAGTTTTTGTAGTGGACTCGTACGAATCGTTATGGAGACTTATGGATGTGGTGGAAGAGGACATGAGGGAGGGAGGGAAGAGGACAAAGTAGAGATGTGGCAAACACCGGAGGGAAAAGCTGAAAGAGAAGAAGAAGAGCTCTGGTAATTCGACCTCAGAAGGGCTCCTCAGGCTGGAAAACCTCTTCAATATGGCCGAATTTCAACAATCATGCAAAGTCAAGTGGGCCGACATTCCTCTACGGCGGCGGAGTGAGATGGAGATGCCTTTCGCAGCACCGTCTCTTTTCCTTTCCCCTCACGTGAGCTGGTTCCCGAAAATCTAACGAGAGGACAGTGACACAACAGGAAACTACTAAACAGGAAGAAATCAAGCAGGAATACATCATAGCACATACAGAAAAAAAATATTTAAAAAAGAAACTCTCTCTAGATCATGACGCCAGCGGTTTAAATAAAAAAAACTTACATTTTTCCTGCCTAATCTATAATTAATCCCTCTTTAAGCCGGAATCCACTTGTGAGTCAGTCATTGAGTTGGCTTACGTTTGAACAAACACCAAAAGATAGAAACAATCCAGGAGGCCAGTGATGAATGCAAATCGCTGTCCGTCGTTAACCGTCAGTCTTACACTAGATTGTGTTTTATTTCCCTGCGGGGGTCCCTCAACGCTTAGATAACCAGAGCTACGCTTTTAACATTAGCAGGAAATATCCGGCAAATGTGGCGCTGAGACAGTCGTGTTGTTGGGAGCCGTCAATGGCGAACAAAGTTAAATATGCGGCCGTGTTATTTGAGTGAAATGAGGCAAAGAGCCGCTGATGAGACTGAGTTCTGGGTGTAGAGCGTTTCATAATCTGTGCAGGGGAACGTTCACTGTAATTTTCCACAGCAAATCCCAACAATGAATGTGAAACTTAAAGAGCTGGGGGGGAGCCTGAAACAAAACAGCAGCGACTGCGGGGGTTTGTTTTCAAGCTGCAGAGTCCAGAAGCCTTTAAAACACACAGATACATGTTGTTGTTTTTTTCACCACACACACACACACACAGAAAAACCGTGCTACTTTTTTTTTTTTTTAACTCTACAGCATGAGAAAAAGGCATGTCACGCTATAAAATTATGGACCAGTATCAAAGGAAGGCTTTAATTCACCGTGCAGAGATAAGAAGTCTTGCAGATTTCAAAGCTGAGCTTTTTATTTTTATTTCTTTCTTTTTTTTTAAATTTGACTAAAGTGCGGCGAGTATAAATGTAGGCATGGGTTATCAACAAGGACCTCTGCGAAAGAAAGAAAAATCCATAGCATCGTCATCATCCTCCCTATAAAATCCGGTTGGCCGGATGAAGAACTTGTCCAGACCGTACCGAGTCCCAAACATGACCCGAAAGTTACAGCCGGGAGTCACAAAGGTTTGCAGACCTTTTAGCCTTTAAAAGTGGATTTTTCCTCATAATTGCTATTAATGAATGACTTGGCTCAAACCTATTCACAAAACTGATAACAGGCAGCAGAAAAACACCTCCATGTCAACATGTGCTGCTCTGTCAGCTGCTAAGTCCTTCGTTTCCAAAGCCTCAGTGAGGAAAATGTGTTTTTGCCAGAACTAGAAGTCATTAGAAACTCTTCTGAAATTTAATTGAATCGTCTAATATGCGTCATCTTGTTCCTCCAATCCTAATGGAGGCTGAAAAAAAGAAGAAAAACAAAAAGGACCGTGCAGTATGCTAAGAACTACAACAATCATTTTCTGTCCATGTTTTTTTTTTTGTTCCAATTGACAATTCGGAAGTGGGGCTAGGGTTAGAGGTGGGGTTAGGGTTTATTTTTAACTGTGACTCTCATGTTCATCTAGTGACAGTGACAAACCAAATGGACCAAAACGAGTCAATAGAACAATAGCCAATAGCATTTGTGATTTTCTTTATTTTTGTTTTTGCTGCCAGCCAAGTCATTGTGAGGTGAACATGTCCATCTACGCAGGACTGGGAGACCCGTGAGTGTTTTCAAAAGAACCAGAGCGAAGTTGCTTCCCAGCTCTCTCAAGAGAGTTCGGACCTGAAGAAAGTCATGCCCTGGCTCGAGGCGTGCTCCACTGAATAGTTATTGTTTAGAAGAGCAGATGGCGCTGTAAAGGAAATCTCTTTGCATTCTGATCTAGAAATCAGGAGAAAACAAAGTTTGACCCAAAACTTTTCAACTCTAAATAAATTTTTAAGTCTATTGAATATTTTAAAATTGTTATTCTTACTATGAGTTTAGCTCAGTTACGCAGCTTTAACCACTTGCCGTTTACACATCTCAGAAAACACCTTTTCACATTTTTATTACAGCAGAAGAAAAAAAAATAATAAAAATCATCTCCAGTAGGGAGACAGGCTGCCGGCTCTGGGCTTCAGTGACACACTCTACCTGTGTGTTTTAAACTTTAAGCAACCTGGAGAACATGAAACATCTGCCGAATGTCCTATTCATGAGACGCCGAGCATATTTTATTTACCCCGAGGATGTGTTGGGGCTCGAAGCTAAAACATCCAGAGTACAATCAGGTAAAACACGAGCTGCAGTAAGAGCAGCACTGTGCCAAAGAAATTCATCCCAGACCAAAATCACCTTCATTTAGTTGATTTATCCAAACTGAGCTGAATCAACGCATCAGAGGTTTTCACCCAAGTTCTGCTTTGGGACGACGGATCGGGCCTGGTTGTTCATTGCGTTTCACTCGGCCATTTGTATTTAAAACCAGCATCGGATTTGCCTGACGGTGCAGCAGGACGACACGGCGGCGGCGGCAGCGAGCGCCTTTTAATCATTATCATTCCGTCCGCGCCACAGAGAGATTTGAACTTTGTTTGAGCATTATGCAGAATTTGCTTTGTTGGCTGAGCTGAATGTGCGACCGCGAGCCTGTCAGTCACCCGGTAATTGCTTTGCCACCGCCGCGTTCCTCTTCGGATTACCCGAAAGATAGCGGAGCGCGTCAGCTGTTAAATTGGGGGGAAACAGTTCCTTGAGCGAGCGAGCGATGCAGACTTTATTAAATTACATGCTGCCGTCTCTGCAGAGGCTTTCGCAGCAGGCCTGTGTCAGGAGTAGAACGCAACGTAATTCATGCCTCGGGAAGGGTGACTTTGCATGTATTGTGCGAATTAAAAGGATTGCGGGGATTTTTGTTTGTTTTTTTAGTTTTTTTTTCCTTATCAGAACACATTGTTTCACTTTCCTGAAGGTGTCACAGGGAGCGTCTACTTTGAATCATTTATGACACCCGCAGAGACCATTTAGTGTCAGTTATGGTCGTTCACCACAGAATCTGAAACAATTTCCTTACAAAGCCGCACTGAGCGTGTTTAATAAAGATTCTTAAACCTTGGTGTAACGAATTTCGATTCCAAAAACAAAGAAGTTTCTTTTTAACTTTTATTTTCTTTTTTTACGTTTTCAACAACATAAATGGATTTTTGGAAGCCAGAGTAACAACATTGGGATAGTGGTATGTGAGTGGAAACCACTCTGAATCTCTTTTCTCTCCTGTTGATGTTTTTCCCAGCTCTTCACAGAGTTCTGGGCTTGTCTGTTCACCGCAACAGCAAATTACTGAATTTTAGTTATGTGTTAATTGTAACAACTTGGGAACATTTTCCGCTGAATCTCACTTGCCTCAGTGTGTATAGTGCATAGTTTCCCCCTCCCCCTGAAATACAGCCTCTCCACACCCCACCGTTTCACTGCTCGGTTGGCTCTCGCCTCTTTTTATGGATTTCCTTTTATGTTCCAAGCCTCCAGATAATGACTGCTCTGGCAGACATTTTGTCGGATTTTATGTATACAGTTCGTCTGTTGTGTTGTATTTGGGGGTCTGAATATGCTTTGGCTTGTCAAACTCGATGTTCCTCTGTAATTGTACTTCCAGGGTGCAGCAGCAGCAGAGGAGTGAGGGTGGGTGGGGGTATTTATCTTGCTAGAGGAGAAGAGGGAGGGAAAAAATATATATATAAATATAGAGATATATATTTATATATATACACTATATATATATATATATATATATATTTATTTATTTTTTTTAAATATATATATATATATATATATATATATATATATATATATATATATATATATATATATATATATAGCAGCACCAAAACATCAATTTGTGCTGCTATCATTTTGAGGATAGCGGCACAATAATGTGGCAAACAAAATTTTTGCTGCACAAGTTTGAGACCAGTTTTGTTTGATTCGGGGGGACAGGGATCGGTTGACCTTTCATGACCTCTGGAGAGATTTATTCCGAGTGCCACAAACAAGCAAAAAAAACCAAACAAAACAGCTGCAGCACAAAGCAGCACAAATGTTTGACACCAGTTTTGTTTGATTTGAAAAAGGTTGGAGGGGGGAGAGCCAACTTGACTCAGGTGGATATCATTTCTGGATAAATTTGCACTTGTGTCTTTGTTTGGCTTGTTTGTTGTTTTTTGTGTTTGTTTGTCCAAGACTTGATAGCTTTCCTCTGCGCATATCTTCACTGCTCAGCCGAAAAACATAACTCACATTGAAGACGAGTCTTAAACGACCCCCGGACACTCGACAGAATAAAAAGCCCAGGTAAGAGAAACGACCGACTAACGTCTAATTTCTCTGCTGAGGTAAAGGACAACATCCGTCACGCCGCAGGCGCCCAAACGTGAGCCGACCCCTACCCTCCACCCCGTCTGCCCCACTCAGTCGTTCTCCTTACCCTCCTTACCCTTCACACCAGCCGGGCTGTTGTGCTGTCACGCTGACACTGACTGATTCGGATCAGTGGGTCCTGAGAATTTGTCTTGACTGCAGACGGTTGGGGAAACGGACCGTTCATCACCTTAATGGAAGAGTATTGATTGCGGAGCAGGAGCATGATACCCTTCTGCAATAGTAATGGACTTCCTGAAATCACCGATGAAAAGGCATCATGGGGGAGGAGGGATGTCCTGGAAGAAGGGAGACGCTGCTTCCCCTGATTGTTGGCACCTTGTTATCTGTATGAACGTGTTTTCAGTCTCCATGCACTTCTTTGACAGATACGCGGATTAAAAGTTCCCCCCACACCAAATCCCGATTCATCTGCTCTTGTTTCGATGCGTCAAAAACTTTGGCTGCAGAGCAATTACCTCACTTCCTGCAAGCTGCAAGGAAGCTCTTGTATTGCATTTTACTGCATTACATAATCACCAATCAGATGCCCGTTTCTGGAGCCGACGCCTCCCGGGACTGCAGCAAAGCCTCGGATAAAGTCACTAATCCAGTACAGGAAGACGCGGCGCTGCCGAATTTAACACGAGCGAATATAACTGATGCAATATTTATTGGATCTCCACCCAGAGGGACGGTGGTGTTTACAGCTTCTCCTGTTGGTTATCAAAAGTCTGTCTGTCCTGTTGAGTACGAGGTGTTTGTTTGTCGCAAAATATGAGGCTATAATCAATCGTTTCAAAAATGATCTACGTGTGGAATGGCATTTGATTTGTACAATTTAGTCGCAAAACACTTTCATCTGTTAGATTGAAGTGTACATATAAAAATGCAGAACGTTCGACTGCTCTCCAGGTCCAGACTTTTTATATTTGTCACATTAAGTTTTCAAATCTGACGAGAATAGTTCAAAACTTTTTTTTAGTATTCCAGTGAAATCATTTTTATTTTATTTATTTATTTTTTTTGCATGCCTGCTTGCACTCTGCAGCTTTCTGAGGTCAGATCTGACCGGTTTCTAAAAATATTCCCTCTGCAGAAGAGAAACCCCCGGTGAAGATGCCGCCACTGACACCTTCCGCCGTGGACCTGGCATTTTTATCTAGTTTTTTCTTTTTTTTTGCTGCGTTGATGTTTCCTCCACACTTTCCTTTAGGATTTTGTGACTCAAACTTCGACTTTTGTTTTTATGAGACCCATAAAAAAAAGGTGTAATTTCTCTCAGGGAGATTTTAGCCAGACATCGATGTTTTATTGGGAGTAGATGGTGCTGCGGTTAAATCATCGAGTGTATTTCTGTCTCTCTAGTCAAAGGAAAATCATCAAGATTATTATTTTTTGTTTGTTTGACCGTCTTTTTTCTTATTTCCTTTCTGCTGAGGAAGTTTCCATCGGATGCAATCGTGGCCAAGTTGTGTGGACGTGTTCAATCTTGTCACCTTAACTGACGCAAATGAGGCCCGCGGTGATTTTAGAGCATCGTTTCTCAACCCCGGTCCTCCGACTGTCCTTCCTGTTTCAGGTGTCTCTTTGCTCCAGTGACGCCTGACTGAGATGATCGAGTTCCCTCCCTCAGCATGTCGCCCGAGTGCTGCTGAAGCCTGGGAGCCAGTCGTTCATTTAGGGCAGAAGCAGCAGGGAAACACCTGAAACATGCAGAAAAAGTGGCCCCTAAGGACGGGGGTCAACACACCCGGCTGTGGAGGAAAATGGGAGGTACTTAGGGCAAAGAATCACGACCAGTGTGGATAAAAGATGTTCCTGCAAAAGAAAAAATGAGGAATTTCTAGATTAGATTCACATTTATATGGAAAAAAAAACAGCATTTTCCTATCGTTTGAAGAATAAATTTAAACACCACATTAAAACAAAGATATTCTTCGGTGTTGTAACGTCAAAAAACCTTCAAAGATTTACAAAGGTTACAAAGTGAGACATCTGCAGCAAAATAAATAAATAAATAAATACCAGATGTTCTCCAAGACTGTAATGTAAATTTGAAGATAAGCACATCCGGGCGATTCATCAGAACGCCGTCCACAGGATCCGGAAGACACGAGGCGACCCTGCTTACACTTTCCAGATGCAAATCTAAATTTAACGCTTAAACCTTAGAGGACGTCGTTTTTTGTTGTTGTTGTTTGTTTCAAATGTCTGACTTAAGTCAGAGCATATCCTAGTTTTAGTGTGCTACATATGCCTTTAGTCACTGAAAATGGTTATTTTATCGTCAAAGAACATCTCCATTTTTCTTGTCGATGTGGTAAAAAATAGAAATCATTGGGTTTTCTTGGTGGATATTAACTCCTTTGTTCACATTGGTATTGTTTTTACTTTTATCTACAATGGCTCTATAACTCTGTCCAATTAATTTGTTCATGACTTAATAATCACAGTAATCTTATTTTTGGAATAACGTTTTTATTTACTTTTGTTATTTGTCTCTATTAATAACATCTGTTAATAATAAGGAGTGACAAAAAATCTGTAAGGAGAAAATACCTTTTCTTTCACTAAGCTTTTAGAAGTTGATTGGGCATATTTCGGGCTCTTATTGTGAAAAACTGCCTCGTAAGATGACTTCAGGCCTTTTGTGTAATCAAAATATTTCAAGCTGAACAGAAGGTGTGACATCTACATTTTAATATTCTGAACATCAGCTGCAAAGATGCAAATGTGGAAGACAGAAAAATATCTGCAAAAATATAAAACACCAAACTGGTATTCCATAGAGACGAAAAAATCAAACATCCCAGCTGTTCTTTCAATGCCTTCCTCTTGGAAAGTTTATTTGTTGGATAGTCAAAATCTGACCCAATTTCTCTTTAGCAGTAGTAAAAGTGCAGTTTTACTGGTAATTCAATTCCAGACCGGAAATTCTGACCAACACATTGCAAAGTTTACTGTGCCAGCTATAAAAAGACAACAGTTATTTCACTTCTGTGTAATTAAACTGGTGTGCCGGTACCAGTGAGCAAATGCAGAAGTAAACGTGACACGAATTTGATACAGGAACATACCAGGAAACATTCAAGGCAAGGCTTTGGACAGAAATGATTTGAGGTTATAAAGAAACGGTGAATCAGCCACTGGTCACACAGCGAAACTCAGAAAACTCAACAATGAACCGCAGACAAAAGAGCCTGCTCTCAGATTTGAAAACTGAAATTTCCTGATTGTGTTTCAGCTTAATCTCTGATTTCCCAGTGGTGTTTTTAGCAGAGTGGGGAGGAAAAAACAAGTTTGTCACAGAATAAAGAAAAAAAAAAACTACTCAAAACTACTAAATCCCACGCTGTGATGGGAACGGCACCCCAGTAAACTGGAAAAACTCATTTGCTCTGCTGAGACCTCTCCTTGTGCGTTTCATGCCAGCCGGGGTTCGTGGCAGAATGAAGGGGAACTTTGACGCGGTCTGGTTATCGTGGCAGCAGCGGGTGGCGCAGCGTGCACACTCCTCCATTGCACTCGAAAAGACACGGCAGAGAGAGAGAGAGGACATGCGCTCCGGGACGGTTGCTCATTCGAACAAAAGCACAGACATGCAGTCATCCTGTTCAAATGAACAAACCTTTATTACAGTAACTGGACGGTTTAGGAAAATCTAACTTTTCATTCCTGTACAAGTTGGCTTGTGGGAAAAACAAATCTATTGTAGTCAGTGGATTTGAAGAAAATCACTCACAGCACCCAAAACATTCCTTTATTACTATAATTACATATGTATTTATTTATGTATTTTTCAATTTATACATCTGGTATTTCAAATAGTTTATGTTCTCATGCATTCTAACAAGGGTCCCACAGAATCACAGATCCTCTGCCATGCTTATGTAATCTGTAATATAATATTACAGAATATAATCTGATATAAAAGCTTTGGCTCTTCTAAAAAAAAATAAATAAAAAGGAAAATCTGCTCCAGTAAACATATTTATTCAGAATCAGGTGTTTGAAAGCCTGTCGCACAGAGACAGGAAGTGGCTGATTTAAATAAGCCGCCCTATATGTAACACCCGGCGTTGTTTACTTGACATCCTCTGAAATGTCTGATGGAAAGGAGCCTTTTCTTCACAGATCAGTGTAATCCCCTTATCCTGCGATCCTGCATGTCAGAATCAGTGACAGCTTGTCAAGGTGCGGGGACCGATCCACAGAGAGCTGGACGACAGCATCGTCCCCAGTGTGTGTGTGTGTGTGTGTGCGTGTGTGTGCGTATGTGTGTGTGCAATTGCTGCTGCAGAGCCTAATAGCATAAGTCTCCAGTAGCTTGTGTTCGACTGCATTTGACAATCCCCCCAGTGATTAGTGGAACAAATGTTCGCCTGTCGCATTACAGCTGTTGTTTTCTCGGCCGTTTGTGCAGCTTTCATGTCCTGCATGCATTTTATTGGGACATCATCTCATTACATGGTCTGAATGTGGGGGTGTGCTCTTTTCCTTTTGTTTGTTTTTGCATTGAATCACTATCATCATCCCAACTATTTGCTTCTGCATGTTATTGATTTTAAGCCACCAGAGCACGTGGCGATTTCCTCACCTGGCCACGTTTTATTTCTTCACCCCCAACATTCATATGGAAATTACTCCACTTTATGTTGCTATGAAATATGCAAATGGTTATAGTCAGTTTCCCTGTTTCCATCCGAGTCGTATTGTCCCGTTATGTCTTCTGCCTGCTTGAAAGTCACTTGTACTTGTCAGTTTTAGTAACAAAGAGATGAATGAATCAATTACAATTAGATTTCTCACCATGACAATTAGATTCCCCCTCCTCCACACACACACACACACACACACATACACACACACACACACACACACACACACACACACACACACACACACACACACACACACATACACACACCCACACACACACGCGCGCGCTAGAAAGGAAGGAAAAATCTTCTTCCCACATGAAGTTTCTGGACTGCAAAGAAAGCAAATGGAAAATAAAGGCACTCCATTTGAAGATCAGAGGTGGAAAACGCTCAATAGTAAGAATAGACCTCATGTGCAGCAGTTTCTTTTCTTCTTTTTTCTCACCATTAGCAAATGTTTTCATTTACAAGCCAAGTTTTTTGAGAGAGAGAGAAAAATAGAGTGTAAGAAAGATGGCTCCTAATTACAGCTAACGGGAGTATCTGAAAAAGGTGAAGGGTTTTTATTTAAATAATCTCATAAATTACTCTGACACACACTCTCTCTCTCTCTCTCACACACACACACACACATACATACCTGGAAACAGACCATACATCCTCAGTCCTTCACCATTGGCTTCAGAGAACCTCTAACGGAACCCGGACAAGTGCAAGCGCACTTCAGCCTGAACTTGTGCACAAGTCAAAATGTTGCACATAGGAGTGATTTCTCTGCTTCAAACTAGCAACCACGGTCTCATGAGCCAAACAGAGCCGTCTCTGAGGGACAGTTTTATGGCTGGTTGACACTATTTGTGTCCACAATGTTGCTCGCGTGCGTGAAAGTTGCCCAAACTTTGTCGCCCGACACGTTTTGTCTCTCTGGTGAGCCAAGAGAAATAAAGAGTTTCTTTTTATTTAAAAAAATAAATGTAATAAATAAAATGGGCGAGTTATGAGCAGCGGGGTGTGGGAAAAGCCAGCGAAAAGGAGCCATGCGCTCTTCCAGGGCTTTGAGTGCCATATTAATTATCCTGATGTGAGTCGAAGTAAGCTCACGCTGGGCCAGAGGGGCTGGGAGGAGATCATTAAAATCAGAACATGCACGACAGCGTCTCACACACACACACACACACACACACGCGCACGCAATACACGACGCCAACCAACGTGTCTGCTCTACGCTTCGACGTAAAGTCAAACACACACACGGGCCGGGCGTGCAGACAGCTGTTAATCAAGCTAAGACAAATGTGGGTCAGTGTGGTTTTAACTACAGTGTCGTCTGCTCTGTGAGTTGGAACCGTCATCAAAGGGAGCAGGCCTGCAGGGAGGCGAGCGAGCAACTTAAGTGTTTCCAAACAGCTTTTTTTGTTGTTGTTGTTTTTTGTATGTCAGGTGAACCACAGCAGTGTCAAAGCAGGTGCACATGAAAGACTCGTTAGGACCTGCTGACAACAACGAAATAAAAACGCCACAAAAATAGTCTCCTGTTGGGCGATGAAGGAACGGAGGCGGAAGTTAGTGGTTGAGGCCTCCGAGAGGATTTCATCAATGTTTTGAGAGGAATGCTCTACGCACACATTTCAAAGGGGCGGCAGCACATATTTTCCAACCACATTGTGCCATTTGATGTTCAGTTGTTATATAAAAAAGAAATGCGGTGTTGTATCAAACATGGTGGAATTTAAGTTGGACTTTGTAATTTGACGCCTTGAAATTGGACCTCTGTCTCTTTAAGAAGCTCCTGCTCCTCCCGACACAGCGAGCGAAAGCAAAAATGCTTCTCTTTATGCTGTTTGCAACCACATTTAGTAGTGTTAAACTGCATTTTGAGTACATGGGGTCTATATGTAGTTGTGCTTCAATACATCAATTTGTTGCCACAGCAGATTCAATGTTTTTTGTTGTTGTTGTTGTTTTTTACAACGGAATAACATTGTAACATGATATTAAGCTTAATAAAGTTGATTTTCCATAACTGAAGAAAGTGTAAACAATTCCGGTCTGGATTTACGTCTGAGGTTTTCACGCCCGTCTGATGCGCCGGTGCTCCTTAGCTTTCCCAAATCCGTTACATCTCCGTCTGAACTTATTTTCACTTAACAGTTACCCCGATCGGTTTTGGATCAGTTTGCGGATTGCAGTCGACTCTCCCAGTCACGGGCGTCTTGGTTCTGAAACGAGCTTTCGCTTCTCCACCGGCGGAGGACGTGCTGAGGAGCCGCGTGATCCAACAGGCGGAGGGACGCGCCAGAGCCTCTCGCGTCGATCGATTTCGATTGAGTCGGCTCGGGCGTCTTATCAGTATGCCTCCTCGGTCCCTTCCCTTTGGAGGTTTGCCAAGCGAGTCCCACTGAGAGGAGGCCGAGGGGCAGAGCCCAGCGGAGGGGCGGTTTAACCTCGGGGAGAAGGGAAAGCCTGGCCCTGTTGACAGATCTCTCAGATGGGCAGAAGATGACGAATGAGTGATGAAAACTGTCAAAGAAGAAAGACTTTTCCTTTAGGAAGTTTCAAATTGTTGTTGCTAAATTTGCATGACTTGCATGGCTCATATCCTGTCTGCCACTGCTTAGGGAAGCGTTATTGATTAGTCGACAAAGCAGAGCAACCCAAGAAATAGGCTACCACCTTTTATTTTTTATTCCAATATATACAAAGATGCAGAAATGCTGAGTTCTTTTCAAATGAGACTAAACACCAACCAGAAGACGATTAGTTGCAGTCTGGATTGTTACTTCTCCTATTTTATGCAGTGTTTTCTGTTAGCTTACTGCCTTTTGTTTTAGCCTGTAAAGCACTTTGACTTGCCCTGTTGCTGAAATGCATGGAGACAAACTCGACTTGAACTGATAATCAGGCGTCAAGCTCCATTCTCTCCGTAATAGCAGCTTTTGTAGAGATTCGGTTTGATGCAGGAGACGAAAAACCAGCAGGCAGTTCCAGAAGCGCGCAACGCGGTTTTGGTGTTCAGCTACATTTCTCCACAGGGATTCTCGTAATTAGATCAGATGCACGTTTTAAAAATGAAGAGCAGAGGGGAGATGAGCTGAATCGATTCATTTTTGTATGAGGCTCGCCAACTCAGTGAGTGGAAAAAAAAAAAACAAAAACGACTGATATTTATTTATCTTTGTACTTGGTATGACCAGCTTAATCGATTTCTCATTTTGCCAAAGACAAGATTGCAAGTGGCAGTTTGGAGAAGGATCAGAAGATAAGAATATGACAGCACATCTTCACCACTTTTTCTTGAAATAGAGTCAACCCTTCTTCTTCTTTTGATTGTTTAAATGCGCTAATTGTCTCTTAGAGGTCCGCGATCTCTGCAAACCCCCTGCTGGGTTCAGGCTGGAGCTCACCGGGGCCTCAGCCTGGTTAATGAGGGAGGCGGAGGGATAGACGGGCCGTGCCTCCTGCACTGACGGAGTGACCTGAATCGGCCAAATTAAATTAGCCATCTTCAAAGCCTCTGAACCTTTTCTGGCAAATTTCGATGCTGCCGCTCAGGATACACTCTAAAAAGAAAAAAGTTGATCCAACTTAATTGAATTACTTCTGTAGGTAACAAGTAATTCAATTAAGTTGGATCAACATAATTTTTTAGTTTGTTTAACTT
This sequence comes from Poeciliopsis prolifica, assembly GCF_027474105.1. Classification (NCBI taxonomy): domain Eukaryota; kingdom Metazoa; phylum Chordata; class Actinopteri; order Cyprinodontiformes; family Poeciliidae; genus Poeciliopsis; species Poeciliopsis prolifica. Next base: position 5,787,712 of record NW_026562383.1, read on the forward strand.
GATAAATTTAGGTCAGTCTAACGCAATTTATTTACTTTATTTCATATACAAATGTTTAATCCATCTTACTTAAATTTATAGAAAGTCAACTCAAAAATGTAAGTTGTTCTAAGTTAAAAAATGAAACTACCCCAAAGTCGTTTATGCATATTTGTACTTACAATAATGCTTAAATATAAATCACTTTTAAAGTATGTTTTAGCTTTTACAATAGCAGTAAAATTCCTTTACACTACCCAAAAATTCAACTTGGTTATAACAAATCTACACTGCACAAATAGAAAATGTTAAATTTTATTGTGAAATCACAAACTTACAGATTTTTCACAACACATTTTGCACTGAACATACTACACAGATCTTTTGCTTGTCTGCTTAATTGAGTTAGCTTTTTAGTAAACTGAACATGGGGTACCCCAAGTCCAGTTCTGGAGAGCTACCATCCTCCAACTTTCAGATGAATCCAATCTCCAAATAAAATTAAGTGCTCATTACTATGCCTGCTCAGCTGAGTGTCTGCTGGTGTGTAAATTCAGCAAGGTGGTATTGAAATAGTCCATCTGACATTTGCACATTGATGGCTCTCCAGGACAAACTTTGGACATCCCTGTGTGAGCTTGTAGAATCCAGATGTATTCCTCTGAAAAACAATGTTTTTCAGATTTACCACAAGTCCTAAAATAAAGGAAATCAACATTCTCAATCCCTAAACTGTTTTTACATAAAATGTAAGAACATGTGTGTCTGTTTTTAACATCTTCAAGAACAAACTGAAAACAAGCAATAACATCTACATGCTTTCAAACAAGGTTGTGGGGTCATGGCTTGCAGCATTTAAACCATCTCCGATACTTAAGTTAAACTGACATCAGAAACAGAATAGTAAACATTAAGCACTGCTTAATCCAAATTGAAAAAAAAATATGAAAAAAAAACTGTGAGTGTCTGTGAACAATACTACAGCAGCCTACTAATGCTGTGGCTTTAATATGCACAATGTCCCAAAAGAAATTCAAAAAGTTCAGTCCCTTGAGGTTAAGCTTCCAAAACACAGCCCCCTCATGTTCAAAAAGACAGAAAATAATCTGTCATTTTGCACAACATACAATTGTCTTTACTGAGAGGTCTGAAGTCTTCCAAACAAATTCTGAACTTTAGGAGACATTTTGTGTTGGTCAAGTTGCATGAAGATTTTTTGAAACACTTCAAATGTGAAGCGCAGAGGCTTCGGATAAGCCAGGTTAAGGGCATATATCAAACCCAGAAGCAGGGCACATGCTGAGGCAACTGAAGTCAGGTCATGCAACACCTCCACTCCCTCAATGACAATGCCAATGTCTTCTGGGGATTTCTTCCAATCCCTCTCCCTTCTTCCGAATCACAAACATTGCCAGGGGTGAGTTGTTTGAGATCCACTGGGCATCATCTCCACAGCTGCCCTGTAGTGAGATAAACCATATGTTAAACTTGAAGACTGTAAACTAATCTGTCAGTTGACAAATAAAAGCCTTATAAATGCAAGCATTAAGTACAAGTGTACAGCTTGTGAATTGAAGAGAATCGTTTATGGCATCTGAAATATCCTTGATAAATTTTCCAAGTTCAAAGTTGCATTAAAAATTGAATAACTCAAAGGGTGATTTTTAAGGTTTTTAGAAAAGATAATACAAGGATGTAACTTTATATGTGTTTTGTCATATTGCAGGTTTTAGCTTAAACAAATTCATAGATTATACATCAAAGCAGAATAGTAGTCCAAGCCAATGGTCATCTTAGGTTGGAAATCAACACAAAATGCATATTTCTGTTACTTATCAGATATTTTGGAGCTGGTATGAAAATAGCATGACTAAAACATTCTTATTAACTTGTTTGTTATATTGGTGAACAGGAAATGAAGTTGATAGTGAAGTTAGATAATGGTCTTTGCTGAATAGCAAAGCACACCACTGTTGGATTTAAGCAGGACATAACCATGTTAAATTTACAATTCTGACACCAAATCTGCCTGATGTATTAAAACAGATGTTTAAATATAGAAAATGCAGGCCAGAAATAATTTAAAAAGGTACAAGCAACTGACATTGAATTTTTCAATTTTCCTGAATGGGTTAAGATGCGGCTTCAAACCTTTAAAAGAAACTTACACTGTATTCCTTAATAAGGTCTTCTGGATCCTCTCCAAGAAAGGTGATGAGCCCTTTCAGAACACATTCCCTTCGAATCCCAATGTCCTCCACCTGGAGAAAATGTATTGTTATCAATATTCCATATCTCTGACAAGATTTCTGATGTAACAGTAATATATTCAAATACCATAATGTGCAGCCCACATGTCCACCGGGTTAATAATGCTCTTCAAAATTATGCAAATTCCACCTCTGCCAAAATTTATGCTTCAAGTCTCAATTTGTGAAACTAGACTATTGTTGAGGTTAAGGCTTTTTCTTAGCACAATCTACTAGGACTAATGAATATCATTTGTTGTTTGTATTTTATCTTGCAGCATAAAATTGATATAAGTCTACCATTTAAAATTAAAATTTTAAAATAAGCTCAAAAAAATGTACTAAATAGCACTAATTTCTGGCAAGTTGGACAGAAAGGTGTATTTTATGAAATTCATGAATGAACCACAATACAGACTAACTAAATCCACTAAAAATACATAAGACAGTTAAACTTGCTTTTCTTTGAGTGATATCACCTTTGCAAAGTGTATCAAGTATTAATAATTAAAACAAAAAGTCTGAAAGTAATTAGAGACTTTAACTTCTTTGTTTTAAATTAAATGGTAAATGTCCCCCAGTGTTCCTATCGATGATATCCATACCTCATCATAGATTCTCATGATTCCAGCTATTTTTGCACGTGTTGCTCCTCCCTTGGCTTTGATGACTTTAATCAGCTGACTTGAGAGCCTGTCCAACTGGGCAAAGAAAGTCTGCTCAAGGGGAAGAGCCATGAGTCTCAGGAACTCCGCATTAATCTGAGAAACAAAAATAAAACTTATTTTGTATCTTACAAAATGACTTAAAGTAAATACTGACCAATCATTCCAAAATCTAAGTAAAAATCCTCAATCTGCATTACTACCTCTTTCTGTTGGAACAGGGCAGGCCATCTGTCCTTGAAATCCTCTATGCCAGGTTCTTCATTCACACCTCCTGACGCCTGTAGGCAAAGGTATGAGCCATTTTCTCCGCAATGACCTTGTCATTGTTCCTCCTTTTGATTGCTGTCAAGAGTTCAATTCTCTCTTTTTCCATACTTTCTTGTGTTTCTCCCACTGGAAAGGAAGGATAGAAGTTGGCTTCAGCTCGTCTTGGCTTCTTTATTTTTGCAGCGGGAAACACTGAAGTACTGGCTTTGGATTTAAGTGTGTTAACAGACAATTCTGGACATCCCTGAAACTTGAGTAGAGTCCTGTAGTTTCCCATTTTGTACTTCAGCCTTTGTTTCCAACCGTAGCAACCATTGAATGAACCAGGCTCTTTTAAACATGGATGTTTTTTAATCAAGGCCTCTGCAACTACACAGAACTGTGCGTCCTCTGGATAGGCTCTGTATCTGTAGATCTCTTCTACTAATCTATTTAGGATGTCAGTCTTCATTCGTGGGGTGACTGTCAATATTTTGTTTTTTGCCTGATACTCAGAATTCCCCTTCTGTAGCTGACGTTCAGTATCATACGAAAACATGGGAATGGGAAAGTTGGCTGGCCATTGTTTTGTTCGCGATGAGAAGGATTCAGGGGAGGAGAGGAGTATAGTGTCATTTGAAGCTAAAGAAACTGCTGTCATCTGAGTGAACTGCAGAAGAAGATGGAGCTGTTTCAATGACATCAACAAAAGGTTGAACTGCTTCTTCTTGAATCACCTTGACTGTTCCCAAGTCCTCAAGGTCAGAAGTTGAGCTGAGGTTGAAGAAGTCATTACCAAAGTCTTTGTCCATATATTGCAGTCTGATGTTGGTCTTTAAACCAAAGGTATCCTTCACCTTGCTGAGAAGATCATCCAGAGAATCTGGTATGCCATTTGGAAGAGTCAGTTTTTCAGTGTTGCTCTCTCCTAGAATCACCTTCAGTCTTGCAGGTTTTGAACTTGCCATGGCAATCTGAAAAAAGGGCATAAAGACAGTTAAGTAATGAAGGCCGCTATTCAAATTCTTCACAATATATGACATATCCTCCTGAGACCCAGCAATGCATTTTTGTCCTCTGTGGAGTACATAGGTTTTTTGTTCATAATTCTGAAACCATACATGCCACTGTGTTAAATCCTGTTGGTCCTTAGAGAGGACATCCTGGGCCCTCCAATGATATGACATGTGTGGGGGTGGGGCTTTTCAGAAATTTTTCCTGATTCTTCAAATTGCCTGCCATCCCTGTGAGCACATTTTATCAAAAGAAGAAAGGTAAGTATATTATTTTCTAATTATGAGATTTGTGAGTTTAATATTCAGATTGCTTCTAGTAAATAAACATCTAAGGAATAGTTAGGTGAATTTTCAGAGCAGTTTAATTATTGTTGGCATAAAACATAACCTGTTTATGTGTGTCCTCCATAGAGGACATCAGGATTTGCTTTTTATTTTTTAACCTGTTTTAATAGAAGTCAGCTCACTGACTGAGGCAGAGAAAATCCTAAACAGGAATACTGATGGAGACTCAGACATAGATTTTGTCAGATGAGGAGGACCAAGAAGGACAGAATGACGGTGATTTTGAGGTAGGGAGTTCAGAGGATGAGGCATCAAGTGAGGAAGAGGAGAGTGAAGTTGAGGATGCAAGGGCCCGTCGCCCACTTTGGACCAAAACTAACACGTAGGTTTCTGAGACCAGAGTAGATAAGCTTAGACAGATTAGAGTATTTTTTGGATGAACTATCACTTTTAGAGGACATAATTATTTAACGTATTTGTCTGTCTCTTAGGATTCCTGCCTGTAGACTGTATGCACAATCCTACACTTCTTCGATCTGGCCATCACCAACTCCTGGTTACAGTATAAGGAAGACAGCCAAGCTTTGGCACAACCTATGAAGAAAACTCTCTAATACCATGACTTCAAACTGCTCTTAGGTGAGGAACTGATTGCCCAGGGGCACTCAGGCCAACCCAATCCAATTGAATCTGATGCGTCGAATGATGAGGAGTATGTTCCCATCACAGAAGAGAAGGAGGCCCCAGCCAGATCAGGAAGTGAGAAAGTATGGAGCTGTCCATTTGCCAAAGATGATGGACAATCCGAATACTTCCAGGTGCAGAGCAGAAGGGTGCACTGGAAAAACCTACAAAAGTGCATCAAAAGCAACATGTACCCCTGCATCTCAAAGAAGAAGAACTGCTTTATGGACTACCACAAACCAAAACAGAACTAACACACCTGATTAAACTACACTAATCAGCTTGCTTTTGATAAGTTGAATGAGGTGCCTGGAAATCTGAACCACTGGCTTAAATGATGTAGCTCTTTGAAATTTACAGCACTAAAGATTGTCAGAGTTCAGAGGTCAATGTATGCCTCGAAATGTGTTCATATTTGCCACAAGAGAGTCCCGATGTCCTCTCCAAAGGACATACTCTAAAAAATAAATAAAAACATGTTTTGACATTTTTTTAATTGTAGTGATGTTTTTTCACTCCTAAGAGTCATGTAGTGTAAAAAAAAAAGAAATTCAAAAACATTTTTTTCTCTGGGTCTCAGGAGGATATATTAGTTGAATGTTAGGACATTTGCTTATAGAGGGGAAGACAAAATAAAAGGTAGTTTCAGCCATAAAGGAAAAATAAAATCTAACATGCATTACATTTTTTGTACAATCTTATATTACCATAAAACGTGGACATATCTTTTCACTGTCACAAGACGCATTCCTCGAATTTTGTAGTCTACCAGCGGGTACACATCCGTTAGGTCTTGTAGCTCAACAAGTTTCAGTTCTTTGTCTGACGATGTTTTGAGATTGTAAGATCTGTAATGCTCAAGATACCACCCCTCAAGTTTTCTGACCAGAAAGAATAGCTGTTGCCAGGATCACCATTTGGATGATTTCAATGAACTCTGGTAATCCTCCCAATGAGCCATGGATCAAGATCATCCCGCATCTATACTTCAGTCCATTAAATGTTGCACTTTTAGTCATGCATACTGTGGCCAGATTTGAAAACATCTGTTTGAGAGCATTTACGATTCCCTTATCAAGAACATCAGTTGTTACTGTGAAAACATTTGTAACTTCCAAATGAGGTTTTGTAAAACCACATAAATGCAAATGATGTGCCATCTGATACTGGTGTCTGTCTGCAAGAGTACAGAGGACATTTTTAAAGCACTTGATATTTCTTGCAACTCTTTTAAAAAAACTATGCTTAGCTTCAAAGCGCATGGACCATAAGGCTACTAAAGGACCAAACTGGCGAATCAACTGTGGGTAATGTTCCAAGAAATGGTGTTTTGGTTTAAGGTCCCAATTAGGAAAAACCTCCTGGAATTGTGCTCTGTGTTCTGAGATCTTAAAGTCAAGGTAGGCAATAGAGTCCTCTGTGCATGGGACAGACAACAAGATCAACAATGTCTCTTAAGTCTGTTAAGATATGCCAAGCTGGCTCCTCATATTGCACTCTGTGTCCAATCAACAAAGGTAAGAATCTGAGCAAACTCCAATTCTCATGTGCATTACCCCAACTTTTTTTGGCTTCAAAATGGAGGGAAATTTGTTGAGGTCGATTAGTTCTATCAGTACCCTTAAAGTTGAAAGACGCTATTGCGTCATTCAGTGATGCCAAAGTGAAATACTTTTTCTTAATCAAAACACCCAGACACAAAGCTAGTTCAAAAGGAACAACTCCTTCAAACAGGTCATGTACAATGTCTGGAGGAAGACCTGTGGTAATGTCAAAATACAACAAATGCGATAAAATGGAAGCTGATTTCACACCCCGATAACTTGGCAATTCATGTTCCTCGATACTTTTTAAGCAATCTGCATGAATGCTTTTGGTTCTCAAGGTAAATGCACCAGTTTTAACCTCTGTAGTTTGAATGTCTGTTTTAACTGCAAGACAAAACCTACATATGTATGACCCTGTGAAGTTTTCTACAAAGCCACCAATACTGTGGGCAGCAAGATTATCTGCAACCACGCACTGAACTGTGCCTTTTACAGCTCTCCCCAACTTTGAGACAAAGACCCCTTTTTGTTCCAAAATCACAAGCTCATTAAGTAAAGGTTCTAAAACTTTCTCGTAACCATAGCACTTCAAATCATTTGTTTTGATTAAAGCAGCCAGGTAAATGGAAGACAAGTTTGAATTACACCCCTGTGGTAAATTTCCAAGAATCCAGTATAAACCACAAATTTTATGTTTTCGTTTAGATGTCCCGAGAGGGTTGCATATTTCGAAATCGTCTATATATAATACTAATGAAATGCTCTCCTCCTTACTCAAAAGCTCGTTTTCACTGAAAAATGACCCATCGTAGAAAGACCTATGCATGAACACTCCTTTGTGGTACTTTATTAAGACTATTTAAGTTATCAGTCTGATCCAAGATAACCTCACAATCCAGAACTTGCTGCAAAGACTTTAGGATTGATACATATTGGAATGACTTTCTATTTTTTTTATCAAGAATATTCTTCAGGTTCTACCACTTTAAAATGTCTTTTATAGAATTTTTTTCGTCTCCAAGCACTAGAAAGGGAGCCTTTCTCTCCTATTGCTTTTTTTACAGGGTTTGTTTCACAGAGGGCCTTGGCAAGGTTTTCAACAACTGATGGGTCAAACTGGCAAAGATGATTGTGTAGTATTTGGGTTATAGTTCTACATGTAACAGGCAGGGACAAGAACCAATTAAATAGTTTAACTCCTGCAATAGATCATCAATAGCTGCATTTGAAACAAGATAAGTGCTTTCTAACTTTAGAAGAACTGATGCAAGTTTAAGTTCAATATCTCTCTCTAAGTTTTCAGAATCATTCCTGTTAAATGGGATTTGGATTAGCTTGTACAGTACTGTCCTGATCAAAAATGTCAGTGCCAAAACTAGCACACAATTCTTCACCACAGTCTAATTGTTTTTTTTCAGTAATCCCAGTCTTCAATGTATTGTTAGCATCAGAATGTTTTCTGTATTTATGACTTTTGTAGTTCTCGTAATTATTTGTTTGATAAACACAGTCCTGAAACACACATGTGACTGTTTCCTTATTCTTGAGATGTTGAAATATATGCTGAAAAAAATCTCTCTCCGTGGAAAGTTGATTAGAATCACAAATGGGGCATTTGAATGCGGTTAAGTCATTGTTAACTGTTGGTGGACTGGATGATGTCTTGATAAATGGTTCAGTAAAGCATTCCAGGTCTTGAATCTACATGCGCAACTTAAATATGTGCATGGATATGAATAGCCCGTCCATAATGCCTGTGGTTTAGTTTGTAGTGCTTGAGCAATTCAGATCTTCTGGAAAACAAGCTCTCGCAGTCTTTGCATCTCCACATGAAGTGAAACACTAGAAGGATAAGAGAGGAACTGTGTTACATGTATGTTGCCAAATCTGAAGGCAAGGAAGATTAAACAAATATGGATGCAGAGTCAATTTTGAGTACTGTTACAATCTTACCCCCATGCAATACTTGAGATCTGTTTGGTAAAATATAGATTCTGAATGCATTTTTAACCATAATTATTACAGTATGTTTTTAATATCCTAGAAAAACATTCTCTATATTAATAAATGTCATTGTTAGTATTGCAAATATTTTAGGCAAAATTGCACATCTCTTAAATTGTCCTTCTCAATTGCATATTTAGGATGGGATTAAACTTTAAAGTCTACCAAAGTATTTTTAGGTTGTAATTTTGCCCTGGTTGTACAGTATGTTTCTCTTAATTCTCTGTGTGCATATTTAAAAACACACATTGGTATATGTATGTTTGTGTAAACAAATTGCCTGTCACTTTCTGCTGTTGCAATGTAATTTTCCCTATGAGGGACAAAAAATGACATTGCCTTTCTATTTTATGTCTGTCCACTGTTTAAGTGTTAGAAATTAAAATAATGTTAGATATTGGTGGGAAAACAAAGTTGTTTAACTATAATTAATTCTTAACAGCTTAATCAAAAGTGGGGTTGCAAGGGCAGCTTCCCTCTCCCCAGCCACCTCCCTACCTTTTGGAATCCTAAAGACTTTGCAGCCCAGCTGAGTGACATAGTCCCACTACAATGGCCTCCTCCTGGCAGGCCGTGCCCAGAAAACATCACCAGGGAGGCTTCCAGGAGGCATCTTAATCAGATGCGCGAGCCGCCTCAAATGGCTCCACTGGATGTAGAGGAGCAACAGCTCTAATCTCAGCCTCTCCGAGATGACTGAGCTTCTGACCCATGTTGAGTGAGAGCTCATCAACCCTTTGGAGGAAATTAATTTGATCTCGTTCTTTGACCACCTATTATTCCTTTTACTTTAAAATGATGTTATTTATCGAAACTATTTTTGAATTAGTTTAGAGTATATGTTTTTCATATTATTGATACAATACAGCATATTAACTAATAAACTAAACTTTTTTTTCTAAATTAGAAGCTTAGTGAAGCAAATATGGCTTACCTTCTATGGTCTGATGATGCTTGGCTCCAGGCCTGGAGAGTGGGAAAGAGAAATTAACTCAAAGTTCCTACAAACATGAATTGCTTATTTTGTTTTTGCTTTTTTAAGAAAAAGACATCTTATGGATTATTAGCGCAGTCAGGATATTATGCGTTTTATATCATGTCGTCAGTAAGCAGGCTGACAATTGGAACAAATGGCTTCCCTGACCGCAGCTCACGGTGACAAGTGACAAGCAGAGCGCAGTTGCGTCACATTAAATTAGTTTTGCGTATAACACTAACACCTCCGTAACTGTACGTTAAGTTACCCATAAAAAATCAACCTGTCCAGTAGTTCTTGTTATAAAATCTGGCCACCACTGCAGTGCATTAGCTGCTCCCACTTTGACCCAGTCTAGCTTCCGACCGGAACACCCAGCAGTTCTCGGTCCACCAGCACCAGCCCTGAACGTCTCCAGTCTAAATCACATTTCATGTTTTTCACTACATACCCGGCTTCCAGCTATTTAAGTTCTTTAGGGTCAAATAAAAATTACACACTCAAAAAAACGTTCACTAACTAACAGAGCAGTTAAGTTCAAACATGCCGAATAGCGCGGCAAATTACAACTAGCAAATGTGTTCAAAGCAAATAACTGATGATACTTCGACGTTAAAAACAGTTAACTGTTTCAAATTAAAGGTAGAAAAAGTCATTAATATTTTTACACCGTTTATAATATTTTGCCATGATGTGTAGAATACTTACTGTTTTACAATCTGGTGGACAGTCGATGGTCAGAAGAAATGGCGGCTGCACAAGCGGTCGGTACAAGAAGTGGATCTGTCTCGGGCAAAGCTTGCGTAATGACGTCAGACGTAAAACTGCATTCAACTTAATTGGTTCACGTCAACTCAAAGTTAACCGTTTGTTTTAGATGAAATGTGTGTCTTTTAAGTTAATTGAACTCATGAAAGTAAGTTGACATAACTAAAGCCAAACAATTAAGTCAGGTTAATGTAAAAAAGGCCATAACATTAACTACAGCCCAAATACACTTTAGAGTGTATGAGAGGACAGCCCTGACATAGTTCGTGTCATCGTTTGTTTGTACCTGCAGGACAATTAATGATGAAACAAACACTGAAAGCCGAGAAAGAAACGCCGGTTGATATGCGGTTTCTCTTGTTCAGATTTAATCTGACATTGTGCAACTTAGGGCGTCTTAAGGATGAGTTTATAAACCACTGAAACATTGCCGGTTGGTAAATGATTCTATGATTTAACTTCAAATTGTAGAAACTGGAAAAAGTGCTCAGTCATGGCTGTCATGGAGTTCCACAGGGCTGAGTGCTTAGAACAACTTTTTTTTTTTCTTTTTTGATGATGATTCCGCTGGATACATTATTCAACGACATACGATAAAGTCCCATTGTTATTCTGTTGATACTCGAATTTACCACACGATTAAAATCAGACATTTAAGTAGAGCGAAGTTTCGTGTCTGTTTCTTGTCCCCGTTGTGTGACGTTCTGTAGGTCTGGTTGTCAAAATGGGTAAACAATCTTCATTGATCTAACGATTGATCTGACTTATAGGAGAAAATGTGTTGTCTGGCTTGACGTCTGTGGGAGTTATTTATTTGTATTTGTTTTTTTTACAGCGTTTGTAGAGAAATTTCTGAATTTATTGATGAAACTGCATGGATCAAACCAGGTAGTAATTAGACTATAAGCATGTCTGGGTTCTTATTTTGTACTTTGGTTGTCCCCGTTTCCAACTCTGCCATGGTGACAAAATGCTTCTCTCTTTACTTTTTTCTCTTTTTTTTTTTGCGTAGGCTTCAAAGTTTTCTTTTTCACTAAAAACTCAGTCATGCAATAAATTAGAGCACACGTCCCAGTGAGTCTCGCTCGTCAGGCAAAAAGAACCTTTTAGAAAATCACAACCTTTGTAAAAACACGCTTCTCATTAGGCCCGCCTTTCAATTTTCAGAATGTCATATTTTCTGAAAATCAACGTATTCTGAAGAGAGCGACGTGTGAAATTCATCTATATAATGCGTCGCGGTGATAAACTCCGTAAAATAAACGGACTTTTCAACAATATTCGAATTTATTGAATGGGTCTGCATATAAACAGGTTATTTCGAGCCATCCCTCAGGCATCAGGACCACTTTTCCTCAGTCTGCTGTCTTTACTGCTGCTGGCTGCCTGAGTGTGGATTTGCAGTTATTGCTGCCATTAATTTTGTGACCCTCTCTTTGTTTTTCCTCCTCATATGAAGTACTCTCAACTCCCCGGCTGGCGGAGAAAGATGGCTCCATTCCTGAGCGCGTTCTGTCATCTGGCTGCTCTCCCCCCCATCAGAGCCGAGTAGGAACCAAAGTGAATACTTGACGCAATTGTATCAACTAATTTCCACATTTATTTTATTTTTTGTCAGTGATTAATACTTTGTAATTCCCTGAGCAGATGCACCAGACTGATTGTAACTCGGTTCAAATCTGGATTGAACGTACTGGAATGAAACTACGCTGACCGCCTTGGTTCTGCGCCGTCCTGTGACTGATCGTTGGAAACTGAATCAGTGTAAACAAAACTGAATTTAATAAAATGTGTCAATGCTTCTATTTTTTTTCTGCATTCAGAATTTTTTTTTAAAATGAAGCGAGCGACTCTTATTACATGCATTTTCTAACAAAACGACACGTCGAACAAATTAACAAAAAACACATATTGTCTTTTTTTTTGTCAGGGAGCTTTCCAGGTATCCATTAGGAAGATTGCATAAAGTCTCTCAACACCGTCACGTCCAGCAATCTGAATGCTAACAGGCTCATTAGTGGGCTGCATTGTGACTGGAGACTGATTCGGGCCCTATGCAGCAGAGTCAGACGTAACTTCTTTGTGCAACATAGACGGAAACCGTATTCCAAACGAATGAGCGTCAGCTTGAACTGCAATTAAATTAGCGTGTGTGCTAAGTGACCTGAGCTGTTCATGTCACGTTTCACTGTTTTTTTAAAGACGTAATTAAAATGCTGTTGAAGAGCTGTTAGCGCAGCTCAAGGCCAATGGATGGACTCAGTTCAAATCAAACAGAAGCTTGTTTTGAAAGAATACGATTGCGATTCTCCCTCAGAGGGAGCTATTAAAACTCAACCACAATTTACATGTTTGATTGTATTTTCCCCCTGGATTTAGACAATATGTCCTACAAGCAGAAAGGATGATGAATTACCGGTAGAGGAGTTTGGGTTCATCCGGTCAGTGAGATGATGTAAGTCAGCCGTTTCTGCGTAACGTCATAAGTGTCAGGCTTAAAATCAAGAGTGTATGAAGCGGGCGATTTAAACATATTCAGCAATAGTGCAAATGAACCAGACGTCTGCATGTCCAAGGCATCGTGAAAGCGTTGGATACCGCGTTAGTTTATTTATTTTTTTCAGATTTTGTCAGATTTTTGCTGCAAATGACGTGTTTTGTTTTGGTTTTGAATTCATTGCGAGGGACCAGATAGAAAAACAAAATGTTTGAACAACTAAAGTGTTTGAAAGCTCCCTCGGGTCAACCGTCTCTTTCACCGGAACTGAGACGATCCGCCGCCATGCGTTGAAGACCTCCAGCTTGGTCAGAAAAGCAGGCATGAAGTCCAGAATCTTACTTTGATTTACACCTGTACTTTGACCTGTGCATTCAAACCAACCCGTTTGATCAAAAGCGAGGTTTTTTTCTCCGTTGTGCGTTTTACTGTCGTACTGCTGGAAAATGCGCCTCAGACCCGGCCGCCAAGGTAATTCCCCACCTCTCTTTTCTCGGATTCTCTCACATTTCTCCTTCCTGTCAATCAGGATGGAGAAAAAAAAACCCTACCACAGCATGACGCTTCCACAGGTAGCGGTAATTTGACTCCACTGCGCCCCTAGGTTATGCCGTCGTTCAGACTGCTTGCAGCTTAGTTTAGTTTCCACTAGAAAGGTGGCTTTTTGTTCCTCACTTTAAATGATCTGTAACAATGCATTTCACCCACAGACGAGACAGCACAATTAAAGTGAACAAATTGGAACTATATATATATATAAATTATATGGAAACAACCCCTTCACTAACTCCCCTCTTCCCTCCACCCCTTTATTTTCTGTTTTAATCAAGCTCAGAGATAAAGAGATGAAGGAGAGAGAGAGAGAGAGAGAGAGAGAGAGAGAGAGAGAGAGAGAGAGAGAGAGAGAGAGAGAGAAAAGGGGGCGGGAGTCCATTCAAGCGCGGATAATTAGAAGAGCGGGTCATTATTGGTGGAGAGCATCCGGTGGAGGCAGGGGGGGAAAAAACCCCCCAGAAGGAATCAAAAGCCGCATAACAATATCAGAGTCTGAGTGGAGCATCATCGTCGCTGACGTTCCAGTTTCATCCCCTCAGCGTCCAGCAGCCAGGCTGTGAGCCGCTGCTCAGACAGAGAGACGGACAGACAGCGGAGGAGGAGAGGAGAGGCTCAAGTGGAGACGCAGCAGCTTTTATTCCTTTTCTTTTTTTAACCTCTCAGAGGATTGTTATTCTCTCTCTCTCTCTCTCTCTCTCTCTCTCTCTCTCTCTCTCTCCTCTCTCTCCTTTCTCTCTCTCTCTCTCTCTCTCTCTCTCTCTCTCTCTCTCTCTCTCTCTCTTCAAGTCCTTGGAGCCAGTAGGGACTCTGCTGTGGAGCTCCAGTAAACGGCAGGCGGTAGGTGTCTCTTGAATCAAAACAACAACAAAAAAGCAGCAAGCGTGCTCTTGAGGAGTAGTTATTATTATTATTATTATTATTATTATTATTATTATTATCATTTACTTGTTTATTTTAAAAACATCTCTACTCTGTTGGGTTTGGCTGAATCCCGGTTGGTGGAGGCAAAACTGCCTGGGAGGAAACAAAAACAACAACAGGCGAGTTTTTTGTGTGAGATGATGCTTCTGTTATTAAAATTGCAGTCATTTCAGATAAGAATCAGAACCGAACTGTTTGACCTCCTTTGTGTGCATCTGGAGTGACGGTAACTCACCCGCGCGGTCGCAGTGGTGATGATGGAAGTAAATGGATGAAGGCGAAAGTTATGAACCAGACCAAACATGTGGTGATGCTGCGAAAAATCAAGTTGATGCTGCGACCTGCTGATGTTTAGTAATCCGTTGTGTCGGCATGAATCTACTCTGAATATGTAAATCTGTGCATATGGAAACCAATGTTAGGAAATGTTAGTTGTTTGTCTCAAAATGACTGGCGTCATAATATATTGATATTATGAGTCACAGGTTCCCTACTGTACCTAACGATGGACGTTTGGTGCTTTTTTTCTTCTTCTTCATATAATCCTTCATTTTTTCTACTATTGGTTGCAAAAACCAGCTCAATTTGGCAAATTCTGCAGTGCAATAAATTAATCAAGTTTATTTGTACAGCTGCTTGCAGCTTTAGTTTAGTTTCCACTAGAAAGGTGGCTTTTTGTTCCTCACTTTAAATGATCTGTAACAATAAATTTCACCCACAGACGAGACAGCACAATTAAAGTGAACAAATTTAATTGTTCACTTTCATTTTGTCAAATTTTCAGCAGCAAGGCTGTTCAAAATGTTTTACATCACAAAAAACACCCCCCACAAAAATACAAAGCCGTCAACATTAGTTGAAACATTACACAACCACTAACAAATCCGTCAAACTAAAAAGTATTTATTCCTGCCTTACTTTTTGAGTTTTTAAGGAACTTTTAAGCAACAATCTGTGAGTTTTTGTTTCCCTGAAGGTATAAACATGATATGACAGCGAGGCCCATTTTCCTCTGGAATAGGGGCCATATATATTCTGTCACCACGCATAGTGAGTGGGACGGTGAGGAAGGTAGAACAATCTAGAAAACTCCCTGTGACAGAACCTCACCAAAACTGTAGAGTATTGGGGTCGCAGAGTCTCTGCAGCAGTCATTAGATATATGGAGAGTGGTTGTCTTCTGCCTTCCTGTCCCACCTGAAAATGTAACCGGAGCTTTCTGTTCTTTGGTGAAGTGAGCCGAAGACTGAAGATTTAGGGAGATTTGACGTGAAATGAAATATGGGTACGCCGAAAAGTAACCTAGGTACAGTTAGGCATGGAAGAGGATGTGTGATGTCGGGGGCCTCTCTCTCATCTTAAAACAGCTCGACAGGTGAGGAGGATTTTAAATTGAAACATGGTGGAGTCTGCCACTGAAACTGAGAATATGATCAAACCAAACTTCTGCAGGCCTGACGGGTCGACTCTGTGGACTCTGTCCACAGGAGTTCATAAAAGACCCACTGAAGATCATTGGGCAAATCAAAATCGAACAAAGACTCACCCATGGTCCTTGTCACCCATTGACTTTGCTCTGATAGGAAACCTTTACTGTCAGCTGAGGAGAACATGGAGTGAAGATCCGTCTGTGTGGTAAATGCTACAGTAGAAGATTCAATTATTGTCCAACGGGGATATAAAAAAAGGGGGGATTCTATTGAGCTTTTGCATCAATCATCATGTTACAAACATTATCTTCTCAATGTAAGTTTGTTTTATGCTCTAATTGAAAAGCTT
The DNA here is from genome assembly GCF_027474105.1 of Poeciliopsis prolifica. Lineage (NCBI taxonomy): Eukaryota > Metazoa > Chordata > Actinopteri > Cyprinodontiformes > Poeciliidae > Poeciliopsis > Poeciliopsis prolifica. The sequence goes on from NW_026562383.1 coordinate 5,803,886, forward strand.
GGAGTTTCCTCAAACGTTTGTGTAACAAACGATATTTTTATGACCCGAAAGGGTGCCGATATGTTTAAGGCAACAAGGAAACATGAGCTTTGAAGGCACCAAATTAGCTGCTCGCACAATACAGAAAGCCCACAAAATGTGTCTTCTGTTAGTTTGTATTCAGGTCCTCAGGCTCTCTCTCTGACCATCACAGATTCTGGCTTATTGCAGCAGGGCTGTTGTCTACAGCAGCGTTTGGTCCGGTGAAGTTATTGAGCCCAACACCTTGACAACCGGGCAAATCCCCTGATCCGTCCGTCAGGATCTGCTGTCAGGCGCGCCTTGCTTTGCGTGTCTCTTATTACTGTAAAAGTCCGGTGAGTGGTCGGTTGGAAAGGCTCGAGGAATGAGTGAGAAGTTAACGCCCGCTGATCTCACGTGGCGCCGCAGACGCAAGTCAAGTCGGGCTGATCTAAAAACATCCGACTGCGACGTGAAAAGTGACGCTGTTGTCATTGGCTGAAGGATGCTTAAGTCGCTCTCTGCTGAGCGCAGCACACTCTCCATAGGAATCTGGCAGAAACATTGCAACGACGCCATGGGAGTTGCCAGGAGGGATGTGCTGTGATTAGGTTAGCAGTTGCTTACTGTTAAATATTACATGTCCCCCACAGGGAGGACGGCTACGCATCCTCATCACCGAGCCTCAGAATCGGGTGTTTCTCCCCCCTGCACTCCCCCCGACGTCAGAGTTGTAAATGCACAGCTCTGCAGTTAATTACTATTCTGCACATGGGAAGCTGTGTGGAGCCAAGCAGCGGGCCGCTAGATAGGACCTCGTTTGTTTAACTCTAAGGGTCGTGGGGTGGGGGTAGTGTCTTGGGATCTGTCTTGCACCGACCGATCTGTATGGACAAGTTGACTCCTTGGGCCTGCGGAGATTTTTAATTTTTCATGGGCTTCCGTCTGCCAGACAATGATAACTGAAATCTCTCCACGGGCCGTTATTGCATTGTCGTCTCGGTTCCGGACCCGACCGTGGGCGGATGACTGTAAAGACAAGCTGAAATGAGAGATGTATAAAAAAAAAAAACAAAACAAGTTGACCAAAAAATAATAATAATTGGGGTTTTTTCCCCCCAGCTTCATCATCCCCTGTCTATATGTGCGGCTGTATAGATAACCCCAATACAGGCTCAGGGCTTTGGCGTTATTTGACATCCATCACACGGAGTCGGCCGATGCTGCCACTTCCATGGCAACAATGAAACATAATTTCTGAGGATTCATTGACTTTTGCAGACACCATTACGCAGCCAGTATTGCAGAAATGCAATACAGTGGGGTTGATAAGTAATCATGATAGAGGCAATATTCCAATTTCTTTTTTTTTTTTTGCTTGGGACACACGTTCTATCTTTCACTTTTATTGATGTTTCATCTCAACTGCCTTAAAGAAAAAAAAAAAAGAAGAAAAGAAATAAGCAATTTTCTCATTTACTCCAGATTCATCCGTCTGGAACATAGGAGAGAAAAAAGTTGAATATAAACAGAGCAGAAAGGACGACACTTCCACAAATATCCAAATGGAAGGAGCAGTGGATCTGAGTGGAAGAGGAGAGTGGCTGTTGTTGCCGCATCCATCTTCCAACTCGTCGGATCTCGTTCGTTCCTTCGCGCCGCAAAATCCCCAGCTTCTCAGTGAGCAGCCGGTCGCACGTGATCGCCGAATGCAAATGGATCGGTGACTTGCAGAAGAGGAAGGAGGAGAGGCCTGAGAAAATGGGGCAAAATTAGAAAAAAAAGAGGGAAAAAAAGCTCAAACAAAACTGCCTTCTCGTTTTTAATGACAGACAGTTCAGCAACCAAGAAACTTTTAAGAGCCCTCTCTGATGGGTTCCGATGGCGTTTGCGTCCATTCAACTCTTCTGATCAACTCTTCTGACCGGCGCCCGGCCAGTGCGGCCACGACGGCCGAGTCCCCAGAAGACGGCGAAGGACGTCTGTGTTTGAGAGGAAGTGACACAACAGACCACGAGGAAACACGGAGACATGCTGACAACAGCCGACGCTGACAGATGTGCCCTCTGGAAAAGGGGAGAGGAAAAGGAAATCGTGGACAGCCGCTGCCAAAAAACATTTGTTACTAGGCGGAATGGCGGCTTCCAAAAACGCTCACTACCCTTGCACAGATCTCACAGTTGCAGTTTCATCATGTCGCAACCACAAACTTCTATCGATTTTTATCTGATGATCCAGTACTGAGTGGTTTATAACTACATCATGAGGAGGGAAAGCATATACGGTTTTCAAATTTGTTACAACATACAGTCTGGACATTGTCACATGTATTTGTGTTCAGCTCCCGGCAAACAGACAAAAAGGTGCGTGAGAGGAGCTGCATAGATCCAAAGCTCAGGTGGGAGAGATTCAACCTTTGGTGGTGCAACTAAAACTTTAAAAGGCTCACGTTTCAAATCTCCACCTGGATATTTCTGCTCTTCTTAATTGTACGCAGTTAAGAGAAGCAAATATATATTTTCCCATTTATCAATAACAACTGGAACTTTCAATGTCTAACAAGTTATTTTCGCAGAAGACGGCCCCTCGGGGGAGGGGGGGGGGGGTGAAATTACCGTATTAACCCAATATTGGCTGGAAAGCGCAATGTCCCCCCTTTCAGAAACTGATGTAATTTTTTGCAGCTAGAGGAAAATGTGGCTGAATTACGATACTGCAAATTTGGCTCCGTTCGGTCCGGAAGGGTTAATGGAAGAACGTGCCAAGAAGTTAATAAAGGAGGCACTGAGACTAAAGTTGAACTCTTTTTTTTTTTAAACCGTACATGCAGAACAATGTCTGTGGCAGAACACAGCGTCCCCATGGTGAAACATGGTGGCGGCAGCATCATAATGTGGGAATGCTCTCCTCAAGCAGAGGCAAGAGAATCTGGTCGGAGCTGAATATTAAACAATCCTGTACGAAAACCTGTTGGCGGCTGCATATTGTGAAAGACACCAACATGTAAATGTGTCTTTATGCTAACCGCATTTTCTAGTCTTTTAGGTTTCTCAGCTTGTGTGGCGCCGTTTAGACACACTGCATTTCAGCGTACTTTGAAGGAAACAGTGGAAAAAACCACCACATTAGTACAAGAAATACAAAAATATTGGAAAATGGCAAATAAGAAATAAACAATAAATGCATATTTAAGGGCTCTAAAGAGTCAAAACCTGACAGGCAACTCTGAACTGAAATGTATCTAGACTTGAGATCATTACAGTTTAAATATATAGTTTTAGAAAGCAGCTTTCCGATGATTTTCACCCTTTCCCTAGATTGTTTTCCTGACTATCTGCGTAACAATCAGTTCTGTGAAGTACCAAAAAAAAAGAAAAATCAAAGAAAAATGTAAAAAGAATCAATGTAGACTTTCTAACCTAAAAGCCTTCAAAGAGCAATTGGAATTCATGTGGTGATATAACCACATGGATTTTTGATGTATGGTTAATGCATTTACTGCAAAAGTGTGCTACATGCTTAGCAAGTTAAAACCAGAGCAAACGACATCAGATTTTGGAACAAAACAGCTACTTTGTATTACATAGTCATAATAAAAAACTCTGCTGAAAATTGGTACCAATTTTGATTTGGGAGATGATAAGGAAAATGTTTCCTTTGGCGATGTCAGAAAAAGGGAAATGAAATTTCACTAAGTATTCTGATAAAATAAATTGTTGAACACTTGTTTGAAACTCTGTTGGTGTTTCGGGGATGCAGAATACCAAAACAAGCGATCTCTATTGCTCTTTTGACTAACAGATGCTGACGGGGAGAATGTGATCTTTATTTAGCTATACTGGAGCAAAAAGTGGTTTATGGATAAGCTACAGTACATTTCCTAATTGTTTTTTTAATTACTTCTACTAGCAGTTATTTGACCATGGACACTCAAAGGCCCTGGACAGAACATTTGGATTTTATTCATAGGCTTTTAGGGGGAAAAAAAGAAATAACAACAACAGTGGACAAAGGAAATCCTGTATAGATGCTAGACACTCTATACAACACAAGGGTACTTCAAAAAGGACACACACACAGTCCTTGGACGCAACAGGACACATTGCGTCCTTTGCTTCATAACAGTTTCCACTTTGCTTCATACCAGTTTCCACACACCAAAGTACATGGAGAGATACAAAGCAGTGTCTACATTTTGCTCGTATCAAATCAGCTGTAAACCGGATTTAAGTTGTCACAATTTGCTCAAAAAAATGATTTTTTTCTCCAACTACAAATATAAAGATCTTTTCTGCAAAACCGTACATCTTCTGATTCTGTGTGAATTTGGTTGCGTCTTTTCGGCTTCTGTGTATCTTTCCTTTGCGGTGGGATTGGTTTCTCAGTACATGGCGTCCCTGCCTGCTCCTTTCCCCAAAAAGAGCTCACTTTTCACACTTTCTTTGCCTTGAAGTTGCTCTAGTCTTTGAGCTGTTGACAAACTGCATCACGCAGACGACCGTTTTTTTTTTTTTTTTTGGCTCTATTAGGGAACATAATGCCCTGGGCGGACGCGAGCCGTTCCCTGCGCATCACAAACACCCTGTGATCGCGTCCATCGTATCAGGATGATGGTGACCCTTCGTAACAAGAGCATCACGAGGCACTGAGGGATTTGTTTTATAGGACATTTAGGGAGCAGCAATTTAATTGATTGTGCTCTCTTATTAAGTGTCTTCATTAGTCTAAAAATGTTTCTTTTTCTTTTGCATTGTTCCAATTTAATCTTGATCGCTGTATCCGTCATTGAGAGCGACGCGAGTGTTGTCGGTGCTCTCGTGCTTTCTTGTTTGGAAGTCATGCATTTTTCAAAGAGCTTTGGCCACGTTGCTTCTGTTTCATCAAGCAGATAAAGCACTGGATTTAGAAGAAAGGATGCACGGAGGGAAAAAAAAGTGTGGTGGTGGGGAGGGGAGTGGCAGGGGGGAAATGCGTCAGGCTCAAATGAGATTTCAAATCTCTTTTTAAGCTCTGAGCAATCACAGTGTGATGTTACAATCACTCTGTCTGAGCGGCGAGTGCAGAAAAATAAATCTTCCATGGAAAATGGACATTGATTGCGCTGCCATGCGGCTTGCCATTGTGCCTGTCGCTAACAATTATCAGACTCAAATCAAATGGACCCCGATTAAAGCGCCGAAACTTGTTGAGAGAGCAAGGAGACAAAACATGCTTGTTAAGTCTGTTTTTCTTTTCCTCCTCCAGGTATTGTTACAGGAACAATGCCGCTGCTTGATGAAGTTTGGAGTTTTCCACAAGTTTTTCCCGCTTTATTAACCCTACGACGCCAAAATTGTTATTTTACTGCACACTAATCCCGCTAAATCCTGAATTCTGCTTCTTGTGCAATGGAAGAGCTGCGAAAAAATTATTGCTCTCTCAAACATTTCTTCTTCCACAGTTCTAGTTGAATTGCTCAAATCATTAATGAGATTTAGATGTCAGATGATGATAATCAGAGCAAATGTGATTATTCTGTTTGGGGGAGAAAGATTTACGACATAACCTGACACCAAATGTGAAAAAACATTTGAGCTTTTAAACTGAATGTCTGTCTGTGAAGCGTTTGGGATAAGTAGCATAGCTAGCAAGGAATTTTTACCCACTTTTCTGTGCATCATTTTTTCACTTCTTTGACAGTAACTAAGGTCAGATAATATTTCAGTTATGTCACATGGAAGTTTAGAGTTTGAGTTTATTTTTTGTTCATTTTCTAGCTGGATTTGCTAGTGAGACTAAGGTTCATAAATGGACTAAAGTTATCCTTAATCATTTTCAGCAGGATAGCTAACTGCATGGCTCCAACAATACCACAAGTCCCCCAGGAGTGTCAAAGTAACCCCACTAGATGCTACGTTCCACTTATCTCCTCAAAAGTCTTGGAGGCTCTGATTTCTGAATTATGTGAGTCCGGCCCGTCCGTTTGGGTCAAATAAACTCACCCATCCGCATTGATTTTGCTGGCTCTTTCAGTACTGACCACTGATCCTACGTGAGGCGGGTAAACGCTGAAGTGCTTCAGATTTTATTCTGGATTCTTTTGTGACCTCCTGGATGAGTCACTGGTGGACCCGTTTTATTTACCCGACATCTCATAGAAAGTCTCACAACAGTGCCATGATTTACCCATTTGTAGAGAATGGGTCTCACTTTGGTTCGCTGCAAAGCCATCTGCCCACTGCAGAGATGCTTTGCAGTTGTTTTCAGACTGATTGTTAACAATTATTTCGTACATCGTCTGTCGTTGGATTTCTTTCACACCAGGCAGGATGTGCTGCTTTTGGATCGACTTCATATTGTCAAGTGATTTCTTGATTTTACATGTCACAGAGTAATTAATTCAGAGTGTGACTTGTGATATTGAACTCGGCTCTTCGAAAACATGTGGCTAATCACAGTTAATTTATGACTTAATAAGGCACTGCCGCCGTTTGTAGCACTATTTCTTTCTCCTGATGCATTTGTGGGTTCTCACCAGATACTCCGGCTTCCTCCTACAGTCAAACATGACTGCTGCATCTATCGAACGCCTTTTTACATATTTCCCTGTCCTGTGATGCCCTGTGATTGATTAGCAACCGCTCCAATGGTAACTGGAGCGGTTGCTAATCAACTGCTAATCAACCGCTCCAGTTGTTTTTATGTTACTTTTTTAAAAAGTAACATGAAAATGTTACTTTTTATAACATTTCCTAAACTCTCAGTGTTTGTTTGGCCTTAATTAAGGAAGTAATCAATTGAGCAGTTTCTTGGGGTGTCTTTGTATGCAGTTACAAATGGGTTTGATGTCCTCAAATGTTTACGAGGGCAAAACAGAAGGAATCTTTTAGAGGGCAAATGTTTTTTCACAGCACTTTTAAGTCCAAAATGGACAAATGTGACCTTTGTTCAATGAAGATAAGTTATAAGATCTTTAAATTAATTGAAAATGTGCGTATGCCAAGTGATACTACTTGGGTACATCACATGGTCAGTGGCTCAGGCATGAGATGCTTTGAGAAATTCATAAAATGACATGGCAATAAATCCACACAAATGACTAAATTATTATTCAAAGGAAACACAAGTCCTGCTATTTGTTTAGAAAACAATAATTATCAGCACCTATTAAATGGTGACAATTTGAAATATGGAAATTTAATGTATACCATTTGTTTCATCGCGCATCCGAATTTCATGTATTATTGCTTTTGCGTCAATAAATTTACCGCCAGCTCCCTTTTCCTCCAGCAGTGAGTGCATCCATTTGTCAGGACCGTGCATCGTGAGAACTGATATAAAGCTAACATTCATAAAGTTTTTTTTTTTCTCTGAGCACAAGGGGGAGATGGATGGAGGGTTTTTAGTCTAAACGTTCCACAGGGAGCAGCGGTGGAGTGCTGCTGCTGCTCAGAGGGTGATTCTGCTGGAGGCAGTCTGACAAGCAAGCGCAACACACACACACTCGCACACACACACACACACACACACACACACACACACACACACACACACACACACTCGCACACACACACACACACACACTCGCACACACACACACACACACACGCACGCATCCATGCACTTTTAGAGGAAAAAAAATCCACTCATTTACTCTGTTTCTCTTCAACATAGACATTCGCAAATGCCAACCGACCTTCCCCTCCCCGTCAGCTTTCATGTTGAAAATCGATGGCTGCAGAAGCCAAGAAGGACAGGGCAGTTGTGGAAAAATAAAGAAATCAATGCAGACTTATTAACTGAGCAGAGCTTCCTTTACTATACTCACACGGAAAGGGGAAAAAAATAAAAATATGTGTGGGCACGTGTGTTGTGACTCGTAGGTGAATGATGACGGTGCTGCTGGTTTTAGACACAAACCTTGAGCTAATACGTGTGTGTGTGTGTGTGTGTGTCCCCAAGCCCTGGATGTAGGTAGCCAGCCTTTGTGCACAACTGCTACTTTGTAGGCGTGTCATGCATGCGCGAGAGCGTGTGCGCGGTTTTGCGCACCGAGACAATCCCTCAAAAGTCGGTGTGTTATTCTTGGGTTAGTGCCGCGCAGTCGGGTTAGTGGCTTGGTTCGGTCTATTTGTGGACAAAAGAATGCTCTAAGACAAATGATTTAGCACCTGTCAGTCAGAGAAGAAGGATGGAAGATGAGAAAAGGCAGAGGTCAGAGACTCGGGGAAGGGAAAATGATCTTTCAGAGAATTGTTGAAGGGGAAAAATAGAGCAGAAATGGAGCAAAGAGATGAAGGTAGGAGGGGGTGGAGGGGCGGCGATAAAAAGCTGGAGTGAAAAAGAATTTAGCAATTTAGCTGTGGGTCATCAGATAGCTGCATGCTTGGAAGAAATGTTCCGTGGGAAATGACAGCCTCTATTCCTGCAGAGTTGTTTGCCTAACAGCGGCTCGCGGGAGACCCGGCTGGCCTTCGGGCCCAGTGAGCAGACCTTCCCTCATCACAGGAGTTACCATAACAACAGATGAGGTCGACCTGTACGGGTGGCAGCTCAGGGATGTGAACTTTGTTTCAGCCTCCAGCCTCTTCAGCTGTCTGCAGCGCTTCCGACTCACCGACACCCACCTTTTCCTGGATAACAATCATCACGGAAAGACGCGGGAGCATGTTTTGTTGGGTTTTTTTGCTGGGGAATGTTTGGGCGAGAAGTGAGGCTGTGATTGCTCAGAGGAGAACGGTTTGTTTGGAGTGAGAAAATAAAACACCATGTCGAGAATAAGAGTGCCGAATGTAATCTTCAGAAATATCTGAAAAAACAAACCCTGGAGAGAAGTGTTTGCAGAAGCGTTTCGCCCGGGACTCAGGGCGGTGGAGGTACATTTTGACGGGCGCGCGCCTTGATTTGATTTCCTTTTGGCATTCGCTGACCGACGTCTGGCATCGCAGGCCCTTTGCAGCTGCTCGCGTTTGACAGCCTGATCTGTGTACACAACATTAAGCTTTAATCATCCAATTTGCACATTTTAAACTCACTGGCAACAGCGATTTATTGCTGGCCCGGTTCGTTCTCCAGTAAACAAAGCACCTACCTTCTATGAAACCGTCGCTGGCGCCTGGAGCGGCTTAGCTAACAAGCATCTGATTGTGCAGATTACCGCGTGTTCCGCGGAGGATTACTCAGCTTCAAATGAACAAATTGACCTTCCAGTAAAAATCTAAAAGTGGGTCGAGAACAGATACTCGACGCTTTATCTGAAACATCTGGACCCATTTCGCGCCGGAGAATGACTCTGGTTGTTTAAAGAAAGCCTCTGTTGTCGTTTGCGGATCCTGGTCACGCCGTCAGTCCTCCTCGCGTCCCATCAGGCTGTCATCACACTTTTTATCAGCAAAGCGATTGTCAATCAGGAGGCTTTTCTCTTTCCTCTAATGAAAGAGCGCAGAAGAGACGTTGCGTTTTCTCCAAATGGCAGGGTGTCATTTGCGTTTAAGTCGGGGGCCAGACATCTGTTACATATGCAACTTGCGACACTTTTTCCAATGTTTTTGTCGTATTACCGTTACAAATTGTGCCGTTCTGTTTTATACGTTGATGGTAAAAAGCCGTAAAGTGTTGCAGACATTTCTATCTGGCTTCCTGAAGTCAAAACTTTGAGATCTGCAACCAAGTTCAGCATTCAAACTCAAGCCAGCATCACGTCTTTGCTGAAGAAAGGCAGCCTGGACTTCAGCATGACGTTGCCGTCACCATGCCTCAACATGTGGACTGTTATTTTTCTGCTAAAAGAGTCGCTGCGTCTTCTGGTCTCATCTGATCAGAGAACCTTCTCCCTGTTATCTTTGTCTCCTAAATTATGTTGCAAAACAGACTTTTAATAATGACTTTCTTCTTGTCCCTTCTCAATAAAAGCGGTAGCAAGTGAACCCATCAAGAGGGTGTCACACCTGACAAAACAGGCTCTCTTTCTTCAGATGGGGAACCTTTTTTTCCCAAACTTTAGCTGATTGGATCAACGTGGGCGTGGGATACTGTTTTATAACCCAACCCCAATTCAAGCTTCTCCACAACATTCCACCTTATCTGAATGCTGATTCTGACCGTTCACTAATATTTCCTAACAAGAACCTTTGGTTCTCTCAATGTACTTCTTGGGGAACTTCTGAAAACCAAGATTTATTTAGCAGCATCAGGCTAACGGTGGGATAACACCGATGCACACAGAGTATAGATTTATGACCCAACATTCAGGCCAGGTTGGGCCAAAATGATTTGCTCGATGGTTCGGATAGGCTTGTGCTTCTGCGTTTAATAAGCTTACGCAATGCATAGAGCACAACAAATGCACATGCAGAAACGCCCTGCTCCGCTCCTATCAATCACACATCACAAATGATTTGCACTTGATTCACTCTGTGGTTACAACAAGCAACTACATAGAACATATCAAGCGTTATGGTGTACCATTCGGGGCTTTCAGGGCATTGCAGCCTCTCTTTCCTTCAAACCCAAGTCAAAACTCATTTAGACGATGCCGCACTGTCAGAAACAGCAACATTACAGACCGGCACCTTGCTCGCCAGTCAATTTTCATGTCCTCGGTCCCTAACAATGAAACACATGCTTTCTCTCTCCATGCTGGAGAAGAGGCATCACACTCCCCCTTTTGTTAATAAGTGAGCCACCAGTGACAGAAGAGCTTATGTGGGTCACATTGTATTAATCTGGCTGGCTATCCTCGCAAATGTGCTCCAAATCAAATGTGCCACATTAAAACCCAGTTCATTGCTGATTGGCTCAATAATGCCGTACGGCTGCACAGCCACCAAGACTAAGACTTCCGACTTGCTTTTTATGCTTAGGCATTACATTACCGCTCTGGATTAAAGCATTACAAATGGGACATGCTTACATCAATCTGGCGGAGCAGCTCCGGCACTAAATATTAATAAGTGGCCATTTATTTCAGGCGCAGGGCCTTTTTATCACTTGACTTAAACAAGGTCTGCAGATATCCCAGTAATTAATAAAGCAGGGTATCAAGTGATCTAGAGCTGGCCGTGAATTTGTGCACCACCTGGGCAACTCGGCTGCCTTAAACAAACCAGAAATTCTGCATGTACGACAAACTTAACAGGATTAGACGACGGCGCGTGGGCGCACATAAATCATTTATGATAATGCGAGAGTTTAGATCGGAGCGGGGAGACGTGTGCAGCTCAGCCGGAAGAAACTTCTTCCACCCTCCATCGGTGCAGCAGCAGCACCAGCAGCAGCACCGGCGCAGTGTGACATTTTCAACTCGTATTATATCTCCAGCAGCGCTGTACCTTCGTGCTATCTGCAGTCGAGGAACGATTGCATATGCTGCCAGGGCTGCGCGTTATTGCGGAGGGAGTGCATGAGGCCGTTTTGATGTGAGCAGTCAGACAGAACAATAAACTCCTTCCAGGCAGTTCAGGAATAAAAAAATAAAAACGGAAGGAAAGCAGTGCACGGATGAGTTGCTCAGTGATGAGTTCATATCAAAGGGATGTATCGCCGCGAGGTGTGCCACGCGTCCGACCCTGATGGTCATGATCAGATCATTAGAGCTGTTTACCTCGTGGGATTTGCTTCGAGGCGGTGAAGGTGGCTTCGGAGATTATGGAGCTCAGCTGCTCTCCATCCCTCGCGTCACGTCCGCACGCATGTGCTGAGAAGACGCAGACGGAGCTGCTGAAAGATTGGGTTTGTGTATGAGTTCAAATGAACAGAGAAAGGTCCTTGAGGCAACCTGCACATCTTTTATCACATCTTTAATTTATCGAAGCCTATAATAGAAGCCGCTGCAATCCCACTGAATAGACACAGCTGAATAGTAATCAGCCGGGGGGGATGAGGAGAGATGCTTAACTTCTCTTGCCTTTTTTTTTTTTAGCTTTTTCTAAATCCTCCTTTGCTATTTGACAATCATATCCTTATTCAATACATCTGCAGCCCTAGATATTGTCTGTTACGAGGGTATATTGCAGCATTGGAGCAAAAGGTTTGTTCTTATGCCACTGAGGTGGGAGTGTGATTGTTCCTTGCATTTTGTCTTCCCTACTTAGGATTTGTCTCTGAAGGGGCGTTGTGCCACTGCCATGACCCTCCTGTGGCTCTCCGGACTCACCCTGATCATCTCAGCCCTCATCCCTCTTCGGTCCCTGGGTTGCCCCTATGGATGTCGCTGCTACAGCCTTACAGTGGAGTGCGGCTCGCTGGGGATCAAGGAAATCCCACAGGGTGCTCCCTCCATCACGGAGGTCAGTTGGCCAGCCGGTTAAAGGTGCCTTCCCACTGCATCCTTTCACATCACCCTGAAGTGATCGTGGCCAACCAATTCATTGTGACCCTCTTTGACGCAAGCCTGAGGGAGGGACTGCACCGGCGGCTACGTAATTATTAATCCGTCCTCAGAAAGTGACTCTCGCACACCCACTGATCGTCTGTTAAGAAGATGTTTAACATTACACCGTCTTTTCCTACAGGGTTCAGGCCCTCCAACATTACCGCAGCTCATGAATATTGATGAAAAGCAAGTCTCGCATAAATTGTTCCATTAACCTCAATCAGCAGGTCTACCTCGTCGATCATAGCTCACCCCGACGCACGACGAAGTCGCATTAGCAATCAGGCGGGCGCCCGTGGATTGTGGATTAAAACTTGCAAAGCACTTCTCATGAAGACCAAATCAATCAAGTGTTTCTGCAGATCACTGCAATGCTTAACAAAAGAAACAACAAAAACGGGAGAAGTGCCATTACATCGGTTTATTGTACTGATCCTTGACTAACTTATTCCCTTTGGCATTTGTCAATATTCTTGTGAAACTCTGCAAAGCACAGGAAAATACAGTGCTTTGCAACTCCGCTCACTCTGCTAACCTTTGCATGTCTTGATCACTCGTTTTCTTTATCTCTGCCCTGCTTTGCAAAGACGATCTTCCTCCAGGACAACGCCATAGTACAGATTCGTCTTCAGGATCTGAATCGCCTGAGAAGCCTCCATTATCTGTACCTCCAGAACAACAGCATCTCGGCACTGGAACCTGGGGCCTTTCTCAACCAGGTGCAGCTGCTGGAGTTGGCTCTCAATGGAAACCTCATCCACCTGGTCACCCCTGACATGTTCCGGGGCCTGGAGCACCTCCGCATCCTCTACCTTGCCGGCAACCAGATCACTCGCATCCAAGACCACACCTTCAGGGGATTGCAGGTTTGGTCTGATTATTAGGAAAGATAAAGATGTTTGAGTTTAGATGTCAACAAATTAAACTCAGGATGACTTTTCCTGGATAAAGTAGACAAACATCTACAATAGATTGAGTCTGATATGTCTCGCTAAGCTTTATCTTACTCCTACTGCGGTAAAGATTGACTCAGCTGCAGGTTTTACTACCTGTCGGCATTTGACAACCTTTTTCCACGCCTGTCTTTCTGTTTGCTTTATGTCTTTCTTCTATGTGCAGCGCCTGCAGGAACTGCACCTGCAGGAGAACAGCATAGAGTTACTAGCCGAGCACGCTCTGTCCGGCTTATCGTCTCTAGCTCTGCTGGACCTCAGCAGGAATCATCTCCGCACTTTGGGAGCCTCATTCCTCAAACCCTTAGTCAGCCTGCAAGTCCTCCGTATCACAGGTTAAATCATACTGTCTTTTATGTTACTGTCATGTAGTCCCATAAAATCTAAACTCCCCTGAATCATTAAAATATATTTTATGTCAGAATATTAAAGAATTGCGACAGACTGGCGACCTGTCCAGGGTGACCCCGCCTCTCGCCTGGATCGTTAGCTGGAGATAGGCACCAGCACCTCCCTACCCCACTGGGGACAAGGGTGTCAGAAAATGGACGGATATTAAAGAATTAACACCACATTTAGCAAAGCACTGAGAGCTGCTCCTGATCTTTTTATATAAAGAAATACTACGGAGACTTATGTTAGAGAAAATGAAGAGCCCTTCAAATTTTTGCATATTAAAGAAATTCACCCAACCAAAGTCTTGCTTTTAAAAACAGTACTTCAAGACACCATTGTGAAGTGCATAATGGTGAAATATCCAATTAAGGGAAGGTTGGTGTAGAGGCCAATTAGGAAGCCAGTACATTCCAGCCAGCTGTGGGACTTCTTCCTCTCGCACCTTTTGCAAAGCCCGACCATTTCTGCAACTTTCTCAAACCAGCGCTGTGACATTCATTCATAATTGTAGCAGTAATTGGTCAGCTGTGTGGGACTTAGCTACTTCATTTAGGTCCTGACACATTTTATGTTTTCCAGCATGTGACAGTTGGGATTTTATTATACCTTAAAGTGTGGTTTTCAGTGCGACAGTTTTGATTTGCGACGTGACTGGTCGTCTTTTATTTGCAACCAAATGAACTCAGTTTTGATATTAGTCGAGTATTTTCAGGACTTATGGGCAATATTGAAATAGAAATGCTCAAAACTCTAATGTAATTCGAAACAATTGTGTGTTTTTAGTAGAAGTCAGATCACTATTTCCATTTTCTTGCGTTCTCATACCCGTATCGACCGTTTGACTCCTAAAATATGGCTGGTTATAAACTCCAATCAAATCAAAATGACTCAGCAACCTTGTGCTGGAAGATATTTTTACTGCAATAACACAACCCCATTGCTTGATCACTGACTTTTGCTAGAATACAGAAAAGTACTTTAAAATGACAAAGGGATGAAATGACATTAATCCTACATTGTGCTCTGCATCGTTTAAGTAGGGCATAAATTGCTAAAAAATAAAATAAAATACAAATTTTAGTCCAATGCATGATTTTTGACAGGAAAGGGAAGAGTTTGGCAGTTTCCTGTGGAAAGCCTAAAGCTGTGGCAGTTTTTGACCAGGCCATATGGCTCACCACTCAGGGTGTCCCATGGGGGCGGCACGAAATGGCTGCACTTCAGTAGCTCCCAGAATAACTTTTAGATTGCCAACTCACTTGTTCTGTGAATGAGGTGTGAGAGCGACACTGTGTTGCCGGCTGTTTAAGTCCTCCAATTATACAGTTGCTGTCAAATGTTTCCGATACCAGGAACAACAAAACTGGATTCGATCTCGTCTAGTTCAAAATCTAAGGTCTAATCTGGACTTTATTGTTTCACATTAAATAGGGATTTAAAAAAAAAAAAAACTTTCTGCAAACGATTAGAGTTTGGAAAAGGAGAATCTCTGCCGTTCATGCCGAAACCCCAGCTGTGCACAAGTTCTCTGTGACGTGCTTCAGACTGCGTATGTTCTTGTCTGAAGAAAAGCAAGTCTAACCTCTCATGCTTATGTCATCGTACCTTAAACATGTCATGATGCGTTAGGTTGCATCTCACGTGGGGGAATTTCTACATTTTTATATTTGCTCTTTGCATTGCTTAGAAATGGGGGGAAAAAAACAGTAAAAATTCATCTTACAGTTATTTACAGACAGGAATGTATTTTTCCAGTATTTTCAAGTGAGATACAGTAAACAAACATATATAAAATATATATGTGTTTTGAAAATACCCTCACATTACAGTTGATTTAATTCCCAATGATTTCTGTATAGAAGGAGTTAATATCTAACGGGGGTGTTACACTGCAATTGCAGATTGTTGCATAAACAGCCTAGTTAGCCTTCTGTTATACAGAATTTGTAGATTTGATGCAGTGTTTTAGTAACTAGGACCAAGTAAAGAGGTCTCAAAATGAATTTGTGTCAAAAAGATGGACCGTCTCCAAATATCCCTGGTGAAAGTGTCTCTGAGGGAAATCTAGCACCTCAGAATGAAAGAAATTTGCACTTTTGCCAAGTGCTTGTGTGCACTTGGTTTGCTTTGCTGTAAACTGTCAGGCAAAAATCCTACAGGCTCTCATTTTTGGATTAGGGAAATGGTATTTTGATCCAATGCAGCTTTCTTCAAGCCACACACCCCACAGAACAGGAGGGAAGAGCAGAGTCAAGTTCAGCATGCTCCCTAAAATGAAATAAATAAAAAAAAAGGTTGGATGTGTGTTTTAGCAAACTCAAAAAAACATTTTGCAAAATTATTTTGCTGACCTACTTCTAAGTAAAGCATTGAATTATGTCAAACTAAACACAGAGAATGAGCTGAAGATGAAAAAAAACCAAACAAATCAAAACACAAAAATGATCAAAACATAAATATAATTCTAAAAAATTAGACAACTATCACCATCTACAATAACCCTTTGAAGAATTTTAATTAGTATGAGTTACAACTACTTTTAATTTCCCTTTGGGATCAAAGTATGTTTGAATTTAACTGAATTAAAATGTAAAATATATTCATTTCTGTTGCATTTTGCTTTAAAAAAAATATTAAATTAAAATCAAAATAACCTCATAATGTTACAATTACCAGACATTATAATTGCCACCAGACAGTTATAATGATGTGGCTTGTTGAAACCATATAGATGTTAAAAATAGCAATAATTAGCTTGTGTCAACTACTTACCAGGTAATATGCTTCAATTAAGTAATCTAGTTCTGCCGTGTCATTAATTAATGTCAGCAACACAACCCACTGTCATTAACATTATGCAATAACGCAATGTTATTGCATAATGCAGAATCCTACGATTCCTTTGTTTTATGTGGTAGTCTGATTGGGCCAAATGGTAGCATGTGAAGAATGATGAGGCTCCTTCAAGTTTTCTCTCCTGTCCCGTTCTTTCAGAGAACCCGTGGCGATGCGATTGCGCTCTCGGGTGGCTAAGAACGTGGATTGGCGAAGACGGACAGCGTTTGCTAAGTTCGGCAGAGCAGCGTCGCTTGATGTGTGCAGAACCCCCTCGTCTTTCCCACCTTAGCCTGGCAGAGGTCGCTCCGAACAGTCTGGTGTGTATTCCGCCTGTGGTGCAGCTGGAGCCCAACCACCTGACTGTGCGACTCGGCGAGAGCCTCCGAGTGTCCTGCCAGGCCTCTGGATACCCACAGCCTCAGGTGACGTGGAAAAAAGCTTCCCATGGCAAGGCCCAGTTATCACCTCGAGGTCTTTTTCAAGAGCTGGGACCCAACGGGGAGTTGTTCCGGCCAGGGCCGGGCGGAGTGGTGACAGCCCTGCCTAGCACCGGGGGGCTGAAGGTGGGAGGCGCCGAAGGAATCCAGGGACTCGTGCGAGGGGCCGAGGAGGGCGGCGAAAGAGATAGCTTTGATCCGGACATGGGCAGTGGCATGCTGTTCCTCAGTAATGTGACTGTAGCACATGCCGGGCGCTATGAATGTGAGGCCTGGAACCCAGGTGGAGTGGCGAGGGTGACATTTCACCTGGCTGTCAACATGTCTTCTTCCTCGTACTCATCCCAGCTCTGGCCTCGTTTGAACACACACTCCTACATTTCGTCGTCGTCCAGCTCCTTCTATCAGCCAGAAGTTCTGGATGTTAGCCAAGAGCCCCTGTACGAGCAGGACAGCATGGACTTCAGCGCTCTGGGTCCAGCCACGCAGACCGCCATCGCCATTGGGATCTCCCTGCTGGCTCTCACTGCCGTTCTTCTCCTGATTATGATTTACACTCGTCACCAGCAGTATCAAAAAGAGGACAATGGTTCCTACTGCACCAGCAAAGAGGAGAGCATCCTTTACGTGAATGACTACTCTGACGGACCAACAACTTTTGCTCAGTTGGAGGAGTACCGCGATGATCACGGCCATGAGATGTATGTCCTCAACCGAACCAAGCCCGTCATGGGCTCCGCTTCATCCAGGTGTCCTATGATGAGCGGCTTTGTCCAGCAGAAGGGAATGAAAGAAGCTCTCCTGGAACACGAAATGGTCCAGACACTGACTAGATCGGGGGGACTGGGGTTTCGCAGAAACCCGACTGAAGGTGGTGAGGGCCCGCTAACGGCAGATCCAGAAGAACTGCTTCTCAGCCAGAGCCTTCTGTTTGGCTCGCAGGTTGCCTATGAGATCCACTGCTGAAACATCTTCAATGGGTGAAAGTAAAC
Source organism: Poeciliopsis prolifica (assembly GCF_027474105.1). Taxonomy (NCBI): domain Eukaryota; kingdom Metazoa; phylum Chordata; class Actinopteri; order Cyprinodontiformes; family Poeciliidae; genus Poeciliopsis; species Poeciliopsis prolifica. The sequence goes on from NW_026562383.1 coordinate 5,821,854, forward strand.
GTCAAAGGACTTATAGACATTACCAATCATCTTGTAAGAAATTAAAAGCATCAGATTATTATCTGGCCTTCGACAAAGAAGAGACACACAGATAGTGATTGCAGAGGGAGAACTGGATTGCTTCCAGCTTTCCAAATACCCGCTTCTAATTGATTGTGTGACAAAAAGATGTGTTCGAGGACTGGACAGAGCGAATTACAGAGAAAATAACAATTGACCAATGGTTTCAGTCTCCAAATAAACCCTTTAAGGATAATTACAAATGGCCAGAAGTCTATATTGCAGTTAAACTAAATCCCCCTCCCAAACTGTGCAGTGTATGGTTGTAACAATTGTCAGTGGTTGGTAATGAATATTTTCTATCAATGTTTTTCTTTGTTTTACTTTAGATGTTTCGTCTCCAGGTATGTTGAAGTTAATTTCGTGTGAAGTAGAGCTGTTTTGTGGACCCTGTCACAAATTTCATTAGAATTAGATCAACAGCAATATTTCCCAAGATGGAGAATCTGTAGCGGCTGTAAAATATTCCATGATTACACTGGCGGCAGAGGCAAGCTTATGTGGGAAACAAAAGTAAAAAGAAACAAACGTCTTGTAATGAAGCTTTTTATGACATTCGAGATGCATCATCTAATCATCCATTAGATGATGCACCTAATGGATGATGCATCATCAGTGTGTGGCCAGAGGGAATGCATAGGGTCCAACAAATATTGCAAAAGTCAGAGTTCTCAACGTTTGCATCACTTCACCGTCGGCTTTTATCCTTTGAGCATGTCTTGTGTTTTCTTTATTTATGCCATTAACCCCCAAAACAGGGGTATGATCTTGAATATTATTTGGAGGTCTAAAAACACAACAAAACCAAAGACAATATTTTATACAAAAAAAACAAAAAAACAACAAGGAATAAAAGCCTCTTAAAACAAAACAATTTATAGGAACCGTGGGTCAATTCGCACATCCATTTTGGGGCAAACTGATGACTTCAAGTAGCTTTCCCTGATCTTCAGTCACATTTCAGAAGACCATAAGTCAAGCCGAAGCCTAACCCAAAACCTTAAAAAATGTGGGATTACATTTAGTCACGTCAGCTTATAGGCCATGAGTATTTGTCGAGATTGCCTAATTGATGTTGACTGGTTAATCATGGCACATTCAAATTAATTTGTTTTCAGACAGAAACACAGGTCGAAGTAGTGAAAAAAAGGTATTTGTTTCCTTTAAGATTTGTTCTGGTTCAGTTTTCTTTTCCCTCCACACATAAATGTCTAGCCCGAACCAACCTAGCTCTGCGTGAAAATTAGTGATTTAACAGTGATCAGCCATGTTTTTCTTTTATTAACCATTCACCCTCAGTGGAAGTAGACCAAAATACCTCAAAGAAAACCCACACAGCTTAGAATAAAGTCACAGACTTCAAAATTACTTCAAGAGCGTGCCAGTGGCTCATCCAGGAGGTCATGGAAGAACCTGGAACAACGTCTAAAGCTCTGCAGACTTCACTTGAAGTTGTGTTTTCTGATGTCATATTCTGTTATAGTTCCCCTCTGTGTAAAGGGGATGTCATGTAGCCTTGGGTTTTTAGAAAATACAAATAAAAAAAATCACAGAGGAAAGCATTACTGATTAAACTTTCACTTCAATAACATAAAGCTACATAATTTTTCAAGTTTAACCAGTAATACTTTCATAACAAACTCTTGGTTAATGTCAAGTTGTCATAACAAAGACATTTTGAATAATGTCAACTTTGTGTTAAAAGTGTCTTGATTTACCCAATGACACTTTGTGACAACAGTCATGAATATTCATGCAGACTTACTCATGTTCATGACGGCTGTTATTACATGTTTATGACAGTCTTATTCACAACCCATCAAATAAAGTGTTACCAGAATTATACTGAACAAACTCAACCACAGAGAAAACATCTGGAGAAAATACAATAAAACACATTATGAATTTTGTCATGTTGTTCTGCTTCCTGATTTAATATTTTATTATTATCTATACACATTGTTTTTATGCTTACCATTTTTGTTGTTTTTCGATGCTTTCATTGCTTTTGATGTTGTGAACATCAAAGCCACTTTGACTAAAATTGTTTACAAAAAAAACAAAAAACTTACCTGCTAACACCAGACTGTGACAACTAACTGAATGTGAATACTGTACATTAAGTTTCCTATTTGTATACATTAAAATGTCTCAAAACGAGTTTTTGTTTGTCCTGCTGTTTCTTCGGTTCGGCTTTGAGACTCGATATATTTATGTCTTGTTACTTCTCAACTCGTGACACATGACAAGTCCGAGTGAGCAACGCTCTGCGAAAACGGGTTTTTAAAGAGAGACTCTTGTTGTCAGTAATTGTGTTGTGCAGTCTAAGAGGTCTACAGTTCATACGCATCCTTCGCCTCAAAGTACTTTGGTTCAAGATGTGCTTTCAGAACCGCTTGCAGAATAAGATAGATTGGTTCTATTGAAAATGTGTTTCACGCAATCAAGAAAAAAAGTCGTCTTTGCCTTGCACAAAGACCAAATGTTGTATTGATTCTGAGTCAAATGCATGTCGATATTTTTTTTTTTTCCAAAGGGCTGCTATTTCAGAATTTTATCATTAAACACTGCAGGACCCGAGCATGATGTCTGATGTATGGACACCGCCGTGGCTTGTTTGTGCAGACTGTCAATTCAATAGTATGTGAGGAAAGTTTCTATTAACAAGAACATTTACATCATATTCTGTCAATTTAAAAAAAAAAAAAAAGATTCAAAGGTTTCTAAACGTTGATGTCAGATTATTTCTACTAAGGAGTGCAACATTTTTCCACACCAAGTTTTCTTATGGATGCTCTATATTTGCCAAGACCAAAACCCCACAAAACGCTACACACAAAAAGGCGTGACAGTCTCAAAACCCATCTGAACATCTCTCTATCACGGCTCGCATGCATTCGCATCCTCTGGCACAATGGATGCAAACTCATCATGAAGGATATCCACATCCATGAAGGATATGGATTTCTTCTGTGTCCAATAATATTATTCTCATTCTATGTTATTGCATGTCCCGACTGAGCCCAATGGTTGTCATGGGCACAATGGATTCGACTAACGCTGATCACACAGAGTGGGTGGACAGAACGACACAGCCAGAGAAGAGAAAAAAAAACTGAAAAGTACAACGATGCTGCAGTTAAAATATTGTTGAGTTCTTTTTTCCATGATTTTCCTTTCTCTTCTCCTTTATCAGGCAGAAAGAGCGGTAGAAAAAAAATCACATCACGACAGAGAGCAGTGTGAGAATTAGCATTTTCACACATGCTAAAAGCATTTTGGTTAAGTAGCACAGAGCATAATTAACCTTTTCCGAAATCAAGAGGCACTTTGTCATAAAACCTGCATGCAGAGTGTGCACAAGCCATGTTGAAAGCACATTGTAAAGCCCTCAAAACCCAATGCATTTGATAAGATTGAAGAGGTGTCTTTTTTTTTTCTTTTTTTTCTTTTTTGGTCAAGGACAGCTTTGAAGTTCACAGTGTCGCTTCTCTGAATGCACTTTTAAGGAGCACGTGTAAAGATGCCGAACGTTTTAGCATCACGATATACTCTGCGAAAGCCTTTATCGCCGCGGGAGTTTTCCGTCTATTCGAATTTGATTTCTTTTTCTTTTTTACATCCAAGGCAGCCCGTGATCCCATCAATCACCATGCACAGAGAGGATGCAACAAAGCAGGGAGAGTTCACGGTTCACATACAGATGCTGCTCTCCTTTTCTCTCTCTTTTTTTCTTCTCCCCTCTGGTTTCTTTCAAGCATCGGCACTCGTTTTTCTATGAACTTGGCGCGGCGCGAGAGAATGAATTCCTGTATGAGGTCAAAAGTGAGCAATCTCGGACTGAATTATTGATGCGGTTCGGCCTGGTCTCAACAACGGATTTTCTTTGGAGATGAGTTTGTACAAAATTTCTTTCATGTTTGTCGCTGCTGTGGGAACATTGGACTTTTTCTTTCGGAGAGACTTTGATGTTCAGTTGCAAGGCGCTTCGTCGGCCATTGCAATTTTTACTTTGTTTTGTTTTTCAAATCAAATCCTATTTATCTTTAATTAAAAACATCAACTATTGAAAGGCTGTGTGCACTTCTTTTTGTGTCCACATGAGATTAAATATGTATTTTTAAAGCAGCAGTATTTGATTGCACACTTCTCAGAGGGAAAAGCCAGTTTAGCTTGAATGGCGAACACTAAGCAAGGATATTTTCATTCATGGCATGAATGAACAGCGTCTCTCACCCTGGATAATAGAAAACGAGAAAAATCAATTCAGATCACTGCTACATTTTTTAAACCAACACTACATCTGTCAAAATGACAACAGAAATAAACAAAAGATAAAAAAAACAAATAAATAAAACTCAAAAATAAGAGAACAAAAGCCCACCCCATCAGAAAACCTATAGGATCATGATTCAGCAGAAAGAAACATATTGATGAATTGCACCAAAGCCAAAGTGTCTCGTTTGATATATATACAAAGAGCTTTCCTCTCCATCACTCACGCTTTCGCTTCAAATGAGCACTCTTCTGTGTGAACACAAAAAATAAAAATGAAGAGGGCTTAACAAGAAAACAGATGAAGTATCCGTCTGAATTCTCAACATTTAGCCAAAGTCTCTGTTTCAATACTGATTTTCTGGAGGGGTTTTTTGCAAACAAAATTCTTGACCAAACTGCTTCAGCAAGACTCTGTTGATGTTGCAGTTTTGGCCGACATGTCCTGCTAGGAGTTTACATGCAACTGGAATCAGCATGCATGCTGAATTCATGGTAACTGCTTTTCCAGTTTAAAACTGAAAAAGCAAACAATTTTAGTCACTTTTCAAAGCAGTAATTGGGTGAAGCCTACCACACAAGTTCAAAGTTATACATGCAAAGGAACATCCTCATCCTTATTTGGCTAAAGCTGCATTGTGTAACTTATTTTGTCTTTATGTCGCAACAGCATAATATGAAACAAAAAATTTGGGTCGGGGGGCCAAGCTCCTCTGCCCTCCCCTGTAGTCCTGTCGACATCCGCAGCACATTGGCTGAGTCTGCTTAATCAGATACAACCAATCAGAGAATGAAGGAGGATCTTAGCGCATGTCAATCAACTCTAGTACATGCTGCTCAGACCCTACTGCTTGATCTTCCCTATGGTAGAGCCAGATTACCACAACGGAGGCTGCCATGAATGATCAGGCTTGTTACCAGGTTTAGTAGGTTGTTTCTCCAGCAGTAGCACGTCGAGTAACGCATACACAAGAGTGACTGACAGCACTACCTCTATTTGGCTGCTTTCGACCGGGAGAAGCACATTTTGACAGACGGCAAAAATAGCACTGGGAGGATGTGGAGGAGCTCAGTCTTTACACAGATCATCTGTCTCATATTGCTAAGACGTAGCTTTTTAAATACTGAACAAATAGCATAAAAGCATAACTTTTGACTGCTGGGAATTCCCCCGTCCCTCTGCTCTGCTTGGTTTAAGCGGGTAAACAAAATGGATGAATGGTTTAATTGCAGAGTAGGAATGAGGTTCAAGCAGGCCGAGTTGAGGGATGAAGGAAGTGGACACGGTGGATGAGAGTACGAATGAGTAAGTTTCTGGGTAGAGAGGAGTGAGGTAGGAATTAAGAAGAAAGGAGGTAAGGGTGACGGAATGGATAGAGATGAGGGTTGATGGATAGGGATGAGCAATAGGGTAGGAATGAGGAATGACAGATAAGAGGTAGGAGAGATAAGGGAGGGTCAAAGGATGAGCACTGGGGAATGAGGGAGGATGGAGTTGAATGAATGTGATATACAGTGCTGAGCATAAACAGACTGCTGGGTAATTAGGTAAGTGCTTATGGTTTAAATCTGTTTCCAAAAATGAGGTAACCTAGTAATTATTTTAACCTTTAGTTCCTCTTTGTGATGAATGTGTTGCATCTGATCCTGAACCATAGATTCCTTGTGATAGCCATTGGAATGCAGAACCTAAGGTGAATGGAGATGCTTGCGAATTGCGGCACTGACATGCTACGTATTTTAAATTCCTCACGAACACGCGCACGTAATCGCTGAGTGCAGCTCCGTGCATGCATGCCGAACACTGCTCAGAAGTCTGACCGCATTTGCGGATATGCAAATGTATCCTCCCACCACTCACAGGACAAAGTCCCTGTATATCTCTGAACTGGAGTTCGCACTCTGTGGGTGATCCAAACGTTTCTGTGCAGAGCTGAGAGCAGGTGGAAAAGCACAGAGCAGCAGCAGCGTTGCCACCTGGATGTTTTCTCGCTTTCTCTTTTTAGGGGGGGAGAAAAAAACGAAAAAAATTCGTGCGAAAATAAGACACTGCTGCCTGCCAATTTCAAATGATGCAACAGAAATCTATAAGTTTATTTGAAAGGAAGCGCTTCTGGGGCGCAAAGATCTCCCGAAATGGACCGCTGGGTCTGATAAAGTAAATAAAATAAATAAATTTAATAAATGAGATTTGGCAGAGGGAAGCGAAGGCCTGCTTGAGAGACATTGGCATTGAAGTAGGCCGACAACTTCAGAGTGTGTTTGTGTGCCATCAGCAGTTAGACCGACGCTGAGCTGTGAAAGATCACACGTTATTTATCTCATGTTGCACTACCTCCTTTGTAGCTCAGCTGTGACACGGGGAGAGGCGGGCTCACTGAAAAGTTTGCTACAGTATGTGTTGACACATTTCATTGCCACCTGGGAACACTTAGAGCTGTCCACTTCTGATTATACCGCGAAAGGCGTAATAATGCCATGTAAGACTCTACAGCGGCCTCACAGCGTGAGAGCAGCTGAAAAGTCAAGCACTGAATAGACGGAAGAGCTTTGATCATAGTTGTGTGCAGAGACAAACAGACAACCATGGACACAAACAGGAAAAAAGGTAAACATCCAGAACTTCAAGGTGGCTGCATGGTGCAGTACAGGAAGGACTTTGGTGTGCAAACCCTGGATTTGCGGGTTCTCACAGTGCAGGCATTTTCTGGTAAGCTTCATAGCATCGCACTGGCACACTACATATCTCACAGGCAAACTTCAGCGAGTGGGTAATATTTAAAACTTCAACATCAACAGAGTCCACACCTCCAGAAGGCAAAGTGTAGCATGAGGGGCTAGTTCTTACCAGGCTGGCTATTAGCATGTTAGCATTTTTCTTTTTGTTCTGGGTTCCATGTTGTCTTGGGATGGACTGGCACTTTTAAAAGTCTGTGTAGTTTTGTATAGCTTTAAAAATCTATTTAGGGTTTTTTTTTTTTTTTGTTATCTTTTGTCCCCTTAGTGTTTAAGACCCCCCAAATACTTACACGTACTTAACTGCGCTGAGGTTCTAGCGGACTCCAGGAGGACTCAAGGCAGACGGCCATCAAACCAAAGATACATTTTTAAAATCACCCAGGCAGACTGGGTGTCACACGGTTACAGCGTCTTCTCAGTGGGAACCGTGTTCACAATGAACTGATCTGCATGCAACACCGAGCTGATAGTGTTGAGAGTTGCCGCAACCAGTCACAAGGAAATCTGCACAGTGTAAGCAGAGCACGTGTGATTCACAGAATGTCTCAGGGTCTTTGAGCCTTTAGCTTGCAGTAAGTTTTATAAATAGATTTCGATGCACTTGTTATAGAAAGAAATCTCTATCGAGACATTTAGGGCAAGAGGCGGGGTACACCCTGGGCAGGTCGCCAGTCTGTCGCAGAGTAACACAGAGACAGACAGGTCAAACAACCACACACACATAGGGAGAATTTAGAGAGATCAATTAACCTGACAGTCATGTTTTTGGACCGGGGGAGGAAGCCGGAGAACCCGGTGAGAACCCACGCATGCACAGGGAGAACATGCAGAAAGACCCCGGGCCGGGAATCGAACCCAGGACCTTCTTGCTCCCAGACAACAGTGCTACCAACTGTGTCACTGTGCAGCCGTACTGAAACGAGTAAGATAAAATTAAAAAAACATATCAATATACTCTCAAAGTCAGTCTTTGGTTGATGCTTATTTTTTCCTGCCTTTAGATCAAAGATTTTTTTTTTTATCTCTGCTGCATTTGTACCTACGCTGTTTGATGTGGGATTGTCTGCACGGTGAAGTAAAGCTTGTAACTTTCATAAGTAAGTTTCATAAGTTGGAAGGACAGGACAAAGCTAGTTGTTCTGTTTGACTATATATAAACAGCAAAAATCTAAATCATCAAAATTCAAGCTATGCAACACAAAAAACCAGCAGCGTTTACAGTTGTGGTTGTCTCAGAAGTGGCGTAGAGACTGAACTTAAGTTCTTCTATTCACCGTTTAACCTGCAGTGCAGTATGAACAATAATCAAAAAATATCCTCTGGCTCAAATGGAAAAGTTATCCCTCCCTGCACTGTACCAACATGAATTATCAACAGCCAGCCACAATTGTCCTTTCAAGTTTTTATTCCCTAGGATGGAGACTTACTGTGTTGAGGTTAAATTCTTATGAATAAGTGCAATATAAAAATGTAAAAGAAAAATGTTTCAACTTCATATCACCGCGCACACCAGACTGCAGAGTCCTAACAAAAGCAGGCTTTTTTATTTCTCTCTTTTGATGAATTAATTGTCAAACAGCATGTATTGCTACGGCGACAGTTCCCACAGTCGCCTATTTGGTTAAGTTTTCCAATAAAATGAGGTATGGTTTTAAACATTAATGAATCTGTAAATATGCTACATTAATTATATTACAAAATATAATTTTCATCCAGGTCACAAGCTTCATTACTCATCTACATTATATTGATTAGCATTGACTAGCATCGTAGATCGCTTTAAGCCTTTCTGTCAATAGCATCTTCTCAGTTGAGGTGAGCTTCTGTGTTGCGATTTCATTTCTATACAGAAATGAATAATTAAATCCTGATGTACTGTGATTCATCTCTTGCTGCGTAGTTATTTTAATGCCGTTACGGTGACCGCATCCATCGAAAACAGCCTATAACTTAAAAAAAGAAAAACAAAAAACTATAGCCATAATCTGGCATGCTGAATACATGTGTATATTTTTTTTTATACCTTGTCATTAAGTTTTATTACTTTTAGAACGCACCTGAAGGTCCATAAGCAGTTTATCTTCAGTGCCATCTTCGGTGCGAAGCTTTGTAATCTCGAGGCGCATTCCATACGGAGACAAAGAAAGCTGGCGTTGCCTTTGTGACCCTGATGTAAATGATACTCCAGCTCCAGCACGTGTCCTTCATCCCTAACCGTCACGGTGGCTGCATCCTTCCCATCATCTTGCAGCAGACGAATGTCACATAGAGAAATGTGAGCAGCTAGATGAGATTGCAGACCTTGGCCGTGCTTCAGATAACTTCTAAATATGGAACCAGTGAAGACTGAACAGCAATAATGCTGCAACAATAATTTGTTTCTGCGCTACACTACCAGCAGAGATTGGAAAACATTTATTTATTTTTTTTAATCGAAGTAAGAAATAAAGGCGAGACCTATTTTGAGTAATTTCATTCTCTCATTTTTGAGAATAAACCAAAAGTCTTGAGAATGCATTTTGAAATGACATAAAACTGGATGCAAATTTGTAAAACGTCCTTTTTTAGCCCCGAAAATAACCCACTGGACAAACTTTAACACATTTCTAGGCAGTGGAGCCTGAAATCATTCATCATATGTCAACCTTGGCTACCTCCAGTAAAAGCACACACTCTGTTGAATCAAATAGTTTCACATTCAAGGATATTGCTGTTGGTTGAAATTTTAGTCTAATTAATGTTTCGAGGATGTTTCAAGGACTTTAAGGCAAAAGATTCAAGTGGAGCTGAAGTAGTTTCAGTGAGACAAAGCCAATGTCACCGGTGAAGTGTTTGTGAGCATCCAAATGCAGGCAGAAGGGGGGCAGAGTAAGAGCAAAAAGACAAAAATGTCTAAAGACTTAAGAACGAGGGAGAGGTTAGCTGGGTGAGAACAGAAGGAACCGAAAGAAATGCACGGCAGCACAAATCAAAAACTGGAAAACGCACAAATTAAAATGACTAAACATTGTCACAATGATGCGCACTATTCAGTGCACCAGAGCAAACAGGAAAAGTTTACAAAAAAAGCCAGACACTCTTGCTACACTACATGTGTTTTATTTCTCCAAAAAAAACTTTTGAAACGTACAAAATGTTAAAATGTTTGAAATGGGTCAATATTGATATCCGATATTAATCCTACACTGAGTCACTATCACATAACTGGACATATCCAACATGGCCAAAGCGCTACTGTCCCTTTCTGAAACACATACATAAACAGCAACAAGATTATGGGGAAATTTTTCTGCCATAAATCGAGAGCACACACTTTCAGTCTGAAAGCAGGACTTCATGTCTTTTGTTCTCAAAACTTCTTATGCTTGTGCTTACATTTTCATTTTGAAGCCAGGACTTTGTGTCTTTCTTCTCAAAACTTGTAATGCTTGTATTCAGAGCTTCTGCTTGATCTCGTTTATATGTAAAAATGTTCAAATTTGTCCTTTGTGTTGTTATTTAAAAAATTAAATTTGTTCATATCTTTTTTTTTTTTTTTTACTCTGTATACATTTATTTGTGAAATTACAAGTTACATTTATTCACTGTGCTTTCTCAAACCTTTCTCCTGGCGCTCAAAACGTGTCTCTGCTCACTTGCGAAACATTTTCTGCACGGCTTGGAGCAGAAATGTACCGTCGTCTGGCAACCTCCCAGCCAATAGAATGCAAGTGTTATACTGGGTGCCTACATAACTAGTATGTTTGGATTTGAATGGGTTTGTTTCGCATCCAGTGAAAGCAACTTGGATGTTGACAAATACAGTGAACAACATGCTTTGTAATTTGGTGACATTTATACAGTTGCGGTCTTTGACTGGTCTGGAAATAAAATTCTGAATCATCAATGTCTGATGCCACGACGAGCCCAAATGCGGTCGAATCCAAGACGAGACCCACAGAAACACATGCACCACAGAAAGAAAAATAAACAGCTATTTGTTTGCCTTCATTTGCAAATTCCATGACCTGAAATTACATTTCATGACTTTCCAGGCCTTGAAAAGTAGAATCTCATGACTTTCCAGGTTCCCCATGACCAGTACGAACCCTGCAGCCACCGCTTTCTACTGTTTTTGTTTCTTTTCAGTGTCATTATTTGGCTCCAGCACTTACAGTCACATCGTAGCCCTGTCATTCTAGACTCTACCTACTTAAGCAAATATTGACTTGACTGGACCATTGGGCCTGTGAAAGGAAAGCCAAGATGTTAAGGATTACCTACGTCAACCTCAGTTCAAATGAGCAAAATGGAATGTCAAGAACCCTTTTGAGGAGGAAACAGAGACCAGCAGGCAGCTAATTATAAATACTCTGTAATGTTTTCCACAAGACAGCAAAAGAAAAAAAAATGCATGTGTGTGAATTCATCTCAGACTGGCTAATTAATGTAAACTAATCCCATTAATTAGAAAGCACAAAGGTGAAGACTTCCAGCTAAGACCTTTAAAAGCTCAGGCACACGAAGCCCATTGATTTACTTGTTTTTATTCCATTTTGGAAAGTTGACTCCCCAGACTGAAAGAAGTTGGCAGAACTATTTCTAAAAGTGATATTTGCACATGTAAACACCCCTTTCAATCCACTGCACAGTAAAAATCAAACACACCATCATCTCACTCCTTCGGGCTAGCTTCAAGCTAGCAGATATCCTGATATGTTTTGATAGATTACATCAGGCTCGCTAAGATGTGGGTCAGCCAATCAACGCCACGATGCTGTCTAGTTAGGCCACGGCTGGAACCGCGAGCTATCCAAAACACTACTGACAGGGAAAATCCTGCGATGCAATCTGTCTTTAGTCGCTAATAAACAAAGCCATTAAGCTGCCATCTGCAAATTCGACAAAAATGCAAATGCTGAACGTGCCTGTAAATCCAAAGCTGTTTATCAAGCGGGCTTGTCAAAAGCGGAGGAGAGGAGGGGAGGGAAAAGGAAAGAAAAACATGATTCCACCAGCACTGAGTTTTGGATGAGCAGAGATGCCTAGGAGGGAAAAAGGCAAGACGCAAGGGCCACAGGGAATGCCAAGTACCAGACAACATTAGGAGCCTGCTGAGACGGAGCTGCGCTGGTGGGAAGTCGGTACCGAAGATTCTTCGAGCTGGAACATAAAAGCCACAGTCGTCCTCATTGGTGTCCAAATGATTGCACTCACCCTAATGTTCCCTTATGCCTCACGGGGGGGTCAGAATTGAGTTGTCGCTCTAATAAACAGTGTGTCGGAACCAGTGCCAGAGAAGCCCGGAATAGTTATTGATCGCTCCAATTGCTGTTGTTTTCTTCAACATCAGCTCTCTCGCAAATAAAGGTAATAGTTAGTTATGACTGGGCTCACGCTGGGATGTATTTTAGGACAACAAAGATGGTTAAATGTTTGTTTTTCTTCATCACTTATTGCTTGTTGTCATGAAAAGAATTACCAGAGCCGTACCCAGACATAAGGGAACATTACAACCACAAATCCAAATGTATTAGGATGTTCCGCAAAGCAAGTATGAAAAATGTGAGGTGAATTTCTATTCAGCTCCCAAAGCAGCTTTTTCATGTAGGTCAAAGTATTTTGAAAGAGCAACGGCAGGAATAGGAGTAAAAAAAAAAAGGGGGGCCGTAATAAAATGTTTTTTTTATTCTCAAAAAGAGCTGCAAAAATGAAAAATATAAAGTTCAAGAAATGGAGCGAAGATAATCTTTTGTTACGTTAATGGTCTGTGTAATTGCTAGTGACTCCTAACTAGCAAGGGCTTCAGCAAAATGGTGCTTTAGCAGCACCTTGAACACTCAACATAGAAAACTGAAATAAAAACAAAATAGTTCGTAACAAACTTTTTGTCCTCTAAAAGAGACAAACGTGATGTCGGCAAGGTTGCTACGTCTTCTTACAGGGAAAATAATACAGTTCGGACATCAATTACAGAACATCTGGATTCTTCACCTCTGCTGGCCGTAATGTCGTCTTCTCCGTCAGATCTCTGCTCAAAAATGTCCTTCTCTTCCGTTTTACCAGCATGAACGTAGACATGAATACATAGATG